>NC_091074.1:56122500-58613750 GCF_032405125.1 Capricornis sumatraensis
ACCAGAAGACTAATACGACATACCTTTGAGTTACTCGATGTATACTAATGTTAGCAGTATCATTTTCCCAACACTGACAAGTACAGGGAACTGTATAATGTTGACAAAGACAAGATGACTGTCAGTAATTCAGCCTTTTATTACAGCAAAACTACTCTAGAAAACCCTGACTCAAAAATTATAGTGTGCAACAAACAGCAGGAACACAAAGGGACCAAAAAATATTGTTACCACCTTCAATTCCAGAAACATCTGGAGAAAATCCAAATGAAAAGCCCTGTGCTAGTTACAAGTGATCATCTTTATTATAGATCAAGCAGAATCATCAAGTGGTTTCCAAATGGGAAAATTTTGAACTTCAAATAACCTGTCTCTTCAGAGGTGACTTCATTTGCCTTAATACATTTAGGTTCTTTAAATTCTGACATTTCCGCAAATGAGCTTATTCACCTCATTTACTTATCCATTCACCAAATATTTATTGAGCTCCTACTAGGTTTGTTAAAACAGGTGGGTAGATAGGTATGAGCAGAGAAAGGGGGGCAGGGGCCAGGTGGCAGGAAATTATACATCTTGCGGACAGCAGGGGTCCCTGGACAGAAAGAGGAAAGCAGGAACAAAGTGGCAGACAGAGAAAGGTGGGAAAGGTGGGAATATCCTGTGTCCAAATGTAACCCATTGTTCATTATGCTCTCATTGCAATAAAATTAGCCTTACAGATAACAAGTACCCATCAGGCACCAATGCCATGAGACTTCTGATCTAAGCTGAATAAGGACAAGGATCCCTCTTCTCCTCAAGAAATGGGAGCTGAGATGAAAAATCAGAGAATATGATCCCCAAACTCCTCCTTCCCCAGTAATTATTCCACCCCTTCCTTCATCTCTATGTTCCTTATAGCCAGCTTGTCAAGGAGGCCTGGGGCTGCAGCTCTACACCTGCTTGCCCACTCTTCCCCTGAAATATATCCTTATTAAATAAACCTTCACTTTACTTTCTTAATCTTCCTGCTCCATCTCCAGTTTCTTTCCTGACAAAGAAAGAATCTTAAATCCATGGACAGCACGGTCAGGCACTGTCTGAGGCACCAGAATCAAGCGTTGAATAAGAAAGACATGGCATTCATTCCAGAATCATACCTCTTACATTTCCAACAGACAAAGTTTAAGCATGTGATCTATTTTGTCAATGTAGAAACTACTCAATCTTCACAAGGATATTTCAAAAAAAATGTGTTTTTACTGCCTGTGTCCATGTTTTTCTTCTTCAAGGGATCCCTGCATTTTTCAGCCACAAAACATATTGTCTTAAACGGTCGTAAAAACAAGAAATGAAAATATGGTACTTTTAGAATAAGAGTCATTTATCACTGTAAACTATGCTAAGCTTACCCTACTCTAAAATCTCCATAGAATGAAAACACAAAGAATCCAAAGGAGCACACTGGTCTTTGACTCATATAATGCGCAAAAATTAACTTAGTTTTCTACTGATAACTGATGAACTTTGACAAATCAGCATAAAGGACTAAATGAAATGACCTCTTTTAATAGAAAGCCTAAGCAAAGGGAGTAGAAAATAACATATAACTGAAAGGGAATAGAATTTGCCGCACCAAAATATACCTCTTTGGCATAAAGATTATCTTATCTTGAGAAGCTGTAGACAGTGGAGCATCTCTGAAAGCAGAGCAAAAGTTGCCCTTTTGTGAAGGATATTTACATGTACAGTGAAATCTCCATTTGTAAGGATTTTTCCCTTTATTACTAGGAAGAGAAGGATAAAACTTCTAATCTCTAGAAACTCTTTACCAATAGACAGGATTCCATTTAAATCTGCATAACAACCTTATTCTTGTTTACAGTGTTTTTCTTTTGTTATTGCTCAGGCACTAAGCAAGAACTATGTCCAACTTTTTGCAACCCCATGGACTACAGCACTCCAGGCTTCCCTGTCCTTCACTATCTCACAGTTTGCTCAAACTCATGTCCATTGAGTGAGTGATGCTATCAATGTATCTCATCTTCAGTTGCCCCCTTCTCCTTTTGCCTTCAATCTTTCCCAGCATCAGGGCCTTTTCCAATGAATCAGTATTAGAGCTTCAGCTTCAGCATCAGTCCTTTCAAAGAATATTCAGGGTTGACTTCTTTTAGGACTGACTGGTTTGATCTCTTTGCAGTCCAAAGGACTCTCAAGGGTCTTCTCCAGCAAAGCATCAATTCTTCGGCACTTAGTGGTCTTTATTTACCTCCAGTATTCTTGCCTGGAAAACCCCACAGACAGAGGAGCCTGCTGGGCTACAATCAATGGGGTCACAGAGAGTTGGACATGACTGAGAACTCATGCTTTATGCTATTTTTCACATCTGTAGATGACTACTAGAAAAACCATCGCTCTGACTGTATGGACCTTTGCTGGCAAAGTGATCTCTCTGTTTTTCAATATACTGTCTAGAGTTGTCATGACTTTCCTTCCAAGGAGCAAGCATATTTTAATTTCAACTTTTTGAAAGATGTTGAAAGATGGCTGCAGTTACCACCTATGGTGATTTTGGAGCCCAAGAAAATAAAATCTCCCACTGTTTCCATTTTTCCCCTTCTATTTGCCATGAAGTGATGGGACCAGATGCCATGATCTTAGTTTTTGAATGTTGAGTTTTAAGCCAACTTTTCCACTCTCCTCTTTCTCCTTCTTTGTGAGGTAACATGGGGTTCCCTGGTGGCTCAGAATGGTAAAGCATCTGCCCACAATGCAGGAGACCCGGGTTCGATCCCTGAGTTTGGAAGATCCCCTGGAGAAGGAAATGGCAACCCACTCCAGTACTCTTGCCTAGAAAATTCCATGGATGGAGGAGCCTAGTGGGCTACAGACCATGGGGTCGCAAAGAGTCAGACACAACTGAGTGACTTCACCTTCACCTTCTTTCTCTTTCATTAAGAGGCTTTTTAGTTCCTCTTCACTGTCTTCCATGAGGGTGGTGTCATCTGCATATCTGAGGTTCTTGCTATTTCTCCCTGCAATCTTGATTCCAGCCTGTGCTTCATCCAGCCTGACATTTCACATGATGTACTCTGCATATAAGTTAAATAAGCAGGGTGACAATATACAGCCTTGACGTACTCCTTTCCCAATTTTTAACCAGTCCGTTGTGCCATATCCAGTTCTAACTATTGTTTCTTGACCTGTATGCAGGTTTCTCAGGAGACAGGTAAGGTGATCTGCTCTTCCAATTTTCTTAAGAATTGTCCACAGTTTGTTGTGGTCCACACAGTTGAAGGCTTTTGCATAGTCAATGAAGCAGAAGTAGATATTTTTCTGAAATTCCATCGCTTTTTCTATGATCCAACAAACGTTGGCAATTTGATCTCTGGTTCTTCTGACTTTTCTAAACCCAGCTTGTACATCTGGAAGTTCTCAGTTCATGTACTGCTGAAGTCTAGCTTGAAGGCTTCTGAGCATAACCTTACCAGTATGTGAAATGAGAGAAATTGTAGGATAGTTTGAGCATCCTTTGACATTGGAATGAAAACTGACCTTTTCCAGTCTTGTGGCCACTGCTGGGCTTTCCAAATATCTTCCCGACCCAGGGATGGAACATGGATCTCTTGCATTGTAGCTGATTCTTTACCATCTGAACCACCAGGGAAGCCCAGAAGGTCTTATAGAGCTTCATAGAACCAGACAACTTTAGCTTCTTTGCCCTTAGTGGTTGGGGTATAGACTTGGATTACTGTGCTGTTGAATGGTTTGCCTTGGAGATGAACAGAGATCATTCTGTCATTTTTGAGACTGCACCCAAGTACTGCATTTCAGACTCTTTTGTTGACTACGAGGACTATTCCATTTCTTCTAAGAGACTCTTGCCGACAGTAGTAGATATAATGGTTATCTGAATTAAATTCGCCCATTCCCGTCCAATTTAGTTCACTGATTCCTAAGATGTTGATGTTTACTCTTGTCATCTCCTGTTTGACCACGTCCAGTTTACCTTGATCATGGATCTAACATTCCAGCTTCTGATGTAATACTGTTCTTTAAAGCATTAGACTTTACTTTCACCACCAGACACATTCACAAGTGAGCATCTTTCCACTTCTGCCAGCCTCTTCATTCTTTCCCAAATGAATAATGGAATTCTTTCCTTTTTTCACTCTTACTCTTATTTACAGTGGTTTTCCTGGTAACCTTTCATTTCAGGCTCCCTCAGGGCTTCCCAGGTAGTTCAGCAGTAAAAGAATCTCCCTACAAAGCAGGAGATGCATGTTTGATCCTCCCATTGGGAAGATCCCCTGAAGAAGGAAATGGCACCCTACTTCAGTATTCTTGCCTGGGAAATCCCATGGACAGAGGAGCCTGGTGGGCTATAGTCCATAGGGTTGCAAAAGTGTCTGACATGACTTAGCAACTAAACAACAAAAACAATACTCAGCCCCAAACGTCTTTCTTATGTCACTAGCTGAAGATGGCATTTAAGATGGGCTTCCCTGATAGCTCAGCAGATAAAGAATCCACCTGCAATACAGCAGACACTGAAGACGCCAGCTTGATCCCTGGGTCAGGAAGATCCCCTGGGGAAGGAAATGGCAACCCACTCCAGTATTCTTGCCTGGGAAATCTCATGGACAGAGGAACCTGGAGGGCTACAGTCCATGGGGTCACAAAGAGTTGGACATGACTGAGTGACTTAGCACTGGGCCATTTTGAAGAGTTAATCAGATTTCCTGGGTTTCTCCTATGTATACAGGAGGTATACATGTTATTCATGTTCTTTGTTTTTCTCTTTGTAATCTGTCTTTTATTACAGAAAGCTATAGGGAAGAAAAAATAATTTTCCTTCTACCTTTCTAGATTCTTGGCCAAGAGCCCCCATTAAAAAACCATCTTCCGCTAAAGACAAAACAAAGATGTTAGGAGTTGGAGGAAGCTGATTATGGGAGTTTACCAAGAAAACCATGGTAAACAAGGGTATGCTTATTGTGTAGATTTAAGCAGAAACTTCTGCATTCATAGTTTCTGGAGATTAGAATCTCATCTTTCTCTTCCTGAGAGGGAAACATTCTCACAAATGAATATTTCCCTTATAAACGTAATTGTCTCTTACAAAAATGTAACTTCTAATACTTAGTTTTCTGAGTTTATCCTATGTCTGCTCTTTCTTAGAAATCACCTACTCAAGATAACCCTTATGCCAAAGAGGCATGTTTTGGGGTAGCATATTCTACTCCCCTTCAGGAATCTCAGCCAAGAACGCAGAAGGGTAGAGGAAAAATTATTTTTCTCCCTTATTTAATTCTTTTATAAGAGATGTTAGACTAAAGTGTACCCTTTTTATAGATGGGGAAATTGAGACTTCCAAGAGATAAAGTGTCTGTCTCCTAGGAAAGGACAGACGTCACTAGGGTGGGGAGATCTTTACAGTAAAATGATGACCACTGGCTTTCAGCTCCTCATCAGTAAAGCTTCACTTCCTTCTCGTGGAGGAAGAAAAAAAAAGCAAAAGATGGGCAGCAGCCAGGAGCCAAGTTTTAGCTAGGAACAACAGAAGCAGCAGCGCATGAAGAGTCACTGTGGCTGCTTCAAAAGGCAAAAGTGAGGAACTGGCATGGCCTAGCAACTAAATATGTGTCTCTGAGCACAGGAAGACAGAAATCAGGATTTCAGAATCTGGAGTGCAATAATGAATAAGACATGGGGGGAATCTGTTCTCCAAGAACTCTGAGCTCAGTAGCAGAAACCGATACCATGTGAGAAAAGGGCATGTAAACTTAAAAAATAATTATGACCTAAAAGTTGAGAGTTGTTTATATATATATATATATATATATATATATATATATATATATATATATATAAACAGGATCTTTTAAACGTTTTTTATTTATTTTATATTGGGCTGTGCTCGGTCTTTACTGCTGTACAGGCTTTCTCTAGTTGTGGCAGGCAGGGGCTACTCTCTAGTTGTGGTGTGCAGGCTTCTCATTGTAGCGGCTTCTAAAGTTGCAGAACATGGGCTCTAGGCCACTCAGGCTGCAGTAGTTTTGGCTCCCAGGCCCTAGAGTGCTGGCTCAATAGTTGTGGCACACGGCGTTAGCTGCCCTGTGGCATGTGGGATCTTCCCAGACCAGGGATGGAACCCATGTCTCCTGCATTGGCAGGTGGATTATTTACCACTGAGCCACCAGGGAAGCCAGACAGTTATGTTTTATTTGGTAGGAATTTTTTTTAAGACTTCAAGACCAAGAGACAGCTTCTCAAGCAACTCTGAGAGAACTGCTCCGAGGAGGCAAAGGGAGGAGCCAAGAGGAAGAGCCAGATTACATGTAGAAATTTTGCAACAAAGGGCAGGTAGTCAATGTCAAAAGATTATTGTAGATTAAAGAAAGTCAGATAACCCAAGTTAAGGAATTTAGAACTTTTCTATATATGGAAAGATGCAAGAGTCTGCACTCATTGAAGTCATTCATTTGATCTGCCTCTCAGCTATTTGGGGCCAGTTTCCTTAGGGCTCACTGTGAGAAGTGGCTGTAATCTGATATTTGCTGCTGCTTCGTCACTTCAATCGTGTCCGAATCTGTGCGACCCCAGAGACGGCAGCCCACTAGGCTCCTCCGTCCCTGGAATTCTCCAGGCAAAAACACTGGAGTGGGTTGCCATTTCCTTCTCCAATGCATGAAAGTGAAAAGTGAAAGTGAAGTCACTCGGTCGTGTCTGACTCTTAGAGACCCCATGGACTGCAGCTTACCAGGCTCCTCCGTCCATGGGATTTTCCAGGCAAAAGTACTGAAGTAGGGTGCCATTGTCTTCTCCATGATATTTGCTAGATGACAAGTGTTCTTTCCTTCCTGAGATCCCTCAGGGCTACCAGCTCACCATCTGTCGTGGCTGCAGTTGTCGATGACTGTGACATCTGTTGTTGACTGATATGGTGGGAAATATTTCATTTCTCAGACACAAGAGTCAAAATGAGAAACACAGTCCAGGAAAGTCAGGTAATTAAGTATGTCAAATAACATAGGCATCATTCAAGAGGGATTATATACTGGGTATGAAAGGATAAATAGGAGTTTTCTAGGTAGAAAGTAGATGAAGACCATAGCATTCTAACTTAGAGAACAGCAAGTGTAAAGATAATGAATTGAAATCATGTGTTAAGGGCTTCCCAGGAGGCACAGTGGTAAAGAATTTACCTGCCACTGCAGGAGAGGCGAGAGATGCTGGTTCAATCCCTGGATCAGGAAGATCCTCTGGAGTAGGAAATGGCAACCCGTTTCAGTATTCTTGCTTGGAAAATTCCCTGGACAGAAGAGCCTGGTGGTTTACAGTCCATAGGGTCACAAAAAGTCTGACACAACTGAGCGACTGAGTGCACACACATATTATGACTGAAGCTTAAACACCAGAGAGAAAAATAGCAGGAGGTGAGCCTGAAGAAGTAGGTAAGGACTTTGGATTTCACTCTGAGGAAGCCAATGATGTTTTTGCTTTGATTGTTTAATTTCATTCTTAAAATTATTTCAAACTTATAGAAAAGTAGCAACAACAATAAGAAAACGACATAGAACATCTGCATATCATTTACCAGATTCATGCTTAACATTTTGTCCCATTTGCTCTATCATTCTCTCTTTCTCTCTGAAGAACAGGAAAGAATAGAATCCAGGTCTCTCTCTAAAGGACAGGGAAGAATAGAATCCAGGTAACTAAATAGTGGAGGTGCTGCCAAGACAGAGAGCAATCACAGTGAAATATTACTCAGTCATAAAAAATGAAATATTCCCATTTGTAGCCATGAGGATGAACCTAGATAATATTATACTAACTGAAGTAAGTCAGACAAAGACAAATATATAATACCACTTATATGTGGAGTCTAAATCATAATACAAATGAATCTACATTCAAAACAGATACAGACTCACAGACATGTGAAACAAATTTATGGTTTCCAAAGGGGAAAAGGAGGGGAGAAGGGATAATATTCTAATTTATAAGATTAATTGATACAAACTACTATGTATAAAATAGATAATAGGACTTACTGTATAACACAGGGAACAGTATTCAATATCTTGTAGTAATCTTATTGTATTTATATTCAATATCTTTGTTATAATGGAAAAATAATCTATCTATCTATATACATGTAAAACTGAATCACTCTACTGTACATCAGAAACTAACACAATATTGTAAATCAATTATACTGCAATTAAAAAAAGAACAGAACAAGAAAAATGTGGAGGCCATGGGTCAAGAGACTATCTTAGAAAATTGGAATATTCATCCTTTAATAACATCAGGAGATAGCTTGTCATTCTCTAAACCTCCAACCTTAGCTTGAATGCTAACGTGAAAAGTGAAAGTGAAAGTGAGAGTCGCTCAGTCATGTCCAGCTCCTCTTTGGGACCCCCATGGACTATACAGTCCATGGAATTCTCCAGGCCAGAATACTAGAGTGGGTAGCCTTTCCCTTCTACAGGGTATCTTTCCAACCCAGGGATTGAACCCAGGTCTCCTGCATTGCGGGCAGATTCTTTACCAGCTGAGCCACAAGTGAAGCCCAAGAATAGTGGAGTGGGTAGCCTATCCCTTCTCCAGCAGATCTTCCCGACCAAGGAATCGAACCAGGGTCTCCTGCGTTGCAGGCAGATTCTTCACCAACTGAGCTATCAGGGAAGCCCTTGAATGCTAAAGATTACATTAATTCTATATGTTTGTAATACTTGAAATTATATATATATATATGGGTAATAGAGTTTCAGCTCACATAGAAGAAAATTAAACCCAAAATACCAAAAAGTAAGAAATGCTTTCGACCACAAATTTATTTCAAATTATGAAATAAAATTAGATATGGAAATGGAAAATCAATTTTATTTGTATTTTAATATTCAAAGCGGTTTAAAATCATTGGGATGTTAATCAGCATCTCCCAGGCACCACTTTTTAGTTTTGGTTTAGTCATCTCTTTTTTTTTTTTTTGGTTTAGTCATTTCTAAATTGACCCTGATGGACAGACTTTACCAAGAGAACTTTATGAAATAGTTTCCAAGGTTGCATCTATGATCAGAACAGGGTAGGAGAAGACCCATATTTTTATAAAGCTCTCCAAAGTGATTTTGACGACCAGCCAGTGTAAAAACTGACAGCTTAAAAATTATCCTTTTTGTTGCTGTTGTTTATCTGAAACAATTTCAGATACAGTTTTTAGAACAAGAAGGAAACTTAGAAATCATTTTGTCCTGTTGCTTCATTTCGCTTGTTAAGAGACTGAAACCAAAGCTGTAAAATGACTTATCTAAGCTCACAGAGGAAGTAAATGGCCAAACCCTAGAGCAGAACCTAACATTTCCTGGCTCTAAACTCAGCATGACCACTCAGAACAATTCAGTCTAATTCAATCCATCTCCACTTGTTTACCCCTTAACTCCCTGAGAGTTCAATAGTGTCATTACCCTCCATAGCACTTCTGACTAAGGAGAGCATGGGGAAAGTTGCTAACAGATATTCTTTGAAGAGAAATTCTTTCCTTTTTAATATTTGGCATATTTTAAAGATTGATTTCTAGGAGGCAGGGGAAATTAAGCAGGATAAAATATTCCCTATAAGACAAGCCACTTCTCCAGGATTTATGTCAGCTTTGAAAGATTGAACAGGAACCCCTTTCCCCAAATATCTAAGTATTGCCTCTTATTCCACGTTAAAGTTAATTGTTCCTTGGGTCTTGAAATTTGAAACAGCAGTTGAAAACACAACTTATAGGGAAAGTGAAGTCGTTCAGTCGTGTCTGACTCTTTGTGATCCCATGGACTGTAGCCCACCAGGCTTCTCCATCCATGGAATTTTCCAGGCATGAATACTGGAGTGGGTTGCCATTTCCTTCTCCAGAGGATCTTCCTGACCCAGAGATTGAATCCGAGTCTCCCGCATTGCAGGCAGACGCTTTACCATCTGAGCTTACAGGGAAGGGTAACAGGAAAAACCACCTTCTAGTCTGCCCCTAGGCAAGGATTAGTGAGTTAAACTGAAGAAAGATGGACTGAGGCATGGGCAGGTGCTGAATGAGAAAAGGACTTTGGAAAGTAGGGAAACAGACCTGGCAAAGTTTGTCTACTTCATCATTTCCCAAGGGTTAGATCTGTTTATTCCCAACATAATTACATTTCTGGGATTCCTTTTGGTCCTTTCCCTCTGGTCTCTTTCAGAATCCACAACAACTTTGAGAAGTTCTGGGCTCATCTAAAACCTTGCCTTTTCAAAATTCAGACAAGCACCCTGGATATTTCCTAGGAGCTTGCTGAAAATGCAGAATCTTGAGCCCCACCCAAAACCTACTGAGGCAGAATTGGCATTTAACAAGATCCCCAAGTGATTCACACGCATATTAAGGTTTAAGAAATACTACTGTAAAAGATAAATTGCGAATACGAATACTATGTCTGGAAGAGAAACAAAAGGTTTCCTAGGCCAGTTCAGCGTTTTCTCAACTGTATTAAAATCTAGGGTTTCATGAAATGTTTCCATGTTCCAAGAAGCATAATATGTTTTGCTGAAATTGTTGAATGTATAAATATTTTAAGCTTCAGGACTATATCAGAATCCAGTTTCTCTCTTCCTTTAAATTATACTCAGCTTCACTTGCAGTGGGGCATTCGATGCTAAATGCAATCGAAAAGGACTATTTCAAGCATTGTCATTCGAAGTAGAAACTTCAAGAAGGTGACAACGGCTCTCAGCATGTAATGAGTTATGTGGACTTCAGCAAATTACATGGTTTTCTTGAATATTAGTCACCATATCAGTAAGATTGAGACACTATTGTTTACCCTGTATACCTCCCAAAGGAGTAAAGGATCAAAAGAATTCCTAGTTTCTGGAAATAGTGCTGCTGATTACTTAGTGGTTCAAATCAGAAATGTGGAAGCCATTTTTTACTTTGAGATCCATCATCAGTTGTTCTCAAACTTATGACTCCCCCCACAACCTTCCATTTCCTTATTCTTACCGCAACTAATCAAGACCAAGCCACCACCTATTTTTTCGTAAATCATGGCCTCCTCTGTGTGACCCCTGACCCTACTGCACTTCATGTTATCATTTACTCTGAAACTGGAAGAATTTTTCAAGAAGTACAATTTTGATTACAAATTTTCCCTACCTAGAACGCTTTACCAGCTTTCTAGGGCCTAGAAAGGCCTTTCCTTTATGGGAAAGTCCCAGACCCCTCATTCTGCCTTCAGATATGGCCTTTGCCACCTTCTTTACAGTCTCTTCTCTTGCTGCTCTCTAGTTCTATCATTTTTGAAAATCAGAACATCATCTGGAAACAGTATCTGTCTCCCACTGTCCCTTTAACCCGTTTCTTCTCTCATGCTTGGATGAAAATGCCTGCAGTATCAATAACTTTTCAGTTCCCTATTGGGTAATAGAAAATCTTATGGTCACTTCCAGTGTCAACACACTTTCAGTTCAATATTTCAAAATATCCAGTTGCATATGACACTGAAAACACTCAACTTGATTTAAAATTGAGCGGTGCCCCTCCCTCTTGCTGGAGTCCAGTGTGAGCTGGCTGCTTATCAAGGAAGCAGGTGGGTCATAGTTGCTTCTTTTTTCCTCCCACACATTGCTCCCAGCTCTCACACCCCACTGCTCAGTTTGGTTCGACGCAGGGAAGAGAGGAGAGGTAAGAAGAGGATTAACCTTCTTTCCCAGCTCATATTGTCTAAAGACGCCATACCAAATGTAGACTTCAAGCTGATGCCTGTTGACCTCTTTCCTGTCTCCGTAACTGCTTTTGACTCATTTTTAAAGCATGAGTTGATGTCAGTTCACCATGTCTCCTAAACTCCTCAGTGTACATATTAATTCTACTTGTCCCACTGAAGTTCTCCTCTCTAATCATGTGGTGAAAGGAAGCATCCCATCTGCCTCTCCCTGGAAGGGAGTGGTGGAAATAACCCTCTACCCAGTCATCTCCACAAGTCATCTCCTCACTTGGAATTCAAGAGTTAAATCACTAGTTTCTGGATATATACTTTGAAATTACTATAGCCTAGTCTGTTTAGAACTTGCTTCAAATTAAGATCTCTCTTACCTTAAAGTCAAAGCTTCTATTTTAGCATCATATAACATGGACGTTCTATTGTCTTCTCAAACACACCACATTTTCAGTGATTTCTGGCCTTTCAGTCAGATGTCTTCTCTTCTTGGAACATTCATCATGCCCATTCCTTTTCATTTGCCTCAGCACTACTCATATATCTCCAACTCCTCACCTACATGTGAATATAAAAGGGTTGAGAAAGTAGAGAGATATGAACTGTATTTACTTCATAGATAAGGAAATCAGAAAAACCAATAAACACATGAAAGGATGCTCAACCATATTAATTATGTAGGAACTACAAATTAAAATTAATAGATAGCACTTTCTACCCAGCAGACTGGCAGACATAAGAAAGGACGACAACATCAAATGTTGGGAGGATATGTAAATACTTAGCTCTTGCTAATACCAGTGTAAACTGGTCCAAACTCTAGAAAAGAATTTGTCATTGCCTTATCAAGATGGACATATACATACTCTGTGACTCAGAAATTCATATACTTCTAGGCAGGAACTAAAAAGCCTCTTGATGAAAGTGAAAGTGGAGAGTGAAAAAGTTGGCTTAAAGCTCAACATTCAGAAAACAAAGATCATGGCATCTGGTCCCATCACTTCATGGGAAATAGATGGAGAAACAGTGTCAGACTTTATTTTTGGAGGCTCCAAAATCACTGCAGATGGTGATTGCAGCCATGAAATTAAAAGACGCTTAACTCCTTGGAAGGAAAGTTATGACCATTCTAGATAGCATATTCAAAAGCAGAGACATTACTTTGCCAACAAAGGTCCGTCTAGTCAAGGCTATGGTTTTTCCTGTGGTCATGTATGGATGCGAAAGTTGGACTGTGAAGAAAGCTGAGCGCCGAAGAATTGATGTTTTTAAACTGTGGTGTTGGAGAAACCTCTTGAAAGTCCCTTGGACTGCAAGGAGATCCAACCAGTTCATTCTAAAGGAGATCAGTCCTGGGTGTTCTTTGGAAGGAATTATGCTAAAGCTGAAAGTCCAATATTTTGGCCACCTCATGCGAAGAGTTGATTCATTGGAAAAGAGTCAGTTGCTGGGAGGGATTGGGGGCAGGAGCAGAAGGAGATGACAGAGGATGAGATGTCTGGGTGGCATCACCTACTCAATGGACACGAGTTGGGTGAACTCCAGGAGTTGGTGATGAACAGGGAGGCCTGGCGTGCTGCAATTCATGGGATTGCAGAGAGTCGGACACGACTTAGCGACAGAATTGAACTGAGGCAGTTAGAGAGTGATCAAGAAATATGTATAAGGATATTCACGATAGCAGTATTTATAATGGTTGAAAATGGGGAACAATCCAAATGATCACTGACTCAAAGAATAGATTAAGGTGTGTTCATATAATAGAATACTATGCAGCAGTAAAAATAAATGAACCACAGCTGTGTATGACAAAAGGGATTTGTTCTCAGGAACATGATGTTAAAAGCAAGTTGCAGAAGGATACTAGAAGTATATATAATACCTTACATATAAAGTTTAAAAACAAAGTTAATAATGTATTTTCTACATGCATATATATAGACTTGTAATAAAGTCATAAAGAAAAGCAAGAGGAAAATAAAAATTAAGATAGTAGCAATTTCTGGATAAAGAGATACTTTACATATAGTATATACATATATGCTGCTGCTACTGCTGCTGGTGCTAAGTCGCTTCAGTCGTGTCAGATTCTTTGCAACCCCATGAACTGCAGCACGCCAGGCCTCCCTGTCTATCACCAACTCCCGGAGTTTACCCAAACTCATGTCCATTGAGTAGGTGATGCCATCCAGCCATCTCATCCTCTGTCGTCCCCTTCTGCTCCTGCCCCCAATCCCTCCCAGCATCAGAGTCTTTTCCAATGAGTCAATTCTTCGCCTAAGGTGGCCAAAGTATTGGATTTTCAGCTTTTATATGAGTAGTGGGCACGTAAGGTTTATTTTATTATATTCTTTATAACTTGTTTATATTTTATTAATATTTTATACATAAATGACACCCATAAAATATTTTTTATCTATAAAATATTTGATTTAAAAAGTATGGTTTTACTTATTTCTCCACTTATCTGCCATATCAGTTGTCCCTGTCTGTTATTTCAAGGTAGAACAGATGATTCTTGAACATCAACCTATTTCAGGGCTAAAGTCTGAGCCCCAGTTCTGAGGAGACATTTTGCTTCATACTAAGAACCTGTCATTCTTCATCATGAAAGCAATAGGTAAGAGTCTGTGTTCAAAATGGTGAGCAACCATCACTGTTATTTACAAGCTAAAGTGAAGTCTGGGCACTGCTTTAGTTAACTCACTATTTCATTTGACAACATTCATTGAATGATTACCTGCACCAGATATTTTAATGATGGTTGGTAGCTTCAATCTCACAAGCGAAAAATAGCATTTGTTCTAACCTTAGGGCTAGGCCTAATGAGGAGTTTTCTCACCCAAGTCATGTACAACACAAGAATGGAGTTATAGGGACTTAGGCTGTGAGCAAGTGAAATGTTAAAATAAATATGAAAATACAACCTTTGGTGCCAGCATGGTACTCAAGGCCATTCATACTCAACTGCCATCTGCTGAGTCATTGCTAAGCTGGGGAAACATGAGTTTCTGGAGCTACCCGGAAGGCTGGCTATGTCATCTCTTGTTGAAGTGAATCCCAAAATACATGTCACCTCCTCAGGTGGTGAGGGTAGGAGGAGAGGTTTTAACTCCTGGGAAGTGAGATATTACTTTGTTCCAGTTTGCAAAAATGACCTATTAGACTCCATTCCCAGAAACTGTCTCCTGAATGACTTAAAGCAAGACTGAAGAAACAGAATGCATATTTTTAATTGATTCTTTCTTTGAGCTGAACTCCAAGTTGCCTAATAAATATTTTAATTCCCAAAGAGCTAGATGCATTCAGAATGACTCCAAAAAAGATGTCCTATTTTGGAATGTCACAGGCATTACTTCCTTAAATCATCACAAATAAAACTGCTGCTTTGACTAATTGGGGGCTATATGAAGAGGGCTGACTTCTTTGTCCTCATCTGCCTTCTCCTTCCCTTTATTGGATATCAGTTCTTAGAATTAGGGACATGAATCTGATTTATCCCCCTATTAATAATTCAGGTGTGTCAGGTCATAGAAGGACCATAGACTTTCAGAGCTGGCAACTGGAGCTCAGAGTTCTTATCTTACTTCCCGAGGTTACACATCTTAATGCAGTGGTTCTCAAGCTGTAGTGTATAATAGAATCACCTAGAGGGCTTGTTAAAAACACAGATTGCTAGGTCCCATTCACAGAGTTTCTGATTCCGTATGCATGGGGTGGCACCTGAGAATCTGCATTTCTGACAACTTTGAAGATGTTATTATTGATCTTTCTGGTCCAGGTCAGAGTTTGCAAACTACTGTCAGCTAACTGAAGGACAAGGTATAGAGGCCAGCCCTCAAGCAGCCAGTACTTTCTCCTAAGTGGCTTTCCTGTGTGTGTGCATATGTATATACTGTCTTTTATAAATTTACAGAATTTATAAAGTTATGGAAACCAGAGTTTCTTCTTCTGAAATGGGAGAATTGCACTGGAGGGAGAGCTAAAAGCATGAACTTTGGAATCAGACAGGCCTGGGTAAGAGAGCAGCTATTCCACAATTTAGTTTTGTGATTTGGGGCAAGTTGCTTAGCTTATTTGAGTTCCAGTTTTTTCATCTGCATATTAAAAATTATTAGTTCTACTAATGATTTGAGACTTCTGAGTGAACAGTTGAAAGACTATTTGACATAGAGTTAGAGGATTAAAAATCATTAAGAAAGCATCTAATTTAGCTTGTTCACTTTCTAGACATGGAAGCAAAGATCCAGGGAAAGTAAGTGTCTTAACTAAGATCTCATAGCATATGGCAAAGGAGGACCATGAATCTTGGCCTTTTAATGAGTTTTGTTTTTCTTTAATCCATTACAGGATTAAATATGTCTCCAGAGTATGGACTTCCCGGGTTGCTCAGTGGTCCAGAATCCACCTGCAAATGCAGGGGACATGGGTTCAATCCCTGGTCTAGGAATATTCCACATGCCCTGGAGCAACTCAGTCTGTGAGCCACAACTATCTAGCCTGTGCTCTAGACACCGAGAGCTGCAATTACTGAGCCCAAGGGCCGCAGGTACTAAAGCCCCCTTGCCCTAGAGCCTGTATTCTGCAATAAGAGAAGCCACTGCAATGAGAAGCCTGCCTATCACAGCTAGAGAGGAGCCCCTGCTTGCTGCAATTAGAGAAAATCCCACGCAGCAACAAAAACGCAGCACAGCAAAAAATAAAAATAAATAAATAAAATTATAAAAAATGTCTCCAGATTTTATTTCATTTTCACTTAACAGTGGAATTTCAGTAAAGAGCCTTCTTGTGACATGATGGTGTTTTGCAAAAGGGGTGTGGCTGTTCATAGAATTCTTGTCTTTTGTTAAAATTGAGTACAGTTGAAAAAGGAGAATTAGCAGTTGGGAAATCAATTTCCACATCAAGGAGAAAGAAAGTTTTAAATGTATTAGGAAAATTATAGTAAATGTTTAAAAAGGAAAAAAAAAGCAATTCAAGAACATCACACGCTCATGCTATACTTGTTGTATAAAAATTCGAGTGAGGGCTTAGACTCTTCACCTAGTGGACACGAACCCTGGGTTGCAGTAGTGCTGGGAGACTTGCTAAACTGATCAGTTTGGCAAAGAGGAGGATGGAGCCCAGTTCAGTGCTTCTGGCACAGTGACCAGTTCATCATCACCTTCATTTTTAAAAATAGTAATATTTTCTAAAATATTAATATTTTGGTGAAGCCAGAAATAAAGGGTCAATGTTGTGGATTAAGAAACCAGGGTGTGCTTTGGTGCTCTTGTTATTTGTCTTGATGTGAGCCAACTGTTGACATCTAAATCAGACTTGGCTTATAGTAAGACTAAAACCAACATATTTTATAAAGCTTATTTGATCCAAGGACTTTAAAGCTCTTATTCTAAGAAGAGATTCATCCACTTAGTGGCCACTAACTGGTTAAGTAGGCAAATGCTGGGCCTTTTCTCACAACTCTTTAGTTTCCTATTTCAACCTTCAGTATCCAGATTTAATCAGTGCTGCAGCCACTCAAGATGGCATAGATATCCAATTACCCTGGAAGTATGTACTAATGTGTCCCACGACCAGAGCAGGTAAGGCAGAGGCTTTGTTCACAGCTAAAGGATGGGGGATTGTGTCTATCAGAAAGTCTAGCGTATCTGCCCAGCACCTGATAATGAACAGTCCTCACTAGCAGGAAGGTGCAATCCCAGGAAGATGATGGAAATCCATTTAAAGAGCCAGTTTGACTCTTACCAAAATTTGCAATGCACCCTACCTCAGATGATTTAGAGCTCATTTTAAAAGGCCTGAAAATCTGAAAACAAATTATTTTGAAGTGATGAGATAAATTATGTATGAGTATCAATTGAATATTCAAGTATAATGAGTTTATGGAATACAAGAGAGCGTTTCTTTTGAGATGCTGCAATACTGCTATTGTTAGGTTCAGAACACAGCTGATTGCTTATAGGGAGCCTTTGTGCAAGTTTGAAAAAGGCACCCCCTCTGAATGATGCAGCCCTGTGGGTACATGATTTGGCAAGAGGAGCCTAGGCTGGATCCTAGCTCCCTTTTGTCCCGTTGGCTGGGTGCCTTTGTGCAATGTACAAACTGCAGTTCCTTAAGCGGCAATCCCAACTGCTATTTGAAATATGTGCCAGCAGCAAGGATTTCAAGGCTTGACGTGCTTGCATTGGTTGTTAGAGAGTACATGTGAAATTTTAAAATGTTCCTTCTCTTGTCCCAGTGCAGAATTTATTGCAGAGATGAAATGTTAGTTAAGTTCTAAAATGCCACGAAAGCAGGTAAAGTTTTCCTGATAGAGAATAGAGATCTTGCCTTGGCAGCTATGTTCCCTGAAGAAATATAGCTAGTGAGCCACACTTTCCAAGCCAGAGGCAAACAACAGCACCTGGGAAATTTAGATTTCTGGCACCAGAATTGTCTCATTTCCCACCTGCTGCAATAACACTGGAAGCAGAAAGGTGTTGTGTTGGGTGCAGAGGTAAAACCTTTTGCATCCACCCAGATGTACTGGGACTTAGGGGTTGTGACCATTAGCAATAAAAGTATATAGGCTCAAATGTTAATTTTCCTTCTTGGAAAAGCTGCCTTACAATGCCATGGCAATGAGAGTAGAACTGTAGGGATTTAATATTGAGTTTCCAATTCCAGAGCAAAAGAGTAAACATACATCTCTTTGCTCCTCTGAGCTGGCTAAGGACAGCTAAAGGCCCTGGACATTGTACATAAAACGAATATAGCCCAGACTGGATTCTGGAGAAGCAGGCAGCCTGGAAACAGGTATGGGCAAAAAAAAAAAAATCTCCAAGAAAAAAATCATTTATCTGTAGCTGTCGGAAAAGGCTGTATATTGTCACCGTGTTTATTTAATTTGTATGCAGAGTACAATGGCACTCCACTCCAGTACTCTTGCCTGGAAAATCCCATGGACAGAGGAGCCTGGTGGGCTGCAGTCCATGGGGTTGCTGAGAGTTGCACATGACTGAGCAACTTCGCTTTCACTTTCATGCATTGGAGAGGCCAATGGCAACCCACTCCAGTGTTCTTGCCTGGAGAATCCCAGTGACGGGGGAGCCTGGTGGGCTGCTGTCTGTGGGGTCGCACAGAGTCAGACATGACTGAAGTGACTTAGCAGCAGCAGCAGAGTACATCATGAGAACTGCTGGGCTGGAAGAAGCACAAGCTGGAATCAAGATTGCTGGGAGAAATATCAATAACCTCAGATATGCAGATGACAGCACCCTTATGGCAGAAAGTGAAGAGGAACTAAAAAGCCTCTTGATGAAAGTGAAAGAGGAGAGTGAAAAAGTTGGCTTAAAACTCAACATTCAGAAAATGAAGATCATGGCGTCTGGTCCCATCACTTCATAGGAAATAGGTGGGGAAGCAGAGGAAACAGTGTCAGACTTTATTTTTTTGGGCTCCAAAATCACTGCAGATGGTGACTGCAGCCATGAAATTAAAAGACACTTACTCCTTGGAAGAAAAGTTATGACCAACCTAGATAGCATATTCAAAAGCAGAGACATTACTTTGCCAACAAAGGTCCATCTAGCCAAGGCTATGGTTTTTCCAGTGGTCATGTATGGATGGGAGGGTTGGACTATATAGAAAGCTGAGTACCAAAGAACTGATGCTTTTTGAAATGTGGTGTTGGAGAGGACTCTTGAGAGTCCCTTGGACTGCAAGGAGATCCAACCAGTCCATGCTAAAGGAGATCAGTCCTGGATGTTCATTGGAAGGACTGATGCTGAAGCTGAAACTCCAGTACTTTGGTCACCTCATGTGAAGAGCTGACTCATTGGAAAAGACACTGATGCTGGGAGGGATTGGGGGCAAGAGGAGAAGGGGATCACAGAGAATGAGATGGCTGGATGGCATCACCGACTTGATGGACATGAGTTTGAGTGAACTCCGGGAGTTGGTGATGGATAGGGGGGCCTGGCGTGCTGCGATTCATGAGGTTGCAAAGAGTCAAACATGACTGAGTGACTGAATTGAACTGAACTGACTGGAAAAGGAAAGGGGCAGCCTAGCAAAATAAAACTTTTAGACAATAATTGCTCTTCTTCAGTCAAACTCCACAGAAAATTATGAGTGGAAAGCCTAGACATATGTCCTTGCCCAGCTATATCAAGGCACTTCTCTTCCCTTCCAGTAGGGAGTTGAGACTTTTATCACTACCATATGGGAATGAGACTACCCCCAACCTCTGCCCCAGGTTGTCAGTAAAGACCGGCTTGGGAGCCAGGACTTGCCACTCCCACCCAGAGGACTGGGTGGAAGCTGGGCCTTTTACCACATGCCAGCCATAAGTAGCCTTCCCAGTCCCCCGTAATGTCAGCATAGGCCTAGTGGAGAGTCTGAACTCTCGCTGCTGCTGCTGCTAAGTCGCTTCAGTCGTGTCTGACTCTCTGCAACTCCCACTACCATCCAGCAATAATGAGATGCCCCGCTGCTTTCCAGGATTCAGTACAGGCCAAGAAGGGACTATAAGCATCCATGCGACCTGATAGAGATACAATAAGACATCACCATCCTTCCTGGTGCTGTGCTTAGTCACTCAGTCGTGTCCAACTCTTTACGACCATACAGACTGTAGCCCACCAGGCTCCTCTGTCCATAGGGATTCTCCAGAATACTGGAGTGGGTTGCCATGCCCTTCTCCAGGGGATCTTCCCAATGCAGGGATAGAACCCAGGTCTCCTGTATTGTAGGCAGATTTTTTACCATCTGAATTACCAGGGAAGCTCCATCCTCCCTAGAAGAACTGCTAAAATGGAAGATATATGATCCAGAATCTCACAATATAGTAGCAAAAATGTCCAAGATACAATTGAAACTCACTCATAAGGAACCAGAAAAATCTCAAATGAGAAGAGATAATCAACAGATATCAGTTCCAAGATTATGTTTATGCTGGAATTACCTGACAAGGATTTTAAAGTAGCCATCATAAAAAGTGCTTCAACAAGCAATTACAAACATAGTTACAACCAATTAAGCAAATTAAAAACCTTGGATAAAGAGATAGAAGATATAAAGAAGAACCAAATGGAAACTTCAGAACAGAACAAATGCAAGGATCAAAACCCTCATCAGTGGGCTCAACAGTAGAATATAGAGACCAGAGGGAAGGATCAGTGAACTTGAAGAGAGAATAACAGAAATTACCCAGTATGATCAACCCTAAAGAAAATAGACTGAAAGAAAAATGAACAGAACCTTAGGAACCTGTAGGATGATAGCAAAGGATACCATCTTCATGTCGTCAGAATCCCAGATGGAGAGGAGAAAAAGGGCAGGGCTGAAAAAAAGTACTCAAGGAAATAACTGCAAAAATTTCCCAAGTTTGGCAAAAGATGTAAACTTACAGATTTAAGAAACCTAGTGCACCACAAAGAGGAGAATCTTGTACGAAGTTTTGTCATTAGGAAAAGCTCTAAAAGAGAAATCAATTACACAGTCAGGTGAGTCACATTAAAAAAAAGAGTTTAAGACCATTGTTTCTATAGCATCCCTGTCATAGCATTAGGTTTAGTAGATGTTAAAATATTTGAGGATAAACGGTTTAGTTTCAGAGAAGTTTACATCTGCTAAGCAAATAGACAGTAATGTAATTCATTCAATCAGCAAGACACTGCAGTGGTTTCAAGGGATGACTTTTGGGGGGAGACTGTTTCACAAGCCACCAGTATGACTCGTTTTTCACAACTATCACAACGAAAAACGTTTTCCAGTCTCTAAATAGGTTGAGAGCAAGCAGTATGTGAGCATTTAAAACTAAATTGTTGCTATTTATTTAATGTACTATTTTAGTACAGGCATATCTTGCTTTATTGTGCTTCACAGATACTGCGTTTTACACAAATTGAAGGTTTGTGGCAACCCTCAGGGTATATGCAAAAGATTTTCAGCAAGGGTTCAGTTGGTTTCTCATCTTGTTCACAAGAAGCTAATCCAGGAGATTTTAGTCCCTCCCAAGACAGTGTGACCTGAATCTGCTAAGGGTTGTGGCAGACAGTTTGATTTGAATTTGATTTTAGTTTTTCATATCTTCTTCAGAATCTTTTCATTCTCTAAAGTTTTTTGGTTTTTTTTTTCAAAAATGCTAAAGCATCGACATGACTAATTGTGTTTGAATCAAAAACATGATGTAACCCCATGTCATATTGGACATGATAGTGACAGGGAATGTCCTGTCATGCCCTCTTACTTTATTCACCAATCAAGCTGAAAGCATGACAGTAGGAGAAAACGTATTCTCTCTGTACTGTTTCTACCACGTGCTTCTTAGAACATACTTTTTGAGGGGTACAAATTCTAATCAGCTAATTTAAACAAACAAACCTGGCCAGCCCTGCCCCACCAACACAACTGTGTTAGAACAGGTTGGACTCTGTTTAACCTCACGATGAATAAACAAATCAATCAGTCATTTCCTGATACAAGAGATTTCACTTTTTGCCACGAGATGATAAACATGGATTATTTGGTGGTTACTGTTTATTTTTATTTTCCAAGTAGGAATGATATAACAACTTGGTAAAACGTTCTATTATTAACTTAGGAGAGATGATTTTAAATGGGATCAAATGAAAGAGGAAAGTGAAGGAAGAAAGGCGAGACAAGTGGTAAAATTAAAAATAAAACACACGTCTTTTTGTGTTTCAGGGGGACTGTGGAAAGAAAACAGCTATAGAGAATAATATAAAAATTAAGTCAAAGTTTCTTTGATATAAATTTAGTGCCTTTAGCAGCAAAAATGTGTTTCTTTTTTATTCTGATTAAAAAGCATCAATGAGGGAACTCCCTGGTGGTCCAGGGGTTAGGAATCTGCCTGCCAATGCAAGGGACACAGGTTCAATCACTGTTATGGGGAAAGCCCACGTGCTGCAGGGCAACAAACCTGTATCCCACAACTACTGAAGCCTGTGTGCCTAGAGCCCGTGCTCAGCAACAAGCGAAGCCACTGCAATGAGAAGCCCATGCATCACAACTAGAGAGTAGCCCCTGCTTGCCGCAACTAGAGAAAGCCCACATGCAACAATGAAGACCCAGGAGAGTCAAAAATAAATAATCTTAAAAAATGCCTCTAGGTAGTGTTGCTGGACTTAGCAAATCAAATCCAATATTCAGTTCAGTTCAGTAGCTCAGTTGTGTTGACTCAGTAACCCCATGAATCGCAGCACGCCAGGCCTCCCTGTCCATCACCAACTCCCGGAGTTTACCCAACTCATGTCCATCGAGTCAGTGATGCCATCCAGCCATCTCATCCTCGGTCGTCCCCTTCTCCTCCTGCCCCCAATCCCTCCCAGTATCAGAATCTTTTCCAATGAATCAACACTTTGCATGAGGTGGCCAAAGAACTGGAGTTTCAGCTTTAGCATCATTCTGTCCAAAGAAATCCCAGGGCTGATCTCCTTCAGAATGGACTGGTTGGATCTCCTTGCAGTCCAAGGGACTCTCAAGAGTCTTCTCCATCACCACAGTTCAAAAGCATCAATTCTTCGGCGCTCAGCTTTCTTTACAGTCCAACTCTCACATCCATACATGACCACTAGATGTTTTTATATATATTTATACTAAGAAATGATTCACTATGTGTATGAGATTCAAATTTAACTAGGTATTCCATATTTTATCTGGCAACCTTACTTCCAAGCAGAAAACTGAGGACTCACTTCAATTTTTTCTCTTCTCTTGGAACCACAGTCTTGACTACACTGTGATCCCGTCTGAAAACAGTCGTTTCATATGTGTTGTCCAGTTTTCTAGCTGTGTACTGTGGCAGGGCAACTCTGTACCAGTTACTCCTTCTTGGATAGAAATGGCTGTGTATGGTCCACCTTTAAAGAAAGCAGGCAAACAAACAAATAGGACAGCTGCCCTAATGGGAACTGTTCAATGGAATCATTAAGAAACAGTTAAGTAAATGTGTCACTTCTACCCACCCTGGAATATGTTACAATCAAGTTGTATATGTGAGAAAGAACTCAGTTGTAATTCAGAGTATCTGCCTTTTGTCCAAGGATCTTATTTGAAATCCCCATTTCTTTTCTGCTTTAATGGGTTGTGGCAGGCTTTAAATTTACCTCAGTCTTAGCTGCTGCAGACCACGTCAATATATCTCTTTGGGATGTCACAAAGGTCCTGTAAGGTGAATTCTGGGGACTCCACACATCCCAAAATACCCTCTAAAGTTGTGAGATGCTATGCAGCCATCTTCACATGAGAGAGTTCATTTTATTTACATAGATTACAATAATGACTTATCCTTTCTTGGGAAGTTCAAAGAGATAGTGTTCATTAAACAACAGTTACACAGATAGTAGAAAGAACCTGTGCCTTGTGAGGATGAGAGGGCAACTAAAACTTATTGAGTATCTATTATATGCCAAGTGTTTCATATTCAGTGGTGTGCTGGAGCCAGCCTGTGCCAGCTCATATGGGCTTGTGAGAGGCAACTGTTAAATATTCAGGAATCTTGCCAGCCATTTTTTAAACTGTTGAAGTCTTGAAACTGACACCAGGAGGAATATTTATACCATGGAAATCATCAGATGGTACAAATTCTAGCTCCTTCATCAACTCCAAGAGATAATTGTTATGCATTTACCAGCACATTACTGTAATTCCATTTTTCATTTTATCTTATCCTCTGAACAACTCTGTAAGATATTTATTAGAATGCAAAGTTTAAAGATGGAAAGAAGACACAGGTTCAGTTCAGTCACTCAGTCGTATCTGATTCTTTGTGACCCCATGGACTGCAAAGACCCCCTGTTCATCACCAACTCCCAGAGCTTGCTCAAACTCATGTCCATTGAGTCGGTGATGTATCACTCTGTCATCCCCTTCTCCTCCTGCCTTCAATCTTTCCTAGCATTGGGGTCTTTTCCAAGGAGTCAGTTCTTCACATCAGGTGGACAAAGTATTGGAGCTTCAGCTTCAGCATCAGTCCTTCCAATGAATATTCAGGACTGATTTCCTTTAGGATTGACAGATTTGATCTCCTTGCAGTCCAAGGCTACTTAAGTAATATGCCCCAATTTTTCCAGAAAACACGTACAAAGTCAATTCTGTGTAACTTCATGTTCTTTCTGCTTTCAGCTCCACACCTTTGAGCCAGGAGACTTAGACAGAGTTGTTGCCTTAACACTAATTGACTTTATGAGGGCAGGACTAGTACCTGCCCTCTCTGGATTATCACCTGTGAACTTGGGAGTAATGACCTAATTAATACCCACAGTCTCTCTTTTTTTTTTTTTTAATTTATTATTTTTAAAATTTTTATTTTTACTTTATTTTACTTTACAATACTGTATTGGTTTTGCCATACATTGACATGAATCCACCACAGGCGTACATGCGTTCCCAAACATGAACCCCCCTCCCACCTCCCTCCCCATAACATCTCTCTGGGTCATCCCTGTGCACCAGCCCCAAGCATGCTGTATCCTGCGTTGGACATAGACTGGCGATTCGATTCTCACATGATAGTATACATGTTACAATGCCATTCTCCCAAATCATCCCACCCTCTCCCTCTCCCTCTGAGTCCAAAAGTCCATTATACACATCTGTGTCTTTTTTGCTGTCTTGCATACAGGGTCGTCATTGCCATCTTTCTAAATTCCATATATATGTGTTAGTATACTGTATTGGTGTTTTTCTTTCTGGCTTACTTCACTCTGTATAATCGGCTCCAGTTTCATCCATCTCATCGGAACTGATTCAAATGTATTCTTTTTAACGGCTGAGTAATACTCCATTGTGTATATGTACCACAGCTTTCTTATCCATTCATCTGCTGATGGACATCTAGGTTGTTTCCATGTCCTGGCTATTATAAACAGTGCTGCGATGAACATTGGGGTACATGTGTCTCTTTCAATTCTGGTTTCCTCGGTGTGTATGCCCAGCAGTGGGATTGCTGGGTCATAAGGTAGTTCTATTTGCAATTTTTTAAGGAATCTCCACACTGTTTTCCATAGTGGCTGTACTAGTTTGCATTCCCACCAACAGTGTAGGAGGGTTCCCTTTTCTCCACACCTTCTCCAGCATTTATTGCTTGCAGATTTTTGGATCGCAGACATTCTGACTGGTGTGAAGTGGTACCTCATTGTGGTTTTGATTTGCATTTCTCTGATAATGAGTGATGTTGAGCATCTTTTCACGTGTTTGTTAGCCATCCGTATGTCTTCTTTGGAGAAATGTCTATTTAGTTCTTTGGCCCATTTTTTGATTGGGTCGTTTATTTTTCTGGAATTGAGCTGCATAAGTTGCTTGTATATTTTTGAGATTAGTTGTTTGTCAGTTGCTTCATTTGCTATTATTTTCTCCCATTCAGAAGGCTGTCTTTTCACCTTGCTTATAGTTTCCTTTGTTGTGCAGAAGCTTTTAATTTTAATTAGATCCCATTTGTTTATTTTTGCTTTTATTTCCAGTATTCTGGGAGGTGGGTCATAGAGGATCCTGCTGTGATTTATGTCGGAGAGTGTTTTGCCTATGTTCTCCTCTAGGAGTTTTATACTTTCTGGTGTTACATTTAGATCTTTAACCCATTTTGAGTTTATTTTTGTGTGCGGTGTTAGAAAGTGATCGTTTCATTCTTTTACAAGTGGTTGACCAGTTTTCCCAGCACCACTTGTTAAAGAGATTGTCTTTACTCCATTGTATATTCTTGCTTCCTTTGTCAAAGATAAGGTGTCCATATGTGTGTGGATTTATCTCTGGGCTTTCTATTTTGTTCCATTGACCGATATTTCTGTCTTTGTGCCAGTACCATACTGTCTTGATGACTGTGGCTTTGTTGTAGAGCCTGAAGTCAGGCAAGTTGATTCCTCCAGTTCCATTCTTCTTTCTCAAGATTGCTTTGGCTATTCGAGGTTTTTTGTATTTCCATACAAATCTTGAAATTCCACAGTCTCTTTTGGAAGTAATTGTGTTTGTTGTCTACTAATTCTACCCGTGCCCAATAGTGGCAGAAACACTAAGAACAAGCTCCTACCAACTGGCTGCTAGAAAAAACAGTTTTTAGCAATAGGGGCATCCTGAGACTTAAAGCTATGATACTACTAGATTTTCTTTGTGGAAATGTCTACCATTAAGGAGATGTAATAGAAGCTTTGGGAGGTTTGAGTAAGAATGATTGACTCTGATCTCTCAGTACATTCTGATGATATAGGCCCACAGCAGCTTTGGGCCAAATTCAAAGCAATTCTGTCCAGCAACCAGAGGATCCTGTGTAATATGCACACACAGCATAGCCCCCAGAGTAATCTGTACTACACTCCCTTGAAGGAATCATACTGTGGCATTTTGGAGGATGGCAGGCTGAAATTCATGCCTATCTACCCACTGCCTCTGACTGGCCTTCTTGCAGTACTGGGTACCCAAGGATGGTGGAGAATTGTGGACAAGGAAGAGCCAGTGTTGTCCTCTCGACCCCTGTACAAGCAGTAGCAGGTGCACCAGGGGTTTTTGCCTTCTCCCCAACCTCCAGGGGTCAACAGTAGCATTCTCCATAGTTGTTTTCAGTTTGGTAAAGGAAAGCAGCCAGCCCTGTGGGCCAAGAGGCAACTCTAGGAAAAGCTCCAGGTAACAAGGACCTCCCTAACAAAACGGAATGAGGACATTTGGCCCAAGTCCAGGAAAAGGCACTGGGGAAACCCGAGTGCAAAAGGATCCCAAGGTAGGTATGCAGCTGGTGACTTGACCTCTTCCAGTGAGTGCTAGTTTCTCTGAAGTGGGCTGGGGAGCCAAGTGAGCCGCTCATAAGACTAAGAACCCCATTAGCAGGAAGACCTGTGAGCTGCTGGCAAGAACAGGGAACATACTCTGCCTGATCTTCTCTCCCTTCTCTGCTTGTGAGGTGAAGCTTGGGTGATTCTTCATTGACTGAGCTCCCATGGGCTCTCCCTAGCAAACTGGAAAGCATCCCATGGGAATCCCTCATGCTCTTAGCTCTCACCCAGCAGGAAGTCCAAAAGCCCATCCTTTTTGGAGGAAAGGAGGAAAGAGAAGATTCCCACCTTACATAGCTGTGGCACTCCCTAATGGACAAGTTGGCCAGGAACTAAAGTGACTAAGTTGCTCTGGCCTGGAGGCAGCCCTGTCTAACCTCCTGTGGGAAGTTCTGACTGAGGCGGGACTAACTATCTCAAGCACAGGCCACTGCAAATTCAAGGGGGACCCTCCGTTATATCAGAGTCCATTCCATTTGGACATTTCCTATTTTGATCTTTTGAGGAATCCATTTACAGTTTAGTGGTGGTTCCAAACTTCCTAAATGGGAAATCTTATTTGGGTCAAACCTTGTGGCATTTGTGTGCCAACAAATCAATCACCAACAAATCCAATCACCCCCTCAGTAGTCTGAAACAAATC
The DNA here is from genome assembly GCF_032405125.1 of Capricornis sumatraensis. Classification (NCBI taxonomy): domain Eukaryota; kingdom Metazoa; phylum Chordata; class Mammalia; order Artiodactyla; family Bovidae; genus Capricornis; species Capricornis sumatraensis. The sequence goes on from NC_091074.1 coordinate 56,150,631, forward strand.
CAAAACAGAACATCTAAGGTTCACCATACCAAAGGAGCCCGTTAGGCTGCATTATGCAGACCTGGTAGTTTTTTCCATAGGTATCAACCCCTGCCCATGCTAAATGCTAACAGAAACTCTTCGGTAAGTGAAGAGGAGAAACATTTAATCTTCCTATGTAATACAGTCTAGCCTCGGTGCCATTTGGGAGACTGGGAAAATCAGCCAGTCAATGGAAACCCATAAATCTCTAAATTAAAATATCATTTTACAATTGGACCTGCTATGCCAGAGACAAAAGAAATGGGATGAAATTCCCTGTGTCCAGTTTTTTATGGCCTTATTTCAGAACATGATTTTCAAAACAGATGTGGTAATCCCTCCAGGAAAAGTATTCCCTTTAAGGCAGATCCTTGATGGAGAAGGACTCATCTAGGTTCGCACGTCTCATTCGCACTTCTCCCACCACCCCCCACTCCGCCCCATTCCACCCCCACTGACGAGGGATTGAACCTGTGCCCCCTGCAGTGGAAACTTGGAGTCTTGACCACTGGACTGCCAGAGAAGTCCCCCATTTTTCACTTCTGATCTATATAACTGGAAAAATCATGATAAGAGGTAGAAGGAAGATCCAGAGGGGTTCCTGAATAAGGGTAATCTATCAGACCCATGACCCAACCTGGGCTGACATCCAGAGCCTTCTCAATGTACTCTTAATGGGGGAAGAAAAGTTAAAAGCCTGAGAGAAAGCAGACAAAGAGAACAGAAACAATGCAGGTCATGCTATTTTCAGAACAAAGAATCAAGTGGTCCCAGATTACAAACCCACTTGGGATCACTAGGACCATGGGGAAGAGGTTGGAAGACAGAGGCTGACTCATTATAAAAATATCATCCTAAAGAGAATAAACTCAGAAACTGGAACTAGACCCAGATACCTATCTCCTGCCTGGTCAAGGGTGCCTACCAGTGTTTAAAAACCAACATATAGAGGAGGAAAAATCAGAATAAAAGGCCCATGGCCAACCTATCTACTAGCTGTTGCCCTCCAATGTCAACCAGTTGGCAAGGGGATCTGTACGAATTGCCCACAGAGACTCATGGGTGAGTGATTCCTGGCATCCACTGTGGGATAGCAAACCAAGATACTAGGACCCAATCATTGCACCATATGTAAGCAAGAAGGACACTGGAAGAGAGGATACCCTCACTGCCCCAAAGGGGGATGGAAATAGCAGATCCCAGCTACCACCCTTGAAGACAGGTGATCCAAATAGATGAATAACAGGGCCAGAAGGTTCCTAAAATGTCACTCCAACTGATCCCCAAGGAGCCCTGACTGATAATGGACATAAGGGAAAGCCTGTCAACTTCTTAGTTGACACTAGAGTTGCCACTTACACAATTTTGAACACCAAATGAGGCAAACATGGTAACAAGAATTATAAACTCATGGGTGTGTCAGGGAAGGCAGGAAAGTGACTTTTCATAGAAACATTAGAATGTAAATTGAATGGACACACTGTCAACCATTCCTTCCTGAATGTGACCAAATGCCCTATATCCAGGGTAGGATGACATCTCCTACATAGATGAGGGGTACTATCCACCTAATGGGAAATAAATCAGAGATCAATGTCCCCTTAGACAAAGGGCACAAGATGATCATGTTAATGGGTGAGGACAAACCTCCTTGGACAGAGTACGTTGATCTCTGCAAAATAAATCCCAATATCTGGGCCAAGGGACAGGTGGGACAAGCTGTAAGAGCCATCTAAAATCTGGACACAGGCTTCCCTGTTGGCTCAGTGGTAAAGAATACGCCTGCCAATGCAGGAAGCATGGGTTTGATCCCTGATCTGGAAAGATCCCACTTTCTGTGGAGCAACTAAAGCCACGTGCCACAACTATTGAGCCTGTGCTCTAGAGCCTGGGAGCTGCAACTACTGAGCCCGTGTGCCCTAACTACTGAAGCCCAAACACCCTAAAGCCCATGCTCCACACAACCAAACCCACCGCAATGAGAAGCCCTCCCACCATAACTAAAGAGGAGCCCCTTCTCACTGCAACTAGAGAAAAGACTGCACAGCAACAAAGACCCAGCATAGTCATAGTGAGAGTGAAAGTGAAGTTGCTCAGTTGTGTCTGACTCTTTGCGACCCCATGGACTGTACCCTACCATGCTCCTCTGTCCATGGGATTTTTCAGGGAAGAGTACTGGAATGGATTGCCATTTCCTTCTCCAGAGGATCTTCCCGACCCAGGGATTGAATCTGGGTCTCTTCATTGTAGGAGCCACCAGGGAAATAAATAAAATAAAAAGTGAAACCTGGACACACATGGCTTAGTAGGAAACAGTACCCTTTCTGTCAGGAGATCTTGTTGAGCACTGCCCCTGTTAAACAGGGCCTGATTGACCAGGGCCTTACTAGACCATGCCACTCAGTCTTTAATACCCCCATTCTCCCTGTGAGGAAATCCAATGGGGATACCAGATGGTATAGGACCTCAGGGCAGTCAAAGAAGTCCCGAGGATATGAAGCTAGGAGTCCCTAACTTCTAAACACTGCTGGCCACTCTATTGTCCACCAGAACCTAGCATTCTGTATTAGATTTAAAAGATGTCACTTTCTTCCTCATTCTATGAGCTCCAGAGTCACAAGAAATTGTTGCTTTTGTGTGGCAGGACCCAAACTCACAATAAAAACAATACTGCCAGACAGTTCTACCCCAACAGTTCAAAAATTCTCCTGCCATTTTGGGGGAATTTAGCTAATGATCTAGAAAATCTACATTTGGAAGAGAGATTCCTTTTCCAGTTGTAGACGACATTCTGATCACCAGTCCTACTAAGGAGGTCTCTGGCAAAAATACAGTCACTACACTGAAATACCTAGCTGATAAACAATATAAAATGTCCACAGAAAAGGCCCAGATATCTCATACTAGGGTGACCAACCTAGGCTTCACTGTCACAGAAGGTTGAGAGGGAAGAAGCCATTTGCAGCCTCACTCCTCCTAAGATGGGAAGATAGCTTAGGGGTTTCCTGGGGATGACCAGGCATCTGAATCCCTAAACACGTATGGCCTAGTAGCTAGGCCTCTATGGGAAAAGTTGAAAGGAAAGGATGATGATCCTTTTGAATGGAAATCAGAATGGAATGAGGCCTTTCAAGAACTGAAAAAGCAATTACTTTAGACCCCTGCCTTGACCTTTCCAGAGCTAGCTAAACACTTTGATCTTTACATTCAGGAAGGAAAGGAAGGAGAGAGCCTCTTACATTCAGAAGAGAAGGGTTATCACCCCTGGGGTATTAGTTCAAAAACTGAGATCCCTTACCTGGGATGGTTGCCTATTTCTCTAAATAATTAGCTTAGACTGCTAAGGGCTTCCCTGATGGCTCACGTAGGAATGGCAACCCACTTCAGTATTCCTGCCTAGAGAGTTCCATGGACAAAGGATCCTGACAGGCTACAGTTCATGGAATCTGAAAAAGTCTGACACAATTGAGTATCTAACATAACACTAAGGGGTTGGCTTCTTGACTATGGGCAGTAGCAGCTATTGCAGCCCTGCTAAAAAAGGCTGAACAGTCAACATTTGGTCAGCCAATCACTATATTGACACCACACCAGACTTTAATAAGTTCTAATAGCTATCAGAATAGCTATCCCCTGGACAGTTGACTCACATTCAGGCTATGCTTTGCGAGAACCCAATGTCTACCATAAAAACCTACCATGTACTGAATTCTACCACCCTGCTACCTACTGAAATGGGACCCCTAGAGTATGACTGTATAGAAACCATAGACATGCTCTATTGCAGTCACCTTGGGGAAACAGTCTCTTGGAGGGCTCAAACGAAACCTTGTATGGACCATGACCCAGGAGAAAGGAGCAGTGACCCTACAAGAGATTGACCCAGACTTGCCCGTGACTGTCCAGGAGTATCCGGGGGAGGCATGGGTCAGTGGTGGGCTGCTGCAGGGCTGGGGGCACTGAGTGTAGCAGTGCCTGCATGGGAACTTTTGAAGAAGGTCGCCATTATCTTCATTACCTCCATCATAGTTTGGCCTCAGGTCAAATAACAGGGAGGGAAAACAGCCCCTCCCTTCAACAGAAATTTGGATTAAAGATTTACTGAGCATGTCCAAAATCACTGCAGATGGTGATTGCAGCCATGAAATTAAAAGAGGCTTACTCCTTGGAAGGAAAGTTATGACCAATCTAGATAGCATATTAAAAAGCAGAGATGTTATTTGCCAAAAAAGTCTGTCTAGTCAAGGCTATGGTTTTTCCAGTGGTCATGTATGGATGTGAGAGTTGGACTGTGAAGAAAGCTGAGTGCTGAAGAATTGATGCTTTTGAACTGTGGTGCTGGAGAAGACTCTTGAGAGTCCCTTGGACTGCAAGGAGATCCAACCAGTCCATTCTGAAGGAGATCAGCCCTGGGATTTCTTTGCAAGGAATGATGCTAAAGCTGAAACTCCAGTACTTTGGTCATCTCATGCGAAGAGCTGATTCATTGGAAAAGACTCTGATGCTGGGAGGGATTGAGGGCAGGAGGAGAAGGGGATGACAGAGGATGAGATGGCTGGATGGCATCACTGACTCGATGGACGTGAGTCTGAGTGAACTCCAGGAGTTGGTGATGGATAGGGAGGCCTGGCGTGCTGTGATTCATGGGGTCGCAAAGAGTTGGGCACGACTGAGGGACTGAACTGAACTGAACTGAATACGAGTCACTGCCACATTTTTTGGAAGCTGTACTGCTAAGAGCTACAGTATGTTTTGTTTTGGTAGTTTTATTTTTGTTTGTATTTTATTTGGCTGTGGTGGGTCTTAGTTTCAGCATGTGGGATCTTTAATTGTGGCATGCAGGATTTTTTTAGCTACAGCATGTGAACTCTTAGTTGCAGTATGTGAACTCAGTTGCAGCATGTTCAGGATCTACTTCCCTGACCAGGGATCTAACCTGGGCCCCCTGCATTGGGAGCATGGAGTCTCAGCCACTGGATCATAGGGAAGTTCCCTAAGAGCTTCAAAATGTTCAAGCCATGTTTCACCTGTTTATTGTTCGCAGTCAACATACCTCTTCCCTCCCAAGTAGACCTGTGTATGTGTAGGATGGCATATACATACCAGGAATCTGTGCAAACATTTAAGATCTTCCCTGACCTCCAAGATTTAATTGAGGGTATCAGTTTCAACTTTTGGGAAGAAGTCCCCGAGGGCAGATTTCTTGCTTCAGAGACTTGAGTCTGAGTCACTATGTGTCCCACTAGGCTTTCCCCTCTCCCATTTGTGAATCATTTCTCTTCAGTGTCTGGGAGAGGCTCACTTCCTAGGTGAGTTCAGTTCAGTTCAGTTCAATCGCTCAGTCATGTCTGACTATTTGCAACCCCATGGACTGCAGCATGCCGGCCTCCCGGTCTATCACCAAATCCCAGAGTTTACTCAAACTCATGTCCATTGAGTCGGTGATGCCATCCAACCATAACCATATCATCCTCTGTCGTCCCTTTCTCCTCCCACCTTCAATCTTTCCCAGCATCAAGGTCTTTTCAAACGAGTCAGTTCTTCGCATCAGGTGGCCAAAGTATTGGAGTTTCAGCTTCAGCATCAGTCCTTTCAATGAATATTCAGGACTGATCTACTTTAGGATGGACTGGTTGGATCTCCTTGCAGCCCAAGGGACTCTCAAGAGTATTCTCCAACACCATAGTTCAAAACCATCAATTCTTTGGCTCTCAGCTTTCTTTATAGTCCAACTCTCACATTCAGACATGACTACTGGAAAAACCATAGCTTTGACTAGATAGACCTTTGTTGGCAAAGTAATGTCTCCACTTTTTAATATGCTCTCTAGGTTGGTCATAAATTTTCCTCCAAGGAGCAAGCACCTTTTAAATTCATGGCTGCAGTCACCATCTGCACAGTTTGTTGTGGTCCACACAGTCAAAGGCTTTGGCATAGTCAATGAAGCAGAAGTAGATGTTTTTCTGGAACTCTCTTGCTCTTTTGATGATCCAACGGATGTTGGCAATTTGATCTCTGGTTCCTCTGCCTTTTCTAAATCCAGCTTGAGCATCTGGAAGTTCATGGTTCACATACTGTTGAAGCCTGGCTTGGAGAATTTTGAGCTTTACTTTACTAGCGTGTAAGATGAGGGCAATTATATAGTAGTTTGAGCATTCTTTGGCATTGCTTTCTTTGGGAATGGAATGAAAACTGACCTTTCCAGTGCTGGGGCCACTGCTGAGTTTTCCAAATTTGCTGGCATATTGAGTGCAGCACTTTCACAGCATCATCTTTTAGGATTTGAAATAGGCCAACTGGAATTCCATCACCTCCACCAGCTTTGTTTATAGTGATGCTTCCAAAGGCCCACTTGACTTCGCATTCCAGGATGTCTGGCTCTAGATAATCATCATGATTATCTGGGTCGTGAAGATCTTTTTTATATAGTTCTTCTGTGTATTCTTGCCATCTGTTCTTAATATCTTCTGCTTTTTCTGTCCTTTATTGTGCCCATCTTTTCATGAAATGTTCCCTTAGTATCTCTAATTTTCTTGAAGAGATCTGCAGTCTTTCTCATTCTCCTGTTTTCCTCTATTTCTTTGCATTGATCACTGAGGAAGGCTTCTTATCTCTCCTTGCTATTTTTTGGAATTCTGCATTCAAATGGGTATATCTTTCCTTTTCTCCTTTGCCTTTCGCTTCTCTTCTTTTCTCAGCTATTTGTAAGGCCTCCTCAGACAACCATTGTGCCTTTTAAAATTTCTTTTTCTTGGAGATGGTCCCTGCCTCCTGTACAGTGTAATGAACCTCCGTCCATAGTTCTTCAGGCACTCTATCTATCAGATCTAATCCCTTGAATCTATTTGTCACTTCTACTGTATAATTGTAAGGGATTTGATTTAGGTCATACCTGAATGGTCTAGTGGTTTTCCCTATTTTCTTCATTTTAAGTCTGAATTCAGCAATAAGGAGCTCATGATCTGAGCCACAGTCAGCTCCTGGTCTTGTTTTTGCTAACTGTATAGAACTTCAACTTTGATTGCAAAGAATATAATTAGTCTGATTTTGGTATTGACCATCTGGTGATGTCCCTGTGTAGAGTCTTCTCTTGTGTTGTTGGAAGAGGGTGTTTGCTATGACCAGTGCGTTCTCTTGGCAAAACTCTAGTAACCTTTGCCCTGCTTCATTCTGTACTTGAAGGCCAAATTTGCCTGTTACTCTTGGTAGTTCTTGATAAATATTTCTTGAGGAGATAAGCCCTATATAACTGATCAGCTGATGCTATGATAACTCCTGAGATGAAAAGTATCATCAGTAGGATAGTTGAGACATGCCCCATTTGCACAATGAACACCAGACCTCTCAAAGGCCCAAGAAGGCCCATTCAGACCAGGGGAACATATCCTGGTAAACACTGGTAGATTGACTTTATTGTCCTGCTGAGAGAACTAGGCAATTTTGGGTGGTGCTAGCAGTCATATTTTCTGGGTGGGTAGAAGCCTTTCCTGCTAAAACTGAAATAGCAGCTGAAGTGGCTAAGGCTAAAAGAAATAATTCCCAGGTTTGAACTCCTAGGATCCTGACAAAGTGATGAGGGGATAACAAGTACCCTGGGCATAAAATGGACCTTGCTCTCAGCCTGGAAACCCCAATCATCCACTGGGGAAATTGGAGAGATCCAATCAGATCTTGAAATGGGCCTTAGCCAAGCTATATCAGAAAACTCAAGAAAATTGGATTACATTGCTTTTGACTGTCCTTTTCTGCATGGGGTTAGCCACAAAGGATAAGTTAAAGTTAAATGCATTTGAACTGATGTATGGTAGACCCATTCCATAAGCCCAACAAAAGGAATATGCTAACCTCCTTGGGCCATAAAGAAAGCTGAGCACCAAAGAATTGATGGTTTTGAACTGTCGTGTTGGAGAAGACTCTTGAGAGTCCCTTAGACTGCAAGGAGATCCAACCAGTCCATCCTAAAGGGGGTCAGCCCCTAATACTCATTGGAAGGACTGATGCTAAAAGCTGAAGCTCCTCCAATACTTTGGCCACCTGATGCAAAGAACTGACTCATTAGAAAAGACCCTGATGCTGGGAAAGATTGAAGGCAGGAGGAGGTGGGGACGACAGAGGATGAGATGGTTGGATGGTATCACCGACTCATTGGACACGAGTTTGAAAAAAGCTCTGGGAGCTGGTGATGGACAGGAAAGCCTGGTGTGCTACAGTCCATGGGGTCTCAAAGAGTTGGACATGACTGAGTGACTGAATTGAACTGAACTAAACCCCCTTGAAATGAAACAATTCAAGTATGCCCTCCAGGTAGAAGAAACCATGAAAGCCCTCACTGAATAAGGTGACCAGCTGTTGCACCTGGTGCTGTACCCATGACCTGGGCCTCCACTCCTTTCATTCAGGAGACTGAGTGAACCTAAAACCTTGGAAATCTATCAGCTTGAAAAGCCAGCTCACCCCTAAGTGGGAACAGACCCTTGGCGATCCTTAGCAGCCTTTCTACCCTGAAGTTGCAGGGATCACTCCTTGGGTACATCACACACGAGTGAAGAGGGTCTCCAAGCCCCAACCTCCAGAGAGACAACCTGGGGAAATGGACTTGCTTGACCACTCATGTGAATCTTCCTTTAACCTGAAGTTTCTCTTCCGAAAAACAACAAAAGTGTGACAAGAGAGATTCAGTCCTGGCAGTAAGCCTCAACATCAGGGCACACTTGCCTTTAGGAAAAAGACATAGAGACTTCTATTTTAGGAAATATTTGATGTGTGAGCATTATTGTGAAGAAGGCTAGGCACCGAAGAATTGATGCTTTTGAACTGTGGTGTTGGAGAAGACTCTTGAGAGTCCTTTGGACTGCAAGGAGATCCAACTAATCCGTTCTGAAAGAGATCAGCCCTGGGATTTCTTTGGAAGGACTGATGCTAAAGCTGAAACTCCAGTACTTTGGCCACCTCATGCAAAGAGTTGATTCATTGGAAAAGACTCTGATGCTGGGAGGGATTGAGGGCAGGAGAAGAAGGGGACGACAGAGGATGAGATGGCTGGATGACATCACTGACTTGATGGACGTGAGTCTGAGTGAACTCCGGGAGTTGGTGATGGACAGGGAGGCCTGGCGCGCTGCGATTCATGGGGTTGCAAAGAGTCGGGCATGACTGAGCGACTGAACTAAACTGAATATTCAGGCCATGTCTCTTAAATTGTCCCTTGTCTCCGAAAGGTTAAACAAATGGTGCTCACTCAGGGATACAAACAGCTAGGGCTGAAGCCTGGGGACAATCAAACAGGTCTAAAGGCAGCTGGGGGAGAAGCTCTGCCCTTCTGCCTGGGGTTACTAACAACATCTACTCAGGCAGAAGTATTACTAGTAACAGAAGCCAGACCTGAGCCCCTCAGTGCTCTTCAAGAATGAGGGGTAACACAGAGGGGGGATTTGTCTCCAACAAAGCCCATTAACAATTCCCAGGGAATAAAAATAGAATCTGGGTAACAAAATCTAATCTGTTTTTTTTCTTCCATCCTTTGTCTAGTTTCGTTTGCTCATAGGGTGCTGCGTGCAGAAGTCTCACCAGTACTTAGAATTTGAATTTACTTGAATTCTCAGCCCAGCATTTCAAATACAAAATGGCTACACCCAACACCTCAGCTTGGCAGATGGTGTGCAAAGGCAGAGCTGCGCACGGTTCTGTAATTCAAGATGGACACCACTGGCCAGGTGAGGAGACACTTTGATCTAGTGTTGGAACAGCACAGCTGTGCCTGTGCTCTGAGAACTCAGCCCCCACCCGTTTTTCCTCCCCATGGTCGGGATCCAATAAGGCAGCTATGCCCACAGCTTATGGGGAGAGCCTGTGCTCCAGAGAGAGAATTCCCACCTCTCCACTCTTTGATCAGAGAATAATGCTTTTCCTTTGCTTCTGATATGAGCTTAGTCTCAAGCAATACTGGGCAGGAGGACCCTTGTTGGGGACTGACTCAGGAGGATCAGTAGTACCAGCATCCTCTGGTCCCAGCTGGATAACCAAGCCTTTGTATCATTGATGGGTTTAATCCTTGAGGAAAACTACATGGATCTTTGTTTTTAAAGGTTGAAGACTTCCCTGGTGGCTCAGACGGTAAAGAATCCAGAATCCACCTGCAATGCAGGAGACCTGGGTTTGATCCTTGGGTTGGGAAGATCCCTTGGAGAAGGAAACAGCCGCTCACTCCAGTACTGTGGCCTGGAGAATTTCATGGGCAGAAGAGCCTGGCAGGCTACTGTCCATGGGGTCACAAAGAATCAGACATGACTGAGCAACTCTCACTTGAGGAGATTGAAAATGGAAGAAAATGAAGGATAAATACTTCCTTCAAAGGTAGAAGAGGAAAATAATCTTTTTTTAGAAGATGGATATATTCCTAAAAACTGGGAGAAGAATTGAAGGTTTGTAAGGTTCAGAAGACTAAGTTTATGGGTTGTTTATGGGAAGGACTTCTGGGTTGTCCACATGGAGTAGGCATTGAGAGCCTTGGCCTAAGGATTCTAGCAGAGTTTTAATAGCAGGGCACCGACAGAGTAGAGCCTCTAGAAGCACTGAGAAGTGGGCTGAGACATGACTTCTGAAGTGAGCATAGACAGAGCTGCTAATTCGGCTTCAGAGAGAGGAGAAAGCTCTGAAGATGGGCTATTACACGCCTTTAGTGTTTGGACCTTAGAACAGGTTTAATCTGGGTGTCATGGACAAATGAAATTTGTTATGTACAAATATATACCATAATAGCCAAATATCACCAGCTGTTGGAGGAGGTTCTCGAGACGTGACTGCCAGTCTGACGTGACTGCCAGTTTGACCTGACTGGCGGACTTGGACAATTAGATGTTCCTTACCCACTTCCCTGTCCTTGGATTATGTACTCTGATTGCCTTCCCTATCCTAGCAGCTGCCCAAGGACACAGCCTTGCAAAAATGTTGCGGTGTTGAGATAGTCAGGTCTGTGTATATGACTGAACTAGTTATCATGACTATAGATAATATTAAGATTTGGAGGGTGGGTGCAGAGATCTGCTCATCTCTCAGTGACTCAAGATAGGACTGTTAAATAAGTTCCCTTGCTTATTGGGGGTTTCCTCAGGTGGCACTAGTAGTAAAGAATCTGCTTGCCAATGCAAGAGACGTAGGTGATGCGGGTTTGATCCCAGGAATATCCCCTGGAGAAGGCAATGGCAACCCACTCCAGTATTCTTGCCTGGAAAATCCCATGGACAGAGGTGCCTAGCAGGCTACAGTTCATAGGGTCACGAAGAGGCGGACCAACTGAGCCTGCACGCACGGTTGCTGATTGAACCTGCCACCTACCAATCAAGAGTGGTCTACCTTCTTCTTCAGTCTCTCCCTGCCCTCAGCACATGGCAGGTAGTTTCAGATTTCACCCAGGAAATTCTGGAGGGGGTTCATGAGCCAACATCAGCGAAGAGATTCTAGGGTTATACCTAGAAACTAGGTGTAGCAGAATGAAGAAAAATGATCTTAAATGTTGGTGTCATAAATCTTAATTCTTTCTAGAAAGTATCTTAGTTCACATTCCAAGAAGCAGATAAAATTATATATGTAATAGATTTACTGGGAAGAAGGATGTGAAGGATAAGAGGGAGAGGGGCAAAGTAGCCAAGGAGAGCCTTCAGATTGTGATGAAGATACAAAATCTGTGAGAGCACACCAGAAGAAACAATTTGTAGCATAAGCCTTCAACTGCAGCACAGTTATGAAAAGTCTTGACCAGGTCAGAAGGGGAATCCTTGGGCAAAGTGCCATGGGGCTCTGTGGAGAGGTCCTGTGTCAAGCAAGAATGCCTCACTCTAATAGCCTCACTGTGCACTCACTGGCTGGAGATATCTTAGGGGAGCATGACCTCAGTGTGTGTAGGTATGTGTATGTATGTGTATAAATCAAGGAAAAAAATCTAAGCTCCATCTCTAGATCAACAAGATACAAAACAAGGGTATTATGCGTGGAAAAGAAAGACAATTTATAACTGAGTCAATTCTATAGAAAGAGGAGTTTAGAGCCAGGTTGGTCATTAGAGAGCATAATCTCCCAGAATTCCCAGAAAGCTTGGGGAGAGCATTGGAAATCCTACAGATTGTGCAGTGAGATCTTTGGATGAATCATATCTATTTCTGCCATGGTCCAGGAAGATTGACTGCAAGGGTAAGGTCCTCATGCTTAGAAACTACCAGGAGATGTATGAGATGTGAAAGAGTGGTAAGATTAAAGAAGAGAAGCCAGGAAATTATGCTGCTCTGCAGGGTTCCCTTGCCTCTCTGCTCCCTGTCTTCTAGGCAATTTCTAGTGTAATCTTGCTAATATCGCTCTTCTCCTTCTGTGTACCTCTTCTCCAGCATAGAATGACATCCATGATCTATCACATAGAATCCTACTCTTCAGACTGGGCAGGGAAGAAATTGCGCAGTCTGTAAGGTACTATACATTATTTTTCTGATTCTGCAAGCAAATTCTTTGTTTTAATTCTAGCTGGTCTAATTAGCACTATCCCATAACCAGTTGCCTGCTACAGACCTGAATTGCCTTCTTTCTCACTTATTCCAATTTCAACTGGTGTTTTGAAGTTTTCCCAAATTAATTATAATAATAATCTTTGTATGAATATCTATCTTTTTATGTGTATGATCTGATTAGATCTTTGAGAAGACCCAGTAAAGAAAGCTGGACAAATGTTATGTTGCAACCACTCGCTGATGAGGATATTGAGGTTTAGAGAGGACTGCATAAAGTCACAGAGCTACTAAAATCATTTTAATTTGGACATTTCTTGCTCCAAACTCCTCCTGCTTTCCATTGTACACTTTTCATAGTTTCCTTCTATGTAGGTGATTTCCATGATTCCATGGAGGTACAAATATATTTTAAGCAATGACAATATCTTTTTAGGAATATCCCAGACGTAGACTCTTAGACAAAAAGTTGAGTGCAAGTCATTTATTTTGGGAGATGAAGGAGAACCACAAGAGGAATGGGGAAGTGAGGTGGAGGGCGGGGAGGAATATATAGCCAATAAAGTCTATGTAATCAAGTCAGCTAGGACTGTGGTGACTGGAATTTAATCCCTTAACCTCTCAATGGAAGCATCAATGGAGTATTTCATATACAGTCATCATACTCAATATTATAATCATCATTCCAATTTCTCTAACTGATATAATCTCTCATCAATATTATAATCATCATCAAAATGCAAAATAGCACAACAAATTTAAAAGCCTTTTCACATATTCTAAAATACTTCTTTGATGAAAGAAACATTGTGCAGATGAAAAATCTAGGTAGGAAAAGTAACTTTGGCAATTGTATTGAACACCTTAGGGTGATTCCATTTTATCTCCTTCATGAGTATTTCTCATGAATTTAAACATGCTTTTCTTATACCTAGTTGATTATTCCAAGTTTCAGTTTTCCCTATTTGGTGAATTTGCAAACTTTTTTTTGATGGGGCAGCATGGAAGTAGGGAAATTGAGGAAGTATGGGGAATGAAGAACATTCTTGGACCCCCAATCTAAAATTCTCTTCTCAGAACTAGATAACTTAGAACAGTATATTAGAACCTCATTTAAAAAAAAAAAAAAGAAAAAGAAAAACAGGTATCCATTGTAATTGGAGAAGACAAGCCATGTACAGATCAAGTTTATATCAAATAAAATTTGTTCATTTATGTTATGTCACATTATGTAGTAGAAGAAATACTCACTTCATTAAATAGTTTAAATCAGAGTGTTCCTCCTTCCTCCTCCTCTGAGTTCTGGGGAGATGAGCTTATTTAAATAAACTCACCACTGAGAAGTATTGGGAGAACTCTAGGACAGCTGAAAGGAGAAGACTTCTTATTGATTAGTATTTCAGGGTAGTTAAGTGAACAGTAACTTTGCCTGGACAACTCTTTTAATGGGATTGTCCCTTCTGGGTAGAACTGCTGTTTCAAAAAATGCTGTCATTCAGATCTGTTGGTTCCCAGATAATGCAGAGGAGTGACCCTGCTGCCAACACATTATAACAAGAAAACAAAGGACACAGATTAGGAAAGGAACTTGCAAAGTTTCTTGTAGGTCATACTTTTGTTTCCTTATAAAGGGAAATATAATATTATTTTTAGAAATTAAAGGTTTATATCTCAATCATCCATAAGAGATGAAATCTTATTGTTATATCAACATGCTAGCAACTTACTAAATCTTTAAACATCAAATCACTAACAAATTAAATTTGAATACTTAATTTTTATATCAGTTGAGAATCACTAGGATTTAAAAGATGTATTCAAGATTTTTTAAGTGAGCACTAAGAATTTACCATTATGGAGTAAATCTTTTCCAAAACCATGAGATTTTTATTTCAGCTGACCCAGTGTTATTTATCTTGCTTCCAGCCTTTCTAGTTTAACACTCAAAACTAAGAACACAAAGGCAGCATGTTTGGGGACAATAGGACACTTTGGAGCCAAAGTGTCACAAGTGCATGGAAGGATTGGACAGGACAAAAGGTGCATTTGCTCCCATTTCTATGGTTCATCCAGCTGCTGCTGCCTTGCTGGCAGGATCATCATTTTAAAGCACAACAGACAGTAACTTTTGGTTGCCTTAGATTCTTTCAGTCATGTAAATACGATCGAATAAGAAATAAGCTAGCTTTTGTCACATTGCTGCATGGACTCAGAGTGTTTTCTGCAAATTCATTAGTAAACTGGCATGTTATCAAGAATAAAAACTCCCTAAAAATTATCTATAAGTTGTTCATGGCCTGACCTTCTTCATCGCTAGACAGAAATCCACAGTTAGAACATAACCCCTTATATTCTTATATTTCTGTAGAGCACTAAATATATTCCCACTTAGGATTATTATTTAACCTTCATAGTAAACCTCCAAGGACAAGAGAGTGAATATTATTAACATCCCCTTTGACCAATGATGAAACTGGGGCTCCAGGAGATTCATTAGTAGGTCTGAGTTTTCCAAATCGACCTACACTCTCTTCTCCCCTTGTACTGTTAATTTGGCTACTTTCTTCCCTAATATAATAAAGACAAAAGGAAAATGTGAAGTCACAGCTCTGAATTATGAGGCTATTCTATAAAACTTTCAAATGAGGAAAAGGAAGAGTTTTACTTCTTCAGAACCTTTCCTTCCCTCATATTAATTTAGATGTCAGGAAGCTTTTAGTGACCAAGGAAAACGTAAAGATACATATACAGGGAAAGACCCAGTCTCAGCCCTTCAGAGACTTTCAGTCCAACAGATAAGAAGGTAGAAGATAGCTTCTTTTAAGGCAGATCAGTGTCTCTGGGAAGCTGCTTCTTCTTCTTCTTCTTTTTTGACAATCCTCTGCATAACACTCTGTTTAGAGAACTACCTAGAACTGTTAGGAATAAAAGGGACTCTGTTCAATATGTATTCTATCTCACTTCAAGTGTTCTTAGGAACTTAGATGACTTCTGAAACACACTGGAAAGGATGTGAAACAAGGGTGCAGCCACAACAGCTATTGTTATGCCTTCCTTACAAGCCCTTTTACATTTTTTAAATCATTATTTTTACTTATTTCTCTTAGGTTCTGAAACACAAAAATACAGAGACAAAATGTGACCAAAATAAGGGCTTAATGAACACTAAAGAGGCAATGTGTTATGCTGTGCTAAGTCACTGCAGCCTGCCAGGTTCCTCTGTCCTTGGAATTCTCCAGGCAAGAGTACTGGAGTGGGTTGCCTTGCCCGCCTCCAGGGGATCATCCTGATCCAAGGGCTGAACCTTTCACTAGCCCCACCTGGGAAGCCCTCTACACTATTCAGTTCAGTTCAGTTGCTCAGTCATGTCCAACTCTTTGCGACCCCATGAATCACAGCACACCAGGCCTCCCTGTCCATCACCAACTCCCGGAGTTCACTCAGACTCACGTCCATCGAGTCAGTGATGTCATCCAGCCATCTCATCCTCTGTCGTCCCCTTCTCCTCCTGCCCCCAATCCCTCCTAGCATCAGAGTCTTTTCCAATGAGTCAACTCTTCTCATGAGGTGGTCTAAGTACTGGAGTTTCAGCTTTAGCATCATTCCTTCCAAAGAAATCCCAGGGCTGATCTCCTTCAGAATGGACTGGTTGGATCTGCTTGCAGTCCAAGGGACTCTCGAGTCTTCTCCAACACCACAGTTCAAACAGATCAGTTCTTCGGTGCTCAGCCTTCTTCACAGTCCAACTCTCACATCCATACGTGACCACTGGAAAAACCGTAGCCTTGACTAGATGGACCTTAGTTGGCAAAGTAATGTCTATTACTCATATTCAAACTATTAACTCAATCCTTTTCTTTTTGTCAACTACAAATTGGTGCTCGCCAAGGGCATTTGCCATCCGTGGAGGTAGAATTCCACGTGGAGATGGAATCCTGTGCTGCTGCTGCTGCTAAGTCACTTCAGTTGTGTCCGACTCTGTGCGACTCCATAGACGGTAGCCCACCAGGCTTTCCTGTTCCTGGGATTCTCCAGGCAAGAACACTGGAGTGGGTTGCCATTTCCTTCTCCAATGCATGAAAGTGAGAAGTGAAAGTGAAGTTGCTCAGTCGTGTCTGACTCTAGCGACCCCATGGACTGCAGCCCACCAGGCTCCTCCATCCATGGGATTTTCCAGGCAAGAGTACTGGAGTGAGGTGACATTGCCTTCTCCGGCTGTTGACCTTAGACATGCCCTACAGGGCTTCCCTGGTGGCTCAGAGGGTAAAGCATCTGCCTGCAATGTGGGAAACCAGGGTTTTATCCCTGGGTCATGAAGAGCCCCTGGAGAAGGAAATGGCAAACTACTCCAGTACTCTTGCCTGGAAAATCCCATGGACGGAGAAGCCTGGTAGGCTTCATGGGATCACAAAGAGTCGGACACAACTGAGCAACTTCACAAAGGGAGTTTAGAGTAGAGAATGAGACATTCTGTGCTCCAGGAAAATTTGTGTTAACAGGTCTTTGGATAGTTAGATGTTTTCAGGAACTGATTTCATGATTCTAATCCTTGCATCTCCTCATATCTAGAAAGCACTAAATCCTTTCATGGTGACATCAGCTCCTTGTGACTAGCAGAAAATCTTTTGTAAGGTAAGCACTTGATTGCGTGAACTCCCACTTCACCAAAATCATACACATTGATCTTTCCTGCTACCTCTAACTTTGGAGTAGTTTTTCAGAGCTATCTTAAGTGCTGTCTCCTGGGCTGCAATCCTCATTTTGCCCCAAATAAAGCTTAACTTGCAACTCTCATGTTGTGCATCTTTTTGTAGTTGACTTTTTTTTTCAGTGTTGTTCTTCAGCTATCTCATGAATTGCAAAATATTTACTTATTGGGCTCTCTCTGGTTGCGGCAAGCGGGCTTCTCATTACACCAGCTTCTCTCGTTGCCGAGCACAAGTTCTAGGGCACACAGGTTCAGTAGTTGTGATGCTCTGCTCCACGACATGTTGAATCTTTCCAGACCAGAGATCGAACCTGTGTTCTCTGAATTGGTAGGCAGATTCTTTAACCACTGAACCACCAGGGAAGTCCATAAAATATTTCTTAA
This sequence comes from Capricornis sumatraensis, assembly GCF_032405125.1. Classification (NCBI taxonomy): domain Eukaryota; kingdom Metazoa; phylum Chordata; class Mammalia; order Artiodactyla; family Bovidae; genus Capricornis; species Capricornis sumatraensis. The sequence continues at coordinate 56,168,235 of NC_091074.1, forward strand.
TTGACAGGATGTTTGGACTCTACTTATACTTACCCTGCCTTGCTCCTGATTATGTAGCTTTGTGTGGAAGGAAAGTTCTATTCCATATTCCCTGATGTTTGCCATAGCTTAACTTTTTGTCTTCATGATTCTAAAGAGAATACTTTCAAATCCATCATCCTAGTCAGTGATGGCTATTAAAAAGTGCTAAGCTCAAGGCTGGCTGATGCACGCTACCGCTTCTTATGGTCTCTTCAGATTTTCAGATGGGTAATAAGTTAATTTGAAACTACTGTTTCAACATTGGAAATGGTATTGCTGCAAGAAGGGGGACCCCTTCCAGGGCCCGAAACTGGGCTCTTATCTAACTAGGAAATGAATTGTCTGAGGAGACACGTGCTGACAAAGCAAGAGATTTTATTGGGAAAGGGCACCCGGGTGGAGAGCAGTAGGGTAAGGGAACCCAGGAGGACAGCTCTGCCACGTGGCTTGCAGTCTCGGGTTTTATGGTGATGGGATTAGTTTTCGGGTTGTCTTTAGCCAATCATTCTGATTCAGAGTCCTTCCTGGTGGTGCACGCCTTGTTCAGCCAAGATGGATGCCAGAGAGAAGGATTCTGGGAGGTGGTCAGAGATGTAGTGTCCTTTTGACCTTTCCTGAACTCTTCCGGCTGGTGGTGGCTTATTAGTTCTGTGTTCCTTACCAGGACCTCCTGTCATAAAACAACTCATGCAAATGGTTAGTATGGTGCCTGGCCAGGGTGGGCAGTTTCAGTCAGTGTGCTTCCCTTAACGGTATGTCGCTCTGTTTCTTGAAAATTCATGACTGAGAAACATAGAAGACAACAGCAGTAACATTCACCAGAGAGCAAGTTTCACCATAAGGCCCAGAAATCTAGATCTTTTGGGCAGAACCCTATCCCCAAGGCAGCCAACACCTAATTCTTACCTCAGAGTGGGGAAAGACTCAGTCTGGACTGTCTGGCTGTAGCTCATAGCATAGTCTTTCAGGGTCTTAAGCAGAGCCATGTTGCTCTTAATTTAGACATAATTTATTAAGTTCAGTTATCTGTTTTTCTAGATCATCTGAATAGAAACACCAGAAAGAGCAAGTTAGAGAAGAAAAAACAAACTCACAGTAGCATGCAGTGACAGTTAAGAATGTGAAAGGACAACAGAGGAAATTGGAAAGCAAACACAGAATCTAAAAAGTAAAGCAGCCTGGGGCGCATTAACATAAGAGCAGATGACTAATTCTGTAATCTTTGCAGCCCTTGAACTGAGAGTACCAAGAGAGGAGAGAAGGAAAAAAACAGCTTGAAAAATGGCAGAAATTTCCCGCGTTTATTGAAAACCATGATCTCCACATCCAGGAAATTCAACTAGCTCCAAGTATAAATGCAAAGAGATCACAAACAGACATATCATAGTACAAAACTCTGAAAGGCAAAGACAAGGAGAAAATCTTGAAGAAACCTAGAGGAAAGCAGTGTATCACTTACAACAAGAGAGTTTACTTCTGGATTATTAAGAAAATCATAAGAGAAAATACATTTACAGTACTGTTTTTATTGACCCCGTAAGTTTGTACTGTCAGATTACAAGATGATCATCTTTCTGATAATACCTATACCAGTATTGTCTTACACGATATAAAACATGGTAGATGGTATATGTACTACTAACACTAGGTATCAAAAATGAAAAGATAATGTGAAAAAGAAATTCCTATTTCCAGGTATAATGATTCGTACACTGATAACAGAGAAACAGCAATGTGATTGCTTTATAGTGGTGTAGTGTAATTGGTACAATTGCTTCAAAGTAGACCAACCTATCAAAAATCACTGCAGATGGTGATTGTAGCAATGAAATTAAGACGCTTACTCCTTGCAAGGAAAGTTATGACCAACCTAGACAGCATATTAAAAAGCAGAGGTATTACTTTGCCAACAAAGGTCCATCTAGTCAAGGCTATGGTTTTTCCAGTGGTCATGTATGGATGTGAGTTGGACTATAAAGAAAGCTGAGCACCAAAGAATTGATGCTTTTGAACTGTGGTTTTGGAGACGACTCTTGAGAGTCTCTTGGACTGCAAGGAGATCCAACCAGTCCATCCTAAAGGAGATCAGTCCTGGGTGTTCACTGGAAGGACTCATGTTGAAGCTGAAACTCCAGTACTTTGGCCACCTGATGCGAAGAGCTGACTCATTGGAAAAGACCCTGATGCTGGGAAAGATTGAGGGCAGGAGGAGAAAGGGATGACAGAGGATGAGATGGTTGGATGGCATCATTGACTCGATGGATATGGGTTTGGGTGGACTCCAGAAGTTGGTAGTGGACAGGGAGGCCTGGTGTGCTGCGGTTCATGGAGTCGCAGAGCCAGACACAACTGAGCGACGGAACTGAACTGAACTGAGACCAACCTATAGACTAATGAATAAACATTATACAATTTTTATGGCATATAGTATTATAGTCATATCCATAATACAGTATTAGAAAGTTACTTAAAAAAAACACTCCACTTACCTGTGATAAGCTGATATGCAGTTTCTCCAATTATGAGAGAAGTACAAGAACACTACTGTACTGCAGCATAATTCTTTGAAAGCAAAGTCATAAAACAGTAAGAAAACTAATGTTAATAATTTTATATTAAATGTCACTCACCTTATGCCTATGTAAGGATAAGCTACCCACTCACTTCAGTACAAATCTTGCAGTGTTCTACATGCTGGATATTTAGGCAACGAAAATGACACAAAAATATCTCACACAGTTCTTATCCTACAGTTACTAGACTTTCACATGAAGACACTCATATGCATACATGTTTATTAACTGTATGACATGGTTATTTACTATCCATTAAGAGGAAGTGAATCATCATAAAGGTCTTCATCCTCATTGTCTTTATTTCCGGTGGGCTGAGGAGGAGGAAGAGAAGTTGGCGGTGTTTTCTCTAGGGTGGCAGAGGCAGAAGAGGTGGAGGAGGTGGAAGGGGAGGAAGGAAAGGGAGGCGCATTTGGTGTAACTTCATGAAAATACATTGTAATTTCTGATTTTTGCCTTTTCGTTTCTTTATAAATGTTTCTATGCGGCAGCAGTCCCCAACATTTTTGGCACCAGTACTGGTTTCGTGAAAGACAATTTTTCCACGGACTGGTTAGAGGGGGAATGATTTGGAGATGGTAGCTCAGCTGGTAAAGAATCTGCCTGCAATGCAGGAGACCTGGTCCAATTTCTGGGTTAGGAAGATCCACTGGAGAAGGGATAGGCTACGCACTCCAGCGTTCTTGGGCTTCCCTGGTGGCTGTGTTGGTAAAGATCCCCTGGAGAAGGGAAAGGCTACCCACTTAAGTATTCTGGCCTGGAGAATTTCATGGACTGTATAGTCCATGGGGTCGCAAAGAGTCCGACACGACTGAGCTACTTTCACTTCATGTGCATTACGTTTATTTATGCACTTTATTTCAATCATCAGGAGTTAGATCCTGAAGTTTGGGGATCCCTGCTATATGGTACCAATCCTTCTTCCACCATTTTCTTTAGTTTTAGTGCCCATATCATAGAAGGTCCATGTCATAAAAGAAGTCAAAACCGTCATGAATAATCAGAACTCTTCTGACAATTTGTTTTCTGGCACTGCTTCTTCTACTTCTTTCTCGTTGTCTGGCACTGATTCAGAAGCACTCAGCCCCATCAAAGTGTCTTCTGTTAATTCCTTAGGTGTGGTGTCCACTGGCTTTTGAATTTCCCCAAGATTCATATCTTAAGAATCTTCACCCCCACTTTTTTGCAATGGTCACAGTCTCTTTCATGATTTCCTTGACTGGTTCTGTCATAAATTCTGTGAAGTCATGCACAACATCTGAACAGTTTTCTCCAGCAGGACTTTCTTTTGGGCTTGATGACTCTCATGGCTTTTTCTGTAATGATGGCATCTTTATGGTATAATCTTTCCAGACTTCCATGATGCTCTCTTGGACTTCTTGTCCATAGTGTTGACAATCCTTTCCATAGAGTACTATATGTAATGAGCATTAAAAGTCCTTATAACCCTCTGATCTAGAGGCTGTATTAGAGATGTTGTGTTTGGGGACAAGTAAACCACTTTGATGCCTTGAAGTATTGAATTTATTGGGTTCTGGATGGCCAGGGGCATTGTCCAATATAAAAGAACTTCAAAAGGCAGCTCCTTACTGGAGAAGTACTTCCTGACTTCAGGGACAAAGCATCAATATAACTAATCCTGAAAAAGGGTTCTCATTGTTCAGGGTTTCTTATAGTACAATCAAAAGACTGGCAGATGGTATCTATCTCTTCCCTTCAAGGTTGGGGGTTCAGCTTTAGAGATAAGGGCATCTTGGAACATAAACTGGACTGCATTTTCACAAAACAGTAATATATCCCTTCTTGTTTTAAATCCTGGTGATCATTTTTCTTATTTACTAATAAATGTCCTCTGTGGCACATTTTTTTCTCCCTCCATAATGCGGTACTTTGGTTTACATGAAAGACCTATTCAGGCAGATATTCTTTCTCCTCACTGATATTCTTAATGGCATTTGGGAACTTGTGTGCTGCCTCTTGGCTGGCAGGAGATGCTTCTGTTATCTTGACACTTTTAAAGCCAAACCATCTTTCTAAAATAATCAAAACATCCTTTGCTGACATTGAATTCTCCAGCTTTAGATTCTTCAACTTCTTTTTGCTTTGTCATATATTAACTTTGCTTTTTCCTCAAATCACATTGGAATCTCTAGGTATGCCTTTCTTATAATAATCCTTCATGCACATAAAAGCTGTATTTTTCAACACGAGATAAAAAGGTATTTTGCACAAACTGGAGGATGTTCACGCCTGTTGGTGTAGCCACAGCATGTTTTGTGAATTTCCTTTTCTGCTTTTATGGTTCTTATGCTGAAACAGCTGCAGACCTCAGCCTATAGCTAATGGTACATAGCAAGCAACTCAATATTTTCTTGTAATGTCATGACATTTTTCTGCTTTTTGGGTGCATTTCATATATGTCCCAGAGTGTTAGTCAAGGTTTACAGCATTGTACCAAACAAGAAAAATATGTGAGAATGACAAGAAATTTTTACTGCTCTATGCAATTTACTGGAGATGAACTGCTGACATAGCAACTTAAGCAGATGCTCACTTTAGCTCACAGTATCAACAGGAGGTGGCTACAAAATTAATACAGTAATAGTGCATGCACTGGAGAAGGAAATGGCAACCCACTCTGGTATTCTTGCTTGGAAAATCCCAGGGACAGAGGAGCCTGGTGGGCTGCTGTCTATGGGGTTGCAGAGTCGGACACGACTGAAGTGACTTAGCAGCAGCAGTGTGTGTATTTTAAGTTTACTACATTTTATATTTACATTTCTCTCAATGAGAATGGCACCATAGATGGTCTAAGTTTTGATAAATTTTGTTTTTATAATAGATTTATATTTTATGATAGTAAAAGATAAAAGACTAGTATTTACATATGTATATGCTTTTATGACATACCATGGACGGGTGAGTCTGGTAGGCTGCAGTCCATGGGGTCACGAACTGTCGGACACGACTGAGCGACTTTACTTTCACTTTTCACTTTCATGCATTGGAGAAGGAAATGGCAATCCACTCCAGTGTTCTTGCCTGGAGAATCCCCGGGACGGGGGAGCCTGGTGGGCTGCCGTCTATGGGGTCACAGAGTCGGATACGACTGAAGTGACTTAGCAGCAGCAGCAGCATGACATACCTCTTTCTTTTTTTTTCATTATTTCTAAGTTATGTGGTTTGTGTTTTCAAGTTGTCACAAAGCTCCAAAAATTTTTCTACATATTTGCTGAAAAAATCTGCATATTAAGTGGAGCTGTGCAATTCAAACCCATGTTATTTCAAGGGTCAACTGTGTAACAATGCATTGTTGGGTTTGCTTTATAAATATATAACTAAAATACTTTATAGACTTGGTAGAAAGTTTCAGATATTATGCAATTTGTTACACTCCCTGACTTCCCCCCACCCCCACAAAACCAAACCAAACCGTCAACATCAGGCATCACCCAAATATGAGGACTATATTTGCCTTTCTGAGAGCCAGGCTAAAAACATTTGAGAGTTACTCTCATTGTTCTATACTGGGATCCTAGGATTTCTTAAAAAGAATCAGTTTTTCCCAGTGAAAATAAAAACCATTAAAAAAAATCATGAAAGATAGCATACCAACATAAAAGATTACTTTCTAAGAAAAGGAAAATACTCACCCATAATCCTATTGCCACAACATAATAACTTTTCATTTTATTTATCCCCTTCTGATTTCATAGGCATTTACATTTTGAGTACAACCATTTATATTTTTCTTTTTACAGTTGATATTACAGTAGCTACTACAGTAAGTATAAACATCATTTTTGATAGCACTGCATGTATTCAGGGATATATATATGTATTTTATTTTCTCATGTCTCTCCCACTTGCCCATTCTATCTTCTATCAGTGAACTTAGAAAAACTGGAACACAAGATTTTCAGACTCAAATCAGCTAGGGAAAAAATATCAAAATCTCAAACTTTAGAAGTTAAAAGTTTTGATTGATAGTTTCAAATCCATGATACTTTGCAGGTAACCTGGAAAAGAGCAGTATATTTAAAATTTTTGACTCAGATGTCCTTATGCACATAAACCTATTTGCTACCTTTATTACTTCAATTAATATACTGTGTTAAGCTATAACTTGGGGGAAAAAGTTTAACTATTAAAATTTCTGTCTAGAAGCTAGATATTGTATTGCATTATAATTGTATTATGCAAGTTCAGTACATGGTGGCCTGTTACAAGAGGAAATAAAAAGAGAAAAATAATTTCAGGACCATCTGGCTTCTAATGCAAGAACCAGTTTAACAGACTTTAGCTTAGTCTTGTTATTTCCTGCTCCTCCCTTTCTGTCCCCGCATCAACTAATGTCAAGTGGGTCATTTCCAGGATAGAGGTATTTGCTTCCTTCCCTTGCATTACTCATTCAATTCAGTCAGAGGCATGACCATTTATAGATGTAGTAGAGATTCTCTATTCTGCAAATTATAACTCAATTTCAGCTGTCATATGCATAGTTCCTTTTTTGATTACTGAACACTTGGGATATACATTGGTAAAATGTGATATGCTATCATCGTATTGAACATATTGCCTGTTTTAAACTGAAGCAACAAATTTAAAGCCTGTTCCATCACCAATCAGCAGTAACTGCTTTGATGCTTTTTTTTCCCCAACATTAACTGCCTATTCTTGGCATGCTATATAATTTATTGTAAATGTGCTGCTGAAGGAAGTATTTGTTCATGTGACCACAGTTAAATTGTTAAATCTTCACCAGGTTTTAACACAACCAAATAGCTGTATTGAGCCTTGTAAAATGAATTAGTATTACTTACTTTAAAGACAGAAATCATTAGAGGAATGTTCAAGGTATAACCTACCAATTTACTATTCAATGAATTAACTAGCTGAAAGAGAAATGTAGGAGCCTCTTTAAAAATGCTTATGATTAATGCTAGAGAACAAATAAGTTTATATCGTATTACAGTTCAAGAGGACCATTGGCATAGTAGTACAGATAAACTGGGTGAAGAGAAGATAATGATAGTACAACTCCTGACAATTATATTGTAGACCTTGCAAAGTAACTTCTCATGTTTGGGCTTTCTCACCTGTAAAATGAAGGGATTAGGCTTTATGATGCTTAAAAGTTTTCAAGATTTAAGAGTTTATCTGGCTTCCCGTAATACCTATTCTTGAAGTTTTTGCCATGTCTACTTGCACCTAAGAACATCCTATTTACATGACAAATGTTGTCAGTTTACAGCTTAAAAAATTTTTTTATTTATCAAGTTTCCCTAAAGTGAGCAACACCTATGTATTTATAGAAATCACCAAGAAAAAAACTACTGTGGGATATATTCTTAGGTGGAATGTAGGACTGGTGAGAAGTGTGAAGATGATACACCAATTTAACTTCTGATTCTTTTCTGTACTTGTAAGATACTGTAGGAGTTATGTGTACTGCTGACCATTTTCCCAGAACCCAAGACTACTATTCAAACTGTACAATGTGGATATGCACAGAAGCCACATATCAAAATATGTTATTTGGTGCTCCTGTTGTCAAGGAAGGTTAAAAATTGATGAGTCATTACACATGAGTGGGGCTAAGAGGTTTTCACATTTCATTAGGAATGTAAGGGATCAATCTGTGCTACCTTTTCATTTCTAGTAGTAAGCTATGGTCCAGTGACTTTCCAAGGTCACGGATCTATTAATGTCATTTGAGAAGAGCGCACAGATGTGATTGCCAATTCTACATCATACTGTCCTTCTTCTAGATGTCAGAGCAGGAGATGATCTGATTAGGCAGAACTCTAAATGAAATATAGTATCTTAAAGACACTTTACAGATGGGCCATCTAGCTCAATTTCTCATTTAAATCTGAAATTTCTTCTGTAGCCTTGTGTCAGATGTCATTCAGCTTCTGTGCCAAAGGTTAAGATGCTCACTTATCCTTCAGAGGTGTTCCCTTTCCTTAATGGACAAAGAACCATAAATTCTTTCTTACACTGAGCTCTAATCTGCTGTTTCACAACTTTCACCTAGTTTTACGGCATCAAAAAGGATAAATTGTTCATGCCTATCAAATATTTGAAGATAGCTATCATTCCTTAGTCATGTAATTCTTTAATTATTCTTTGGGTTTTGATTTATGAGACCCTTCCCAACTTGTTAAAACACCCCAGGATTTGCTCTAATTTGTGAATATCCTTTCACTGCATCCTGAAATTAGTATTGCATATGTGGTTTAACAAGCATTTTGTACATGAGATTATTTCTCCACGATCAATTTTTCATTACCATGAGCTTACTTAAGGTTGTAATCAACTGGCTCACAAGTTATTTCTTGCAAGCTACAAACTCCAGGTATTTTTCCTCCATTAGCTCTTGACAAGTAGAGTTTCATATTTCTATCAGTGGCTTTCTGTTTCCAGAATAATCATACCATGTGGAATTGTGCCCCTAACTAGCCTGCCAGCCTCATCCTTATGACATCCTTTCCCCTTGACCTCTGACCAGTCTTCTTAATTTCAAACACACTATATCCTTGTCTAGGCTTCCGCATACTGTTCCCCTCAGCCAGGAATGTTTCTTTGGGCCACCCAGGTCTAGTCTTTTCTTAAGTTATCCTTCAAAACTCAGTTCAGATACCACTTGTTCGTGGGACTCCTCAACTTCTCCCTCCCCATGTTCCCTCTCAAGAATGCCTTTTGCCTATTTTAATACCCTATAAATCTTCTTCAGTCTTACACAAACAGTAATAATACTCATGCAATAAAGTATCTGTCTCCTCAGTTATACTGTGAAGTCTCTGAGGACAAGGTTGATGTCTATCTTTATTTGGCATAGGGTTTTGAATGATTTAAATATTCAGGAAGTACCTGGTGAATGAATGAGTAAATACTGAAGTAGTATGATCAATATTTTGATTTTCCCAGGTGACAATATATATAAAAACCCACTTAGCCAAACTCTGGGGTATGTTGTACAAATAAGGAGCTATACAGGCTTCAAGACAATTATGAGAAGGCAAAAGTCTCTTTAAAAGAAAGAAATAATAATAAAATTGAGAAAACTATAGATCTATATACTACAAAGATGAATGGCATTTTTTTCCAGTCCTTATTTTAAGTAGGAAGTGAGGAGCATGGAAGAAGGAAAACAAGCACAGCTGAGTGGCATATTTTTGTTTTACTATTAATTCGACACATCTGAACCAAAGCATTCACAATACTTGATATACTTTGAAGAGAATCATATACTATAGTCTTAGACATAACCACAGAACAAGCAGAACAATTAAAACTACATAAGGCCTTAAAATATATCCACAGTGTGTATATTCATTCATTTACAAATTAGACTACATACCATTAATTTTAATTTTTCTTTCATTGTTTTATTCAAGCAGGATTCATTCAAGGAAAGGCAACTTAGTTTTTGTGTGTGAGCTTTATTTTTTTACGACATTGGTTAATATAAAAGTTATGAATTAAATGTTTTATCTCCTGTATCCAGGAGTAAATCCATGAAATTCTCAGAAAGTAATCCAAAACAAGTCTTATTCTTAAAAATAGTCAGAGTGAAAAGAGACTGAATAGCCAGTCTGTGTGTGGTCTTAAGGAACATCTAATGGACTTTCAGATTTTCTAATAATGATAGTACTGCATTTCTACGGGATTAGTCAAAATTTAAAACATTGTGTACAAAATCATTCTTGAAGCTCTAAATGCCTTTTAAATTACTAAACTGAAAATTTTAAGTAGTTGCCTCACAGTACCAAACTTAAAAATCAAAACTAGTTCAAATTCAGTTCTATCATGACTTCTCATTTAAAGGTAACTAGTTGGTAAATTAACAGATGGCATAAAAATTAAGACTTACATCTTTTTTTTTTTAGGAGAAAATGTATGATAACCAGGGAATACAGAAAATTCAATGTATTTTACAATAAAATAACCTTTTAAATCTCTATCCCTGTACAACAGGGTTTAGGTCACCTTTAGTGAACTTGCATGTTTTCATATAGTTTATTATGAGTACTTGAACTGTTTTAGATATACAGCTTTTTATTCAAAGAATATTACATTTGTATACCAGGATAAGATTTAGTACATTGAGATGTTTTAAAAATATTTATAAATTTGTTTCTGATATGCAAAAGCATTTGGCAATACTTTTATAGCATTTGATTTTATAGAATTAAAATTTCATACAGTACTCATCTTGATGTTTAAAAAAAAATTCACAGAAAAAATATAAATTACACAGCCTGACTGCATGATACTGTTATTTCCAGTTTCTAGCTTGGTAGTTAAAACCTTCATTAAGTCTGTTAACAAATCATTACCTGTACATTTATGAAGGCAACTGACATGATTTGCAAACGAAACCTTCAGGTTTTATGTTATTTACCAAAGAGTGCAGTTCAGCAAGAAAAGAAAACCCAATATGCAAATTTACAGAATATTTTACAAATTTACCAGTTCCTGTGACACAAACTGTTTCAATCTTTCAAGGTATTGTCCATAAAGTTCCACATCATTGTGACCTGCCCCTTCAACCCACAAAGGCTCCACAGGTCTTTGGCATCGCTCAAACAATGCAAGACCATGTGAAAAGTCTATGACTTCATCTTCAGTCCCATGAATTATTAATACTGGAGAGGTTATCTTAGAGATTTTGTCAATGCTGTAGGAAAAGAGAAGGGGGAAGAAGTCAACAAATTAAGTATGAAAAGGAACCATAAGACAGATTTTCTTGTGTTATATTAGATAATTCAAACATCAGAACCATCTGTGAATCAATTCAGAAGGGATAGATACCTTTTAGATTACAAATAAGATTCAAAAGTCATCTTTACATTACTCCCTACTTTAAGATTATCTGAAGATATTAATTTCATGCACTTCTGTTTGAGAGAATCACTCAATTATTACAGCCACCTTAGTTTACTTTTCTACAGATATTTCTTCTTTTTGGCTGTCCCATGGCATGTGGGATCTTAGTTCCAGTGCAATGGGAAGTGCAGAGTCTTAACAGTGGACTGCCAGGGCAGTCTCTCCTTTCTACAATGTTGATATTTAGAATAGAAACTTAGGTTGCAAGGAGAGGAGGAAATCAAGGGCTATTTCAGCTATGTGCTAACTTAATACCTCTCTGCATTCATATTTTTTTCTCCCTCCTAATCTCTTACTAAAATGATGGCAAAATATATTTTTTAGGATATTTAGTCACAAAAATAGAAATATAATAAAACATAACATTTTGGAACAGGAAAGCAGATGAGTATGTAAGAAAATAGATTAAAAGTATAGGAGAAAACACAATTTTAAGAGGATAGAAGGGTACAGTGAAGAACCAGCCCAATTTGTACCAGGGAATACACCAGAAGGAACTGACATGGGGTGAAGGCAGGTGATTCAAATCTATAGAATTTGTTCAAAGTCTCTTTAAGAAGTAGTTAGCCACCCCTGCCCCCAGCTCTCTTCTTTCCCCTTGCTTTTGCAGCTGGGTAACTGCCTTGTACCTAGTGGACTAAGGGATTACCAGATACAGTTTAAGGCAGAGATATCAAATAACAAGTAAACATATACATGCTGGCATCCAGGCCTTCATTCTTAAGGCACAGATGTAGGAAGTCTTCTTTGGAGACTATATATTTGCCTTAAGAAAGATAAATAAATACTGATGAGCAGCATGGGAATCCCCAACTAATCGGCTTGACCAGATCACTGGATAGTGAAACTCAGTCAACAAGTCTTAATCACCCACTTCAGGTCAGCTCTTTAATTCCTTACTTTTCCATATGAGCACACAAAAGAATTATCAGACATCAGAGGAGAATACTTTAAATGTAATACAAGGATCAAAATAAACAATAAAAAAGGGCAACTTGGAAGAGACAAACAATACAAAGAAACCTTACAATAACAATTCTTTAAAAATTTCCTGAGAGAGAGAGAGAGAGGCATTAAGGCATTTAGGTATAAGCATAAAATGAGGATAGAGTCTTGAAGAAAATCATCAATGAAATAATTCAAGGCAGCATTTGGTAAGGAAAAAATGCTTGGGTATATTATTTGCTGCCAACTGTTCCATAATAGAGGAATTAAACAAAAAAGGAAATGTATGATGTTTTTCAAACAGTTTACTGTTAGTGCTTCTGTGGTGTAGCTAAAATGAAAGAGGGTGTCAGACAGACATATAACTTGGCAGCAGTTTACTCCAAATGTCTCCCTATCATTCCAACCATTCAGCTACACAGTATAACACACATACCCTCCAATCTACCGTTTTCTAAAATCAAAACAAATCCCTGATAAATTTAAAAACCAAAAAACCCCATAGCTTGCTCTGATGATAGGATCATATGCTCCCGTAAGCTTCCCTACCAAAGTAACCCCCCCTTAGGCTAATGAAGAAAAAATGGTTTTGAAATGACCCTTGCTGTTCTTATAAAGAACTGAATGATGTTTTGGCCTTTGCCCCAAATATCATTCACAAAAAACCCTGGTATTGCTTCCCATTTGAGAAAGAAAGTAAGACTGAAATTTGCCAGGCTCTCACTTCTTGCCTTTTCCCTTTACTGGGAAAAATAGGCCATCAGTCTTTTTGTAATGATGAAGAGGAGCTAGCAGGAACTATCATTCTATGTTGAGAGACATGAAGAAATGTAGTCCTCCTTTTAAATCTAACACTTACGTTTGCAGACTTATGGGGCAATAATTATTCTGGTTCATTTAAGACAACATTTTTACAAGTCATTTCTTTTGTAAAACATGTCACTAATCAGACATCATTCACTTCTTTTTATGCACATGGATCTCCTTTTCCCTCTACTTGTTCCTCTGCTTCAGTGTTATGCACCTCACTGGATGGCACTATCATCCATTAGCAACTCAACTCAGAAATCTGGGAATTATAGTCAGATTCTTTTGTTTATATACAGTCTAACATTTATTCTATCAATTTTCCTTCTCAAATTCATTCTCTTGTCTCCAATGCTAGTGCCACTGTCTGGGGAATAAGGCTCACAGCACTTTTCATCTAGGTTACTACTGCGCAAACATTTCAGCCTGCTGACTGGTGTCCTGCCACCACCCTCTTCACAGATTAATTATTTCACAATTTCTATAATATATGTAAAATATTAATAGGACTTCAAGGCTGAGAGAACTGTATCATGAACACCTTGAATGATGGAAAAGAATTCCTTCTAACGTTTCTTTGAATTAAACTACTGGAATATTAATACTTACTTTGGGAATGCATCAAAACAGTAGGTCTTCTTGGTATCAGGAAAAGCAACTCGCATTCCTGAGGTCAAAGGAGAATGAAGAATAACAGCAGCACTCTCATACCGAGCAGCAAGATCCACAGATGGTACTGTCCCTATACTTTGGCCATATATAATCACATTTTCAGGGCGAATGCCATATCTACATAGTACAGAAGTTAAAAAAAAAAAGAGTTGTAGAGTCAGACTGGTATGAAATGTTCAGTCACTAGTAAGTACTTAATCTTATAAAAGAATGACTTAAAATGAGACAATGTCAACAAATTTATATTTAAAATGTAAGTTTCGTAGTCACCACTACCATATCTAATGCAATAATAAAATCTATATTCATTTATTTCATCAGTTTCCATTCCATCTTTTGAAAAAATAGCTGAGGTCTCTTAGAATGTTAATCTTAAAGAATGAATTTATTAAATCATTTATGCAATTCAGTGTAGCTTATTATTAAATATATTTGGAACATACTATGTCACTAATATTTTAATGGAGATTCAGCTTTTATATTCCGTTCAATGTAACAGAGGTTCTTCATTTCTCTAGGTATTAAAAGTGGCTCTTTTTATTTTCTGAAGTTGGTCATAGTGATGAAAACGCAATGCAACAGTAGGGAATGAATAAAATATATGTATTATAGCCTAGCGCAAACTACTTATTTTCTTGAGATTTGCATTTATTCACCCATAGAAATGGACTAATGTGGAAAAGATTGAGATGAATGAGAATTTCAAATGCCACATGGTTTGGTGATTTATGAATAGACTTCATGACTAAACCTCAAGATTACTACCTTAATTCCTTTAAAAATGCTTCAGTAATACTGGGTATACAGCATGTTTCTACGATCTAACTGCCCTAACTATAAACTACCGGCAGTGAAAGTGAGGTACTATGGGAGCTTTTGAATGTGCGATTAAGGGCTAGAGTCAGTCACATCAAACACGCTGCCTTTCCACTTTAGTGGTCTGACAACAGTCATTTCTGGGTGCTGACAGTTATTTGCACAACACTTTTTAGTGTTGTGAAAAGGTAACAGAATCTGAATATTTCCCGGGAAAAAGTAAGATAAACCCTTGTGCTTCCTATAGTTCTTGCTGGGGGCACAAGACTCTTCGAACTATCTAGGTGGTGACGTACCTCCTCCCAGGTTCTTCAAATCGGTTCTACACAAGAACTTGGACCCTGGCCCAGAGACTGGGTTCGAGTTACTCCAGATTGACTCTAAATGTAACAAAACTAAGAAAAGGTTTTTTTTTGTTTGTTTGTTTGCAACAGACTTAGCTTCATAGGAATGAAGGAATTAGGAAAATGAACATTTGGTGGCAATGACGGGTTTTAGGCTAAAGCTAGTAATGGCAAGGCTCCAAAGTAGCAGAAGCAGCTGCCAATTTAGCATCAGAGGACTTGAGGCAGAAACAGAATTTCAGAATAGTACATGTTTGAAAGGACTTTAGAGACCATCTAATCTAGGTCAGCTGCTTACTGAGCAGATGTTCAAAGTCAGAGTAAGTTAATGACAGACCTATAATTAGGCTCAGGTATACTGACTCCAGGTCCAGTGCTTTTTCGATTATAGCACACAAATAAGGAGCTCAGAGACTGTGGGGGAAAGGCCACAGAATGAGTATTAGTCCCTATTTTCTGTTGATCCATCAGAAGTTCAGTAACGTGGGTTATAAATATTCAATTACTCTTAAAAGGAAGTTACTCAAATAATAATTAAGTTCATTAATTATTTTTTCCCTTCCTGTTACTTAAACCCTAACTTTTTACTTTAATCCAGTAAAGGAAATGAAAGGCATGCATTCTAATTACACATATTTTATTAGATGATAGAATTCAAGAACTGGAAAGAATCTTGGAGATGATTTAACTCAATCTCTTCATTAAGCAAAGAAACAGAAAAGTTAAAGTTTTCAAGACTTTCTATACTTACTAAGTCTTCTAACCATATTTAGGGTTCAACGTAAGAAAAATTACAAGTCTGAAATTCTATGGTAAACAAGTATGTGAGATAATTTATCTATTCTGCTCCTGCTCTTCAATCATAATGGTCAAGTGTATAAAAGATTAACCAAGACAAGAAATCATTTTAGAACATTTCTTTTAAATTGATATCAGAGAAAACTTAAAAAAGAAAAATAATAAAGCTGACCACTTACAAGAGGGGATTCTTTTACATAAACATAGAAAGAACACCTAACCGGATACTAATGTTTTACTTCAATAAATGTATACTTTTGTCTTACTTGGCACTAGTAAGGAAGGCTTTCCGCTTTTAGCACCTTAAAACACTATACTAATTCACTGAAGTTGATTATAGCATGTGAATTATATTGCAATAAATCTGTTACTTAAAAAAATTAAATTTTCCTGACAGGTATTATACTATATTCAACTGGCTGACTCTTATAGGAGGCACTCATTTTTGTTTGTATACCTGAGGGGATTGATATCAGTGTAACTGAAGCATATTTTGCAGTCACTTACGGTAGTTCTGAAGTTTATAAATATTTACCCTTCTATGCCTGCCTCCCTCCCACCCTGAAGCTACTTAATTACTACTTACTATCTCTTTCTTTCTTACTTGTTAGAAATATGTTCTCATATCATTTCAATTGACTTAATCTCATTTATACAGAACTCTGCTGTGAGACCATAATGCTATTATACATCTTGGGGGAGGGGGATAAATGTTTCTAAAGACATTTTCTAAAAAGATTATACCTACTAATAAAATTGAGGAAGTTCTTCCCAACCAACTGAAACCATTAATATTAAAATTTAAAAATTAAATTAGGAATGGGAAGTTTTCTCTATGTACTCTAAAATACTCTGGAATTCAGGCAGCTTATTAATGTATAATGAGGAATAATAATTTGTACTAAAGTATTATTTCTGTTTAGTGTACATTAACTGTCTGATGACAAAATACATGTAAGTATACAAAACTGCAATATTTTTCAAGAAAAAATTGTAAGTATCTTGGTGACTAGAAGATGATTAATGTAATGATTAATGCTGCTAAGTCACTTCAGTCATGTCTGACTCTGTGTGACACCATAGATGGCAGCCCACCAGGCTCCCCCGTCCCTGGGATTCTCCAGGCAAGAACACTGGAGTGGGTTGCCATTTCCTTCTCCAATGCATGAAAGTGAAAAGTGAAAGGGAAGTCGCTCAGTCGTGTCCAACTCTTAGCGACCCCATGGACTGCAGCCTACCAGGCTCCTCCATCCATGGAATTTGCCAGGCAAGAGTACTGGAGTGGGGTGCCACTGCCTTTTCCAATGTAATTTCTATTTATTTTTAATTATATAAAATAATGCAAATCCTGCTTAGGATCTGAACAAAAGCAATCTAGCCTCTTATTCTGTTAATGACAGATCAAGTGAATGATTATTTAAATCACTGTTTTTTCTCTCCTGAAATTCTGCAACTTTGAATAAACATTTTAATATCACAATCCAGTAAGTTTTTTTTTTTCTCTAATAAGTTTCTAAAGCCAAACATTTTTCACTGGCTTAAATAAATTTTTAAGAATCTCTATCTCACACACACACATAATTTGTCAAACTCTTTTATGCTATTATACAAAATTTAAAATTATAATCTAAAACTGTAACTATTTATAGATTTATACTGGTAAATATAATCTCTACTGAGTACTTCAAGGTGTATTACAAAAACATGTTATTCTTACACAAGACAATTTCAACGTGTGGAAAACAATTTCCAATCACTAAATTTACCTTGTCCTAAGAGCAAGCCAAGCAGCTTCTATGTCTGCATAGAGGTTCTTCTCTGTTGGTTTCCCAGAACTTGCACCATATCCAGAATAATCATATGAGAATATATTACAATTAATCCGTGATCCCAGTCCTATGTAAAAGCTGCTCATCTGACCAAGATCAACAGCATTTCCATGTGAAAACAGTAAAGTATATTTGGCATTGGGTGAGCAACGCACAAACATGCAGGCAATTCTGTTGCCTTTACTGGTTCTAGTCATGAAACACTCAATGGCATCTTTTTCTCTAGAGGAATATTGCCAGTCTGCTCGTTCTGATAGGTGTAAAGTCCAACGGCTTCCACTTTCATCACACATCAGCGTATAAGTTGGATCAGGTGGCAAAAATGCTAACTTTGAAGCAATTTTCCCCGGACAAGGTGGACAGCAGAAGAGGCAACATAGCTCACTAAACGAAAGATTATTCATCTTCTGAAAAAGAAAACAGTCAATGTTTTAATCACTGAATGTGCATTCTGCATTTACATATAATAAGTTAAAACAAAGATACCAACCAATAAATTCTACTAGTGGTCAGTGTCTACTACTGTTATATGAAGTATCCTTGCCCCAATAGATTTTTGGCATCTTTGTAGAAACACATTAAATCCTGAGGTGAGGCAAATATTCCTGAGCAGAAAACAGATTCAAATACTATACGACACATTTCAAACAGCAGTGGTATCTTGTAATACTTAATCAAAATATGAAAAATGATACTCTTACCAGAGAATAGAGGTATAAATTTTCTATTTCTCCACAAAAAACAACAAAGGAGGTATGAAATATATTTAGTTTGTAATTTCAGTGAAAATTCTCAGAATCTCAAGAGAAGTTAGGGATTTAACATAATAAATATATAATAATAGCACTGATGAAGCACTCACTGTCTATCAGGCACTGTGCTAAGTGTACTATGTCTTTTAGCACGTTTAATCCTCTAAGCAACCCTCTTTGGTAGTCTGAGAAAGAAATCTGCACAAGGTGAATCAGCTGCAGAGCCAAGATTTTACACCAGGCTCAGGCATCATCCTACATCATTAGGTTATACTGCCTCAAAGGCTCTGAACACTACTTGACTCAGAAGCCTATTATTTTAGCCATAGCGCCAGTGGCCTAAATAACCTATAAGACATTAAAATCAATATATGTTATGTATGTAATTATTGCCCAAATCAAGAAGGCATTATTATGGAAAAGAAAGTAAAATCTGCTCAAGGAAAACTTTTAAATGGTTAGCCAGAAATAAGTGGAACGTTTGAAGTCAGAGTTGGGGGTAGCACTTATTAACCATTTAACCTTGAGCAAATTATTTACCTTTTTGACCCTTATTGTCTTCGTTAAGTAAATGCCTACAATGAACAGACTGGTTGTGCAGAACAAATACAATGATATTGTTAAAGCATTTAACATGGTAATAATGGCTATAGTCAAGACTCAGAAATGGTCCATTTTCTCCTGTGCCTTTTTCATCAATATTTAAAAAGTATCTACAGTTCATATGAACTCAGGAACATAAATAAAGTACTACTTGTTTGTCCTACCAGCATTTCCTTCTAATTATCCTTTCTTAAATTCTTATCTCTTTTTAGTGGCAGACCATTACTTAGTTCCAGGAAGAAGGCGTTCAAAACAAACACCTTCCAGAGTAACCAGAGGTCTCTCTGGTCTGGTCTAATGTCATCTAATTTTCTCTAAAAAAATCTAAATAAAGGACAGGAAAAAAGGTACTTCATTATACCAAATAAATAAATAAATAAATAAATCACTCAGAAGAGTGACTAAAGAAAGGAATGCCTGTTTCATTAATTACTGATTCAAAATCTCATTTATATTGCTTAATACAAATGTGTTAATTTCCATGTATAAATTAATTAGAAAGAAGCAGCAGAAATAGCAGAGAAAGAAGCAAGCAAGGGTAGGAGTGATATGAAATCCTTTAAAAGATGAGTAAAGGAAAGGCGGAAAGGGAAGCATTTTACTTGCATATCTATCTTTATTCCCTTTCAGCCTTCAAAATGAATACAACCTGAGTAAGTTAATGTCTAACTGTGGTTGGAAAAAGAGTCAGATAGAACAGAAATGACAACTAGTTGTCATCTATGATGATAATTCTAATTGGTTCCATGAAGGGTTGTACTGAGAAGGATTCTGAGGGGATACCCAGGGTTTGCCAGACAAAGAACGTGCGATAAATTAGTGATGTTTACTGCAGAATTTCGGAGAGGGCAATGGCACCCCGCTCCAGTACTCTTGCCTGGAAAATCCCATGGTCAGAGGAGCCTGGTGGGCTGCTGTCTATGGGGTCACACAGAGTCGGACATGACTGAGCGACTTCACTTTCACTTTTTACTTTCATGCATTGGAGAAGGAAATGGCAACCCACTCCAGTGTTCTTGCCTGGAGAATCCCAGGGATGGGAGAGCCTGGTGGGCTGCCATCTATGGGGTCGCACAGAGTCGGACATGACTGAAGCGACTTAGAAGCAGCAGCAGCAACAGCAGCAGCAGCACTGCAGAATTTGGTTACAAATCTATTATCCTGGCCAGGTGAATAAAAGATCTGGCAGGGATGGTAGAGAAAGAAGTTCAAAGGGTCAGTGACAAAGAAGATGATCTGGAAAAAGATGAGGTAGAAGGTACAATATATCAGTGCCATGTGTTTAATACTCTGCCTATGGTTATTTCTCACTTCCAATTACCTTACATGCCACCAACTGCTCACTTCGAACAGCCTATTAAAAGCTTATTGTTTATACCATGTTCCTGTAATTTACTTCTTGAACATGAAGACTTTTATATACTATAGTAATTCTGAAGTAAATCTGGCTGAGTGAACATACACAATGCTGCAGAGATGCTTCTGAAGATAAACACCAAAGAAAAGATGAAAACGAGAAAAATCTGCTGTGACACGGTCAAGTCTAATGAAAGAACCTAATTTTCTTAATGGTGGCAGAAGAAATTAATCCCACCTCCACTGCCTTGAATCCAAACCTTGGAAATTATTGCTTTCCTAATAACAGCTCTGATAAGGGCAGTAACACAGACTTGCTTAAAAGTTATTCTCTCCTTTCCTATAAATGTTAAATTTTTCCACAACAGAAAATATAAATAAAACAAACCTAAGTTTTACTATGATCAGAGCTGAGCAAACTACTGAGGGAGAATATCTTATTCTTGATAAGTCACTGAAATATCTTGTTAAATTTAGATAATTTAAACCCAATTTTTTAATATAACTCACCTGAATACAAACATGTCATTTACCAGTTATTTCTTGGCAACAAAATAATCACAGGTGGAAAACAACAGTTATGACCAAACAAAAATAGGGATTTAAAATAAGTTATAATAAACTTATTTACACAGAGAGAGAGAGAAGAGAAAACTTAAAGATGAAGCATAAAAAAATGCCAGAAAGAAAAATCCAACTGGAATCTCTGCAATAGAAAAATCATAGCAGTACCTGAGCACTTCCTAATCCTAAAGTGTCAGGCACTGTCCTAATCCTTTTCACATATTAATTCACTTAATTCTTTCAATAATCCTCTTACATAAAGACTACCCTTATACCTGTTTTCCAATTGAGGAAAGAGAGGCACAGAGTAGTTATAAACCTGCCAGGGGTGACTCAGCTAGTAAATGGTAGAACTAATAAGTGGCAGAATGACTCTGGAACCTGAATTCATAACCATAGTTTTATGGAAAGAATATTCAGACAAGACTTATCAAGAGAAAAAGATGAGCAAAATCTAAAATGCTAAATGAAAAAGAAGACAGACTTATAGACAAGCTTTAAAAGTTAAAAATATCGTGAATAAGTTAAATAACTGGTGAAATATATGAATTTCTTGAGTAACAGAACAGCAACAACAAAAATACCCAATAAAAAAATGAACAAGATCTGAAAAGACATTTTCCCAAAGACGATATCCAAATGGTGAATAAACACATCAAAGGATGCTCAACATCAATACTCATTAGTGAAATGCAGTTCAAAGCCACAACATACCAGTTCAATCCCACTAGGATGGCAATTAAAAAAAGAAAAGGTTGACAAAGATATTGAGAAATTGGACCCTTCATAACACTGTTGATGACTAAGCAATTCTAATCCTAGGTATACACCCAAGAGACATGAAAACATATGGCTACACAAAAACTTGTAAATGAACATTCACAGTGGCATAACTCATAATAGCTAAAGAGGCAGAAACCATCCAAATGGTCATTGTCTCAATAAACAAAATGTGGGATATCCACATGATGAAATACTGAATAAAAATAGGAGCCAAGTATTGATGCATTCTACAAAGTGGACGGATCTTGAAAGAAACCAGTCACAAATGATCATTTTATGATTCTATGAAATAGCTAGAATAGGCAAATCTATAGAAATAGAAAGAGATTATTAGTTTTCAAGCACTGTGGAGCATGGAAAGTTGGGGAACAAAGGCTATAGAGTATATATGGGGTTTCTTTTTAATGAAAACACTCTATATTTGACTTGGGTGGCGGTTGCACAGCTTCAATAATAGTAACCTTTAAAAAATGTATTAAAAAAAAAAAACAAAAAACTAGTTGTATCCTTACCTCTCAGTACGTAGAACACAAACTCCAGATGGATTATAAACCTAAAAGTCAAAACTAATACAACTCAGAAAAAAAAAAAAAATCCATAAAAGAGAAAACACTAGCAAATTTAGCTTCAACCAAATAAAGAATTTCTATTCAGTAAAAAAATGCTTTGGGAAATATGATTTCTTCATCTAAAACCATCCAGTCAGAGGGTTAATATCTAAAATAAGACTTCTACATAAACAAGAAAATAACAAAAAACTCAAAAGAGGAAATGGACAAAACATGTGAATAGGCAGAAAGATACACAGGTTAACAAATATATGAAGAAAGGTCACTCTGTACCTCTAGTGCCATGCAAAGTATCTGACACGTAATGAAGTCTCTAACATAATTTTTTAGATGAATGAGTTAATAAATTATTAGTAAAGTGAAGTGAAAGTTGCTCAGTCCTGTCTGAATCTTTGTGACCCCATGGACTATACAATCCATGGAATTCTCCAGGCCAGAATACTGGAGTGGGTAGCCTTTCCCTTCCTCAGGGGATCTTCCCAACCTAGGGATCAAACCGAGGTCTCCGGCATTGCAGGCGGATTCTTTGCCAGCTGAGCCACAAGGGAAGCCCAAGAATACTGCAGTGGGTAGCGTATCCCTTCTCCAGTGGGTCTTCCTGACCCAGGAATCAAACCGGGGGTCTCCTGGATTGCAGGTGGATTCTTTACCAACTGAGCTATCAGGGAAGCAATAAGTTTAGTAAGATTAACTCAATTCTCCTTACCACAGAAGTTCCCACAAAAGGAAAAAAGTTTACAAATCAGCATGTTAAGAAAGAAAGCCACCATATTTTGTGACAATTACTTAGGTGTTCTGTACGGTGGCAGCCTAGAAGCAACCAAATAAAAATGTATGAATCTGAATGAGGCAGGAAAGGTATTGCTAGTTACTAAAATCATTCAGTGCATTATAAAGCACAGAATATAACAGTCTCCCAGGGAGAAGGAAATCTTGCCCCTTTGGCAATCAATTCACAAAATGAAAGGTCAGCTCAATGTTAAACAGATGGCCCATTGTGAAAATTAAGGTTTTCCTTTTGGCGGGCGACTCAGTTACTTTACTCTTACAGCAGAAGGAAGTTCCTAAAATTGAATGAAATAATAATTTAAGAACCTGCTTCTCCTGGTAACTTTTTCCTGCTCAATGACAATGGAAAAAAGATGAACACCTGAGTCCTTTCTCAGCAAAACAGGAAGACTAGAGTTAAAGATCGTCCTTAAATAAAATGACACACTATAATCTCCTTCCTTTCTTCTGACACAAGAAATTACTGAAATGACTTGCGGCAATTCCTGATGTAATAACATGTACTGAAAAAAAAATCTTACTTTGATCTCTTTTGTAATAATTTCTTGGTAATGCAGATTGTCTCATATCACTACTATGTACAAAGGATAATTGATTCTTTTAGGGTTCAAGAGTTTGTCGTAATGAACTGAACTAGAAATTAAAGACTTATGTTTTTTCAAACTGCCAGAAGAAACCCAAAAAAGTAAAAATTAAGTTGGAATTATAGCAGAGCCTACCTAACACCAGAGATGTATAAACAAGGTAGATGTTTGAACATTAGGAGCAAGAGGTAGCAAAGATCAGAATGAGGTCAGAAGTGATGGCACAGAATATACTCAACTATGAAAAAGAAAGGAAAAAAAAATTAAGGTTAGTTCTGTGCAAGGAGGTCATGATCCCAGCACAGCCCAACTGACTAATGCAAAGGAAATTACCATTAATACTACTATACAGAGGGGGTTAATCACATTCAGCTCAGTACCCTAGGGGTGTGTCAAAGCCAGGGAAATTAAGCACGCTGGGCTTCCCTGGTGGCTCAGAGGTTAAAGCGTCTGCCTGCAATGCGGGAGACCTGGGTTCAATCCCTGGGTCGGGAAGATCCCCTGGAGAAGGAAATGGCATCCCACTCCAGTATTCTTGCCTGGAGAATCCCATGGACTGAGGAGCCTGTTGGGCTATAGTCCACAGGGTCGCAAAGAGTCGAACACGTCTGAGTGACTTCACTTTCACTTTTCTTGGAGGGCACCAAGTGACTGAGGTACTGCCGCCCTAACATCCAGCATGTTATCTGTAGTAACATTTACCAAAGTACAGCAACAAGGAAAATACGTGTGTTATGGTTTTTTAGGGAGCCAAACCTGAGTCTGAGTGAACTCTGGGAGTTGGTGATGGACAGGGAGGCCTGGAGTGCTGCAATTCATGGGGTCACAAAGAGTCGGACACGACTGAGCAACTGAACTGAACTGAACTGAACTGATACATTACTTTGCCAACAAAGGTCTGTTTAGTCAAGGCTATGGTTTTTCCAGTGGTCATGTATGGATGCGAGAGTCGGACTGTGAAGAAAGCTGAGTGCTGAAGAATTGATGCTTTTGAACTGTGGTGTTGGAGAAGACTCTTGAGAGTCCCTTGGGCTGCAAGGAGATCCAACCAGTCCATTCTAAAGGAGATCAGTCCTGGGTGTTCTTTGGAAGGACTGATGCTAAAGCTGAAACTCCAGTACTTTGACCACCTCATGCGAAGAGTTGACTCATTGGAAAAGACTCTGATGCTGGGAGGGATTGGGGGCAGGAGCAGAAGGGGACGACTGAGGATGAGATGGCTGGATGGCATCACCGACTTGATGGACATGATGGACAGGGAGGCCTGGTGTGCTGCGATTCATGGGGTCGCAAAGAATCGGACACGACTGAGCAATTGAACTGAACTGAACTGATAGATTACAGAGTTCAATGCATACAGAGAAATGGAATAGTCATCATTAAGGAAATTTGGCAGCATACTTATTTTCCAGTAAAGACAGAGCACCCAGGACTTCCCTAGTAGTCCAGTGGGTAGGAATCTGCCTATCAATGCAGAAGACATGGGTTCAATCCCTGGTTTGGGAAGATTCCACATGCTGAGAGGCCACTAAGCAAACTACTGACCCCACCTGCTCCAACTACTGAAGCCCATGCCCTGAGAACCTGTGCAATGAGAGTTCATGGTCTGCACCAAGAGAAGCCACCGCAATGAGAAGCTTGTGCAGAGCAGCTCCTGCTCGCAGCAACGAGAAAAGCCCTTGCGCAGCAATGAAGATCCTGCACTCCCCCGCCCCCAAAAGAGCATTCAAAATACTTAGAATGATCAAAATTCCTGCTGTTACTTAGAAACTAGGTGTTTACTATACGTTTTTTATTTTTTAATTGGAGTATAATTGCTTTAGAAGTTGTGTTGGTTTCGACTGTACAATAATGTGAATCATCTATATGTACAAATATATCCCCTCTCTTGTATATGTGGTTTTAACACATTTTCTTATTTGTAATATCGTATGTAGAAATACAGCTTGTGTGTGTGCGCTTAGTTGCTCAGTCATGTCTGACTCTTTGGGACCCCATGGACTGTACAGCCCATCAGACTCCTCGGTCCATGGAGATTCTCCAGGCAAGAATACTGAAGTGGGCTGCCGTGTCCTCCAGGGGAAATTCCCAACCCAGGGATGGAACCTAGGTCTCCCATATTGCAAGCGGACTCTTCACCATCTGAGCTACCAGGGAAGCCTGAAATACAGCTTATGCAACTCTTATCTCTTTGAGGTAGGTGATGTTTATTTCTTCTTTTTCATCATTACAAGAATCAACAGGGCTTCCCTGGTGGCTCAGAGGTAAAGAATCTATCTGCCAATGTAGGAGACACAGGTTCGATTCCTGATCTGGTAAGATCCTACATGCCATGAGGCAGCTAAGCCTGTGGGCCATAACTACTGACTCCTCAGCAAGAGAAGCCATCACAATGAGAAGCTCATGCACTGCAGCTAGAAAGTAGCCACCACTGGCAGCAATGACCCAGCACGGCCAAAAAAAAAAATCAATAGCAGAAGTACTCCACTGTATGTGAGATCAAATGACTTGATTGAGTGACTCTACTGGGAAAAAAAGACTTAGGAGAGGAATTTTTCAAAGCACTGTATTTTTTTTATATTTCAAATTGAAAGGAAAAATTTCACACAAAACTATTCACTGAATCACGTCAGTTACTTTTTAAGACAGAGTTATAACTTTTAAACATGAATAAGATTCTAGAGAAACTTAGTAACTGGACCAACGTATCACTTGAGAACACCTATGAAATGTGGTTTTTGTTGGTACATTGAACAGGTGCCCTAATAATTGTATGTTTTAAAAAATTTAGGAGTTTCTCAAAAAGGCAATGGAGAAGGTAATGGCAACTCACTCCAGTACTCTTGCCTGGAAAATCCCATGGACGGAGGAGCCTGGTAGGCTGTATTCCATGGGGTCGCGAAGAGTCGGACACAACTGAGCGACTTCACTTTCACTTTTCACTTTCATGCACTGGAGAAGGAAATGGCAGCCCACTCCAGTGTTCTTGCCTGGAGAATCCCAGGGATGGGGGAGCCTGGTGGGCTGCCGTCTATGGGGTCGCACAAGGTCGGACACGACTGAAGCAACTTAGCAGCAGCACAGCAGCAGCAGCAGCAAATAGGCAAAATGTACTGGGCAATGTCAAAGTTAAGTTTCCTTTCCTGTTGGTGAGAAAGGTCGGGTTAGACACATAAAAATGTTGAGGTCTACCAGAGATACCAAAATAATCTCACTCCTAGTGTTAGTATATTTCTTTTAGTAAAAGAAAGTTAAACTGTTAGAATCGGAAGTCAGGAAACTGGATCTATGACATGATTATAGACAACGGAAATTAAGGCTGAGGAGCCTATAAAAGCTACACCAAGCAAACTGATTTGCTCAGCAGTCCTACATACAGGTCAATGCAGCCATTTCTGTAATTCTTATGTTTTCCTTTAGTTGTAAAATTCTTGCTGCACTACTACAGGAGCCACTACCTATCTATGGCTACTTAAAGTAATTAAAAGTAAACACCCAGTTCCTCAGCCACACTAGCCACATGTGCTTGCTGTTGTTGTTCAGTCACCCAGCCATGTCTGACTATTTGCAACCCCATGGAATGCAGCGTGCCAGGCCTCCCTGTCCCTCACCATCTCCTGGAGTTCGCCCAAGTTCATGTTCATTCCAAACTGCACAGTGCAGAATGAGGATTTCCCTCACTGGAGAAAGTCCTAGCAGGTAGTGTTGAACTAAAAGAATTCAAACCCAGGCAATGCAGAACCACAGTTTACATGCTTGATATCCACACTAACTTTAAATGCTGGTGCTCCTTCCTCACCAATCTTCCCATCAAAGTACATATAAGCTATTTTTATAGATCCTGTTGAACAAGTAACCACTTAGAACTAAACGAGACTACCTACACAATAATAATAGATTATCATCTTAACAAAAATATTATGTCTAATCCAATCTTAACTTAAAAGCCATTTTATTTAACAATGTTATTAAAAGGTTCCTTGTATGTTGGAGTTGCAAGTAAACCGTAAGAAACTATTGAGAATGTTTGTGACTACTGGCTAACTGATTTATCTGAACACAGTCCATACAATATTCTAAACACTTAAAAATCCTGATGATACACTCAACCAAGGCCTGAACAACTGAATCAAGTCTTCCTGTTTAAGCAGAAGGACAGTTTGATGACTTGAATATGCTATTATCACAGACTCCTATAAAACTCTTGGTGACTGTAAAGTGCAATTTCAAAGTCATACCTCTACATGTTGCTGAGCATATGCTAAAATATGGACACACATTTTCCTACCCATAATCATGGCATTTTTGGCACTTCTAATGAAACACTTTCTAAAACATGCTTATCTTCAAAGTTCACAATGTACACTGGTGAAGATATTCCACAAATAAACATTATTTTCTCTGTATTTATAAGAAGTAACATCTGTTTCTGGGACATTTTCCAGGTGAACACTTAAACACACTACATACCTTAAAACACCCATCCACAGCACAATATAATCAAAGCAGTTAATGAGGTTCAGAAAATTTGAAATGTACATGGTGCTAACACTACAGGCAGCATAATTGAGATTACTATGATATTAAAAAGTAACACTGCAATTACAAAAGTACTGTTTAAGACATGGTTTAAAAAAAGTCAAACAACAAAGCTTAAAAATAAAAAGTAAGTCTCTTTCCAGGCTAAATAAAGTAAGTACTGGTTGAAAGTCAATTTAAGAATTCAGTTCCCTAGATATTCTTCCCAATTCAGAAGACCAGTGGTTTACATTGGCAGAACCTTCTGAGAAAGCAGAATAATCTGAAAGATACAATGATACTTATATGGGAAGGTTACATGGGGAAGTCGTGGGAAGGAGAATGTAACAGTTTGGGGCCTTTTGTAAGTGGGATGTCAACATATAAGAAGTAGAAATATAATATTGTTATTTATGAGGTAAATACCAAAGAGACAGGGCAGGGATCCAGTTTGCTAATTTTTACAACAAATTTTGTAGAATCATTTGGCTCTTTAACCATACGCTTGTATGAATTTGATAGAAATAAAGATTTAAAACAAAAGTCTCTTCCCTAATCCCACCAGAAACTCAAACCCAAACCAAGCTCCATCCCAGAAATTATGTTGTTGGGTCATTTGCTTTTAGATCTGATGTTTAATACCACACTCATGTGTTTATTCTCCACTGTCATGTTTCATTATTATGAAAAATTCAGAGAATTTACCCTTTCTCCGTTCTGTGCTCATTTTGATGCTAATTTTAAGTTTTTATAGGTTATTTTTTATAACTTTCAACATTATACTTGAATCTTCACTTCTTGTTCCTCCAACTTTAGGAAGTTTCTACTGGCTTCCCATGTAATCAAATACCATTATAACTGGCTATAAAATTACATTCATATTAAATTTTATATCATTTGCAGCTTGTTTTTTATAATTATTAAATTTTTGTTTTATAAGATGACTTCTTTTTTAAATGGGTAACAATAAAAATTATCTGCAATGTTATCCACTGCCATTCAGGTAGTGTGATGTTTTAGGTCACTAAATTCCAAGTGTTAAGGGGCTTTTATAACTCTGATAACTGCTTAAAAATAAGGCACATTTCACTTTGTTTCATATTTGGACTTTCTGAAGAAACTAATTCTCTCAGACCTGTGCCTTTTTTTAGTCTTTACAAAATTCAGAAGCTTTCATAACATTTAATATATTCCATTATCTTATTCTGAGAATTTGTGCAACAGAATCTCCGTTGTTTCTGAAGATGTTCTTAGATCCCAGTGAGTTTTGTTTTAATTTGAAACAATTATGTTCTGGGACATTTCCCAGTCCAGCTGTGTGTCTATCCAGGATTTCTTTTCATCTTCCTTCTGTTGTTTCATAACATGTTTTAATCCTTTTGTGGGATTATTTTTTGTTTGGGTTTGCTAGAATACACCTCCAAGCATTTGCCCTCCCTCCTTCACAAGGGCTGGAGGAAAACAAAGCATATTTTAGTGAACACTTTCAAGTTCTTATTTAGATTTCACACCTATGGCAAATTAGGCATGCTTTAGAATTACAAATTAAAAAAAAAATTCCACCCCAATTTAGATTATTAGCCCACATGATGATGCAGGTTAGCATTCAATATTGATTGCTAATACCAATCTGATTTTTTGTTCCTTAAAACAAACAAACAACTCTTTCTTCAAAAAAAAAAAAAAAAAATCAGATTTTCCTCTATCCTTAGCTTTGAAATTCTACGAGACTATGTATGTCTAAAGTCTGTTGTTTTTCATTCATACTGTTGTGTATTTAACAAGTCATTTTGATCTAAAGCCCCAAGACTTAAAGAATTTTTCTTCTACTATTTTTTAATTCCCTTCCCATCTCCTTTCCTTTCTACCAGTAATTCCTATATAGGAATCCCAGGACTATTATAAACTTTTTCTTTTTCTCCTCTTTCAGCTCTATTTCCTAGGGAATTTCTTCTTGTTCAATTCAGATTGCTACTTTGGTACTCTATAGAGTATAAAAACAACTTTTATTTAAAAATCTTTTGGTTTAGGGGTGCAATACCCTCTCAAATCTCTTAGAATACTGAGCCAAATTTTTATTGTTTTGTCCAACTGTGTTTTTCAGATGATGCTTGTTCCCTCTGTTCATCTTTTATTTTCAGGCTGTTAGACTGTTTCTTCACTTACAATTCATATTTACGAGCAAAGAATTAAAAAGAGTATCCTTTATATTTGTGTAAGCATGCTGACCCAGGAGTCACACAGAAGTCACTCAAAAGCCAATGACAGCTGAGCTAAAGTTTGTAAAACAAAACAAATCAAACAGTACTATCACTGTTGACGTTCGGTGATATAAATATGCAGGTATGGTATTTTGCTAGGTTATGAAAGCCAAACTAGTGTTTATATATCAAAATACTTATATAGCTAGATCTTGTAAAAAGAAAAAAGAAACTTCATAAATAATCCTCATAACAACCCTATGAAAGATGCCCTTATCCTCCCCACCAGCCCAATTTACAGATGAGAAAACTGAGAAGCTGGATTTCCCCAAGATAACTATAGTGAAGCCAGGATTCCTACTTAATAGTTTGACCCAGAGTCCATGTTTCTAATCACTGAGTTAAGATCAGTCTTAGGAAAGAAATGTTTTGCTATGTATGGTGTGGACATGTAAAGAGTATAATGAGTCTAGTGGACAAAGAGAAGCAACAAGGAAAACACCTTCCCATTTCATACACAAAATCCAAAATCAAACCACATAAAATTTAAAAATTTAAGACTATATGAAAAAGTTTTTTTGGGGGGTTCAGAAGGTAAGAATATGTACCTGGGGCAAGTAGGAAGTAGTCTTGGCCACTAGACGGCAAAAAAGTATATTGGCATTTATAAATTGACAGCTTTGATGTTCTTTTCTAAAGATTATGAGTCACTGTTTAAAACAGGAAAATTTTACTTGTTACATGAAAGAAAGTGATATATTTTAGTTCAGTTCAGTTCAGTGGCTCAGTCTTGCCTGATACTTTACAACCCCGTGGACTGCAGCACACCAGCCTTCCCCGTCCATCACCAACTCCTGGAGCTTACTCAAACTTAGGTCCATCGAGTTGGTGATGCCATCCAACCATCTCATGCTCTTTCATCCCCTTCTCCTCCTGCCTTCAATCTTTCCCAGCATCAGGGTTTTTTCAAATGAGGCAGTTTTTCGCAACAGGTGGCCAAAGTACTGGGGTTTCAGCTTCAGCATCAGTCCTTTCAATGAACATTCAGGACTGATTTCCTTTAGGATGGACTAGTTCTCCTTGCAGTCCAAGGGACTCTCAAGAGTCTTCTTCTCCAACAGCACAAGTCAAAAGCATCAATTCTTTGGCACCCAGCTTTCTTTATAGTCCAACTCTCACATCCATACATGACTATTGGAAAAACCATAGCTTTGACTAGATGGACCTTTGTTGGCAAAGTAATGCCTCTGCTTTTTAATATGCTGTCTGGGTTGGTTATAACTTTTTTTCCAAGGAGCAAGTGCCTTTTAACTTCATGGCTGCAGTCACCATCTGCAGCGATTTTGGAGCCCAAGAAAATAAAGTCTGTCACTGATTCCATTGTTTCCCCATCTGTTTGCCATGAAGTGATGGGACTGGATGCCATGATCTTAATTTTTTGAATGCTGAGTTTTAAGCCAACTTTTTCACTCTCCTCTTTCACTTTTATCAAGAGGCTCTTTAGTTCTTTGCTTTCTGCCATAAGGGTGGTATCATCTGCATATCTGAGGTTACTGATATTTCTCCTGGCAATCTTGATTCCAGCTTGTGCTTCATCCAGCCCAGCATTTCACATGATGTACTCTGCATATAAGTTAAATAAGCAGGGTGATAATATACAGCCTTGAAATACTCCTTTCCCTATTTGGAACCAGTCTGTTTCATGTCCAGTTCTAACTGTTGTTTCCTGACCTGCACAAAGATTTCTCAGGAGGCAGGTCAGGTAGTCTGGTATTCCCATCTCTTTCAGAATTTTTCAGTTTGTTGTGATCCACAAGTCAAAGGCTTTGGCATAGTCAATAAAGCAGAAGTGGATATTTTTCTGGAACTCTTTTGCTTTCTTGATGATCCAATGATGCTGGCAATTTGATCTCTGGTTCCTCTGCCTTTTCTAAATCCAACTTGAACATCTGGGAGTTCATGATTCATGTACTGTTGAAGCCTGGCTTGGAGAATTTTGAGCATTACTTTGCTAGCATATGAGTGAGTGCAATTGTGTTTGAGCATTCTTTGGCATTGGAATGAAAACAGACCTTTTCCAGTCCTGGGGCCACTGCTAAGTGTTCCAAATTTGCTGGCATATTGAGTGCAGCACTTTCACACCATCATCTTTTAGAATTTGAAATAGCTCAACTGGAATTCCATCACTTTCACTAGCTTTGTTGGTAGTGATGCATCCTAAGGCCCACTTGACTTTGCATTCCAGGATGTCTGGCTCTAGGTGAGTGATCACACCATCGTGGTTATCTTTTTTGTATAGTTCTTCTGTGTATTCTTGCCATCTTTTCTTAATATCTTCTGCTTCTGGTAGGTCCAGACCATTTCTGTCCTTTATTGTGCCCATCTTTGCATGAAATGTTCCCTCGGTATCTCTAATTTTCTTGACGAGATCTCTAGTCTTTCCCATTCTACTGCTTTCCTCTATTTCTTTGCACTGATCACTGAAGAAGGCTTTCTTATCTCTCCTTGCTATTCTTTGGAAGTCTGCATTCAAATGGGTATATCTTTCCTTTTCTTCTTTCCGTCTTTTCTTTTCTTAGCTATATTTCAGTGGCCTTCAAATGTGTAAGGACTCTAGGAAGTCTTTGGATACATTCTGCAATATTGTCAAATTTCTTTCTTAAAATGTACCCAAAATGGACTGCCAAACTGCTTTCAATGGTGGCATTAGTTTGCAGGAACATCTCTACAATCACCGATGGAGACCTGTCATTTTGATTAACTTTGATACTTAATATTCTGTTGAGATGTTTTTGAGTGGCAATGAATCTACAAATCAATTTGGGAAGAACTGAAATCTCTGAGTGTTTGTATTTCTGTATTCTACATTTATTTAATCTTTTAAAAAAATACCATATTCTAATTCTTTGCTAATGTATAGAAATGCAAAATATTTTTCTGTACTGAATCAGTATGAACATCAAGCTAGCAATAGTCCTTCATGCCCAGGTTGAAGGCATATCCCTAGGTCAGGAATAAATCGCTACCAGAATTATAATCTGGATTGTGTGCATTGCTAAAATGGAAAAAAGAAATTAAAGTCAGTAGTATAAAGTAGAAATTCCCATCTAAAGCTGAAAATATTAATTATATAAAAGTGAAATTTGGGATAGAATGAGCATTTATAGAACCAAGGGGTATAGGTAGGTTATAAGACTTGAAAACCAGATTTTTGAGAAGAGAGATTTCAGGTCATACTGTAATTGAATGTTTTGGATCCCCTTTTCTAAAAATTTGACATACAGATTCAGGGTTTACAGAACCACACACAGTCTTAATAGTGCTGTTAGTATCCAAGGTAATTTTCAGGTTTGATCCCAAGTTGATAGCACATTAATTGCTTTTGCATGAGATTGATTAAATAGTACCCAGCTCAGAACCATCCTGATAAGGGTTTGTCCAATATCAATTCTTAACTTTGTGTGTTTGTGGCTGCACCGTGAGGCATGCTATGGAGCTTCCCTGACCACGCATCAACCCTGCACCCTCTGCCATAGAAGCTCGGAGTCTTAACCACTGCGCCGCCAGAGAGGTCCCTGTCCCATGTCAATTCTTAGGAGAAATACATTATTACATGATCCAGATACACTGCCATTTGGGGGTAAAAGATGTTAACAAGAAACAGTTCTACCTTAGAACACTGAAAGGTGGTATGACAGATGCTGAGAGCTTGACACATTCTTCAAATTGAAAACGGAAGCAGTCCAAACTTGCATATATGTATTAAATATCAATTCCCAAAATAATAGGCTATTCTGCTAGATCAGCTCTAGATTTAGCGTCCTAAAAATGTTAATTTGGTGAAGGAGTGAAATTTAGGTTATTTAAATTAAGTTGGTTTTATCCTACTTATTTAATAAAGCAGTACAGAGAAGTAAAACAGATATAAATCTGTTTAAGCATACAAGGAAAAAACAGAAAACTACATGGTCTCAGGGTGGATCAGAGTACAATTTTAAGTGTTCCTACAGGCACTATTTGAAAGAGGTGTTTTTGTCAAGCACTGGGACAACCTGTGGGTTTCCCTGGTGGCTGAGCAGTAAAGAATCCATCTGCAATGCAGGAGATGTGGTCTCAATCCCGGGGTCAAGATCTGCTGGAGAAGGAAATGGCAACCGACTCTAGTACTCTTACCTGGAGAATCCCATGGACAGAAGAGCCTGGGGCTACAGAGCCATGGGGTCACAGAAGAGTCAGACATGACATAGGAACTAAGCAACAGCATTGGGACAATAGAACCACAGAATTGCATGAACATACAAGTTTATTCCTTGTATCAATCCCTGATGGCCGGGAGAAATATCAATAACCTCAGATATGCAGATGACACCACCCTTATGGCAGAAAGCGAAGAACTAAAGAGTCTTGACGAAAGTGAGAGAGGAGAGTGAAAAAGCTGGCTTAAAACTCAACATTCAGAAAACTAAGATTATGGCATCCGGTCCCATCACTTCATGGCAAACAGATGAGCAAACAGTGGAAACAGTGTCAGACTTTTATTTTTTGGGGCTCCAAAGTCACTGCAGATGGTGACTGCAATAATGAAATTAAAAGATACTTGCTCCTTGGAAGAAAAGTTATGACCAACCTAGATAGCATATTCAAATGCAGAGACATTACTTTGCCGACTAAGGTCCATCTAGTCAAGGCTATGGTTTTTTCAGTAGTCGTGTATGGATGTGAGAGTTGGACTGTGAAGAAAGCTGGGCACCGAAGAATTGATGCTTTTGAACTGTGGTGTTGGAGAAGACTCTTGCAAGTCCTTTGGACTGCAAAGAGATCCAACCAGTCCATCCTAAAGGAGATCAGTCCTGAATGTTCATTGGAAGGACTGATACTAAAGCTGAAGCTCCAATACTTTGGCCACCTCATGCAAAGGACTCATCTGAAAAGACCCTGATGCTGGGAAAGATTGAAGGCGGGAGGAGAAGGGGATGAAACAGGATGATATGGTTGGATGCCATCACTGGCTCAATGGACATGAGTTTGAGTAAATTCTGGGAGTTGGTGATGGACAGGGAGACCTGGTGTGCAGCAGTTCATGGGGTTGCAAAGAGTTGGACACAACTGAGTGAGTGAACTGAACTGATGTGGGGAATTCTGACATTTATGCAGCCTCAGTGCGAGTACAATATTTCTTAACAAATATCCCTACCTCTCTTTACACAGGTTGGGTAACAAGCCAGTCAATCGTTACTCGTATGGCCTTCAATCTGCCTATCAATATAAACCGCCACTTTCACCACTTCCTTTTATAGTGGTTGCCAGCTGCTTTTCTTTAGCTATACTCACCCGCAAGTAAAGGCTTGAAGAAATACTACCACTCCTAGGAAACGTGTAATCAACACCCAGTCACTATAATTTGTCAAAGTCAAAATAATTTGTGCTTAATATCTTTCTGGCCTCAACAAACAACATTTTGCCATTGTTTCTTCAAAGATGGAAATTTTGTGCAACTGGAATAACTATGTCAAAGAAGAAATGCTTATATGTCTAATTAAGGAAAATAAGAGCAACACATTGAATAGGCTAAGAGTCAGTTTTAACTCTTTAAGACCTTGGACATATCATTTAACTGCTTTGTTTCTTCATTTGAGACATACATGGTAATAGGCCTAATGTTCATTCAAGTCTGTTAATTCTTAAACTCGTGCTCTTTTGTAAATTGGTCATCGGAATTTTAATTGTATTATAATGAATGATACATATATTCATTATTAATAAACTGATGTTCTACATTGTTGAAAAAGATTCTGATGCTGGGAAAGATGGAAGGCAAAAGAAGGGGGTGGCAGAGGATGAGATGGTTAGATATCATCACTGAATCAATGGATATGAATTTGAGAAAACTCCGGGGGATAATGAAGGACAGGGAAGCGTGGTATGCTTCAATCCATGGGGTCCCAGAGTTGGACAGGACTTAGTAACTGAACAACAAAAGGTTCTACAGGGTCTTTTCATCTTATAAAAACGTTAAGTGCTATGTAATATGGGGTAGACTTTAAGCTTCAGGAATCAGACAAAAGTAGATAATACTTAGGAAAGACTTTATGAAGAAGTTATAATGTGATAGCCAATAGATATGATTTCCAAAAGGAGAGGGAAAACTCTCCAGGCTAGGAGAGCACTACAGATAAAAGTATCACAGTTAAGACACAACTAAGGCAAAGGGTACCTGGTGGAAAGGAAGAAAGACATCAGAGGAGGGGGAGGATCAGACAAGTGAGAAATTTAAAAAGTAAATCACCGTTTAACAATGTGTAGGAAACCGTTGTAGTTCTTTACACATAGAATAGAGAGTGATGCAGTCATTTAGGCAACTGCATATAGACCGACACTGACTTGGATTTACATTAGAATTTGACGGTACTGGTGACTCTGGAGCACAGTATCTTGTGTACTATATAAATCTTAAGCTTTCAAAAACAAACATCAAACAGGCATATCCTTCAAACTGCTACATGGAGGTATGTCAAACACATTATTTAGAAAGTAGAAAATTAATAAACAAATGGCTATATAGTGCAAAATGTATAAACCACACATCATTTAATTAAATATCAATATGTGACTACATTTAAAAGTAATTGTTTATAACTTTCTACCACACAAAATAAACTAAAACTAATCTTGATTTACTGGATATTTTATTTAATATAAATTTTGTCTTGGACTTCCCTGATGGTCCAGCAGTTAGGAATCCATGTGCCAATGCAGGGGACATGGGTTCCATCTCTGGTCTAGCAAGACCCCACAACCCACAGAGCAACCAAGCCTGCGTGCCACAACCACCGAGCCCGTGCTCCAGAGCTTGCATGGTGCATCCAAGAGTAGACCCTGCTCGCCACAACAATGAGAAAGCCCGAGAAAGCAACGGAGATCCAGAGCCTCCAAAAATAAATAAGTATTCTGAATAATTTGTCTTTAATTCTCCTTTTAATGAGGCAAGCAGCAAGTAAATATTGTAGACCTTTTTGTTGTTGTTGCGTTTTCTTTTAGAGATAATTTCTAGAATAGGTCTGAGAAGTATTTTAGTCAAAAGTGATAGAGAACAACGATGTTTCTGATATTGTATGCCAGAGAAAAGTAGGACAGAGGGAAGAACAGAAGCTTGCAAAAACCAGTTGAGGCACATCCTTGACATCTGATTTGAGAAGAATCTGATTGCTAGTTTCAGATACATGTCTAGTGTACCTCCAGTGTAAATACTTTTGTGGGAGAAGAAAGCAAGCATTAAAGATGGGTAATCCACTCACCCTTTCAAATGTCATCAATTGGGTTATTAAATACCACCTTAGGCATGAAATAGTAAACTCATCTAATAATTTTTGGCATTTCATACAATTTTTACCTTTTGAAGAAGTCTTATTTCACATTATATGTACCTCATTTTTATAAACTAAACGAATGGTAGAAACAACACCAACTCAGGAAATTAGGAAACTCAGTTTCCAGTTATAACTCAAGTGATCTCTTATGCTCCCAACTATCTCAGTTTTAATGTGAGAAGATTAAACTAAGAGATCTGGAGCTTTTCCAGCAAGAATATTTTATTATGCTAAATCCTCCTTCTCCTCTGTAACCTGCCTGGATTTGGGGCCATCATATCCCATGTTCACACTGTTGCTCTTTATGCAACTGGATATGATGCCTTTCCTCTCCTTGAACACACAGAAGGAAAAATCTGATTGTATACTCTACTAAAAAATAACAAAAATGTAAAAATAGTCTTTAAAATAGAACACTTCTAAAGAGAACACAAAATGTGAAACCTGCAGGAACATTACTAAAATTAAAACAGTATCAAACAGCAGGTAGTTTTCAATGAACTTGACCTCAATTATCATAAAATCTTTATAGTAAATAGAGAGTTCAATAGGGAAAAACAATCATTTTTTTGTCACCCTTAATTGTAGAACACATGTAATTCTTTTGATTTACTGAGGTTACCTTTCCCACTTTTTTGTAGTAATTCCTAGCTTTTACAAATGAAAGGACATACCAGGGTTACCAAGACAACAGAAGGAACAACTCAGAATGTGTGTGTAAACAAATAGAAAATATTTGAGAGTAAATGTGAATTTCATTCATATATTCTCCTAGCCTACAATTTCTTTTCTACATGACCAGATTACCTTGGTGAAGAACTCCTTGACTTGTAATAAAATCTATTTTATTACACTGTACTTGTAGGAAAATCTATTTTCTCCATAGGTGCTTAAAGGCCTTGTGTGATCTGGCCTTTCCCTACTTGTCCAAACTTATCTTGATACCTTCACCTCTATGATTGTAGTCTTCCACACCCTCTTTCAATTTCCTGAAAGCTGTATCCAACTGTACTTGCACACATGCATTGTTTGCTTCCTCTGACCTCTAGCATTCTGGTCTCAAATGCCACTTTTTCCAGAAATCTTGTACACCTCAAATCTTAATCATGTCATTCTTTTTCTTAGCATGCAGTTCTTTTCCTTTATAGGTGAATACTGCGCTTAATTGATTAATGCCTACTGTCTTTACTATGAGGTCAGTGACCATGTATTTTCTTCAGTAGTATACAGGCAGTATCTGATCAACAACAATATACTAATGCAATGAAAAAGATACAAGATTAAAGAAAATAAGAACTTGCAGCTATATCTAAAGACCTGACAGAATGTAAACTGAGATAATGCTAAATATAATTAAAATATTTTTGTTATTTTGAACCATGATTCACAACACCAGTGTATGTAATTTATGGCTTGAATCTTTCTGGAAACCATAATAATTGACAAATTATGTTTCTATTTACATTGTACTCTATGCATTAAAAAAACACCTTCTGATATATTTAAAATCCCTGGGAGAGGCAGTTAAATAAACAGACCAGTAAGTTAAGGATAATAACTACATGTACAATTTACTAATGTGCTAATGTTCTAACTGGCTAGTAATCATTATCTGGAAATTAGCAAATCCATTTCCTGATTATAAAGCTGCAACACTATATTTTTACATATTAAGCTCTTATCACCAGTGTCCTTGGACAAGGCTAGAAAATCCTTTTTAAAAGACTTATTTGAATGGTGGCAAAAAAAAAAAAAAAAAAAGAAAGTTGAAATGCTTCCCAGTTGATTAATTTGGGAAACATGGAGCCTAGTATTCATGAATTACTCTGAAGAGTTAATTTAAATTTTGTTTTGGCTAAAACTGAACATTCTCTTCTACTGACTGAGAGTTTCTTTTAAAATGAAATGTGTGCTACTACGAAGGATTTATACTCTTAAAGCATTCACTTTTAAATGATTTGGGTACTTACAAGAGTGATTTGTTCTTGCAGCCCCCAGGTAAAACATACTGTCCCTTAGTGATAAGATATCAGTTAGTGCCCCACTGTAAGCCCCTGAACACTAACTGTCCCCCTCTTATACATCCTCTTCCTGCTTTCCAGCGCAATCACGGGCAGCAGAACTTCAAACTTAAAGAGAACATGGAACTTAGCTCAGTTCACTTTGGTAGAAACTCTAAGACTAACGTTAAGTTACACATGTTGATTAAAGATGTACCATTGTAAGTTAGGCAATATTCTCCCTTCTACAAGCAAATGAGTTTATGCATATAGGATAATATTCCCAAAGTAGGACAAGGTAGGTAAGCAATGGTACAAGATCTGTTAGAGCAATTTGATTTTCTGTTTCTTAAAGTATTTAGACTTACAGTGGCTTTTAGCACTTCAAAAGATAACCTTATAAACAAATCCTAAAAATATCTAACAAATTTACAAAATAGTTTGTCAATTAATGCTTTGAATTTCTTGGAGTTGCTTTTGTTTATCAGTGATTTTATTAACTTCTTAAAAGTTTGGAAGTGAAAAACCCATAGAGATCAATTTGCAGCAAACCAAAATATGAAGTTTCTAATATGGAAGAAATACAATATTTAGTTCTTTTGAACACAAAACATTCAGCTATAATAACTGAAGCTTGTTATAAAATGGTAACACTGTACTGTACTTTTATATATCAAGTTTCATTTCATGAATCTTTGTTGGCATGGGTAGTGTAAGGACTGGTACTACCCTGTGATGGGCTTCCCAGGTGGCTAAGCAGTCAAGAATCTGCCTGCAATGCAGGTAACGTGGGTCAGGGAGATCCCCCGGAGGAGGGTACGGCAACTCATTCCAGTATTCCTTGCCTGTAGAATCCCTGGCATGCTTACGGTCCATGGGGTTGCAGAATTGGACATGACTGAAGCAACTGAGCACGCACGCACTAGCCTACACAAGTTTTTACCGTTCTTCAGCAAAATGAGAAGAGTTAAGGACAAAAGTAGTGAGTTAATAAATTAAGAGGGTTGCCATCTATTTAGAGATTAAATCCTTTTGACAATTTTCTAACAACAAACATTTTTTTTTCTGAAAAATGAAACTCTTGTAAAAAACCAAAAGTATGGTAATAGGTACTAAGTTTTTATTTTTGAAGTGACTGTACTGGGTGAAACTTACATTGGAAGCCTCTTCCCTCTTTTTGGAAATTTGGTTTGTCCCCTCAAAAATAAAAAATTTGAGAACTACTGGGCTTTAAAACTAGATACAAATGCAATCAAATCCCAGCTCAGTTACCTTCTAAGTTGTACAGCTTTAGATAAATTACAGTACTTCTCTGTGCCTCAATCTTATTAATATTTGTAAACTGTGCAGAGTCGCTGGGAACAATAAATGAGACATCTGAATTCCTGCTATGCTAGATGCAGAAACAGATGTTCTTCACTACTTGGAGAATGCAGGCACGTATCTGATCTCTTTCTGGACCCTAGAAATCAATCAAATCCTGACTTCCTTCTCACTGCTAAGTGTTCTTTCTTCATGACCAACTTCTCCACACATATCCTGGAAGGTTCAATGTGTCTGTTCAGAGACCCTGCTTTATCCTTGCTGATGTTTCCTTTATCTTCAGCTTCTCCTGCTCTTCTATTCATTTCTACTATCTATAAACATATTCAAGAGTCTCCTCTTTAAAAAAAAAGTATGTATATATATCTAGATTCTACTACTTCTCTGACTATCTTTCAGAATCAAACTTCTCTACTCATATTTTCCACTATTTCCCATGAGGCCCAAAATGAATTGTGACCTAACATCTATCATAAAGTTGTTGATTGTTCGGGATTACTGGTAACTTCATAATTTCAAGTGCATTGGGTATTTCTTAGTCTTCCAATTACACAATCATTTGTGGAATTAAACACCATTGTGCTCTCCTCTCCTTGAAATTAGGTTTTTCTGGTGATCTTTCAAAGGTTGTACCATTATTATTAATAGGCCTTCTAGGTAGTGCAGTGGTAAAGAATCTGCCTGTCAATGCAGGAGACATAAGATATGCAGGTTCAATCCCCTGGAGTAGGGAATGGCAACCTACTCCAGTATTCTTGCCTGGAAAATTCTATGGACAGAAGAGCCTGGCGGATTACAGTCCATGGGGTCACAAAGAGTAGGACATGACTGAGCACACACTATTATTATTATTACTATTATTTACAGATCGGCTTCTTTTATCTTCCGCTTATCTTTTGTTTAACTCACCCAAATCCAGGCTTCATCTACCACTTTGGTCTTCCTTTGTCTTCCTGTCTCTTGTTCTCAGCCATATCCCTGGCTTCAACTATCACTTATACACCAATGGTGTCTAAACCTAAGTCTTTAGCACAGACCTCTCTCTTAAGCTAGAGACCCTGAATATCTAAATCCAGACTTCCTTCCCTCCTCCTCCCTCTCCCTTTTATTCTTCTAATTCAATCAAGGCCCAACTCCTACGTATCTCTCCATCACCTAAGTCACATCTTAGCTCAACTACTTTTCAATTTAATGTCATAAAGTCACTCAGAAATATCTTATCTTACACTCCTCTAATACACATGCTACACTGCTGTCAAGCGATTTCACATTTTTATTTAAAATTCTTCAGTGGGTCTTATATTGCTCTTGAAGTGAAGTTGCTCAGTTGTGTCCGACTCTCTGCGACCCCATGGACTATAACCTACCAAGCTCCCCTGTCCATGGGATTTTCCAGGCAATAGTACTGGAGTGGATTGCCATTTCCTTCTCCAGGGGATCTTCCCGACCCAGGGGTTGAACCCGGGTCTCCGGCATTGCAGACAAACGCTTTACCATCTGAGCCACCAGGGAAGCTCTTGGATAACCCTAAATTCTTTACCATGTCATACATGATTGATTCACCCTCTTCCCTTCCTTTTAACTCAGCAGGGGCCACAGGATTGAAAAAGGTCAGTTTTCATTCCAATCCCAAAGAAAGGCAATTGCCAAAGAATGCTTAAACTCTCGCACAATTGAACTCATCTCCAACGCTGGCAAAGTAATGCTTAAAATTCCCCAAGCGAGGTTTCAACAGTACATGCAACGGGAACTTCCAGATGTTCAAGCTGGATTTAGAAAAGGCAGAGGAACCAGAGATCAAATTGCCAACATCTGCTGGATCATAGAAAAAGCAAGAGTTCCAGAAAAACATCTACTTCTGCTTTATTGTCCATGCCAAAACAAACCCTTTGATTGTATGGGTCACAACAAAACTGTGGGAAATTCTGAAAGAGATGGGAATACCAGACCACCTAACCTGCCTCCCGAGAAATCTGTATGCAGGTTAAGAAGCAACAGTTAGAACTGGACATGGAACAACAGACTGGTTCCAAATAGGGAAAGCAGAACGTCAAGGCTGTGTATTGTCACCCTGCTTATTTAATTTATATGCAGAGTACATCATGTGAAATGCAGGGCTGGATGAAGCACAAGCTGGAATCAAGATTGTCAAAAGAAATATCAATAACCTCAGATATGCAAATGATACCACCTTTATGGCAGAAAACAAAGAGGAATTGAAGAACCTCTTGATCAAAGTGCAAGAGGACAGTGAAAAAGCTGACTTAAAACTCAACATTCAAAAAATAAAGATCATGGCATCTGATCCCATCACTTCCTGGCAAATAGATGGGGAAACAAGGGAAAGTGTGGCAGACTTTATTTTCTTGGGCTTCAAAATCACTGCAGATGGTGACTACAGCCATGAAATTAAGAAGTTTGCTCCTTGGAGGAAAATCTATGACCAACCTAGACAGCATATTAAAAAGCAGAGACATTACTTTGCCAACAAAGATCCATCTAGTCAAAGCTATGGTTTTTCCAGTAGTCATTTTATGAATGTGAGAGTTACACCATAAAGAAAGTGAGCGCCAACGAATTGATGCTTTTGAACTGTGGTGATGGAGAAGACTCTTGAGAGTCCCTTGGACTGCAAGGAGATCCAACCAGTCCATCCGAAAGGAAATCAGTCCTGAATATTCATTGGAAGGACTGATGCTGAACCTCCAACACTTTGGCCACCTGACGCAAATAACTGACTCACCGGAGAAGACCCTGATGCTGGGAAAGATCGAAGGTGGGAGAAGAAAGGGACCATGGAGGGTAAGATGGTTGGATGGCACCACCAACTCGATAGACATGAGTTTGAGCAAACTCCGGGAGTTGGTGATGGAGTAGAAAGCTGTGCTGTAGTCCACTGGGTTGCAAAGAGTTGGACATGACTGAGTGACTGAACTGATACTTCCCTTCCTAGTATCTATCCTTATTTCTGAGCAATTTCCTTTCCATTCATTCTACTAAACATTTAGATAATCTCTTAGGGGCAACTTTTGTGTGAGTGCATACGCATGAATTAGGTCATAAAAGCAAAACTT
Source organism: Capricornis sumatraensis (assembly GCF_032405125.1). Lineage (NCBI taxonomy): Eukaryota > Metazoa > Chordata > Mammalia > Artiodactyla > Bovidae > Capricornis > Capricornis sumatraensis. The sequence goes on from NC_091074.1 coordinate 56,212,418, forward strand.
CTCATGGATTTTAACAAATAAAAAAATTGAAAGCCATTACCCTAGGGAATTCTATCAGAATGTATATTTAAAGGTCCTCCTCACTCACATTGACTTCACCGCCCCAAATCTTCATTAATAAAAGTGACATTGAGGTCTGTTAAAAAGCTGTGAATGAAATGTAACTTGTAGTGTTTCAGATTTATAAGCTTGCCAAACCAAGTTACTGAATGGCATTATTTTCTTCTTGATAGCTGATGTGTGGAAATTAACTTTTTACTTTAAGTGAAGATGGCAAAGCTGAAGAGTGAAAAATTATCAGTACACCAAGCAGGATACTAATCAGAAACAAAAAATCTAGGTCAGTCTGCTAATGGCATTTTGGGGGAAATATTATTACAGGAATTATTTCAATTGATTTTAATTTTCAAAGCACATTTAAGAATAATCTAAAATCAGAAGTCAATCAAATTTGTTGCAATTGGTAAACTGATAATGTCTTCTATTTTTGTTCCTGGAGGCATTTGCTTTTATTTCAGGTTTGTTGGGATTGGAATGGAGACCTGCCTATACCAAGTTACAACGTTTTTTTCAACCCCCATTCTTCTTCATCCTGACCTACGTCAAGCATATACTTAGGCTCTTAATCCTATTCTTTTACTGTGGCTACCTTCTAAAAATAAATCTTAGTTATGCCAAGACAGACATAATGAAAATGATTTCTTTGCAATATGTATTTTAAGGGTAAAACCCTCTAACTCTATTGCCAATTCTAGTACCACCTTCTTACACACTGTAAGAAGCTTTACAGGGAAAACTGAAAATAAAGTCATAACTAAAAGAGCATTTGCATCTAATGATTTTCTAAAGGCCACTAATTTAACAATATAACAAACTACATATTTTTGCTCTTTTGCTTTAGAGAGAGTCAACTTAGCAATACTGTAGAAAGGAAAAAAGAGCATAGAGAAAATATAACCATAATCAGATTTGGCCCAGATTCTCCTTGACTTTTTGTGTAACTTTATGCCATTTAGCAGTTTCAATTCCTTTAAGTGCAAGATGATACATTTCTACCACGTCTATCACAAAAATGATGTGTGGAGATTAATGAGCTAATGTCTATAATACAATTTGAAGCTCTAGCATAAAGACACTATAAATAAAAACACTTTTCAACAAATCTGCATGAAATAATTTTCAAATAAAAAAAAGTTTAAAGGAAGGCTACAAATGACTATATATTAATGATATATATTATTGGGTTGGCCAAAAAGGTTGTTCGGGATTTTCCATAAGACAGTACGGAAAACCTGAATGAACGTTTTGGCCAACCCAATACTACAATGACTGGCTCTTCTCATTATTTCACAGGAGGTGAGATAAAATTTATCAACTGACACAGGTTATTATATATACTATGACAAATGCTATGAAATAAAGTAGAGTGGTACATGAAATCTACATGGTGAGAGATGAAGGAAGGAGGTAGGTGTTTTACTTGTTATCTCCTTTTATCTTTTTCAAAATTTTCAGTTGAGTTCAGTCATTCAGTTGTATCTGACTCTTTGTGACTCCATGGACTGCAGCGCACCAGGCCTCCCTGTCCATCACCAACTCACAGAATTTACTCAAACTCAAGTCCATTGAGTCGGTGATGCTATCCAACCATCTCATCCTCTGTCGTCCCCTTCTCTTCCCACCTTCAATCTTTCCCAGCGTCAGAGTCTTTTCAAATGAGTCAGCTCTTCGCATCAGGTGGCCAAAGTACTGGCGTTTCAGCTTCAACAGCAGTCCTTCCAATGAACATTCAGGACTGATTTCCTTTAGAATGGACTGGCTGGATCTCCTTGCAGTCCAAGGGGCTCTCAGTGAGAGTCTTCTCCAATACCACAGTTCAAAAGCATCGATTCTTCGGTGCTCAGCTTTCTTTATAGTCTAACTCTCATATCCATACATGACTACTGGAAAAACCATAGCCCTGACTAGATGGATCTTTGTTGGCAAAGTCATGTCTCTACTTTTTAACATGCTGTTTTAAATTTTATATTTATTCATTTATTTGCCTGCACTGGGTCTTAGCTGAGGCATGTGGGATCTAGTTCTCTGACCAGGAATCAAACCCAATTCCCCTGCAATGGGAATGGGTTGGCTCAGTCACTGGACCACCAGGGAAGTCCCTCCCTTAATCTTAACAATACTTTTCTCAGAATATCATCTTTCTATATATGAAGAAATCAGGGCTTCAGGTTGTTATGTCAGTCAACTTGTCCAAGTCCATCCTCTTATTAAATGGGAGAGCCAGAACACAGCTTTAACTTAACACTATATTCTGTCCACTCTTCCAAGATTATGTGCATGGTCAAGGCCCTCACTGCATCTCTCACATTTCCGCTTATTCTCCCCTTCTCAAAGGTCAAAACTGCCTCATTTGATTCCCCCTTCCCACTCTCTACCTTTTCTTTAAAAGTATTTATCACTTTCTAACATATTAGATATTTATTATGCATATTGTGTATAATCCTCTGCTAGGTGGTACATTAGTGAGGAAATCTTTGCTTGTTTTGTTTGCAGATGCACCTCCTCAAACCTAGAACAGTGATTGATACTCAGTAGACACTGGCCCATTCTTCCTTTCCCTTTTTTCATCTTTAACTGTATGAGGATGTGTTTAACCATTTTCACCTTTAATTCCGGGGAAAACAAATAAGGATCATAAGTATTCTTTAAAATATTCTAGTCAGAATAAAAAGAGATGACAAGACACGTTAAACTGTAAAATGTAGCGATGCAGATGATGAAAGATTAGTACCTAAGAGTACCTGATCATTTTCAGTGATGTTTTAGATGATGAATGTGAGGCAGACATGAATAAAAAGGAATCAGAGTACTCTAAAAGCAGTAGTTCTCAAAGCTTTTATTAAAATCCAGTCAAATTTTTTTTAAAAGTTGGAATGATAAGGGTTATCAAATTTTAATCTTCCCACAAAATGATGTTACAAACTAAATATAATCTCTATCACTATAATTTCATAAGAGCACATTAACATAAAAATAATTTCAGTATAAAGGGTAGTCATTTTTATTAAGTAAATTTAGATTCACAAATATCTCATTATATAAAAACAGCTCCACATGTACTTAACATCTAAATGTGAGAAAGTAAAACTTTTACAACAAACCATAACAATCTTTACATCTCAAGTTACTTCCTTTACAGAGAAAAAGTATCATCATGAGAGAATAAATTTGCCATTAAAATTAAGAATGTCTAGTCATCAAAAGATACCTTATTTAAAATGAAAAGGCATTGTAAAGACTAGAAAATATTTCTAAAGCCTACTAAGTACTATTATCCTAAATACATAAAAAGTACTTACAAATCAATAAAATAATCTCAAAGAAAAACAGAATAGGCAATTCATAGAAAAGGAATATGAATCGCTGAAAACCAAGTTAAAGTGTTCTTAACTACACAACTAACTGGGGAAGATACATGAAAATTACAATGAGCTAACATTTCATATTCCTTACAATGTCAAAATTTAAGAAGCCTTAAGTATTTGGAATACTAAATTTAACTCAGATGACCATTATATCTACTACTATGGGCAGGAATCCCTTAGAAGAAATGGAGTAGCCATCATACTCAACCAAAGAGTCCGAAATGCAGTAGTTGAATGCAATCTCAAAAACGACAGAATGATCTGTTCATTTCCAAGGCAAACTATTCAACATCACGGTAATCCAAGTTTATGCCCCAACCCGTAATGCTGAAGAAGCTGAAGCTGAACGGTTCTATGAAGACCTACAAGATCTTCTAGAACTAACATCTCCAAAAGATGTCCTTTTCATTACAGGGACTGGAATGCAAAAGTAGGAAGTCAAGAAATACCTGGAGTAACAGGCAAATTTGGCCTTGGAGTACAGGATGAGGCAGGGCAAAGGCTAATAGAGATTTGCCAATAGAATACACTGGTCATAGCAAACACCCTCTTCCAACAACACAAGAGAAGACTTTACACATGGACAGCACCAGATGGTCAACACCGAAATCGTATTGATTATATTCTTTGCAGCCAAAATGGAGAAGCTCTATACAGTTAGCAAAAACAAGACCGGGAGCTGACTGTAGCTCATTCATGAACTCCTTATTGCCAAATTCAGACTTAAATTGAAGAAAGTGGGAAAAACCACTAGACCATTCATGTATGACCTAAATCAAATCCCTTATGATTATACGGTGGAAGTGAGAAATAGATTTAAGGACCAGATCTGATAGACAGAGTGCCTGATGAACTATGGACGGAGGTTTGTGACATTGTACAGGAGACAGGAATCAAGACCATCCCCAAGAAAAAGAAATGCTAAAAAGCAAAATGGCTGTCTGAGGAGGCCTTACAAAAAGCTGTGAAAAGAAGATAAGTGAGAAGCAAAGGAGAAAAGGAAAGATATACCTATTTGAATGCAGAGTTCCAAAGAATAGCAAGGAGAGATAAGAAAGCCTTCCTCAGTGATCAATGCAAAGAAATAGAGGAAAGCAATAGATTAGGAAAGACTAGAGATCTCTTCAAGAAAAATCAGAGATACCAAGGGAACATTTAATGCAAAGACGGGCTCAATGAAGGACAGAAATGGTATGGACCTAAAAGAAGCAGAAGATATTAAGAAGAGGTGGCAAGAATACATAGAAGAACTATACAAAAAAGATCTTCACGACCCAGATAATTGCGATGGTGTGATCACTCACCTAGAACCAGGCATCCTGGAATGTGAAGTCAAGGGGGGCCTTAGGAAGCATCACTACGAACAAAGCTAGTGGAGGTGATGAAATTCCAGTTGAGCTATTTCAAATCCCAAAATGATGCTGTGAAAGTGCTGCACTCAACATGTCAGCAAATTTGGAAAAATCCTGTGGCCACAGGATTGGTCAGTTTTCATTCCAATCCCAAAGAAAGGCAATGTCAAAGAATGCTCAAACTACCACACAATTGCACTCCTCTCACACACTAGTAAAGTAATGCTCAAAATTCTCCAAGCCAGGCTTCAGCAGTACATGAACCATGAACTTCCAGATGTTCAAGTTGGTTTTAGAAAAGGCAGAGGAACCAGAGATCAAATTGCCAACATCCACTGGGTCATCAAGAAAGCAAGAGAGTTCCAGAAAAACATGTATTGCTGCTTTATTGACTATGCCAAAGCCTTTGACTGTGTGGATCACAACAAACTGGAAACTTCTGAAAGAGATGGGAATACCAGACCACCTAACCTGCCTCTTGAGAAATCTGTATTCAGGTCAGGAAGCACCAGTTAGAACTGGACATGGAACAACAGACTGGTTCCAAATAGGAAAAGGAGTACGTCAAGGCTGTACATTGTCACCCTGCTTATTTAACTTCTATGCAGAGTACATCATGAGAAACTCTGGACTGGAAGAAACACAAGCTGGAATCTAGATTTCCGGGAGAAATATCAATAACCTCAGACATGCAGATGACACCACCCTTATGGCAGAAAGTGAAGAGGAACTCAAAAGCCTCTTGATGAAAAAAAATTGGAGAGTGAAAAAGTAGGGTTAAAGCTCAACATTCAGAAAACTAAGATTATGGCATCTGGTCGCATCACTTCATGGCAAACAGATGGGGAAACAGTGGAAACCCTGAGAGACTATTTTTTTGGGCTCCAAAATCACTGCAGATGGTGACTGCATGTATGAAATTAAAAGATGTTTACTCCTTGGGAGGAAAGTTATGACCAACCTAGATAGCATATTAAAAAGCAGAGACATTACTTTGCCAACAAAGGCCCGTCTAGTCAAGGCTATGGTTTTTCTAGTATTCATGTATGAATGTGAGAGTTGGAGTATAAAGAAAGCTGAGTGCTGAAGAATTGATGCTTTTGAACTGTGGTGTTGGAGAAGACTCTTGAGAGTCCCTTGGACTGCAAGGAGATCCAACCAGTCCATCCTAAAGGAAATCAGTCCTGGGTGTTCATTGGAAGGACTGATGCTGAAGCTGAAACTCCAATACTTTGGCCACCTGATGCAAAGAGCAGACTCATTTGAAAAGACCCTGATCCTGGGAAAGATTGAAGGCAGGAGGAGAAGGGGATATCGGAGGATGAGGTGGTTGGATGGGATCACCGACTCAATGGACATGAGTTTGGGTAAACTCCGCGAGATGGTGATGGACAGGGAGGCCTGGTGTGCTGCAGTTCATGGGGTTGCAATGAGTCGGACACAACTGAGTGAATGAACTGAAGTATTTGGAAGGTGGAGAAACAGACCCTTTCATTCATTACTGATATACTCTGGAGAGAAAACTGATTGTATCTAAGGAAGGCGAAGAAGCAGCTCCTATCCTGTGTTCCAGCAGTCTAATACTATTGATAGATTTATATCCCAAGGCAATCTTTCTCAATAATGGCTTTGTAGTTGTAACAAATGGGGGGCACTACTGAATAGATGCCAGGGACACGACGCACTCATGGTATGTAAAGATAATGCTGCCCCATGTCCAGTGACTTCTGAACATTCTGCTGCACACTCATTTAAGCGACCAGAAGGAAAAACTACGGTCAGATATTAATTAATAGGACTTAACACAAAGTATAGTTGCATTGTTTTAACAAAATTAAGATGTAAAAGAGTGCAACCCCTGTTTAAAGAGAGAAGACTGCGTTTTTATTTTTGTTCAAACTTTACTGAAATTATATTTATTTCAGAAACTTATCAAATCAAATCCCTCTATCGGTATTCCAGCGGTCAATTCAACACATCTGTTTAATCTGCTTTAGCAGCTGTCCTAGTCAAGGTGATCCCATCTGTTCAAAGTATCTGACTACTACTATTTCTTCTAGCAGTGCCTCTTAGACTTCTAGGTACACTCAGTTCACCTGGGAATCCTGTTAATATTCAGTATCTTAGTTATTAGGGTAGGACCTGAGGTCCTGATTTCTAACCGACCCCCAGAATTCTGATGTTTTTGGTCTATTATCACACGTGGTAGCAAGAATACAATGTGGTTGAACCTGAGCATTTCACAGTGCAATACATTACTTTGTTGTAAATTCTTTATTTTAGTAAGCATATTACTTTATTTAAAATACCAACTGAAGTTTATTATTATGAATTTCATTTAGGACAGTATTGAGGAGGTTGTAAAATATTTCTATAAAAATGAGATATAGTTTCAAGAGTCACTCTGGAGGAAGTCTTCTACTTTATCTAAATAAATATATACAAGAATATTCCCTACACTGTGTTTAATAAGAAAACAATTGAAAACCACTAAAATCACTAACAGAAACTTGATATAGTCACATAATAAAACACAAACAAATGACAACAATAATTAACTAGAGCTACCTGAATCAGCACAGATAAATCTTGGCTTGTTCAGTGAAGAAAGCAAGCTACAGATATAAAAAACATACTTAAACAGTCTCAAAGCAATAAAAGAAAACCCATATAATGTTCATGGATATAAAGGTATGTAGTAATGTATAAACACATGGATAGGAAGGATGCATGTCAATTTGGGGTTTGTGGTTGGGAGTGTGGAAATAGGATTTAAGAGGGGTACCAAGTATAGGGGAAGCTTTGTTTTGTAGTTATAACTTTACCTTGGATATAGTAGAAATAAAATCTATCAGTAAATAAAGCAACCAACTCAATCTATCACTCTACTTGCTTGTCATCACTGATTCTAAAGATATGACACCAAATTATATATTCTTAACATTGGAGAAAATTAGAGTTTATCATTCCTAAGTGATAGCATATGGATAGAGTTTCCCTATTATAACTACGTTTATCCTAATTCTTCACCAAGGAAGTGAAATTCATAATACGAAAACAAACTTAGAGAATTGCATTAAAAAGCACTGTTATTCACTAAAACAACCAATGTCACATAACCAGAAGAACTGTTGGTTCCCACTGCCCTTTCTACACAGTGAGCAGGTGGCATATTTTATTAGCCCTATATCACAGATGGAGAAACTGACTCAGATGTGAGATAGCATGCCTGGAGTTGCAGACCAATTCAGTGACAAAACTTGGAACAGACACAGCCTATTTCTTCTGTGTTCATTAAATTGTCCAAAACATTACATTGCCATGATGCTTTATGGTAATTCTCCTTGTCACAGGAAATAGAATATTCTCTGTCAGAGGTCATACACATTTCAAAGCAGGCAAAGATACTCAAGGAGCAAGCCACTGATCAACTACAGTACTGCACAGCAACAGACAAAATTAAAACTGCCTAGCCTGCTAAAAATCTAATCCTATCCTTGCCAATTAACCTTATTAATACTAGAGTAGGAGAAAAGAGAGGTCAAAATATGGGTGAGGGTGCTATTTATTTCCTCCTGGATCTCAAGTAATATAGTAATTATTGCCCAACAGGGACCTTATTTCTTTTTTAAGTTGAAGCATGGCTATCTCCACTGCTCTTCTCTAAGCTAGCCTCCACTCCTACTTTCAACAAGCAAAGAACTGGGTACCCAATTAGAACACTGTCAATTATGATAATTACCAAAATATTGGGTATGATTAGCTATTAGATAAATCATCCAAATGAGTTTATGCTATAAACATATGAGACAAACTCTTTACCAAAAAAAGCTCATCATATTATGTCTTCTTGTTAATGTAAGCTTGACGAATGCTATTACAACATGTACCTGGCTTTTTACTCAGATTCATTAGGTAGTTTTAAACGCTGACACAAGAACTCCAAAATTCTTTTTACTTATTGGAGCCTTAAAAAAAAAAAAAATCAATGAATTATCTTGCGGATCAAGGAACTGTATATTGTAAAAAAACTATTAAACATGAATACCTTTTCATAAGCTAAGAGCAAAAAATTAAAGGTCACCCTCCCTGCATTCCGTTACTCACTCTTCTGCTTAACAAATACAGTTCACACCGACTTTGATAAATCAACGTGTCGTTTTTGAAAGTTGTGTCCTGGTATTGGCAGAAATCACCATGGATCAAAGCTCTGAACATTTCTTTAAAAAAAAAAAAAAGCCAGGGTTAAACTCTCTTCTTTAAAACACCTCTTCACAACAGTACAACCTAACCTGACAGAACTTTTCGTTTCAGGGTTCAAAAATATTCCAACAAAACACTAATTTTTCAATTCAAAAACAATTCCTGATGGGCTTATCCTAGAGTTCGAGTGAAGCTCGATCATCGAGAGAAAAAGACCCTAGAACAGCCGGACCAGAACACACAAATCACCAAGGACCCGGCATGATTCGATCTAAAAATGAAGGCTGGCACATTCGAGGACATTCAGGAGACAGTTTTCAGGAGACACGAATTTCACAATGAGCGAGGGTGGGAATGTGAACCTGATCCCATCTTTCCGTCCACAGGGCGAAGAGCAAAAGATGAAATGAGACTTCTCTGCAAGGAGGACCCAAAACCTTCCCCAATCGATCTGTCCGTCCCTCTCCCGCCCTCCGACTCCCGCAGCCTCATCGACCGCAGACTTTCCTACCTCTCCCCTTCACCGAACCAACAATCTTCTCAAAATCCCAGACCCGATCGGGAGCGGCTTCTCTGCCTTTCCCAGCGCCTAGAGGAATCCCAGTCGCCAACAACAAAGACGCCTCCCGTTCCCCTCCCCCCGCCCGGCCCCGGCTCGTCACTCCCGCGCTGCGTCTCCCGGCCCAGCGCCCCCTCCTCCAGGCCGGCCGCAGCGCCCGGGCCCCCACCTCCCCGCCGCGGCCCCACGCACCTGCACCTGAGGGCCGCAGCCAAGGCGTCAGGCTGAAAGGGCCGGGAGAGAACCTCTGCCGCCGCGCTGTCCTCTACGAGGCGCGATCCACGCTGCCGCCGCTTCCGCTGCCGGACTCTGCCCGCCTGCGGGCGGGCCCGGCCAAGAAGCCAGGAACGAGGGCTGCAGCCCCCGGCGCCGGCACGTGGAAGGACGGCGGCGCCCGAGGGGGCCGGCTTAAGCTCCTCAGTCTCGCCTCGCGCCGACCCTGTTCCTCCACACGGGCTCGTGTTCTGCTGACTAACGGCCCCGGCGCGAGGCGCTGGAACGGCCGCCTCCGCCGCCGCGGTCGGCTGCTCTTGGGCCTCACGTCCCGCGCGGCCGTGGTCGCAGCTGCCGCAGCCGCCGCCACCTCCCTTTCTGGCACTGCAGACACCACCCAGACCCAGCCAGATTTTTCTCTAATTCTCTCTTCTTCGCTCCCCTACAGCCTGATGGCCGCGGGACTCGCTCTCGTGGCGGGAGACTGGAAGGGAAAACCTGGGGTTTGCGAGAGCTCACGAAGCTAGGAGTTGGTCACTGACTGTAGGAAGATGCCAAAGCTGACCCCGGCTCCAGCCTGCGAGCGGGCCGGGGGTGGGACGGAGTCTACTTTAGCCCGACTTCCACCAATCACAAGCAGCCCGGAGGTGTAGGGCTCAGGAGAGGCTGAGGAGAGTCGGCAGGAGGCGGGGATTGCGGAAAAGGAGAGCCAATAGAAGCAAGGCCTCCCCGCCCCTCGACTTTGATGGACTGCCACATTCTGACCAATGGGGTAATTCTCGCTTCGAAGAAAGCGGGATTTTTAGGCCGGGTTTGAGAGAGAGAGGCTGCGGGAAGGGGGAAGGATCGAGACTGGGCGGTTTTAAAAGGGCCTTGCGGACGCTGAGAGGCCTGGGGGTGTCCTTTGACCTCCGCGAGGAGTCACGTGGGTATGCCGGGGGCGGGGACAGAAAGGCTGATTAAGTTCCTTCCGGGTCAGTGGTAGAAGCGTGAGCTCCGTGGGATAGTTCCTCGCAACTTACTCTTCCTTGCATCTTCCTTGTCCCAGAGAGAGACGATTGCCGTTTCGGCGATGAGCTCACAGAAAGGGAACGTGACTCGTTCCAGGCCTCAGAGGCACCAGAATACTTTTAGCTTCAAAAATGACAAGTTTGATAAGAGTGTTCAGACCAAGGTAGGAACCTGCCTGTTGCACTAAATCTGACTCCAGGGAGGAATGGTTCAGTGGAGGGGAGAGAAGGAGGAGTTGGCGAAGGCAAATGTGGACCGCAGCCCAGAGTTTTGGCTGCACTGCAGCCCTTTCTAAAATGATATTCCCACGTCCTTTCTTTGACCTGCATGTGTTGTCTCCTCGTAAATATTTATATTTGGCAGTCAACATTTAACTAATGGTATAGAGTGAACGGGACCCTCATCAAGTCTAAAATGCAATGGGAAAACCGCCGTTGAACGTTCCCATCTGGATTACATATTTGCAGTAGGAAAACGAGGTTTATGGCGCGAGTGTCTTTTTCAAAGGTTGCACTAAGTCTATGCAGTCACCATTTCTTTTTGGAAAACCCCAGGCCCATAGGTTTGTAGGGAGAGTGTCAAAGTTCTTAAGCGCTCTTGGCCCCAGTATCTGCACCCACATAATGGGAATTTCTCTCTCATTTGTAAGATTGTTTTGAGAATCAAATTATTTGATCGATGTAAAAATGCTTGTTTAGCTGTTTATATTTCTTTAGAAGATTTCTTTAAGCTGGAAGCAGATTCAGACTGAATACATAGCCAGAAGTCTTGGGTTATATGCACCTATTGATTTGCTGTTAAGTATTTCCTCCTCCTCCCTTAGCTGTAAGGAGTGGAGATAATCAAGACAAGAACAGCTTGGGGGCAGCCTCCAGTATATCAAGTTAACTTGATATTAACATAAAACTGGAGCCCAGATTTGCTAGATGTATGGCTTAGGCAAGTTATGTAATACTTAGTGTCTTTTAGTCTTACTTTGATCACAAATGAGAAACCTGCCAGTATTACTGTGAAGTTAAAGTAAATCATGTATATGAATAATCTGGATCATAATTAGTGTCCGACAGGTGATTAATTTCTCAACATTAGCTGCTGCTGCTGCTAAGTTGCTTCAGTCGTGTCTGACTCTGTGCGACCCCATAGATGGCAGCCCACCAGGTTCCCCCTTCCCTGGGATTCTCCAGGCAAGAACACTGGAATGGGTTGCCATTTCCTTCTCCAAGGCATGCAAGTGAAAAGTGAAAGTGAAGTTGCTCAGTCCTGTCGGACTCTTAGCGACCCCATGGACTGCAGCGTACCAGGCTCCTCCATCCATGGGATTTTCCAGGCAAGAGTACTGGAGTGGGCTGCCATTGCCTTCTCCCAACATTAGCTACAAAAGCAAAATGACTATTTAGGGTACCCAGTGACTTCCTTTTCCTTTCCTCTTTCTATTTTCACTATACAGATATTTAAGGAGCATCTTTCATGTCCAAGGACCTATTACATGAGTATACAGTGTTCAAAAGAGTTGACTCTGCCTTCAAGGAACTTACGGTTTTCTGGGTCATGGGACAATAAGCACAGAGATGTATAATTATAAATTCTGATGAAGGGAAGCACAGTTGAGTGAAGAGTAGGTATTATTTTTGAGTGGATGTTCAGAGGCCCTCTCCTTCCTCTTAATTTGGTTCAGATTCAGAAGGAAAACCTGGAGCAACATTTGGGAAGACTTTACCAAGTTTGTGCCTGTCATCAATAGGTAAAACAAAGTAAAAAGCTGTGCTATTCCAAATAGATGTTTGTCTTGTCCTGTGTTCTTACTCTAAGTTTTTGCACAATCATTTACTTCTGTGTTTTTCATCAGGTGATAAAAAGCTGTTTGTTTAATAAGTGAAAGTGTTAGTGGCTCAGTCGTGTCTGACTCTTTGCAACCCCCATTAGCCTGCCAGTCTATGGGATTCTCCAGGCAAGAAAACTGCAGTGCGTTGCCATTACCTTCTCCAGGGGATCGTCCTCATCCAGGGATTGAACCCAGGTCTTTTGCATTGCAGGCTGATTCTTTACCATCTGAGCCACAGGGAAGCCCTGTTTAATAAGTAGTGGCAATGTAGCTTTCTGTGTTTCTTGTCCTTATAAGTACTTCTTGTCCTAGCACTTCTTCCTAGACTTCCTGTACTTTTCATTGCGTTTTCTAGTATTATCTAACAACCTTGTCCTTATGGTCTCATATCTTTTCATGCATCTCAAGTTCAATAGCTAAGTTTCATTCTGTTTATTACTTTTATCGTTTATTGCTTTGTCTCTATTAAATTGTGAGGAAGTCTCATTTGTACATTGGTGGAACCACCAGGTGCTTTGTTATTGAAGGTGCCAACAAAAACAGCAAGAAATATTTTACTGAGAAAGGATCATTAGGTTGATTGTTCCTGTGTCTTACAGAAGTATAATAAGGAATGCCACTGCATTCATGGCAAATTCTTGAACCAGCGATGTTCAGCTGTCGAAAGCCAGGATTTTGTTGTAAGCCTCTGATGGTGTCTTCATTCCTGTGCTTTAGACCAGAAAGGTGTTTGACTCAGTGACATCTAACAAAGGAGTGCTAAGATGTGCATGGTTCTCTATGACTCTCCATGAAGGATTGTAGTAACAACCTGACTACTTTGTACCTCATTTTTTTGTAGGAGTCTTCCAGGATAGTCCCCCTTCTCCTCTGCCAAGTAGTTTATGAGGACTGAAATTAAAAGTGGGATAATGAGATGTTTTATTGAAAAACAGCTTATAAATTTCAGACAGTATCCCAAAAAGATACAGATGGTAGCTGTCTTAAATATATCCTCAAAGAGGAGAGAAGCTTGGCATTGCAAATGCCAAACTTGAATCAATGAGTCAAAGTAAAAGAGAGAGGTTTCAGCTCAACATAAGGGAATTGTCTGATAGTGATTAGTATGCACTAGAATTGTATAACCTCCCTTTCTCTGGGGTTGTTAAAAGAAGCCTCTATGGCCATTGGCCTGCAGTATTCTCTTGTGACTTGCAAAGGTGGAAATGGGAGTAGTTTTGTTATCTCTTCTAGTCACTTGGCACTAAAACATTGATTGTATCAAGACAGGCTTGTGTCCCTTACTGGAAAGGCACTGATGTGTAGTGGAAGGAATCTTGGACCAAGAAAACAGACCCACATTGTAGCTCCTGTTCTGTTTATTTTGCTTTGTGATTTAGACTGTTTGTATACAGGTCTTAACCTATGCTACAGGGGCTGATATTATCTTTGGGGTTACCTTCCTGTCACAGTTTCTATGGAGATGATTACAAAAAATATTTTTAAGAAATAGTGATACAAATATACACTAAGCATTAGTGTATGATAATTTATATGGACTTGCAGTTGCTCAAAGCATAAAAAGTTGATTAGAAATGTTTGTTGAAAAATATTGAAACACAGAAATGTGTAAAGTAAGTGAAAGTACCTTTTTCCAGGCCTATTCGTCTTCAGATGTAGTCATTGTTAACAGTTTGATGTGTATGTTTTTAGACATCTAAACACAATATAGTACATATGAAATAAAATACATTTCTCCTTTTTCATTTAGAAGATTGGGTATATCAGAACATAGAGATTAAGCTCTTTCTTTTTTAATGGTTGTGTACTATTCTGTCATACATATGTAGAAGCTTAATTACTTTCCTATTAATAAACTTTTGAGTTCTCAAATTTTCACTTTGACAAATGAAGCTGCAATGAAATTCTTGAATTCACGTTATTTGTTCCACATCATTTATATGGTACCAAACATTGTGGTAGATACTAGGGGTATAAGGTTGAGTGTAATATACAGCCAGGCCTTTAATTGAAGCGTATAGTTTGGTGGGTAAGGTGACAGGCATTAAGTAATCTTTTGAGTATGTTAATATGAATGGAAGTAAGAGCTGTGAAGGAAAAGTCCAAGGGAACCTTGAGAGTGTCTAGCAGGAAGTCTTGATTAAGTTAGGAGGGTTTAAGAAAGCTTCCCTGAGATCTGAAGGATGGATAGCATTTAACTGAGTGAAATGGGAAGAGCATGTATCATCTTCTTAAGGATGCTATTTGTTTCATATGTGTAGCCAACATTGTTTTTATTAGCATGTTCGAAAGCCTTAGAACCCCAGGATCACATGATCTTATTGATGGGGCAGGAGTCAATTCTGTGGTCAGTACTAGATCTCACTTTTAGAGGGTAATAGTGCCTGCAACGCAGGAGACCTGGGTTCGATGCCTGGGTCAGGAAGATCCCCTGGAGAAGGAAATGGCAACCCTCTCCAGTGTTCTTGCCTGGAGAATCCCATGGACAGTGGAGTCTAGCAGGCTACAGTCCATGGGGTCACAAGAATCGGATACGACTTGGTGACTTAAACCACCAGTGTACATTACTTAGGCGTTTTTCAGTTAAAAAAAAGTGATTTAGCCAAAACTTGCTTGGCTGTGCACTTTGGTTAACATAACACCAGTTGCACTTGAATTAATTTGGGGGGAACACATAACATGAAGTAATTTGGGACAGGGGAACACATCCCTTTCAGGAAACTATTGTTATTACCTTGAAAAGGAAAAGGAAAATCTGAGACTATATTCTGTAATTAGTTTTGGAAATGAAGTTTTGTTAATAATAGCTAGTGCTTTGTACTTGTGTGTTAGCAACTGTGAATACTTGATCTAGATTATCTAATTTGATCTTCAAAATAACCCTAAGACAGATGCTACAGTTTTCCCGTTTTTGCCTATTGGGAAATGAGTGCCCAAAGTTGTGTTACTAGTACGTGGCTATCCATTTATTAGGTAAGGTCTGTACTGGGAGACCTCAAAGAACAGGTAAATCAAAAGCCCCTTTGTGTGTATGTGTGTTGGCTGTTGTTTTTTTAGACTGTGTTTTTGTCTGTAATAGAGGCATTGTAACATTAGATTAGGGTTGGAACAAAGATGAGCTTTAGTGTCACTGACCCTAAACACTGCCTGTTTGAAATGTTCCAGGGAATGCGTCTCTCCTCGCAAAGTGTTGCCCCAGGAGTGTCACACAACACAGGTATAGGCTGGTTGGATTGGAGTGGGTCGCCTCTAGTCAGCCGGGGCTGTAGGGCAGGGGTAGGGCTCTTATCACTCATTTCGTGTGAAAACAGAGGCTAGTTCTGTCAGGTCCCTCAGCTTCTGGTTTAGACAGAAGTTTAAAGATGATATGATTACATTTATACAGCAGAACAGGATT
Organism: Capricornis sumatraensis; assembly: GCF_032405125.1. NCBI lineage: Eukaryota > Metazoa > Chordata > Mammalia > Artiodactyla > Bovidae > Capricornis > Capricornis sumatraensis. The sequence goes on from NC_091074.1 coordinate 56,228,400, forward strand.
CTATGTTTACAAGCACCTTTATTCACAATAGCCCAACAAATAAAAAAATACAAATATCCTTCAACAAGAGAATAGATAAACAGACTGTGTCAATCATATAATGAAATACTACTCTGCTGTTTTTTTTTTTTTTAAAGCTACTGATACATGGCAGACATGTAGATAAGTCTCAGAAACGTTGTTGAAGGGAAAGAAGTTGGGTATTTCTCACATCTATAGAAATCTGAACAGTAGTTTGCCTTGGGTGGTGGGGGAATTGACTGGAAGGGGCTCAAGACAACTTTCTGGAGTGGTGGAAACATGAAGATCACAAAGCACTTATTGAAGCGCATTGAATTGAGCCTTTAAGGTCTGTGCATGATACATAAATTTTATATCAATTAAAAATAGATATTATAGTAAAATGACTGATTACTCAAATATTGTAAAGTTCTGTTTTTGTTGTTTGCTTTTGTGTTTGGGCACATTGTAGAAACACTGCCTATTGTCAGTATTTTTAAAAAGAAAACTACTTTATTAACTTCTCTAGAAAGAAAACAAATGACAGGTCGACATTCTAACATACTGAATATCTTCAGTTCAGTTCAGTTCAGTCACTCAGTCGTGTCCAACTCTTTGCAACCCCATGAATCGCAGCATGCCAGGCCTCCTTCTCCATCACCAACTCCCGGAGTTCACTCAGATTCACATCCATCAAGTCAGTGATGCCATCCAGCCATCTCATCCTCTGTCATCCCCTTTTCCTCCTGCCCCCAGTCCCTCCCAGCATCAGAGTCTTTTCCAATGAGTCAACTCTTCACATGAGGTGGCCAAAGTACTGGAGTTTAAGCTTCAGCATCATTCCTTCCAAAGAAATCCCAGGGCTGATCTCCTTCAGAATGGACTGGTTGGATCTCCTTGCAGTCCAAGGGACTCTCAAGAGTCTTTTCCAACACCACAGTTCAAAAGCATCAATTCTTTGGCGCTCAGCTTTCTTCACAGTCCAACTCTCACATCCATACATGACCACAGGAAAAACCATAGCCTTGACTAGATGGACCTTAGTCAGCAAAGTAATGTCTCTGCTTTTGAAAATGCTGTCTAGGTTGGTCATAACTTTTCTTCCAAGGAGTAAGCGTCTTTTAATTTCATGGCTGAATATCTTAGTTAACCGCAAGTCAAAATAATTCTAGTAGTTGTCTTCTAATATTTTCCCATCTTGTAAGCTTTTATTTACAAACTCCAGTCATGACACTTAAGTATTGTCTCTCTGTAAGAGAAATTCAGATGATCATTACAAAGTGGATCTTGGGAATTCCCTGGTGGTCTAGTGGTTAGGACTCTGTGCTTGCAGTGCTGAGGGCCTGGATTTGATCCCTGGTTCAGGAACTAAGATCCCAAAAGCCATGTGGCGTGGGCAAAAATAAAAAACAAAAAACAAAACCAAAATTGATCTTGTTCATAAGATTACTGAATCTGGATCTTATTTAACAGAGTAGAGTCATAGTAATTTAGTTGGCCATGATGCCTGCTCTGTAAAATGAGTGAATAAAACCTAAAGGGTACTAGTGGTAAGGCTCGTTTTGTTCGGGGTAGCTTGGACTCAAGTGATATGGGATCTTTGTCTTACCTCCTCTAGCCCAAATATGCTGTGCTTTAGGAAATGGTCTCATATTGGTTTAGGTAATCTCTGGTGTGAGTAATTTTGGTATGAGAGATAAAGTGCCAGTATGAGAATAAATGTTATTTCCTAATCAAGGGGTTTCAACAATTAAAGTTTAAAGAAGTGGGTAGCCATTAAATAAATCTTTAGCTTCGCAATGGTTTCCGTTATAGTTTTAAGGTAACCATCTTTAGCATTCTGGAGATTACCTGGGACTCCTTTTGATCTTTTTTCCAAATTGGGAAATGTTCTTGGTATATTCACCAATGCTGTCTATTACATGTTGTTTAGTTGCTAAGATGTTTCTGACTCTTTGTGACCCCATGAACTGCAATGTGCCAGGCTTTCCTGTCCATTCACTTTCTCTCAGAGTTTGCTCAGACTCATGTCCATTGAGTCAATGATGCCATCCAACCGTCTCATCCTCTGTCACCCCCTTCTCCTCTTGCCCTCAGTCTTTCCCAGCATCAAGATCTTTTCCAAAGAGTTGGCTTTTTGCATCAGGTGGCCAAAGTATTGGAGCTTCAGCTTCAGCATCAGTCCTTCCAATGAACACTCAGGACTGATCTCCTTTAGGATGGACTGGTTGAATCTCCTTGGAGTCCAAGGGACTCTCAAGAATCCTCCAATACCACAGTTGAAAAGCATCAATTCTTCGGCATTCAGCTTTCTTCACAGTCCAACTCTCACATCCATACATGACTCCTCGACTAGACAGACCTTTGTTGGCAAAGTAATGTCTCTGCGTAGATAGCATATTCAAAAGCAGAGACATTACTTTGCCGTCAAAGGTCCGTCTAGTCAAGGCTATGGTTTTTCCAGTGGTCATGTATGGATGTGAGAGTTGGACTGTGAAGAAAGCTGAGTGCCGAAGAATTGATGCTTTTGAACTGTGGTGTTGGAGAAGACCCTTGAGAGTCCCTTGGACTGCAAGGAGATCCAACCAGTCCATTCTGAGGAGATCAGTCCTGGGTGTTCTTTGGAAGGACTGATGTTGAAGCTGAAACTCCAGTACTTTGACCACCTCATGCGAAGAATTGACTCATTGGAAAAGACTCTGATGCTGGGAAGGATTGGGGGCAGGAGGAGAAGGGGATGACAGAGGATGAGATGGCTGGATGGCATCACTGACTCGATGGACATGAGTCTGGGTGAACTCCGGGAGTTGGTGATGGAGAGGGAGGCCTGGCGTGCTGCAATTCATGGGGTCGCAAAGAATCGGACATGACTGAGCAACTGAACTGACCTAGGTTGGTCATAACTTTTCTTCTAAGAAGCAGATGTCTTTTAATTTCATGGCTGCGTCACCATCTACAGTGATTTTGGAGCCCAGGAAAATAAAATGTCACTCTTTCCACTTTTCCCCATCTATTGGCCACGAAGTGATAGGACCAGATGCCATCATCTCAGTTTTTTGAATGTTGAGTTTTAAGCCAACTTTTTCACTCTCCTCTTTTACCTCATCAAGAGGCTCTTTAGTTCCTCTTTACTTTCTGCCATTAGTGGTATCATTGGCATATCTGAGGTTGTTATTTCTCCCGCAATCTTGATTCCAGTTTGTGATTCATCCAGTCTGGCATTTCACATGTTGTACCCTGCACAGAAGTTAAATAAACAGGGTGACAATATACAGCCTTTATGTACTCCTTTCCCAGTTTTGAACCAGTCTTGCTGCATGTCCAGTTCTAACTCTTCTTGACTCACATATAGGTTTCTCAGGAGGCAGTAAGGTGGTCTGGTATTCCCATCTTTTTAAGAATTTTCTACAGTTTGTTGCGATCCACACAGTCAAAGGCTGGAGTGTAGTCAATGAAGCAGAAGTAGATGTTTTTCTGGAATTCCTTTGCTTTCTCTATGATCCAACATGGATTTAAGTTAAAAGTATCCTTCCCCAATTGACTTCTTATTATATTCAACATACTTTTTCACTTGACAAGGTGATTTAATCTATGATGAGCGTTATAATACATAGGAATATTGTACTAATTAAAAGTCTTTAAAATTTTTTTAAAAAGTCAGTGCTAAAAAAAAAAGTCAGTGCTAGTGAGTATTCACTATTTTGAAAATTTTTAAGTACTGTGTTCTCTTTTACACAAAATAATCTCATCCATGTTTGGGGATATTTCATTTACCTACAATTCCAAGGTGCCTACAATTTCCTTAGTTTTAATGCCTGCTACAATATAATTTTTCCACATTATATGTGGAATTATATGTTTTAGACATTTCATTTTACGCATAATAAATGACAACTAAAATTAATTTATCTTGATTTGGTCTATGTGTTAAGGCATAGTACTGTACTCACTGTTGGATTATAAAATTTTATAATTACATTGTCAACTCTTGTTTCTGCTGCTGCTGCTAAGCCGCTTCAGTTGTTCTCTACATGAAGGTAAATACTACCGTGTTAGAAATACAGTATTCTCAGAATTCTTCATCTAGGTAAATTAGTTCACCTGAGAGAGAGAGAAAGCGTCATAGTGTATATTAACTCTTCCCCAAATGGGGTCATTTTCTGTTTAGAGAAAAGCTGTGTGGTTGGAGTGTCGCCATTGGACAAAGAACCTCAGGGGTGAGCGTTACATACAGGCTGCTGCAGCATTCATTGGGCATTTGTTATTTTAAGCTGTAGGACTCTTTCCACACCTGCAGAAGTGTTGCTGTGAGGTCACAGGCAAGTTTACAGAGAACCTTGCTTATCCTCAGAACAACCCTGCTGTCAGCTCACTCCATCCTCAGTTGTTATTGGTCTTTTGCTCACCACTGACTTTTGTGAAAGGAAGACATGAAATGAGAAGGGGATAAAGGAGTAGCTAGCATGCCTAAAATTCCTTTCTGAAATTTTCCTTATCACTCCAGGGCAAATAGCACTTAAATATATTGAATGAATTAAATAAACATTCCTCTTTTCACCTTGTCTGTGTGTGCAAGGCCCTCTGCATGATAGTAGTTATCATTAGGATTCTTTAATTGCTAAGCAGAAAGGGAATTTATTGAAAAGATACCGAACTGCTCTCATGAAGCTTAGAAAAGGTATTTATTAGTTTGCTTTGGTTGATTTTTTAGTGACCAAGATTCCCGGGTTGGCCATTATTGCTGGGAAATTTTATACTCATTTGACTTCATGTGGATTCTAATTGGCAGTCTTTGAACTTTTCAATGCCCCGTTCCCTAACCATTCCAATTTGCCTTCTGGAATTGATAGTTTACTATCATCAGAGACATAGTGTTGAAAATAAACTTTCTTTCACTTTCTTGCCCTGACTATTCCTGGGAACTCTGTTTCCCTGTAGTCTTTAAGTAACAATGTTTTTTCACCCTGTATCTTCCACCCGTCATTTAGAACCCTTTTTCCCATTTACTTCTTCAGTTCAAGTTTTCCTTGCTCAAAACCCCACCTCTTCTGAAATACATGGCATCAGACTGTTGATCTCCTCCAGATCTATCCTTACATGCTCTTTAGTATCTGGCTCTCTGCCTTTCCACATTTTCCTGCCATCATGCTTAGTGATTGCTACAGTCACATGGATAGTCAAACATCTTTTCTCTCAGTTTTTATATCCCCCACCTCAGAAATCTCCTCCCGTGTTCCAATATTAAACCCTCATTGCTGGTAACTGCTCCTCTTACAAACTTGAACAAACAACAGAAACTGACCACCATCTACTTACCTGGTTTTCTTATTCCTCAAATAATTTTTTAAAATTCCACTGGGTACTCACGTGCATTAACGTTTCCACTTTTCACTGTACCTCATCCTTGTCCTTTTCCCCCTCCTTATCCAGCACGGATACCATGTTCTATCCGTACAACTGCTCTTTTACATATACTTCAAATCCCTTATTTTTCTTCCCTTCTGTGGGACTTGCCTGACAGAATCCTAACCTTGCTTGGATCCGGCTTTCTATCCACCATTGCATCTACCAAACTACCTGCATCTGTACCCATACACACTCCTTCCTGGTACAGTGGATGAAATGCCTACCCTCCCTGAGACTAGTCCCTTTGCTTGCACTCTGGAGCTCACTCATTCTTGCTGACCTTGTGATTTTAAAAGGCTTAAGACTCCTCAGTTGTCCGTGTTCGGTTGTGTCATTAGTCTTTCCATCTGTAATGGGTTATGCCTGTTTGTTTGTTTTTAAATCCTCTTTAGATAGAATCCATGTTCTTTTCTAGCTCCACCCTATTTCTTTCTTCTTCTTTATAGAAAAGTTCTTGATCTCCATTTCTTTACCTCCCTTTTTTTTCTTTTCAATCCCAATTTAAGTAGTTTTTGCACACGTGCATGCTAAGTTGCTTCAGTTGTTTCCGACTCTTTGCAACCCTGTGGACCGTAGCCCTCCCGGCTCCTCTTTCCATGAGATTCTCCAGTCAAGAATACTGAAGTGGGTTGCCATGCCCTCCTCCAGGGGTCTTCCCAACCCAAGGATGGAACCTGTCTCTTATGTCTCCTGCCAATGCAGGAGTGTGCTTTACCGCTAGCACCACCTATGCCATTGTGAAAACCACTCTTGTCAAGGTCACTGATCTCTGTGTTGCCAAATCCTTGTGTTGCTCAGTGCTCACCTCACTCACTTGACTGGCAGCATTTGCCTCTCTAGCATTCTCCTGAGATAGTCTTTTTAGTTCAGTCCATGACTTTAAATACCATCTTTATGTTGATGCCTTCCAGATTTGGAACTCCAGGCCAGCCTCTCTCCTAAGCTGCAGAGTTGTTGTATATTTAACTACCTCAGTTCAGTTCAGTTCAGTCGCTCAGTCGTGTCCGACTCTTTGCGACCCCATGAATCGCAGCACGCCAGGCCTCCCTGCCTATCTACAACTCCCAGAGTTCACTCAAACTCACGTCCATCGAGTCAATGATGCCATCCAGCCATCTCATCCTCTGTCGTCCCCTTTTCCTCCTGCCCTCAATCCCTCCCAGCATCAGAGTCTTTTCCAATGAGTCAACTCTTCACATGAGGTGGCCAAAGTACTGGAGTTTCAGCTTAGCATCATTCTTCCCAAAGAACCCCCAGGGCTGATCTCCTTCAGAATGGACTGGTTGGATCTCCTTGCAGTCCAAGGGACTGTCAAGAGTCTTCTCCAACACCACAGTTCAAAAGCATCAATTCTTCAGTGCTCAGCTTTCTTCACAGTCCAACTCTCACATCCATACATGACCACTGGAAAAACCATATCCTTGACTAGACGGACCTTAGTCGGCAAAGTAATGTCTCTGCTTTTCAATATGCTATCTAGGTTGGTCATAACTTTTCTTCCAAGGAGTAAGCATCTTTTAATTTCATGGCTGCAGTCACCATCTACTTGACCTCTATTCTTTAAAATCAGAAAGCTTAACATGACAAAGAAATCTCAATTTTTTTCTTGCTCAAACCTTTTCTTCCTTCTGTATTTCCCAACTCTGTTAACAACTCCGCTATTTACTGAGTTCCTCAAACCAAAATATAACAATTGCCTTTGACTGTTGGCCTTTTTGTACATTCTGTGTTTCAGTTTGTCAGCAAAACTGTCAACTATTTAAATTATGTTTAACTTTTATAACCTTCTCATTACTTTTAGTTAAAGAGTATAATTGACTAAGACCTTTTTACCAGAAAGGATAGTCAAACAGACTGATTTCAAGCTGTGACTTAGAATTCTAGTACTGTCAATTTAGGCCATCATTCCTATAAGTGGATGCAGTCTGTTTTGGTTTTGATCATTTTACTTTGAAGAATAAAAATATTTTGAAGTGTATAAATTGGATAGGAAAAAAAATTTGTCAGCTTACAAATATATGATTTTGGATTTTGGCTGAAGGTGCGTGCATATGTGTGTGTGCTAAGTTGATGTAGTTGTATGCCACTCTCTGCAACACTATGGACCACAGCCTGCCAAACTGCTCTGTCCATGAGATTCTCCAGGCAAGAGTACTGGAGTAGGTTGCTGTGACCTCCTCCAGGGGATATTCCCGACCCAGGGATCAAACCTGCATGTCTTATGTCTCCTGCATTTGGCCAAAGGCCTCAATCTGTTATTCAAGATAGTGGCAGCGTGGTGTGGTAGGAAGACATTGATATTGGAGTCCAGAGAGTTAGGTCAAATTCCCTAGTATTTACTTGTTCTGTAATCTTCGACAAATTTCTTAAGTAGTCAAGATTTTAGTGGGTTAGGTTATATTGTGAAAGTTAGGTAAAGTTTATTCAGTGTTTACCTCACATGACACCTGGCATGCAGTGTGAAGCATTCTGTAGATGCTAGTCCATTCCTTCAGCTTATATGACGTTCATCATGCTCACAAGCTACTCCTGCTCACATGCTGCTCCCTCATTTATGCACTTCCTGGTTAATCCCACTGGAATGTCTCCCTCCTTCCCTGTGGCATTTACTGCCCTCATGGCATACATGATGCATGTCTTAGTAGGTATTGGTACATATGTCTTGGCTTCTTTCTCTTACACATACATCACAAATGCCATCTGTGTCTGGCAGGAGAGGCTCAAGTATTTTTTTAAACTACTAATGGTGTAATATGTATGTCTAGTAGCAGTTCAGTGCTGTGGGATGAAGGAATGGAAATCAAGTAGTTCTTACTGACACTTGGCAGTTAGTTGTTGGTCTTTGTTAATTCATCTGTCTTTATTGACATCTGTCTTATTGTCTTATATAGCAAGCATTTGCAAAAGATGAGTATGATATGAATCCTTCATTCAAGAATCTCAGACTAGTAAGGTGAAAAAAGATAAATATGGGGCATTTTCATTTATTAAACTTTTGTTGAAGTATAACATACAATGTGTAGAAAAGTGCAAAAATCATAATAGAATTAAATGAATTTTCACAGACTGAACACAGTCATGTAGTCACCACTCAGATCAAGAGAATGTAACTGGCCCCTCCTAGTCATTACAACTCTCTCCTCTAATAACGATTATTTTGATGAAGATGAAGTATTTTTGAATAACCTTAAAGTCTTGGCTTTTGGAGTCAAAGAAGAGATTATAGGTGCCCAGATAACCAGCCTTTCTGTATAGAAATAGTGTTAGTGGGTATAGACAAGCATCCTGATGGATCATATTAAGTGCTTAAATATACAGCAAGACTTCATATAGTCCTTCTTTGAAATGTAAAAATTGGTGTGATTTGATTTTCCAAGTGATTGATTTAGTCCCTATAGGATTCCTGACTTCTTAAACTATCAAGAGTAAATTTGAACTTTCCTTTAGCTTTGGAGCTGATTATTTCAACCTCATCCTAAATCTCTTCCACTTGATCTACTTCCTCATGAGGTTGAATTGCATTTTAAGAACTTTATGGTGGACATTTTCTTAGATATTTTATCAGGTTCATTCCTAATTGGAATAGTTGTATCTATATTTTGAAGATAATATAATTCAAATTATCCTTATGAAACTGAGTTGTAACACACTTTGTTTTTGTTTTGGCAGTTATATGTTATTAACAAAGAAATATTCTTATAGGTGATAGAACTATGTATGTAGAATAATTTTCAGTGGTGGTTCATTGGCATTAGAATTCTGTTATAACTTTATATTAATCACACCTGTTTTGAAGGCCATTTTCAACAGGGATGTGAAATACCAAGCTAAACTAGGGATTATTTTAAATGTTTGTTGTCCTATAAAGATTTCTGTATTATTAATGCTCCACCCTGTCTTACCAGGTGGCTGACTTATTTGTTTTGACATTACTCATGTCCCTGAAGTCATCACATTGAGTAATATATTTGACATCATGGTATATACTTGCATATGTTAATATTCTATTTACCATCATTAGCCTTTATCACAAGACATTGTGGTAATATGATATCATGTTTCCTGTAAACGTGAATACTTGTAGGACATACTTGTAGAATAGTCATGTGGGATAAGTTGTCATTTATCATCCATATAAAATGATATTAGGGTTACTTTTACATATGTGATGCTTTTGCTTTAATTTAAACTCCTCATTATCGAACCATGGATGGTTCTTTGACCCTCATATGATGATTTCAAGGTCAACTGTTTCCTAGTATATTTAAATAAAAATCGCTGGTTTCTTGTGCTAGTTAATTCTAATCTTAGAGATTCTCTAGGGACACCTTTATTAATGCCTTCATTCTCTACCCAGTAAGAAAAAAATCAGTCAAATTTTACTAAGGCTTCTAATTCAAAATGACTGACTGAAAGCATGCATTTATCTTTCTGTTTTTAAAATGAAATGACAGAGGGAAAAAATAAAGTTGCAACATTAGAAAAACTGAAAAAACAAAAAGAAATTTAAGATATAAAGTAGATGAGATTAGATTGATTCAACTAAGCATTTTTTGAATCTGTGTTATAATACAGACGGAAGTCAACGTTTTTCCAGTAAAACTCTGGAACAATGTCAGTATCAGAATTAATAAGATCTGTACCAATTTTTTGCATCAAGTGGCTTTCTCTATCATTTACCTTCAAGGTAAGGTCAGAAGAGCAACTCTAAACTGGGGACATGCCATGAAAGACAAAATCAGAGCAATATTCTTGATCATTTCTGGTCTCAGAGCTTAACGAGGAATCCGTAGGCTTAGAGGCAGCATGCTTCCTGTGCTACTAAAGCTAAAGCTATCAAGCTGTTAAGTTTTTTCCTATCAGCTAGAGGCAGAGATTGTATAATGTTTGGATTCCAGAACTGCAGCATTTCTCAATTCTGCTCTAGTAACCCATTCTAGATCTGTTGATTATACTATAATAGTACTGTCCAGAACAACTTTCTATGATGGTAGAAATATTTCAGATCAGTTCTACCCAGTATGGTAGCGATTAGCCACTTGTACCTGTCGAGCATTTGAAATATGCCCAGTGGAACTAAGGAACTGAATTTTAATTGAAATTCCATTTTAATTGTTACATGTGAACAGTGGCTATCATACTGGGTAGTGCAGATCTAAACCCTCGGTTATAAATACGAGCAGACTCCTGAGAAGCACTAAACTTTTTAGGAAAACCAAAACTATGAGATGTAGACTGGAAACCCTACCTCCTCTGCCTGGGTAACAAAGGTAATAGAAGACACAGAGGAGAACTTTGAAAAAGTGTAATTGGTATCCATCTTTAATGACTCAGAAAGCTCTCAAAATTCATAAAACAAAGATAGATTGCTGCTAAAAACTGCAGCAGCAGCTGCAGAAGCCTATGACATTTTGTAAAAATGACAATTGTGGTTACAGAAATGTAAACATCTTAATAAGATGGCTAAATAGCAGTATGGACAAGACTGAAGACTAAATTGGCAGTTTGAGAGATCAAGCCATTGGATCTGTCTAAAACCTAGTATGAAAGGTCAAAATGATAAAAATTCTGAAATGAAATTTCAGATAAGGAGGATCAAGTTAGGAGAGCTACTATCTGAGTAAAAGAAATCCAGAAGACAAGGAGGGTGAGGAAGAAATGTTAAAAAGTAACGGAAAAAAAACACAAAAATTTTCCAAAGTTGATGAAAATCTTAGACCTTCAGATAGCAGAGCTCTAGACCTATCATGGTTATATTTTGGAACTCCAGTCGTAGAAGTGCAAAGAAATTCCTATAGGCTTTCAAAGAGAGGGAAAAATGAGGTTACCCATAAAGCAACTGTGATCCTGTGGGCATCAGACTTCTCATCTGCTTCTTGGAGAAAAAAAGAAAGGAAAAGGTATACAAAGTGTTACAAAGAAAGTATTTTGAATTAAGAATTATTATTATTTTTAACATTTATTTATTTATTTGGCTGCACCGAATCTTAGTTGCAGTTTGTGAGGTCTAGCTCACTCACGAGGAATCAAACCTGGGCCCCCTGCCTTGGGAGCACTGAATCTTAGTCACTGGACCACCAGGGAAGTCCTGAATTAAGAGTTCTTTATAGAGCTAAGCTATGGCTTGGAAATCAAGGCAAAAGAATCATCCAGACTAAAAGTTTGTCAAAAATACCTATATAGTAAGTAATGTACTCCAGGGTATTAGGAAGATACGTGGTAGAAGAAACAGCGGTAAAAGGAGAACTCAGTAAACTAAGTTAACTTTTCAGTAAACATTCAGTAAACATAAATACTGTTATATGTAAATCATAAAACAGAAGAGGTAAACTATTTGGAAGACAAAATCTATACTCATTTCAGCCACACTTGGGAATTTAAATCAAAAGCAAGCTAAAGGTCTTGTCTTAGAGTGGTGGAAAAGCCATAGAGAAGAGAAATCAGTATCCTCATTAAAGTCTGAAATGCCTGTTATTTGTTTAGTGTCTGTGCTAAACTACTGGAGATGAAAATAAGACCTTGTTCTGTCCTTTATGGTGTTGATAGTGTAGCTGGAGAGTTAAGACACTGTACAAGAAGTAATAGCAAACTGGAAATTTTACTAGCAATTTTTGGAAGGGCTGAAAAATATGATCTGTGTGAATATCTGTAGATAATCTCTCCTGCTTCTGCTTGCAGTTGAACCCACTTCTGGTTCTAATACTCAACTGGTAGAAGTACAAAGAAGGGATAAAAGAAGATGAGTTGCTGTTGTTTTAAATCAAGCCTGTGTGTCGTGTTAGACTTTGATCTGCAACCTTTTGAGGACTTATTTTACAAGATTAACAATGGTCTTTGAAAACATAAGATGTCTTTTTTGTAACACTTTTGCAAATTTGTCATGAGTAGTAGGGATATATATCTCCCTCTCTGTCCTGTCGGGTTGGGACTGACTGAAACAACAGAGTTTTTGAATCTACAAGGCTACCAGTAAGCCTTGAATCTCTGATGACTCCCCCACCTCCCAGTCTGTGTGTGCTGTGTCCTAAGTCACTTCATTTGTGTCTGACTCTTTGCAACTCTATGGACTGTAACCTGCCAGGCTCCTCTGTCCATGGGATTCTCTAAGCAAGAATACTGGAGTGGGTTGCCATCCCCTCCTCCAGGGGATCTTCCTGATCCAGGGATTGAACCCACATCTCTTATGTCTCTTGCATCTGCAAGCAGGTTCTTTACCACTGGTGCCACCTGGGAAGCCCCATCCCTCAGTCTAAATCCTTCCAAAAGCCAACTTTGAAGAAGCTTGCAGTTAATCTCTTAAACACCCTTTTAACTCTTAACAGTATATTGCTTCCTATTCAGATTTACGCCATGTCTCCAACTAGATTTGAAGCACTATGAGGAAAGAACTGTGTATTGGAAATCTGAATCCTTGTGTTGCCTAGCATAGTGTTGAGTAGACACTAGCTTGTACTTTTTTTTGAATTGTTCCTGTAGACAGCAGAGAGATGGTCATGATACATCCTGTACTTACTTCTAAGCTGTGATACATTTTATAATTTGACTGTTTGAAAGAATCCTAAGTTTGGAGTCAGGGCAACACAGGAGTAGACACCTCGGATTCCTCCCTGTGTGGCTGTGGAGTCACTCTGTTACCATGGGTAAGTTATATCAATGCTCTGTAAATTAGAATAACAATAAATAGCAATACCACTTTCTTCCTTCCACACAAGGCTGATGTGAGAACTAAATAAGAACTATAGGACAACTTTAGATTAAAAAAAAACTATAGAAATAAAATGTAGTAGTGTTTTGTTGTAGGTGACTTGCATCTTCCATTTCAGAATATACTTTAATTTTAATCCCTTAGCTTCTTATATTCTTGTCATAAAAAATATCTTTCTTTTTAAGAATGAGAAAATTCTCTCAACTGAAGTTAGGTAAGTCACATGTAAATAGCTGGACTAAACGAATCATGGCACAAACCTAATTTTTTCCTGATCTGACTTGACTCCTCAATCAGTCGTCATCATGTACAGATTGTTCTTAGACATTCTAAAGTGACCAGAACAAGGCAACTGTCTTTGAAGAAGTTAACTAGCTTCAGTATGGCAGTTTCCTTTGTATCCTGTCCCCAAGTAAATGATGAACAATGCTGATTTATTTTAAAAGATAAAATCATTTGGTTTGGGGCCACTGCCAATTATTGTGCTTGGAAGAGTTAAATCCATAAATTCCTAAAATATGCTATTAGAATGAAATTAATATCATTGTTCTTTTTTGTTCAATACATGTTAAACAATTGTTGGTTAGTAGTTTTGTCTCTTTTAAGATCACTAACTTGGGGCATACCATACCGGTTGGACAGGATCTCAAATTGTAACTGACTTTTAACGAGTGCCTATAAAAACACACGTGTTGCCTCATGACACTACACGATTGCTGATTGAGCAGGGCTTTTTGCATTCCAATTGGATTGTACATAGATGCCCATGTAGCGCACTACTTAGTTTACCTTTTATTATTTAGGGTTCAGTGTATTGAGAATCTGTGAAGAACAAGGTAGAAAAGTAAGTCCTCCTCTTTTAGAACATGGCTTAGCAAAGATAATATTTTCTTTCCTAAATGAATTTTTCTAACTTAGGAATTTTTTGTGCCTTTTAAACAAATGATATATAATACTGCAAGGTTCCTTAGGAACAAGCCAGCAGGTTTGGCCCTATTTGCAAAACAATATACCAGTGTTAGAATTTGAGTCAAAACATAGGGCAAAAACGTAGACAAATTTAGCAAAATTTTGTGCTTTTCCTTTTTTTTTCTTTACTGTTTAGAAAACCTTGAAAGCTATAGGGGAACACTTTCTTCTTCTAACTTTAATAGAATGCCCTCAAATAAAAGGCATCTTTTTATGAGTTCTGCCTCTGCTGTCCTGATTAATTGTGTGACCTCGAGCAAATCTCTTAATTCTCTGAGCCTCAGGTTTCTCATCTGCAAAATGAAGATAATTATGCCTGCCCCTAGCCACAGGAATATTCTAAGAATAGCAGCAAGGAGAATTTTTGTGAAGGATTAGACGTGTGGTTTATAGATTTATGATAGCAGTCTTTTATAACAAATATTTAGTTTGCTATTATTTCTATAATGAAAACCAAAAAAGACCTGTTTTATAGTAAACCACATAGATAAATAACTTTTCCTGAAGCATGCTTTTGTCTAGACACCTGACCAAAGTACAGACATATCCCATAGATATAAAATCACTCAAGGACTTGCGTAAGCAAAAGAACATTGACCAGAACTGTAAACAACCAAGCAGGGAGTTAAATAAGTATAGTAGATTTCTTGAGAAGATGGAAATACACGTATTTAGCTCTGTCTCCTCTAGTTCTGATAGAGACATCCTCTGTTGGAAAAGAATGTATCAGGCTCTCTTTTCCCTGTCCTCCCCCAAAATGCTCCTTTCTTTCCTGTTTTAAGTTGTATTATGTTCTGTGTGTGATGATGAGAGTAACATGGGGATGTGAATAGTGGCGGAAGAAACAAAAGTTGATAATCACTGATCTAGAAATTACTCAGATTTCCCAGCATGTTCCTAATATTATATTCTGTAGCTAATTGAGATTTAGTCTGATGTTTAAATTTTATTAATACCTAAGTCAGGTTTAGAACACAGGGAAGAGCGAAGAAGAATTTCCCAGCTTTCAGCATGTTTAGATCTGGCCTAAATTCCAGAAACAGCAATAAAGGCCAGAAACTATTTCTATAAATTCTATTTCTCCTGACCATGAGGAAGTCAGATGATGATCTCTATACAGTGCCGTAGCAGTGTGAACCATGTCTGAATTAAGAGACTTTAAACATGCAGACTGAGAATTTAGGGTAAATTACATTTGGTATGATGACTTTTGATATTAGACTTTGGAAAAGCTTCTTAAATAATAGGTCTTCTGGATTCTGGATTTGTGTCTCTAACATAGCTTTTCCTGTTAGTTCTGAGGCTATTCTGGAGAGTCAGATATTTGATATATTAGTATACAAATAGTCTAGTCAATATTGCATGTTTCAAAGGTTTCTTTTAAGTTACTTGGTTGGAAATCAAAGTGCATCTTCCCAGTATAGAGATGCTCTTGATGGAGAAACTAGAAATCAGACTGAGATTCTAAAAGAGAGACAGAATGGAATGATGGAGCAAAATATAGAATTTGGAGTCAGAAGGTGTGGTCTTGAGCCCTGGTTATACGATTTTGTAGGTATGTAAGTGTAGACAAATTGTTAAGCCTGTTTGGATTTTTCTCTTTATCTGTAAAATAGAAATAAAACTGTTTATCCCCTAATGTCTTGAGGAAATGATATGATTAACTGAATATTGATTAAGATGATACTATATAAATAATGTTCTCACTTACAGTAACCAGTGGTGTTTCAACTGTAATAATCAACTTTTTTTCTAAGGAAAAGCAAATCACCTCCTTACTAGTAGTACTCCCAGTAGCAAAGGTAAGGTTGGGAACATATTCTTCTCTCTGGAATGTCAACTTGCTTCAGGTGCCTATGGTTCTTAACCTTTGACGTGGTTAAGAATCATCTGGGGAGTTGTATAAAATACAGATTTTATCAATCAGTAGATCTTGGGGTTGAGTCTAGGAATCATCATTCTAAACAAGTAGTTCACAGGAGGGAGAATGAAATGGCAACCCACTCCACTGTTCTTGCCTGGAGCATCCCAGGGACAGAGGAGCCAGGTGGGCTGCCGTCTATGGAGTCGCACAGAGTCGGGCACGACTGAAGCAACGCAGCAGCAGCAGCAGCAGCTCACAGGAGATTCTAACATATGTGGTCTTCAAACCACATGGTCTTCTGTTAATTACCTTCTCCTGTATTTGATACTCAGATTGATATGCTTGTCTGTGTGACTAGCTTTCCAGTGATCATACTTTCCTTATTTGGGAGGGGCTGCCCTCACAGGAGGCTATTGTCTGAGCTCTTTTTTGCTCTAGGGCATTCCCCATCACTTTACCACAGGTTCTTGCAGTGTGGTCTATGCAACAGAAACTCCTCAGTTACAAATCACAATCTCAGGGAGTAGTGGGGCCTGGAAATCTCATTTTTAATATGCTTTTGTGTTGGGTCTTATGTACCTTACAGTTTGAGAATGGACTTAAAAGCCATTTTTCCCTAAAGGCTTGGCTTTGCCCTAATTCTATTCTGGTCATCATTTCTCTAACTACTTACTGAACCTAGATCATTTTTTTGTCTTTATTGTCTCCCATGCCTGTACCCATCTTTCTGTCCCCACTGCTACAGCCAAATTTAGTGTTTTAGTATATTATTTTTCTACTACAGCAGCTTCCTTACAAATCCCCATATTTCCTTCTAGTCCTGTCTTTAACTGCTGCTTAGGATCTTATTCAGTCAGATTCCTTTCCTGTTTAGTACTCAAAATTCTTTAGTTGGCAGACATGTTCTCTTAATAATTTGGCTCATTCCTTCCATTCTCCTCACACCCTGTTTGTTGTTTGGCTCTTCCTGACTGCTTGCAGTTTCCCCAAAGGGCCGTATACTTTCTCATACTTCATGTGTCCTTCCCTTGCAGTGGCCCTTGGCCTTCGTAGAGGACAATCCCAAAGCACCCTTTGTCTATCCCTGTTTTAATTTCCACACTGCCAAAGCCATCTCTCTGTTTCACTGCTTACTAGCTCAAGGATAAAGACTTTACTTCTCTCTTGTACCCCTATATCTAATATATGCCTTGCCATTATAGGCCTTGTGTACGTCTTTTGAATTGAATGAGATGGAAAATACTACACGGGATTTTGGAGGGTTGTTTGGAACACAAACCTGTATTTGCATGAAGAACTGAACTTCGACATGCGAGTGTGGTGCACAAGGACTGGCAGAGCATAGCCACAGGAGGAGGCAGATTGTGGTGTCTGCCAGATGTGTTTACTTGGGAGTGCCCACATACATAGGCAAGAAAGACAGGTGATAGGACCAGAAAGGAAAGTAGAGATCATATTGTGCTGAGGTCTCAATTTCAGTCTGAGGAGTGCCTTAAGGAATGTAAATTTCTGACCAGAGGAGGCATATGGACAGATGTCTGTTAGATATAACTGTTGACAGCTTGGTCTCCATTTATCTTTTTTAGTTTCTAATCCATCTTCCATTTGGGAGGCTGCTTTAGCAGTTCAGAAAGTAGAAGACAAAGTTGGGGACATTGTGGAAAGATTAGTTTTGTGAATATTGGCATTTTGGTAGGAGAGGGAGGAGGAGTCAAAGGTGACCTGAGATTTTATACCTGAGACTACAAGAAGAGTTTAAGATGATGTTGGGACAAGCGAGAAACAGATTTACTGCTAAGATAGTGATTGTGATTCAGTCCATGGATTTGAGGTGTTTCAGTGATTTCCTTGAGGAGGAAGATGGATGTCCTTCATGCAGTCTGATATATCAGGACCTCCAGAGAAGCTTTAGGATCGTGCATTGTTTTGGAAGTAACCTTCATTGATCATTACTGAAGCTATACTTATAGGTTATATTGACCATGAGTGAAGAATATGGAAGGGATTCCCTAGTGGCTTAGACAGTAAAGAATCTGCAGTGCAGGAGACCCAGGTTCAATCCTGGATCAGGAAGATCCCCTGGAGAAGGGAATGGCTACTCACCCTACTATTCTTGCTTGGAGAATTCCATAGACAGAGGAGCCTGGCAGGCTACAGTCCATGAGGTCGCAAAGAGTTGAACATGACTAAGTAACACACACACACATACACACACACACACACACACACACACACACACTCTCTCTCTCTGTCTCTCACACAGAGTGTAGAAAGAAAGGAGCACTTCACAGACATCTAAGTTGAAGAAGAGACAGACACAGGGAAGGCGGGTCAGTGACTGAGTTGATGACTAAATATTGAGGAATGGATCATTTTAAGGGGTAATCAGAGGAAGAAGTATTAGCAAAGGATCTTGAGAAGGAGCAAATGAAGTTTGAAGTACAATCCTACTTTGTAAGATGAGTCTTTTTTTCAGGAAAGACAAAAATTATTCCTGGATAAAACCATTGACATTTTGACCATTTACAGCAAAATTTTGAGAGAAAAAACTTACCTCCCATAAAACTACTCTGACAATAAAGCTATTTCCACTTTAGAGAAGTTATTTTTGGGTTATTTATTTAATAAAGTCCTGTAGTTAATGAAGATGGCTTAAAGATAATTAAATGTACATTATCTTAAAATACTAAATTCCCAATGTTTTAATTGTTGTAGGGCAAAATTTCTCTTGTCCTCGGGAGATTATTCTGTGTTCTGCTTATAATTTGTTCTTAGTGTAGCATTGTGAGTCCTTCTATAAAATTTTTTTAAACATTCATAACATATCCTCCTGAATTGTGCCTTTTAGTACAATATGGAGAGAATTAAAAATCATTATACCAGAGTGCTCTTCTTTCCAATGGACCACACCTTTTAAAACATGTGATTGGTTTATCAGCGCAATGATTTGGTTGTTCAAATCCTCCAGAACTATTTGCTTGTTAAAATTCACAGCACCAACTTATTTTATTTTTTACTTAAAAGTAAATGAGTCAAATATACTTTGGAAAACAGAAATGGCTTTCTTAATAGGTTTTGCTACTGCCAGAAGATACTGCAATAGCATGTTTCTGCCTGTAGGCAGGTGTGGCTCCATTTAAGTGTCTGTTTGCAGTACGCTTGTTAGTGAGAATCTGAGTAGTTTGCATGGCTACTGAAATAAATCAGTAGGTAGTTTGTACATAGACCCTCTCTGTATAATTGCAACAGACAATAGCTCTACCCACTTTTTGAGAGAATAGTCCTCTGTTTAGGATGATCAGGGCCCATTTTATATTCAGTCTTTGGATGAAAATGCAATTGTTTGTTTTTGCAGATGTCTTTTGTTATAGGTTTCAGCAGTAAAAAAAAAACAAAAAAAAGTGAGCGAGGGAATCCAATATTGTTTCTTGACTAAAAAAGCTAATATTGTAAATATGTTGAACAAGAGGAGATTTTGAGTATTTTCAATTCTCTGGTTGATATTGGTGTTTTAAGGGCTTAGATGAATATAGTGTGAAGGAGACGAAGATGGACTAGACTTCAGGGGGAAAAAATAATTATTTTAGCATACAGTAGAAATATACCTCTTTATCCCCTAGGTATCTCTTAATTGGAATTTTATATTGTGAAAAATCAAATATTGGTAACTGAAATGTTTATGTATTTGATGTCCATATGTATTTATATCAAATATTTTAGAATTTTAAAGTTATAGTTAGCTTATAAATGTTGAGAGCTAATCTCTTTAGTTACATTAAACCAGTATAGTTTCTTAAAAAGATGTAACCCTATAGTAACTTTGGTTTTCTATTTTTCCTTAAATGACAAACGAATTTTATTCCTAGAACTCACTTCAAAAGTATTTCTGGTCTATTTATATGACTAGCTCATTTTGTGAAATAGTAAAATACATAAAAATAGTAAGACTCAGTAACTTGTCCAAATAAGGTATTTCTGAGAGTAATAAACATTCAAACTATTGCTTCTTATCACACTGAAATAGTTCATATGTTTGAAAGTTTTAAGTGACTAGAAGTCAGTATTAATATTTTGGATCATAAAGTAGTGTTCTATCTCTGGTAATTGTGGTGTTGTTGATTATAGCAGGGATTTTTTTTTTTTTTCTTTCTTGCCTGAGCCACACAGTTGTGGGGTCTTAGTCCCTGACCAGGGATTGAACCCAGGCCCATGGCAGTGGAAGTGCTGAGTCCTAACCACTTATCCACCAGGGAATTACTGACAAGAAGGGTTTTTAATTCCCTTTTTGAAAAGAAAAGTGGCAGTGTCTCCTGTTCTTTTTAAAAATTTAACTGCCAGTATAAGAAAACAAAGCAAATTTTTATTGACAGTACTAGTAAATATTTGCTTTAATGTCCAAATAATTATGTACCGTACTTAATTTAAGAAGGGGACAGTTATTCTTTATCATGAGTTTTCACCTCGGGTAAAATTCCTGTTATTTTTACTTTTTTATTGAAATGTGATCAGAAGTTGTTATGTGTAAGTATAATGTGATGAGAATTTGCATGTTTATTAGAAGTTTTCTGATATTTATAACATAATACATTGAAAACAATATTCAGTCAGAAGTTGGAAATAAGCAAACTATCAGAAAATAGGTTAAGTGAAAGTATTACTCTGAAAGGATATAATATACAGTCAATAAAAACATGTTTTAAAAGTATATATACTAATATGAAAAAAAATTGATGAGAAGTTATAAAACACCATGTACACAAAAATACAAATTTCTATCAATATATATACTTGAAATGCTGAAAATTATAGAATCTCTGAGGGATAAGATTTATCCTCTTTTTAACTTTTATAAAAATTTCTATAATTGAATATTTATATATAGATGCTCATATAGTTTTAAATCTTAAAACTGATCAGTAAAGTTATTTTTCATCCACAAAAGTAATAAATTCTTGGTATAAGATATTTATATAATAGAGTATACCATTGTTCGTACACAGTGGGAAAAAAGTATTAAAGGGAAAAGACTAGTTGCAAAACCAAGTGGTAAGGAGATGAACAAAATTTACAGACTGCTGGACAGAATACAAAAAAAGAAATTTCTATGTGAAATTTGAACTTTGTCTTTTCCCTTGCCCCATTCATATTTATTGAGTGATAAATTCTATTTCCTAAAGTGTTATGTAATATATAATAAACCAAAGGCCAGGTGTAAGTAAAAGTAATTTAATTTCATCTAGTTAGGATGAGATTTTTCTCAGTTTGTGACCAAAAAAACCGCTTTTAAACATATAATTGTACTTACGATTATTTAAAAATAAGGACTTGGGCTTATTCTACAGGATTTGTTTTTTTATTTCTGGCTGCGCTGGGTCTCCGGTTCAGGGTGGGGGCTTTCTGTAGATGTGGGGAGCAGGGCCTCCTCTCTGGTTGTGGTGCGTGGGCTCACTGCCTTGGCCTCTCTTGGGGAGCGTAGGCTGTAGGGTTCTCAGGCTTTGGTGGTTGCAGCTCGTGGGCTCCGGTAGCTGTGGTGCGTGGGCTCACTGCAGTGGCCTCTCTTGGGGAGCGTAGGGTGTAGGGTTCTCAGGCTTTGGTGGTTGCAGCTTGTGGGCTCCGGTAGCTGTGGTGCGTGGGCTCACTGCAGTGGCCTCTCTTGGGGAGCGTAGGCTGTAGGGTTCTCAGGCTTCAGTGGTTGCAGCTCGTGGGCTCCAGTAGCTGTGGTGCACAGGCTCCGTTGCTCCTTGGCATGTGGGATCCTCCCAGACCAGGTTTTGAACCTGTGCCCCTTGCGTTCGCAAGCATATTTTTAACCACTGGACCATTAGGGAAGCCCCTACAAGATTTTTAATAGTCAGTGTTCTTCTAACATATAGAAAATCTTTACTTACATTTTAAGTCCCTTTAACCCTTGTACCTGAATCCTCTAGCAACTGAACTAAACACTGAAGCCAGACAAAGATATTATTAAAATAAACAACTGTGGGCCAGTATTCCTCACTGAACATAAACAAAAATCTTCAGGGAAAATTAGCATATTGTATTCACCAATAAATAAAAAGGATAATATGCCTCAGACAAGTGAGGTTTATCCCAGGAATGCACTGTTGATGGATTGGAATATTTAATATTGTTAAGATGTCACTTCTCCCCCAAATTTATTTATAGTTTCAATATAATCCTAAGTGCAGTCATCACAGGCTTTTTTTGTTATTGTTGAAATTAACAAATTGATGTTAAAATGTATACAGTAAAGCAAAGGAAGTAGAATAGCTAGATAGTTTTGAAAAAGAATAAATTTAGGGGATGCACAGCATTGATTTCAAGGCCTTAAAGCTCCAGTAATCAAGACAGGACAGTACTGAAGAAAAAGTAAACATAGATTAATATGATAGAATATTGAGCCCAAAATAGACACACATATTTAACTTTTGACAAAGATAAAAATACAATTCAGTGATGCTAGAAATTGGACACCCATAGATAATTTATAAAGAACCTCCTACCACTGTTTTGTACCATGTACAAAAATGAACTCAAAATAGATCATAGACTAAATGTAAAGCCGAAAATTACTGAACTTCCAGAAGAAAGCATAGATGAAAATCATGATTCTTCAAAGACTTCTTAGATTTGACATTAAAAGCTTTGTCCATAAGAGAAAAAAAGAAAAAAAATTGTCCTTCATTGAAATTGAAAAGGTTTTCTCTTAGAAAAACATTGTTAAGATAATGAAAATGAAAACACATAAAGCAAGCAATGAGTTAAATTACACCAAGATAAAACAATCTGACAAACATAGAATGTGGAGTATTCCCAAAGATAACATGCCTGGTATTTTAAAAAACATCAGTGTATAACTGATTCACTTTGCTGTAAACCTGAAGCTTACACAACATTGTAAGTCAACTATATTCCAATAAAAATTTTTAAAAAGATAATTGAAAAAAAAAATCAGTGTAGAGGATAAAAGAGGGGGATCCCATTAGACCAAAAGAGAGAGAACAAACCGAACTTGAGTACTGATTGGGGTGTAGGGCGGTGAGGAATCATTGAGGAAATTTCAGTGTAGACTGGCTACATTCAGTGGTATTAGTGATTTTTCGTTTTTCTGAGGTGTGGTTTTCTGTATTGTGGTTAAGTAGGAGAAAGTCTTATTTCTAGGATATATATGACTGAGAGGTGAAGAATTTTGATACTTGCAGTCACTGACTCAATGAACATGGGTTTGGGTGGACTCCGGGAGTTGGTGATGGACAGGGAGGCCTGGCGTGCTGCGGTTCACGGGGTCGCAAAGAGTTGGGCACGACTGAGCGACTGAACTGAACTGAACACATGAAAAGTGAATAGGTAAGCTGGAAAGTGTTAACAGTTGTCTCTAGATAACATATGTGATTATGTGTTAGTATTGTTTTAATTTTTTCTGCATGTTTGAATTTTTTTGTAATAGAGATGAGTGTTTTTAGAACTCGTTTCGGATGACGTATTCTTTGAAGATGGCCTTATGATTTGCAGTTCGTTTCTATAGATCTTATGAATATCCAGATATCTGTATTTATATTGCATACCTGAAAAATACTTGTAAAGAACCCACCTGCAATGTGGGAGACCTGGGTTCAATCCCTGGGTTGGGAAGATCCCCTGGAGAAGGGAACAGCTACCCATGGCAGTATTCTGTCCTAGAGAATTCCATGGACTATATAGTCCATGGGGTCCCAAAGAGTTGAGCATGCCTGAGTGACTTCACTTTCACTTTCACCTGAAAATAACTTTTTACTAGACTGCACTATGTAACACTGTCTACTTGAAAACTAGTATAGAAAACAGCTCTGTGAAATGCTTTGTAGTGTAAGGATGTTTTTTGAGAGCATTGTTTACTATGTCGTATGGCATCGTTTCTGGGAAAATGAGACTTCAGGTTTTAATAATAAGAAATGATGTGCTGCTTCTGATAAACTGGATTTTTGGCATGTTACAGATCTTGAGTCAGGTAAGTGAGCAGAACATTTATTTTGGCTACTAGAGAACTCACATCTCACTTGTGGCCTATACCTAGCAGGTGTACTTTTCAGCTGTACTTACGGCTGCTCTGTGATTTTCCTTCCCAACTCTAGTTTTTCCCTTAATCTGATTCCCTCATCTATTTTTTGGTTATATTTATTTTGCAAGATACTTTATGTCCAACAATATTCTAGCCATATTAAAAGCATTTAAGAAAATACATCTAATGATTTGGAAGTTACAGCCCCAAATACTGATTTTCACACTTATTACTATTAGTCATATAATATCTTGCTCCTAATTTCAGAGATCCTTTATCCTCTAACCAAATTTAGAATAAAAGGAGTATTACTAGAAAATTTTAAAATGTGTACTTTTAAGTATAATTAAATATGGAGTAACACGGTTGTAGCTATATTGGCAGAAAATACCTTATTTTGGTGTAAGGCAGGGGAGAGAACGAGGTCATTCTGTTCCATGGAAATGGAAATTCAACTGCAGTCAGAATTGGCATTTTTCTTGAGAATTTCATTTTTTAATTTCTTTTTTTTCCAACTAATGAAGGGAAGTAAATGTGCCTTTGTTTTATCTATAGCATTTCTGAAAGGATTATGATGTGCAAAAAATCCTAATGAAAATTATATTGGTTGCTCTTGAATGATATTCGAATTCTTCCCCTTCATACACAATAGTACCTCCCTTCTATTAAATGATACTTTATATTTTATAAAATATTCTTCAGCATCAGCATATTGATACAGATGTTATATTTACAATTTGCTCTTGCTACCTTCTTGGGAGTTGAAGTCTTCACATCACGTAGTTCTTTTTGGTGATTAATGTTTTATATTACCACTGATGCATTGTTGGACAGCAGAATGTTTAAAACAACACTATAAAATATGTTGTATGAATTAATAATGGCCAAGATGGTTTTTAGGACTTTATGTATATATATGACGTAGGATTGTCCTCTGATACATAAGTTTATGATGTTTATTCTAACTTTAAAAGAAGTATTCATTGATAAAGAAGGTTTTCTTTTTTTTACCTATGATTCTTAAGTCCAGTGGAATCTTCCACTGGTGATTTTTTTTCTTTTAAAGATCTGAGAATAGCTTGTTAAACTAAATTATCTTTAAAGGCTTTTGTACTTAGAAAACTAAGTTTTGATTTTATATTTGAACATGCTTAAATCTTAACCTTAGTAACCTATTATTTTCTACCGTAAGGGACATGCTAAAATGAATTGCCAAAATGGGCAGGGTTAGTTGTAAACACAGTTGTGAGTAATGTAAGGTTGTCAGCAGCAGCAGCAGCAGCCACCCCCTTTGCTCCAGGCAGAGTGATTCCTTAAAACTAGGATTAAGCTTTCCTCACTTACGTCTCTGGAATTCACTTTTCCTAGTTTGCCAAAATACAGCAAAAACAAGGTACACAGTTTTCTTTCTGTAGCATTTTTAAATGAAAGTATTATGCATTCTCATTTATTCATTCATTTCTTTTCTCAATGATTTAACACATAAAAATCAAGTTTAATTTTGTAGTAGTGCCTGCTGGTCATGTGGATGCTGTACAACATCTCCATTTATACCGCTTCACACGTCACTCACAGGACAAGTTCCCACAAAGGCCTGTTTTGTTATACTGTCGATCTGTCGATCCACCCTAAAGAAACCAGTTTCTAAACTATGCACAGCTTTGTAAATCAAGATGAACTGGTCAGAAACTGGATACGAAGCAAGCGAGAAACCAAATAATGCTCGCCAGTTAACAAGTAAAAAGTGTTGTATATAATAAAATTGCAGGTAATGAAATGGTGTGCATTCTAAGAATATGCTAGCAAGAAAGTTTACATCACATTCATACTCTAATCATAGATCGTCATTAGTTTATTTTTTTATTACTGTTGGAGTTAGGAAAATATAAGCAGTGCTTTTGGTAAGATATTCTAGGCAACAGAGGGCAGTGAGAGTAAAAGATGAAATGTGAACCTTAGTTCTGGGTATTTCTTAGCAAACCCTATATGCGATAACTAGGTGCCAAGGTTGATAAGAAGAGGAATTTGGTATTAGGCAGATTTCCTTCTTTCTGGCAACAATGAGCCACAGAAAAGAGGGGATATAATGGCATGCAGGATTTATTTTCCCAGGGACTCTCCATCTAGATCAGGAAAAAAAGAAAACCTATACACAATTCATAAGTAATAGAATATGTTTTTTACCACAGAATTAAATTCAAACATAATGTATTCACAGCTCAATTTATGGTTTTTTGAAAATACCCTTGAAATATTTTCTCTTTGAATAAATGTTTTGTCATTATTTTACCCTCTTATTTAGAGCATTAAAAAATATCAAGTGCTGTTCAGAAGTTTTTCTTTCAGATGATTTCTAAACATTGTGCTTTTAACTCAGTATTCAAATAACCTTCCAAAGAACCTGCATCTTTTGAGATGCTTTGTTTTCCTCCTTTTAAAAAATTTAAAAAAGAAAAGAAGCAAAGAGAACGAGAACTTAAACTATTCTTTATTCATTATTCCAACAGTAGGCAAAGACCAGGCTTCCACAACCAAAACAAGTTAGAGAATTCTCAGAGTACTTAGTGAAAATATGTAGCCTAGGTCTTGAGTCAAATGAACTTGTTACAAATTACAAAGCTGTTATGAAAACACATGACACATTTAAAAGTTCTCCTTCCTTCTTATTTCCCAACACATTTTGAGAAGAATATTATAAGAAAAAATTTTTTTTCCTCATAAAGCTCGTTTTCTACCAGTCATATGCATGTAGTTATCTTCTGTTTTGAAGAAACCAGGTTATCAAGGTAACTTTCCTAAGACATCTTTACATGAGAATACAGAAAGATTAAATTGAATAATTAAATATCTCCTTGCTTCCAGCTGCTTCTCCCTGGCTCTCCTTTCTGAAGTTGCTTAGTTTCTGCCCTCCCCTGCAGACTACATTTCAGGATTATCTAAAATCTGTTTAATTTCTCATTTCTCAGTAGTAAGACTTGAGTTGTCAAAACAGTAGGCTTAAAATATGATTGGATTTTCTTCTACTTTTTTTGAGATGTAGCTTGCATACAGTAAAGTGCATATATCTTAACTACATAGTTTGAATTGTAAAATGAATATGCATCAGAATCAGTGGGGATGATGTGCTTAAAATACTCCTGCCAGGAAATTAAAAAGTTCCCTAGATGATTCTGAGCTACATCCTGAGCTAAGAATCTTTGCCTTCATGAAGAGCCAAATTGATGATGTACATAAAAACACATAGTACACTGTAAAATGTTATGCAGGTTAAATTTAGGTTGCTGTTTAAAAAAAAGCTTAAATTTCTCATATGCCTTTTGGGGTTTGTAATGCTGACTCACTAGTGAAATTCTCGGTTTGTTTTTCTGTTTCTTTTTAAGAAAATTAATGCAAAACTTCATGATGGGGTATGTCAGCGTTGTAAAGAAGTTCTTGAATGGCGTGTAAAATACAGCAAGTACAAACCATTATCAAAGCCCAAAAAATGGTAAGTTAAGTTCCTTAATTATCTCACCAGCAATATCAATATCATATTACTTCATTTCCTGATTTTCAAAATTGTGTCCAGATAAATATTAGGGGAAATAGAGAAAAAATTTCCATTCTTCCATGTGAACTAGAATTTCATCTTGCATGCTGCATCCTGGCTTGTGAGGCAAATAGATTGAAAAGGTAGATTCATCATTCCTTTCCCCCTTCTTCCCTAAATAAATAATATACCATTTTTGTAGCATCCTGTTCAAAAATGAGACTAGGGTTTTTTATTTTGCACAAAATTCTATCTCCCAATGACAAGATAATGATGTTTGCTATTTTATTTACTAAATTAAATAATTTTTACCACAGGGGATCTTTAAAAGCATCTAACCTTTTAATTGGACCCATGAAGATTACTGAAATGGCTTAAATTGAGTATCATGAGTAAATCACTAGATTGATAACTTATAATTTCATTCCTTTGAAATTTTGCATCTACACGAAAAGACACTGGACTTTGTTTCTCATTTTTCTGTCCTTTACCTTCCTCTGTAATGTTGGGATTCTCTTTTATCAGCTTTACGTGTATCCTGATGCTGCCTCCTCACATCCTTTGGCTCAGCTGAGTAAGGGCCATATTGGAGGGTAATTGCTGCCTGAAAGAGAATACTGATCATTTTAAATATAAGAATTAGCATCAGTGTGTGTGATATTGTTTTGACAATTATGAATTTTAATTTGATAATTTATATAGGAGCTATTTGAATGCATTTGTTCATTGTTGCTTTATTTTCCTTCTAGCTATTCAGTACTGACATCTTCCTTAAATGTATTCCCTCTTCCTTTTTGGGAGGAAATGTTAATTAAATAAGTTTGGAAGGTTAGTCTAAATAATAAGTATGTTATAATCTTTGCTGTTCATTTATTTTGAAATTTTATGTCAACTTTTTTGTGGATTTTTAGCTCAAGCTATGGGGTAATTTGTTTATTTGAGAACAACAGCTTTGAATGTTTTAATTTGGGCAATTTAGTTTGCTCAAGATGCTTCTTTTTAATACTGAATGGTTAAAAACCTCAAGTAAGGATAGACTAACTTCAGCTTTTTAGAATTTTTATTTTTGTATTGCTCTTTCAGAGCAAATTTTTAGTATTTATTTTAGGTATAGCTGACCCCTTTTAAAATAGCTCTACGTTTTTCTCTCTCCTGTTTTCCAGCCTTTTCTTGTACTCTCTAGGATTTCTTCCCCGAAGAAAACACATCTAAAGAAAATTTAAAATTTATGCTCATTGGCCTAAATTAGCATTAGGGAAATTTGGCAACTGTTTGTACTATTCAATGCTAGATTTCCATGAATAAATTAACTCTGTCCCCTACAATTGAAATTAGATGCTGATTCACAATTAACCATGTAGTTTTAGTTAATAGACCTAACACGAAATTTGTAGTTTTTTGAATATTTTCAACAGGTCTTTTAAAAAATTTTTTTATAATACAAAGGTATTTTGAGATTTCATCACCAGTCTCCTTTTTTCTCTTGTAGTACTATTTCCTAAAAAAATTTGAAGTATAGGTAATAAGTATTTATATAGCCATAGAGTTGTAATAGAGTCACGTTATATAACAAAGGAAATCATTGAAAAATATTTGTTCCTTACCCATTATCTGTATTTTAATCTCTTTAATTTGTGCTGTGTCCTTTATGTGTATCTTCATTGAATGTGCCAACATGTGAAAGGTCATATCAATTATACATTTTCCAGATGGTATAACTTGCTGTAGAATTTCTGAACTGAGTGATACATAGCTCTTGAATATTCACTCTTTTTGTGTATTGCTTATGGTCTTAATATTTTTATGGCTCCAGAAGAATTTGCATACTATAAATCCTAGAAAAACAAATATTTTATTCAAATATAAAGACTCAGTTAAAAATAAAAGTAAAAGGAAACAGTATTAGTAGCAAGTTTATGTTTAATTCTGGAGAACTTACAGCAACCTAAGAATGATTGAATGTAGACACATGGACCCAAAGGTCAGCAACTCCGTCCTGTCTTGGAGTCACTGAAGTTAGGGCAGCTCATGGTGATGCTGCTAGTACTGGTACTATGTGACTCAGAGGCCTTCGAGATGAGAGCTAGAGAGGAGCTGCTGTTCTGTATCACCGTGAAGCAGATGAAGTCAGCCATAGAGTAGCTAACAGTGAGTGCAGAATAAAGGAGATACAATGCTGTACAAATACCAAAGTACAGGTAACAAGACTTTAATCCGGAAGGAAGACCTCTAGGAATAAAGAAGCCCAAACTAATTCGAAACAGTGATAGAGCTCCTGAGAGACTAAGAAACTGCTAGTTAAGACAAGGTCTGAACATGTTATCTAGGAAGTCCACTTGCCTGGCCTAGAGTATCATGAATTTCAGATGACATTAGAATTCTAGATTACATTAGGCATGTTAGAAAGCCTAGCTTTCAAACTCCAAACCCAGATTGAGAGTGTTCTGAAGAGTGTAAATCACCTATGTATACTTTGTTGTCTCTGCATATCAAAACTTGACCAATATTATAAGGATTTAAATCCATTGATAAAAAGATGATTAAAGTAGCATAATTTATTTGAAATTTTAAATGTTTTATTCAATCTAATCACTTATAAATTAAATTTGTCCTTTGTTAAGATTTGTATAGGAAGTTTACTTTGACACTAGATGTGTCTTTGTGTAAAGATTGCTTTTCCAGCACCCTGAATATTACATTCAGTTAAAATGTTGAGCATTGTTTCGCTTGTCTGTCTCATACCACAGATTATGTAACCCAATGAGGTACATGAAGAAACGTTCAGCAGAACATAAAATGTAGGAGGAGAAAGTGCTGTTTATAAGTAACAATTCTTTTAGAATGAAGTAATATTCTGAATATTGGGAAAATTAAAGCATTTTCTCCCATTTGTTTGGCATGTGAATCATCAAAAACTCTGCACATCTAGCAAATATCCATTGTCTATGAGATCTGATATCAAACGTTAGATTCAAGAAAAAAAAAGAGTTTGATATCTAAACTCAAACTTCTTTGTTTCATTCATGGGAAGCAAAAATTGTGTGGTGTTGTGTAAGTGGCAGAAAATATTTTCATGTTTCTCTTTCACCTTCAGTAAGGTGATGTGCTACAGGATTTGTATAAGCATTTTCTTTATGATGGTTTCTCCCAGTTACTGGAAACAACCCTGGACCATCTGAATAGATGTCTGAACTTGAGTTAAAAGAGGAAAGAGTTGAAAACTGTGTATTTGCTAGAGAGATGGGAGGATGACTGTGAGGGGAAGGGGATAAAATGCCTGTCACCTATTAGTAATGTGTGAACAATGGGATACTGATACAATACTACCCTTTGATAGGATAATTTTAAATGTCATTGAGTATACAAAGCTTTAGGTCTTTATAGAAATAAAGTGAAAGGCTTATAAAGATAATGTTTAGTTTTTTATAGCTTCTTATCTCTGTAAAAGCAATAAGATGAACTGCCATCCTTGTTTTACACTCTGCCCCTTAATCAGAAGTCAGCGTAGTTGTACCAAGATTTCCCTATCATTTTGGCTCATATCTTTTGATTTTAAAGCAAGAAATTGCTACTCCCTGGTGGAGGGCTGTTGTGGTGCTGAGACAGACTTCTCCCTTGACACCTGAATAGTATAATCATTAAGATTACTATTAGATGTAAGAATTGTGGTTCAGAACAGGACTAAATCTTTTTTGTATAAAAGCTCATTTTTCAAGAGGAATTCCCTGGTGGTCCATTGGTTAGAATTGTGCACTTTCACTGCCCAGGGCATGGATTCAGTCCCTGGTTAAGGAATTAAGATCTTGCGAGCTGCAAGGCAAGGCCAGGAAAAAACAAACAAAAAAACCCCCTCATTTTTCAAGTGCCCCGTTTTTAACTTTTGGAAAATAAAAACCCAAAGATAAATTAAAACCATTTGTTACCGTTCCTGGTCAGTCCCAAGCCATTCATGAACACTGTAAATAATTTTAGATGTAGAGCTAAAAGTTACTGGAAAAGCAAGAAATCTTAAAAATGTAAAGTAATTTGTAGAGTCTTGATATTCTTCACTTAAAACTCATTTATAGACATTTATATTATTTTCCAGGTACTAGAAATACGGATGATTAAAAACTGCCTTTTCTCAAGCAACGTAAGGAAATGAACTCTTACATATACTCCTTTCTTTTTCTTAAAGAAGAATCCCTCTGGGCTCAGAGGGATTAAATGTCTACCCAAGATAAGAAAGTAAAGCAGATGGAGTTAAGATTCAAATGCAAATTGTCCTATTTCAAAGCCCCATGTTTTTACTCTCCCATAGTGAATTCTCAGTATTTTATTATTCACTTAAAAAGTCCTTTTTCCCTCTTCACCAGAGCTTAATATTAAATTTAATAGAAGTCATCTGTGTTGTTTATGGAAATTTCCAACTTCTGAGTCCAACATATATAGCCCTGCTTTTTTTTTTTTTTTTTAAATAACATGTATCTATAGACAATAGATTTTACTTTGAGGTCCTGAAATGCCTATGCTGTTACCTAGAAACTTCTTATGCCTTGTGTTTCAGGTAACCAAGCAACCTTTTTCTCCTGTTAATTTCAAAATGTGGCCCGTTAATACCCACATTTGTGTTAAAATCTCTATCTAGCCTGCTTTCTTTTCTCTTTCTACCCATTAAAAAACAAATCACCAGTTTATGTAGTATTAGCTCACATTTAAAATTGTCATGGTATTAGAAGAGAAAGGAGAAGCTAGTATAAAATAGCAACAGGCCACAAACAGATTAGAGTCTGGGAGGGGAGGGTTTTGCCTCCCAGGGAACTTTTGGCGAGGTCTGGAGATATTTTTGGTTGTCATGACCAGACCATCTGTGAGGGATGCTACTGAGGCCAGGTATAGGCTTAGCATCCTACAGTGTACAGGACAGCCCCATAACAAAGATACATCCAGCCTGACATGTCAGTAGTGTCTTGGTTGTTGTATACAAAATAGATGGATACTCACAGGGTCGAGCCACTGAAACCTCATGTGTATTTTAGTTCAGTGATTTTCAAACTTTTCAGCTGTAGAATTTTTGAATAAAACAAAAGCTTACCCCAGAGTCTGTAGAATATGATAGGCCAAAGTGGAACTGTCCTGAATGAAGAGAGGGGAGTCAAGACCTTATAGGCCATAAGAAGAGTGTTGATTGAAAGTAGATTTCATCCTAAAAATATTTCAAGTAAAGAGGAGAACTGGTATAACATATCTTAGAACCACATTGCTGTGGGGATGTCTGGACAAGTAGTTTCAGGACATGTGAGTACTTTATGCCTAAAAACACTGCTACAGAGTAACTCTTCCTGGTCCTCACATTCAGCAATTGTACTCCTTACATGATAATTTTGAAGTGTATTGCCTCTTAATTTTTCTCTCCACAGACTGCTCTGGTACAACCCTTATTTCTTCATGCTTCGTTGCATTAAATAAATGCATTGTCCTCTGTCTCACCTCTATTATTCCCTTGCTCCAGATGAATAAAATAGTGTTTTCGAAAGGTTTACTTCACATAAATATTTCAAGGCCCTTGTAGGGGAAGAGTTGGGTCTCCAGTAGCAGGGAGCTAAGTTTTATATGTTTACTGTTTGATGTTATATTGGAGCACAGCCAGTTAACAGTGTTGTAATAGTTTCAGGTGGACAATAAAAGGACTCAGCCATACATATAAATGTATCTGTTCTCTCCCAAATTCCTGTCTGTTCCAGGCTGCCACTTAACACTAAGTAGAGTTCCCTGTGCTATACAGTATTAACTTCTTTATTTTCAAAGGGAAGAAGTATTGTACTCTTAAAGAGTACCACTGCCCTCATTTTCCAAAGAAAGCAAATTAATGCAAAAAGAAAGCACCAGGTATATCCACTAGCTAATGGTTAAATCATGACAGTACCTAGCACTCATTCTTTGGTGCTGAATTATTCTATTTGTCCATCAGCTGGCATTTATTACTTGCATTTTTTCATTGAGCAAACACCATAACATGAATCTCCTTTAACCAGTTATAAGCATATTTTAGATAGATAGATTCCATTTGTAAGTATCCCAAGTTGTACTTGCTTTCAGCACTTAGGAACTGAGCATATTATTTAGTTCACTATGAGGCGTATGAAAAATAATGTTTGCAGTATGCAGTGGTCAGTCCAAATTGAGCCCTCATTTCTCCATATAATCTGAATTTATAGTATCTGAGTGAAGATCCATTATTTAGGTGGCTGATTCTACAATCCACAAGTTTTAAAACATTTTGCCTTGCCTCACTTGATGTATTGTAAAACTGAGCACATTTATCAGTTCTTCCTATTCCAGAAGCATAGCTTGTTATTAAAATAAACCTTTGACAAGTCTCTGAGCCATCATTGGCATAAAGGTATAATGCATGCAAGGAAGAAATAGATTCAGGGGCTTCCTTGGTGGCTCAGCGGTAAAGAATCCACCTGCCAATGCAGGAGACACAGGTTCGATCCCTGGTTGGGGAGGATCCCCACATACCACGGAGCAACTAAGCCCTTGCGCCACAGCTACTGAACCTGTGCTTTAAATCCTGGGAACTGTAGCTGCTGAGTCCAGGTGCCTCAACAACTGAAGCCCAAGTGCTCTAGAGCCCAGGAGCCACAATCTGATTGTATAATCAGATTATCCTTATTTAACCTCCAAAAGCCAATAAACCTGCCATGGATTTGAAAGATAATTTAGTAAAATCTGTATGTTACTTTGGGGCTTCCCCGGTGGCTCAGTGGTAAAGAATCCACCTGCCCATGCAGGAGACACAGGAGATGTGGGTTTGATCCCTTTGTTTGGAAAATCCCCTGGAGAAGGAAATGACAAGACCCACTCCAGGATTCTTGCCTGGGAAATCCCATGGACAGAGGAGTCTGGCAGTCTGTGAGGTTGCAAAGAGTTGGATACGGTTGAGCAACTGAGCACACACACACATTTGTGTGTGTTAGAAACAAAATTCTCTTGAGGAAGAGTCCATGGTAATGATGAAGGATATTACTGCAAGCATAGTTCTTTTCTGACAAAGAAGTGGGATTGCTAGGATAACAGACAAGAAATTTGGTTCAGTTTGCAGTTATTTTGAATAGCAACTTCACTGTATAAGACACTGTGTTATGTATTATAGAAAATACCAAAATGACTCTGATACTAAGAAATTCCCAACTTGTTAGGGGAAATGGGCCCACAGATAACTCATCGAAAGATTGCAGGTGTAGGTGTAAGTAAAAGACAGAGACCCAAAGGATGCAAGTTAAGACTGCTGAGGAGTAATAAAATGAAAACAGGAGAGATAAATCTGGAAAAGGTAGTGGGTGCTGTAAACAGCAGAGAAGAAAATGGCCCCCCACTCGAGTACTCTTGCCTGGAAAATCCCGTGGACGGAGGAGCCTGGCGGGCTGCTGTCTATGGGGTTGCACAGAGTCGGACATGACTGAGCGACTTCACTTTCACTTTTCACTTTCATGCATTGGAGAAGGCAATGGCACCCCACTCCAGTACTCTTGCCTGGAAAATCCCGTGGACAGAGGAGCCTGGTAGGCTGCAGTTTATGGGGTCACGAAGAGTCTGACAGGACTGAGCGACTTCACCTTCACTTTTCACTTTCATGCATTGGAGAAGGAAATGGCAACCCATGCCATTGTTGTTGCCTGGAGAATCCGAGGGACGGAGGAGCCTTGTGGACTGCCGTCTCTGGGGTCGCACTGAAGTGACGCAGCAGCAGCAGCTGTAAACAGTGTTTACTGGAAACACTATGAGGAAGGCACCAGGGAATGGAGGGAAAATGGACAAGAACCCCCTGTTCTCTTTGATGGACATGCAGATACTTACGAACTGTCTATATGTCTTGTTCTGGAGTCTACATAAGTGGCCATTTGTTCATTCATTTGCTCTATTTTGCCTGTCAAAAGAAGATCTGCTTTGCATATACATTTAATGAAGAGAAAACAAGATAGGATTTTGGTTTAGTTGTTGGATTTCTAGCCTTAAAAAGTGTGTTGATTAGTATTTCTTTGACTTTTTAATAAAAATAAACATTGTTATATGCTACGAGATGATCCTCTACTTCTGCTTCATTGACTACACCAAAGCCTCTGACTGCAGATCACAGCAAACTGTGGAAAATTCGTAAAGAGATAAGAATATCAGACCACCTAACCTGCCTCCTGAGAAACCTATATGCAGATTAAGAAGTAACAGAACCAGATATGGAACAACAGACTGGTTCAAAATTGGGAAAGTATTATGTCAAGTCTGTATATTGTCAGCCTGCTTATTTAACGTATATGCAGAGTACATCATGTGAAATGCTGTGCTGGATGAAAATAACAAGCAAGAATCAAGATTGCTGGGAGAAATATCAACAACTTGAGATATGCAGATGGTATCACTCTAATGGCAGACAGTGAAGAGGATCTAAAGAGCCTCTTGATGAGGGTAAAAGAGGAGAGTGAAAAAGCTGGCTTAAAACTCAACATTCAGAAAGCTAAGATCATGGCATCTGGTCCCATCACTTCATGGCAAATAGAAGGGGAAAAAATGGAAACAGTGGGAGATTTTATTTTCTTGGGCTCCAAAATCACTGCAGATGTTGACTGCAGCCATGAAATTAAAAGGGGCATGCTCCTTGGAAGAAAAGCTGTGACAAACCTAGACAGCTTATTGAAAAGCAGAGACATCGCTTTGCCAACAAAGGTCTCTGTAGTCAAAGCTATGGTTTTTCCAGTAGTCATGTATGTATGTGACAGTTAGACTGTAAAGAAGGCTGAGTGCTGAAGAATTGATGCTTTCGAATTATGGTGCTGGAGAAGACTCTTGAGAGTCCCTTGGACAGCAAGGAGATCAAACCAGTCAATTCTAAAGGAAATCAACCCTGAGTATTCATTGGAAGGAATGATGCTGAAACTGAAACTCCGGTATTTGGCTACCTGGTGTGAAGAACCGACTCATTGGAAAAAACCTTGATACTGAGAAAGACTGAAGGCAGGAGAAGGGGGCAACAGAGGGTGAGATGGTTGAATAGCATCATCGACTCAACGGACATGAGTTTGAGCAAACTCCGGAAGATGGTGACAGGAAAGTCTGGTGTGCTGCAGTTCGTGGGGTTGCAAAGAGTCAGACACAACTTAATGAGTGAACAACAAGATGATCAATCCCTCCATATATACCAGTGTATGACAAGGAATTATATACATATGTATATGTGTGTGTGTGTGTGTGTATACAGACATATATGTAGTATTTATGTATGTACACACACATACAGAGTGTGAGCTTAACCTCTTTGTTTTAGCTCTTCAGCTCCAGCATTGCTTATAATAGTTTGAGGCTCTTATAATAGTTTGGTTAATCAGTAATTTGAGAGTTGTGTCACCACATTCCAAGAGTATTAAAATGTCCTAGAGTGGAATTTTAGTCACAGGCCATTCTACGTCATATCATAGTACAGTGACTGTAAACCCTGGCTTTATTACTGCCCAGGTCTTTAGTCCATTAGACTAAAGCCATTAAGTTTTAGTCCTCCTTATTAAGGAGAGCTTTTAGTACTGTCATCACTTGTGCACCTGTGCAAAAAGCCTACTTTTTGACATTAATATTGATTGATACAGCAAGCTTTGATTTTAAATTGCCTGCTCCAAGTAATAGTTTTGAGAAGTAATTTCCATTTTCTCTTTTTTCTAAACTACTGTTGGCCGGAAGTGAAGATTTTGTACTCTTTTAAGAATTATTCTAAGTCAAATCCACTGAAACAGGAAGTAATAAAATATCTCCACTTATTTCAGATACATTCACTGTGAAGAGAATTAAACTTCTATTCCAAGTTCTTGAAATCTGTAGACATTGTTTCCTTAAAAACATTTCTTAAGTAGCACATGATGTAATTCCTTAATATGGTTTCAAGTTCTTTTTATGTTAGTACAGATTACTTAGAGCCACTATAGGAACTTTCACTTTATAGATCTCTGTCAGGGTTCGGTTCAGTTCAGATGCTCAGTCGGGTCCGACTCCTTGTGACCCCATGGACTGCAGCATGCCAGGCTTCCCTGTCCGTTACCAACTCCCGGAGCCTACTCAAACTCAGGTCCATTGTGTCGGTGATGCCATCCAAGCATGTCATCCTCTGTCATCCCCTTCTCCTCCTGCTTTTAATCTTTCCCAGCATCAGAGTCTTTTCCAGTGAGTCAGTTCTTCGCATCACGAAGCCAAAGTATTGGAGTTTTAGCTTCAGCATTAGTTCTTCCAATGAATAAGCAGGACTGATTTCCTTTAGTATGGACAGGTTGGATCTTCTTGCAGTCCAAGGGACTCTCAAGAGTCTTCTCCAACAGCACAGTTCAAAAGCATCAATTCTTTGGCACTCAGCTTTCTTCATAGTCCAATTCTTACAGCTGTACGTGACTACTGGAAAAACAATAGCTTCGAAGACGGACCTTTGTTGGCAAAGTAATGTCTCTGCTTTTTAATATGCTGTCTAGGTTGGTCATAGATTTTCTTCCAAAGAGCAAGCGTCTTTTAATTTCATGGCTGCAGTCACCATCTGCAGTGATTTTGAATCCCTAAAAAAATAAAGTCTCTCACTGTTTCCATTGTCTGCCCATCTATTTGCCATGAAGTGATGGGACCAGATGCCATGATCTTCGTTTTCTGAATGTTGAGTTTTAAGCCAGCTTTTTCACTCGCCTTTGCACTTTCATCAAGAGGCTCTTTAGTTCCTCTTTGCTTTCTGCCACAAGGATGGTGTCATCAGCATATCTGTGATTCTTGATCTTTCTCCTGGCAATCTTGATTCCAGCGTGTGCTTCATCCAGCCGGCCATTTCTCATGATGTACTCTGCATATAAGTTAAATAAGCAGGGTGACAGTATACAGCCTTGACGTACTCCCTTTCCTATTTGGAACCAGTCTGTTGTTCCATGTCCAGTTCTAACTGTTGCTTCCTGACCTGCATACATATTTCTCAGGAGGCAGATCAGGTGGTCTGGTATTCCCGTCTCTTGAAGAATTTTCCAGTTTGTTGTGATCCACACAGTCAAAGGCTTTGGCATAATCAATGAAGCAGAAGTAGATATTTTTCTGGAACTCTCTTGCTTTCTCGATGACCCAGTGGATGTTCCCAATTTGATCTCTGGTTCCCCTGCCTTTTCTAAAACCAGCTTGAACATCTGAAAGTTCACGGTTCATGTACTGTTGAAGTCTGGCTTGGAGAATTTTGAGCATTACTTTACTAGTGTGTGAGGTGAGTGCAATTGTGTGGTAGTTTGAGCATTCTTTGGCATTGCCTTTCTTTAGGATTGGAATGAAAACTGACTCTTTCCAGTCCTGTGGCCACTGCAGAGTTTTCCAAATTTGTTGACATATTGAGTGTAGCACTTTTAGGATTTGAAATAGCTCAACTGGAATCCCATCACCTCCAACAGCTCTGTTCATAGTGGTGCTTCCTAAGGCCCACTTGACCACACATTCCAGGATGTCTGGCTCTAGGTGAGTGATCACGCCATTGTGGTTATCTGGGTCATGAAGATCTTTTTTGTATAGTTCTTCTGTGTATTCTTGCCATCTCTTCTTAATATCTTCTGCTTCTGTTACGTCCATACCATTTCTGTCCTTTATCGAGCCCATCTTTCCATGAAATCTTCCCTTGGTATCTCTAATTTTCTTGAAGAGATCTCTAGTCTTTCCCATTCTGTTCTGATGTCTCTATTTGCATCGGTCACTGAGGAAGGCATTCTTATCTCTCCTTGCTATTCTTTGGAACTCTGCGTTCAAATGGGTATATCTTTCCTTTTCTTCTTTGCCTTTAGCTTCTCGTTTCTCTGTTATTTGTGAGGCCTCCTTAGGCAACCATTTTGCCTTTTTGCATTTCTTTTTCTTGGGGATAGTCTTGATCGTCATTGTGAGTTTCTATTATTTGTCCACGAAGGGTGGAGTAGCACAGCTCACTGTTTACGAAAGTACCTAGTCATCTCATGTGAGAGTATTGTAAGTGGAGCTGAATTATCATAAAGGTTAAAGTCTAATAATAAGACCAGGAAATGAAGGCAGTACCAGAAAAGTTGTGGCAGAAAGTCTATTCCAGAAATACTAAAAATATCAGATCAGTTCTTTTCCAATTGATGTTTATTGTCTAGATCAGTGGTTCTCAAAGCTTTTGTTCTCAGGACCTCTTTCTTTATATTGTTAAAAATTACTGAGGACCCAGATAGCTTGATTTATGTCAGCTTTTATGCATTATATCTAATGGTATTTATTAGATATAATGATATTTATTGTTTTAGATATGAAAATTGAGACTTGAAAATAATTATTTTATAAAGAATGTGAATGTAAGCAACCATTAAAGGTTAATGTCATGTTCCTAGTGCAGGTTGGAAAAGAATTTCCAGACATGAGACAGAATGAGAGGGAAATAAAGTTCATTAGAATGGGAGACACTGTTAGAACAGCAGGCCAGCTCAAGGGAGAATTGACATTGAACAGTGGTCCTTAGTCCACTTTTATACCCATGGTTCAGGGAGTGGGCTAGGGGTCTTGCGGGTTATTTGCTGATTGGATGAGGCATATATACTGGGTGGGGGAAGAAGGGGAAGCCTGTGTGGGTTAGGAGGGGAGACAGGTTATACTGCTCAGAAGGACATGAAATCTCTTAATAATTACAACATGGGGGAGGGAAGGATGAAAAGGGTCTGGTTTTTCTGTTCCTGCATTCCAAGACCCTTCTTGGTTTTATCTGCTATTTTGTCCTTGGGTCACCACATTTAATACTAATAATTTTTTATGAAAAATAACTTTTGAAACAAAAATATTAGTGAGACAAGTGGCATTGTTTTATATATTTATGAATTTCATTAGTGTCTGACTAGTAGAAGGAAAATGAAGCAGTACATTTTTAAAATAGTGTAAGTAAATATCAATGAAAGTAAAAGAGGAGAATGAAAAAGTTGGCTTAAAGCTCAACATTCAGAAAACTAAGATCATGGTATCTGGTCCCATCACTTCATGGCAAATAGATGGGGAAACAGTGTCAGACTTTATTTTTTTGGTCTCCAAAATCACTGCAGATGGTGATTTCAGCCATGAAATTAAAAGATGCTTACTCCTTGGAAGGAAAGTTATGACCAACCTAGATAGCATATTAAAAAGCAGAGATATTACTTTGCCACCAAAGGTCTGTCTAGTCGAGACTGTGGTTTTTCCAGTGGTCATGTATGGATGTGAGAGTTGGATTGTGAAGAAAGCTGAGCGCCGAAGAATTGATGCTTTTGAACTGTAGTGTTGGAGAAGACTCTTGAGAGTCCCTTGGACGGCAAGGAGATCCAACCAGTCCATCCTAAAGGAGACCAGTCCTGGGTGTTCATTGGAAGGATTGATGCTGAGGCTGAAACTCCAATACTTTGGCCACCTCATTCAACGAGTCGACTCATTGGAAAAGACCCTGATGCTGGGAGGGATGGGGGCAGGAGGAGAAGGGGACGACAAAGGATGAGATGGCTGGATGGCATCACCAACTCGATGCATGTGAATTTGGGTAAATCCAGGAGTTGGTGATGGACAGGGAGGCCTGGCGTGCTGTGATTTACGCGGTTCGAAAGAGTCGGACACGACTGAGTGACTGAACTGAACTGAATGGAAGTAAATATTAATAACCCTTTCCAGATGATTATAGAAATTCATCTTTGGTACAGCATAGAATCTGAAACCATATCAGTAAACACTTCTTATACTAAAATCCACTGGTGTGTCTTGCCAGTTGATCTTTCACCCATGCATGGTTTTGTAACATCATGCATTTTGCTAGTTTGGAAAATACTAATTCATTTTAATTATACAGATCTTCCAAATGTTGCTGTGTTGTATTATGCAGTTTAAAATGTTGTGTTGATAATGGAAGGATGTCATTTAAAAGTGTGGGTTTTTCATTTTTGTTGTTGGTTTGTGGAGGTGACAAATACAGTAATTACTAATACAGTTTGGTGTGCTGTCTTTGTTCTTGCTAAGTTTCAGCACTTTTAGTAACTATTATTAAAAATGAGACTCAAAGAAGTTAAAGTGACTTTCAGTGATTATATGGCAAGGGTATGTCAAAGCTGGACTAGATCTAGTTCTCTTGCTTCCCAAATCAAAATGCATAATAATTTCTAGTATTTACAGTGATCTTGAAAATAAAATTTTATCTCTTGAATTTTACCCTTAAATGGATAGTAAACATTTTTTAGCTTTTATTTTCTTTTATCTTCTTTCTAAGGGCCAGGGTGACTGGCCCTTAAGGAGAACCATTGCCCTTCCTTTCTTATGGGGTCCTTCTTATACCCCACCAATGGAAAATTCTCTGAAGGGATGGTTAATTTTTAGCTTGTAGTTGAGTCCTGTAGCCGGAGGTCTGGTATCTGGTGGTCTCACAGCTTTGAGAAGATAGGCGCACCAGTGGGAAAACAGAATGTCATTTGAGCAATTTGGTCAAACTCAAGGATCACTGGGATTTTATTCTTAGTTTGCAAGGTCAACATACTGAGACATCTTATCAGTGAGACCCCACGTGGGCCCTATCAGCTAGTGGTTCATAGGAGTGGTTCATAGGAGTAACCTGTGGTTTTATTTGACCAGGTTCCACTAAAATGGTTAGTTGTGGTGTATGCATGGACAAGATTTATTGTTTCTGGGAATTGTAGTCCATGAAAATATGAAAAGAAGACCAAGCCACCATTATTTTAACTTCTCTGCAGTTCTCTTAGTAATGAACTCATAAAATATTCAAAATATAGCTATTTTCAGGGGAAATTAGGTAAAATTTATATTTAGGTCAATTTCAAGTTTTTCCTTACTACTCGTTTTGTAGGAAAAAATAGGAGTGATTGTCTAACTTACAGGTGTTTTTAAAGATGTTTCAAGATACTGCACAAGTTCTATGACAACTTGGAATGTATATCTTTTATCATTAAAATAATTTCTAAACCATCTTGTGCTTAAGATCAAGATTCTTAGGCTGGACAAATGTGACGTTAGAAGAAGAAAAAAGCTGAAACTCAAATTACTTTCACATCTTCTCTCTACTCCCCATGAAGACATAAAGCCTAGGTTAAGAGGTTTGAAAGCAAAGGGGCACAAAGATCTCAAGTCTGTGATTGAGAAACTTGAAGGTTGTAAACATATAAAAAAGGTATATAATTTATCTTTCAACAAACATTTCACATTTATGAAAAGGAAACATTTTAAAAATGTGTCTATGTGTGTATTTCCTTATAAGATAGGTAGATTTATATTCACTAGCCTAACAACCTGTTTTTCCGAGTGGATTTAAATTTAAAAGAGCATAATTGCTTGCAGCAACAAAATTCCTTGTCTTTTCAACCAGCTTTGAGGATATTGGAAAATTCACCTATCTAGGCAGTAGTACTTTGATGTGGTTCAAGAGTTCTCAAGTGCTTAGGTGCATAAGAATTTCTTGAGGAGTTTGTTAACGGACAGATTCTTGGGACCCATCCCCAAGATTCTGATTATGTAAATAACGGGTGTAGCAGAGGGATCTGCATTTTAATAAGCTATGCCAGTGTTTGAGCCAGTGCCGAAAGTCACTGTCTTGAGGATTAGATGGGCCGGAGAGTGTAGAGTCTGCTCTCTTTTTACTCTGGATTCCAAAACAGGATATCCCATTTTTGAGCCTATTTTACATGTAAATTTTAACATTAACAGTTCTATAAATACAGTTTTATCCTTGAATTAGCAATTTGAATACTTAAGGATTAGTTTACCCCCGGAGTCCCTGTTATAAAACAGCATATTCATAGAAATGAATTTCTTTGAAGCCTCAGAAGAACCTAACCAAAACAGTTGCTTTAAAATTATTTTAAAAACTTTAAAAAATTGAAGCCAAAAAATACTGAGATATTTTTCTAGCCCATTTATATTGGTAGGACTTTGTATGTATTGTAATAGCATGAAATTTTAACCTAACTTTTATTTCAAAGTAATTAAGTAAAGCTGTTTGGAAAGTCAAAACACAAGCATATCAAATAATTTAGCAAACAATTTTCAAAACTATTTTCACTTTGATTGTGAAGACTTTTTAATTCTAATTTATATTCCCCAGAGCTCTAACATGCAGTAAAATATACATGTTATAATAAACAGTGTTAAAAAACAAAATTCAACTGAGTGACTTTTAAAGATTTTATTGACTTTGTCTCACTTAGAAGATGGAAAGGATCTGTGAGGAACTGTAGAAAATGAAAGGCTTTTGTAGGTAGAAAGGAATGGTAACAAGAAAGTCACACTAGACAGAAAAGCAGGTTGGTTATTGCAGAGTCACTTTTCTTTAGGGAATAACAGGGGTCTTATCAGGCTGAGTACCTAGCTTGTGCTGATCAGACAATTTGTGATTGATTTAAGGGGCTTCCCCAGGTGGCTGCAGTGGCAAAGAATTTTCCTACCAGTGCAGCCTACTCAGGGGACATGCGTTGGATCCTTGCATAGGAAAGATCCCTTGGAAGAGGAGATGGCAGTACACTCTAGTGTTCTTACCTGGACAATGCCATGTACAGAGGAGCCTGGTGATCCATGGGTTCACAGAGTCAGATATGACTGAGCACGTATTCAGGATTGGTTTAAAATTACATTTCTGGGAGAGCCAAAACTGAAATTAAGTCTCAGTTTGATGATTTGGGGGGCTTCCCTGGTGGCTCAAATGGTTAAGAATCTGCCTGCAGTGCAGGAGACCAGGTTTGATCCCTGGGTCAGGAAGATCCCTTGGAGAAGGAAATGGCAGCTCACACCATCATTCTTGCCTAGAGAATCCCATGGACAGAGGAGCCTGGTGGGCCCCAGTCCATGGGGTTGCAAATAGTCGGACACGACTGAGTGACTAACACTTCGACTTTTGATGATTTGGGGCTTAGC
Organism: Capricornis sumatraensis; assembly: GCF_032405125.1. Classification (NCBI taxonomy): domain Eukaryota; kingdom Metazoa; phylum Chordata; class Mammalia; order Artiodactyla; family Bovidae; genus Capricornis; species Capricornis sumatraensis. Next base: position 56,272,813 of record NC_091074.1, read on the forward strand.
CTAACTAAGTCTATATGGGGGCCAGTTGTTTTGTTTTAACAACAGTTTTGTAAGTTTTGACAAATGAATGCATTTGTGAGACTGACATCACAGTTAAGATACAAGACAGTTCTGTCACCCCCAAGCATTCCTTTATGGCACTTGGTATCCTGCTACCTCACTCCCAGGTCCTGGCAAACACCGATCTGTTTTCTCTCCCCATGCTTTTGCCTTCTTGCAGAATGTCATATATAGGAATCACATAGTATATGGTCTTTGAGGCTGACTTCTCTAACTTAACATAGTGGATTTGAGATTCATCCACATTGCTGTGTAAATCAGTGGTTGGGTCTTTTTATTGCTAAGTAGTATTCCTTCAGGATGTATCAAAGTTGTTCGTCTGTCCCCTGGCTCATGGTCATTTAGGTTTTGCTAGTTTTTGGTGATCGTGAACTATCCTGCCATAAACATTCATATGCAGGGTTTTGTGTGAATGTATAGTCTCATTTCTCTTGAGTAAATATCTGGTAGTTGAGCTCACTGGGTTTATGTTAACAGTATGTTTAGAATAAATTGTCTAACTAGTTTCCATAGTGGCTGTATCATTTGCATTCTCAATAGCAGTGTGTGAGAGCTCCAGATGTTTAGCATCCTTATCAATACTTAGGATTGTCAGGGGTTTTTTTTCCCCCCTTGAAGTCTTGTTTTGTTCTTTTTGAACCATAAGTGTGAATAGCACTATCTCATTTTGATTTTAATTTGCATTTTTTGATCACCAGTGATGCTAATCATCTATTCCTGTGCTCATTTTGCATCCTTATCTTTTTTTCTATACATATATTTAGCTCATGTTTTGATTAAGTTGTTTTGTTTCACTTATTACTGAATTTTGAGAATTCTTATATATTATCGGTGCAAATCATTTATCAGATATGGGTTTTACGAATATTTTCTGCCAAATTCTGACTTATGTTTTATCCACTTAAGAGTATCTTAAAGTGGAGAAATGTTTTATTTTGGTGAAGATCTGTTCCATTTATCAGGATTTATTAATTATTATTTTCTTGTAGGTAAAAAATCTTTGGTTAGGATCACAAATACTTTTTTTTACTGTGTTTTCTTCTATAAATTATGTAATTCTTGGTTTTATATTATGTTTATGGCCCATTTTCTGTTAATTTTATGTATATTCAACTGCTCTGTGGTCATTTGTTTAAAAGTGTCTCCTTTCTCCATTGAATTCCCTTTGTACTATGTTGAAAATCAGTTGAGTATATATGTTAGAATCTGTTCTGTCCCACTAATAATCTGTGTGTCTATTTTTCACCAGTACCACACTACCTTGATTACTACAGCTGTAAGTTAAATCTTGAAATCCAGTCTTAAGAGTGTTCCCACCTTCTTTTTCTTTTTTCAAAATTGTTTCTGCTAATATTTTTCCTTTGCTTTTTCTTGTAACTTTAGAATCAGCTTGTCAATTTTATTTCTAATACTTTTTTTGTATATTCTGTTAGATTTTCCTACATAGACAGTGATTTTTTTAAAAAATGAAGACATGAAAATTCCCTGGTGGTCTGGTGGTTTGAACTTGGCACTTTCACTGACATGGCCTGGGTTCAATCCCTGGTCAAGGAACTAAGATCCTACAAGCTGCATGGCATGGCCAAAAAATAAATAAATACATTTTTTTAAGTGATAAAAAATGAGGACAGTTTTATTTCTTGCTTTCCAATCTCCTCCTGCCTTCAGTCTTTCCCAGCAACAGGGTCTTTTCTAATGAGTTGACTCTTCTCATCAGAAGGCCAAATTATTGGAGCTTCAGCTTCAGCATCAGTCCTTCCAATGAATATTCAGGGTTGATTTCCTTTAGGATTGATTGGTTTGATCTCCTTGCTGTCCAATGGACTCTATAGAGTCTTTTCCAGCACCACAGTTTGAAAGCTTCAATTAAGTTTTGTCAGATACTTTTTCTGCATCCATTTAGATAGTCATGTGGGTTTTCTTTTAGAACAATGATTAGATGAGGTAACATTTATTGATTTTAATATAAAATCAACCTTTATGCACTTGGATAAACCCCACTTGATCATGACTGTATCCTTTTTACATATTGCTAGATTTGATTTGCTAACTCAGTTTCAGACCCATTCTTATTACCAATAGTCTGAAATTTTTTTATCTTGATGTTAGGGTCTCATCAAGTGAGTTGGGGATTGCTTCTATTTTGTTTTCTGGAAGCAGTTGTATACAGTTAGTACTATCTTTTAAATGTTAGTACCTCAGTTCAGTCACTCAGTCGTGTCTGACTCCTAGCAATCCCATGAACCACAGCACGCCAGGCCACCCTGTTCATCACCAACTCCCGGAGTCCACCCAAACCCGTGTCCATCGAGTTGGACATCCAGCCATCTCATCCTCTCTCGTCCCCTTCTCCTGCTGCCCTCAATCTTTCCCAGCATCAGGGTCTTTTCAAATGAGTCAGCTCTCCACATCAGGTGGCCAAAGTAATGGAGTTTCAGCTTCAACATCTGTCCCTCCAGTGAACACCAAGGACTGATCTCCTTTAGGATGGACTGGTTGGATCTCCTTGCAGTCCAAGGGACTCTCAAGAGTCTTCTCCAACACCACAGATCAAAAGCATCAATTCTTAGGGGCTCAGCTTTTTTGTATGTTCCAACTCTCACATCCATACACGACTACTGGAAAAACCGTAGCCTTGACAAGACGGACTTTTGTTGACAAAGTAATGTCTCTGCTTTTTAATATGCTGTCTAGTTTGGTCATAACTTTCCTTCCAAGGAATAAGCATCTTTTAATTTCATGGCTGCAATCACCATCCGCAGTGATTTTGGAGCCCAGAAAAATAAAGTCAGCCACTGTTTGCCCGTCTGTTTGCCATGAAGTGATAGGACTGGATGCCATGATCTTAGTTTTCTGAATGTTGAGCTTTAAGCCAACTTTTTCACTCTCCTGTTTCACTTTCATCAAGAGGCTCTTTAGTTCTTCTTCGCTGTCTGTCATAACGGTGTTGTCATCAGCATATCTGAGGTTATTGATATTTCTCCTGGCAATCGTGATTCCAGCTTGTGCTTCCTCCAGCCCAGCATTTCTCATGATATACTCTGCATATAAGTTAAATAAGCAGGGTGACAATATACAGCCTTGACATACTCCTTTTCCTATTTGGAACCAGTCTGTTCCATGTCCAGTTCTAACTGTTGCTTCCTGACCTGTATGCACATTTCTCAAGAGGCAGGTCAGGTGTTCTGGTATTCCCATCTCTTTCAGAAGTCTCCACAGTTTATTGTGATCCACACAGTCAAAGGCTTTGGCATAGTCAGTAAAGCAGAAGTAGATGTTTTTCTGGAATTCTCTTGCTTTTTTGATGCAAAAAAAAATTTGATCTCTGGTTCCTCTGCCTTTTCTAAAACCAGCTTGAACCCTTACAAATAGCTGTGAAAAGAAGAGAGGTGAAAGGCAAAGGAGAAAAGGAAAGATATACCCATTTGAATGCAGAGTTCCAAGGAAAAGCAAGGAGAGATAAGAAAGCCTTCCTCAACAATCAATGCAAAGAAATAGAGGAAAACAATAGAATGGGAAAGACTAGAGAGCTCTTCAAGAAAATTAGAGATACCAAGGGAAGATTTCATGCAAAGATGGGCTCAATAAAGGCAGAAATAGTATGGATCTAACAGAAGCAGAAGATATTAAGAAGAGGGCAAGAATACACAGAAGAACTGTACAAAAAAAATCTTCACGACCCAGATCATCACGAAGGTGTGATCAGTCACACTCAGCTAAAGCCGGGCAACCTGGAATGTGAAGTCAGGTGGGCCTTAGGAAGCATCACTATGAACAAAGCTAGTGGAGGTGATGGAATTCCAGTTGAGCTATTTCAAATCCTAAAAGATGATGCTGTGAAAGTGCTGCACTCAATATGTCAACAAATTTGGAAAACTCTGCAGTAGCCACAGGACGGGGAAAGGTCAGTTTTCGTTCCAATCCCAAGGAAAGAAATGCCAAAGAATGCTCAAACTACCACACAATTGCCCTCATCTCACACGCTAGTAAAGTAATGCTCAAAATTTTCCAAGCCAGGCTTCAGCAATATGTGAACCGTGAACTTCCAGATATTTAGTAGAATTTACCAGTAAAGCCATTTGTGCCTAGAGTTGTCTTTGTTGGAGAGTTTTTAACGATTATAAAGTTTTTCTTGAATGGCTAGAGGAGTTTTTAGTTTATCTGTTTCATCTTAAGCAGGTTTTTGTACTGTCTTTCCAGAAATTTGTCCATTTCAATAAAATGGTTGGATTTATAGGCATAGAGTTGTTAGTACATTTTTCTTTTTCTTTTAATATCTGTTGTGTTGTTCCCTTTTATTTCCTGAAATTGGTTTTTGTATTTGCTCCTTTTTTATCTTGGTCTGTCTGGTTATATGTTTATGAATTACATTAATCTTTTCAAATAGCCTGCTTGGAGTTTTATTGGTTTTCTTTTTTTTCTGTTTTTCAGTTTCATTGATTTCTGTTCACATCGATATTGCTTTGAGTTAATTTACTGTTCTTTTTTTGTTTTCTTAAGGTGGAAGTTTGGATAGTTCTTTTGCTTAATATAAACATTTAATTATATAAATTTCCCCAGAATGTCTTTTTAGCTCTATTCCATAAATTTTGATGCTATATTTCATTATTATTGAATCAAAACATTTTCTAATTGCTCTTGAGACTTCCTCTTTAACCTATAGGTTATTTAGAAGTGTTTTAATTTCTGTATATTTGGATATTTTCCAAATGTTTTGCTTATGCCTGGTTAATTTCATTGTGGCAAAAGAGTACACCTTATATAAACTTTGGGTTTTGTTTCTAATTCATTGATGTTGGTGTTATAATTCAGAGTAGAATCAATTTTAGATTCTGTTCCATGTGTGCTTGAAGAGACTATATTGCTCTTGTTAGGTGGAGTGTTCTATAAATGTCAGTTTGATTGATAGACTCTGTCAACCAGGTGTTGTATAGTTTTACTGCTTTTTGTCTACTTGTTGCTTCACTTATAAAGAGAGAAGCATTGAAGTCCACAGTTTTAATTGTGGATTTCTCTGTTTCTCTTTTTGGTTCAATGGTTTTGCATCAGTTATCTCAAACCCTGTTTTTAGGTGCATGAAGAAATATTTAAGATGTTTCATGCTTTGGGAAAATTGATTCCTTTATTGTTATGTAATAGTCTTTCTTAAACTTAACAATTTTTTTTCCTTTGCTTTGAAGTCTGTTTCAGTAATAATGTAGTTACTCCAGCTTTCTTCTGATTAGTGTTTGCATGTTTTGTTTCATTTTTTTCCTTTCCTTCTGCTTTTAACTGTATACAGGCATATCTCAGAGATATTGGGGGTTTGATTCTGTGCCACATCAGTAAAGGAAATACTGCAATAAACTGAGTCACATGAATTTTTTGGTTTCCCAGTGCATATAAAACTTAATTTATATTAAGTATGCAGTAGCGTTATGTCTAGAAAAATCAGTGAGCACTTTATTTTAAAAATACTTTATTTTAGAAAATGCTAACCATCATCTGAGCCTTCAATGAGTCATAGTCTTTTTGCAGTAGTAACATAAAGATTACTCATCTTAGATCACTGTAACAAATATAATAATAATAATTTAAAAGTTGAAATACTGCAAGAGTAACCAAAATGTGACACAGAGGCACAAAGTGAGCAAATATTGGAAAAAATGATGTCGGTAGACTTGCTCAACAGAAGGCTGCCACAAACCTTCAATTTGTATAAATAAATAAATGCAGTAGCTGAAAAGTAAAATGAGATGTACCTTTTTACGTTTAAAGTAGATTTCTTGTATCTTGTATCTTTCACTCCATTTTTTTTATTTCTAATATTTCCATTTGACTTTTTAAAAACAGATTTTTTAAGGTTTAATTCACATACTGTATAGTTCATCCATCTAAAGTACATAGTTTAGCAACTTTCAGTATGTCATAGAGCTGTATAACTCAATTTTTTTTATAGCACATCAGTTTTTTAACATCTTCTCATCTCAGAAAGAAACATACCCGTTAGGATTCAGTCTCCATTCCCTCTCCCCAACACCAACATTCTCCCCTCTCTTGTTTTCTGTCCCTGTAGATTTACTTATTTTGGACATTTCATGTAAATAATCATATAATATCTAGACTTCTTTGACTGGTTTCTTTCACTTAGGATTTTTTTTTAAGCATGTTGTAACATTTGTCGGTGCTTAAATTTATTAATAAATAATGTTCCATTGTAAAGATATATATTCTTAATTATCCATTAATCAGTTCATGGACATTGGATTATTCCCACTTTTTTTGACTGTTACAATTAATGCTGCTATGAACATTGATGTACAAGTTTTTGTGTGTGTATGTTTTTTCAGTTCTCCTGAGTATGTATTTACAAGTAGACTTTCTGGGTTATTTGATACTTTTATATTTATAACTTTTAGAGGAACTGCCAAATTGTTTTCAAAAGTGACCATACCTTATTATTTCCTACCAGCAATGCAAGAAACCCAATTTCTTCGCATCCTGACCAATGCTTTTTTTGCTCTTTTTTTTTTTAATAATAGTCATTTTGATCAGTGTATCATGGTTCCTCCTTGTGGTTTTGATTTACATTTCCCTGATAAGTAAAGATGTTGAGAATATTTTCATATGCTTATTGGCTATTTATGTAAAACTTTTGAGGAAAATATATTTTCAGATTCATTGCTTATTTTTAATTGAGTTATCTTTTTGTTATTGAGTTATAGGAGTTTTTAGTATATTTGAGATGCCACTTTCTTATCAGATATGATTGCCAAGTATTTTCTCTCATTCAGTAGGTTTTCTTCTCACTTTCTTGATTGTATCCTTCGATGCAAAAAAGTTTTTAATTTTTTAAAAATCGAAGTATAATTGATATATAACATTGTATTAGTCTCAGGTATACAATGTATTTTTATACATTACAAAATGATCACCACAAGAAGTCTAGTTAATATCTGTCATCATACGTACTCACAAACATTTTTTTCTTATGAGAATTTTTTATGATTTACTTTCTTAGCAGCTTTCAAATATGCTATATAAGATTATTAACTATAAGGACTTCCCTTGCAGACCAGTGGTTAAGACTCCATGCTTCAATGCAGGGAGCCTGAGTTCAATCCCTGGTTGATGAACTAAGATCCCCCACACACACCACAGCCAAAATAAATAAATAAAATTTAAAAATAATATTGACCATAGTACCATGCTGTGCATTACATCCAATGACTTCTTTATTTTGCAACTCAAAGTTTGTGTTATATTTTGTATCTAGCTTTGTACCTCAAAGCTAGGTATTATATTTATTTATTCATTCATTTATTCATTAAAGATTTTACATACAAGTGAGATCATATGGCTTTTGCCTCTGTCTGACTTATTTCCCTTAGCTTAATTTCCTTAGGGTCTGTTCATGTTGTTACAAATGACAAGATTTCCTTCTTTTTTTTAAGGCTGAATAGTACTCCATTGTATGCACGTGTGACAGTACATTCATGTGTGTGTGTGAGTGTATGTGTATATATTACATTTTTTAAATTCATTCATCCATCAGAAGGGTATGTGTATATATTACATTTTTTAAATTCATTCATCCATCAGAAGGGTATGTGTATATATTACATTTTTTAAAATCATCCATCAGTGGGCACTTGGGTTATTTCCATTTCTTGGCTATTGCAAATAGTGCTGCAGTGAACCTCAGTTCAGTTCAGTCACTCAGTCATGTCCGACTCTTTGCGACCCCATGAATTGCAGCATGCCAAGCCTCCCTGTCCATCACCAACTCCCGGCGTTCACTCAGACTCACATCCATCGAGTCCGTGATGCCATCCAGCCATCTCATCCTCTGTTGTCCTCTTCTCCTCCTGCCCCCAATCCCTCCCAGCATCAGAGTCTTTTCCAATGAGTCAACTCTTCACATGAGGTGGCCCAAGTACTGGAGTTTCAGCTTTAGTATCATTCCTTCCAAAGAAATCCCAGGGCTGATCTCCTTCAGAATAGACTGGTTGGATCTCCTTGCAGCCCAAGGGACTCCCAAGAGTCTTCTCCAATACCACAGTTCAAAAGCATCCATTCTTCAGTGCTCAGCCTTCTTCACAGTCCAACTCTCACATCCATACATGACCACAGGAAAAACCATAGCCTTGACTAGATGGACCTTTGTTGGCAAAGTAATGTCTCTGCTTTTGAATATGCTATCTAGGTTGGTCATAACTTTTCTTCCAAGGAGTAAGCGTCTTTTAATTTCATGGCTGCAATCACCATCTGCGGTGATTTTGGAGCACAAAAAAATAAAGTCTGACACTGTTTCCCCATCTATTTCCCATGAAGTGATGGGACCAGATGCCATGATCTTTGTTTTCTAAATGTTGAGCTTTCAGCCAACTTTTTCACTCTCCTCTTTCCCTTTCATCAAGAGGCTTTTTAGTTCCTCTTCACTTTCTGCCATAAGGGTGGTGTCATCTGCATATCTGAGGTTATTGATATTTCTCCCGGCAATCTTGATTCCAGCTTGTGTTTCTTCCAGTCCAGCGTTTCTCATGATGTACTCTTCATATAAGTTAAATAAGCAGTGAACTTGGGGGTGCATATATCTTTTCACGTTAGTATTTTTGTTTTAATACCCAGAAGTAGAATTGCTGTCATATTGTAGTTCTGTTAATTTCTGGATTAACCTCTATAATGTTTGCTATAGTGGCTGCATTAATTTACAATCCCACCAACAGTGTATAAAGGTTTCCTTTTTTCCCACATTCTCACCAACATTTGTTATTTCTTGTCTTTTTGATTATAGGAATTCTAACAGGTGTGAAGTAATATCTCATTGTGGTTTAGATTTTCATTCCCTTGATGATTAGTGTTATTGAGAATCTTTTCGTGTACCTGTTGGCCATCTGTATGTCTTTGGAAAAATGTCTGTTCAGATCCTTTGCCCATTTTTTCATCCTTTTTTTTTTTTTTTTTGCCTTTTGACAATATGAGTTCTTTGTATATTTCTGTTAGTAACTCCTTAATAAATACATGACTTGCAAATATTTTTCCCATTCTGTAGGCTGCCTTTTTATTTTGTGTGATGTTTTCCTTTGCTGTGAAGAAGCTTTTTAGTATGATACAGTCCTTGTTTATTTTTTATTTTTTGACTTTATTTCTAAATATGATTTCAAAAAAAATTCTAAAATTGATGTCAAGAACTTTCTGCTAGTTTTCTTCCAGGAGTTTTAAGATTTTAGGTCTCACATTCAAGTCTTTAACCCATTTTGAGTTAATTTTTTGTGTATGGTGTGAGATAGTGAGATAGTGGTGTGCTACTGCTAAGTTGCTTCAGTTGTGTCCGACTGTGTGTGACCCCACAGACGGCAGCCCACCAGGCTCCCCCAGCCCTGGGGTCCTCCAGGCAAGAACACTGGAGTGGGTTGCTATTTCCTTCTCCAGTGCATGAAAGTGAAAAGTGAAAGTGAAGTTGCTCAGTAGTGTCTGACTCTTAGCGACCCCATGGACTGTAGCCCACCAGGCTCCTCCATCCATGGAATTTTCCAGGCAAGAGTACTGGAGTGGGGTGCCATGTGTATGGTATGAGATAGTGGTCTAGTTTCATTCTGTTGCATGTGGCATTCTTTTCCCTGTCCAGTTTCCAGTACTGTTTATTGAAGACACTGTTCTTCCCTTATATTTTTGGCTCCTTTTTGTAAATCGCTGCTGTTCTGTGCTAAGTCACTTCAGTCGTGTCTGACTCTTTGCAACCCCATGGACCATAGCCTGCCAGGCTCCTCTGTCCAGGGGATTCTCCAGGCAAGAATACTGGAGTGGGTTGCCATTTCCTACTCGAGAGGACCTTTCTGACCAGGGATTGAACCTGAGTCTCTTGGATCTCCTGCACTGGCAGGTGGATTCTTTACCACTAGCGCCACCAGGGAAGACCACATATGAGTGGATTTATTTCTGGGCTCTCTATTCCATTAATTTATGTGTCTGATTTCTATGACAGTGCCATACTGTTTTGAAACTGTAATATAGTTTGAAATCAGGAAGTGTGACACCTGCAGCTATGTTCTTCTTTCTCAAGATTGCTTTGTCTATTTTGGGCCTTTTGTTGTTCCATCCAAATTTAGGATTTTTTATTTAGGTGAAAAATATCATTGAAATTTTGATGTATGGCCTTTTAAACAATATTACATGCATATACACAAAACATCCCAACCAAAAGCAACAAAATACTCTTCTCAAGTGTCCATGGAATATTCTCCACAAAATATTGTTTGTTAGCTCACAAAACAGGTCTTAAATTTTTAAGATTGAAATCATATATATGAAGTATTTTTTTCTAACCACAATAGTTTGAAACTAGAAGTTAATTGTAAGAAATCTGGAAAATTCACTGATTTGTGGAGAATAAACAGCATGCTACTGAAAAAACCAGTGAGTCAAAGAAGAAACCAAAAAGAAATATAAAAAATACCTTGAGAGAGATGAAAAGGCAACATACCAAAATTTATGGGGTACTTCAAAAAATAATTCTGAAAGGGAAGTTGCCAGCAATAAATGCTTACATCAAGAAACAAGAAAAATCTTAAACAACTTAACTTCAACTTCTAAAGAAACTAGAAACAAAGAAGAGATGACTTCTAAAATTAGTAGAAGAGACAAAATAACAAAAATCAGATTTGAAATAATTATAATTAGAAATGAAAAGACAACGGGCAAGATCAGTGAATCTCAGAACTGGTCATTTGTAAAGATAAACAGGCAGACCTTTAGCTAGAATCATCAAGAAAAGAAAAGAGAACTCAATCAGAAGTGCAACACTGCAACAGATACCACAGAAATACAAAGGATTGTAAGAGACTATGGGGTACCCTGGCTCAGATGGTAAAGAATCTGCCTGTAATGCAGGAGACCTGGGTTCGATCCCTGGGTGGGGAAGATCCCGTGGAGAAGGAAATGACAACCCACTCCCAGTATTCTTGCGTGGAGAATTCCATGGACAGAGGAGCCTGGTGGGCTACAGTCCATGGGGTTGCAAATAGTCAGACACAATAAAGCAACTAACAGTTTGACTTTCATGGCAAATTGTTTGCCCACAATTTGATGACCTATAAGAAGTGAATAAATCCCTAGAAGCACACAACCTGCCAAGACTGAATCATGAAGTAAAAATCTGAAAGTTCAGTTACTAGTAAGGAGATTGAATTTAAATAAAAAACCTCCTAACAAACGAAGGTCCAGAACCAGATTTCTTCACTGGTAAATTCTACCAAACATTCAAAGATAAAATGATCCAGTCCTTCTCAAAGTCTTCCAAAAAATAGAAGAGGAGGAAATTCTTCCAAGCTCATTTTATGAGGCCAGCATTACTCTGATACCAAACCAGACAATGATGCCACAAGAAATGAAAATTACAGGCCATTATCGCTGATGAACAGAGATGCAGAAATCCTCAATAAAATATTACCAGAAATCCTCAACAAAATATTAGTTAACTAAATTTACCAATACATTAAAAAAGTCATTTAACATGATCAAGTGTGGAGTGTATTCCAGGGATGCAAAGATGGTTCAGATTCCTCAACTCAATCAATATGATATGCCACATTAATAAAATGGAGGGTGAAAATCATATGCCACACTAATAAAATGGAGGGTGAAAATCATATGCCACACTAATAAAATGGAGGGTGAAAATCATATGACCCTCTCAGTAGATCCAGAAAAAGCATTTTATACAATGATATGATAAAAAAAAACCTCACAATGGAGTGGATATATAGGGAAAGTTTCTCAACATAATAAACACCATAAATGACAAGTAAACAGCTAATATACTCAGTGGTGAAAACTGAAAGCTTTTTTTTTAAGATCAGGAACAAGACAAGGATGTCCCCTCTCACCACTTTTATTCAAAATAGTGTTGGAAGTACTAGCCATGGAGGTCAGAGAACAAAAAGAAATAAAAGGAATCCAAATTGCAAAGGAAGCAAGACTGTTAATATTTGCAGGTGACATTCTTTACAAGCTTTAAGAAAGTAGATAAATGTTAAGTACTGTTATTTTGAGTTGTCAACCATTGTCTAGAAATGCTATATAATTAAACTCAAGTGACATATGAGAGAAATATCTTAAGAGTTGGAGGCTTCTCAGCTATACAGTTAGCCACACCCCCTATTTCACTAAATAAATCTTATACAATTAGTAAAAATTAAGATTTGATTTTCTTTTCCATTTTTAGTGTTAAATGTTTACAAAAGACAGTGAAGGATTCTTATCATATAATGTGTAGACCATGTGCCTGTGAACTTGAAGTCTGTGCCAAGTGTGGAAAGAGAGAAGACGTGGTTATTCCGTGAGTATTTCTTTTTATGTTTGCGATTTATTCTTTTAGTAAATGGTGTGTGAATTTTCTTTTAAAGAAACATTGAGTAGCTCTGAGAATCTTAAGATACAGTATATCACAGTAATGTAGACTTTTTCTACCCAATAGGAAAAAAAAATCTTAATTAATTATTCAGTGTTTCTATCATTATAATAAAAGCAAAACATCATTTTTAGGAAATTAAAATATTTATCTGTGAGAGCCACATTTATTATATATTACAAAAGAATTATTCATTGTATAACTTCTTTAATGGACAGCATGAATTAATTTGCTTAATCATGCTTTATTGACAGCAGTATTATAATTGGTTGGCTCTTCAATTAAGTTCATCTTCAAGGATCTTTTCCTCTTTATTCATTTAAGCTCTTATTAATCAAGAAGTGTAGTGTAAAAGTCTTTTCAGTCTACCTAAACAATGCAATCTTGAGAAATAAGAGTTTTTTTCTTCCATCTTTAGGTTTAATAAAGAACCAGAGAAGACAGAAAATGTTGAAAATAATTTATGTTCCAGCCATAGAAGAAGCTGCAGAAGGAATGAAGAAAATGATGATTTAGATTTTGATATTGATTTAGATGACACAGAAGAAGAAGACAAATAATATAATGCTATTAAAAGTCAGTTTTAAGACATGAAATTCTGACCATCCTTTAAAAATTTTGTTTTCCCTCTTTATTTTCGGCTGTGCTGGGTCTTTGCTGTTGTTCGGACTTTTCTCTGGTTGTGACGAGTGGGGTCTTTTCCCTAGTGCCAGTGCTCAGGCTTCTCACTGCAGTAGCTTCTCTCTTGGAGCATGAGCTTCAGTAGTTGACGCATGTGGGCTCTAGAGCACAGGCTCAGTAGTTGTGGCTCATGGACTTAGTTGCTCCCCAGCATGTGGGATCTTCCCAGACCAGGGATCACACTCTTGTCTCCTTCACTGGAAAGCAGATTCTTCACCACTGAGCCACTAGGGAAGCCCTCGGAACATCTTTGAGAGACATGGTAGTGCTTAGTCACTCAGTCACGTCCAGCTCTTCGCGACCCCAAAGGCCTGTAGCCCGCCAGGCTCCTCTGTCCTTCAATTCTCCAGGCGAGAATACTGGAGTGGATTGCCATTTCCTCCTCCACAGGAATCTTCCTGACCCAGGGAACAAAAATTGGTTTCCTGTGTTGCAGGCATATTCTTTACCGTCTGAGACTTTGAGGGTTTAAAAAAATGTGGAATCCTAGTAAGAATATTGGAAAAACCTATAGAAAATACATGGACAGTATGAATTGTGTATGATATTTGAATAATGATAAAACTTTTATCCAGAGGTTTCTTATATTTTAAAGTAGCATATGCTAGTGTATCTGCCAAAATGAGTATTGGAGTATCATATTGCAGTTTATGAAAATTATTGAGAAGAATACACTATCCAGTATCTAACTAAACAAGATTCAGAACTGATGGTTGTATAAGAACTATCTCATGGAAAAATAAAATGACATTCTTATGTTGCTAGCCTCAAAAACTGGTCTTAAGGAGGTATCTTTTGATAGACTGATCTCAGGTAAATATCCCAAATTTTAAAAAGCCTTCTTGCTTATGCTTGGTTATTACAAAGCAAAAAGTTTATTATTTTTAATAGTAATATTTAACAAATCAATTCAGTCACTCAGTCATGTCCGACTCTGCAGCAAACTCTTTGCAGTCTTGTCCGACCCATGGACTGCAGCAAACCAGGCTTCCCTGTCCATCACCAACTGCCAGAGCTTGCTCAAACTCAGATCCATTGAGTCGTTGATGCCATCCAACCATCTCATCTTCAGTTGTCCCCTTCTCCTCCTGCCCTCAATCTTTCCCAGCATCAAGGTCTTTTCCAATAAGTCAGTTCTTCGCATCAGGTGGCCAGAGTATTGGAGCTTCAACTTCAGCATCAGTCCTTCCAATGAACATTCAGGACTGATTTCCTTCAAGATGGACTGGTTTGATCTCCTTGCAGTCCAAGGGACTCCCAAGAGTTCTCCAACACCACAGTTCAAAAGCATCAGTTCTTTGGCACTCAGCTTTCTTTATAGTCTAACTCTCACATCCATACATGACTACTGGAAAAACCATAGCTTTGACCTGATGGACCTTTGTCAGCAAAGTAATGTCTCTGCTTTTTAATATACTGTCTAGGTTGGTCATAGCTTTTCTTCCAAGGAGCAAGTGTATTTTACTTTCATGGCTGCACTCACCATCTGCAGTGATTTTGGAGCCCAAGAAAATAAAGTCTGTCACTGTTTAACAAATACATAGCAATTTTTCTTTGAAAGTGTTTTTATGTATTTTATTACATTATTCTTACATTTTTCTCATGAAATTTACATACAGAAAAAATGCATAAAATATATATAGTTTAATAAATAAAGAAAAATCATCTTTCTATTTTGAAAATGCACAAACCTAAAGAGTAGCAACGTAGTACAATGAACCTTTATATACTCTTCACTTAGATTCACAGTTAACATTTTGCCACACTTTCTTTATATTTGTATAGATACATGTGGATATATTTTTTATTTGCTGACACAGTTGAAAATAAGTGTCAGGCACTGGTTTTGAAGTTTATGTGAGCAGACTTATACTATGCCTGTTCGTTTATATCTGTTCTTATTATTATGAAATTTGTGAGACTGATCCATGTTGTTGCAAGAGCTCTAATTTGTTAGTTTTACGTTAGTGTTTTTCTATTGTTTTTACATACCACAATTTATCCCCTCTAATAATGAAGGACATTTGAGTTATTTAAAAATTTTCCTATTAAAAACAATACTAAGTGTTTCTTGGTATAAATGTCTTATTTCTTGGTACATTTTCTAAGTATGTATTTGAAGATTGAAATGTTTCTTGGTGTACTTGTTTCTCACTACCGTCGACTCAAAAAGTATAGTCACAACCTGAAAGTACAGTTATTTTATTTGGTGATAATGTTTAGGACTCTAAGCCTGGACGACAGCATCTTAGTAGCTCTGAGAAAACTGGTCCAAGGAGGCAGGAGGGAAGTCAGGCTATATACAAGTTTGCAACAAGGAGAGCAGGTAGTCTTGAACATCAAAGATCAGGTATCACTAAGGAATTTAGCATTCTCTAGAAAGGTGCAAGCCTCGGGGCTGACTGAATTCATTCCTTTCATATGCACCTCAGATACCTGGGCCTATCCTGTCCCCATCCTGTCCCCTAGTTCATCTTGCTTCTTGCATTTCCCCAGCTCCTCAGCAGTCACCCTGGGGGTGGCATCATCCTCCTGATCACAGCTTGGAGTGTTCGCATTCACTTTTGGAGGCCCGAAACCACTGACGGCTGTGGCATTTCTTATTGATTAATATGACAGGGAATATTTTCGTTTCACACTACATTTTCTGTTAGGTATATCTAGCAGTGGTAGAGGACATCAGGTATATGCATCTTCACTATTACGTGTGCTATGTAATGCTGTCTCTCCAGAAGGATTATTACCTCCCTTCCCTCTAGCGGCATATTAGAGTTCCTGTGCGACGTTTCCAGCACTTGGTATCATACTGTTAACATTTCTGTCGGTTTAATGTGTGTGTGCAACATATGCCTTCGTCTTATTAATTTGTATTTCTCTAATTACTAATAAGCTTGAGCCCCCTTCAATGTTTATTGACTATTGACTTTTGGATAATAGATGATATTAAGGAATTGTTTAATTAATGGTAAAGCATGATAATTTATTTGAGAAATACATATTGAAATATTAAAGGGTAATGGTCAATTTACTTTAAAATATTTAGGATAAAAAAGTAAAGATACAGAGAACATTTCAGTGGTATCAAAACTATGTTACTTAGGAATAAATTTTAAAACATTCAAGAACTCTTGACAAATCAAAATCTTATCAAGACATTAAAATTAAATGGAGACATAAATGGAAAAAGAAAAATAAATGAAAGGAGATCTCATGTTTGTGATATAGAAGCCTTTAAGTTTATAGTCTACAGAAATTTTTTCTACCATAAATTTGTGTGGCTTACCTTTTGTTTTGTAAATTTGTTTTCTGAACTGTGTAACTTTTGTGGTTAAAGAGCCCACTTAATTATTATTAGACCTAGCATAAATTCTTTCTCATCTGAATAAGTTATTATTCCTCAGATTACCTTCTGAGAGAGAAGTTTAACAGCATCACCTAGTGACATATACTAATGTCTGCATTTCATTCTTTAATGCTAGGAAAAGTTTTATTTTTTTCAACAGACAGAAATTTGTTACATTTAGGTCATTTACTCTTTAGGTATTATCCTTTCTAATCTAAAAATTATTCTTATTGGATCTAAATCCTGGCTCTGCCACTTACTCTAGCTGTATGACTTGACACCAGTTAATCTTTCTGTGCCAACTAGGAAAGCACTGAACAACTGATATTATTATTGCTACTGTGATTTTTGTATATATGTATTAGTAATGAATTAGTAATTATTAATTGAAATGAAATAATTAGTAAATAGTAATGAAGATGTCAATTTGGTGGTTTGCTTACATTCTTCAAAAGAGTTATATATGTATTCCATATATACATATATAAATATCAAATGCAGAATGTTAGAAGGTAAAAAGTTCTATGGAAGAAAGGCATGGTAGGGTGATTGGAAGTCTAAGGGCACAGATGGGGTGGGAGTGAGGGTGCACAAGTGGATGGAAGTGTTGATTTTTAAATAAGGTGCCTAGAAAACCATGTTGGGGAACAATGTTCTAGGCAGAAGAAACAGCCACTGCAGAGCCTCTAAAGCAAGGCTGTGCCAGGTGTGTTTAAGGAACAGCAAGGAAGGAGTTATTAAGTTGGAGAGTTGAAAGAAGATCAGGAAGGAAATGGGAGGTCATATTATGTGCAACCTGCTTTTCTTTGTTTTTCAGCCGTTTGATTTCTCAGGTATGGAATTTTTTTAGTTTTATTGAAGTATAGATAGTTTATAATTTACACTGTTGTGTTAATTATATTCTTTTTCATATTCTTTTCCAGTACAGTTTATTATAGGATATTGAATATAGTTTCCTGTGAAAAGGATATGTTGCTAGTATGCCTTTATTTATTTTTTTGGCCATGAGACTTGCAGGGTCCTGTGCTTCCTGCAGTGGAAGTGTGGAGTCCCAACCACTGGACTACCAGGAATTTCTTCTAGTATACTTTTAAATCCACCTCAGTTCAGTTCAGCCGCTCAGTCGTGTCTGAATCTTTGTTATCCCATGGACTGCAGCATGCCAAGCTTCCCTGTCCCTCACCAACTCCCAGAGCTTGCCCAAACTCACGTCCGTCAAGTTGGTGATGCCATCAACCATCTCATCCTCTGTCAACCTCTCCTGCCTTCAGTCTTTCCCAGCATCGGGGTCTTTTCCAATGAGTCAGTTCTTTGTGTCAGGTCAGATACTGAATTTTGCAGTTCCAAATGTTCATTTCATTCTTTTTCTAAATGTTTAAAAACTGAAATGTTCTGTGCTACCTCTCTTCTACATATTTTTCTCTATTTTTTAAATGATTTAATCACAGTTACTTTGAAGTCCTTATTTTTTCTTGCTTTTATTGATTATTTTATCTCTTGGTTATTGGTCATTCCTCCCAGCTTTGCACATCTAGTAATTTTTATTGTATGCTAGCAATTGTAGATGGCACATTATAGACTTCTGAAAAGTAAATTACTGCCGGTCACCTGCTGCTGCTGCTGCTGCTGCTGCTGCTGCTGCTGCTGCTGCTGCTGCTAATTCGCTTCAGTCGTGTCCGACTCTGCGACCCCATAGACAGCAGCCCACCAGGCTCCTCCATCCCTGGGATTTTCCAAGCAAGAACACTGGAGTGGGTTGCCATTTCCTTCTCCAAGCCAATCACCTGGATCCCTTCAAAACTTGGGTTTAAGCTTTATTAGGGATAGTCCGTTTCAGTTTGACGCCTATTCCTGTCTCTTTCCCCTCAAGTTTTGTCTTTATTCCTAGGCATATATTTTCTGAGGTCTTAATGCCATTGGTGTTCACCAAAGGATCTCCCGCTGGGTAAGTCCATACGGCAACACTGGGTGACCTCTGAAGTATCTGCCTTGCAGCTGTTCTATGCTAGGATTCTGGAGGTTTGTCCTGCATATGTATAGCTTAGGGGACTAAGGAGTGACTAGAGGAGAACCACGGAGAAGGCACTGGCACCCCACTCCAGTACTCTAGCCCGGAGAATCCCAGGGACGGCGGAGCCTGGTGGGCTGCGGTCCATGGGGTTGAGAAGAGTCAGACACGATTGAGCGACTTCACTTTCACTTTTCACTTTCATGCTCTGGAGAAGGCACTGGCACCCCACTCCAGTATTCTGGCCTGGAGAATCCCAGGGACAGTGGAGCCTGGTGGGCTGCAGTCCATGGGGTCGCTAAGAGTCAGACACAACTGAGCGACTTCACTTTGACTTTTCACTTTCATGGAGAAGGCAATGGCACCCCACTCCAGTACTCTGGCCTGGAGAATCCCAGGGACGGCGGAGCCTGGTGGGCTGCCGTCTATGGGGTCACACAGAGTTGGACACGACTGAAGTGACTTAGCAGCAGCAGCTGACAGTCTTTCCCACTACCATACTTTCATATTCTATTATTTGAGAAAATTTAGAGCTTTTCTCTCTTTTTTTTCCTGAAGAACTTTAAGGTCCCAGATATCACTGCTGAGAGTGCTAAAGTTTTAGGCCACTGCAGCAAAGAATCGGACACAACTGAGCGACTGAACTGAACTGAGTTGTGGTGGTTTAGTCACTAAGTTGTATCCAACTCTTTGTGACCCCATGGTCGATAGCCCACCAGGCTCCTCTGTGCATGGGATTTTCCAGGCAAGAATACTGGAGAAGGTTGCCATTTCCTTCTCCAGGGGATTTTTCCCCACCCAGGGATTGAACTGCCTGAATTCAAGTCACTTTTTTGTACTTTCTTCCGATTGTTGATTTCCATATGTGAATCATGGGGCTTCCCAAGTGGCTTTAGTGGTGATACTTGTAATCTTTCTAATTAGTGATGTCACTTTATAGTTAGACCTACTTGAACAATGGAAGGGATATAGGTATTTACAAGCAATTCTGGATATATGTAATAGCTATATTGGGAAAGTAAGTTTGATTATCTCCAAATATGGTTATAATTATTAGAAGAAAAAGTTGTTATATGTACTTGATGCATATATTTTTTATATTGTAAAAGATAAACAGTATTGTTCTAGGTAAGTATTCTGTGTTTTTCAGATTACTTAACTAAGGCTGAGGTTAAGTAACTTGCAAAGTCAAAAAGATAATGAGTAATAAGCCTAAGGTTCATACCAAGTCTATGTGACTCCAAAGCCTACATTATTTCAACCACATTTACGCAAAATTACAAATATTCCATGTTCTTAAATGCTTTTCAAGCTACATAAAAAAAAAAAAAACAATTATAGATATCCTCCATATAACTTGTGGCACAGAATTTTTGTCACTCATTATGTTCAAATATGTCAGTAATATTGAATGTTGCAAGACTGTATTCCACAGTTTTTACTGCCAACCCTATGGAGTCAGGGATGTGTGCTGGGATTATTTATGCTAAGGAGCTCCATAATTTCATCAATTAGGGAAAAATATGCATTTCCAAATCTCATAAGACAATTTTTAAGTAATTAAAGCACCAGGCTTTCAAAAGATATCACTACATAAAACTACACATGAAGTTATTGGAAATTCTTGGATGAGGGAGAAAGAAAGAAATCTTGATACTAAGTTCCTATACACTGAAAGTAAGAGACAAATCCTTCTAAGGAAAGTGTTTGTAATAAGATGTCACGCTTGCTATTGGCTAATTTTAGTATTTGTGAAGGATAGGCCATTGAATAACAACATCTGCCAATTTGGGAATACAATAGCAAGCTTTAGAAAAAATATTTCTGGCAGTAGCAACTGTATGAACTGCCCTTCATTTCTTTGTTAAAACTAAGTAATAACATATTGCCAACTGTAATTAATATCACAGAAAAACTGAGAATCTTTAGTAAATCAAAGGATCAAAAATTTATGTTTTTAAGATTAGCTAGTGAATTAAAAATATAAATTAGAAAAGCATATTACATGACACTGAACTTTATAAATGTTTTTGTGCAGTTGAGCATGACCTTATCCTACTTTTTATTTTCACTTATTTAGTCGCAAATTTATTTGCAGAGTAATTTTCTTTAATCTGTAAAACAGTTGTTTTTTTCTTTTAGTATTATGAAGAAGAATCACAATAACATGGAGAACAATGACCTAAATGACTGATAGAGGAAATGAATTGGCTCTGGGGAAATGGCCAGGACCAGCTGAGATTAGGAAAGATGGTCTCCTACAGGACAGAACTGACGTCCCATAGCAGAGGATATGACAGCATGTCCACGAAGTCCGGAAACATAAACTGACTTTTAAACAATGTTATTTACACTTTCATATAGTATACTCAGTGTGTTTTCTGGTGAAATACTCTAAATTTAAAGCAATAGGTCAAATGGTTATTCTAGAAAAATACAACTGATACTCTATACAGTGTCCATAGCATCTAGAAAACAGGAAGAAAGATGTATTTAATATACTTCATCCCAAAGTATATTGAACATACTATTTGGAAGTATGACTGAATAGTTAGACGCTGTTGAAAAATAAATTTCTTTTATGTTTCCCGCCTTTACAACACTTGTGGCTGCCAGCTGAACAAGGCAGGTGCAGAAAGAGTGGCTGCCAGTGTACAGTGATGAAAACAAGACTTACTGAAACAAACAAGTGTTTCTTATAAATAATTTGGAAACAATTTTGGAATCCATTTCTTGGCAATGGAAATGGTACATTTCAGATCCCATTTAAAGATTGATTTATATGTGGGAAATCCTCAACTGGTACTTCTGGAAATACTTAGTGATGTTATGCCACTGTCCATAAAGTTGAAAAGATATCCTACAGAAAATGAAAATCCCAGAGGAAGACAGACGTGTGGGAGCATGCCGTCTCTGCATGGTCACAATTACCTAATAACAAGGTTTGTACTGGAGCACTGTAGTGACACAACCAGTTACAACTGAAATGGGCCCTGGAGACAGATTTGAGACAAAACAGGAATCCACAGAACAGTTTCATTATATGTTTGAACAAGCATCCAACCAGGCAACCTTTCTCTATTTTTCCAGTCATAGGACTTCCTCTTTTCCTGTGATCCACCTAAGTACATTTGTCCACGTGTTGGACATATCTATCCTATAGTCCAAAAGTCAAGCATGTTCTTCCCAGCTGTAAACTGATGACAAAGATAATTAAAATACCATAGAATTGAACTTAAAGTAGTAAATTTGTTTTGGGTATTTTTTTACTTCAAAAAGAGCCTGCATGATGAAGATTTTGAAGGAGTTTCAACTTGGCTGCTGAGCCACCAGTGTTCAAGAAGCTATGAATCCACATGTGCAACTCTGCATTGATAGTAGACTGAATAAATAATATGTCTTACATGTGTATCTACTGTTCTTTTGTGTAGATGTGATTAGTTAAATGCATAAAGTTATTAATGATTTTATAGTATTCTTAAAATTATATTTCCTCAATTTATGCCAAAGTTTGAATCATTTATATAAGTATACAGGGCTGTTACTGTCTTGGAACAGTGATTCTAGTCTTGGAAATGGTTGAGAATCATTGCTAAAAGTATCAGCCTTCACTGTGCTGTAAATTCTGTAAAATTCTATAAAAGCTTTTCCCACAACAGAGTGATAATTCCATCTCTATACTTTTTCAATGCTTTATTGAGGTATAATTTATATGTTAATAAAATTTACTTAAGTGTGTAATTTTATGATTTGGTAAATTTACAGTGTTGTACAATTCTCATCACAATCTAGTTTTGGTCAGTTTGCATCACTTCAAAAGGATCCATCATGCTCAGTTTTACTCGCTCCCCATTCTAATTCCCAGCCCCAGGCGGCTAATCTTTGTATCTATAAACTTGCCTTTTATGAACCTTTCAGATAGATGAAATTATAAAATATGTAGTCATTAAGTCTGGGTATTTTCATCTAACATAACCTTTCTGAGATAGATCTATGTTGTAACATGTGTCAGTACTTCTTCATTCTCTTTTGCTGGATAATATCCCGTCATATGGGCATACTGATTTTGTTTACCCATTCCAGTTTTTACTGTTTCCACTTGATGGCTATTATGAGTAATGCTATTGTGAACATTTGCCTTGTGTTTATGTGGACATTCTTGAGTGTTCTCACCTAGGAGTGAGATTGACGGATCCTATGGTAAATTTATATTTAATTTTTAAGGAGCTACCAAACTGTTTTGCAGCATGGCTTCACCATTTTAAATCCTGCCGTCAGTGTCGAGGGGTCCACACGTTCCACATGTAGGAGTTCCATCTCCTCACCAACACTGTTGATCCATGTTGATTTGTCTCTGTTCTAGTGGGTGTGAAGTTTATTGTGGTTTTAATTTGCATATTCCTAATGATTAATGTGATCTACACAGTCAAAGGCTTTGGCATAGTCAATGAAGCAGAAATAGATGTTTTTCTGGAACTCTCTTGCTTTTTCCATGATCCAGTGGAGGTTGGCAATTTGATCTCTGGTTCCTCTGCCTTTTCTAAAACCAGCTTGAACATCAGGGAGTTCACAGTTCACATATTGCTGAAGCCTGGCTTGGAGAATTTTGAGCATTACTTTACTAGCATGTGAGATGAGTGCAATTGTGCAGTAGTATGAGCATTCTTTGACATTGCCTTTCTTTGGGATTGGAATGAAAACACCTTTTCCAGTCCTGTGGCCACTGCTGAGTTTTCCAAATGTGCTGGCATATTGAGTGCAACACTTTCACAGCATCATCTTTCTGGATTTGAAACAGCTTAACTGAATTCCATCACCTCCACTAGCTTTGTTCGTAGTGATGCTTTCTAAGGCCCACCTGACTTCACATTCCAGGATGTCTGGCTCTAGGTGAGTGATCACACCATCATGATTATCTGGGTCGTGAAGATCTTCTTTGTACATTTCTTCTGTGTATTCTTGCCAGCTCTTCTTAATATCTTCTGCTTCTGTTAGGTCCAGACCATTTCTGTCCTTTATCGAGCCCATCTTTGCATGAAATGTTCCCTTTAGAAATCTGTATGCAGGTCAGAAAGCAACAGTTAGAACTGGACATGGAACAACAGACTGGTTCCAAATAGGAAAAGGAGTATGACAAGACTGTATATTGTCACCCTGCTTATTTAGCTTCTATGCAGAGCACATCATGAGAAATTCTGGACTGGAAGAAACACAAGCTGGAATCAAGATTGCCGGGAGAAATATCAATAACCTCAGATATGCAGATGACACCACCCTTATGGCAGAAAGTGAAGAGGAACTAAAAAGCCTCTTGATGAAAGTGAAAGTGGAGAATGAAAAAGTTGGCTTAAAGGTCAACATTCAGAAAATGAAGATCATGGCATCTGGTCCCATCACTTCATGGGAAATAGATGGGGAAACAGTGGAAACAGTGTCAGACTTTATTTTTGGTGGCTCCAAAATCACTGCAGATGGTGATTCAGCCATGAAATTAAAAGACACTTACTCCTTGGAAGAAAAGTTATGACCAACCTGGATAGCATATGCAAAAGCAGAGACATTACTTTGCCGACTAAGGTCCGTCTAGTCAAGGCTATGGTCTTTCCAGTGGTCATGTATGGATGTGAGAGTTGGACTGTGAAGAAGGTTGAGCGCCGAAGAATTGATGCGTTTGAACTGTGGTGTTGGAGAAGATTCTTGAGAGTCCCCTGGACTGCAAGGAGATTCAACCAGTCCATTCTGAAGGAGATCAGCCCTGGGATTTCTTTGGAAGGACTGATGCTAAAGCTGAAACTCCAGTACTTTGGCCACCTCACGCGAAGAGTTGACTCATTGGAAAAGACCCTGATGCTGGGAGGGATTGGGGGCAGGAGGAGAAGGGGACGACAGAGGATGAGATGAGATGGCTGGATGGCATCACGGACTCAATGGACATGAGTCTGAGAGAACTCCGGGAGTTGGTGATGGACAGGTAGGCGTGGCGTGCTGCGATTCATGAGGTTGCAAAGAGTCAGACACGACTGAGCGACTGAACTGAATGACTAATGTCGACTCTGCATCTTTTCATATGCTTATCAGCCAGTGGTATATCTTCTTTGCCTATTTCAAAAATTAGGTTGTTTTATTACTATTGTAAGATTTCTTTATATGTAGTCTATATACAAATCCTTTATCAGATATAATGTAGAAATACTTTTCTACTAGTCTGTGGCAGATATATAAATATAATTCAGTTTAAAAATATGATTATTCACATTAAGGAATTGTCAATGTAGAGACATAATAATCCCTCTGGTTGCTATGGAGGCTTGCAGTTCTGAAGCCTGACAAACTGTCCACTGCTCCTCCCAGCTACAGGCTACATCATTTATGAAAATTTTAGAACAACCTTCATGCATGCAATTTTGTTTGGGTAGATTTTTAGAACTGGAAGACATACAGAGAGCATGTATTAGTTTAGCACATTGCCACAGGAGGTAAGTTAGTATGAAATTTCATGTTAGGAGTTTTTGTGGTGATTATACTGTGGGCAGGTCCAGTATGACTGGGGAAAGGAGGGGAGTGGCATCTGTTGAGAATGTGAAGAAATGGCTTTCACTATCTTTAAGTCAAAGTGGGATTTCACTATTTGGTTGTGTGTATAAGCGTGTGTGTCTGTAAATAAATAAACATATTTGGAGGAGGTGGTTCAACCAGGTACTTCATGAAGGGTACAAAAGAATAACTGGATCTACCTTCAATAATGAAAACTGTGTATACAGCAAATCATAAAAGCCAAATGTAGATTCTCATATCAGCCTCTGGTTCTTCCTAAGAAAATGGTGTATAACCGTTGTAGTAGCTGGAATCATTTTGGTCCATCTTGAGACTTTTTTATTTGGTGGTTTTATTTTCAAGATGACTCTTGTCTACCACTGGATTGGATGGCTGCTTTTTGCCATGCATCAGAGAACTGTTAAGTCTTTGCCTATGTTCTTATTCTAAATGAGTCTGCATCAGTTGTTTTCTATAGAAAACATTAAAAAAAAGTCATATATAAAAATGCCCTACACCTGCAGTCTCTGCCTGATGAAGTTTTTTTTCTCTTCTCTTTTAGAACGAATTTGTTCCTATTTGAATCCTGAGCTGAAAATATTTTCTCCACTGCTCAGAAGTGTGGACACTAAGATCACTGTAATTGCCAGTAACCATACCCTCTATCAAAAAAAAAAAAAAATAGCAATTGAGATATGATATTGGGTAGTGGTCCTCAGACCTGGGTGTACATTAGAATCACCTGTGGAAAAAAAGAATCACCTGTGATGTGTATTTAAGTGCTGATTCTCCAGTCCATTAGGCAAAGTTCTACAGACTTGATACTAGCTAATTTGGGGAGCCAGTAGGGAAGGCAGAAATGGCTCTGCAGGCTAGGGTCCATTTAAGCTCTCAGTTGTCATTACAGTATGATTAGCAGAGCTAGGAGGATGGACTCGCCCTGCTGGACAGCCTGGTACTACTACAAACCCTCAGGCACAGAGCTGTTTAAACCTTAGATGTGGGGACAAGCTGGCCATATTTGAAAAAATTCTATTGTAAGGGGCAAATGTGGGTGACATTTAGGATCCATGGGGAAATATCAGGACAGATAAATCTTGTGCTATGTGAAAGATGTGGGAGAAACAAACTATTGGCAGGAGTCCCTGACTCCTGATGGGATGGCTTGTGGCCACGTAGCCCATTTGGGTAGCAGCAGCTCAGCCTTTGGGACATAGCTGAAGGGGGGAAGAAGTGGAAGGGATACTGAAAGGCAAATGCAGCCTTTCCTGGGCAGGGGTCAGTGTTCACACTGCTAAAGGCAACCCCATAATCTCCGCTCCCCCTCTTCTACCCTCCTCAAGTCCTGGGTCTAGACTGTATGATCTACTCACTTGCTCAGCATTCTTAGGTCTTGCAAATAGGCTTGTGAAAAAAGGTTACCTTCACCCACCCCTTAAACGTCTCCTTATTTTGTTTTTTGGTGGGTGGAAGTCTCTCTTTTCATGTAGCTTCAGATGATATAGCATTCTGAGATATCCAATTTTGGTTCTATCAGATGAAAGGAAAAGTGATTGTGAGGCTCCATTCTAATTATAACTTTGTTGCTAACTGGCTCCATAACTGCAGTAAATTACTTCAACTGCCTGGCCTGTAATTTCTCCTTATGTAAAATAACAGAGTTGATCTAGATCAGTAGTACTCATCATGTAGGCCCAGGACAAGCAGCATCAGCATCACCTGGGAACTTGTTAGAAGTGCAAATGCTTGGGCATCACCTCAGACACATCGAAATACACTTGGGATGGGGTCCAGCAATCTGTGTTTTAGCAAGCCCTCCAGGGGATTCTGATGTTCGGCAAAACTTTGAGAACCAGTGATCTAGATCAGTAGTTCTCAGTCATGGCTGTGCATTAAAATCACCTAGGCAGCTTTTATAACCTACCAGTCCCGAACTTTACCCACCAAAGAATCTGGTTTAAATGATTTCTGGTGGGACCCAGACATTGTGATGTGCGTCTAATGGACATCTAGGTGCTGTCTATTACCACTGAAAGTTACTATTTCCAAATGTAAATGTGGGCATCCAGACCCACAGCCTTCTTAGGCCACTAGGTGTTGCTATAATAGAAAGGCATCTTCAAAACTCTGCTGCTGGATAGACACAGAGGAGGAAAATCTGTTTCTTAACTTCTGGTAACAGGTGATTCTGTGGTGTAGTGGTAAAGAGTCTGCCTGCCAGTGCAGGAGACGCAGGAGTTTGATCCTGAGGTCAGGAAGATACCCTGGTGTAGGAAATGGCAATCCACTCCTGTAGTCTTCCCTGGAAAATCCCATGGGCAGAGGAGGCTGGCAGGCTGCAGTCTATGGGGCTGCAAATAGTCAGGCGCTACTGAGCACACACACACACACACACTTTATTAAATATTCATCTGCAATTTGTTCAATTTTATTCAAAGGAAAGCCCACCAATGATAGAATGAATTGTAGTATATGCTTATGATAGAATAGTCCTCAGCAATAAAAGTGAATAAACTACTAATATACACAAACATAGTGCTGAATCTCACAATTTGATGATATCTCTCTCCCAAACCTGGGCACAAAATAGAAACACTCTATGGTGCCATTTAAATAAAAATCAAAAACAGGCAAAATTAATCTATATTGGTAGAGGTCAGAATAGTGGTTACTGTTAGGGGTAGGGTGGTAAATAAAAGTAAGCACAATGGAAACTTCTAGAGTGCTGGAAGTACTCTACTTGATCTGATGATAGTTATATACATATTATACATACATGTATTGAACGGTACTCTTTAATTTGTGCATTTTACTGTATGTTTTTCCTCATAATAAAGACTTAAAAGTTGAAATGTGATCCTCAAGAGGAGTAACTGATACACCAACCCATGATCACTCAATAAATTATTTTATTTGTGCCATCTGTGTTCACCAGACATGAACACAGCACTTTGATTTCATGCTGATATTAAGCTTCAGAGTACAGTATATTAATCTCGGTGACTCCAAGTTAAGAAGGTCATGGCATGATCTCTGTATATCTAAAGCCCTTGTTTATTTTGAGTATTTGTATGTGACCAGGGTGCACATTCTGCACCAATACACTTGGGTAATTGATTCTCTTAGGGAGGACAACCCTCTGCTACCTCTTCCTTATTCTTCAAATCTTGTAATGAATCTAAGAAATGAAACTGCCTGTTCTTTATTATCTGCAAGAAGAGACCTCAACACCTTTCCTGTGAGTGTGAGGAGGTCAAATGCATTCTAACAAATCGAGGTGAGATAAGAAGAATCAATCTGTAGCAGAGACAAACAAATCTTTGCAAATTGTACTAAGCCATTCAGTGTCAAAATAAGGCATATTAGAAGGGCATTTAAGGGAAGAAAAATGTGTTGGGGAAATGAAAACCAGAGTCACTTAGCAGAATGCACAAAAACCCATTGGAAAGGGAGCCTTATCATAATAGATGGGAAATTACCATCCATTACTCAGCTCTCACTTTAAAGCCACACGCTGAGTGATCTGATTTCATCTTAAGCCCTGCTAATCTAAAGCAGAGGCTGGACTGGCTGACGCCTAGCTATGAAATCACTCAAGGAGAGCTGAATTCTTTGTTCATTTGGGACTACATTAAATACTGTCAGAGTTTCCCCTGATTCAGTCATTTTGAAATGCTGTGCTCTATTTCATTATGCTCCAATCACTTTGATGAATTGGGTAGGATGAACTGGGCAGAATACATAGGGCAGATTTTTTCTTCAGATAACTTGTTTTTATCATGCTTTATAACTGGATCTGTGGACATGTTATGGCGCAGCTCTGAACATTGAAGTACTGTCATTCATTCAGTCATGCTAAACTGTCCCAGGTGCTATGGGAGAATCCATGAACGGGTAAGACAGTTTCTGCCCCAGGTAGTTTAGCATATTAAAAAGCAGAGACATTACTTTGTCAACAAAGGTCTGTCTAGTCAAAGCTATGGTTTTTCCAGTGGTCATGTATGGATGTGAGAGTTGGACTATAAAGAAAGCTGAGCACCAAAGAACTGATGCTTTTGAGCTGTGTTGGAGAAGACTCTTGAGAGTCCCTTGGACTGCAAGGAAATCCAACCAGTCCATCCCAAAGGAGATCAGTCCTGGGTGTTCATTGGAAGGAATGATGTTGAAGCTGAAACTCCAATACTTTGGCCACCTGATGAGAAGAGCTGACTCATTTGAAAAGACTGATGCTGGGAGAGATTGGGGCAGGAGGAGAAGGGGACGACAGAGGATGAGACGGCTGGATGACATCACCGACTCAATGGACATGGGTTTGGGTGGACTCCAGGAGCTGGTGATGGACAGGGAGGCCTGGCGTGCTATAGTTCATGGGGTCGCAAACAGTCAGACATGACTGAGCAACTGAACTGAACTGAACATAAAAACACAGAAGTTAAGTTTTAAAAACCACGAGATATCTTCCCTTTGTTCCCCTAGGTTACTGTATTCTGCTGCCTCTGCACTGTGACCTGGGAGCCTGACCTTTATGGATGCCCTTACCCTTGGCCTTCCAATTAAATTCCTTCCATGTGTATCCCTGAAAGAAGAGTTCAGATTATTCCCCTGATTCCCTCCCTTTGGGGTCTCCATGGGCAGGCTGAGAAAAAGCAGAGAGAGGATCTGAGGTTCTCTGTGTGTAGACTTCTCTGCCTTCCAGTTCTGGAAATACATTCTCATATCTCCTTCAGGTCTAGGGTGGTAATGATGCCATGCTGTTCCTAGCCTCAGGGTACAATCTGTGCTCTGTGGGTTCCCTATACTCAGCTCATATCCTTATAAATAGTCTCTTAAAAACTCTCTTTAAATTATCCAATTTTAGTGAGTCATCTGTTTTTTTTCTGGAATCTTGACTGACATAAAAATTGCTTTCATAAGTAGACCTAGTGTCTAGGAAATAAACACTCAGAATGGATTCTGGGTCTGGGTTACATGTCTATTTGAAGAAATAGAGATACTGTATTTGCCAATGGCAAATGGGAATATAATCCCATATTAAGGCGGCATCAAGATTATTCAGATTATCACTGTGTGGACATGAGATGAAGAACAGGAAGAGAACAAGGCATTGGGAGATCAAGTAGCTGTTGCATTCAGTCACTACAGCGATCATTTCAGCTCAGTTGCTCAGTCGTGTCCAACTCTTTGCGACCCCATGGACTGCAGCATGTCAGGCTTCCTGTCCATTACCAACTCCCAGAGCTTGCTCAAATTCATGTCCATCAAGACGGTGATGCTATCCAATCATCTCATCCTGTCGGCCCTTTCTCCTTCTGCCTTCAATCTTTCCCAAGATTAGGGTCTTTTCTGATGAGTCCATTCTTCGCATCAGAAGGCCAAAGTATTAGAAGGCCAAAGTATTGGAGCTTCCGATTCAGCCTCCGTCTTTCCAATGAATATTCAAGACTGGATGAAGCACAGCTGGAATCAAGATTGCCAGGAGAAATATCAATAACCTGAGATACACATTTCTTTCCAAGGCCCCTAGGCCTTTTATTGTGGCCTACACATGCTGACCCTCATCTGATACTGGCCCTCTCTTTTCTCATGGTATTTCAATCAAACCAGCTGTTGCTATCTCCCAACCACACTAAAGTCATTCCTCCTTTAGGATCTTTGTATCAACTGCTCCAGTGTTTCCCCAGCTTTTGTCTACCCAGACCCCTCTAACTCAAATCAGATATCCCTTCTTCAGAGAGGTCTTCCCGGACCTCCTTATCTGAAGTATTCTTCCCCAGAAACTATATTTCCTCATCCTGGTTTTTTCTTTTTCTAGCATTTTTCAAAATCTGTGATTTTATCAGTTACTGAAATTCTCATTGACTGTTGTCTCGCTAGGCTCCATGAGGGCAGGCAGACAGTTTGGTTCCCCAATGTACCCCAAGCCCCTCGCATAGGGTCTGCATATGGTGGGCCCTCCATAAATATGAAATGAAAAGAATGGGTGAACTCAAAGACATGCCATTATCCTTTTGCAAATTAAATGGCAAGAATTATGAGGAAGATACAGCATACAATGCATGTTTTAACATAAAACATCTTTAAAGAGATTACTATGATGGGACTTCCCTGCTGGTCCAGTGGTTAGGTCTCTGCGATTCCACTGCAGAACACAGATTTGACCCCTGATTGGGGAACTAAGATCTTACAAGCCACATGACATGCCCCCCCCCCCCCCAAAAAAAAGAGAGAGATTACAGCAGTAATCCCAGAGTCTATGGCAGGAAATAGTTTCCCTTAGGCCACTAGAGGAAATGGATACTTAAGCCACTGAGTCTCATTAGATTATGGACAACAGTAATTCATCCTGAGTGTTCACCTTTGACTGTCTTGATCCACCAGGACTCTGTTTTATATGTGCTACTGTTGCTTTACTTTTCATTACCATGAAATAGATTTAGTAAATTGTTAATAATTTCCTGCCTTAAAAAGGAAAACAGACAGAATCCATTTTATTCATTTATTTGTGACTGGAAGTAGAAGGTTCTGGAGTTTGTAGGCAGAGGCACAAGAATTTTAAAGAGTTTTTGAAAAAACTCTAAAAATGTTTTTTAAACTTGGTAAAGAGTTTTTTAACTGGATGCATTTTTAGAGGTCACCTGGTTTAACCTATTTTCCTGGAAGACTTAACAGCAATGTGGAAAGACATTGGTTTATAGACTGATACTTAAGAGCCTGTGTGACCTTCAATTATTTGATCTCATGGAGGCCATTTGCTTCAACTGTAGAGAAGAATCAAATTTAGAAACTGTTAGTGGTTAAATTGGAGAAGGTAATGGCACCCCACTCCAGCACTCTTGCCTGGAAAATCCCATGGACGGAGGAGCCTGGTGGGCTGCAGTCCATGGGGTCGCTAAGAGTCAGACACGACTGAGCGACTTCCCTTTCACTTTTCCCTTTCATGCATTGGAGAAGGAAATGGCAACCCACTCCAGTGTTCTTGCCTGGAGAATCCCCGGGACGGGGGAGCCTGGTGGGCTGCCGAATATGGGGTCGCACAGTCGGACACGACTGAAGCGACAGCAGTAGCAGCAGCAGCAGTGGTGAAATGAGACAGGTTAGGAAGTGCCTAGCGCATCGAAGGCCCTAATAAGTGGTAACTATCAACAGTATTTACAGATGAGAAAACTAAGAAATGAAAATCAGTGAGCTAAAATATAACTGTTATATTAATATCAAACCTGGTATTATAGAAGAGTGTTCCCCAGCTGGTTTTTCTCAAACATGCTCTCCATAGAGTCACCTGGGAAGATTCAGAAAATCCTGATGTTGAGGCTCCACCCTAGATCAGTGAGGTCAGAATCTCTGGAATTGGAACCCCAGGGTCAGTATCTTTTTCTTTTTTTAAAAAGCTCCACAAATCATTCCAACATGTGGCCATGTTTGCTGCATTTATTAAAAGCACAAATTTCTGGGCTTGATACCAAGTACGCTATATTAATTTGTAAGGGCTGCCATGATAAAGTTCCACAAGTGGGTGACTTAAGCAAGAGAAATTTCTCACAGTTCTGGAGCTGGAAGTCCCAAATGAAAGTGTGGGGTCAGCTGGGTTGCTTTCTTCTGAGGCTCTGAGGGAAGAACCTATTCCAAGCCTCTCTCCTTGGCTTTTTTTTTTTTAATAAGTTTATTTATTTGGTTGCAGCAAGTGGGATCTAGTTCCCTGACCAGGGATAGAACCCAGGTCCCCTACATTGGGAGTGAGGAGTCTTAGCCACTGGACTGCCAGGGAAGTCCCCTCCTTGGCTTGTTGATGGCTATTGTCTCTCTGTCTTTGCATCATCTTCCCTCCATGGGAGTCTGTGTGTCCTAATTTTCCCTTTTTACAAGGACACCAGTCATACTGGATTAGGGCTCACCTTAGCGACCTTATTTTAACTTGATTACCTTTGTAAAAACTCTATCTCCAAATAAAGTCACCTTCTGAGGGACTTAGGGATTAGAATGTCAACATATGAATTTTAGGGGCACAATTCAACCCATAACATTCCCTAAATCAGAATCTCCAGAGAAAAGGCCTGAAAAACCTAACATTTAGCAAGCACAGCAGAAAGGTCTGGAAACATGATCTAGGGTAGAAGAAAAAATGAAAATAACAGCAAGGGCCAGACAGGCCAAGGACTGGTGGAAACTTCAGCTCCTGAAGAGCAGAAAACTGAGATGCTGCAGTGTTGTCATTCAGGAATGAGGGGCCCAAGGTGCTTGTCCTTACTGTTTTTTTTTTTTTTTTTCCAAGATGTTGAAAATTTGGATTTTTCTTTAAGTTTTCAGTAAATGTTCTGCAGATCAAACAAAATATATCTGTAAACCTGATTCAGCTGATATTTTACATAGCTTTGGGTTAGGAAAACATTGAGTTTTTAACACTGGGCTCAAAAACCATTGCTGGCTACTGCTCAGTGGCTGGAAAAGGAGGGGAGAGGAGGGCAGGCATCATGGGGGGAGGGGGGGAAAGAGAAGACGTAGGTGGGCCCAGGTACTCCACCATGACTGCTGCAGGTGAATCCCTTAATTAATTAATTCAGCTGTTCAGTTGCCTTTGGAGAGGTTTCAGGGTATTAGCAACCAAGCTGTGCTTTAAGTCACGACTGTGAGCTTCAAGTCTCTCCTGGAGGGCTGCTCTTTTCTTTGGCCTGCTATGGGTTTCTCTACTTTTATTACTCTAAGAACTCGCACTGTTTTAGTCTGATGTCTTGTGTCCCCTTTTTGCTGTTGCTTCTGGAGCTATTAGGAATTCATTCTTTTAAAAATATTTGTTTTCCTGCCATTACAATGGGATTTAAACCAACGGTGAGTGAGTACATGTTCTCATTCCATCATCTTTGAAAAAAAATATGAAATACAAAGACTAGTGTAATAAATCCCAGAGCCATTTAATACATAAAATGTTTCCAGGCCACACCCATGTTTCCCTTCCCTGAGAAGGATCCACTATTCTGAATTCATGTTCTGTCATTCCCATGTACTTCTTTATAATTTTCCCATATGTCTATGTATTCCTAAACTATACACAGGTGCACACATGTGTTTGCATACTTTATATACATATACATGTATGTGCATATATTTTTTGCCTGGTTTTGTACTTTATAGAAATCGTATAATATTGCACACTTTTTTTTTTTTGGCTGTGCCAGGTAGCTTGTGTGATCTTATTTCCCTGATCAAGGATTGAACCCAGGCCCTCGGCAGTGGAAGCACAGAGTCCTAACCACTGGACTGCTGGGCAATTCCCACATCTTTTTATAATCTATTGTTTTTACTCTGGTTTGTTCCTTTTCATTGCTCTTGAGAGTATTTCATTGTAAAAGATTTCCACAGTATAGTACTTGAAAACTTTTCAACCGTGGGAACTTCTTCAACCTGGTATTTTTTGCCTTGAATTCTATTTTGCATTACTATAGCTACAAAAGCTTTTATTTTGGTTAGTGCCATATATTTCAGTTCTTCTACTACCAGTTTTTCCAGTTTGACAATCTCAGTCTTTTAACTGGTAAATTGAGTTAATTTTTTGTGTGTGACTTCTGATGTACCTAGATTTATTTCTGAGTTATCTTTTGCTGTCTCATCCTGCTGTTTCCTATATTCCCTCGTTTTTTCTACTACTGCTTTTCTTGCTGACCCTTTAGAGCTGGAACCCAACAAGGGTCTTTCTGCCCAGTGTGGTTGGAGCCAGTAGAATGAGACCAAGTTTGGTTCAGAATCAAGGGAAAGTTTTATTCCTCTGTTAAAGAATGGACACACATTAGAGTCCTTGCTTTCCTGAATAGCTGTGGGTGGGGCTACTTTATAGGGTTCTTGTCAGTGGGGAGGGGAGAGGAGGGGGTGGAATTCTTGCAGATTGGGTGCAGCTGTGCTGCTCAGGCTCCAGCTCCAGGCCCAGCGTCTCTGCACACGGCCCGTTGCTGCCATCTTGGATTGAGGCCTCCTGCTCCTCTATGAGCAAGCATAGGCCCAGCCATTTCTCACTGGGAGTGTTGGTTGCAGGGCTTCTGGACGCGGCATCCTACAAGCAAGTGAATGCTAAGCACAAAGGAAAAGGAAAAGGGAAAAAAAAAAGGTTAGACTTCACTTTATTATCCAGAATGGGCTTTGCTAATGATACTTCCTTCAGAATTTATTCTCACTTTGACTTTGTTTCTTCCGTTTTGAATTTTATGCACTCATTTCTTTTTCTTTAGTGAATAAATTTACTTATTTTGTCAAACAGTCAGAAATGCATAAAAAATGCTGTAATATCTTGCTACAGAAAGTGTGGTCCGTGAAGAAATAGCTTTGGCATAACTTGAGTGCCTGGCCCAGAACTGTTGAGTCAGAATCTGCATGTGAACAAGGCCCCAGTTGATTCATGAGCATGTTAAAGCGTGAGAAGCACTAGTTTAATGAGAAAGCATCTTTTATGTTTAACAAATACTAACCTTTTGCCATAATTGCTTCATATATTTATTTTTTCTTTACTTATTTAAAAGTAAATTGCAGAAAGGAAAAGACTTGCTTTTTAAATAGTTTATTGGGGGTCTCTTAAAAATAAGAGACATTTGTACATGTTTACAATGTTGTCATCAAAACTTAATGATATTAACTATAATTCTCTAATATGACTTAGTACTAAATTTGTATTCAGATTTCTCCAGCTATTTCCAAAAGAGCTTTTTGCAGTTACTTAGTGTGTACTAGGATCAAATCTTGGTCTCTCTGTAGCTTTTGGTCACTATGTTTTATGTCTCTTAAGTGTGTCTGAATCTAGACTACTTCTCTCCTCCCTCCCACACTCACCTTTTCTTTTTATGACATCATCTAGTTAAAGACAGGTCCGTTGTCTTGTAGAATGTCCTCAGTTCTGGGTTTGACTGCTTCCTTGTAGTCATGTTTAACTCGTTCTTCTAGTCTCTGTATTTCTTGTAAATTACAAGTAAGAGCCAAAGGCTTGATTAGATTCAGGTTAAGCATTTTTGGCAAGACTATACATCACAGACAGTAAATATTGTTTACTTCCCGTTGCATCATGTCAAGTTGCACATAATGTCTCATTCCATTAAAATAGTGATGAGGATATTTATCATTCGGTTCAGATGGGGTAAGCCTAATGCCTTCAACATAGTGTTTGGTTTTTCCTCTTGTGACTCATAAGTGACCCATGAAATATTTACTTTGCAACTATTTCATTCTCTATCAATTTTTTAATGTTGTTTCACTGTTAATTGTTAATCTTTGCTAGATCCTTTTTTTTTTTTTAAGTTAGGGACTGCAAAATGGTCACTTTCTAATTTTTTATTTCTTTTATATTTACTAGCTAAAATTCTTTGAAAAGGAAGAGGTTTCTTTTTAGCTAGGGCTATTGGGTTACTCTTAAGTGCAGTTCTTTTTTTTTAAAATTTTAATTGGAGGCTAATTACTTTACAATATTGTAGTGGTTTTTGCCATACATTCACATGAATCAGCCACGGGTGTACATGTATTTCCCACCCTGAACCCCCCTCCCACCTCTCTCCCCATCCCATCCTTCAGAGTCATCCCAGTGCACCAGCCCTGAGCACCCTGTCTCATGCATTGAACCTAGACTGGCGATCTATTTCACATATGATAATATACATGTTTCAATGCTATTCTCTCAAATCATCCCACCCTCACCTTCTCCCACAGAGTCTAAAAGTCTGTTCTATACATCTGTGTCTCTTTTGCTGTCTCACATACAGGGTCATTGTTACTATCTTTCTAAACTCCATATATATGCATTAATAATATACTGTATTGGTGTTTTCCTTTCTGACTTACTTCACTGTGTATAATAGGCTCCAGTTTCATCCACCTCATTAGAATTGGTTTGAATGCATTCTTTTTAATAGCTGAGTAATATTCCATTGTGTATATGTACCACAGCTTTCTATCCATTCATCTACTGATGGACATCTAGGTTGCTTCCATGTCCTGGCTATTGTAAACAGTGCTACGATGAATGAAGTGCAGTTCTTACTTGAAAGATGGTATAAAGTTTTAATTATTAACTGTTAACCCTTATAAAAAGCCTCTTGATGAAAGTGAAAGAAGAGTGGAAAAAGTTGGCTTAAAGCTCAACATTCAGAAAACGAAGATCGTGGCATCTGGTCCCATCACTTCATGTGAAATATATGGGGAAACAGTGGAAACAGTGTCAGACTTTATTTTTTTGTGCTCCAAAATCACTGCAGATGGTGACTGCAGCCATGAAATTAAAAGACGCTTACTCCTTGGAAGGAAAATTATGACCAACTTAGATAGCATATTACAAAGCAGAGACATTACTTTGCCAACAAAGATTCATCTAGTCAAGGCTATGGTTTTTCCAGTGGTCATGTATGGATGTGAGAGTTGGACTGTGAAGAAAGCTGAGTGCCGAAGAATTGATGCTTTTGAACTGTGGTGTTGGAGAACTCTTGAGAGTTCCATGGACTGCAAGGAGATCCAACCAGTCCATTCTAAAGGAGATCAGCCCTGGGATTTCTTTGGAAGGAATGATGCTAAAGCTGAAACTCCAGTACTTTGGCCACCTCATGTGAAGAGTTGACTCATTGGAAAAGACTCTGATGCTGGGAGGGATTGGGGACAGGAGGAGAAGGGGATGACAGAGGATGAGATGGCTGGATGGCATCACTGACTCAATGGATGTGATTTTGAGTGAACTCCAGGAGTTGGTGATGGACAGGGAGGCCTGGCGTGCTGCAATTCATGGGGTTGCAAAGAGTCGGACACGGCTGAGCAACTGAACTGAACTCTTATAATCTTAATATGCATACTTAACAAAATCTAAGTTAATCCATGTCCCCCTCCAATTTAAGGACCTTGGCATTTGTCTTACACATTATTTTTGTCAGGGTTTTAATTCTATCTTCTTTTGTTTCCACCCTCCCACCCCCATATTAGACTTTATTATTACTGACTTTAATATAGTCAATCTCTATGTGTTTGTATTTACTAGGATCCTAGCCTGTTTATTTTTTTTAATTTTAATATTTTTTAATTTAAGGACAATTGCTTTACAGTATTGCATTGGTTTCTAGCAAACATCAACATGAATCAGCCATAGGCTTACCCATGTCCCCTCCCACTTGTACATCCCTCCCCTTAGCCTGTTTATCCTCTCCTTTCTATCTTCAGGAATGTCTTAATGTTTCTCTAGTCTTTTGGTGGTAAGCAATCCAAATCTTTTCTAAAAAGGAAAAGAGATTTACTGAATACGTGGTTACTGAATAGACTAAGGACTATTGCTGTCCTTAGTCCCCTTGGTCCATTCTGAATTGCTGGTCACCACTCTGCCTCTCAGTTCTGTGACTTCTTTTGGTGGGGTCCCTGTTTTTTGTATTCCATGCTGCCTTCCTTTGTTGTTATAACTCCTTTATTGAAACACATACTATAGTAGCTTCTTAAGAAAGGACACTTGAGCTAAGTTTTTGGTGCCCTTGCTTGTATGAAAGTGTCTTTATCTTCACACTTGGCTTCCACGGTAGCTCAGTTGGAAAAGAATCTGCCTGCAGTGCAGGAGACCCGTGTTTGACCCCTGGGTCAGGAAGATCCCCTGGAGAAGGAAATGGCAACCCAGTCCAGTATTCTTGCCTGGAAAACCCCATGGACAGAGGAGCCTGGCTGGCTACAGTCCATTGGATCCCAAGAGTTGGACACGACTTAACGACTAAATCACAAGCATCACCACCACAAAATTTGGCTAGCATTGTCTGTTAAATATTTGAAAGTAATTGTCCTAATACTTTTGGTGTTCTTTCAGAATCAAATATTGTTTTGATTCCCCATCCTTTGTTTTTGACTTGATTTTTCCTGTTCTACTTCCTGTATTATGCCTGTTTCCTCTGAGTTCCCATTTCTATGTTTGATTTAGGCCTCTATTTTTCCTTTTCCAGTCCTGTGGCCACTGCTGAGTTTTCCAAATTTGCTGGCATATTGAGTGTAGCACTTTCACTACCCTTATGGCAGAAAATACATCATCTTTTAGGATTTGAAAAACAGCTTTTAGGATTTGAACTAGCTGGAAAAGGTCAGTTTTCATTCCAGTCTCAAAGAAGGGCAGTGCCAAAGAATGCTCAAACTACTGCACAACTGCACTCATCTCACATGCTAGTAAAGTAATGCTCAAAATTCTCTAAGCCAGGCTTCAACAGTACCTGAACCGTGAACTTCCAGATGTTCAAGCTGGATTTAGAAAAGGCAGAGGAGCCAGAAATCAAATTGCCAACATCTGCTGGATCATCAAAAAAGCAAGGCAGTTCCAGAAAAACATCTACTTTTGCTTTATTGACTATGCGAAAGCCTTTGTGTGGACCACAGCAAACTGTGGAAAATTCTACAAGAGATGGGAATACCAGACCACCAGACCTGCCTCTTGAGAAATCAGTATGCAGGTCAGGAAACAACAGTTAGAACTGGACATGGAACAACAGACTGGTTCCAAATAGGGAAAAAAGTACATCAAGGCTGTATATTGTCAGCCTGCTTATTTAACTTATATGCAGAGTACATCATGAGAAACGCTGGGCTGGATGAAGTACAAGCTGGAATCAAGATCACCAGGAGAAATATCAATAACCTCAGATATGCAGATGACACTACCCTTATGGCAGAAAGCAAAGAACTAAAGAGCCTCTTGATGAAAGTGAGAGAAGAGTGAAAAATCTGGCTTGAGGCTCAACATTCAGAAAACTAAGATCATGTCATCCGGTCCCATCACTTCATGGGAAATAGATGGGGAGACAGTGGAAACAGTGACAGATTTTATTTTTGGGGGCTCCAAAATCACTGCAGATGGTGACTGCAGCCATGAAATTAAAAGACGCTTACTCATTGGAAGAAAAGTTATAACCAACCTAGACAGCACATTAAAAAGCAGAGACATTACTTTTCCAACGAATGTCTGTCTAGTCAAAGCTATGTTTTTTCCAGTAGTCATGTATGGATGTGAGAGTTGGACTATAAAATAAAGCTGAATGCCAAAGAATTGATGCTTTTGGTCTATGGTATTGGAGAAGACTCTTGAGAGTTCCTTGGACTGCAAGGAGATCCAATCAGTCCATCCTAAAGGACATCAATCCTGAATATTCCTTGGAAGGACTGATGCTGAAGCTGAAACTCCAATACTTTGGCCACCTGATGCGAAGAACTGATTTATTCGAAAAGACCCTGATGCTGGGAAATATTGAAGGTGGGAGGAGAAGTGGACAACAGAGGATGAGATGGTTGGATGGCATCACCAACTCAATGGACATGAGTTTGAGTAAACTCCGGGAGTTGGCTATGGACAGGGAAGCCTGGTGTGCTGCAGGCCATTGAGTCTCAGAATCAGAAACGACTGAACGACTGAACTGTTTATTTTTTATTTAGTTAGTTCTAGATGCACTGGGTCTTCATTGCTGCTCATGGGCTTTCTCTAATTGTGGTGAGTGGGGACTTCTCTTTGTTGTGGCGCACAGGCTCTAGGGGTGTGAGTTTCAGTAGTTGTGACTCACAGGCTTACTTGCTCTGAGGCACGTGGAATCTTCCCATACCAGGGATCAATCCTTCTCCCCTGCATTGGCAGGTGGATTCTTTATCTACTGTGCCTCCGGGGAAGTCCTCTAATTCTTGATTATTGTCTTTCTTTTAACTTGGGAGGAGAAAAGTCCAAGCAATCTTGATTTTTTAATAAGGTGACTATGCTTTCTGTGGGCGAGTGTGAATTTAAGCATATTTTTGTGGGAAACTTTTGATAGTATTGATTGTAAGGAGACATATTTCTTTGTCATAAGTCTTGGAGGAGCCAACATTTTGCCCATACATACTTTCAGGCAAGCACTAGAGAATGAATTAGGAGGCCTGAGTTATAATTTTTGGTTCTTGCTGGGTGATCATTAAGGCATCACTTACCTCCTCTGAACTTCAGTTTGCTTATGTATAAAAATTATGTTCATTTTTCTTACCGGGCCATTATGGAGATCAAATGTGATATACCAATTGTCTTCACTCATAAATCATTAGTCAAAAATTTCTTACATTCCACAAAGATCTGCAAGCATAATACTTGCTCCTCAAGATTACTTGTGGCTGAGGGTTGGCAAACAGCTGCCGCATTTTAATATCTTGTGATTTCTTTATGTTTCTATGACCTGGTCTAGGAATGAAGGAATTGTTTCAGTTTTTTGAATCTGGATGAGAATCCTGAAGCTATAATCTATTTTATTAAGGCTTTGCACCTTTTTTTTTTAAACCTGGCTTCATGAAGTTGATGCTACAAACTTGACATCAGAAATGTGACGTTAGTCCATTAATCACCTTAAGTGTACGAGACAGGCGGCCACTGCAAGTGTAAAGGAAATACTAATCTAAGAGTGACTAAGGCTAAAGTAATCCCCTTCGGAACTAGGTTACGCAGTTTTATTTAGGGCTTAGGCAGTGAATCAGCCTGCAGAAGCTTGGACTTCCAG
Organism: Capricornis sumatraensis; assembly: GCF_032405125.1. Classification (NCBI taxonomy): domain Eukaryota; kingdom Metazoa; phylum Chordata; class Mammalia; order Artiodactyla; family Bovidae; genus Capricornis; species Capricornis sumatraensis. Next base: position 56,314,308 of record NC_091074.1, read on the forward strand.
GGTGAGGGACTTGCAAAGTGTTTTGGAGACGTGTGTATGTGTAGCTTGGTTGGAAGAGTGATTCATCTTTTTAAGACTCTCTGCATCTCTCTCTCTCGTGCTCTGTCCTCTTACTTTCTCTTGCTCTCACATTCTCTAAGACTCTCTTTTGCTCTTTACCTTAGACCTGCTTGGACTCCAGTTTCTTCCTGGCATGTCCTTTAAAGATCTAGAGCAAGGGTTTTGCTTGAGACTTGACGGGTCTGGGGAAGGAAGAGGACTGGTACACCCAGGCCCACCACCAGGCGAGCTGGGTCTGCATCCCTTCTAGCACTCTTCTATCCATTACTTTGAAAGTGAAAGTCGCTCAGTCATGTCTCACTGTTTGTGACTCCATGGACTGCATAGTCCATGGAATTCTCCAGGCCAGAATACTGGAGTGGGTAGCCATTCCCTTCTCCAGGGGATCTTCCCAACCCAGGGATCGAACCCAGGTCTCCTGCACTCCAGGCGTTTTCTTTACCAGCTGACCCACCAGGGAAGCCCATCTATTACTTTATCTTGTTCTTTATTTGGAACTCAGTGATATCCACAGAGAAACGTTACTGTGTCTCTAGATGCTGCGGTCATCTCTTGTCATTCCTAAATTCCTCCTACTCCTGCTTTAGTCTGCATTTTGAAGCCTACTAGGCTTTCGGAAGTATTTGCATACAAGAAAACAGGTAGTTTTACTGGTCCTGTATCTGTAAGGGGCACGCAACCACACACACACAAAAATGGATAAGATGGGAAATAAAAGTGGTGAAGTTTAATTTTTGTTCTCAAGAAGATCATAGATGGCATTAAAGGGTAAATAGTCATTGATGAGCTTCAAGGAAGAAATTTTTATGCATATTTTTCTTCAAAAACAACCCACAGTCGTGACAAGCCATGACAACTGAAATATTACTATTAATTAAGCACAGGTTTCCAAGATAATGATCCAGAAAGAGTACAGAGAGCTGAGAAAATAAATCTGTATGCTTATTGAGATTGTATACAACCTGGAAAGCTATAGCAATGTGAAAAATGATAAATGATTCCAAGTACATTTGGATAAATACAGCTGCTGCTGCTGCTGCTAAGTCGCTTCAGTTGTGTCCGACTCTGTGCGACCCCATAGATAGCAGCCCACCAGGCTCCCCGGTCCCTGGAATTCTCCAGGCGAGAACACTGGAGTGGGTTGCCATTTCCTCCTTCAATGCATGAACGTGAAAAGTGAAAGTGAAGTCGCCCAGTCGTGTCTGACTCGTAGTGACCCCATGGACTGCAGCCTACCAGGCTCCTCTGTCCATGGTATTTTCTAGGCAGGAGTACTGGAGTGGCTTGCCATTAAGAGCAAATGCCCAACATCAGAAAGGAAGGTTGTGCTTCTATGGGTGGAGAGATGTTATAAGCCATAACTCAGTTCACTTCTGACATTTATTATGTGCATAGCAGGACAGAGCTCAGCTCTAGAAACTGGAGGGAACTACAAAATAAATGACACTGTTAAGGAAAAAAATAAAAATAAATGCACAGGGATGCCTGGCATGCTGCAGCCCATGGGGTAGCAGAGTCGGACTCAACTGAGTGAACTGAAGGGAATAAAGACTTCCTGCTGTTTTATATGTATCACATTTGCTCAGATTAAGGAATTCTTATTTTATATTATGTTATTTTCTCACTGGTCTTGCTCCTGCTAAGGCTGTGGGGTGAAACAGCTTACTGTGTCTACATGGCATGTGCCTCTGCCCTGAGAAAAGGGGCTGGAGAGATGCCAGATCTGTCGGAAAGCTGGAACTCTGAGGGCGCGCAGAACTCAAAGCCACAAAATATAAGCCACGTTATCTGGTTGGGTTTAGTTCTGGGTTTTTCTGGGGTTTTTAGTTTGGTGTTTATCTTCCTCCTGGGCTTTTAGTATGGTCTCTTTTCAAAGGTCTGTCCTTCCACCTGTGCTTCTGAAAACACAGAAAAGGGTCCTTGATCCTTGTGAGCAGTCGTGGAAAGCACACTTTCCAAAGTGTGATCTCTGGACCAGCAGCATCAGCATCTACCTGGGAACTCATTAGTAATGCACATTCAGAGGTGCCATCCAGACCTATTGGATCAGGAACTCTGGGGGTTCCTGATGGGCTGTGATATGTGTCTTAAGCCTTTCAGGGGATTCTGAGGCTGGATCCCTGAGAATTTAAGGAGAACAGCGCCCTCTGGAGGTCATATGTTAGAGCAACTATGTGTGTGCTGTGCTGTGCTTAGGCAGTGGTGTCTGACTGTGACCCGATGAACTGTAACCGACCAGACTCCTCTCTCCATAGGGATTCTCCAGGCAAGAATACTGGAGTGGGTTTCCATTTCCTCCTCCAGGGGATCTTCCCAACCCAGGGATCGAACCCAGGTCTCCCACATTGCAGGTGATTTCTTTACTATCTAGACCACCTGGGAAGCAATTATGGAAAAACTAAATCCAGGGGAAAGTGTGGGGAAAGTTCAAGTTCCCAAGTCCAGCTGTCCCTCCCCACACAAAGAGATTTCTACCACAGTCAGCTTTGGAGGCTCTGGAAGAAAGTGAAAGTGAAGTCACTCAGTTGTGTCCGACTCTTTGCGACACCATGGATTGCAGCCTAAGAGGGTCCTCTGTCCATAGGATTTTCAAGGCAAGGGTACTGGAGTGGGGTGCCATTGGAGGCTCTGGGATGATATAATTGATGAGTATTGCTGTTCTCTTTTACAATAGTCCAGGCTCTGAAGATGGGCGAATACTAAAATGAGTATTTACTGTTCTATTTACTTTTTTCTGTTCTGGTCTTCATTTCACTCCTCTATTCAAAAACCTTCAGTGCTTCTCCTTTAAACACTGCCCTCCGCCAGGTCTTCAGTGTCTCTGCAGTGGGTCTTGTTTCCTCCCTCACGTCTTTCCTACCTGAAAAAGTTTTCTTTCCTGTCTTCTGTGCTGTGTGGTTCTGGCAATGTCAGCACAGTTTGTAACTGTCCCTGCTACAGGCTGAGCTTCTTGAGGCCAGGGACCACATTCAATTCCTGTTTATCCCCAGCATTTTGCCCAGTGCCTGGTTCACAATAGGTGATTGGAAAATGGTTTCAAAATGAATGAATGGAGTAATGTAACTCAAGGTCTAGTTATTTAGGTTGCTGTCCCTGAAGCTTCCTGTCTTCTTCCTGCAGTCCCTTTCGATGTGAAATCCCTCCCAGCCGCATCTCTAGCTTCGCAAAATTCCACCCGTCCTTTAAGATTCACTCAGAGTGACTGCTCAGGGAATATGAGAGAGTGAACTGTGGACCTTGGAATGTTCACTTGATCAGGCAGGGTCATCAGCTGGCAAGTTTACTAAGTCACCCTTAAGTCACTAAGTTCCCAAGGCAAGTGCATCCACAATAAAAATAGCACAAATTATAACGATAACATTAATCTATAACATTCTTGGGTTATATTAATTGAGTTCTTCATGTGCCAAAACTTGCAGGAAGCCTTCTATATATGTTATTAAATTTTCAAATTAGCCTATGAAGAAAGTATTATTATCTGTAAAACAATAAATGAGGAAAAAGAGACCCAAAGACTAAATAATTTGCCCAAAGTCATATAGCTAGAAATGTCAAAGCCAACATTAAGATCCGAGTCTGGTCAACCCCAAAGTCATCAGTCATCATCTGGAGCTAAATAGATCATTACAAAGTATATGGATGTTAGAGATGTTGGTGATATGGAATCATGAATACAAAAAGACCATTAAAAACCTGAACTCATGAAGCAGTCACTGAATAAATTGATATTTATTGAGCACCAACTGTGGGATGGGCCTTGTTCTAGGAGCAAGATGATACAGAGGGTGAATAAGTCAGCCAAGATCCCTGCTTTCAGGGAATTTACTTTCCTCTTGGAAGAGATGACATTCAATCAACCTCTGGATGAGGAGGAGTAGCCTATCTGAGAAGACTGCTCCAGCCAAAAAGAGGGAAATGCAAAAGCCCCAAGATTAAGGAAACTGGTGGAAGAACCAGCAACCACAAACAGCTGAGGGGAACTGATTGAACTTTCTGGGCACACGTACTATAAGGGTAGGAACCAGACCCAGGTTGTGAGTAGCCCAGAATGCGAAGTTAGTAAGCACAGAGAGCCAGTTACCCTACCTGGGAAGGAAGACTGAAGAGGTCCTTTTTGTAGCTCTGAATCTTTTCCGTCTTTCCATCTGTGCCACTCACACTATTCACAGTACCTGAAAATGAATCAAATTATATGTGACTTTGAGGCAAAGGCAAGCATCATCATTAAATCAAAACTAATTTAAAAAAGCCCAATGAAGTACATGACATATTCTAGGAAGAATTTTCTTTTCAGAGGCATCATACTGACTGGGTTCTACACATGACATCTCCCTACTTTGTTGTCATTTAAGAAGAACTGAGCTGCATTTTCACTAATGTTCCAATGGCAGGATCTGGTTCCCAAGGTCTGTAGGGATACATTCAGAATCAGGAGTGAGGCCCAAATGACAGAAAATCTTTTGATAAGGACACACAATTTAAAAGCAATAATACAACAGACTAAAATTCCATCTGCTTTTTATTATCACTATGCCTTGACAGTTACATACAAGGTCGGTGATGAAGGAGATCTTTTGGGGATGAACAGTTTCCCCCTCCCCTCCACCACCTGTTTCAATTCCAAATCCACTTTATGGTCCATTTTTGCTCCTTCTTTGGCCCTGCACTTGATGACTTTCTTGTCCCCTGTCTCTTGTTACAGGTGCTGTGAGGAGCTTCCTCTCTTTTTAGGGGGGCTCACAGCACTTCTCTCCTCAGAAGGACTTCCCCACATTTTGCTGTTTATCTGCTTTTGTCTAAAGTGACCCTCTAGCTAGTCATTTTTTTTCATGTTTTCTCAATGACAGTCTGACCCATTCAATACTTATTGTCTTTCATATCTCTCAAGAGGCAGGCATATAGTAACTTTGTTTTTTGGCCAAGAAAATTACATAGTTGTGTAGGTGTATAAATTCTTCAGCTCTTACTTCTCTGAATATTTTTGCATATTCCTCATTAGTCTTAAATTTGTTTCTTATGATTGTTCTTTAGCTGTCAAGTCTTAACAAATATATTATTAAGTGAAAGTGTGTATGTATATGTTTGATGTTGAAGGGACTATTTATAATGACTATTGCATGCCTATGTTTGATTTTTACCATATCATTTAATAACCATGAAATTTGTACAGAAACATCTATGAAATCTACAGTTTAGTGCCAAGATAATTAACATTTTAGACAATAAGGTTAAGATATAATAGACCTATTGAAATCTTAGTTAAATTGGTATCTGTATTTCATCTTGCTAAAAACTCACTGAAAATTTCTATTGCCTTTTATTTTAGGGCTTTCTAGTCTTATGAAAAGAACTGATATGGAGCTTTAAAATGGTCTATTTCACTGAATCTGTGCAGTCAACAGGTAGTATTAACATGAGTTCAGTTCAGTTCAGTTACTCAGTCATGTCCGACTCTGTGACCCCATGAACCGCAGCGTGCCAGGCCTCCCTGCCAATCACCATTAACATGAGTAAATTGTATGAAAACCCCAAAATTTTATGAATATTTTCTATTAGCTTATGATTATGAGGGTCTTTTGGGGTAAAGAAAGAATTTATGTCTACAAGACTCAGAATTCATGAGGTTATACTTTTTACAGTATCTACAGGATTATTAATTTAGTTAATACTGAGAGGTAAACCACCCCCCACCCAAGTCCAGCCTGGAAGTGAGGAGAGTTAATGGCCCCAGGATCAGTCCTCAGCTGATGGGGGATGGGAACCAGTGAATAAATGCTACAGCCTTCCACCCTTCAGGTGGAAAGTTCTACCTTTCAGGAGGTACCCAAAGAATCAAGATAGGACCATCCTTGACAGTGAACACTTATGTTGGCTTTTCTTTCTGTCTTGATTTATTATTAATACGTTCCCCTCTCCTCTCCTCCTGGTTTTTAGGCTCATTTCACAAATAAACGACCTGCAGTCAAGTCCTAGTCTCAAGTTGTTCTCTAAGGAGAATCTGAACTAAGATATTTGTACCAGAAATAGCCCTAGAAAACAGACCCTGGAAATGTCTTCCTGGTGGTTGGCTAGTGGTAAGTGGGTGATGTTATCCTTTGCATGTGGTAGCATCACAGTTGCTAAGGCTCTCAGTGTGGTGGTTGGGTAAGGTATAAGTGAATGGGGCATCACTGAGTAGTTCAGAAGCTCAGCACCTGAGTGGCATGGGCAGTAGCTATTATAAAGATGATGGAGTTGGCTGGATGTCTGCCTCAGAATCTTTGAAGGGAAAGAACAAATCCAGGTCAGCCAACTGTCAAGGGAAGCTGGAAGAGCCAGAAGTCTTGCTTGGCAGCATATAAAAAGAGTCTTGTCTCTTGCAGCTGTAGGGCAGCCTGCAGTAAAAGTCAGGCCCAAGATTTAAATAAGGTGGCAGGACTGCAAAGAATACTTGTGCTCAGCCTCCACCACTCTCGTGTGCTAAAGTCTGAGCTCCAGGATAAAGAAATCTGCAAGAATATGTCTAAGAACCTTAAGCCCCTCTCTATCTTCCTCTGAACCCACTGGGCTGGCAGAAGCAACTGTCTTCTCTTGCCTGGAGACCATGCAGAGACTTCCCCTGAAGTCGGTGTGTTGCAGGATGGTATTTGTTCTCAAGCTCTGACACTCACATCCCTATTCAGGCCAATAATTAGGGTTAGGTTTCAGCAGAACCCCAAGAGAGAAGGCTTAAAACTTATTGTGGTAGAAATAGGTATTCACTGAAATAGTTGTGGAGAGTGGCTAGTATGTACTGCTTAGAACCAGAGGAGCATGTGTAGGAATGGATTTTAACAGTATCAGGATGGGTGACGTGGTGGAGGGACAGGACATAAAGCTAGACGGGGGACAATGAAATGACACTGGAGCGCTCTCCATAACTTGGGATTAAATGTCCTGGCAAAGAAATGTGCAACTGGTCCCAAAATGCTACTGGGATGGGAAGACTGAACCTCAGCAAAGACTGACCTTCAGCAAATAAGGGGGAGATGCTAGAACTGATGTGGGGACATATGGAAGAAGGAATTGGGTCAGAGAGATGGGCTTGCAGGATGGACTTATTATATAAGACCAGAGAAGCCACCTGCTGATTAGATCCTCAAAGAGGGCCCAGAAAGTACTGCTTTTATAAAAGTGATAAAGAATGTGTTAGTAAGGGGCTGGATGAAGCGCAAGCCTGGAATTCCACAATCTAGAGTCAAGATTGCCAGGAGAAATATCAATAACCTCAGATACACAGATGACACCACCCTTATGGCAGAAAATGAAGAGGAGCTAAAAGAGCCTCTTGATAAAAGTGAAAGAGGAGAGTGAAAAAGCTGGCTTAAGACTCAACATTCAGAAAACTAAGATCATGGCATCTGGTCCCACCACTTCATGCCAAATAGATGGGGAAACAATGGAAACAGTGACAGACTTTATTTTCTTGGGCTCCAAAATCACTGCAGATGGTGAGTGCAGCCATGAAATTAAAAGACACTTGCTCATTGGAAGAAAAGCTATGACCAACCTAGATAGCATATTAAAAAGCAGAGACATTACTTTACCAACAAAGGTCCATCTAGTCAAAGCTATGGTTTTTCCAGTAGTCATGTATGGATGTGAGAGCTGGACTATAAAATAAAGCTGAATGCCAAAGAATTGATGCAGGTCACTGTCATGTCATGATCTGTGGTGTTGGAGAAGATTCTTGAGAGTCCCTTGGACTGCAAGGAGATCCAACCAGTCCATCCTAAAGGAGATCAGTCCTGAATATTCATTGGAAGGGCTGATGCTGAAGCTCCAATACTTTGGCCACCTAATGCAAAGAACTGACTCATTGGAAAAGACCCTGATGCTGGGAAAGATTGAAGGCAGGAGGAGAAGGGGACAACAGAGGATGAGGTGGTTGGATGGCATCACTGACTCAATGGACATGAATTTGAGCAAGCTCCGGGAGTTGGTGAGGGACAGGGAAGCCTGGAGTGCTGCAGTCCGTGGGGTTGCAAAGAGTCAGACATGACCGAGCAACTGAACTGACTGAGTAAGGGGCACCAAAATCACTGGAAGCTCGGAGGTGGCAACCTGGTAGGCAGGGATTAACAATAGTAGGTGCTTTTGCAAAATTAATCTACCTGGAGTCAATGGGAACAGTAAGATTTCAGGGTAACAGAGGCCAGTGGCAGCACGTTAGCATCAGATGCAAAGTATATATAATTATCAGAATTAACAGCAAGGGTGGGTATCAGGGAGAGCACCCTGATCTGCAGGGATCTGTGGTGATGGTTGATATACTGTGCTGTTTTTAGGGCAGAGGCAGTAGGTTGCCAACCGGGGAGATGCTTGACTTGTATAACTAGAAAAAGATTAAGAATTGGTGAGCAAAAGACTGATGTCACTTCTTCACTATAAATAATCTCTCTCCCAGTTTTTGTATTTGAATGGTTCCCAGACCCAAAGCCCATTACTTCAGGGGGAGGGGAGTGGTACCTGGAGGCAGCTCTCCAGCAAGTATATACAATACACATTCCTTCAGTTCTTTCTCAAATATCAGTATATACTGAGAGAATTTGTATATGAGTCCTGTCCATGTAGATACAGGGACTGAGCTCAGAATTATAAAGGCTCCCGAAAATATTCCTATTCAACTCAACTGCAGACCCCTGCAAAAACCAAGTGGATTGTTGTGATAAATATGGACTATATAGACTTAAACAAATGTCCCTCCAATTATAGCTGCTGTACTGTGTATGGCATCTTTATTACAGATCTGCCACTCGGGTTATGGCTATTGGTCTGAGGAATGCGTTTTCTTTCAATTCTTTCAATCACCTTCCACGTTTTCCACATTTTCATAATGTGGAAAAAGCAGTGATACACATTCATTGACTTAGACCAAAGATATGTTAACTCTCCTGATCTGTGACACAAAATAATCTTCATAAACCTTAATCATCTTGATATTTTTAGCATAATGCACTGGTCCATTATATCATTAATATAATGTTAACTGGAGATGGTGAACAGCAAATAGCAAATACTATGGATGAAAGATAAATTGAAAATGATTTGGGGGCCTGCTGTATTGGTGAAGTTATTAGGGGTGCAGTTGTCTGGGGGTATGTTGGGATATCCCTTTAAGGAGAAAACCAAATTATAGCACATTATGCCCTCAATCACTAAGAAAGAGGCTCAGTGCTTGTGGGGCCTCTTTATATTTTGAACTTAACCAGTTTTGAGTGGAGACCATAGCAAGAAAGGACTTTATCACAGGTTAGGGGTGCATTGCACTTGTGCTAAATGACCCAGCAGACCAATGGTGTTAGATGTACCCATGGATACTATACAGGATACTGTTTAGTCTCTGACAAGCTCCGATAGGAGAACCACAGGACAGACCTATAGGTTCTGGACATCATTATGCCTTCTGTGGCAGATAACCACTCACCATAGTAAAACAAGCTCCATGAGGGCTACTGTGATATTGGAGAGATGTGACCATAGGATGCCAAGTGACTATAAGAATGAATTTGCTCACCATGGGCTGGGTGACATCATTACCAATGAGTCATAAGGTGCTATCACAATCCACTGCATGATGAAAAATTGTTCATGAGGATCAGGCCCAAGCAGGTCTCGAGGGTGTGTCACCTTGGTGGCACAGAATCTCTTCTTCAGTTTATGCGTATGGTGTCACGGCAGCTTCCAGATGATCCAGCGGTGGAAGAGGGCATTTCTCAGGTCTGGTTCATACGTGGGTTGAATCAATATATTGGGAGAAGAAGGAAGTGAACAGTTGTCACATTATAGTCATTCAATATTGATCTTCAAGCACAGAGTGAGGGGAATCCTCCTAGTGGTTAGGATACTTGATTGATTTGCGTGGGAAGAGAAGTGGCCAGAGTTATGGATATATATCTGCTTGCAATACAGGAGACCCTGGTTCAATTCCTGGGTAGGAAAGTTTCCCTGGAGAAGGGATAGGCTACCCACTGCTGGATTCTTGGGCTTCTGTGGTGGCTCAGATGGTAAAGAATCCTCCTGCAATGCGGGAGAGTGGGGTTCGATCCCTGGGTTGGGAACATCCCCTGGAGGAGGGCATGGCAACCCACTCCAGTATTATGGCCTGGAGAATCCCCATGGACAGAGGAGCCTGGCAGGCTACTGCCCATGGGGTGTCAAAGAGTCAGACACGACTGAATGACTAAGCACAGCACATCATGGATATATATAGGCTCCTAGGTAGGGAGCAAATAATTTGGTTAGTTGGTCATGGGCATGAAACTAGCAAGACTGAAAGATTGGAGATATGTAGGTGAATTTATAAGAGTGGACACAAGGGAATCTGTTCCAGGGGAGATGCTCAGGAACCAGGTGGACAGGATAACTTACTCAGTGAATATCAGCCCATCTCCCTGGCCACCTAACGCTTGAGCAGTAGGTCCATATATGGAGTGGCTGTACTAATATAAATGGAGCCTCTGTATTTTTCCAACAGAATGAACTGCCTCCCACCAAGGCTGACCTACTGGTTACTGACCCACTGCCAATGCTGAATTTCTCGTATGTTAATACTAAGGAATGACATTGAACCCTCAGTGGGGTATGATACCTGAAAGATATCAACCAGGTTCTCAGAGGCAGGTTAATGACACCAGAGTTCTTCCACCTTGGAGGTGGCAACTTGGGACCATATTATTTCAATGCCTATCTGGGACTTCATTCTGCTTAAGGAGAGATACAATTGTTTTATTAAAAGCATAAAGAGAATCCATAAATATCTTTGAGGTATTTCTGGTTTAAGCATAATTACTGACAAACCATTTGGCCTAATTTCCTTGGATTCCTCCTTTAGTGGACGTGAGGTGGGACAGTGAGTGAGCTGTTACCATTCTCCAGGGGAAAGCCTTTAAAAAAAGATTTCAAATGGCTTCTTCATAAATAAAAATCCCAATCCCAACTTCTCCCTTAGGTTCTCCTGCATGTCTAAACGTCCTCTAAACTTCTAGCACTCATTACATGGGTATAAGAAGAGTTTGTCTAGTTTTAAGAAAGGATTCTAGCATTAATTAAAGCAACCAATGACTGGGCACTTCCTGCCTGCTAGCCACTAGACTGGGTGTTTTGCATGAAGTATTTTACTGTCTTTCAGAACAATTGTACAGGGAAGATATTATAATCATGACATTGTTTATGAGGGCACCATGGATTAGAGAGGTCAAATCACTTGCCTATAGCTATGCAAGTTGGTCAGTTGTGAAGCTAGGATAGAACTTGGTTGTGGTCCTCAACGATACATATAGGATTCTCACTTGAGTTTTGAACTTCAGAGTTATATAATCCAGTGGGTCAGTTGAATTCACTACCTCCCAAGAATTACTCTCCCTCTTTTTTTTCTCTCTATGTTTTATACCCTTTCCCCTTCTGTCAGGTTTCAAACCTCCTCCACAGGCGCAGTTACAGATTGTGGTTAGTTAATTTTCCATAAAGACCAGTTGGCATACATTTTGATAACTCAGTGATTTTGCCTTGCATCACTTGGTGCTGGATACTGGGACCCAAAAAGATAATAAATAGAGCACCCTGGCTTGATGGATACAGGAAAGACACTTCAGTTAGTCCACGAGTGACTTCAGAGTGCAGTTACCACTATTAGCCACCAGATGGCAGAGATACTCAGGGAAGCGCGGCATGGAGGCTACAGGTGAGCTGGCGGCCTGGCTGACTTGGGGCTTCCCACAGGCTTGAGAGTTGAAAGCGAAGGGGTTTGTTAACACCGTTCTAAGCAGAGAGGGCCAGTTGATTAGGCAAATATAATTAAGAAAGATTTAAAAATAGAATTCGCTGGTGAGTTTCAAAGAGGCTCACTTTGGTTCTGATGGAAAATTAATGCCAGAAAAATGAAATCTAGAAGAGTATGTGTGTGTGTGTGATTTGGAGGTGTGGCTCACTGGAAAGCATATTTTCAAAGAAACAGCATCAAAACACAAGATCAACAGTTGAACTAGAGAACAGGCTGAATACAATTATCAGGCAGGATTCAGTCAAAATGATTAGTTTTTTAGTGAAAGTGAAAGTGAAGTCGCTCAGTCGTGTCCGACTTTTGAATTATGTAATGTGGATTCTGCTGCAATGAGGTTCTAGAAGGGGGTTCTTAATTTTTTTTTAATGCGATGGGCCTCTTTGACAATCTGGTGAAATGTATAAATCCTGTGGTAGATAATATTTAGCAAAAAAGGCCTCAACCATATTTCAGATCTCTTTTTCCAGAAGCTTAGTTCTTCCCCATCAGGAGGCAGAGCCTGTGTGCTCCTCCCATAATCCTGGGTGGATCTTCATGACTGCCTCAACTAATAGAGGACAGTAGAAGTGACTCTTGTGACTTTTGAAGTTAAGTAATAAAAGGTGTTACAACTTCCTGCTGGCTACCTCTGTCTTGGGTTTCCAAGCTGCTGTGTGAGGAGTCAGGCTACCTTGAAGCTGCCATATTAAGAGAGACCATGTGGAAAGACACATTGTTTTGTCTTGGGAATGGCAGATTATGCTATGAGACTGATATTCTCTTTGTCAGTAGTTTATTTAACACAGGTTTGTTGTAGGAATTTCATAAGCCGCTAGCATATAGGGTAATGTCTCTTGAGCCCATAAAGAAATAACATACTCCAAGCCAATGACAGATTAATCACACTGTTGTTCTGGACAAGGGGAGAAAGTACACGTAAAGTCCAAATTAAGTTGAGATGTACCTTCATACAAATTTGGTTTCTTGGGAAAGACAGCTTAACCAGTGGGAGCTGACTTTCAGATTTGAGACAGGCTAGGCTGCTGCCAGGGTAATCCATCCAGGCACCATTGCCTGCCTTGCGCTTCTGTGAACAAGTGCTCAAGATGGGAAAAGATGTCCCTTCTTTTCCTAAGGCTGCTGTACGGTTTAACAGCACTGGTGACCCAGAGCACCCTGGCCATGGCAGGAGCAAGGAGCTCGGTCACCATCTAAAAGTTTGTAGCTTTTTGCCAGATCGAAACTCTAGGATATTCCTCACAAACTCTCGGTGTTCACAGTCTAAATGCTTCCTTGCCACAGTCCCCCTGCTTCCCCCTGTGCTCTGATTGATAACCCCCCAGCAGGACCCATTAGCAGCCGTGCTTATCAAAGACAACCGATGTGATGGCGACATCCTGACACAACTTCTAAAAACAACTCTTTTTGGTCCTTGTCATAAACAAGTGGATTTGAAATCGTATCTAACCAATACACAGCACTGGTAGAGACAGAGATGCTGAGTGAGCCCACCTGTTCTTGGCCCTGGTGGTTCAGGTCTTCCCAGACTGGGAGCTAGACTTGTAAACAGATGGTTCCAGCCCTAGCCTCTTTGTTGTTTTTCAGGCACCAAGTTGTGCCCACCTCTTTGTGACTCCGTGAACTGCAGCGCACCAGGCCTCTCTGTTCTTCACCATCTCCTGGAGTTTCCAGACTGTAGTTCTATGAGAACCCCTAAGGGAGACTGGCCTAGTGGAGGTCAGTCAACCCCAGAACCATAAGAGATAACAATAAAATGATTGTTGTTTTAAGCCACAGTTTGGTGGTGATTTGTTAGATAGCAATAGGTAATACAAACAGACCCCATTTCAGAATAATGTTTCCAAAGGCTAAAATATTGGGTTGGCCAAAAACTTCAGAAAATCCAGAACAAACTTTTTGGCCAACCCAGTAGCATGTATAAGATCACAGAGGCATATTGAAAGATTAAAAACTCAATATATGATAATACATGTGCTTTTTATCAATGTATTAAATGAGATTTATGTTGCATATAATGACTGCTATAATTTCAATGTGTTGATAAATGTTTGGACTTGTCCACCCAGTGAAAATTTTCTGTGATCTAAATGATATAAAGATATTGGCTACTTTTTTGATAAAGTCACAGGTACTTCTAATACTGTTGCCACATGCAGCTTTTATTTATTATGGAAGGAAAAGCTAAATTTCAGTTACAGATGAGTGAAAAGAAAGGAATGAAGGTTTTTATTTATTTCCTGCCCAAGTAATTTATTCCTCTTTCTCCCCCACATCCAACTGAGAACCATAGGAAGCTGATGCTTGTGAGAATCTCAGGAATTAAACCAATCCTGCCTTTTCCCTATATTGGAAGTGAGGGGTATGACATTAAGTCTGATGACAAATTGAGATTATAATGGAGTCATCATAACTCAGGCATATAAAAATGGAGTGGGGTGATTATTTAGAATCTGTTCTCAGACATTCCCAAGTTCACCCCTGAGAACTTGAGCTTGCTGTAAACTATACCTATGCCAAGGACACCAGCCATTTTAAAAACATCTGCTAATTGCAACCTTGAGTTTCAAGGTTTCTTCCCTTATAATTAATTATGCAACCATTTCAGACCCCAACCAATCCTTACTTAATAAGCACCCTTGCTTCTTGCCAGTTCCAGTTATGATTCTTAATAAACCACTCTTCTAACTGTAACCTTGCAGTTTTTGCCTTTATAAATCTGCATTTTGTAGTTTGGTGGAACATGATTCAAGCCTTAAATCTGTGTCTCCTGGGCTGCAGTCCTAACAAACCCCAAATAAGCATCTTTAATTTCAGTCATGTTTCCATTTCTCAGATTTTGGCTAACAAGTCTTTGCTCAGTATGAGTGGCTCTTTGGGAGTGGTGTATTTCCCCAAGCCACTCCTCTGCTCCCCTTCTCTAGATTGTTTGTCTTCTATACTCCCTTTCATAGATCTGTCTGCAACTCTTTTTCCATGGCTTTGTCTTCTTCTGTGGCCCTTACTAGTCTTGAAATTAAATGAAGAGCTTGAAAATTAAAGCTGTGTGTATACTCACTTCTTGATCTTGCCCACAATTCCAGAATTCATTTCTCAGTTTTCTCCTTTACAGGCTATGATTTGTCATGTGACCCCTCTACTTAAAAAGATTGTGAATCCATGCATATCCCTACAACCTACCCCTTGAATGCTCTGTACATAAATCCTCCTCCATTTATCCAAATTAGTGTCTCCTCAGTATCAGTCTGAGCACTGCTTGTAGAAGAATCATGTGGCCCCACTTCTAACCTAAAGACTACCTGGGGACAGGTTTTAAGAACTTTCTTTATGACAAGCTGGTCTGGGTGATCTAATGGCCCTGATGGTTTGAGAGCCCCAGATCTGAGCCCCGCTCTTGTCGAAGAAGGTCCATACAGGTTGCACTTTTCCACCGTAGCCTCTTCTACTTACCATAGCCTCACCTGCCTCTACCATTCCCATTTTCAGAATTGTTATTTATCTCACCATGCCCTGCCTTCTTGATGGAAACTTTAGAGCAGGGAGGAAGAAGAGAATCAGGTGGTGAGCACTTATCATGTGGCAGATACTCTGTGAGATCCAGTGAAATAGATGTTATTGACCTTGTTTTACAGATAAGAATATTAAAGTTCAGAAAGTTGAGCAACTGGTTCAGGGTCCCACAGTTACCAAACATGGAAATAAAGTTCCAGCCTTGATCATTTTTTTTAAGCCCCAAAGCCTCTTTTCTTTCCCTGACACAGATCCTATTCAGCTGAATGTCAGGGTTAGCACTTTTCACATGCGAAGTCCCAATGTATGTTCCTTTTCCTTGATAACCTGAACTTTCCCTAAAGCCTTTACAGGTTTTTCCTCATTTTATGCTTCCCTCCCCGCCCAATTAATCTATGTCTTTCTGAAAGTTCTGCATTGGTTTCATCTCTTTTCTCACTCTTCCTACTGACCTAATTTTTTTTGACCTGTGTGCTAGATGCTCATATCCATCTCCAGCTCAGATTTCTTTCTTGAGCATCAAGCCCATAAGCCCAGATGGTTAATGCCATAGGTACGAAAATTCAATAAGCTGGACTCTGCTCCTTGATCCTACTCCTGTCTACAAACCATCTCAGTCACTGTGGCAGATTCTGAGAAAGGGCTCATGTAACATCTCTTTCGGCCTCTGTCTATTGATCTCTCTAATGCAGAAACCAGAATATTCCTTCTCTTTAACTCTACCTCTAAACTCTTCAGAGCCCAGGGTTCAGTCCTGCACTTCTACCTTAGGTATTCTTTCAGTTCAAAGGCGTTCGGTAGCATATATCTGCTGACAAATCCAGAATCTATCTATTAGACCTCTCCGCTGAGGTGCAGATGTTTGTATATTGAATCTCATACCAGCAGTCTCTATGTGGGCATCCACACAGCATCTCAGACTTAATGTGTCCAGCAGAGAACACTGAGATCTCTGCTGCCTGCAGTGTCCACCTTCCACGCTGTAGATGACTTACTGCTCTATCTGCTTCAGGTCTCTGCTTACCTTTCTCCACCCATCCTATCTAAAATAGAGCCTGCATCATCACTTTGGGCTTCCCTGGTGGCTCAGATAGTAAAGAGTCTGCTTGCAATGTGGGAGACCCGGGTTCAATCCCTGGATTGGGAAGACCGCTTTGAGAAGGGAATGGCTACCCACTCCAGTATACTTGCCTGAAGAATTCCATGGATAGAAGGGCCTGGCAGGCTACAGTCCATAGGGATGCAAAAACTCAGACCCTTGTTCACTGCTGTATCTATAGTACCTAAAAGGGTTCCTGCATATAGAAGGGCAGGAAAAATTTCTCATTTTTAGGTGCCCACTGCCTCTTTCACAACATAGGCCACCAATACCTCTCACCTGGCTTTCTGCAAAAGCCTAAATGTTCTGCTTGTCTCCAGTTCCAATTATTTTTCAAACTGAAGCTGCTATACCCTTCCTAAAATGTAAAGTTGTTCATCTGCTGTTTTTCTTACACTTTTTGGGAGAATCTGTGTTCATCTGGACCCTTTATCTCAAGTGTCAGATCCTCAGCTTGCTCAGTAAAAGAGAAATCCTAGGGCATAAGGACCTAAGAAACTGTTGTCACTAAAGTGTGGGATGAGCTGGGATGCAGCTGGACTTCAAGAACAGAAGGGATGGGGGAATTCAAATACTCTCTCCTCCCCATCTCACAGTGATATTTCTGTTATCAACTTCATTCTCTCTCCTTGCACGCTGGTGTCTTTCACAAACAGGAAACACCTTTGCTAACAAGCTACATGTTTTCCATCCCATTGTACAAATGGTGACGCTCCCTTTCATTTAGTTTAAAAATTTTAAGCCAGAACTCCCATTGGCCTGTTTGGGTCCTATACCTAATCCAGAAACAGTAACAGTGTTCAGAGGGTAGAATAAAACACAGGTATTTTCTGTGGAAGCACTTTGGTTGCAGTGTGGGGCTGAGGCCCAGTTCCCAAAAAAGGGTGAAGAAGTGCTAGCCAGATAACACCCAGTAGGCTGACACAGTCCCTTGTTATTAGAGGAGAGGCAAACTCCTGGCATGCTCCAAGACCCTGCCATGGCTGGTCCTGCTGCTTCTTCAGTTCAGCATGGGTCTTCCCCCTCCACCCTGGCTTTATTGAGATACTGTTGACTTGCAACATCTGTGAGCTGAAGGTGGACAGTGTGCTGATTAGATACATGTTTATAGTGTCAGACTTTATTTTTTTAGGCTCCCAAATCACTGCAGATGGTGATTGCAGCCATGAAATTAAAAGACGCTTACTCCTTGGAAGGAAAGTTATGACCAACCTAGATAGCATATTCAAAACCAGAGACATTACTTTGCCAACAAAGGTCTGTTTAGTCAAGGCTATGGTTTTTCCAGTAGTCATGTATGGATGTGAGAGTTGGACTGTGAAGAAAGCTGAGCGCCGAAAAATTGATGCTTTTGAACTATGGTGTTGGAGAAGACTCTTAAAGAGTCCCTTGGACTGCAAAGAGATCCAACCAGTCCATCCTAAAGGATATCAGTCCTGGGTGTTCTTTGGAAGGACTGATGCTAAAGCTGAAACTCCAATACTTTGGCCACCTCATGTGAAGAGTTGACTCATTGAAAAGACTCTGATGCTGGGAGGGATTGGGGCAGGAGGAGAAGGCGATGACAGAGGATGAGATGGCTGGACGGCATCACCGACTCAATGGACATGAGTTTGGGTGAACTCTGGGAGTTGGTGATGGACAGGGAGGCCTGGCGTGCTGTAGTTCATGGGGTCACAAAGAGTCAGACACAACTGAGCAACTGAACTGAACTGAACTGATATAAGGCAAATGACCACCATAATAAGGTTTGTTAACATCTTCTTCCTTTCACATAATTACAATTTTTTTTTCACATAGGTGGTGACAACATTTAAGATCTACTCCCTTAAAAACATTCAAGTATATAATACAGTATTAATAATTATATAATAGCATGCTGTGCATTTGATCCCCTGTCTTATTTATCTCGTATCTGGGAAGCAGCATGAATCTTGATCTCTCAATCTGGCACCAGGCCTCCTGAGCTCTGCTTATGCCTCAAAGATCCTGGCGCATGTTAATCCCTGTATTTGAAGTCTGTATCAATCAATTCTCTAGGGAAAGAGAACCAATACGATGTATATGGAGAGAGATTTATTTTGAAGGGGTTGACTCATGCAGTTATGGGGACAGGCAAGTCCAAAATCTGGCAGGTTGGAAACCCAGGGGACAGTTACAATTCGAATTGGAGGCCACCTTCTGGCAGAATTTCTCCTTGGGGGAAGTCCATCTTTTTATAATAAGGCCTTCAACTATTTAGATGAGGCCCTCCTGCATTATGCAGGTTAATCTGTTTTATGCAAAGTCTACTGATTTAAATATTAGTTTCCCCTAAAAAAATACCTTCACAGAAACACCTAGCATCATAATTGACCAGATCTGGATACTGTGGCCTAGACAAGTTGACACGTAAAATTAACCTTCAGAGAATGTTTTCCCTCCAATCTCCCAGCTCTTCCGACTGATTCCGATCTTTCAGATTTTAGCTTAGTCATACCTCCTTTGAGAGTCTTTTGTGACCAACATTGGAGTAGGTACCTTTCTTTGGAACTCTACGTATCAGCCTGTATTTATTAATATGACAGACTTACTATATTACAAATGCCAATTTTTGTGGTCTCTTCACTTGCACCAGGAGTAACTGCATGAACATCAAAATTATTCTCTCTTGGATCTTTATGACTTGCATTGTACCTGACATGTTAGGAATTGCTCAATAAATATTTATCAGCTTAATGAATTCTGTGTGCTTCAAATTTCTACCCTTATTGACTACATCTTCTTTCTCTCTCTTCCTGGTCTGTAACTAGATCTGTAGCTTGACCTGGCACTACACTTTTGGCCTCAGGCTCTGAATTTTAGTGTGTTAATTTTTAAATGATTGTGCAATTAATTCAACAACACAGGCATGTAGTGTCACTAAGTTTAACACCTTGTTAGCAGGAACAATTAGCTAAAACATGAAACTATCAGATGGCAAGTATTATCAATAACACCCATATGTGAGCCAAGAATATGCATTGCAAAGTTAATTTGAGAGTATGTTTTAGGCTTGCCCTGGCACCAAAATGCATAATTACAACGCTTCTGGGAGAGCCACTCTACACAATCATTTCTGATGGCAGCTCTATTAACTATACTCAGTAAGTGTGGGGATGATAAGGCATAGAATGTATTCACACCAAGAAGTATGGGAAGGACAGATTATGGACCTGCTTTTCTGTATTTGTTCTGCTATTTGAAGCATTAGGATTTGAGGTTCTGCCAGAAAAGTTTGAAGAATTACTTCCTGGTGGTAAGATGCAAAGATCAAGGAAATATGCAAATAGGAGAATGTGTCCACCAGGTCAGCCACCTCTAATGCCTTCACTTGTAGAATATGCAGCCATATGGGTCTGCCACTGGGAGAGAGCATGTGAGCTACGGTAGACAGTCAGAGCTATAAAGACCCCAAGTATTTTACTGTATCTCTGACATCATACTAATACATCAGCCTGGACTTTTAGCCATAAAGATATCAGCACATGAAATTCTTCACTGCAGAAAATAAAAATTTTAGAGAGGGCTCCCTGTTTATGTAGCTTATAATATTCAGCACTTCAGATTTTGCTCCATCATTATATAACTGAAGATTTCTTCCTATCCAAAGTCTTAGTCAGAGTCAAGAGTTGCTTATGGAGCTCAGAGTTCAATCATCAACCATACCATTGAGGTTGATGTCTGTCTTTGCTTCTGTACTTCCTTCAAAGACATTAAGTCACATTTCTCAGAGACCCACTGTTGCTGCTGCTGCTGCTGCTAAGTCGCTTCAGTCGTGTCCAACTCTGCGCGACCCCATAGGCGGCAGCCCACCAGGCTCCTCTGTCCCTGGGATTCTCCAGGCAAGAATACTGGAGTGGGTTGCCATTTCCTTCTTCAATGCATGCATGCATGCTAAGTCACTTCAGTTATGTCTGGCTCTGTGGAGCCCATGGACAGTAGCCCACCAGGCTCCTCTGTCCATGGAATTCTCTTGGCAAGAATACTGGAGTGGGTTGCCATTTCCTTCTCCTCAGAGACCTGCAGCATATGCTAAGGAGTCAGGGTCATATTCTCCCAGAGGCTCAATTTACTGTCCACCTATGTGCTTCTCCCCAGGGCTGGCATTTGTGGAGGGGTGAAGGTTATATGGACATCACAGGAAGGCCCCCCTCTGCCACCTGTCAGCTATGTGGGGAGTCTCAGACTCCTCATCCGTAGAGTGGGGAAAACAGCAATGGCCATATTGATTATAAAAATTGTGCTTTTAATAACGAGTAAATAAAATAATAAAATGTGTGCTCTCTAGAACTTCAGAAGACCTTGTAACTGACATTGCCAGCAGTGTTATCATCCCTCCTTTGCTAATATAATCATGTTCATCTCTTCTCTGCCACATCCTCCAGATGCCCCCAATTTATCTAATGCAGAGTTTTCCTTTAAATGAATTGAGGCATTAACCCCTGAGGTTTCTATTTCAGCTGCAGAAAGAAAATATAATCAACAAGGAAGCCATCCTGGGATTCAGAGGATCGAGGGAAGTCTATAGATTTATTAGCACTTCAGTCTAATGTCTTATAAATAGATTACAATCAGGCTAATCTGATATCACTTTGTTTCTAGGTATGGGTGATAGGAAAAAAATAAATTTGTTAGCTGAAGAAATCTTGAATGGATAGGGACTTGAGTGGCAGGTGTAAAAGGAAAAGAGGCGATTGCATGGTTCTAGGGCATCTGTGTGTTTCGAGGGAAGTTATCACTGAGGAATCATTAGAATGAAAGGAAGACAATATGACACAAGATGCTCCTCTTGAAATCAGATTCCATGTAAACCAAGTATTGGGTGTGTCAGCCTTGCGAGAAGGGAGATGCCACAGCACTCCTCACATGATCGAACGTGTCTCCCACGGCTGCTTTAACAAGGACACAGGTTATTTTACCTTTTCGGAAGTCACCAGTCTAAAATGCATCCACAGGGCTGCGTTTCTTCCGAGGCGCTAGAAGACACTACGTCCTTGACTTTTCCAGCTTCTAGAGCCACCCACATCCCTTGGCTTGTTTCCCCTCTCATCCACCTTCAAAGACAGCAGCAAAGCAGCTTCAGATCTCTCTGACTCTGCTTCCACCATCACATCTTCTCTGACTCTGACCTTCCCGCTTCCTTCTTAGCAAAGACCCTTGTGATGACAATATTGGGGCCCACCCAGTGAATACAAGATAATCTCCTTATTTGAAAATCTATGAGCATATGAGCCAAGTCAGTTTTGCCCCATCGGTAAAATATTCATAGTTTCCAGGGATTAGAACACGGACTTCTTTGAGGTCATTACTCAATGTACCAATTCAAGGATAGGAAAGTTATTTTTGTTCCCATGGTGATTTTTGGGTCAAATTGACACACAGCTAAACTGCTTCAGTGATGGTTAATGCTGTCATGGTTTGCATTTCTCCTTCAATTTCATGGATAATACAAAGCCAAGTGAGTATTGGTCATATATTCAGAGACTATCTCATGGCCTGTATTCAGCACCAAGTCTTATTTTCAATGTAAGGAAACAGTAGCAAAGAGGTGTTAGTTAATGTTGAGTTGTGTAAAAGTATGCCTTGTTTGATTGTGCTTTTATTTATTGTAGTTCAGAGTATTGCATTTTTTATAAGTGGAAGATTTGTAACAACTGCATTGAGCATCTATCGGTGCTACTTTATTCCTTTTAACAGCATTTGCTGACTTTATGTCTCTGTGTCACATTTTGGTAATTATTGCAATATTTCAAACATTTTCATCACTTTTATATTTGTTTTGGTGATCTGCGGTCAGTGATCTTTGATGTTACTGTTGTAATTATTTTAGGTGCTATGAATCATACCCATTTAAGATGGGTGAACTTAACTGATAGGTGTGTATATTCTGACTGCTCCATTGAATGGCTATTCCCTCATCTTTCTCCAACTCCTCAGGCCTCTGTATTCCATTAGGCATAAAAATCTTGAAATTAGGCCAATTAATAACTCTATAGGGACTTCCCTGGTGGTCCAGTAGTTAAAAATCAGACTTTCAATGCAGGGAATACAGGTTCAATTCCTATCAGGGAACTAAGATCCCACATGTCACAGGGCAACTAACCTCAAGTGCTACAACTAGAAAATCCTGAACACCACAACTAAGACCTGACACAGCCAAATAAATAGATTAATAATAAAAAATAATAAAATACTAAAACAAAACAAAAAACCCTCTAGACTGGCCTCTAAGTGTTCAAGTGAAGGGGAAGTCACATGTCTGTACTTTAGATCAAATGCTAGAGATGAGTAAGTTTAGTGAGGAATACCAGCCAAGGGGCTGGAAGCTAGGTCTCTTGCATCAAACAGTTAGACAAGTTGTGAATGCAAATTTCTTGAAGCAAATTATAAGTGCTAGTCCAGTGAACACATGAATGATAAGAAAGTGAAATAGCCTTAATGTTGTTATAGAAAAAGTTTTAGTGGTCTGAAGAGAAGAGCAAACCAGCCGTAATATTCCCTTAAGCCAAAGTCTAATCCAGAGCAAGGCCCTAACTCTTCAGTTCTATGAAGGATGAGAGAGGTGAGGAAGCTGCAGGATTGTTTGGAGCTGGCAGAGGTTGGTCTATGAGGTTTAAGAAGCCCTCTCCATAACATAGAAGTGCAAGATGAAGCAGCAAGTGCTGATGTAGAAGCTGCAGCAAGTTATCCAGATCTAGCTAAGATAATTTGGAGAAGGCGATGGCACCCCATTCCAGTACTCTTTCCTGGAAAATCCCATGGATGGAGGAGGCTGGTGGGCTGCAGTCCATGGGGTTGCGAAGAGTTGGACACGACTGGGCAACTTCACTTTCACTTTTCACTTTCATGCATTGGAGAAGGAAATGGCAACCCACTCCAGTGTTCTTGCCTGGAGAATCCCAGGGACGGGGGAGCCTGGTGGGCTGCCGTCTATGGGGTCGCACAGAGTCAGACACGACTGAAGCGACTTAGCAGCAGCAGCAGCTAAGATAATTAATGAGGGTGACTACAAACAAAACATTTTCAGTGTAGATGAAACAACCTTATATTGAAAGAAGATACCATCTAGGACTTTCATATTTAGACAGGAGAAGTCAATACCTAGCTTCAAAGGACAGGCTGACTCTCTTGTTAGGGGCTAATGTAGCTGGTGACTTGAAGTTGAAGCTAATGCTTATTTACCATTTTGAAAACCCTAGGGCCCTTAAGAATTATGCTCAATCTATTCTACCTGTTCCCTAGGAACGGAACAACAAAACCTGACAGCATATCTGTTTACAACAGTTAGCTTAATATTTTAAGCCTGCTACGGAGACCTACTACTCAAAAAAAAGATTCTTCTCAAAAGTTTTTATTACTGTTCATTGACAGTGCACCTTGCCGACCAAGAGCTCTGATGAAGATGTAGAGTGCGATTAATGTTGTTTTCTATGTGCTAACACAACATCCATTCTGTAGCCCACGGTTCAAAGAGTAATTTCAACTTTCAAGTCTTCTTATTTAAGAAACATATTTCATAAGGCTATAGCTGGCATAGACAGTGATTCCTCTGATGAATTTGGGAAAAGTCAGCTGAAAATCTTCTGGAAAGAATTCACCATTCTAGATGCCATTAAGAACATTTATGATTCATGGAAAAAGGTCAAAATATCAACATCAATAGGAGTTTGGAAAGAGGTTGATTCCAGCCCTCATGGATGACTTGGAGGGCTAAATGCCAGACAAGTGGAGGAAGTAATGGCGTATGTGGTGAAAATACCAAGAGAACTAGAGTTAGACGTGGAGCCTGAAGATGACTGAATTGTGGCAATCTCATGATAAGACTTTAAGGGATGAAGAGTTGCTTCTTATGAATGAGCAAAGAAAGTGGTTTCTTGGGATGGAAACAACTCCTGGTGAAGATACTGTGAAGACTATTGAAATGACACCAAAGTACTTAGAATATCATATACACTTAATTGATAAAGCAGTGGCAGAGTCTGAGAGGATCGACTTCAGCCTGGGTAAAATACTGTGGGTAAAATTCTGTGGGTAAAATTCTGTCAAACAGCATTGCATCCTATAGAGAAATCATTTGTGAAAGGAAGAGTCAATTCATGTGGAAGACTTTATTGTTTTCTTATTTTAGGAAATTGCCACAGTCATTCCAGTCTATAGCAACCACCATCCAGCAGCTATCAGCATGGAGGCAAGATTCTCTACTAATAAAAGATTACAACTTGCTGAAGGCTCAGATGATGGCTAGCATTTTTTGACAATAAAGAATTTAATTAAGGAGTGTATTTTTTTAGACATAATGTTATTGTACACTTAATGGACCACAGGGTAGTGTAAATACAACTTTTATGTGCACTGGGACATCAAAAAATTCATGTGACTTTCTATATTGCAATATTTGCTTTAGTGGCAGTCTAGAACTGAATCCACAATATCTCTGAGGTATGCCTATAATGTTAGAACTTGAAGGGATCTGAGAGATCGTGTGATTCAGTCCTATTCATCTTATACATGAGAAGAATGAGGTGCAGAGAGACCAAAGAGACTTGCCGAGGTTATCGGCTAATTAGAAACACAAAATAGTAACACCTGCACCTGCTTCCTAGTTATTATTTTTTTAGGCAAAACATTCTTTGACATAAATCACAGAAATATCTTTTTGGATCTACTTCTTTTAGAGTAATAAAAAGAAAAACAAAAATGAACAAATGGGACCTAATTAAACTGAGAAGCTTTTGCAGAGCAAAGGAAACCATAAATAAAACAGAAAAAAACCCCCACAGAACGGGAGAAAATATTTGCAAATGATGCAACTGACAAGGGATTAAACACAGCTCAGTATCAAAAAGCAAGCAACCTCTCATTCCATCACTTGGGTTGTGAATTGAGCTTGGGAAGCCCTCTGGAATTAGTCACTGATTATCTGATCTTGTCATTCTCCTCCCTACCCCCCACACCGCCCACCAGTTTATTTATAAACTGGGTAAACAGCATTACTTACATTAAAGAAAAAGTAAGATCTCCATGAAATTCACTGATTTAGGATAACCACTGGTTACCAATGTAGCTGATTCATAGAGTGATAGAATAATAACAAATGGATTTAAATTTCAGGATGAACAAATTTTTTTTGTGGTTTCAAGAATGTGGTCTAAGCAATATAGGTACAATGAGTGCAGAGGAAAATATCTAGTTTCCTTGGGATTATTTTTTTAATGCTCTTTTTAACTTCAAAGTTTATAGAAAAGCATTTGTTAAAGGCCCACTGTGTATAAGATGTTGCCCTAAGTTCTGAGAAAAAAAAATAGCATAAGAAGGTTTTATTGAGATTTATTATTTACCACTTAAATGTGTCAAACCCCTGGAAACACAGAGAAAAATAACTTTAAATTTTAAAACACAATAATCTTGAAATTGCAAAAGTAGGGCATTGAATGAGAATAATTGACTATGTGGCACATTAAAAAAATGCAAATTGCAGTTCAAAGTATATTTATAAACCTTTAAAATTTCTTGTGCAGGGAAACCCATTTCCCTGCTTCAGTTCAATTGCTTAATCTGCCAAAATTAGATTAGCCAAAGCACTAATGTGTGGTTGAAGTATGGAAATCCAAAATTTTGACAAATTTTAACACAGATGAGAAAAATAAGTACCAACCCTTGCACCTGCCTGAAACCTTTGCCGTTTGAGTTCATAGTTCTTACCCCTGGTTTGCTGATTCCCAGCTTATTTTTACTACAGTATTTGTTAAATCAGTTTCTCTTGTGCAATAAATTGACCTGAAAGAGCAAGGCAGTTTGCTTTGGAAACCAGATGAACACTTTCAAGTCACTTGGTATCTTGTGATACAACTCATTCATAACTGGTTTTTAGAGTATGGAAATATTTAGGAAAATTAGTAAAGTAGATATTACATGCATAATTTGACTCAGAAAGTCACTCACATTTTTGCTTTTTGGCTTTGAAATCACTGGAAGGAGAAATAAACAGAAAGAGGAGAGAGGAGAAAATGGTGTAGGAACGGACGTTTCTGAGATGAGATGGATGTAGTGGCTGAGAAGTTGGGCACATTAAAAGCCTTGGTTTCAGACCATAGCTCCTACAACCTGCAGGTCTGAGGCTTTTGCAGAGGGCAGATTGATGGTAGTTGCCATCTTGGGATGACTGGTTCAGGCTTTGAGATTGACTGATCAGTGAACCAATTTAGATATGGGCCCCTGGCTCAGAAATTGCACAAAGGACGATGGCAGCAGTGAGTAAAGTAAATTTGATGAGGTGTCAGGATTCTCTGAAAACACTGGTCTTGGCTTTCTGTGCAGCCTTCAATTGAATACCAATGAATTCCACCTGGGGGAAACAAGAGATCATGGTAGAAGAATCCCTAAGAAGGTGCAACTCACCTGGCTTCAGATGCTTCAGATAACTAACAGGTCAAAAAAAAAGGGAAAAAATGTTCATCTGTACCATTTTTCTAGATACCACATGTAAGCAATATTATACGATATTTGTTTTTCTCTTTCTGACTTCATTCTGTGTGACAGTGTCTAGGTTTATCTGCGTTTCAGCAGACAGCACTATTTCCTTCCTTTCTATGACATATATACACTGCTGCTGCTGCTGCTAAGTCGCTTCAGTCGTGTCCGACTCTGTGCGACCCCATAGACGGCAGCCCACCAGGCTCCCCCGTCCCTGGGATTCTCCAGGCAAGAACGCTGGAGTGGGTTGCCATTTCCTTCTCCACATATATACACTACTATGTATAAAACAGATAACTGAGAACTGACTGTATAGCACAGGGAACTCTATACTCAGTGTTCGATGGTGACCTACATGGAAGGCTATTTTAAAAAGAGGAGATATATATATATATACATATATATAGAACTGATTCACTTTGCTGTCCAGCAGAAACTAAGACAACATTGTAAAGCAACTATACTCCAATTAAAAAAAAACATTAACAACAAGGAAAACAAAGTGGAAGCTCTAGATCTATGAGAATACAATCATCTTGCCTTTTAAGAACTCCCACCTAAAGTTACTCTAGTTGGGTACATTACAATACAAAGCTTTGGAACTGTAAAACAAAATAGCTTTCAAACTCAGTGGGCAAAAGCTATGCAATTGCCTTTCACTATGTAGAAGTGTCTGAAATGTTGGCTGTTAGGAGACTTCCTAATAATCATCCCTCAGTTTTACCCAGGTCATGAGCTATTCAAAGGGCTGAATCCACATAAGAGTTGTTTAAATGTGTAAGTGCTTCTTAGGAATGGAGGCATGTCCTTGACCTCATTTAATTTTCTCCCAATTAAAAGTAGTAATACATGTTCACTGTAGAAAATGTGGAAAATACACAGAAGTACAAAGTAAGTGACAATACTGTCTATTAACTCCCACAGTTGTATGGGGGAGAACACCAAGAACATTTCTCTAAAGGCAGCAAAACACATGACTCTTTGGAAATTTGAGAAAACAGCAGTCTTTTTCAATTGGGAGTAATTTTGCTCCCCAACCTAAGGAAATTAGATAATGCCCAGAACCATTTTTTATTATTGAATTTTAGGAATGACATATATATTTTGAAAATGAATCCTTTATCAGATATCCTTCCAGGTTTTTACTTTTCATTCTTCTAACAGAATATCTTTCTCATTTAAAAAATTTTTTTGGCTATTCCACATGGCTTACCCCAAAAAGAGATCAAACCCACACCCTCTGCATTGGAAGGCCAAGTCTTAACCGCTGGACTGCCAGGGACATCCCCAGAAACATGTTTATTGTTACAACTTAGAAGATATTACCAGGATGAAGTGAGTATTAGCCAGCGATGTGCTAACCATCCTACAAAATAGCTGTATATAACAAAGAATTATCCTGTGAAAGTGTCAATAGAGTTGAAAAATTGTTGATAAAACCATCAAAAGCCTAAGTTCCAATTGTATTTGTTTTGTGTCAGTGTGAAATGGCAGACTTTCCATGTTAGAAAACTGTTCTTCCTTGGTGAGGTTTGAGGTGAAGTCGCTCAGTCGTGTCCGACCCTTTGCGACCCCGTGGACTGTAACCTACTAGGCTTCTCCGTCCATGGGATTCTCCAGGCAAGAATACTGGAGTTGATTGCCATTTCCTTCTCCAGGGGATCTTTCCGACCCAGGGATCGAACCCGGGTCTCCCGCATTGGAGGCAGACGCTTTAACCTCTGAGCCACAACATTGTAATTATTCTAGGTCCTTGACCCAACCTAGAGATATATATTGTCAAGATTTTGCTGTATAAGCTTCCAGGCTTTTATGTGCAGAGTTTTTATGATAAGCTGACTAGAGGTCTACCTGTACATATTCAGGAAGAGAAGAGCAGTTACTGAAAGCTAATATTTCAGGGCTCTGGGGGTAGAGGGGCTTGGCCCCTTTCCTCTTTGATAAGGAAGGGGCTCTTGATTGGCACAGGTGAGAGTCAGAGGGAACTTGTAATTCAGAGAGGGCATGAAGGTACATCGGTTGAACAAAGCTCAAATACCCTATTAAAACCAGCACCCCAGCAGACATTACCCCAGATTCTCTTCCTCTCTCTCAACTGACTTTGATTTCCTCTCATTTTTTTCTCCATTATCTCATTTTTTCTCTCATTATCTCGTTTTTCTCTTCCATTATCATACAGAATTTGAGCATTTTGCTTTGTGGATTTTTATATATAAGTGGTATGCTACACATACTGTTTTGCCCCTGACTTTTTTTCTGCCCAACAATTTCAAAAATATTTTTTAATGCTAACAGAGGGATCTGTTCATTCTAAGTATTGCATAGCACTCCATGAACTGAATATATCATAGTTTAACAGTTACCTATAGACATTTAGATAATTTCTGTTACTGTCCTATTAAACATAATGTTGCAGTTACCTTGATACATGCTTTTTTGTGTTACATGTATTTCTCTGCAGTAGATTCCAAGAAATGAATTGCTTTGTAGAAAACTGAGCTCATTTAAAATTTTAACTGAAATTCACAAATTGTCTTTAAAAAACCAAACCAATCTAAACTGTCATTAGAAAATGTATGAGTTCCCATTTTCCCGTAAAGTCACTAACACTTGATATTACAAAACTCTTGTAATTTTTAGCAATCTGATGGGTTAAAACTAATATTTTTGTAATTTGAATTTCTTTGATAGCAGCTTTTCATGTTTTTAGGGTAAGTCATATATATCTCCTCTTCTGAAAATTACCTTTATATCTCCTTTAACAATTTTGTTTCTTTTTGATTGTTGGTCTTTGAAAAAATTAGTTTTTTAGAAGTTATTTATTCTGGGCAGATATTAATATTTTTCCTGTTATTTATTTCCAATTATTTTCACTCAGTTTAGCCCTCATCTTTTTAATTTTGGGGTTATCATTCATTTCATAAATTTTAAAATATTGATATATTCAAATCTATCTATTATTTCCTTTATGATCTTGCCTTTTGGATGTTAAGGAGGCCTCCTTTCTTTTAAGCTTAAAATATATCCTCCAATATTTTCTTCTAAAGTTTTCATCATTTGGGTTTTTGTTTTTTTCTTTAATTCATGTGGACAAGGTTGGGTTTCTGGACATGAAACCTATGTGATTGCACAGAGCCCTACACTTAGAAGGAAATTATGTATTAATTTTTTGTGAGGATGTGAATGAGGCAGTATATAGATTTCTTTAGGAATGCATGCTCTGGAGTTAAACACTGACATTTGAATTAGACAGCACTGCTTAACTGTGTAACATCATGTAAATTTCTGCTCAGATTTCTCATTTTTAAATTGGGAATAGTGACAAGATCCAGCTCAAATCATTGTTTTACTGATGTGATGTAATCCAGGTAAAGCCCTTAGTAAAGCATCTAACATGTAGTAAATGCTCATTCAATGTTTGCTCTTATGTCAGCTTTCCTGTGCTCATTTTAATTAAAGTGTCATGACTTACCTTTAATAAGGACCTCTTTTATACAGTACTGTCCAGGTTTTGTTCTGCAGGTTCCAAAGTCCAAAAGACATCCATGAAAGGGGATTGAGAGGTTGCATTGTCTACAAATCACACCTCCAACAGCTCAAGTACAGGATAGGAAAAATAAGGGGAAAATAGAGATAGACATCAGAGAGGGAAAAAAAGAGGGAAAAGAATAATCCAAAACTAAAGTAGTGATTTTCAACTTTAAAAAGTAAACGTTTTATAAATTGATTCTAATAACTCATATGCATTTAAAATATTTTATTTTGGAAATTTAATTGGGGGGATTTTATAACATATGCAACATTAAAGAAGTGAAAAGTGCTCTGAACTTATTAAAAATGAAGCCAGGTGGGCTAAACAACTTGGTTGGTTAAAATAAATTCAGGAATTCAGAGCCTAATTAAATTAAACCAAAGTTATTTGGCCAGAATATTTAATTTCAGCCATATATTCACTGTTAGGCCTTTGTTTCAATGTCTAAGGCAGTACATTATATATAGTAGGTTCTCTGTGAGCATTTATTGCTTAATGTTTAGGTTTTGTTGTTGTTTAGTCACTAAGTTGTATCTAACTCATTTTCAACCCCATGGATTGTAGCCTGCCAGGCTCATCTGTTCATGGGATTTCCCAGGCAAGAATTTTGGAATGGGTTGCTGTTTTCTTCTCCAAGGGATCTTCCTGACCCAGGGATCAAACCCGTGTCTCTTGAACTGGAGGCAGCTTCTTTACCGTTGAGCCACAAGGGAAGCCCTGTTTCTCACATTGGTAGCCTCTAAGTCAGGTTCTGTGCAGGCTGTGAAAATCTGTGTTCATTTTATTTTGGCTTAAAAGAGTTATTTGTTTTGGTTATGTGGAAGTAGCCCAGAGACTCTTGAACTTAGTCAACATAGGGAGATTGGAAGACATTGGAGATTTGAAGATCCCTTTTCAAATCTGACCAGGCATCAGATTTACTTAAGCAGTTAAAATGAACACAGATTTCCACAGCCTCCACCTAAGTTAGAATCTGTAGGAGGTGGAGCCCAGGAATCTGTATTTTAGGTGCCCAGAAACAGTGGAGGACTTGTGATTTGAATGAATATGTCTGGACCAGTTTTTGAGAAGCACTGGTTCTACTGAATTCAGGAGCTGCCTTTATAATAACCCCTGCAGGAAGTCTTGGCTTATGATGGAGAGCTCATTATTAAAAAAAAAGCTCAGATTGTTAATGGATTCTTCAGAAATTGAACTAAAATTTGCCTTATGTTCATTGTTCCAATCTTTTAATATATGAAAACCATTGCCATTCCACTCCTATTCACTGATTAACTCCAAAGAAACATTTATGAAATATTTTGTGCAAAATATTTTAAAAATAATCTTTTAAAAATATTAATTTATTTATTTAGTGTGCCAGGTTTTAGTTGCAGCATATGGAATCTTCAATCTTCCTTGTGGCATGTGGGATATTTAGTTGCGCCATGCAAACTCTTAGTTGCAGCATGTAGGACCTAGTTTCCAGGGATGGAACCTGAGCCCCCTGCTTTGGGAGCTTGGAATCTTAGCCACTGGACCACTGGGGAAGTCCTGTGCAATGTGTTTTATATTTCTGACATATTGGGAGTTGGAAGAGATCACTTTTAATAGAAATTAGTCTGGCTAATGAGGCTGACTAATCTCCGTTGAGCACTCTCTCCAGTTTCAAACTCTTCTCAAGACATTTTGGTTTGTTTGGTTCACATCAGTACTATCCCTGAGCATGACAAACTTTCAATCTATAATCAATGATCAACCAGCAAATATTTTTTGAAGAACTTAGTTTCTGCCAAGGAGACTGTTAAGCAATTGACATGCATTTGCCCAGTCATTTCCCACAACTAACCTTTCAGGCAGGTATAGTTTTCTACATTTCACACATAAGGAAACTGAGGTCATAAAATTTTAAGTAGTTCACTCTAGAGGCAGAGACAGGAGTTTAAAAAGGTCTGTTTGAATCAAAACCCCTTGTTTTGAGCAAATACTCTGTGTCACTGAAGCTGCCTACCTTTGTGAATCTCAAACCTTCTGATGTAACCTTCTTCTTGCTGGAGATTTTGATTCTTCCAAGATTCAGGATCAGTTACCTTCCCAGAGTACTAGAGCTGTTTGCTTCTTCAAGTCATGCCCAAGTGAATTGTCCTTAGAGATCCACTGCGTGGCTCAGTGGCCCTGCATGTTGGGGTGCTTACATGATGCTGGATCTTTCTCCATCATGCGTAAGGCCCTTGGACTATTTTCCTGGATGAGATCTGTTCTAGTTTCTTTCGCTCTCTCCTTCCTTCTGATTCCACACCCAACTTCGATAGCCCTCTTCCTAAAAAATTGGCCCTGATATTCTTTACTGTAACTGAAGACAATGCCTTAACTTTTAGGCTAAGGCCTAAAAGTTGGCTGTACTTGTTGACTGTACTTTTTGACTGTACTTGTTGACTGTACTTGTTCCATCACATGACTACTTAAGATATTCACAGATCCCATATCCTTCCTTCCAGTCTCTTTTTGTCTGAAAATGTATTGTTGGTTTTATTAATATAGCTACACATGATATATTCCAATTTGATGACTAAATTCAAAGTTTCAGGTTTTATATTACATTAATAGTTTCCTCACATGATTAATTCTGAAGTATGCTACTTTATGAGCTTATTGTGGGGAAAACCTAACAGGCTATATTTAATTATTCAAATGCATATTTAAAATATATATGTAATTACTTAAACATTATAAATCACAATGATGGTGAAATTTTTAAAATAACCATCCTTGCTTCATGGGTACTCCTTACTTCAAAGGTACTCCTTACTTCAAAATTTCTATGATGAATCCTTTTCTTTAACCCTCACATATTTTCTATGTATCCAACAAAATTAATACAATCCCCTGCCTGAATAATTTTTTTCATGATAACCAAAAGAAAGTAAAGCTATTCTCTTGAAAATTTTCACCTATTCCAGTGTCCCCCTACACATTCTTTACAGAAGAGTATAAAGACTTCAAATACAGCAGAGACCCTAGCAGTTTGAATTTGCTCCTGTACTCTGCAAGGGATAATCAGAACTCTTTTGTGAACTGCATTTAGTAATGAGGGCACTGTGGGAAGTAGAGACTACAAATGGGTGGTCCAGCAGCTAGACCTGGTTTGTTTAACTTGGGCCATATTTATAAAGGCTTCCTGCCTAGTTTGGTTAGTTCCAGTTTAATGATAGTAATAGCAACTTCTGGGCCACCAGCTCAGTGTACACCAACTCAGTGTAATAGCAACTTCTGGGCCACCATCTCAGTACACCAACTCAGTGTACTCATATATAAAATGAGAAATAATAGCACTTAACTCTTAGGATTGTGGCGTGGATTCAGTGCATTAATAAAAATATTTAGACCAGTACCTGGCATATAGGAATGCTGAAAGAATGTTAGCTCCGGGTTCGATCCCTGGGTTGGGAAGATCCCCCAAGGCTACCCACCTCAGTATTCTGGCCTGGAGAAGTCCATGGACTGTATTACAGTCCAGGGGGGGTCACAAAGAGTTGGACACGACTGAGCGATTTTCGCTTTCTTATTATTAAGGGTTTACTTAAGCTTTGCTATAAACATCTTAAATACTTTATTTAAGATCACCCTCCACTTATAATTCTGCAATTTCTTGAGTAATTCTTCCTTTGTTTGATTTATGTGTTCTTAATGACTTACCACCTAAGAGGCAGAAAAAGATAAAAGCACCATTGAAGACAGTCCTCATTCTAAGATTTCTAGCCAAAAAGAAGATGGAAGGAAAGACATGTACCACCATTAAATCTTTCCTGGGGAAGCAATAAAGTTGTACATTTGTTAGCTATTATAAAATGGGAAATGACTAAAGTTCATTTATTTCATTAAGAAGGTATAAATACATTCACTTTGTGAAGGAAAAATAATGTATTTGTCAAAAATTCACTGTAAACTTCTAGTTTCAGAACATTTTGAGTGTCTTCTTCTTATCAAATGCCATTCCTACCATCAATAATTTCCCTGAGTTACAAAACTAGGAAATGAAGTAGATAATGTTTCTAGAATAATATCCTGTTAAAAATACTTTTATCTATTAGCCAAAAATTTTTATATATACTTCTTCACAAACTAACGCTTTCATTGCAAATGATCATATTTATAAGGAAACATGATAGTTAACAATAGTTAATATTTATTAAAATGAAGGGAAAGAAATTGTCAGGTTGGCTAAAATATAACATCTTAGTTATGTATGACTTACCTGCCTTCTTTATTAATAAGTTGTGGGAATTTTCTAGGTCTTAACGTCTCTAAAGGATAAGAGGAAAAATTTCTGATGTAATAGTTGGTTATAACTGAAACCAGCGAGGCAGGTCTTTGATCCTCTAGATTCTAAACAGTTTAAACAGTAAAAATTTCCCAAGTAAACAGACATAAAAATTTTCATCTGAACTGTCTTATCTATATGGAACTTAACCTAATAAAACTAAGTCAGGTGCCAGTTAAACAAATTAACTATAAATTTGGCTAATAATTTCTAAGTTCCCTATGCTACAGATTAATTAGTTCATGTACACATAGCCATATGGACATTTTTGTCTGTTCATTACATAAAGTACTTGACCTTGATATTAACAAAAATACCATATAATCTTTACAGTAGAACTTGATACATTGAGAAAGCAATTTGGTTTTTAGAAATGTTTATTTCTGAATTAATATATAGTTCCAAATTAGTACATTCTTCTTGAAGATTATAGTATGAAGACTGTTGAAATCACTTTGGAACATGTTCCCTCCAAATTGAGTGTCTACCCCAAATTTAACCATATTAAATATGTTGGGTGTATTTTTTATTATAAGCATTTTTATAATACATCTGTAATTTGGGCATATGTATAATATTGCTTTTTGTAAAAATAGTATCATAAACTACATATAATTTTTCCCTTTGTATTTCACTTAAAAATATGTTTAAAATCTTTTGAGGTCAGTCTTTAAAACTACTTCTTTGTTTTTTTTCATTGATATATAATATTTTTGATAGGAATATACTATATTTATTTAGCCATTCCCTGGTTGATTGGGCTTCCCTGGTGGCTCAGACAGTAAAGAATCCACCTGCAATGTGGGAGACCTGGGTTCAATCCCTGGGTTGTCAAGATCCCCTGGAGAAGGAATGGGCTACGCACTCCACTATTCTGGCCTGGAGAATTTCATGGACTATATAGTCCATGGGGTCACACAGAGTCAGACATGACTGAGCGACCTTTCTCTTTTTTACTTTTCCTGGTTAATGGCACATCAGTTCAGTTCAGTCACTCAGTCGTGTTTGACTCTTTGTGACCCACTGAACTGCTGCAAGCCAGGCCTCACTGTCCATCACCAACTCTCGGAGTCCACCCAAATCCATGTTCATTGAGTCGGTGATGCCATCCAACCATCTCATCCTCTGTCGTCCCCTTCTCCTGCCCTCAATCTTTCCCAGCATCAGGGTCTTTTAAATGAGTCAGCTCTTTGCATCAGGTGGCCAAAGTATTGGGGTTTCAGCTTCAACACCAGTCCTTCCAATGAGCACCCAGGATTTATCTCCTTTAGGATGGACCGGTTTGATCTCCTCGCAGTCCAAGGGACTCTCAAGAGTCTTCTCCAACACCACAGATCAAAAGCATCAATTCTTTGGTGCTCAGCTTTCTTTATGGTCCAACTCACATCCATACATGACCACTGGAAAAACCATAGCCTTGACTAGATGGACCTTTGCTGACAAAGTAATGTCTCTGCTTTTTAATAATGTCTCCGCTTTTTAATAGTGTCTCTGCTTTTTAAACTTCTTAAAGTTAATGGGTTGATCATAACTTTCCTTCCAAGGAGTAAGCGTCTTTTAATTTCATGGCTGCAGTCACCATCTGCAGTGATTTTGGAGCCCAAACAAATAAAGTCAGCCACTGTTGCCACTGTTTTCCTATCTATTTCCCATGAAGTGATGGGACCGGATGCCATGATCTTAGTTTTCTGAATGTTGAGCTTTAAGCCAGCTTTTCACTCTCCTCTTTCACTTTCATCAAGGCTCTTTAGTTCTTCTTCATTTTCTGCCATAAGAGTAGTGTCATCTGCATATCTGAGGTTATTGATATTTCTCCCAGCAATCTTGATTTCAGCTTGTGCTTCTTCCAGCTCTGCATTTCTCATGATGTACTCTGCATATAAGTTAAATAAGCAGGGTGCCAATATACAGCCTTGATGTACTCCTTTTCCTGTTTGGAACCAGTCTGTTGTTCCATGTCCAGTTCTAACTGTTGCTTCCTGACCTGCACACAGGTTTCTCAAGAGGCAGGTCAGGTGGTCTGTTATTCCCATTTCTTTCAGATTTTCCAGTTTATTGTGATCCACACAGTCAAAGGCTTTGGCATAGTCAATAAAGCAGCAATACATGTTTTTCTGGAACTCTCTTGCTTTTTCCATGATCCAACAGATGTTGGCAATTTGATCTCTGGTTCCTCTGCCTTTTCTAAAACCAGCTTGAACATCAGGGAGTTCATGGTTCACGTATTGCTGAAGCCTGGCTTGGAGAATTTTGAGCATTACTTTACTAGCGTGTGAGATGAGCGCGATTGTGTGGTAGTTTGAGCATTCTTTGGCATTGCCTTTCTTTGGGATTGAATTGAAAACTGACCTTTTCCAGTCCTGTGGCCACTGCTGAGTTTTCCACATTTGCTGGCATATTGAGTGCAGCACTTTCACAGCATCATCTTTCAGGATTTGAAATAGCTCCACTGGAATTCCATCACCTCCACTAGCTTTGTTCGTAGTGATGCTTTCTAAGGCCCACTTGACTTCACATTCCAGGATGTCTGGCTCTAGGTGAGTGATCACACCATCGTGATTATCCGGGTTGTGAAGATCTTTTTTGTACAGTTCTTCTGTGTATTCTTGCCACCTCTTCTTAATATCTTCTCCTTCTGTTAGGTCCATACCATTTCTGTCCTTTATCGAGTCTATCTTTGCATGAAATGTTCCCTTGGTATCTCTAGTTTTCCTGAAGAAATCTCTAGTCTTTCCCATTCTGTTGTTTGCCTCTATTTCTTTGCATTGATCACTGAGGAAGGCTTTCTTATCTCTTCTTGCTATTCTTTGGAACTCTGCATTCAGATGCTTATATCTTTCCTTTTCTCCTTTGCTTTTTGCTTCTCTTCTTTTCACAGCTATTTGTAAGGCTTCCCCAGACAGCCATTTTGCTTTTTTGCATTTCTTTTCCATGGGGATGGTCTTGATCCCTGTCTCCTGTACAATGTCACGAACCTCATTCCATAATTCATCAGGCACTCTATCTATCAGATCTAGTCCCTGAAATCTATTTCTCACTTCCACTGTATAATCATAAGGGATTTGATTTAGGGCATAAACTGAATGGTCTAGTGGTTTTCCCTACTTTCTTCAATTTAAGTCTGAATTTGGCAATAAGGAGTTCATGATCTGAGCCACAGTCAGCTCCTCGTCTTGTTTTTGCTGACTGTATAGAGCTTCTCCATTTTTGCTGCAGAGAATATAATCAATCTGATTTCGGTGTTGACCATCTGGTGATGTCCATGTGTAGAGTCTTCTCTTGTGTTGTTGGAAGAGGGTGTTTGCTATGCCCAGTGCATTTTCTTGGCAAAACTCTGTTAGTCTTTGCCCTGCTTCATTCCATATTCCAAGGCAAAATTTACCTGTTACTCCAGGTGTTTCTTGACTTCCTACTTTTGCATTCCAATCCCCTAGAATGAAAAGGACATCTTTTTTGGGTGTTGGTTCTAAAAGGTCTTGTAGGTCTTCATAGAACCGTTTTGCTTCAGCTTCTTCAGCGTTACTGGTTGGGGCATAGACTTGGATTACTGTGATATTGAATGGTTTGCCTTGGAGACGAACAGAGATCATTCTGTCGTTTTTGAGATTGCATCCAAGTACTGCATTTTGGACTCTTTTGTTGACCATGATGGCTACTCCATTTCTTCTGAGGGATTCCTGCCTGCAGTAGTAGATATAATGGTCATCTGAGTTAAATTCACCCTTTCCAGTCCATTTTAGTTCACTGATTCCTAGAATGTTGACGTTCACTCTTGCCATCTCCTGTCTGACCGCTTCTAATTTGCCTTGATTCATGGCCCTGACATTCCAGGTTCCTATGCAATATTGCTCTTACAGCATTGGACCTTGCTTCTATCACCAGTCACACCCACAACTGGGTACTGTTTTTCCTTTGGCTCCATCCCTTCATTCTTTCTGGAGTTATTTTTCCACTGCTCTCCAGTAGAATATTGGGCACCTACTGACCTGGGGAGTTCATCTTTCAGGATCCTATCATTTTGCCTTTTCATACTGTTCATGGGGTTCTCAAGGCAAGAATACTGAAGTGGTTTACCATTCCCTTCTCCAGTGGATCACATTGTGTCAGACCTCTCTACCATGCCCGCCTGTCTAGGGTGGCCCCACAGGGCATGGCTTAGTTTCATTGAGTTAGACAAGGCTGTGGTCTAGTGTGATTAGATTGACTAGTTTTCTGTGATTATGCTTTCAGTGTGTCTGTCCTCTTGCAACACCTACCATCTTATTTGGGTTTCTCTTACCTTGGACGTGTGGTATTTCTTCACAGCGGCTCGCGCAAAGCGCAGCCACTGCTGCTTACCTTGGATGAGGGATCTCCTCCCCGCTGCCCCTCCCAACCTGGAATGTGGAATAGCTCCTCTAGGCCCTCTGGCGCCTGCGCAGCCACCGCTCCTTGGATGTGGGGTCGCTCCTCCTGGCCACAGCCCCTGGCCTCCGGCGGGGGTAGCTCCTCTCAGCTGCTCCTGCGCTGTCGCAGCCTGGCACTCTCGGCCGCCGCCCCTGACCATGGATGCGGGGTAGCTCCTCTCAGCCGCCGCCCCTCGGGCATGGGTTCCTCCCAACTTCTGCCCCTGACCTCGGACGTGGGGTAGCCCCTCTCCGCTGCACTCTGCACGTTGTCGTAGCTGTCTGAGCTCTGAAGATCAGCCCTGGGATTTCTTTGGAGGGAATAATGCTGAAGCTGAAACTCCAGTACTTGGGCCACCTCATGCAAAGAGTTGACTCATTGGAAAAGACTCTAATGCTGGGAGGGGTTGGGGGCAGGAGGAGAAGGGGACGGATTGGGGGCAGGAGGAGAAGGGGAGGACAGAGGATGAGATGGCTGGATGGCATCACTGACTCGATGGACGTGAGTCTGAGTGAACTCCGGGAGTTGGTGATGGACAGGGAGGCCTGGCGTGTTGCGATTCATGGGGTTGCAAAGAGTCGGACACGACTGAGCGACTGAACTGAACTGAACTGATAAAGGAGTGATGTTATTCAATAAGTATTTATTCAGTTTCTACTATGTTGCAGACATACTGATTTAATTTTTTTTTTTCCTGTATCATTTTGGTAGAGAAGTGAAAGGCTGGCAAAGGTGAGACTGGAGACAGAGAGAAAGTTATGAAGGCATTGCTCTAGTTCAGTTAAGAAATAATAAAGCCTGGAACCAGGGCAACAGGAGGGCTGCGAAAGAGGAAATAGATGAGAGAAGTGCGAAGGACTAAGTGTTCACTATCTTAATGCAAACTGTCTTGAGTCAGGAAACAGCTCAGTCCTATCTTTTCCCACAATAATACTCCACTTAACACACTTTAAAAGAATTATGTCTTTATATTCTCGCTCGCTAGAGTGTTATCTTCTTGAGTGAAGAAATGCCATCTTGTTATGTCTAGGTTCTAGTAGGATGCTTGACACATAATAGGTGTTTGATAAATGTTTGCCAAATGAATGGGATATCTTTAGTGGAAGGAAGATCAGAGAAAAGAGTCCCAGGATAGTAGCATGAGGGTAAAAGATTGTGAGAAGGATAAGTGGCAAGGATAAGCCATGAAATTGAATGGACTCTCCTTGGGCTGGTGTAGACTGAGGTCCTAGGTGCTGTATTGGACCTGAGGAAATGAGCAAACTCTGGTTTTTTCAAGGGGTTCCTTGGCTGTCTCTTAAAATAGTTCTCCTCTGGCAGTAAGAAGAAAGAAGTAGCTGGTTCCTAGGATTCAACCTTCTGACTGAAATCCTAGAATCCAAGCTAGCTACAAGTCCAGGGTCTTTAAAGTCTGAATATGCTGGAGAACCTTGGGAAAGCTCTATTCAGGCAAATCAGGACAGGATTGTCTGTCTCTAGGGATGGTTACCTCTGTGGTAATACAAAGACATTAAATGACCTTAAATAATTCACTTCATCATCCTGACCCTTGATTTTCTCGTCTCTATAAAGAAGGGCTGGATTATAGTGTTCTGCGGTTCCAGATGGACCGAGAAGCCTGGCAGGCCACAGTCCGTGGGATCACAGAGTCGGACACGACTTAGCAACTAAACCACTGCCAGCTCCATTTTAGTCCTCCAGTTAGTGAACAGAAGGAGAAACTCTAAAATCACAGGTTTGGATAAAACCTCCTTAGTAGCAAGAAATGACATTTGTATTTTATGAACCTTGATTTCTCACCATAGTAAGAGGAGTGTATATGCATATAGATGGGCTGGTGCCTATCACACCAGCTGCAGTGTGACACACAGATACACACACTGCAGAGTACTACTAGTGACTCACATTTAAGACACTCTCCTCTATTTTCTGGTAGATTTTGTGATGAAGACAAATGTGAAATACATAACTTTAACGTTATGCCCAGGAGGGTGAAAGCAGGGTTTAAAAGCATTCCAATACTTACTGTAAGATGGTTTACCCATAAGAGCCATTGTTATCCTGATCTCTGCTAAGAACTAATGCTGAATTATATTACTTTGAAGCTAAAAAAACATTGCCACCAACCTTAGTGGCTTAGGGATAGAAAACTTTTTATCCCCATTTGGAGAGATTCAGAGAGATTACAAGATTTCCTTTATATGACCCATTAAATAAATGAAGACTTGGGACCAAAAAAGCCCAAGTGTCCTCATTCTCCATGAGAATGTTTCCTCAAATACCAAATGTGAACTTCCTTTATGGGTAACAGAGATGTTACACTAGCAAATGAACATTATAATTTATATGCAGTAATAACTAGAATCTATAGCAGTTTAAGATTCTAAACCAAACTTTAGATACTGCCATTTATTCAGTAATTATTTATTGACCTCCTAGTATGTGTCGGATACTATACAGTTAAAGCAAAAAAAAACAAAAACAAAAACAAAACCTTGCCATCATGCAGCTTGTATTCTATTGAAAGAAAAAGAAATGAGAAAGCAAATATATGTACATACAAATGAAATAATTTCAAATAATGATGAATACCATAAGAAAATAAAATAGGGAAATGTGATAAAGAGTAATGACAGGTAGGAAATATCTATCAGAGTCCCAAAAGGTGTTATGGGTTGAATCGTGTCTTTCCAAAATATATGTGAAATCCTACCCGAGTACCTCAGTTCAGTTCAGTTCAGTTGCTTAGTTGTGTTTGACTCTTTGCGACCCCATGGACTGCAGCACGCCAGGCTTCCCCGTCCATCACCAACTCCCAGTCAAACTCATGTCCATTGAATCAGTGATGCCATCCAGCTATCTCATCCTCTGTCATCCCCTTCTCCTCCCGCCTTCAATCTTTCCCAGCATCAAGGTCTTTTCAAATGAGTCAGTTCTTCACATCAGGTGTCCAAAGTATTGGAGTTTCAGCTTCAGCATCAGTCCTTCCAATGAATATTCAGGACTGATCTCCTTTAGGATGGACTGGTTGAATCTCCTTGCAGTCCAAGGGACTCTCAAGAGTCTTCTCCAACACCACAGTTCAAAAGCATCAATTCTTCAGCACTCAGCTTTCTTTATGGTCAACTCTCACATTCAAACATGACTACTGGAAAAACCAAAGCTTTGACTAGATGGACCTTTGTTGAGAACCCCATGAAGAGTATGAAAAGTACCTCAGAATGTGGCCTTATTTGGAAATAGGGTCATTGCACATCCAATTAGTTAAATTCCATCATTAGAGTAATTTCTAATTCAATATGACATAAAGGAGAAATTTGGACAGAGACACACAGGCCGAGAACATCATGTGAAGATGAAGGCAGAGATTGGGGTGATGCTTTTATAAGCCAAGGAATGTCAAAGATTGCCAGCAAAACCTTCATCAGCTAGGGGAAAGGCATAAAACAGATTCTCCCTCACAGTTCTCAGAAGGAGCCAGCCCTGTCCACACCTTGGTTTTGGATATCTAACTTGTAGAATTGTGAGACAATAAATTTTTGTTATTTAAGCCACACAGTTTGTGGTACTTTGTAATGGCAACCCTAGCAGACTAATACAGAATACTAATACATAAGAAAATGGATGGCATACTCAAGGTAAAAGGGATGCAAACAACAGATGATGAAACACGCTAGACCCCAAAATAGGCTGTTGCTCCTGATCTTAAAGGGATAAAGGGAAGGAGCCATTAGTGGAACCTTATGGGAAGTGATGGCAATAGAACTTTGGTAAAAGATCATGGCCACCACCAACCAACAACTCAGCATGGGGGGAACCAGGGAAATACCTAGATCTTTCTTTCCTTCTGCCCTTCTGTTTCCTGCCATTGCTTCCCACTGGCAAAACCCAACAGAGAGAGAGAGCAAAGAGGCCTGGTTGATGCATCTTGTGAAGGTCAGCTTCCTGGGGGACAGGGTGTAATGGAGAAGGGTAGACACTATGTTTGGAGGAACAAATGACAACTATCTAGCAGGGTTAGGAACGAGGTGGCAGTTGAGCTGAGAACCCATCATGGTGAATTGTGTTCCTGCAGAGGGAACAGCAGGTGTAAAGGCCCTGAGATGGGACTGAACTAAGTGGTTTGAGAAATAGAGATCCAGAGTGCTCAGGTGTGGTGAGTGCAGGGGCACACAGACTTGGTGAACTCCGAGAGATGGGCAATTGTTATAACATTTAGGGCCTTGTTTAGGCGTCAATGAGAAGGTTAGACTTGTAATGGGAAACAAATGGAGAATTTTAAATTATTGAGATGTGATGTGATTTGCATTTTGAAAGGATCACTTTAACTGCTTTCTGGAGTCTGGTTTTAGGAGGGTTAGTGTAGAAGCAGGGTGCTTACTTAGGGGGTGATAGCAGTACTCAAATGAGACATTATGGTGACTTGGACAAAAGTGGTGGATAAGAAGGTGGAGCACAGGGGACAGAGTGAGGCTCTAGGTTGAAAATAGGGAAGAAAGGACTTGTACTTCAACTTATGTGGGAAGGAAGGAAAAATGAGGAATCAAGGTTGATGTCTGGGTGTTTTGGCTAGAGTAATTTGGTGTTTCATATATACTGAGACAGGGAAATCAGGGAAGAGCAGATTTGAGAGGAAAACTATAAGTTCTGATTGGGATACATTAAGTTTTAAATATCTTATAAACTTCCAAGTAAAGATTATAAGAAGCAGCTGGCAATGAATCTCAAGCTTAGGAGAGAAGTTAGGGCTAGAAATATAAATTTGATGTGTTATTTGAAGCATGTATATGAAATTGGATAGCACTGCCTATTGCAAGATTATACACAGAGAAGAGAGGACTTTTTCTGGCAATATGGAAAGCTAGAGATTCTGAAACCCATGTCTGCTGCGTGACATCTAAAAATACTCAACAACAATGAAAAAAAAAAGCCTTTTGAAATAATCAAATACTCCCTTTAAGAAACTAATGAAAATTTGCCAAGGTTGGGAATAAAGAGGAACAGGAGAACCTGGAGGCAAACGTTGTGGACTGAGTATTTATGTCCTCCCAAAATTCATATTGAATTTGAAGTCTCAGGCCCCAGTGTGGCTATATTTGGAGATGTGGCCTTTGAGGAAGTAATTAAAGCTAAATGAAGTTGGGAGTGTGGTACTCTGATCTGACTGGATTAGTGTCTTTTTAAGAAGACACTGGAGACATCTGACTTCCTCTACCCACTTCCTCAGCCTGAAGAGGCAGTGAGAAGGCAGCTGTCTGCAATACAGAAAGAGGGTCCTCACCAGAAGTCAGATCTGCTAGAATGCTGACTTTGGACTATTAGGCTCTAGAACGGTGGGACAATAAATTGTTTAAAATACTCAGTCTGTGATGTTTTGTTATGGCAGCCTGAGCAGACTAAGACAACAAATGAACCTTGAATCCTTTGCATATATTGAAGCCGCTGGATATG
The DNA here is from genome assembly GCF_032405125.1 of Capricornis sumatraensis. NCBI lineage: Eukaryota > Metazoa > Chordata > Mammalia > Artiodactyla > Bovidae > Capricornis > Capricornis sumatraensis. Next base: position 56,358,937 of record NC_091074.1, read on the forward strand.
GGTGGTCTAGAGCTTTGGAACATAAGGGATATTGGAGACAAAGTACTGGGTCAGTGCAGGTCATAGATTTATTACATAAATCCAGGAAGTAAGCCAGAAAGAAAAACACCAATACAGTATACTAACACATAAACATAGAATTTAGAAAGATGGTAACGATAACCCTGTATGCGAGACAGCAAAAGAGACACAGATGTATAGAACAGTCTTTTGAACTCTGTGGGAGGGGGCAAGGGTGGGATGATTTGGGAGAATGGCATTAAAACATGTATAATATCATATGTGAAATGAATCGCCAGTCCAGGTTCAATGCATGATGCACCTTGGGGCTGGTGTACTGGGATGACCTGGAGGGATGGTACGGGGAGGGAGGTGGGAGAGGGATTCAGGATGGGGAACACGTGTATACCCATGGCGGATTCATGCTGATGTATGGTAAGACCAATACAATATTGTAAAGTAATTAGCCTCCAATTAAAATAGATAAATTTATATTAAAAAAAGAGAAAGAGCTATGTCCTTAGGTAAAGGGTGAACTAAAAAAAGAAAACTCCCCTCTCAGAAGCAGACAGAAATATTGAGTGTGGTACTGGAGGAAGGTTAAAGAAAAGTGCTGTCTCCTCTAACAATATCTTTCATATTTGGATGAATTTATATTATTTCCATGGTTCTAAGAATGATAGGCTAGGAACTGTAGTTTAAAGGAGATGCTGGTGTCCTCAGGCACAGAGCAAACCAACACAAATGCTCCTTAGAGGACTTTCCCTTTGTTTTAGGTTTTAGAGAATTCCCACAAAGTTCAAGAAAATTTATTTTATTTTTTTTGTTGAAGTTTAGTTGATTTACAATGTTGTACCAATCTCTGCTGTATACCAAAATGACTCAGTTATACACATATACTATGTTATTTTTTTATATTCTTTTCCATGGTGGCTTATCACCAGCTGAGTATAGTTCCCTGTGCTCTACATTAGGACTTACTGTCTCTCCATTCTAAATATAATAGTTTGAATAACAGCCCTAAACTCCCAGTTCATCCCTTTCTCTTCCCCTCTCCCCCTCAGCAACTACAAGTCTATTCTCTATGAGTCTGTTTCTGTTTTGTATATAGGTTCATTTGTGTCTTATTTAAGATATTACATGTAAGTGATGTCATATGATATTTATCTTACTCTTTCTGACTTATCTCTCTTTTTAGTATGATAATCTCTAAGTCCATCCATGTTTCATTCCTTTTTATGGCTGGGTAGTATTCCATTGTATAAATGTACCAAATCTTCTTTCAGTTCAGTTCAGTTCAGTTGCTCAGTCATGTCCGACTCTTTGTGACCCCATGAATCGCAGCACGCCAGGCCTCCTTGTCCATCACCATCTCCCGGAGTTCACTCAGATTCACGTCCCTCGAGTCGGTGATGCCATCCAGCCATCTCATCCTCTGTCGCCCCCTTCTCCTCCCACCCCCAATCCCTCCCAGCATCAGAGTCTTTTCCAATGAGTCAACTCTTCGCATGAGGTGGCCAAAGTACTGGAGTTTCAGCTTTAGCATCATTCCTTCCAAAGAAATTCCAGGGCTGATCTCCTTTAGAATGGACTGGTTGGATCTCCTTGTAGTCCAAGGGACTCCCAAGAGTCTTCTCCAACACCACAGTTCAAAAGCATCAATTCTTTGGCGCTCAGCTTTCTTCACAGTCCAACTCTCACATCCATACATGACCACAGGGAAAAACCATAGCCTTGAGTAGACGGACCTTAGTCGGCAAAGTAATGTCTCTGCTCTTGAATATGCTGTCTAGGTTGGTCATAACTTTCCTTCCAAGAAGTAAGCGTCTTTTAATTTCATGGCTGCAGTCACCATCTGCAGTGATTTTGGAGCCCCCCAAAATAAAGTCTGTCACTGTTTGCATTGTTTTCCCATCTATTTCCCATGAAGTGATGGGACCGGATGACATGATCTTCGTTTTGTGAATGTTGAGCTTTAAGCCAACTTTTTCGCTTTCCACTTTCACTTTCATCAAGAGGCTTTTTAGTTCCTCTTTACTTTCTGCCATAAGGGTGGTGTCATCTGCATATCTGAGGTTATTGATATTTCTCCCAGAAATCTTGATTCCAGCTTGTGCTTCCTCCAGCTCTGCGTTTCTCTTGATGTACTCTGCATATAAGTTAAATAAGCAGGGTGACAATATACAGCCTTGATGGACTCCTTTTCCTATTTGGAACCAGTCGTTGTTCCATGTCCATTTCTAACTGTTGTTTCCTGACCTGCATACAGATTTCTCAAGAGGCAGGTCAGGTGGTCTGGTATTCCCATCTCTTTCAGAATTTTCCACAGTTTATTGTGATCCACACTGTCAAAGGCTTTGGCAACATCAATGAAGCAGACATAGATGTTTTTCTGGAACTCTCTTGCTTTTCCCATGATCCAGCAGATGTTGGCAATTTGATCTCTGGTTCCTCTGCCTTTTCTAAAACCAGCTTGAACATCAGGGGGTTCACGGTTCACGTATTGCTGAAGCCTGGCTTGGAGGATTTTGAGCATTACTTTACTAGCGTGTGAGATGAGTGCAACTGTGTGGTAGTTCGAGCATTCTTTGACATTGCCTTTCTTTGGGATTGGGTTGAAAACTGACCTTTTTCAATCTCGTGGCCACTGCTGAGTTTTCCAAATGTGCCTGGCATATTGAGTGCAGCACTTTGACAGCATCATCTTTCAGGATTTGAAGTAGCTCAACTAGAATTCCATCACCTCCAGTAGCTTTGTTCTTAGTGATGCTTTCTAAGGCCCACTTGACTTCACATTCCAGGATGTCTGGCTCTAGATTAGTGATCACACCATCATGATTATCTGGGTTGTGAAGATCTTTTTTGTATAGTTCTTCTGTGTATTCTTGCCACCTCTTCTTAATATCTTCTCCTTCTGTTAGGTCCATACCATTTCTGTCCTTTATCGAGTCTATCTTTGCATGAAATGTTCCCTTGGTATCTCTAATTTTCTTGAAGAGATCTCTAGTCTTTCCCATTCTGTTGTTTGCCTCTATTTCTTTGCATTGATTGCTGAAGAAGGCTTTCTTATCTCTTCTTGCTATTCTTTGGAACTCTGCATTCAGATGCTTATATCTTTCCTTTTCTCTTTTGTTTTTCACTTCTTTTCTTTTCACAGCTATTTGTAAGGCCTCCTCAGACAGCCATTTTGCTTTTTTGTATTTCTTTTCCATGGGGATGGTCTTGATCCTTGTCTCCTGTACAATGTTATGAACCTCCATCCATAGTTCATCAGGCACTCTATCTATCAGATCTAGTCCCTTAATTCTATTTCTCACTTCTACTGTATAATCATAAGGAATTTGATTTAGGTCATACCTGAATGGTCTAGCGATCTTCCCTACTTTCTTCAGTTTAAGTCTGAATTTGATAATAAGGAGTTCATGATCTGAGCCACAGTCAGCTCCTCGTCTTGTTTTTGCTGACTGTATAGAGCTTCTCCATCTTTGGCTGCAAAGAACATAATCATTCTGATTTTGGTGTTGACCATCTGGTGATGTCCATGTGTAGAGTCTTCTCTTGTGTTGTTGGAAGAGGGTGTTTGCTATGACCAGTGCATTTTTTTTGGCAAAACTCTATTATTCTTTGCCCTGCTTCCTTCTGCATTCCAAGGCCAAATTTGCCTGTTACTCCAGGTGTTTCTTGACTTCCTACTTTTGCATTCCAGTCCCCTAGAATGAAAAGGACATCTTTTTTGGGTGTTAGTTCTTAAAGGTCTTGTAGGTCTTCATAGAACTGTTCCACTTCAGCTTCTTCAGCGTTACTGGTTGGGGCATAGACTTGGATTACTGTGATATTGAATGGTTTGCCTTGGAAACGAACAGAGATCATTCTGTCGTTTTTGAGATTGCATCCATGTACTGCATGTCGGCTCTTTTGTTGACCATGATGGCTACTCCATTTCTTCTAAGGGATTCCTGCCCGCAGTAGTAGATATAATGATCATCTGAGTTAAATTCACCCATTCCAGTTCATTTTAGTTCACTGATTCCTAGAATGTTGACGTTCACTCTTGCCGTCTCCTGTTTGACTAGTTCCAGTTTGCCTTGATTCATGGACCTGACATTCCAGGTTCCTATGCAATATTGCTCTTTACAGCATCGGACCTTGCTTCTGTCACCAGTCACATCCACAGCTGGGTATTGTTTTTGCTTTGGCTCCATCCCTTCATTCTTTGTAGAATTATTTCTCCACTGATCTCCAGTAGCTTATTGGGCACCTACTGACCTGGGGAGTTCCTCTTTCAGGATCCTATCATTTTGCCTTTTCATACTGTTCATGGGGTTCTCAAGGCAAGAATACTGAAGTGATTTGCCATTCCTTTCTCCAGTGGACCACATTCTGTCTGACCTCTCCACCATGACCCGCCTGTCTTGGGTTGCCCCGCGGGCATGGCTTAGTTTCATTGAGTTAGACAAGAATGTGGTACTAGTGTGATTAGATTGACTAGTTTTCTGTGAGTATGGTTTCAGTGTGTCTGCCCTCTGATGCCCTCTTGCGACACTTACCATCTTACTTGGGTTTCTCTTACCCTGGGCGTGGGGTATCTCTCCACGGCTGCTCCAGCAAAGGGCAGCCACTGCTGCTTACCTTGGATGAGGGGTATCTCCTCCCACTGCCCTTCCTGACCTTCAACGTGGGATACCTCCTCTAGGTCCTCCTTTGCCCACGCAGCCACTGAATAAAGAATACATCTTCCTTATTCTTTATTCAGTCATTTGTTGATGGACATTTAGTTTGCTTCTATGTTTTGGCTATTGTGTACTGTGTTGCTGTGAATATTGGGGCACATATATCTTTTTGTATTATAGTTTCATCTGAACATGTGCCCAGGAGTGGGATTACAGGATCGTATGGCAACTTTATCTTTAGGTTTTTGAGAACATCCACATGGTTTTCCATAGTGGCTGTACCAACTTACTTTCCCACAGCAGTTTAGGAGAGTTCCCTTTTCTCTACTCCATCTCTAGCATTTGTTATTTGCAGACTTTTTAGCCTGTTTAGAATGTTGGCCATTCTGACTGGTGTGAGGTGCTACCTAATTGTAGTTTTCATTTGCATTTCTTGAATAATTAGTGATGTTGAGCACATGCAAATTTAAAACACACAAGAAAATGAGCTATGTTGAACAAGGGTAGTGGAAACAATAAGCAGAAATAGAATGGTAAGATATTAAAATGTGAAATGATTAGCTATAGAATATAGAAATGTATGTTATTGCTTAACAAAATAAAAGGAGGGAATAAAACTTGACAAAGAAATCAAAGACTACCAAATTGGACAAATAGATTAAAAAAAAGACCCAAATTGAATTTCCAGGAATAAAACAAATAATCATAAATTAAATGTTTAGTGTCATAGAACAGACACTGGGCTTCCCTGATAGCTCAGTAGTGGGATTTCCCAGATGGCTCAGTGGTAAAGAGTCTGTCTGCCAATGCAGGAGATGCAGGAAATACGGGTTTGATCCCTAGGTTGAAAAAATTTCCTGGAGGAGGAAATAGCAACCCACTCCAGTATTTTTGGTTGAAAAAATCTTATGGATTGCAGAGTCAGACACGACTGAGCTACTGAGCACACACACAGCAGACACTAGTGGTAGGTTTTATTGCAATGAATATAAACAAAAATACTTGACCTCATACAACTTACCCTCTAAGTAAGGAAATAAAAGTTAAAACATATTGAAAGGGTTCAAGAGCAGACAGTTCAAGCTGAAGTAAGAATTAATGAAGTGAAAAATAAATAGAAAGAAATAACAGAATTCTGCCTAGAAATATAAGGATATGAAAAATGTGACAGAGATTAAATGTTAGGGAGGATAAGTAAGAAAGTAAAAAAGATTGTAAAGTTAAAAAAGGAAATAATAATAGAGTATGTGAAAACCAATTTCAGAAGTTAATGGTTGGTACTTCCTTAAAAGCCATGATTTTTCAGGATTGTGTTATGGAAGGAAGATGTTAAAGGTAGCCTGAGAGAGAGGACATTTCATAAACCAAGGAATGACAGTGATATTGACACTTGACCTCTAAAAATAGGACCCAAAAGATATGGTGTAATATCTTCAGTGTGTTGAGGCAAATTTACCAGGACCTGGAATGTATGTATATTCAGCAAAATTATATTTCAAGAATGAAAGTGTTAGTCAGTCATGTCCAGACTTTTTGTGACCCCATGGACTATAGCCTGCCAGGCTCCTCTGTCCATGAAATTCTCCAGGCAAGAATACTGGAGTGGATTGCCATTTCCTTCTCCAGGGGATCTTCCCTACCCGGGGATCAAACCTGGGTCTCCAGCATTGCTGGCAGATTCTTTACCACTGCACCACCTGGAAAGCCCATAATCTTCAAGAATGAAGATTAATTAAAAATCTTTCAATAATAGAAAAATGGAGTTTACCAAAGAAGTGCCCAAAGCAATTTCTAAAAGATATACTTCAGGAAGAAGGAGAAAATGATCCTCAAAAATGGTCTGAAATGTAAGATAAAATAGTGAGTGAAGATTATGGTAAACATATAGGAATATGTAAACAAAAGTTAAGATAAAGCTACAATAAAGTACCACAGTTTCATGATAATAAGTAAGGGGATTGTATTTAAAGCACTCCAAAATTTTTATATTTGTTTGTAAGGTGGATAGAAACTAATTTTATTTTCTATTAAGCTAAGTGACCATTTATAGTCTTGTGATTGAGAAAATAGAGATAAGGTGTGTATCTTTCAAACCAATAGAAGACAAAAAAGAATGAGAAAAATATCTACAGTCAATTTAAATGTAAGAAGAAAATATGAGGAGAAAGGAGGAAAAAAGGAGAAAAACAGCAAGAAACAAAAGGCAGAAAAAATGAAAGCTTGAAATACTATGGAAAAATAAATCCAAATACATCAGTAATTATACTATATTTACATGGACTTAATTCTATAGTTGAAAATTATAGATTGTCAGAATAGCTTTTTAAAAAACTTTTATTTATTTATTTGGCTACCCTGGGTTTTAGTTGAGCATGCAAGATATTTCAGTTACAACACACAAACTCTTAGTTGCAGCCTGTGGGATCAAGTTCCTTGACCAGGGATCGAACCCAGGTCCCCTGCATTGGGTGCATGAAGTCTTAGCCACTGGACCACCAGGGAAGTCCCCAGAATAGCTTTTAAAACATACCTGTATATTGTTAATTAGATATACAGTTATGACATAAGGACAAAATAAGGTTAAGATAGAATGGAAAAATATTTCAAGTTATATAATCAAAAGAAATCTGGTGCATATCATATCTGACTAGATTATGAAGAAATATATAATACAAACATTAAAGGATTAGTATATAATAATAAAAATTTTCAAACAAATAGTCCTGTTTAAATGCTTCCAATAATATATTTTCCAAATATATTAAGTATATAGATGATAGGTAGGTGCTAAAATAATCAAACAAAAGCAATAGACAAATATGTAATCATAGTGGGAGATTTTGCCCATCTATTTGCCATAAAGTGATGAGACTGGATGCCATGATCTTAGTTTTTTGAATGTTGAGTTTTAAGCCAATTTCTTCACTCTTCTCTTTCATTCTGCTTAAGAGGCTTTTTAGTTCCTCTTCACTTTCTGCCATTAGAGTGGTATCATCTGCCTATCTGAGGTTATCAATATTTCTTCCAGAAATCTTGATTCCAGCTGTGCTTCATTCAGCCCGACATTTCACATGATATACTCTGCATATAAGCAAGGTGACAATACACCTTTTCCAATTTGGAACCAGTCCATTGTTCCATTTCTGGTTAAAACTGTTGCTTCTTGACCTGTATACAGATTTTTCAGGAGGCAGGTCAGGTGGTCTGGTATTCCCATCTCTTGAAGAATTTTCCACAGTTTGTTGTGATCCACACAGTCAATGAAGCAGAAGTAGATGCTTTCCTGTAATTCCCTTGCTTTCTCTATGATCCAAAAGATGTTGGCAATTTGATCTCTGGTTCCTCTGCCTTTTCTAAATTCAGCTTGTATACCTGGAAGTTTTCAGTTCACATACTGTTGAAGCTTAGCTTGAAGGATTTTGAGCGTAACCTTGCCAACATGTGAAATGAGTGCAATTGTACGGTAGTTTGAACATTCTTTGGCATTGCCCTTCTTTGGGATTGAAATCGAACTGACCTTTTCCAGTCCTGTGGCCACTGCTAAGTTTTCCAGATTTGCTGGCATATTGAGTGCAGCATCACTTTAACAGGATCATCTTTCAGGATTTGGAATAGCTCAATTGGAATTCTAACACCTCCACTAGCTTTTTTGTAGTAATGCTTTCTAAGGCCCACTTAATTTTATATTCCTGAATGTCTGGCTCTAGGTGAGTGAACACATCATTGTGGTTATCCAGGTCATTAAGACTTTGTACAGTTGTTCTCTGTATTCTTGCTACCCCTTCTTAAGCTCTTCTGCTTCTGTTAGGTCCATACCATTTCTGTCCTTTATTGTGCCCATCTTTGCATGAAATATTCCCTTGGCATCTTTAATTTTCTCAAAGAGACCTCTAGTTTTCCCCATTCTATTGTTTTCCTCTATATCTTTGCATTGTTTACTTAGGAAGGCTTTCTTATCTCTCCTTGCTATTCTTTGGAACTCTGCATTCAGTTGGGTATTTCTTTCCCTTTCTCTTTTAAAGCCTTCACTCCTCTTTTTCTCTCAGGTATTTGTAAGGCCTCCTCAGACAACCATTTTGCCTTCTTGCATTTCTTTTTCTTTGAGATAGTTTTGGTCACTGCCTTCTATACAATGTTATGAGCCTTTGTCTATAGTTCTTCAGGCATTCTGTCTACCAAATCTAATCCCTTGAATCTATTTGTCACTTCCACTGTATAATCATAGGGGATTTGATTTAGGTCATAGCTGAATGACCTAGTGGTTTTCCCTACTTTCTTCAATTTAAGTCTGCATTTTGCAATAAGGAACTCCTGATCTGAGCCACAGTCAGCACTTGGTCTTGTTTTTGCTGACTGTGTACAGCTTCTCCATCTTCAGCTGTGAAGAATATAATCAATCTGATTTCAGTATTTACCATCTGGTGATGTCTATGTGTAGAGTCATCTCTTGTGTTGGAAGAGCATGTTTGCTTTGACCAGTGTGTTCTCTAATCAAAATTCGGTTAGCCTTTGCCCTGCTTAAAAATGGCTTAAAACTCAACATTCCAGAAAACTAAGATCATGGCATCTGGTACCTTTACTTGATGGCACATAAATGGGGAAAAAATGGAAACAGTGAGAGATTTTATCTTCTTGAGCTCCAAAATCACTGCAGATGGTGAGTGTAGCCTTGTTTAAAAGATGCTTGCTTGTTGGAAGAAAAGTTATAACAAACCTTGACAGCATATTAAAAGGCAGACAGCATATATAAAGGTCCATACAGTCAAAGCTATGGTTTTACCAGTACTCATGTGTGGATGTGAGTTGGACCATAAAGAAGGCTGAGCACTGAAGAACTGATGCTTTCAAAATGTGGTGCTAGAGAAGACTCTTGAGAGTCCCTTGAATTGCAAGGTGATCAAACCAGTCAACCCTAATGGAAATCAGTCCTGAATATTCACTGGAAGGACTGAGGCTGAAGCTGAAATTCCACTACTTTGGCCACCTAATGTGAAGAGCTGACTCATTGGAAAAGACCCTGATGCTGGGAAAGATAGATGGCAGGAGGAGAAGGGGGTGATAGAGGTTGAGATGGTTGGGTGGCTTCACTGATTCAATGGACATGAGTTTGAGCAAGTTCCAGGAGATGGTGAAGGACAGGGAAGACTGGCATGCTGCAGTCTGTGGGGTTGCAAAGAGTTGTATACAACTTATTGACTGAACAACATGTGGGAGATTTTAATAAGTATGTCTCAATTTTTGATAGATCAAGAAGACAGAAGTCACTGTAGACAGAAAATTTAAAGAGCAAAACATTCTTGATCTCAAGTACAAATATAGGATTCTGTACTTAATAATTGGAGAATGTGTCCCTTTTTAAGAACCTTTAGTTTAAAAACAGACTACTTATTAGGCCATAAAATAAATATTGACACATTTCAAAGAATCAGTATCCTATAGAGCTCATTTTCTTACCAATGCATTCAAAAGCAAAGTGCTAAATTAAAAACGTGATATAAAATTCAAAATTAGCCTTCTAAATATCTCAGGTATCAGTGACAATATAACAGAACTAAAAGGTCATGAGAGTGCTGCATAACTGGATTTACCTTGCTGTGCTGTGGGACAGCACCGTGCTGTGTGGCTTGTGGGATTTTAGTCTCTGACCCCAGGGATTGAACTTGGGCCCTGTTTTGCTGAAAGTTTTTACTTTCATTTCAGGTTCAAAGGATTGGTTAAATAAATTAGCCACTCGTTCTATACAAATAAATAATACCAGTATTTATTAGAGAATTATCTAGCTTCCTTACAATATACTAACATTAAAAGGAAAGAGAAATAGAAACAGCAGAGGACATATCACCAAATTAGGTTTTGACCAATATCCAGATTTAAACAGTGCTGAAAAGTCCCATGTCATAGCATATCTGGAGTTCCAACTGGGAAAAGGTCCCAGGCAGCATGTCTGCTCTGTAGGTGAGACTTCAAAAATAGCAGTTTGGGGTTCTGGATTATAATCCCAGGATGAAAACTGATAATGTCATCAGTCTGTAAGCAAAACTGCAGGTCTGGTATTATGTTAATCTTTCTTTTACAATGCTATTTGCTTTGTTCTTTGTATCTTGGAAGTTTGTTAAGTCCCAGGAGTGGTTGGCCAGACCCCCAGGGGTTCCACAAATTCCAAGACCCACGCTCTGTCTATCTATGGTGCCTCTCAGCCAGCACTCATAGCAGATGTGACTGGTAGAGCAGTAGTGAGGGCAGTATCTTGGTAGGTCAGAAGCAAGGTCAGAGGTTTGCTCTGCTCTCTTGCCTCTGAAGCCTGAACAAGACTATCTCCATTTTATTTCCCTAACCGGCCCTCAGCAGTGAGAATGCAGAATCCTAACCACTGCATCACCAGGGAATTCTCCATATTTACCTTTAAAACTTAGAGAAAACATATTAGCTGATTTTTAAAAAAGTGTATTATTTATCTGGTCACACAGCATGTGGACTCTTAGTTCCTCAACCAGGGATCAAACCTACATCCCCTGCATTGGGGACATAGAGTTGTAACCACTGGACTGCCAGGGACATCCCTTAGCTGTTTATTTTAGAAAAGAAGAAAGACTGGAAATGAGATGAGCATTCAACTTAAGGAGTGGGGAAGAGAAAAGCTATAAATTGTAAGAAAGCAGAAGGAAGAAATCTCAAAGACTAAAGCAGAAAGCAGATGGAAGGCAAAGATGGACTGAATGGATGAACAAATTAAAAGTTGATTCTTTAGAAGTACTGATAAGATGGTAAACAGGCACATGAAAAGGTGGTCAACATTGCTAATTGTTGGAGAAATGCAAATCAAAACTATAGTCAGGTATCACTTCACATCAGTTAGAATGGCCATCATCAAAACATCTACAAATAACAAATGCTGAAGAGGGTGTGGAGAAAAAGGAACCCTCCTATGCTGTTGATGGGAATGTAAATTGATACAGCCAAAATGGAAAAGTAGGGAGGTTCCTCAAAAAACTAGAAATAAAGTTGTCATACGATCTTATAGTCCCACTCCTGGCATATATCTGGAGGAAACTCTAATTTGAAAAGATCTATTCACTCCTATGTTCATAGCAGCATTATTTACAATAGTCAAGACTTGGAAGCAACCTAAGTGTCCTTCAATAGATGAATGGGTAAAGAAGAGGTTGTATATGTATATATATGTATATATAATATATATAAGGTAGTGTGATATATACATACATGTATATATATTTATATGTACACAATGGAATATTATTACTCAGCCATAAAAAGGAATGAAATAATGCCATTTGTAGCATCATGGATGGACCTAGAGATTATCATTCCAAGTGAGTAAGTCAGAAAGAGAAATACAAATACCACATGATATCACTTATATGTGTAATCTAAAATATGACATAAATGAATTTATCTACAAAACAGATTCATGGACATATAGAAAGCAACTTATGGTTATCAAAGGGATAAGGGGTATGGATAAATTAGGTATTTGGAATTAATAGATACATAAACAACAAGAATCTATATGCAAAATAGATAAACAGCAAGGGCCTATGGCACAGGGAATATCAATATCTTGTAATAACCTATAATAGAAAAGAACCGAAAAGAGTACACCTGAAATGTTAATCAGCTACGCTTCAATTTAGAAAGCTCTTAAAAATAATTAAAGTGCTAATAAAACTGACAAACTCCTAGTAAAATTAATCAATAAAAAATAGAATACAAAAATGAAACAATGATTTGACTGTGGATTTCTTATCAGAAAAACATAAAAGGCCAGAAGATAGTGGACCAATATAATTAAAGTACTAAGAGAAAAGGACTGTCAGCCCTGAATTCTACAACCAGCAAAAGTAAATGCCCTTTAGGAATGTAAGCAAAATAGAGATAGTCTCAGGTGAAGAGAAAACAGAATTTTCAGCATGATAGTTATTCTAAAAGAAATGCTGAAATTCTGAAGTTCTTCAGACTGGAAGGAAATGATACCTGGGAGAAACATGGAACTTCAAGAATACAGGAAAAACAACATAAATAAATGGCAAATATTTGAGCGTATAGGCTGTTTTTCATTTTTTAAGATCTTTAAATACATGTGACAGTTGAACAGAAAGTGTAACATTGTTTGGTAGGGTTTTGATTGTAGTACAAATGATGACTATAATATAAAGAAGCAAGAGTGAAAGGTCCATGTGATTGGAAAGTTTTACATTTTGTTTGAGGTGGCAAAATATTAGCTCTAAGTAGATTAAGAGAGGTTTGTGTGTTACAATCACTATAGCAACTACTAAAACAGTAACACCAAGAGATATATCCTTTTGGTAATCATAGAAGAAATAGAAAATCATCAAGGATATAGGAGACTTGGAATTCTTTCAAGGACACAAGGAACATTTGCTTAGAGATATAATTATTCATAAAACAAATCTTAAATTTTTAAAAGACTAGAAATCATACAGAATAGTTTATGTGGTCAATAGTTTAAGTGGCCTTTTTGATAAAGGTCAAGAAAGTATAGTTTTTTTTTCAACAAATGATGCTGAAACAATTACATATCCATGCAAAAACATCACATGAACCCATGCCATACACTTCATACAAAAATTAACTGAAATGCATCACAGAGCTAAATATAAAACAAAATATATGTGCTTTCCATGAGAAAACATAGGAGAAAAATCTTTGATTGTGAATTGAGAATTCTTAGACACCAAAAACATTATCCATAAAAAACAAACAAAAAAAATAACCTGGGACTTCCCTGGCAGGAAACTAAGATCCTGCATGCCACATGGAATAGCCAAAAAAAATAAAAGGAACAAAAAACCCTGATAAATTAGGCTTAATCAAAACTAAAAACCTTTGCTCTCCAAAAGATAGCTACAAGAATGAAGTAAAAAGTCACAGACTAGGAGAAAATATTTGTAAATTATATTTCTGAAAAAGAACCTGTATTCAGAAAAAGTAAATAAAGAACTCTCAAAACTAAATGGTGAAAGACAAACAGCCCAATTATCAATATAAATAAATAGGCAAAGGATTTGAACAGTCAGTTCACCAAAGAAGATATACAGATGGAAAATAAGCACATGGAAAGATGCTTACCATCATTACTCATGAGGAAAATGCTCACTGAAGTAATAATAGATACCAGCATACATTATTAGAATGGCTAAAAGAAAAAGAAAAGAAGCCTAACAGTCTCAGGTAATGGCCTGATACAGATCACATGGAACTTGCAAACTTTGCTGGTTGAAATACCAAATGGCAGTGTCTTGGAAAACAGTTCAGTTGTTTCTTATAATAATAAGCATACACTTAACCTATGTCCTAGTAATCTCACTCCTGTGTGTTTACCCAAGGGAATGAAAATGTATGTTCACACAAAAACCTACCTGTGAATGTTTTCAGCAACTTTACTCATAATTGCCTCACATTGGAAGCAATCCAGATGTCCTTCAGTTGGTGAATGGATAAACAGACTGCTGTACATCTATACAGTGGAATGCTACTCAACAATAAAAAGTAATGAACTACTGGTATTTGTAAACAGAAATGGATCTTAGTTGCATTATTCTGAATGATAGAAGCCATAGGCATAATAAGGCTGCATATTCCTTCAGTTCAGTTCAGTCGCTCAGTCGTGTCCGACTCTTTGTGACCCCATGAATCGCAGCATGCCAGGCCTCCCTGTCCGTCACCAACTCCCGGAGTTCACTCAGATTCATGTCCCTCGAGTCGGTGATGCCATCCAGCCATCTCATCCTCTGTCGTCCACTTCTCCTCCCGCCCCCAATCCCTCCCAGCATCAGGGTCTTTTCCAATGAGTCAAATCTTCGCATGAGGTGGCCAAAGTACTGGAGTTTCAGCTTCAACATCAGTCCTTCCAAAGAAATCCCAGGGCTGATCTCCTTCAGAATGGACTGGTTTTATCTCCTTGTAGTCCAAGGGACTCTCAAGAGTCTTCTCCAACACCACAGTTCAAAAGCATCAATTCTTCAGCACTCAGCCTTCTTCACAGTCCAACTCTCACATCCATACATGACCACTGGAAAAACCATAGCCTTGACTAGATGGACCTTAGTTGGCAAAGTAATGTCTCTGCTTTTCAATATGATATCTAGGTTGGTCATAAATTTTCTCCCAAGGGATAAGCGTCTTTTAATTTCATGGCTGCAGTCACCATCTGCAGTGATTTTGGAGCCCAAAATAATAAAGTCTGACTCTGTTTCCACTGTTTCCCCATCTATTTCCCATGGAGTGATGGGACCAGATGCCATGATCTTCGTTTTCTGAATGTTGAGCTTTAAGCCAACTTTTTCATTCTCCACTTTCACTTTCATTAAGAGGCTTTTTAGTTCCTCTTCACTTTCTGCCATAAGGGTGGTGTCATCTGCATATCTGAGGTTATTGATATTTCTCCTGGCAATCTTGATTCCAGCTTGTGTTTCTTCCTGTCCAGAGTTTCTCATGATGTGCTCTGCATAGAAGTTAAATAAGCAGGGTGACAATATATAGCCTTGACGGACTCCTTTTCCTATTTGGAACCAGTCTGTTGTTCCATGTCCAGTTCTAACTGTTGCTTCCTGACCTGCATACAGATTTCTCAAGAGGCAGGTCAGGTGGTCTGGTATTCCCATCTCTTTCAGAAGTTGCCACAGTTTATTGTGATCCACACAGTCAAAGGCTTTGGCATAGTCAATAAAGCAGAAATAGATGTTTTTCTGGAACTCTCTTGCTTTTTCCATGATCCAGCGGATGTTGGCAATTTGATCTCTGGTTCCTCTGCCTTTTCTAAAACCAGCTTGAACATCAGGAAGTTCACGGTTCACATATTGCTGAAGCCTGGCTTGGAGAATTTTGAACATTATTTTACTAGTGTGTGAGATCAGTTCAATTGTGTGGTAGTTAGAGCATTCTTTGGCGTTTCCTTTCTTTGGGATTGGATTGAAAACTGACCTTTTCCAGTCCTGTGGCCACTGCTGAATTTTCCAAATGTGCTGGCATATTGAGTGCAGCACTTTCACATCATCATCTTTCAGGATTTGAAATAGCTCTGCTGGAATTCCATCACCTCCACTAGCTTTGTTCGTAGTGATGCTTTCTAAGGCCCACTTGACTTCACATTCCAGGATGTCTGGCTTTAGGTGAGTGATCACACCATCATGATTATCTTGGTCATGAAGATCTTTTTTGTGCAGTTCTTCTGTGTATTCTTACCACCTCTTCTTAATATCTTCTCCTTCTGTTAGGTCCATACCATTTCTGTCCTTTATCGAGCCCATCTTTGCATGAAATGTTCCCTTGGTGTCTCTAATTTTCTTGAAGAGATCTCTAGTCTTTCCCATTCTGTTGTTTTCCTCTATTTCTTTGCACTGACCACTGAGGAAGTCTTTCTTCTTGCTATTCTTTGAAACTCTGCATTCAGATGCTTATATCTTTCCTTTTCTGCTTTGCTTTTCACCTCTCTTCTTTTCAAAGCTATTTGTAAGGCCTTCCCAGATAGCCATTTTGCTTTTTTGCATTTCTTTTCCATGGGGGTGGTCTTGATCCCTCTCTCCTGTACAATGTCTCAAACCTCCATCCGTAGTTCATCAGGCACTCTATCTATCAAATCATATTCCTTGCTGCTGCTAAGCTGCTTCAGTCGTGTCCGACTCTGTGCGACCCCAGAGGCGGCAGCCCACCAGGCTCCCCTGTCCCTATAGTCCTTGGTACCGTTTAAATGGCTTCTGGAAAAGACAAGTATAGTGCTCACCATGGTTTGAAGTAAAGGGGCAGGACTGACTACAGAAAGAAAGCTTAAGAAATTTTGGGAGATGATCAAACTATTCTGTACTTGCTTGTCATCATAGTTACAAGACTATGCATTTTTTAATTTTAGTGGACATAAATTTAAAAATTAATAGGAAAATAGCTCAGGAGTGTTGGCAGGGAGAGATAATTTATTCCTTATATGATGTATTAGGGAAGACTGAGGAAGTGACTTTAACCTGAGCTGTGAAGGATGGAGATGAGTTGTCTAGGAGAGAAGGAAGGGAAAGAAGATTACAGGCAGAGGAAATAGCTTAAATAATAGATGTGCTTGACCAGACAAGTAAGTACTTTGGTTCTCAAAAGCTGAGAGAAAACCACTGTAGTTGTAGCCCAGAGCAGTAGGGCAAGAGTGTTGAGAGGTGGGATTTAGAAGAGAAGGCTTTTTGGGCCATTTAAAAATTTTGGCTTCTATCTGAAAACAGTAGGATTTTGCTAGCAATTAGGAGTAGATTGATTAGATTAAGAATTGTACTCTAAAATAGGGCTTCATGTTGGAGAACACATTGGAGAGGAGAGAAAGTAGAAGCTGGAAGGTTTGTGTGGTGGATTGACAGTCCCAGCATAAATGGCAAAATGGTCTGGGACATAATCCTCTCATAGATTATATGTAATTTGCACTCTCCTGGGAAAAATTAGCATGTCTAATAAATGGTTATGACAGTTTCTAATGAATTTTGATGAAATGAGGACTTGTTCTGGTTAACTAGTGACATAAACAGCTGTCACTGGGATTATCAGCTGTCTATCAGGGATCTACTGACCTTCAACCAGATTGTTCTTCCCTTCTATTTCTAATCCATTTTCTTTTCCTAGGAAATTTCTTTATTAGAAATAAATATTTTAATTGATCTAAAAAGAACATTTTTTTTTCTTGCATGTGTGCAAGAGTATAAAAAAATGTTGACGTTTATTTTTAAAAAAGTTTTTAGCAAAATTTCTTGGTATAAAATACCCCAATATTAACTGCCTTCATGAATATCATCAATAAACTACTAATAAACATAAATTCTAAAAGATGCCATTTATACAAATAGCAATTAAAGATAAGGAATTTGGGAATAAATTCAACAGAAGCACTTTTATATGATGGAATATTGTGCATGCATCCTTAGTCATGTCCAACTTTTTGTGACCCTATAGGGCTCCTTTGTCCATAGGATTCTTCAGGCAAGCATACTGGAGTGGGCTGCCATTTCCTCCTTAAGGGTTTTCCTGACTCAGGAATCGAACCTGGGTCTCCTGAGTCTTCTGCTTTGACAGGCAGATTCTTTACCCCTGAGTCATCTGGGAAGCCCAGGACTGAGCCATAACAAAGGACAAAATATGCTATTTGCAGCAACGTGGAGGGACCTAGTGACTAATACTGAGTGAAAGACAGAAAGACAAATATATGATATTGCTTATAAGTGGAATCTAAAATAACAGTACAAATGAACTTATTTACAAGACAGAAGTAGAACCATGGATATAGAAAACGGACTTATGGTTACCAGGGGATAAAGTAGGGGGAGGGATCAATTGGGAAACTGACACTGACATATGTGCATTACTATAAGAGATCAGCCCTGGGATTTCTTTGGAAGGAATGATGCTAATGCTGAAACTCCAGTACTTTGGCCACCTCATGAGAAGAGTTGACTCATTGGAAAAGACTTTGATGCTGGGAGGGATTGGAGGCAGGAGGAGAAGGGGATGACCCAGGATGAGATGGCTGGATGGCATCACGGACTTGTTGAACGTGAATCTGAGTGAACTCCGGGAGTTGGTGGTGGACAGGGAGGCCTGGAGTGCTGCAATTCATGGGGTCGCAAAGAGTTGGACATGACTGAGCGGTTGAACTGAACTGAACTGATCTGATATACAAAATAGATGATTAATAACCTGCTATATAGCACAGGGAACTCAATACTCTGTAATGGCCTATGTGGGAAAATAATCAAAAAGAAAAAAAAAGAGTGGATCTATAAATGTATAACGGATTCACTTTGTGGCACACCTGAAACTAACACAGCATTACACAACTATACCCCAATAAAAATTTTAAAAACAAGATACAAACTACTATGCATAAAATAAGCTACAAGAGTATGTTGTACAGCACAGGGAATTATAGCCATTATTTTATAATAACTTTAAATGAAGTATAATCTATAAAAATATTGAGTCTCTATG
This sequence comes from Capricornis sumatraensis, assembly GCF_032405125.1. Classification (NCBI taxonomy): domain Eukaryota; kingdom Metazoa; phylum Chordata; class Mammalia; order Artiodactyla; family Bovidae; genus Capricornis; species Capricornis sumatraensis. The sequence continues at coordinate 56,377,599 of NC_091074.1, forward strand.
TTGTATACCTGAAACTAATATATTACAAATCAGCTATACTTCAATTAAAAAAAAAGACAGAAGGTCACTATGAAGAAATTGTATAACTTTATTAAAGGTATGTTAGTTTCCTAGGACAGCCATAGCAAAGTACCACAAATCAGTAGACTAAAATAAAAGAAATTTATTCTGTCACAGTTCTTTCTGGCAGACATCCAAAATCAAGATGTTAGCAGGGCTGCAGTCCTTCTGAAAGCTTTAGAGGAGAATCCTTCCTCGCCTGTTCCAGCTTCTGGTAGCTCTGGGTGTCCCTTGGCTTGCAGCTGAATAAATTCTCTTTCTGCCTCTGCCTTCATATGGCCTGCCTTCTGTGTCTGTCTTCTCTTCTGTATCTTAGACACTTGCCATTAGATTTAAGACCTACCTGGATAATCCAGGGTGATAGCATTTTGAGTTCTTTAATCTGCAAAGACTTTTTTTTTCAAATAAGGTCACATTTACAGGTTCCAGGGGTTCATACATGGACATATCTTTTGGGGGCCATCATAACCAAATAAATGGAGGGATGTAACATGTTCAGACTAATGACAACAACAATTATAATTTCAATTTCTGCCAAATGTATCTTGCAAAATTGATTCAATGTCATATCCCCAAAGGTTTTTTAGATGGACGTTAACTAATTGGTTCTAAAAAGGGCAAATAATCAGGATACTCTTTAACAAACAAACAAACAAAAAGCTGAATGAGGAGATGTTACGGCTAGATATAAAGAGTTATTTCGAATTTATTTCCAATAAATGTTTTAGTATACTGTAAAAGATCACATGACATTGGCACAAAGATTAAAGAAACTGACCGATGGGGCAGAAATCAATGTACATATAGAATGAAACTCAATATATGGAAGATGTGGCATTGAAGATCTATGGGGAAAGAGTGAGTTTTAAAGAGATGTTCCTGGAGCAATAGGTTATCCACACTGAGAAAACTGAAATCAGATCCCTACCTCACATGATCTCCAAATATCTATTCCAGATGCATTAAAGCCTTAAATGTAAAAGTCAAAACTTTAACACTGTTTGAAGAAAACACAGAAAATTATGACGACTGAGAAAGAAATGATTTATTAAGCAAGAAGTGATAGTACTAACAATAAAAGATAAAAATGATAAGTGTTATTACATGAAAATTAAGAATCTTTTGTAAATGAGAAGATATCTTAAAGAGAATAAAAACATGCTGAAAACTTAGAGAAGACATTGGAACACGTACAACAAAAGACTGATATCCAGACTGTATACAGAATTTCTGAAAAAACTAAAAGACCAACAAAATATACATGTATATTATATCCACATGTATTACTATATGGGCTTCGCAGGTGGCAATAGTGGTAAAGAACCCGTCTGCCAAAGCAGGAGACGTAAGAGATGTGGGTTCGATTCCTGGGTCGGGAAGATCCCCTGGAGGAGGGCATGGTAACCCACTCCAGTATTCTTGCCTGGAAAAACTCCATGGACAGAGGAGGCTGGCAGGCTACAGTCCATGGGGTCACAAAGAGTCGGACATGACTGAAGTGATTTAGCACAGCACAGCAGTACTTATTACTATTTATTATTGTTATTCAGTTGCTAAGTTGTATCTGACTCTGCGACCTTGTGGACTGTAGCATGCCAGGCTCCTCTGTCCCCCATTGTCTCCTAGAGTTTGCTCAAATTCATTTCCATTGGGTCAATGATGCTATCTAACCATTGAATCCTCTGCCACCTCCTTCTCCTTTTGCCTTCAGTCTTTCCCAGTGTCAGGGTCTTCTCTAGTGAGTTGGCTCCTCACATCAGATGGCCAAAGTATTGGAGCTTCAGCATCAGTCCCTCCCATAAATATTTCAGGGTTGATTTCCTTTAGGATTGACTGGTTAGATATGTTAAATATAATCTATATAATACATATGTATTAGAATAGCTATATCTATTAAATTTTAATATAAAATTGGGCAAAATGCCTAAGCAGGCATTCTAAAGAGGAAATATGAATATAAAATATGTTCAATCTCATTATTATGAAAATACAAATGAAACATTAATAATATATCACATTGGCAAAAATTTTTGAATTGTATAACATTGTATTCTGCTGGGTCTGAGGAACAACAGAAACTGTTGGTGGTGATAGTGGATATTGGTGTAAGCATTTTGGATCGTGGCTCAGACAGTAAAGAATCTGCAATTCAGGAGAGCTGGGTTCAATCTCTGGGTTAGGAAGATCCCCTGGAGAAGGGAATGTCTACCCACTCCAGTATTCTTGCCTGGAGAATTCCATGGACAAAGGAGCCTGGCAGGCTACAGTCCATGGGGTCGCAAAGAATTGAACATGACTGAGCAACTTTCATCTTTATCGTGGTATTATCTAGTAAATTTCAACTTGTACACACTATATGATTCAGAGATTCTCTTCTCAGGAGTACATTCTGGGGCTTAGAGAACCTCTCAGCCTGTAGACAGAAGACATGTACAAGAATGTTTACAGAAGCAAAGTTTGTAACGACAAGTAACTGGAATCAACCCACTCATCCATCAGTAGGAAAATAGATAGATGAAGATGCTGTCATAGGGTGGGACATTGGAGAACCCACGAAGGGTGAACTGTAGCTGCTCACCTAAGCATGAAGGACTGTTTGAAACTTAATATTAAGTGAAGAAAAAAAGAATGACTTAGAGGAATATAGTAATATTTTATAATGTTTGGTGGTGGTGGTTTAGTTGCTGAGTCATGACTTAGTTGCTAAGTCATGACTTTTTGAGACCCTATGGATTATAGCCTGCCAGGCTCCTCTGTCCATGCAATTTCCCAGAGAAGAATACTGGAGTAGATTGCCATTTCCTTCTCCAGGGGATCTTCCCAACCCAGGAATAGAACCCTCCTATTTTGCATTGCAGGCCGTCCACTGCATTGCAAGTGGATTCTTTACTAGTGAGCTACCAACGAAGCCCCAACACTTAGATTTTATAAAGTTTACAAGCAAAAAACTGAAAGACATTTTCCATTTCATAAATTGGGCAGCAGGCAGAGCTACCACTGAGCAGAAGTTAAGTGCAGAATTCACCTCAAGTGCAAATTTAAGGAGTGTCAAAAAAGTAATCAAGATAAATCATATTTTAATACTATATTAAAAAAATCAAATTGGCAAACCACAACCCTCAGGTCAAACATCTGGTTTTTCAAATTATATTGGAAGCAGGGCTGGTATTAGGGTGAGCCAAGTGAGGCAGTAAAACTACAGGATCAATTTTACTACTGTCTTTACCTAAAAGTGTCATATTTTATTCATCATGGGATTTTTCACATTAACTTTGATTTTTAAAATATTGCATTAAAATATTATTTATCCTGATTTTGAATTTTTTGGTGCCCCCTTAAATTTCACACTGAAAGAAAAAATGTCTCACTTGGTCCCTCTCTAGTCCTGGTCCTGGTTGGTTTTATCATTAAGCTTCACCTAACTTGCAAAATGTCATATATTCTTTAAAATTTATCTAATATTTCAAAATTTTAAAATTGAGACTTCCCTGGTGGCCCAATGGTTAACAGTTTGCTTTGAAGTGCAGGGGACACAGGTTCAATTCCTGGTCGAAAGAAATATTTTAAAAAATGAAATTAAAAAAAAAAACAAGCAAAGAGGGCTAGAGAAAGAATTTTGAGGTCACTCCAAATCTCTGTAATTTGGAATAGGTGATGCAAGTTAAAAGGATCAAAAAGGAGAAGCTAGAAAGGTAGGAAGAAAAATTAGGACTGTGGCATTTTCTAAGAGTGGGAATATTTGCCAGTCTGTTGGGTCAAAGCAACTGCTGCTATAAATAGCTAGACAATCACCTGTTAAATATGCACTTTTTCAATCACTTAGACTTTGCCTTCAGAAATCTTATCTAATGATAGTCTAGCTGTGGGAAGAAATCACATTGTGCATTCATGCACATGAAACATAAATTATAAAGTAAAATTATGAAAAGCTGTATTTTTGAGCAATCAGAGGTTTAGATATTGTCTTTAGCATTTTGAGTTGTTGACACTGAATGCTGAAATCATCTGAGAGGCTGTTGTGTCTCTACCTGTCTTACTTTGCTGATTGTCTCTTACGCTTCAAGACAGCTCAAGTGCCATCTATTCTTAGATGTCTTCCTTGTGGTCAGTTTTTTTCTTCTGCTTTTCACTTGTCATAATTGGCCTCGGAACTGTGTGAAGAAACAAATTTTTGAGGCCTGCTTTGGACAGTTGAAAGGGCCAAACTAGAAGAAAGGAAAATAGACTTAGGATCGCAGATGATTTAAGACAATGGGGCAAGCTGAAGTTTCCTGTAGGAAGAACATGTGACTGTGTCTGAGCTGGTTAGAACAGAAATATTCAAGCATATGAACTAAATTTAGAATTTAAAAGAATGAAGGGAAGAAGATAATGTACAATTTTAAGGACTGCATTCAGATGCTGGGCAAATCACAATTTCCGTCCTCTCTTCTTCCCTTCCCTTCTTTCCCATCAGTGTTTATTGAACACATACTGTATGCCAAGGCTGATTTAGGGACAAGAGCTGCTAAAATTAGTGAGATATGACCTGATGTGATGGCTTTAGAGTGTTATTATATTTTTTTTGTTGATTCTAATTTGTGTATTAGTATTTTTTCACATTATACCTCTCTGAAATTAGAGAACATTTTATAAGCATCTCATTTTTTCAAAAATGTATTTGTCTGTACCAGGTCTTATTTGTGGCATGTAGGATCTAGTTCTCTTACCAGGTGTTGAATCTGGGCCCCCTGCATTGGGAGCTCAGAGTCTTAGCCACTGGACTGTCAGGAAAGGCCTGCAATTCATGGTGTGATATAATCGTTTTTTATTATGTCTTTCAACTAAGTCAGATACAGTTGCCTTGGGCTTCCCAGGTGGTGCTAAAGAATCTTCCTGCTAATACAGGAGACACAACAGACCTGGGTTCAGTCCCTGGGTGAGGAAGATCCCCTGGAGGAGGGCATGGCAACCGATTCCAATATTCCTGCCTGGAGAATCCCTTGGACAGAGGAGCCTGGTGGGCTATAGTCTATGGGGTTGCAAAGAGGTGGACTTAAGGAACTTAGCACATATGCACAGATACAGTATTTGATAGAATCCTGTAGAAGCTTTGTCTGTCTTATCTATATCAGTTTTACCCAACAGCCAAGTGTTGACATGGAGTCTCCTGCCTGGGTTTCTCTTAGAATTCCAAATAGAAAACAAGCCTGTTGCCCTGCATGGTGACCTCCATTCATATCATACCATCGCTTTAGTGATAAAGCTTCGAGAGATAAACTCTAGAGTTGCCATCTGACCACATCACTCTTTTTTTCTTTCTTCTGCATCTTCCTTCCACCCTAATCACAGACAGAAAACCAATATGAGAATCTTTACTTCTCTCTGTCATAGTATCCTTAATCTGATACAAGATTCGTGGTTAAACTATAATGCTGAACATTTGTTTCTAGTTTAGGGAGGATTTTTATACTCTTATTTATAGGAATTAATTCTTGAATGCCAAATGGGAGCATCAAGAATTTAGCAAAACTTATTAAGCAGCTATTTTGTGCCCTGAATTAATGTTTCACAAGGCTGAAAGGCTATAAGAAATATGAGGGTCAGGAGGGTAAACATGTGTTATTTTAGTTGTAAAAATATGATCCCTTTAGTAGTCAATTCTTTGTGCATTTTTTTTCTTTTTTGTCTTACTGCTTTAGCCGTTGGCGGCTTCCCTTGTAAACTCAGTTGGTAAAGAATCTGCCTGCAATGTAGGAGACCCCGGTTTGATTCCTGGGTTGGGAAGATCTGCTGGAGAAGGGATAGGCTACCCACTCCAGTATTCAGGCTTCCGTTGTGGCTCAGTGGTAAAGAATCCACCTGCAATACAGGAGATCTGCGTTCGATCCCTGGGTTGGGAAGATCTCCTGGAGAAGGGAAAGGCTACCTACTCCAGTATTGTGGCCTGGAGAATTCCAAGGACTGTATAGTCCACGGGGTCACAAAGAGTTGGACATGCCTGGGCAACTTTCACTTTAGTCCTTATATTGAGGGCAGTAGCAAATATTCCAAACGTCAATGGAAATACATCTAAATTATACTTAACTATGGTTCTGATTGCTTTTTTGAGAGGGGGCAGAAAAAAACCTCTTAAGTGAATTTAAAATAATGTCTTAGTTTAGAAATCATCATAAAATAATGTTGATTTATATCAAATGCCTTTAATATAGTAAACCTATCAAAACTATCATGGAATTTTTTTGTTTAATATATTGTTATAATATTGTACATTTCCTCAGACTGAATAATCTTGCATTACTGAAATAGATATTGTTATAGTGTATTATTTATTTTAAATATGCATTCCATTTTCTGTGTTTTATTTCTGCTTTTTTCCATCTATATTATGTGAGATTAATCTACATAGTATACGTGTGTGTGTGTGTTTTCTATTCTGGTCAGATTTACTGTCAACATTATGGAAGTTCTTAAAATAAATTGAGAAGCCTTATTTTTTTTTAGATGCTGTGAAGTTTCAGATTAATGCTCTGCCTTTTATAAAATGTATAACTTTAGGCGAGTTGCTTTACTTGTTTTTAAATCTCTTTTGTAAAAATGAAACACTTAAGCCTTTTCCTCCTTTGAAGTAAATTTTTATAATCTGTATTTTATATGTATTTATAATTTATATTTTATTCTATGAATTTCAAATATATTACCATATATATACTGAGGATTTTAAAATAAACTAGATGGTCAGTGTATGGCAAAACCAATACAGTATTGTAAAGTAAAATAAAGTAAAAATAAAAATTTAAAAAATAAATAAATAAATAAAATAAACTAGATGACCAGTAAGGAGTTAATATCCAGAATATGTAGACAACATATATGGGCAAAGAATCTAAAAAAGAGTGGGTATATGTATATGTATAAGTGATTAACTTCATTGTACACTTGAAACACAACATTGTAAATCAACTATACTTCGATAAAAATTAAAAAACAAACAAAACCAAAAACATATAAACAGCTCATACAACTCAACATTAAGAAAGCAACCTGATTAAAAAAATGGGCAAAAGAACTGAATTGACATTTTTCCAAAGAAGACATACTGATGGCCAACAGGCACATAAAAAGATGCTTAACATTGTTAATCAGAGAAATAAAAATGAAGACTACAATGAGATACCACCTCACACCTGTCAGAATGGTCAGAATAACTATCATCAAGAAAACCTGCAAATAATAAATGCTGATGAGGATGTGGGAAAAAGGGAACCCTCATACACTGTTGGTGGGAATGTAAATTGGGGCAGCTACTATGGAAGACACTATGGAGATTTCTAGAACTACTATATGACCCAGCAATTCCACTCTGGGATATATCCAAGAGAAATAAAAATACTAATTCAAAAAGACACATGCACTCCAATGTTCATAGCAACATTATTTATAATATTCAAGACATAGAAGCAATGTAATTGTCCAACAGATAAATGAATAAAAAAGATGTTGTGTCTATATATATGTGTTTTCTCTATATATACATACACACCATGGAATGCTACTCAGCCATAAAAAAACAACTAAATTTTGTTATTTGCAACAACATGGATGAACTTAGAAGGTATTATGCTTAGTGAAATAAGTCAGATGGAGAGAGAAATACTGTTTGATATCACATATATGTAGAATCTAAAAAAAAACCCAAACTAGTGCATATAACGAAAAGGAACAGACTCACAGATTTAGAGAATAGTCTAGTGGTTTAGATTCCAATTCACTGATTTGTTTGAAACTAAAAAACCAAGTTTTCTATTTTCTTAGTCTTTTCTGATTTCAGATTTTCTCCGTTTTAACTGTTTATTCTTGTGTTCAGTATGTAAAATCCTCTTCAACTAATCAGTGAATTTCCAAAATTTCATACAGGAATATTTAATCTCATTACTCAGATCATTACTCAGATTAATATCTTTTTTGACTTGTGCTATCTTTTCCTATTTTCAGTTATTTACTGAATTAAATCGAGAAATCAAGTTTTGTCCAGTATTGGTGGTCTAAATGCTTTTAGAGCTAATATTGGTTTGAAGTTCTAGACCAACTAAACCTAAAGTTAGATGCAATCCCACTGTTTCTCTGGCAGAGTTGCCTTTATTTGGAGAGAACTATGGCAGCCTTTTTATTTATTGCCAGCATGGCATTCCATTTTCAGTGTTCAGTTCAGTTCTGTCGCTGTCATGTACGACTCTTTGCAACCCCATGGACTGTAGCACCCCAGGCTTCCCTGTCCTTCACCATCTTCCGGAGTTTGCTGAAACTGATGTCCATTGAGTCGGTGATGCTATCCAACCATCTCACCCTCTGTTGTCTCCTCCTCCTGCCTTCGATCTTTCCCAGCATCAGGGTCTTTTCTAATGAGTCAGTTCTTCACATCAGGTGGCTAAAGTATGGAGTTTCAGCTTCAGCGTCAGTCCTTCCAGTGAATATTCAGGACTGATTTCCTTTAGGATGGACTGGTTGCATCTCCTTGCAGTGTAAGAGATTTGAAAGGACCCCAAGGTCTCTGCTCCTTGTGGCTCTGACATGCAGTGCATGGTTCATATGAGCCCCTTACAAGGTCACCAATGGCCTATTATTACCTCCAGCCCTTGCTACTACAATGAAGGTCACAGTCAGAGTTTGCTGAGATCTCTTTTCATTTAATTTCCAGACTTCAAAGAAACCTGGAGTGATAGGTCTTTTCTTTATGGTCTCATCTTTATGGTATGTAGCAAAGATTCCTTCATTTGTTAATTACCAGCATTGCTATGTTTTCTATTTATGATAACTATAGGTTATTTCAGTAGAAAACATGGATAGAATATAAGGTAGTTAAATGTATCCTCAAGTCACCAATTTTAGCTGAAAGCCATCTCTGCCTTTCTGAAATCTGGGACAGCTAGCAAATCAACACCCACATGTACTAGTAATGGCTGGCAGAGTAAGGAATCGGGGGCAGGAGATTTATGCCCTATATTTATTCCATTTCTCAGTCATCACCTACAAGCAGATGTCTTCTCCTGAACACCAATTCAGTGGCCAAGAGTATCTTAGAAAGAGGAAGCCAAGATATTTTTCATAATGCTTCATCTTCAGTGTTTTTGGTATTTCAAAGTCACCAGATGAATTAAAGCTTTGATAATGGCCTTCTGCTTTCTTCAATCCCATCTGCTGCTGCTGTCAGGGTCCTTCAGAAACACAGATAGATATCTTTATAACATCTCCATTCTACTCCCTGCAAACCATTTCTTGTTAAGATTTAATTTCAGGTGGATGAAAATTTAAATAATTTCTCCTACATGTAAATTTTCTTCTTTTAATTTAGATTGTCAGCATCCCATTGCATATTCCTGTCAACTAGACAAAGGAATTTTGGCAAACCTGCTCAGATTATAATAGTGACATCAAGTTTTCTTTTAAAATTCTAGAAATACATACTTAGCCTATCATTTTATATTTTAGGTTTTATTTTCCATATAATTTTTTTCCTCAGGTACTGGCTATATTTCCTCTTATTTTCCACTAACCACTGTGTATTAATAGTAAGCAGTGCTCAAATTCACGGAGTTAGGAGCAAAACTTTTGGAAGCTTAACATTTGACCACAGCCTTGAAACTTCAGCAAGAACAATGCCCAGACTTCAGTTATTTCTGGGAGGTACATGTAAGATAGGACACTTGAGTGGACAAGTCTGTTAAAAGCTGAGGTATCATGCAAATGCTCCTTTGGGGACTACTTAGCAGAAACACCTAGATGGGGTGACACTTTCGTGAGTGTACCCAGTTTTACTCACAGGAAGATTACCAGGAGCTATTTAATTGCTAACAATTATGAACAAAATCAGAAGCCTTCTAAATCTGTAGAGCACCTAACAATTTGACCAGAGTAATAGAGTGCTACTGGTGTTACCAGAGATCTCTTCAAGAAAAATAGAGATACCAAGGGGATATTTGATGCAAAGATAGGCTCAATAAAGGACAGAAATGGTATGGACCCAACAGAAGCAGAAGATATTAAGAAGAGGTGGCAAGAATACACAGAAGAACTATACAAATATGATCTTCATAACCAAGATAATCACGATGGTGTGATCACTCACCTACAGCCAGACATCCTGGAATGAGAAGTCAAGTGGGCCTTAGAAATCATCACTATGAACAAAGCTCATGGAGGTGATGGAATTCCAGTGGAGCTATTTCAAATCCTGAAAGATGATGCTGTGAAAGTGCTGCTCTCAATATGCCAGCAAATTTTGAAAACTCAGCAGTGGCCACAGGACTGGAAAAGGTCAGGTTTCATTCCAATCCCAAAGAAAGCCAATGCCAAAGAATACTGTACCGCACAATTGCACTCACCTCACATGCTAGTATTAATGCTCAAAATTTTCCAAGCCAGACTTCAGCAATACGTGAACCATGAACTCCCTGATGTTCAAGCTGACTTTAGAAAAGGGAGAGGAACCAGAGATCAAATTGTCAACATTTTTGATCATTGAAAAATCAAGAGAGTTCCAGAAAAACATCTATTTCTGCTTTATTGACTATGCCAAAGCCTTTGACTGTGTGGATCACAATAAAATGTGGAAAATTCTGAGAGAGATGGGAATACCAGACTACTTGACCTGCCTCTTGAGAAACCTATATGCAGGTCAGGAGGCAACAGTTAGAACTGGACATGGAACAACAGACTGGTTCCAAATAGGAAAAGGAGTACGACAGGGCTGTATATTGTCACCCTGCGTATTTAACTTATATGCAGAGTACATCATGAGAAACAGTGGGCTGGAAGAAGTACAAGCTGGAATCAAGACTGGCAGGAGAAATATCAGTAACCTCAGATATGCAGATGACACCACCCTTATGGCAGAAATTGAAGAGGAACTAAAAAGCCTCTTGATGAAAGTGAAAGAGGAGCATGAAAAAGTTGGCTTAAAGGTCAACATTCAGAAAACTAAGATCATGGCATCTGGTCCTATCATTTCATGGGAAATAGATGGGGAAACAGTAGAAACAGTGTCAGACTTTATTTTGGGGGGCTCCAAAATCACTGCAGATGGTGATTGCAGCCATGAAATTAAAAGACACTTACTCCTTGAAAGTTATGACCAACCTTGATAACATATTAAAAAGCAGAGACATTACTTTGCCGACTAAGGTCTGTCTAGTCAAGGCTGTGGTTTTTCCAGTGGTCATGTATGGATGTGAGAGTTGGACTGTGAAGAAAGCTGAGCACTGAAGAATGGATGCTTTTGAACTGTGGTGTTGGAGAAGACTCTTGAGAGTCCATTGGACTTCAAGGAGATCCAGGCAGTCCATCCTAAAGGAGATCAGTCCTAGGTGTTCATTGGAAGGACTGATGCTGAAGCTGAAACTCCAATACTTTGGCCACCTTATGTGAAGAGTTAACTCGTTGGAAAAGACTCTGATGCTGGGAGGGATTGGCGGCAGGAGGAGGGGGTGACAGAGGATGAGATGGCTGGATGGCATCACTGACTTGATGGACATGAGTTTGGGTGAACTCCAGGAATTGGTGATGGACAGGGAGTCCTGACGTGCTGCGATTCATGGGGTCGCAAAAAGTTGGACACGACTGAGCGACTGAACTGAACTGAACTGATGTTACAGTGGTTATTAATGTTCAGTAAGCATTTGTTGATTGATAACTGTATTTCAATCACTTGCCAAAAGCAGTCTACCAAGATGCATAAGACCTGATCACCAAAAACCTGATCATTTAAGGGATAAGAATGAGGAGACTTCAGAGTTCTGTGATTCTACCAGTTGTGTTGCATCCAACTCCTTATTCATGTTTTCAAACGTATTATTTTAGAAAATTTCTTTTTTTTATTTATTATTTTTAAAAATTTTTATTTTTTCTTTATTTTACTTTACAATACTGTATTGGTTTTGCCATACATTGACATGAATCTGCCACAGGTGTACATGAGTTCCCAAACATGAACCCGCCTCCCACCTCCCACCCCATATCATCTCTCTGGATCACCCCCGTGGACCAGCCACAAGCATCCTGTATCTTGCATCGAACACAGACTGGTGATTCGTTTCTTACATGATCGTATACATGTTTCAATGCCATTCTCCCAAATCATCCCACCCTCTCCCTCTCCTTCAGAGTCCAAAAGTCCACTCTACACATCTGTGTCTCTTTTGCTGTCTCGCATACAGGGTCATCATTACCATCTTTCTAAATTCCATATATATGTGTTAGTATACTGTATTGGTGTTTTTCTTTCTGGCTTACTTCACTCTGTATAATCAGGTCCATTTTCATCCATCTCATTAGAACTGATCCAAATGTATTCTTTTTAATGGCTGAGTAATACTCCATTGTGTATATATACCACAGCTTTCTTATCCATTCATCTGCTGATGGACATCTAGGTTGTTTCCATGTCCTGGCTATTATAAACAGGGCTGCGATGAACATTGGGGTACATGTGTCTCTTTCAATTCTGGTTTCCTTGGTGTGTATGCCCAGCAGTGGGATTGCTGGGTCATAAGGCAGTTCTATTTGCAATTTTTTAAGGAATCTACATAAATAAAAGTAGAGAAAATAGTATAATGAATCTAATGTATTCATTACTTATCTTAAAAATTGTTAATGTATGGTCATGCTTTTCTTATCTATATTTCCTCAACTCTTCATTCATTAAGATTATTTTGAAGTAAATCCTGAACTTCATATAATTTCCTCTGTAAATATTTCAATATGTATCTCTAGAAAATAAGAAATCTTTTTTAAAACATACCCATGCCATTATCATCACATGAAACAAATTTAGAATAATTCAGCAATATTATCACATAAATGTTTAAACTGAACTGATAGCTTGCCCTATTTTAAAAAACTTTATTTTACATTTTTTTGAATCACAATCCAAAGAAGGTCCATAGTTTGCCAATGACTGATTGCTTTATTGTTTCTTTTAATCTATTGTATCTTTCTACATCTTTCTTTTTTTTTTCTTGAATATTTTTAATGTTTATCTTATAGTTTCCCACAATGTAGATTCTGCAAATTGCATCTCCATGGTATATTTAAAATATTTCTTTATTTACTGTATTTTGTATAAGTTGACAGTTAAATCAATAGACTTGATATGCTTCAGGTTAGAGTTCTAATTTTATTCTTGTTTTTGTTTTTTGACACTGCTTCATTGGTGGTGTGTTTTTCTGTCATGAGAAAAACAGCGTCTTAGGGTCTTTCTTTTTGTGCCTTTCATTAGAGATTACAAAATGGTGGTACAAGTCTATCATTCCTTTTTCATTTACCTTTTAGAATACTTCTATACAGAGAAACTTCCCCTCATCAACTATTTGGTTATCTTGTAATATGGCCTGGATAGGGAGGGTGGGAAAGACTGATTCTGTCCCTTTATTTATCAGATTTCAAAATAACTAGACATTCTCCTGGCCTCTTTTAAAGGTGACCAATCAATTTGGTTTTAGTATAATTATTGACTCATGATTTTAAACATACATGAAGTATTTCAGTTCATTGAAGATATTATGCGTATTGATGCTGAAATCTATTTTAGCCTGGCATAATTAATTTAGATTGACTCATGAGTACTTGGCACAACACTGGTGGTCTTCAATAGTTTCCTTGCCTTTTTCATTGTTTGTTTGTTTTTTTACAAATTATTATTATTATTCCTATTATCATTATTGGACATGCTGCCTGGCTTGCGAGATCTTGGTTCCTCAATTAGGGATTGAACCCAGGCCCCCTGCATTGGGAGAGGGGTGTCCTAGCCACTGGACCACCTGGAAAGTCCCAGAATCAGTCATAATTCTTGCCAGCCAACTCTAACAATCTGTGGCTTTAGCTTTGATAAGCCCCTGACCCTTTCTCTTCCCTGGAACACTCTTTCAGATTTACCCAAATGGCAATTCCTAAAACCCCAAAGAACCCTCTTTGTTTTTTGAAGCCTCAGTACTGATTATTGTTTGACAAGAATAACAGGTAGCCTGAAAAATCATCAATACCATCATAAGGCTGACATTGAAGAGATTTGCCCACAATCAACTTGGTTACAAAGATACCTTCAATGGAGAAGTGGCATGAAAATACACCATTTCCTGGCATAAGGAAGGGAAATAAATTGCCTTCTACCCTCTGAGTCTTCGACTGAGGCTCCCTGTGGTAAAAAGAAAAAACAGGTTAAAAAAAGAAAAACCAGCAGAATTTTAATAACATGTATACCTCCTATAGTCACGGTAGATCTCAGGAAAACTGATTAACTCCTCTAAATAGCCTAAGACACCACTTTGAATATCATCTTCAGCCAGTGACAAAAGAAAGATATTTGGATTGACGGGGGAGCCAGTAATGGAAAGATACCAGAAAAATAAGGATAAGATGTGTTATGCAGATTTAAATTTCTTCTCCATTGATGAGATTCTTATGATTTAGTCATCATTCCATTCTTGGTTCAGAGAGGGAGTTGTTGTTTAGTCACCTAGTCGTGTCTGACTCTTTGTGACCCCATGGACTGCAGCACACCAGGCTTCCTTGTCTCTTACCATCTCCCAAAGTTTGCCCAAGTTCATGTCATGTCAGAGAGGGAGACATACTTACAAATGGAGATTTTCTTTATAAATGTAAATTTCCCTTACAAAAGGGTAACTTCTACTGTGTTTTCAGAGCTTTTCTTGGATTTGCTGTTTCTTGGAATAATCAGCTCAAGACAATCCTTATGTTAAAGAGATGTATTTTGGGGACACTTTGTACTACCCCTCACTGGATTTGTTTGATGGACTAATAGAGATGCCACAAGAGTCTTTGGTTTATGGGTGAATTTGTGTATATGGCCTGAAAAACAAGATTAGATTTCTTCCAAGGTGCCATAACACTTTAGTGTTCTTGCCATTCATTTAGCACATATTTATTGCTGGTTTTTGAAAGTTCTTATTTACCAAGTGTGTTCGTGTCCTAGGTCGGCAGTAACAAATTACCACAAACTGGGTGGCTAGAGAGCACTTCCCTGCTGGCTCAGACAGTTAAAAATCCGCCTGTAATGCAGGAGACCTGGGATCGATCCCTGGGTTGGGAAGATCCCCTGGAGGAAGGCATGGCTATCCACTGCAGTTTTCTTGTCTGGAGAATCCCATGGACCAAGGAGTCTGGCAGACTACAGTCCATGGGTCACAAAGAGTTGGATGTGACTGAATGACTAAGCATGCACTGGTGATTTAAGACGACAAACACGTATTCTTTCAGGTCTGGAGGTCAGAAGTTGGAAATCAAGGTGTTGACTAGGGACTTCCCTGGTGGTCCAGTGGCTAAGACTCTGTGCTCCCAATGCAGGGGCCCTGGGTTTGATCCCTGCCCAGGGAACTAGATCCCACATCAGATGAGTTTTCATGTTGAAACTAAGACCTAGCTCAGTCAAATAAATAAATAAATAAAAATACACATAAAAAAAAAAAAGGTGTTGACTAGGCCATCCTCTTTCTGAAGGCTCTAGAGAAGGATTTTCCCTTGCCTTTCTTCTTCCTTCTGGTGGTTGCCAGCAGTCCTTGCCTTTCCTTGGCTTGTAGCCACATCACTTCAATCTCTCTTTCCATCTTCACATGGCCTCTTCCCTGTGTCTTTGTTCTAATTTCCCTCTTCTTTGAAGGACACCAGTAGTTGTTTGGGGCCCAACCTAATTCAATATGATCTCACCTTAACCTGATTATGTGTGCAAAGACTCTATTTCCAAGTAAAGTCACATTCAGGGGTACTGGAGATTAGGCTTGAATTTATCTTTTTGGGGGACACAAACTTAATCCAAGCCACAGCAACATTATGTCTTACCTGTGTGACAGTGTATCTAGAAGGCTGAGATTAATGAGACACCTGCTGAGGGGAAGTACTTAAAATGTCGGCTTCTCTGGTGTCCAGAGCAAATTTCCAATGCATCTCAAGAGTCACACAGTGATCTTTCTCAGTTACGCACCACAGGTACTTCATTTAAAAAAAAAGAGTGAGCAAATATTATTTCACCACCCCTTTAGTGTGGTTTAATTGGTCTGATGTAGGCTCCAGGAATTTGCCTTCTTATCAAGTTCTCAAATGATGCTGACGCAGCCAACCCAAGACAATTTTGTAGGATTTGGACCAAAAAAAGATATTTTCAGAGGGGAGTATTTTATCAATTACATTGTTTAGAATTGCCAACTCATGATGATAATAAAACAGAAACCACCTTCTAATTACTTGTATTATTCTTTTAGATTTCTAGGGACCATGCTGGCTGCCCCAGGTGGACTAATTACAAAGTACTTCCCACCGCCCCCCCACCCCCGCCCCCAGCATGTGGCATCACATGAGCGTAACTCTAGACTTCAGTGGGGGAGGGGGAATTTCACAGCCGCTTTGTCTTCTAGGTCAGTAAGAGTATTCCAGCAGCAACAGACAAATGTTATCTCTTGAACTTCATAGAACTGATGTAAAACAATGACCCTGATACAGAACTGAACTCAGGTTGACTGACTCACAGTAAAGCCAGTGTACTGACATGGGTTGTGATGAAGGAAAGCACAGTGTTTATTGCAGGGTGCCAAGCCAGGAGAATATAGTGCTCAAAAGATCCAAACTACCTAGTGGCTTTTAGAAAAGGATTTTTTAAAGGCAACACTTGGCATGAGTTTTACAATGTGATGATCCGTTCATGGACATTCTTCTGTTTGGTTGATGGTGAGGTAACAGGGTGACATTTTGGGAATCTTAACTGTCAATCTTTTGGTTTCAACCAGTTTGGAGTATACATCCCTGTGGTCAGCCTGTAGTCACCATTCTCCACCTGCGTGGGGGGTGGAGTGGGGTGGGGTGGAGAGCAGGGGACGAGGTATCAATTTCTACAGAACAACTAAAAAAATTGTGTTACGTGTATCCCTTAAGGAGGAACTAGAAGTTCTGTGACTCTATTTTAGTGCTGAACTATTGTTTAAGCTATGATTTCTTTTCTTCCTTGACTGCTTTCCCTCTGTTTCTGCATTCCTTCACTTGTCTAGTTATTAACAGCTTGAATCTGCTGTTTGGAATTTGGGGAAGGCCTAGGAGACTAAAGTCTTTTTCCACAAACAAGGAATGAAGGACACAGAAGTGTTTTTCTATTTGCGAAGGCCCTGCAGGGTCCTGCTTGGTTTAGTCCCCCCTTTTCTTTGCTATTTCTCAGTTTTGATGGGAGCAGGGGCAAGACAAGAAAGGGCATAAATTTATGGATAGAGAGATTAATCATAGGCTTAGCAGGGGAACTTGTTTTTAGGGGGACTCATGTGTGACTGGTGTGACTAGGAAGCCATGACATTATAGAATTGATGGAAAATCCTCTTTTCTATTTATTGTCTGCTGTCTACCACTTCTCTTTAGTTTGAATAGCCTTCTTAGACAGTACAGGTAGTGGAATGCCCAGTGGACATACTGGACTGACAACAATGCAATGATTAGTTGGGTAAAAAAAGAAGCAAAAATAAGAAAAATTATGTGAGCAGTGTTTCTGAATCTGCAGAAAAGGCAATGCTAGTGATTTCTAGACTGTACGAGCATATAGTTACAGGGCCAGTAGTGCACATCCTTGTGCCTGACAAGGCATTTAACACCACTGGATTTGCTTTGATGCTGGTGATCCTATTTTGCCCATCACAAACTTCTCTCTGATTTTCAGTGCTTCAGTTTCTTTGGAACAAGCTTACTGGATAAACACTTCTTGGGACGTGGAGACTCAACTACACAAAATGCAGAAACAGGTGTAGGGGAAGAAAAATAATTTTCCTTCTACCCCTCTAGATTTTTGACTGAGACCCCCCTGTAATAAGAGACAGATTAACAGGAGAAAAGCAAACAGAAGTTTTATAACATATTTACCTCCTGTACACATAGGAGATACCCAAGAAACTATATAATGCCCAGAAATGGCCCAGACCACCACCTTAAATACATTTCCAGCTACAGCCAAAAGAAGGTTTTGGGAGAAAGGGGTGGCAATTATGTGAGGTTATCAAGCAAAGTTTGGAAAACAAAAATTTGGTTGCTATACAGGTTTAAATGCCTTCTCCACTGATGCATTTCTTATAATTTAGTCATCTTTCCCTTCCTGGTACATAGAAGGAGTCATTGTTTAAAATGAAGATTTCGCTTAAGTTCAGTTCAGTCAGTGTCTGACTCTTTGTGACCCCATGGACTGAAGCACGCCAGGCTTCCCTGTCCAACACCAACTCCCAGAGATTAAAAGGGAGATTTCCCTATTAAGCATAAATTTCCCTTACAAAAGGGAACCTCACTCATTTTCAGAGTTTTTCCTATGTCTTCTGTTTCTTAAAAATAACCAGCTCAAGATAATCCTCCTGACAAATAGATGTATTTTGGCACAGCATATTCTTGCTTTCCTTCACAGGCCAACTGGTCTACAGAAGTATCCCCCTCTTCAGGATTATTTCTTGATTTATTTGATTTTCATTGACTTTGTTCATAGAGACCCTACCTCAGAGCACCTTTAGGAATACTTTTACTATTAATAATAATTACCTCCCTGGTTCAGTAGCATTCTCTCAAGGGTTTTAAAATCTTGCACATAGCTGTTGGCCAGCCAAAAAATGGTCCCTTTCAGATTGGAAGGATAAAAAGATCCAAGGAACAAAGACAACATCAGGATAATGAACCTGACATCATCTCCTGAAAAATGTATACCAAAGAGGCAATTATAACCTGGAATAACCTTCAGCATCATCTCTGATCAAACCTCATGCTTGGCCAGAGGTTGATCAAAAGGTAGAAATGTCTCACTGAACTCTCATGAACCTTTCTTGGTAGACTGTGGACCACTGATCCTGGGAAACTATATCAGCAAAATGAAATTTTAGCCTTTATATTCTTATTAATATTCCATCAGCCCAGAAGGCAGACCATCTGAACAACCAGTTTGTGATCACCAATAACACAAGTGGTATCCTATTCCTATGTAACCCCAGCCAATCAGATGTCTTCATTCCTTATTTTCCTTGTCCCCTATTTTTCATCCTAGAGAAGCTTCCTTCCTTCTGCCACACATTTCAATTCTCCACACTCCTGAGTGTGGAGACTTTCTACTTCATGAAGTGTTAAAAATTTGTCTGTGGGACTTCCCTGGCAGTCCAGTGGTTATAACTCCACTCTTCTAATACAGAGGGCACAGGTTAAATCCTTGGTTGGGGAATTAGGATCCTACATTCTGGGCAGCATGGCCAAAAGAAAAAAAAATTGTATTGCCTAAATTGTCTTTTTTTAATCATCTTAACAGCACATATTGGACATTTAAAATTACTAATCTATGCTAGGTCTTCCTAAATGCAGTTCAGTTCAGTCACTCAGTCATGTCTGACTCTTTGCAACCCCATGGACTGCAACATGCCAGGCTTCCCTGTCTATCACCAACACCTGGAGCTTGCTCAAATTCATGTCCATCGAGTCGGTGATGCCATCAACCATCTCATCCTCTATTGTCCCCTTCTCCTCCTGCCTTCGATCTTTCCCAGCATCAGGGTCTTTTCTAATCAGTAAGTTCATCACATCAGGTAGCTAAAGTATTGGGGTTTCAGCTTCAGCATCAGTCCTTCCAAAGAATATTTAGGACTGATTTCCTTTAGGATGAACTGGTTGGAGCTCCTTGCAGTCCAAGGGACTCTCAAGAGTCTTCTCCAACACCACAGTTCAAAAGCATCAATCCCAAATGCAGAGCAAGAATTCAACTTTCATAATCACCAGAGCAATGCTCAAAAAAATATGGAGCTTTAGGTTAAGACAGATCTAGTGAATCAGAATTGCTGGGATATGGAGTCTGAGAATTTGTATTAAAGTCCCTCAGGATGATTCTGATGTTCAGCTAGGATTGGGGACTGGTAGTATAACATGAAAAATATGAAAAGAATTTATTTTAACCCACAGAGATATTGAAGACATCCTGTTCCTCAGCATTTACTTTCTTGCCTTTGACTTTCCTAAAACAATATCCATAAATAAATATTGAAAGCAAAGAGATTATTGACATCATTGCCATGTATCGTGCCTTGAGTTTGAGAATGTTTCTGAGTTCTCGTTGATGTTTGGCAGTCTTGCCAGCACATCCTAAATTAAATCAGATAGCTACTTCTCTTAGCAGGGCATTGGAATGACTCCAGCTAAGAATTGATCCAGTAACAAACAACTTAATTTATGATGGTATAAAAAGCCTCAGCCTTAGAATATCTGTAA
This sequence comes from Capricornis sumatraensis, assembly GCF_032405125.1. Classification (NCBI taxonomy): domain Eukaryota; kingdom Metazoa; phylum Chordata; class Mammalia; order Artiodactyla; family Bovidae; genus Capricornis; species Capricornis sumatraensis. The sequence goes on from NC_091074.1 coordinate 56,397,900, forward strand.
TTAGGAAGAATCCAGTTGAGATTGAGGTGTGCTAAAATGAATGCTGTCCTCTCCTTCCTTTGCACATTGCGTACATGCACATACCCACTGCTTATTTTCATAGATTCTCACAGCTAGAATACTCAGTGAAAAATCATTTGGTCTATCATGTGGGCTTTTAGGCTTTTTAAATGAATAAAATATCCTGAAATTGTGATAATCCTAAGGAATGAAGATGTCCCAACAGCCTTGAAAGGTTGGAGGAACTCAAGATAAAGTAGAGTCCTTTATACAGATGTTCATGGCACTGTCCACACTCTGGCATGTTCTTAAACTAAAATGGACTCATTGATAGGGGCCCAGCCCCTACCCCTACCCCCAACTCTACCTGGCCTGCCTTCCTGAATCACTTAGGGTTAGCTTCAGGTATGAATGACACAGATCCCTACATACTAATAATCTAGATTAAGATAGAATTTTTTTTCTCTCCCAAGTAAACAAAGTTCTAAGGTAAGCAGTCCAAGGCTGCTGTGGTGAGGCCACCATTAACGGGGACCTTGACTCTTTTTGGTTGCTTTGTTCTTGTCAAAAGGTGGCTTTTCATTCATGCTGTAAGTAAGAAGCCTGAGTTCCAGGAAGCAGGTCAACAGTCTGGCTGGCAGGAGGAAATGGGGGAGGAGAAGACAGCATAGCTCCTTAATGAAGGACACAACATTGGCTACCTGTTTGCAAAGAGAACTGGCGAATGTCATCTTTATTCAAGTCAGCCGATAGGTTAGTTATACTCTGAGATTCTATTACTGAAGGATAACTGGAAAAGAGATAGTTGAGTGTGAAACCATGATTTGATCCCATCTCTTTCAGGTAACCTTTGTTATCAATTTCTAGTGTAACATTCAAGAGATAATTCTGTATAAATAGTCAGCATATGTCTGTGTATATCCACACCTTGCTTCTTAAAAAAAAAAACACAAAAAAACTAGAAGCCTACAGTTCAGTTCAGTTCAGTTCAGTTCAGTCACTCAGTCGTGTCTGACTCTTTGTGACCCTGTCCATCCCTGTCCATCACCAACTCCCGGAGTTCACTCAGACTCGCGTCCATTGAGTCAGTGATGCCATCCAGCCATCTCATCCTCGGTCGTCCCCTTCTTCTCCTGCCCCCAATCCCTCCCAGCATCAAAGTCTTTTCCAATGAGTCAACTCTTCGCATGAGGTGGCCAAAGTACTGGAGTTTCAGCTTTAGCATCATTCCTTCCAAAGAAATCCCAACGTTGATCTCCTTCAGAATGGACTGGTTGGATCTCCTTGTAGTCCAAGGGATTCTCAAGAGTCTTCTCCAACACCACAGTTCAAAAGCATCAGTTCTTCAGCGCTCAGCTTTCTTCGCATCCAACTCTCACATCCATACATGACTACTGGAAAAACAATAGCCTTGACTAGACGGACCTTAGTCGGCAAAGTAATGTCTCTGCCTTTGAATATATTATCTAGGTGGTCATAACTTTTCTTCCAAGGAGTAAGCGTCTTTTAATATCATGGCTGCAATCACCATCTGCAGTGATTTTGGAGCCCCCAAAAATAAAGTCTGACACTGTTTCCAGTGTTTCTCCATCTATTTCCCATGAAGTGATGGGACCAGATGCCATGATCTTCATTTTCTGAATGTTGACCTTTAGGCCAACTTTTTCACTCTCCTCTTTTACTTTCATCAAGAGGCTTTTTAGTTCCTCTTCAATTTCTGCCATAAGGGTGGTGTCATCTGCATATCTGAGGTTATTGATATTTCTCCCAGCAATCTTGAGTCCAGCTTGTGTTTCTTCTAGTCCAGCATTTCTCATGATGTACTCTGCATAGAAGTTAAATAAGCAGGGTGACAATATACAGCCTTGACGGACTCCTTTTCCTATTTGGAACCAGTCTGTTGTTCCATGTCCAGTTCTAACTGTTGCTTCTTGACCTGCATACAGATTTCTCAAGTGGCAGGTCAGGTGGTCTGGTATTCCCATCTCTTTCAGAAGTTTCCACAGTTGATTGTGATCCACACAGTCAAAGGCTTTGGCATGGTCAATAAAGCAGAAATAGATGTTTTTCTGGAACTCTCTTCCTTTTTCCATGATCCAGCAGATGTTGGCAATTTGATCTCTGGTTCCTCTGCCTTTTCTAAAACCAGCTTGAACATCAGGAAGTTCATGGTTCATGTATTGCTGAAGCCTAGCTTGGAGAATTTTGAGCATTACTTTACTAGCATGTGAGATGAGTGCAATTGTGCGGTAGTTAGAGCATTCTTTGGCATTGCCTTTCTTTGGAATTGGAATGAAAACTGACCTTTTCCAGTCCTGTGGCCACTGCTGAGTTTTCCAAATTTGCTGGCATATTGAGTGCAGCACCTTCACAGCATCATCTTTCAGGATTTGAAATAGCTCAACTGGAATTCCATCACCTTCACTAGCTTTGTTTGTAGTGATGCTTTCTAAGGCCCACTTGACTTCACATTCCAGGATGTCTGGCTCTAGATGAGTGATCACACCATCGTGATTATCTGGGTCATGAAGATCCTTTTTGTACAGTTTTTCTGTGTATTCTTGCCATCTCTTCTTAATATCTTCTCCTTTTGTTAGGTCCATACCATTTCTGTCCTTTATCAAGCCCATCTTTGCATGAAATGTTCCCTTGATATCTCTATTTTTCTTGAAGAGATCTCTAGTCTTTCCCATTCTGTTCTTTTCCTCTATTTCTTTGCTTGATCGCTGAAGAAGGCTTTCTTATCTCTTCTTGCTATTCTTTGGAACTCTACATTCAGATGCTTATATCTTTCCTTTGCTCCTTTGCTTTTTGCTTCTCTTCTTTTCACAGCTATTTGTAAGGCTTCCCCAGACAGCCATTTTGCTTTTTTGCATTTCTTTTCCATGGGGATGGTCTTGATCCCTGTCTCCTGTACAATGTCACGAACCTCATTCCATAGTTCATCAGGCACTCTATCTATCAGATCTAGGCCCTTAATTCTATTTCTCAATTCCACTGTATAATCATCAGGGATTTGATTTAGGTCATACCTGAATGGTCTAGCAGTTTTCTGTGCTTTCTTCAATTTCAGTCTGAATTTGGTAATAAGGAGTTCATGATCTGAGCCAGTCAGCTCCTGGTCTTGTTTTAGTTGACTGTATAGAGCTTCTCCATCTTTTGCTGCAGAGAATATAATTAATCTGATTTCGGTGTTGACCATCTGGTGATGTCCATGTGTAGAGTTGTCTCTCTTGTTGTTGGAAGAGGGTGTTTGCTATGACCAGTGCATTATCTTGGCAAAACTCTATTAGAAGCCTACAAGTTACTCATTATTTCTTGTTTGTTTTTATGTGTAAAATATATTCAGGAAACCAATTCCTATCTGAACATATTTATCTTATCCTTTTTAAATGATTGCAGAGTTTCCAGTTAAGGGGATAAACCATTGCTAAAATCCCACTTAATGGCATTCAACTGTGTTTTGGTCTTTTTCTACTATAAATATGCAACAATGGCTATCATTCTAAGTTTACTCATATGTGTAAACAAATCTATAGGATATATATATATATATGAATCAATGCTTCATACTACCTATAAATTCCATTTGTTCTCTGCTTGGGCTCTTGCTCCCATTAACTCTTGCTGCTTTCTAGGCCTAAAGCACAGCAGTACAGCTGGGACTTTGCAGTCCTCTGAGGTTTTCCTTCTGCTGAGTGCCTGTGACCTCCCATGTCCTGCGCTTTCCTCTCTCTTATTTTAGTCCCTTGGAGAAGCACATGCTACAGTAGTTTTTTGGTAAAGCATTCCTAAGTGAGGAAATATTTTGAGATCTCTTAAATCTGAAACTTTCAACATTCTGCTCTTACACTTGATGTACGTTTATGGTTTGCCTGGATATGGGTTTCTCAGTGGGAGAGAATTTTCTTTCAGAATTTTGAAGGCTTTGTTCCATTATTCTAGTTCAGTGTCATTCTGACTTCTAGGCCGTTTCACTTAACACATAATTTGTTTCTTTCTGAAAGTGTCAAAGACATTTATTCCTGGCATTTTGAAATTTCACAGTGAAGTGCTATAGTTCTCATTTTCATGTATTGGCTACCCACTTGTTGGATCTTCCAACCTTGATATGTAAGACCTTCAGCTACAGGAAATGTTCTAGTATTCTTTCTTTGATACTTTGCTCCATTTTCTCTGTTCTTTTTTTAAAATGGAACTCCTATTAATCAGATGTTGAAGCTCCTGAAATGATCATCTAATTTATAATTAGATTATAATCTAAATGGGCTTCTCTGCTGGCTCAGACAGTAAAGAATCTGCCTGCAGTGCTGGAGACCTGGGTTCCATCCCTGGGTCAGGAAGATCGCCTGGAGAAGGAAATGGCAACCCACTCCAGTATTCTTGCCTGGAAAATTCCATGAATAGAAGAGCCTGGTGGGCTGCAGTCCATGGTGTCGTGAAGAGCTGGACATGGCTGAGCAACTTTCACTTAGTAAACAGAGACCTTCGATATTTATTGGTTGAGTCCTTGCCAGGAAAGAAGATGAATCTGTCTTCTTCCTGTTGGGCTCTGCTGTCATCACAGGGTGTGAAACCTCCCCTTTCTGGTCTCCCGATTCTATTTAATTGAGGTTTCTGTTTATTTATTTTTTGGAGAGGCATGAATGATTTATCACATAGGCATGATTAAATGATTGGCCAGTGATATTTGATTCAACCTCCAGCCCCTCTCTCCTCCCCAAAGGTCAGGGGGTAAGACTAAAAATTCTAACCCTCTAATCACATGGTTGATTCTCCTAGCAGCCAGCCATTATCCTCAGGTGAATCCAAAAGTCTCTCATTAACATCACAAAAGGCAACTTTATTACTCTCATCACTTGGGAAATTCCAAAGTTTTAAGAGCGCTGTGCCAGGAACAATGAGGGAGACCAAATATATATAATATTTCTTTCTATAAATCCCAATATCATAGGTGCAGTAAGCAAAGCTATGCATAAGCAACAAAGATGGCAATGTGTAATGTTATAACTGTGGGTTCAGAGTCAGAGATCTGTGTTTAACTTCTGACTCTTCTAGTCACTAACTCTGTAACCATGGCCTTGACGGTGGATTTCTCAAAGATACGTGTGTATGTGTGCATGTGTGCATGTGTGCTCAGTTGAATCTGACTCTGTGATCCCATGGACTGTAGTCTGCCAGGCTCCTCTGGTTGTGAGATTTCCCAGGCAAGAATACTGAAGGAGGTTGCCATTTCCTTCTCCAGGAAATCATCCCAACCCAGGGATTGAACCCAAGTCTCTCGCATCTCCTGCATTGGCAGGTGGATTCTTTACCAGCAGAGCCACTGGGGAAGCCCATATACATATATATGCATATAGACAGATAAATAGACAAGTATTCATAAGGAGGAAGCAATAATGGTACAATACTAGTTCACTGGGTTGTTGATATTAAGGATTTTAGACCAAAATATATGTAGAAAGGATATAAGGAAGAAAGTAGAGATTAAGTGTATGGGCTCTTACACTTGGACTAATTCCTTTAGTTTCTGACACCATATCTACAAACATTTGTGTTTGGGTTCATCATTCTGTAGCCAACATTTATTGAGTGCTTAGTAGATGTGAGTTACTATGATATATAATCATAATAAATGCTCAATAAATGTTAGCTATCATATTTATGTAGCACAGTACTTGGCATCTACAAAGCATGTTGTAAATTTTAGCTCTCGAGAGATATGTTATAGATTATTTGAAATAAGAAAATGATTTAACATCTAAAAATTTCGTTTGTGAAACATAGATCAAAGAAATCTGGTAAAAGTGTGAGTGTGAGTATTTGGGAGAGTGACTGGGAGTGAGAAATTCAGTATAGCCTTGTTAAATAGTGGTTAGATTCTATTGATATTAAACACGAATTAGCTGCCAAGATTAGCAGCTCCATTGCCATATCATTAAGGAAACTAAGACATTTTCTCCAGCAGTCCTAATCAGCATGGAGGCAAATATTTGGATTAATCCAGGTTAGAAATTAGAGGATGACTGCCATACTGAGATAAGGGTATAAAAAATGATGCCACAATAATGGTTGAAGTAAAGTCCCAGAGAGTCAAGACTAAACTGGGGAAGAAGTGAAGCCAGGGGCTATCATATGTTTGGAGGAAAAGTGGGGTGAAGATGGATGACAGAAAAGAGTGTAGACTGAAAGTGAGAACACTGACACCTCAGATCTTAATGTGAGTTAGAGCAGAGTCCTCAGGGATCCAGTCCTGAGAGCAAAGTCAGATCGAAATCTTGGATCAAGACTTAGGAGTCTTTTAAAATGTTAGCTTTAAAACTCTCCTACTTGCTCTAGAGGCACAAACCTGTAAGAATTATCAGTTAAGTTCAGTTGCTCAGTTGTGTCTGACTCTTTGCGACCCCATGGATCGCAGCATGCCAGGCCTCCCTGTCCATCACCAACTCCCGGAGTTCACTCAAACTCATGTACATCTAGTCAGTGATGCCATCCAGCTATCTCATCCTCAGTCGTCCCCTTCTTCTCCTGCCCCCAATCCCTCCCAGCATCGGAGTCTTTTCCAATGAGTCAGCTCTTCGCATGAGGTGGCCAAAGTACTGGAGTTTCAGCTTTAGCATCATTCCTTCCAAAGAAATCCCAACGTTGATCTCCTTAAGGAAGGACTGGTTGGATCTCCTTACAGTCCAAGGGACTCTCAAGAGTCTTCTCCAACACCACAGTTCAAAAGCATCAATTCTTCAGCTCTCAGCTTTCTTCACAGACCAACTCTCACATCCATACATGACCACTGGAAAAACCATAGCCTTGACTAGACGGACTTTGTTGGCAAACTAATGTCTCTGCTTTTGAATATGCTGTCTAGGTTGGTCATAACTTTCTTTCCAAGGAGTAAGCGTATTTTCATTTCATGGCTGCAATCACCATCTGCAGTGATTTTCGAGCCCCCAAAAATAAAGTCTGACACTGTTTCCACTGTTTCCCCATCTATTTCCCATGAAGTGATGGGACCAGATGCCATGATCTTCGTTTTCTGAATGTTGAGCTTTAAGCCAACTTTTTCACTCTCCTTTTTCACTTTTATCAAGTGGATTTTTAGTACCTCTTCAATTTCTGCCATAAGGATGGTGTCATCTGCATATCTGAGGTTTTTGATATTTCTCCCAGCAATCTTGATTCCAGCTTGTGCTTCTTCCAGCCCAGCATTTCTCATGATCTACTCTGCATAGAAGTTAAATAAGCAGGGTGACAATATACAGCCTTGACGGACTCCTTTTCCTATTAGGAACCAGTCTGTTGTTCCATGTCCAGTTCTAACTGTTGCTTCCTGACCTGCATACAGGTTTCTCAAGAGGCAGGTGAAGTGGTCTGTTATTCCCATCTCTTTCAGAAGTTTCCACAGTTTACTGTGATCCACACAGTCAAAGGCTTTGGCATGGTCAATAAAGCAGAAATAGATGTTTTTCTGGAACTCTCTTGCTTTTTCCATGATCCAGCAGATTGGCAGTTTGATCTCTGGTTCCTCTGCCTTTTCTAAAACCAGCTTGAACATCTGAAGTTCATGGTTCACGTATTGCTGAAGCCTGGCTTGGAGAATTTTGAGCATTATTTTACTAGCGTGTGAGATTGGTGCAATTGTGCGGTAGTTTGAGCATTCTTTGGCATTGCCTTTCTTTGGAATTGGAATGAAAACTGACCTTTTCCAGTCCTGTGGCCACTGCTGAGTTTTCCAAATTTGCTGGCATATTGAGTGCAGCACCTTCACAGCATCATCTTTCAGGATTTGAAATAGCTCAACTGGAATTCCATCACCTCCACTAGCTTTGTTCATAGTGATGTTTTCTAAGGCCCACTTGACTTCACATTCCAGGATGTCTGGCTCTAGATGAGTGATCACACCATCATGATTATCTTGGTCATGAAGATCTTTTTTTGTATAGTTCTTCTGTATATTCTTGCCACCTCTTCTTAATATCTTCTGCTCCTGTTAGGTCCATACCATTTCTGTCCTTTATCGAGCCCATCTTTGCATGAAATGTTCCCTTGGTATCTCTAGTTTTCTTGAAGAGATCTCTAGTCTTTCCCATTCTGTTGTCCTCCAATCTGTGCTTTATTTAGTCATTTATATATGTTTCACAAGAATACAGAGAAGGCAATGGCAACCCACTCCAGTACTCTTGCCTGGAAAATCCCATGGAAGGAGAAGCCTCGTAGGCTGCAGTCCATGGGTCGTGAAGAGTCAGACACGACTGAGTGACTTCACTTTCACTTTTCACTTTCATGCATTGGAGAAGGAAATGGCAACCCACTCCAGTGTTCTTGTCTGGAGAATCTCAGGGACAGAGGAGCCTGGTGGGCTGCCGTCTATGCGGTCGGACAGAGTCAGACACGACTGAAGTGAGTTAGTAGTAGCAGCAGCAGCAGCACAAGAATAGAATAATTGTGATTCTGTGACTTCTTATTTCTAACCTTAAACACTCAAAAAGACAAAAGTGATACAGGCACAAAAGTTTAAAAGGTCAATGTCTCTCCTTTTCCAATCTAAATCCCAGACTTAATTACCCTTAGAGATGAGTGTTGTCCTAGTTTGGGATCCCTTATAAACAGAGCCTTAGACAAAGGCTTGCAGGACTTTGGTGTAGGTACTCCATGTGAAAGGTCACAGGGAGCAGGAGAAAGAGTCAGGAAAGAAGGAAAAGCCAATACATGGAACATTATCAAGATTCTGGGTGTCAATTCCACTGGAATCTAGAAATATACAGTTTGACAGGTCCTCAAAAAATTAAACTTGTAGTTATGTTATGACTAGTGTTTTCACTCAACGGTATAGATATCCAAAAGATTTAAAACAAGGACTCAGATACTTGAACACTCATGTTCATAGCAGCGTCATTCACAATAGCCAAAAGCTGAGACAGCACAAACGTCTATCAATAGATGAATGCATAAATGAAATGCAGATTATACATGCAATAGAATATTATACTTCAAAGCTGATACAAGACTAGATCGTAAGTGTTCTTACTACAAAAAGAAATGACAGTTATGTGAAGTGATGGAGATGTTACCCAACACTTCAGTGGTAATCATATTGCAAGATATAAATGTAGAAATCAACACATGGTATGCTTTAAACTTACACAGTGTTTTATGCCAATTATATCTCAATTTTTTAAAAAAGCAAAAATTATTCAAATTTAAATTAAAAAAATGAAATTCCGATATATGCTACAATATGGATGAACCTTGAAAACATTATGCTAAGTGAAATAAGCCAGACACAAAAGAAAAATATTAAATGATTCTACTGATACAAGGTACCTAGAATAGACCAATTCACAGACACAGAAAAAACAGAGTTTCCCACAGGGGGAGAGGAGAATGGAGAGTTACTGGATTTTGAATAGAGAGTTTATGTTGGAGATGATGAAACAGAAATGAATAATGGTGCTGGTTGTACAACAATTTGAATGTACTTAATGCCACTGAATTGTGTACTTAATTGTCAAAATGGTAAATTTATGTTATTCACTGGGTCTTTGTTGCTGCATTCAGGTTTTCTCTAGTTGCGATGCACAGGCTTCTCATTGTAGTGGCTTCTCATTGCAGAGCACAGACTCCAGGCTCATGGGCTTTAGTAGTTGTGGCACACAAGCTCAGAAGTCGTGGTACACAGGCTTAGTTGCTCCGGGCATATGGAATCTTCCTGGACCAGGGATCATGCATGAACCAGACACCTACCCATGTCTCCTGCATTGGTAGGCAGATTCCCAATCACTGGGCCACCAAGGAAGTCCTATTCATTAGCTTTTATTCCCTATTGGTTGAGTGTTTCTCATGGAGATGCTCACTCACTGGGCTCTTGTTTGCAAGGCTCCGTGGCCTCTCTTGAGAATCCACAAGGCAGAATTTGGAAAGATCACAGACATTCTCTTTTGGTGGGACATCATCTGCTTGAGTCTGAGCTTATGTGGAATCATCCTGTGGCTGGTTAGGGGCCTCAAAAAGTCTTTAGCACAAGTATGTGTTCTTTCTCATAATTCTCTCACACAATTAAAAAAATACAAATAAAGCTATACATTTATATCAATACCCACACAAATTTCTATTCACTAGTATTTTCCATTGCAAATATGAAATCATGCTATTCATGTTATTTGGTGACTTACATTTCTCATAGACATACTTCTAACTTAGAAATTGTAGATGCACCTCAAGTCTTTTAAGCTACTACAGAACATCCACTCTAGGAAGGTATTATAGTTTTTTAACCCAGTGCAATTGTACCCAACATTCATCAATAACAAAATGACTCTTGCCAAAGTCACCAATAATCTTCGGGTCTTTAAATCCAGTGAGTCTGTTTTTAGTTCTTACGTGACCCTCTCTTGATGTTACTGTCTTTGATGTGTTTTTCTTTGATGTTTGTGTTATGATGAGTATATTCTTTGCTTCAAGTCACACCTATTTCAGACAAGATTTAAGAAGAACTATCAAATGTGATGATAGATTCAAAGTAAAATCGTGATGTAAGATAGAACAGGGTTTGTTTCCTTGCCCCTTTTTAAAAGAAAGTATGTTTTTAAAAGATGAATTTTCTGTAAGCAAGAAAAAAGTTATCAAAAATGTTTGACTTGATGTTTGAAGAAGATATCTGCTAATTATAGTTTGCAGGCATATGCAACAAAATAACACACATGTGGATTACAGCATTCCATATTCTTTGCTGACGCTGAGTGAAATAGACTATTATTAGTTGAGAATTACGTGGGCAGGATATATTTGGGGTGATTTTAACAATTAAGTTAAAAGACATATTTTCCTTCTTTCAGTGTCAGTACTTTTTATTGTATTTCAAGAGCCAGTCTTATTTAATTGAAATCACTTCATGAGATGTAGGAGTATTAATTTTGAGCTTCAATTAACTTTTAAAATTTGGATTTGGCACCTGGGACTAAGAGTGCAAAGTATATTTTTATATTTGTTGGAATTCAAAGAATGCTCAAATTACCGCACAATTACATTCATCTCACACGCTAGCAAAGTAATGGTCAAATTCTCTAAGCCAGGCTTCAACAGTACGTGAACCAAAAACTTCCAGATGTCCAAGCTGGGTTTAGAAAAGGCAGAGGAACCAGAGATCAAATTGCAAACATCTGCAAGAATTACAGAAAAACATCTATTTCTGCTTTATTGACTATGCCAAAGCCTTTGACTATGTGGATCACAAACAAACTGTGGAAACTTCTGAAAGAGAAGGGAATACCAGACCACCTGACCTGCCTCCTGAGAAATCTGTATGCAGGTCAAGAAGCAACAGTTAGAACTGGACATGGAACAACAGACTTGTTCCAAATAGGAAAAGGAGTACGTCAAGGCTGTATATTGTCACCCTGCTTATTTAACTATATGCAGAGTACATCATGAGAAACGCTGGGCTGGAGGAAGCACAAGCTGGAATCAAGATTGCCGGGAGAAATATCAATAACCTCAGATATGCAGATGACACCACCCTTATGGCAGAAAGTGAAGAAGAACTAAAGAGCCTCTTGATGAAAGTGAAAGTGGAGAGTGAAAAAGTTGGCTTAAAGCTCAACATTCAGAAAACGAAGATCATGGCATCTGGTCCCATCACTTCATGGCAAATAGATGGGGAAACAATGGAAACAGTGAGAAACTTTATTTTTGGGGGGCTTCAAAATCACTGTAGATGGTGACTGCAGCCATGAAATAAAAGACGCTCCTTGGAAGAACAGTTATGACCAACCTAGAGAGCATATTAAAAAGCAGAGGCATTACTTTGCCAATAAAGTTCCATCTAGTCAAAGCTATGGTTTTTCCAATAGTCATGTATGGATGTGAGAGTTGGACTATAATGAAAACTGAGCACTGAAGAATTGATACTTTTGAACTATGGTATTGGAGACCACTATTGAGAGTCCCTTGGACCTCAGGGATATACAACCAGTCAATCCTAAAGGTAATCAGTCCCTAATATTCATTGGAAGGACTGATGCTGAAGCTGAAACTCCAATACTTTGGCCACCTGATGTGGAGAACTGATTCATTGGAAAAGACCCTGATGCTGGGAACGATTGAAGGCAGGAGGAGAAGGGGACACAGAGGATGAAATGGCTGGATGACATCACCAACTCAATGGACATGAGTTTGTGTAAGCTCCAGGAGATGGTGAGGGACAGGGAGGCCTGGCATGCTGTAGTCATGGGGTCACAAAGAGTCGGACACAACTGAGTGACTAAACTGAACTGAAAGAGCATAAGGGCGAAAAACACAAGCTCAGCCATCCTGAGTGTTTTAGTCAGATTGGGCTGCTATAACAAAGTACCATAGACTGGGTGGCTTAAACAACAGACATTTATTTCTCACATTTCTGAAGGCTGTAAAGTCTGAGATCAGCATGGGCTGGTTTTGGTAAGGTCCATTTTCCTGGCTTGTAGTCATCAACTGGAGAAGGCAATAGCAACTCACTCCAGTACATTTGCCTGGAAAATCCCATGGACGGAAGAGCCTGGTGGGCTACAGTCCATGGGGTCGCGAAGAGTCGGACATGACTGAGCAACTTCACTTTCACTTTTCACTTTCGTGTATTGGAGAAGGAAATGGCAATCCACTCCAGTATTCTTGCCTGGAGAATCCCAGGGACAGAGGAGCCTGGTGGGCTGACATCTATGGGGTCGCACAGAGTCGGACACGACTGAAGCGACTTAGCAGCAGCAGCAGTCATCAGCCTTCTTGTTATGTTCTCACATGACAGAGGGAGGAAGCTTTGGTGTCTCTCCCTCTTCAAATAAGGGCACTAATCACACCGCGGGAGCTCTGCCTGCATGACTTTATCTAAGCTTAATCTCCTCCCACAGCTTCTACCTCCTAACACCAATACACAGGGAGTTAGGACGTCAGTATACGAATTTGGGGGTAGGGAAGCACAAACAAGCAGTCCATGATAACGGCATATGTATTTTGGCCCCGACTACCTGTGTGACCTTGGTCATGTTACCTAACCTTGGTTTTCTCATCTGTAAGTGAAAGTCACATTTCATATTCTCATACGGCTCCTGTGAAAACGAAATCTGACATTTCTGAAGTACTTAATGAAGTGCCTTTTCTTTACCTAGCAATTAGGACACTTCTATGACTACAAAGTGTCCGTTACTCCTCACAGTCCTTCAGTATGATGGTGATCAGTTGTATTGAAGGAGGAGGCTCTTAGTTCAACACAGGGAGCCTGAAACTATTAACTGTGCCAGCAAGGACACCTACTTGGAGAGATGACTCATCAGCATGGAGTCCATCTATACTTGCTGGATTTTAACAAGGTTTTAGGATGCACTGAAGATTCACAGAATGCTAACTGATCAACAGGTAGGCAAATTCATTACACTCTAACCCCTGCAGGGAACTACAGAAGAGCAAGAGGCCAGTGACCTGATGCAAATGGTTTTAACTTAGGATCCCACCAAGATAGGAGGGAATGGGCAAGCTTCAGATATACTCATGCAAATGGGCTCTAACTGCAGAGAAGCCCAGAGTGTCTTTAAATTCTCTAAGAGCACACCAGTTAAACAAACTTCAAGCCTCTGACCATTAATAAACTTCCAGTGTTTTCCAGAGCATCTTCTCTAACTAAATTTCCTATAGCCCATATTTTTGAATGAAAAACTTGTGTTTAATCCCTAAAAAAAAAAAAATTCTATTGAGATTCTCAAGATCTAGTATTTTATAAATTAATACATTTTTGAAGGGAATTTTAAATTAAGGAACAGAAAAGAGCTATCTGTAAATTATAAAATAATGAAGTAAAGAGAAGCAGTCATTTCCCTTAATTATAATGTTGCAGGGTAAACTGAATGGCCCCCAATCACCAACCAGTGGGTAAAAATGAGATCTATAGAACATTCAGTTCAGTTCAGTCGCTCAGTTGTGTCCGACTCTTTGCAACCCCATGAATCTCAGCACGCCAGGCCTCCCTGTCCATCACCAACTCCTGGAGTTCACTCAGACTCACGTCCATCGAGTCAGTGAGGCCATCCAGCCATCTCATCCTCGGTCGTCCCCTTCTCCTCCTGCCCCCAATCCCTCCCAACATCAGAGTCTTTTCCAATGAGTCAACTCTTCACATGAGGTGGCCAAAGTACTGGAGTTTCAGCTTCAGCATCATTCCCTCCAAAGAAATCCCAGGGCTGATCTTCAGAATGGACTGGTTGGATCTCCTTGCAGTCCAAGGGACTGTCAAGAGTCTTCTCCAACACCACAGTTCAAAAGCATCAATTCTTCGGTGTTCAACTTTCTTCACAGTCCAACTCTCACATCCATACATGACCACTGGAAAAACAATAGCCTTGACTAGACGGACCTTTGTTGGCAAAGTAATGTCTCTGCTTTTGAATATGCTATCTAGGTTGCTCATAACTTTTCTTCCAAGAGTAAGTGTCTTTTAATTTCATGGCTGCAATCACCATCTGCTGTGATTTTGAAGCCCAGAAAAATAAAGTCTGCCACTGTTTCTACTGTTTCCCCATCTATTTCCCATGAAGTGATGGGACTAGATGCCATGATCTTTGTTTTCTGAATGTTGAGCTTTAAGCCAAACTTTTCACTCTCCTCTTTCACTTTCATCAAGAGGCTTTTTAGTTCCTCTTCACTTTCTGCCATAAGGGTGGTGTTATCTGCATATCTGAGGTTATTGATATTTCTCCCAGCAATCTTGATTTCAGCTTGTGCTTCTTCCAGCCCAGCGTTTCTCATGATGTACTCTGCATATAAGTTAAATAAGCAGGGTGACAATATACATCCTTGACATACTCCTTTATCCTATTTGGAACCAGTCTGTTCCATGTCCAGTTCTAACTGTTGCTTCCTGACCTGCACACAGGTTTCTCAAGAGGCAGGTGAAGTGGTCTGGTATTCCCATGTCTTTCAGAAGTTTCCACAGTTTACTGTGATCCACACAGTCAAAGGCTTTGGCTTAGTCAATAAAGCAGAAATAGATGTTTTTCTGGAACTCTCTTGCTTTTTCCATGATCCAGCAGATGTTGGCAATTCGATCTCTGGTTCCTCTGCCTTTTCTAAAACCAGGTTGGACATCTGGAAGTTCACAGTTCACGTATTGCTGAAGCCTAGCTTGGAGAATTTTGAGCATTACTTTACTAGCGTGTGAGATGAGTACAATTGTGCTGTAGTTAGAGCATTCTTTGGCATTGCCTTTCTTTGGAATTGGAATGAAAACTGACCTTTTCCAGTCCTGTGGCCACTGCTGAGTTTTCCAAATTTGCTGGCACATTGAATGCAGCGCTTTCACAGCATCATCTTTCCGGATTTGAAATAGCGGAACTGGAATTCCATCACCTCCACTAGCTTTGTTCATAGTGATGCTTTCTAAGGCCCACTTGACTTCACATTCCAGGATGTCTGGCTCTAGGTGAGTGATCACACCATTGTCATTATCTTGGTCATGAAGATCTTTTTTGTATAGTTCTTCTGTGTATTCTTGCCACCTCTTCTTAATATCTTCTGCTTCTGTTACATCCATACCATTTCTGTCCTTTATCAAGCCCATCTTTGTATGAAATATTCCCTTGATATCTCTAATTTTCTTGAAGAGATCTCTAGTCTTTCCCATTCTGTTGTTTCCTCTGTTTCTTTGCATTGATCACTGAAGAAAGCTTTCTTATCTTTTCTTGCTATTCTTTAGAACTCTGCATTCAGATGCTTGTATCTTTCCTTTTCTCCTTTACTTTTCACTTCTCTTCTTTTCACAGCTATTTGTAAGGCCTCCTCAGACAGCCATTTTGCTTTTTTGCATTAATAAGGCCCCAATTAGCTTCCTCATAGATTATACGAGCCTCTGACCTCAGCCCACCTCCAATTTTTTGGCAATTTCATGGGTATCTCATTTGAGCTCAGAAAAGATCTGCACGTGTTCTAATTTTGTGTTGCTACTTGTATTGTAGTTCTTTAGCACAGCCACTGTGGCCAGGACCCTCAGTGGGAATACTGCTTCCTGGCAATCTTGCTCCATAGCTGTCTGAACATTCCTGCCAAATGTCACCCTGTGCAGTGCATAGATTGGGGACATGTTCTTCTATCTAAGTAGCAACTTGGTACCTAGTGCTATTGTGTATGCAGTGTGTCTCATAGGCTTTTCATCATAATGCTTTAGCTTTCACTTATCACCCCAGCTTCTCTACAGGTAGTCCCTGTCAGGTAGAGTGGATAGTAGACATTTTGTTATCCTTTTCTGCATCACTCCTTTCTCTGTACCAGATGGCCATGAAAAACATTGCTGCTTTCTTTAGTGTGTGTTTGGGGCAGGGTGGGAGGGGATAAGTTCTAAGTGACAGACAAACAAACCTCGGGGTGTAGGGAACAAGGTATAAAGAAGGTTGAGAAGTGCTTGCAAACGAGACTCTCAACCAGGGCTGAACATTCTTGCAAACGAGATGTTCTGCCCAGTGTAGGGAACTAGGTTTAAGGAAGGTTGAGAAGTGCTTGCAAACGAGACTCTCAACCAGGGCTGAACATTCTTGCAAATGAGATGTTCAACTAAGAATCCTGTTTGTTCCCGTGGGAAAAGAACATTTCTTGCACACAAGGATGTTTCTCTGATTCCTCAAAAGGAACAGACCCTGGGACAAAACGGATTCTAAGTTGATAAGAAAGTTCCCCAAAACAAAGTCTTAGCTGCAGTAAATAAGTCAAGGTAAAGGTTATTTTGCCCTGCGCCTGCGCACTGTATAGTCTCTGAATCCTAGTGCTTGGCAGCTTGCCCTGTAGGTTGTTGTGCAAGGGATATAAAATAAAGCAGCTGTAAGAAGCAAGTGTTAAAATATAAAGATTTAAACCACTCTGCAGTGTTGGTGTTTCATTCTGTCGCCAGCATCGGGGTTAAGGATTTGAGCAAGTTACCAATATATGCTTGTGCTCACCTTAGATATGTTATTAACTTTTAGAATGCTTTGAGCTTCAAGTAAGTATTTCTAATGTCTTAAACAAAAATGACATTAATATCTTCTGTTCTACAGTGTGCTCTGGATGAATGTCTATTGTAAGATTGTCTGTTTTATTTACTAGTATATCCTTAAAGCCTAGGACACCTGGCAATAGTAAGTGCCCAATAAATTTGTTTTTAATGAACACATTAATGTCTGTGCAGTTCTTCTGGCTTTCTTTCACAAGCAGAAGATGGCAGCAGCTGTTCTAAGCATCGTGTTTAACCAAAGGAAGAATAAAAAACACAGGAGGATAAAAGACTCTCTCCACATGTACCTTTTCTAGCAGGCCTTTCCAAGAAGACCTTAGCTGACTTCCTATTTTTCATTGCCTAGAAATAGTTTACAAGCCCACCCTAGACCAATGTAAGAGCAATATGAGATTGTCATAAATGACTTGTCAGTCTTGATTCATCTGATGAGACTGAGCACTTTGCAACCTAGACAAAATAGTTGGAAAGGAGAGAATGCCTGTTACATAGCTAACCAAGAGAGTCTGCCATTTTCTTTCCAGTAGTTCTAAGCCCAATTTTTGTATTTGTTTCATTTCCTCACTTGCAGCATATGCTGGTGATTGGAATAAAATAATCGACCATGTCCTCATTTTTAAGAGTCTTCTATTAGGTAGAAGTGGCCAGAGTATCTGGTTTGTGTATTTTCTGAATGAAGGAAAAAACCCCAGCAATCTGGATCTTTATCATCCTTGGAAATTAAAATATAGCAAGTTCCTCCAAGTTGGCCTCTCTGACTCTCACCTCTTTCTGCTTTAATCCATCTGCCTCACAGCCAACAGAGTGATATTTTAAATCCCAAGCATGATGGTTTAATTTTTCTGCTTAAACATTTTTGATAGCTCTCATTGCTTCTCATCTCATTAGTATCACAAACAGTGCCCTTCACAATGAGTCTTGACTCTTTCTCTCTCTCCGTCATCATCTTCAGCTTCCTTTTCTTACTCTCTTCAGCTTCATTTTGCCATGAAAGTTATTGTCACATATCTGCCTATTACAATGGTTGTCCCTCTTTCTGGAATATCTTTCTCATTTTGTCTGCCTGGTCATCTCCATTTTATGAGCTTTCCTTGATAGCTCTGGGAGTCACAGATGCAAACATCTGTAGCTGTCAGGTAAATGAGTGAGGTGAGGTAGGTATAAGGAAGAAAGTGCTTCTGCTCATTGAACTTAGTG
Organism: Capricornis sumatraensis; assembly: GCF_032405125.1. NCBI lineage: Eukaryota > Metazoa > Chordata > Mammalia > Artiodactyla > Bovidae > Capricornis > Capricornis sumatraensis. The sequence goes on from NC_091074.1 coordinate 56,416,096, forward strand.
TCATAGAGATAATAGGGAGTTGTGGAGATTGGCAAACTGAAGAACATGTGGTAAAGACTGGCTTTCATTACTCACCTTCAGAAAATTGTTGTCATGATGGAACATAGGTCTTCATTTCCAAATATTCCAACCACTACAGAGAAGCCAGAAATGAGTATTTTATTTGAAATCTTCTACTTTCATATATTTAGAATTTTAATTTTTCAAAATATTGTAGACTAAAACCAAGCCAGGTAGAGTGGGCCATCGGTTTTTCATCTCTGCCTTGGTTATGTCCTTCTTTGAGCATCCATAATATAGAAAATTGCTGAGTGACAATTACATAAATTTCAATTTGATGCTTTGATCCTTCTATCAGTGTAGCACGTAATACAGTGAAGATGGTTATTTGAGAATGCCTTGAGCAGTTCCTTAAACTTGGGGTACAGGATGTCAGACTTCTTAATTCTTTCCCATGACACACAATTATTGATTTTTAGGGCCTTCATCCCCATCTCTTCCTGTGGTGGAGAACACTCCTAACTTGTACAACTTACAGTATGGGACAAAGCTATGCTGGGGGTTTTTGGGATACTCCCAGTCCCATTTAGAGGCAGGGAGCTCCTCTGCTCTAGGCACATACTCTGTCTGTCCCACTCAGCCTTGGGACATCACTGTGGCTTCCAAGAGCATGGTGCTCAGTAAGGAGACATCCATCTTTGGGGTACAGTGTGAGAGCAGAAGCAGGTCCTCGCCAGTGGTGGAACCACACCTTTCTCCTGGTAGTCTGGGGGAACCCACTTCTTCCTGGAGTTGGGCCACTCCTCTTCTTCAAACTCTGGAACATTTTCCTTTTCAGACAATCTAGATTTTTGCATCCCTCTGCCTGGATTTTGAAAAACAAAGACATCTTAAGAAGGAAGAGAAAGCTTAGCCCTTAAGAATAGAAACTTGGGTCCAACTTTTGAGACTTCAAATAAACCACTGCACAATTTAAATGTGCTTATCAACTTATAGCAGTAGAATATCAATAAATCATGATGCTACATTTGTTTACACAAAAACCTCCCTTACATTGTGTAGCTCACACACTTAACAAGGTGCCTGGCACTTTGTAGGTTCCATAACAATTGACCAGTGAATTGACCTAAGTATACCAGGTTTATACTGAGAAAGAAAATGTTGGAGAATTAGAGGGAAAGAGAAAGAGAGTGGAGAGGGAGCTAAAGAAGGAAGATAGACAGGAGGGAGAGGAATGAACAATTATTGAGTACTGTTCATATTTTGGTTCTTTGAAACCAAAGAGCCATTGCATTTTATTGCATTTAATCCCAAGAAAAATAGTCATATAAACATTTTTATCCATATTTTACAGGGGAGGACTTGAAAGCTGAGTGAAAGGTCAAGTAATATACCAGGGTAACTGGGTTTCTTAGCAGCTGAGTTGGGATTTAGATTGATCTGTCTCTCATTCCAAAGTCCTACTGATTGCTACCCTTGTATCACTCTCTGTCTGTCCAAGTAGTCCCACCTAAGCTGGTGGTACTTGAGACTCTAGTGGAAGCTGCCTGCATTTAATAAATTTAAGGTAATATAAACCTTGCCTATTATTTGGCCTGGGGTTACCCTGGAGTGAAATGAAGCCAGGCTTGAGAGTTGGTTTCCACTAAGGACACCAGCCCTAAGAGTTGGTTTCCACAGAAGATAAATGTGATTGTAGCACAGCATGGTGTGCTACTGTGTGCCTTCCATTAACCAGTTCTGTGCATTTGACAGGGTCTGAACTCAGTTTTCTAAAAGAAGTATTCCCTTACTACAATCTAAGAACTTTTTCTGATAGGAGGCCTTTTACTAATGCCAGTGGGTTTTCACTGTGAGCTCTTAAGAGGACTCAGCATTGGGTCTCTCATGATGTTCACAAGAAATTATACAGGATTATGCCTCTAGTGGAGGAAGAATGTCTTGTATCCCCAGAATGTTCCAGACAGACAAGAACTCCTCTGTCTTCATTACTCTAGGGGACAGCTCATGCCTTCCTTTTGCACCTCCTTTCTTTTCTATGCTTCCTTGATGTCTCAGTGTCTACAGAAACTAAATTATTATTTGTGCCAGCTAAGATAGCTCTGTATATAAAAGTCTGATTAGTTTCACTCCAATGTTGCTAGAATTTCTTTTCTGTGGTGCCCAGTTTACAGTGTGAACCCAGGTTAAGAGGGAATGAGTTGATCCATTACTGGTATATTAATAGAATGGCAATTCAGCACAACACATTCAAGCATCCCCCAAAACGAAGGATTTTTTGAATGAAGGCTTCTGAATTTGCATGATTTATAAACTTGGGCTAGTTATGAGGGAAGTCAGCCAGAATTAAGAAAAATTATGGGTTATAGTTTAATATACTAGAAAGAACACTTGTTATCTTTACTATTTTCCTCTAAGAAATGAAATTAATTTGGTCTAAAATACTTCCAAATTAAGATTACCCAAGTCTGTTTTTATATGTAGAAGCTTAGCATTTTTGGCTGTTAGGATCATTAACTTATATTTAACACTACAAAATTGTAAAATATGGACAATTCTCTTAAATAAGCCAAGACCTTCAATACGATAGAATTTTTAAAAAATCAGAGATTTATGCAAATATAAATAACAGCCAGCCTGAATTGCTTGAAAATGGGGGAGAATGCACATGAACAGGTCTTCTGATGACAGTAATAGCTACTATTGTGTGCCAGTGCTCTACCACAGGATAATCCTAAGAGGCAATAATTAGTATTCTAACTTTTCTGCTAAGTTACAGCTTTTGAGGAGGCTAAACAACTGGCCCAAAGCCACACAACTAGTAAATATGAGAACCCTGGTTCAAGCTGAGTGGGCTTGTCACAGACCTTTGTTGCTAATGCCCAGTTTACACTGTTTTCATTTTAAAATGAAATGAAAGATTTTAGAGTTGTGCTAAGTTGTGCTAAGTGCTAAAGATTTTAGAGTTGATCTAGTCCAGTGCTTCTCAAACTGAGTGAACATATTCCTTAAAAAAAAAAAAAAAGAAAAAAACCTCATGTGGATTCATAGCGTTGACATAAATTATTTTTATTACAAGAAGCTTGAATACAACAAATTATTTTTACTATAAGAAACTTAAATACATATAAACTATGTACCTTTTGTGCCCATATTTCTTATATAAGCCTCAAGTCAAGCCACATTACAAATTAAATATTAATACCAAGAAAATTATGGAACCAATAAAATTTAAATTAATAGCATTAACATGACAGAACGTGCTTTTCTACTGAAACTAAATTCCCAGATTAGCTTTAAAAATATCAAAAGGTATCTGCTAATCACTATGGTAGATAATCAGAGTCTATATCAATGGGTTGTTCATATAAATGTAATGTTTAGAATGTTATTAATAATTTCAAGGCAGTGAGAGATGCTCAGATGCCAATTTTAATGGGGCCTGTTACAACTCTATAAATTATCTTAGTTACTTGAAGGTAAGTTTAGCATTCTGCCTTCTGGGGAATCTACATTAAAGAATATTTGATTGGATTATCTCTGGAATGTGAAACTAAAATGTAGTCATTATATATTAACTGCCTTGCAAAATGATTCTTAAACTATTGCAAACTGATCTAGAGGGTACCAGAAAACAGATTTTCTTGGGTTCATCAAATCCGGACTACTGCTATGCAACATGATGGTTTAGAGCTCGGTCTACTTTCTTTTTTCAGAGTTTTGTGTACTAACTAAGGATAGTGTTATCAGCTACAACAGGTAACTGAATGTTGAGTTACTGAACTCAGTAAAAGTTCGCTCCTCACTCACAGTCTGGTCAGGCAGCCTTCTGTATTAGCCTGTCAGGGATGGGTCTCCTTCCATTGTGTGGCTCCACCTGTCTTCTGTCCTCAGTGGTCTTCCTGTTCAGCTGGCAGATAGTGAAAGAGAACAAAGGCTATAAGTGCTAAGGGAGGAAAGTGGGTGTTTATGTGGGTCCAAAGTGTAAACAGCACCTATAATTTCTGCGCAGTCATGCAGCCACACCCAAACACAGCAGAGGCTAATAACCTTCACACATAGCTGTGTGCTGAAAAAGGGAAAGGAAACAATAAATATACAGCTGAATATTTCCTCATTATAAAAAAACATAATTTTATTTATTGAACCAGAAGTTCCTAGATGAGTGAGATTATAAACACAAATATGAAAGTAGGTCCCATCATGATGTAATGGTGACTAGATTAATGGCTATCCTGATGATCTACATGTACTTAAGCTAATATTTTAGATTATCTCTGAAGTGAAAACATTAAGTGTAAAAATTGTCTTTGAAAACTTGAAGACTTCTAAGAATATATATATGATCCTCAAGGTCCATACATCCTAATTTTAGAACCATCACCCTTAATGAAATCTCCATTCTAGTCTGGCTAGCATGCTTCGTGATGCCTGTTCATTCAGCATAATTATTCCTGATCCTGGACTCATTTATGCAAGGTACCTGCCTAGAATATTCTACCCATTTCTTTTTAGAAATTTATCAAACTCCTACTGAAACTTGGCTTATGACCCTACAACTCTAGGAAGGTTACCCAACTTTCCTGTCATCCAGGATCTCTGATTTGGCAGGACTCTCATTCAGAACCAAACATTTATTCATAATCATTATTTAGTTTATGAATATATGACTTATCTCATCAAGTGATTTCCTAACCAGAGCCTGGAGGAGTTTTTTTACTCCACAAAAAAAAAAAAAAAAAGAGAGAAAATAAAGATAGAATACTATTTTTTAAATTAATTTTTACTGGCATATAGTTGATTTACAGTGTTGTATTCATTTTTGCTGTACATAAAATAGAATCAGTTACACATATACATATATCCACTCTTTTTTAGATTCTACTCCAGAATACTGTTTTTTTTAAAAGATTTAATTCAATCTCCAAAAATTATTATCCAGAGTACATATTTTCTATTTTTTTAATGATAAAATGACTTTGCATTTATAAAATGATGCTTTGAAATATACAGAACAATTTTTGTCTTTTTCTTTGTTTCTCTCTCCTAATGAAGAGGCTAAACTCAGGAGAGGTGAAGTAACATTCTTAAGCTTGCATTGCAGGTTCAGTTCAAAATGTTTCAGTTAGGATATCATGGACAACAAATAACAGGATACTCAAATGAAACTCAAGTGTTTTAAACAATAAGGAAACATGTGAAGAAGTCCCAAGGAAAGGCTTCAATTCAGGGTTAATTTATTCAATGGCTCAGTGATGTCATCAAGGGTCCAGATTCTTTTCATGCTTCCTGCTTAGCCATCTGCAACACGGTGGCTTTGATTTCAAGATGGTACTCACGGTTCTAGATGCTATAAGCAGATGCACCAGTGATTGGCAACATGAGAAGAGATGGTCTTTTTCTGTGTTTTTCTTTCTTTTTCTTTTTTTAGGCTGTGCTGTGTAGCATGAAGGATCTTAGTTCCCCAATCAGGGATCAAACCCGTGTTCCCTGAATTAGGAGCATGGAGTCTTAACCACTGGACCACCAGGGAAGTCCCCCTGTGTTTTTCTTTTGTAAAAATGAGGAAAACTTTCACAGAGGTTACCAGCAGACTTCTCCCTCAACTCACTGGCTAAAAATGTGTCACGTGCTGAGACCCAAACCAATGACTGTGGAAAAAGGGATGGGGTAAACGTGATCAGTTAGGCTGTTTAAGGTCATCTTCCCTGGGGAGTAGGGCTTCCCTGGTGGCTCAGACATTAAGAATCCACCTGCAATGCAGGAGACCTGAGTTAGATCCCTGGATTGGGAAGATCTCCTGGAGAAGGAAAAGGCTACCCACTCCAGTACTCTGGCCTGGAGAATTCCATGGACAGAGGAGCCTGGCAGGCTACAGTCTGTGGGGTTGCAAAGAGTCTGACACGACTGAGCAACTTTCAGTTTCCCTGAGGAGTAGAAAATGAACCAGTACTCTTGCCTGGAAAATCCCATGGATGGAGGAGCCTGGTGGGCTGCAGTCCATGGGGTCGCTAAGAGTCGGACACGACTGAGCAACTTCACTTTCACTTTTCACTTTCATGCATTGGAGAAGGAAATGGCAACCCACTCCAGTATTCTTGCCTGGAGAATCCCAGAGCCGGGGGAGCCTGGTGGGTTGCCGTCTATGGGGTCGCACAGAGTTGGACACGACTGAAGCGACTTAGCAGCAGCAGCAGCATCCCACACTGATAGACTGATTCTAGGGTTCTACCTACTACACAAAATACTGGTTGAATTAATAGAAGTGAAAATACACTTGTAGGAGAAAGATATTTAGAATGTAAATTAAGGCATTGAGAGAAAGAAAACTGATTTCTCTTTTGTTTCTTTAGTACTGTTAAATACCTCTATAATTGATCACAATGCACATTTATATGAGCCGTATAGAAACTCATCCTTCAGGCTTTCTTATGGTGCTATAAAGACGAATGAGGTTTGTGAAGTCATACACCATAAACATGCTTTTATTAATTATTACAGCTTCATTTCTAAAGAGCTGAGAAATTTCATGAAAAGAAAAATGAAAGGCTAGGAGATGCATAAAAAACCAAACAATTGCACAGATTTTTAAAGCAGCATTTTCCCCAAAATACATCAGTGCAATATAAAAATATGAAAAATGTTCAGCTTCACTACTAATCAAAGGAATGCAAATTAGCGTGAGAAATATTTTCACTCATCAAACCAGGCAGTTTTTTTTCCTAAGCTTGATATTAGAGGTTCAGTTAGTTCAGTTGCTCAGTCATGTCCTACTCTTTGCAACCCTGGATTTCAGCACACCAGGCTTCCCGGTCCATCACCAACTCCCGGAGCCTACTCAAACTCATGTACATTGCGTCGGTGATGCTATCCAACCATCTCATCCTCTGTCATCCCCTTCCCCTCCTGCCTTCAGTCTTTCCCAGCATCAGGGTCTATTCCAATGAGTTAGTTCTTCGCATCAGGTGGCCAAAGTATTGGACTTTCAGCTTTAGCATCAGTCCTTCCAGTGAATAGTCAGGCCTGTTTTCCTTTAGGATGGACTGGTTGGATCTCCTTGCAGTCCAGGGGACTCTCAAGAGTCTTCTCTAACACCACAGTTCAAAAGCATCAATTCTTTGACACTCAGCTTTCTGTATAGTCCAACTCTCACAGCCATACATGATCACTGGAAAAACCATAGCTTTGACTAGATGGACCTTTGTTGGCAAAGTAGTCTCCCCTTTTTAATATGCCGTCTAGGTTGGTCATAACTTTCCTTCCAAGAAGCAAGCGTCTTTTAATTTCACGGCTGCAGTCACTATCTGCAGTGATTTTGGAGCCCAGAAAAATAAAGTCAACCACTGTTTCCATTGTTTCCCCGTATATTTGCCATGAAGTAATGGGACCAGATGCCATGATCTTAGTTTTCTGAATGTTGAGTTTTAAGCCAACTTTTTCACTCCCCTTTCACTTTCATCAAGAGTTTCTTTAGTTTTCTTCACTTTCTGCTGTAAGGGCAGTGTCATCTGCATATCTGAGGTTATTGATATTTCTCCTGCCAATCTTGATTCCAGCTTGTGCTTCCTCCAGCCTGGCATTTTGCGTGATGTACTCTGCATATAAGTTAAATAAGCAGGGTGACAATATAAAGCCTTGATGTACTCCTCTCCCTATTTGGAACCAGTCTGTTGTTCCATGTCCAGGTCTAACTGTTTCTTCTTGACCTGCATGAAGATTTCTCAGGAGGCAGGTCAGGTGGTCTGGTATTCCTATCTCTTTCAGAATTTTCCTGTTTGTTGTGATCCACACAGTCAAAGGCTTTGGTGTAGTCAATGAAGCAAAAGTATGTGTTTTTGAGAGGTTGGTGGGTATATAAGAAAATAGACATTCTTATATACTGATGGTGATATTGTAACTTGCTGCATCCTTGCTGGTTGTCATTTAAGCAGTGTGTGACAAAGGGTTGTTTATTTTCCATCTTCACTAGACCTTAGCACTATTGAGTACAGGGACTATATTTGTTTCACTGAATATCCCTGTTGTCTAGACCATTGCCTAATAATTGAATAAATATGTATTTAATATTTATTGAATGGTCACTAAATATTTGCTGCCTTAATATACAGATATTTTAAAAAGTAAGCATAGTATTTAACCTGGCATTAAGTTGCTAGGAATTTATATGAAAAAAATAAGAATTACAAACCAAGAATCATCTATAAAGATGTTTTTCCCATTGTAATTTGCGGCTTCAGTGAGAAAAAAATGTCAGTGGAGGAATAACATTTAGCATTTGTTGTTCATTGGCTCAGTCATGTCTGACTCTTTGTGACCTCTTGGATACCCCATCCTTCACTATCTCTTGGAGTTTGTTCAAACTCATGACTGCTGAGTTAATGATGCCATCCAACCATCTCATCCCTTTCTGCTCCTGCCCTCAGTTTTTGCTAGCATCAGGGTGTTTTCTAATGAGTCAGGTTTTCCCATCAGGTGGCCAAAATATTGGAGCTCTAGCATCAGTCATTCCCATGAATAATGAGGGTTGATTTCCTTTAGGATTGACTAGTTTGATCTTCCTGTTGGGACTCTGAAGAGTCTTCTCCAGCACCAAAGTTCAAAAGGAACAATTCTTCGGTGTTCAGCCTTCTTTATGGTCCGACCCTCACATCCATACATGACTACTGGAAAAACCATAGCTTTGACTAGACAGACCTTTGTCAGCAAAGTAATGTCTCTGCTTTTTAATATGCTGTCTCGGTTGATCATAGCTTTTCTTCCAAGGAGCAAGCATCTTTTAATTTCATGGCTGCAGTCACCATCTACAGTGATTTTGGAGCCCAGGAAAGCAAAATCTGTCACTGTATCCATTGTTTCCCCATCTATTTGCCATGAAGTGATGGGACCAGAAGCCATGATTTTGGTTTTTCTAATGTTGAGTTTTAAGTCAACTTTTTCACACTTCTCTTTTACTTTCATAAAGATGTTTTTTTAGTTCCTCTTTGCTTTCTGCCATAATGGTGGTGTCATCTGCATATCTGAGGTTATTGATATTTCTCCTGGCAATCTCGATTCCATCTGTACCTCATCCAGCCCAGCATTTCACACGATGTACTCTGCATAGAAATTAAGTAAATAGGGTGACAATGTACAGTCTTGCCATACGCCTTTCCCAATTTGATCCAGTCTGTTGTTCCATGTCCGGTTCTAACTGTTGCTTTTTGACCTGCTTCCAGGTTTCTCAGGAGGCAGGTAAGGTGATCTGCTATTCCCATCTATTTAAGAATTTCCCACAGTTTGTTTCGATCCACACAGTCAAACGTTTTAGTGTAGTCAATGAAGCAGATGTTTTTTTCTGGAATTCTCTTGCTTTTTCTATGATCCAGCAAGTATTGGCAGTTGATCTCTGGTTCCTCTGCCTTTTCTAAATCCAGTTTGAACACCTGAAAGTTCTCTGTTCCGGTACTGTTAAAGCCTAGCTTGAAGGTTTGAGCACTACCTCACTAGCATGTGAAAAGAGTGCAGTTGTACAGTAGTTTGATCATTCTTTGGCATTGCCCTTCTTTGGGATTGGAATGAAAACTAACTTTTTCCAGTCCTGTGGCCACTACTGAGTTTTCCAAATTTGCTGGTATATTGAGTGTAGCACTTTAACAGCATCAACTTTTAGGATTTGAAATTCCATTACCTCCTCTAGTTTTATTCATAGTAATGCTTCCTAAGGCCCACTGACTTCACACTCCAGTATGTTTGGCTCTAGGTGAGTGATCACACCATAGTGGTTTTCTGGGTCATTAAGACCTTATTTGTATTATTCTTCTGTGTATTCTTGCCACTTCTTCTTAAGCTCTTCTGCTTCTGTTAGGTGCTTGCCATTTCTGTCCTTTATTGTGCCCATCTTTGCATGAAATATTCCCTTGGTATCTCTAATTGTCTTGAAAAGATCTGTAGTGTTTCCCATTCTGTTGTTTTTCTCTATTTCTTTGCATTGTTCACTTAAGAAGGCTTTCTTGTGTCTCCTTGCTATTCTTTGGAACTGTGCATTCAGATGAATATATCGTTCCCTTTCTCCTTTGCATTTCACTTCTCTTCTTATGTTTAAGGGATCAGTATTCTAAAGGTTAGCACACCTAGATGATAACAGCTAATAAAAAACATTGCAGAAGGTTATTTAATAACATGGAAGGAGTTGGTAAAAGTATATTATCAACTCAAGAAAGGTTTTAAAATAGCTTGATCCCTTTTGTTAAAAAAATATGGTAAAAATGCTAAGAGAAAGTGCTAGAAAAGTATATACAACAAAAAGTGAACACTAGTTATTTAATTATGATGGGAATATGCATGATTCTTTTTTATGTTTTTTATACTTAATGTATATTGTTTTGTAATAGGGAAGGAAGGAAGAAGAATCACTCGTTTGAGTGATTTAAATAAAAAGCAACTTTCTCCATTTGATTACTCCTGATGCTGAAGCTGAAACTCCAATACTTTGGCCACCTCATGCGAAGAGTTGACTCATTGGAAAAGACCGTGATGCTGGGAGGGATTGGGGGCAGGAGGAAAAGGGGACGACAGAGGTTAAGATGACTGGATGGCATCACCGACTCAAAGGACATGAGTTTGGGTAAACTCCGGGAGTTGGTGATGGACAGGGAGGCCTGGCGTGCAGCGATTCATGGGGTCTCAAAGAGTCGGACATGACTGAGTGACTGAACTGAACTGAATCAAATATTATTTTATTTTTCTAATAATGGCTTGGTAAAGATATATACTTTATCAATCAAACTAAACATAAATAACCATTTTGCAGTATTTTTATGGCAGATTGTGAGATGTTTTCCCACTGTGACTTCTGCAGCAGATTTTTAAATGATATTTTAAAAATTACCAAGAAGAGTCACAAATGTCTGTATAAACTGTGAAATCATATCCTTTAGTTATGACCCTCAAAATTTAACCTATTGTATTTGAAGTTAAGCTTAGACTTTGCATAGCTCATACTCAAGAGCAGAAACTTAATGTTTTAAAAAGCTGCTTTTCTGCTTCTCTCTCTACGCCAGTGCTATTTAAAGAGCAGTTAAGCATACTTATCAATAGGATGTATGAATCATATCAATAATTATGAGCAAGAGCAATACTTTTTTCAAAGATGTACAGCATTTTTTCTTAAGCTTTAAGCAAAACAGCATCTTTATGCATTCGAATGATGTTAAGGGCTGTTAAGAAGCAGTGGAGTCTTTTCTTGTTTGTTTTGTTGTCAGTCATTGTGTATGAAAAGCAAATCAAGTCACCATTAACATAAAACATGACATTTAAAAAAATTTATTTGATTGAAGGATCATTTCTTTACAATATTGAGATGGTTTTTGCCACACATCAACATAAACTGGCCACAGGTATCCATGTATCCTCTCCATCCTGAACTGCCACTCCGCCCCCCTAGTCCTCGCTCCATACTCCATCCCTCCAGGTTGTCATAGAGCACCGGCTTTGGGTGCTCTGCATCACACTTCAAACTCACACTGGTTATCTGTTTTACATGTGGTAATGTACATGTAATTCAATGCTCTTCTTTCAAATCATCCCACCCTCTCCTCCCATTGAGTCCAAAAGTCTGTTTTTTACATCTGTGTCTTCTTTGCTGCCCTGCACACAGGATCGTTGGTACCACCTTTCTAAATTCCATATATATGTGTTAATATATGGTATTTGTCTTTCTCTTTCTGACTTACTTCACTCTGTATAATAGGCTCTAGGTTCATCCACCTCATTAGAATTGACTCAAAAGCGTTCCTTTTTGTAGCCGAGTAATATTCCATTGTGTATGCATACCACAACTTCTTCATTCATTCATCTGCTGATGGACATATAGATTGCTTCCGTGTCCTAGCTATTATAAATAATGCTGTGGTGAACGTTGGGGTACATGTGTCTTTTAAAATTCTGGTTTCTTCAGGGTATATGCCTAGTAGTAGGATTGCTGGGTCATATAATTTTATTCCTAGTTGTTTAAGGTCTCTCCATACTGTTCTCCATAGTGGTTGTATCAGTTTGCATTTGCACCAAAAGTGTAAGAGGGTTAGAGGGTTCCCTTTTCTCCACATCCTTTCCATCATTCTGATCAGTGTGAGATGATACCTCATTGTGGTTTTGATTTGCATTTCTCTAATAATGAGTGATGTTGAATATCTTCTCATGTGTTTATTAGCCATTTGTAAAAACATGACATTTTTAACACGACTCAGTTGATGCACAATATTTATGCCCAGTAACAAGCATGCTGCTGCTGCTAAGTCACTTCAGTCGTGTCCGACTCTGTGCGACCCCATAGACTGCAGCCCACCAGGCTCCCCCATCCCTGAGATTCTCCAGGCAAGAACACTGTAGTGGGTTGCCATTTCCTTCTCCAATGCATGAAAGTGAAAAGTGAAAGTGAAGTTGCTCAGTCGTGTCTGACCCTCAGTGACCCCATGGACTGCAGCCCACCAGGCTCCTCAGTCCATGGGATTTTCCAGGCAGGAGTACTGGAGTGGCGTGCCATTGCCTTCTCTGAATAACAAGCATAAATAAACTTATTATCACTAAGACATGATTCACATTCCCTAACATGTTTTTTCAGAGAAGGCAATGGCACCCCACTCCAGTACTCTTGCCTGGAAAATCCCATGGACAGAGGAGCCTGGTAGGCTGCAGTCCATAGGGTCGCTAAGAGTCAGACACGACTGAGCGATTTCACTTTCACATTTCACTTTCATGCATTGGAGAAGGAAATGGCACCCCACTCCAGTGTTCTTGCCTGGAAAATCCCATGGACTGAGGAGCCTGGTGGGCTGCCATCTATCGGGTTGCACAGAGTTGGACTTAACTGAAGCAACTTAGCAGCACCAGCAGCAACATGTTTTTTGTGGCCTAACTTCATCAACAGCCTCCAGGTAACTCACTGATTCTCCATGATAGATATTTACATTTTTTCTTGTTCTCATCAAGCCTGTGCTTTCACAAACCTGTCCCTTAATACATCGACACTTGCATCAGGCAGAAAGTGACTATTTTGCTCCACTGAAACTGCAGATTTATCCTTCTTAGCACCCACCGTTCCACTTTCCTTCCTACAGTGAATTCATTTATCTGTTATTGTATCTCGTCTTCCCCTGCCTCCTCAGGACTATACTCCACAAATTAGCTTTCTTTCCTACATCTTCAACTCCGACTTCAACCATAGGCATTTCAATTCACAAGTAGCACATGAATAGCATTAATAAAATGGCAATTCCTAATTTACTCAGCAGTCTGTACTGGGCAGAGAGTTGAATCTATTAGCTTGTTACTTTCAACCTCTTTGTTTTTTTTTTTTTTAATTTTTATTTTTACTTTATTTTACTTTACAATACTGTATTGGTTTTGCCATACATTGACATGAATCCAACACGGGTGTACATGCGTTCCCAAACTTGAACCCCCCTCCCACCTCCCTCCCCATAACATCTCTCTGGGTCATCACCGTGCACCAGCCCCAAGCATCCTGTATCCTGCGTCGGACATAGACTGGCGATTCAATTCTTACATGATAGTATACATGTTACAATGCCATTCTCCCAAATCATCCCACCCTCTCCCTCTCCCTCTGAGTCCAAAAGTCCGTTATATACATCTGTGTCTTTTTTGCTGTCTTGCATACAGGGTCGTCATTGCCATCTTTCTAAATTCCATATATATGTGTTAGTATACTGTGTTGGTGTTTTTCTTTCTGGCTTACTTCACTCTGTATAATCGGCTCCAGTTTCATCCATCTCATCAGAACTGATTCAAATGAATTCTTTTTAACGGCCGAGTAATACTTCATTGTGTATATGTACCACAGCTTTCTTATCCATTCATCTGCTGATGGACATCTAGGTTGTTTCCATGTCCTGGCTATTATAAACAGTGCTGCGATGAACATTGGGGTACATGTGTCTCTTTCAATTCTGGTTTCCTTGGTGTGTATGCCCAGCAGGGGGATTGCTGGGTCATAAGGTAGTTCTATTTGCAATTTTTAAAGGAATCTCCACACTGTTCTCCATAGTGGCTGTACTAGTTTGCATTCCCACCAACAGTGTAGGAGGGTTCCCTTTTCTCCACACCCTCTCCAGCATTTATTGCTTGCAGATTTTTGGATCGCAGACATTCTGACTGGTGTGAAGTGGTAGGTACCTCATTGTGGTTTTGATTTGCATTTCTCTGATAATGAGTGATGTTGAGCATCTTTTCATGTGTTTGTTAGCCATCCGTACGTCTTCTTTGGAGAAATGTCTATTTAGTTCTTTGGCCCATTTTTTGATTGGGTCGTTTATTTTTCTGGAATTGAGCTGCATAAGTTGCTTGTATATTTTTGAGATTAGTTGTTTGTCAGTTGCTTCATTTGCTATTATTTTCTCCCATTCAGAAGGCTGTCTTTTCACCTTGCTTATATTTTCCTTTGTTGTGCAGAAGCTTTTAATTTTAATTAGGTCCAATTTGTTTATTTTTGCTTTTATTTCCAGAATTCCGGGAGGTGGATCATAGAGGATCCTGCTGTGATTTATGTCGGAGAGTGTTTTGCCTACATTCTCCTCTAGGAGTTTTATAGTTTCTGGTCTTACATTTAGATCTTTAATCCATTTTGAGTTTATTTTTGTGTGCAGTGTTAGAAAGTGATCTAGTTTCATTCTTTTACAAGTGGTTGACCAGTTTTCCCAGCACCACTTGTTAAAGAGATTGTCTTTACTCCATTGTATATTCTTGCCTCCTTTGTCAAAGATAAGGTGTCCATATGTGTGTGGATTTATCTCTGGGCTTTCTATTTTGTTCCATTGATCTATATTTCTGTCTTTGTGCCAGTACCATACTGTCTTGATGACTGTGGCTTTGTAGTAGAGCCTGAAGTCAGGCAAGTTGATTCCTCCAGTTCCATTCTTCTTTCTCAAGATTGCTTTGGCTATTCTAGGTTTTTTGTATTTCCATACAAATCTTGAAATTATTTGTTCTAGTTCTGTGAAAAATATGGCTGGTAGCTTGATAGGGATTGCATTGAATTTGTAAATTGCTTTGGGTAGTGTACTCATTTTCACTATATTGATTCTTCCGATCCATGAACATGGTATATTTCTCTATCTATTAGTGTCTTCTTTGATTTCTTTCATCAGTGTTTTATAGTTTTCTATATATAGGTCTTTAGTTTCTTTAGGTAGATATATTCCTAAGTATTTTATTCTTTTCGTTGCAATGGTGAGTGGAATTGTTTCCTTAATTTCTTTTCCTACTTTCTCATTATTAGTGTATAGGAGTGCAAGGGATTTCTGTGTGTTGATTTTATATCCTGCAACTTTACTATATTCATTGATTAGCTCTAGTAGTTTTCTGGTGGAGTCTTTAGGGTTTTATATGTAGAGGATCATGTCATCTGCAAACATTGAAAGTTTTACTTCTTCTTTTCCAATTTGGATTCCTTTTATTTCTTTTTCTGCTCTGATTGGTGTGGCCAAAACTTCCAGAACTATGTTGAATAGTAGCAGTGAAAGTGGGCACCCTTGTCTTGTTCCTGACTTTAGGGGAAATGCTTTCCATTTTTCCCCATTGAGGATAATGTTTGCTGTGGGTTTGTCATATATAGCTTATATTATGTTGAGGTATGTTCCTTCTATTCCTGCTTTCTGGAGAGTTTTTATCATAAATGGATGTTGAATTTTGTCAAAGGCCTTCTCTGCATCTATTGAGATAATCATATGTCTTTTATTTTTCAATTTGTTAATGTGGTGAATTACATTGATTGATTTGCGGATATTGAAGAATCCTTGCATCCTTGGGATAAAGCCCACTTGGTCATGGTGTATGATCTTTTTAATGTGTTGTTGGATTCTGATTGCTAGAATTTTGTTGAGGATTTTTGCATCTATGTTCATCAGTGATATTGGTCTGTAGTTTTCTTTTTTTGTGGCATCTTTGTCAGGTTTTGGTATCAGGGTGATGATGGCCTCATAGAATGAGTTTGGAAGTTTACCTTCCTCTGCAATTTTCTGGAAGAGTTTGAGTAGGATAGGTGTTAGCTTTTCTTTAAATTTTTGGTAGAATTCAGCTGTTAAGCCATCTTTCAACCTCTTTGTATGGTAGATATTGTTTTCCATATTATGCAGATGATGTAACTGAAGTTCAGAAAGGTTAAGTACCAGCTAAGATTATGTAACACACATGTGGTAAAGTTTAGATTCAAACCAAACTCTGTCTGATTACAAGATTATATCTTAATTTTCTGTTATTCTGCCCCTTTTTGTCCCTGAAAAACTCTCTTGGACTCAATTTCTATCGCATTGTAGACAGAAAAACTTGTCCTCACACCTCAACCCACTGCAACTTGGCCTGTGCGTCATTGTCAATAGCATTCTCATAAAGCCTGAAGGTCTTCTGAGTCATCTTCACAACCTGACTTGTAGTAGCTTTTGACTCTGTTGCCAGCTCTCTCCTTGAAGCATTTTCTTCCATATAGACTTTTGACAGCCTGGAGAAAATCTATTTTATTTTAAAAAGAATCTAAAAAGATTTTAGATTTTAAAAAGATTCCTATAGTGATATGGAAGTTTAGTGATAAGATGTTTTTCAACGATAGTGATATAGATGTTTCTCATCTGGATATAGTGATATGGATTATGTAGTGATATAGATGTTTTTCAACTCTTTCAACAGCAAGATTTACCAGCAGGTTCATGGCAGAATTATGACCATTAGTGTTGCTTGGGTGAAGGTGGGAGAGAGATTTCAGGGCAGGGTAATATCTTGAATTCAAAGCACTTAGATTTCTCGGTGTTCTAAGAGTAAATGGGCTCAAGTCTCATTTTTTCTAGACCCTAGAAATGTCTTTGTCCCAATCCTACCCAAAGTCCTAATTCTCAACTATAACTTAAAGGAAAATTATAGATACATAATGGACATGGCTTTTCTGTGAATTAGGAAAGTAAAGAGCAAGTTCAGGAATGTTTTTCAATAAGGGAGGGCCCTTTAAAGTATCCTGACTCTGATTTACTTGATTTTGTAAGCCCAGCTGAAAGAAGTGGTATTTCTTTTTTCTTTTTTTTAATTTTTATTTTTACTTTATTTTACTTTACAATACTGTATTGGTTTTGCCATACATTGACATGAATCCGCCATGGGTGTACATGAGTTTCGAATCCTGAACCGCCCTCCCATCTCCCACCCCATATCATCTCTCTGGATCATCCCCGTGCATCAGCCCCAAGCATCCTATATCCTGTATCGAACAAAGACTGGCGATTCGTTTCTTAAGAAGTGGTATTTCCTCTGAAAGAAAAGAAAGTGAAAGTTGCTCAGTCTTGTCCGACTCTTTGCGACTTCATGGACTATACCGTTCATGAAATTCTCCAGGCCAGAATACTGGAGTGGGTAGCCTTTCCCTTCTCCAGGGGATCTTCCCAATCCAGGGGTTGAACCCAGGTCTCCCGCATTGCAGGAGGATTCTACTGGGCTCCTTAGTACCTAGTTCATTTATCCATCCATCCATCCATCCAGCCAGCCAGCCAGCCAACCATCTGTCCACCTGTCTGTCTGCCTAGCCATCCTGTCATCTAATAAACTTTTTTTTGTTTTTTTTTAAGGAAAATAAATCTGCTATAGTCCAGACACTGTGCTGGGTTGTCTAAGAAACGTTAGTGACTTATAAACTTTCCAAATGTTGTGTAGTGATAGGCCAATGGCATCTCAGCCTTAAGTCTGACCACATCTGCTTGTCCAGTTAGAAGATAGTGAGGAACTCATTAGTTCTTTTACTCCCTGTTTTAAGTTTGTTGTATAACTGCGTGATGCTTTCTAAGAGTATTTGGGTCTCTCTTTGAACAAACTGTTGGCCTGTGATAGGCCAGTTCAAGAAGAGCATACAAAGTCATTCCTAGGAAATTTCCAGAATAAAAAATTCTCTGTGATCCTGATGATTCAAACTGGCCATCTGTCTTGTTCAAAGTCACTGGGAACTATGTTGCATCCTAAATTTTCATTCATTTGTTGCCTGACTTAGACTGATCTTTTAAAAACTTCACGGCACTTGTTATCACTTTCTTTCATGTTGGAGTAAAGTACAGTTTATGTCCTTTTTAAAAAAAAAAAAACAAAAACATTGAACCAGGTGGAATGAAGATTGGTTTTTAAATTTAAACTGGTTGATGGGAAAATAAATCTTTATGAAATGAACACCAAAAAAGATATGAAAGTAAATCTTTCCTAGAAGAATCTACAACATGTCTATAGGTTTAATTGTTCTTTCCTTTTTAGGCTTGTGCTTGGACATTCTCTCAGGTTATTCGCCTACATCAGATCAAATGAAACAATGGTGTATGAGGCTGGCCTCTTATGTGCTACCATTCTGTGCAAAAAGAAGGCACTGTCACTGTCAACTTATGGCCTAAGTAGTCATTTCCTTCAAAAGACGTTAGATGATTTTCCTTATTATATATCTGTTTATCTTTTACTTTGGCCTGATTGTTCTTTTTTGAATCTACATGTAACTGCAAACCATTTAGTAGAGAGGACTTTTTGAATCCTGTCTCTCAATTCTAACAACTATCTTTCTTGATGGATTCACTTGAGACAGAGACTTTCAGATTTTCCTGTTTAACAGTTAACTGGATTTTTGTTATTAGTTATCCACATCTCCACAGAGAAAGAACTTTTGATAGATGGAAAATAACTTTATATCAGAAGTTAATAAATGTAACTGGCTTACAAGTGACTAGGTAAGATAAATGAGAGTGGTATGGCAGCCTCTCTACCTGCCTATTACACCCATATCATCCTTGATGTATTTACAAAGCTATCTCTATGACTAAATGAATGGAAAATGACAAATGTGTTTATTTACCATTCCATGTTCTCCTAAATAAGGGGTTCAAATATTGGAATGGTACACTGTGGCAGGGTTGGGGTGTGTTGGATGGCTTTCTTGCCATTCTGAAAGATCTGCTTTATATGGGCAGTCTCTTTGCTAATTGCAATAGTAACAATGATAGTAATTAAAAACTACTACCATTTTTGGAGCACTTACCATGTGCTAGGCATTTTATGTACATTGTCTTCACAACAACAATGGAAAATAGATGTTATTATTTGCCTTCCAACGTAGTTTTGTGTGTGTGTGTGTGTGTGTGTGTGTATATATATATATATATATAGACATAGATATAGATATATATATAGCATGTGATAAGCCTATAATATTGATATAATTCCCTGGTGGCTGAGGCAGTAAAGATTCTACCTGCAATATTGAAGACCTGGATTCAATCCCTGGGTTGGGAAGATCCCCTGGAGAAGGGAATGGCAACCCATTCCAGGATTCTTGCCTGGGAAATTTCATGGACAGAAGAGCCCAGTGGGCTACAGTGCATGGGGTCACAAAGAGTCAGACATGACTAACATTTCCATTGGTATAATTAGAGGGATTATTTGCATTAGGATTTTGACAGCTCCTTGTAGGAGTTCTTTATCAGTTGTCAAGCCAGCTCTAAACCCTCATAAAATTCTTGTGAGACAAGTTGGCAGCCAGCATCTTTATATAGGCAGGGCTTGAGCCCGATTCAGTTTTTTGCCTAGCACCTATGGTCAACAAAAGAGTCCAAAAGCAGTACATGGATGCAATCTCAAAAATGATCTCTGTTCGTTTCCAAGGCAAACCATTCAATATCACAGTAATCCAAGTCTGTGCCCCAACCAGTAATGCTGAAGAAGCTGAAGTTGAATGGTTCTATGAAGACCTATAAGACCTTTTAAAACTAACACCCAAAAAAAGATGTCCTTTTCATTATAGGGGACTGAAATGCAAAAGTAGGAAGTCAAGAAACACCTGGGGTAACAGGAAAATTTGGCCTTAGAATACAGAATGAAGCAGGGCAAAGGCTAATAGAGTTTTGCCAAGAGAATGCACTGGTCATAGCAAACACCCTCTTCCAACAACACAAGAGAAGACTCTACACACGAACATCACCAGATGGTCAAAACCAAAATCAGATTGATTATATTCTTTGCAGCCAAAGATGGAGAAGCTCTATCTCCAAAGTCAGCAAAAGATAGCAAAAGTTAGCAAAAACAAGACTGGGAGCTGACTGTGGCTCAGATCATGAACTCCTTATTACCAAATTCAGACTTAAATTGAAGAAAGTAGGGAAAACTGCTAGACCATTCAGGTATTACCTAAATCAAATCCCTTATGATTATACAGTGGAAGTCAGAAATAGATTTAAGGGACTAGATCTGATAGATGGAGTGCCTGATGAACTATGGACGGAGGTTCGTGACATTGTATAGGAGACAGGGATCAAGACCATCCCCATGGAAAAGAAATGCAAAAAAGCAAAATGGCTGCCTGAGGAGGCCTTACAAATAGCTGTGAAAAGAAGAGAAGTGAAAAGCAAAGGAGAAAAGGAAAGATATATGCATCTGAATGCAGAGTTCCAAAGAATAGCAAGAAGAGATAAGAAAGCCTTCCTCAGTGATCAATGCAAAGAAATAGAGGAAAACAACAGGATGGGAAAGACTAGAGATCTCTTCAAGAAAATTAGAGATACCAAGGGAACATTTCATGCAAAGATGGGCTTGATAAAGGACAGAAATGTTATGGACCTAAGAGAAGTAGAAGACATTAAGAAGAGGTGGCAAGAATACACAGAACTACACAAAAAAGATCTTCACGATCCAGATAATCACGATGGTGTGATCACTCACCTAGAGCCAGACATCCTGGAATGTGAAGTCAAGTGGGCCTTAGAAAGCATCACTACAAACAAAGCTAGTGGAGGTGATGGAATTCCAGTTCAGCTATTTCACATCCTGGAGATGATGCTGTGAAAGTGCTGCACTCAATATGCCAGCAAATTAGGGAAACTCAGCAGTGGCCACAGGAGTGGAAAAGGTCAGTTTTCATCTCAATCCCCAAAAAAGGCAATGCCAAAAATGCTCAAACTACTGCACAATTGCACTCATCTCACACGCTAGTAAAGTAATGCTCAAAATCCTCCAAGCCAGGCTTCAGCAGTACATGAACCATGAACTTCCAGATGTCCAAGCTGGTTTTAGAAAAGGCAGAGGAACCAGAGATCAAATTGCCAACATCTGGTGGATCATCGAAAAAGCAAGAGAGTTCCAGAAAGCCATCTATTTCTGCTTCATTGACTATGCCAAAGCCTTTGACTGTATAGATCACAATATACTGGAAAATTCTGAAAGAGATGGGAATACCAGACCACCTGCCTTGCCTCTTGAGAAACCTATATGCAGGTCAGGAAGCAACAGTTAGAACTGGACATGGAACAACAGACTGGTTCCAAATAGGAAAAGGAGTACATCAAGGCTGTATATTGTCACCCTGCTTATTTAACTTATATGCAGAGTACATCATGAGAAACGCTGGACTGGAAGAAGCCCAAGCTGGAATCAAGATTGTTGGGAGAAATATCAGTAACTTCAGATATGCAGATTACACCACCCTTATGGCAGAAAGTGAAGAGGAACTAAAAAGCCTCTTGATGAAAGTAAAAGAGCAGAGTGAAAAAGTTGGCTTAAAGGTCAACATTTAGAAAACCAAGATCATGGCATCTAGTCCCATCACTTCATGAAAAATAGATGGGGAAGCAGTGGATACAGTGGCAGACTTTATTTTTTGGGCTCCAGAATCACTGCAGATGGTGATTGCAGCCATAAAATTAAAAGATGCTTACTTCTTGGAAGGAAAGTTATGACCAACCTAGATAGCATATTCAAAAGCGGAGACATTACTTTGCCAACAAAGGTCCATCTAGTCAATGCTATGGTTTTTCCAATGGTCATGTATGGATGTGAAAGTTGGACTGTGAAGAAAGCTGAGTGTTGAAGAATTGATGCTTTTGAATTGTGGTGTTGGAGAAGACTCTTGAGAGTCCCTTGGACTGCAAGGAGTTCCAACCAGTCCATTCTAAACAAGATCAGTCCTGGATGTTCTTTGGAAGGACTGATGAAGCTGAAACTCCAGTACTTTGGCCACATCATGTGAAGTGTTGGCTCATTGGAAAAGACTCTGATGCTGGGAGAGATTGGGGGGAGGAGGAGAAGGGGACGACAGAGGATGAGATGCTGGATGGCATCACTGACTGGATGGACATGAGTTTGGGTGAACTACGGGAGTTGGTGATGGACAGGAGTTCCTGGAGTGCTGCGGTTCATGGGGTCACAAAAAGTTGGACATGACTGAGTGACTGAACTGAACTGAACTAACTCATTTGTAGAATGCAGTACATGGTAATAAAAAATAAAACTGAAAAACAATACAACCAGGATAATACAAATTCACTTTTCAGATTAGGTGGGGTCTCACTGGAATTCCTTCTAGGATATCTGAAGTACGTCCTTATCAGGCAGTGAGAAATGAAATAAAATTATAACAAATTTTAGCTTTCTTTTGATTAAAAAATTATTCATACTTTCAGTAGAATAGGCCAGCAGCTTCTCCCCAGGAGTAAGTCAGAGAATAAGTCAGGCAGAGCTGGAGTCTTCACTGGTTGCTGCACTCCTCCAGGCATGCTGGTCTCAGGACAGTGAGCTTGTTTTCCACATTCTACCTCCACAGCCATGGGCATCCTCCAGCTTTGCCCACAATCCTCAGGTAGCATTAATCAGCACCTCTCTGCTTCCAGACCAAGTTAGGACTTGTTGGCACATGGGATGAATTCAGGGAGTCACAGAAGACAAATTACTTGTTGGGACCCATGCGGGACTCATGGCATCCATCACAGTATATTTGTCACCTTCCTGTATTCTGGCCTTCACCCCTATGGCTCTACTGATGTGATATCGCTAGGGGCTTGGAATTTCCCAAGTGTAGGGAAACAGATTAATACTTTACCTAGCTCACAGTGATGCCATTTAAAATCCCCTACATTAGGATATTTAACTGTGAGAAATGTGACTACCAAAGTGAATATCTGTTAGTGAAATCTATATGAGATGCTAAATCTTAATCAGAGAGTTGCTTGGTGAGCATTAAAGTAGGGCAGGGGAATTAGCATAATGAGTTGAATACTCAAAGACCCCAGGTCATGTTAGTCTGACACTAGGACTCTTGTGGCCACCAACATGGGAAATTCTTAAGCCACAGCATTTCTGTCCCTGGAAGTTTCCTGACCTAACATGACTATTGCCTGCCGGAAGCTGTTGGATGATGCTTGAAAGTATTTCCCCTGGGCTCTGGCACCTCCCCAGTGCACTGCACTGAGCAGGCACTAAGAAAAAGAGAGTTAAACAAGCCACTATAGTGCATAGGTAAAATTACCTTTAATCCTGTATTCACCTTGGGAAGTGAGCGTATTTCTGAAATAAGATGCAAAGTAGGTTTTTTATTCATCTATTTATAGGATAAAGGTAGTAGTTTAAAATAAGCCAGAAAAAGAAAAGAATAGGAGTGGTTGGTTGTGGTGGGGTTCAAGTCTTTATAGATCTTTTTATTTCATTTAATGGCTTATTTATGTAGATGAGAGCTGTTTAAAAAAAACAAACAGATATTTCTAGAAGGTTTATATCTCCCTAATATTTAAAACTTCAGTTCAGTTTAGTCACTCAGCTGTGTCTCTTTTCAACCCCATGGACTGCAGCACACCAGGCCTCTCTGTCAATCACCAACTCCCAGAGCTTGCTCAAGCTCATGTCCATTGCATCAGTGATGCCATCCAACCATCTCATCCTCTGTCATCCCCTTCTCCTCCTGCCTTCAATCTTTCCCAGCATCAGGGTCTTCTCCAGTGAGTCAGTTCAAAGTATTGGAGTTTCAGCTTCAACATAAGTCCTTCCAATGAATATTCAGGATTGATTTCCTTTAGGATAGACTGGTTGGATCTCCTTGCAGTCCAAGGGACTCTCAAGAGTTGTCTCCAACACCACAGTTCAAAAGCATCAATTCTTTGGTGCTCAGCTTTCTTTATAGTCCAACTCTCACATCCATACATGACTACTGGAAAAAGTTCATGGTTTACATGCTGTTGAAGCCTGGCTTGGAGAATTTGATGATTTCTTTGCAGGCGTGTGAGATGAGTGCAATTGTGTAGTAGTCTGAGCATTCTTTGGCATTGCCTTTCTTTGGGATTGGAATGAAGACTGATCTTTTTCAGACCTGTGGCCACTGCTGAGTTTTCCAATTTGCTGCCATATTAAGTGCAGTGCTTTCACAGCATCATCTTTTAGGATCTGAAATAGCTCAACTGGAGTTCCATCACCTCTACTAACTTTGTTCGTAGTGATGCTTTCTAAGGCCCACCTGACTTCACATTCCAGGATGTCTGGCTCTGGGTGAGTGATCACACCATTGTGGTTACCTGGGTCATGGAGATCTTTTTTGTATAGTTCTTCTGTGTATTCTTGCCACCTCTTCTTAATATTTTCTGCTTTTGTTAGGTCCATACCATTTCTGTCATTTATTTTACCCATCTTTGCATGCAGTGTTCCCTTCATAGCTCTAATTTTTTTGAAGAGAGCTCTGATCTTCCCATTCTATTGTTTTCCTCTATTTCTTTGCATTGATCACTAAGAAAGGCTTCCTTATCTCTCCTTGCTATTCTTTGGAACTCTGCATTCAAATGGGTATATCTTTCCTTTTTTCCATATCCTTTAGCTTCTCTTCTTTTCACAGTTATTTGTGAGGCCTTCTTAGATAGCCATTTTGCCTTTTTGCATTTTTTTCTTGGTCACGGTCTTGATCCCTGCCTCCTGCACAATGTCACGACCCTCCGTCCATAGTTCTTCAAGCACCCAGTCTATTAGATCTAGTCCTTTAAATCTATTTCTCACTCCCACTGTATAATTATAAGGGATTTGATTGAGGTCATACCTGAATGGTCTAGTGGCTTTCCCTACTTTCTTCAATTTAAGTCTGAATTTGGCAATAAGAAGTTCATGATCTGAGCCACAGTCAGCTCCTGGTCTTGTTTTTGCTGAAAGATGAACTCCCCAGGTCAGTGGGCACCTGGGCACCAAGAGCTTTTCCATCTTTGGTTGCAAAGAATATAATCAGTCTGATTTCAGTATTGACCATCTGGTGATGTCCATGTGTAGAGTTTTGTATTGTTGGAAGAGGGTGTTTGCTCTGACCAGTTCATTGGCAAAACTGTTAGCTTTTGCCGTGCTTCATTCTGTACTCCAAGGCAAAATTTGCCTGTTACTCCAGGTATTTCTTACTTCCTACTTTTGCATTCTAGTCCCCTATAATGAAAAGGACATCTTTTTTTGGATGTTAGTTCTAGAAGGTCTTATAGGTCTTCATAGAACCATTCAACCTCATCTTCTTCAACATTACTGGTCGGGACATAGACATGGGTTACTGTGATATTGAATGGTTTGCCTTGGAAATGAACAGAGATCAATCTGTCATTTTTGAGATTGCTTCCAGGTACTGCATTTTGGACTCTTTTGTTGACTATGATGGCTACTCCATTTCTTCTAAGGGATTTTTGCCCCCAGTAGTAGATACAGTGGTCATCTGAGTTAAATTCACCCATTCCAGTCCATTTTAGTTTGCTGATTCCTAAAATGTCGATGCTCACTCTTGCCATCTCCTGTTTGACCACTTCCAATTTGCCTTGATTCATGAACCTAACATTTCAGGTTCCTATGCAATATTGCTCTTTACAGCATAGGACTTTACTTCCATCGCCAGTCACATCCACAACTGGGTGTTGTTTTTTCTTTGGCTGTCTCTTCATTCTTTCTGGAGTTATTTCTCCACTGATCTCCAGTAGCATATTGGGTGCCCACTGACCTGGGGAGTTCATCTTTCAGTATCTTGTCTTTTTGCCTTTTCATACTGTTCATGGGGTTTGCAAGGCAAGAATACTGAAGTGGTTTGCTATTCCCTTCTCCAGTGGACCACATTCTGTCAGACCTCTCGACCATGACCCATCTGTCTTGGGCGGCCCTACACAGAATGGTTCATAGTTTTATTGAGTTAGACAAGGGTGTGGTTCATGTGATCAGATTAATTAGTTTTCTGTGATTGTGGTTTTCATTCTGTCTGCCCTCTGATGGAGAAGGATAAGAGTCTTATGGAAACTTTCTGATAGGAGAGACTGACTGAGGGGCAAATTGGGTCTTGCTCTGATGCCATGCTCAGTAAATCTTTAATCCAATTTTCTGTTGAAGGGCAGGGCTGTGTTCCCTCCCTGTTATTTGACCTGAGGCAAACTATGGTGGAGGTAATGAGGATAATGGCAGCCTCCTTCAAAGTTCCCATGCACACACTATTACACTCAGTGCCCCCAAATCTGAAGCAGGCCACCACAGACCCATGCCTCCGCCAGAGACTTCTGGACACTCACGGGCAAGTCTGGGTCAGTCTCTTATGGGGTCACTGCTCCTTTCTCCTGGGTTCTGGTGTGCACAGGGTTCTGTTTGTGCCCTCCAAGAGTCTGTTTCTCCAGTGTGTAAGTTCTGGTGGCTCTATGGTGGGGTTAATTGTGACCTCCTCCAAGATGGCTTATGCCATACCTAAGAATACTGCTCCTAGAGCCCCTGCCCCTGCAGCAGTCGACTGCTGACCCATACCTCCTCAGGAAACACTCAAACCCAGTTCTCTCTCAGTCTCTGCGGGGTGTCTGGGTCCTGGTACACACAAGGTATGTTTGAGCCCTCTGAGCTCTGGTAGGTATGGGGTTTGATTCTAAACGTGATTTTGCCCCTCCTACAGTCTTGCTGTGGTTTCTTCTTTGTCCTTGGATGTGGGGTAGCTCGTCAAAGTTGCTCCAGCACCATGCAGCCACTGCTCCAATGCTGTGCAGCTACTGCTCCAGCACCTATGGTCTTTCTGGGGCTTCTCTGCTCTTGGACATGGGGCATCTCCTTACAGTAACTCCAGCACTGCTCAGCTGCTCGATACAGAGAGATCCATAATGGACATCTTCATTTATGCAATTTTTTAAAGAACTAGTCAGTAGCTCTCATGCCAGATTTTGGGTAACATTTTGTACACGACTGAGCGACTTCACTTTTCAATTTCACTTTGTACTATTACTTCAACTGTTCAGTTCAGTTCAGTTCAGTTGCTCAGTCATGTCCGACTCTTTGCGACCCCATGAATCGCAGCACGCCAGGCCTCCCTGTTCATCACCATCTCCCGGGGTTCACTCAGACTCACGTCCATTGAGTCTGTGATGCCATCCAGCCATCTCATCCTCGGTCGTCCCCTTCTCCTCCTGCCCCCAATCCCTCCCAGCATCAGAGTCTTTTCCAATGAGTCAACTCTTCTCATGAGGTGGCCAAAGTACTGGAGCTTCAGCTTTAGCACCATTACTTCCAAAGAAATCCCAGGGCGGATCTCCTTCAGAATGGACTGGTTGGATCTCCTTGCAGGCCAAGGGACTCTCAAGAGTCTTCTCCAATACCACAGTTCAAAGCATCAATTCTTCAGCGCTCAGCCTTCTTCACAGTCCAAACTCACATCCATACATGACCACCGGAAAGACCATAGCCTTGACTAGACGGACCTTAGTCGACAAAGTAATGTCTCTGCTTTTGAATATGCTATCTAGGTTGCTCATAACTTTTCTTACAAGGAGTAAATGTCTTTTAATTTCATGCCTGCAGTCACCATCTGCAGTGATTTTGGAGCCCCAAAAAATAAAGTCTGACACTGTTTCCACTGTTTCCCCATCTATTTCCCATGAAGTGATGGGACCGGATGCCATGATCTTCTTTTTCTGAATGTTGAGCTTTCAGCCAACTTTTTCGCTTTCCTCTTTCGCTTTCATTAAGAGGCTTTTTAGTTCCTCTTCACTTTCTGCCATAAGGGTGGTGTCATCTGCATATCTGAGGTTATTGATATTTCTCCTGGCAATCTTGATTCCAGCTTGTGTTTCTTCCAGTCCAGCGTTTCTCATGATGTATTCTGCATAGAAGTTAAATAAGCAGGGTGACAACATACAGCCTTGACGTACTCCTTTTCCTATTTGGAACCAGTCTGTTGTTTTATGTCCAGTTCTAACTGTTGCTTCCTGACCTGCATACAGATTTCTCAAGAGGCAGGTGAGGTGGTCTGGTATTCTCATCTCTTTCAGAAGTTTCCACAGTTGATTGTGATCCACACAGTCAAAGGCTTTGGCATAGTCAATAAAGCAGAAATATATGTTTTTCTGGAACTCTCTTGCTTTTTCGATGATCCAGCGGATGTTGGCAATTTGATCTCTGGTTCCTCTGCCTTTTCTATAACCAGCTTGAACATCAGGAAGTTCACGGTTCACATATTGCTGAAGCCTGGCTTGGAGAATTTTGAGTATTACTTTACTAGCATGTGAGATGAGTACAATTGTGCGGTAGTTTGAGCATTCTTTTGCATTGCCTTTCTTTGGAATTGGAATGAAAACTGACCTTTTCCAGTCCTGTGGCCACTACTGAGTTTTCCAAATTTGCTGGCATATTGAGTGCAGCACTTTCACAGCATCATCTTTCAGGATTTGAAATAGCTCCACTGGGATTCTATCACCTCCACTAGCTTTGTTTGTAGTGATGCTTTCTAACGCCTCCCTGACTTCACTTTCCAAGATGTCTGGCTCTAGATTAGTGATCACATCATCATGATTATCTGGGTCGTGAAGATCCTTTTTGTACAGTTCTTCCGTGTATTCTTGCCACTTCTTCTTAATATCTTCTGCTTCTGTTAGGTCCATACCATTTCTGTCCTTTATCGAGCCCATCTTTGCATGAAATATTGCTTTGGTATCTCTACTTTTCTTGAAGAGATCTCTAGTCTTTCCCACTCTGTTGTTTGCCTCTATTTCTTTGCATTGATCGCTGAAGAAGGCTTTCTTATCTCTTGTTGCTATTCTTTGGAACTCTGCATTCAGATGCTTATATCTTTCCTTTTCTCCTTTGCTTTTCCCCTCTCTTCTTTTCACAGCTATTTGTAAGGCCTCCCCAGACAGCCATTTTGCTTTTTTGCATTTCTTTTCCATGGGGATGGTCTTGACCCCTGTCTCCTGTACAATGTCACGAACCTCCGTCCATAGTTCATAAGGCACTCTATCTATCAGATCTAGGCCCTTAAATCTATTTCTGACTTCCACTGAATAACCATAAGGGATTTGATTTAGGTCATACCTGAATGGTCTAGCGGTTTTGCCTATTTTCTTCAATTTAAGTCTGAATTTGGTAATAAGGAGTTCATGATCTGAGCCACAAAACACTCATCTTCAAGTACATGAGGGAAGCAGAGCCACCAGAAATGATGACACTAAGCCCTGGAGATCCTGGTTAAAGGATAACTCATGAGAGTACAGTAAACTCATTTTGTTTCATTCTATATTTATTGAGTACCTGTGCCCAGACAGGCACTGAGGGTGCAAAGATAAATAACACATGGCTCCTGCCCTCGAGAGGCCATAGTCCAGGCAGGGACTTTCACCTAAGCACTTACAGTCCTGTATAATATACCTGAAGTTCTAAAGTTGTGTAAGGCATGATGATAATACAGAGATAGGAGAACATAATTCTACTGGGAGTGATCAAAGAAGGCTTTCCAGAAAAGGTGACCTATTAACTGAGTTTAGAGTAATGAATAGCTTTAACCATGGCTTTAAGCTGTTACCTCTTTCCACCACACCCCTGCTTCATGAACCTTGTGCTACCTACTTTGCCACTCTTAACTAAACCATAGACTTTTCCTTAATTGCAATGCCCTCCATCTGTCAGTTCAGTTTAGTTCAGTCACTCAATCATGTCTGACTCTTTGCAACCCCATGCACTGCAGCACACCAGGCTTCCCTGTCCATCACTAACTCCCAGAGCTTGCTCAAACTCATGTCCATTAAGTCGGTGGTGCCATCCAACCCTCTCATCTCTGTCATCCCCTTCTCTTTCTTCCTTCAATCTTTCCCAGCATCAGAGTCTTTTCCAATGAGTCCGTTCTTCACATCAGGTGGTCAAAGTATTGGAGCTTCAGTTTCATCATCAGTCCTTGCAATGAATATTCAGGACTGATTTCCTTTAGGATGGACTGCTTGGATCTCCTTGCAGTCCAAGGGACTCTCAAGAGTCTTCTCCAACACCACAGTTCAAAAGCATCAATACTTTGGCAGTCAGCTTTCCTTATGGTCCAACTCTTATATCCATACATGACAAGAAAATGCACTGGTTGTAGCAAACACCCTCTTCCAACAACACAAGAGAAGACTCTTCACATGGACATCACCAGATGGTCAACACTGAAATCAGATTGATTATATTCTCTGCAGCAAAAGATGGAGAAGCTCTATACAGTCAACAAAAACAAGACCAGGAGCTGACTGTGGCCCAGATCATGAACTCCTTATTACCAAATTCAGACTTAAATTGAAGAAAATAGGCAAAACCGCTAGACCATTCAGGTATGACCTAAATCAAATCCCTTATGATTATACAGTGGAAGTCAGAAATAGATTTAAGGGCCTAGATCTGATAGATAGAGTGCCTTATGAACTATGGACGGAGGTTCGTGACATTGTACAGGAGACAGGGATCAAGACCATCCCCATGGAAAAGAAATGCAAAAAAGCAAAATGGCTGTCTGGGGAGGCCTTACAAATAGCTGTGAAAAGAAGAGAGGGGAAAAGCAAAGGAGAAAAGGAAAGATATAAGCATCTGAATGCAGAGTTCCAAAGAATAGCAACAAGAGATAAGAAAGCCTTCTTCAGCGATCAGTGCAAAGAAATAGAGGCAAACAACAGAGTGGGAAAGACTAGAGATCTCTTCAAGAAAAATAGATATATCAAGGGAACATTTCATGGAAAGATCGGCTCGATAAAGGACAGAAATGGTATGGACCTAACAGAAGTAGAAGATATTAAGAAGAGGTGGCAAGAATACACGGAAGAACTACATAAAAAAGATCTTCACGACCCAGATAATCATGATGATGTGATCACTAATCTAGAGCCAGACATCTTGGAAAGTGAAGTCAAGTGGGCCTTAGAAAGCGTCACTATGAACAAAGCTAGTGGAGGTGATGGAATCCCAGTGGAGCTATTTCAAATCCTGAAAGATGATGCTGTGAAAGTACTGCACTCAATATGCCAACAAATTTGGAAAACTCAGCAGTGGGCACAGGACTGGAAAAGGTCAGTTTTCATTCCAATTCCAAAGAAAGGCAATGCAAAAGAATGCTCAAACTACCACACAATTGCACTCATCTCACATGCTAGTAAAGTAATGGCCAAATTCTCCAAGCCAGGCTTCAGCAATACGTGAACCGTGAACTCCCCATTGTTCAAGTTGGCTTTAGAAAAGGCAGAGGAACCAGAGATCAAATTGCCAACATCTGGTGGATCATCGAAAAAGCAAGAGAGTTCCAGAAAAACATCTATTTCTGCTTCATTGACTCTGCCAAAGCCTTTGACTGTGTGGATCACAATAAACTGTGGAAACTTCTGAAAGAGATGGGAATACCAGACCATCTGACCTGCCTCTTGAGAAACCTATATGCAGGTCAGGAAGCAACAGTTAGAACTGGACATGGAACAACAGACTGGTTCCAAATAGGAAGAGGGGTACGTCAAGGCTGTATGTTGTCACCCTGTTTATTTAACTTCTATGCAGAGTACATCGTGAGAAACGCTGGACTGGAAGAAACACAAGCTGGAATCTAGATTGCCATGAGAAATATCAATAACCTCAGATATGCAGATGACACCACCCTTATGGCAGAAAGTGAAGAGGAACTAAAAAGTCTCTTAATGAAAGTGAAAGAGGGGAGCGAAAAAGTTGGCCTAAAGCTCAAGACTCAGAAAACAAATATCATGGCATCCGGTCCCATCACTTCATGGGAAATAGATGGGGAAACAGTGGAAACAGTGTCAGACTTTATTTTTTTGGGCTCCAAAATCACTGCAGATGGTGACTGCAGGCATGAAATTGAAAGATATTTACTCCTTTTAAGAAAAGTTATGAGCAACCTAGATAGCATATTCAAAAGCAGAGACATTACTTTGTTGACTAAGGTCCGTCTAGTCAAGGCTATGGTCTTTCCGGTGGTCATGTATGGATGTGAGAGTTGGACTGTGAAGAAGGCTGAGCGCCAAAGAATTGATGCTTTTGAACTGTGGTATTGGAGCAGACTCTTGAGAGTCCCTTGAACTACAAGGAGATCCAACCAGTCCATTCTGAAGGAGATCCGCCCTGGGATTTCTTTGGAAGTAGTGATGCTAAAGCTGTAAGTTCAGTACTTTGGCCACCTCATGTGAATAGTTGACTCATTGGAAAAGACTCTGATGCTGGGAGGGATTGGGGGCAGGAGGAGAAGGGGACGACCAAGGATGAGATGGCTGGATGGCATCACGGACTCGATCGACTTGAGTCTGAGTGAACTCCAGGAGATGGTGATGAACAGGGAGGCCTGGCGTGCTGCGATTCATGGGGTCGCAAAGAGTCAGACACGACTGAGCGGCTGAATTGAACTGAATTGAACTGAACTGACCTTTGTTGGCAAAGTAATGTCTCTGTTTTTTAATATGCTGTCTAGGTAGATCATAGTTTTTCTTCCAAGGAGCAAGCGTCTCTTAATTTCGCGGCTGCAGCCACCATCCACATTGATTTTGGAGCCCAAGAAAATAAAGTCTGTCACTGTTTCTGTTATTTCCTCATCTATTTGCCATGAAATGATGGGACCAGATGCCATGATCTTCATTTTAAGTTTTAAGCCAAGTTTTTCCACTTTCCTCTTTCACTTTCATCAAGAGGCTCTTTTGTTTATAGCTTAAAAAAAAAGGAAAAAAAACCTTACTTGTCTTTCAAGGCCTATCTCTAGCACACTCTAAACCAGAGGTCAGAAAACTACAGCTTGTGAATCAAATTTGGTCCACTATCAGCTTTTATAAATAAACTTTTATTGGAACACAGTTATACTCATTCATCTATCACATTATAGTGACCTTGGGATTACAATGGCAGTATTAAGCAGTTGTTTCAGAGAAGGCATGGTCTCTAAAACGATGTGTCCTTGAGATAATTGTTTTTCAACTTTCATGTTTCAATTTCTTTATGAGTCACATGGTAGTAACTATAAAAGCTGCAGCATGTTTTTATAATGATTAAATATATTTTAATCATTATAATGATTAAATAATCTTATAATGATCAAAAGTATGTTTGGTGGATCTGTGATGGGGCACCCTGATCCCTCTTCTGAATGATGATCTATTTCTTCAGTTTTCAAAAGACAGTGCTTACAACCTTCTGCTGTAGTGGAAGAAAACTTTACCTCAGGACATGACACATTTATGGGGCAGCCCCCATCTAATGACTAATTACCCTGAGAAGTATAGACTTACCCCCCTTACCCCTCAACTCGGATCTGTACTAGCACCAGAGGGCCCCATGATCATGGAAATTCAGCCTTTTCCTGAGTTCAATCTGGTTCCTTCCCTAGGTTCCTTCCATAAGTGTTGATCTCAAGAGCACTTCTTAAACTCCTTCTCAGGGTCTGCATTCAGTGATTCCCAGCTGTGATAGTAGATACCAGGATTGGTCCCCCAGTTAGACACTAAGATGGCATTTTGGGGCTGATCACTTTCTCCTGGCTGCCGCTGCAGGTGCTGTCGCTGGTGCTGAACACACATAGTCCAGAGAGCTGTGCCGGTGTTTCACCAGTGGTGGCTTACTAGTGGAAGGGGATGTGCTGGCTGATGCTGTGTGTCAGGCATTTGAGAAATAAGAGGAAAATAGTGATCTCAGGAACAGTGGACTCTCTAGCCATTGTAAAGTTCCACTGATGTCTTGGAAATGGGTAATAAAAGAGCTGAGATGGATTTATCAACAATTAAATGCTAAGTGTAAAGACCAGAGGGCCTCACTGGAAACATAAAAAAAGCTCTTTCATTTTAAATTGAGGGTAAGAGGTCCAAATATGAGGACCAAAGGCAAGGATTTAATGGTAAGAGTAGCTGAGGCAGGTTTGTTATGCCAGGGTTGGGAAAAGTGGGCCTCTGGTACAAGGAATGGCTGTATCTCTGTTGATTCCCCCTCACCTCGCCCCCAGGAATCTTTAATCTCCAGGTTATCCTGAACTCCCACCCCCCGAAGCCTGCAAAAATGTCCCACTCAACCTCTGTGTTAAGGGTTAGATACACACCCACAAACACACACACACACACACATTTGATGCTTAAATTTAATCTTCTGTACTCATTCAAGATCTCCTCCATCTCCTCTCCCAATCACCAGGTCAGTAACTAGGATTAAATCACAAAATACTTCTGCCAAGGACCTACTAGAACTGCTAAGGGAGAAAAAGAACTGTACTCCTATAGTCTTTTATTTCAAGACTAATAAACTGGGGAAATAGGCATGGGACTGGATTCTGAGGGTACTTGACCAAAGTAGGTGGAAGATAAATTTGGATATAAGAGAGTTTACCAATATGAGAACATTTGCCTGCAATACAGGATGTAATCATATCCTGTAGAAGGAATGTGAGCATGTCGTAGGCTAGTTGCTAGAAACAGGGAAAAAGCATCGCCACATACCGAGATAGAAATGATGGAATTGATGTGCCAGACGGCTTTACATAATACAGAAAGGAAGAGTGTGTTCAACAGCTCTTCTCCCTTGATCAATTTGACAGTAAATGACATGCACAGGAATCCAAGCCTAGTTTTATTATTTTTAAATCATTCTGAAGATCTACAAATCAGTCAAGAGGATGCAGATTTGTCTCAAGAATAGGATGCCAAGAATGACCCATAGGGACACAGTAGTCTAGACACACTGAGAGATTCTCAGACCACTGAGAGTTTTGCTGGATCCAAATAATTGTAGTTCCTGGAATCCTGTTACCTCCTATCACCACATCCCCAACTAGGTATCCCTGTACCTGTCCTAGGTATGTAGATTTGTGGCTCTGGCTTATGAGACCCCATTATGCAGGGCAGCCCTGTATGATTATGCCTGGCTATGAGATAGGGCCCATCATTTACAAGGACAAAGTGTAACAAGGGAAGAAAAAGAGGAAGCTGGGTGCCCCTTGTGTGATCATCAATTTCAGAACTATTCTTCTTTAATAATAGAAGTAATTTTTGCTTAGGAAGAAGTCTCTGAGCTTTCTCTTTTCTGGACTCCATCTATAGTATCTACCTATTTGCAGATTCCAGCATGTCAGGTTTTTTACATGAATTCTTTTCTGTTTTAAAAATCAGCAATGTATATAGCTTGGACATCCCTGCTGCTGCTGCTGCTAAGTCACTTCAGTTGTGTCCGACTCTGTGTGACCCCATAGACAGCAGCCCACTAGGCTCCTCTGTCCCTGGGATTCTCCAGGCAAGAATACTGGAGTGGGTTTCCATTTCCTTCTCCAATGCAGAAAACTGAAAAGTGTTATTTGGAATGTCAAGCTGAGAATGCTTCCTTTTAGATTAGCCAAGAGACCTTAGCCCACAAATAAATTATTTCCTGTCATTTGTTTTTAAATTCCATGGCCTTCATCATCCTGATTTCCCATGGGCAGAATTCATTTTCATACTGGTCACAATTTAAGGGGGGTTATAAAAGCTCTCTTATTTCCTGTTATATTAACTGACTTCATAGAAATATAGTCCTCAAAACTGTTTAAATTCCACTATAATCAACAATGTTGTAACTGTATGAATGGGGTTCAGAGTAGCACTGCATATTGCAATGCTGCCTAAATGCAAGGTTCAAGACAAGCCCAGGAGCCTGCTGTGAGAACTGAGTAAGTAAGTGTTAGTCTCTCTGCTGCTGCTGCTGCTGCTAAGTCGCTTCAGTCGTGTCCGACTCTGTGCAGCCCCATAGGCGGCAGCCCACCAGGCTCCCCCGTCCCTGGGATTCTCCAGGCAAGAACGCTGGAGTGGGTTGCCATTTCCTTCTCTGATGCATGAAAGTGAAAAGTGAAAGTGAAGTCGCTCAGTCATGTCTGACTCTTAGCGACCCCATAGACTGCAGCCTACCAGGCTCCTCCATCCATGGGATTTTCCAGGCAAGAGTAATGGAGTGGGTTGCCATTGCCTTCTCAGTCGTGCCTAACTCTTTGCGACCCCATGGACTGCAGCCCATCAGGCTCCTCTGTCCATGAGATTTCCCAGGAAAGAATACTAGAGTGGGTTGGCATTTACTTCTCCAGGGGATCTTCTCAACCCAGGGATCAAACCTGGGTCTCCTGCACTGCAGGCAGATTCTTTACCAACTGAGCTACAAGGGAAGCCCTAGCCAGTCTTAAATCCCATTACACTGGAATCTGAGTTATCAAAGGACTGTGTTACCATCATTTCATTCCATGTTTAGGAAACTAGTCTTTGGTTGCACGTGAAACTCTCCCTGTATTTCTCATTTACCATAGAATAACCAATTAGATTCTCTCTTTACTCCTTGTCTAGAGTGGAAATCATTGTTATAATGGGGAGCAGGAAGTCCATGAAAAAGAGTATAAGAGGAGAGCCAAGGGAAGGGGCTCAGCTAATAAGGATAAACACGTTTGCAGATAAAACAGTTTGCTCAAATAAAAAGCCAAATAGAGAGATGGAGAGAATTTAAATTAATTGCCAAAGGTCCTAGGATCTTAGAGAACCAGCGTTCCTCTCACCTCCCTCCCCATCCCATCCCTCTTGAACAGAACATCTAATGTTTGTTTATCTTATTCCCTTCATCTGAAAAATGCAAAGTACAATGCTTGCCTTGCCCATCTCCTTGGCTGATTGTAAAACCCAAATTTACATTTCCAAAGACTGCATTATACATACTGTGCTCTAGGAAGGCACTTGGTTTTTATTATGGGTTTCTGAGTGTGTATAAATCCTGCCTCAGAATCTTTTGGGAAAGAAGTGGGTATAAAAGTATATAGAATTGAATTAATATTTATGAGACATACCAAGAATAGAAGAGCTTCTGCTTGACGATTTTGCCTGGTTGCAATACTGGTGCTGTTATTATAGAACTGAAGATGTCCCAGTTGACCAGACTCCACTGGAGGAGCTGTGGTTTTGGTGAAGAATGTGGTTGGTCCAGATCACATCCATCCATGATGTCCAGTAGCTTGGGTTTCTTTTTGGTTACCTCTCAGTTGAGTGAGATTTCTCTGGAATCACATGGTTCTATAGTTTAGGAAAAGACAATGTCAACTAAAAAAGAATTCCTACTCCATTTGTTTTGTTTTTCTACATCAGTATCCAGATTTAGCTGTTCATTGGCAAGACTGGCCCATTTCTTAAAATTTTTATTGATGTATTTATTATTATTATTTTGGTTGTGCTGGATCTTCATATCTATGCATGGGCTTTCTCTAGTTGCATGAAGTGGGGCTACTCTCTTTTTGTGGTGCTTGAGCTTCTCATTGTGGTGGCTTCTCTTGTTGTGGAGCACAAACTCTAGGGTGCACAGGCTTCAGTAGTTGCAACTCATGGGCTCTAGAGTGTGGTCTCGGTAGCTGTGGCACATGGCCTTAGTTGCCCCTCAGCATGTGGAATTTTCCTGGACCAGGGATTGTACTTGTATCCCTGTCACTGACAGGTGGATTCTTTGTGTGTGTGTGTGTGTGTGTGTGTGTGTGTGTGTCTTTTCATACAGTATTCTTTCCTTTTTATTCATAGGGGTTCTTTTAAAAAATTTTTATTATTTTAATTGGAGGCTAATTACAGTATTGTAGTAGTTTTTGCCATACATTGGCATGAATCAGCCATGGGTGTACATGTGTTCCCCATCCTGAACCACCCCCCACCTCCCTCCCCATCCCATCCCTCTGGGTCATCCCAGTGCACCAGCCATGAGCACTCTGTCTCATGCATCAAACCTAGACTGGCAATCTGTTTCACATATGATAATATACATGCTTCAGTGCTATTCTCTTAAATCATCCCACCCTCACCTTCTCCCACAGAGTCCAAAAGACTGATCTATACATCTGTGTCTCTTTTGCTGTCTTGCATACAGGGTTATTATTACCATCTTTCTAAATTACATATATATGCATTAGTATACTGTATTGGTGTCTTTCTTTCTGACTTACTTCACTCTGTATAATAGGCTCAAGTTTCATCCACCTCATTAGAACTGATTCAAATGTATTCTTTTTAATAGCTGACTAATATTCCATTGTGTATGTTTACTAATATATTATCCATTCATCTGCTGATGGATATCTAGGTTGCTTCCATGTCCTGGCTATTATAAATAGTGCTGCAATGAACATTGGGGTACACGTATCTCTTTCAATTCTGGTTTCCTTGGTGTGTATGCCCAGCAGGGGGATTGCTGGGTCATATGGCAGTTCTATTTCCAGTTTTTTAAGGAATCTCCACACTGTTCTCCATAGTGGCTGTACTAGTTTGCATTCCCACCAACAGTGTAAGAGGGTTCTCTTTTCTTCACACCTTCTCCAGCATTTATTGTTCGTAGATTTTAGGATAGCAGCCATTCTGACCGGCATGAGATGCTACCTCATTGTTGTTTTGATTTGCATTTCTCTGATAATGAGTGATGTTGAGCATCTTTTCATGTGTTTGTTAGCCATCTGTATGTCTTCTTTAGAGAAATGTCTGTTTACTTCTTTGGCCCATTTTTTGATTGAATCGTTTATTTTTCTGGAATCAAGCTGCAGGAGCTGCTTGTATATTTTTGAGATTAATTCTTTGTCAATTGCTTCATTTGCTATTATTTTCTCCCATTCTGAATGCTGTCTTTTCACCTTGGTTATAGTTTCCTTCGTTGTGCAAAAGCTTTTAATTTTAATTAGGTCCAATTTGTTTATTTTTGCTTTTATTTCCAGAATTCTGGGAGGGGGGTCAAAGAGGATCCTGATGTGATTTATGTCGGAGAGTGTTTTTCCTATGTTCTCCTCTAGGAGTTATATAGTTTCTGGTCTTACATTTAGATCTTTAATCCATTTTGAGTTTATTTTTGTGTATGGTGTTAGAAAGTGTTCTAGTTTCATTCTTTTACATGTGGTTGACCAGTTTACCCAGCACCACTTGTTAAAGAGATTGTCTTTTCTCCACTGTATATTCTTGCCTCCTTTGTCAAAGATAAGATGTCCATAGGTGTGTGGATTTTTCTCTGGGCTTTCTATTTTGTTCCATTGATCTACACTTCTGTCTTTGTGCCAGTACCATACTGTCTTGATGACTGTGGCTTTGTAGTAGAGCCTGAAGTCAGGCAGGTTGATTCCTCCAGTTCCATTCTTCTTTCTCAAGATTGCTTTGGCTATTTGAGGTTTTTTGTATTTCCATACAGATTGTGAAATTATTTGTTCTAGTTCTGTGAAAAATACCCTTGTAGCTTGATAGGGATTGCATTGAATCTATCGATTGCTTTGGGTAGTATACTCATTTTCACTATATTGATTCTTCCGATCCATGAACATGGTATATTTCTCCATCTATTTGTGTCCTCTTTGATTTCTTTCACCAGTGTTTTATAGTTTTCTATATATATAGGTCTTTTGTTTCTTTAGGTAGATATATTCTTAAGTATTTTATTCTTTTCATTGCAGTGGTGAATGAAATTGTTTCCTTTATTTCTCAGTCTGTTTTCTCATTGTTAGTGTATAGCAATGCAAGGATTTCTGTGTGTTAATTTTATATCCTGCAACTTTACTATATTCATTGATTAGCTCTAGTAATTTTCTGGTGGAGTTTTTAGGGTTTTCTATGTAGAGGACCATGTCATCTGCAAACAGTGAGAGTTTTACTTCTTCCCCGATCTGGATTCCTTTTATTTCTTTTTCTTCTCTGATTGCTATGGCCAAAACTTCCAAAACTATATTGAAGAGTAGTGGTGAGAGTGGGCACCCTTGTCTTTTTCCTGACTTTAGGGGAAATGCTTTCAATTTTTCACCATTGAGGATAATATTTGCTGTGGGTATGTCATATATAGCTTTTATTATGTTGAGGTATGTTCCTTCTATGCCTGCTTTCTGGAGGATTTTTATCATAAATGGATGTTGAATTTTGTCAAAGGCTTTCTCTGTATCTATTGAGATAATCATGTGGTTTTTATCTTTCAATTTGTTAATGTGGTGTATTACATTGATTGATTTGCGGATATTGAAGAATCCTTGTATCCCTGGGATAAAGCCCACTTGGTCATGATGTATGATCATTTTAATATGTTGTTGGATTCTGTTTGATAGAATTTTGTTAAGGATTTTTGCATCTATGTTCATCAGTGATATTGGCCTGTAGTTTTGTTTTTTTGTGGCATCTTTGTCTGGTTTTGGTATTAGAGTGATGGTGGCCTCATAGAATGCGTTTGGAAGTCTATCTTCCTTTGCAATTTTTTTGAAGAGTTTGAGTAAGATAGATGTTAGCTCTTTAAATTTTTGGTAAAATTCAGCTGTGAAGCCGTCTGGTCTTAGGTTTTTGTTTGCTGGAAGATTTCTGATTATAGTTTCAATTTCCGTGCTTGTGATGGGTCTGTTAAGAGTTTCTATTTTTTCCTGGTTCAGTTTTCAAAAGTTATAGTTTTCTAAGAATTTGTCCATTTCTTCCAAGTTGTCCATTTTATTGGCATTTAGTTGTGATAGTAGTCTCTTGTGATCCTTTGTATTTCTGTGTTGTCTGTTGTGATTTCCATTTTCATTTCTAATTTTGTGATTTGATTCTTCACCCTTTGTTTCTTGTTGAGTCTGGCTAATAGTTTGTCAATTTTGTTTATCTTCTCAGAGAACCAGCTTTTAGCTTTGTTAATTTTTGCTATGGTCTCTTTTGTCTCTTTTGCATTTATTTCTGCCCTAATTTTTAGGATTTCTTTCCCTCTTCTAACCCTGGGGTTCTTTATTTCTTCCTTTTTTGGTTGCTTTAAGTGTAGAGTTAGGTTATTCATTTGAATTTTTTTTTTTTTTTTGGTTCTTGAGGTAATCCTGTATTGCTATGAACCTTCCCCTTAGCACTGCTTTGACAGTGCCTCATAGGTTTTTTGTTGTTCTGTTTTCATTTTCATTTGTTTCTATGCATTTTTTGATTTCTTCTATGATTTGTTGGTTATTCAGAAGTGTGTTGTACAGCCTCCATATGTTGGAATTTTTAATAGATTTTTTCCTATAAAGTGCAGTTCAGTTCAGTCGCTCAGTCATGTCCAACTCTGTGCAAGCCCATGAATTAATTGCAGCGTGCCAGGCCTCCCTGTCTATCACCAGCTCCTGGAGTCCACCCAAACCCATGTCCATCAAGTCGGTGATGCCACCCAGCCATCTCATCCTCTGTCGTCCCCTTCTCCTCCTGTCCCCCAATCCCTCCCAGCATCAGAGTCTTTTCCAATGAGTCAACTCTTCGCATGAGATGGCCAAAGTATTGGAGTTTCAACTTTAGCATCAGTCCTTTCAGTGAACACCCAGGGCTGATCTCCTTTAGAATGGACTGGTTGGATCTCCTTGTAGTCCAAGGGACTCTCAAGAGTCTTCTCCAACACCACAGTTCAAAAGTATCAATTCTTCAGTGCTCAGCTTTCTTCACAGTCCAATTCTCACATCCATACATGACTACTGGAAAAACCATAGCCTTGACTAGACGGACCTTTGTTGGCAAAGCAATGTCTCTGCTTTTGAATATGTTATCTAGGTTGGTCATAACTTTCCTTCCAAGGAGTAAACGTCTTTTAATTTCATGGCTGCACTCACCATCTCCAGTGATTTTGGAGCCCCAAAAAATAAAGTTAGCCACTGTATCCAGTTTCCCCATCTATTTCCCATGAAGTGATGGGACCAGATGCCATGATCTTCGTTTTCTGAATGTTGAGCTTTAAGCCAACTTTTTCACTCTCCACTTTCACTTTCATTAATGGGGGTCTTAGTTCCTCTTCACTTTCTGCCATAAGGATGGTGTCATCTGCATATCTGAGGTTATTGATATTTCTCCCAGCAATCTTGATTCCAGCTTGTGCTTCTTCCAGCCCTGTGTTTCTCATGATGTACTCTGCATAGAAGTTAAATAAGCAGGGTGACAATATATAGCCTTGACGTACTCCATTTCTTATTTGGAACCAGTCTGTTGTTCCATGCCAGTTCTAATTGTTGCTTCCTGACCTGCATATGGGCATGTCAGGTGGTCTGTTATTCCCATCTCTTGAAGAATTTTCCACGGTTTATTGTGATCCACACAGTCAAAGGCTTTGGCATAGTCAATAAAGCAGAAATAGATGTTTTTCTGGGACTTTCTTCCTTTTATGATGATCCAGCAGATGTTGGCAATTTGATCTCTGGTTTCTGTGCCTTTTCTAAAACCAGCTTGAACATCTGGAAGTTCACAATTCACGTATTGCTGAAGCCTGGCTTGGAGAATTTTGAACATTACTTTACTAGCGTGTGAGATGAGAGCAATTGTGTGGTAGTTTGTGCATTCTTTGGGACTGGGATGAAAACTGACCTTTTCCAGTCCTGTGGCCACTGCTGAGTTTTCCAAATTTGCTGGCATATTGAGTACAGCACTTTCACAGCATCATCTTTCAGGGTTTGAAATAGCTCAACTGGAATTCCGTCACCTCCACTAGCTTTACTCATAGTGATGCTTTCTAAGGCCCACTTGACTTCACATTCCAGGATGTCTGGCTCTAGGTGAGTGATCATACCATTGTGATTATCTTGGTTATGAAGATCTTTTTTGTACAGTTCTTCTGTGTGTTCTTGCCACCTCTCTTAATTGACATCTAATCTTACTGCATTGTGGTCAGAAAAGATGCTTGGAATGATTTCATTTTTTTGAATTTACCAAGACTAAATTTATAGCTGAGGATGTGATCTATCCTGGAGAAGGTTTTGTGTACACTTAGAAAAAGGGGAAATTCATTGTTTTGGGGTAAAATGCCCTATAGATATCAATTAGGTCTAACTGGTCCATTGTATCATTTAAAGTTTGTGTTTCCTTGTTAATTTTCTGTTTAGTTGATCAATCCATAGGTGTGAGTGGGGTATTAAAGTCTCCCACTATTATTGT
This sequence comes from Capricornis sumatraensis, assembly GCF_032405125.1. NCBI lineage: Eukaryota > Metazoa > Chordata > Mammalia > Artiodactyla > Bovidae > Capricornis > Capricornis sumatraensis. Next base: position 56,458,998 of record NC_091074.1, read on the forward strand.
GTTACTGTTAATTTCCCCTTTCATACTTGTTAGCATTTGCCTTACATATTGCAGTGCTCCTATGTTGGGTGCATATATATTTATAATTGCTATATATGCTTCTTGGATTGATCTTTTGATCATTATGTAGTGTCCTTCTTTGTCTCTTTTCACGGCCTTTATTCTAAAGTCTATTTTATCTGATATGAGTATTGCTACTCCTGCTTTCTTTTGGTCTCCATTTTTGTGAAATATCTTTTTCCAGCCTTTCACTTTCAGTCTGTATGTTTCCTTTGTTTTGAGGTAGGTCTCTTGTAGACAGCATATAGAGGGTCTTGGTTTTGATTCCATTCAGCCAATCTTTGTCTTTTGGTTGGGACATTCAACCCATTTACATTTAAGGTAATTATTGATAAGTATGATCCCATTGCCATTTACTTTGTTGTTTTGGGTTCAAGTTTATAAACCTTTTCTGTATTTCCTGTCTAGAGAAGATCCTTTAGCATTTGTTGAAGAGATGGTTTGGTGGTGCTGAATTCTCTCAGCTTTTGCTTGACTGTAAAGCTTTTGACTTCTTCATATTTGAATGAGATCCTTGCTGGGTACAGTAATCTGGGTTGTAGGTTTTTCTCTTTCATCACTTTGAGTATGTCCTGCCATTCCCTTCTGGCCTGAAGAGTTTCTATTGAAAGATCAGCTGTTATCCTTATGGGAATCCCTCTTCCGACCATGGGGTTCTCCAGGCAAGAGTACTAGAATGATTTAAAATCATAGTATGTCTAAATAACAAGATATGTGTGATAATGGAGCTGGTGTAAACTTAGACTGAAATAATAGAAGTGTTCTGTTCAGATCAAGGAAGATAAGTTTCAACGTATTTATTGTTGTATTTTTAAAAAAATATTCTGACAGTTACAGGTGTCTTCCTTGAAATGAGGTATTGACCAGACAGAGGCAACAGACACATTTATTGTGGACCTACTATATACCAGGTTATGTGCTTGCTGTCATCCAAATCTCACATCTCTGTGAAACACTTTCAAAGAAGACTATAGCAACTGAACCTAGAGAGGTTAATAAGCTGTTTGTGGTAAAGCTGATATTTGATCTCAGATTATTGTTAACTCTAAAACTAATAGCCACATCACCACATCAGGCTCCCAAAGGGCTCTAACTTCTGAAGGGAGCTATCTGGGGGTGGGAATGAATGGATTTAGGTAAGAGTGGAAGAGAAAAAAAATTAACATTTATTAAATGTCTACTGTTTGCTGGACATTTTACATGCATAGTCTCAATTAGTACAATAAATCAACAAAATGTGTATTAATATATCTAAATTTTAATATGAGAAAACTGAGGTTCAAATGGCTAAATATAACCTAGGCATTTTGAATGTATAGAGATAGTGAATCACTAACTGGTGGGCTGCTGTCTGTGGGGTTCCACAGAGTCAGACACGACTGAAGCAACTTAGCAGCAGCAGCAGCATGTTATATAACAGGAACCAACGTAGTGTTACAGGTTAGTTATACTTCAAAAACAAACAAACCCATAGAAAAGGAGATCAGATTTGTGATTAACAGAGGCTGGGAGTAAGGGCAGGAATTAGAGAAGGCAGTCAAAAGGTACAAATTTCCAGTTATAAGATAAATAAATACTAGGGATATGATGGACATGAGTTTGAACAAACTCCAGGAGATAGTGAAGGACAGGGAAGCCTGATGTGCTGCAGTTCATGCAATTGCAAAGAGTCAAACACAATTTAGCAACTGAACAACATCAAGGGACATTAATGCACAACATGATAAATAATATTAACACTGCTGAATGTTATCTATGAAAATTATTAAGCAAGTAAAGCCTAAGAATTCTCACTGCAAGGAAAAATACTTTTTTTCTATTTCTTTAACTTTGTATATGTAGAAATAATGGATGTTCACTAAACTTATTTTGGTAACCCTTTCATGATATATGGAAGTCAAATCGCCATATTGTACACCTTAAACTCATACAGTGCTGTATGTCAGTTATATCAAAATAAAACTGGAAGCAAAAAAAAATAACTTACCCCAAATCACCTAATAAACAAATGGTAGTAGAGTCAAAACCAGGCTACTCATCCATTCGATTCTGTGTCCATGGTTTGCATTATTTCCCCAACTTTCAGATGTAACATATGGTACCCATATTGATTTTGCCCAGTCTGTAAATCAGTATCGTAATTAACTCATGTTTTTAAGAAAAAAAAATCTCACTTTTAAAAATAAGTGCAATTATTTAACTGGGAAAACCCTATCGCTAAGTCACTTCAGTCGTGTCCAACTCTGTGTGACCCCATAGACGGCAGCCCACCAGGCTCCCCATCCCTGGGATTCTCCAGGCAAGAACACTGGAGTGGGTTGCCATTTCCTTCTCCAATGCATGAAAGTGAAATGTGAAAGTGAAGTCGCTCAGTCGTGTCCAACTCTTAGCGACCCCATGGACTGCAGCCTACCAGGCTCCTCCATCCATGGGATTTTCCAGGCAAGGGTACTGGAGTGGGGTGCCATCGCCTTCTCCGGGGAAAACCCTATACAGAACCATAAATGAGAAACCAGTTGTGCCGCATCTACAAAAGAGAAACTAGCACCCCTTGCCATGAGGAAGAAGAAAGAATAAACATAAGTACATTATAAACAAAAGGATATTGGATGCTAGCTGTTGTTGCCTGCAGAAAGCTCTAACTCTGAGGTCTCCTTTTCTCTGTTAAAAAGTGAAATTGGCAAGGTTCCTAAGCCTTTTAGAACCAAAATGAGAAGGTCTGCTTGACTTGAAAAGAATTGAAGAATTCAAGTAGAAGTAATTTTCTCATTATAATTATATGTAATTCAATGCTGTTTAACACAGTGTCTGTGAGATAGCTAAAATCATCTTCTGAACCATCTAAAGACATCTTAGATTTCACTGGTTGCTCCACATCCAATATTTTTGAATATACTCTTTACCATTCTTTTTAATTGCCTTGAAGAATACTGGGATGATGAATCTGGTGAGGGAAAAAAAGGCTTAGGACAATCACCACCATTTCAAATTCTGGAGGGCTGACATGTGGGAGATAGTACTTATTATTTTATCCTCATGAAAGTTGAACTAGGACAAATTGTGTGATGCTTTGAAATACAACTTTCAGTTCAATGTAATATATAATATAAACATTAAAACTAACAAAATGAATTGTTGTTGTTCAAACAACTGAGTTCTTTGCTCATGAATATTGATAGTGGACCATCTTCCAAGATTGATATAAAAGAAATGATTTCTATTATTAGTATTTGGGGATTGGAGTCAAATTGAACTACGGTGTTGGTGAAGACTCTTGAGGGTCCCTTCAACTGGAAAGAGACCCAACCAGTCAATCCTAAAGGAAATAAGTCCTGGATATTCATTGGAAAGACTGATGCTGAAGCTGAAGCTCCAATATTTTGGCCACCTGATGCAAAGAACCGACTCATTAGAAAAGATCCTGATGCTGGGAAAGTTTGAAGGCAGGAGGAGAAGGGGATGACAGAGGATGAGATAGTTGGATGGCATCGCCGACTCGATGGACATGAGTTTGAACAAGCTCTGGGAGTTGGTGATGGACAGGGAAGCCTGGTGTGCTGCAGTCCCTGGGGTCACAAAGAGTCGAACATGACTGAGCAACTGAATTGAACGGAACTGAGAACTTTAAGATCATTTTCAACTCTCTCATTTTCTGTGACTCCATAATTACTGCTAGTAGCTCAAAGATCATTGGACATTTAAGATACTATAGCTGATGATCTTACTTAGACAAAGGTTTTTGAACCTCAGCACTATTGACATTTTTTGACTAGATAATCCTTTGACCTGTGCATTGTAGGATGTTTATCCACATCTCTGGCCTCTACCCACTACATACTACATGCACCCCTCAGTTGTGACAACCAAAATTGTCTTCAGGCATTACCAAATGTCCCCTAGGAAGCAGACCTCTCTTGGTTGAGAATTACTGTTCCAGACCCAGTTCTCTCTGTGCCTATTTGCTCTTCTGAGACAGTAATAAGTAGAAGTTTCTTAAATATTTATGTCTTATGCATTGTCCATTTGCACTTAATGCACTTAACAAACATCTACAAATCACCTTGCCAGATGCTGTATTAAGCACTGAGGCTACAGTGGTAAAGGGGGCATAGCCAGTCCTTACAGAGCTCTGTGGTGGATGGTTGGGATTTTAGAAGTTGAGGGAAGAAGATCCAGACCTGAATATGGTTTATCACTGTTAAACTGTGTTCCTGCCTGGTTCTGCCATTACTTTGTGAGCTTTGTAAAGGTGAGAAGTTGTCTTTTAAACCTGGGGATTCCCAGGGCTTACCTGAGTGCCTAGAATACAGGAGATTCTCAACAAATGTTTGGTGACTGAATGAGAGGGCAGGGGATTAGGTAAGGGCAGGAAGTGGTAACCTACCTAGCACAGTAAACCACCATCATAACATAATCACCCATGTTCAGTTGATTGGGGAAGAAGGAAAATTTATATAGTTTTTGTTAGGTCTTGTGGAACATTAATGTCATTGCATCTTTCCATAGTTTCATCATATGTTATTTTTATGGGCATTGTCCCTTATCCTAATATATCTAGGAATATTAAGAAAGATGAACCAGGCATGATCTACCACCTCTCTCTCTAGCACTTTACCTTAAGGTTGACAAGTAAAAATTTGACCCAGAAAATGATCAAAGCAATGCGTTTTGTTGTGGCTCATTTGAATTAGGCATTTTGAAAATTAGTTCAAATTTTTAAGCCAAAGGAGAATATACTGTCTCGCATAACCAAAAACATAATCTCACTGGCTTCTAGCAGAGCTTGGTTGCAGGTTCAATGTCTACCGCACACGGTTCTTTCTTTCTCTGCCTCCCCTTCTTCCATCCCTCCTTCACACAGACTCAGTTCTGTGAATTGGAATTAGGCATTTCGGTATATTTGGTTATATGCAGAGTACATCATGAGAGATGCTGGGCTGGAAGAAGCACAAGCTGAAATCAAGATTGCTGGGAGAAATATCAATAACCTCAGATATGCAGATGACACCACCCTTATGGCAGAAAGTGAAGAGGAACTAAAAAGCCTCTTGATGAAAGTGAAAGAGGAGAGTGAAAAAGTTGGCTTAAAGCTCAACATTCAGAAAATGAAGATCATGGCATCTGGTCCCATCACTTCATGGGAAATAGATGGGGAAACAGTGGATACAGTGTCAGACTTTATTTTTTGGGCTCCAAAATCAGCGCAGATGGTTTTTGCAGCCATGAAATTAAAAGATGCTTACTCCTTGGAAGGAAAGTTATGACCAGCCTAGATAGCATATTAAAAAGCAGAGACATTACTTTGCCAACAAAGGTCCATCTAGTCAAGGCTGTGGTGTTTCCAGTAGTCATGTATGAATGTGAGTTGGACTGTGAAGAAAGTTGAGCACCGAAGAATTGATGCTTTTGAACTGTGGTGTTGGAGAGGACTCTTGACAGTCCCTTGGACTGCAAGGAGACCCAACCAGTCCATTCTGAAGGAAATCAGCCCTGGGTGTTCTTTGGAAGGAATGATGCTAAAGCTGAAACTCCAGTACTTTGGCCACCTCATGTGAAGAGTTGACTCATTGGAAAAGACCCTGATGCTGGGAGGGATTGAGGGCAGGAGGAGAAGGGGATGACAGAGGATGAGATGGCTGGATGGCAGCACTGACTCGATGGACATGAGTCTGAGTGAACTCTGGGAGTTGGTGATGGACAGGGAGGCCTGGCGTGCTGCAATTCATGGGGTCACAAATAGCTGGACATGAATGAATGACTGAACTGAACTGAACTGAACTGATATCTCCTGCATATCAGACCATCATCCTAGGTAAGTGTTTTTAAAAAACAAATTATTTCCAATACCTATGAATCATGAATATGACTGTAATACTGTATGCCACAACATAAATGATTCATTCATTAGTATATAGGCTAACCTATATAATTGATATGTGGAGCAATTGTATTGATTACCATAAAGGAATCATATTACTGCTTCTTTATTATCAATGCATGAATTGTTATACCTGTAGATGAATATGAACTTCTTTTTCATGTTATCTTTTCATTTTTGATATCTAGTATCAATAATAACATCTAAAGTATTTTATATCATAAGATAATTTTTATACAGGTACTGATAGATGATTCATCTAATAAACAGATGATTCAAATTTATGGTATTGATATAGTACAGTACTGTAAATATAGTTTCTCTTCCTTATAATTTTATTAATAACATTTTCTTTTCTTTAGCTTACTTTATTGTAAGAATAAAGTATATACTGCATTAACATATGAAATAGGTGTTAACTGAGTGTTTATGTTAGTAATGCTTCTGGCCAACAGTAGTCTATTAGTAGTTAACTTTTGGGAGAGTCAAAAATTATACACAGATTTTTATTTTTTTATTTTATTTTGATTGATTTATTTATTTTAATTGGAGGCTAATTCTTTACAATACTGTGGTGGTTTTTGCCATACCTTCACATGTATCAGCCATGGGTATACATATGTTCCCCATCCTGAAGCCCCCTCCCACCTCCCTCCCCATCCTGTCTCTCAGGGTCATCCCAGTGCACCAGTCCCGAGCACCCTGTCTCATGCATCAAACCTGAACTGGTAATCTGTTTCACATATGATAATATACATGTTTCAATGCTGTTCTCTCAAATCATCCCACCTTCACCTTCTCCCACAGAATCAAAAAGTCTGTTCTTTACATCTGTGTCACGTTTGCTGTCTTGCATACAGGGTCATCGTTACCATCTTTCTAAATTCCATATATATGCGTTAGTAAAGCCTATGACTGTGTGGATCACAATAAACTGTGGAAAATTCTGAAAGAGATGGAAATACCAGACCACCTGACCTGCCTCTTGAGAAACCTATATGCAGGTCAGGAAGCAACAGTTGGAACTGGAAATGGAACAACAGACTGGTTCCAAATAGGAAAAGGAGTACGTCAAGGCTGTATATTGTTACCCTGCTTATTTAACTTATATGCAGAGTAAATCGTGAGAAACGCTGGGCTGGAAAAAGCACCAGCTGGAATCAAGATTGCTGGGAGAAATATCAATAACCTCAGATATGCAGATGACACCACCCTTATGACAGAAAGTGAAGAGGAACTAAAAACTTCTTGATGAAAGTGAAAGAGGAGAGTGAAAAAGTTGGCTTAAAGCTCAACATTCAGAAAACGAAGATCATGGCATCTGGTCCCATCACTTCATGGGAAATAGATGGGGAAACAGTGGAAACAGTGTCAGACTTTATTTTTTTGGGCTCCAGAATCACTGCAGATGGTGACTGCAGTCATGAAATTAATAGATGCTTACTCCTTGGAGGAAAGTTAGGTCTGACCAACCTAGATAGCATATTGAAAAGCAGAGACATTACTTTGCCAACAAAGGTCCATCTAGTCAAGGCTATGGTGTTTCCAGTAGTCATGTATGAATGTGAGAGTTGGACTGTAAAGAAAGTTGAGCACCAAAGAATTGATGCTTTTGAACTGTGGTGTTGGAGAGGACTCTTGAGAGTCCCTTGGACTGCAAGGAGATCCAACCAGTCCATTCTAAAGAAGATCAGTCCTGAGTGTTCTTTGGAAGGAATGATGCTAAAGCTGAAATTCCAGTACTTTGTCCACTTCATGCAAAGAACTGACTCATTGGAAAAGACTCTGATGCTGGGAGGGATTGGGGGCAGGAGGAGAAGGGGACGACAGAGGATGAAATAGCTGGATGGCATCGCCGACTCAATGGTCATGAGTTTGAGTGAACTCCAGGAGTTGGTGATGGACAGGGAGGCCTGGCATGCTGCAATTCATGGGGTCGCAAAGAGTCGGACACAACTGAGTGACTGAACTGAACTGAACTGATACTGTATTGGTGTTTTTCTTTCTGACTTACTTCACTCTGTATAATAAGCTCCAGTTTAATCCACCTCATGAGAACTGATTTCAAATGTATTCTTTTTAATAGCTGAGTAATATTCCATTGCGTGTATGTACCACAGCTTTCTTATCCTTTTGTCTGCCAATGGACATCTATGTTGCCCCATGTCTTATCTAGGTAAACAGTGCTGCGATGAACTTTGGGGCACACATGTCTTTTTCAGTTCTGGTTTCCTTGGTTTATACACAGATTTTTAATACTTGTGGGTTTGCCTCCAACCAACTCCTAAGTTGTTCAGGCATAACATCTCACATTGACTTCTATCGTGATTGCTGTGGGACTGGACATTGGTCCAACTGGGGCAAACACGGTGAAGAGTTGCTGTTTGGAAGGTTGCTTGGGTTCCCCATAACTTGAATTTAAGAGAGTATGAAGTCTAGAGCTGTTGTTGCCATCTTGTAGCCATAAGGAAAGAGATGCCAGAGAACTGAGTCTGTGTGAAGGAGGTATGGAAGGTTGGGGGTGAGGCGGGAGGAAAGGAGGGAGGGAGAGAGAAAGAACTGGGTGCTGTGGACATTAAACCTGCAATCAAGTTCTGCCAGAAGCCAGTGAAATTATGTTTTTGGTTATGTGAGACAATATACTCTCTGGCTTAAAAATTTGAACTAATTTTCTGCCACTTTCAACTCATAGTCTTTACTTCAGTTTAGTTCAGTTCAGTCATTCAGTCATGTCTGACTCTTTGCGACCCCATGAGCAGCAGCACGCCAGGCCTCCCTGTCCATCACCAACTCTCGGAGCCTATCCAAACTCATGTCCATTGAGTCAGTGATGCCATCTAACCATATCATCCTCTGTCGTCCCCTTCTCCTGCCCTCAATCTTTCCCAGCATCAGGGTCTTTTCAAATGAGTCAGCTCTTTGCATCAGGTGGGCAAAGTATGGGAGTTTCAGACTGATCTCCTTTAGGATAGACTGGTTGGATCTCCTTGCAGTCCAAGGGACTCTCAAGAGTCTTCTCCAACATCACAGTTCAAAAGCATCAATTCTTCAGCACTCAGCTTTCTTTATAGTCCAACTCTCACATCCATACATGACCTAAAAGCAAGTTACATTTTCTTCTTTTCTTGGCATATTATAGTATTATGTACGCTGTGACAATTTTGATGCTTGGGTGGAGGGTAGGGGGAGGGGATGATGAGAAAGCCTGAATTGGGGTTTTAGTATATATAATAAAACATTAGTTAGTATTTACTGAGTCCCTATTATATTCCATTGCACAAACAATTCTGAAAACACAAACCAACCTTATAAAAGGAAGTAGAAGAATTGCTTCTCTTAGATATTTAAAGATTTTTTCTTTCATTAGGACTAGATTTTTGTTATGGATATAATGAAAGGACTTTTGCATTTCATATGGACCATAAATGGTAAGTTCTTTCATTTATATGTAATATTAAAAATTGTCCCTTTACAAATATGCAGAGGAATTTTTGACATTTAAGTTTAACTTTATACACTCAAATACCACTATAAGACTTCTTTAGAACTTTTCTCTCCTTTAAAAAAATCATTATTGTATCATTTAACTTGAGTTTCAGTTAGCACTTGATATCCATATCTAAAGGAGCTCTAAGGATGTTATGGTAATATTTGGCTTTCTCCTAGGGTAGAGTCCAAATGTGATATGGCTTCTAGAATCATGGGCTCTATAGGCATGCACCAGCTGTTATAGTATATTGACTAGTATATCATTACCTGGGACCAGCATTTTCCTAACTTCAGAACCATGCTCAAGCCACTTGAGCTGTTCATTGATATTCTTGAGGAAAATCAACTTTTTTCTGTGGTCTTCAGAATTAACACCTAAATAATATTCGCTTAATCCTCTTTGTCTCATTGATGTGGCATAGTGAATATGTATAAAATAAACTATTTAGTTCAAGGCATAACAATTAACAAATAATTCCCCAAAATGTGTGCAGTCATGTCAACGATTCCCTATCCTAGTTTTTTATAAAAATTTTTATTTATTTGTTGAGGTATGGTTGATTTGCAATGTTGTATTAATTACTGCTGTACAGCAAAGTGATTCAGTTATATATATATACACACACATTCTTTTTAAAAACTATTCTTTTCCATAATGGTTTATCAGAGGATATTGAATGTATCAATAGTTCTCAGTGCTATATAGTATGATCTTGTCATTTATCCATTCTATTTATAAAAGCTTACATCTGCAACCCCAACCAGTGCTGTTGCCCTTGGCAACCATCAGGTTTTTCTCCATGTCTATGATTCTATTTCTCTTTAATAGGTAGGTTCATTTGTTGTATTTTAGATTCACATAAGTGATATCATATGGTATTTTTCTTTATCTTTTTTACTTACTATGATGATCTCTAGTTACATTCATGTTGCTGCAAATGGCATTAGTTTCTTCTTTTTCATGGCTGAGTAGTATTCCATTGCATATATGTACCATGGCCTCTTTATCCATTTATCTATTGATGGACTGTGAACTTCCAGATGTTCAAGCTGGTTTTAGAAGAGGCAGAGGAACCAGAGATCAAATTGCCAACATCCGCTGGATCATGGAAAAAGCAAGAGAGTTCCAGAAAAACATCTATTTCTGCTTTATTGACTATGCCAAAGCCTTTGACTGTATGGATCACAATAAACTGTGGAAACTTCTGAAAGAGATGGGAATACCAGACCACCTCAACTGCCCATATGCAGGTCAGGAAGCAACAGTTAGAACTGGAAATGGAACAACAGACTGGTTCCAAATAGGAAAAGGACTCCGTCAAGGCTGTATGTTGTCACCCTGCTTATTTAAATTCTATTCAGAGTACATCATGAGAAACACTGGGCTGGAAGAAGCACAAGCTGGAATCAAGATTGCTGGGAGAAATATCAATAACCTCAGATATGCAAATGATACCATCCTCATGGCAGAAAATGAAGAGGAATTAAAAAACCTCTTGATGAAAGTGAAAGAGGAGAGTGAAAAAGTTGGCTTAAAGCTCAACATTCAGAAAATGAAGATCATGGTGTTTGGTCCCATCGCTTCATGGGAAATAGATGGGGAAACCGTGGAAACAGTGTCAGAATCTATTTTGGGGGGGCTCGAAAATCACTGCAGATGGTGAATGCAGCCATGAAATTAAAAGATGCTTACTCCTTGGAGGAAAGTTATGAGCAACCTAGATAGCATATTCAAAAGCAGAGACATTACTTTGCCAACAAAGTCCACCTGGTCAAGGCTATGGTTTTCCAGTGGTCATGTATGGATGTGAGAGTTGGACTGTGAAGAAAGCTGAGCACTGAAGAATTGATGCTTTTGAACTGTGTGTTGGAGAAGACTCTTGAGAGTCCCTTGGACTGCAGGGAGATCCAACCAGTCCATTCTAGGAGAGATCAGTCCTGGGTGTTCATTGGAAAGACTGATGGTAAGGCTGAAACTCCAGTACTTTGGCCACCTCATGCGAAGAGTTGACTCATTGGAAAAGTCCCTGATGCTGGGAGGGATTGGGGGCAGGAGGAGAAGGGGATGACAGAGGATGAGATGGCTGGATGGCATCACTGACTCGATGCACATGAGTTAGAGTACACTCTGGGAGTTGGTGATGGACAGGGAGGCCTGACGTGCTGCTATTCATGGGGTCGCAAAGGGTTGGACACGACTGAGTGACTGAACTGAACTGAACTGAATATGGTATATATGACAATATGTAATTTGTCAATCACACTAGGGAAATATTATGGTAACACTATGAACACAATTAATTCCTACTCCTAGAGGTGATGGAGAAAAAGATTAGTGCAAGTTGCATATGGACAAGACAATGTCTGTTTCATGGATTTTCATGTCCACATAGCCTAGCACGGTGCCTATCATAATATAAATTTCTGAACAAATAAGAAATTAGGGACTAGTACCATATTCTCATAAAAATCAGATAAATAAGGACTGAGTCATGTCTCTGCTGCCAGTAAAAGCTGAAGTGAAATATTCATAGACATAACTACTGCCACACAGATAAAGTAATTTTGGGAAATCAAGGGTTCTCCTTTGATGTGTACGCAAAACTCTATTCCCACTTAGAAGTGGAAAAATCGAGATCATTATAATTTGCTATCCATCAAGGCTTCCTACTCAGAAGAACACAGTTTTAAAAGGAGTGCATTTATCCCATCTCAGATTTTCGGTGTATGTGTTTTTTTCCTAAAGCATAACGAGTTTGTCAGAGTTTCCATGGTGAACATGGGGCACCATGGAAACTGATAGATTTAGCTACACAAAAAGAATAAATAAAATAGGCAGGCATTTATTTCACTGTGCAATGACAACTTCTCTCCCAGATAGGAGAGGAAAGTGGCTTTTCATTTAACCTGCCTGCCCCTCACTCCCTGTGCCTCTTCAAAGTGTGAATTATTCTGACTAAATCATTTTACTGACTGATACAGATTGGATTGTTCTTCTCCTAGAGGTCCATGATTTCTCCTTTGGTTTTTCTTCAGAGTAGATCTGTATGTCACTGGCAACTGTTGAAAAGCCATGTACAAAGTGAAAGTTTTAGATGATAGTCCACAGTGCAGGGACCAAGTGAACCATGGCAAAATTGAATGGAAAATCCTTCACAGTTTACCGTAATGAGACAATGAATGAGGATTATGAGCTAAAACCGAGTTCTATTCTATACTAACTGGATAGTCAAGCCAACCACACTGAACCTTGGTTTCCTCATCTCTGAAATTGTTAAAATACATTCTCTTCCTACTTTATAGGGTTGTTGTGAGGTTCAAATGAGATAGTAAAAGAGAAAGCTTTTTAAAACAGTCAAGTTCCATCTAGCAAGAATGACCAGCTACCATATAGTTAGACTGAGAAGATGATCAAAATGTCGTAACTGATCATACTATGTTCCTGTTCTTTTCTTCAGACAATTAGAGTTTCAGTTTTACTGGTCCCGTCCAGTTGTTAGTGAGTTTGAAAACACTTGGCTGCATCGAAGTAGGAGAAATGTGATCTTAAGAAATGAAGCTTTTTGACTTCTCTATACATTTGAAAATTTTCACAATAAAATGTTGGAAAACTAAATAAATGAAATAAAGCTCATTCTTAAGTTCCAGTCTATGAATTGCTCACTCTTAGCACATACCCATGGGCTTCCCTGGTGGCTCAAAGGTTAAAGCGTCTGCCTGCAATGCAGGAGACCTGGATTCAATCCCTGGGTTGGGACGATCCCCTGGAGAAGGAAATGGCAACCCACTCCAGTATTCTTGCCTGGAGAATCCCATGGACGGAGGAGCCTGGCGGGCTACAGTCCATGGGGTCACAAAGAGTTGGACACAACTGAGCAACTTCACTCACTCACTCAGCACGTACCCACTATATCGTCTTTTTTTTTTTCTTAGATTTTTTTTGAATGTGGAACATTTTCTAAAGTCTTTATTGAATTTGTTACAATATTGTTTCTGTTTTCTGTTTTGCTTTTTTGGCCAGGAGGCATGTGGGATCTTAGGTCCCTGATAAGGGATCAAACTGGCACTCCTTGCTTTGGGAAGGAAAGTCTTAACTGCTGGACCACCAGGGAATTCTCTAGCCCTTTATTTTTTAGCACTAAAATTAGGCAATAGAGTCATCATTTGAAATCCAACTTTTATATCTATTGAGCAGCTCCAATTGGTCAGACATTGTGTTAAGGGGATACAGAAAGAGAAGGGAAGGAAGAAAATGTGGTTCATAAGGAAAATAGCAGTCTTCTCAGGGAGACAGACTGATAAAGGAATACTTAGAGCACCCCCACAAACTCAGAGGAGGAGCATTTAACACCTGAGAAAGAGAGGAGGTGTAAAGATTTCCTGGAAGGGGGTGGGAGTGAGCAATTAAGCTGAAGTATTTAGCCAGGGATTTAGCCAGGGAAGAGTGGGCAGTATAATAAAGTAGGCACAGTGTATAGTGGTATCAGGGCACTGCAGGCAGAGAGATCGTGAGCACAGCAGATGTATTGTATGTGGCAAACTGGAAGGAAAAGAGCCTGAAGAAGCAGCCAGGGCTTCAGGAAGCATCCATGCCATAGAGAGTCTGTTTTCCCTGGAAGGAAGGAAGTGATATGCGTGGGTAGGGCCCTGAAAGTGCATACCACTGTTGGATTTCCTTTTGATGAATTAAGCTGGTGAGGGTTGACTGACAGTGATCCTAGAAAACAGCAGTGAAATGCACAAAGAGTGATAAACTCTAATGCTCTTTCAGTTCTAATATTGCATGAATATTGAATATGGGCTATAGAAAGAGCTTAATAATAGAAAGTGCTATTTCCTTGAAACTTCAGAGGCACAATAAGCATTTGTTGCATACTTAGCCCTGGGCAGAATAATTATATTAAGCAAGTGGCTGGCTTGCAGTGTACTTGGGCTGTGTTTCAAAGGTAAATATAAAAGCTCTGTACTCCTTGCTTCTTCCAAACCTCAGTAGCCATGAGAACATTTCCCTAGACATAACAGAATGGGCATCAAAATTGCAAGAGGACTAGCAATTTAAAGGAGTCTCCACATCTGAGGGGAGAGAACAGGCAATAGCTGGGAAGCCAAGATTTCCTGATGTGTGGCTGAGCTGAAGGTACTAGATCCTAAGTGACATGCCTATATCATGGCTGCAAGGAGGTGAAATTGTGCCCTGCTTGGTAAAACTAACACTTACCTGAGAAGTGCTAATGCCAGGTCACCTGGAGACCTATGGCCATATCGTCTGTTTAAGAAGATTCAGTTCCGTTCAGTTGCACAGTCATGTCTGACTGCGACCCCATGAATCGCAGCATGCCAGGCCTCCCTGTCCATAACCAACTCCCGGAGTTCACTCAAACTCATGTCCATCGAGTCGGTGATGCCATCCAGCCATCTCATCCTCTGTCGTCCCCTTCTCCTCCTGCCCCCAATACCTCCCAGCATCAGAGTCTTTTCCAATCAGTCAACTCTTCTCATGACGTGGCCAAGACTGAGTTTCAGCTTCAGCATCAGTCCTTCCAATGAACACCCAGGACTGATCTCTTTTAGAATGGACTGGTAGGATTTTCTCACAGTCCAAGGGACTCTCAAGAGTCTTCTCCAACACCACAGTTCAAAAGCATCAATTCTTCGGCGCTCAGCTTTCTTCACAGTCCACCTCTCGCATCCATACATGACTACTGGAAAAAGCATAGCCTTGACCAGATGGACCTTTGCTGACAAAGTAATGTCTCTGCTTTTGAATATGCTATCTAGGTTGGTCATAACTTTCCTTCCAAGGAGTAAGCGTCTTTTAATTTCATGGCTGCAAAAACCATCTGCACTGATTTTGGAGCCCCCCAAAATAAAGTCATCCACTGTTTCCACTGTTTCCCCATCTATTTCCCATGAAGTGATGGGGCCAAACACCATGATCTTCGTTTTCTGAATGTTGAGCTTTAAGCCAACTTTTTCACTCTCTTCTTTCACTTTCATCAAAAAGCTTTAGTTCCTCTTCACTTTCTGCCATAAGGGTGGTGTCATTTCCATATCTGAGGTTATTGATATTTCTCCTGGCAATATTGATTCCAGCTTGTGCTTCTTCCAGCCCAGCGTTTCTCATGATGTACTCTGCATATAAGTTAAATAAGCAGGGTGACAATATACAGCCTTGACGTACTCCTTTTCCTATTTGGAACCAGTCTGTTGTTCCATGTCCAGTTCTAACTGTTGCTTCCTGACCTGCATATAGGCAGGTGAGGTGGTCTGGTATTCCCATCTCTTTCAGAAGTTTCCACAGTTTATTGTGATCCACACAGTCAAAGGCTTTGGCTTAGTCAATAAAGCAGAAATAGATGTTTTTCTGGAACTCTCTTCCTTTTATGATGATCCAGCAGATGTTGGCAATTTGATCTCTGGTTCCTCTGCCTTTTCCAAAACCAGCTTGATCATCTGGAAGTTTACGGTTCACGTATTGCTGAAGCCTGGCTTGGAGAATTTTGAGCATTACTTTACTAGCATGTGAGATGAGTGAGTGCAATTTTGCGGTAGTTTCCGCATTCTATGGCATTGCCTTTCTTTGGGATTGGAATGAAAACTGACCTTTTCCAGTCTTGTGGCCACTGCTGAGTTTTCCAAATTTGCTGGCAGATTGAGTGCAGGACTTTTACAGCATCATCTTTCAGGATTTGAAATAGCTCAACTGGAATTCCATCACCTCTACTAGCTTTGTTCATAGTGATGTTTTCTAAAGCCTACTTGACTTCACATTCCAGGATATCTGGCCTGGTGTGATGAGTGATCACACCATCATGATTATCTGGGTAGTGAAGATCTTTTTTGTACAGTTCTTCTGTGTATTCTTGCCACCTCTTCTTAATATCTTCTGCTTCTGTTAGGTCCATACCATCTCTGTCCTTTATCAAGCCCATCTTTGTATGAAATATTCCCTTGGTATCTCTAATTTTCTTGAAGTGATCTCTAGTCTTTCCCATTCTGTTGTTGTTCTCTATTTCTTTGCATTGATCGCTGAGGAAGGCTTTCTTATCTCCCCATGCTATTCTTTGGAACCCTGCATTCAGATGCTTATATCTTTCCTTTTCTCCTTTGCTTTTCACTTCTCTTCTTTTCACAGCTATTTGTAAGGCCTCCTCAGACAGCCATTTTGCTTTTTTGCATTTCCTTCCCATGGGGATGGTCTTGATCCCTGTGTCCTGTACAATGTCATGCACCTCTGTCCATAGTTCATCAGGCACTCTGTCTATCAGATCTAGTCCCTTAAATCTATTTCTCACTTCCACTGTATAATCATAAGGGATTTGATTTAGGTCATACCTGAATGGTCTAGTGTTTTCCCCTACTTTCTTCAATTTAGGTCTGAATTTGGCAATAAGGAGTTCATGATATGAGCCACAGTCAGCTCCCAGTCTTGTGTTTGCTGACTGTATAGAGCGTCTCCATCTTTGGCTGCAAAGAATATAATCACTCTGATTTCTTAAGGAGATTAACTTTATTCAAAGCTACATGGTGATTAGTCATTCTATCAACCACTTGTAACAATGTCAATAACTATCAAAACACTATTTCCTAGTAATTCCATTACCTCAATAGAATGACTGCCATTGTTTGGCACACCTTTTTAATTCTAGCCATTATGCTCTAGGCATTTCCTGACTTTATCCATAGCATGCTGCTGCTGCTGCTAAGTTGCTTCAGTCGTGTCCGACTCTGTGCGACCCAATAGACAGCAGCCCAACAGGCTCCCCTGTCCCTGGGATTCTCCAGGCAAGAACACTGGAATGGGTTGCCATTTCCTTCTCCAATGCATGAAAGTGAAAAGTGAAAGTGAAGTCACTCAGCCATGTCCAACTCTTTGGGACCACATGGACTGCAGGCTACCAGGCTCCTCCGTCCATGGGATTTTCCAGGCAAGAGTACTGGAGTGGGTTGCCATTGCCTTCTCCGAACCATAGCATAAATGCCATTAAAAAAACTTGAGGCAAGAATATACAATAGAGAAAAGACAATCTCTTTATCATGTAAACCACATGTAAAAGAATGAAACTAGAACACTTTCTAACACATACACAAAAATAAACTCAAAATGGATTAAAGATCTAAATGTAAGACCAGAAACTATAAAACTCCTAGAGGAAAACATAGGCAAAACACTCTCTGACACAAATCATAGCAGGATCCTCTGTGACCCACCTCCCAGGGTATTGGAAATAAAAGCAAAAATAAACAAATGGGACCTAATTAAACTTAAAAGCTTTTGCACAACAAAGGAAACTATAAGCAAGGTGAAAAGACAGCTTTCATTATGACAGAAAATAATAGCAAATTAAGCAACTGACAAAAAATTGTTAGGGGAAGCACACTGACTGAAACCACCCACCCTGGCCAGGCACCATACTAACCATTTGCATCAGTTGTTTTATGACAGGAGATCCTGGTAAGGAACACGGAACTAATAAGCCACCACCAACTGGAAGGGTTCAGCAAAGGTTGAAAGGAGACACCACATGTCTGACTACCTCCCAGCATCCTCTCTGTTGCATCCATCTTGGCTGAAGAAGGTGTGCACCACCAGGAAGGACTCTGAGTCAAAATGATTGGCTAAAGACAACCCAGAAACTAATCCCATCACCATAAAACCCGAGAACTGCAAGCCATGTGGCAGAGCTGTTCTCCTGTGTTCCCTTACCCTACTGCTCTCCACCCGGGTGCCCTTTCCCAATAAAATCCCTGGCTTTGTCAGCACATGTGTCTCCTCAGACAATTCAATTCCGAGTGTTAGACAAGAGCCCAGTTTCAGGCCCTAGAAGGGGTCCCTCTTCCTGCAACAGAATTAATCTCAAAAATATACAAGCAGCTGAGCAGCTCAATTCCAGAAAAATAAACAACCAATCAAAAAATGGGCCAAAGAACTAAACAGACATTTCTCCAAAGAAGACATACAGATGGCTAACAAACACATGCTCAACACCACTCATTATCAGAGAAAAGCAAATCAAAACCCCAGTGAGGTACTATCTCACAGCAGTCAGAATGGCTGCTATCAAAAAGTCTACAAACAATGAATGTTGGAGAGGGTGTGGAGAAAAGGGAACCCTCTTACACTGTTGGTTGGAATGCAAACTAGTACAGCCATTATGGAGAACAGTGTGGAATTCCTTAAAAAACTGGAAATAGAACTGCCATACAACACAGCAATCCCACTGCTGGGCATACACACCAAGGAAACCAGAATTGAAAAAAACACATGTACCCCAATGTATTGCACAAAAAAGATCTTTACGACCAAGATAATCACGATGGTGTGATCACTCACCTAGAGCCATCATCCTGGAATGTGAAGTCAAGTGGGCCTTAGAAAGCATCACTACGAACAAGGTTGGTGGAGGTGATGGAATTCCAGTTGAGCTATTTCAAATCCTAAAAAATGATGCTGTGAAAGTGCTGCACTCAATATGCCAGCAAATTTGGAAAACTCAGCAGTGGCCACAGGACTGGAAAAGGTCAGTTTTCATTCCAATCCCAAAGAAAGGCAATACCAAAGAATATTCAAACTACTGCACAATTGCACTCATCTCACATGCTAGTAAAGTAATGCTCAAAATCCTCCAAGCCAGGCTTCAGCAATACATGAACTGTGAACTTCCAGATGTTCAAGCTGGTTTTAGAAAAGGCAGAGGAACCAGAGATCAAATTGCCAACATCCGCTGGATCATGGAAAAAGCAAGAGAGTTCCAGAAAAACATCTATTTCTGCTTTACTGACTAAGCCAAAGCCTTTGACTGTGTGGATCACAATAAACTGTGGAAACTTCTGAAAGAGATGGGAATACCAGACCACCTCACCTGCCTCTTGAGAAACCTGTGTGCAGGTCAGAAAGCAACAGTTAGAACTGGACATGGAACAACAGACTGGTTCCAAATAGGAAAAGGAGTACATCAAGGCTGTATATTGTCACCTTGCTTATTTAACTTATATGCAGAGTACAATATGAGAAACGCTGGACTGGAAGAAACACAAGCTGGAATCAAGATTGCCGGGAGAAATATCAATAACCTCAGATATGCAGATGACACCACCCTTATGGCAAAAGGTGAAGGGGAACTATAAAGCCTCTTGCTGAAAGTGAAAGAGGAGAGTGAAAAAGTTGGCTTAAAGCTCAACATTCAGAAAACGAAAATCATGGCATCTGGTCCCATCACTTCATGGGAAATAGATGGGGAAACAGTGGCAGACTATTTTTTTGGGCTCCAAAATCACTGCAGATGGTGAATGCAGCCATGAAATTAAAAGACACTTACACCTTGTAAGAAAAGTTATGAGCAACCTAGATAGCATATTCAAAAGCAAAGACATTACTTTGCCAACAAAGGTCCATCTGGTCAAGGGTGTGGTTTTTCCAGTGGTCATGTATGGATGTGAGAATTGGACTGTGGAGAAAGCTGAGTGCCGAAGAATTGATGCTTTTGAACTGTGGTGTTGGAGAAGACTCTTGAAAGTCCCTTGGACTGCAAGGAGATCCAACCAGTCCATCCTAAAGGAGATCAGTCCTGGGTGTTCACTGGAAGGACTGATGCTAAAGCTGAAACTCCAAAACTTTGGCCACCTCATGAGAAGAGTTGACTGATTGGAAAAGACTCTGATGCTGGGAGGTATTGAGGGCAGGAAGAGAAGGGGATGACAGAGGATGGGATGGCTGGATGGCATCACGGACTCGATGGACGTGAGTCTGAGTGAACTCCGGGAGTTGGTGATGGACAGGGAGGCCTGGCGTGCTGGGATTCAGGGGGTCGTGAAGAGTCAGACATGACTGAGCAACTGAACTGAACTGAACTGAACCCCAGTGTTCATCACAGCACTTTCATAATCGCCAGGACATGGAAGCAACCTAGATGTCCATCAGCAGACGAATGGATAAGAACGCTGTGGTATATATACACAATGGAACAGTGGCTCAGATGGTAAAGCGTCTGCTTGCAATGTGGGAGACTTGGGTTCGATTCCTAGGTCGGGAACATCCCCTGGAGAAGGAAATGGCGATCCACTCCAGTACTCTTGCCTGAAAAATCCCATGGACAGAGGAGACTGATAGGCTACAGTCCATGGGGTCACAAAGAGTCAGGGGGTTCAGGATGGGGAACACATATACACCCATGGCTGATTCATGTGAATGAATGGTAAAAACCATTACAATATTGTAAAGCAATTAGCCTCCAATTAAAATAAATTAATAAAAATACCCCGACATTTTATTACATGAATTCCCACAGGGTTGCATATATCCCCTATTTTTTTTTAAACTTCATAATATTCTACTAAGTAAATGGATTTTAATTCATTAGACTCAATTGTTGGACATTTAGCTGACTTTCATTAAGTAATAAATTAGTTGTATTTACTTTAGGAAAATGTTTAATTGATTCCACTTTTACAGTAACAGCGAGACATTTTATTTTCTTTCTGAGGTTTGTGTGTATGTATTGAGATCAAGAAGATGTTTCAGTATTCTATCTGTTGGGACTGCAAGCAGGGAGTGTGGTCTGCATAATCAGAAGAAAGCAACAGGGAGAAAGGGCTGACGCCTTCCAGAAAGTGAAGTCACTCAGTCGTGTCTGACTCATTGTGACCCCATGGACTGTAGTCCACCAGGCTCCTCCATCCATGGGATTCTCCAGGCAAGAATACTGGAGTGGGTTGCCATTTCCTTCTCCAGGGGATCTTCCCAACCCAGGGATCGAACCCAGGTCTCCCGCATATGCAGGCAGATGCTTTAACCTCTGAACCACCAGGGAAACCCAACACTTCCCAGAGGCAAGGGCAAAACTCTCAGTTTCCTAATCTCAGGGCTTCTTAATCTGAGTTCTTGGCAGGATGCTCACTCAGCTTGGTGTGCCTGGGACTGGCAGTTTCCTGCACTGTGAGACTTTCAGTGCTAAAGCAAAGAAAGTCCTCATGAATTGGTCCTCCTCCACCTTGGTAAGGAGGAGGTGAAGGAATTGAGAAGGGGATGAATCATTTATCTAAGCTACCCCTTGGTCATAAAAGCAGAAATTCAGAGAAAGCCTGCTCATACATGGCAATGTGAAACCCTGATACTTTATGAAGGATCCAAAATAGATATTTATCTCAAGTTACTTCTCTGCTCCCCCCAAAAAACATTCATTCATTTAATATGTAAGAAATAGCAGGGACTGTTCTAGGCATAAGACTCCTGGTTTTGTGGTACTTTTATTACTCTGTGTGTCTGTGTTTGTACTGGCGGAAGGGAAGCAGATATAAATAAAAAAGCATAAAATAAATGAAATTAGCTATGATAAATGCAAAAGCAGAAACAAGATAGTTTAATGCAATAGAAACTGCGAGGGATAGGGGTGTGCTATTAGCTTGGTGTTGGAGGTAGATTACTTGAGAGAGCTGACATTTGAGGCAAAGCAGTGATGAGAAGGGGCTTCCCTGGTGGCTCAGTGGTAAAGAATTTGCCTGCCAATCCAGGAGACTTGGGTTTGATCCCTTGGTCAGGAAGATCCCTGGAGAAAGAAATGACAACCCACTCCAGTGTTCTTGCCTGGGAAATCCCCTGGACAGAGGAGGCTGGTGGGTTACAGTCCATGGGGTGGCAAAAGAGTCATACATGACTTAGTGACTATGAGGAGCCAGTCAGTATCCGCAGGAGGCATTAGGGGCAGAAGGATCCACATGAGCAAATGTCCTGAGTCGAAACAAGTTGTTCTTCCTGGAGGAACTTAGGAGAGGACTTTGTGCGCATGCTGTAGGGGAGGACTGCTGACCTAATCTCAGTCTCAGTCTTAGCAACCACCCAGTCCAAGTTCCGTTTTCACAAACAAGGATGATAAGGATGCTGAGGCCCACGTGCATGGACCATAAACTCTTGATTTCTAATCCAGCACTGTTTCTACCAAGCCATGCCACACTGCCATTTCTAGTAACTTGGCTTGAGTACTTAATTTTCTCCCCCTGTACAACTGGAAGTAAATCAAAGAGATTCATTTATTTTAGGTATGAGAAAAATTGGAGTTGTTTGTGGGTGGACACGAGGGCCAAAACGTTAGCCTCAGGTACAGTAAAGAACTTTGGGGTCAAGATTAACCTCCAGTGGTGGGACCCCAGCAGTTCTGTAGGACATGCTTCCAGAACATCAGGTTAAGACAAATTCTGCAGCCCACAGAAATGAAAATGAAACTGGTTGGTAAGGTGAAAGAAAAGTGAAAGTTGGGTCTGACTCATTGTGACCCCATGGACTGTAGCCCACCAGGTTCCTCTGTCCGTGGAATTCTTCAGCAAGAATACTGGAGGGGGTAGCCATTTCCTTCTCCAAGGGATCTTTGCAACCCAGGATTGAACCCAGGTCTCCAGCACTGTAGGCAGATTCTTTAGCATCTGAGGCACCAGGGAAGCCTAAGAATACTGGAGTGGGTAGCCATTCCCTTCTCCAGGTAGGCAGTCATAACAGACGTGTCACCCTGGCACTGAACTTGTGCCAGGTAAGACCTTGTGGTTGAAAAGGTCCAGAGTTGGGCCACAGATAGCTAAGAGTTTAAAGGGCAAAGAAAGCAGGTAAGTGTGACTCTGGGTGTGCCAATTAAAGAAAGGCGGAGGAGAAAGCAGATGCAGTGACCAATTAAAGTTACAGGGCTGGAATCCTGAATCCTCCAGCTCCTCCCTTCACCTCCGGCCTCCTGCATGGACGACAGCCACCAAGGGTTAAAAGAATCGCTACATGAGCGGTGATTTTGGAAACTCAAAGAGTTAACTGTATCAAAAACTAAAGCAGGGGAGGAGAGAAAGACTAGAACCAACTCACGGGAGACAAATCCTATTGGCATCGAGGAGGCAGGAACCCAGCCCCTGGGCGCGGCCTGCAGGGGACAGGCGATCGCGCGGGGAAGCGGGGGCAGGCCAAGGCCTGAGCGGGTGCCGGCTCGGCAGCTGCCCGCAGCCACAGGGAGTCCTCGCCGCGCGTTCGGCCGGTGCGCCCTCCTCCGCCCGCGGACTCCGCGCTGCGCTCCACCGCTAACATGTGTGCCGCCCGGAGGCCGCCCCTGGCGCACATCTTCCGAGGGACGTTCGTCCACTCCACCTGGACCTGCCCCATGGAGGTGCTGCGGGAGCACCTCCTTGGTGTGAGCGACAGTGGCAAAGTAAGCGGCTGCGGGGTCAGGCGCACCCCGACGGGCGGGCGGACAGGTGCGAGGAATCTCGCCCGGGGAGCCACGGACCCCGGAGTTAGCTCGGTGCGGAGTTGAACTTAAGGGTTTGGCTCTTTCCGGGGGAGCCCTGGGGCTGGGTTCGTGGGATGGAATGAAAGTAAAGTGTTCCCAGGTGCTGGGAGATGTAGAGTACGATTGGGTCCACAGCCTTGCAGGCTTTGGTGGAAGAGGGAGCGAGGCTGTGTTCTCTCAAATCTTGAAATCATTAATAAACTAGCACCTTGCTTCATTCATTTTTGTATCTCAGGCTCCTGGCAGAGTGCCTAGCATCGCTTAGGCGCTCCGTAAATTTGATTGAATTTATTGTGAACGAAATAATAGAAGGGTCATTTGATCAGTGTTGTTGAGTCCTTTCAGTGAATTCGAATAAGTTAAGAACTGATTTCATTCATCTGATCATTCAGAAAACAACATATTGATACTAATGATCCAGACTAGACAACTTGTAATACTAGAAAGGATAGTCCGAGAGAAATTTACCGCCTTACCGCTCCCCCCACCCCCATCCCCCACCCCCAGCCATTTGCATCAAAACAAGCAGTTCCATTTTAAAAGGTTCAAAATGTCTTCTATGAGTGTATCTTCCGCACTTCTGTTTCCAAAAATCAGGATTTCTACAAAGACGTAGGTAACTTGAGTGTTCCATACACACCAGTGGTAATTGTATTGGCAGTGGCCTTGCCAGTTTCAGAGGAAGCATTCCGTTTTTAGGAGAAAAATTAAAGATAGAGATGGGATATTTTTGAGCTTTTCCCCAACTACCGGTTTGGTTAGCAAAAGTACACATATTTGTGACTTGTCAGCTTGAAGATGCTATTCCTGACTAAAGATGCTTCCCAGTCAGTGACAGTTTTGAATCATGACTTTTACATTTGGGGATAACTAAACCCTATTTTCTTATGGTGCTTAAAAATCTATACTGTCTGTATATTCAGGGAGCCTGCTGTTGTGTTTCCAAGGTGATGAGACTCTCAGAGCTCCTCCAATTGGGAAGACTCCAGTAAAGCCCGTGGCTAATGAATTGTTGCCTTGGGTACTTGACCCTCAAGTTTCAGGGACCCCTTAGGCTTGCGGCAAGTCCCCAGAAGCAAAGGAAGAGAGACTGCTAAACTAAGGAAAGATTAGAGGTATTTGCTTAATCACAAAGAATCTGTTCAACAATTAGGTTTCTTTTATGATCTACATTTCCATTTCCAAAATTTGAAATGGTAGGATAGCAGGTGAGAGAATTGGCTAGTGGATTGCCTTTAATCAGTGGTAAGGAGGAAGAAAAGGAAATAATTTATCTAAAAAATTTACCTTTCCTAGGTGTTGTACAGAAGAATAAGAGTGTCCTGAACATGCAATTAGTAGTTGAGTCAGGGAGTCTATTTGTAACTAAGGAGCATACTGAAGTTATAAATTTAGAAAAATGCCATTCCCCCACAAGATAGAATTAACTAGGAATTGCATACAAAGGTAAGTTAATCAAGTGGATTAGATTTACAGTATAAAATGCACTTATTGGTGAATTGGTAACTGTTTATCCTTCTTCTCTAGGTACGAGTAGTTGATTCCTGATTGTAAAGGGTGGACATGTCACATATATTTTAAGACTTGATTTCCCTCATTTTGAAAGTGGGACTGCCTGGTCTTTAGAGTTGCTGGGATAAATATATCATTCATTAAAAAGTTTTCAAGGTTCTTACAGAAAATTATATCCCCACAAAGTAAATAAATAGGCAGAATCATCTTGATCTTTGCATTTTTACTGATC
This sequence comes from Capricornis sumatraensis, assembly GCF_032405125.1. Classification (NCBI taxonomy): domain Eukaryota; kingdom Metazoa; phylum Chordata; class Mammalia; order Artiodactyla; family Bovidae; genus Capricornis; species Capricornis sumatraensis. The sequence goes on from NC_091074.1 coordinate 56,484,427, forward strand.
ACCCAAAGCTGTTTCCAAACCTTGGGATGAATCAGAAACATCTAGGGTGTTTGTTAAAATGCCATTTCCTGGGCATCATTTTCCAGAGAATCTGAATCTGTAGATCTGGAGTAAGTCCTCCGAAGTGGCATTCACAAAAGTCCCAGGAGATTTGGGCACGGGTAAGGAAATGGCAACCCACTCCAGTATTCTTGCCTGGAGAATCCCAGGGATGGGGGAGCCTGGTGGGCTGCCATCTATGGGGTCGCACAGAGTCGGACATGATTGAAGCGACTGAGCAGCAGCAGTGGATGGGTTTGGAGAAGGAAATGGCAACCCACTCCAGTACTCTTGCCTGAAAAATCCCATGGATAGAAGAGCCTGGTAGGCTGCAGTCCATGGGGTCGCTAAGAGTCAGACTCGACTGAGCGACTTCACTTTCACTTTTCACTTTCCTGCATTGGAGAAGGAAATGGCAACCCACTCCAGTGTTCTTGCCTGGAGAACCCCAGGGACAGGGGAGCCTGGTGGGCTGCCGTCTCTGGGGTCTCACAGAGTCGGACACGACTGAAGCGACTTAGCAGCAGCAGCAGCAGCAGTGGATGGGTTGCATGTTGAGTAACCTCAGTATATAGGTTGCGTGATGGAGCTAGTTGTGGGGGGTCTTGGGTGCTCAGTTCTTCATTTCAAGCCCTGGGCTGTGTAGCATCTCAGAGAGAAGGGACACGATTTCCTCTGTCTTCCTTCTCCCTTCTCCACCTAATCTTTCATTTTATTAACTTCATTTAGGCCCAGAGAATGATAATGACTAGCTACTTTTAATTCATCAATTAAAACTCATTCAAAATTAGGTTATTTAAAAAAATTCTCTAGTCAACAATTTAGTATTGGGCATTTTGAATTGAGTTAGTTTTTCTACTTAAGTAGCATGTAGCTTTTTGAAAGAGAAGCTCCAGCATGTGTAATTCATTTGCAGATAGGTAATTGTGAGACACTGTGTGCTCACATATTACTGAATGGTTTAATTCTTCCCACTGGGTCAGGTTGACTTTAAGGACAGGTAAAAGATGTCTTGGGTCTTTAAAGCACATTTACCTGAAAGCAACAGCAAGGAAGAGAATTGTTTTGGAGGTATTACCTTGGGGTAGCAGGAGCAAATCCTATGCAGACCTGAGTTCAAGTCGGGTCTCTACCACCTACCTGCTCAAAGCCCATGGGTGAGACATTTAACCTCTCTGAGCCCCAGTTTCTGCATTTGTAGAATGAGATTTACTTTTGCTAAATATTAAATGAGATAATGTATGAAAATGCTTGTCATTTAGTGGATACTCAGCACATACCATGTTCATTTTGTCCTGTTCCCTCTGTGCCTAGCAAATCCTTCACCTCTTGCTCACTGTAGCATTTTTGCATATTTCCACATGATGGTATTCATGCAGGTGAACAGGTGGAGAAGGAAGCTTGGCTCAAGGTGAATTGTGTGGGAGGTGGGGGAGGCCACTGGGCCTCTGGTGTGCAGCCTCACTGCTCATGCCACTGACCCTCTGGGAAGAACAATCTAAAGAGCATTTGCTGCCAGGTTTCCTAGTACATTGCTTTCAGTATCTCTTTTATTCTTCAATGTAATTATTTCCTCTTAAAATTGGGAAAGTTGAGACTTGAGAAGTCATGTATCCAGACATGGGTTTTGAATTAACATAACCAAAGCCCATATTCTCTTTACTAGAGTAGCCCACCTCTCTGAGGCACAGTCAGTGACCTCAAAGAACATGCACTGTTGGCAAGGAAGCTTAGACTTGTACTTATTGTAAAAGTGGACTGCTTCCTGAGGGAAAGAATGGGCTCACTGCTAGAAATACACTGATGATTGAAATATGCAAACTCTGCCCTGTCCTTGTATGGCTGATCAGTTAGTAATTAACAGAATCTGCTATGACCTGTTAGAACTTGAGCTAATCTGAAGGTGGGGTAATCTAAGATCATGGCATCTGGTCCCATCACTTCATGGAAAATAGATGGGGAAACAGTGGATGACTTTATTTTGGGGGCTCCAAAATCACTGCAGATTGTGATTGCAGCCATGAAATTAAAAGACACTTACTCCTTGGAAGGAAAGTTATGACCAACTTAGACAGCATATTAAAAAGCAGAGACATTACTTTGTCCACAAAGGTCCATCTACTCAAGGCTACGGTTTTTCCAGTGGTCATGTATGGATGTGAGAGTTGGAGTGTAAAGAAAGCTGAGCACAGAAGAAATGATGCTTTTGAAGTGTGGTGCTGGAGAAGACTCTTGAGAGTCCCTTGGACTACAAGGAGATCCAACCAGTCCATCCTAAAAGAAATCAGTCCTGGGTGTTCATTGGAAGGACTGATGTTGAAGCTGAAACTCCAGTACTTTGGCCACCTGATGTGAAGAGCTGACTCATTTGAAAAGACCCTGATGCTGGGAAAGACTGAGGGCAGGAGGAGAAGGGGACGACAAAGGATGAGATGGTTGGATGGCATCACCAACTCAATGGACATGGGTTTGGGTGGACTCTGAAAGTTGGTAATGGACAGGGAGGCCTGGTGTGCTGCAGTTCATAGGGTCACATAGAGTCAGACACGACTGAGCAACTGAACTGAACTGAAGGTGGGAAGAAGGCTCTCCTGTGTGTGGAGTGACATTTCAGTGATGTTCTGAAGGATAAGTAGATTTGAATAGGTAAGGAAGGTAAAATCGGAGATAAGGAAGAGCCTTTTAGGTAGAGGGATAGCCTGTGAAAAGGCTGTGGGGTAGGAAGCAATGAAAGCATAAAGGTGGTTAGAATCAAAAGTTCTAGGAGAAGGATAACCCAAGGTAAGACTGGAGAGATAGACAGGGCAAAATCTTGGACAGCGTAGAAAGTTTGGGGAGGAATTTACCATGACCAAGTTTTGCATTTTTTAAAGATCATTCTAGCTTTAGGATAAAGACTGCATGGAGAGGAGTTAAGTCCAGGCAAGGAAATTGACAGGATCCTGTTGCAGTAGTTTAGGTGAAATGGGATGTGATTTATAAGAGAGGAAGTGTAATGTATCAATTAAGAAATGATTTCTCGGTAGTATCTGTATCACTTATTACCTATGTGAATTTGAACAAGTTACTTAACAATTCTATTTCCAAGTCTCCGCATGTATAAAATGATTACTATAATTTATCTCATAGAGTTGTTAAAAAGATTAAATGAATTAATAATTGTAAAGTGTGTAGAATAATGCCTTGCAATGAAGCACATGCCCAGTAAACATAAACAGTTATCAGCAATGGAGATGAAAAGAGGTGGACAGAATTGGTAACTATTTCAGGTCAAATCAACTGAATTTGATAACAGAATGAGGAAGATGTCTGTGAATGTATTAAATTGTATGGTGAGCTACAAATTGGTTGGTGATAGGAAAAACTTGATGAAGGAAGCCAAAATTGAACTGAACATTAAAGAACACATAGGATTTGAACATGCAGGAAAGAGTGAAATAGCCATGGTTCAGGGAATGAGTCAATGTTCCTTAATTTCCAGAACTACTCAGAGGAGCAAGAGTTGTATTTCACCTGAGACTGCAACATCTTGCTTTGTTAGAAGTTCTCATAGTCTGAATCACAAATCCTAGTAGTTGTGTATCATCTTTTCCTTTTGCTTAGGCTGGTGAAGATCCATCTTCCAAAAAGCTAAAGACTTCAGAATATCTCATGATCTTGAAGAGGGAATTTAGGATAAGGTATTCCTTCTGAGGCTGCCAGATCAGAGCTTCACTTTCATTAGAAACATGTGTCCATGGCCAAATATCACATTTTCTTCTTGTAAATTCCCATTTTCTGGAAGGCAGATTGCTTTGTTCAAAATGCTTATGGCAGACACTGTTGGTTACCCACTCAGTAGACATAACCCCTTCTTTCTTATTAACACTTCCTGAATTTGATAACCTGTAATATACTTGGCTCATAGATATATCATGGTGTAAGCCATCCACAGTAATCATAATTCTGCTTGTTGGATACTTATTTCTCTAACATCCTGGTAGCTAAGGGTGGTCAGTGATGGCATTCCAGCATGCAGGAAGTCATCTCAAAGGATTCTGGGAAATATTTTTCTCCCTAAAAATAGACGCAGATGTGGAAAGAGAAGTCCTTCCTTTATTAGATGTTTTCATGTAAAGAATGGGGCTGCTGCTGCCACTGCTTGGGTCAATGAGGAAAAAATTAAGAGGTTTCCAGAGGCACCAACCTAGTCCCTCTTTGAATATATAGACGTGAATAACATCATTGAACAGTTAGCTGTCCCTGGGGCTTTCCAAGAAGTCCCTTGACTTCTTCCATGAAATAACAAAGTGTCTTCATTGTCTACTTCTCTGTCAGTTGCAGCTCAAAGCACCTCTAACAATTACACTGCTTTGTCAAAGACTCACATTATTTTTCAAAGAACTGCTAGCTGCTTTGTCCTTTTTTTCATTTCTGTCTTCTCCTTATTGGCCAAAAATGTCAGTGTCTCCCCAGGCACCCATATCAGTACTCAGGCCCCCTAACTGGCCCCTGGGGTATCTTTGTGCACACCCCTTTCCATTGTCATTGGCCCTGTCCAGCCTTCCAGTCTTTCCTGAAGTATTATAGGAACCTCCTAACAGTTTTCTCTCCCCCCGTTCTAATACCTCCTCCTTATTGTTGACAGTTTCTTTCTTGAAGGATGGGTTGTGTCATGTATCTTCTCTTTGCTGTATCACAGCAACCACCTGTGACTCTCTGGTGCCTCTAAGATCCAAATACCCCTGGAAGACATTTTAGGCATGACATTTGGCCCCAAGCTGCTTTCCTAATACTTCCTCCTGCTCCATCCTTCTTGCTTACAATTAGCAGTAGGGTTACTATGAGCTCAGGGATATCTACTGCTGCTGCTGCTAAGTCGCTTCAGTCGTCCGACTCTCTGTGACCCCATCGATGGCAGCCCACCAGGCTCCCCTGTCCTTGGGATTCTCCAGGCAAGAACACTGGAGTAGGTTGCCATTTCCTTCTCCAATGCATGAAAGTGAAAAGTGAAAGTGAAGTCTCTCAGTTGTGTCTGACTCTGCGCGACCCCATGGACTGCAGCCTACCAGGCTCCTCCGTCCCTGGGATTTCCAGACCAGAGTACTGGAGTGGGGTGCCGTTGCCTTCTCTGTCAGGGATATCTATCTCTGACAATTTCTCACTGTGTCCCAGCACATCCTATCGTTTCACACCTCCATGTTTTTGGTGCGAATCCCTCAGCCTGGAATAGTCCTCCTTTATATAAATCCCTTTTCCACTCTACCTCTATCAAAGTGAAATCTTGCTCTTTCTCCAAGGCCCAGTTCTAATATCTCCTTCTTCCCAAAGGCTTCTTTGACCACCATCCCCCAGTTGAAATAAATTACTTTTCGTTTTTCCAAAAAATTTTGCATGTATATTCAAACCAGTGTTTTCCTGGTGGTTAAGTGCATGGCTTCTGGAGTTAGACTATGTGGATTCAAATCTCAGCTCTGCTACTTATTTGGAAAAATTTCCCACCATATTAGAGCCTTGGTACCCTCATTTATAAGATGTGAACAATAATAGCACACTGAAGGAGAGGTGAGGCAGATGAGATAGTATGTGTAAACTAATTGCTCAACAAATATTGGACACTGTTATTATTTTTTTCTCACAAAGTGATTATTTCACTTTTGCCTTTAATTATACTTAGCTCTATAGAATATTCTCACTCATTGAATTGATTTAAAATTCTTTGACAAATGGGAGGTGAACTGGAGAGAAGGTAACATTTATTGAGTCATAATTTGTGTCAGACACTCTGTCAGACTCTTTATACAACAGTCCCAAGATGAGACATCATCATCATCTTTGTCATCTCTATCCTACAAATAAGGAAACGGGGGTTCAGAGGGTCATCTGGTTTGACTTCAGTCATGGCAAGTGAGTGGCAAGGCCAAGATTCACACCCAAGCCTGTCTGATTTCTAACATACTTTCCAGGGGTTCTGGCTGCCTCCTGTCATGAGGAGGGCTGGCACTCCATTGTCTTTAAGGCTCCTCAACATGGTCTTACTGTTTTTAACACAATGTAGGCGATCAGAAAAGTGTTTTGAAGGGGATATGTAGTGACGTGATGCAGTGGATGATTGTGTGTGGTAATTTAGAAAAAGACATTTCTGATTCCAGAGAGATTTTTAAATAAAGCACAACTTGATTTACTCTTCGAGGCCTTAAAGCAGTGCTGCTGAATGTGACTGGAATTTGCTGTGCTTCCACTTGTATAAAGTTGTCTGTTAGTTCCTGAAATGTCTTGGCAGTCTGGTTGATTCATTGCTGTGAGGCAGCATAGGTATTGGTGTATCTTACACATGGCTGACTGCTTGTGAGGTTCTGATGGGTACAGAGGTGGTAGGCAGGATGTCCTGCAGGCCTGTGGTATGCCCATTCACTTAATGGGCGTTGATCTGACTTTGTTCAGTTGCTCAGTTGTATCTGACTCTGCAGCCCCATGGACTGCAGCACGCCAGTCTTCCCTGTCTTTCACCATTTCCCAGAGCTTGCTCAAATTTATGCCCATTGAGTCAGTGATGCTATCCAACCATCTCATCCTCTGTTGTCCTCTTCTCTTGTCTTCAGTCTTTCCCAGCATCAGGGTCTTTTCCAGTGAGTCAGTTCTTTGCAACAGGTGGCCAAAGTGTTGGAGCTTCAGCTTCAGCACCAGTCCTTCCAGTGAATATTCAGGGTTGATTTCCTTTAGGATTGACTGGTTTAATCTCCTTGCTGTCCAAGGGACTCTCAGGAGTCTTTTCCAACACCACAGTCCAAAGGCATCAGTTCTTTGGCACTTAGCCTTTTTTATTGTCCAGCTCTCACATCCGAATATGACTACTGGAAAAACCATAGCTTTGACTATACAGACCTTTGTTGGCAAAGTAATGTCTCCTCTTTTTAATATGCTGTCTAAGTTTGTCATAGCTTTTCTTCCAAAGAGCAAGTGTCTTTTAATTTCATAGCTGCATAACTGTCCACAGTGATTTTGGAGCCCAAGAAAATAAAGTCTGTCACTGTTCTTATTGTTGATCTGACTATTTAGTATGGATAAAGGGTGGACTTCCCTCACTTGCAGGAAGGAAAATCTAATTGGTCATGTGTTTACAATCCCCTTTCTGTAGAAAGGAATTAAGGCAGTTTCAGAGGGCATAGGCAAGTGGTGATGCTTTTATATATGTAAGAGAGAAGAAAAAGTTAGTTGTTGACATAAAACAAAGCTATAAATTAAGGTGCATTGTGAAATGACTTACATTCTTACTGGCTTCTAACTTTCTTAGGTGCCAGGTATTGAAAGGATATGTTACCTAATTTGCAATTGCTGAAAGCAGTTGCACAAGGGAAACACAACTATTCTTTAAAAAAATAAAAACTTTTAATTTTGTATTGCGCTATAGCTGATTCACAATGTTATGATAGTTTCAGGTGAACAGAGAAGGGACTCAGCCATACATGTACATGTTTCCATTCTTTCCCAAACTCCTCTCCCATCCCGGTTGCCACATAGAAACGCACCAATTCTTAATCACAGTTTCAGTTCTAGTGCTTGTGATTTGTCTGTTCATATTTTCTGTTTCTTCCTGGTTCAGTCTTGGGTGACTGTACCTTACTAAGAATTTGTCCGTTTCTTCTGGGTTGTCCATTTTATTGGCATACAGTTGTTCATAGTAGCCTCTTGTGATTCTTGGTATGTCTATGGAGTCAGTTGTAAATTTCTTTTGTTTCATTTCTAATTTCTCACTGCTGATTTGATTCTTCTCCTTTTCTTTTCTTGCTAAATCTGCCTAAAGGTTTATCAATCTTGTTTATCTTTTCAAAGAACCAGCTTTTAGTTTCATTGGTCTTTGCAATTGTTTTGTCTCTATTTCATTTATTTCTGCTCTGATCTTTATGATTTCCTTCCCTCTACTAACTTTAGCTTTTGTTTGTTGTTCTTTCTCTAGTTGTTTTAGGGATAAGGTTAGGTTGTTTATTTGAGACTTTCCTTGTTTCATGAGCCAAGATTGTATTGCTATGAACTTCATTCTTAGAACTGCTTTTGCTGCATCCAATAAGTTTTGGACCTTGATGCTTTCATCTTCATTTGTTACTAGGTGTTTCTTTTTTTCTTTTTCCTTCTTCTTTGATTTCTTCAGTGATCCAATGGTTGTTTACTAGCATATTGTTTAGCCACCACATGTTTGTGAGAAACACACCTATTCTTGATGCTGGTTCAGATGCGAATTTCTCCTAGGTGGACACTGAGTCTTATAATTAAAGTCTTAACAACTTTCCTGTGCAAGGTAGCATTTTGTAGAATTGCCTTTCTTGAGCTGCAGATGTGGCAGGAAGAAGAGGGTTCATAAAACCGTTCTGAAGGGCTGAAGCTGTGAGGAAGGGGCTGTGGGAGGTGTTCCAGGTACCTAGGTCTTGGCTGATCTGAAATTGTCCTAGAGACAGGCTTCAGGCTGTCAGAGGGATGGGCAGGACCGCATGTCTCCCAGGCACTCCTCTTAAAAGTGGTCCTTTTGATGGAGTTATGATGAACACCAAGAGGGAGGAACCTAGTATTAATAGTTATTGGCATAAGCCTGGAGTGAAGGTGGTTTTCTGTGGCCAGTAAAATGCAGAACCACCTGCCGTTACTGATAATCCAGTTTTGTGGATGTTGAGGAGGCTAATAAGAGACTGTTCAATAATTTTAAATTCATTTGTATTAGTGAGAAATGCTATTGCTAGAAGGTATGCCAGTTTTGAGCCTGCTTATCTTCCATTTCACTTGCATGCAAGCTCATTGTCTAAGGCTCACCTCAAGTACCATCTCCAAAATCTTTTCACTACTTCCCTACCCTCAAAGTGTTCTCTCTGTTTTATAACCATCTCTTTTTAAAAAGTTAATTTTTTATTGAGGTATATTTGCTTTAAAATGTTGTGTTGTTTTCTTCTATACAGCAAAGTAAATCAGCTATATATTTACATACATCCCCTCTTTTTTGAATTTCCTTCCCATTTAGGTCACCACAGAGCTTTGAGTAGAGTTCTCTAGGTCATACAGTACGTTCTCATTAGTTATCTATTTTGCAAATAGTATTAATAGTGTATATGTATCATCTCAATCTCCCAGTTAATCCCACCCCTTTCCCCCCCTAGTTATCCATATGTTTGCTTTCTATGTCTGTGTCTCTATTTCTGCTTTTCAAATAAGGTCATCTATACCATTTTTCTAGGTACCACATGTATGTATGAATATACAATATTTGCTTTTCTCTTTCTGACTTAGTTCACTCTCTTTGACAGTCTCTAGGTCCAATCACATCTCTAAATGACAAGTTTCATTCCTTATAATGTCTGAGTAGTATTCCATTGTGTATACGTACCACACCTTTATCTACTCCTCTGATGATGGACGTTCAGGTTGTTCTGTGTCCTGGCTATTGTAAATAGTGCTGCAGTGAATGCTGATGTGCATGTATCTTTTCAAGTTATGGTTTTCTCTGGGTATATGCCCATGAGTGGGATTGCTGGGTCATGATAATTCTTTTTTAGTTTTCTAAGGAACTGCCATACTGTTCTCCATAGTGGCTATATAAATTTACATTCCGACCAGTAGTATAAGAGGGTTCCCTTTTCTCCACACCTTCTCCAGCATTTATTGTTAGTGGATTTTTTGCTGATGGCCATTCTGACTGGTGTGAGTGATACCACACCAGTTTTGAGTTGTATTTCTGTTAATAATCAGTGATGTTTGTGCATCTTAAATAGCCATTTGTCCAAAGAAGACATACAGGCTAACAAACACATGAAAAGATGCTCAGCATCACTAATTATTAATCATCTCTTTTATTGTCTTTTCTTCTTACACAGTATGTACCTACACTTGCTGGCCATGTACCTTATTTGTGTATATTTTCACTCAAATTGATTTTAAGTCTAGTCACATGGTGAAAGAAAGTAGAAGAAACCTACTACTTATCAAGCACAGGAATTTGCAAATAATTTAGGTGCTTAATAGATGTTTAATAAATCAATGGATTCTCTGAACCATTATAAAAAACTTGTACAAATTGTCTCAATCTTTATTGAGAATATTTCTAAATTATATTTGTGTGTACTTTAGAAAGTACAATATTGCATATAATTTAATCTTGTCTCTAGTGACTTTTGTTACACAAAATATAAATATTCAGAAGTTAATTCTGTTCATTAAATTTATTCTGGTTTGAGAATGATATTACTTTTAAGAGGTTTTTCTTTTTTGTCAAAACACAGGAATTGGAGATTACTTTTTTTTGTACTCTAGTACTTACAAATATTTTTACACATTTAATCATTCGTTCTATAATATTGAATACCTATTATATGCTATGAAAAGAAGGGAAGTGAAAAGCAAAGGGGAAATGGAAAGATAAACCCATTTAAATGCAGAGTTCCACAGAACAGCAAGGAGAGATAAGAAAGCCTTCCTCAGAGATCAGTGCAAAGAAATATAGGAAAACAATAGAATGGGAAAGACTAGAGAGCTCTTCAAGAAAATTAGAGACACCAAGGGAACATTTCATGCAAAGATGGGCTTGATAAAGGACAGAAATGGTATGGACCTAACAGAAGCAGAAGATATTAAGAAGAGATGGCAAGAATACACAGAAGAACTGTACAAAAAAGATCTTCATGACCCAGATAATCACGATGGTGTGATCACTGACCTAGAGCCAGACATCCTGGAATGTGAAGTCAAGTGGGCCTTAGAAAGCATCACGATGAACAAAGCTAGCGGAGGTGATGGAATTCCAGTTGAGCTATTTCAAATCCTGAAAGATGATACTGTGAAGGTGCTGCACTCAATATGGCAGCAAATTTGGAAAACTCATCAGTGGCCGCAGGACTGGAAAAGGACAGTTTTCATTCCAATCCCAAAGAAAGGCAATACCAAAAAATACTCTAATTACCACACAGTTGCACTCATCTCACACGCTAGTAAAGTAACGCTCAAAATCCTCCAAGCCAGGCTTCAGCAATACGTGAACCGTGAACTTCCTGATGTTCAAGCTGGATTTAGAAAAGGCGGAGGAACCAGAGATCAAATTGCCAACATCCGCTGGATCATGGAAAAAGCAAGAGAGTTCCAGAAAAACATCTATTTCTGCTTTATTGACTATGCCAAAGCCTTTGACTGTGTGGATCACAATAAACTGTGGAAACTTCTGAAAGAGATGGGAATACCAGACCACCTCACCTGCCTCTTGAGAAACCTATATGCAGGTCAGGAAGCAACAGTTAGAACTGGACATGGAACAACAGACTGGTTCCAAATAGGAAAAGGAGTACGTCAAGGCTGTATATTGTCACCCTGCTTATTCAACTTATATGCAGAGTACATCATGAGAAATACTGGGCTGGAGGAAGCCCAAGCTGGAATCAAGATTGCTGGGAGAAATATCAGTAACCTCAGATATCCAGATAACACCACCCTTATGGCAGAAAGTGAAGAGGAACTAAAGAGCCTCTTGCTGAAAGTGAAAGAGGAGAGTGAAAAAGTTGGCTTAAAGCTCAACATTCAGAAAACGAAGATCATGGCATCCGGTCCCATCATTTCATGGGAAATAGATGGGGAAACAGTGGAAACAGTGTCAGACTTTATTTTTGGGGGCTCCAAAATCACTGCAGATGGTGATTGCAGCCATGAAATTAAAAGGCGCTTACTCCTAGGAAGGAAAGTTATGACCAACCTAGATAGCATATTCAAAAGCAGAGACAATACTTTGCCAACAAAGGTCCATCTAGTCAAGGCTATGGTTTTTAGTGATCATGTATGGATGTGAGAGTTGGACTATAAAGAAAGCTGAGTGCCGAAGAACTGATGCTTTTGAACTGTGGTGTTGGAGAAGACTCTTGAGAGTCCCTTGGGCTACAAGGAAATCCAACCAGTCCATCCTAAAGGAGAAGAGTCCTGGGTGTTCATTGGAAGGACTGATGCTGAAGCTGAAACTCCAGTACTTTGGCCACCTGATGTGAAGAGCTGACTCATTGGACAAGACCCTGATGTTGGGAAAGATTGAAGATGGCAGGAGAAGGGGATGACAGAGGATGAGATGGTTGGATGGCATCACCGACTCAATGAACATAGGTTTGGGTGGACTCCGGGAGTTGGTGATGGACAGGGAGGCCTGGTGTGCTGTGATTCGTGGGGTCACAAAGAGTCGGACATGACCGAGCAACTGAACTGAACTGAATTATATGCTATTTGTTTAATATACTTAAAAACTGGATCCTATGGCCAGTGATGAAGCCACAAACAACACATTCCAACCACAGTTCACATTTTATTTCAGGATTTACCACTTAAGATCAAGTCCTCCGTGTTGGCAAGGTAAACAGGGAAACTGTTAGTGACTTACTGAATGGGATACAGCTAGAAATGAATGGAGCTGTGATTTGAATCTAGATCTGTTTCCTTGCTGCTGTTGCTGCTGCTGCTGCTGCTGCTGCTAAGTCGCTTCAGTCGTGTCCGACTCTGTGTGACCCCAGAGACAGCAGCCCGCCAGGCTCCCCCGTCCCTGGGATTCTCCAGGCAAGAACACTGGAGTGGGTTGCCATTTCCTTCTCCAATGCAGGAAAGTGAAATGTGAAAGTGAAGTCGCTCAGTCGTGTCCGACTCTTCATGACCCCATGAACTGCAGCCTACCAGGCTCCTCTGTCCATGGGATTTTCCAGGCAAGGGTACTGGAGTGGGGTGCCATCGCCATCTCCAGTTTCCTCTCTAGTATTTATTATTTCTCTGGATTTTTTTTTTTAATACCCTGGTTATCATTTCAGTGATTTGAGTACTTAACTCTCAGCTAGCCTCCTTCTTTTCTGGGCTTTGAACTTTGGAGAGCAAAACCATGACTCATTTACTAACCAAGTCCAGGATCTCCTGCTGTGCTCCTGTTATTCTCCCCCTGATTTCTTCTCTGTTGAAACCGTGCCACCTCTTTCTTTATCTTTTCCTTCATCCTTGTTTGCTCTGTTCTTGTCAGTAAAACATTCTTCAATTTTCAGTACCCATAAAATCAAAATCTGAAAGTACTCCCAATCCACAGCCTTTCCACAACCAAAACTTCCCCAAACAATACAAAACTGGTGCTTCTTAATCTAAGGAAGGAGATACTTGTGTTTTACAAAACAGTTGATGGGATGTTTTTTTTATAGGCCAACAGAGATGGATTCAAAATGAACCTCAGATTCTTTTCATAATACTTTTCTTTAACGAGTTCATCTATTAACCTCTCACCTTTCCCACAATTGTTTCAATGTCCAAATGTGCATTTTTCATCAGACCTCAAAAGAGTCAGTGACTTCTGAATGCCAAAAACACCTCTAGACTCTCTAATCTTGTACCTCAAAGAGGATCATTTCACCTTTTCAACATCTCTGTCTAGGCTTTATTTAAATGCTGTCAATGATTAATATACCTACCCATTTGGGTGCAAATAATGTTACTTTCCCCCTCATTTCTCACATTTTAAGGGAACCTTAAAATGAGCCCTAGCAACACAGTCATTGGAAAGTCCAATATTAGTAACTTGGAGCCTTTTTCTTTCCTTAACTCTACAAGGATTCTTGGAGACTTTTATGATCCAAGCATTCATTCCCTCCCAGATATTGATTAGGTGTTTATTATAATTTCCCAGGTGCTGTTCTTATTCAGGGTCTATAGCTGTGAGTAAGACAAAGCTGCTGCTCTTTTGGAACTTTACTACAGTTTCGAAAAGCAATGTTCCAGACATCTCGTTTTTAAATGAGGATAGCCCCTTGTCTCTATATCCACGGTGGCCATGGCTTCCCTTTGTGACCACACGATGCTATATTTGGCTTCTGATCCCAGACATCTCACTGTTATTACTGTTCTGTCCGGGCTGGGAAAGGCTTTCCCTAAGGTCAGCTCAGTGGAAACTCCACATCGCTGAGCTCTGTTTGTTCTAGAACAACTCATGCAGATTGCTGTGGTCACACTGGCTTTCATATTTAAGTTCCCCTCTAGAGAGGAGAACAATGTATCATTCTTTTCTGGTTTATCCCAGGCACTAAGGAAACAAAATACAAGGTAAATTTTCAGCTTTACAATACTAACTTAAAAAACATTTATTTATTTTAATTGGAGGCTAATTTATAATATTGTGGTGGTTTTTGTGATACTTTTAAAATGAGTTACATGGTATATTTAAATTATGATTTAAAAAGTTTGATCCATAAAAGGTAAGTAGCACATTTCTTATATGAAGCAGTTGTGCATTAAAATATTATGGCCACCCAATGTGAAGAGCCAACTCATTGGAAAAGACCCTGATGCTGGGAAAGATTGAAAGCAAAAGGAGAAAGGGGTGACAGAGGATTAGATGGTTGGATGGCATCACTGACTCAATGGACATGAGTTTGAGCAAACTCTAGGGGACAGTGAAGGACAGGGAAGCTTGGCCTGTGGCAGTTCATGAGGTCACAAGGAGTTGGACATGACTTAGTGACTGAAAAACAACAAGATGAATAAAAAGGAAATACATTTTAAAAATCATCTTAAATTGCATTGGGCTTCTAGCTCATGACGCTGGATTATAAACTCGTAGACAGGAGGTACATTGATGGTGTTAATGCTCATATTAGAAAGTAAAAAGTGCAAGTGTTAGCTGCTTAGTCATGTCTGACTCTTTGTGACCCCATGGACTGTAACCTGCCAGGCTCGTCTGCCCATGGAATTCTCCAGGCAAGAATATTGGAGTGAGTAGCCATTACCTTCTCCAGGGGATATTCCTGACCCAGGGATAGAACCCAGGTCTCCTGCATTGTAGGTGGATTCTTTATGGTCTGACCCACGGGGGAAGCCCCACTATAATAATATTGGACATTTATTAGACACTTATTGTATTCTAGGTTCTGTGCTCAGTGTTTCACAAAGCATAATTCTCTTGACCACTTTATGAGATGAAACCGTTACTGATTCCTGGTTAAGTTCTTTCCTTACCTGGTTTTTATTCTCATCGATAAAGAGAAATCTCTTTTTTTAGCAGCAAATAGAAACTTTATTCACTGGCCAGAGAATGGAAAAGGAGGAACTCATGCTCTAAAATCACCTCTCCCCATTACAGGCAAGAAGAGCTTTCTAGAGCAAAAGGCCAAAGAGGTTATGGGGTCCAGGGACCTTTTATCATCCTACCTGGTGGAAATAGGTGGCAGTTTTTCAGAAAGCAGCTCATGCCTCTTTTTAGCTCTCATGTGGCCCTTCAGTGTTTGGTCAGAAGTGGCTCTAACTAGTATGGTGCAGGCAGACAGAGATCTTCTTACTGTGAGGTGGCGATAAGCTGTAGAGACACCTTTGCCCCAATTTTTAAATTCAGCTAGCTTATGCCATTGCTAGCTGATTAATTAATTAATGCCATTAATTTCTTGTCATTAAGCCCTCCTGTTCTAATTACATAAAAACTAGAAGATACAGTCAGTTTGGGTTTTCTCAAGTTTGCTATGGGGCCTCCCAAGTGGTTCAGTGGTAAAGAATCTGCCTGCAATTCAGGAGATGCAGGTTCGATCCCTGGGTGGGGAAGATTCCCTGGAAAAGGAAATGACAAACTATCTCCAGTATTCTTGCCTGGAAAATCCCATGGACAGAGGACCCTGGTGGGCTGCAGTCCATGGGGTTGCAAAGAGTTGGAATGACTTAGCAACTAAAATAACAACAACAAATAGGGGGTTTACCAGCAGTGGTGGGCTTCTTTGCATGTGTGTGTGATCAGTCGTGTCCACCTCTTGTGACCCCATGGACTATAGTCCATCAGGCTCTTCTGTCCATGGAATTCTCCAGGCAAGAATACTGGAATGGGTAGCCATTTCCTACTCCAGGGGATCTTTCTTGACTAAGACAGGTACACTTTTGCTTTATAGAGACAGCTTAGATGCAAGTTAAGGACCCTTGACTTGCTTTCCTGGGCGGCAAAACTTCTCCTTATTTTATTGACAAGGAAGCTGAGACTCAGAGTGTTAATCCTAACTCTGAAATAAACATCTAATTACTGTACATTGTGGAGGAGGACATGGCAACCCATTCTAGTATTCTTACCTGGAGAATTCCATGGACAGAGAAGTCTGGCAGGCTACAGTCTATAGGGTTGCAGAGAGTCAGACACAACTGAGCTACTAACACAACATACGGTACACTGGATGACTTCGCTGTCCTAAAGCCACTGTGTAGCCATTTGTTTTCAGATAGTCAAATGGCAAAATTATAGGAGCCTCCTGTACTTAAATTGTTAATAGAAGTTTAATCTCTAAGATTAAAGGTGAAGACAGATTCTTCTTTTCTGATACATTTTTAAAGATTGAACAGTAGGGAGTTCCCTAGCAGTTAGGACTTGACACTTCACTGCTGGAGGGCAGGTGGCCTAGTTGGGAAACTAAGATCTCATGTCATGTGATGTGGCAAAAAGAAAAAAGATTGAACAATAGCTGTTGATCATCTCCCCCAAAGCCCCTAGGACATTGTTTCCTACCTTCTAAAAAGCCTCACCCTTCTCCTTTATGAAAGCATTATTTCATTGTCTTTATTACACTAACTCATTGACTCTAAAGGATAAATTAAATTTAATTATACTCCTCATTGAGATCTGTCTTTCAAAATTTTTTGACTGTTGAAGTTGGAGCCTCTGCTTGTGACATGCTGACTTGTTTTTTTATGAGTTAGTTATTCAATGTTACCTGAGACCATTTCATAATAAGTACACTTCATGTTTTCTCATCGTGGTTCTGCTCAGGTTGGCACCAGCATGAGACCTGCTTATATAGGCACAAGGCTTTTTCTCTTCTCAGGCTGTTATTGGGTTTTAAAAAATTATTTTGACAGAATGAACTTTTCTTAGTAACCTCTACTTGAAAACTCAACTATATTGTTCTCAATTTATCAACCAGCTATTGATAACGTGGGTTTAAAAAAAAAACAAACTTTGAAGGCTAAACCATTATAAGGTAATTCTGATTTAGAGTGAGTCCTTTTAGACTTACATATACTGATGTGTATAGGGATTTTAAGAACCCAAGATTTCCCAGTAGTAAAATTTAAATGGACTGAAGAAGTGTATCATATAATCATACAGCACTCTCCACTCACCCACACCCTTGTATATATGCACACAAAATACATTTCTGGAAGGCAATATTAAAATTAAAAACCAAAATAACATTTACTTTGGTAAAGTAGGAGTGGAGAGTTGGGGATGTGAAGGAGAATTTTCATGGTCCACTTTATAACTTTCTGTATTATTAGTTTACTGTGTTTTTTGTTTTACTTTTTATAATTTTCCATAAAATTTACCATTTGAGGGGTACAGTTTAGTGTCATTTATTACATTCATTCACAATGTTGTACAACCATCACCACTGTCTAGTTCTGAAATATGTTCATCACTCTAAAGGGAAACCCATTAACTGTGAAGCAGTTACTCCATATTCTTCCCACTCTTTGACCTAAGAAAGTGAAGTCGCTTAATCATGTTTAACTCTTTGTGACCCCATAGACTGTAACGTACCAGGCTCCTCTGTCCATAGAATGTTCCAGGCAAGAGTCCTGGAGTGGGTTGCCATTTCCTTCTCCCAGGGATCTTTCCAACCCAGGGATCGAATCCAGGTCTCCCGCGCTGTAGGCAGACGCTTTACCATCTGAGCCACGAGGGAAGCCTAGCAACCCCTAGTTTGCTTTCTCTTTCTATAAACTTACCTATTTTGGATATTTTATATAGATGGACACATATAATATGTGACCTTGTGCATGGCTATTTTCACTTAGTTTAATGTTTTCAAGGTTCACCCATATTGTGGCATGTGTTAGAACACCATTCCTTTTTATGGCTGATTAACAATCCATTGTATAGATACAGTATATTATGTTTATTGATTCACTAGCTGATGGACATTTGAATTGTTTCCACCTTTTGCCTATTGTTAACAGTGCTACCATGCATTCATGTGGAAGTTTATATATAAATATATAGATAAATATTCAGTTCAGTTCATTTCAGTCACTCAGTCGTGTTTGACTCTTTGTGACCCATGAACTGCAGCATGCCAGGGCTCCCTGTCCATCACGAACTCCCAGAGTCCACCCAAACCTATGTGCATTGAGTCGGTGATGCCATCCAACCATCTCATCCTCTGTCGTCCCCTTCTCCTCCTGTCCTCAGTCTTTCCCAGCCTCGGGGTCTTTTCAAATGGGTCAGCTCTCCTCATCAGGTGGCCAAAGTTTTGGAGTTTCAGCTTCAACATCAGTCCTTCTAATGAACACCCAGGACTGATCTCCTTTAGAATGGACTGGTTGGATCTCCTTGCATTCCAAGGGACTCTCAAGAGTGTTCTCCAACACCACAGTTCAAAGCATCAATTCTTCGGCGCTCAGCTTTCTTTATAGTCCAACTCTCACATCATACATGACCACTGGAAAAACCATAGCCTTGACTAGACAGACCTTTGTTGACAGAGTATTGTCTCTGCTTTTTAATATGTTGTCTAGGTGGGTCATAACTTTCCTTCCAAGGAGTAAGCGTCATTTAATTTCATGGCTGCAATCACCATCTGCAGTGATTTTGGAGCCCAGAAAAATAAAGTCATCCACTGTTTCCACTGTTTCCCCATCTGTTTGCCATGAAGTGATGGGACTGGATGCCATGATCTTCGTTTTCTGAATGTTGAGCTTTAAGCCAACCTTTTCACTCTCCTCTTTCACCTTCATCAAGAGGCTCTTTAGTTCTTCTTCACTTTTTGCCGTAAGGGTGGTGTCATCTGCATATCTGAGGTTTTTGATATTTCTCCCAGCAATCTTGATTCCAGCTTGGGCTTCTTCCAGCCTAGCATTCTCATGATGTACTCTGCATAGAAGTTAAATAAGCAGGGTGACAATATACAGCCTTGATGTACTCCTTTTCCTATTTGGAATCAGTCTGTTGTTCCATGTCCAGTTCTAACTGTTGCTTCCTGACCTGCATATATATGTATAATTTATTTATCTGGCTGTTCCAGGTCTTGGTTGTGGCATGCTGGATCTTCAGTCTTCATTGCAGCTTCAATCTTCGGGATCATTAGTTGTGACATGTGGGATAATTTTCTTTTTAGTTGCAGCATGAGAACTCTTGCTGTGACATGTGGAATCTAATTCCCTAACCAGACATCAAACCCCAGGCCCACTGCATTGGGAGCATGGAGTCTTAGCCACTGGACCACCAGAGAAGTCCTGGCTCATGTGCAAGTTTTTAAAACCCGTTTATTGTTCAAAGTCATTTCATGGTTCCACATTGCTTAACTGTGGGATAAATCTAGGCCTGGCCTTGCTGACTAACTGACCCACCTTTCATATTTGTTATGCCTTTGTGTCTTTGTTTGTATTTCTTCCTCATCTTCTAACTGCTGGTTGAATATACCTTTGGAAACTAATTTAAATGTTGTTTCCTCAATGAGGGTATTGCCAACATTGCTCCCACCCTTCTGTTTGCAGAAGGCTCCTTTGTGCCTCAGTTTCTGCTTGGTACCTCTTTGTGGCTCTTACTTTATTTTGTGAGTCTCAACCTTAAAGGCAGGGGCCATGACTTGATCACTTTTATATTCATGACTCCTTGCAGCACATAGTAGGCACTCAGATGAATATTTGTTAGATAAATAGTGCTTGGATTTTTTTCTTAACTGCAGGATAACCAAGTTGGGACAGTTCACTTTAAGATCAGCAAAATGTACAGCCAGCTAAAAATATCTTCCAAATAATTGTTTGAATAAGAACTCTGGGTTTTTCTAATTTGGATGCTTAATACAATGTATTTGGCCACTGGGAGCTATAATTAGTTTCATGTCCTAGTGAGTAATTAAGAACCCCAAAGAGCAGATTCTAATTGGAACTCTGAGACCTCATAAAGTTCTCTAATGCCTTTAACTTGGACTGTGTTAAGGATCTGGAATAATGTAGATTATATAGTTCTGTTTACTCCCTTTGGTTTTATATTATGGTTTGTTAAGTGTTCTCTTCTTCATAAAATGGTAATTTACTTGAAGCATGGCTTGTAGATTGCCGCTTATAATGTACATTCCTGGAACATGGTACAGCCTCCATAAACAATAGCTCTTATTATCCATCTCCTACCCCTCATAGTGGAGAAGGCAATGGGACCCCACTCCAGTACTCTTGCCTGGAAAGTCCCATGGATGGAGGAGCCTGGCGGGCTGAAGTCCATGGGGTCATGAAGAGTCGGACACGACTGAGCGACTTCCCTTTCACTTTTCACTTTCATGCATTGGAGAAAGAAATGGCAACCCACTCCAGTGTTCTTGCCTGGAGAATCCCAGGGACGGGGAGCCTGGTGGGCTGCCGTCTATGTGGTCGCACAGAGTCAGACACAACTGAAGCGACTTATTAGCAGCAGCATCAGTCCCTCATGGTACTTGATGCTTTAGCCCAAAATCAGCATTCAGTAAATGCTTCTGAGTAAAAGAATGCATAGAATGGGCTGCTATACTCTGTACATTATTCCTTCTGATGCCCAGATAGTCCTGGCTGTGTCAACAAGAAATAGTTAATCAGTCTTCTCAGCTGTTTGTAGTCAATGTGTGTGAAGGTGCAACAGAAGAAGTAGCATTGTTAATGCCTGCCAATACTGGGGCAGATGTATTACTTTGTGCTCTTTGACCTGGAAGTTGTTTCCCTCCTCACCTGTGAAAGATGGTCTTAAATAAGCCCTGTTTGTGTGTGTGTGTGTGTGTGTGTGTGTGTGTGTGTGTGTTTAAGTGCAAAACACAGGGAGAAGACTTTCCAGGTCCCTGGGATATGAACCTCCTGTTCCAGCAGGTGGACTCACTAGCCCTGTGGAACTAAGTGCACTTGGAGCTTATAATAACTGACAATGGCTGATGAAGAGCAAAGACTTAGAGGGGTTTAGGATAAAATGGTGAGCAAAAGAAATGCTGATACAGCCTTATTTTTACTCAGAGTCATTAATGAAATGAGCATGGATTCTATAAAGGAAAAATGCAGAGTGATATGGAGGTGTGAAGCAAGCTGCTGCTGCTGCTAAGTCGCTTCAGTCATGTCCAACTCTGTGCGACCCAATGGACTGCAGCCCACCAGGCTCCTCCATCCATGGAATTCTCCAGGCAAGAGCACTGTAGTGGGTTGACATTGCCTTCTTCAATGCATGAAAGTGAAAAGTGAAAGTGAAGTAGCTCAGTTGTGTCCGACTCTTAGTGATCCCATGGAGTGTAGCCCACCAGGCTCCTCTATCCGTGGGATTTTCCAGGCAAGAAGCAAGAGGACCTAGCTTATTTTGAGGAGGTGCTTCAAGATGCATCTCTAAGGAAGCGACATTTGGTTGAATTTGAAGTCTAAATGAAAGTTAACTAGGCAGAGATAATGAGGGGAAAGGCCATGCAAAGACCCAGTGGGGTAGAGGAACTAGGAACCTGTAATAGACAATAGAGTGGAAATAGATGAAGCCAGAGAGATAAGTAGGAGCCACGTCAGTTTCTTTGTAGGCCTTTCTGTTTATCCACAGGCAATAGGAAGGCAGTGAAGAGTGTTAGATAGAGGAATATAGATCAGATTTGCATTTTAAAAATATATGAACAATCATACCTGTCAGAATGGCTATCATAAAAAGACCTCTACAAATGACAAATGTTGGCAAGGGTGTGGAGAAAAGGGAACCCTAGTACACTGTTGGTAGGAATGTAAATTGGTGCAGCCACTGTGGGAAATAGTATGGAAGTTCCTCAAAAATCTAAAAAAGGAACTACCAGCAGTTCTACCCTTGGGTTATAGCTGAAGAAAACAAAAACAGTAATTCAAATAAAGGCTTGCACCCCAGTGTTCATAGCAGCATTATTTATAATAGCCAAGATATGGAAGCAACCTAAGTGTCCATCAACAGATAAATGAATAAAACAGATATATATGTTGGTATATATAAATGAAAACAAACCATATATGTATGCAGAGTGGAGAACAGACTAGAGCAGGCCAAGATTAGTTGCTGTAGGAGACAAGTTAGAGGGTAATTGCAGTGAGATTCATGTCCATCAAGTCAGTGATGCCATCCAGCCATCTCATCCTCTGTCATCCCGTTTTCCTCCTGTCCCCAATCTCTCCCAGCATCAGAGTCTTTTCCAGTGAGGCAACTCTTCACATGAGGTGGCCAAAGTACTAGAGTTTCAGCTTTAGCATCATTCCCTCCAAAGAAATCCCAGGGCTGATCTCCTTCAGAATGGACTGGTTGGATCTCCTTGCAGTCCAAGGGACTCTCAAGAGTCTTCTCCAACACCACAGTTCAAAAGCATCAATTCTTCGGCACTCAGCCTTCCTCACAGTCCAACTCTCACAACCATACATGACTACAGGAAAAACCATAGCCTTGACTATGTGGACCTTAGTTGGCAAAGTAATGTCTCTGCTTTTGAATATACTATCTAGGTTGCTCATAACTTTTCTTCCAAGGAGTAAGCATCTTTTAATTTCATGGCTGCAATCACCATCTGCAGTGATTTGGGAGCCCCAAAAAATAAAGTCTGCCACTGTTTCCACTGTTTCCCCATCTATTTCCCATGAAGTGATAGGACTGGATGCCATGGTCTTCGTTTTCTGAATGTTGAGCTTTAGGCCAACTTTTTCACTCTCCTCTTTCACTTTCATCAAGAGGCTTTTTAGTTCCTCTTCACTTTCTGCCATAAGGTGGTGTCATCTGCATATCTGAGGTTATTGATATTTCTCCCATCAATCTTGATTCCAGCTTGTGCTTCTTCCAGTCCAGCGTTTCTCATGATGTACTCTGCATATAAGTTAAATAAGCAGGGTGACAATATACAGCCTTGATGGACTCCTTTTCCTATTTGGAACCAGTCTGCTGTTCCATGTCCAGTTCTAACTGTTGCTTCCTGACCTGCATACAGATTTCTTAAGAGGCAGGTCAGGTGGTCTGGTATTCCCATTTCTCTCAGAATATTCCACAGTTTATTGTGATCCACACAGTCAAAGGCTTTGGCATAGTCAATAAAGCAGAAATAGATGCTTTTCTGGAACTCTCTTGCTTTTTCCATGATCCAGCGGATGTTAGCAATTTGATCTCTGGTTCCTCTGCCTTTTCTAAATCCAGCTTGAACATCAGGAAGTTCACGGTTCACTTATTGCTGAAGCCTGGCCTCGAGAATTGTGAGCATTATTTTACTAGCATGTGAGATGAGTGCAATTGTGCGGTAGTTTGAGCATTCTTTGGCATTGCCTTTCTTTGGGATTGGAATGAAAACTGACCTTTTCCAGTCCTGTGGCCACTGCTGAGTTTTCCAAATTTGCTGGCATAGTGAGTGCAGCACTTTCACAGCATCATCTTTCAGGATTTGAAACAGCTCCACTGGAATTCCATCACCTCCACTAGCTTTGTTTGTAGTGATGCTATCTAAGACCCACTTGACTTCACATTCCAGGATCTGGCTCTAGATTAGTGATCACACCATCGTGATTATCTGGGTCATGAAGATCTTTTTTGTACAGTTCTTCTGTGTATTCTTGCCACCTTTTCTTAATATCTTCTGCTTCTGTTAGGTCCATACCATTTCTGTCCTTTATTGAGGCCATCTTTGCATGAAATGTTCCCTTGGTGTCTCTAATTTTCTTGAAGAGATCTCTAGTCGTTCCCATTCTGTTCTTTTCCTCTACTTCTTTGCATTGATCGCTGAAGAAGGCTTTCTTATCTCTTCTTGCTATTCTTTGGAGCTCTGCATTCAGATGCTTATATCTTTCCTTTTCTCCTTTGCTTTCTGAGTGAACTCCGGGAGTTGGTGATGGACAGGGAGGCCGGGCGTGCTGCGATTCATGGAGTCCCAAAGAGTCGGACACTACTGAGCGACTGAACTGAACTGATTAAAGAGACAGGTAGGTAGTAGTAGAGTTGGAGAGAAGTAGGTGCGTCTGTGAGACAATAAAGATTCAAAAAACTCAATAAGATTGGGTCACAGGTTAGATATGGATTGTGGGGGACAAGCTTCTCCTAGATTTCAGGCTTATATAACTGGATGGATATGGTGGGCATCGTTGAGTTAGGGAACAGAGAAAAGTCATATCCTGAGGTCTCTTCTGCTCATCCTCTGTTGAGGTGCCCTTGTGACATCTACATGGATATGTTAAGTAGGTACTGACTTGCAAGTCTAGCGCTTGGAAGAGATTTTTGAGTAGGAGATGATGGAGTAAAGATTGAGAACAGGAAGTAGATTTACTTCAATGGTTGAGCTGGAGTGAAAGAGAGTGAGTCAGAGAAAAGCACAAGAAGGTAATATCATAGAAGGCAAAGGATGGGGGTATTTCAAGATGGAGGGGAATAGAACAAATGTGACATGTTTCTGAGAAGTAGAAATGGGATGATACTGGAAAAATAGTATCATCAATGGATTTAGCAGCCTGAAATTATTGTTGAACTTAGGAAGACTTATTTTGGTGCAGAGAGAGGGTGGCAAACAGCTTGGTTTGGGTTTTGGAGTGGATAAAAGATAAGGAAATACAGATAGTGATCATAGACAACTCTTTTGAGATAATAAATATGTAATACTTTATCATAAAGTGCTTCCAATAGTAATAAAATACAGATAAGTTAAACGTGTTTTATTCCTCCAGTTAAGTTATTTGAGAGCTTCTTTACAAATGTTTGTATTTATAAAAGGTACATAGGCATTCTTATATTGCCCATGTACAAATAGTAAATTTGAGAGGATGCCAAAGCATTGGCAAACGTATATGTGCCAGAGTTTAGAAGTAGTTGTACTTAGTCGCTCAGTTGTATCTGACTCTTTGTGACCCCATGGACTGTGACCCCATAGAACCCCTGCCAAGTTCTCCTTAGAAGTAGTTACAGCTTTCCTAGTAATCACTTTACAATCTTATTTCAGAAAAGTAATTTGATACCTCAGTGTCACTGGGCCTCTTCATATTTAGTCAGTATTTTTGTTTTAAAGTGTGGGATGTCACTGCTGCTGCTGCTGCTGCTGCTGCATTGCTTCAGTCATGTCCGACTCTGCAACCCCATAGACGGCAGCCCACCAGGCTCCGCTGACCCTGGGATTCTGCAGGCAAGAGTACTGCAGTGGGTTGCCATTTCCTTCTCCAATGTATGAAAGTGAAAAGTGAAAGTGAAGTTGCTCAGTTGTGTCCAACTCAGCGACCCCATGGACCACAGCCTACCAGGCTCCTCCGTCCATGGGATTTTCCAGGCAAGAGTACTGGAGTGGGGTGCCATTGCTTTCTTTGGGGATGCCACTAGTAAAGGCATTTTCATTTTCTTAGGATCAAGCAAGAAGGCATAATTTTTCTATAAATTTAAGATTATTTTGAAGTTAAAGCAAACAAAAGCAGGTGAGACAATAGAAATAGATGTTTCCTGTGTGTAAAATGCACTTTGATCCTTGCGAAGCATTTTTAGACTTCTGCGTTCACTAAGGCAGAAGGTAGCGCTGAGGCAGCCTTCTCAGGGGTGGCCTTCTCAGAGGTGGTCCTGATTTGATACCCCTCATCCAAGGTAAAGAGCAGCAGCTGCACTTTGCTGGAGCAGCAGTGAAGAGATACCCCATGCCCAAGGTAAGAGAAACCCAAGTAAGATGGTAGGTGTTGCAAGAGGGCATCAGAAGGCAGACACACTAAAACCATAATCACAGAAAACTAGCCAATCTGATCACATGGACCACAGCCTTGTCTAACTCAATGAAACTAAGCCATACTGTGTGGGGCCACACAAGACAGACGAGTCATGGTGGAGAGGTCTGACAGAATGTGGTCCACTGGAGAAGGGAATGGCAAACCACTTCAGTATTCTTGCCTTGAGAACCCCATGAACAGTATGAAAAGGCAAAATGATAGGATACTGAAAGAGGAACGCCCCAGGTTGGTAAGTGCCCAATATGCTACTGGAGATCAGTGGAGAAATAAGTCCAGAAAGAATGAAGGGATGGAGCCAAACAAAAACAATGCCCAGCTGTGAATGTGACTGGTGCTAGAAGCAAGGTCTGACGCTGTAAAGACCAATATTGCATAGGAACCTGGAATGTCAGGTCCATGAATTAAGGCAAATTGGAAGTAGTCAAACAGGAGATGGCAAGAGTGAATGTCGACATTCTAGGAATCAGCAAACTAAAATGGACTGAAATGGGTGAATTTAACTCAGATGACCATTATATCTACTACTGTGGGCAAGAATCCCTTAGAAGAAATGGAGCAGCCATCATGGTCAACAAAAGAGTCCAAAATGCAGTACTTGGATGCAATCTCAAAAACGACAGAATGATCTCTGTTCGTTTCCAAGGCAAACCATTCAATATCACACTAATGCAAGTCTATGCCCCAACCAGTAACACTGAAGAAACTGAAGTTGAACAGTTCTATGAAGACCTACAAGACCTTTTAAAACTAATACCCCCAAAAGATGTCCTTTTCATTATAGGGGACTGGAATACAAAAGTAGGAAGTCAAGAAACACCTGGAGTAACAGGCAAATTTTGCTTTGGAGTACAGAATGAAGCAGCACAAAGGCTAATAGAGTTTTGCCAAAAGAACGCACTGGTCACAGAAAACACCCTCTTCCAACAACACAAGAGTAGATTCTACACATGGACATCACCATATGGTCAACACTGATTTCAGATTGATTATATTCTTTGCAGCCAAAGATGGAGAAGCTCTACACAGTCAGCAAAAAAAAGACTGGGAGCTGACTATGGCTCAGATCATGAACTCATATTGCCAAATTTAGACGTAAATTGACGAAAGTAGGGAAAACCAACAGACCATTCAGGTATGACCTCAATCAAATCCCTTATGATTATACAGTGGAAGTGAGAAATAGATTTAAGGGACTAGATCTGATAGACAGAGTGCCTGATAAACTATGGACAGAGGTTTGTGACATTGTATAGGAGACATGGATCAAGACCTTCCCCAAGAAAAAGAAATGCAAAAAGCAAAATGGCTATCTGAGGAGGCCTTACAAATAGCTGTGAAAAGAAGAGAAGCGAAAAGCAAAGGAGAAAAGGAAAGATATAAGCATCTGAATGCAGAGTTCCAAAGAAGAGTACAGAGAGATAAGAAAGCCTTCCTCAGTGATCAGTGCAAAGAAATAGAGGAAAAGAACAGAATGGGAAAGTCTAGAGATCTCTTCAAGAAAGTTAGAGATACCAAGGGAATATTTCATGCAAAGATGGGCTTGATGCAGGACAGAAATGATATGGACCTAACAGAAGCAGAAAGATATTAAGAAGAGGTAGAAAGAATACACAGAAGAACTGTACAAAAAAGATCTTCATGACCAAGATAATCACGATGGTGTGATCACTCACCTAGAGCCAGACATCCTGGAATGTGAAGTCAAGTGGGCCTTAGAAAGCATCACTACGAACAAAGCTAGTGGAGGTGATGGAATTCCAGTGGAGCTGTTTCAAATCCTGAAAGATGATGCTGTGAAAGTGCTGCACTCACTATGCCAGCAAATTTGGAAAACTCAGCAGTGGCCACAGGACTGGAATAGGTCAGTTTTCATCCCAATACCAAAGAAAGGCAATGCCAGAGAATGTTCAAACTACTGCACAATTGCACTCATCTCACACGCTAGTAAAATAATGCTCACAATTCTCCAAGCCAGGCTTCAGCAATAAGTGAACCGTGAACTTCCTGATGTTCAAGCTGGTTTTAGAAAAGGCAGAGGAACCAGAGATCAAATTGCCAACATCTGCTGGATCATCGAAAAAGCAAGAGAGTTCCAGAAAATCTCTATTTCTGCTTTCTTGACTATGCCAAAGCCTTTGACTGTGTGGATCACAATAAACTGTGGAAACTTCTGAAAGAGATGGGAATACCAGACCACCTCACCTGCCTCTTGAGAAACCTATATACAGGTCAGGAAGCAACAGTTAGAACTGGACATGGAACAACAGACTGGTTCCAAATAGGAAAAGGAGTCCATCAAGGCTGTATATTGTCACCCTGCTTATTTAACTTCTATGCAGAGTACAATATGAGAAATGCTGGGCTGGAAGAAGCACAAGCTGGAATCAAGATTGCCGAAAGAAATACCAATAACCTCAGATATGCAGATGAAACCACTCTTATGGCAGAAAGTGAAGAGGAACAAAAGACCCTCTTGATGAAAGTGAAAGAGGAGAGTGAAAAGGTTGGCTTAAAGCTCAACATTCAGAAAACAAAGATCATGGCATCCAGTCCCATCACTTCATGGGAAATAGATGGGGAAACAGTGGAAACAGTGTCAGACTTTATTTTTTTGGGCTCCAAAATCACTGCAGATGGTGATTGCAGCCATGAAATTAAAAGGCACTTACTCCTTGGAAGGAAAGTTATGACCAACCTAGATAACATATTCAAAAGCAGAGACATTACTTTGCCAACAAAGGTCCATCTAGTCAAGGCTATGGTTTTTCCATGGTCATGTATGGATGTGAGAGGTGGACTGGGAAGAAGCTGAGCAACAAAAAATTGATGCTTTTGAACTGTGGTGTTGGAGAAGACTCTTGAGAGTCCCTTGGACTGCAAGGAGATCCAACCAGTCCATTGTAAGGGAGATCAGTCCTGGGTTTTCATTGGAAGGACTGATGCTAAAGCTGACACTCCAATACTTTGGACACCTCATGCGAAGAATTTGACTGATTGGAAAAGACTCTGATGCTCGGAGGTTTTGGGGGTAGGAGGAGAAGTGGATGACAGAGGATGAGATGGCTGGATGGCATCACCAACTCGATGAACATGAGTTGAGTAAACTCCAGGAGTTGGTGATGGACAGGGAGGCCTGGTATGCTGTGATTCATGGGGTCACAAAGGGTCAGACACGACTGAGTGACTGAACTGAACTGAACTGAATGCCTTCTTTAAGGGAATTAAGAAAACCTCATCCCCTCCTGTCTCCCTGGTGATGACTGTGCAAGGAAGATTTAATCCAGATGAGAAAAACAACATATAAATGACTCAGCATTCAAAAAACTAAGATCATGGCATCTGGTCCCATCACTCCATGGCAAATAGGTGGGGAAATAATGGCAGACTTTATTTTCTTGGACTCCAGAATCACTGCAGATGGTGACTACAGCCATGAAATTAAAGATGCCTGCTCCTGGAAGAAAAGCTATGACCAACCTAGACAGCATGTTAAAAGCAGAGACATTGCTTTGCTGACAATGGTCTGTCTAGTCAAAGCTATGGTTTTTCCAGTAGTCATGTATGGATGTGAGAGTTGGACTATAAAGAAAGCTGAGTGCCAAAGAATTGATGCTTTTGAACTGTGGTGTTGGAGAAGACTCTTGAGAGTCCCTTGGACTACAAGGAGATCAAACCAGTCTATCCTAAAGGAAATCAGTCCTGAATATTCATTGAAAGGGCTGATGCTGAAGCTGAAACTCTAATAGTTTGAGTACCTGATGTGAAGAAGTGACTCCTTGGAAAAACCCTGATGCTGGGAAAGATTGAAGGCAGGAGGAGAAGGGGTTGACAGAGGGTGAGATGGTTGGATGGCATTACCAACTTGATGAAGTGTGAGCAAGCTCCAGAAGTTGGTGATGGACAGGGAAGCCTGGAGTGCTGCAGTCCATGGGTTTGCAAAGAGTAGGACACGACTGAGGACTGAACTGAACTGAAATGACTAACATTAGTAAGAAAAACTTATGTGTATGAATGGATGCCTGAATAATCATCCTTTTTTTCTTTCTCTGTCCAGACAATCAAGTAGGAAGAAGAAAAACAAGACTTATGCTAGATTTTTGGCAACTGAAATTAGAATAAGGAAAACTGTCTGTGTAATCTAGACAGGACTGAATTCTTCAAAAAATGCCAAATCACTGTAGATAGAGAAGACAGGGGAAAATATATGGAAAGGAAATGATGTGATAATTAGGACAATAAAAATACATCAGTTTACATTTTTCATGTCTTTGGGCTTCCTCATCTTTCTGTCTACACCCTAAATCCCCCAACTTATAACTTACCCATCACCTCCTCCAAAAAACAACCTGCTGTTTCTTGTTCTTAATGATTTTTCCTTTCTCTGAGTTTTCACAGCTCAGTTTATACTGCTAATTTGGTTCTTAGAAACATGCTTCTGTGCATTGTTCTTAGTTCCTATCTGCACATAAATTTTGTTTCCTCAGCCAAAAGATAAACTATTGAAAGGTGAGAATTTTTTCATGTACATTTATCTGAATACTTAACAGTTTGATGGGTATATGATGTACATTTAAGCAATGTGTTGCCTTGAGTGGTTACCAGGTAAAATGCGTTACTGGTCATGACAAAAGGTAGGCCAAGAAGTATACTTCATACAGCTTCCTGCCAAATCTTGGCATTTTTCTTCCTAACCTTTATACCTAATGATTTGTTTGCCATGCACACTATTACAGGCCCTTAGTGAGCACAGGTATGACTTTCTCAGATGAACTTGGAATATATTTATAATTTTCTGGAGGTGTATGTCTGAAGTTTTAAAGCATGATGGTGTGCTGGCCAGTTATCACCTAGTCAACCATTGAGCCCATCTTGTCCTTCAGCATCAACACCTCAATGCAGTTTCTTGCTCTTTTTGTATAGGCAGTACCTCTCAGGAAGAAGTTGGGAAAAGAGCCCACATTTAGCATATTTATAAAGTGTTTCAGTATTCCTGAAAAATTGATGACCCCAATCTTCATAGCAGTATTATTTATGATAGCCATGATATGGAAACAACCTATATGCCCATCCATAGATGAATGTATAAAGAAGATGTGCTAAAAATATATACAGTGGAATATTACTTAGTGGTAAAAGAATGAAATCTTGCCATTTGCAGCAGCATGGATGGACCTGTAGGGTATTATGCTTAGTGAAATAAGTCAAAGAAAGAAAGATGAATACTGTATGCTTTCACTCATATATGAAATCTAAAAAAGCAAAACAAACATAACAAAACAGAAACAGACTTATAGATATGAGAACAAACTAGTGGTTGCCAGAATAAAGGGAGTGGAGAGAAGGGTGAAATAGATAAAGAGGATTAAAAGGTATAAACTACCAGTTATAAGATAAATAAGTCTCAGGGATGTGATGTGTAGCTCAGGGAATATAGTCAGTATGTTATAGTAACTTTTTATATGGTGCATATTCTATAAAAATATTGAATCACTATGTTGTACCCTGGAAACTAATACAATATTGCAAGTTATCTATATTTCAAATATAAAAAAATGATAAGAGAAGATGTATTGCTTTCAGATGAGTTTCTTTTTACTAGTATTGCTGCTGCCCCAGACTATTAATTCCTTGAGGGCAAGGATTTATGGCTTGTTCATATGACGTTCCCCAGGCTGGACACATCATCTGGTAGATAGAATGTGCTTAGCAAATATTGAGGAATGCATAAGTAAGAAAATGATTAACTTCCAAAAAAAGGTAAAAGATTGTGCAGCATATATTGTGTGCCAGGCACTAGTCTGAACCTTTACATATACTAACTCATTTAATCATTACAACTTTGTGAATTAAGTACAATTATATCATCATTTTGCAGATGAGGAAACTGAGTCACCAACAGTCTGAGTGCCTTGTTCAAGGTCACACAGCTGGAAACTGATGGACTTAGGGCATATGACGTAAATCTATATGGTCTGTTCTAAGATCTCTACTTTCAGCAGTTCCGATTTGGGAGAAATTAAATGCTGAACTGGTACCAGTACCAGGGCTTCCCTGGTGGCTCAGTTGGTAAAGAATCTGCCTGTGATGCCGGAGACCTGGGTTCAATCCTAGGTCAGGAAGATCCCATGGAGAAGGAAATGACTACCCACTTCAGTATTCTTGCCTGGGAAAGCCCATGGACAAAGGAGCCTGGCAGGCTGCAGTTCATGCGGTCACAAGAGTCAGACATGACTTAGCACCTAAACCACCACTGGCACTCAGATGTTTGGGGGTACATGAAAACCTTAGGATATATTCACTAGTCTCTTATAAAATTTTTGTCTGCTTTTGGCTTTTTGTTTACCAAAGAGAACGCCTAAGGCATTTTGGCAGTTTGTCAGTAAACCTTCTAAAGCGATTATGTGTCCTTCCAAGATTAATAATTAGCCAATTCTTACTCAACTCAATTTTTACTCAGGTAAGATTACTAATTTGCCAATTCTTACTCAGCAACACAAGAGAAGATTCTACACATGGTGATCACCAGATGGTCAATACCGAAATCAGATTGATTATATTCTTTGCAGCCAAAGATGGAGCTCTATACAGTCAGCAAAAACAAGACCAGGGGCTCAGATCATGAACTCTTTATTGCAAAATTAAGACCTAAATTGAAGGAAGTAGGGAAAACCACTGGAGAAGGCAATGGCACCCCACTCCAGTACTCTTGCCTGGAAAATCCCATGGATGGAGGAGCCTGGTGGGCTGTAGTCCATGGGGTCGCTAAGAGTTGGGTACAACTGAGCGACCTCACTTTCACTTTTCACTTTCATGTCTTGGAGAAGGAAATGGCAACCCACTCTAGTATTCTTGCCTGGAGAATCCTAGGAACAGAGATGCCTAGTGGGCTGCCATCTATGGGGTCACACAGAGTCAGACACGACTGAAGCAACTTAGCAGCAGCAGGGAAAGCCACTAGACCATGCGGGTATGACCTAAATCAAATCCCTTATGATTACACAGTGGAAGTGAGAAATAGATTCAAGGGATTAGATCTGATAGAGTGCCTGAAGAACTATGAACAGAGGTTCATGACACTGTACAGAAGTCAGGGATCAAGACCATCCCCAAGAAAAAGAAATGCAAAAAGGCAAAATGGTTGTCTGAGGAGGCCTTATAAATAGCTGAGAAAAGAAGAGAAGCTAAAGGCAAAGGAGAAAAGGAAAGATATACCCATTTGAATGCAGAGTTTCAAAAAATAGCAAGGAGAGATAAGAAAGCCTTCCTCAGCAATCACTGCAAAGAAATAGAGAAAAACAATAGAATGGGAAAGACTAGCGATCTCTTCAAGAAAATTAGAGATACCAAAGGAACATTTCATGCAAAGAGGGGTGCAAAATAAAGGACAGAAATGGTATGGACCTAACAGAAGCAGAAGATATTAAGAGGTGGCAAGAATACACAGAAGAACTATACAAAAAAGATCTTCATGACCCAGATAACCATGATGGTGATCACTGACCTAGAGCCAGACATCCTGGAATGCAAAGTTAAGTGGGCCTTAGGAAGCATCACTACCAACAAAGCTAGCAGAGGTGATGGAATTCCAGTTGAGCTATTTCAAATCCTCAAAGATGATGCTGCTAAATTGCTACAGTCATTATGCCAGAAAATTTGGAAAATTCAGCAGTGGCTACAAGACTGGAAACAGTCAGTTTTCAATCCAATCCCAAAGAAAGACAATGCTAAAGAATGCTCAAACTACTGCATAATTGCACTCATCTCACATGCTAGCAAAGTAATGCTCAAAATTCTCCAAGCCAGGCTTCAACAGTATGTGAACCATGAACTTCCAGATATTCAAGCTGGATTTAGAAAAGGCAGAGGAACCAGAGATCAAATTGCTGACATCTGCTGTATCATTGAAAAAGCAAGGGAGTTCCAGATAAACATCTATTTCTGCTTTATTGGCTACACCAAAGCCTTTGACTGTGTGGATCACAATAAACTGTGGAATATTCTTAAAGAGATGGGAATACTAGACCACCTTACCTACCTTCTGAGAAATGTGTATGCAGGTCAAGAAGAAACAGTTAGAATTGGACATGAAACAACAGACTGGTTACACATTGGGAAAGGAGTACGTCAAGGCTGTATATTGTCATCCTGCTTATTTGAAGCACAAGCTGGAATCAAGATTGCTGGGAGAAATATCAATAACCTCAGATACTCAGATGACACCACCCTTATGACAGAAAGGAAGAACTAAAGAGCCTCTTGATGAAAGTGAAAGAGGAAAGTGAAAAGTTGGCTTAAAAGTCAACATTCAGAAAACTAAGATCATGGCATCTGGTCCAATTACTTTATGGCAAATAGATGGGGAAACAATGCAAACAGTGACAGACTTTATTTTGGGGGGCTCCAAAATCACTGTGGATTTTGAAATTAAAAGATACTTGTTCCTTGGAAGAAAAGCTATGACCAACCTAAACAGCATGTTAAAAAGCAGAGACATTAATTTGCTGACAAAGGTCCATCTAGTCAAAGCTATGGTTTTTCCAGTAGTCATGTATGGATGTAAGAGTTACACTATAAAGAAAGTGGAGCGCTGAAGAACTGATTGTTTTGAACTGTGGTGATGGAGAAGACACTTGAGAGTTCCTTGTACTGCAAGGAGATCAAACCAGTCCCTCCTTAAGGAAATCAGTCCTGAATATTCACTGGAAGGACTGATGCTGAAGTTGAAACTCCAGTACTTTGGCCCTCTGATGTGAAGAACTGACTCATTAGGAAAAAACATAATGCTGGGAAAGATAGAAGGCAGAAGGAGAAGAGAACGACAGCGGATGAGATGGTTAGATGGTATCACTTGATGGACATGAGTTTGAGCAGGCTCTGGGAGATGATGATGGACAGGGAAGCCTGGCGTGCTGCAGCCCATGGCCTTGCAAAGAGTCAGATTGAACTGACTCATGTTTTCAGAGATGCTGTTCTGTTGTTCCGTGTCACAGCTTTGGAACCAGGGGAATAGGCATTGGCTTTGGGAGTGGTAAAAACTAAGCTAGTGTCAGTGCATGGCTGCCATTCTCATGCGGGAGAGGGATTTGCAAGACCAGTAGTTGGGCTTGTTCTGAATTTATTTTATTAAGAGTTGGGTTTGTTGAGCTAATAAGCAGGCAGTTTAATGAAGTTCACAATATGCTAACCATGTGAAACCTAATGTCAGGTATATTTAGAGCTACTGCAGAGAACAGAGACAAATGAGGGAATATCACTCACATGGAACTTTTCTGATTGGACGCAGATTTTATTTTTTACATCTACTCTTTTGGACCTAGAGCTGCAATTTGACTTACTTTGGCTGCTCTGAATGTATATTCTCTAGATGGCCACCGTGATTTCTTTACATGTTCTTACTGACTTTTAAATAAGGCTTTGTAAATCAAATTGTCCTGATGGACTAATTGTCCAGATGTAACTAATTTAAAGATCTCCTCCTCGTCACAGATACAAAGTCTTGGGAGTTCTGTTTGGCAGAAACATATGGAACCAAAATTTTGCTTTTCTTCTTTCATCCAACTCTATATGTAGTCAATCTGATTAAAACAAAGACCCAGAAAAACATGTCAAGCTAGTGACCTCACACTGGAATTAGAAACTGTGAAACACTTGATTTTCCAGGGGCAATAGGAAGGTCTTTGTTATTAATGTGATAGAAGAGAAACGGAAACAAAGAGGTTTTAAATTTTACCACATATGATAGAAAAAAGTAGTCATATAAAAAGTGTATCTTCTAGCTATGAGAACAGGTGAAGGTCCCCGATCTTCCAGTAGAAGCTGCTCTTGGTACTTCATACAGCTGTATCTCAGTGACCAAATCGGATGAAGAGAAATGAATTGTGATTTAAACAAGCAGAATGAAGCATAAAGATTTTTTCCTCCTTTAAAATTAAGAAATATGGTATCAAATAGCATTCTCTGGTTTCCATAAAAATACAATGGTAAAGTTGTATTAGACCCACAGATTTTACTAGTGAATGCTATGCTCATGAAAACATGTAATTATCCCTGTGCTCTTGTTATGAACCAATTGCAGTAGCTTGGGTGGATGAAGGGGCATTAATAGAATCCTGTTTGGCAAAAATGACTCTCCTAGTACTACATAATCCTGTTCAGCAAAAATGGCTCCCTAGTACTATATAGGCTTCCCTGGTAGCTCAGACTATAAAGAATCTGCCTGCAATGCAGGAGACCCAGGTTCAATTCCTAGGTTGGGAAGATCCTCTGGAGGAGGGAATGGCAACCCACTCCAGTGTTCTTGCCTGGGAATCCCACAGACAGAAGAGCCTGGTGGGCTACAGTCCATGGGATCACAAAGAGTCAGGCACGACTCAGCAACTAACACATGAGTACTATATAAAGGATATAGAAGGAAGCAAGGACCATACGTTAAGACTGAAAGAAAAATAAAACTCATCCTTCTTTCACTGAGTACAGATTTCTTACAACTTAATAACTGGATTTTTGTGGAGCTTAGTATTCAAAGGAAATTTTATGAATTAAATATTGAAACAAATGTATTAGGCCAGAAGTCAGAACTGCTGAACTAGAGAAAGGGTTCTACTGCCCATAGGATTGTGTGATCATGGGCTCATCAGGATCCATTGTGTGTCTTTCCTCCTTGTCTGTGAAGTGGACTCAGAGATATGGTCCTCCAGAAAGGATTTTTATTTTCTTCTGTTGGGAGCTTGGGACTGTTGGGATCACCATGCATTTTGTCTGAGATTACTAAACAATCTCATTTTGTCTGAGATTACTAAATGATTTTTACTCATTGTTCCTCTTTTAGCCTAAAGTCTCTTTTTAGTCTCTTTTTTTAAACCCTTGATACGTACATCCCCAGTGTCCTGCAAGAATGCTACCTAAAAAGTCTTATGTAGCATCGAATTATTTGTGCCTTTATAGTATCTCACCCCCCTTATTTATGGAAGCAGAAATCACTGGCATTGTGGAATGCTTAGTCTATGTCAGGCATTCATTTGAGCATTTTACGCATGTTGTCTCAATGACAATAACAACTTTATGTGTGTGTGTGCTCAGTTGTGTCCGACTCTCTGCAACCCCTTGGATCATAGCCCGCCAGGCTCCTCTGCCCATGGAATTTTCCAGGCAAGAATACTGGAGTGGGTTGCCATTTCCTTCTCCAACTTTATGAGGAAGTTTATGAGGAACAACTTTATGAGGAAGCGAATATTTTTATTCTTGTTTTATGAGTGAGGATACAGGGGTCTAATGAGATTAAGTAATGATTTGCCAATGTTACACATGTGATAAATGCTTGAACTGAGATTTTGAAAGATATACCAAAAAAAAAAAAAAAAAACCCTCCATGCACATGATAAATTCCAAATTTACAAAAGGATATATGTAGTGGCTAGCAAGTCTTGTTTCTGTTCCTATCTTCCTATCTCCTAGACATGACAGTGTCCCTCCCAAAAGACAAGCACTATTACTAAACTATTACTAGTTTCTTATGTATTTTTCTAGAGATTGTGTAGGACATACAGAATCTAATATATATATTTTATGTACTCAGATACTTAAATATTTTTATATAATCACTTCCCCCACAAATGGTGGTGCACTAAATGCACTGTTTAATGCTTTGCTGTATAATGTCAGCCCTTCATGTGTTCAGGTTCTCATCGAAAGATACATGGGACTTGAGCACCTCTAGAGTTTGGTACCTTTGAGAGTCTTGGAACCAATACCTGTGGATACTGAAGGATGACTCGGACACCCTTCCATACCAGTACATAAAGATTTGCCTCATTTTCTCACTTCCCCACAATTTTCCATTGCAGAGATGGGCCAAACTTTATTTGCTCATTCCCTATGAATGAGCATGTAAATTATTTCATCTGTTTTGCTATTACAAACAGCATGGTGCTGGGATGTGAACTCAGATAAGCTGACTCCTGATCCTTACTTCTTTGCCAGCCTTTTCATTTGCTTTCCAGTAATGGGTTTCCTCTATTCTGCAAATGATGATGAAAGACATTTTAAAGGAGGGGAGTGATATGTTACCAGTGCTCTGTTGTTGAAAAAGCACTCTGGTAGCTGCAGGGAGTCTAGATGGAGAGGAATTTGGAAGCAAGAGGATTCTTTTTTCAATAGTTAACACTATTTTCCCCTTCCCTGTTTATCATGTGGACAATGTGATCTCAGAATTCTTCCATCTCCAGGCACCTCCATCCTCCTTCCACTCCAGCCACCAGCATGGCCTCACCTGGAATCTTCGCAGCTCTGACCACAGGCTCCCCCTTGCCTCGTTCCCAGACATCAATTTTCATGGGACTAGGCCTTACTCTGTTCTCCTTTGTCTGGACTTAACAGAAAAAAATACAACTAGCAAAACCAGAAAGTAACATTTCTTGAATTCTTACTCCATGTCTGGCACTTATCATTTATTACATCATTCAGTCTTATGAAGAATTATTAGTTTAATTGTAAAAGTGAGAAATTGAGCCTTAGAAAAGTTAAGTAACTTGTCCAAGGGTTTTTAGATAGTAAGAAGCAGAGTTCAGATGCGAACCCAGGTCTTCATGGTTCCTGAACCTGCACTCTCAGCCCTCAGAAGATGCTCCCTATGGTTTTTCAGAGAAACGGATGCCCTTCAAGCCCCTGTACTGGGTTAGGGTGAGGGTTAGAGTTAAGGCTGGAGTTAGGGATCATCTTAGAATCATCCCTCTGTCTCTGATGCCCAGGCTGGATGTGGCCTGCCCCAGGCTGTTTTGGGATTGCTGGTGCCTGGGTAGGGGTGAGGGAAGTAGGGGAGTGGGGACTGGCACAAAGCTCAGCCCTATTCAATTACTTTGTATTCATATTGTCAGTTTCATGGTTAAGGATAGGCCTTTATCAGCCACTCTCTCTGTTTTGAAACTCCCTCCCTCTTTTTTCTTCTGATTCATTTCTTCCAACCTTTCTGCAGACATTTATTTGAGCTTTTTTTGTGTCTAGCACTTTGGTGTCAGAAATACCAAGGACAAAGAGCATTACTGCTAAGCACTTATATTAGCTTTCTATGGTGTTACCACGGTCTTGGTGGCTTAAAACAAGACATGTTGATTCTCTTACATTTCTGGAAGTCAGAAGTCTGAAATCAGTTCCCGTGGGCCAAAATTAAGGTGTCAACAAGGCCCTGCTTCCTCTGGAAGTTCTAAGGGATAATCTGTTTCCTTGTATTTTTCAGTTTCTAGAACTACATTTCTTGTATCCTCGATTCCTGGGCCTTTCCTCCATCTTCAAAGCCAGCATCTTGCTCCAGGGATCACATTGCCTTCTGCTTCTTTGTCAAATCTCCCCCTCCCTCTGTCCACTAAGGATACTTGTAATTGCATTTAGGACCCACCCTGGTCATCCAGAATAACCTTCCCATACCAAGATCCATAATATAGCCACATCTGCAAAATACTATATAAGATAGCATCCACAGGTTCTAGAGAATAGAAACTGGATATTTTTGGTGGCCATTATTCAGCCTACCACACTGTGATTGGCAAATGCTTGCAAACAATGCTAAAGAGCAATTTATTTAGCTCGAGGGATCAGGTCAGAAAAGTCACCTGAGGAAGTGGCTAACCCTTTAGCTGAATTCTTAAATTGTAGATAGGAGTGAGCATCCATTCATTACTCTCCAGGCCTGTCTCCCTGCTTTTGTTTTCCAA
This sequence comes from Capricornis sumatraensis, assembly GCF_032405125.1. Taxonomy (NCBI): domain Eukaryota; kingdom Metazoa; phylum Chordata; class Mammalia; order Artiodactyla; family Bovidae; genus Capricornis; species Capricornis sumatraensis. Next base: position 56,523,825 of record NC_091074.1, read on the forward strand.
TTCCTTTCCTGAATCCTCTCACCTTTCTAGACTTTAAAAAAAATTTTTTTAAATATTTATATTTATTTATTTGGCTATACTGGGTCTTAGTTGTGGCTTGCAAACTCTTAGTCTGTGAGATCTAATTCCCTGATTAGGAATCAAACATGGGCCCCCTGCATTGAGAGTATGGAGTCTTATCTTAGTCACTGGATCTCTAGGGAAGTCCCTAGACTTTTAAAATCAGCCACAAATCCCCAGGCTTCCCCTGTCTGCCCTTCACATTCCATCTTCTCTTCTCCAGGTATATCAGTCTCTTGAATGGGGTTGACATTCATCTCTGCACAGATGACTCTAATGTCCATCTGCAGACCTGCCTGCCCCCCCCAGAGTTTCAGTCCTCTGCTGATATCTGCTGTTGGAGAGTTCTGTCTGCAAATCCTGCTCCCCAGCATCCAAACCAGCTTCTCCTCTACACCTCCAAACCAACATCTCCCTGGGCTCTAATGGTTCCCTCCTTTTGTCCTCATTCTCTCATTCAGAGACTTAGTACTTATTATGTATCCTCACCATTCCCTCTAGATTCAGTGCACTCCCAATTTGTGCAGGTCCTTAACATTTTGCTCCCTTGGTTCTTCTTTTCTCTCTCTACTCCTCTCTGCACAGGCCATTGCTTCCACCCAGATGAACCATTCAAATGGTTGGCTAAGGAAGGATTTTTCTCTCTCTAAATTATCCTCCTAACTTACCTTACAACCACTGCTCCATTAAGTTTTATGTGTGACTCTTGTTTAGAAACTTCTAGAAAAAAAATTGTAAGCTCCTTCATGTGACACTTCAAAGTTCTCCAGAATCCAGGCCCTACATCACATTCATTTATTCTTCTGTCAAATCTTTAGTACCATTTCTCACATGCTGAGACTATGCCAGGAAGTGGAGGTATGATAATAAGTAAAAATAGACATTTCTAGCTTTGTGGAATTTGTCACCTAATGGTAAAGACATATATGAATAAAATAATAATTATGAATATGTGTGAAATTGCAACTGTTGTAAAGCAATAGCTCAGATTTATATAATGTCTGTGATGTGTCTATCATCAATCTAAGTATTTTACCTATGTTGTTTCATTGAATTTTCACATATTCAGAACTATTATCCCCACATTTTAGATGGGAACACAAGCAAAGAGAATTTAAGTAACTTGTCCAAATTTACACAACCAGAAAAGATGGAAGGCAGGCAGCCTGGTTCTGGATTTATGCCTTTAATTACCACGATGTTGTATTTTCCTAAAGAGTAGATGCCTAGTGCTTTGAGAATCATTAACTGGGGGTGGGGATATGTATGAGGGGGAGTTGTAAGAAGAATTTGAGCTCACTGGGAAAGGAAGAACAGCTAAACTGAAATAGAAGAAATCAGTTGGGATTAATTTGGCAAGAGGAAAGCAAAGGTATTCCATGCAGAGCAGGGGGAAAGGCCCAATGGTAGGGTGAGCAGGGTGCTTACAGAGTCTGAAATGGGACTAGTGTGGCTAACCAGTGTGGTGGAGCAGAGAGAGATGGGGAAGGAGGAACAGAGTGTGGGATCTGGCTGAGGTGGGATTAGGCTGGGAGGCAAGTAGATGCCAGCCCCACTGTAGACCATGTTTTGAATGGCTTTCTTGACTCTAAAAGCAGTGGGAAACCATTGAGGTCTTAATGGTTTCCTAGGACGTAAGTGCGGTGTGACAAAGTTTTCTGGATAGCACCCTAAATTGATGTGGTCTCATTCTCTAGAAGAACAACTCTGGAAAGGAACTTGATTCAGGAATAAGATCATGAACTTTGTTTTGGATATGTTGACTTTGAAGTGCTTTGTGAGAAATACTAATGAGATATCAAGGACAATATCAGATGTTGGAACTTGGAGTCCATTTAGAAGATGTCTGGGCTGGACCTTTAAGTTTGGGTGAGCAGATGGTACCACTTTGAAGGAAATAGAAGGGCTCAACCTTATTTCATTGATTGTTTTTGACAGAGAGATAAATTTGTTGAAGAAATTCTCTCCTGCTAAAGCGCACTTTAAGACCTATTTGTGAAGTTTGTGTTAGTCTTTTGCAGCAGATTTGAATGTGGGTTGACAATCAGACAGAGTGGGAGGAATTATTTTTAGATTCCTTTTCTACTTTCTACTTTTTACAACAGAATACTATTGGTAATCATTTTTTTGAAATTGTCATTTGAGTGTATTGAAAAGAGATAGGGAGGGGAAAAAAACAGAAAAGAAACAAAACTCTGTAAGCAGGCTTCTTTAGACTACAATACACCCTCATTGTTTAGATCAAAATAGATTGTATTTGTTAGCTATTGCTGCATAACAAATCACCCCCCAAATTTAGGGGCTTAAAACACCAACTTCCTATCTAACAGTTTTGGGGGATCAGGGATGCAGGAGCAGTTTAAGCTCCGGATCTCTCATGAAGTCTCAGTCAAGATGCTGGCCAGGGCTGCTGGCTTGACTGGAGCTGAGGGATCCACTTCCAGGTTCAAGTTCATTCACATGACAGTGAGCTGGTGCTTACAGTTGTGGAAGGAAATCTGTGGTTCCTCCCATGAGAGCTTCTCCCAGGGTTTCTTAATATCCTCAGGGCTTCCCCCATTGTAATAATCCAAGAGTGCAAGAGCCCGTGGAAGCTGTCCTTTTTATCAGTTTGAGAAGTCACATAGCATCATGAATTCTTCATTCCAAGCACATTACTAAGTTTGGTGAACCTCGAGGCACCTCTTGAAGAGAGGAATGTGTAAGAATTTGTGGATGTATTTAAAGTCACCACATGGCTGTTTAGAATCTGAGCTCTGGATGGAACCTCCCCTCTCACCCTGTGTAGGAACTAAATTCTGCTACAGCATCTCTGACAGATGGTCAGTCAGCCTCTGCTTAACACTTCCAACTAGGAGGAGTTCACTACGTTGTGAGTCAGTGAGTTCCATTTATATCCGGTTCTGATTGTTAGAAGCTTCTCCAAGAGCTTGAAAACACTATTGCTGACTACTTCATTATTGAAGCTAGTTATACTGCTCTAGAATGGCAGTTTTATGTGTTGACTTTTCATTATTTTCAATTTTCTTGACTTCTCCTTCAGACAAAATAGTCAATTGCATTCAGAATTTACTCTCATGTTTTGATTCCAAGGCCTTGCTACATTTCGGTCATTTTCATGTAAAAACATTTCAATTCAATTCATCCCTCCACAACTGAAGATCAACTAGTACCCCAAGCTAAGTGTAAAAGAAGGTAGTCTTCACTTTGTACAATAAAGCAGGATGGAAAGAAGGACCCTGAAAGCTGAAATCATGCAAGTAATCTTAAAAATTAATGTGAAAAATTGTGATTATTCTGAGACCTTTTAAAACTTCTGTTGGGGGGGTGTGAGTTTGATCCCTGGTCAGGGAACTAAGACACAATGCTGTGTGGAGCAGCCAGAAAAATAAATAAAAGTCATCGTATCTTAAAAAAAAAAAAAAAAAAACACTTCCATTAAAACTTTTTCTTTCAGATCTAAATGCATGGGGAGATGAAAGAAACAGTGAAACCGGTGTTCATTTAGTGTACTGTAATTTAAAACATTAGAAACGTAGGTAACTAAAGTGTTTTATTTCTTTGTTTAAAAAAAAACTTAGCAAGAGTAGTTTGAACAATGCTTGTCTTTTTCATGTCATAGAACTGATAATACAGAGTGAGCATCTTTTGTTTGTCTTGCAAATTGTTATCTTGCTTTTTAAATTTGGACCAGCTTCCTCCATTTTATCTTTTGAGCTCTGAATGTTATGAATATCTCTGAGATACATTTCTGAGAGTTTCTTTAATATAAGCTTTTTGCTGGTGTTGTTTCTTCGGAGGCATCTTCAATCACTGTCATTAAATTTACCCCTGCTAAGCTTCTGGGGCCATAGATCTAGAATATCCTGAATGGTGGCAGTGCCAGCATTCCTGATGGTAATAACTCCATTTATGTTAGATTCAAATTTTACTGTTCGTGCTGCCACTTTTCATTTCTTTGTTTTGCACCTTCATCGTTGTTAAGCAATTCACTCTATCAATTATTCATTTTGTAAAATGCCATGTAAGTTTATGGCTGGAAGACAAAGAGGCAATACAACTACATGCATTGTTGTCTGTGTATGAACTGATGCACAGGGACCAATCACCACACACTTTGGAAGAAGTGATGTGATTGCCTGTTGATCATGATTCGCATCTGTTATGTTAGATAATGATTTCTGGAATGAAGAGTGAGAAGCCAAGTTTGTACTTTATTCAGTCACTCACAGTTAATATACCAGGGTAACTGGTATTTGAACCATGTTGTTGGGGGACTCATTTAAACCTCAGTACCTGAAATTTCTGTATATGAGAATTATGCAAAACAAGGATTGCTTGTATTTATACAAATTTGACCTTAGAATCTGTTTTTATAGGCAGCTATTCCACACTGCTCATATTAACTCATGATTCTTGCTCTTATCAAGTCTCATAATCTTTATCTGGTGTATTTGATTTTCCTTAAACATTAACATTGGATTTTACTTGCATTCCCATTAAGCTTCATCTTATTAGTCTTAGCCTGTGGCTATCTTTTTAAAACTTGATTGTTTGATCTAGCAAACAAACCATCCCTTCCAAATTGTTATCCTTTTCACATATAAGCCATTAATAAGTACATGGCTGGGGCAGAGCTTGGTGATATGTCTCTAGACTCTCCAGCCATGCTTCCCTCATCCTGTTAATCAGCCCTTTGAGTAGAAGTTGACATCCAGATATGAATTTCTCCAAATCTACCTATTTTGAGCTTGTCCAACAAAGTTAACTTTCTGGTGTCATCAGAATCCTTTCTGAAATCAAAGTACACCAAGTCAGCACTTGTCTCCTGAAATACCACTCTGGTTACTATATCAAAAGTTAGCACTAGTCATAATACTTCATGGAGAACTTTTACAGTTCATGGAGTGTTTTACATATCTCCATTAAAAATATTTTGTCTTTATAGCATTAAGAGGAGATGTGGCAGATATTACTATATTTTCAAAAATGGTAAGTCAGAGGCTACGGGATTTGCTTTGGTCACAGAGCTAGTAAATGGTAGAGTCTTGATTTTTTGGTTACATCTAGTGTACTTTTTTTTAATCACCTCTCACATGAGGTGCTTACAGGGAACACAGAAACAGAGTTTCTGCAATGTTTTTCCTTTGTTAATTTATTAGACCAGTCTAATAATCCCTTCTCCCATAGAGTCTTGAATTAGTTTGCTAGGGTCACAAGCTGGGTGGCTTAAACAACAGAAATGTATCGTCTTTCGGTTCTGAAGGCTAGAAGTCCAAGATCAAAGAGGTGGCAAGCCTGGCTCCCTAGCCCTGAGGGAAGGATCTTTTACATCAGGCCTTTTCCCTTGTCTTGTTGATGGCCATATTCTCCTGCTGTCTCTTCGTATCATCTTCTCTCTACTCATGTCTCTGTGTCTGCATTTTCCCTTTTTGTATGGGCTCCAGTCATATTGAATTAGGGCCTACCCTAATGACCTCACTTTAACTTAATTACTTCTATAAAAACCTCATCTCTAATTATAGCTATATTCTGAGGTACTAGGCATTTAGAACTTTAACATATGAATTTGGGGGAGATGATTCAAGCTATAACAGGTCTCTAAGGCAGATGTTCAAGCTGGTTTTAGAAAAGGCAGAGGAACCAGAGATCAAGTTGCCAACATCTGCTGGATCATGGAAAAAGCAAAAGTTCCAGAAAAACATCTCTTGCTGCTTTATTGACTATGCCAAAGCCTTTGACTGTGTGGATCACAATAAACTGTGGAAAATTTTGAAAGAGATGGGAATACCAGCTCACCTGACCTGCTTCTTGAGAAACCTATATGCAGATCAGGAAGCAACAGTTCCAACTGGACATGGAACAACAGACTGGTTCCAAATAGGAAAAGGAGTACATCAAGGCTGTATATTGTCACCCTGCTTATTTAACTTCTATGCAGAATACATCATGAGAAATGATAGGCTGGAAGAAGCACAAGCTGGAATCAAGATTGCTGGGAGAAATATCAATAACCTCAGATATGCAGATGACACCACCCTTATGGCAGAAAGTGAAGAGGAACTAAAAAGCCTCTTGATGAAAGTGAAAGTGGAGAGTGAAAAAGTTGGCTTAAAGCTCTACATTCAGAAAACGAAGATCGTGGCATCTGGTCCCATCACTTCATGGGAAATAGATGGGGAAACAGTGGAAACAGTGTCAGTCTTTATTTTTTGGGCTCCAAAATCACTGCAGATGGTGATTGCAGCCATGAAATTAAAAGACGCTTACTCCTTGGAAGAAAAATTATGACCAACCTAGATAGTATATTCAAAAGCAGAGGCATTACTTTGTGGACTAAGGTCCGTCTAGTCAAGGGTATGGTTTTTCCAGTGGTCATGTATGGATGTGAGAGTTGGACTGTGAAGAAGGCTGAGCACCAAAGAATTGATGCTTTTTAAGTGTGGTGTTGGAGAAGACTCTTGAGAGTCCCTTGGACTGCAAGGAGATCCGACCAGTCCATTCTGAAGGAAATCAGCCTTGGGATTTCTTTAGAGGGAATAATGCTGAAGCTGAAACTCCAGTAATTTGGCTACCTCATGTGAAGAGTTGCCTCATTGGAAAAGACTCTGATGCTGGGAGGGATTGGGGGCAGGAGGAGAAGGGGACGACAGAGGATGAGATGGCTGGAAGGCATCACTGACTCGATGGATGCAAGTCTGAGTGAACTCTGGGAGTTGGTGATGGACAGGGAGGCCTGGCATGCTGTGATTCATGGGGTCACAAAGAGTCGGACACGACTGAGCAACTGAACTGAACTGAAGGCGGATTTTATATTTAAAATAATGATCAAAGGAGCAGGCTTGTGAGGTCAGTGTAGATAATATGTGCCTGCATTTTCTTATCCATATCTATGTATGTGATGAAATCTGTTGAGATAAACTTAAAGATCAGTTGATATCACTTTTCAGTTTTCAAAAGAAAGAGTAGGTGCTTTTCCTGAAGTCATTCTCAGTTGTCCACTTGCTGACCTTAGTCTCTGAAGATGTCTTTCATGAGGCAGCTGCTGAAATTATTAGGTTGTTTAATGATTTTACTATTCAAATGTATTATAACCTTGGCTGTGAGATTTGTGGTGAATTTGACTCTATGCTTAGTAATTATTAAACAGCCATCTAAGTGGATTCCTTATTCCACAAATTAGTTAAGGCATCAAGGGATTCTGAATTCAGGGTACAAATAAATTAGGGAGTAAGAGTTTGTACCCCCAAAGTCTTCACAAACTATCAGGGGCATGTAACAGTTGTTTCACATATTGCTGTTTGTAAAAACAAGGGACAAATATAGTCATTTTAGATTACAAGCATCTGAATACTATAAATGTTGCATCTGTGTCATTCTGTTTTCTCATTGCTTGTAATTTTAGTTTTTGGTCATTTTGGGTTTTCCAGAGATTACCAATGTGAGCATTTCATATGATACAGATTTTGCTGTTCAAAAAAATAACATTTAATATGAGTGGAGAATTTGGTTTTGCTCATATATTTGTTCATATAAGAAAAGAACAGTTATAATGTTTCTGTGAAATGTAATGAATGAAGACTTGGTGAACCCTTCTGTTACCTTTGAAGTCTATAATCCTCCCTATCCCATTTTCTTTCCTTCCACTCTGGTGAAATCACTGTCCTAAATTTTATGTTATCATGTCCTTACTTTCCCTTATAGTTTTTAAGTATTTGTGTTTCTAAACTAATATACTGTTTAAGCTTTTTAGTTAAAATTTTTAAACTTATGTCACTGCAAAATTATTTTAAAAGTTACAGGAATAGTATAAATATCTCACATATAACCTTCCGCATTTCCTAATGTTAACATTTTACCATATTTGCTTCATAGTTCTTCCCCACTCTCTCTAGATATATATAGCTATACATATACGCATACATATTTTTTTCTGAGTAAGTTACATATATCCTGTTCGAGTCTAAATACGTCAGTGTGTATTTCCTTAAAAAAAAAAAAAAAAAAAAGGATGTTGTCCTACATAGTCACGTGCAACCATCTAGATGAAGAAATTAACATAGATATAGCTACTACGTAATCCACAGATCCATTCAAACTTTGCCCATTGGCCCTGTAATATTCTTGATACTTTTTTCCTTCCTTCTGGTTCAGGAACCACTCCAGAGTCACAATTGCCTTTAATTGTCATGTTTCTTAAGTTGCTTTCCATCTGGAACAAGTCTTAAGTCTTTCTTTGTCCTTCATGTCCCAGATAATCATCAAGAATACAGAACAGTTTTGTTTATTTTTTTAGGAGTATCTTTCAATTTGGGTTTTCCTGATGTTTCCTCATGCTATGCATTTTTTGGTGGGAATGATGCAGTGTTCTGCTCAGTGCATTATATGAAGAGGCATATGACACTGATTTTGTTCCATTATTCTAGATGTAACTTTGTTTACTTCGTTAAGGTGGTATATACCAGATTTATCCACCACAAAGTTACTATTTTTCTCTGTAAACTGAATTTTGTGGGAGATACTTTGAAATTATGTAAATATCCTGTGCTTCAACAAATTTTCACCCACTAGCTTTAACATTCATCTGTGATTTTCACATGAATCATTTGTTATAGTGATGGCTGCCCAACATTCATTTTCTAGTTCTTTCATTCCTTCCATATGTATTTTACTGTAGGGAAGAGGAGTCCATTCTTCATTCATTTATTTAGATTCATAGATTCTATTTTATTCTTTAGGTTTTAGTTTAATATTTTGTTGCTCAAATTGGCCTATATTTGGCAGGAGCTTCTTCAAGAGGCTCCTGTTGTATCTTTAGCACTTCCTCACTTTTGGACAGTTTTATTCCAGATTTATCTTGCCCTTTCTTTGCTCCACTTCTAGAGTCATTCTGGTTTTTCTAATGGAGAATGATGTATTGAAACCAAGATCTGAGCATTAGGGGTGCTGATTAATACAGGATGTCATTGTTTAAAGGCTCCTTTAGCAAATAAACCTGGGAAATACATACATCGACAGACACACATACATACATATTTTTCTTCTTGGTCATTTTGGTGTTCCACAGATTACCAGTGTGAGCATTTGGTATGATATGGATTTTGATGTTTTTGAAAAGTAACATATCATAAGCAGAGCCTGTGTGTGTGTATATGTGTAGATACACCTGTGCACGTGTATGTACACCTGTGTGTATATATATCCTTCTTAGATCTATCTGCATATGTGTGTGCATACATGTACTTATTTATTGATCTACTTATATTAAAAATCACTAGTCGACACAAATACCTCCAATTCAAATCCAGTATGACACAGGTTGTTTGTTTTTCAGCCACTAAGTTGTTTCTGACTCTTTGCCATCCCATGGACTGCAGCACGCCAGTTTTCCCTGTCCTTCACTATCTCCCAGAATTTGCTGAAACTTATGTCCACTGCGGAGAAGGCAATGGCACCCCACTCCAGTACTCTTGCCTGGAAAATCCCATGGACGGAGGAGCCTGGTAGGCTGCAGTCCATGGGGTCGCTGAGGGTCGGACACGACTGAGCAACTTCAGTTTCACTTTTTACTTTCATGCATTGGAGAAGGAAATGGCTACCCACTCCACTGTTCTTGCCTGGAGAATCCCAGGGGCGGGGGAGCCTGGTAGGCTGCCGTCTATGGGGTCTCACAGAGTCGGACACGACTGAAGCGACTTAGCAGCAGCAGCATGTCCACTGAGTCAGTGATACCATCCAAGCATCTAATCCTCTGTCACCCCTTATCTTGCCCTCAATCTTTCCCAGCATCAGTGTCTTTTCCAATTAGTCAGCTCTTCGCATCAGGTGGCCAAAGTATTGGAGCTTCAGCTTCAGCACCAGTCCTTCCAATGAATATTCAGGACTGATTTCCTTTCGGATTGACTGGTTTGATATCCTTGCTGTCTAAGGGACTCTCAAGTGTCTTCTCCAGAACCACAATTTGAGAGCATCAATTCTTTGGCACTCAGCCTTCTTTATAGTCCAACTCTCACATCCATACGTGACTACTGGAAAAACCATAGCTTTGACTATATGAACTTTTGCTGGCAAAGTGATATCTCTGCTTTTTAATACACTGTCTATGTTTGTCATAGCTTTTCTTTAAGTAGCAAGAGTCTTTTAATTTCATGGCTGCAGTCACAGTGACTGCAGTGATTTTGGAGAAGAAAAGAAAATAAAGAACCAAGAAAATAAAGTCTGTCACTGTTTCCACATTTTCCCCATCTATTTGCCATGAAGTGCTAAGATTGAATGCCATGATCTTTGTTTTTGAATGCTGAATTTTAAGCCAGCTTTTTCACTCTCCTCTTTCACCTTCGAGTCTCTTTAGTTCCTCTTCGCTTTCTGCCATTAAAGTGGTATCATCTCCATATCTGTGGTTATTGATATTTCTCCTGCAATCTTAATTCCAGCTTGTGATTCATCCAACCCAGCATTTCACATGATATACTCTGCAAAGACTTTGACTGTGTGGATCACAATAAACTGTGGAAAATTCTGTAAGAGATGGGAATACCAGACCACCTAACCTGCCTCTTGAGAAATCTGTATGCATGCCAGGAAGCAACAGTTAGAACTGGACATGGAACAACAGACTGGTTCCAAATAGGAAAAGGAGTACGTCAAGGCTGTATATTGTCATCCTGCTTATTTAACTTCTATGCAGAATACATCATGAGAAATGCTAGGCTGGAAGAAGCACAAGCTGGAATCAAGATTGCTGGGAGAAATATCAATAACCTCAGATATGGAGATGACACCACCTTATGGCAGAAAGTGAAGAGGAACTAAAAAGCCTCTTGATGAAAGTGAAAGAGGAGAGTGAAAAAGTTGGCTTAAAACTCAACATTCAGAAAACGAAGATCATGGCATCTGGTCCCATCACTTCATGGGAAATAGATGGGGAAACAGTGGAAACAGTGTCAGACTTTTTGGGGGGGGGGCTCCAAAATCACTGGAGACGGTGATTGCAGCCATGAAATTAAAAGACGCTTACTCCTTGGAAGAAAAGTTATGAGCAACCTAGATAGCATATTCAAAAGCAGAGACATTACGTTGCTGACTAAGGTCCGTCTAGTCAAGGGTATGGTTTTTCCTGTTGTCGTGTATGGGATGTGAGAGTTGGACTGTGAAGACAGCTGAGTGCCGAAGAATTGATGCTTTTGAACTGTGGTGTTGAAGAAAACTCTTGAGAGTCCCTTGGACTGCAAGGATATCCAACCAGTCCATTCTGAAGGAGATCAACCTTGGGATTTCTTTAGAAGGATTGATGCTAAAGCTGAAACTCCAGTACTTTGGCCACCTCATGCAAAGAGTTGACTCATTGGAAAAGACTTTGATGCTGGGAGGGATTGGGGGCAGGAGGAGAAGGGGACGACCGAGGATGAGATGGCTGGGTGGCATCACTGACTCGATGAATGCGAGTCTGAGTGAACTCTGGGAGTTGGTGATGGACACGAAGGCCTGGCGTGCTGCGATTCATGGGTTCGCAGAGTCGGACATGACTGAGCGACTGAACTGAACTGAACTGAACTCTGCAAATAAGTTAAATAAGTGGAGTGACAATATACAGCCTTGACATGCTCCTTTCCCAATTTTGAACCAGTCTGTTTTTCCATGTCCAGTTCTAACTGTTGCTTTTTGTCCTGTTTACATGATTCTCAGGAGGCAGGTAATGTGAGATGGGAACACTGGACCACATTACACATATTCCACAGTTTATTGTGATCAACACAGTCAAAGTCTTTAGCATAGTCAATGAAGCAGATATTTTTTTAATTCGCTTGCTTTTTATATGACCCAGCATATATTGGCAATTTGATCTCTTGTTCTTTTACCTTTTCTAAATCCAGCTTGTACATCTGGAATTTCTTGATTCACATATTGCTGAAGCCTCGCTTGAAGGATTTTGTGCATAATCTTGCTGGCATGTGAAATGAGTGCAATTGTACGGCAATATGAACATTCTTTGTCATTGCCTTTCTTTGAGATTGGAATGAAACTGACCTTTTCCAGTCCTGTGGCCACTGCTGAGTTTTCCAAATGTACTGGCATAATGTGTGCAGTGCTTTACCAGCATCACCTTTTAGGATTTGAAATAGCTCAGCTGGAATTCCATCACCTCCACTAGCTTTGTTCATAGTAATACTTCATAAAGGCCAGTTGACTTCACACTCCAGAATGTCTGGTTCTATGTGAATGACCACACCATTATGGTCACCTGGGTCATTAAGAGCTTTTTAGTACAGTTATTCTGTGTATTCTTGTCACGTTTTCTTAATCTGTTCTGCTTCTATTAGGTCCTTGCCATTCTTGTCCTTTATTGTGCCTAGCTTTACATGAAAGTTTCCCTTGGTATCTCCAATTTTCTTAAAGAGATCTGTGTGTGTGTGTATGTGTGTGTGTGCGTGTATGTGCGCACTCAGTCATGTCTGACTCTTAGTGACCCCATGGGCTGTAGCTTGCCAGACCCCTTTTTCCTGAAATTTCCCAGGCAAGAATACTAGAGTAGATTGCCATTTCCTACTCCAGGGGATCTTCCTGACCCAGGGATTGAACCCGCATCTCCTGCATTGGCAGGTGGATTCGTTACCACTGCACCACCTTGGAAGCCCAAAGAGATCTCTAGTCTTTCCCATTTTATTGTATTCCTCTGTTGATTTGCATTGTTCCCTAAGAAGAGTTTGTTTTAGCCTCTTCCTTTTCCATTTTTGAAACTCTTTTCTGAGAAGCCTGCCTCTCATTATTCACAATGTATTTACATACCTACTTACTACCCTCATGTGTAATTACCATGATTGCTATCTCTTTAGCCACAGCTCTGTCCACCTAACCTGACTTTTTGACTCTGTGCTTCTCCAGTTCCAGTTGCCTTGACCCTATTAGCCTTCTCAGTCCTGATTATCCCCTGAGCCCCAACTGCCTCCATATTCCTGGCCCTAGCAGGCCCACCAGCCTGGGCTACAATAAGGGAAGGAAAGAAAGAGGAAAGACTACAAAATATTTTATAAAGAAAAAGGAAATGGGAGCATTGTTTTATTTATGTGTGAAAGTTTTAAATATATATATAGCATAGCATTTAATTGCTCTTACCTTGAGGCTGACTGTGGTTCACAGTCAATTTCTGGCTGTGATTCACATTTACCACCTACCAGCTATGTAATCTTGGGCAAGGAACTTACTATCTCTGTGCCTCAATTTTCTCACCTGTAAAATGGGGCTAGTAACAATACCTGCCTCACAGGGTTCTGGTGAGGTTTAAGAGAGTTGATATGTTTAAAGTATATAGAATAGTGTCTTGCACACTGTAAGTATATTTAAATATTTTTATTATTGGGTTGGCCTGAAAGTTTGCATTTTTCCATAAGATATTATGGAAAACCCAAACTTTTTGGTCAATCCAGGATGTTGCTTTTTTTCCCCAATTAAAAAATACTAAGTACCAACGAATCATTAGTGCTGTCTTAAGTGGAGTTTCGGAGAAGGCAATGGCACCCCACTCCAGTACTCTTGCCTGGAAAATCCCATGGACGGAGAAGCCTGGTAGGCTGCAGTCCATGGGGTTGCGAAGAGTCGGACATGACTGAGCAACTTCACTTTCACTTTTCACCTTCATGTATTGGAGAAGGCAATGGCAACCCTCTCCAGTATTCATGCCTGGAGAATCTTTCCCAGAGACAGAGGAGCCTAGTGGGCTGCTGTCTATGGGGTCGCACAGAGTTGGACACGACTGAAGCGACTTAGCAGCAGCAGAAGCAAGTAGAGTTTAAAAAAATTACTAAAGTTACTTTTTTATCTGTCAAAAAGTACATGTTTTCTATGTACATGGGGCTTATAGGGCAGCCAAAATTGGCACTTTTCCAAGAGTTTTTCCACTGGAGTAGGAAATGGTAACCTACTCCAGTATTCTTGCTGGGAGAATCTCATGGACACAGGAACCTCTTGGGCTACGGTCCATGGGGTCACAAAGAGTCAGACATGACTGTGCAACTTAGCACACACACAAAATAATCAGGCTCTGAAATTAAAGGAAAAATCATAAAAAGTTATTGCCAATTGAAGATAAAGCTTCTTAGAAATACTAGTATAAAACCACTGGGACAGTTTTCAAATTAAACAATTTTAATTTGCATGACTTTTAAAAAAAATTTTTTAATTCAATTAATTAATTAATTGTTTTTGGCTACACTTGGTCTTCATTGCTGTGCACAGGCTTTCTCTAGTTATGGCTCACAGGCTCTGGAGTGCCAGCTCAGTATTTACAGTGCACCAGCTCAGTTGCTCTATGGCATGTGGGATCTTCCTGGACCAGGGATTGAACTGGAGTCCCCTGCATTGGCAGGCAGATTCTTAACCACTGGACTACCAGGGAAGTCCTGCATGAATCTTTTTAGAAGTCTACATCAGAAGTTGGCAATCTGTGTCCCACAGGGCAAATGCTCACTATCTGATTTCATATGGCCAATGAATTGAGTATGGGTTTTACATTAAAAAAAAATTTTATTTACTTTTATTGAAGTATCGTTGATTTACAATGTATTAGTTTATGGTGTATAGCAAAGTGATATAGGGCATATATATGAAACTGAATATATAATGTATATGAAACTGGATACATATGTAAAAACATTTTTTTCATATGGTTTATTTTCATCTTTTTCATTATGGTTTATTACAGAATATTGAACATAGTTCCCTATGCTATACAGTAGGACCTTGTTTTTTATTTTCTATCTAGTAGTTTGTATCTTTTAATCCCAAGTCCCTAATTTATCCCTATCCTACCCCCTTTCCCCTTTAGTAACCATAAGTTTATTTTCTATGTCTGTGAGTCTGTTTCTGTTTCAAAAACAAGCTCATTTGCGTTGTATTTTAGATTCCACATATAAGTGATATCATATAGTATTTGTCTTTCTCTTTCTGACTTGCTTCATTTGATATGATAATCTCTAGGTCCATTCATGATGCTGCAGCTGTGTAATTTCAGTCTTTTAATGACTGAGTAGTATTCCATAGTATATACGCACCACATCTTCATCTATTCATCTGTAAATGGACATTTAGGTTGCTTCCACGTCCTGGCTATTGTAAATAGTGCTGCTATGAACATGGAGGTGCATGTATCTTTTCAAATTATAGTTTGGATATATGCCTAAGAGTGGAACTTCTAGGTCATATAGTAGCTCTATTTTTAGTTTTTTAAGGTGCCTGCCCCACTGTTTTCCATAGTGGCTACACCAGTTTACATCCCCACCAACAGTGTTCTCTTTTCTCCACACACTCTTCAGCATTAGTTCTTTGTAGCCATTTTGATGATAGCCATTCTCACTGGTGTGAGGTGTTACCTCATTGTAGTTACCTCATGATTAGCATTTCTCTAATAATTAGTGATGTTGAGCATCTTTTCATGTGACTATTGTCCATTTATATGTCTTTGGAGAAATTTCTATTTAGATTGTCTGCCCATTTTTACATTTTTCAGTTCAGTTGAGTTCAGTCGCTCAGTCATGTCCAACTCTTTGCGACCCCATGAATCACAGCACGCCAGGCCTTTCTGTCTATCACCAACTCCCGGAGTTCACTCAGACTCACGTCCATCGAGTCAGTGATGCCATCCAGCCATCTCATCCTCGGTCGTCCCCTTCTCCTCCTGCCCCCAATCCCTCCCAGCATCAGAGTCTTTTCCAATGAGTCAACTCTTCGCATGAGGTGGCCAAAGTACTGGAGTTTCAGCTTCAGCATCATTCCTTCTAAAGAAATCCCAGGGCTGATCTTCAGAATGGACTGGTTGGATCTCCTTGCAGTCCAAGGGACTCTCAAGAGTCTTCTCCAACACCACACTTCAAAAGCATCAATTCTTTGGCGCTCAGCTTTCTTCACAGTCCAACTCTTCACAGTCATACGTGACCACTGGAAAAACCATAGCCTTGACTAGATGGACCTTTGTTGGCAAAGTAATGTCTCTGCTTTTCAACATGCTATCTAGGTTGGTCATAACTTTTCTCCCAAGGAGTAAGTGTCTTTTAATTTCATGGCTGCAATCACCATCTCCAGTGATTTTGGAGCCCTCCAAAATAAAGTCTGACACTGTTTCCACTGTTTCCCCATCTATTTCCCATGAAGTGATGGGACCAGATGCCATGATCTTCATTTTCTGAATGTTGAGTTTTAAGCCAACTTTTTCACTCTCCTCTTTCACTTTCATCAAGAGGCTTTTTAGTTCCTCTTCACTTTCTGCCATAAGGGTGGTGTCATCTGCATATCTGAGGTTATTGTTATTTCTCCCGGCAATCTTGATTCCAGCTTGTGCTTTTTCCAGCCCAGCGTTTCTCATGATGAACTCTGCATATAAGTTAAATAAGCAGGGTGACAGTAGAATAGTTTATAACAAGTGAAAATTATGTAAAATATAAATTTCATTTTCTGTAAGTGAAGTTTTATTGGAACAAAGCCATACCTGTTTGTGTACATATTGTCTATGGCTGATTTAGCTCTACAGTGATGGGGTTAACTAGTTAAAACCGAAACAATACAGTCCACAAAATCTAAAATATTTACTGTTTGACCTATTATAAAAAGTGTGTTAGAGAAGCAGTGAAGGAAAGTTACCCCTCCAGGCCCTCCCCATCATTCCTATGCATAACAAAAAACTCTCTGACTGGAAGAAAAAATAATGGGTGTTAGGTTGATTATGCCCAGCTCCCAGCTGGTCCAGCCTTTGGCCTATCTCCAAAATTCCTTGCCCCAGCCGTTTAAGAGACAACTACTCCGAACAACCTTGGAGGAGAACAGACCCCCTTAAGACAGTAGCTTTCCACATACATGCCTATATATACTTACTCTTTTCTTAGATAAGTGCTGCAGCTCACTAATCTGACTGCTGCCCCTTCTCACGTCATTAAAGGTGATCTATTCCTGTAAAGTGCCAGTCTCATTCTTATTCTGAACCTCGCCTTCTCTAACTCCGTACCCTACAAGCAGTCGTAGAGATCTGGAAGAATCTCAGGAAAGATGGGTCAAGTCCAGGAGATACTCCTGCCTTGTCTGGTGACTCTGAACAGGTCACATATCCTGGTCTGTTTACTCATCTGTAAAATGAGAATATTGTACCTGAAGATCTAAGTCCTTCATGCTATCCTTTGGTAATTCATACCACAAATTCCCTTGTTTCTACCTTTATAGGCTGACATTTTTTCTTAAAGGCAGTGCCACTTCATCTTTCTTTTCCATTAATCATTTTGACATGAATCGAGCTAATATGGCAATTTTCATCTCTGTCCAAAAGTGTCAAAAATCTTTGAGATCTCACATTTTTATCTGCTTTTTGTCTCCCATTAACATGCCTAAGAGTGGGTTTTGTGATGCAATATATATTACCTTATTTTGTTAGATGGCTAAGCTATTTCACAATGGCCCAAAGAGGAGTTTACTCTGTTCCATAGCAACAAGCCTCTTGCCCACATTTGCCATCTGCTGTTTGAAGCCTCTATCTTGCACAGATTCTTTTCATTAGCTGACAGTCATTACTCATCTGCTTTTGGCTTTAGTATTTCTGACATTCTCATTATTATTCATCCTAAATAGTCCCTGTTTCCAGTAAGAGTGCACTTGGAGTTGTTTGCTTAACAAAAGGGATTCAGTATTCTCATTTGGAAAACAAGGGTTTGGATGAGAAGGTTCCTGCCCAATTGGTACCAGCTATGATTTTGTGAAACTTGGGTTTTAATGACTTATGTATCTGCTTGACAGCCCACCTAGACTGAGGCCTATGAAGAGGAAGGCCATGGGCCTTAATAGGCACTCTTGGAGTCAGTGATGTGAATGGCCACATAAGCCCAGGTAACATCAGGATGAGAGGGCCATTGCCCCATATAGGCAATATCAATGATATTTTATAAGTGTTCCACATTCATTTTCCAACATATTTTTAGAGGTTTCCTAAAAGCAAATCTCAAGGCCATGACCTACTAAGCCCCTTGCTATCTCCTCGATCTGATTTTTTTACCACTCTTTCTTCTAGTCTTTGTACTGTGTTCTTACTTGTCTTCCTGATGTTTCCAAACAGGACAAGCATCTAATTTAAATTTAACTCGAATATACATATTCAGGGTTAGATGGCATCACCGACTCGATGGACGTGAGTTTGAGTGAACTCCGGGAGTTGGTGATGGACAGGGATGCCTGGCGTGCTGCAATTCATGGGGTCACAAAGAGTCAGACATGACTGAGCGACTGAACTGAACTGAACATATCAGGGTCCTTGTACTGGCTGTTCCCTCTGCTTGGAATGTTCTAAGAATATGAAGTGGTTTATTCCTTTCATGCAAATCTGTGCTCAAACATCATATTTCAGAGAACATCTCATCACACATCATACTTTATCCACTTACTTTGCTTTATTTTTCATCTTAGCACTCAGTTACACACACACACTATTCTTATCAAAAAAATTGTTATCATGTTACCTAGTAGCTTGCATTTAAAAAAAAAATCTTAAGATTGTATTGAGAATAACTCAATAAGTATATCTTCACTGATAATTTTAATTGCTGCGGTTTAGTCATATTTAACCAATCCCTTATTTGACTGACTTTGAAATTATTTGCATTTTTTAATTATTGCAAATGTTTGAGGAGATTTTAAATTATCATGGTGGAGAGCTCGAACATGAGTTGACTTGAGAAATACTCTTCATTTTTTTTACTAATATGCCCCCAAACAAATTTTGAAAAAAACCTATATGCTTTTGCATTTTTAGAAGTTGATAAATATAGTTTTTATTAAATTTTGAAACATATAAAGCTTAAAATTTTTAGCAAGTTATAGATATATACGTGTTAAAATTAAGCTATGCTATTACTTTTAAAAATATGTCCGATGGAATTAAAACATAGTGATTTGATATCTACCTTAATCTCTTTCTCTAAAAATCATGAATTAGCTCCTTATTAATAATCTAAAATGCTATATAGACCCTTTTTCTTCTAGAATTACTAATTCTATTCTCCTTTCCTTACAGTTTGTGCTAATACAGTATAGTTTTACACGTTTAAGTCTTTTATTGATCAGCCATTGCAATAAAATTTCTGTGCATAAATTTAAATATTCTAAATTTCTTGGGACTATAAGGAAAATTTTAAAAGTATATCACACATTTTGAAAAGTAATTTGTTAAATGTAAAAGTACAAAAAGGCTGTTTTTTTCTTCCAACTACACAATGTATCTATGGATGAGTGTTACTTGTTGGTAGAATTAAACAGAAGCAGCATCAATGTTTTTCTTATTTTTTTCACTTTTATAGATGTAAGTGCTAAGAAACATTTTCACATAAATCAAGAAGATGGGAATGGGATGGGTTTTGCTGTACCAATAGCCCTCAATTCTTTGAACTCCTTTTGAGTTATTCTATTCAAAAACTGTGTATTAATCTATTACCAAAAAATACTTCTAATAATCTATCAGTGGATAAGCATTTAGGCCTTCAGTCAGTTTTATTGACAGTAAAGACAGGGCTAGAGAAATGTCATAGGGAGCAAGGTGCAGACATTGGTTGGAGCACCTTCAAGCTTGATAACTATGGATATTCCATCTACTGTGTGGTGTGCTTGCCCCAGTGCTGCTTGACTCCTCTGGTGCAGCCCAGAGAAGTAGGGCTGGTTGTAGTCAGGGTCAAAAATTTACTATATGTGTGTCAACTAAAAGATATAAGAAATATAAAATAATAGCTGATAGAATCCAAGTTGGACAAGGAAAATGGGAAAAGAAGACAGTTGATGGACTGGGGGAAAGTAGAGAGGAGAAAGGAAAGGCAAGGCTTTTTAAGGTGGATGATTGTTTGGAGTAGCTGAAATGGCAGACAGAAAAAAGAGGAAATGGTGGTCAGTTGTGTGATTCTGTGGTTTTAGAGGTAGGGCATTTATAGGTTATGAAAATGCCCGAGCTGTAGCCATGATGTGAAGGTCATAAACTTCATGTGTTCATAAACAGATCACTGAAAATGAGTTCATGGAAATAAATCCTATGATCTTGAAAGGATTGTCCATGTTGATATGATAAGGAGTGAAGGCAGGGCTTGCAGTGGACAGAAAGAGTGTGGGGCAGGCATTAACAGATGGGAACAATGAGAGAAGGGCTGGTAAAGCAGAAGAACAAGGAGAGGAAGAATGCTTTGAAAGCCAAAAGGAGCAGGTCTTAAAGGAGCTTTGTAGGTTTGCAAAAAGATGCAGGAAGCATGGTTTAGAAATGGCCATCGTGGGTATGGAAACTCATTGCCTGACCCTGATATATGAATACTTGCCATTTGAGAAGTGTAGGGGAGGCCATGTCCTCAGAGAAGAGCCCCAGTTATCAGGAGGCAGAAACTAAGAGGAGATATTGAAGACAGGGGAATTTGCTATTTATGGATGGACAGTAACAAGAGGATTAGAGAAGGAAGTGGCAACCCACTCCAGTGTTCTTGCCTGGATAATCCCAGGGACAGGGGAGCCTCGTGGGCTGCCATCTATGGGGTTGCACAGAGTCGGACACGACTGAAGTGACGCAGCAGCAGCAGCAGCAGCAGTAACAAGAGGTCATAGTGGAGTGGAGAGTGGTGGAGCAGGTCACGAACAAGGTACTAGAACAGAGCTTTATGAAGATAATGCTATAGATTGGGATCCCTGCTGTGTATTTGAGAAGTAGGTGAATTCAAGTTTTCATGTTGATGAAGGAAACTGAAAAGAAGGCAGGTGGATTTATTCCGATGGTGTCTGAGGAGTAGGGCCCTTGCATAACTATTTAACATCAGCTATAAGTTCATTGAAGGTGTGTCTTGCTTAGTTGAAGTAATTGAGGCTTATATACTGCACACATGCTGAATTATTATTTTAACATATGTTTGCTTTTTATTGTCAGTATATCATTGGGATTATTTTTGCATCTGTTGTTGTTAGGTTACTAAGTCATGTCTGACTCTTTGCGACCCATGGACTGCAGCATGCCAAGCTTCCCTGTCTTTCACTGTCTCCTGGAGTTTGCTCAGATTCATGTTCACTGAATTGATGATGCTATCTAGCCATCTCATCCTCTGCCACCCTCTTCTCCTTCTGCCTTCACTCTTTCTTAGCATCAGGGTCTTTTCCAATGAGTCAGCACTTTGCATCAGGTGGCCAAAGTATAGAAGCTTCAACTTTAGTCCTTCCAATGAATAATCAGGATTGATTTCCTTTAGGATTGACTGGTTTGATCTCCTTGCTGTCCAAGGGACTCTCAAGAGTCTTTTCTAGCACCACAATTTGAAAGCATCAATTCTTTGGCACTAGGCCATCTTAATGGTCCAACTCTCACATCCTTACATGACCACTGGAAAAACCATAGCTTTAACTACATGGACCTTTGTCGGCAAAGTGGTGTCTCTGCTTTTTAATATGCTGTCTAGGTTTGCCATAGCTTTTCTTCCAAGGAGCAAGCATCTTTTAATTTCCTGGCTGCAGTAACTATCTGCAGTGATTTTGGAGCCCAAGAAAATAAAATCTGTCACTGTTTCCACATTTTCCCCTATTTCCCCTTTCTTTTTGCCATGAAGTGATGGGACCGGATACTGCAATTATACTGCAATCTTAGTTTTTTGAATGTTCAGTTTTAAGCCGGCTCTTTTATTACTCTACTCTTTCACCTTCATTAAGAGGCTCTTCAGTTCCTCTTTGCTTTCTAATATTAGAGTGGTATCATCTGCATATTTGAGGTTGTTGATATTTCTTTCTGCAATCTTGATTCCAGTTTGTAATTCATTCAGCTGAGCACTTTGCCTGATGTACTCTACATAGAAGTTAAATAAGCAGGGTGACAATATACAGCCTTGATGTACTCCTTTCCCAATTTGGAACTAGTCCATTGTTACTTCTTGAACTGCATACAGGTTTCTCAGGAGACAGGTAAAGTGGTCTGGTATTCCGAACTCTTTAAGAAATTTCCAGTTTGTTGTGATGCACACAGTCAAAGGCCTTTGCATAGTCAATGAAGCAGAAGTAGATGCTTTTCTAGAATTCTCTTGCTTTCTCTATATCTAATGACTTTTGGCAATTTGATCTCTGGTTCCTTTGCCTTTTCTAAATCCAGCTTATACATCTGGAAGTTCTTGATTCAAGTACTGCTGAAGCCCAGCTTGAAATATTTTGAACATTACCTTGCTAGCATATGAAATGAACACAATTATGCAGTAGTTTGAACATTCTTTGGCATTGCCCTTCTTTGAATTGGAATGAAAACTGACCTTTTCCAGTCCTGTGGCCAGTGCTGAGTTTTCTGAATTTGCTGACATACTGAGTGTAGCACTATAATAATGTCCATTTAAGACTGTAAATAGCCCAGCTGGAATGCTATTACCTCCACTAGCTTTGTCTATAGTAATGGTTCCTATAGCCTACTTGACTTCACACTCCAGGATATCTGGCTCTAGCTGAGTGACCACACCATCGTGGTCATCTGGGTCATTAAGACCTTTTTTGTATAGTTCTTCTGTTGTGTATTCTCCACCAGGGAAGCCCCTTGCATCTGTATTATTATTATTTATTTAATAATTATATTACAGAGGCATTGGGTTATAATAATTTTCATTCTCTGTGTATCTGTTTTTATGTATATGTATGTGTATTGTCAGGTTTTAGTATGAGGATTGTGGTAGCTTTGTAGAAATAAAGAGGTGTCCATTGTTTTCCATGCTCTGGAACTCTTAGCACAGATATTATATGTTCTTTGTAAGCTGGAAAGAACTTTGTCGTAAAATTCTCTGAATGTGTGCTATCTAATATGATATAATAAGCACCTGGAATGTGGTTAATATGACTGAGGAACTGAACTTTAAAATTTTATCTTTATCTTAAATTTAATTTCTCATTAAAAATTGATACTTATCTTCAGTGTTGCAGTCTTTTAAGAACAACCTGGTTATGTGAGTCTATGTTTTGTAGATTATGTAAAGTCAAAATATATAGATGAGGTATTTCTAATGAAAATTTATCAACCAGATTGAAATATATTTTAAATATAAAACATACCTTGGATTTTAAAGACTAAATATGAAAAAAAGTAAAATTAAAAAATTTTATGTTGATTTTGTATTGACATGATAATCTTTTACCATGGCCACCTATGTTGATAAATAAAACGTCATTAAAGTTAATTTTACTGTTTTATGCTTTTATGCTTTTAGTGTGGTATTGAATTGAATTGAATTGAATTCATCGCTCAGTTGTGTCTGACCCTTTGCGACCCCATGGACTGCAGCCCACCAGGCTCCTCTGTCCATGGGATTTTCCAGGCAAGAGTACTGCAGTGGGGTGCCATTTCCTTCTCCAGGGGATCTTCCCAACCCAGGGATCGAACCCCGGTCTCCCGCATTGTAGGCAGACGTGTTTACCCTCTGAGCCACCAGGGAAGTCAAAATTATAAATGTGGCTTGCATTTGTGATAGGCATTTTATTTCTATTAGACAGCATGGTTCTGAACCATGAGCTTTCCTAAACAGTTAGTAAATCTTCGTTAGTTCCTCACAGAATTACTGGTTCGTTCAGTTTTCCTATATCTCCAGAATAAATTTTGATCATTTATATTTTCCTGAAAAGTATTTGTTTCAAATGTATGAATATAGTACTTTACGAATATTTTCTTCCTCCCTCCCTCCCTTTTTTTTGGTAATGGTAAATGGTAGATCAGCTCTGTTCTGTTTTTGTGATTTTTAATTAACTTTATATCTGCTTTGATTTATTGATTCAAAAATATTTTTGAATCATCAATTTACTTTTTCTTATTTGTAGGAATTACATTTTTCATTTTCTCTTCTGATAAAAATCCCTATTTTTTTATAAAAAGATATCATCAAAGAATAGAGGTCAGTATTTATTTTATTTTTTTATTCCACAAACTTTCCTGCACAATATTGTCTTGCTTCTAACTGTTTAGATACATTTTCTATAAGTATTTTCAATATTTCATGTTCCATGAAACATTTATTTTCATAATTTGAAAATAATGTTTATTGCATAAAGCAGGTTATTTTGTTCACATATATTTCATTTTTCCTTGTCTTTTCTTGCTTTACAATCCACTTTTGTAGAGAAAGCAATCACACTCTACTTAAAAAGAATAAATAGTAGAAAATAATGTATCTAGCATTTAACATGTTCCAGGGATATGCTAACTTCTTAATTAAAATTAAGAATATTTGATCTTCACAGTCACTTTGTGAAGTATGTACTGATGTTAGCCTCAGTTTGCAGATGGGAAAACCAGACAAAGAGGGATTGAGACCTATCCAAGAGTTAGTAAATCTTACCTATTTCTCACCTATTGCGCATGGACTCACAAGCCCCATGTGAGAGATCATTCTGTTAGTGTTTCATGCACAATACTAGAAAATATGGCAGACCTCTTTACAATGGATGTCTAGCATCAGAACATCAACATAGTTCATGCTAAGACTCCATTGTCAGGCAGTTATCACATGCAGTTATATTCAGTGTTAATGAACTGCCCTACGATGTACTCCTGTTGTGCTTCGGGCTTGGGTTCCCTATAATAGCCTAACAAAAATTCATCAGCACTGAGGTGCTTTCTGTAAACAATTGTTTCCCTTAATCATTTTGTGGGGGGGGGGGGGGAGGCGGGGTTAGAAATAGACATCAATTATCCATTTTTAATACCTTGTATTTTCAAATTAGAATTTTTGAAGTCTTACATCTATAGAATGGCAGAAAAAGAGAAATTTCATGCAGTTTATTTCTCTGGACAAGCAAAGACAAATTTCTGTCTTTATCCCTAGTCTATCTCATTTGGTGTCAAATACCCTTTAAAATTAGCTCAGCTATGGTATAGTCCCTTGAAAAATTTAGATATTTAATAACAACAAATGGTCATGGTTCATTAATTTATGATTCTTTTCTTTCTTTCTTTTTTTTAAAGATAGTGTTTTTGGAAGAAGCATCCCAACAAGAAAAGCTGGCCAAAGAATGGTGCTTCAAGTCATGTGAAATAAGAGAACTGAGCCACCAGTAAGTCAGAGTCAACTTCTTCCCTTTTACTTGATGCTATTAACTAGTCTCAAATGCTAAGAACCTGTCTTGAGAGACAGAGAGGTCTTCCTCTTTTTTTGAGGATGGAGATGGGCAAGAGAAGGTAAATAGAGAACATGGAATTGAAAGATGGAAACTTTGAGAATGAGTGGCTGCCATCATTCACTTTCTTCTTCAGCAAATATTTATTGCATTTATTATGTGCAAGAATAGGATCTGGAGGTGAAAATGATATACAGAGTATTGGTGCTTACTAGGTTTATGGCCCATGGTGAAGAGAGAGCATAAACAAGTGCACAGATAGGTAAGCATGACAGTGATGCCTTCTGTAAAGAAAGTAATTAGGGAGCATGATAGAGATAAACTAGTGGGAGGTGAGAGGAGGTTTAGGGAGGAAAAACTCTGACAGCATGCATAAGGAAGTTATTATTCAATCTGTCAGTCATGTCTAACTCTTTGTGATCCCATGGACTGTAGCACACCAGGCCTCCCGGTTCCTCACCATCTCTCAGAGTTTGCTCTAACTCATGTCCATTGAGTTGGTGATGGCATCCAACCATCTCATCCTCTGTCATCCCCTTCTCCTCCTGTCTTCAATCTTTCTGAGCATCAGCATCTTTTTCAGTGAGTCAGGTAGCCAAAGTATTGGAGCTTCAGCTTCAGCATCAGTCCTTCCAATGTATATTCAGGGTTGATTTCCTTTAGGAATGACTGGTTTGACCTCCTTGCAGTCCAAGGGACTCTCAAGAGTCTTCTCCAGCAGAACAGTTTAAAAGCATCAATTCTTTGGCACTCAGCCTTCTTTATAGTTCAATTCTCACATCCGTACATGACTACTGGAAAAACCATAGCTTTGACCATATAGACCTATCTCCAAAAGAGCACTTAAACAACGATTTTATCTTCCAACTACTTTAGTGGTACAGGGCTTCCCAGGTGGCTCAGTGGTAAAGGATCCACCTGCCAATGCAGGAGGTGTGAGTTTGATCCCTGATCTGGGAAGATCCTCTGGAGAAGGAAATGGTAACCACTCCAGTATTCTTGCCTGAGAATATCTGCAAATCAATGAATGTAATACCCTACATTAACAAATTGAAAGATTAAAAACCATATGATTATCTCAATAGATGCAGAGAAAGCCTTTGACAAAATTCAACATCCATTTATGATAAAAGCCCTCCAGAAAGCAGGCATAGAAGGAACATACCTCAACATAATAAAAGCCATATATGATAAGCCCATGCAAACATTATCCTCAATGGTGCAAAATTGAAAGCATCCCCTAAAGTCAGGAAGAAGACAAGGTGCCCACCTTCACCACTACTATTCAACATAGTTTTGGAAGTTTGAGCCACAGCAATCAGAGAAGAAAAAGAAATAAAAGGAATCCAGATTGGAAAAGAAAAAGTAAAACTATCACTATTTGCAGATGACATGATCATCTACATAGAAAACCCTAAAGAAAGGACAGAAATGATATGGACCTAACAGAAGCAGAAGATATTAAGAAGATGTGGAAAGAATACACAGAAGAACTGTACAAAAAAGATCTTCACGACCCAGATAATCATGATGATGTGATCACTAATCTAGAGCCAAACATCCTGGAATGTGAAGTCAAGTGGGCCTTAGAAAGCATCACTACGAACAAAGCTAGTGGAGGTGTGGAATTCCAGTCGAGCTGTTTCAAATCCTGAAAGATGATGCTGTGAAAGTGCTGCACTCAATATGCCAGCAAATTTGGAAAACTCAGCAGTGGCCACAGAACTGGAAAAGGTCAGTTTTCATTCCAATTCTAAAGAATGGCAATGCCAAAGAATGCTCAAACTACCGCACAATTGCACTTATCTCACATGCTAGTAAAATAATGCTCAGAATTCTCCAAGCCAGGCTTCAGCAATACGTGAGCCGTGAACTCCCTGATGTTCAAGCTGATTTTAGAAAAGGTAGAGGAACCAGAGATCAAATTGCCAACATCTGCTGGATAATTGAAAAAGCAAGAGAGTTCCAGAAAAACATCTATTTCTGCTTTATTGACTATGCCAAAGCCTTTGACTGTGTGGATCACAATAAACTGTGGAAAATTCTGAAAGAGATGGGAATACCAGACCACCTCACCTGCCTCTTGAGAAATCTGTATGCAGGTCAGGAAGCAACAGTTAGAACTGGACATGGAACAACAGACTGGTTGCAGATAGGAAAAGAAGTCCGTCAAGGCTGTATATTGTCACCCTGCTTATTCAACTTATATGCAGAGCACATCATGAGAAATGCTGGACTGGAAGAAACACAGGCTGGACTCAAGATTGCCGGGAGAAATATCAATAACCTCAGATATGCAGATGATACCACCCTTATGGCAGAAAGTGAAGAGGAGCTAAAAAGCCTCTTGATGAAAGTGAAAGAGGAGAGTGAAAAAGTTGGCTTAAAGCTCAACATTCAGAAAATGAAGATCATGGCATCTGGTCCCATCACTTCATGGGAAATAGATGGGGAAACAGTGGAAACAATGTCAGACTTTATTTTGGGGGGCCCCAAAATCACTGCAGATGGTGATTGCAGCCATGAAATTAAAAGACGCTTACTCCTTGGAAGAAAAGTTATGACCAACCTAGATAGTATATTCAAAAGCAGAGACATTACTTTGCCAAC
This sequence comes from Capricornis sumatraensis, assembly GCF_032405125.1. Taxonomy (NCBI): domain Eukaryota; kingdom Metazoa; phylum Chordata; class Mammalia; order Artiodactyla; family Bovidae; genus Capricornis; species Capricornis sumatraensis. The sequence goes on from NC_091074.1 coordinate 56,551,605, forward strand.
TAAGGTCCATCTAGTCAGGGCTATGGTTTTTCCTATTGTCATGTATGGATGTGAGAGTTGGACTGTGAAGAAGGCTGAGCGCTGAAGAATTGATGCATTTGAACTGTGGTGTTGGAGAAGACTCTTGAGAGTCCCTTGGACTGCAAGGAGATCCAACCAGTCCATTCTGAAGGAGATCAACCCTGGGATTTCCTTGGAAGGAATGATGCTAAAGCTGAAACTCCAGTACTTTAGCCACCTCATGTGAAGAGTTGAGTCATTGGAAAAGACTCCTATGCTGGGAGGGATTGGGGGTAGGAGGAGAAGGGGATGACAGAGGATGAGATGGCTGGATGGCATCATGGACTCGATGGACATGAGTCTGAGTGAACTCTGGGAAATGGTGATGGACAAGGAGGCCTGGCATGCTGTGATTCATGGGGTCGCAGAGAGTCGGACACGACTGAGCGACTGAACTGAACTGAACTGAACTGAACTGAAAGACTCCACCAGAAAATTACTAGAGATAATCAATGAATATAGTAAAGTTGCAGGATATAAAATTCACACACAGAAATCCTTGAATTCCTATACAGTAGCAATGAGAAAACAGAAGTATTAAGGAAACAATTCCATTCACCATTGCAACAAAAAGAATAAAATACTTAGGAATAAATATACCTAAGGGAAAAAAAAACACTATATATAGAAAACTCTAAAACACTGATGAAAGAAATCAAAGAGGACACAAATAGATGGAAAAATATACCATGTTCATGGATTGAAAGAATCAATTTAGTGAAAATGAGTATACTACCCAAAGCAATCTATAGATTCAATGCAATCCCTGTCAAGCTACCAATGGTATTTTTCACAGAGCTAGGACAAATAATTTCACAATTTGTATGGAAATACAAAAAAACCCTTGAATAGCCAAAGCAATCTGGAGAAAGAAGAATGGAACTGGAGGAATCAACTTGCCTGACTTCAGACTATACTACAAAGCTACAGTCATCAAGACAGTATGGTACTGGCACAAAGACAGAAATATAGATCAATGGAACAAAATAGAAAGCCTGGAGATAAATCCACACACCTATGGACACTTTATCTTTGACAAAGGAGGCCAGAATATACAATGGAGAAAAGACAATCTCTTTAACAAGTGGTGCCGGGAAAACTGGTCAACCACTTGTAAAAGAATGAAACTCAAACACTTTTTTATGCCATACACAAAAATAAACTCAAAATGGATTAAAGATCTAAATGGAAGACCAGAAACTATAAAACTCCTAGAGGAAAACATAGGCAAAACACTCTCTGATATAAATCACAGCAGGATCCTCTATGACCCACCTCCCAGAATATTGGAAATAAAAACAAAAAATAAACAAATGGGACCTAATTAAACTTAAATGCTTTTGCACAACAAAGGAAACTATAACCAAAGTGAAAAGACAGCCTTCAGAGTGGGAGAAAATAATAGCAAATGAAGCAACTTACAAAGAATTAATCTCAGAAATATATAAGCAACTCCTGCAGCTCAATTCCAGGAAAATAAATGAACCAATCAAAAAATAGGCCAAAGAACTAAACAGACATTTCTCCAAAGAAGACATACAGATGGCTAACAAACACATGAAAAGATACTCAATATCACTCATTATCACAGAAATGCAAATCAAAACCACAGTGAGGTACCATCTCACACCAGTCAGAATGGCTGCTATCAAAAAGTCTACAAACAATAAATGCTGGAGAGGGAGTGGAGAAAAGGGAACTCTCTTACATTGTTGGTGGGAATGCAAACTAGTACAGCCACTATGGAGAACAGTGTGGAGATTCCTTAAAAAACTGGAAATAGAACTGCCATACGACCTGGCAATCCCACTGCTGGGCATACACACTGAGGAAAGCAGAATTGAAAAAGACACATGTACCCTAATGTTCATCACAGCACTATTTATAATAGCCAGGACATGGAAGTAACCTAGATGTCCATTGGCAGACGAATGGACAGGAAAGCTGGTGTACATATACACAATGAAATATTACTCGGCCATTAAAAAGAATGCATTTGAATCAGTTCTAATGAGGTGGATAAAACTGGAGCCTATTATACAGAGTGAAGTAAGTCAGAAAGAAAGACACCAATACAGCATATTAATGTATATATATGGAATTTAGAAAGATGGTAACGATGACCCTGTGCAAGACAGCAAAAGAGACACAGATGTAAAGAACAGATTTTTGGACTCTGTGGGAGAAAGCAAGGGTGGGATGATTTGAGAGAATACCATTGAAACATGTATATTACCATGTGTGAAACAGATTGCCAGTCCAGGTTCGATGCATGATACAGGGTGCTCAGGGCTGGTGCACTGGGATAACCCTGAGGGATGGGATGGGGAGGGAGGTGGGAGGGGGGGTTCAGGATGAGGAACACATGTACACCCATGGCTGATTCATATCAATGTATGGCAAAAATCACTACAGTATTGTAAAGTAATTTGCCTCCTATTAAAATAAATACATATTAAAAAAAGAAATGGGAATACTCTTTTTAAATTCAAAGATTTTGTCTGGGTTTAGGCCAAGTATGTTTTCAAAGTCAATAAAACTTCCAAAGTCAACCAAATAGTTTTCATTCTACTAACACTTTAAGGGTTTAGAATAATGTACTGAGAACACTCAATTAGGAATCAGAACACCTGGCATGAATCCTCACCCTACAGCTTTGTAGCTGTTAGATGGAAAGCAGGCTCTTCCCCTCTTTGAGCTTGTCTCCTGGGCTGTTAGCTAAGGATTGTCCTAGATGGTGTAGATACCTTCATCCACTGCAGCACATCTGTGAACTGTGTTTCCCCTAAGGCTTTGAGGCAGAAAAGCTGGTGACAGTCCAGAGAGATGGGGGACTGGCCCTAAAGTTTTATTACACTTTACATTTATACTCACATCTCTTACCTCCTTCTCTCTCCTTGCTGCCTCTCATGGGCTTAGAAGTATGCAGCCAACAGGCATGCAGATGAATCAGTGGTCATGGAGATCACTCCACCTCTGCTGTTACCATCTGCTTCCTCTTGGAGCATTTTCACCAGAATATATGTTGAAGAACAAATGACATTTATAAGTCACCTTCTTGCATGCTTTTATCGTGAAGGATCCCAAGAAGCTTTGGGAGTAAATGAGATGAAGTTGGGAAAGTGAGAGGATGGTGGAGTGTCCAGAGAGTCTGGATCGAGGTGAATGCATCTGTGGATTTTATATTCTCTTGTTCCCTCTTTACGAGGCTGCTCTTGGAGTTAAATCCATCTAACAAATGTACATTCCAGGAGACCTATATGTACTACACATAGAAAAGTGACAAGGGAAGAAAAAAATTAAATCAGCATGGTGTGGATTTTTTTTTAATGAAAATTATAACTGGAGCACTCAGCAGTGCTTTGATGGGAGTGGATCACACTGTGACCATGGACCACACAGACATGGCAGAGCCAGGATTAGAGTGAGGCATTCACCTTGAACACCAGAATTTAAGGGTGGGGAGGGCAAAAAACTTAGTAATCAAGATAAATAATAGTGTACTGCAGTATTTTTAAAAATCAAATTTAATGCAAAAACTCCACAATGAACAAATACCGAAATTTTTAATAAGTACAACATGTTGTTGTTATATCATACCCTTGCATTTTTTTGTACATCAAAAGAGTGGTTTTCAAACAGCCTGGGGTTCCCAGGCCCTTGAAACCATCACATCCCCTGCAGGACATGTTGATGAGGGTAGTAAATTGTATGAGTGCAGACAGATTGGGTAACTCAGACTTTTAAATAGAGAGTCATGTGTGTTGATTGTAGGGTAGGGCTTTTACTAGCATTTTCCAGTTGATTAAAAGACAGGTGGATGTTCTGATAAATGTACATAGAAGCACATATTGTTCTTTTCCCTCAGGTTCTGATCAGGCCTAGCCAGCACTCCAGATTTAGAATGTGAAGTTGATGGTTTTTATCAGGGGAAAGTTGAGATTTTTATAAGGAAATTAGGATAGTGATTAAGTAAAGTGAAAAGAGGAAAGTGGAAGAGTATAATAGGATGAGAAAGGAGAGCTTTTTCATCTTATCCTGCTTCAGCCTCCAAACCCCTCTGCTTTGCCTCCAGTTTGACTTTTGATGATGACGGTTTAGCTTCAAGTGATGTCTTGAGTGGAGAACTGAGTTGTAAGCCTGGCTGGGCCACTAATGAGATTGCCACCCTCAAACTTCCTTTTATTCTTTCTGTAAGGTGAGTAGCTGGGCTCAGTGACTGCTTATCTCAATACAGCCCTGACAGTCCACATTCCTGCATACACTGCTTTCTGTTTTAATCTTGGACTCTACCTTTGATAAGTGAATGTTTCTATTAATAAGCATTTCATAATACTTTGTTTCCTAAAAAAGGACTGCTAGGTTTCTGGACGAAAGTTAAACTTTTGACATGATAAATCCTCACTCCCTGTTGCCTCTGAAGACGTTGTCCCCTGCCTTATGTCCTTCTTCCATCTCTGCTATCTTCATAACATGCTCAGGTTTCTCCTACATGGGAAACAAAAGTGACTTTCACTCTTCCGCTATATTACCATTCTAACCTTCACTACCAAAGAGTTTTTGTCCAGTCATTTCTGTCTCCACTTGTCTTTCCTATTCATGGTGTTCTCGTCAGCACCTAGGACAGTAACTAAGACATACTTGGACTGGGTAAGCACTTAGGTAATGAAGTGCTTGCCCACGTGAAATCAGGTGTCTCCGCAGTCACTGTATGGAAATGAGTGCTCTCTCAGGGTCCTGACTCTTGCAGTTTTTGACAGTGGTCACTGTCCTTCCCTTCATTGCTGTCCTCGACAGCTCTCTATCATGAGTCTCTATCTTCCTGACAGTGATTGTGCCTGGATTGAGCATGGCCTTCTCGTCCTCAATCTTACTCTTTTAAGTGGAGGGTACTGCTCAAGGCTTAGTTTTAGCTTTGTTCTTTCTTCTACAGAAATCTCTTATACCACCAACTCCTAGGGTTACCTAATCAGGGGAGACTGTCAGATCTGAATCCCATTTATAACTCTGTGACCTCTTAACCCATGTGTTCAATTGTTTTTTGGAGACTTGGAGGTCATACTTTGTAGGCTTAGTATGACATTGCCCCTCCCTCATAATAGACTTTCCTGATAAGTTCTCTGTACTTTATGTCATATGTTCAGCCACACATGCTCAAAAACTTACTCTGTTTGACTCCAGAGCTGAAGTTGAATGATTACTGTTATCTAGCTATTTAAATTTCTCTATCTTTAGGTTTTGGAGAAGGCAATGGCACCCCACTCAGGTACTCTTGCCTGGAAAATCCTATGGGCAGAGGAGCCTTGTAGGCTGCAGCTCATGGGGTCACTAAGAGTCTGACATGACTGAGCAACTTCACTTTCACTTTTCACTTTTTACTTTTCATGCATTGGAGAAGGAAATGGCAACCCACTCCAGTGTTCTTGCCTGGAGAGTCCCATTGACAGAGGAGCCTGGTGGGCTGCCATCTGTGGGGTTGCACAGAGTTGGACACGACTGAAGTGACTTAGCAGCAGGAGCAGCAGCAGATTTAGGTTTACTCTTTTGTGGCTGGGGATCACAGTACTATTTCATGTGTTTATTGTGAGTATTATATCATCTTCACAACTATTTTTTTTCTTGGTGCTTTCCATTACCAAGGCACTGTATTTACAAATGCTAACTCAATCCTCACAACAGCCCTATTGTGAAACTACTATCTCCATTTTATATGGGGAAACTGAGTCACAGAAAGGTTAAATAATATGTTGAATATACCACTGCCATTTTATCAGTTCAGTTCAGTTCAGTCGCTCACTTGTGTCTGACTCTTTGTGACCCCATGAATTGCCCCACACCAGGCCTCCCTCTCCATCAACTCCCGGAGTTCACCCAAACTCATGTCCATTGAGTCAGTGATGCCATCCAGCCATCTCATCCTCTGTCGTCCCCTTCTCCTGCCTCCAATCCCTCCCAGCATCAGAGTCTTTTGCAATGAGTCAACTCTTCACATGAGGTGGCCAAAGTTTGGAGTTTCAGCTTTAGCATCATTCCCTCCAAAGAACACCCAGGACTCATCTCCTTTAGGATGGACTTGTTGGATCTCCTTGCAGTCCAGGGGACTCTCAGAGTCTTTTCCAACACCACAGTTCAAAAGCATCCATTCTTTGGTGCTCAGCTTTCTTCATAGTCCAACTCTCACATCCATATGTGACCACTGGAAAAACAATAGCCTTGATTAGACAGACCTTTGTTGGCAAAGTAATGTCTCTGCTTTTTAATATGTTGTCTAGGTTGGCCATAACTTTCCTTCCAAGGAGTAAGCATCTTTTAATTTCATGGCTGCAATCACCATCTCTAGTAATCTTGGAATCCAAAAAAATAAAGTCTGCCACTGTTTCCACTGTTTCCCCATCTATATGCCATGAAGTGATGGGACCAGATGCCATGATCTTCGTTTTCTGAATGTTGAGCTTTAAGCCAACTTTTTCACTCTATTCTTTCACTTTCATCAGGAGGCTTTTTAGTTCCTCTTCATGTTCTGCCATAAGGGTGGTGTCATCTGCATGTCTGAGGTTATTGATATTTCTCCCAGCAATCTTGATTCCAGCTTGTGTTTCTTCCAGCCCAGCGTTTCTCATGATGTAGTCTGCATATAAGTTAAATAAGCAGGGTGACAATATACAGCCTTGACGTACTCCTTTTCCTATTTGGAACCAGTCTGTTGTTCCATGTCCAGTTCTAACTGTTGCTTCCTGACCTGCACATAGGTTTCTCAAGAGGCAGGTCAGGTGGTCTGGTATTCCCATCTCTTTCAGAATTTTTGACAGTTCATTGTGATCCACACAGTCAAAGGCTTTGACATAGTAAATAAAGCAGATATAGATGTTTTTCTGGAACTCTCTTGCTTTTTCGATAATCTAGCGGGTGTTGGCAATTTGATCTCTGGTTCCTCTGCCTTTTCTAAAATCTGCTTGAACATCTGGAAGTTCACGGTGTACATATTGCTGAAGCCTGGCTTGGAGAATTTTGAGCATTACTTTACTAGTGTGTGCTGCTGGTGCTGCTAAGTCACTTCAGTCATATCCAACTCTGTGTGACCCCAGAGACGGCAGCCCACCAGGCTCCCCCGTCCCTGGGGTTCTCCAGGCAAGAACACTGGAGTGGGTTGCCATTTCCTTCTCCAAAGCAGGAAAGTGAAAAGTGAAAGTGAAGTCGCTCAGTCGTGTCCGACTCTTAGCAACCCCATGGACTGCAATTGTGCAGTAATTAGAGCATTCTTTGGCATTGCCTTTCTTTGGGATTGGATTGAAAACTGACCTTTTCCAGTCCTGTGGCCACTGCTGAGTTTTCCAAATTTCCTGGCATATTGAGTGCAGCACTTTCATAGCATCATCTTTCAGGATTTGAAACAGCTCAACTGGAATTCCATCACCTCCACTAGCTTTGTTCGTAGTGATGCTTTCTAAGGCCCACTTGACTTCACATTCTAGGATGTCTGGCTCTAGATGAGAGATCACACCATCGTGGTTATCCGGGTCATGAAGATCTTTTTTGTACAGTTCTTCTGTGTATTCTTGCCACCTCTTCTTAATATCTTCTCCTTCTGTTAGGTCCATACCATTTCTGTCCTTTATGGAGCCCATCTTTGCATGAAATGTTCCCTTGGTGTCTCTAATTTTCTTGAAGAGATCTCTAGTCTTTCCCATTCTGTTGTTCGCATTGATCACTGAGGAAGGCTTTCTTATCTTTCCTTGCTATTCTTTGGAACTCTGCATTCAGATGCTTATATCTTTCCTTTTCTCCTTTGCTTTTCGCTTCTATTCTTTTCACAGTTATTTGTAAGTCCTCCCCAGACAGCCATTTTGCTTTTTTGCATTTCTTCTGCATTCAGATGCTTATATCTTTCCTTTTCTCCTTTGCTTTTCGCTTCTCTTCTTTTCACAGTTATTTGTAAGTCCTCCCCAGACAGCCATTTTGCTTCTTTGCATTTCTTTTCCATGGGGATGGTCTTTATCCATGTCTCCTGTACAATGTCACAAACCTCCGTCCATAGTTCATCAGGCACTCTATCTATCAGATCTAGGCCCTTAAATCTATTTCTCACTTCCACTGTATAATCATAAGGGATTTGATTTAGGTCATACCTGAATGGTCTAGTGGTTTTCCCTACTTTCTTCAATTTAAGTCTGAATTTGGCAATAAGGAGTTCATGATCTGAGCCACAGTCAGCTCCTGGTCTAGTTTTTGCTGACTGTATAGAGCTTCTCCATCTTTGGCTGCAAAGAATATAATCATTCTGATTTTGGTGTTGACCATCTGGTGATGTCCATGTGTACAGTCTTCTCTTGTCTTGTTGGAAGAGGGTGTTTGCTATGACCAGTGTGTTCTCTTGGCAAAACTCTATTAGCCTTTGCCCTGCTTCATTCCGTATTCCAAGGCCAAACTTGCCTGTTACTCCAGGTGTTTCTTGGCTTCCTACTTTTGCATTCCAGTCCCCTATGATGAAAAAGACATCTTTTTTGGGTGTTAGAAACCCAAGTAAGACAGTAGGTCTTGCGAGAGGCATCAGAGGGCAGACACACAAACCAAAATCACAGAAATCTAGTTAATCTAATCACAAAGACCACAGCCTTGTCTAACTCAGTGAAACTAAGCCATACCATGTGGGGCAACCCAAGACGGGCAGGTCATGGTGCAGAGGTCTGACAGAATGTGGTCCACTGGAGAAGGGAATGGCAAACCACTTCAGTATTCTTGCCTTGAGAACCCCATGAACAGTATGAAAAGACAAAATGATAGGATACTGAAAGAGGAACTCCCCAGGTTGGTAGGTGCCCAATATGCTACTGGAGATCAGTGGAGAAATAACTCCAGAAAGAATGAAGGGATGGAGCCAAAGCAAAAACAATGTCCAGTTGTGGATATGACTGGTGATAGAAGCAAGGTCCGATACTGTAAAGAGCAATATTGCATAGGAACATGGAATGTTAGGTCCATGAATCAAGGCAAATTGGAAGTAGTCAAACAGGAGATGGAAGAGTGAATGTCGACATTCTAGGAATCAGCAAACTAAAATGGACTGGAATGGGTGAATTTAACTCTACTACTGTGGGCAGGAATCCCTTAGAAGAAATGAAGTAGCCATCATGGTCAACGAAAGAGTCCAAAATGCAGTACTTGGATGCAATCTCAAAAACGATGGAATGATCTCTGTTCATTTCCAAGGCAAACCATTCAATATCACAGTAATCCAAGTCTATGCCCCAACCAGTAATGCTGAAGAAGCTGAAGTGAAACGGTTCTGCGAAGACCTACAAGACCTTTTAGAACTAACATGCAAAAAGATGTCCTTTTCATTATAGGGGACTGACATTTTATGGTGGGGCCTAAATTCAAAATCAGGCAGTCTTAGTCAAGAATGTATATATGTAACCCCTATAATAAACTGCCTTCCACAAATGATATACTTAGAATGCTTTGACTTTTCCTCTCCTCTACTAAGGGGCTTCCCTGGTGGCTCAGAGGGTAAAGCATCTGCCTGCAATGCAGGAGACCTGGGTTTGACCCCTGGATCAGGAAGATCCCCTGGAGAAGGAAATGGCAACCCACTCCAGTACTCTTGCCTGGAAGATCCCATGGACAGAGAAGCCTGGTAGACTACAGTCCATGGGATCGCAAAGAGTCAGACATGACTGAGCGACCTCCTCTCCTCTACTACCTAGAGGTAATAAAAGATCAGGTTCTTTCCCTCATACTTATACTTTCCTTTATTCAGAAATGCTCTCATGCTTGGCAGATTGAAAGAGTGTCCCCATGCATGCCTGTCACCACCAAATTTATCTTCCTGAACCCAGGGTTCAATATGTCATAGTTCTGCCAAAGAAAATAAAAAGCAGGGGATCAAGTATTCTCATGATTCCCTCCCTCCTAGAAACAGAGCAACAAATATATATTAATTCACTAAATTGATTATTCAAACCCTTTTCTTTGGTTACCTTCACACCAAGCCATTCCAATTTAGGGCTGTGTCTGCCCTAGCAGAGTTTCATTTTTATTTTCTGACTTCTTCATCTCATTGCATCTACTCTGGGTAGAATAAACAATTAAATCACAGTCTAGAGAAAACATGATTTAAAGATATGGAAAATGACTAAAGACGTTATTAAATTCTTTTCTCTTATCTTAATTTCCAGTGAGTTCTTCATGCCTGGGCTGGTCGACACACACATCCATGCCCCTCAGTACTCCTTTGCCGGGAGTAATGTGGACCTCCCACTTTTGGAATGGTTGACCAAGTACACATTTCCTACAGAACACAAATTCCAGAGCATTGACTTTGCTGAAGAAGTATATACCAGAGTTGTTGTAAGTATCCTGCATATGAGTATTGGTGTATTATATTCAGTCATCTATAGAAACATCCATTTCTTGGGGGCAGATTTAAGTTATTAAAAACAGGCAGTTAAGATTATCATGGACTATAGAGATGTTTTTAGTTCTTTCACAGCTCAGTGAGTTTGTGACCACTTCACCAACACAGCTAGTCACTAGCCAAGAAACACTTGAATCTAAATCCTCAAACCTCCTGGGTTCTCATTACTTTTTTTTTTTTTTTTACTAAATTTGGGTTTAATGCATATGTGTATTCCTTTACTCCTGCCAACCCACAGTGCTATTCTGGGTACCATATGGAATAGCTGTGTAACCTTTGGAAAGTTTTGTGACTCACTTTCCCCATCTGTAAAAAAAAAATAATAATAATAATGACAGCACCTACTTCTTAGGATTGTTATGATAATTAAGCAAGTCTGTATTTGTTAAGCTCTTAAAATAGTGCCTAACATATGCATTTACTTTAAGAAATATCCAAGGAAATCTAAAATTAAAATTAGTTAGAAGGATATCACATTATTTTGGTAGCTTTGAAAGGAAGGAAACTGGGATGGTCCCCTGTTGCAGGGCCTGTGGGAATGTGGTGAATATTAGCCCACTAGAGAGAACTACGGAGCTAGTTTGGTCTGAGGAGAGTGGCCGTAGTGTGTGCCGACTATGGGCTGGCCAAAAAGCTTGTTTGGGTTTTTCCATAACAACTTACAGAAAAACATGAACAACCTTTTTGGCCAACCCAGTATATACTGCTGCTGCTGCTGCTGCTAAGTCGTTTCAGTTGTGTCCGACCCTGTGCGACCCCATAGCTGGCAGCCCACCAGGCTCCCCCGTCCCTGGGATTCTCCAGGCCCTGAAATACCTTCCTTTCACTCTCTGAGGAAAACCAGCTCCCTTTATCTACTCCAACCCCATCCCCAATCGATTCAGCAGCCAGAGATAACTTCTGCATTTGAGAATTAAAGCTGCAAATATCTTATCTAACCACTACCTCTTGTCATGTAGAACACTTAGTCTGAGCGTTCCTGCATTTTTGTTAGACCCATTGAAGGGTTTTCTCTTAAAGTAATGTTGTGATGGTGATAATATAATAAGCCTTATACAGTGACCTAGCCTTCCTGCCAGTTTCCCACATCTGGCAGTATCCAAGCCTTGAACAGTAAAAGCAAGTGTTGTCATTTATATATTTGCCTTGCTTAGTTATAAATTCAGTGTAATTGTGGATTTTACATATTTAGCATGGATCCACATGACACCAGGAAAACTGAGAAGGACTAAAGCTGTGTAGGAAGTTGCGAGTGCATTGTGTTAATGAATCGTTTTAACCACACCAAATCTTTTTATCCTCAAAATTTATTTTTATCTTGCATTGTTCTAAAAAGAGTTGGAGATATCTTAAAATTGCATTGTGTACAAGAGAAGAAAATGAGTCATGAAATCACAGCAAAGGAAAAAATAAACCAAGAAAAATGTATACTATGGGGGTCCATGCATTTGTTAGAATCTGTCACAAATTTGGCTTCAACTGAACCAGAGAAGGAAATAAAATATTTGCTGTCAGTGAGTACAAAATCGGAGAAATAGGTGTTACTCTCAACAAGTATTTTCAGTGTACATATCCTCTGTTTCTGATTGTGAGCCAGGCCCATAGACTTTAAGAGTTGGATGAGCTGAGAGTATAATGGACATCCATTAAGAAAGTTGACATCTTAAGAAAGTTGAGATTTGCTAATTAGAATCTGTCCCTTAGGCTGAAGGTTGCCTGTGGCAATGCAAACTAGGGTGCTGAGGCAGTACCTGTAAACCAAGACATTTTCTGTTTTGTTTTTTTATTGTCTCCCTCAGAAAACAGTCCTGGATCTATAAATAGGCAATCAAGACCCCAGAGTTTTGCACAATAATAATTTAATCTGAAAATAATTTAAAGTATATGTTAGCAAACATCTCTTGAGATTGTTAAGAAAAAAAATTCCAATAAGTCAGTCCTAGAATATCTCCCTTTAAACACTGCAAACAGGGTGAGAGGTTGAAATTTCAAATTGGACTTTGGACTGGAATGAACTAGAAAGCCTGGAAAGTTCAGGAATCGGTATATTATATAGATTAATATGAGTCAAAGGACAGGAGAATGAGATTCTTTGTAAATATACTAAGACAAACTGGTTGCAAATATTCTCCTGGATAATGGAGTGAATATGTTTACTCTATGGGGTTACTGAAAATTCAGCACATGAATTCAGTTAATTCCAAAGAGGTATCAAATCATTAACGTACAAGGTAAAAAGACAAGAGGTCAGGGCCACTCTATTCCCCTATTTTAGCTTGTGGAAATTATATGATCTGATAAGGGGCTTGTTGATAGTGGCTTTGAAGCTCATGGTCATATTAACTTTTTTTTTTTTTAATTAGGGATTTCCCTCATGGCCCAGTGGCTGAGACTCCAAGCCACCAATGCAGGGGGCCCAGGTTTGATTCCTGGTCAGGGAACTAGATCCCACATACCTCAACTAAGAGTTTGAATGACATAAGTAAAACCCAGCACAGCCAATTAAATAAATAAATACATAAATAAATATTTTTTAAAATAAATTTATTTTAAATGTTTTTTAAATACCAAAAACATTGTATTGAGGTATAGCTGATAAACAATGTTGTGGTAGTTTCAGGTGAACAGAGAAGGAAATCAGTCATACATATACATGTATCAATTCTCCACCAAACACCACTCCCATCCAGCCTGGCATATAACATTGAGCAGAGTTCCACATCCTATACAATAGGTCTTTGTTGGTTATCCATTTTAAATATAGCAGTGTGTACATGACCAAATTCTTTAACTATCCCCTCCCTCCCTGGCAACCGTAAGTTCGTTTTCTAAGTTGGTTGAGTCTCTTTCTATCTTGCATGAAAGATTATTTGTATCATTTCTTTTTTGATTCCACATAGAAGGGATGTTATATGCTATTTCTCCTTCTCTGTCTGACTTACTTCACTCAGTATGACACTCTCTCGGTCATCCATGTTGCTGCAAATGACATTATTTCTTTTTTGATGGCTGAGTAATATTCCATTGCATATATGTGCCACATCTTCTTTACCTGTTTCTCTGCTGATAGACATCTATGTTGCTTCCATGTCTTGCTATTGTAGGCAGTGCTGCAATGAACATTGCAGTGCATGTATCTTTTCAGGCCCTGTTTTTCTCTGGATATATGCCCAGGAGTGGGATTGCAGGGTTATATGGTAGCTCTATTTTTAGTTTTTTAAGGAACCTCCATACTGTTCTCCATAGTAGCTTAACCAAATTACATTCCCACCAACAGCGCAGAAGCGTTCCCTTCTCTCCACATCATCTCCAGCATTTGGTCATATTAAGTTTGCAATCTATTTTGAGCTGAAAAGGCTTGGTTTCAAAAACTGACCATTCTTATCAGGAATTAAAAGCTGGGGAAAGGCTGGGCAACACAGCCACAATTTTGATGTTATTCCTGCTAGGTTTCTTTATAAATGGGAAAAATACAAAATCAATCATTAATGGAAAGTGAAAGTGAAGTCGCCCAGTCATGTCCGACTCTTTGCGACCCCATAGACTGTAGCCTATCATGCTCCTCCGTCCATGGGATTTTCCAGGCAAGAGTGCTGGAGTGGGTTGCCATTTCCTTCTCCAGGGGGTCTTCCCGACCCAGGGATCGAACCCAGGCCTCCCGCATTGCAGGCAGACGCTTTACCGTCTGAGCCACCAGGGAAGCCGCATTAATGGAAGAGCCCTCTCAGAAGCTTATGAGAAACCAGGGAGGAACAGGGACCTGGGACACCCAAACACAGAACATGTGAAGAAGAACAGCAGCTGCATTTTAAATGGCGTATCCAGCAAGATTTTCAAACCGGATTTGTTCCTTACTTTTTAAATTACGTACAGAAGGCACCCACAATTGGCTGAACTCGGTACCAATATGAGTAGCTTTGTGGATTCCTCCTTCTATTCTTCCTTGCCTCTTTTCCTCCCCCACCTTTCCCCCCCTCCTCTGTGAGCTCTTCTTGTCCTGTCCCTTAAATATAATTTGAGCCGATTCTTGAACTTTCTAGTCTCTCTAGTTTGTTCCAGTCCAGTTTGAAACGGCAGCTTCTCATCTGGAAGCCTTTCTATTTGAGAACCTTTATCCCCCCGACTCAGAGAAAGGACCTGCTCTTGGTGTCTGGTAGTATTACTTCCACCGTCATCATAGCTAATTAACTGAAATTTTCCATTTGATCTCTTCTTCAAGCCCGTTTTAGAAAGGTGTTTAAAGTGGTGAGAATTTAGAAAATGTCAGATTACACTTCTGTTTTGAGTTTCATTTTATTCTGGTTAGTAAATGTAACTTGTGTAGTTATTTTTCTTGGTAATTGGATGGATGGATGGTTTAGGCGCTAAGTTGTGTCCGACTCTTGCGACCCTGTGGACTGAAGCCTGCCAGGCTCCTCTGTCCATGGGATTATCCAGGCAAGAATACTGGAGTGGGTTGCCATTTCCTTCTCCATTCTTAGTTCACTGTTATTTTATGACCTAACAAAAGGTCAACTTTTATGATTATTCTGTACACATTTTTTTGTTTTGTTTTTAGTTTTTAAATAAATTTATTTATTTTAATTGGAGGTTAATTACTTTACAATATTGTATTGGTTTTGCCATACATCAACATGTATCCACCACAGGTATACACGTGTTCCCCATCCTGACCCCCCTCCCTCCTCCCTCCCCATACCATCCCTCTGGGTCATCCCAGTGCACCAGCCCCAAGCATCCAGTATCATGCACTGAACCTGGGCTGGCAACTCGTTTCATATATGAGATTATACATGTTTCAATGCCATTCTCCCAAATCATCCCACCCTCTCCCTCTCCCACAGAGTCCAAAAGACTGTTCTATACATTTGTGTCTCTTTTGCTGTCTCGCATACAGGGTTATCGTTACCATCTCTCTAAATTCTGTACACTTTTAAAAAGACTGTTTTTTGTCTGTCAAAATGACTTTTGAAAAAATATCTATTAGATTGTTATAAGTGTTACAAGTTTTCTATCATTTTCCTCTATAGTCTCCCATTTAATAGGATAAGAAACCTAGTCTTCTCTTCTTCAAGACAGAACCTCCCTCACCATGTCCTGTGTTATATATCATGTGAGATTTTAGTTCCAATTTTTTTTTCATCACCTAAATTTAAAATGTTTTAAATTTGGCTCTCAAGTCTTTCTTTTGGATTCATTTTCTTAGAATATAGACAATGATAATCTTTTCCAATAAAGTGGGTGATAATCCAAACCCTTAAATTACCAAAAATTTGTTCTGACTCTTGAATGATGCACTTTAGCTCTACAGAGAATTCTTGATTTGCTCACTAGCATCCAATGTACCAATGCAAATCTGATTTTCTTTCCTTTCTAGTTAATTTGTTGTCCTACAGGATTTTCTTCATCCTTGATGTTCTGCAATTTCACTTATAGATCTGTTCTTTTTTTTTCAGCTCATTTCTTTAATATAGTATCATTTCCATTTTGGGAAATAAATCTTTCTCATGCACACATGCTCATTCAATTTCTCTGCCTCTTACCCGCCACCCCCCCCCCCCCCGCCCCCACCCGCCATTTCCCTTGCTCTTAGTATATTTTCCCTTCCAATGTGCTCTTTCTTTTGGTAACTTTTCTTAAAAAAACAGTGACATTCCTGTATATACTTTTATGCTACATTCTTAGAGAATGCCAGTAACGCAACTTTGCAAGTCATTAATTCACTCTTGCTGCTCAGTAGCCTGTTCCTCTTTCAAGGATACTGTGTCCTGTTATATACACGTAACTGCTAATTTTAGATCATTTTATGCCTCTGATTGTTTTAGTTTGGTCTGCTTCCTCATATGTTCATTCAGCAATATTCACTAAGCCCTGGCTTCCCTGGTGGCTCAGACGGCAAAGTGTCTGCCTGCAATGCAGGAGACCTGGGTTTGATCCCTGGGTCTGGAAGATCCCCTGGAGAAGGAAATGGCAACCCACTCCAGTACTTTTGCCTGGAAAATCCCATGAATGGAGGAGCCTGGTGGGCTACAGTCCATGGGGCGCAGAGTCAGACACAACTGAGTGACTTCACTTTACTTCACACCAGGATGCAAGCACTTTCCTGGTAGATGGAGATTGAATTTGATGCCTCTGTCAAGGTGTTAACTTTCCTCTTCAGCATATGATTCTGACAGAAAGCTAGTGCATCCTTTTCTGTAGCTGACAGGTTCTAAACATCATTTACTTACAATCAGACATATTTTATTTCATGTGCTCAGTTCAGTCGCTCAGTCATGTCCAACTCTTTGTGACCCCATGAACCGCAGCACGCCAGGTCTCCCTGTCCATCATTAACTCCTGGAGTCTACCCAAACTCATGTCCATTGAGGCGGTAATGCCATCCAGCCATCTCATCCTCTGTCGTCCCCTTCTCCTCCTGCCCTCAATCTTTCCCAGCATCAGGGTCTTTTCTAGTGACTCAGCTCTTCACATCAGGTGGCCAAAGTATTGGAGTTCTTCAGTCCTTCCAATGAACACCCAGGACTGATCTTCTTTAGGATGGACTGGTTGGATCTCCTTGAAGTCCAAGGGACTCTCAAGAGTCTTCTCTAACACCACAGTTCAAAAGCATCAATTCTTTGGCGCTCAGCTTTCTTTATAGTCCAACTCTCACATCCATACATGACCACTGGAAAAACCATAGCCTTGACTAGGTGGACCTTTGTTGGCAAAGGAAAGTCTCTGCTTTTGAATATGCTGTCTAGGTTGGCATTTCATGTGCTAAGTGTCTTAAAATTTGAAAAAACTGACATAAAAATCCAGTTTTCCTAATTTTCTTGACCTTCAAGTTGAACTGACATCACTGATCTCTAACAATTGGCTGAAGCTGAGTAGAGGCTGCTAGGATAGGGTGTGTTCTTTCCTATTATCTTAAGTCCAAATTGTTTTCTTCCTGCAGACATTTACCTTTCTAACCCAGTCCCATTCTAGTCAAAAGAGTCCCCTTATTTCATAAATGAGGAAACTGATGTTGAGAATGTAAAGCAGTTTTCTCAAGGTCACACAGGTCATAATCTGCAAGAAGCAAAAACTCCATGTAGTTTTTCTCTGCACTTTAAAAAGCTTCTGCTGTGTGTGGGGGTTGGGGGGGGGGTGCCGTATATGGGCTATCTCTGCACTTTCCTCCCAATTTGCTGTGAACCTAAAACTGCTCTAAAACATGTTTTAAAATTTAAAAAGAAGAAGAGGAAAAACAAAAGCTTCTGCTTAAGACAGACCATACTCAGGTAAATCAGTGCTTTTCCAAGTGTCCAGACAAATCAGGCAATATCAGTTGTGATTTGTTTCTCACAATCTTCCCATTCTTCTGTTTCATTATGGATGGGATTGTCCCTCATACTGTTGTCATCGGAGGATTCCCTTTGCTTCTCTGTGTTTAATTCCCATTTTCTCAACCTGGGAATTCTTTTCCTTTTCATCACTCTCACATTTTGTTAAAAGCACATTTTGTAGGAAATTCCTAAGCTCCTAAAGCAGAAAAACATTTAAGGCTTCGTATCTAATCATATCTCTATTTGACTTTCACACTTGACTGATAATTTACCAGGGTATAAAATTCTACATTAAAAATGGTTTCCCTCCTTAAACCAACTAGACTTCAGTAAATAGATAAAAAATAAATAAAACAACTTTCCTCCAGAATTTTGAAGGCATTGTTATGCTTTCAGCATCACGGGTGATAATGCTAGTGGCACTGTGATTCCCATCATTTGTCTGTGATGGTTTTCTTTCTGTGGAAGCTTTCAGTATCTTCTCCTTATTTGTAGACTTAATAGCTTACAGTTATATGCCTTCCTTGGTTTCTGGTTTTCATTCACTGAACTGAGCATTCTATGAGGAGTTTAAGTTTGGAGACTAATATTATTTCTCAGACAATTTCACCTCCTCCATTTCTTTTTTTAAAAGAAAATTTTTTTCTTCAGAACTCTTGTTCTAAATGTTGGATTTCCTAGACTGAGCATATTTTTCTTATCTTTTCATCCTTGACTTTCATCTTTCTTTCCTGAGAAATTCTCTTCTAATTTAACCTTCTGTTGATTTCCATATTTCATTTTTTAGTATTTTTACTTTTGGAGAGCTCTGTTCTCTGATTTCCACAGCATTTTGTCTTTTTTTTTCTTTTTGTGGATATGATCTCTTCTTTTATTTCTCTGAGATTGTTAATCACATTTTTTTTTTAAATCAAGCTTCCTCCTGATGCTACAGATTGCCTGTTTCCTCCAACATTTCTTTCCAGATTCTTTCTTCCTTCCCCTCTCCCCTTTTTTTTGTGGTAGCTGTCCACCAGTGTCCACTGAACCTTAAATGTACAGTAGTATTTGAGTGTGATGCTCTAAGATGTTGACTGAAAAAGATGGGATCACACTAGTTGCCTGGTAAGTTTCATTACAGGATGAACAGTGAAGGAGGTGAATAGCCATTTTAATTGTGGATCCTAAATGTCATTGTGAGGACATCTTTCTTCTAGAGCCATTTATCTTCTCTAGAAAGAAGTCCTCAGTCCTGCCAGAACTGGTGGAAGTAGTACATGTGACATTTGGGGGAAGGTGACATGGGTCCCAGAGTCAGCCACCTATCTACTTAAGCCTCTTCCTTTCAGCTTGTGCCTCACCTTGTCCTTTGGGGCCTGTATTCTCTAAATACTATCCAATTTCTGCAAAGAGCAAATCTCTTTTGCAAGGAACTGCTGATTTCAACAGGAAAGAGTCCTGCCAAGGTTTAATCATCTGTATACACACTTTCAGCCAATTCCCTGTTAACAACCACATGCTTCTCTCTTTTTCCAAGTTGCCTCCAGGTTTTTATTCATGTTTTTTTCTTCTGTGAAAATGTTAAAATATTTCCTTTACTCATGTCTCCTCTCTTCTCATGGGTTAATAAATGTTACACTCCATTACATCATTTTAGTGGAGATTTCCTGAGGAAGAGAGAGAGATACATGTGATCAATCTGCCAGTTTGAACTACATAGCTGGCTGAATAATTTTATCCTGTAATTTCTAGAAAAAAATCATATTTATTCCTTCCCAATAAAGTTTGGATATCCATAAACAACCCTAAAAAGTCAGGAATTAGTATCATATTTTATAAATTCTGCAACATAGAACCTTGTGAATCTAGGAAATCAAAAGTTCTAACATTTTTTAAATATAAATACTTTTGCAATTTACCTTAATTACGTTTCATGTCGAGATGGCATTCCTTTAAGTAAAAACAGCTTAAAATTGAAAACCAAAATTCCATCTTCGTGTGTATATGCCATGTGACTTTTCTTGGCACAGGCAATTCATAGTTTTTGTGATTTATTTTTAGAGGAGAACACTAAAGAATGGAACAACCACAGCTTGTTACTTTGGAACAATTCACACTGACTCATCACTGCTTCTTGCGGAAATTACAGGTGAGGAGATAAAAGGATGATTTACAGGCACATGAAGCAGACAGGTGGACCATGATGGCAGGGACTTATACTTGTGAGCAGCCTTGCTTTTTAATTGCTAGAATTTGAGCACTGCACGTCTTGCAAGTGATTAGGTATTTGTGTATTACAGTGGCCCTTGAACTTTACTTTTTGTTTTTGGTTGTAGGATGATGTAAATAGGTCTGTATTAATTTAGGGCTTTTTGGAGCAGATTTACTAATTCTAGCAATGAACACAGTTTATTATAATCAACAGATAGTTCTTGGCTGTTGGCTAGACTCAGGGCACTGTGCTAGATACTGGGAACACAGTAAAATGGAAAATAGTCTCTGCCCTTGAGGAATCAGATAGGATTAACTGATTAGTAGGTACACACATTGATTAATGGTCTTCCTTCATGGCTTAGTAGTAAAGAATTGGCCTACCAATGCAAGAGATGTGGATTCGATCCCTGGGTCGGGAAGATGCCCTGGAGAAGGAAATGGCAACCCACTCCAGTTATCTTGCCTGGGAAATCCCATAGACAGAAGTCTGGTGGGCTACAGGCCATGGGATCGCAAAAAAGTCAGACACATCTTAGTGACTAAACAACAGTATAGATTAATAACTTCAGAAACAGCTGTAGTGTTCTTGCTAGATGTCTGGTATTGTGCAAAGCACTCTACATGGATTAGTTCAGTTTAGCTGTAAATAGCCTTCTGGGACAGTTATTCATGTTGTGTGTTACAGATGGATAAACTGATGCTCAGAGAGGTTACGAAACATGCCCAAGTCACACAGCTAGTCAGCAGAGCTGAGACTGGATTTAGATTGATGATTCCCAAACTTGTACCCAGCACATTGCCTACCACATAGCAGGTGCTCAGTAAATACTACTGACTGATGTGCTGACACTATTGTTTGCAGGCCAGGGTAGTGTATGCCAAAGACCTCAAGTGTGACACTGAAAGTAAATCTTGTGAATTTTGGAGGAGACAGAATGAAGCCAGAATTAGATCATCTGGAAAGATTTCATTGAAGGGACCTTTAAACTGGACTTTCAAGGGAGATAAGGAGAGAGGAAAATGCCTTTAAGGCAGGAGAAGTGACATGAGGGTATGGATATGGGGTCAGGAATGTCTATAGAGGATACAGGAAGCTGGGGACAGAGGAGTTGAACTAAAGGGAAGGATTCATTGCATGGTGGGATGGAAGAAGTTGGGCAGAGGGGATGATTCAGACTGTGGAGTGATTCAGATATGCATCAAAGACTCAAAAAAGGTTTTGAGCCAGATAAGGTATGTGATGAAGGTGGTGATTTAAGGAAGAGTAATCTAATGGCCAGGTATTACAATGAATTACAGGGGAATGAGAGATGTAGAAAGATTTCTGAAAGACTCTGATGACAGAGGTAGAGATGTTAAAATAATGAACACTGCCTCATGTAGCATCAACTTTCTACTTGAAATAGAATTCCTCTAGCACCTCTGATAAGCATTAGGTTCTTCAGTGCTGAGAACTAGCAGGATTAAGCAAAATTCCCCACAGGTAACAATATTGGCAGTGGAAACAGTGACAGACTTTATTTTCTTGGGCTCTAAAATCAATGCAGATGGTGACTGCAGCCATGAAATTAAGACACTTGCTCCTTGGAAGAAAAGCTATGACAAACCTAGACAGCATATTAAAAATCAGAGACATTGCTTTGCCAACAAAGGTCTGTCTAGTCAAAGCTATGGTTTTTCCAGTAGTCATGTACGGATGTGAGAGTTGGACCATAAAGAAAACTGAGTGCCAAAGAATTGATACTTTTGAACTGTGGTGTTGGAGAAGACTCTTGAGAGTCCCTTGGACAGCAAGGGGATCAAATCAGTCCATCCTAAAGGAAATCAGTCCTGAATATTCATTGAAAGGACTGATGCTGAAGCTGAAGCTCTAATACTTTGGCCACATGATGCAAAGAACTGACTCATTAGAAAAGACCCTGATGCTGGGAAAGATTGAGGGCAGGAGGAGAAGGGGATGACAGAGGACGACATAGCTGGATGGCATCACTGACTCAATGGACATGAGTTTGAGCAAGTTCTGGGAGTGGTGATGGACAGGGAGGCCTGGCATGCTGCAGTCCATGGGGTTGCAAAGAGTCGGACACAACTGAGTGACTGAACTGAACAATACTGGCATTGCTACAGTTAAGAATAGTGACAGTATCTTTTCTAAGCCCTATGTGCCAGACACTTTATATACATTATTGGGTATATTCCTCATAACCTTGCACATAGTAGAGGACATTGCGCACATCTGAGTTTAGACCTTAAGCAAATAATATCCTTCGTCCTGGGTGTAAAGAGAGGAGTCAGGTGCCAATGGGAGAATCTTTACTACTTACAGAATTAACTGGATTTTTAAAAAAAATTGTTCTTAAATGATATAATGATCTTTTATACTCTCACTTATGCTTTCAAAATGATTTTAATTTAAAATGTTTTTTAAAGGGGTCAGGAAAGTACATTTTAGGAAAGAAACATGACTTGAAATTGATTCTGTGTTTCTCACAGATAAATTTGGGCAGCGGGCATTTGTGGGCAAAGTTTGCATGGATTTGAATGACGCTGTTCCAGAATACAAAGAAACCACTGAGGAATCAATCAAGGAAACAGAGAGGTATGTTTGTCTTGATTTATCTTATGGATGGAGTTACAGATGGAGAGAAGAAACCCCTTTAACCCAGGCAGAATGTGCACTTATGTCACTGACTAGGTTTGTCTAACTTTTATGAAATTGACCTGATCCTTAGGAAAATGTTGCATGTCAATACTATTTTTGTATATCAAGTTATATTTGAAAGCCTCTGGGTACTTACTATACTTTAGGAAAAGCAAATCCCTTTTTAAAATGAAGGATTTTTTAAAAAGTGAATGATTTACCTACTTCATTATAGATCTGGGCTTCTCCTGTAGGTTAAACTTGTATTGAGTGTCTGTGGCCTGCTCATTAAATTACTTTTGGTTATAGGTCATCCTATTGCTTGAGATCATGAGCTTTTGTTATATTCTTTTAATTTTACATGGGGATATGCTACTGATGCCATAGGTACTTTTTCTACATATATATATGTATAACTTTAATTTATTTATTGGCTGTGATAGGTCTTCATGGCTGCACTTGGGCCCTCTGTAGTTGTGGCGAATGAGAGCTACTCTTCTTTGTAGAGTGCAGGCTTTTTATTCTGGTGGCCTCTCTAGTTTTAGAGCGTGGGTTCTAGGGCATGCAGGCTTCAGGAGTTGTGGCTCCCATGCTCTAGAGCACAGGCTCAATAGCTGTGGTGCACAGGCTTAGTTGCTTTGCAGCATGTGGGATCCTGCTCCCCAGATCAGGAATTGAACCTGTGTTTCCTGCATTGACAGACAGACTCACCACCACTGAGCCACCAGGGAAGCCCTTTTCCTACATTTCTTTAATGGCTTTCTCATGGCACCTTGAGGCTTTCACAAGGAACTGTGTTGTATGACACTCAACATCCAAGAAATATAGAAGAAAATTCTTTAGTTTTATACCTTCCCGAAGACCAAACGTATCCTGATGCAAAGTTTGAGAAGTCCAACTTTTCTCCATTCCCCAGCCCTCTACCTTAAGCGTGTCCTCTGAGAACAGTGGTTTAGAGGTTCCTATGCACCCACAGAGAGAAGGAAGCATACATTTTCCCCTTAGCATTTGGCTATATGCTCAACTTTTCTAGGAATCTGTGTTTGTGGGAATGTGCTGTGTACTAAGCTGCTTCAGTCGTGTCCGACTCTTTGCGACCCTATGGACTATAGCCCTCTAGGCTCCTCTGTCCATGTGATTCTCCAGGCAAGAATACTGGAGTGGATTGCCATTCCCTTCTCCAGGGGATCCTCCCAACCTAGGGATAGAACCCAGGTCTCCTATATCTCCTGTGCTGGCAGGTAGGTTCTTTAATCACTAGTGCCACCTGGGAGGCCCTGTTTGTGGGAATAGTGAACCCTAATTCACATTTTATTCCTAAACAAAGTAACACCAGAAGGCAGGAAGCTATAGTTCATAAATATTTCCAGCCAAGGCAGAAATAGTCGTTTCATAGGCCATATAGATACCATCATCCCCGCTGATATAATTGGTAAGATCACCACCCCCCGTCACTACCTGTTTCACGACCATGTCTGGCCTAGTCCTTCTGCTTTACTCCAACATCCATGCCCAGTAGGACCTGGCCTTTGAAAATAAATGATGCTATTGTGATTGTGTGGGCAAGCAGCTTCTACTTTAGGGAAACTGAAAGTGCAGAGCCCATGGCTTCTAAACACCTCCAGGTACATAGGACCCTACAACTCTAATGTCCATGGAACATAAAACAGACGGCGATATTCCCTGAAACAGAGCTTAATGTATCTGAACCCCTTGAGTGCAGTGGGAATACTTGTGAACAGCCCAGCTGATGGTAGATGATAAAACTGTATTTCCCTGTGATTTTGCACTCCATCTCCTGGACTACAAATGAGAGAACAAAGTAATTACTACTTGTTAATCCTTAATTAGTGGTGGTGAAACATATCCACCATTAGAAATGTTTATATTAAAATTAGGACAAATATAAGGATCATGTTTTTATCCTTTTAAGAGGTTTGAAAAATGCCTAAATTTTCTAACGCTACATTTGTTGTTTTCTTTCAGATTTGTATCAGAAATGCTCCAGAGGAATGTAAGTAAACTTGTTCCTAGCTCACTTTTGGATTGCCTTTGTGTTGACTGTAGGATTTGTTGGTTTTGGTAGAGGTTAGTCTGTATGGTTAGCTTATTTCATGCATACGAAAGTATTTTCCTAAAACCTTACATTGTTTTCATGGGGAACCCATCAACTCAGTTTAGTAAGGTCAGGCATTTTTTTTTACTTTCTCAGTGGTCTTCCCTCCCTCTCCTCTGAGACCTTCTAATTTCATAGGATGGGTCTGTGGGAAGTGGGAGAGGGCTTCACTGATATAGACAGGTTGTGGCCACTAGATGTTGTGGTGTGGATTGTTAGCTATATCACCATTGGCTCTGGCCTCTTGTACCCCTGATTGGGTCTGAAACACAGGTGGTGTCCAGCCGAGATGCCCCCACCAGACTGCCCTGGGCCATAGATGTGTGGCATGTCATGCAGCCTGAAGGCCTCAGCCAGGCACCCCCTTCACAGCACCCTGGTGTTGTGAGCCTGTGGAGGCAGTGCTGTCTTCTGTCCCACCTCCCCAGCAGGCTGGGCTCTGGCTCTGCTGGGCAGTCTCTTAGATGGCAAACCAGACTCTTCCCTCACTATTTTTTAAGGTCTGATTGGAAACCACAGGGCGCCTCAGTATTTCTTTCAGTCTAATCTTGGGAGACCTAGATGCAACTTAGTGGATCCTTAGCCTCACCACTGCCCTAAGATGTAGAAAGGGGAACAGACCACCACCCTATTTTCAGTTTCCCCAGCACTCTCCTTTGAAACGTCTCCTCTGCCTCCTGATTCTCTTCATAAAAGCCACTCAGTCTGAGCTTTCATGTATCTTGCATTTGAGATGGGATCTTCTTCCACTGAACTTGGTGGTACAGAAATACCCTTCCTTGTCCTCAACCATGAGCCATTTCCATGAAACTCATCCACTACTCTTGGAATGAAGGACTATTCCCAGAGATGAAGATATAAAATCATGTTGTGGTATGAAATGCATTTTGGGGTATGCTACACATTCAGATATCCATAGTTTCTTTACCAAGTGTTTTTGATGATTTCCAGTATCCACGAGTGCAGCCCATAGTGACACCGCGTTTTCCCCTTTCCTGCTCTGAGACTTTGTTGGGTGAACTTGGAAACCTCGCGAAGGCCCGTGATTTGCACATTCAGGTGGGCGTTTTTCTCCTGTTCGTGCCTGTGTCTAGACCTGCAAGACTTCTCTGTACTCTAAATTCTGGCAGTAATCTCATAATCTCCAAGTCTTCTACTGTGGAAGAGGTAGGTTTCCCCTCTTTCCTCTTTTAGTTCTTTTGACTGTCAATTAGCATGACATAAGACAGATTAACAAGAGAAAACAAAATTTATTACGTGTGCACAGGAAATCCACATAAGTATGAGGATTCCAAAGACAGCAAGGCAAGATGAGATATATATATGTTCTAGACTAAGAAGAAAGTAGGGGTCTCAGGCTTCAAGTAGAAATAAGGCACTGAAAATAAAAAGTTGCTATTTGGTATGCAAATATGTGCTGAACCATTTTGAGCAAGTGGGCTTTGCTAGGTTCCCCCTGTCTACATACCTAGTGCCTTACTATAGGTATCTCTGATAATACCTCTTTCCTGGGACAGGCTTCCGATCTTAGTAAGTGGTAAGGAAGAAGTTCAAAGCTTCTTCTGAGTCTTTTAGGCCTTGATTAGTTTTTAGCTCAAATTAATCTACATCCAGAGTGGCATACTTTGGGGGCAGCCTGCCCTTAGCCTCATACGATCTCCTCAAGATATAACAACATAGGATATAAGGTTCCTTAGAGACATCACCTAAATCTAGCTTGTTATTTTAGCTAAGAAACCTGAAGGTCCCTTTTGCCCTCAGTCATCTCCAGTCTGGCTCCCAGAGATGAGGACACCTTAAGTAACCAGGCAGGATTAATGACAAACTGGTTACCTGCTCTCCATAGGATACATCTAATGCATTTCTTTCCTGTTTCTCTTTTGATACTTTCTCAGTGTTCTAGTCCTTCCTTTTTGGAGGAACCATCTATTATTTGAAAAGCAGAAAGAACCTAATTTCCACCTTACAAAAATGGATTTAAAAGCCCTTTTGTTCCACGCTTCTTAATTTAAAGTCAGGAACAAAAAAAGTATATCTTACTTTGTCATTAAGTGGTTGCAATTTAGGAATAAAACACTTTCTAAAGCTTCCAGCTGGGTTAAAATTGGGAGTTGGGAGCTTCCCTCCTCCATTCGAGCTACATTACATCCTGCACTAAAATTTTCCCTTAAGAGTTGACCATCCAAAAACAAAGGGCATGTCAGGGGAAGGCAACACATTGATCCTTTATCATTTTGTAGGATGGAGGATTATTAAGATTTATCTTGTTAGGGTTCATTAACTATTTTTGTCTTTCCCGATTATTTTTTGGTGGTCTGTGATATTTGAAATTTTTTATTCAATCCCACACAATTGTAGGGAAGGAAAAAATTATCCTTTACATTTTTAGGGCCCCTGGCTGGGCCTGAAAACTAAACTGACATAGATGGATTAACAGGAGAAAAGCACACAAGTTTATATAAGTTTTATATGATACAAGAGCCTCATTAGGAAACAGAGACACAATGAAACATACCTGAATATTTTTATGTTAGCTATGGTGACAAGCGTACAGTCCTGGAGGAGCAGATGGGTTAAGGAGTATGAAGTAAGCATAGTAAACTGGGGAAAACTTAGCAAGGCCTGGTTCTTCTTGGTTTCCTTTGTCTTCAGAGATAAGGGTACTCCTTTCCTCTAGGTATAGGGTGGGAACTTCTCACACAAGAGTTTTATGACCTGTTTCAGGAAAAAGGGGATGAAAGCAAGATCAGAGTGAACCATCCTACTTTTACCATTTTCTCAAATTTCTTCAGCTTAAAATATTCAGTATTCCAAGGTGCCATATTTTGGATAGTGTGTCCTGAACCCTATCGACACACAGAAGAATCAAGTATTTACTTGCTGGAGGTATATGTACATGTATATGTGCATATTTACTCAAATTTATCAAAATGACACAAGCCATCTGGTTTTCCTTTCCTCTCTTCCAACGTCCATGCCCATTTCTCAGTGGTCTGGATTTCCTCAAGGCAGGGAGAGAGCTCATTCTTCAGATAGAACATTCTGTTTTTAGTCCATTGTTATTTTTTATTTATTTGGTTATTTATGCTCTACCTCCTGGAAGGAAGGGAAATGGCATTGCCATTTCTGGAAGTAGTAACTTGCTCATGAGTTATTTCTTATATCATATACTATACTCATCACTGGTTGGTCAGAAGTGATTTTTGTTTTAGGTGAGGGGTTGGTATGGCGACACAACGCGTTTCAAAAACACTTTATACCATCTCAGGTTTTGTGGTTCCCTGGAGAAAGGACAGTGTTGGGGGCAGGACTTGCTTGGTTTGCTTGTATGTGCATTCTTATACTCTCTTTCTTGATGATGTCAGGACTGTCTCTTATTTTCAAGCTATTTCCTGAGGAAGAACTCATTCTGGAAGCTGACAAAGGGGACAGAATGGGAGCAGGGTCCCAGAGCCCAAACCCAGCTTCATTCTGTATGGCAACTCGTTTATACCTTTTAAATATTGAATATCTATGAATTTTTATAATAACAACACATTAAAAGCTAAAAGAATTTAGAAAATCACTTATCTTGCCCAACACTTTTATTTGCAAGATGAGAAAATGGGGGTGCAAAGAAAACAACTGACTTACCCTAAGACACATATGTAGGGTCCGAACCTGGGCTAAAATTCAACTTTTTAATTCATATTTCAGCTTTTTTATGAGTAAACCATGCTCTATCATTTTGATGGCCAATGAACTCTTTTTTAAAATGGCCAATACCAGAAAAGGCAGGTGACTTATGAATAGCTAGGCTCCTGACTCTCTTCAATTAGTATTTTTTTATTTTTACTTAATCTTGCTATAGTTTGAAATTTGAAAAGACTGTTAGAAAGCATTATATGGGTTAGGGTTAGTATAGTATATGTTCATGTAATTATATATTCATAGTTTCATTGCCATATATATATATATAATAAGAATTGTTTTAAATAAAGTACACGAACCACCCATGATTTTATATAGGAAGGTAAACACCATCCACATCATTTGGGGGTAGGAAGTATAATTTCTAATGGTATCTTACATTAAAAAACTGAAAATGTTATTTCTTTTCTTGTAGAGCCATATAAGTGAAAATCGTGATGAAGTTAAAGCTGTGGAAAACTTATACCCTGGTTATAAAAACTACACAGATGTGTATGATAGAAACAATCTTCTGACAAATAAGGTAAATTGCACATCATGACACAATCTATATGAAGTAGGGCATATTTATCTAAATTTAAAAATCTCAGTAGGAATCTTCAGAATTCTGTAACACATGCATTTCCCAAATAAAGTACACACTGTGCACATGCATGTGTGCATACAATTAAAAATGGGCCTGAAGTTTCATCCCTAATGAATAAATCATTAAATGTATTGGTAAATAAATCTAAAAACTTCTTTGAGGGTGGGAATGTCATTTGGTCCAAGGACATTTTGTCAGTATCCATTAGAACGTAAATGTGTATCTCTTTGAGTTAGCAAGTGCATTTCTGAAGATCCATTCTGTAAGGAATATGAATAGGGATGTTAATTACATATGAAAGTAAAAAAATGGCTATCAGTGGGGAATTGTTTAGATTATAGAACGTAGGTAATTAGAATTTTATCCAACAGTCACAAAGAATGAGGTATACAAACTTACAAGGAAGGGTGTTTGTAGAAATATTGTTTGATGTGTGTTTGTGTATGTGTGGGTACATGCTCACTTAGCAAACACTGCCTGGAAGACACACACTGAATGTTAAAAGTGATCCTTCCTGAGGAAGAAAGCAGAGGACTTTTGACATTTTTAAACACTCTTAAGACTGCTTTTAAAAAAAATGAGTATGTATTATATTTATAATTAAACAATTTTAAGTTAATTAAAATTAATATGAGTGAGGAGAGATCTCATTACAGCAATATATCCCCTGGCCTTGGCCTTTAACAAAATGTATGAACTGCTTGGAAAGTTTAATTATTATGGCAAATGAATTCTTAGGGACTATGTGAACAGACAGGTTTCAAAGGTTAATATTCTGCATAGATCTTGTTTATGCTACATCGTAATTTTCACCCTACTCTACATCTATTTCCATATGATTAATAAATTAGCCTTCAATTTGCATGTTAATTTTATTTGCACAAACGTTGGAAAGATTTTATTTTAATGATAATTCTGTGGTCCTTGAACCATGCTCCCCAAAGAAGAAAGCTATTTAAATACAGGTTTTATACTGACAGAAAAAGAATTTTGCAAGAGTAAAATCTTATTCAGGAAAACCCACAAATATTATCAGGATTAAACATTAAGAGAAGTCTCATATGTGTGCAGTGCCTGCCTTCTTGAATCAATTTTACCAACTAAATACCTGGTTGTGAGTGAGGACTAATTTTAGCACTTTGAAGTGGTAGACTCCACCTGGAATGCTCTTCTCTCCAGACAGTGATGGCACATGGCTGCTACCTTTCTGAAGAAGAACTGGATGTATTCAGGGAACGAGGAGTGTCCATCTCGCATTGTCCCAATTCTAACTTATCGTAAGTAGGCAATTATGGACTGGTAGATTACGAATGTTTGGATTGCAACGCAGCAGCCAGATACCTTTTGTTTTCCGTGACTTCTGCAGTATCTCTCCTCTGCAGTTATGTTCTATTGGGATGTGAACTAGATAGAACGATGCCTGTCTGTACTACACTGAGGAGACTGAGAGCACTTAAAAAGAGGCGATTTTTTAGAGTATACATTTGAGGAGCACCACATCTCTTAAAATTTCTGAGTTTGCACAAAAGAGAACAATAGGAAACAGAGTTCAAAACCAGTAGCACTGAGAATTTAGAGCTAAGGACCGAAAGAGTGCATATGCCAACCAGGTGTTCTAGAGAGAGGGTACTGACCTCCCATTACTTTATGTTGTACAAACTACCAGAAATGGTGCAGTGCCACCAGAAGCCATCACCCTTCGGTAGATGTCATGCTGTTGTACCTGACGAGATGCGCTTAGGAGGGACCCTGTCCTGCTGTTAATTCCCCAGGATGGAGAACACTATTTACAACTTTTTTTAACCTTTGGAAAGTTATAGATGCATAAGGGAATCAGATGAAAATTGCCTGTATCTTCACGGATAAAACCCCACAGACATGAAAATGCTGCGTCTAATTTTGGGGAATTCACGGATCCCATAATGCCAACCCATGAATGCTAGTCTAAAAGTTCCTATTCCATGATTTCATACAGAAAGGATCTCTCATTTCTGGTGTTAGTTGACCCAGAACAGAGCGAGAGGCAGGTTGTGGTGGATCATTAATATATTCATTCAATAAATTTCTTAGTTTCTGTTAGATTTTCATTTTCTTGAGGATTACTTTATATCCTTCCTCGTTTTGAGTTCTTGCAAAATCAGAACATGGCATAAGGATTTATGTGCAAGTAATTTATCTGGGAGGTGATCTCAGAAAGCACCTTTAGTGGGGAGAGACAGAGAAGGGAAGGAAGTCAGTAAAGAGCACATTACCAAGCAGGTCATCACCATAGGCTCCTGGAATTTAATCCTCCCAGAATACTCAGGGAGCCAGTGTAGACCTCAAGGACACCCTGCCCAAGAGCTTGGGAAGCTGAGATAGTTATACCCAAACTTACAGTTATTGGTGGAGGGCTTCTGGGTCACGGCGAAGGGGCATGAGGTCTCTGCAATTTCAGACCTTCCCCAAAAGAGGGCAGAGCAGGCTGCAGCTTTGTGAGAGAGCCTCCAGGCAGAGAGGAGATGGTTCTGGCGGTCAGAAGTCGGGGGACTCCGTGAATGAAAAAGTTCTAGTCAGTGGCAGTATAGGAAATGCACGTCAGCCATGGCAATATATTTCCGGAGTGTTTTGAGAGGTTCCAGAGGCTTTTCGTTTTCAGACATAAAGTGATCAAACCTAATAGAGAATCTTGCCTATGTACATCTTCAGTTCAGTTCAGTTCAGTCACTCAGTCGTGTCCGACTCTTTGCGACCCCATGAATCGCAGCACGCCAGGCCTCCCTGTCCATCACCAACTCCTGGAGTTCACTCAGACTCACATCCATCGAGTCAGTGATGCCATCCACCATCTCATCCTCTGTCGTCCCCTTCTCCTCCTGCCCCCAATCCCTCCCAGCATCAGTCTTTTCTAATGAGTCAACTCTTTGCATGAGGTGGCCAAAGTACTGGAGTTTCAGCTTTAGCATCATTCCTTCCAAAGAAATCCCAGGGCTGATCTCCTTCAGAATGGAATGGTTGGATCTCCTTGCAGTCCAAGGGACTCTCAAGAGTCTTCTCCAACACCACAGTTCAAAAGCATCAATTCTTCGGCACTCAGCCTTCCTCACAGTCCAACTCTCACATCCATACATGACCATAGGAAAAACCATAGCCTTGACTAGACAGACCTTAGTCGGCAAAGTAATGTCTCTGCTTTTGAGTATGCTATCTAGGTTGGTCATAACTTTTCTTCCAAGGAGTAAGCGTCTTTTAATTTCATGGCTGCAGTCACCATCTGCAGTGATTTTGGAGCCCAGAAAAATAAAGTCTGACACTGTTTCCACTGTTTCCTCATCTATTTCCCATGAAGTGATGGGACTGGATGCCATAATCTTCGTTTTCTGAATGTTGAGCTTTAGGCCAACTTTTTCACTCTCCTCTTTCACTTTTATCATGAGGCTTTTTAGTTCCTCTTCACTTTCTGCCATAAGGGTGGTATCATCTGCATATCTGAGCTTATTGATATTTCTCCCGGCAATCTTGATTCCAGCTGGTGCTTCTTCCAGTCCAGCGTTTCTCATGATGTACTCTGCATATAAGTTAAATAAGCAGGGTGACAATATACAGCCTTGACGTACTCCTTTTCCTATTTGGAATCAGTCTGTTGTTCCATGTCCAGTTCTAACTGTTGCTTCCTGACCTGCATACAGATTTCTCAAGAGGCAGGTTAGTGACCATAATTATGGTCTGGTGACCAGTTAGAGGAAGGATTTAACATCTTATGAGTTTAGTTACGCAACACTTAAATGAAAACATGACTCAGCTTTGCAAACTGAGGTTTGAAGTTAAATTTTTCTTTATGGCTAATGTTTTGGTTTGAATGGTCATTGCTATTCCTTCTTCAACAACTTTGAGAGATTTCTTGCACGTGCACTGAGCTTTGAAAATGATAGTTACGAGCATTTTCAAGCAAACCACTTTGACCTTTGCATCTTTACAGACTTCTGAGGATCGCTTTAGTTTTTGTCTCTTTAGAAAGGCAGCACATCTATTGAGCTCAGGGTCATGATGTTTGAAATCTGTCCTAGTTGCTGCTGTCCTCAGAAGTAGCATTGCCTGCATCCCCTCTTCCAATTTTACCCCTCTTTCTTTGCCCTTGCAAATCACTAGTCATTCAAGGCAACAAATGATTCCAGGAGGAGAGGAAAGGCAATGCTTTATAATTTCTACTTCCTAGCATAGAAGGATGGGCTGCTTGAAAAAAAAAAATTTTTTTTACAAGTTGCTAACACCATATTGTTTAATTGAAATTTGTTAAGAAAGTAGAACTTGTAGGTTCTCAACAATAACAAAAGGTAAATATACGTGAGGTGATAGGTGTTTCAATGGGGAGAAATCCTCTCCCATTGTATACATATATCAAATCATCATGTTGTATACTTTAAATATCCTATAATTTTGTCATTTATATCTTAACATATTATTGACCACGGGATTTTTTCAGAAACTAATGCTTGTGGCTGGTGATTTGTTATATAAGTGAATATCGAAATATCTCTAATCAATAACATTCAGGTAACAAAAGATGTATTAATATGTCTCTGGTCAATAAAGCTGAAAAATAAATATAAACTCAGTAAAACCATTGAACTAATTGCAAGATTTAAGTTCTTTTTATTTTTCCTTACACATAATCCCCTGCTCTCCTTTCTAATTCTTGCTGTTTTGTGCTCCCCTAATAGGAAGCTCTGCTCAAGGTTTTTGATCCTTTTTCACTCCAGGACTCAGATGGTCAGAGGTGACTAATGTGTTTGTGACAGCATTAGAGCTGAGACAATGGGAATCACAATTTTCAGTGACATCACCATTGTTACTGTTAGTGTTCTTCTCTTGCTGGACCCATGTGGGGGTCTCCTTGTTCTGACCGTCTCCTCTCTCTGCAGGCTCAGCAGTGGCCTGCTCAATGTGCCAGAGGTCCTGAAACATGGAGTGAAGACAGGGCTGGGAACAGGTTAGTAGCTTCCCATTAAGAGCCATGGCAAAGTGGTTAATAAAGTGCATAGCTTTCTACTGTGAGTAATTTTCAAGTAACAGTT
This sequence comes from Capricornis sumatraensis, assembly GCF_032405125.1. NCBI lineage: Eukaryota > Metazoa > Chordata > Mammalia > Artiodactyla > Bovidae > Capricornis > Capricornis sumatraensis. The sequence continues at coordinate 56,585,672 of NC_091074.1, forward strand.
GTATGATTTTAAAAACTTAGTTTTATTTTCTGGCAGTCACATCTTGTGCTAATAGTGAAGCTGGAAGCAGTAAGAAAATATATGCAAAGGGAAAAGTTTTGGTGGCATTAACCTCTAGAAAGCCATTATCCATGTTTATATTCAGACACAGGGCTATAAAGGATAAGCCCTTCTCAAGTGTTTCAGAGATTCTTTTTAAAGAGTCTTTGTTCTTTTTTTTCCTTTTGTTTTATCCTTCTTGCTAAATTTCAGTGGCTTGGATTTTTATGTTTTTAGTCTTCAGTAACTGTGTCATCACAAATACTGTCTCAAAAGAAAATCATTCGACCTTGTGAATAGTGAACACAAATTCAGTCTATGCCATAATGGAGAACTCTGAGATATATTAAAAAACGTGCTTTGCTTTTAAGAAGTTTTTAACAAAATGAGATTCTGATTCCCACAGGCAGTCTGATGTTTGCTCGGCTGAAGGACAATCTAGGTGGCTGATGAATTAGTGATGTCTCCTTTTTCTCATAGTACATTTGAAGTGCTTTTCCTGAGTATGTGTAGTGCTGCTCACTTTGGAAGGGAGTCAGGCCCCAAAGTCTAGGCATCCACTATGACCTTTCTTTCTCATTGGGTATGAATGAACTAAAAAAAAATTTTTAATGGCTTTGGGGCACAAGGGTTTATTTTTCATTCTTGGTTCATTTGTCTTACTGATTTATAAGAGTACTACGATGTTTGCATATTGAAAATAATGGTTTTCATCATTTTTTACAACAACTGAAGTCTCAGTTAATTTTTATACCAAACAATATTGGTAAGACTACAATAATAAAATGATTCATTCCTCAGTTTTACATGAATCAAATCAATTGAGGTTTTTTTTAAATTTGAATTTAAGCCTTGAATCACTAAGATTGTGTAATACTTGGATATAGTTTCAGGTATTAAGGTAGGAAACCAGTTGTTTTCACTCTGACAGAAAACCTTTAATGGATAAGAAAAAAAGTGGTCAAGAGTTTTTGTCAGTGGAAAATTTAGTAGAAATTCAAAACTCAGACGTTGCTTTCAGATTTTCAAGGAGTTTGGTCTCCTCAACTTTAGTTCCTCACATGACTTCCAGTTCTTGAATTTGGGTTGCATCAGTTCAGTTCAGTTCATTCATGCAGTCGTGTCCACCTCTTTGTGACCTCATGAATTGCAGCATGCCAGGCCTCCCTGTCTATCACCAACTCCTAGAGTTCACTCAAACTCATGTCCATCGAGTTGGTGATGCCATCCAGCCATCTCATCTTCTGTCATCCCCTTCTCCTCCTGCCCCCAATCCCTCCCAGCATCAGAGTCTTTTTTGGGTTGCATAGTGATGATCTAAAATGATTCTGTAGAGCTCTGTCACTTATTAGCCATAAGACCTTGAGCAAAATACCTTAATTTTCTAAAGATTCATTTCCTAATTTCCATAACAAGAACAACAATAATTATAACAATATCTATGCTACATGCTTGTTTTGAGACTTAAATGAAAAAAATGCATGTGATGTGGTTTGCAGATACCTGGCAAGTTGCACTAGTCAATAAAGATTGGCTTAAAAGGGAATGAATAATGGTGGTTTCCTGATTAAAGGTTTGATTTAATATAATATATTCTCATGTGTTAACTTGGAGGATGCTGATGCATTTTACATAGCTATCCTATATACAACTATTTCCTAAACATGACCTTTATGCATAAACTTGTTCTTTTCCTTTGAACTTTAAAAGACTGTTTAACTTATATTGTGCCGAGTGTAGGTCTAAGAGTGGATCATTCACTCTACAACAAATAGAGGCAGATCTGAACTTTCTCATTTCTTAATTGTTAAATATGAGAAACGTGCATGATGCTTCACAAAACCATTGCAAAACAAGAGAAAGTGGTATCAAAAATAATAAGAGAATGAACATATCTCCCATGTACTTTAGGATCTGGAATAAGAGTTCAGAATATTGCTATCATCCCTAGAGGACAAGAAGACATGGCCCTATGAAAAGACCTTGAGTTTTGATGGAAAAGGAAAATTTGAAAATGGAAGAAGAAAATTGAAAAAGAGAAAATAATAAGCTGGAGGGAGACTAAATGGTACAACCACTTTATAAGAAACTGGCAAATAGTTCCCTAAAGTTGAAAGTACATCTACATATGACTCAGTAATTCCATCTTGGGTATTTACCCTAGAGAAATAAACACATATATTTACACAAGAATATTTATAATAGCTTAATAATAGCCCCAAACTGGAAATAAAGTTTAAAAACCTTCTAACAGGAGGACAGATAAGCAGATGCAGCTCATTCATACAAAGAAACACCATTCAGCATTTTTTTTTTAAAAAAGAACAAATCATTGATATCTACAAAACAAAAATATTTTGTTAAAAATACTGGAGAGAGTGTGGTGAGAAGGGAACCCTCATACACTTGGTGGGAAGGTAACTTGGTGCGGTTACAGGGAAAAGAGTATAGAGGTTCCTCAGAAAACTAAAGAGAGTTGCCATATGATCCAGCAATCCCACTCCAGGGCATATATCCACACAAAACTATAATACAAAAAGACACAGCCACCTCTATGTTCATGGCAGCACTATTTACCATAGTCAAGACTGGAAGCAACCTAAATGTCCATCGACAGATGAATGGGTAAAAAACAATGTGGTACATACATACAATGGCATACTACTCAGCCATCAAAGAAGACTGAAGTAATGCCCCTGAAGCTCTATGGATGGACCTAGGAATGATCAAACCAAGGGAAGAAGTCAGGAAGAGGACAAGTACCACATGGTACCACTTATATGGAGAATCTAAAATACAACACAAATGAACCTATCTACAAAACAGAAACAGACTCAGAGACATAGAAAGTAGACTTGTAGTTGCCGAGGGAGAGGAATGGACTGGGAGTTTGGGGTTAGCAGATGCAAACTATTACATTTAGAATGGATAAACAGCAAGGTCCTACTGCACAGCACAGGGAACTATATTCAATATCTGGTGATAAACCATACTAGAAAAGAATATGAAAAAAGAATGTATTACATTCCCATACAGCAGAAATTAACACAATACTATACATCAACTCTACTTCAATAAGATAAAACATTTTCACTTAAAAATCATTTTGTTAAGTGAAAAAAGCCAAGCACAAAAGAGCACTCACTGTATGGTTCCATATGTATGAAGTCCAAGGACAACAGATTGTCCAGGTTAGCAGCAACAGAGCTAACCTACATGGGCAGAAATCAGAAAATGGTTGCCAAGCAAAAGCAGGTAGAAGTCCATATTTGCCATGTGCACTTGATTCTGTCCAAAGTGCCTGATATGTTTTTCTAACTAGTTTTCTTGTTAGGAGGTGTTGCCCTTCTTTTCTCACTTCACTCTGTAGGACGGGCTCTAGGTCCAACCGCATCTTTACAAATGGTGCAGTTTCATTCCTTTTTTGTGGCTGGGTGGTGCTCTTTTGTATATATGCACCACATCTTCCTTGCCCATGCTTCTGTTGATGAATGTTTAGGTTGCTTCCATGTCCTGGCTATTGTAAACAGCAATGCCGTGAACACTGGGGTGTGCTCTGTGGTGGTAAAATAGGAAGGAAATCCAAAAAAGAGAGGGATATATGTATACATAAAGCTGATTCACTTTACCATACAGTAAAAACTAACACAGCATTGTAAAGTAGTTATACTCCAATAAAAAGTGATTAAAAATAAAACATCAATTAAAAAAAGTGGTTGCCAAGATTTGGGGTGGGGGTGGGGAGGGGAACTACTGAAAAGGGCCATGAGGGACCTTGCTGGGGTGAGGGAAATGTTTAATATCTTGTTCTTTGAAAGGTACTTAAATGGCTATATATAGTTATTAACATTCATCAAACTGAACACAAGTTCTGAGCATTTTATGATACCTTAATTATCCCTCCGTTAAAACAAACAAACAAACAAACAAACCACGTAGCTAGCCATGAGAAGCAGAATTATTGTTGTGGAAAATTAAATCAGTGATGTGGAGAATGAAGTTGACCAAAGATAAAAGCGGGTGTTTCAGAACAATCTACATGGAAGATAGGAGAGCATGGCACCAGCAAACGGGATTTTCCTGACTAAGGATCCAGAACTAATGGAACAGAAGCAACCATCAGAGCTCTGAAGAACAAATCTTTTCTGAGCTTACTGAGTGTCGTAATGAAAGAACTTACCCTCTTTAACTGAACCAATTGTGGCAAAATATTTAATTATAAAGGAAAAGAAAAGAAAGTTCTAAAATGCTGAGGCAGGGGGAAAAGTCATTTATCAATAAAACAGGTAAAAACCAATTTTTGTTGGCCTGCAAATATCAAGAACAAGAGTTTGGAGAGAAAGTGGTTGTTATTAAAGAAGATTATATTGGGCCATTTTCTCCCTTGTGTGTGAAGGCAACAAAATTCTCAAATGTACAAAGGTTTGGAAAATATTCTCCCCATGAATCCTTTGAAAAAATTACCTGAAAATCTATATGATTCAATGAGTGATGAGCCAAAGTGAAGGGTCATGGTATAGGGGAGTATGGTACAACAGGACGTCAGGGAAGGCTAAAATCGTTTAAAACAGAAATAAGAAAAAAATTGTAAAGGAGTTTAAAAAATGACAGAATGTGTACAATGTTAAAAGTAATACCTTTTAAAAAACTATCAGACTATGAGTCTTAAACTGGTCTAACAGCTTTAATAAACAACAATATAAACATTAAAAAAATCAAAATGGCAACATAAGTCAAGGTATTTCCCTCTGGGAAGAGGTTCCTGGGACCTGAATCTATAATACTGTCTTTGAAACTGTTAGATCCTTGAGTTTTGGTATATTTTCCCTGTATCATTTGAATGTCTTTAATATTTTATCATAAAATCTTAAAATAATGTACAGGCTGTAAGAAAGAACTTCCCAAGTACTAAAAATTGTTTTACTTTCTGATTTTATTAACAGAAACCAAGAAGTTGTGGTTTATGTGTAAGGTTGAAAGGATGAAGATGTATTTGGCAAGTGGGAGCAAAATTATGAGTGTATAAAATTTCCTTATCTCAAAAGAAAAGGACATAGCAAATTATCAAAAACAAACAAACAAACCAATAACCTGAAAAAATATGGAACAAGTTTATGTCAACAAGACCTACAAACTCATCAAAACAATGTACATGGAGCCAGGATGCCACTCTCTAGGGACAAATTCCTACCCTTCCAATTTACTTCAGTGAATTCAAAAGCAATATTCTTTGATTAACTTGTAGACTCCAATCCAGTGATTAATGAATTTTGAAAAAGCATGTATTCTTTTCCTAATCTACACATCTTAGATGCCAGAGTGTTCACTATATCATTCCTTGGAACTTCCTTGTTTCTCATGTCCCTCTCTTTTTCCTTCCTTTCTTTCCTTCCACCCTCCCTCCCTCATGTTTTTATTTTTAATTAACTTTTGAAAAGCCCACGCCTCTTGGCTGTCTCAGCTCTTCCCCTTCTCAGTGTTTACAGTTGAGCAGCTGGATGTTGCCGGAAAAAATTTTTCTAGTGGTTTCTTTTTAAATGTTGCTTTCAAATCCTAAGTGGCCCTTAGTTCAGTTCAGTTCCGTCGCTCAGTCGTGTCCAACTCTTTGCGACCCCATGAATTGCAGCACGCCAGGTCTCCCTGTCCATCACCAACTCCTGGAGTTCACTCAAACTCATGTCCATCAAGTGGGTGATGCCATCCAGCCATCTCATCCTCTGTCGTGCCCTTCTTCTCCTGCCCCCAATCCCTCCTAGCATCAGAGTCTTTTCCAATGAGTCAACTCTTCACATGAGGTGGCCAAAGTACTGGAGTTTCAGCTTCAGCATCATTCCTTCCAAAGAAATCCCAGGGCTGATCTCCTTCAGAATGGACTGGTTGGATCTCCTTGCAGTCCAAGGGACTCTCAAGAGTCTTCTCCAACACCACAGTTCAAAAGCATCAATTCTTCGGGGCCTAAATAGACAATTATGTTTCTCTAATATGTTCCCATATTCCAAGACAGACTTACCTATTTCTTCCTGTGTATTTTATCCCAAATCATACCCTCTTTGCTTCCAGCTAATGGCCTTATCTCATCAGTCATTGAGAAAACAGACACAATCAGAAGCTTTCCTTTATGTTCCTACCACTAAATTTACATACTTTCCTCCATCTGCTTGCATTTTCTCTTCTTTTTCTCGCTATAGCTGAAAAAATTTCTCTTCCAATCTAAGTCAAAAACAAACATACCCTGAAGTGTGTTCTGTACTCTCTCTTCTCCCTTGATCTCAATAAATCAATTCCATTGGCCAGTAGCTCTCCTGTATCATTGTTACCTCCTCCCTCCTGGCTCATTCCTTCAGCATACAAACATTCTGTAGACCTCCTGATCTTTTAAGCAAAGGTGTGAAGAAAACCTCTCTGTTAATTAGACACCCTCTTCTGGCTCCTGCCCCACTTCTCTATCCCCTTTCCCAGCAAAACTTCAATGAGTAGGTACTCACACTGCCACTGCATCCCAGGCACTCTTCTACGCCTCCACCCACTTCAGCCTGGCTTCTTACCACCACCCATAGTTACTATCCTTGTCCTTTCTACCCTGGATTGTTACCACACTACCATCTTTTTTGGAGGAGGAAATGGCAACTGAACTGAACACCTCATACAAGCATACAAGAAGCCATTGCTTCTTGCTTAAACTCCTGCACTAGCTTCCTAATTGGAGTAGGCGATGGCACCCCACTCCAGTACTCTTGCCTAGAAAATCCCATGGACGGAGGAGCCTGGTAGGCTGCAGTCCATGGGGTTGCGAAGAGTCGGACATGACTGAGCGACTTCACTTTCACTGTTCACTTTCATGCATTGGAGAAGGAAATGGCAACCCACTCCAGTGTTCTTGTCTGGAGAATCCCAGGGATGGGGAAGCCTGGTGGGCTGCCATCTATGGGGTTGCACAGAGTTGGACATGACTGAAGCGACTTAGCAGCTTAGCAGCAGCTTCCTAATGGTCTCATATTCCTGGGCCCTTCTAATCCAGTATTCTCTTTTCAAAAGAATCACAATGAAAATATGACTATTTTCTAAAACAAAAAAATCATACAAGTTTATCTAAAGACATGTAAGACAGCTGAACATAAAATTAAACTGCAATCTAAGATTACTTAGTGGGCTATTATTTTTGATCTTTGCAATATACATAGGCACTAACAATTATATGTGTCTACCAAGACGTGACAAAAGGAACTCTTGAAATATTAAGTGTATTTTATTAGCTATAGATGTACTTTTCCTCTAATAAAACATGTTAGCTTACTTGACATTTATACAAATTCATTTAACTTCTATATTCATTCTTGTCAAAGGCAGTATTTCAATTTAATTATGATTAGGGACTTATTTAAAACACTATTAAAATTCTCATACCTCATCTAATGATGCCAGTGACAAATGTAAAGTTGTCAATATCAGCACTGATCGTTTATTACACTAATTTTTCCAGAATATTTAAGTCCACTCTAAAAGCTCTTCCTGAAAAAATTATCATAAAGAAGTAGCCATTTAATTCCCAAAGTCCTCATCGGAATTAAAATAGAGTTGGGACAAGTTTTTAGAGCATAGAACTATGAGTTTATTTTAGATCTCATGTTATCTATAATCATATTTGACCAATTTCTCTGGGAGTTTAGGGAATAGTCAAAGATGTTTCTTCTCTTAACTTTATTGAACATTTGGGTATTGTGCTGTGTTGAACTGTGCTCCCTGAACCACCTCCCCCAAAAGGAGATACCTACCAGGAACATGTAAATATGGCCTTATTTGAAATAAAGATCTCTGCAAATGTAATTAAGGTAAAGCTCTTAAGATGAAGTCATTGTGAATTAAGGTGAATCCAATGATGAATGTCCTTATAAGAACAAGCAATGAAAGGCACATAAAGACACAGAAGGAAGAAGCCCATTTGAATATGGAGGCAGACACTGGAGCTACACTGCTACAAACCAAGGAACACCAGGAGCCCCCTTAAACTGGGAGAAATCAGGGAAGCTTCCTCCCTAGACACTGTAGGGATGGTGGCCCTGCCACACTTCTGCCCTCCAAAACTGTGAGAGAATAAATTTGGTTTTTTTTTTTGCCACACATGTGAGATCTTAGTTCCCCAACCAGGGACTGAACCCGTGCCTCTGCAGTGGGAGCACTGAGTCTTAACCACCAGACTACCAGAGAAGTCTAAATGTCTGCTGTTTGGAACCATCACATTTGTGGTAATCTGTTTCAGCAGCCCTAGAAAACTAGTAGAAGCGCAATTTGATACTAATTGCAAGTTTTGAATTCCTTTAAATATTAGTCTGTGTCTATTCTGTGCTTGAAGATAAGGTCTTTTCTCTTGAAGTATATTAGAGTGAATATCTGTCATTAAAAACAGAAAAAAACACCAATATACCTAATAATCCAGCTCATAAGGTTACTGTTTATTTTATCTACAATAGATGTGGCTGGTGGTTATTCATCATCCATGCTTGATGCAATCAGAAGAGCAGTGATGGTTTCCAATATCCTTTTAATTAATAAGATAAATGCAAAAAGCCTCACCCTCAAGGAAGTCTTCAGACTAGCTACTCTTGGAGGCAGCCAAGGTAATGAGCATTTTCTTTCTTTCTCACACGATGCACAACCATGCCAATCTATGTCCGTGGCTGAAGTATGAAGGTTCATGATGCTGACATCAGCAGGCATCCACGTATTCATGATTTGCATCTCACATAATATACCCAAAGTTTAGCAAGTAAAGTACACATTTAAGCATGTGGTGAATCATTATTTGAATGATTTGAATCATTAATTTAGCAAGCTCTTTGTTTTTGGCAGAAGAGATGTTCAGTATGCAGTTATCATATTGTTGTAATGGATACTTGTATTGGTCACATGCATATGAATTCTTTAATCAGTTTTTTCCCATCAAGTCGTCAAGTGCTCTCTATTGGCCTGAGTAGTAATAATAATAACAGCCAAGACTTACTGGTTTCTTACCATGTGGTAGGCACTATGCAACATGCCTTATGGATGCTGTTATTTAATCCTCAGAACTACTGCTATTTATTCTATTTTACCAACCAGGTACCTGAGTGAGGCTTACACACCTCACTGCGGTATAATATTTGAATCTAGAAAATATGATGCCAGAGTGCAGGTGAGTGCTTTCCACTGCGGTATCTTCCTGTATAAATCTTAGCCTAGACTATGTATTTTGTTTATATACTTAAGTACACTAATTACAAGCCTCCTTCAAAAGAGAAAGTTGTAAAAATACAGCTGGTTGATATGCAAATATTGTTCATCAGCTTTTCCCAGTTCTCACATGTAATTGTATTTTTACTGAAAAAATAGAACTTGGTAACTGTATTGCTTTCACTTTAGTATTGTAATATAATCTGGATGGATGATAATAAGCACAGCATGAAACCTTAGGTAGCTACTGAGAAAGAAAAACAGGTCTTGAGGCAGGTGTATATTTTTAAATGTATCTTGATATTTATGATAAATACCCTAGATCTTAGAAATGAAGTATGGTGGAGGCTAGGGTATCCTGGGAATAGAAACTTCCTGGCTCTTCTCTGAATGTTCTGCTATCATGAATGCCACAAAGAACATTTCAAGAAAAAGGTCATATGCTTTGCATTTTCCCATGTCTTATGACTTCATTTTCTAAAGTTCTAAGTTTTAAAAGTTCTGTACTTTTAACAAGTGTGACACTCCCCACTTTCACATCTGAGTTCACATAGTTGTCCTACCACCTTAACTTCATGGTGTAAATGACTTATATTTAAATAATGCTTTTTTATTCTAGGCCCACTGTGAGTTGTTTCATCAGGATCCTGTTATCTGAGCAGGCCGGCATGGGGTGCTTACAAATCATTTCTACCTTGCTGTACAGCTTTCAGATCTATTTTCTGGGCCTCTGAGGTTACTGTTACAGAATTTCTTTTCCTTAGCTTGTGTCTCCACAAGAGTCTGAGTGAATGAGATGAATGCTTCCCTGTTAAAAGCTGGACTCTTACTAGCTTTACATTCACTCTCAAGATTAAGATATGCATAAATTGCCTTCACAGAACCAACATCTGCTCCAGAGACAGTAAAACTGCATTTCTTAAAGTACATTTGAGTTGCTTACCAGCACAGTTAGGCCTCTCTGCAATAATGTGAATTTAGATCAATTTACAATTCACTGAAAGTAGTTGTGTCTTTTTTTGGTTAGTTCATACCTGAACTCTCCAGATTCTAATAAATAATCCAGTTAGTTGATATATATATATATCCAACTCTTTGCAACCCCATGGACTGTAGCCCACCAGGCTCTTCTGTCAATGGAATTTTCCAGGCAAGAATACTAGAATGGGTTGCTATACCCTCTCCAGGGGATCTTCTTGGCCCAGGGATCAAACCCGAGTCTCCTGCATTGAAGGCAGATTATTTACCATCTGAGCTGCCAGGGAAGCCCTGACATAGTGGCATAGTGGGGCTATAACACACACACACATAACAGACACACACACATAACACACACACACACACAACACACATAACACACACACACAACACACACACCCTTGTCAAATCCTGGCAAATGAACCTGGTTATCTGGCCTATTAAACATACAATAATTTTAAGTTGAATAGTCATCAAAAGCTCATGTTTGTCATGCTATTTGTCAAGTGAAAAATGACAAATGTTAACTGTAATAATAAGTGTCAAATGAAAAATGTCAAGTGTAATCAGTGAAGGGGGAGAAGATTTCTAGTGACTTTCTATTTCATTCAGTTCTTCTCCCCACAATCAGAAGTCACCCAGCTGCTTTTTAACTTTTCTAATTATATTTGCACCTCTGTCTTCCTATAAGAATTCTTTGGCTAAAAATCTCTTTCTTTTCTGAGAATAAATGAGTTATCCTTTAAATAACCATTTAAGAACAAGCAGGATTTCTAAATGTGTGCTTAGAGCATTGCCAAAAGACTTTTGGATATCCATACATAGAAATATAATGCAGCGGTTATTGTCTAATATTTTCACACAGGACTGTATTCTGACAGTGACAGAATAAAAAATACATGTAAAAATTCAACTACAAAATGCTGCACTCCAGTTGACCTTTCTTTCATGCATGCTTCCATTTGGAATACTCTATCCACATTATTGGCTTTAAGGAGCATAAATTCAATACCCTCACTGACCAGGAAAACCAGCTACCCTCATCTTTTGAAAATAAACCATAAAAATGAGAGATGTTCTTCCTTGACATCCACTATTCATGGAATAAGAATTCTAGCTGTGAGATGGATCAAGTCAATAGACATTATTGACCTATGCCCTATGTAAAGAACCATTCTTCTCTGGCAACCAGAAAATCTTTAAGGTTACAGAGAAATTAGTCTGCTTCCTAAAGCACTGGGACTCTTTTTTGAGTTATGAGGATCCATTTACTTTCAGAAGTGAATATTTTTCTATTCAAATCATTTAAGGAACTTTGGATGGATATGCCTGCATTGACAAACATGCAAAAAAAAAAAAGATAATTAGTTTTTACTTATTTGAAGTTCATTTCACTGCCACAAAAGTAGATCTTAACAGCTATTTTGTAGAACAAAAGAATAAAACGGGGAAGGAAAGGAGTTGAAATGTTGGAAGGTGAATAGGAGAGGAAAAGAAAGATATTAGGTCAATCGTCATGTTTCTTAGAGGGATGAATGGAAATCATAGACCAGCTGGACTGTGAAGGACACTGGTAGAGTCAAAACAGACATACCATAAGAATTATTAATATGATCAGGGTGTTGAAGAGACCTCTGTTCTCAGATTTTGCTTTCCCTCTCCTGCTCTGCTTTCTGTAAATCGAAGTCTTGCGGTCTATTGGAATGCTTCGCTATTAAGATACTGATTTTTTTTTTCCTAGTGATATGTTGGCAGATTCTGTCCTTGTAAATTGGGATATTTACAAGGTCCAAAGCTTGGAGATACTGACTGTTTGTTAATTTATTCCACCCTGTAGTCCTGGGGCTGGATAGAGAGATTGGAAACTTTGAAGTGGGTAAGGAATTTGATGCCCTCCTGATCAACCCCAAAGCATCTGACTCTCCCATTGACCTGTTTTATGGAGATTTTGTTGGTGAGATTTCTGAGGTATGTAAAAGCATTTCTTTCTTGAACTAGTCATAACAACTTCCCTATAGGAAAAAAAAAAAAGAAACTGAAACAGTTTAATGGAATGGAGGAGACTCTTATAAGGGAAGCTAGATCCTTTTATTATAATTTCATGACAATAATGGTATAAATAAACACTTCTATTTTGAATATATTTGTATATTTGAAGGTACTTGACTCTAAGAAAACATAATCTAGTTACCACTTATTGAACACACTTTCTATGTGCTAAATGGAATGGGATTATGCACTTTCATACAGCATTTTTGTTTAACTATCAGAAGTATTATGAGAGGAACGTGCTAATAATATTACCGTGTGGTTTATGGGGCAGTGAGACTTAAGGAAGGTTAAATGATTTCCTAAGAACTCATGGCTAGTAATTAATTGACAGAGTTTGGATTCCATTCCAGGACTTTCTGATTTTGGGGGTCTGGGTTCTTGATCACAATGCTACATTGACTCTCTTAATTATAAGAAAGTGAGTTTCATTACTTTGTCCCTCTTATCATGTTTTGTATATATAAAAAATAAACTGGTTCTTACTTTAATAATAATTCTTTATGAAATAGTTTTTCTTAAAATTTAACTATTGCCATTTAAAAATTGATCCACTTATGAGAATAAGTGTGATATTAAATGTAACATACTGAAGTTTTTGGAAGAAAAGTGCTGGATTATTTGAAGTTAATAGCATTAGTTATTTTTTTATTACTTAATCTTTTACTTTTTATTGATTGAGTGAATTTCCTGGAATATTAGAGTGAGTTTCTGGGAATAGGGTTCAGTCCCATTCATCCAGGCATTTTTCTTGTCTTATACACCTCTTAAAATATTTAAATTATTATATTAAATTATTTAATTTATGTTAACACTTTCCCTCTGAAGATTTCAAGGTTATATATAGAACTTTCAGGCATTGGAAAACATTTGTTAATAATCAGTACTTTTATTTTTTTAGGCAAAAGACCATTTCTTTTTCATTAATAAAAGTAGATTTTGGGGTGTTCATTGGATACCAGCTTAAGTGAGATAGTGACTATTAGCCATAGAAGCTGGTTCCAGTGAGTAGAGTTATGTACTTTTGGCCATAGTTTAGCATTTTGACTTGGAATACTGGATTGTTGGTGACAAATAATTTCTTCCCCTTTACCCAGCTCTGTTATTGGAATAGACAGACACCAGTGTGTCCATTTCTGGACTAAGTTCCAGCCAGGCTAATGTACACAAAAGAGGGAATTACAGTACCTGTCAAATGGATGGATTATGTACCTTATCTCAAGACCTTTTTAGGGCTTAAATTAAAAATATTTTCACTGTAACTCCTTGATATGGAATGCAAGACTAAAGAAATTCACATGTGGAACTGCAAACAGATAGTGATAATCAAGATAGCATCTTTTATGTAAATATATAAATAAGTTTGGGCATTGAAATGTACAACATTTTTCTCCTCTGTGGGCTATATATATATATATTTACAAAAGAAAAAGAGTCTGTGTTTAGAAAAAAATAAAAATAGATTTTTGCCATCGAGAAATAAGTCTATATTTCTGGGTTTTGTCAACCACAATGTATTGTCAATTTGCTTTTCTAAGTGCAGAAAATACTCTTTTTTATTATTATCTTTATTTTTCATTTTAGGCTGTTATTCAGAAGTTCCTATATCTAGGTAGGTATATATGTCTCTATGCTAAATAAAATCTTTTGTCTCTCGGTATGCTCTCTGCATATATTATACCATATGTTAAGCATTATGTGTGATCATTTGCTTAGACTTATTGTTTTTAGCATTCCTTAGCACTGAGCCCATTTATGGTACAATATTTAAAGGTACAATATTTAAAGGTTCATTTGAAATGAACATGCTCTTTGAGAACCTAGTATTAGACCCTAAACTTGAGGAATGGCAGGCAGGACGAGATCATCCTATACTTCCTCCTACACTTGTGCCGACCCTTCAGTCTGTCCCACCACATTGTGTTTGTGATAAGTATGTGGTGGAGTCTTTCCATGCATGCTTTTTAACATGTTGTTGTTTAGTTGCTAAGTCGTGTCCAGCTTTTTTGTGACCCCATGGAATGTAAGCCACCAGGCTCCTCTGTCCATGGGATTTCCCAGACAAGAATACTGCAGTGGTTTGCCACTTCCTTCTCCAGGGGATCTTCCCGACCCAGGGATCAAAGCCATTGCATTGGCAGGTGGATTCTTTGCCACTGAGCCACCGGGGAAGCCAGTTTTTTTTTTTTTTTTTAACACACTCACATTCAATTCTATTCACTGAGAGAGAGAGAAGTAAACAGTAGAGAAGACTCTATTCTTCCTCTCACGCCCTTGAGTGACCTCTGAGTTCTGAGTGAATTTGCAGTGGGAGAGACACATGGGGTACTTCTTGTGAAGCTCAATTGTTGCAAGCCCTTCATCTCACCATGCTGGGTATTCTTCTGGGGCGTAAAGATAAGTATTTCTTTTACAACTGGGGCTGGAAATGGAAACCACTCATTCTAGCTAAAAGGACAGTGATGGAGGGTCGATTCAACTTTACGTGAATTCTGTTTTAGGCATGTATTTCAGGCTCTAATCCTCAGATTAGATGCTGCATTTTCTGTTGATCATATCTGCCCGTTCAGGTTATAAACAATGATTCCTGATGTTTCTTTCAGGAGATGACCGAAATATTGAGGAGGTGTATGTGGGCGGAAAGCAGGTGGTTCCCTTTTCGAGCTCAGTGTAAGGCCCTCGGCGTCTACAAGTTTTCCTGGGGTAACGCAGTTCTGTCCCTTCTCATGCCCAGGTGGAGTTAGGAAGTCAAAAAACAGTACCTTGTTCTTGGGGTGACTATCTCCCTCTGTGTCCAGTTACAGTATTCGCTTGACAAATCTTTTGAAGGAAGTTGTGCTAATTCTCAGCTCTGGTTGGGAGGATTAAAAATTTCTCCTTTTAGAACTGTTTAAGGTTTACTTTATAGCTCAAACATAAGGGAATGTTATTACTGGTAGTGTTCTTATTATGGGATTTAAATAAAATCTATTTCACATTTGGAAATATGGAGAAAAAAAGGATATTCCTATAAGGTTAGATAGTTTCAGCTAGTAAATGTGAACACTGGAAAACAGAAAATGAACCAGTGAGTGTATTTTTACAAGGGAGAAAAAGTTAAGACTATGAAAAACATTGGAAAATCACTTTGGATTGTGTTTGAAAATTATATACTGAGCATACTAATTTAAAAAAGTGAATCTGTTGAATTTTAAAATGTGTTTCTAGATTGACCTTGTGTTCTGGAAATTTGCACTTAATGGCATTTGCATTTCAGAGACGTGTTATTGTTGTGCGTTGCCTTCTTAGGGGATGAAATGGCAGAAATCGAATGCCACATGCTGTCTTAATATAGTTCTGTGCTTAAATGTTTGACAGAAGTTGGTTATTAAAGATTTAACGTCTCTTGGGAATATTATTCACATAACTACATAGCATAAATAGCTGTACTTTTGTGTACTTTAAAATACCTTAGAGTATAACTGTGTGATACTATTATTGCTTCAGTTTTATCAGAAGAGAAACAAATTCCATACTGCACTGTTGTGTAGATTGGTGTCTTCATAAATTGGGGCAAGTTTTGGGCATCCAGGAGGTGTCAGTACTAAAAGGAAGGGTTTCATTGTGATGACCTGTCCTCCCAAAGAACTATTCCATAGTTGTTGGGAATTTCATACTCATGTCAATCTGCTAGAACTTTAAAATGAAGGACAAATCCTATTAGATAAATATTATTAAAAATCTTTAAACCCTGCATATTGAAATTACTCTATTTTCAATTTTATCTTGCCTTTTTAATTCCTAATAATTTTCAAGACATTAGAATTTTAGGATGATGAAAAATATTTAGATGTCCCACTAATGTTTATATTAATTAGTACTTAATCTGTACTAGACATCTAGAAACAGCAAACAGTGTTTTTATGCTTCCTAATATAGTGTGCTTTCCTATAACCTAGAGTTAAAAACAAATTATGACTTTATGATGAAATCCCTAAGAAATATTGATATTTAAATGCTATATTTAATGTTATTTAAATGCTATATTTTTCTCTTTTAGCTCCAAACCCTATAAACCAACAAGAAAAAAGGAGATTTTCTTAATATATGATAACACTCATACCTAGGGCTTAGAGCTGACTCCTATTATCACCTCATAGTAGAGAACTATATGTAATATCGCTAACTCCATATCTACAGAATGAAGAAGATTTCTTCTCTGGTACTATAAATTTTATTCTTATACAGTTATGCTAATTCAGTAGTCATCTGCTCAGTCTCCGGCCCCTCATCCCTGGGGAAACACTTCCAGACTTGTGTATACACTACACGTAAAGACAGAACAAATTTTGGTTTTATAGAGTTTGTGTTGTGAGGTATTAACTCAGTAAAAACCCAGTTTCCAGTCTCAGTCTTTCCAGAATTCCTAGCTACAAAGCCATGTCAAAGATGCCCCACCAAACCTCATTCCATTTCTCTCTAGTGCTGGCAGGTGTTTTCTGCTCTATCTCCCCAGTCCCTGCCAAAGGAACTTGGTTACCCTAGTGTCTAACCCACATGAGTGGGCAAAGGAATTTGGATGATGTGCAAGATCCGCTCATCAGCAGAAGCTGTTCTTAGCCTTGGAAAGATCCTACCCTTTACCTTCCCGAAGGATGTACATTTTGATGCTGAACATCAGTTTTCATTTAGATTTAGCTCTCATGTGCAGTAAATGTAAGTGTAGCATCAGAAGCAGGAAGAATGGCCATATACAACCAGCCTGTCAAATGCTAAATTTAGCCCTGATAATATATTAGGACCTGCATTTCTCTTCTAGTAAAAATAGAATGTGTTAAAATTTGAGCTCCCTGCACCACTTATGTGTTTTACTTCCCCAAGTACAGTATTCATGAATGTTGCATATGCTTTTTGTGGTAATGCAGGCATTAGACATACACATGCCCAGATGTTTTGCACTTTGAAATGTTGCCTTTGCTCAATGTGGGTTGACTTTCGAATTGCAGAGAGGCAGTATTCCAAGTCAATTCTGTTTGTCACTTTATTTTGAATGTTTTGCTCTCAGACAGCAAAGGAAGGATTAAAACATCTTCACTGCCCCCTCACCCTACTCTGCACTATTTGCCTCAGGTTTGATGAGATTTTTAATACAATATACTTTAACAGGTAAAAATGTATTTGATAGTAGAGACTATCATACATTTAAAAATATTTTTGCAACCAGAACACAAAAGCAGGCTCATTAGCCAATGTAAATTTAATTTTCAAAAGAGAGTAAAATATAGGATTAGAATAGAAAAGGTTGTCCTTGTAATTATAAACTGAGACCAAGAAAACTCTGTCTCCTTATTTATTAGCCCAGCTTCTTCTGATTTAATTGCTGAAGGTTTTAGAATCCAAGAGAATATCTTGGAATAAGCTTCCTTCATGCTAGAAGGAGGTCTTTCTAAATTAATATTATGATCATTGAACCCCATTGGATCTCTTTTTATTTCTGTGAGGATTCTGCATGGTCAAGGAAGGAAGTTGATGGGAAACACCCCTGTTATACTTAGTTGATCTGAGGTGTGGTCTTGAATATCCCTGTCTGCAGCTACCACTGAGATCTCAGCAGGGAAACAATGGCTGTGAGATCCAGCAAAGAATTTTAAATCTTTACTCCCTTCCAGACTCCTCCTGTTTTTCATTTTTTCACCTCACAGCCAGGCATATGGAAAGCTTTAAAAGCTAGCCAGAAGGCCCATTGTATCAGTTCTACCCTGTGCTTGCTATTCACGGAAGATATTCAGAGCTGGATGCTCCTGTAGCCAACTGGACAGAGGTGATGATGCAAGCAATCACATGTTTGCTTGCTTGTTTGTTTTTTAAAAGTGTTCTGAGTTAGTAAAAGGTAGACTAAAAAATGTGTCATGGGCAGTGTCTTGAAGTAATTTTCAAGTTGGTGGACTGTAAATTTTTAAGGTTTTTTTCTTTGCAATTTCAGATCTATTTAGCCACTGTAGGTATGACTTTGGACCCTGACACTTTAATGTCTCTCAAGCATGGGGAGAAGTGCAGAAATGAACTGACAAATGTTAGAAACCCTGGCATTTGTCTCCTGCATGTTTTCACTCTCAGCCCCTCCTTCCTTCCCCTCCTACAGTCCTGAGTGTGAGAGATCAGAGGTGAGGAGTTAATTTGTAAATCTGCTCCAAACTGAGTGAAATGTAACAGTGAAATTGGCCTGTTCAAAAGCTGAACAGGCCAACCATGACACTAAATGTAAATCCCAAGATGGTTCCCACAGTCCACAGGATTCAAGTGACTTGAACCATAGATGATATATGGTATTGATTTACCTGTTCACTTCCTACTCAAAAGTCTGGCAGAAAGCATTTTCTCAAAATTGAAAACTACTTTACATTGTATTAAACTTCTGATCGCTGCTCTTAAGAATATATACATGTATGTATTCATGGGAACATTTTCCCTCAATATTTATATGATTTGTTCATTGTTCCTGTGCTAAGTGATCTCTTTCTGCTTCAAACAAAAATAAATGAGGTTCTGTGTTTATATGTTTCTGTTGTTGTGAGTTCTGTCAGTCTGATAGAAGTGAGATTCATTTTACAACATTTTTCTCCTTCTAACATGATTTTTAAGAGATTGAAAGGGGTCAACTGTATGGTGATGGATGGAAACTAAAATTTTGTGGTAAGCATGTTGTATACAGAGGTAGAAATATAATACTGTAAACATGAAACATATAATACTATAAACCAATACTATCGCAATAAAAAAAGAAATATAAACTGTAGAAAAAATAGAATATTTAGCTGTGGGCCAACATGTGTCTTCTATCCTATAATAGTCACCATACATAGGTTTTTAAAAATTAAGCTGAGCTATAATGTTCATCCCTTTAGATTCAGATTAGTATTGCCTTTGATTTAAGCATAGTTGATATTTCATATGACTGGAATCTACCACAAAAAATACTCTACATCCGAAGACATAAAGATGAAACCACATGAGACAATGGGAGGGATGTACTTTGCAATGTAATTAAATCTCATACTACCTGGGTGGGTGACTCACAAACTAGAGACTAATTACATCACATTCTCCCACAGAGCTGAGAGCTCTGAGTTACATCAGGCTCCCCAGTCTAGGGGTCTGGCATTGGATGGAGGAGCCCTCAGTGGATCTGGCTTTGAAGGCCAGTGGGGCTTGATTGTAGGAGCTCCACAGGACAGGGGTGGGGGATGGTGGGAAACAGGGCCTCCACTTCTAGAGGGTGCACACAAGCTCTCGTGCACACCAGCACGCAGAGCAAAAGCAGTTGACTTCTTAGGAGCCTGGGCCAGACTTATCTGCTGGTCTTGGAGGGTCTCTTGTGGAATTGGGAGGAGAGTGACTGTGGATCTGTCTGGGGTCATAAAACCTGGTGGCGGAAATATTGTTGGATGTACACCTACTTGAAGAGAGTACACCTACTCTTCCAGGAGGCAGACATATTGTTTGCATCATTAGCATGAAAACCTGCCCTCACCCAATGACCTGTAGGCTCCAGGGCTGGGGCACCTCAGGCCAAAGAGCCATCAGGGCAGAAACATAGACCCATGAGCAGACAGGCTGCCTCAAGACTTCTTGAGCCCACAGTCACCTCTAGACATGCCCCTTGACATGGCCCTGCCCATCAAAGGGCCAGATTGAGCCCCTCCCACCAGGAAGCCTGCACAAGCCTCTAGACCAGCCTCACCCACTAAGGGGCAGATACCAGAAGCAAGAA
Source organism: Capricornis sumatraensis (assembly GCF_032405125.1). Classification (NCBI taxonomy): domain Eukaryota; kingdom Metazoa; phylum Chordata; class Mammalia; order Artiodactyla; family Bovidae; genus Capricornis; species Capricornis sumatraensis. The sequence continues at coordinate 56,605,695 of NC_091074.1, forward strand.
AACTATGATCCTGCAGCCTGCAGAACTGAGTACACAAACACATCAGAACCTACCCTGAGACCCTGATCCCTGGCCTTTGGGTAATGAGAGGAGGTGTACTTCTGGGAGGGACACATAAGACATCCCTTACAGAAAGCCACTTCTCCAAGGTCAGGACACATAACTAAGCTACTATACACATAAAGCACAAATAAAAATTTAAACAAAAGAGATGGCAAAGGAATATGTTTCAGGTGAAGGAACAAGATAAAACCCTAAAACAATAACTAAGTAAACTGCAAATAGGCAATCTACTTGAGAAAGAGTTCACAGTAGAGAACTCTTTACTTTTGATTGTAAAGACAATCAAAAACTCAGGAAAAGAATTGAAGCACATAGCAAGAAGTTACAAGAAGTTTTTTTTAACAAGGAGAAAATATAAAGAACAACCAGAGTTGAAGAATACAGTAACTGAAATGACACATACACTTGAAGCAATCAATAGCAGAATAAATGAGGCAGAAGAAAGGACCAGAAAGCTGGAAGACAGTAATGGAAATCACTGCTGTGGAACAGAATAAAGAAAAAAGGACTGAGAAGGAATGAAACCGTTTAAGGGACCTCCAAGACAACATCAAATACACCAACATTTTCATTATAGGAGTCCCAGAAGCAGAAGAGGGAGATAAAGGACCTGAGGAAATATGTGAAGAGATAATAGCTGAAAAATTCCCTAACATGGAAAAGGAAACAGTCACCTAAGTCCAGGAGCACAGAGTCCCATACAGGATTAACCCAAGGAGGAACACGCCAAGACACACAGTAATCAAATGGACAAGAGAATAAAGAGCAAATATTAAAAGCAAAAAAGGAAAAGCAACAAATAACATACAAAGGAAACCCCATATGGTTATCAGCTGATTTTTCAGCAGAAACTCTGCAGGCCAGAAGGTAGTGGCATGATATTTTTTAAAATGATGAAAGGGGGAAACCTACACACAAGGATACTCTACCCAGCAAGGCTCTTGTTCAGATTTGACAGGGAAATCAAAAGCTTTATAGACAAGCAAAAGCTAAAAGAATTCAGCACCACCAAATCAGCTTCACAGCAAACGGTAAAGGCAGGAAAGAAAAGTCCACAACTAGAAACAAGAAAATTATGAAACTACGAGAGCTCAAGAAGGGAATGGCTATCCACTCTAGTATTCTTGGGACTTCCCTAATGGCTCAGATGGTAAAGAATCTACCTACAATGGAAGGAAGACCTGGGTTCAATCCCTGGGTCAGGAAGATCCCCTAGAGAAGGGAATGGCTACCCACTCCAGTATTCTTGCCTGGAGAATCCCATGGACAGAGGAGCATGCCAGGGCTACAGTCCATGGGCTTGCAGAGAGTCAGACACAACTGAGCAACTTTCACTTTTCAGAAACAAGAAACTTACAAAACTACTAGAGCTCATCAATGAATTCAGTTATAGGATAAATAAGGTTACAGGACACAAAAGTAATACACAGAAATCTGTTGCATTTCTCTACACTAACAACAAAAGATCAGAAAGAGAAATGAAGGAAATAAATCTCATTTACCAATGCATCAAAAAGAGTATTTAGGAATACATCTCCCTAAGGAATCAAAAGACCTGTCCTCTGAATACTGTAAGATGCTGATGAAAGAAATCAAAGAAAAACAGAGCTGAAGGAATTGGGCTCCCTGACTTCAAACTATGCTATAAAGCTACAGTAATAAAAACAGTTTGGTAGGACTTCCCTGGTGGTCCAGTGGCTAAGACTCCATTCCCATGCAGGGGACTCAAATTCACTTCTTATTCAGGGAACTAAATCCCACATGCTGCAACTAAGAGTTCAAATGCCCCAACCAAAGATCCTACACGTTTCAACTAAAGAACCTGTATGCCACAGTGAAGACTGAAGCTTCCGCATGCCACAACTAAGACCCAGTACAGCCAAATAAATAAATAAATTTTAAAAAAACACAGCATGGTACTGGCACAAAAACAGAAATCAATGAACAGGATGGAAAGCCCAGAAATAAACCCAGGCACCCTATGGTAAATTAATCAATGACAAAGGAGGCAAAAATACAGAATGAAGAAAAGACAGTCTCTTTGGTAAGTGTTGCTGGGAAACTGAGTATCTACAAGAAAAAGATTGAAGTTAGAACCTTCTGTAACATCAGACACAAAAATAAGCTCAAAATGGATTAAAGACCTAAATGTAAGACTGGATACTATAGAACTATTCGAGGAAAACATAGGCAAAACACTCTTTAACATAAATATTGCAGCAATATCTTTTTTGAATCTACCTCCAAGAGTAATGAAAATAATTAAAAAATAGAAACTAATTAAACTGTAAAGCTTTTGCACAGCAAAGGAAACCATAAACAAAATGAAAAGACAACCCACCGGATGGGAGAAAATATTTGCAAATGATATGACTGACAGGGATTAATTTCCAAAATATACAAACAGCTCATGTATCTCAATTTAAAAAAACAACCAATCCAGTCAAAAAATGGGCTGCTGCTGCTAAGTCGCTTCAGTCGTGTCCGACTCTGTGCGACCCCATAGACGGCAGCCCACCAGGCTCCCCCGTCCCTGGGATTCTCCAGGCAAGAACACTGGAGTGGGTTGCCATTTCCTTCTCCAATGCATGAAAGTGAAAAGTGAAAGTGAAGTCGCTCAGTCATGTCCGACCCTCAGCGACCCTATGGACTGCAGCCTTCCAGGCTCCTCTGTCCATGGGATTTTCCATGCAAGAGTACTGGAGTGGGGTGCCATTGCCTTCTCCTCAGAAAATGGGCACAAGATCTAAACAGATATTTCTCTAAAGAAGATATATACATCACCAAAAGCACATGCAAAGATGCTCAACATCACTAATTATTAGAGAAATGCAAATAAAAACTACAATGACGTATCACCTCATACCAGTCAGAATGGCCATCATCAAAAAATTATTTATATCATCTAGAATCAGAAGGTATAAGTATTTTATTTTGATTGAAATAAAAAGTCCACTATACTAAACCATAATTGAGAGAGGTTTGACATGACTGGATGAAGACATTTGAAATAATAAAGATCATTTCTATCTGCTATGAGATTTATTAGAAATCTATAAAAGTTACTTAATATTTATATCAAGTTTTCATTGGTTTCAAAAACAGTGCAACCCCCCCAAACAAAAGACCTAAATAACAACACCCCCAGCTAAATTTAGTAATATTTTTATTAATTTAATCCTGAATTTTCTGGTTATTTTAGGGGAGTTGACATTTTACAACTGTTTCTTTTGTAACTTTTCTTAGCCCTTATTTTGCTTAAGATATTCTTTGCTATTTAAATATTTCTAAATTTTATGCAGTCAAGTCTTCACTTATGAAAAAAAAAAAATGGACATGTTCTCCTGCCAGTAGGCAGCCATTGCTGTACTGTCCCACACAAAAGGTGACAGTCATTTCCTCCACACAGGATGCTCTCCTGTGACTCCGCCTCGCCACCATCACAGACAGTTGGCCAAGTATTTGTATTTGATTCAAGCTAGATCCAAAGATCTCTTCCTAGAATTGCAGGTCTCGAACCCAGGTCTCCCGCGTTGCACGTGGATTCTTTATCAGCTGAACCACAAGGGAAGCTCCTAGAATTATAATTCAAGACTTAAATAAACCAAGTGGGTTTATACTAGATTATTTTCAGAGGCTGAGTATATATTTCCACTTGGGAGTGGCTGTGTAAAGCCATCAGTGAGCCAGATGAGTAGGCAGATTCAGTTTATAAAGAGATACTATAGAACAGGGCAGACCTGTGCAGAGAAGCCAACAGACTATGTGGCCCCATAGGAGAGCAGCTATGTTGGCCTCTTGATAACTTGTTTTCACCCTCAGCTGAGGCTCCCAAAGGGCCTGTGTGTACCTGTTATGGGTCCCATAAAATTCCTTAAATTTATTCTATTAAATCCTATTTGGCTTTATTTACTTATTTCTGGTAATCACACAACTCTTGAATAAAGACTTGTCTGCCATATTAAAATGGAATTTTAAAATTCCTTCTCAGGCAGCTGTCATCCTAGCAAACGTTACCTAAGGCTACTATGGGAGTTGAGGGGTGAGAGGTATCAGGGGTTCCTTACACCCTTCTGACAACAAGTTAAGAGGTAAAAGTCTTCACACGTGAGGTGAAACAAGCTTCTGTTACAATTAGTTGATCTGATTACCCTTTTAATATTCTTTATGTTTTCACTAAATACCTATGAATAATCCTCTGCACTTAAATAGCAGCCACCTCCTGCCTGCTTCTCAGTTACATGCCAATAGGAGCTGAATGTCTCTAATGGTTTACAAGAGGAGGGAACAAACAAGTGACTTATGGAGTGGACTCTGCAGTCTTTGATAGGACAGCACCAGTTTTCCAGAGGTGGGACACCCCAACTAGATAACTTCCCACTCTGAGGAGGAACAGGTTTTCCTGACTTCCTCTCCTGCTGCTGCTAAGTCACTTCAGTCGTGTCCGACTCTGTGCGACCCCTTAGATGGCAGCTCACCAGGCTCCCCCGTCCCTGGGATTCTCCAGGCAAGAACACTGGAGTGGGTTGCCATTTCCTTCTCCTACTTTTCTTTTAAAAGTGACAAGTGGAGAGGCGAATCTCCAGCAGGGAGAAAATTAAAAAACGCTCAGCACCAGTTGCTACGCTGATGAATCCCATCCAGTTACTTAACAGGACACTGCTGTTATGTTCCTTTATTATTTTGGTTTTAATATTATTATATTCTCTATTGTTTATCTTACCCTTGTGAAACTTTGGGGGATTAAAAATTGTTTTTCTGAGTCCAAAAAAATAAAAAAATAAAAAAAAAATAAAAGTGACAAGTGAAACTAAGATTGAGATAATAACAATAGCAAACAGTGTGCACTTTGTCAGGAAGGAATAAACTTTCCTCTAGTCTCCGAGGTTCTTCTGGCTGACCTAACAATTAAATTGACATGAAGAGACAGGTGGCACAGTGCTAAAGAACTCGTCTGCCAATGCAGGAGACGCATGAGATGTGGGTTCCATCCCTTGGTCAGGAAGATCCTCTGGAGTAGGAAATGCTACTCTGCTCCAGTATTGCCTGAAAAATCCCAGGGACAGAGAAGCCTGGAGGGCTACAGTCCACAGGGTCCATAAAGAGTCAGACAAGACTGAGATAGGTTAGCAGGAGAAAATCAAACAAAATGTTCAATAACATGTAAACATGGGAGAGAGACAAAAAAACTGAGTAACTTGCCAAAATGCAAGAATATATACGATTAGTTCAAAGTGAATGAAACTGGCCTCTTGGTACAAGGTACAAATTGGTCTTTTTCCAAGTACAAGTTGAGACTGCAAGCGATCCAAGAAGATGGAGAAAAATGTTTAACCAGTGCACCACCTAGTGGCCAAAACTTGAACAGTTTGCTTTGTGAAACAAGGTCTCCCTCCAAAAGGGTCAAATTGCAGAGGAAAAAAGAGGCTAAATTAATTTTATCTTGATATCCAGAAAAATATAAATTCATAATTTTAATAAAATAATAAAACAAGACAAGAAAATTTAGAGTATTATTTTTCTAGCAGGAAGTTGGAATTTTTTACTGTACAAGGAAATTAACAAATAATCTCTTAGGTTGAACTCAGACTCTATAATAGACCCCACATAAAATTATATTCTTGATAGATATCAATGTAATTTAGTTACTGTCCTTAATAAAGGCAATTGCATAAGGAAAAAAATATGATATCCAAAATGGCTTGTTGAATGAATTTGGTACTTAGAAGATAAAAGGCAAAGATGTGTCCATCGGAAAGGAATCTTACTTGTGGAAATACTGCAAAATGATGAATTTCCATGGGCATACTAAAGCTGGCTCGGAAGCAGGAATGCAGTACAAACTGTTCTACACATTCACCATAATAAAATTCACCAGCACTGCTTAGAGTCTGGTCAATTATTTTAGATGCATGATTCAAACCATAAAATTTGTTCTGACTTATGCAAACCAATTACCAGTTAAAGGTATCAACCCGTCTACTAGGGTTAGATAGTCAAGTGAAATCATCATCTGAGAAACGGGGAATGGTGCTTTTGATGGTCCCAAGAAGGATGTTAAGAGTCAAGTCTTAGAATCTCAGATTTGGAGGGAAACTTTAAAGATAATCTTGTTTGGCCAGCTAGCTGGAGCCTGAATCCCTTCTTTAACATCTCCGACCATGGAGATCCAACTTTGTGTAAGCCCTGAGAGTGATGGGGAGCTCAAGACTACATCTCAAAGCTCTTTCTATTCTTGGACCTCCAAGTTGGAAAATCCTTTCTTGAACAGAGAAAACCTTGCAACCACTTGGCCTGCCCCATCCCATTGTGAGAGGGTTAATAGGTAGGAAGGCCAGAGGTCCCCAAGTGGTACGAGGAAATAAACTATGCAGACTTTTTTTTTCTCTACACAAAATTTCAAGGAAAAAAAAAGTCTACCTCTTGCAGTTTTTATTTCCTCCTGCTGCTTGGGGACCTCTGGCCTTCCTACCCATTAACCCTTTCAATTGTTAACCCTTATAAAAACAAGTCTACTCAATCTGCATGTGACAATCTTCACATATTTGAGGATATCTACTATGTCCCCCTGAAGCACTTTTTTTGTCCAGATGAAGCAGCCTCAGTATTTTATATTTCACTGTTCTTCATCTTTTCATCATCAAGACCACCTCTCTCTGGGGGAGAATGGATACATGTATATATATGGCTGAGTCCCTCCACTGTTCCCCTGAAACTATCAGATCATTGTTAATCAGCTATGTGCTGTGCTTAGTTGCTCAGTCGTGTCTGACTCTTTACGACCCCATGGACTGTAGCCCGCCAGGCTCCTCTATCCATGGGGATTCTCCAGGCAAGAAGAATGGAGTGGGTTGCCAAGTCCTCCTCCAGGGGATCTTCCCAACCCTGGGATCGAACCCAGGTTTCCTGCATTTCAGGCAGATTCTTTACCATCTGAGACACCAGGAAAGCCCAATAATTCTGGAGTGGGTAGCCTATCCTTTCTCCAGGGAAATTTCCCAACCCAGGAACCAGGTCTCCTGCAATGTAGGTAGATTCTTTACCAGCTGAGCTACCAGGGAAGCCCATTAATCAGCTATACCCCAATACAAAATAACAAGTTTAAAAAAAAAGATCTTCTCCTCTCCCTGAACAATATCCAGATAGTCCATTACCCCCTTTAAATACGTTGCCATAAATTAAAGGTAGGTTTTTAAACTTCAGTGTTCCAGCAAAGAAAGATGCAAATATCAAATTCTTCATTCTGGACCAATATCCCTCAAAGTATGTTTCCTTAGAATACAGGCCCTGGGAGATGCCTCAGGAAAAAAAACATTTCTGTGGCCAAATAAACTTGGGAAATACCACAACCTTTATCCATGTCCTCCTTACCCTAAAGATTTACTATTTATAATAGCACGTTACTGATTTTGAGGAGTTCTTCAACATGGTTGGAAGGTGATTCTGTGACCTAATTTCATTTACCTTTGTATTACACATTATTTATGAAACTTTTAGGCCACAGAACCATCTTCCAGACATTTTTCTGCATAAGATGCCTACTAATATTCCACTAATATTTAAGGACTTTTTGAAAAAAAAATTTAGATACAAGACTTTAATCTTTTTTTGGTATTAAACCGCATGACACTATAGGTACAAACTGAGCTTTATTATCTACCTAAACTTTTAATTCTCTTTCACACTGCTCTGTTAGGTCCTATGTCCTCTTATTATCCTCTTATCACTGGAGTTTCAGATCCAACTACTGAACTTTTCCTTAACCCCTACTGAACTGCATGGTGTTAGAGTCAGTTCATATTTTCAACTTAGTCTTTAGAACCAGAATTTACATGCATACCAGCTTTGTGCCATCTTCAAATTGATGAGCCTGCTTCCTTTCATCCACAGCAGGCAGTCACCATGCCTTATTTCATCTTTGCAACATTATTGATACCTCAAAAGTGATGGTAATTGAGAGTCAGGCAGTATTAATCCTATTTATAGAAAAAATAAATCAGGTGGCCAAGCTAGTGTCCAAAACTGGATGTTAATGAACCATGCCCCCCAGTATTCACGCCTCTTATATACTGAGTCTGGGCTAGACCTTTGTCTTACTTTGATCAACAGAATGCAGTAGAAGTGATGCTGTGCTGGTTCTGGGCCTAAGCCTTAAGGAAGCCTGGAAACTTCTGCTTTTGTGCTTTGGGAGAGCTCTAAGCCCCAATTTAAGATGTATGGCTGGAGAAATTTATTAAGGAAACAGTTTGGAATGACCACATACAGATGCAGTCCTGAGATTACATGAAGACAGGAGAGAGGGAGACAATTTTTCCAGCATCCCAGTTAATGCCATACATGTGAGCAAACCACCTCGGTTATTCTAGCCCGAGAGAGCCTCCAGATGGCCACAGTCAGTCCCAGATGCCATCACACAGAACAGGGGAACTCCCCAGCTAAGCTTTATTAACCCACAGACTCAAGAGAGAAAATAAAACAGTGGTTGTTTTAAGCCATTCTATTTGAGGATTTTTTCTTACAGTCTAATCGACAACTCAAACTGGCAGAGTAGTATGTACAGTTATGGCAGTTATCAATTTATTGCCCGTCAACCTCAAATTCATCCTTTGTTGCCTAATCTTTGAAAATGCAACTGACCCTTTAAATGTTCTTCCTTTGGCAGTTGACACAATATTAAGTTTCACTGGTAGAGAGTGCTGGAGGATATTCTAAGAGGAACTCCAAGGAACACAGCTTTCCCCACAACTGGGCGTCAGTTACTTTCTCTAGCTCTTGACTCAGGTGAGGTGACATGGCTAGGAGCCCCTGACAGTGCAGACCCACACCCCAGCCTGGGCTGCTTCCCACAGGCCTTCCTCAGCCCCACAGCTTACGTTGTTGTTTAGTCGCCACGTCATGGCTGACTCTTGCATGGACTGTAGCCCTCCAGGCTCTTCTGTCCATGGAATTCTCCAAGCAAGAATACTGGAGTGGGTTGCCATTTCCTGTATATATACACACACATGCACACATATATATGTATATACATCATACACATACATGCTGTGAATATTTGCTTACTTCAAGGAAGGAAGATTAGAGGGCAGACAGGTTCAGTTCAGTTCAGTTCAGTTGCTCAGTCATGTCCGACTCTTTGTGACCCGGTGAATTGCAGCACACCAGGCCTCCCTGTCCATCACCAACTCCCGGAGTTCATTCAGACTCTCGTCCATCGAGTCAGTGATGCCATCCAGCCATCTCATCCTCTGTCGTCCCCTTCTCCTCCTGCCCCTAATCCCTCCCAGCATCAGAGTCTTTTCCAATGAGTCAACTCTTTGCATGAGGTGACCAAAGCACTGGAGTTTCAGCTTTAGCATCATTCCTTCCAAAGAAATCCCAGGGTTGATCTCCTTCAAAATGGACTGGTTGGATCTCCTTGCAGTCCAAGGGACTCTCAAGTGTCTTCTCCAACACCACAGTTCAAAAGCATCAATTCTTCAGCACTCATCCTTCTTCACAGTCCAACTCTCACATCCATACATGACTACTGGAAAAACCATATAGCCTTGACTAGATGGACCTTAGTCGGCAAAGTAATGTCTCTGCTTTTGAATATGCTATCTAGGTTGCTCATAACTTTCCTTCCAAGGAGTAAGTGTCTTTTAATTTCATGGCTGCAGTCACTATCTGCAGTGATTTGGGAGCCCCCCAAATAAAGTCTGACACTGTTTCCACTGTTTCCCCATCTATTTCCCATGAAGTGATGGGACTGGATGCCATGATCTTTGTTTTCTGAATGTTGAGCTTTAAGCCAACTTTTTCACTCTCCTCTTTCACTTTCATCATGAGGCTTTTTAGTTCCTCTTCACTTTCTGCCATAAGGGTGATATCATCTGCATATCTGAGGTTATTGATATTTCTCCCAGCAATCTTGATTCCAGCTTGTGTTTCTTCCAGTCCAGTGTTTCTTATGATGTACTCTGCATATAAGTTAAATAAGCAGGGTGACAATAATCAGCCTTGATGTACTCCTTTTCCTATTTTGAACCAGTCTGTTGTTCCATGTCCAGTTCTAACTGTTGCTTCCTGACCTGCGTATAGATTTCTCAAGAGGCAGGTCAGGTGGTCTGGTATTCCCTTCTCTCTCAGAATTTTCCACAGATTATTATGATCCACACAGTCAAAGGCTTTGGCATAGTCAATAAAGCATAAATAGCAGACAGGTTAGTTACTGAGTTATACTTTATATACTTCCATACTGTTTGAATTGCTGGCAGGTAACAGCAAACACTCTTGATTTGGGCTTCAAACTGATCCAAAATTTCACACTCTCTCTTTGGCTTATTACTGACACACATTTCTGTAGATTTTTGTTTTGATGATCACATATAAGCTGTTCATTAGAGATCATACACAAATCCACATTCTATTACTAAATCAAATATACATAATCGTCCACACATACTAATTTAACAAAGACAGTGCAGAGTGATACTTCCTAACGTGTCTGATATTATGTTCCCTGGGAGGGAGGAACAGTTAGGATAGCTAGAACCAAGGGTCTTTGGCCCAAGCTGTACTCTTGCCTGGAAAACCCCATGGATGGAGGAGCCTGGTAGGCTGCAGTCCATGGTGTCGCTAAGAGTTGGACACGACTGAGCAACTTTGCTTTCACTTAAGCAAGTCATAGTTAAAAATCCTGACATTTCAATAGTCTAAGTTGGGCATGATTTACTATTGTCATTTGGGTCAAACTGTTTAGCTGATAGTGAATGTGACTGATGTCCTCCTGTGTAAGAAACTGGCACAATCACAGTGATGCGAATGAGGTGGAATCGGAAAGTATGCTGTGTGCAAACATGCAAATTGGAGTACGTCAGATGCTTTATTCAATGGGGATATAACCCAGTGTTCAACTGAGAAAATGAATAAAGCATATTAAACTGATCTGCCTTTGTGAATTTTAAAGTGTATGACAAGCTCTGCATATATCTCAAGTGTCATTAATGGGCCACTCAATCCAATTAAAAGAGTTTCACAGGCATCTTGCTGTGACAATAACTGAAAACAATATCAACTATCTGCTTTCCTAAAATGACTATATCTTAAGGTCAATAAAAATGTTTTCACATTTGCTAATTCACTTTTTTTTTCTGTCCATGAAGATAATAGGTTGATACATATAGTCAGGCCTTTGTATCAAGGATATGGAACCCCAGAGATAGAGGGGGCCACCTGCACTGGCCGTTTTATATAAGGAACTTGAGCATCCACAGTTTTGGTATCTGTGGGGATCTTAGAACCAATACCTTTAGATACAAGAGATGACTGTATATTATTTACTTATTGCAATGAAAACTGCTCATTATTATTTAGAGACTTGATTATCTTAGAAAGGATTTGTCTTTAAGGGGGAAAAAAAAAATGCACCTGATCTGTGTTTTAAGGCTTTGAGGACAGATGTGGGTTTGCCTAGAGATGTAGACATTTACAACTTCTTGATCAAAAAGGCTATGTCATTGGTATTGATCAGGATTCCCTGTTAAAGAACAGAAACTGACCTGAGCTAATTTAAGGGTAGCTGTTTAAAAATTCATCATGAAGACCAGGCTGAGAAATCAGGCCTTATCCAATGTCTCACTGGCTGGAACCACAACCAAATGGGAATGGTCTGTTCAGGGCCCTGATGACAGCACTTTCAGTGGACACTGCCAATGCTGAACACCACTGGGTGCTGTTGCCATTGTGGAATGCCAGCAAGCTGAATGGTTCTACCTGCCCTTCTGCCGGGTTCCTGGGCATCTGATGGGCCAGGTCATGTCACGTGCTCCTTCCTCTCTAAGGGGCATAAGTCAGAAGACTTCATCCTGAATTTCCTCAGTGAAGCTGGGGTACACCACGCTGAATGGGGGATTCCTGAAAATTAAACAGGGGGTTGGCTGTGATGACAGTCTGGATAAAGTCTAAACTGCCTACAATAGTTCTCTCTACAGTGTAGGCAAGTACAGACTACAGCTCCCACTATAGTTCTTCTTATCTCCCAGAGCAATGTTTTTTTCCTCACATCAAATGTACTGCCTCAGCTCCTTCTTCCTTCCCAAGCCCCAGAACTCCTGATCTGCCGGTAATTTTACTCTCTACCATGAAACTACCATTTCCTTCCATTTTATGTTAGATTTTTCTTCCAAGGTCGTGAGAGACAATATTTACTGGTGTTTAAAAAAGGATGAACAGAAGTGCAAGGAGGTGGAGGCAGAAGGTCATCTGCCCAGGACTGTCCTTATTCTCACTGTCAGAGCTACAGTAGGAATGATGTATGTTCTGATATCCATGGTCAGAAATTGAATGCATGGGTAATACAGATGGACCAAAGGTGAGCTCTGCATACTGTCTCTGAGTTTACTTCTTCACAGCAGCTGAAGTCTATTAGCCCAAAGTCCACCATGACCAAATTCAAATATTTATACATCCAATTGCTTTAAATATAGGCCAACTAAGGATGGAGACAAGATGCTGGAACAGAAGGATGTGAGCTCACCTCTTCTTACAAAAACACCAAATCACAACTAACTGCTGAAAACCACTGATAAAAAGAAAGAAACACTGGAACCTACCAAAACAGATATTCAACATCCGAAGGCAAAGAAGTCACAATGAGATGGCAGGAGGGGTGCAATCACATTACAGTCAAATTCCCAAACCTGCCGGGCAGACAACCTACAAACTGGAAAAGAACTGTACCACAGAAATTCTCCCATGGGAGTAAAAATTCTGAACCCTAGGTCAGGTTCTCCAACCTGATGGTCTGGCAATGGGAGGAGGAGACACAAGAGAATCTGGCTTTGAAAGCCAGGAGGGTTTGACTGCAGGACTTCCACAGGATTAGGCGAAACAGAAACTCCACTCCTGGATGGCACACAGAAGGTCTCATGCACACCAGGATCCAAGGGGAAAAAGCAGTGACCTCATAAAAGCCTGGGCCAGGTATACCTGCTAGTTTTGGAGGGTCTCCTGCAGAGGTGGGGAGTGGCTGCGGCTCACTGTGGGTACAAAGACACTAGTGGGGGCAGTTCTGAGAAGTATTTCACTGGATTAAGCCCTCCTGAAAGCCACCATTTTCTCATCCCGACCTCCCTACCCAACAGCCTGTAGGCTCCAGTGCTGGGACACCTCAGGCCAAACAACCAACAGGATGAGAACACAGCTTACCCGACTGCAGGCAGGCTGCTTAAAGTCTTTCTGAGCACACAGCTGCCTAGTAAACACAACCTTTGTCATGGCCCTGCCCACCAGAGGGAAAAGATTCAGCTCCACCCACTAGAGGGAAGGAAACAGAACCTCCCACTAGGGAGCCCACACAAGCCTCTTAGACAGCTTCATCCACCAGGAGGCAGATAGCAGAAGCAAGAACCTAAATGGGAAAAGAACTTGGATACATGTATACTTCTTGGGTTCCAAAATCACTGCAGACAGTGACTGGAGCTATCAAATTAAAAGATGCTTGCTCCTTGGAAGGAAAGCCTTGACCAACCTAGACAGCATATTAAAAAGCATAGCTATCACTTTGCCAACAAAGGTCCATATAGTCAAAGCTATGGTTTTTCCAGTAATCATGTATGGATATGAGAGTTGGACCATAAAGAAGGTTGCATGCTGAAGAACTGATGCCTTTAAATTGAGGTGGTGAAGACTCTTGAGAGTCCCTTGGACTGCAAGGAGGTCAAACCAGTCAATCTTAAAGAAAATCAATGCTGAATATTCATTGGAATATTCAACAAATGAGTCTGAAATACAGTATTTGAGTACAATCTCAAAAATGACAGAATGATCTTGGTTCATTTCCAAGGCAAATTATTTAACATTATAGTAATCTAAATCTATGCCCCAACCACTAATGCTGAAGAAGCTGAAGTTGAACATTTCTATGATACAAGACCTCCTAGAACTAACAACAACAAAAAAGACGTCCTTTCCATCATAGGGGGCTGGAATGCAAAAGTAGGAAGTCAAGAGATACCTGGAGTTATAGCAAAGTTTGGCATTGGAGTGCAAAATGAAGCAGGGCAAAGGCTAACAGAGTTTTAACAAGAGAAGGTACTGGTTATCATAAATACCCTCTTCCAACAACACAAGAGATGACTCTAAACATGGACATCACCAGATGGTCAATACTGAAATGTGATGAATATATTCTTTGCAACCAGAGATGGAGAAGTTCTATACAGTCAGCAAAAACAAGACCTGGAGCTGACTGTGGCTCAGCTCATGAGCTCCTTATTGCAAAATTCAGACTTAAGTTGAAGAAAGTAGGGAAAACAACTAGGTCACTCAGCTACGACCTAAATCAAATCCCTTATGATTATATGGTAGGAGTGACAAATAGGCTCAAGGCATTAGATCTGAAAGACAGAGTATCTGAGAACTATGGACAGAAGTTCATAAAATTATATAGGAGGTGGTGACCAAAACCATCCTAAAGAAAAAGAAATGAGAGAAGGCAAAATGGCTGTCTGAGGAAGCCTTACAAATAGCTGAGAAAAGAAGAGAAGTGAAAGGGAAAGATATATCCAATGGAATGCAGGGTTTCAAAGAATAGCAAGGAGAGATAAAAAGCCTTCCTAAGTGATCAGTGCAAAGAAATAGAGGAAAACAACAGACTGAGAAAGACTAGAGATCTCTTCAAGAAAATTAGAGATACCAAGGGAACATTTCATGCAAAGATGGGCACAATAAAGTACAAGAAATGGTAAAGACTTCACAGAAGCAGAAGATATTAAGAAGGGGTGGCAAGAATACACAAAAGAACTGTACAAAAAAAGATCTTAGTGACCTGGATAACCATGATGGTGTGATCGCTCACATAGAGCCAGACATCCTGGAGTATGAAGTCAAGTGGGCCTTAGAGCATTACTACCAACAAAGCTAGTGGAGGTGATGGAATTCCAGCTGAGCTATTTAAAATCCTAAAAGACAATGCTGTTAAAGTGCTGCACTCAATATGTCAGCAAATTTGGAAAACTCAGCAGTGGCCATGGAACTGGAAAAGGTCAGTTTTCATTCCAATCTCAAAGAAGGGAAATGCCAAAGAATATTCAAACTACTTCACAATTGCACTCATTTCACATGCTTGCAAGGTGATGCTCAAAATCCTTCAAGCTAGGTTTCAACAGTATGTGAACCAAGAACCTCCAGATGTACAAGCCAGATTTAGAAAAGACAGAGGAACCAGAGATCAAATTGCCAACATCTGTTGGGTCACAGAAAAAGCAAAAGAATTTCAGAAAAACATCTACTTCTGCTTCATTGACTAGGCTAAAGCCTTTGACTATGTGGATCATAAGAAACTGTGGAAAATTCTTAAAGTGATGGGAATACCAGACCACCTTACTTGCCTCCTGAGAAACCTGTATGCAGGTCAAGAAGCAATAGTTTAGAATCGGACAGGGAACAACGGACTGATTCAAAATTGGGAAAGAAGTACATCAAGGATGCATATTCTCATTCTGCTTATTTATATGGAGAGTACATCATGCAAAATACCGGGCTGGATGAATCACAAGCTGGAATCAAGACTGCTTGTAGAAATATCAACGACCTTAGCTATGCAGATGATACCACCATATCTAATGGCAGAAAGCGAAGTTGAACCAAGGAGCTTCTTGATGAAGTGAAAGAGAATGAAAAGGCTGGCTTAAAACTCAACATTTAAAAAAATAAGATCATGGCATCTGGTCCCATCACTTCATGGCAAATAGATGGGGATAAAATGGAAACAGTAACAGACTTTATCTTCTTGGGCTCCAAAATTACTGCAGATGGTGACTGCAGCCATCAATTAATAGATGCTTGGCTTTGGAAGAAAAGCTGTGACAAACCTACACAGAGAATTAAAAAGAGATATCACTTTGCCAACAAGTATAGTCAAAGCTATGGTTTTTCCAGTAGTTATATATGGATGTAAGATTTGGACCATAAAGAAGGCTGAGCACTGAAGAATTGATGCTTTTGAAATGTGCCAGAGAATACTCTTGAGAGTCCCTTGGACAGCAAGGAGATCAAACGAGTCAATCCTAAAGGAAATCAACCCTTAATATTCATTGGAAGGACTGATGCTGAAGCTCCAATAATTTGGCCACCTGATGTGAAGAACTGACTCAATGAAAAAGACCCTGATGCTGGGAAAGATTGAAGGCAGAAGAAGGGGATGACAGAGGATGAGATGGTTGGATGGCATTATCAACTCAATAGAGTTTGAACAGACTCCAGGAGATGGTGAAGGACTCTGGCATGATGCAGTCTATGGGGTAGCAAAGAGATGACCATGACTTAGCCACTGAACAACAAAATTTGCTGAAGCTGAAGCTCCAATACTATGGTCATCTGATGCAAAGAGTTAACTCATTGGAAAAGACTTTGATGCTGGGAAAGACTGAAGGCAAAAGCAGAAGAGGGTGGCAGAGGATGAGATAGCTAGATAGCATCAGAGACTCAATGGACTTGAATTTGAGCAAACTTCTAGAGATAGTGAAGGACAGGGAAGCCTGGCATGCTACACTCCATGAAGTTGCAAAGAATTGGACATGACTTAGTGACTGAACAACAACAATATATATCCCAACTAAGCCTATTTTTCCAATCTAGAAGCTGCTTTTCATCTCTCATGAAACTGCAACAAACAATTGCTGGCTATATAGACGATCAAACCCACAGCTATAAAAGACTCCAAAAGGTCTTAGTCTCTGCTGCCTTTCAGAGCTCTCTGCCTCAGAGATGCCTGCCTTACTTCTGAGTGACACTGTCTTGACCCAGAGTCCCTTCTCCAACTCCCCTCTCCCCTGATAGTTTTCTGGCCCTCTTCCCCTCTGGGTGGTGGCCCTGCACGAGCATCTCTGGACCTCCTGCTGTGAGGGACATCCTTTCTCACATAGCCCTGTCCTAGAGGTGCCCAAGAAGCATACTGTCCAACACTGTCCTGGTACTGGCTTTTCCTTGATCAGCTCTGAAATTCTCAGACACACCATAGCACATTACCTTATCTTATCCATTATTCAGAACTCCTCCAGGATAAGGACTAAATTTCAACTGAACCAAGGGTTAAACAGGCTTCTATGTGCTAATCTGGAAACATAACCATCAGAAATAAGTAGAATAACCAGCTGTCTTGGTTTTCCAGGACTGAGGGTGTTTTCAGGATGTAGAACTAACAATGCTAAAATTTGAAAAGCCCCAGCTAACCTGATGCTGAGAAAGATTGAAGGCAGGAGAAGGGGACAACAGAGGATGAGATGGTTGGATGGTATCACCGACTTGATGGACGTGAGTTTGAGCAAGCTCCAGGAGTTGGTGATGGACAGGGAAGCCTGGCATGCTGCAGTCCATGGAGTCTCAAAGAGTTGGACACAACTGAGCAACTGAACTGAACTGAACATCAATGAGTGCATCACCTTAGGAATAACTGCTGTTTTTATGAGAAAATACTTTCTGTACTCCAAACAACTGATTTCAAGTCAACTTAGTGAATACAATCTTTGGCAACAGCCTGTCAGAAACTATTCAGTTCATCTATTCAATGTATTCAGGCTTATCAATAGGGCAGACATGAATATCTTAATATGATTTTTTGACAGCTGTCACTGGAAGTCTTAAAATTCAGTAATATTTTATAGAGGCCAAATTGTGTACAGATGTGAAAGTTGGTCCATAAAGAAGGCTGAGTGCCAAAGAATTGATGCTTTAGAATTGTGGTGCTAGAGAAGACTCTCGAGAGTCTCTTGGACAGCAAGGAGATCGAACCAGTCAATCCTAAAGGAAATCAACCCTGAGTATTCATAGGAAGGACTGCTGCTGAAGCTCCAATGCTTTGGCCACCTGATACAAGGAGCCAACTCATTAGAAAGAGTCTCATGCTGGGAAAGATTGAGGGCAGGAGGAGAAGAGGGTGGCAGAGGATGAGATGGTTGAATAGCATCACTGACTCAAAGGACATGAATTTGAGCAAACTCTGGGAGACAGTGGAGGACAGAGTATTCTGGCATGCTGCAGTCCATGGGCTGCAAAAAGCATGGGAGATGGCTTAGTGACTGAATACAATAACAACAAAAACCTACAGTACCAAGGATACAAGATCATATCCATGACTTGACTGAATCAAAGGAATATTTTATAGTGGCTTAAGGAAAGAGCCAAGAAATGGCTAGTGTCTTTCTTTAGAAACTTTAATTAAGAGTTTGATTGTTTCTGATTTCTGGTCAAAATTCTTTGCAAGCAGTAAGGTGAGACAACGCTGGCCAAGGGCCCACTTGACAGGGCAGATGCCCTTAGAGTCTTGTGGTAAATTTTGTCACCAACAACATTTCAAGGTCAGCTCTGCAGGTGGGAAAGACTCGTGGCTGAAAACTGCTAACATCCATGAAACCAAACTCAGAGTCTTCTGAGTCATGCACATCAATCTGGGGGAAGCATCATACTTTTAGGAATTCCTAAATCTATTTTTTTGTGACCAGAAAAAATAAAAACAAAAACCAAAAAAGCCCAGCTCTATGAGAAAATTTCCCTAGATTCCTACTCCTTGCATAATACACTTTTAATAGAACATCATCTGAATCTGTAAAAGCCAAGCTCATCATAATGTCTGTTTAGTCAGGGTTTTCCCTAGAAACAGCCTAAGAAAAGCACATGAGTGTAAGCAGTTTACTGAAAGGTGATCCCAGGAAGCAGGAGTGAAGGAAGTGGGAGTGTGAAAGTAAGACAGGGAAGGGGACAAGCCCGTATAGGGATGCATTATCAAGGTTACCATCATAAGCAGTGTGGATTCAGTCCTATCGGGAACACTGAAGAGCATACAGTTTCTATGAATGGGGAATCTGGGAGCAGCCCGTCTGGGCTGTTCCGGCTGGCAGTCTTTCATTAGGTTGCCCTTAGATGTCAGTTGAGGCTCTCCACAGGGCTGCCTGAACATCCTCACAGCATGGGAGCTGGCTTCCCCAAAGCAAGTGATCCAAGAGACCAAAATGACATGTGTGGTACATTTCATGATGTAGCTTTCAGAGTCACACCTGGTCTCTTCCTCTCTCTGTTATTGGTCACACAGGCCAGCTCTCATTCACTATGGAAGAGACTACATAAGGGCACGAATTCCAGGAAGAGAGGATTATCTTGGAGGCTGCCTTCCACTTAGCTTCAGTTTCCTTATTACTGGGAATCATAGGACTATCTCATAGGGTTGTTGAGAACACTGAATGAGATAATGCCTATGAAATGCTTAAACCATTGCTTGATATAATAGATGCTTAATAAATATTAGTTGTTACTAACAGGAGATGACAAGAATACACAGAGGAACTGTACAAATAACCATAATGGTGTGGTCACTTACCTAGAGTCAGACATCCTGGAGTAAAGTCAAGTGGGTCTTAGGAAACATTACTACCAACAAAGCTAGTGGGGGTGATAAAATTCCAGTTGAGCTATGCAAAATCCTAAAACATGATGCTGTTGAAATACTGCAGTCAATATGCCAGCAAATTTGGAAAACTCAGCAGTGATCACAGGACTAGAAAAGATCAGTTTTCATCCCAATCCCAAAAGAAGGGCAGTGCTAAAGAATATTCAAACTACCAGACAACTGTCCTCATTTCACATTCTAGTAAGGTTATACTCAAAATCCTTCAAGCTTGGATTCAACAGTGCATGACCCAAGAACTTCCAGAGGTACAAGGTGGATTCAGCAAAGGCAGAGGAACCAGAGATCAAATTGCCAACATTTGTTGGCTCATAGAGAAAACAAGAGAATTCCAGAAAAACAACTATTTCTGCTTCATTGACTTTGCTAAAGCCTTTGACTGTGTGGATCACAAGAAACTGTGGAAAACTCTTCAAGAGTTCGGAATACCAGATCACCTTACCTGCCTCCTGAGAAACCTGTATGCAGGTCAAGAAGCAACAGTTACAACTAGACATGGAACAATGGAATGGTTCAAAATTGGGAAAGAAGTACGTCAAGGGTGTATACTGTCACCTTGCTTATTTAACTTATATAAAGAGTACATCATGAGAAATGCCGGACTTGATGAAGCATAAGCTGGAATCATGATTGCAGGGAAAACTATCAATAACCTCAGATATGAAGATAACACCACTCTAATGACAGAATGTAAAGAGGAACTAAAGAGCCTCTTGATGAGGGTGAAAGGGGAGAGTGAAAAAGCTGGCTTGAAACTCAACATTCAAAAAACTAAGGTCATGGCATCTGGTACTATCACTTCATGGCAAAGGGGAAAAAGTGGAAGCAATGACAGATTTTCTCTTCTTGGGTTCCAAAATCACTGTGGATGGTGACTGCAGCCATGAATTAGAAGACACCTGCTTCTTGGAAGGAAAGCTATGACAAACCTAGATAGCATATAAAAATACAAAGACATCACTTTGCCAACAAAGGTCCAAATAAAGCTATGATTTTTCAAGAAGTCATATATGGATGTGAGAGTTGGACCATAAAGAAGGTTGAAACTGTGAAAGTTGCTCAGTCATGTGTGACTCTTTGTAATCCCCATGGACTGACTCTTTGCAATCCCCATGGACTCCAGGCAAGAATACTGGAGTGGGTAGCCATTCTCTTCTCCAGGGGATCTTCCCAATCCAGAGATCAAAGTCAGCTCTCCCGCATTGCAGGCAGATTCTTTACCAGTTGAGCCACTAGGGAAGCCTGGCTGAGCACTGAAAAATTGATGCTTTTGAATTGTGGTGCTGGAGAAGACTCTTGAGAGTTCCTTGGACAGAGAGAAGATCAAACAAGTCAATACTGAAGGAAATCAACCCTGAATATTCATTGGAAGGACAGATGTTGAAGCTCTAGTACTTTGGCCACCGGATATGAAGAGCTAGCTCACTGGAAAAAACCCTGATTCTAGGAAAGATTGAGGGCAAAAGGAGAAGAGGGCAGCAGAGGATGAAATGGTTGGAGAGCATCACCGACTCAATGGACACAAACTTGGGCAAACTCTGGGAGATAGTCAGGGACAGTCTCTATTGTTACAAGTCTCTTCCTTCTACTCAGTGGCAAACCATCTTCACAGAAGCCACACACAAATTTATAGTCATTAGTGACCACATTACCAAAAGAGCTTGAGACTGCTCTGAATTAAATAATCTAATGTAAAATGTAAGCTTTGAAGAGCAGCTGGTTACCTGGAAGCTTGAGAGCTCTCTCGGCTCGAGAGCTGCGGTATGATTATCACTGCATTCATAGATCTGTATCAAGTTCAAACTCCCCTGGCACCACCCTGGTCAACTAAGCTAAGTAATGATCACCTGAGAACTGCTGGAGCTTATTCATCACATGGTGAGAGGGATGGGAGCACAGGAGAGGACTTCTAGCCCACAAGGAAGCCCTTGATCTCCACTCCCGCGGCTGTTACCTGGCTTCTTCGGAATCAGAATAGCTATCCTGATGACTTCTTTGGTTTGTTCCCTATTCTTCGGGGATGCTCTGTGGATAGATTTTATTACTTTATGTCTCCCAAAGCTGCTCAGAGCCTCACCTGGTCACATGTTAATGTATTCTCCTCTGTCCTATTCTTGGCAAGAAAAAAGCTCTTTGTCTGATTGCTAGAGGTACCAAATATCTCCCTTGTCCTGTTGTACTTTTGGGGATAATGTGATAGAGCAACTTGTTTCTTTTCTCCCCCTACTCTCTGTTAAGAATTGTATTTGCTTTCCTGTTATTTGCCCAGGACCGGGTGTTTGTTTTGACATCCAATAAAAAGCCTTTTGCCCAGAGCAGTGGTTCTCAACCTTGGCTGCTCATTAAAATGGCCTGGCTGCACACCAGACCAATTACATAAGGATCTCTGGGCATGGAACCCAGGCATCAGTATTTTCTCCAGGTTCCTAGGTTGACTTCAATATGCAGCCAAGGCTGAAAGCATTGATTCTTAAACTTTTAAACCTTAGAACCCTATCATTCTTCAAAATTATTGGGCCCCCTGAAGTGTTCTTGTTTATGTGGATTATATCTGTAGAAGTTTGTTGTGTTAGAAACCAGAATATAAAAATTTTATGTGTTAAGTTACTTAAAAATAACAGCAGCAATAAGCCCATTATGTGCACTAAGTCACCTCATTCATATCTGACTCTTTGAGACCCTATGGACTGTAGCCTGCCAAGCCCCTCTGTCCATGGGATTCTCCAGGTAAGAATACTGGAGTTGGTTGCCATTTCCTCCTCCAGGGGATCTTCCTGACCCAGGGATCAAACCCGTGTCTCCTGCATTGGCAGGTGCGTTCTTTACCACTAGCACCACCTGGGAAGCCCAAGCCTATTATATATTAACATAAATAACACTTTTATGAAAAATAGCTGTACTTTTAAAAATAAAAAATTTAGAAGAGAAGCACTGTCTTACACGCTTGCAGGTCTTTTTAATGCCTAGCTTAATAGAATACAGTAAGATTCTCAAATCTGCTTCTGTATTCATTCTGATGAGATTTAATCATGTGGCCCCTGGAAGCCTCTCTATAGAAAGAGTAAAAAAGAAAATCTGTATAAAAATAGTTTTAATTTTGTGGACCCCTTTGGGGTCACCAGGCTGCACTTTGAGAGCTGCTGATCTAAAAGGCTATAGAGTATATTGACACCCGCCCCTCTCGCTGTAGGTTAAACAAGCCCTCTCTACTTCAGGCTTCGCTTTCAATTACCATCTGTTCTCTTTGCCCCTATTACTATTAGCCTCTAGAGGGCGCCCAAGGGCCTTTACTCCTACAGGATCCGGTGTAGTAGCGTACTGCTACCACGTCAGGTTTAAGAAAGTGTGTGCAGCTGTAAGATTAGGCCAGGGAGATCTTAGTGGGCTATAATAAGAAAAGGAGTTAAAATTTTGACTTCTGCCATCACAGTCTTGCTCTCATGTTTCATTCACGGTGATTATGACAGACCTTGGATGTAAGTTGAGCCAGAGCAGTACACATGGTTTGCTTTGCTGGCAGTGAGTGTCCCTCTGCCATGAGAGTTCACGCATTTGCTGGGCATGCTGCACTATCTGCCGTCCCTATACTTGCAGAGTTTTTCAAGCCTTGTGTTCAGAGTGTGGTCCCAAGGATCAGCAGCCTGACATACAAGCTCCCTGGAAATGCAGAATCTCAGGCTCCATCCCAGGCTTGCTGAATCAGACTCGGCAATTTAACCTCTGCTTTGACGTTAGAGGGCTTCCCTGGGGGCTCAGATGGTTTAAAAAAAAAAAAAAATCTGCTTGCAATGCAGAAAACCCGGGTATGATCCCTGGGTCAGGAAGATCTCCTGGAGAAGGGAATGGCAACCCACTCCAGTATTCTTACCTGGAGAATTTCTTAGACAGAGGAGCCTAATAGGCTACAGTCCATGGGATTGCAAAGAGTCGGACCCGACCGAGAGACTAACACTGATGTTAGAAGCAAATGAATATGTTTCCAACAAAAATAAGTCTATAAAAGGAAGTTTCTGTTAGCAGAAGGATAGTAGTTTGTTCATATTTAAGGTCCTTGCACATAATGAACTCTCAATATATGTTGACTTGGTGTAATTTATAAAACTAGATAAAGAAAGAAGCAGCAGTGATGGAACAGGAGACAGTAAGCTGAAGAGTCAAGATGGAGATCTTGGAGGAGTTATAAAGCAGTAGGAAAACTCTAAAAAGAGTTTTGGAAATAAACTTGATCTACTTCTCTATTTTGTCTTGAACTCACCAGGGTCTCTATTCAATATTACTGCATATGGCTGGCCCCGCAGGTCCCACCAGGTAAGGTCAAATTACCAGTATGTCAAGGTGTGGACTGATGAATAGCCACCATGCGGCAGGGTCAGGACTGGTCCTTCTGCTCTCAGATATCTCTCTGGTATCCAGAATTGCCCTTCCTTATCCTGTTTTAGTTAACTACTGGTGTGTAACAAATTAGCTAAAAGTTTAAAACAATAATGAACATGTATTATGCCATAGACTTTCTATGGATTAGGAATCCAAGAGCAGCTTAGCTGACTGATTTTAGTTCCAAGCCTCTTCAAAATGCCTCCATGGGCTTTCATCATCTTGACTGGTTAGAGAATCTGCTTTCGAGATTTTCACTCACATAGGTGTTGGCAGGAGGCCTCAGTTCCTCACCATGTGGACAGCTCCATAAGCTGCCTGAGTATCTTCATGGTACAGCAGTGGACCTCCCTCAGAGCCAGGGACCCAAGAGAGAGAAAGGCAGAGGAGGCAATGTCTTTTATGACGTAGTTTTGGAAGTCACATTCCATAATTTGCACAATATCCTATTAGTTTTACAAGTCAGCCCTATTCAATGTGTGCAAAGACTATACAAGGGCAAGTATACAGAGAGGTGGACACACTGAGGGTCATCTTGGGGGCTGGTGACCATATGCCCTCACACGCTGATGTTTCACCTTCATCATTAAAACAGACTTCTTCTTCAATACATGCCTATATATGTAAACAGTATGCTGAGCAAGACTGGGTCATGGCACAATCAAAACACAACTTTATTTAATTTGCTTGCATTCCTGCAAGATTATTCCATGGGGGTGAGCTTCCCTAGTTACTAGCAGTGCCATGCCTTCACAAGCTGACTCTAAGCAGCACTCTTAAACCCACTATCATCCTGAGAGCCAAACTTACTCTTGATTCAGAAGTTTGAACATCTAGCCCAAAGTATGAACTCAAACATTGAACTTGACTTAACTTCCAGACATTATGTAACTTGAGTTGATAAAATCTTCATCAAGTCTCAGGGAATTTGCACGCCCATGAAAGTCGAAAACCATATGCAAAAGAATGAAGTTGAACTCCTTGACTTACTCCACATACAAAAATTAACTCAAATTGAATCCTAGACTGAAATCAAAGTGCTAAAACGATATATTGTCCTTTTGCAAGATTGTTTTGCCTATGCTGGGTCCCTTCAATTTCCATATGAATTTTAGGATAAAATTTCCACAAAAAAAAAGAAAAAAGGCACCTAGGATTTTGATGGAGATTGCACTGATTCTGTAGATAAATTTAGAAAGTACTGCATCTTAACGGTAACTCTTCTAGTCTAAGAACATGGATATGTTTACGTTTATTTCCATTTAATGAGATCTACTTTAATTCCTTTCAATAATGTTTTGAAGTTTTCAGTGTACAAGTCCTGCACTTTTTTGGTTAGATTTATCCCTATGTATTTTATTGTTTGGGGTGCTATTGTAAATGAAATATTTTAACTTTTCATACTGTTCATTGCTAATATATAGAAATATAACTGTCTTTTGCATAATGATCTTGTATCCTGCAACCATGCTGAACTTATTAATTAGTTGTAATAGTTTGTGTGTGTGTCTATTCCTCAGGATGTTTTAATATAAAAGATCATGTCTTTTGCAAATTGAGATAGTTTTACTTTTTCCTTTCCAAAGTGCATGCCTTTAATTTCTTTTTCTTGCATAATTGCCCTGGCTAGAACTGCAAGTACAATATTAAAAAAGCAGTGAGAGAGGATAGTATTGTCATGTTCTTCATCTTAAGAAGAAAATATCCAGTCTTTTCCCATTGAGTGTGATGTTAGCTATAAGTTTTTCATAGATGCCTTTTAACAGGTTTGGGAAGTTCCCTTCTATTTCTAGTTTATAGTGTTCTTATAATGAAATGGTGTTGAATTTTGTCAAACACATTTTCTGTATCTATTGAGATGATCATGTGATTTTTCCCCTTACTATATCAATACTGTATATCTCAAGATTGATTTCCAGATGTTAAATCAATCTTACATTCCTGGGGCAGGGGGGGAATCACACTTTGTCATGATGTATAATCCTTTTTATATGCTGCTGGTTTCAGTTTGTTTGCATCTTGTTGAGGATTGCACATAGCGTTTTTGATAAATATGTGTTGAATAAATGCATGCATGCATAAGTGAGTGAACATTTAGAGAGATAAGACATCCCTCACATAGGCAGGCCCTAAAACACATGCATACAAATTTTGCATATGATAAAATGCATATAAAATATGATTTCAGGAAATTCAAGGATACAAAATTAGTACCCCTGAAGAGTTTGGCAGGATGTATTACTGCAGAATCACTGTGTAGAAAGGAGGTGGTTATACTGGAATCAAAAGACAGGGATGATAAAGGAGGCAAGAATATAAAATGGAAAAAATACAGTCTCTTCAAGTGGTGCTGGGAAAGTTAGATTGCTGCATGTAAATCAAGGAAGTTAGAACATATCCTCTCACCATACACAAAAATAAACTCAAAATGTTTTAAAGATTTAAACATAGACATGACACCATAAAACTCCTAGAAGAAAATATAGGCAAAACATTCTCTGACATAAATTGTTTTCTTAGGTCAGTCTCCCAAGCCAATAAAAATATAATAAACAAATGGGACCTAAACAAACTTACAAGCTTTTGCACTGCAAAGGAAACTATTTTTAAAAATGAAAAAGACAACCTATGGAATGGGAGAAAATGTTAGCGAATGATGCATCAGACAAGGGCTTAATCTCCAAAATATATAAACAGCTCATACAACTCAACAATAAAAAACAACAACTCAATAAAAAAACAGGCAGAAGGATCTTAATAGATATTTCTCCAAAGAAGACATACAGGTAGCCAGCAGGCACATGCAAAAATGCTCAACATCACTAATTCTTAAAGAAATGCAAATTAAAACTACAAAGAGGTACCACCTCACACCAGTCAGAATAGTCATCATGAAAAAGTCTATAAATAACAAATGCTGGAGAGGGTGTAGAGAAAAGGGAACCCTCCTACACTGTTGGTGGGAATGTAAGTTGGTGCAGCCACTGTGGAAGACAATTTGGAAGCTCCTCAGAAAACTAAAATAGAACTATTATATGATCCAGTAATCCAACTCCTGGGCATAAACCTGGACTGAACTATAATTCAAAAAGATACATGCACCCCCTATGTTCAGAGCGGCACTATTCACAATAGCAAAGACATGGAAACAACCTAAATGTCCATCAACAGGCGAAGGGATAAAGAAGATGTGATGCATACACACCATGGAGTATCACTCGGTCATAAATACAGCGGAATATCACTTAGTCATAAAAAAGAAAAAATGCCATTTCAGTCACATGGATGCAACTAGAGATTCTCACACGAAGTGAAGTCAGAAAGAACGACAAATACCGTATGATATCATTTATATGTGGAACCCAAAATACAGCACAAATGAACCTATCTGCAAAACAGACTCAGAGACAGACAGCAGACCTGTGGTTATCAAAGGGGAGGAGAGGAGGGGGCGGACAGACTGAGACTCTGGGGTTCGTAGATGCAAAACTATTACATTTAGCATGGATAAACAACAAGGTCCTTCTGTATAACACAGGGAACTGTAGTCTCCTGGAATAAACTATAATGGAAAAGAAAGTGTGTGTGTGTGTGTATGTGTGTGCATGCTAAGTTACCTCAGTTGTGTCAGACTCTTTGTGACCCCATGGACTGTAGCCTGCCAGGCTCCTCTATCCAAGAGATTCTTCAGGCAAGAATATTGAAGTGGGTTGCAGTGCCCCCCTCTTATATGTGTGTGTGTATATATATAAATAAAACTGAGTATGTGTGAGTGTGAGAGTGTGTGTGTGTGTGTGTGTCTCATAAAACTGAGTCACTTAGGGCTTTCCTGGTGGCTCTGCTGTAAAGAATCTGCCTTCAATGCAAGAGACCACCTGCAGGAGACGTGGGTTTGATCCCTGGATCAGGAAGATCCTCTGGAGAAGGAAATGGCAACTCATTTCAGTATTCTTGCCTGGGAAATCCCATGGACAGAGGAGCCTGAAGGGCTACAGTCCATGTGGTTGCAAGAGTTGAATACAACTTAGCAACTAAACCACTCCTACCAACTGAGTTACTGAGCTGCACACCAGAAATGAGCACAACATTGTAAATCAATTATACATCAATAAAAAAATTATTTTAGCAAAAAGTTTTTAAAAAAGGGATGACAGCTTTGCTAATTCCTAGGAGAGAGAACTTGTATATAGTTACCTTATTTAGATAGGCTTTGCTTCATTGTCTATATATAATAATGGAGGTTGGGGGTAGGGACAAAGCTTGAGGAAGGGATGTATTTAAATTAATAATCTCTCAGATACCTTTTAGTTCTAATAATCTATGATTCTCTAAAATACCATGTGAAATTCACTTTTAAGAAGAACATGTTGAGAATTCCCTAGTGGTCCAGTGGTTAATACTTGGTGTTTCTACTGCCAGGGCCTGAGTTCCATCCCCTGTCAGGGAACTAAGATTCCACAAGCCAAGCAGGATGCCTCTCTCCCTCAAAAAAAAAAAAAAAAAAAAAAGATCAGAACATTTTACAAATCTTTAAAATTCTCATTTGACGTCTCTGAAGCTTTGGAGGAGAAAAATATATCAATGATTTCAATACAGTATGATAAATGCAAAATTTATTTACAGTAGTACAGAAAAGAAAACGGCTAATCCTCCTTAAGAGTATGATTATGCTTAAAAGGAAAGAAGACATTTGAGCTGGATCCTGTGAGAGGAATAGGAGTTTGTCAGCTACAGAAGGCAAGTTAAGAAAAGATATTTTTCTCTATTTCTGCTACTATGTTTGTCTCTGAGTTTTTATTTTAAAATTTTCAAGAGGTAATTTAAAAAGTTTGCTTCTAAAGTGTCCTCATAAATAATTTATGAAAGAAAATCCCTAGGTCTAAGATAGAATTTTATATTAAGAGATCTCAGTAGTGTGGTCTTATCTTATTCCTAAACACTGAATTTTCTGGACTGAGTACGTGATTGAAGCTAATCTGAACAGGCAGCAAGATCTATCATTTTAAGGGTCTTGAAATGATAATAAAGCCTTACGGGTGTAAGATTGCGTGTAAGATTGGGCCTTCAACAAGACTGCACAATTCCTCCCTATTTTATTTCTACATGTCATGTCACCACTACTCCAGCAGGGGACAGGCTTTTAAAATTAAACAAGATTTCACATTCTACTTTTGGTTCATGGATTTAAATTTTTATGCATTTATCTCTACCATAATTTGCGTAAGGTGCAGGAAATAGAAATTATTTAAAGTAAGATTAAGCTTTAAGTCACAAAACAACAAGCAGTCCACTTTAGAACAGAATGAAACTAGGTGGTAATGAGCACTTAGCGTTAAGGATCAGCAACAAAGACTGTTCAAGCATGCAGGATGAAATGAAGTCAAGGCGATTGCCCAGAAAGTTGAGACAAAAAGAATGCCTTTGGGGAACAATTTATGTTCAGCTGAAGGCGCTTTAATGTAGTCCAAACAATTGTTTACATTTGTTGGCCTTAAACATCTTTGCATTGATAAACAATGAATGAGCAGTGTATTAATTATGACTGCATGCATACATCATGCTGGGGTAAATAGGTCATTAGACAAGGACTCAAGGGACCCAACTTCTATTTTTATCCCCTCCCCCCTTGCCTGTCTAATCACTTCCCTTCTTTCGGTCTCATTTTGCACAAAACGGAGTCTGTGTCATTTGCCTGTCCCCGTGCCTTGCTGAGCTAGTCAAGGATAACACATACAAAAGAGCCTTTTAAAACAACTAAGCTGCACGAGCCTAAGTTAATTTTTAAAACAAGAAACACTTGGTCTTACAATTTTCTTCCTGCCGGTAGAAGACAATTTATTCAGAGGCAAAAAGTGTGTGCGAGTTCCACAGTCTTACCTTCTATGGAGGGAGACTGGTTTCACTCACAATTTTCACGTAAAAATCTTAAGCCCATCCCCCCACCAGCTACAGGACACCTGGATGCTCAGAACCTAAGGCTGATTCCACCAGGACTGTGGGGGAGAGGGGTTCTGCTCTCATCTTTTTTATATTATTGTTTAAAAAATTTTATTATTGGAGTATAATCGCTTTACGATGTTGTGTTAGTTTCTGCTGTACAACCCAGTGAATCAGCTATATGTATACATATATCCCCTGCCCTCTTGAGCCTCCCACCCAATCACCCCCTGCTCTCATCTTGCAATAAAGCTGTCCATCTAATTTTTTTTAAAAAAAGGAAAAACTTAATCATTGAGGCATAGGGTTTGATGCTAACAAAAGACTTTTTTCATTGGAATGGTAAACATGGGCTTTTAAGCAAATTCTCTGTGAAAACTAGCACCCACATTGCAGCACTGATCTAGATAAATGTAGTAATTCATTTTATTTAACAAATACATATTGAACACTTGCTCTGTGCCAGACACTGGGTTAGGCCTAAGGGATTCTTCAGTGAAAAAAACAGACAAAAATCTCTGCTGTGTTTGAGCTTCCATTTCTGTGTGAGATAATAGTCACTAGGGTTTCTGTCTGCTCATTTAATAGGATGAGAAATATTTTAAATAAATTTGGCATTTTCATTTATCCAGAAATGATGAGCAAATTTCTGGGTCCTTAAAAATACTGATTTTATTTTTTATTTCATCTTACTCTTGGGGGAAATTTCATTAAGAATTCAGCTTTATCCAGCAATCCTGCTCCTGGGCATATATCCAGAAAAGAAAAATTCTAATGTGAGAAAATATATTCACCCCAATGTTCACAGCAGCGCTATTTGCAATAACTAAGACACAGAAGCATCCTAAATCTCCACTGAAAGATGAATGGATAAAGAACATGTCATGTACACACACATACACAATATGTATACAATTCAGCCATAAAAAGAATGAAATAATGCCATTTGTAGCAACATGGATGGGCCTAGAGATTATCATACTAAGTGAAATCAGACAGAGAAAGACAAAGACCATATGATATCACTTTTATATGGAATCAGTCCAAGTTCGAGGCATGAAGCGGGGCACTGGGACAACGTAGAAGGATGAGGTGGGGAGGGAGGCAGGAGGGGGGTTCGGGACAGGCGACACTTGTATACCCGTGGCTGATTCATGTCGATGTATGGAAAAACCACCACAATATTGTAAACTAATTAGCCTACAAGTATAATAAATATATTAATTTTTTAAAAGGAAGAAAAAGAAAAATATAATACAAATGAATTTACTTACAAAACAGAAAGACTCACAGACATAGGAAAGAAACTTGTGATTACCAACGGAAAATGGGAATGGAGAAGGGATATGTTAGGCGTTTAGGATTAGCACATACAAACTAACATATATAAAACAGATAAATAACAAGGTCCTACCATATAGCACAGGGAACTATATTCAATGTCTTATAATAAACCATAATTGAAAAGAATATGAAAAAAGTATATATATGAATCACTGCTATACACTGGAAATTAATACAACGTTGTAAATCAACTATACTTCAATTAAAAATTAAAAATAAGGAATTCAGTTTTGTTTATGGTCAATACTATTTATTCAGCACCCAAGCAGATGGAGTCTACCAGGTGGAAATTAAATATTTAAAGTGGTTTCTGGTTTAGTCTGCATCATTTTTCCCATTTACTTTTCTTTTTCTGAAAGTTCTTCCTTTTCCTGTTCTTACAGAAATTTGAAAGCAAACAGCCTTTTAATGGGCATTTAATAATAACTAATATTTTTGCAGTGATTTTTAGTTTCCAAAATAATTTATCATACATAATCTCTTTTGAGATAACCAGCAATCCTACTCATAGGAGCTATTTCTACTTTGCTGTTGAGGAAACTAAGATTCAGAGATGGTAGGTAACCTACCCAAAGTTGTGCAGCTGTGAGAGGCACTGCTGGGATTCAGTCTTTTTTTTTTCTTTTTTAGCAAGTAGTTTATTTGGGCAATGCTGGGACACAGGTGGGGAAGAGAAGACAGCCAATACAATGTATGTGATAAAGCCAGCTACCTCGGTGGATAACTGAAAGTTAATCTCACTGGGAAACCCTGGAAGCAGTGCCCAACATATGCCCCAGAATTCTCTCACTTGAGGGGCAAAGGACTGAAGTTCTGATACACCCACTCCTGAGAGTTGTGGACTGTTCCCAGGGACTTGTTAATATCCTGGCACATTAAGGCAACAGCAGTTTGTGGAAAGGGAAGAAAAGGCCCTCAGACATGGAGATGACAGTGCACTGAGAATCCACCTTGAGCGACTGGAGAGAGGAGGGTGCGATCCTGTCCTGTGATGCAATGCCCAATAATTGGATGTCCTACGAAAAGAGCTGCCTGAGCCCATTCCTCTGTCTTTAAGAAGGCCCCTTGGAACCCATGCTCCATCCTTCTCGACAGTGATAATTTCTGGCCTTATTTTTTTTCCCTAGTATATATGTTTTTTTGAAGTATAATTGACTTACAATGTTTCAGGTGCACAGCAAGTTTATTCAGGCATACATATACATGTATATTATTTTTCAGACTGTTTTCCATTATAGGTTATTACAAAATATTGACTATAGGTCCCTGTACTATACACTAAAACTTCGTTGCTTGTGTTTTTAATTAGAATTCTAGCATCCTATTCATGCTGAGTCAAACAAGTGGAATCAAAATGTCATACATTTTTTAAAGAGTCATAATATTTCTAAAATATATTACACAAATTATTTATATATATGTATACAAAAAAAGCTTTTCTGTTACGCTTGATAAAGAACATAAAAAAAGAAGAGATGGAGAAATTGGAAAACAAACTAAATGAAATGGAAGCACTGAATATGAAATTAAAAAAGTGAAACAAACTAGATAAAAGATCATCAAACATGGATGCTTGTTAGAAATGTATCTGGAGCTTTGGAGAAAAGAAAAGCAATACCTGGGCATTTGTATTAAAAAAAGAATCCAGGATAACTCAAAGTTACATTTTCTGTGCCACATCTCAAGACCTTTCCTCACTGCCACCTTCTTCCTTTCTCTTTAGAAAATGACAATATCACATGACTCTGGTGTTCTATCTTCTTGTCAAACATGCCCAAAGTCAGCCTGTCCAGAAAGTGTTTATAGTTATTAGGCAGATGTAGGCAAACTAGAATATTCTCTCCTTTAAGCTTGTGTAAAATCTTGAGTCCTAGAGTCTAAAGGTTGATGAAATTAATAATTAACATCACTGGTACAAACTACACTCAAAGGCTACATCTTGATTTATCTTCATTCCTAATCTAAACTATAAAAATGCATCAATATAAGGATAGGAATGGGAATTTCATTCAAACACTTTACAATGAAAGCTATGTTAAGGTAAAGAACTTTTAACACTGATTCTGGCTTAAGCACTGATCATCCATTAAAATCAAATAGTAAACAAACTCTACTCCAAAAGGCTAGAAATGGCCAGTTTTAGGAAAAGAGAAGTATTTCAATGCATGGTTTGGTTTTGAATGTGAGGCAGAGCTAGGCTTTTATGCTGATGAGGGGATGGGCTATCAGATAAGTATTCATAATTCACATTTTGTAATTCGGAGTGACTGTGTTTTCTCATCACACACCTGCTGGTGATCACCTATGCAGTACCCAAGGTGGACCCTGGCTGGCCCACCACAAACATTTGTGACCCAGAGTGAAAACACAAAGGAGATCCACATACTTTGTGTCTAAATATTTAAATGTTATAAATGGACAACTGGATAAATGGTGTACCTTGGCAAATGTGCCTCTGTAATGACCTAGAGGGCCAGGCTGGAATCTGGAATCGTTAGACTCCCCAAACCTCCTGGTTGGAACACAGAGGCATAGGGAGACGTAGGCCCTGACACTCGCCCAACCCTCCCACCCATCCTGGCCCTATCCTCAACTCTGAGCAGCTTTATGCCAACAGTGTGGACACCCCAGACAGCCCGCTGAGCTCTGTCCTCACTACACAGGCAGCTGGTCCCTGGCTGGAGTCCTCCTTCCATAAGCAGAGCTGTCTCACGTGAGGAGCCAGAGCAGAACCCTCTAAATTATGTATCCCAGGACAGGGCCCCTCCTGCCTGGGTCTAAGCATACTTCTGTGTGCTGATGTCCACTCCAATTTACTAATCATGCAAAATGCCCAGAATGTTCTCTTTCAACTAGCCTTGGAGGGAGGAACTGACAGGCCACCACCCAAAATGTGCAGCCATGCATGTGCTATCCTGCTGTTTCGGGTGGACTAGATAAGTGAAATACAGTTCCTGGCATTCTGAGTGGTCAGACATCACCTAATAAAACTGTGCTTTTTAATTGTCCTTTTTCCTGTTTGACTGTTTTTCTGTTTTGTTGGTGGACTATTTAAACTCAGAAACCACTAGATCTTAATTTGTTTTCATCCATCATGGCTGGCTTCTTTTCTCCCATCTCATATTGAAATTTTGAACTAGCTTCACCATTGGATTCATGTAAAATTAACTGTACAGTTTCTCTGCTTGCTTGGATAACACAGAGCTTATACTTTTAGACACTTTCAGGTTGTAATTATATAAAAACACACTAAGAAATACTGGTAATTTCTACTCTCCCTATTTTTAAAGCTGTTTAGAACAGGGCCTAGAACCAAGATATTGACTCCCTTCCGCCCTCAGGCAGCTGGTGAGGCCTGGCAGCTGGAGCTCGGTGACTACTGTTTCATTTTCTAGAAGCCTCCTTCATTTACTCCAATGTGTTATCAATATCTTATCATTTTCTAAATATGTGCTGAAGTTAAAGAGGTTTGGTAGCTTTGCAAAAGTATTTTCATTTGACTTTATCTAGGGATACATGGTGGCCTCAAGATTCCCTAGAGAAGGAATAGGCTACCCAGCACCAGTATTCTTGGGCTTCCCTGGTTGCTCAGATAGTAAAGCTGAGCCTGCAACGCGGGAGATCTGGATTTGATCCTTGGGTTGGGAGGATTCCCTAGAGAAGGGAATGCTACCCACTCCAGTATTCTTGCCTGGAGAATTCCATGGGCAGAGGAGCCTGGTGGGCTACAGTCCACGGGGTCACAAAGAGTCGAATATGACCAAGCAACTTTCACTCACAAGGTCACATGTATTCAGGGTCACTCTAAGTTCCTAACCTAAACAATATCGGTATTTCTTCCAATTTAGTAGTTTACTCACTTACTCTTCTGAAATGCTTTTCCTCCCTCCTCCTATTTTCTCCCAGTCCCACTTATTCATCAGTATCTGCCTATGTTGTTCAGTCATTAATTACCAAGCTTGTAAGTTTAAGCTTGGTCATGAAGCCTTCCTTGACCACACTGGCCACAGTCTCTCTTTCTCCCTCTTTGAGACTTGTAATACATTTTATTCCCACTATTTATTTTCACATAGCACCTTGTTATTTCAGTTCTGTCTTTACATACCTATGTCCAATCTTCCCAATGAAATTATAGATCCTTGAAAGAAAACACTACTTATAAAGTTCTGTATTTTTCACTCCACCTCCTTAGGTACATTTAGCATCTAAATAAAATCTGTTAGCTAACTGATCATGACTACAGCAATAATATAAATCACTTACTGAGCACAGTGTTTAGAGCAGTCTGTGCAGAGTCAGACCGAACTGGACTGAATCTCAGGCTAATGACAACTATTATCCTATCTGTAAATCAATATCAAAAGGGCACTTCCCTCAAAGGATTGTTTGAGAATGAAATGACATAATACCTAAAAATTCCTAGAAGGGTTAGTATGTAGAGAATATTAGATGACAATGATAAGAATCATAGGGTTTGAGGCATGGGGAGGAATTCTTTACATCTCTTACCCATTACTTATTATAATCCTATGAAATAAGAATTGTTATTATACCTATTTTATAGATAGAAAAATCGAGGCTTAAGGAAGAAAAGTTTCCAGCCCAAGGTCACAGAAAAGGGTTTGAAGTCCAGGCAATCTGACTGCAGAGCCATGTTCTTAATCACTACAAGATGCCAAGTGGCAAAGACAGCAGAATCGGAAACTAATGGCATTGCCCTCCTTAAGTCACTGGTTGAAGAAACATGTTGGGAAAGTCCAAGAGTTGACATGTAAAGGACTCCAGTGCCCTAAACTGGAATTGGGATTCAGATTTGTCTGAGCCTGCAAGCAACCTGGTAGGAAGGGTTACCAGAAGTCAATGTCAATGAGGTTTTTGACAACCCTTCCTACCAGGTTGCCCACAGGCTCAGCTGTGGGGGGTGATGGGGGATGTTCTGCTGCCTGACCAGAAAGACCAGGGAAGGGAACAGAGTGTGGCATTTGGTTCCAGATCATCTCAACCTCTACGGCAAGGGGATGCAGACAGATGATGAAGCAGCTGTCTTCACAAGGGAAGCAGAGACACAGAAGTACATGCTGCGTGGCTGCAGACTCGGCCACAGGCTGTGATGCAGAGCAGGGCGAATGTCATGCTTCCCACTGTTAGGACCTGGCTGTTCTGCAGCACAGTCTGCAAAGGCGGGTGTGCTGCCCAGGCATACTCAGCACCAGGCAGGGCATCTTGGGTACAGACATCTTGTGTTCAGAGGGCTCAGGTGGGAGAGGTGGTAGAGAGGTTCCCTGAGCAGTTTCCTGGGCTGGAAAAGAGTGGAAGAACTGGAAAACCAGGAACAACTATATGGTACCTTCTGGGATTTATACTGAGCTACATCCCAGCATTATGCAGACCAATGTATGACAGTAAAGTTACTATCCCTTATGGGTTGAATTGAATCCCTGTAAATTCGTATGTTGAAGTCCAACTTGTAAAACCTCAAAATGTGAAGTTAAGGCCTTTAAAAGAAGCAATTACGTTAAAATGAAGCTGTCAGGGTGGACCCTAATCCAACATACTGGTAACCTTACAAGAAGAAGAAGAAACACCAGGGGTACATATGTGTAAACAGGCAACCATGTGAAGAAGCAACAAAAAGACAGCCAAAGAGAGAAGCCCTGAGGAACCAAACCGGCCAGCACCTTGATCTTGCACTTCTAGCTTCCAGGACTTTGAGAAAATAAGTTCTACAGTAAGTCCCCCACATATGAATGTGTTCCCTTCCAAGAGCATGTTTGTAAGTCCAAGAAAGTTAGCCTAGGTACCCAACTAACACAGTCAGCTATATAGGACTGTATTATAATAGCTCTGTAATACTTTTCACACAATACATAAAAAACAAACACAAAAAATAAACATTTTAAATCTCACAGTGCAGTACCTTGAAGAGTACAGCAGTACAGTGCAACAGTCGGCGTACAGGGGCTGGCATCAAGTGAGCAGGCAAGAAGAGTTACTGGCTGGAGAAGGGGGAGGAGGTGGGAGATGGTGGAGCTGAAGGGATCCTCAGCAACAGGAGACAGAGGGCAAGCTGCGATTTCACTCATACCTGACGGGGATGGAACACACATTCCCATCTTTGAAAGTTGGCAACTTGAAGGTCTGTACGTAGGAGACTTACTGTATTGTTTAAGCTACACAGTCTGTGGTGGGATTTTGTTATGGCAGCACTGGCAGACTCATACACTATCCCTAAGATCAGGTTCATGCCCTCCGGCTGGCAAGACCTGAAGCAACTTCACTGATGTGCTGTGCTTACTCACTCAGTCGCGTCCGACTCTTTGCAACCCCGTGGACTGCAGCCCGCCAGGCTCCTCTGTCCATGGGGATTCTCCAGGCAAGTATACTGGAGTGAGTTGCCATGCCCTTCTCCAGGGTATCTTCCCAACCCAGGGATAGAACCCAAGTCTCCCACATCACAGGTGGATACTTTACCACCTGAGCCACCAGGGAAGCCCAGAGCAACTTGAGTAGACCCACATTTAACTCTCAAAATATGAGAGGCAGGTAAAATCATTCATTTTTACAAAGCAGGAAACCAAGGTTCAGAAACGGTCAACAGCCTGCCCAGAATCACTTAGCTACTAAGTGATGGAGCCTGGATTCAAGTCCATGTCTTTGTGACTCCACAGTGTATACTCTATATGACATTGCCTATTTTCTCCCATGCTCTCAACCATGACATATTTTACTCACGCACTAATCAGTAAGGGATTAACAAGACTGGCACATCTCCCACCTACTTGATGATACAAAGAAAACTGGTGCTTCATTTATAAATTCACTGCAATTGACTCTGTGGTAACATAAAACCCAGAAAGATATGCTAGCAAAAGAGTATTTGATTTTTCAAAAAAACTAAAAAAAAAAAAAAAAAAAAAAAACCACACACAAAAAACGCCTAAATAGTTGCTGCTCCCTGACATAAAATAATTCTATTAAAATGATATACAGTGGAGCCCAAAGAGGTAACTAGATCCACAGGCCTATTTCAGAGTATGTGTGTACTAAGCAAACAGGAGAAACAAAGGGAATGGGAGGAGGGAAGATAGGGCTTTCCATCTCTCAAAACTGTGTCCCCACTGTTGTAGCCCAAGGGTCTTATAGGGTTTGGCATACAGGGGCTTTCGATTTACACTTCTTGACTTACTGAACAAATGAACAAACAAATGAGTGAACTTGATCCTCTAATGAGA
The DNA here is from genome assembly GCF_032405125.1 of Capricornis sumatraensis. Classification (NCBI taxonomy): domain Eukaryota; kingdom Metazoa; phylum Chordata; class Mammalia; order Artiodactyla; family Bovidae; genus Capricornis; species Capricornis sumatraensis. The sequence goes on from NC_091074.1 coordinate 56,644,086, forward strand.
GGGAAAAAAATCCTTAGGTCTTTTCAATGACCTAAATTCATCAAAGTATTTTGGGCTTTTCCTAATTTAGTTTCTGTCTCATTTAATCAAATGAGATGGAATTTAAGAGGAAAGTAAAGACTAGAAGAATTAAGCCATAGACCAAAGCAGGGCAAAAATGTTCCTGCCTGCATATTTGAACAGTGTAAGTGAAAATGGGTCTCCTTGTCATGCTGTACAGTCATCTCAAAAATCAGTTTCATGCCACTGCCTTAGTGGGTGAGTTCAAATATATTTGTTTCAGGCAGATGTTCCTGGCCTGTGTAAGGTGAGCTACAATCAGATGCTGATAGTTCAGAGATCAGAATACAACGGTAAAGGCAGGCCCCAGTCATCTAAGTATTGTGAGCCAGATAGGATTTCTTCAGGCTGATGACTTTTTTTTTTTTTAATGTTTTTACTTATTTATTTTAATTTATTTATTTTAATTGGAGGCTAATTACTTTACAATATTGTAGTGGTTTTTGCCATACATTCACATGAATCAGCCATAGGTGTACATGTGTTCCCAACCCTGAACTCCCCTCCTATCTCCCTCCCCATCCCATCCCCCAGGGTCATCCCAGTGGAGCAGCCCTGAGCACCCTGTCTCATGCATGGACTCTGGACTGGCAATCTGTTTCCCATATGACAATATACATGTTTCTTTTTTTTTTTTTTAAACAATATGCATGTTTCAATGCTAATCTCTCAAATCATCCCACCCTCACCTTCTCCCACCAAGTCCAAAATTCTGTTCTTTACATCTGTGTCTCTTTTGCTGTCTCGCATATAGGGTCATTGTTACCATCTTTCAGGCTGATGACTTTTAAGAGCTGCCTTCAGAGTTTGCCTGTTATGTTAATTATGTTATTTAAAATAACTAATAGAGCACAGAGGATTTCTAGAGCAGTGAAACTATTCTGTATGATACTATGGTGGTGGATACATGTTATACATTTGTTCAAATTCATAGAATGTACAAAACCAAGAGTGAACCCTAATGTAAACTATGTACTTTAGGTGATGATATGTAGATATGGATTCATCAGTTGTTACAAGTGTCCCATTCTGTTGGGTGACACGGACAATGAGGGGGGTTATGTATGTGTGGGGGATAGAGGATACATGGAGAATCTCTGTACCTTCCTTCCAATTTTTCTATGAACCTAAAACTGCTCAAAAAATTGTCTGTTAAAAATTATCTGCTAAAAAAATAAATAATGCAAAAGACACCCCTCTTCCCCACCCTAATTAAAAAAAAAAAAAAGACTAGGAAAGTTATTAACAGGGGAAAACCAAGTGAGATATCCTTGAAGTTTTAAGGTACTGTTCTAAAACCAATACTTTAGTACCCTTTACTATAATAAAATTCCCGTGCACTCTACTCAAATTTTGGTATATTGTAGGACAAGGGAAGTGTTTTTTCCCCCTACACTGGGATATTACAATTATTAATATGGCAGCTAAAATATCTTGTTTTCTTTAGATATTACCTATTAGTATGAAAAATATAATAACTATGCTTTGTTACTTTGAGTTGTCCCAGTGTTCACTGAGGACAGATAGAGATGCTTCAAGCAACTGAAAAAATTTTAACAAATAATTCCTCTTTTTTTCAGTAAACTCATCAAGTTGTTATTAATTTTTAGCTCTATGTGGGAAAATTTAATGAGCTTTCAATTACAATGTTTCTATTTAACTTGCAATGGAAGATACTACCTCCATCCAACTATCTGCTATTATTATAAACACAGCTTTGAGTTTGAACAATCCAATGCTGATTAGAGGTTTTCAGCATTAAGCATTGGTCTCATTTCTAAAGTTTAACAAATAACACAATACATAATTCTCTGGCACGTCCAGTCCTTTTATGTCAGGCAGCTGAAGCTCTCTCTACTCACATGACAAGCAAACAGAAAGCATACTATAATCAACTGAGCAGGCTATGATTAACTCTGCTCAGAGCTGTCTCCAAACTCCGTATACACTCCATAGTGGTTCTTAGACAAAAATATGGCAAGGCATATTTCTCTAAGGAAGAGATCACCAATTAAGAGCACCTGATGTTTCTTATTAAGAGTAAGCTATGGCAGTTGGTGATGGACAGGAAAGCCTGGTGTGCTGCAGTCTACAGGGGTCACAAAAAGTTGGACACTTTACAGACTGAGCGACTGAACTGATGTTTCTTATTTTTTAAGTTATTATGCGTTGAATTAGCACAGGGTCTAGCCACAACCATCTCTCGTGTATTATTTTCAGTTGCTTCTGCCACACAAAGCCAATCGTTTGTGAGGTGCTGGCCTTTATAATGTGGTTGGGACCATTATGGTAATTAATTAATTGAGCAATAATGCACACAGCCCATTCCCATTATCCTGAAGTGGGACACATTCCAATCACATCTGCGCAATCTGTAGATGCAGCAATTATTTCCATGTTTCTTGAGTGTCTTCAGATAGTCAACCAACATTAATAATGTGCTTGAAAATATGAAGTCACAGCTGGTAGCTCTGAACTCAGGGCATCTTCACAAGCTTGGCTACTTGCTCTCTTCATTGACAGCACATGTTTAAGTTGCAAATAGTAGGAATTGAGCAGCATTTCAGCTGTGTTCCCATGACCGACATTATCAACCATTTGGTGCCCACTTAAGCCCAAAGTTCTAAGTGAATTAACAGTATGCAAAGCCTTTAGACCACTCTAGTGACAAGATTAGAATTCTGTCTGACTTCAGAATCAACTCCAAACTACTTTGCTCTAATATCAGTAATGTCTTTCTTATCCCAAGCAAGATTGTCTTGTGGCTAATATGTTCCCCCTCTGGGAAAACTATATCAGATGGATTATTAAAGTGGCTAAGAATGAAGAGGCTTAGTTCTCAAAGAAATCTGTCCAGGAAAGTTACTCTAACCATCTACCCCCCACCTTGCAAAAGACCTAGGAAGTTAATATGTCTCAAGCATAACTAGATTAATTGAATTTCAAAACTTTAAATAATTTCTGGTGGTGCAGATGCTGTGTGCCTTGCCACAGATGCCCCTTCCAGGACTGAAGGGGCCATTTCTGGGAAGGATGTCAACTGACAGTCCACAGGGCTGTTTTGCCCAATGTCACATCCCTCCCTTGAGCAGCCAGGGTCCAATGACTGGTTCATGCTTCCTCTTCCCAAATAAGAAAACTCTGAACCATTCCAGGTTCAGTGCTCCTTGCGGGACCCACTAGACTTAACTGTAGCACTAATACTTTCCCTTTCTAATCCTACTCCTTCCTGTTTCCTTCCTTCCACACGTTTTGATCCTTAGAGTACTCCCTAATTAACAATTTACATACTAATTTCTACCTCACAGTCCACTTCCTGAAGAATCAACATGCAATATCTGACTTTCCCTTTTCCTTACCTTATAGATACCATTGCTTTCTTGCAACTGGAATTAGCCAGTGGAGAATGTGTTAATCATATATATGTATGATTTGCACACGGAATTTCTGAGGATGTAGATCTTGCCTTCTTTACAGTCTATATTCACTGAAAATCAAATATAGTTACAATTTAGTAAATGTTAACTGAATAGCTAATGGTAAGAATGAAGTGGCTGGGCCAAAGAGGGAAAAACATTCAGCTGTGGATGTGTTTGGTGGTGAAAGTAAAGTCTGATGCTGTAAAGAACAATGTTGCACAGGAACCTGGAATCTTAGGTCCATGAATCAAGGTAAATTGGACATGATCAAGCAAAAGATGGTAAAAGTGAACATCGACACCTTAGCAATCAGTGAACTAAAAAGGACAGGAATGGGTGAACTTAGTTCAGATGACCATTATATCTACTACTGTGGGCAAGAATCTTTTAGAAGAAATGGAGTAGTCCTCATAGTCAACAAGACAAGTCCAAAATTCAGTACTTGGGTTCAATCTCAAAAATTACAGAATGATCTCGATTCATTTACAAGGTAAACCATTCAACATTCCCCAACCACTAATGCTGAAGACGCAGAAATTGACAGGTTCTATGAAGACCTCAAGACCTTCTAGAACTAACACCAAAAAAAGAAAGATGACCTTTTCATCACAAGGAATTGGAATGCAAAAGTAGGAAGTCAAGAGATACCCAGAATAACAGGCAGATTTGGTCTTGAAGTACAAAATGAAGCAGGGCAAAGGCCAACACAGTTTTGTCAAGAGAAAACGGTGGTCACCACAAACACTCTTTTCCAGCAAACCAAGAGATGACTCTACACATGGGCAACACCAGATGGTCAATATTGAAATCAGACTGATTATGTCCTTTGTGGCCAAAGATGAAGAAGCTCTATGCAGTCAGCAAAAACAAGACCTGGAGCTGACTGTGGCCCAGACCATGAACTCCTTATTGCAAAATTCAGGCTTAAGCTGAAAAAGGTAGGGAAAACCACTAGGGCATTCAGGATAACCTAAATCAAATCCCTTATGGTTATACAGTGGAGGTAGTAAATAGATTCAAGGGATTAGATCGGTAGACAGAGTGCCTAAAGAACTATGGACAGAGGATAATACCATTGTATAGGAGGCAATGACCAAAACCATACCAAAGAAAAAGAAATGAAAAAGGCAAAGTGGTCGTCTCACGAGATTTTACAAATAGCTGAAGAAAGAAGAGAAGTGAAAGGCCAGGAAGAAAGGGAAAGATATACCCAACTGAATGCAGTGTTCCATAGAATAGCAAGGAGAGATAAGGTCTTCTTAAATAAACAATGCAACGAAACAGAGGAAAACAATAGAATGGGAAAGACTAGAGGTCTCTTCAAGAAAACTGTACATACCAAGGGACATTTCACGCAAGTATGGGCATGATAAAGAATGGAAATGGTAAGGACCTAACAGAAGCAGAAGAGTTTAAGAAGAGGTAGCAAGAATACATAGAACTATACAAAAGAGGTCTTGGTCTTTAAGGCAACGCAGGGCTAGGTTCAAGATAGTGTAATAGAAGGACGTGTGCTCATCTCCTGTGAGAGTATGAAAATCACAACTAGCTGTTGAACAAGCATCGACAGGAAGATGCTGGAACCCAACCAAAAAAGATACCCATGTCCAAAGACAAAGAGGAAGCTGCAGCGAGATGGTAGGAGAGGCACAAACAGGATAAAATCAAGTCCCACACCCACCAGGTAGGTCACCCACGAACCGGAGAACAATACCACCAAAGAAGTCCTCCCACTGTTGTGAAGGTTCTGAGCTTCACGTCAGGCTTCCCAGCCTGGATATCTGGCAAAGGGACTGGGAACGTCCAGGGAAACTGCCTTTGAAGGTGAGCAGGATTTGATTACAAGACTTCTACAGGATTGGGGGAACAAGAGGCTCCATTCTTGGGGGCACAAACAAAATCTTGCGTGCACCAAGATCCAAGGGAAAAGAGCAGTGACCCCATAGGGGACTGAGCCAGACCTGCTCTTATTGGAGGGTCTTCTGTGGAGGTGTGGTTCAGCAGTGGCTTGTCGTGGGGCCCTGGAAACATCAGTCCTGGGAGGTGCCCCTTTGGCATAAGTCCTCTTGGGGTTACCATTCACCCTGCCAAAGAGTTTGTAGACCCCAGGGTTGGGTCGCCTCAGGCAAAACAACAGGGAGGGAGTGCAAGCCCACCCATCAGCAGATAACTGTATTCAAGTTTTATAGAGTTTGGCCCTGCCCACTAGAGCGAGAACTAGTTTTTCCCACCACCAGCCCTTCCCATCAGGAAGCTCTAAGAGCTGACAGAAGGAGCAAGAGGAACCACAATCACACTAACTAGAACAAAAACCATGTTACAGAAAGTTTATCAGAATGAAAAAGCAGAAAGTTTTGTCCTAGTTGAAGGGACAAGCTAAAATCCAAGAAAAGCAACTAAATGAAGTGGAGATAGGGAAACTTCCACAGAAAGAATTCAGAATAATGACAGTGAAGATGATTCAGGATCTTGGAAATAGAATGAAGAAGATGCAAGAAATGTTTACCAAAGACCTAGAAGAACTAAAGAACAAACAGAGATGAACAATACACTAGAAGGAATCAATACCAGAATAACTGAGGCAGAAGAACTGAAAAGTGACCTGGAGAACAGAATGGTGGGAATCACTGCCACAGACCAGAATGCAGAAAAAAGAATGAAAAAATGAAGACAGCCTAAGAGATCTCTGGGACAACATTAAATGCACTAACATTTGCATTATAGGGATCCCAGAAGGAGAAAATGGAGAGTAGGACCTGAGAAAATATTTGAAGAGAAATATTTCCTAACATGGGAAAGGAACTAGCCAACCAAGTCCAGGAAGCACAGAGAGTCCTAGGCAGGATAAACCCAAGGAGGAACATACTGAGACATATAGTAATCAAAAAGATGAAAATTAAAGACAAAGATAAAATATTAAAAGCAACAAGGGAAAAAACCACAAATGACCTATAAGGGAACTCCTGTAAGGTTATCAGCTGATTTCTCAATAGAAACTCTACAAGTAAGAAGGGAATGGCACAATATATTTAAAGTGATGAAAAGGAAGAACCCACAACCAAGAATAATCAACCCACAAAGACTCATCATTCAAATTTGATGGAGAAGTCAAAAGCTTTCCAGCCAAGCAAAAGTAAGAGACTTCAACAAACCAGCTTTACAATAAATGCAAAAGGAACTTCTCTAGGCATGAAACGCAAGAGAAGGGAAAGACCTACAGAAAATAAATCCAAAACAATTAAGAAAATGGTAATAGAATCATGAAAGCGAAAGTCACTCAGTCGTGTCTGACGCTTTGCATTCCCATGGACTATACAGTCCACAGAATTCTCCAGGCCAGAATACTGGAGTGGGCAGCCTTGCCCTTCTCCAGGGGATCTTCCCAACCCAGGGATCAAACCCAGGTCTCCCACATTATACACGGACTCTTTACCAGCTGACCCACAAGGGAAACCCAAGAATACTGCATATCAATAATCACTTTGAATGTAAATGGATTAAATGCACCAACCAAAAGATAGACTGGTGAGGCAGATGAAAACATATGCATGTATGCCCTTCCACTTACCACATCACTTTACTTAATGCCTCAAACTGTATATATTTTATATTGTTAGGGTAATCTCTTTTCATTATTCTATTACAAGTATTTTCTAATTTTCCTTGTTATGGCTTCTTAGATACACCCATCATTTCATAGTGGACATTTAATTATGAAATACAAGTGATTTTGAAAAGTATCTTTGATATTAATTTCTCATTGAGATATTAATTTCTCACTTAAATGTTTTCTTCTCTCAAATAACCTTTTTTTTTTTTTTTCATTCTTCTAACTTTACTGAGGCTTTCAGTAGCTAAGTCAAAGATCTCTCTTGGTAAATGTCATATTGCACTTGAAAATATATGGGTTATTTTCAAGTATCTTCTGATACTGATTCCTAACATAATTCCACAGTGACAAGGAAACAGATTATATACAACTTCAATACCTTAACTTTTTCACCTTATTTTATGTCCCTGGATAGGTTCCAGGGTCTCCTAGTTTACAGTCTATGGAAATTGAATAGAACTTGTGTGAAAATTGTATAAATCTTAATTATGTTAATTATGTTGAATTGGTTCATAGTGCTCTTCAGGTCTACTATATCTTAAATCCTACTTCTCTGTGTATTCATTCTATTAATTTTTGAGGATTTAACGTTGAAACTCCAACTAAATATCTTAATTTATCTACTTAAAAAGTATCATAATATATACTGGAACTATATGTAATCTTGTTCTGTATTTTCCAAGTCTCCTGTAAATGTGTTACCATACTTTCATAATTTAAAAAAAAAGTGTTAACAGCCCAGATAACCATGATGGACTGATCACTTACATAGAGCTGGACATGCTGGAGTGTGAAGTCAAGTGGGCCTTAGGAAGCATTACTACGAACAAAGCTAGTGGAGGTGGTGGAATTCCAGCTCGGCTATCTAAAATTCTAAAAACGATGTCAAAGTGCTGCACTCAATATGCCAGCAAATTTGGAAAATACAGCAGTGGCCACAGGACTGGAAAAGATTAGCTTTCATTCCAAACCAAAAGAAGGGCAATGCCAAAGATTGTTCAAACTACCATAAAATTGGGCTCATTTCACATGCTAGCAAGTTTATGCTTGGCTTCAACACTACATGAACCAAGAACTTCCAGATGTACAAGCTGGGTTTAGAAAAGGCAGAGAAACTAGAGATCAAATTACCAACATTTGTTGGATCATGGAAAAAGCAACTAGAAAAAGTTCTAGAAAAACTTCTGCTTCATTGACTACACAAAAGCCTTTGATTGTGTGGATCACAACAAACTGGAAACTTCTTAAAGAGACAGGAATACCAGACCACCTTACCTGCCTCCTGAGAAACCTGTATGTAGGTCAAGAAGCAACAGTTAGAATTGGACATGGAACAACTGACTGGTTCAAAACTGGGAATGGAGTATGTCAAGGCTGTATATTGTCACCCTGCTTTATTTAACTTATACACAGAGTACATCATGCAAAATGCTGGGCTAGATGAATCGCAAGCTGGAATCAAGATTGACAGGAGAAATATCAACAACATTAGATATGCAGATGATACCACCCTAATAACAGAAAGTGAAGAGGAACTAAGCCTCTTGATGAAGATAGAAAGAAGAGAGTAAAAAGCCAGCTTGAAACTCAACATTAAAAACTAAGATCAGGGCATCTGGGCCCATCACTTTACAACAAATAGGAGGAGAAAATGTGGAAGCAGTGACAGATAATTTTCTTGGGCTCCAAAATCACAGATTGTGACTGCAGCCATGAAATTAAAAGACACTTGCTTCTTGGAAAAAAGGCTGACAAACCTAGGCAGTGTAATAAAAAGCAGAGACATCACTTTGCTGATAAAAGTCTATATAGTCAAAGCTATGGTTTTTCCAGTAGTCATGTACGGATGTGAGAGTTGGACCATAAAGAAGGCTGAGCACCAAAGAATCGGTGCTTTTGGATTGTGGTGCTGGAGAAGATTCTTCAGAGTCCCTTGGACTGCAAGGAGATCAATTCAATCAATCTAAAAGGAAATCAACCCCAAATATTCTTTGAAGGACTGATGCTGAAGCTGAAGCTCCAATACTTTGGCCACCTGAGGCAAGGAGCCAATGGGAATCTTTCCAGCGAGAAAGACTGAGGGCAGAAGAAGAAGGGGGTGATAGAGGATAAGATAGTTGGATAGCATCACTGACTCAATGGACATGTATTTGAGCAAACTCCTGGAGATAGTGGAGGACAGAGGAGCCTGGAGTGCTAGTCCATAGGGTTGCAAAGAATAGGACACGACTTAGCAACAACAACTGAACAGAAGAAGCTTCAGGGTAGCCTGGGGTAGTAAATATTATTACTCACATTAAGTGGTAAATATCTGATTTGGGGCTAACTAGTATTTTCAGGGGATTCTGAGTTAAATTCACCTGGAGTAGCATGATGCACAGGCCGCTACATTATAAACACTGGGAAGTGCTGCATCTTGATTCCCTTTAGGAATTGGGGTTTGGGGTTGGGGAGGGGCTTTGCTGGTGGCTCAGTTGGGGTTGGGGAAACTGACTTTGCAAAGTGAATAGTTTAAAGTTCTTTATTTCGAGAAATATTTGGAAAATGTCTTCCCATTATCTTTTAATTCTACACATAGAATTGTATTTGTTGGCCTTCTGGGTTCCTGTTTGGTGGATCCAAAGTTAGAATTAGTTGAGAAAATTCTTACTAGCAAGTAATGTTATTTTCAGTCTTAGGAATAATATAAGTCATAGTTAGCTGGGATCCTCTTGCCCCTTCAGATCTAAGGGAGATAGGCTCAACCCTCTACCCCACATGGAAAGTCCAAGGCACTCCTCAACAATTCTATGAATTTCCGGAGGGCTTATATTCTCACTGTCAGCTCTGACTCCAAGTTACTTTCTGTTGAATTTGTTGAGTTTAAAGTTGATCTTTTCATCACCGCTTGTTTTCCTTATTTGTACCCTGTCAGTACAACACAGAACCCAGGCCTCCTTTCTCCCTCCCTCCCTCTTGAGCGTGCATGCTCAGTCTCTAAGTCGTGTCCAGTCATGTCTGACTCTTTGTGATCCCATGGACTGTACCGCACCAGGCTCCTCTTGTTCATGAAATTTTCCAGGCAAGAATTCTGGAGTTGCCATTTCCTTCTTCAGGGGATCTTCCCAACCCAGGGATCAAACCTGCTACTCCTGCATTGGCAAGTCTATTCTTTACCACCGAATCGCCTGGGAAGTCTCCTGCCTCCCCACCACACACACATACATAATATTACAACCCACACAAGGCATTCTTGTATGTAGTCAACTTTATTAGAGTTCTGAAAAGATGAAAGTCACACTACAAAAACATGCGTATGATATCATCCTTGTTTTTTAAAAATAAGTCCTTCATCCTTTTCAGCAACAGTTGTCACTCTAGCCACCTTCCCTTCATTCCCCCCTCCCTGTGTGCCCACGCTCTTTAAGAGAAGGAAAAAAAAAAATCCCCTCATTCACCTATAGAGAATAATTTAGCCCTAATAGACACATTTTAGGTCATTTCGACTGCAAGTGGCAAAAAACCCAGTTCAAACCAGTTTACGCAAGAGAATCTGTTGAGTCTTTTTAATGAAAGTCCAGAACTAGATCTTATTTCAGGCACCTCTGGATGCAGGAGCTCTGCCCTGCCTTTAGACCAGCTTTCCTTCTTTCAGTCTGTTGACTCCATTCTCCCTGATACTGATTCCCTCTCAAATATCTTTTGCTCACTGTGGCAAGATCATTGTACTAACTTTTCACAGCTTGTAGCATTCAACATCAACTGAAACGTTGAGCCTGCCTCAATTCCAAAACTCTCAGCAGTCTCACTGCATTGAATTGGCAGGAGTGAGTCACATGTCCATCCCTCTGCTTATCACTGTGGGTATGGGAATGCAGCATGCAATTCAGTCCAGTCACTCAGTCGTGTCCAACTCTTTGCAACCCCATGGACTGCAGCATGCCAGGCTTCCCTGTCCATTACCAACTCTTGGAGCTTACTCAAACACATGTCCATTGAGTTGGTGATGCCACCCAATCATCTCATCCTCTGTCGCCCCTTTCTCCTCCTACCTTCTATCTTTCCCAGCATCAGGGTCTTTTCCAATGATTCAGTTCTTCTCATCAGGTGGCCAAAGTGTTGGAGTTTCAGCTTCAGCATCAGTCCTTTCAGTGAATTTTCAGGACTCATTTCCTTCAGGACGTACTGGCTGGATTTCTTTGCAGTCCAAGGGACTTTCAAGAGTCTTCTCCAACACCACAGTTTAAAAGCATCAATTCTTCAGCTCTCAGCTTTCTTTATAGTCCAACTCTCACATCCTTACATGACTACGGGAAAAACTGTAGCTTTGACTAGACGGACCTTTGTTGGCAAAGTAATGTCTCTGCTTTTTAATATGCTGTCTAGGTTGGTCATAACTTTTCTTCCAAGGAGCAAGCACCTTTTAATTTCATGGCTGCAGTCACCATCTGCAGTGATTTTGGAGCCCCAAAAAATAAAGTCTGACACTGTTTCCATTGTTTCCCCATCTATTTGCCATGAAGTGATGGGACGAGATGCCATGATCTTAGTTTTCTGAATGTTGAGTTTTAAGTCAACTTTATCACTCTCCTCTTTCATTTTCATCAAGAGACTATAGTTCTTCACTTTCTGCCATAAGGGTGGTGTCATCTGCATATCTGAGGTCACTGATATTTCTCCTGGCAATCTGCAGCATACTTATTGGCTTGAGCCTAGTTCCCATTATCCAACCCAGGAACTCCAGGGGTGGGATTACTCTGATGAACCACATAGAAGGAATGACTGGTTCCTTAAAAGGAAACTAGCTATGAGAACCATGGAATGGTGAAATGTCACAGAGCAACAGCCAAAAACATCAAGATCCAGTAAATGCTTGACCCACCCCCATAGTCAGCTCAGGGCATCCCTTTGAATATCTAAGGCCTCTCTGAAGTTTTAAAATAATTGCCTTTCCAATTAAGTCTGTAGACAAAGGCCATCTTCCTACCCATTGATGGCTTAGAGTGGGAAAGTTCAGTTTTACAGATACTGTAAAACAGGTGCTAGAAATGTTCTATATCTTGATGGTAATTAATTTACATGGGTGTGTACAAATGTAAAAATCAAGATGTACACTTAAGATCTGTGTATTTTGCCATATACTTGTTATTACACTTGAGTTAATACTATTTTTTTAATTTTTTCAAGATGACCAACAAATGTCCAATGTGATTTGCAGTACAATAATCAAGCCACTTATCTCTGGTCTGCCTTTACACTGAGCCTTATTCACCCAGAGGTGAAGACATAGCTTAGCTGAGGTTACCAGAATAGAAAACCTAAATATGGATTTGGGCTCAGGTCTTAGTTGGAATTAATACAGTTGTGTCTGTCTGAAGTCTCTTTTGGGACTTCTATATCCCTCAGAAATTCAGTATGTTTACATAAACATGTAGAGGCTGAAGATAACCCAAAAGATAATGTCTATAATTAAGACTTCTAAATATTTTCCTAAATTAGTCAGGTGAACATAGTCAAGGCAGAAAAACAGTTTGCCTTCTATAAAAATTAGCGTTAACCAAAATCATTAGGTTTCTGTGAAACGACCACATCAGATTTTCCCTAAGAGCAGGTTACAATGGACTTTGAATCCTATACTAGCTATACGACCTCAAGCAAGTCACTTGATTGTGCCAGAGCTTCAGTTTCACATCTATAAAACAATAAGTAAGGTTTCTCTGTTCCAAGGCTGCGCTGAGAAACAGAGATGGCATGCATAAAAGGTTGTCATTAAATGATCAAGTCTCATTATTATTCTGATCCCCTCTGCCTATTGCTTTTAATAGGATTAGTTCAGTTCAGCCGTGTCCGATTCTTTGCGACCCCATGGACTGCAGCACGCCAGGCTTCCCAGTCCATCACCAACTCTTGGAGCTTGCTCAAACTCATGTCCATCGAGTCGGTGATGCCATCCAACCATCTCATCCTCTGTTGCCCCCTTCTTCTCCTGCCTTCAATCTTTCCCAGCATCAGGCTCTTTTCCAGTGAGTCAGTTCTTCACATCAGGTGGCCGAAGTATTGGAGTTTCAGCTTCAGCATCAGTCCTTCCAATGAATATTTGTTAGGATTAATTGCATTTTTTTCAGTGACTCTTTTGAACTTACCTCCTTAGAATGGATTTTTCCTTCGTAATTATTTCTAAGGTTAAGTGATTCCAGGGTTTAACAACCCCTTCCATTTTGCCAATATATTGGAACACCTGGCTGGATTTCATCTTAACATTTTTCTGATGCTGTATCTATGTGGCTTATCTTTCCAGATTTTCTGAAGTTCAATTCTAATTCATTCTGCCTATAATATTATTCCTTTTGGGATAATAATTCCTTTTGGTGGTCCAGTGACTAAGAATTTGTGCTCCCAATACAGGGGATGTGGGTTTGATCCCTGGTCAGGGGAACTAGATACCACATGCCACAGCTAAGAGTTTGCATGCCACAGTTAAAGATCCTGTGTGCCACAATTAAGACCCAGCACAGCCTAACAGATAAATTACATAATAAATATCTTAAAAATAAAAAAAAAATTATTCCTTTTGAAACTTCATTATCAACTGTGGCAACCTGAATAAGGGCACAGTGTCTCAACTCTTCTTCATCTGTTTCAATTATTGTATAATTCTTTAACTGTACAAAAAAGATGAATAAGAAATAATTGTCGGTAAGGAGAAAGTGGCAATTTTCTTTTTGAAAGGTGAGATTATTCTTAAAGAAAAGCTAACTGTTTTTCATAAGCTTCTAGAGAGAATTATGAGAGAGAAGATTTAATGAGAGTTGTAAGAATATTTTGCAGATTAGTTCATTACCTTAGGTCTAGCAAGAAGAAAGTGTAATTTTAGGTACTTCTATTTTTATCTAGTCCTTTTACAAGTTTGCTATCATATTCTTCCTTTTACATGTGTTGAAACTAAGGTTAAACTTGTCTGAGGTCACATGGTAAGCTACATGGAAGAGACATATTTAGTTAGCTGCTGTTGAGTTGCCAAGTCATGTCTGATTCTTTGCAACCCCATGGACTATAGCCCACCAGGCTCCTCTGTGCATGGGATTCTCCAGGCAAAAATACTTGAGTGGGTTGCCATTTCCTTCTGCAGGGGATGTTCCCAACCCAGGTTTCCTGCATTAGCAGGCAGATTCTTTACCACTGCACCACCTGGAAATCCCGTATTTGGGTAGAGATGCATCTAAAGTTAATGCTTGTGCTTTTGCCAAAAGATATCCTTCAGAGGCCCTTATCTGGTAGAGTTTGGTGGATCTCTTATCTGAGCTAAAGTTGAGATAAACTTTGGAAACAGAATACTGATTTGCTTCTGTACATGCTTCTGTACACTTACATGGCTTCGGTACCAATTTCATATATTTGCTTTAACTATCCTGTAAATCAGGAAGGAAGAAACGAAGGAAACAAAGGAAGAAAAATGATCACTGTTCTCTGCTTCTACTGAGGACTGCTTAAGAGGAATAATAATTTATAAAAAGCCAGTTTTAGATTGCTTCAAAAGGAACTTCTATTACTTATAAAGACGGTATCCTAGAAAGAGGGTTACTCAGTGTAAGCATGGACTACCAAGCAATTAATAGAAAATTAATGGTGTCTAAGATCTAAAATCAATAATTGCCACCTTCTAGGACAGTAAGAACCTGGATTCAAAAGCCTTTTGGAAAAGTATGATTTTTATAATGTAATTACTTCTGTTAACATTAATTTAAGTGTAAAATTGAAAATTTAAGATCAATAATTGCCACCTTCTAGGACAGTAAGAACCTGGATTCAAAAGCCTTTTGGAAAAGTATGATTTTTATAATGTAATTACTTCTGTTAACACTAATTTAAGTGTAAAATTGAAAATTTAAGATCATCTCAGTATGCCCTCATGGGGACACATCTGTGTTATAGTTAGTACAAACACAAATGGCCAGAATGACACAGTTATCAACATTTAAACATGCTAACATGAACGTGACTAACATCATTGACATGCTGTGATATATTCAGATATTTGTTTATTAAATTAGCATATTGCTAGGAAAAATGCATAACTAAAAGTAGATAACAGTGCCTTCCCCTTCCATCCTTTCTCCATTCTTTGGGAAAAGCAGACATTGTTATTCACTATAAAGTCAAAGATGATCCTTTTTCTAGATTCAGAGGCACTGAAGGGTGTTACTGGGTCAGGGAGTGACTCAGATTTACAGTCCAAACAAGTTCCTACTATGAGTGGCTGTGTACGTTGTGGCTTTACCATCCCTGCTGCTGAATCACAGCTGCTACTATCGCATTTCAGGGATTTTTTTTTCCTGCTTCTCATCTATGGTTCCCCAGATTCATTGCTCAAGATTAACAAAATATAGCACACAAAGATCAAAGTTCAGCTTTGAAATATAAAAGCATTACATCCAAATATTACAAACAAGGTCAGCAACAAATCATGTTGGAAAGAGGCAGAAAGTCATGAACATAAGACAAAAGATTATGAACCATATTTCACGGCTTGGAGCCCCACCATCCTACCAGAAGTAACTAAAAAGCAACAATAAGAGTAAAGGCAATGCCAAGTAACACAGGTCAGGGATCTGAGGTTTATAAGTAAAATGGCAAAATGTCCAGAGGAAAAGGCAAAGGGGGAAAGGTCACAAGCCCAGACAGACTAACTAGGTATCATTGTAATGTTGGCTTGCTCATTTGTTTTTCATCTTGGTAAATGCAATGCTTATAATTCTAGACTTTGGTTGGTTGGTTCTCAAAGGTCACTCTAGGAAGTGTGATATCAGTTATTTAGAGGACCCTAAGAATAAAATCTCATGTGTTCAGTTAAAGCTTCTCCTAACATCTTAAAGGAGAAACAGTGAAAATCTTAAAGCAGGAAGAATAAACTTACATTGAGTTCTTATGGTATCACGTGGCAATGTGATCATCCAGTCTTCTCTCAATACGTGGCAGCAAATCACTGACACCAAAAGAAGAATGATTTACTGAAGGTTAGAGAGAAGCCACAAGTACAAATCTAAATGTCAGATTTCTAGGTCAGCTCAGTTCAGTTCAGTTGCATCCGACTCTTTGCGACCCCATGAATTGCAGCAAGCCAGGCCTCCCTGTCCATCATCAACTCCCGGAGTTCACTCAGACTCACGTCCATCAAGTCAGTGATGCCATCCAGCCATCTCATCCTCTGTCGTCCCCTTCTCCTGCCCCCAATCCCTCCCAGCATCAGAGTCTTTTCCAATGAGTCAAGTACAAAGCTAATAATGGTTTCAAACTACTAGCGACAGTATACAATATTTTTCTTGTGATGAAACATAATTACAATGTATTAATATTTACAAATCACACTGAGGCTCTCAGATGAAGTGATAAGTAAATAAATACTACATGAATAATTACACAATTAATGCCTCTGAAATTATGGATTGTAAATTGGAAAACCCTAAGTGCTTTATAGGACTCAGGCCTATAGACCATATTGGAAGTGATGCTGAAATCAACTCCTCTCTTACCAAAGAAGACAATAAATTTCCAATCTACCTAACTTGTTATGTACCACCGGAGGCATTCTTAACACAGTATCAGTTCAGGATAGCTGATATAAGGACATGGATAAGTAAATAGCCTGATCTTTTTCTATTACGTGTTCATATGCAGTCAGTGCATAAAAATAACTTTTAAATATTTTAAAATATTTGATGGCCACTATAGTGAGAAATACATATGGGATAACTCATTCTTTGAGTCATATTCAGATGAGAGGTAAATATTAAGTATTGCAAATATTCAAATGTGATTATGGAAAACTTGATTTTTGTAAATTTTCTTTTTCACAGTACTTTAATCTATAGATAGGAAGGAAAATGGGGAGCAGGAAATCACACTTTTAGTTAAATCTTTTTAACTCACAGCTTTGGAAACTCAAGATTCCAGATCATTTTGGAAGTTTAAAAAACCAAGAATCTAGTTTGCCAAATAACACAAAGCATTTGGGGATATGAAAAGCTAACCTCTCCCCCCAACCCCATTCAAAAACTCTCTAGAGACTCATCTGTAACAATGAGGAACAGGAAAAATTTTATTTTTTCTCATTTGATTGCTTTAAAATGACTTATGGTAAAATACCCTAAAATTGCACTAGAATCAAAGGGTTTCTCTTTGTAGTTCATCACCAAAATTACTGAATAGGTATTTTCTAAACCCAAAAGATCTTTGATTCCAGGCCCAGATCACATACTAAGAAATTTAGCTCTATTTTATTGGCTTCTTTATATTCTTCCATATTTTCTGAATTTCCTTCCATGGACATATATCACTTTTACAATCAGGAAAAAAAATCACACAAAGAAGTTTAGTTCATATCCAAAACTTGCTCATGATCAATAAAAATGAGAGGATAGCTGGAGAGCATGGTGTAAGTTCTGGAGTTGGCCTAAAAGTTCATTTAGGTTTTTCTGTAAGCTCTTATGCAAAAATCTGAACAAACTTTTGGCCAACCCAACATAAGCTCCACCATGTGAGTCTATGTTTGGCTTTAACGATTTCTTATGTTTAGTAGCAAACATTCTGGATGATGTAAACAGACACTATTACTTCTTCCTCCCTTACTGATGAGCACTGAAGCGTGTGAGCACTTACATAATTTTCTTCAGCATGGAGGTTAAAAAATAAATTATCCAGCAGCTTTACAAACAATGTGAAGGCTGCATTAAATAAATCTGAAGCTCTGGACAGCGTTAAGCTATCTGAGATTCTTGCTAGGAGGAGATTTTCAGGCTTATCAAAGCGAGCACGAATGAACTTCTCAACTGAAAATTATTATTTTAGGGAGTGTAAAGAGAAGCAACACATTCTCATAAAAATTTGGAGATATCTAAGCAGAAGGAAGCTGAAGATTTACCACCAGCTCTGATACATACAAGCTCTGTGACCCTGGACCACTTACTTAACCTCTCTGAGTCTCTGTTTCCATTTATAAAATGATAATAATAGGACCTCTTTGGAGTGCTACTGAAAGGATTAAAGTAGGTAAAATGCTTAAGACTTTTACCAGGACATGGAAAGTGCGCAAATGAACGTTAATTCTTGTAGAAACCAGTTTGGTCTTCTCCACCATATAGAATGGTGTGTGTATATATATATATATAATTATATATATATTTTAATTATTATACCACCATATATATGGTGGTATAACAATTAAAAGCAGATTTAAAATATGGTTATTACACAGTAGACTAGATTGGACCACCAAGTTCCCTTATCTTCATGCTAAGAGTACTATTGGGTTCAGGGTCTCCTGCATCGCAGGCAGATTCTTTACCAACTGAGCTATCAGGGAAGCCTTAGAATTTTCAACATTCCCTAAAATTGACACCACCTGAGTAGTTTCTCACCCTAGAGGTGGCAAATAGAAATTCCCCATGCCAAGTTGGAGAAAGCTTTTTGCTTCTATTTAAGGTTCTAGAGAAGTTTCTAGAGAGAAAATGATGTTCCATTGGAGAATAAGAATGTGCTTATAATATTAATGGTAAACCATTCCCCAATATACACTTAGAGTGAGAGAACTGCTAACAACTTGCCGCATGTTGATTTTTCCTGACCACCCCATACTGCAGATACTGTTTTAATCTCAGGAGAAAACTAGAGCTCAGAGAGGTTGAGACTTGCTCACTGTTACACAAGTAAACAGCAGCCTAGGCACTCCAGTGTTTAATTTTAAGTGGGAACATCCATCTGTTTGAGAAAAAACACGTTAGGCTCACCCTTTAAATAAACGATGGTGGTAGGGAGGACACCACAGAGAAGGAGAAGAACAGGGAGGAAAAATGCAGTCATTCCCTGCAGGGCAGAGCCAGCCACAGTTGCCCCAGCAGCAAAGCCGGAGCTGGCAGACACTGGGGTGGAAGGACAATCTTCCAGGGAAACTAAGGAGAAGGTGTGCTTTCCAAAGGTGTTTGCCGCTGTACTGTTCCCCTCCTCCACTACCCACTAACCTCTTTGTCTGGGGGAAATGAAACAGCTTTGGTTTGCAAGCCGTCGCCAGGGAGTGGAGCAAGACTTTGTGCTATAAACAAGAGCAAGTGCCAGAGCCCCCGGCCAGCCTCCAAGGCCAGCCTGCCAAAGGAACCTGGCGTTGAGACAGCAAGGGCCAGGCAGCACGGCCAGTGGTCACCCAGGAGCCACTCTAGGGAGAACAACCACCCCACCCTCCTCTAGCTCACCTCTGGGAAGGGTGAAGTCCCTCTGAAAAGTGAGTTGTGTGGGCTCTTGAAATTCTTCTGGCTTGTGAATTTCAGGAACGCCTGCGAGTAAGTCAAATCAGGTGTATGCGCACGCGCAAGCCGGTGTGGGCGTGCCCTTGTGTACCTGCCCGTGCGTGCTTGTGCACAGATGCCCCCAGTTTTCTAGAGAAAAGGTTTAGCGCTTTCAGCAGATTCCCAGGAACTCATGAGTCTCATGGGAAAAACCATGTTCAGGAGAACATACCCTGATGGTCCAGAAAAGAACACTGAGCTCACCACTTCTATCTCTGGAGCAACTGAGTCCAGGCTGTCAGCCCACTTCCCTCTTACAAAACCCTAAGGCACTTAAGAGAACCCACAGGGGGAAAAAAATAACTCAACCCCGTTTCTAATCTAAACCTAATCCTCCTTAAACCTCTCCTGACCCGGACTACCAGGAATCGTGCCAGTGCCAAATGATACGATGTTTATTCAGCTTAGGTTTTAGCTTGCCGCTCGTGAGCCACAAAATCAAAGGGGAATGTTCCAGCCACCACCTGCTGATGAATGGGTAAACAAGGGCCAGTGAAGAAAGAGGAGACCCAGTGTTTGAGGACAATGCCTTTGTGTAGTTCTGGCTCAAATAAGGGCACTGCTCCTAAGGAACAGGCTTGAGACATGCACAAATGCCCTGCCAAGTAGTTCAGGAGCCTGGGGACAGCTGTTGCTCATGATCCCTCTGCCCCTTGCTGCCCTGCAAACCACAATAGAGAGCCAAGGACACCGTGCCCCCTCTCCCAGAAGAAGCTGGCTAAGTTACAGTTTGTGAACCAGTTACGTTTATGTTGGAAGAGCATTTTCCACATTATTCTCTGAGAAGCCTCAGCTCTGTAAGAGCAATGTGGAGCTCAGATGAGTGACCTGACCTCTGTTTTACCAGAGTAGCGGTTTTGATCTGTTTTAAATCTAGAGGAATCTGCATGAGATTTGGGGAAGAGGGTAGGGAGTTCTGTTGCTAAAAACAGAATACTTGAAAAACATTCTTGTAGAATCAGATTTGGCGCATCTTTATATGCGAGGGGTTTAAATAAGTCATAGATCCTGAGATTCATCAAGCTGGTTTTATTCTCTATTTTCTCTTCTTTCCTTCTCTGAACAAATGTCTCCTTAAAACTTAAAGTGTCTGATCAGATCAGCATCATTCTCTCAGGAATAAGAACCCCGAGAAGGGGAGCTGACATTTATTCTGGGCCTGTTGTGTGTCATATGACATGCTAGGAGTTTACATTCATCATCGCACTGGAACCACTACAGCCCTCTGGGTGGAGGATCATTCACCTTGGCTCTCAGGTGAGGACATTGAAGTAGAAACACAATTACAATGATAACATTGGCAACGGCAGCTTGCTTCCCTGCACTCAGAGCTCCTAAATGATGAACCAGAACTGTCACTAACCTAGGTAATATTAATAACTCAAAACCTGAGTTCTGGCTCTATATAACACCACCTCTAATGTTTAACAAGCAAGAGGTGTGTGTGTATAAATCGGATATAAATTATTTGTACACCTTAAATCTCAGTAGAGAAAGTCTGAAAGTAAAAATAGGAATAAAAAAATTACCCATCATTCCATCGTTCCTAGACCACCAACTGTTAACGTGTAGGCATACTTCCAGTCTATTTTTATGCATAATTTTTAGTTCTGCACATTTAAAACAGCTGTGATTGTCTATGCATATTTTATTTTGCTTTTGTCACTTAATAGGACAACAGATTGGAGAAGGCAATGGCACCCCACTCCAGTACTCTTGCCTGGAAAATCCCATGGACCGAGGAGCCTGGTAAGCTGTAGTCCATGGGGTCACTAAGAGCCGGACATGACTGAGTGACTTCACTTTCACTTTTCACTCTCATGCATTGGAGAAGGAAATGGCAACCCACTCCAGTATTCTTGCCTGGAGAATCCCAGGGACGGGGGAGCCTGGTGGGCTGCCGTCTATGGGGTCGCACAGAGTCGGACACGACTGAAGCGACTTAGCAGCAGCAGCAGGACAACAAGAAATGATATTTTTCATAACATTTCAAATTTTCTACTATTTTATTGGCTAAGTAATAGTCTTTTAGGTGGAGCAATTCAGTTTAAGAAACATTTATTGAGCACATAATATGCAACACTGTTCTTTCCTTCAAGGAACTAGCAGTCTAGTAACTCGGCAAATAAGACACATAGATAACTATATGCTTATGACAGCTAATGATACTGAGCACATACTTCGTTCCAGGCACTATTCACATGAATGAACTCACTGAATTTTCTTAGCAACCTCATGAGTAGGGACAATCTCTCTACTATTTCAATAGTTGTCAGAGACTGAGGCACATCTTGCAACAAGGTGGTATTTCTATGTATTGATAGAATAATAGCTCATTAAAGATGTCCACTTGTTAATCCCCAGAGTGAGTTTGTAATAACTTATTATAGCAACCATACGAAATGAAAACAATAGGTTCAAACCCAGGCAGCTTGACTCTAGAGCCATTATTCTTTTTTTTTTTTTTTTTGGAGCCGTTATTCTTAACTATGGTTTAGAGCCTAGAGAAAGGACACTTAACACTAGGGAAGAAGACGAAGATGACAATCAGACTCTTTAAAGTTGGGCAGGAGTTATGAAAGCAGTGATGGAAGGAACAATGAGGAATTGAATTACTGTAGGGAGATCTCCATGGTATCATAAGGGAAAAAATTCTAATATTATGTACAAGTTTCCCCATTTTTGTTTAAAAATATGTATGTATGAGTATATTGTTTATAATCATTTGTGAAGTTTATAGTTATCTCTGGAGAGTGCAAGAGGAAATTTTTACTTATAAATTTTCATATCTTAGCAAACTTCACCAGACATGCACTTGGGGTTAATTTTTGTTTGTAAAATAAATAAAGTAATATATATATAGACCATTTTTCTAAGTTGAAGAAAATAAAATGCAGCACTGGGGTGCAAATCTTTGTGCATAAAGCGTTGTGCTACTGTAGAGTGATTTCCTTAAAATGGAAAATTCCTGGAGGTAGGACTGTTGAACCAATGGATAGAAACATTTGGAGAACATATATATTTAAAAGATAATATATACCAGAGATGGTACCCAGTCAGTAAACTAAACTATGTGAGAGAAGAGATATTTAACAGATGAACAGAAGAGATCGATAGTTGTCTCCTCATATATGAAGGCTGATACACAGCATATTCATGTGCTAGTACCACAGACTAGGTGGCTTAAAAGATATAGATTTAATTTCTCACAGTTTCCAAGGATGAAAGTTCAAGCTCAGGGCGTTAGCAGGGCTAACTGAAGGCTCTCTCCTTGACTTATGGTCTTGTGTGTTCATATGGCCTTTCCTCTGTGTATGTCTGTGTTCTAGTTTCCTCTTCTTATAAGGACATCAGACAGATTGGATTAGGATCATTCTAATAACCTCATTTTAATTTAATTACCTCTTTAAAGACCCTGTTTTCAAAGAAGATACCATGTTCTGAGGTACTGAAGATTAGGACTTCAACATGTGAATTTGGGGGAGGTGGGGCAACAGTTCAGCCCACAACACAAAGAAAGTTCTAGAAGAATGGATCAATACCAGTGAAGAGAATTTCTGTTCACTGTGGGAAGGAAGTTTTTTAGTATTTTAACATTTCCCATAATGGAACAGAGCTAAAGAATGACAGGATGGTGTCGTTGATTTTAGGCTCACTGTTTATTCCCAGCCCTGCTGCAATGCCTGTCTGGGTCGGCTTCATACACTCTGCTTTGACTTTTCTCTCTGGAAATGTAAACCTAAATCTGCTCTCAACAACTGCAGGATGCTTTCCCAGTATCCACCATGGTTCCACTTTGTTTCTGCAGTCTATCTCCAAAGACAGTATGAGACAGGACAGCATAAATCATGAATAGGAAAAGAGTTTGGCTCCTTTCACCTCCTAACAAAAGCCCCACTATAATCTCTGAGTGCCCTCCACCTGTCTTTGATTCAGTTCACAATCCTCTCCTCTTGGAGTGAGAAAAGAGGGTAAAGGGTAGGCTCTTGAGCTTTTTTGTTAAGGTTAGTGTACATTGCCAATAAAGAGACTTGTAGAGTCCAAATCAGGAGTCAGCAAACATTTCTGTAAAAAGCTACATAGTAAACATTTTAGTGTTGCCGGCCACAGGACTGCTGTTGTAAGTACTCAGCTCTGCCATTGTAGCACCAAAGCAGCTATGACAAAGCAGTAAGGAGAAGAGCATTGTTGTGTTCCAATGAAACGCTATTTGCAATACGAGCAGTGGGCCAGGTTTAATCTGTGGGCTGTAATTCAAGAAAACTGAGAGTATTTACTAGGTTGAATAAAAGTATATTAGTGAGCCCAAACTGATAAACTATGAATTTTATTCATTTCTTTGTTGATTTACTTAATGCACTATGTATATCTGGGTTTAAATTATAGTCTGGTTCCTTCTGAACACTCCCAGTTCATTTTTTACTATAAAGAGGAAAACTCTGAAAATTAGTTTAAAATAGCATATTTCTGAACCTGAACTTTAACTTTTTAAAAAAGGCTTTTCCACATAATTCTTAGGTTAAACCTACCACAGAAACAACACAACCACATGCTATAATTACAAAATAAGAGACAAAGGTCAAGATAAGCCCTGAAGAGGTGGTGTTTCATTCTGTTATTCATTCAGCCAATATTTGTACATGGGCTATGTGCAAGGCACTAGAGCAAGTGCTTCAGAAAATTCAAGAACAAAATAGACATGAATCCTATCTTCAAAGTCTGTTCACAAACAGAATAGAACACCCTTGGCCATGGTTGGTTAGCCTAGGGAGAGCTTATGATCAAGTTAAACAGACTTCCCCCGTGCAATTTGAATCTAAAGTAGAATACTATGATTGGGAGAGCAACCCCCTCTTTTACTGAGGAGAGAGTTCACTGCTTTCTTCTGTGACTGGCTTATTTCACTTAGCAGAATGTTCTCAAGGTTTATCTTTGCTGTCACGGATGGCAGAATTTCCCCTTTTTAAGGCTGAGTAATATTCCATCATATATATAAAACTGCCTTCAAAGACCAGCCCTTCTCTGGGTCAAGTTATTTTTTACTTAGATTAGGAACCAATTTATATTTAAACAAATAAATTAGCTAAGCAAGGTGAGAAAGTAGGAAAATTTTTCAAAATGATGCCCCTTCCTATTTTATTCTTGCTATATATAAGAACATACATGTAAGCATAACAAATTAGGGAATTGTAGGAAAGTGAAGAACAAAATATAAAAATTCCTTTGTGGGATGCAGTTTGGCCCCTTCTTTTTTTCCTTTAAATCTTTACTACAGAGTCCTGAGTTCCACTGAAGATCCACAGATTATCTGGGAGAGAGATTAGAGAATCTGAATATTAACAGACTTCCCTTGAAAGTCTTCTCTGTGATAAAGTTTGAGAATATTTCTTACAGCATTTCTAATCTCAGCTCCAATTCAGCAGGGGGTTGTTTTCTCCTTCATGGAAAATTCTCCATCTTAATGATTGTTACCCAGGGCACAGAGACTCAACACTCAATGACTGGCAATTATTGCATGGTAATTCTTGCCATTTTTCCCTCCCCCAAGGTGCAATTTAGCAGCATGTGTCTCACTATTACCTTAACCAATTGGAAATAAAACTAACAACCAAATAAATTTGGCTTCAATTGGTAGAAGAATTGGCTGCCTATCTGGTGCATCAAGAGGGTTGAAGAAAGGCTCACCTCTGCAAGTATCTCTGTCCCACCAGTCTGCCAAGGGGGCAATTCTGTGACTTGGGTTCTCCTAAATTCCAAGTATGTTACCTACCAGGTACAATATAATAAATTATACATTTAACTGTTATTTATTTTGACCACAGTTTAAAGAGGATTGCAAACTTACCTCTCAGGCAATTTTGCAAATAACTACACAAAGCCTTGAGAGAATAAGATTTAGAACAGTATATTTAAATGGGTAGAAAAAGACTATGCAAAGTGAAAAACATGGGCTATTGCAAAGGACTGAGCAAGCATAAGCAAACCAGCAGGTCTTCTTCTTTCACTATTAGGCCCTTGACACTTCTGCTAAAGCACACGTCTACAAGCTTTTTCTGCAAAGAGTCAGATAGTAAATATTTCAGCTCTTTAGCTGTTAAGGTCTCTGTCACAACTACTCAGCTCTGTCATTGTAGTACAAAAGAAGCCATAGGCAATACATAAATGAATGAGTGTAGCTGTATTTCAATAAAAGTTTAGTTATGGACCCTGAAATTGGAAATTTATACAATTTTTACATGCTGCAAGTTCTTCTTCAACCTTTGGGGTTTTTTCCCCAATGATTTAAAAATATAACCTGCCCCCCACCCTGATTGGAGGCCATACAAAAACAGATGGTAGGATGGTTGGGTTTGTAGACTTTTATTCTAAGCAAAAGCCATTTGCTATTGTAAATATGTACACTATACTATTCCGCTGTTCCTGCTGCTTCTTCTACTTGGAATGTTGTTTTCTCATCCTTACACTTCCATACTGCACTCATAACGTGGTTTGATTACTCTCTCCCTTACAAAACCACTGCTCATACTCTTAAATGCCTTCATCTATACCCCTCTGATAGCAATCAGGAGATCCCTAGGGATATAGTGGTTAGGACTCTGCACTTCCACTGCAGGGGTAACAGGTTTGATCCTTGACTGGGGCACTAAGATGTCGCACGTTGCATGGCATGGCTGGTTGGGGACAGGTGGTGTGAGGTGTGGGGATGGGGAATGTGGAGGCCAGGATTATTAGCATTTAGGAAACAGTTAAGAGTGGAATACAAATATAGTTGAAAAGAGAAGTGAAAAAACATGCTTAACACCTATGGAAGGTTGAATGGTGGCCCTTAAAAAATTGTACTCACCTTCTAATACCTGGATACTGTGAATGTGACTTTATATGGAAAAAGATATTTGCACATGCAATTAAATTAAGGATTTTGAGATGAGATTATCCTGAATTACCCAAATGGATCTGAAATCCAATGACAAGTATCTTTACAAGAGACAAAGAGAAGACATGCAGAAGAGAGGGTCACTGAGAATGAAGCAGAGACGGGAGTGATGGAGACACAAAGTTTGCCCATAACCACTGGAAGCCTGAAGAGGCGAGAAAGCCATCTCCCTTTGAGCTCCCCCAAGGGAGTGCAGCCCTGCCTGACACCTCGATTTTGGTCTTCTGGCTCCGGAAGTGTGAGAAACTACAATTCTGTTGTTTTAAGCCACCCAGTTTGTTTAATTCAGAGAAGGCAATGGCAACCCAGACCAGTACTCTTGCCTGGAGACTCCCATGGATGGAGGAGCCTGGTAGGCTGCAGTCCATGGGGTCACAAAGAGTTGGACATGACTGAGCAACTTCACTTTCACTTTTCACTCTCATGCATTGGAGAAGGAAATGGCAACCCACTCCAGCGTTCTTGCCTGGAGAATCCCAGGGACGGAGGAGCCTGGTAGGCTACTGTCTATGGGGTCGCACAGAGTCAGACACGACAAGTGACTTAGAAGCAGCAGCAGCAGCAGCAGTTTGTTTAATTGCTATGAGAAAGCTCAGAAGCTAGTACAAGCTCCTTCTCCAAGTTAAGTGTTAATATAGTAATAGCTAATATTTGTTTAGCATTTCTTATGCGTGGCTTTACATGGGTTATTATATTAAATAGTCACAGCTATCTTATGAATTTGGCATTATTCTTGTCCCTTGTACAGGCTTCCCTGGTGGCTCAGACAGTAAAGTGTCTGCCTGCAATGTGGGAGACCTGGGTTCGATCCCTGGGTCAGGAAGATCCCCTGGAGAAGAAAGTGGCAACCCACTCCAGTACTCTTGCCTGGAAAATTCTATGGATGGAGGAGCCTGGCAGGCTATAGTCCATGGGATCGCAAAAAGTCAGACATGACTGAGCAACTTCACTTATCCCTTTTACAAATTGAAAACTGACATTCAGAGAAGTCGAGTAACATATATAAACATAACATACATACATAAAGATCCACTCACCTGATAAATGATGGAACCAAATTAAACTCAGCTGACCTGACTTCAGAGTCCCTCTTAATCACTGTCATCTGGAGAGTCTTCTGAATTCTTCTGTTTTTTCACATATCCTAGAAAAGATGGGGGAAATGTTGGTTAATGGTCTCCTTTGTGGAGTGAAATTCCTGAAACTGGATTTCTATTGTTCAAGAAACACATTTTTTTAAATTATTATATAATTCTCTATTATTTCACCAGTGAAAAGAAACATGAAATAATTCCAATAACATAAATATATTTTAATTTTTATATAGAATTTTTTTCTTGGTAAAGATTATATAAAATAACTGCCTAATTATCCACCAAATTTCAATAAAAACTTTTAGAATTTACATAAAGCCCAGAAGCTTGTTCTTGATAAGCAATGTTAGGATAGTCTGCTGCTTGGTCAAGACAATAGATCTCTCTGTGTCTCTGTCTTTCCTTCCCTCCTCTCTCTGATTTTCAGGGTGAAAACTGGTTCCTAGGATCTGATTGCTTTTTTAAATGTATGGCCTTCACAGAGTCTGTTTCCCTAAGCAGCTCTATTTGAATGCATTTCAGAATCTTAGCTTCTAGTTTCCATTAAGGAAAATAAGTACAAGGAAACACAACTCCAGGTAGCACTGGGAAGATGCCAGCAATGGAAACATCAGGTTGTTGCTGGGTGAGTCAAGGAGAGCAAAATGCCCAAATTGAGTTTGAGACCTGCTGTAGGACAAGTTTCTGTGCTCCAACTCCAGTGATACAGTGATCCACAGGTAGGATTCACTAGAAAGCCAGACAGCACAACGTTTAAAGGCACTAGTAGAGCTGAGTCTACATTTGAGTACTATGCTGGTATCATCACACACCAGCTGTGTGATCTGGGCCAAATGACCTCAAGTTTAATTTTTTTCATCTGAGAAGTGGGGGACAATGATAGTACCTATTTCATAGGTAAGATTCATGTAAAATGCTGGCATGTGAAAGCACTCAGTATTATTGGAGTGTTGGTGATTAAATTATTTATATTGGAGCCCTGGAAAGAGTGAAAGTGAAAAGTGTAAAGCGGAAGCGTCAGTCCCTCAGTCGTGTCTGACTCTTTGTGACCCCATGGCCTGCAGCCCGCCAGGCTCCTCGGTCCATGGAATTCTCCAGGCAAAAATATTGGAGTGGGTGAGCCATTCCCTTCTCCAGGGAAAACTTCCCAACCCAGGGATTGAATCTGGGTCTCCTGCATTGCAGGCAGAATCTTTACTGTCTGAGCCACCAGGGAAGGAGAAGGGTATCTTAACTCACTGCCTTTCCTTTCACCATCCCCTACCACTGGTTCTCAATTTCTCTTTTACTAGGTATAACTCTGCTGCTTCATTAGATTTTGAGTAGCTACCCGAAGGTTAAAAATAAGCTGGAAAGAATAAAAATGAGAATGCTCAGAGCTTACACAAAACTCTTTTAAAAAATAATTACAAAATGAAAGATGCTTTCAGAGAGATTTTACATGAACCAAATTAGGATCTTTACCTTGTATCCTAACCCAACTAATATAGATTATGTCACATTTTCATCAATTCCTCTCATCCCTCACTCCTGCTGCCTCCTAGAAGCATTCATCATCTCAAGGTAATTTCACTAATTACTGAGGCATTACAGGTATTATTTTGATACTTCTGTGAATGTTTTATTCCTAAAATTACTCCTTTGCTTCAAAGATGACACGTTGGTAAGAATACCAATGTTTTCCTAGACCTGCATAAACCAGGTCCCATCGCCCTAGCATTTGAAATTTGAATACATAATATCATCATTAGAGAGTAGCACATAGTAGCAGTCATTGCAACACTCATTTTGCTAATAACACTTAGCACTTCTTTACCACTGTTTTCTACTACTCTCACTTTCAAAGCATTTTCTGCCTTCTTCTTATAAAATATGTATATATACTATACACATATTTCAATCATTATGGACTACAATATTATACACTTTGTAATATTTGTTGATGGACTGAGACCCAGGGAAAGTGAATTAATTGTCTAGGCTGTCAATGGAATTAATTGCACAACCATAAATGCAGACTATAGATTTTGATTTCTTGGAAGTCCTGAGTTTATGTATTCTTAAAACTATATGCATTAGCCCATTCAATCAACATCAACATTTAATACCATTATTTGTTTATATAGTTACCATAATAACTGTTTCCTTAGTCTGCTTAATTCTTTGCCATCCTAAATAAATTTACCTTGATCTGCCCTGATTTGCCTTCTTATAAAATTTCCCCTCATTCCTTCATCCTTTTCCTTAGTGCACTGGAATCTGATTCCAAACTCAACAACTCCTTGTTATCTTCAAGGTCACCAAGCAACTCCTTGCCAGTTACAGAGGCCCTTTCTCAATCTTCATCTTAATTGATTCTGTATCATCTGAGATGACTGAGCATTGTCACCTCCACAGAATTCTTTACTTCTTTTTGAGGGCCATCCTCAAATCTCCTGATACTCCCTGGGATGGCACAAAGTGTGACTACTTTTTGTTGATCAAGATTGGTTGGGCATTCACTATGGGACAGACGTCAGGGTAAACACTGTACATGAGTAACTCAAGGGTCAGCCTTTTTGCCTTTCAAGAATCGTCTCCCTTGAAGTTATTTTGGGGAAATGTATATGTGTCATGTTCTGTCTGTGCTGCTATCTGCTTCATTTATGTCACCAGCACCTAAAATGCTGTTAAATATGAACACAGATAGTTCCCCCTTCGTGGGCTCCAAAATTTGTAAATCAGTTTTTCCTAGATTTTAAAGAAAAGTTTTTGTGGAGGGAAGCATGGAGAATGATAACTAGGTTCTTCTGATAGCACTCAAAAGATAATTTCACCCATGGTAAAATTGATCCATGATAGTATAGATGTCAATCACTATTTAAAACAATTTCTCTATGAAAACTCATTTACAAAGATTTGAAGGATGCATGGATGAGTATGTAGAGTTTATTTTTACATAGTAAGAAGTTGTCCTTCATTTCATTTCTGTCTAGAAGCAAAAAAAAGATAAAGAGTTGTTGCGTTCCAAAGACAAGCTTCCCTCGTGGCTCAGACAGTAAAGAATCTGCCTGTGATGCGGGAGACCTAGGTTCGATCCATGGGTTGGGAAGATCCCCTGGAGGAGGGCATGGCAACCCACTCCAGTATTCTTGCCTGGAGAATCCCATGGACAGAGGAACGTGGCAGAACGCTGCCCATGGGGCTGACACAACTGAGCGATTAAGCACAGCACAAGGACAAGCTCCTTTCTTAAAGGGGAACTATGCAATGAAACTTAGATGGGAGGTTGAGTGTCCGCAGTCTTGGGACACTACTTAGAGGAAGAAAGCATGCAAGAAAGGCTTTGGGGATATGATAGTCTGTTAGAGAAATCCCCATGCTGCAGGTTTTAAAGCCCCTATCTCCTCTGCCTCCAAATCCTTTCTTGTCATTCTTTGCTACCTTGATTGCCTGTTCTTTTTAACAATGATTCCAATTTTCCTCCTGATATTGGGAGAGATTGAGGGTAGGAGGAGAAGGGGGCAACATAGGATGGGATCATTGGATGGCGTCACTGACTCAGTGGACATGAGTTTGAGTCTGAGCAAACTCTGGGAGATAGAGAAGGACAGGGAAGCCTTGAGTGCTGCAGTCCTTGGGGTCACAGGGAGTCATACATGACTTAGTAACTGAACAACAACCAATATTCTCCAAGCCCGGGATAAGTGTCTGTTCTTTAGAGCAGGAGAAGCAATTACTTGGTCATAGAACAGGCTTGGGATGTGACAGAACCAGGGTTCAACATTGACCTTCTCTCAATCCAGTTTCTCCACTCCCTCATTCTTTACAAAGTGAGGTGGACAAAAAATGGTATTCACTAAACAAGAGATGTTATGGCAATAAGGCAATCAGCCATCGCAGCCACAACTGATGATGTACCCTGAGGGGAATTCAGGATGGAGAAAAACAAGATACTGACCCCAGATAGTTAAGATGCATTTCAAAAGAGTAATTTCAATAGCCCAGATTCTTGCATCTTTCCATACATAGAAAAATACTGAAATCACTCACCTGAGATGTGTGTTTCTGTAATTATCAATTATTGCTGTTGTTTAGTCGATATTCACGATGGTGTGATCACTCACTTAGAGCCTGGAATGTGAAGTCAAGTGGTTCTTAGGAAGCATCACTATGAACAAAGCTAGTGGAGGTGATGGAATTCACCTCCACTTGAATAGCTGAACTATTTCAAATCCTGAAAGATGATGCTGTGAAAGTGCTGCATTCAATATGCCAGCAAATTTGGAAAACTCAGCAGTGGCCACAGGATGGGAAAATGTCAGTTTTCATTCCAAACCCAAAGAAAGGCAATGCCAAAGAATGCTCAAACTACTGCACAATTGCA
Source organism: Capricornis sumatraensis (assembly GCF_032405125.1). NCBI lineage: Eukaryota > Metazoa > Chordata > Mammalia > Artiodactyla > Bovidae > Capricornis > Capricornis sumatraensis. The sequence continues at coordinate 56,675,883 of NC_091074.1, forward strand.
CTCATCTCACATGCTAGTAAAGTAATGCTCAAAATTCTCCAAGCCAGGCTTTAGTAATACAGGAACCATGAACTTCCAGATGTTCAAGTTGGTTTTAGAAAAGGCAGAGGAATCAGAGATCAAATTGCCAACATCCTCTGGATCATGGAAAAAGCAAGAGAGTTCCAGAAAAACATCTATTTTTGCTATATTGACTATGCCAAAGCCTTTGACTGTGTGGATCACAATAAACTGTGGAAAATTCTTCAAGAGATGGGAATACCAGACAACCTGACGTGCCTCTTGAGAAATCTGTATGCAGGCCAGGAAGCAACAGTTAGAACTGGACATGGAACAATAGACTGGTTCCAAATTGGAAAAGGAGTACATCAAGGCTTTATATTGTTACCCTACTTATTTAACTTCTATGCAGAGTACATCATGAGAAACACTGGGCTGGAAGAAGCACAAGCTGGAATCAAGACTGCTAGGAGAAATATCAATAATCTCAGATATGCACATGACACCACCTTTATGGCAGAAAGTGAAGAACTAAAGGGCCTCTTGATGAAAGTGAAAGAGGAGAGTGAAAAAGTTGGCTTAAAGCTCAATATTCAGAAAACTAAGATCATGGCATCTGGTCCCATCACTTCATGGCAAACAGATGGGGAAACAGTGGAAACAGTGGCTGACTTTATTTTTCTGGGCTCCAAAATCACTGCAGATGGTGATTGCAGCCATGAAATTAAAAGATGCTTACTCCTTGGGAAGAAAATTACGACCAACCTAGACAGCATATTAAAAAGCAGAGACATTATTTTGCCAACAAAGATCCATCTAGTCCAGGCTATGGTTTTTCCAGTGCTCATGTATGGATCTGAGAGTTGGACTATAAAGGAAGCTGGGCACAGAAGAATTGATGCTTTTGAATTGTGGTGTTGGAGAAGACTCTTGAGAGTCCCTTGGACTGCAAGGAGATTCAACCAGTCCATCCTAAAGGAAATCAGTCCTGGGTGTTCATTGGAAGGACTGATGCTGAAGCTGAAACTCCAATACTTTGGCCACCTGACGTGAAGAGCTGACTGATTGGAAAAGACCCTGATGCTGGGAAAGATTGAGGGCAGGAGGAGAAAGGGACGACAGAGGATGAGATGGTTGGATGGCATCACTGAGTCAGTGAACATGGGTTTGGGTGGACTCCAGGAGTTGGTGATGGACAGGGAGCCCTGGCATGCTGCGGTTCATGGGGTTGCAAAGAGTCAGACACGACTGAGCGACTGAACTGAACTGAGTTGCTAAGAAATATTCTACTCTTAGCGACCCCATAGACTGTAGCCCACCAGGCCCCTCTCTCCATGGGATTTTTCAGATAAGAATACTGGAGTGGGTAGCCATTTCCTTTTCCAGGGGATCTTCCTGACCCAGGATCAAACCCACATCTCCAGCATTGGCAGGCAGATTCTTTACCACTGAGCCATCTGGGAAGCCCATAATTATTGATAGCAGGGATCTTTTGTTATTTGACTACAGATTTTTTCCCATCTAAAACTCCCATGTATCCTGGCTCTTCCCTTACCTTTTTAGAACAGTCCCTTAGAGCTATGGAAGGCTGATTCTCTGGGCTATAGTCCCAAAGCCCATAATCTTCCTTTATTTGGGAAACTTGGGGCTAAGGTTCCCAAATAAAACATAATTTTCAACTTTTAGCTTATGTATTCTTTTTCAGTTGACAGAGGTTATTCTTGCTCATCAGCTTCTCTGGAGTCAGTCTTTCAATGTAGGAGGGCAGTTTAGGAGAGATTGTTAACATATGCAAAAATAGTTTGTCCCTGATCTTGAGTCTAATGAAATCCAGGTTTCCCTTCATATAACATATATGTATTCTCCAATCATTACCATCATGTGAAGCTACCTGAAGGAGAATGGGCATCACTATTATTTAAAGCCACATAAAGGCCCATTCTTCTTCATATGATCTTGTGCCCTTTTACAACTTTTCCCTGAAGCCCAAATGTGAGGAGTTTTATCTGAACATGTTGTGACTTGGATGTCCAGTCATCAGCCCAGGTTAAGATTTTTATTCTTCAACATTCCCTTCAATCTGAACTAACCATCTGCCTCCTTTCATATTTGGAACCATCTTAACTCTCATTTTTATTAGGTAATCATAAAATACCCAGGATCTTGTCCAGTATATAATGTGTTTGAGGGCTTCTTTGTCTTCTACTGATTAAAGTCAGAAGCTACTGGTCTCAGTGATATTCTCTTAGCCTTGTTCTAATGCCTAGTACACATATTCTTTGTTCATTAAATCACAACCTTCTTTGGCTGAACTTGCTCAAAGAATAAAACAAATGCTTCATCTGATTATAGACCATTAATTTCTTAGTCAGTATAAGATTTAAAAGACATTTTAAAAATCACATGTTTTGTCTTTATCAACCTTGAAAATTAATTTCAGCATTGCATTTCATTTAATCTTCTGTCCCCTGTAAAAATATCAACAAATAACAGTGGAAGACAGCTTTTCTTGGGTTTGTTTATTGGATTATCTTTAATAGCCCAATTTTTTAATTTATTTTTAGAGCTCTAGTGCAGTCAAATCATCATTAATTAAAATGTGCAAGGCACTCACAGAAAGCATAAATAAAACAGTGGAGAAGGCAGCCTCAACTTGGTATTTAGCAGGGTGGGTTAGCTTAAAAGGAAAGGCATGTTCTCTATCTTGAAAATCAGAAAAGAGACGCTTTTTCTACTTCATCCGAAGCCACCACTTTTCCAAGAGAAAGGTCCTTTTTTTCAAGCCCCTCTCCTGGTGAACTTTATGACGAAATGAAAGATTATCCTCTGCCATCTGTCACTGAAACCCAGTCTACATTCTAAATCTAAGCCTCAGAGCAGAGAGAAAGTAAAAGAAATTGAGAGACATAAATGTTCTAGGAGCTATTTCACAACAAGTTTATTTCTCATTTGTCTTCATCAGAAGGATTTCAAGAATGGAACATTTAATAGACCTCTCACTGACAGCTAATGGGAAGATTAGTGATCAAAGGTTGGAGATATTTGGAAAAGGAATATGTTCTGCTGTGTGACTGATGGAAAAATGAGGAAGAGAGAGAACTCAGGTCTCGAAATGGAGAGTGATTAAGTTAAAAGCCCAAGAAGAGCTGCTGTGGGGGAAGGACAACAATGGATTCCACCTCCTCTTGGAGGCAGCATCCTGCATCCATTCAGGGAAAGGCAGGCGGCCCTTCAGAGAAATGTGTAGTAGCCAAGTGGCTCTCCTGAGAAAGCCAATTGCAAATGGCTTCTCACACACGAGGGATTCAGCTCTGTCTGAGGAGAGAAACTATTTGTCAGTGAAACAAACCATGTGAGGAAGTCATGGCCTTTGTGAAGAACAAGGCATTTGAAACATGATTCCTCTGGTTCTGTCAGAATCAGTTACCAGAAATTCATTTCATGGGTATATTTTTCTAGCCTCAGTGAATCCAGGCGCTTCCACAGAATTTCAATCGAGAAATGAAACTGTGGAGAATTTTGTCTTTTCAATTCATAGACTCGTTGTGAGGTCAGTGAAACTATTGATTCCACTTACATGCATTTACCTCCCGCTGTGCTTCTCACTTCCCTCTCCCGAAGCTTACTGATTCATTCCAGAAAGATGTAGGCATTGCCAGATTACGTACTTAAATTTGAACTGACCTATAGTTAAGCTTAAAGCAAAATGACAGACTCATCTTGCTGGTGGATAGTGCAGGAAAGTCTAGACAGAGATGTCTGTGACCAGGAAGAATGCCACAGATGATCCTTAAGACTAGCAAATATTCCAAAGGCAAGCTTCACTGAAGAGGGTTAATGGCTGAACCTCTAACTTTCTGCAAGTTCTAACTCTGTCCTTCTATTTATGAGGAAATGAGGCGCAAATAAGGGTCCTTCTCCTCTTTTGGACTAAAAGACGCTCGCTCCTTGGGAAAAAAACCTATGATAAACCTAGACAGCATATTAAAAAGCAAAGACATCACTTTGCCAGCAAAGGTCCTTCTAGTCAAAGCTATGGTTTTTCCAGTAGTCATGTACAGATGAGAGTTGGACCATAAAGAAAGATGAGCACTGAAGAATTGATACTTTCCAGTTGCGCTAGTGAAGACTTTGGAGAGTCTCTTGGACAGCAAGGAGATCAAACCAGGAAATCAGTTCTGAATATTCAATGGAAGGACTGATGCTGAAGCTGAAGCTCCAATACTTTGGCCACCTGACGTAAAGAGCTGACTCATTGGTAAAGATCCTGATGCTGGGAAAGATTGAAGGCAGGAGAGAAGGAGGTGACAGAGGATGAGATGGTTGGAGGCCACGATTGACTCAATCGACATGAGTTTGAGCAAACTCTGGGAGACAGTGAAGGACAGGGAAGCCTGGGGTACTGCAGTCCATGGGGTTGCAAAGAATGAGACACGACTGAGAGACTGAACAACAACCTCTTCCAGAGTCTCCAGATGTTAAAGCTGGAAAGAAGGTGAATACCATCTAAAGTAGACCTTCCATTTTTCAGGGGTCCAGAGGTAAAATAATCTGTCTGTGGTCACAGAGCTGCTTCACAGACCCAGAAGCACCCTGTGATTTTCTCGAGACCCAGTTCATTTCTGTCCGCTGATGAAGATTCTCTCCTTAACCAAACTCCGGTCAGGCTTCTGTGCACTCTCTTCTCAAATAGGCCTTGACTTTTAGGCTTCTGTTATTGTCTATGCATTGTCGTTTTAATAAGAAATCCTAAATCATTTTAACCAGAATCTCACACTCTGATTGCCCTAGCCTGCATTTCAGCAAGAATCCTGATGGGCTGGTTTAACCAGAATCTTCCCTCACTCCTTCCTCTTACTCATTTCTATTCACTGACCTCCCCCACCCCCAATTTACTGTTGCTAGATTACAAATTTCCACTTTTCCCGTTTGTACTTTGAGTTGGATCCATTGCAGTGGTCCCTACCTATCATAATGGCCCTGAGTTTAAGTTGGCCTTACCATTCTTTGACAAGTGTCATGAATAATTTTTTCTCCAACACTGTTCTGGGGAACCATTTATTTTCCAATCATCACAAAGGGAAGTGGGGGATATAGAGTCTCACCATTCTCTATTCTTACCATTACAAAGGATGGAGGAAGAGGGCTAAAACATTTAACTAAAAATTAAGTAAGAATTTTAGATTTCTATGAAAAGTATATCTTGATTATTGACTAAAAGTTTTCTTTCTTTTTAATAAAATTCTTTCTTGGGACTTCCCTGGTGGTACAGTGGCTAAGACTCCTCCTTGCTCCTAATACAAGGCTCCAGGGTTCAATCTGTGGTTGGGGAATTAGATCCCACATGCTGAAACTAAGAGTTCAAATGACACAACTAAAGATCCTGCATGCTGCAACTAAACAAAACAAAAATTTTTTTAATTAAAAAAAAAATCCTTTCTTATTTCTAGAGGATGGCTAAATGACACAGAAACTTTCAGAGGGTCTGCTCCTGATCCCACTCCAGTGATTCACATTATTCTTACTCCCATCTTTCACTGCCCTCTGAAATTTCCCAATTCTAGCAATGTTACTTTGAATGCTAAGGACATGCTAATTAATTTTTAAATTCTTGTACACAATAGCAAAGTATTATTAAATCTATACTTTAAAAACCTCACCAATCTGTCTAAAGAGAAAAAAGGTAAGACTGGATTATATACTATTTTGAAAGAAATTAACAAAGCAGCAACAAACACATTTATGGATTAAAAAAAATTAGTTGGGGGGGCCTGGATGAGAAAGAGCTGTAATCAGCATAGGAGTTATTTTTTTATTTTTCCAAAGGAATTTGCAAAATTTGTTTGCAAATGGAGCACAGTCTTTACGAAACCTTTACCATACTATTGTCATACCTAGTAGACACAAAACATTCTCACCTCCACCAACTTTGGACTCACGCTTCGAATCATTTACCGAGCTCTAAAGAAGTGTCTTCCATTACAAGAATATGAAAATGAGGTTATATTTTTATCAGCAAGCAACTTATTGAAGCATTGAAAATGAAAATGTACATAAAACATTTGTTAAACGCATCAACCCCTTGGGGGCTCTAATTAACAGTTATGTTGATCTAGATGCAAAAAGCTTCCATTTGTTGTCACTTCCAAAAGTCTTGTCAAAGTTGTCATCAGACTGAAGGTCTGACTCATTTTTAGATTATCTGAGCCGGCTGTTCAGATCTGTCAGTTATAATTGTTCTTTTTACTTCTCTAGTCATTTGGTTAAAATTCCCCTGTCTGCACAGCCCACTAAACCTCCTCCCCTAATTGTCCCAACAGTCACACATGGATTTGGTACTTACCAAGACATCCAGTTGTAAACTCTCCTACTACATTCTGGGTCTGGTTAGTCATAAAACAGCTGCTGCTCTGGATCAGTCTAGAATGGGGTCATTTTCCATCCTTTTAAGACTATTTTCTAAATTTGTGAGTTTTCTTCTAGATAATTTATTTTCTGTGCATAGAGAGTCCTGTGTATAGATAGAGAGTTCTTCAAGAAAATTAGAGATATCAAGGGAATATTTCATGCAAAAGTGGGCACAATAAAGGACAGAAATGGTATGGACCTAACAGAAGCAGAAGATATTAAGAAGAGCTGTCAAGAATACACAGAAGAATTATACAAAAAAACATCTTCATGACCCAGATAACCACGATGGTGTGATCATTCACCTAAAGCCAGACATCCTGGAATACAAAGTCAAGTGGGCCTTAGGAAGCATCACGACAAACAAAGCTAGTAGAGGTGATGGAATTCCAGTTGAGTTATTTCAAATCCTAAAAGATGATGCTGTGAAAGTGCTGCACTCAATATGTCAGCAAATTTGGAAAACTCAGCAGTGGCCACAGGACTGGAAAAGGTCAGTTTTCATTCCAGTCCCAAAGAAAGGCAATATCAAACAATATAAAAATTACTGCACAATTGCACTCATCTCACACACTAGCAAAGTAATGTTCAAAATTCTTCAAGCCAGGCTTCAACCATATGTGAACTATGAACTTCCAGATATTCAAGCTGGATTTAGAAAAGGCAGAGACACCCATGGCGGATTCATGTTGATGTATGGCAAAACCAATACAATCCTGTAAAGTAATTAGCCTCCAATTAAAATAAAGAAATTTAAATTAAAAAGAAAGAAAAGGCAGAGAAGCCAGATCAAATTGCCAACATCCGCTGGATCATTGAAAAAGCAAGAGAGTTTCAGAAAAACAACTACTTCAGGTATATTGACTATGCCAAAGCCTTTGACTGTGTGGATCACAACCAACTGTGGAAAATTCTTCAAGAGATGGGAATACCAGACCACCTGACCTGCCTTCTGAGAAATCTGTATTTGGATCAAGAAGCCACACTTAGAATTGAACATGGAACAACAGACTGGTTCCAAATCGGCGATAGAGTACGTCAAGGCTGCATATTGTCACCTTGCTTATTTAACTTCTATGCGGAGTACATCATGCAAAATGCCGGGCTGGATGAAGCATAAGCTGGAATCAAGATTGCCAGGAGAAACATCAATAACCTCAAATACAAAGATGACACCACCCTTACGGCAGAAAGTGAAGAAGAACTAAAGAGCCTCTTGATGAAAGTGAAAGAGGAGAGTGAAAAAGTTGGCTTAAAACTCAACATACAGAAAAATAAGATCATGGCATCCAGTTCCATCACTTCATGGCAAATAGACTGGGAAACAATGGAAACAGTGACAGACTTTATTTTGGGGGGCTCCAAAATCACTGCAGATGGTGGCTACAGCCATGAAATTAAAAGACGCTTGCTCCTTGGAAGGAAGGCTATGACCAACCTAGGCAGCTTATTAAAAAGCAGAGACATTACTTTGCCAACAAAGGTCTGCCTAGTCAAAGCTATGGTTTTTCTAGTAGTCATGTATGGATGTGAGAGTTGGACTATAAGGAAAGCTGAGTGCCAAAGAATTAATGCTTTTGAACTGTGGTGTTGGAGAAGACACTTGAGAATCCCTTGGACTTCAAGGAGATTCAATCAGTCTATCCTAAAGGAAATCAGTCCTGAATATTCATTGGAAGGACTAATGCTGAAGCTGAAACTCCAATACTTGGGCCCCCTGATGAGAAGAACTGACTCACTAGAAAAGACCTTCATGCTGGTAAAGATTCAATTTGGGAAGAGAGGATGATATGGTTAGGTGGCATCATCAACGCGATGGACATGAGTCTGAGTAGGCTCTGGGAGTTGATGATGGACAGGGAAAGCCTGGCGTGCTGTATTCTATGGGGTTGCAAAGAGTTGGACATGACTGAGCGACTGAATTGAATTGAACTGAACCTTTTCATAAAAAAAATAACCAATTACTCCCTGGTGGATATTGCAGGGTGTTTTGGGAACTTTATAAGTTAGTTTCCAAAACCTAGAGAGCACTATCACTATCTTGTCCTCTAAAGTAATTATGTTCCATGACTTCCCTGGTGCTAATGCAGGGGCCATAGGTTTGATTTCTGGTCTGGGAATATTCCAGATGCCTCAGAGCAACTAAATCCTGTGTGCTACAACTACTGAGCCTGCATGCTGCAACTGTTTAAGTCCATGCACCTAGGGCCTGTGTTCCACAACAAGAGAAGCTACTATAATGAGAAGCCTGTGCATTGCAAGGAAGAATAGCCCTCCCTCACTGCAATGAGAAAGTCTGCACACAGGGACAAAGACCCAGCACATCCAAAAATAAAGTAAATATTTCTATTACCTATTTAATGAGAGAGAGCATGACATGGGAGGCACTCACTGTTTTTTGCATTTGTTGTTGCTGCTTATTTTTCTGTTCCTTTTAAGTAGTTAAAAATTATAAGATGCCAAACAATGAATTTTCATTACAAATAGCATGATAGCTGGAAAAAATTATACATACTAGCTCTTGAAGATTGATTTCTGCTATAAAGAAAAACAAACATCACAATGAACAATGCTAGAAATATAAATTCATCTCAGTCAGTCCTTGTATTCAAAGAGCTTTAAATGCATCACTCTGTTTTCTTTGAGTTAGATGGTGTTATATACTTGCATGAGCCAGAGTTGCCTTAGCGAGCTGGGCCATGAGGCACTAGTACAACTTCATTCATTACTCTTGTCCCACTGGGATAAGTCCAGGTAGCCCTCCTTCATCTGGTAACTGTGCTACTGGAAAATGTGGCCCAGAGTCATCCTAACAGGGAAAGGGGAGGAAGGAGGCTTAAGCAGAATGTTTCAAGGGCTAAATTTAGAAGTGGCTTGCTGTAGTTCTGCCTAGTTTGTTAGTCAGATAGTGACGCATGTCTGCAAGGAACCTTGAGAAGAACTGTCTTCCCGTGTGCTGGGGAAGAGGAACTGGGATGGTGAGCAAGGCAGCACTTTTGCTGCCATGTAGCCAGAGATCATTTTCTTCTGAATCCTTCAAAATATGTGTCAACATTGAAAATAAATGCCAATGTTTTCCACAACCAGAAGGAAATGAACATTTTTAGAATCATCATGATAATCTCAAAGAGAGATACTGGTTTCTTTATGAATCTATCATGTCAAGGAAACTGTATTAATATAATTTTTATCTGTGGGAAGATTGTTAATAAAGTCTTGATAACTAATATTCATGTAAAAATCATATCTGGATCACAGTCAACATAATTGTTTTTTCTGCATCATAATAAAGCAAGACTCCTTGGAAAGTTATTCTAATCCTTGAAAATGTATTCTAATCCTTAGTCATGTCTTTTATGGAGTGGGTTGAATTGTGTCTCCCAAAAAGACACATTTATGTCCTAATCCCTGGAACCTATTGTGATCTTATTCAGAAGATCAAGTTAAAAAAGGTCATACTGGGTTAGGATGGTCTCTACATCCAATGACTGTCATCTTTGTAAGAGAAAGGAAAGAGAAATTTGGACACATAGCAAGAAAGAAGGCCACGTGAAGTCAAGAGGCAGAGACTGGAATGGTTCAAGTCAGGGAATGTCAAGGACTGCCGACACCTATCAGAAGCCAGGAGTGAGGCATAGGTTGGCTTCTCCCTCAGAGCCTCCATAAGGAACCAATCTTGCTGACAACTCAGTTTCAGACTTGTAGCCTCAAGAACTGTGACAGAATAAACTTCTATTGTTTGAAGGCACCAAATTTGTAGTAATTTGTTATGGAAGCCCTAGGAAACTTTGTACACTTGATTTGCAAAGAAATTGATCTTTAGGAGAGATGTACCATCTTTGGGCTCCTGCTGTGTACAGGCACTTAGACATTGGTGATACAAAGTTGGGTATAAGGAACTTGCAAATTAGTGGAGGTGAAAAACATGTAAATAGACATTTGAGTTCAACTCTGGGAAAACATTTTTATAATTCAGAATCTTCAGCTAAAGAAAAGAAAAATATCAAAAATTATGTTTTACACTATCACCTCTTATTCTTCCTTCATATAGATACTGGTGCTGATAATTATTTGACTGCTTTTGGAATTATCCTTCATATTATATCTGCTAAAATCTGAGACCAAATCATTGTCAGTTCATTACTGAAGAAACACTGTGATACTATAATGGGGTCCTGACTCCATGAATGTGTTACTCTTGGCTTTTTACTGTTTTATTATTGACCTAACTTTGCTACAGAAGTGATTAACTACTGTTTTCAAATCCTAGGATTCTCTAATAGACCAAATGAAATGAACTCAACAAATCTCATTGGCTCAATGTTGACAGTACAGGTAGAAAATGTCACATTAAATTTGTTGTGTTCAAATATTTATGCACTGTCATACAATTCTCAAAGCAAGAAAAGATAAAGAGGAATTTTTAAACAAGTCAGCTCTGGTTTGGCACATAAAGTCAAATCTAGTTCAACTCAATTCATGGGACTATAGTATATACTGGTATATATACTAGTCAGCTACAGATAATTTACAACAGGTTACAATGAAGTTCATTTGCAGTCCATGTATCAGGTCACCAAGGAAGTGCTGTAAACCTAAATTACAAGATGGCCTAGCACATAGCAAATACTTAGGTCAAAAAATACCAAGAAAACAATACTGCCTAATAGCTCATCTCTACCTTCTCTCAGGAGGTCCCCAAAGTCATTATGCTTCTCATCTCAACCTTCTCTCGGGAGGTCCCCAGAGTCATTACACTTCTTACCTCAAGGAGAACTCTATTGGCTCCTATGTGGTCATTCCACCTACTCTGTCTGCACTTGCCACTATGTAAACCACTTCTTAAGTCTGCTGCTCCTTGCAGGAGGGGCCTCAGAATCCTTCCAAATACCTTGCAGAAGATACCTTATATCTTCCCCAGACCCCCACAAATCCATCCATCTTGGGCTACAGCTGATGACATATTCTTGCAACATAGGTAACCTGACTTAGACAAGTATCAATCTGAGGGATTTCACTACCAGAATTCATCTCAACTGTTGTATTAATAGCACTTTCTCTTCCACAGGAGGGAGATAAACCATTCTGCTTTTATAATAATCATTGAGAGCTTAACTTTGATATCTCCTCCACTCCTTTCCAGCTCTGATCTTAACTTGGTTGAGATAATTAGGGTTGATGAGGGAAGGAAGAGTGAAGGTGCAATGGCAAAGAAAGGGTGCAAATATTTTTAAGCATCAGCATCAGTTCTGTGCTAAATGTTGTGCTCACCTCTTTAGATTTTGTTTCATTTAATTGGGATAACAACCCATAAAGTTGTCTTGTTAGGCCCATTTTCCCACTGAAAGAAAGATAGGGGTTAAGTAATATGCTCCAAACCACACTGCTGTTAAGAACTGAAGCAATGAGTTGAGCATAATTTCAAGGTTCTTGATATTTTCTCACTATGTTCCTCTTTAAGACACATTATCTAAGGATGCCCAGCCTCTTCAGTTAAAGTCACCTCTACCTCACTCCAGCCCAGGGGCCCTTCCTCTGTTTCTGAGAAGATCATGAGGCACGCTTCTTTGAATGACTCTGCCCCATCTCTCTCGGGACCAAAAACTCAATCTAGTAACTCTTCTGTATTCCCTTAGTATATGCTCATGTGACCCTGGGTTGCATTTAGAGAGATGAAGTCAAGACCTTAGTAGTGACTGCATATTCATATCTACCCTTTGATTATGTATACTTACATAAATGGGTATCTACTGTTCTGAATATGCTTTTGATAAGATTCTGAAGTTGTACCAGGGAGCACTGACAGTAGGTATGCTGGGAGCTGTCTGATTTCCTTGTCTTGGATCTTGCTAAACCTTTCTCAAGAATTCACACAATGAAGAGGAAAAATATTAATGAAACTTTTATTCCCACTGCCATTCCTTAACTCTTCTCCAGACCTGGAGAAGTGCAACTACATCTTATTTTTTTTCAGCTACAGCTTTAAATACCTTCCTGCAAGGCTGGTTGGCAAATAGTGTTATCAGGGCACAAGTAAGTAAGTAAGGTAAAATATCAGGTAAAAAGAAAGGGGTACTCAGGCAGAGAAGTTGTAGAAAAGCCAACTTCTCTGGTGGGTACAGACAGTGCAATGGTAAAGAACCCACCTGCCAATGGAGGAGACACTGGTTTGATTCCTGGATCAGGAAGATCCCCTGGAGTAGGAAATGGCAACCCACTCCATTCTTGCCTGGAAAATCCCATGGACAGAGAAGCCTGGCAGGCTACAGTCCATGGAGTCACAAAAAGTCAGACACGACTGAGCACACACATACCCAAGCAGAGAAGTTGTAGAAGAGCCAGCAAGTGCCACCAATGAATTTTAAAGTGAGATTGGTAGACAGGCATCAAAGCCTTTAAAGCATAGGCATTTATTGAGTTTTATTGTTGAGTTTCACAGAACTCCAAAGACAACGTGATTAAGTTGTTACTCTCGGGAAGGATTTTCCAGGTGAAATGTCTGAGCCACATATTAAGGAACCATGGGATTACAACTAAAATGGATCTGCTTTTACCTTAGTATTTTGCAAATACTCTTTAACATGGTATTAGGAATCATGGGTAGAAAATACAAGAGTTCTAAAAGAAGCAACATGTACCAGTGCTTTAAAGTGGAGATGATAATAGAAACAGAAAGCTCCATTTGTAATAGTTCAGTGAAGGAGACCCTGAACTGTTCAAACTCACCCCTATTTATACATCATGGGTTATTTTGTGTGAGAGGAGACATATATTCTAAACAGTGTTTTCCAAATCTGATTTAATAAAATCATGTAGGGGAGAACTGTCAAAAATACAGATTCTCCCAGATATTCTGATTTACCAAAAATTGAGACCCAAGTATGTGTTTTTGCTGTTGCTGTTTTGATTTTGGTGATCCACAGGTTTGGGAATAACTGTGGTAAAAGATTTAGGCCATCTTGCTACTCTTAGGCATGATTTAGGCAAATCTCATCCATCTTCTGTGTCTAAATCAATTGACTGGGAAAGAAGCATTAGAAGAGTTTCAAAGATTGATTCTAAGACATTCTTCCAGCAATAACAGGCTGGGATATTGGTTCAGGGAGATAATATGCACAAGAAGAGGATTCACTCAGTAATAAAGTGCTATTATCCTGAGTAACTTTCAACTTCATAAAGATGCTTTAGTTTCTCTCCAGCACATATTACAATTTCAGCTAATGCTGTGAGAGGACAGTAGGACTTATAAGGTTAAGACAATCACTATGTTAAGATAACGTGCTTGAAACTCTCATTTCTTGGCTTGCAAGAATGTGTATCATGCAAAGCATGATGTCATAAGGCCCTAGACTGGTTTTGGGATGAGCAGGACAGGGGTATCAGGGAAAAGCAAATTTAAAATGGCAAAGAAAGATTATTTTTTAGAAGACTGGAGAACTGTTTGTGACCTACCAATTCATGTATGGATGTTGAGAGTTGGACTATAAAGAAAGCTGAGTGCCAAAGAATTGATGCTTTAGAACTGTGGTGTTGGAGGACTCTTCAGAGTCCCTTGGACTGCAAGGAGACCCAACCAGTCCATCCTAATGGAAACCAGTCCTGAATATTCACTGGAAAGACTGATGCTGAAGCTCCAATACTTTGGCCATCTGATGCGAAGAACTGACTTAATTGGAAAAGACCTTGATGCTGGGAAAGATAGAAGGTAGGAGGAGAAGGGGGCGACAGAGGATGAGATGGTTTGATGGCATCACTGACTCAATGCACATGAGTTTGAATAAACTCCGGGAGTTGGCAATGGACAGGGAGGTCTGGTGTGCTGCAGTCCATGGGGTCGCAGAGTCAGATACTGAATGAGCGACTGAACTGAATTCATTTCCTCCTTTTGCCCATGGAGCCATTGCTACTGCCTCTAACAAGAGAAAAGGTTCTGCTTTTCTTTTAATATTGTCTGAACGATTTGTTATTTCTGGCTTGTATAACAGCTAGCTCCCTCTTAAAATACTCAAGGTTCTTCCTAGGAAAGCTGTTTAGATCCTGAGTCATCTTTGAGTCATGGATCAATTTGAAAATTCTGCCAAGAAACACAGACTCCAGACTTTGCATGCAGTTCCAGGGACATGTGTATCCCAGCTTAAGAACTGTCAGCCTTACAGAGAGAAACTAGCAGTGGGGTTTTCTTTCCATTCCACCAAATGAATTTTAGTTGATTGTAAAATGACTGTTACACTGCAAAGATCAGAATCTGGCCTCAAATATAGCTATGTAAGTATAGCTATGAAACACTGACTCTGTATTAAGCACTTAAAATGTGCTTAACAGTACTTGACATTACTGTTATAGTCAATCTCACTTTAATCTTTAAAGATAGCACAGGTGAAGGTACTCAGTTACTCAAGATTAAGTAACTTTTCCAGAGTGGCACTTTTTCAGTTACAAACCTGAACTAACTTTAATGCTATTATCTAACCACCACCTACTCCAGTTTTCCCACCTTGGAATGAAAAATTTACTTTCCACTTACAACAGTGACAAATTTTCAAGTAATGACATATATCGGATGATATCCAACATTAATTCTAACCACTCATCCTTCTAAAACTCAAATATACATTCTCAGTTATAGAATCAACATGGCCAATGTAGTAATTGAGATCATTCTTACCTAATATAGTACATCATAAGCTTCTTGAAAGCAGAAATGATGCATGCTTCACTATTCCTGCTCACACAGCACGTCTCAGACATAAGGAGAAGCTCAATGTCAAACATAATTTATTGGCTCCTCTCAGTTCTCAGTAAAGGATGACATAGCTTCCCAGATAAAACGTATGAGAACCCTTTTGTAACAATTTTAATAGGTCTGTTTTATTTGGTTTCTACTACATGTCATACATCCAGCTCATTAAAAAAGCAGCCATTTGTCCTTAAGCTTTACAATACATGACACTGAACAAGGTAACTTTCCTGCAAAGTTTGAAATGCTTGATTCAGTATTAAACATTACTTTCAATACAGTATGGGGTCTTTCCAAGGGTTGTACATCACTGGGCAGATTTGATCATTGGTTAGCTGTAATACTAGGATCCTTAAAAACATCTTTCTCAGAGTCTAGAAAATTCTTGGTTCCAATTAACCAACTAAAAAGTGCTACTCTTCATCAACTTTAAAAGCCTCACCTTCTTTTAATCAAAAATCCAAATTAACATGCCCATCTCTTGACTGCTAAAGGGCCATGCATGAATATGAATGCATATCTTGATGCCTGTTGACTGCATTTTAACAGGTGTTATCACTTTGATAAATTTCAGAAGTCTGATGTTTCTGTCACCTGATACATAATCTAGCCACCGAAAAAACTGGTTATCTTGAATATTCAATCTCATTTTCATGCCAACCAAATAAACCACAGAATAGCTAGTAATGAAAAGTATTCAAACATGGATAATTTTAGCAGCCACTTAAATGACATAGATGCTAGAGGCTAATGGGTAGGGGAGCATACTAACTTCCTATTTTAAAATTTTTTACAGAATTATATTGACAGTATTGTTTAGTACAAGATATTAGAAGCCAATTATTTTTAGTACATGTGATATTTCTAAGCACATGAGCTATGTCTAGGGGAGGAATACCTTAAGAAACATCACTCTAGTAAGGAAGTACTTTTCTCATAGGTTTGGACATGGAACCAGCACATCAGGGTAGATAAGTTTTGTTTTTCTTTTTTTAAGAAATGCTTAAAGAAACTCTAAGTCATATTTGATTGGTATTCTAATTTGCATGCTTGAATGCATTTTTTTTTAGTAATGAGGAGGGGACAAGAGAACAGAAGCTTTTAACATAGTAAGAATTAGCTATTATTTTTTAATTTGCTGTGGGTTATACACACAAATTAGGGCTTCCTTCATAGCTCAGTCAGTAAAGAATCTGCCTGCAGTTCAGGAGACCTGGGTTCGATTCCTGGGTCAGAAAGATCCCCTAGAGAAGGAAATGGCAACCCACTCCATTATTCTTGCCTGGAGAATACCACAGACAGAGGAGCCTGCCAGGCTACATCCATGGAGTCACAATGGTCGGACACGACTTAGTGACTAAACCACCATATACACAAATTCCTCAAGATGCTGAGGTTCAAGCTGAGTTCATCTAGGCTAGTTTATATTTTTTCTGCCTGACTCCTAACTCCAAAAGAAAAAGTGCTCAAGTAATTGCTGTTTCGTAAACAGTTTTTGCATTCAACTAAAATTTAAGAAATGTTAGAAAGATTTCTTATTCATTTCTGAGTAGACTTTTACCCTAATTCCTGAATACCCTCTTCCAATAACATAAGAGAAGACTACACATGGACATTACCAGGTGGTCAATACCGAAATCAGATTGATTATATTCTTTGCAGACAAATGTGGAGCTCTATACAGTCAGCAAAAACAAGATCGTGAGCTGACTGTGGCTCAGATCATGAGCTCCTTATTGCCAAATTCAGACTGAAATTGAAGAAAGTAGGGAAAACCATTACATCATTCAGTTATGACTTACATCAAATGGCCGATGATCATACAGTGGAAGTGATAAATAGATTTAAGGGACTAGATCTGATAGACTACCTGATGAACTATGGACGGAGGTTCGTGACATTGTACAGGAGACAAAGATAAAAGACTATCCCCAAGAAAAAGAAATGTAAAAAAGCAAAATGGCTGTCTGGGAAGGCCTTACAAATAGCTGTGAAAAGCAGCAAAGCGAAAAAGCAAAGGAGAAAAGGAAAGATATAACCATCTGAATACAGAGTTCCAAAGAATAGCAAGGAGAGATAAGAAAACCTTCCTCATGATCAATGCAAAGAAATAGAGGAAAACAACAGAATGGGAAAGACTAGAGATCTCTTCAAGAAAATTGAGATACCAAGGGAACATTTCATGCAAAGATGGGCTTGATAAAGGACAGAAATGGTATGGACCTAACTGAAGCAGAAGATATTAAGAGCTGGCAAGAATACACAGAACTATACAAAAAAGATCTTCACGACCCAGATAATCATGATGGTGTGATCACTCACCTAGAGCCAGACATCCTGGAATGTTAAGTCAAGTGGGCCTTAGGAAGCATCACTACAAAGCTAGTAGATGGAGGTGATGGAATTCCAGTTGAGCTATTTCAAATCCTAAAAGATGATGCTGTGAAAGTGCTGCACTTAGTATGCCAGCAAATTTGGAAAACTCAGCAGTGGCCACAGGACTGGAAAAGGTCAGTTTTCATTCCAATCCCAAAGAAAGGTAATGCCAAAGAAGGCTCAAACTACCGCACAATTGCACTCATTTCACATGCTAGTAAAGTAATGCTCAAAATTCTCCAAGCCAGGCTTCAGCAATACATGAACCGTGAACTTCCTGATGTTCAAGCTGGTTTTAGAAAAGGCAGAGTTTGGGAACACATGTAAGAATTAAAGATTTTAAAATTTAATAAAAAAATAAAATAAAATAAAATAAAAAAAAAGAAAAGGCAGAGGAACCAGAGATCAAATTGCCAACATCCGCTGGATCATCAAAAAAGCAAGAGAGTTCCAGAAAAACATCTATTTCTGCTTTATTGACTATGCCAAAGCCTTTGACTGTGTGGGTCACAATCAACTGTGGAAAATTCTGAAACAGATGGGAATACCAGACCACCTGACCTGCCTCTTGAGAAACCTATATGCAGGTCAGGAAGCAACAGTTAGAACTGGACATGGAACAACAGACTGGTTTCAAATAGGAAAAGGAGTACGTCATGGCTGTATATTGTCACCCTGCTTATTTAACTTATATGCAGCTTATTAAACTACATCATGAGAAACTCTGGGTTGGAGGAAGCACAAACTGGAATCAAGATTGCTGGGAGAAATATCAATAACCTCAGATATGCAGATGACCCTACCCTCGTGGCAGAAAGTAAAGAACTGAAGAACCTCTTGATGACAGTGAAAGAGGAGAGTGAAAAAGTTGGCTTAAAGCTCAGTATTCAGAAAACTAAGATCATGGGATCTGGTCCCATCACTTCACGGCAAATGATGGGGAAACAGTGGCTGACTTTATTTTTCTGGGCTCCAAAATTGCTGCAGACGGTGATTTCAGTCATGAAATTAAAAGACGCTTACTCCTTGGAAGGAGTTATGACCAACCTAGACAGCATATTAAGTAGAGCCGTTACTTTGCCAACAAAGGTCTGTCTAGTCAAGGCTTTGGCTTTCCCAGTCGTCATGCATGGATGTGAAAGTTGGACTATAAAGAAAGCTGAGTGCCAAAGAATTGATGCTTTTGAACTGTGGTTTTGGGGAAGACTCTTGAGAGTTCCTTGGACTGCAAGGACATCCAACCAGTCCATCCTAAAGGAGCTCAGTCATAGTGTTCATTGGTAAGACTACTGTTGAAGCTGAAAGTCCAATACTTTGGCCACTTGATGCAAAGAACTGACTCACTGGAGAAGACTGAAGGCAGAAGGGGCCAACAGAGAATGAGATGGTTGGATGGCATCACCGACTCAACGGACATGGGTTTGGGTGGACTCTGGGAGTTCGTGATGAACAGGGAGGCCTGGCGTGCTGAGATTCATGGAGTCCCAAAGAGTCGGGCATGACTGAGTGACTGAAGTGAACTGATGCTGAAGCTCCAGTACTTTGGACACCTGACGCGAAGAACAGGCTCATCGGAAAAGACCCTGATGTTGGGAAAGTTTGAGGGCAGAAGGGGCTGACAGAGGATGAGATGGTTGGATGGCATCACCCACTCAACGGAGATGAATTTGAGTCAACTCTGGGAGTTGGGATGGACAGGGAGGCCTGGCATGCTGTGGTCTAGTGTCACAAAGAGTCGGACATAACTGAGCGACTCAACTGAATTCATGAACAGCCTTGGTGTGTTATTGATGGTTTCATATATGTAATTTGAGGTTATGTGGTGACTATTTCAATCAAAACTGTCAGCAAAAAATATACTCAAACCAGACTGTTAACCAACTAGAAAGTAACATATACCTTCTGTCATCTTGCTGCTTACTTAAGTATCACGGGTGAAGTACAATCACAAGTCAGTACCTATCCCAGAAAGGAAAGAGTCCTTAGTTGTAAACAAAATGCCACAAACTGGTTTTACTTCTAGAACAGAAATGCACCCTAGGGAAAAACACAAAATAATGCTCTTTGCTTTCATATGAATTAAAAACCAGAGTTTGTGTGTGAAAATAGTAATAAGCATTAAACAGCACTTCTGTATTGTTGTATATGCACATTTGCTTTAAAGCAGACTGGACAAACATAAGAAACTGTTTTATCAAATTTCAAATTACTTGTTAACACACTGCTTTGCCCATGGAAACCTTTCTATCTAATTTAAGGCTATATAATCTTACTGCTGATCAATCAGAAACCACACCCATCATTCCCTCCAATATTATAAGCTAAATTTATGAACAAAATTCACTGTAACTTTGCCTTCAAATGTTTAAGCAAATGAGTCAAATTAAGTCTCTGTACACAAACATTTACATGACACAGAGGAGATAAACTTTCCAAGTTATGACAGTGACCTAAAACTTATCTTTGGAACGGGGCATATGCAACAAGATGAAAGCTGCTTTGCTTCTCAATGTGTATCAATGAATTCAAACCCTGTGAATATATTACCAATTCAAAAAATACAATCATAACTAATATGCTTAATATGCTGTTATATTACTTAGTAGACTTTTGCCCACTATTAGCAAAGAATTTGATTTAATGCGACTGAAAAGAATGATTCTCATCACTTAAAACTGAAAGTTACAGATCTTTACCTTTTCATTATACAACTTAATGTAACTAATCCTGTTATCAAAAAATTTTCTAGGGCTTCCCTGGTGGTCCAGTGGTTAACAACCCGCCTGCCAATGCAAAGGACAAAGGTTCAATCCCCGGTCTGGGAAGACCCCACATGCCAAAGGGCAACTAAACCTGTGCACCACAACTGCTGACGCCAGGGCAACACGCACTGAGAGCCTGTGCTCTGCAAGGAGAAAAGCCACCGCAGTGAGAAGCTGGGCACCACAAGAGAGTAGCCCCCAGGCCAGCGCAACTAGACAAAGCCTCGAGGCAAGGAACACCTAGTGCAGCCCCCAAATAACCAAATAAAGAAAATTAAAAAAAAAAATTTCTATGTTCTAGAAATCATTACGCTAGGATATTAAAATTAGTAATAGCCTGAGAACAAACTACAGATTGCAAGACACATCTGATAAAGAACTGTTATCCAAGATACAGAAAGAACTCTTAAAAAACTCAGTAGGAAAACAAACTACTGGGCCAAAGAGCTTATTAGACACCACATCAAAGATACACAAACAGATTGCAAATTAATACTAAAGATTCATCAAGTTACCATGATGAGATTTAACCGCACGCCTATTTGAATAGCCAAAACCTGGAACACTGATATCAAATACTGGTGAAGATGTGGAATAGAAACTCTTTCAATGCTGTAAAAATGCAAAATTGTACAACCATTTTGGACAAATTTGATGATTTCTTACAAAACCAAATATATATTCTTACATATTACCTACCCAAGAGTTGAAAACTTAATTCCACACAAATCTGCTAATGTTTCTAACAGCTTTATTCATAACCACCCAAATTTGCAAGCAACCAAGATATCCTTCAGTAGGTGTACGGAATAAACTGTGGCACATCCAGAAAATGGATTATTCAAGAGTAAAAAAAATGAACTGTCAAGCCATGAAAAGGCATGAAGAAAACTTAAGTGATTACTAACTGTAAGAAGCCAATCTGAGAAGGTTGCATATGTACTGCACAATTCCACATGTAACATTTTGGAAAAGGAAAAATTATAGCAGCAGTAAAAAGGTCAGTAGTTGGCAGTTGTATATGATGATGGATTTATCACTATAGATTTGTGCAAACTCACAGAAAACACCAATGGTTGACTATAATTTATGGACTTTGTTAATACAGGCTCATCAACTTTAACAAAATGTTATCACTCTAGTGGTCGACGTTGGTAATACAGCAACATATGTGGTGTGGATGAAGAGGGTGCATGGGAAATCTCTGCACTTCTTTCTCAACTTTGCTGTGAACCTAAAATTAAGTCCTTAAAAAATTTAATACAGAACATCAAGTGCCAGGTTTTTTTTTATCATTACTTACAGATGAAGAAGCCTAGTTTTAGGGTCCATTATCTTAACTAGGAAGTCACTTCACCTATATTGCAGTTTTTTCCTTTGTAATTTCATGCTGTGGAAAAACCACTTCTGCTCAAACCATAGGCCTTAGTTTTGCACATAAAGCCCACTGAAAAAGAGCTATGATAAAGAAACTATCCCTAGGCCATATAGGTAATTCATATCACTGTCAAAACATGTCTGGGGTGGGGACGTACAAAGTCCAAGGAGAAATGTGGTATTAGCCTTGAAATGCTTTATGTCAGTGTGCATTTCAAAGTTAAAGCCCATTTATATATAATCTAGCCTGAGAAACTTTCAGGTTTGAATACAGGAGTCCTGGTACATTTGAATCTTCCTAGTTGCCTTACACACTTTGATCCCTTCTCCCCAACTGATGCTCCTGACAAATCAAGTCCTTAAGTCAGGTTATGTCCTAAATTAATATTTTGCATAAGACATGATTATGGAAACATTACCATAATCTCATGCTACTTACTTCAAAGACCATTACAGACAAGTGAAGCCCAAGAATCCATCATCTTCCCATCTGTCTTCTTTGCCCCCAATATACCCCTTGGATTTCAAAACCTGAAGATTTAAAAACTTATCAAGCAAATGTTTACATAGGTAACACTGAAGGAAAACAAAGTCTTAAACTTTGAATAAAAATTGTCTTCTAACACAACTTTTAGCTCAACTGTGATTCAGTATCCTTCATAATTTGAGACACTATGCTTATCTCATACTTCAATAGTATACATATCCCCTCACCTGAAGCAAAAGTAGCAGCAAAGAACTGTGACAGGTGGTAGCGAATCATCATGGTAAGTACTGAATATTTCCATTTTCAACTCCATCGAGATGTAATGGTTCTGCTTTTTGGCTTCAGCTATTGCACTGGCCAAGTCAACATGGCACTGTTAGCTCTTGTTATTATCTCACATGACACCTGCAAAGACCAAGCCCACGGGACCATCTTAACATCAGAATCAAACCCCAAATAAAACTATGCCAGTTGCTGTAAACCAGTTGTAATGCCTAAAGTGCCATTTATAAAGCAAAAAAGAGAAAAGGGAGATAGGATGGAATAACTGACCTAAATTCTAACAGTTTTGATCCTAAGTGCCGATTCATAATAGTTTTTAACACTCATCTCATGGTTCTCATGTGAATGTCTAGGAATGGAAATAAAAAAAATATAGCCATGCAAAGTCTATAAGCATGACTAAAGTTCAATATCAAACATTTCCTAATTATCCCCGTTTAGAATATATAACTATGGCTTAAAAACCCAATAAACAAGTGGAAAGTCTCCCTCTGTACATGGCTTTTATTATTTACATAATACAATATAGCATCAATGCTGAATAGCATGATTATGTGCAATACATAAATATGTACTATCTGTACACATCTGCAAATCTAACTTTAGAACTAAGGTACATAAAATTGAAAGCAAAACTGAATGCCTTAAGAATAAAAGTAAAAACTAAGACTGAACACTGCAATAAATCAGAAGTAGTGCCTCGTGTACATACTTAAAACTATTTACAGATGAAAACAGGCATTACCACGACACTAATCTAACTATACTCATTTATATATAAAAAACACAAGTTTCATACATCACAAAAAACCTTCCATTATAACACAGAAGTGATATTACCAGACAAGCATCAGTGAAGTATACTGCCTCTTCTAGTTGTTATTGTACAATGCTGTAGATAATGCAGCCCATGCAATACACCCAAGAACACTAGAGTCCTACACCCAAGTACAATTAATATAAAGCAGCCCTCTGCAAGTGGTGCTGGATACCACTAAGAAGTCTACTGCAGCCATGTTGGTTATGATTTTCCATGCAGAAGGGTACAGTTACATTAAGAACTGAAGTCTTTAAAAAAGCTTTAAACATTCTTTCTTGAACCAAAACATTCAACAAAATATGCACATGAAAAATTAACTATTCAGATACCTTTGCAAACTTAAAATTCAGATGCATGTTACTCCATAGAGCTGCTGTGTGTGATAACCAAACGTAGTTTTAATTTCTTCTTGTAAATAAATTAATCCTAGTGCAGTTTTGTTCTACACATTTTTAGCAATGAGAGTAATGCAGACACTGTCTGGTGCAGGCCAGCATAGTAAGCTTCAAAGATAGCTCAAGACCCTGTTGGCTTGATGCATTTTACTCTTTAACCAGTTAAACAATGTGTACCTTTCACAGAATGTCTTGACAGTTTTTAGAACACCAATTAACCAGGCTTACATATGGCACCAAACACTGGTTTCATGGAAAGGTCTGATTCTTTTTATAGCTTTCCTCCTGCTTCCAAGGAACATGTGGAAATTAACAGGGTGAAGTTTAACTATGGTAGAAGTAGACTGCCAGTCCTTTTCTGGTGTACCATTTCTTTAAAAAAATACAGGCACATAACACTAGCCAAAGATTATACCTTGATTACATTTCCAAAGGCAGATATGCTGCAAACATGCAGAAAGGTATTTCACTTATTTTGTTTGGCACGAAGGAACTAAATTTTGTCCTTATTATCTGTGTATTTCAATTTGCTGTGCAGATTTTCATCCAATTTTATTCAGGGGAGGGCATATACATTTTGTAGGGCTGTATCTATCCAATTCTGCCTGTAACAAACACCCAAACATCCTAAAATATCAATTATAAGACAGACAAGTGTAAAGTAAAACTCTGGAGAACATCAAAGGAAAATGGCCATGCATCTGCTCTTTAATGTTTTCCTACGGTATATTAAAATAAAAACAAATTATCAGTCTCTTCACAAGTAGTAATTTATATTCTCTGAATTTTTTCAGCCACAACAACTGGATTCTCTTTTCTGATTTTTGCTGCAGCTTCTGCTTTGTAATCATATGGACAGTTGTGCTTGTCAGAGTAACGGTGAAGTCCACAAAATAAATTTCCACATCGGCAGTCAAACCCTGTACATATAAAGAGAAGCAGAGTTATTTAGGAACTTAAAGCAATTAGAAGAAACAAAGCACACGTCAATATAGGAAAGGAACCAGATTTTCATGACTCTCTGTAATATTAAACCAATTGTCATTTTAAATTGTGAAAAGTGTTTTCAACCTCTTCTGACATGGTGAGAAATACAAGTAACTATCTTCCATAAACTCTGGTCGATATCAAACACAGTAGAAAAATCACAAAGCTCTGGAGTCAGACTGAACCGGATTTAAATTCTAGTCCTACTGTATACTGACTAATAATGTTTCTGCACGTGAAAACTAGAAGACAACCACATACAGTTCTGAGATTTAAACAATTAAAAAGTATCCAAAACATTCTGTGTCTGACTCAAAGCAGGTGATTACTGTTTAGTTCAACTACCTCTCCCCTAGAAGAACAAAGGAAAAAGTCAAAAGAGATGAAATTTTTACTAATCCTATAAAGGAAAATAATTCAGAAGGCCTGAAGTCAGGAAAGGGTTTCCTAGGATTAGAGAGACCAATGGAAAGCAAACTCAACTTCTGCTCACTGTCCCCTTTCCAGTCTACTGTGGAAACTTCCTGTTCTTGAGAGTTGGGTGTTTTATGTTTAAGACTAATTTTGAACTGTGGTCTTGGAGGACTCTTCAGAGTCCCTTGGACTGCAAGGAGATCCAACTGGTCCATTCTTAAGTTCAGCCCTGGGATTTCTTTGGAAGGAATGATGCTAAAGCTCAAACTCCAGTACTTTGGCCACCTCATGCCAAGAGTTGACTCACTGGAAAAGACTCTGATGCTGGGAGGGATTGGGGGTAGGAGGAGAAGGGGACGACAGAGGATGAGATGGCTGGATGGCATCACTGACTCGATGGACATGAGTCTGAGTGAACTCCGGAGTTGGTGATGTACAGGGAGTCCTGGCATGCTGTGACTCATGGGGTCACGAAGAGTCAGACACAACTGAGCGACTGAACTGAACTGAATTCCATAGGGAGTAACCAGGAGCTGTTGAATACCTGTAAGGCCAACTTTCTTTCTGCACATGAAACACCTGTTCTTCTTTGGTTTGGGCAACTCAGGAGCTTTTTCTTCACTTTGAGAAGTACTGGGCTGAGAAACTGAAGGACTGGGCTGAGTGACAACTGAAAAAACAAGGGTAAAAATTAGAAGTTTGTCAACTGTTTGGCTGACAATTATCTAGTAAGTCAAAAACAGTAAGACTCTTCATGAAAATGTTTAAACTGGTCTTGAAAGAAAACATATAACATGTATTTAAAATAGAATCTTTTACTTTTTTATCACTCCACTTAAATTCCATTAAACTCACTTTAGGACTGGGAAACAAAATCCTAATTCTAGGTTTTAAAGACCTGAGAGATGTGGTCATCTGCTTAGTTTCCACACTGCAAATACCTAAATGCAATCTTCTTAATTAGGGCAGATTCAAATTCATTACTACTCAGTAAATAAGGCTGCCAACTTCTGAGGTACTTAGCTATAAAGTCATTTTGTTTTTATACTGAAAAGTTAAAAGAAAAACTGTAGATAAACCCAGTAAATTTTGACAAGTAAAACCCAAATCATTAACCTCTAGCTCAGACTCTAAAATTTCACAATTATTGTATCATTTTAAGAAGTCCTTTATATTGTCTTATGCAGGAAACATGGAAGTCTTTAAAAAAAAAGAAAAAAACCTTCTTTTGAAGATTAGCAAACACTGTCTTTAGGACAATATACCTGTGAAGCTTAAGGATTCCATAGGCAAAACAAGAATTTTTACAGCATAGCTTTAACTTACTTCGTGATACTTAATGAGAGATATGACCTACTTTTAAAAGTCCGTTTCTCCAGATAAAAGGGATCTAAGTTTTAAGTTCACTCAAGACATCAACAGAATTTGTCAATATAAAGATAAAATTGCAGATAACTGTGAGTTCATATTACCTCCAGGTTATTTAAAACAAAATTTAATTCTACCTTTATAAAATTAATATTAATCCAAATCCCAAGAACAGAAAATTGATGCATAAAATACTAGAATTACTGCCTAAAGAATAGGCCAGCATTAATACTATCAGCATAAATCCAAACTCTATAGCAAACCAACTGGTTTAATAACAACTTACTGAAATTCTCTCCAAATTTAGAATTCATTTACATTAGTGATATATCCAATGAAATTAACAGTATAATATTAGACCACTGGTAATATTCTAGCTATTACTTATTCCTAACAATCTACCATGGCAACCCTAATGTATTTTTGTGATGGTATAATGGAAGGACAGTCTGTGGAATAGTCTAGGGGAGGTGACAGCCATTTTCCTGGCTACACCTGAAAACTGGACAGTGGTTCTTAAAACATACACAAGACTTTGGTGGGGGTGCGAGTAGTTAAGGAAAGAAAAATGATACAGAACAGTCAGAGCAGCAAAGTGCATTCAGGTGAAGAAATAATAAATGCACAGAAATAGTGACAGATCTAATCCAAAAGAGTACTGTTTCAAGATTTTGTTTTTTTAAAAAACAGAAACAGATGAAACGGGACAACACTAATTTGGTCAGTTTTTCATCATAAGGATGGAACTTTAAAATACCAAATATGGAATCAACCACCCAACATAAAAATTTTCACCTTAGCTTTATCAATCAAGAATTATATGGTTCACATAAACTTGGCTATGTAACATTAGCAAAAGCAAGCTTCCAAAGCAGATTACATATCCAACGCTTTTTTCTCACTAAAGGTTTTAACACTGTGTCCCAGTCAACACTATACCAGGAAATAATAAATTGATCAAATCAACTGTGTGCACCACCACAGAGTATACAAATCACCGTTCCAGGGTCTAGCAATGAAAAGTAAAAAAGTCGACCTGACAACAGAGCACAACCAGAAGTGCTTTCTTTAATGTTAAGTTCAGCATAGACTCAGTCACTATTTAATGAAAACCAAAATGCCATTCCACACTGAGTTTTAAACTCCCATAGGGATCCCACACTTCAACTTGAAAGCTTCAGTGTTCAATATGTTCTTTTGTCTGAGTATTTCCTGCAGTATTGACAATATCCAAGACTAAAGAGTTAACACTTTTGATTATTTTTTCTCCATGGCTTTGCAATTCAAATTTCTTCTGTTCATGAACAATACCTTTCTTCTTTAATGTTTAGATACTTCTAAAATGTAGTGGTAACCTACCTTTTAAATTCATTAAATTCTTGACATTTCCAGCCTTCACATGATAAAGTTTGCTGATTTATAGGTGCAAAGGTAACGGGGGATGGGCAGAGAAGAGATAAAGAATCAGATAAAAAGCATACCTGGCTCTGACACCTCTGTTTTCGGGGTAGTTACTTTGTCCTCTCTTGAAATGCTCATTTCTGTCATTTGCTGAGTTACAGGCAAGGCAGCCACAGGCATATTTCTATATGAGTTCAAGGAAACATTTTTTAAGATGTTAAGGGTACTTCTTGGTGAGATAGTAGTTGTCAGTTCAACATATATATGTAGCATGATCCAATGGAGCTAAATACTCTAAAAAGGATGCCCAGCACAAATGTCTGAGAATAAGGAGAGCGATCTGATAAATGGCTCATCAATTCAAGCCTGCATATTTGTATAGGTTACAGTGTTCCATCAGAGCCAACTAGAAATATTAAGCTGTGCCTGTAATTTAAGGGCAAAAGAGACAACTTTGCCAGAATGCCTTATGTAGCAGCACAATAATCTGTAGGGCCTCATTCTCTATAATCTTCACACCTCAATTACAAGAAAAAGCACAGCATTCTCAACACAGTATCCTTTAGGCTACTCAGCAGCAGTGCTTTATTATACACATCTTTACTCAATGACCCACAAGATCATATATTAAAGGACACTGGAATCCCCAATTGTGCAACACATGTAGGTATCTAATATATTAACATCCTTATTATAATGTAATATATATGTTGTAACACACCATTATTATTTATTAACATTCATAATTATGTCAGTCATCTTTATTTCCTCCATGCATTATAAATACTCAGGAATGTTTAATTGTACCTTGATTTTTCAGATGTGCTGCCAGCAGCACCTTCACAGTTGTTTAAACTAGCGTCTGCTCTTTGTACAGATGCAGAATCTGAGGTAGGACTATTGGAACCACTAGCTGTCCCTGTTTAAAAAAAGGACTGGTAAGAAATGAAGCAACAGTAGAAACACTCATTATCAAAACTATTAATAAGTAACAAATACTTGCATTTAATTAGGTTAGTGACTTAAGCACTTTTTCACTGTGCCGCAGAATCTTACACTTAAGTGATATCCAAACAAAAAATATAAATAAAGTCATAGCCAATAAAACCTCAAAAAGGGAAAAGAAAAAGCTAGAAGATGCTTGTAGATGTCACTCATTCCTCATACAGTCTTTCCAAGAACTTGGTTGTTGCTTGAAGTTTCAAGCTTTTCTCAGGTCTTCTCTCCTTGGACTTTCAGCAATGATTCTCAGTCTGAGGCCCCAATTCTTGGTTGTATATTTTGCAGCCACCAGTTCTTCAAATGTGTTATTTCTTGGAAACAACTTACCCATTGGGCTCATTCTGCCACTATTCTGCTGCCTCTGAAGATGTTCTTTGTAGCAAACAGAACACATTCCATTTGTCCTAGGATTTCCATAAAAGCCACATCCTGTACTACACAGCATGGGCCCTGGGGTCTGGTTAGTCTCCTGTGCCATTTTTCTGCTACAAACAGAACAAAATAAAAATTTTAGAAACCAGAATTTAGTGGGAAAAAAAAAAAGAAAACCCACACAATCACTAAATTAGTACCATAGTCATCGTTTATCTTTGTCATTTCTAATCACTGCGTTTGTCTCTAACAAAGGCCTAAATTGTGTTATTAATCTTTAAAATTGGCTAAATTATGAATGTTTTGTTGCCTTTATAAAAGTACGTGAAAGGAACTGTTTTAGCTTGATAAACAATCATCTATCATGACTTTACATTTTTAGGACAAAAAATTCTACCATTAAACATTAAAATTTCACCTGTCACTGTTTAATTCCTGAAAAGGTCACCCTTCCATTGTTTAATTCTTTATAAACACAAAATTATGTTTAAATCAATTTTTCTAACTGGTATCACTTTTTGTTCTACACTACAGGCAGATCCTTTCAAATCATCAAAATTAACTGACTCTTCATAGCTACTAGTGGTTCTTTAAACTAGTAGTATATGGAAGCAGCTCTAAAGGTTTCTTAAAACACCTGAACATACTGGGCCCTTGTAATTAATTCAATTCTGCTGCAGGGCAGAGCATGGGTACTCTTAAAATGCTTCAACACCTGAAGCATATAGGACACTGAAAAGAGAGCTGGTAGATCATCTAGCTCTTCCTGTTGCCCTAGCACCAAACAGTGAAGCTCTTAAAGAATTCAGAGGTCAGTTGCCTAAGAAATTTCTTTTGTTCTACATTTG
Organism: Capricornis sumatraensis; assembly: GCF_032405125.1. Classification (NCBI taxonomy): domain Eukaryota; kingdom Metazoa; phylum Chordata; class Mammalia; order Artiodactyla; family Bovidae; genus Capricornis; species Capricornis sumatraensis. The sequence continues at coordinate 56,705,919 of NC_091074.1, forward strand.
ACATGTGAAATCTGGGTCTAAGTATACTTTAAAGCCAGTGCCTAGAAACCTGCAAAGCACAAATTATCAGCCACAGATTTCTTAACCAACAGCTCTATTAAAACTTATAACAAGCGTTTGTCTTCCTCATGCCAGAAAATAATGAAACTTTTCCAAACTCAATTTCAAGATAGCAAAGTAAAGCAATATACACAATCTTTAATAATGGTTAATATTCAATGCTAGGTTACCAAAAAGAACTTAATATAACCTTGCTATTCCAGAAGCCTTCTTAAAATTAACACAAATACAGTAATGTTTTGCTAAATTTAGTAAAATTTGCTGAGTTAACAGAACATAAATATTTAAGAAAAAAATTTTAAAACCCTGGAAGGTTTCCTTGTCACCTAAAATTGTGTATGAATGTACAGAAAGCATATTTGGGCATTTTATCAAAGGGAGATTGTGTGTAATAATTGTGTGTAATAATTCTGTGTACCTAAATGTTAACAATAGAGGTGACTTACAAGTTATGAACATTTCAGGTGCATATAGCAAAGTACTTCCAACTAGAGCTTGTTACTTCCTAGAATTTCATGTTGCTTTTTTCCAACCAGCACAAACTAAGATACTCTCTTTAGGGAGTTATCATAAAGTATTAACAAGTACTAACCAAAATTTCACAAAGGAAGAGGACTAACCAAATTTGATGTGTCCTGAATCCTGACAATTATTCTCCCAACCATTTAAATGATAGTAATCTTTCCCTTTGTGAGCAAAAAGACGTATTTCAAGCTTGAAAATATTTCAAGCCAATGAAGCTTGCATGGAAATTGACCAATATTTGCAACTTACTTCAGACAACAGTACTAATTTAGTTAACACTATCTCTTTAAATAGTAAGTGGAATTCAGCTGACTCATTTTGGAGCCGGGTAGTGTAAACATTTCAACATTACTTAGGAAGTTTATTGATAAACACTTTCAGCTGAGTTTTTTAAGAGTTTGAGTATAATGTGCAAAAAAAATGCATTGTGCATTTATTTGCATGTCCACCATGCAAAATATGTGAATCTTTGCCCTATGCAAAAAGGAGGGCCACTCCTGGAAGTCCTCTTAAGAATTATGCTTAGCTTACCTGCTATATTAACTTTTGCTATCATCTGTCAAGTGGCTTAAAGAGTATACTGGCCTAAAAGTCAACTTACAGTAATATTAACCTGATTCTAAAAATCTTTTGTTTGTATAAATGCGGGTGGGGATCTTAACCTAATGATTTCACATGCAAAGTATTCCAACTTTCTTCAGAAAAACACATCTACCTTCAATTTACCATAAATAGCCTCCAAACTGAGACACAGGAGATAACAGGGTATTAGCCTTACACATGGCATCTCATCTTGTAGACTTTTCTCCCCCTAGAAAGGCAGCTTTTAAATGCCATCACAAGTGCACAGCTTGCCTTAATATTTCTCAGAAGCTTAGATCACATGGGCGGGCGCTTCAGCCTGTCACAAGGCTGCAATGTGACAGGCTGAGCTGGATGGAGGCTCTCACATAAAGCCTAGTCAACAGGGGCCTCTGAAATCAGCTTCTATTTATATCTCAGAGGCTGCCAACTCCTACACAACCCCAAGAACTAAAGATGCAGCACTTGTATATCTAATACAAGCAAACAACAAAAAGATGCCATTAGGGTTGTTAGTTTTTTCTGAGGTAGGGAAGGAGAACAATCTCAAATCAGAAATGCAAGCATCACCAAAAACTCAGACACAACGGTCAGAGTTGTTTTATAAAACCCAAGCACAACGAAGAGAGCACAAAGATAGAAACAACCCTCCTGTTTAGTGGCAGTTTTTAGGTGGGTGTGGGGAATAAGTTGCCCTATTTGTATAAGTTTACCTATTTGTATTTTAGAAAAAAATACAATACCATTATTACTTAGCATCTTTAATAAAGTTGTTAGAAACCTGAGCATTCATTGTGTCAGCTCTATCAAATATAGGATGAACTGTACCTGTGTGTATATATACTTTACAGTTTGCGGCCTCCTCTAATTCATAGCTAAAAACCAAAACCCCAAAAGACAGAAGCATGTAACTGAACAATTCTCCAGCCTCAAACATAAATAAAAAAGGCTTTTACAACTATGTGAATTTAGTTCTCTCAGGTGCACAAGACGTTAAGAATGGTCACCTTACCCGGAGTTGAGACTGGAGTTCTAGTCTCTAATCTACCTCTAACTAAGCCAGTGACCTTGGGCAAGCCCTTACTCTCCAGATCTTCGTTCCCTCTTGCCAAATGGAGAAGATTACTGTGATTTTAAAGGCTCCTTTTCAGGCTTAATACAGAGCCTGAGAGAGAGAGAGAAAATAGGGACGATTAAAACATCTCTAGAGGGGGACATTTTTAGAAGAAAACTTGAAAAAATAAAATTTCAGTATTTTCACCAATTCAGTTCTGAATCCCTACTTTAAAAATAAGGAGTAAAATATTCATTTAATTTTTTAAGAAAGTCTGTAAATCACCCAAAGGCCAAGTTAAAGAACAGCGGCTCTATGACCTATATACTACTACTGTGTCTTAGACCAGATTAATAGGAAACATTTAGTCAATAAAGATAACCCTGGTCTTTCACAGATCCACGGAGTGCGTGCAAAGAAAGCAAAAAATTTCACGTTCATCAGCCTAAATGCACGAAACAAAGGGGAAGGTGCTCCATTTCCTTCATGAAAAGGATCTCCGGCGAGAAATGCAGCAACCTCGGTAAAACCGAACCACCACGGATAAGTCCCTATCGCCCAACGTTCCAGGAAATTTTAAAACAAGTTCGAATCCCACTGGTCCTCCACCCTTACCCCCATGCCCTTCCAAGCAGAGGCCTCGTTCAGGAAAGCCCAGCAGGGCCTTCTCCAAAAACCACTGAGTCATGCAGAACAGCAGTTCCGTAGGCCAAGCAGGCCTCTCACCCTGCCGGTCCCTCGCCGACCCCCGGCCCCGAAAGGGTCGGAGGAGGAGGCGGAGAAGGGGGGTGCGGCGGGCAAGGGGTTGGGGGCGCGGCCGTCGCCACCGCCTCTTTGTCTTTCCCGGTTCGGCGGCCCAGGCGGGACGCCACCGCAGAAGGCGGCCGGGATGGATTTGAGCGAGGCCCGGAACTCGAATCTCCCAGAGGCCGCACGCCGGGCATTTTTTCTCCGACCGTGAGTGTGCGAGCGAGTCCGGGACACAGGGAACCGGCCTCCGGTCACGACGACAGGATGCCGCCTCCGTCTTTGTGCTTCCTGAGCTGGTAGGCGGGCTCCCCTCCCCCTGACGCCGCCATCCGTGGGCCGCTCGGGCTTCGCCGGCTCGCGGCGCCTAGTCCCCCACTCCCACCCACGGCCCGGCACCAGCAGCCGGGCGCCTTCCCCTAGCCCCGTGCTACTTACTCTTCGACTGCGGGAGCCGGGCTCTCGCACGACGCCGGCGAAGTGGGGACCGGGCCGAGCCCTCTGGGAGGGGCGAGCCGGAAGCCCTAGAGCCGCCGCCGCGGGCTGGAGCCGCAGGCGGAGGTGGCGCCGCCGCCGCCGCGGGGTCCTCCTTTGTTCCCGCAGCAGCCCCGAGCGTGGCCGGGACACGCCGGAGCTCGGGAAGTGGGGGGAGGGCAGCGATGGGGGAAGCGGCGGAGGAGGAGGGGGCGGAGGGAATAGAACAGAAGGCCGCAGCGGCTAAGGCTGCTCGCTGCGCTCGCCCGTCGTCGCTTCACACCTCCACCGGCCGCGAGTTTGGCTGACTCCAAGCACGAGCGGGGCACGCGCAGCTAAGCCCGGGGACCGCAAGGGGCCGCGAATTGCGCTCTCTGTCGCTTCGCTACCGCCGGGGAAGCTGTGCAGCTCCCAGAACGACGAGCCCCAAACGGTGATGCAGGCAGGTCCGCGCTCCGGCCGACTGAGGCGTTCTCTCCGCCCCGCGATGGAAAGAGAGAGGGGGCGGGGCCTGTGCGTCAGCGAAAACCCCGACGGCGGCGGCGGCGGCGGGGAGCGCCTTGACGTCACGTGCCCGACGCTGCGCCTCTGCCTTCAGTCACCCGGCCGGGGAGGCGGGGCTGAGCCTGACCGCGTTGCTGTTGCGCGGAGCCTAGTTACTGGCCCGGCTGCCGGCTCCAGGGTGGAGCTGGAAAGAAATAGTCCTGTGGAGGATGCGTTTCTATTTTTAGCCCGATTGTCCGCCCTAAGCTTTTTGCCTTCCGATTTTCTCAGTCAAGCCCGCTTTTCGCCCTCTGAGTTCTTACTCTTTGTCTAGCGTCTTTGGCAGACATTTCCCTTTCTTCCTTATTCTTCCTCCTCACCCACCCATCCAGAACGAGTTCAAAGGATTTGGTTCGAGATGAGAAAATAGACCGCTCTTTGCTTCTGGGTCTTCCCGCCTGTTTATGAAGCTCCCAAGTCCAGTTCCCTCACACCCCTTTCGATTCTAAAGTCCAACCTGAGCATTGCCCTGATGCTACCGGGAAGGAGTGGGGCAAGGCGGCGCTCGCTCGCTTCCTCGCTCGCCCAAGGTCACGGGTGGTTGTGCAGAGTCAGGAAGGGCTCGCCGGACTGGCTGCCAGCCCTCGGCCCTGGCGTCACGGTTCTGAACAAACTGTTTTGGCCAGCATGTAAAATCCCTGGAAATCGTCTATTCCAGCAAAGCCTCGTGAACTGGGAAAGCACCAAATGTTCTACTCTAGAAATGAAGCTAAGGGACAAACAAGCTAGACCTGAGGGAGAGATCAATAAGGAGACACTGTAAGAGGAAGTTCAAGAGGGGGCAATTCAGAAATGAGGCACATGCTCCGACTAGTTTGAAAGGGCGAGTTAACCAAAAACACTGAGAACCTTTTCAAAGCACCAACAAAAACCCCATTTGCAGCTGGCCTCGCCAGGTGACTTTTGTTCAACTCAAAAAACAAACTTAGGAAGACAGAAAGGACTTATGAAATTTCCTGGTGAATAATAGCCTGATGGTGATTGCAGCCATAAAATTAAAAGACGCTTACTCCTTGGAAGGAAAGTTATGACCAACCTAGACAGCATGTTAAAAAGCAGAGACGTTACTTTGTCAACAAAGGTCCATCTAGTCAACGCTATGGTTTTTCCAGTATGAATGTGAGATTTGGGCTATAGAGAAGGCTGAGCTCCGCAGAATTGATGCTTTTGAACTGTGGTGTTGGAGAAGACTCTTGAGAGTCTCTTGGACTGCAAAGAGATCCAACCAGTCCATACTGAAGGAGATCAGTCCTGGGTGTTCATTGGAAGGACTGATGTTGAAGCTGAAGCTCCAGAACTTTGGCCACCTGATACGAAGAGCTGACTCATTTGAAAAGACCCCGATGCTGGGAAAGATTGAGAGCAGGAGGAGAAAGAGAAGACAGAGGATGAGATGGTTGGATGGCATCACCAACTTGATGGACATGGGTTTGGGTGGACTCTGGGTGTTGGTTATGGACAGGGAGACCTGGCATGCTGCGGTTCATGGGGTTGCAAAGAGTTGGAAAGGACTGAGCGGCTGAACTGAATGAAGAAATAGAAACGATGTTTGCTGCTGCTGCTAAGTCGCTTCAGTCGTGTCCGACTCTGTGCGACCCCATAGACAGCAGCCCACCAGGCTCCCCTGTCCCTGGATTCTCCAGGCAAGAACACTGGAGTGGGTTGCCATTTCCTTCTCCAGTGGATGAAAGTGAAAAGTGAAAGTGAAGTCGCTCAGTCGTGTCCGACTCTTGGCGACCCCATGGACTTCAGCCCACCAGGCTCCCCTGTCCCTGGATTCTCCAGGCAAGAACACTGGAGTGGGGTGCCATTGCCTTCTCGAGAAACGATGTTTAGGGCGTGTAACAGTCATCATTAGAGGGGAGTGGGAGGTCCCTTCCTTGTTTCCGAAGCTTGCTGATCAGAAAAATCACCTGGACTAATTGGTTCAGTTAAGCCTCTCAGTCCTTTCCGACTCTTTGCAACCCCATGGAGTGCAGCATGCCAGGCTTCCCTGTCCGTCACCAGCTCCTGGAAATTACTCAAACTCATGTCCATTGAGTCGGTGATGCCATCCAACCATCTCATCCAATGTTGTCCCTTTCTCCTCCCGTCTTCAATCATTCTCAGCATCAGGGTCTTTTCAAATGAGTCAATTCTCATCAGGTGGCCAAGGAATTGGAGTTTCAGCTTCAGCATCAGTCCTTCCAATGAATATTCAGGACTGATCTCTTTTAGGATGGACTGGTTCGATCTCCTTGCAGTCCAAGGGACTCTCAAGAGTCTTCTCCAACACCACAGTTCAAAAGCATCAATTCTTTGGCTCTCAGCTTTCTTTGTAGTCCAACTCTCACACCCATAGGTGACTACTGGAAAAACCAAAGCTTTGACTAAGTGGACCTATGTTGGCAAAGTAATGTCTCTGCTATTTAATGTGCTATCTAGGTTGGTCATAACTTTTCTTCCAAGGAGTAAGCATCTTTTAATTTCATGGCTGCAGTCACCATGTGCAGTGATTTTGGAGCCCCCCCAAAATAAAGTCTGACACTCTTTCCACTGTTTCCCCATCTATTTGTCATGAAGTAATGGGAAACTGTTTACTTTTAAATAATCAGCTAGACCGGTCTCTTGTAGATAGTTTTGGTTGTTTGGGGTGGAGCTCAGAAACTTGCATATTTAAGTGGTGCTCCAGGTGATTCTTTAAATGTTGTATATTTGGGAGGATGCTGTCTTGTTGCCCTGTGCCGAAATTTCCAAATCAAACAGTTCTCTGCCAGAGTAAGCAGAATACCTAGAACATAACTGAACGTTTTCTTTACAGTTTAAAGTTTTTCAGTTCAGTTCAGTTGCTCAGTCCTGACTGTTTGTGACCCCATGGGCCAGGCTTCCCTGACCATCATCAACTCCTGGAACCTACTCAAACTCATGTCCATTGCATTGGTGATGCCATCCAACCATCTCACCCTCTGTCATCCCCTTCTCCTCCCGCCTTCCATCTTTTAAAATTATTGCTGTAAGCAATTAATGTATTAGAGATAGAAGTAGTTTCAGACACTGGTCCCAGGACCATTGGAATTGACTTTCTTGAGTAGACAGTTTAGTAAAAACTTAGCAGCTACCATTTACAGACCATTTTGGGGGCTAAGTATTTTCCGTTTAGGATTTCATTTAATTCTTACAGGAATTCACTGGGATAGGTACTGATATATCCATTTTTACAGATAAGTGAATAATGCCTAAAGAGGATAAGTGACTCCCTTGAGGCACTGAAGGACAGGGAATCAATAGAGGTGGTTTTTACTGAGGACAAAAATAACCTGGAGATTTCCCCCTTCCCCCATTTTAGTTATTAAAAAGTGAAACAAGATAATCTCTGATGATGTGTTAATGAAAAAAAGAAAAAAAAAACAACCAAGGCAAGCTGGTTATTTAATAATGTATTGTGTAGTATATGTTATGTATCACTCCGATAATTTGTCTTTTCTACCAGCATTTATGATTTTCTGTATGAGACTGTTTCAAACAGGAATATACCTGGAATTGAGCATAGTTTTTAACTACGCTAGCCCTTTTCAAAAGTATAGTCCTCAGATCAGCCGTATCAGTACCACCTGGACACTTGTTAGAAACAAAATTTCTCAGACCCCACATTGGACCTGTGGAATCACAAACTCTGAGTGAGATCACTTTGTTCAATCTGTTAAAACAGGTTCTCCATATGATTCTGATGCATGCTGAAGTTTGAGAACCACGGAATTACCCCACCATACAATAGGAGATCTCTGAGATGTTCCCACCACGTGAAGGGAAAAAGTGAAAAAATTTTTTTTTCTCATATTACTATTACTGGTGTAACAGATTAGGGGATATGCTTGTAAGGAGTGTTTTGGTTTTGGAGTTCTGAATTTTCTATTGGACTGTAAAGACAAACTGTAGAACACCAAATATATGATAGAATGCTCTTAGTATAGTGTGCAAAAGGGCTGTCACCATGCTTGTTAGAGAAGGTTGAAACCAGCCTCTGCAAAAAAATTACAGGGAAAGTGGGGCATGCTCTAATTGTGGTGTTATTAATTGATTGTTGAAAAACACCTCTTGCAGAATTTTATTACATGGGACATACCAAGTGACTCGTACTGTGTATGTGTTAGTCGCTCAGTCATGTCTGACTCTGCGACCCTGTGGACTGTAGCCCAGCAGGCTCCTCTGTCCCTAGAATTCTCCATTCTTAAATATTCCTTGAAAATAACACTGAATTATATTGTATTCATTTTTTCTCATAAAGTGTTATGCACACTTACTACATTCAGGTACCCACTGAACTGGATGCTGGAATATACGTTGGTGGGAAAAATTGATCTTACCCTTTTTGTCCTGGATCTTTCTGTCATATTAGGGAGAAAGACATCAGCAATATTATCACATAAATATATAAATATGAGGAGAAGGCAATGGCAACCCACTCCAGTACTCTTGCCTGGAAAATCCTATGGACGGAGGAGCCTGGTAGGCTTCTGTCCATGGGTTACTAAGAGTGGGACACTACTGAGCGACTTGACTTTCACTTTTTACTTTCATGCATTGAAGAAGGAAATGGCAACCCACTCCAGTGTTCTTGCCTGGAGAATCCCAGGGACGGGAACCTGGTGGGCTGCTGTCTATGGGTCTCACAGAGTCGGACACGACTGCAGTGATTTAGCAGCAGCAGCATATAAATATGAACTGGTAAACTCTTTGAAAGAAAGATACAGAAAGCTATCGGAGCATACTGGAAGAGGGCATGGGAACCCACTCCAGTATTCTTGCCAGGAGAATTCTATGGACAGAGGAGCCTGGTGGGCTACAGTTCATGGGGTCACAGAATCAGACACAACTGAGTGACTAACACACATGGGAGCATATAACCCATGACAATGGATGCTGAAACTCACCCAGATCTGAGTTCCATTGCCAGTCATCCCCATCACCAGTCATCCCCAATCACAATGGAACGAGGCATACTTCCTTAATGTAGTTGGCTATAGCAAACTGGCATGTCTTCTGAGAAAGTTGAAACAGTTTGTATTCTACTTAAAAATTCAGGTAAAGTCATTACGAGTTCACTAATATTTTTCTTTGCAATCTAGGGATGAGCTGAAAGAGGATTAATAATTGGAGAAGAGCAAATTAAATTCAGTTTCTTAGAAAGTAGAAACTGACATCCTTTAAAAATAGCAATAAAAATTATTAGTCCAGTGTAAAATGTAAAAGACCTGGAGTTCTTTTAGTTTGATATGTAGCTTTCCATTTTGGAATAAGAATTGCTTCTATGGCATAATTGTAGTACTCTGTCATGGCTATTACATTTTTTTTTCCTTCTGTGCCTTAGTAGAGCTTGGTGAAGCACAAAATCTTTGCTGGGGTTTTAAAAACCATTAGTTGTCATTTGATATTCACATGGTATCCTTCTGTCTCCTTTCTTCGCCCTTTCCCAAATCTCAAAGATCAAGGTAATAAGACTCAATTGTATTTTTATTATTTTTAAAATTGTATTTTTATTATTCTAAAATAAGATAAAAGGATTTAGTTTTGTATTTAGAGTGATTTGCTGTGAATTAAATATTAAGAGAACATACCGTTATTTAACTAAACATTTTCCTCTTTTATAATATTAATTAAAATATCAGTTAATCCAATGGATTGCTTTTAGACTTAGCTCAACAAGTGACTGAATATTTTTCCCCAGGAAAATAATCCAGCAGGTAGAAATTTAATTATTGTATAGACATTTTGGTAATTTTAAAGCTGTAATTATTTACAATGAAAAAAACTTGATCTAACAATCTTCAAAAAAGTAACATGAATGGCTTACCTAATTAGAGAAGACTTTCAGACGCAATCTAGAAACTGTTAATATCAGTTCAGTTCAGTCACTCAGTCGTGTCCAGCTCTTTGCGACCCCAGGGACTGCAGCACACCAGGCTTCTCTGTCCATCATCAACTCCTGGAGCCTGCTCAGACTCATATCTATCCAGTCAGTGATGCCATCCAACCATCTCATCCTCTATCATCCCCTTCTCCTCCTGCCTTCAACCTTTCCCAGCATCAGGGTCTTTACCAGTGAGTCAGTTCTTTCCATCAGGTGGCCAAAGAATTGGAGCTTCAGCTTCAGCATCAGTCCTTCCAATGAATATTCAGGACTGATCTCTTTCAGAATGAACTGGTTGGATCTCCTTGCAGTCCAAGGGACTCTCAAGAGTCTTCTCCAACACCGCAGTTCAAAAGCATCAGTTCTTTGGCACTCAGCTTTCTTTATAGTGCAACTCTCACATCCATACATGACTACTGGAAAAACCATAGCTTTGACTAGACGGGCCTTTGTTGGCAAAGTAATGTCTCTGCTTTTTAATATGCTGTCTAGGTTGGTCATAACTTTTCTTCCAAGGAGTAAGTACCTTTTAATTTCATGGCTGCAGTCACCATGTGCAGTGCCTTTGGAGCTCAAGCAAATAAAGTCTGTCACTGTTTCCATTGTTTCCCAGTCTATTTGCCATGAAGTGATGGGACTGGATGCCATGATCTTAGTTTTCTGAATGTTGAGTTTTAAGCCAGCTATTTCACTCTCCTCTTTCACTTTCATTAAGGGGTTCCTCAGTTCTTCTTCGCTTTCTGCCATAATGGTGGTGTCATCTGCCTGTCTGAGGTTATTGATATTTTTCCCGGTAATCTTGATTCCAGCTTGTGCTTCATCCAGCCCGGCATTTCACATGATATACTCTGCATATAAGTTAAATTAGCAGGGTGACAATATTCAGCCTTGACGTACTCCTTTCCCGATTTGGAACTAGTCTGTTGTTTCATGTCCAGTTCTAACTGTTACTTCTTGACCTGCATACAGATTTCTCAGGAAGCACAGAAGGTGTTCTGGTATTCTTATCTCTTGAAGAATTTTCCACAGTTGGCTGTGAACTACACAGTCAAAGGCTTTGGCATAGTCAATAAAGCAAAAGTAGATATTTTTCTGGAACTCTTTTGCTTTTTCCATGATCCAGCAAATGTTGGCAATTTGATCTCTGGTTCCTCTGCCTTTTCTAAATCCAGTTTGAACATTTGAAAGTTCTCGGTTCATGTACCGTTGAAGCCTGGCTTGGAGAATTTGGAACATTACTTTGCCAGTGTGTGAGATGAGTGCAACAGTGAGTGAACATTGTTTGGTATTGCTTTTCTTTGGGATTGGAATGAAAACTGACCATTTCTAGTCCTGTGGCCACTGCTAACTTTTCTAAATTTGCTGGCATATTGAGTGCAGCACTTTCACAGCATCATCTTTTAGGATTTGAAATAGCTCAACTGGAATTCTATCACCTCCACCACCTTTGTTCATAGCAATGTTTCCTAAGGCCCACTTGACTTCGGACTCCAGGATGTCTGGCTGTAGGTGAGTGATCACACCATCGTGGTTATCTGGGTCATGAAGATCTTTTTTGTATAGTTCTTCTGTGTATTCTTGCCACCTCTTCTTCAGATCTTCTGTTTCTGTTAGGTCCATACCATTGCTGTGCTTTATTGTGCCCATCTTTGCATGACATGTTCCCTTAATATCTCTAATTTTGTTGAAGAGATCTCTAGTCTTTCCCATTTTATTGTTTCCCTCTATTTCTTTGCATTGATCACTTAGGAAGGCTTTCTCATCTCTCTTTGCTATTCTTTGGAACTCTGCATTCAGACCGGTCAGTATAGCTTTCCTTTTCTTTTTTTGCCTTTAGCTTCGCCTTTTCTTCGCTATTTGTAAGGCTTCCTCAGACAACCATAAGCAATTTTCATGACTATTTGATTGAACAGAAGCCTTTATTTTTTATGGAGATAAAAACTTAAGGTAAAGTAAATTGGTGAATATGCATGCATTTATATTTATATCTATTGCTATGGATATCACCTTTTTTAGATACAAGTTACTTTGTTCTCAAGAACTTTAAGAAATCTTTGTGACTGAACAAACAAATTAGGTATGGATGTTGTATGTTTTGAATCTCAGTAAGTTATACGTGGGACTAGTTCTGAAATGACACCTTGGAGGATATCATAACTTGGACTTATGGGTGTTGGGTCGGCCAGAAAGATAGTCAAGAATGGGGTCAGTGATTTGGCAAGTACACCACAGCAACTGGAATGGCATAAAGCTCTGGCAGTGGCAATTGGTACTAAGGCCCTAGCTATCAGGCCACAGAAAAAGATAACAGAATGTGAGTAGATACCATCAGATAGGCAGAATTCAATCAGAAGACTGGTAAGAGAGAAATGGGTAGGGTGGGCCCTTGTCCTGGAAGAATATAAATTCTAGGCAGAGAGCCAAGGCAAGTGCCTTATGCTTGTATAATATTTTTCATTTACAGTGTATATTTGAAAGCATTGATTCAATAAATTCTCACAACAGCACATTGAGGTAGGTCAATATTAATATCTCTGCTTTTGCAAGGGAATTGACTGAAGCTCAGAGCAAATTATGTGTTCTGTCCCATGTCATTCATTTAGTAAGAGTCAGAGCTGGGAATTTAACTCTAGCCTTCTGTCCCTTGGTTGTTTAGTTCTGCTGTCTCTCCAGAAGCATTTCCTTTTTTAATTCACATCATAATTATGTTTCCCATTATAATGTGAACCACCCTTATATATCTTGTATATCATTCATCTCACCCAAAATTGCAACCTTAATAGAAATTTTTATTAGATCATTTCTTCCAACCTAAAAAGACGACTCCTAAGTTTCATTAGCTGGTTCTGACTTCTCTATGCAGCTTCTAAGTGTAGCATTACTTACATCTAGGGCCTGAGCACTTTTTAAGAAAGTAGATAAATCTTACTGACTTTACTGACCATAATGTTTCTTTCCTTCCTACCCTCTCTCCCTCCTTCCTTCTTTTGTCCCTTTCCTGCTTTCTTTCTTTCTTACTTTTGAAAAGATAATATGCATAAGATGCTTAAGATTCATTAGGACAGTGTCAACTACAGTGTGAAGTCCTGCATCATTTCTCTCCCATCCAGAAACTAATGACCATAATGGCAGTAGGTAATGTTTGTTAGGCACTGATCAAGTGCCACGCTTTGCTGTAAGCACTTTATCCATGTAATATTAGCTTAATTAATCCTCAAGAATTAGAAAGTAGGCACAATTATTATCCCCATTTTGCCAGTGTGGAAATCATCAAAGGTTACCTTGGTACTGGACAATCGAGAGGACTTCTCAAAGGCCTGGACAGTGAAGTGTTATCCCCAGTAAGGTGGAAGGGAGAAGCAAAACTCCCACCAGTGCCCAGTGTCCACAGCTGCCAGTCAAGAGCTGCTTCACATTTCTGGCGGGGAGGGCGGGGGGTCCAGCTTAGAGTAAGCATTTCCTCAGCTTTGCCTGGGACTTTCCCAATTTTAGCACCGGAAGTCCCAGATCTCAGTCAGTTCCTCAGTCATGGGCAGTCCTAGCTGGTTGGTCATTCTAGTCTAAGTAGTATTTATTGTGAGGAAAGTTGAGGGAGTTCATTCCCGGAGCAGGTGGGTGGATGATCTACCTCATGGTCATCAAGGAGTCTGGCAGGACTTTCTTCGTGAACTCTGGCAGTGAATATCTTTTTGTAAACCCAACTGTGTAAGGTAAGATCAGGGCTGCTGACTAACCCTCTCCACCAGGTCAGTAGGGTACCCCCTGTGTGGCAGAGAAAGATAAAAAGAGTAAGAGGCCTACCACTTGAGTTGCATTCTGATATATCAGGGCACAAAGGGTGCTGATGAGGACCCAAACCAAACTCTCTGACTACAAAAGTTCTTATCCTTTTTGACTTTTAATGTCATGCAATTTAAATATAATGTCCTGCTTCTACTCATAATAGGCCTACAAAATATTCTACTCTTCCTTGTTTCACCTGCAGTCAACAATCTAAGTTACTTCATTATCTATGTTGCACAGATTTAGGGCTTTTTTTGGGTGTGTGATCTGGAATTAGTCTCATTACAACAAAGATAAAATGTCCCTTTAAGTAAAAATCAAAGATTGCATTTTTTTAATAGTCTGGCAGTCTTAATATATTTAGAGTTACAAACAGAATGACTTTCCTTGTTGTTAACTCATTTCAGTTCAGTTCAGTTCAGTTCCGTCGCTCAGTCGTGTCCGACTCTTTGTGACCCCATGAATCCCAGCATGCCAGGCCTCCCTTGTCCATCACCATCTCCCGGAGTTCACTCAGACTCACGTCCATCGAGTCCGTGATGCCATCCAGCCATCTCATCCTGGGTCGTCCCCTTTATTTACAAATTGCAAAAGGGATCAGAAAAACAGTCATTCCTGTTTCTTGCTGGATATTGGGTGCCAAGAGTGGGAACAATGAAACTATGGCTTTCCTTTCAAAAAGAAACACAAGACATATGCTTGTTTGGTGAGATTTTATAAAGCTTGCCATAAAACCTCATTTGAAAATTGCCCCACCTAAGAAATCATGATAAAAGTGGCCTGTTCCCCGAAATTCAAGTAAAAGAGTCAACCTGTTTTTGCCTCATATCAGTTTAGCTCTGGAATTGTGCTTAATGCAGCACTAAGTGACTGAGGGAGTGACATCGTTGACCAAAACTACACTTGACAGAAGTACAGTAAAGCTCAGGGCTATAGTGCAAAGCCATTGATTTTGCAACAACTGGTTTCTTTTCTGATCTAAAACAAAAGTGATTTCATCCAGGGGATCTAATCTACTAATGGTATTTATCCTTCAAGAATCATCATTTTCCTTGGAACACACCATCCTATGTAATCCGAGCAATAAGAACATCAGAAACTGACTGGTGGGAGATTGTGGCCCTGAAAACACCGAGGGCACTTTGTCCCCGAGACAGGGGTCACTAGGGAGGGAGAAGATGTTCTGAACTCTAATCAGACAAATATATTACAAAATTTCCACCTCAGACTTTCTCATGGAAGAACTAAGAAATTATGTATTACCTTTAACTTGTTCTTTTTATTGAAACAGTGGACTTTCTGATTCTCCTCAACACATGCTTATTGACCATCGACTCCATAACTTGCAGTTTGCCCCTTTCAGAGCAACATCAAGAATGACCTTGCCTCTTCCCCGTAAGAGCTGATGTCTTCCTGGCCTCATCTACTTCTCTCACTCTTAATTGTTTGGCTCCTGCCACTCTGACTTCCTCACTCTTCCTCAAACATGCCAAGCTCTCTTGCTTCAGTGCTTTCCTACTTACTGTTTCTTCCACCTGAATAGCTCTTTTTCCAGGTGTTTCACTTTATTGATTCCCCATTTAAAGGTCACCCTCACATGGGCATCCTTTCCTGCCTACCACATAAGAGAGCACACACACTCACATTCATATGTGTATACCCTCTTACTATTATTCTCTTACCTTATTTTACTTTTCTTCATATCCATTTCGTATCACATAGAACATATATACATTTATTTATGTCTTTATTAAACATCTTCCCCCACTATCATGTAAGCTCTGTGAGAGGATAAAAATAGTCTCTTTTGTTTCCTGCTCTACCCCTTGTGCCAAGAACAGTGTCTGGCACCTTGTAAATATCCAGCAAATAACTGTGGAAAGAATGAACAAGTGAAGAGGTCAGGTAGACCGCTCTGTTATTCACACCCAGGAGGTCAGTCTAACTCAGTTTTTTAATGCTCCTAAATCTTGAAGATCATGCATCAAATTCTAAGCTACCTCAGAAATCTTCAAGGTCAACAGTTTTACTCTGTCCAGCAAAAGACTTTGGGCACAGGGAGGATGATCAGTTCTCTATTTCTCCCTCACCTCTTTTCCTATTTCCATCAACTACAACTCTGCTTTTAGCAATTTTGTATAGTGGGCTTCAACGAGCTTCCCCTGTGGCTCAGTAGTAAAGAATCCACCAGCAATGCAGGATATACAGGTTTGATCCTTGGGTCAGGAAGATCCCCTGGAGAAGGAAATGACAACCCACTCCAGTATTCTTGCCCAGAGAAGCCCATGGACAGAGGAACCTGGTGAGATGCAGTTCACGGGGTCGAAAAGAGTTGGACATGACTGAAGCAACCAAGCACAGCACACAGCACATAGCAGACTTCAACAAAAGATACCTTATAAATATAGGATTTCTTGAGCTAAAATACATCAAGCAAACAAAAAGCAGAAAAAAAGAAAACTATTAGTACTATTTTAGGGAATTTGGGTGAGGGATGTTAATCCTTTGCTTTAACACTTCTATCAGCATTTCTCAGGGAACCTGAAGAAGGATCTGAACTAGGTGAGTGAGTCTATGCTTAGAGTCTTGTGAAATCTCAGGTTATTCCAACACAGAATCTGGTGGGAGGGAGGTCTTGAAACAAATCTAGACTTTAATCTTTTAACTGTCTTAGAAAATAGCCTTTAAAGGTAATATGATGTTAGGAAATTTTCATCTTAATCACTTTATATTTCAGTGTTAGAAAAGTTGAGTCAAACACTAGTCATTGTTAACATACCCCAGACATTTTTCCTGAAAAATCCTTATTTTGAGAGATCAAATTTGCATCATTAGCAGGGAAGCTATTAGAAAAACAACAGCACCTAAGACTTAAACAATAAAACATTGTTTAGATTCCTTCCAGTTGTCCAGCGTTGACTGTTGGAATGAACAGCTGTGAGCTCTGTACTCCCAGTTTTCACATGGCCCACATGTCCTTGGGGGAATCCTACAGTTGTCATTTAAACAAACATCTTTGTCACATTGGAAGAGGCATCTAATTTCATTCTGTGGGGGTGATGTGATCTGGGTCTTCACTAAGCAATTGGAAGCATGTAGTACAGTTCAGAACCCTGTAGCGATCAAGGTTCTCCCTGTCCTTGGCATGCAATGTTAGTGCCCATTGAGAGGAATGAATGCTCCAGGCACCCATGTGGCAATGCTCTATACCTAGGACAGTGGTCAGTGGGGGGATTTTAAAGAAATTTGAGATCATCTCCATAATCCTGTTCCTGCTGCCTTTAGAACAGAATCAAACTTACTAGAAGAGAAGAGGCCTGCTCATTTGTTTTGAATTGCTTGGCTAGACACTGGCTCCTAATCGCCAGGTCTGTCTCAGCAGTTACTTTGTTCTTCACGAGCTGCCCTGTTGCCTTCAGTGTCTTCTCCTTTCAGTGTATTTTGTACACAACTTCAACACTTCGATCTTCCTACAATGGAAGTAGATTTGAAGCAGATTGAATTTGAAATCATAAGATATGGGTGTATGTCTTATGATTTGTCTTAAAGATTATTAAAGATATGTCTTAAAGATTATTTCACTGGCAAGTAGTAACAAAACCTCTACCACAGAGTTGTGGCAGGGATCAAATGAGATCATGTGTCTACAAAAGCAGTTTGTAAGGAGTAAATATCAAGGGACTTCCCTGGTGGTTCACTAACTAAGACTGTACTTCCACTACAGGGAACGTGGAGCTCATTGCTGATTGAGGAACTATGATCCCACATGCCAGGCAGGCACAGCTTAAAAAAGGAAAAATAAAAAGAGTAAAGGTCAATACAAAGCCAAACTATTATTGGTATTAAGTTCTATTTTATTACGTGCCTCTTTGATAAAGAAAACATTCCAGGGTTCCTTATTGCCTATGGAATAATGTCTACATGCATTAGCCTTTTTTAAGAAGCCCTCTCCTTTATGGCCTATGCTTTATATCCTCTATACATAACCCATTCTTCAGGTAATCCAGGCTTTTCACTTCCCAGAACAAAGCCTTACTTTCCCATATCTGTTACCACTGTGAACTTAGTTCCTTTTTGCTGGCATGGTCTTCTACTTATTTTAGCCAATTGAAAACCTACTGTTCCTTTTAAAAAAAAATTTCTTTCTTTCTTAAATTTTTTTTTTTCTTTTCCTGAAGCTTTTCTCCTGTTTTCTTCTAAGACATGTGTAGTTTTAGGTCTTATATTTAGGTCTTTGAACCATTTTAATTTTTCTATATTGTGTAATAAAGGTCAACTCCATTCTTTTGGCTGTTAAGTATACAGTTTTCCCAGTGGTATTTATTGAAAAGACTATTCTTTCTCCAGGCTTCCCTGGTGGCTCTGACTGTAAAGAATCCACCTGCAGTGCAGGAGACCTGGGTTTGGTCCCTGAGTTGGGAAGATTCCCCTGGAGAAGGGAGTGCAATCCACTGCAGTATTCTTGCCTGGGGAATTCCTTGGACACGAGCATGGTGGGCTACAGTCCATGGAGTCACAAAGAGTTGGACACGACTGATCAACTGACACTTTTACTTTCATTTTTTCTCCTGCTCCATTTAAAAATAAGCAAATATGTTTGTTAATTTATATACCCCCTTTCCTAAATGGTAACATACTAATAGCTTTTGTCACTTAACAATGTATTCTGGAGATCATGTGCTAGAGACCTTCCTCCTCACCCTCTTTCTTTTAATTGATCATGTGATATTCTATTTTTTTGAGTGGACCCCGTTTTATTCAACATGTTTCCTGTTGATGGACTTTGGGTTTTTTCCAGTTTTGATATTATGCATAAGGCTGCAGTGAATAGACTTGGGCATATGTCTTTTCATTTTTTGTTGGTGTATCTTACATACATTCCAGGAGGTGGGACTTCTGAGTCTCAGCAATACAGGGAAAGATATGTCTGTATTGCCAAGTTCTTTGCCATAAAATTTGTACCATCTTACATTCTCAACAGCAATGTTTATGAGAGTGTGTTTCTCTGCATTGTTTACAGTAGTGTTTATTGTCACATTTTGGAATTTTGTGATTCTCATTAGTGGGAAATGAAATATCACCTACTAATTTTTTAAGGCTCAACTCAAGTACCATGTCTTATTAGTTTGAATCAGGCATGTGTAACTTGTTAAACCCAATACTGCACTGTGGCTATAAGGATACATACATGAGCACCCCACCCCTATAAGCAAGAAGCTTTCTGAATGACTGAAAGTACTGTCCCGTTGATGTTTTTTAAAAAAATGTTTCAAGGGCTTGGGAAATTGTTGGTATTCATTGTATGTTTGCTGAAGGAGAGATAAATGAATAGGCCCAGAATTAGGAACTTGTTTTTATATACCATTTTAGAGTCTATGATTATGTTTATGATCATTTCCAGTGGGTGTGTTTATCTATTTGGTGGGACCCATGGGAAATTCAGGTGACTGTTGTGTTTTGTTTTTTTTTTCTCTGTCTGAGAAAAGATGTTCAGAGAGATGAAGACTTTTTTCTCTGAACCCCCCAGAGAATTTGGCAAATGTATTTTATTTTCTGTTTATGTTTCACCTTATAAAGTTCTTTCTTATCTGTTGTTTGTTTTCAGCCTCATAACAGTGGTGAGACACATGTGTTATCATTCTGCTTCTGGATGAAAGCCCTGTGACTCAGAAAAGTTTAGTAACTTGATCAAAGTTACAGAGAAAACAGAAGCAGAGCCAGGCCTCAAACTCAGGTCTTCTGATGCCAAAGCCAGTGTTCTTTCTTGTACACCACAACTGGCATCTGGAACCTAGTAAGAGTTTTATACTTTTTTCTGTTGTTTTTCTTTAGCTAGGACCAGGTTTGAAAATCTTATTTTAAAAATAAAGTCACTTAGGTCATATTTTCCTTTTACTATGTTATACAACATGATATCTTATATGTATAATATGATAAAGAAAGAAGCATTATATAAGGCTCTATGTGTATACCTCTCCTAAAATGCTCTTGTCCTAAATTTGTGTAATCGAGGTTCGGGGATTGCATTCATTGCTGGGTGTCTTGCCAGTGATGTAGTCACAGGAAGCATATTGTGAAGATAAAAACTGTCTGTCTTTAAAATACTTTTTCAGTCCACAAGGGCAGCTTCTGGTTGTTGACATCAGAGTAAGCACACTTATTTATTCCTCTCTCAAAGAAAGAACTTAAAATAATACTAGAAGAACAAAAAATATATATAGTCTACAAAGATGGAGAGAAATATAAGTGGTCATGGGTAGATGAGGATAGGGTAAACATGCTTTATTAAGTTTATGGCAAAGCAGAGAGGAGGAAGAGGAGAAAATAATACCCTAAAATATGAGAGAGGGGACTGCAAAGATGGAAGTCACTTAGTTCCATGAGGAACCCTAGCAAAGCTTTGGGCTCAGAACTGGAACCAGTTCAAGATGTCTAATAGCCAACTAGTAGGCGTTCTAGAAAGACAAAGTACTCATAATAGAGGGAGGGAATTGCTAAAGAAATAACTGCTTCAGAGCTAAAAGGAGATTTTAAACATTAAACAGTTCATAAGACACAAATCACATAAATTTTAAAAGGACCTGTATTTAGAGATACCATTGTGAAATCTCAGAACGCTAAAGATTTAATGTGGGAATTTACATCTATGAACCATTACTTGAGCGTGTACTCTAGTAAAAAGATGATGAAAATCAAGAAGGGAGAAGATGTAGGATTGTTTAATAAATAATTTAACTTTACCCCACAAGAGGTCTGGCCTTTACCATCAGCTTTTGGGAGATAATCTCTCAACTCCTGGAATGTCTTGCCTGATGAGGTATTATTGTCTTCCTGAGGGGTTTAGGACAGTCAAACTATAATACTATAATAGGTGTGATTAAGGGCAAGGCTTTAAGTCACACCTTGAGGGGTGGGGATTAAAATTGGCCCTGGGGTCAGTAAATCTTGTCCTATGTAATGGAGACTCTTAAGTGAACAGTGCAAAGAAATAAAGGAAAACAATAGAATGGGAAAGACTAGAGATCTCTTCAATAAAATTGGAGGTACCAAAGGAATATTGTGCGAAGATGGGCACAATAAAGGACAGAAATGGCAAGCACCTAACAGAAGCAGAAGAGATTAAGAAGAAGTGGCATGGGTACAGAAGAACTGTACAGAAAAGCTCTTAAAGACCCAGTTAATCATATGATGTGGTCACTCACCTAGAGTCAGACATCCAAGAGTGTGAAGTCAAGTGGGCCTTAGGAAACATTACTATGAACAAAGCTGATGGTGGTGATGGAATTCCAGCTGAGCAATTTCAAATCCTAAAAGATGATGCTGTTACAGTGTTGCACTCAATATGCCAGCAAATTAGGAAATCTCAGCAGTGGCCACAGGACTGGAAAAAGTCAGTTTTCATTTCAATCCCCCCCAAAAGCAATGCCAAAGAATGTTCAAACTACCTTACAATTTCATTCATTTCACATGCTAGCAACGTAATGCTCAAAATCCTTCAGGATAGGCTTTAACAGTATGTGAACTGAGAATTTTCAGATGTACAAGCTGGGATTTAGAAAAGGCAGAGGACCCAGAGACGAAATTGCCAACATCCTTTGGATCATAGAGAATGTAAGAGAATTCTAGAAAAACATCTACTTTTGCTTCATTGACTGAGCCTTTTACTATGCGGATCACAACAAACTGGAAAATTCTTAAAGAGATGAGAATACTAGACCACCTTGCCTGTTTCCTGAGAAGTTTATATGCATGTCAAGAAGCAATAGTTAGAATCGGACAAGGAACAATGGACTGGCTCAAAATTGGGAAAGGAATACAAGGCTGTATATTGTCACCCTGCTTATTTAACTTAAATGCAGAGGACATCATGTGAAATGCTGGGCTGGATGAAGCACAAACTGAAATCAAGATTGCCTGGAGACTTACCAACAATCTTAGATATGCAGATGATACTACTCCAGGCAGAAGCAAAGAGGAACTAAAGAGCCTCTTGATGAAGGTGAAAGAGGAAAAGCTGGCTTAAAACTCACCATTTCAAAAACTAAGATCATGGCATCCAGTCCCATCACTTCATGGCAAATAGATGAGGAAAAAGTGGAAACGGTGACAGATTTTATTTGCTTGAACTCCAAAATCACTGTAGATGGTGACTGCATCCAGGAAATTAAAGGACTCTTGCTCTTTGGAGGAAAAGCTATGACAAACGTAGTTCAGTTCAGTCACTCAGTTGTGTCCAACTCTTTGTGACCCCATGGACTGTAGCACTCCTGACTTCCCTGTCCATCGCCAACTCCTGGAGCTTACTCAAACTCATGTCCGTCGCATAGGTGATGCCATCCAACCATCTCATCCTCTGTCACCCCCTTCTCCTCCTGCCTTCAATCTTTCCCAGCATCGGGGTCTTTTCCAATGAGTCAGTTCTTCTCATCAGGTGGCCAAAATATTGAAGCTCCAGCTTCAGCATCAGTCCTTCCAATGAATATTCAGGACTGATTACCTTTACAATGGACTGGTTGAATCTCTTTGCAGTCACAGAGTCTTCTCCAACACCACAGTTCAAAAGCATCAGTTCTTTGGTGCTCAGCTTTCTTTATGGTCCAACTCCCACACCCATACATAACTACTGGAAAAACCATAGCTTTAACTAGATGGACCTTTGTTGGCAAAGTAATGTCTCTGCTTTTTAAAAATGCTCTCTAGGATGGTCATAGCTTTTCTTCCAAGGAGCAAGCATCTTTTAGTTTCATGGCTGCAGTCACCATCTGCAGTGATTTTGGGGCTCAAGCAAATAAAGTCTGTCATTGTTTCCATTGTTTCCTCATCTATTTGCCATGAAGTGATGGAACCAGATGCCATGATCTTTGTCTTTTGAATGTTGAGTTTTAGGCCAGCTTTTTCACTCTCCTCTTTCACTTTCATTAAAAGGTTCCTCGGTTCCTCTTCACTTTCTGTCATAAGGGTCTGTATATCTGAGGTTATAGATATTTCTCCCAGCAATCTTGATTCCAGCTTGTGCTTCATCCAGCCCGACATTTCAAATGATGTACTCTGCATAGAAGTTAAATAAGCAGGGTGACAATATTCAGCCTTGATGTACTTCTTTCCTAATTTGGAACCAGTCTGTTGTTCCATGTCCGGTTCTAACTTGCTTCTTGACCTGCGTACAGATTTCTCAGGAGGCAGGTAAAGTGCTCTGGTATTCCCCTCTCTTTAAGAATTTTCCAGTTTGTTGAGATCCACACAGTCAAAGACTTTGGCAAAAGTAAGAATGTTAAGTAAGGGACTTCTTAGGTGTCTCAGTGGTGAAGAATCTGCCTGCCAATGCTGGAGATACAGGAGATGCAGATTTGATCCCATGGAGAAGAAGATGGCAACCCACTCCGGTATTCTTGCCTGGAAAATACCACGAACAGACGGTGTGATGGGCTATAGTCCACAGAGTCACAAAGAGTTGGACATGTAAGAACAAGCTACAGATTAAAGGATATCTGGAACACATAAATTCAACAAAGGGCCTGTATCCAGAATATGTGAACTGATACAACTCAGTAAGAAAATGCAATTTAATAGAAAAATGGGCAAATAGACTCAATAACCATTTTAAAACAGGAATATCCAATTGGTCAACAAACATATGATAAGGTGGACAATCTCATTAGTCAAAATAGAAATGCAAATTAAAAATGCAAAGAGATGTCCCTGCCCCTATATTTGCATATATATACATTTGTGTGTGTGAAGGTTGCTCAGTCCTTCACTCTTTTCAACCCCATGGACTATAACTTTCCAGGCTCCTCTGTCCATGGAATTCTCCAGGCTAGAATATTAGAGTGGATAGCTGTTCCCTTCTCCAGGGGATTTTCCTAACCCAGGGATTGAACTCAGGTCTCCCTCACTGCAGGTGGATTCTTTACCATCTGAGCCACCAGGGAAGCCCACATATGCCTCAGAATGGCTGAAATTAAGACAAAATAATGAGGATTGCCAAGGAAGTAGAGTACCTGGAACTCTCATACAGTTGCCAGTGGGAATGGAAACTAGTTTAACCAATTTGGAAAGCAGTTTGCTGATGGCTCAAGGGTAAAGAATCAGCCTGCAATGCAGGAGCTGCAGGAGATGTGGGTTGGATCCCTGGGTCAGG
Organism: Capricornis sumatraensis; assembly: GCF_032405125.1. NCBI lineage: Eukaryota > Metazoa > Chordata > Mammalia > Artiodactyla > Bovidae > Capricornis > Capricornis sumatraensis. Next base: position 56,729,715 of record NC_091074.1, read on the forward strand.
AAGATCCCCTGAAAGAGCAAATAGCAACCCACTCCAGTATTCTTGCCTGGAAAATTCCATGGATAGAGAAGCCTGGTGGGCTTGTGTCCAGGGGATCACAAAGAGCTGGATGTAACTGAGCACACACAGCAGCTTGTGAGCTAGCAATTCCTCTCTTAGGTGTATATGTCCAACAGAAGTCTATGCCCATTTGTGCCAGGAGACAGGTATAAGAAAGTTTATAACTTTATTCATAAGCTTCAGCATAGGAACAAGCTAAATGTCATTAACAGGAGAATGTATTAATAAATGGTGATATACAGTAAAATACTATATAGCAATGAAATTGAACTACAAGTGAATGCTGCAGTATAAATGAATCTTATAAACATTATATTGAGCTTGAAAGGCTAATGCAAAAAATATATAATGCATGATTTTATTTACTTAAAATTCAAAAACAGGTTAGACTGTAATATTGAGTGATGTATTCTTAGATAACAAAAATGTGAAGGAGGAAAGCAAGTCAGGAGAGAGTTACATTTAAGGAAAAGAAAGTGAGCTATGACATAAAATGTATGGAGGGAGTTTGCTTCAGAATACATCTATGCTTTACATACTTTCTGAATGTGTGACATAATTTATACATGAAACCAAATGGGGGGAAAATATTTAAGTAAAAATGAATTCATAGTATAATGAAATGAAATTTTAAGAGATCCAACAGAGAAACTAAAAATAGTGATATAATTGCTGAAAAATGAGAGGTATGGAGTCTTATAGTGAGCTAAAATCTTTCCTGCAGTTAAAGGAAATTAATAAGAAAATCTCCAAATTAATAAATGAATCATTTAGAAATAGGAACCAAAACAAACTGTAAAAGTATTGCTTTTTGTTTTGTATTTTCCATTTAAAAATAATATATAAATGTATGCTTATTAATTTTATAACCAAGAAAATCTATCACATTATATTTACATTCCTGTATTTTAAAAACACCTGTATGATTGGACACCAGACTATAACCAAATACATTTATTGGCTGAGTTAACTTAATTTGAAGAATTTAAATTTTTGAGTGAGTTATTTTCAGTTCAGTTCAGTTGCTCAGTCGTGTCCAACTCTCTGTGACCCCATGGACTTCAGCACACCAGGCTTCCCTGTCCATCAGCAACTCCTGGAGCTTACTCAAACTCATGTCCATCACGTCGGTGGTGCCATCCAATCATGTCATCCTCTGTTGTCCCCTTCTCCTCCCACCTTCAATTTTTCCCAGCATCAGTCTTTTCCAGTGAGTCAGTTCTTCGCATCAGGTGGCCTAAATATTGGAGTTTCAGCTTCAGCATCAGTCCTTCCAATGAATATTCAGGACTGATTACCTTTAGGATGGACTGGTTGGATCTCCTTGCAGTCCAAGGGACTCTCAAGAGTCTTCTCAAACACCACAGTTCAAAAGCATCAATTCTTCACTGCTCAGCATTCTTTATAGTTCAACTCTCATATCCGTACATGACTACTGGAAAAACTATAGCTTTGACTAGATGGACCTTTGTTGGCAAACTAGTGTCTCTACTTTTAAATATACTGTCTAGGTTGGTCATAGCTTTTCTTCCAAGGAGCAAGTGTCTTTTAATTTCATGGCTGCAGTCACCATCGGCAGTGATTTTTGGATCCCAAAATAATAAAGTCTGTCACTGTTTCCATTGTTTCCCTGTCTATTTGCTATGAAGTGATTGGACTGGATGCCATGATCTTAATTTTCTGAATGTTGAGTTTTAAGCCAACTTTTTCACTTACCTCTTTTACTTTCAGCAAGGAGCTCTTTAGTTCCTCTTTGCTTTCTGCCATAAGGGTTGTGTCATCTGTATATTTGAGGTTATTGATATTTCTCCCGGCAGTCTTGATTCCAGCTTGTGCTTCATCCTGCCTGGCATTTTGCCTGATGTACTCTGCATAGAAGTTAAATAAGCAGGATGAAAATATACAGCTTTGACATACTCTTTTCCTGATTTGGAACCGGTCTGTTGTTTCATGTCCAGTTCTAACTGTTGCTTCCTGACCTGCATACACTTCTCAGGAAGCAGGTCAGGTGGTCTGGTATTCTCCTCTTTTGAAGAATTTTCCACAGTTTATTGTGATCCACACAGTGAAAGGCTTTGGTGTAGTCAATAAAGCAAAAGTAGATGTTTTTCTGGAACTCTCTTGCTTTTTTGATGATCCAGCAGATGTTGGCGATTTGATCTCTGGTTCTTCTGCCTTTTCTAAATCCAGCTTGAACATCTGGAAGTTCACGATTCAGGTACTGTTGAAGGCTGGCTTGGAGAATTTTGAGCATTACTTTGCTAGCATGTGAGATAAGTGCAATTGTGTGGTAGGTTGAACATTCTTTTGGGTTATCAAAAATCCTTTAATTTCTCTGTGTAACTTTTCATATAAGTTGTGAGAACTTTGAGATGATAGAAATAATGAGAAAAGGATTTTTGTTTGCAAAGTCAAATCTCACTTTTTTAACAGTTATTTAGGACTGTGACAGAAGAGTTTATATATTATAATTTTAAGTTGACTTTTTAACCTTTCCTTGCTTCATTACATTTTAAAGGCTCTTGTGTTAATAAATAACCATATTTGATGGCTTTCATAAGCAACTATCACCACTATCACCAACCAGAAACACAGAAGAAAATTGCTGTATCTCTTAAAAAACCCAGCATTATGGATGCTTCTAGGAAGCATCCTACAGGAACAATGTTCTCATTACGTGTCCCTTCATGGGTGTTGCAGTGTATTTAGCTGGAAGTATATACCTCTTTTAGTGTCAGACATTCTCATTGTTTTATCCTAGAACTTTGAAATATTGAAGATAAGACATTATAGATTATTTTACTTATCAGTTTAAGTGTATTTTGAGCTTACTGATGCACCATGCAAGAAAAAAACTTGCTTTTAATTTAGGGAACATATTTATTTTTTGATTCTTTGTTTGCACTTACATTTGTGGGTTCGTTTTTATTAAAAAGAAGTAGAATTAGCTTGAAAAAAGTGTGTAAAATATTCTTTCCAAAAATGCCTTATTAAAAAAAAGTTTTTAAAAAGTAGTATAAGGTGGACAAATATTCTTCTAATACTAAAAGAAAAGAAATTTTAAAGCTGAGATTCTGCTCTATTAATTTTTCTAAAAATATGTATTAAATTCTGAGACCTTTAAATAGTGATACCATAATATTTATGATGAAATTAGAAATTTTGATAGAAGGGAAAAAAACTTTTGGGCCAAATTAGTAACTCTTTTTGCCAGCTAATGTAGAACTTATTGTTGTGAGAAATATGTTGTCTCAAGGAAGTTAAAAAGCACAATTATTCTTGTAAGTTTTCTTTCTATATTTGATTGTGTGCTTTACACTTGCTTTTTAGGGACGCATGTTGAGACATCTGGCTTCCTTAGTCTTAGATTTTTGGAACTATTTTGGCCTCATTTCAATTGTAAACTATCCAGCTAATTGTAAAGTGTCAGTACTTTTGAGTATTTACAGTAAAAAGAATAAGGACACACACTGTACTCATTTATGACATGGATGGGAGCCATCCAAATGCCCACTCTCGTTTCTGGCAGGTCACTTTGCCTCTGGTTTTGTGTTGTGTTTCAGCTTGGGGAACTCACCTCTGTTGTTGTTCAAAATTTCAATCTACATTTCTGAAAAAGAATGGTAATCTTAGTTCACCTATGCTAAGAACACTGATTAGGTACTCTTTCTCTAAGAATGTTGCACTTAAAGTATGAGATTTAGAAGGTAACTAGTTCTAGGCACAAAGGTCAGCCAATCTGTTTATAAAACAGGGTTGAGAAATAACCAGCTGTAAGCACTAAGTTCAACCTACCAGCATGTACTCTAAAATCAGTTCTGAGTCATCTGCCCTCTGTGTTTGGCACCCCTGTTTACAGCACATCTTGAGCCTTCTCATGTAGCAACGCTACTGATAAATAGCCTACCCTTTCTGACAGCATGGATGAGGAAAGGACAACCTGGTCTTGGTTGATAAAATGTTGATATATGTGGTGAAGGCAAAGTCTTGCGCAATTATCTAAAATGCCTCTGTGTGTATGCATTTGTGTGTGAACACTTGCTTTATGTGCTATGTAATGATTCATGTTCTAGGAGGGTGTGTTTTTTTCTTTTAGAGAACTGGCAGCCAGCCCGCCCTCCCTCTCAGAAATGGGAAATTTCTTGAGCTAATTTAGACATACAGCCTATGTTTTTACACCACAAAGCTGCAACTCTCTGTCCAGACAGCACTGCCAATTATCTGTGATATTTCTACTCCGTATAGACTTTAAAAAAAGCCAGATATTTTTATTAGCCTGTTTTGCATATAGGCTTTTAGGATAGTTGTATATTAATATCACTTTTAAAGCAGAAAGGAGTTATTTAAAGAGATGACCTGATTGTCTTGATAAAGAAAATAACATAGTTACAATCCTTTTTCTGAAAATTTGCCCTTGGGTTTGATTGCAGGCTGGAAGGTGAAAACTTTTGGATTAAATTCCAAACTCTAGAACAATAGGATTTAGGCCAAATAATTTACTCTTTCTATATCTTTGTTTTCCAATCTGTTAAATAAGAATCAAAGTATTTACTGTCTCCTTACAGGGAAATAAAGCATTGGTAAATAAAAATGCATTTGCTGTGTTTAAAGGGCCATGCACCATTTTTCAGTGTGCTCCTTCCTTCTGGCACCAGAGACTCCCTTGTGGTCATCATATTTCTCATTGGCAAGAAAAAAGCATATCACTGTGATGAGAATCCAGAGGGAAATTCTGTGCCATGCATAGCTTAGTTATCCAAGAAACAACCAAAATTAAGACAGATTTTGTGAAAATTCTGTTTTGTGTTTTCTGAACTAGGAGAAGGCACAATTTTCTCAGAGGACAGAAACATGCAGAAATGGGCTAGAATGACCTGTTAGGAGAATCACAGATAGAGATTGGAAGGTGGTAGGTAGCATTTACTCCTGTGAGGATCTTTTAAACAAGCAAATAAAAACATTAAAAAAATAGTTTATAAAGACAGGAGGATTGTTTTTTGTCACTTTTTAAGAGGTTCTTTTAATTGACAGTGTGCTTGAGTGAGTTATTGGGCCTGCCACCAATTAATTTAGGGTGTCAGTCTATGTGCCAAGCTGATTACTATGTGTTAGGAACTCAAAAATGAATAATAAACAATTTTTTGCCCTCAAGGTCTTCTTAACCTCCCTGAGAGAGAAATACAAATAATTACAATAAGATGTGATAAGTGCTAGACTAGTAACAAAAACCTGTGCTGTGATTACAAATTTTGCCTGGGGTGTTTGGGACTGAAAAGATGGTGTCTGCATTTGACCTTGGAGAGTGAGAGGGAGTTAGGTAGAGGAAGCCATTTCACTCAGAGGGCAGAGCATGTAAGAAGGCCTGGAGAAGTGAACGTCAGTGGAGCGTGGGGGTATGTTAGAGAGAAGAGAGTAAGTGTTTGAAGGTCAGAAGCCCCAGGTTTGATAACCTTGCTGGGTGGTCATTCGCTGACTCTATGATTTAGGGCACATTGCTGAGCCTCTCTGAGCCTCAGTTGCTACATCTATAATATGGGGACATTATTATGTATCCTGAAGGATTCTTGTGAATGAAATGAACCAATAAATCTGAAGGACCTGGAACTGTACAAGGAGAGAGTTAATGTTCAGTAAGTGGTCACTATTGTTTCATCTTTTTAAGTGAGCTGCAGCTGCTGCCTTGTAACTGCAAATTGTTCAAAATATCATGGGCTTATCTTGGGAGGGGATTCTCAACATAAATCATCCATAAAATGTAAATAATACCTACTTTCAGGGTTGTTTTGAAGATCCAGAGTTAATATTAAACACAGGTCCAATAATAGTACTCAATAAACAGTAGTTAAAAATTATGATGACACTTCTCTCTCTCAAAGGCCAAAATATATGTATATTTCCACACTCATACTGAAGAAATTGTGAATTTTCATTTGCACACAGAATTGTAAATTTTTGTGGTTTAGCACCTTCTGCTAAACCAGAGGCAGAAAATCATTTTTTTGTGTTTTATAGAAAATCACTTTTGACAGTATGTTATTTATCCACCATAGGCAATGTGTTATATTAATGAATATTTCTATGTTAACTGGTATAGTCATCAAACCATGTTTGCTTTTCCATTTCTGTGCCCCAATGCTTGTCACAGTACCAGGCACTCAGTAAATGCTTAGAGAAATACTTGCTACATGAATTAGTGGGTAACTCTTTAGCTAGTCTCTCAAACATAAATATATATTTTAATGGAGTAAAAGTTTTAGGTCTTGAAATTGCCTTTTGAAAACAAGGTTCCCAAACCATTTGAACAATTGAACACACACAAATACGTATTCTATCAGCTTTGTGGAGAAGATCATGCCACTCCAACATCTTTGTTTGCCTGAAAGCTGCATTCCAACCTGTAATTATAATTGTAAACAGTTATTATGTCCATGATTATTATTATGACTTTCCTAATGAGCATGTTTATAGAGGTCAACCTGTTATATCAATAAACCAGGACTAGAATATCTTATGTGTTCATATTTCTTCTTCCTAGTACTATATTTACACACCAGAAATGGTAGAAAAATCCAGGACTTTTTTTTAGCTGCTCCTTGTGGCATGTGGGATCTTAGTTCCCTAACCATGGCTCCTGCAGTGGAAGCACAGTGTCTTAACCACTGGACCGCCAGGCAAGTCCAGTCCAGCACTTCTTCAGTTTCCCAAGGAACCTTTCTTACCTTTTACTCTACCCAGTTACATAATGCTTTTGAAATGTTACATTTCCAGTGTTCTTTCCATTTTTTTTATTAGCCAAGTTTTATTATTTTTAATTTATTTAAAAAGATTTTTACTGAAATGTTCTTTCCAGTTTAATTATGATGCTGGGAGGGATGGGGGCAGGAGAAGAAGGGGACGACCAAGGATGAGATGGCTGGATGGCATCACGGACTCGATGGACACGAGTCTGAGTGAACTCCGGGAGTTGGTGATGGACAGAGAGGCCTGGCGTGCTGCGATTCATGGGGTCGCAAAGAGTCGGACACGACTGAGCGACTGAACTGAACTGATTGATAATAATGGAAATGGTTGCATGTACCCTGGCTCAAGTTGACCCTTACACTCTGACTTAAAAATGCTGGTTTGTAAGGGAAAAACCAGCATGGATGCATAAGAATTTCCTTACTGCACATTAAGCAGCTATAGCCTCAGAGTACCAATTATCTCTCCCACTAACTTCTAAACAGAACTGGACCCAAGTCACGTTGTTGCAGGAAGGCGGGCCCCTTACAGGGCCCGACACTGGGCTCTCGTCTCACAGTAGGAAATGAATTGTCTGAGGAGACACATGTGCTGACAAAGCAAGAGATTTTCCTGGGAAAGGGCACCCCGGTGGAGAGCAATAGGGTGAGGGAACCCAGGAAAACTGCTCTGCTGCGTGGCTCGAAGTCTCGGGTTTTATGGTGATGGGATTAGTTTCTGGGTGGTCTTTGCCCAATCATTCTAATTCAGAGTCTTTCCTGGTGGCACACACATCGCTCAGCCAAGATGGATGCTAGCGAGAGGGATTCTGGGAAGTGGACGGACACGACATGCGGTGTCTCCTTTCGACCTTTCCCAAACTCTTCCAGTTGGTGGTGGCTTATTAGTTCCATATTCCTTATCAGGATCTCCTGTCATAAAACAGCTCATGCAAATGGTTACTATGGTGCCTGGCCAGGGTGGGCGGTTTCAGTCAGTGTGCTTCCCCTAACAATGTAGCCACACACAGTCACTTTTGTCTTACTTTCTGAAGGGCTACAAGGAAGAGAATTCACAACTTGCCTTGAAAATATATCTGTTCTTTAAGAACATTATTGGTTTCACATTCTGAAAAAATTATAATATTACAAATTTATCTAGGTTCTCTTATTTGTTTAGTAAAAAAGGAAAGAAAAAGTATTTAACTGGCACTCTTATTGTTGTAATCAGTTCTTTGGCCTAGATTTAGAATCCTTTGGCTGCTAGAGACTTTGAAAAGCTCTTCATTTATAAATTTGGAAACTAAGGAGATCAACTGGAAATTTATACTCTGGAGTTTTAAGATACTCTCTAGCTTGTTCCTTCCTGGAGAAGGAAAAGGCAACCCACTCCAGTACTCTTGCCTGGAAATCCCATGGACGGAGAAGCCTGGTAGACTACCATCCGTAGGGTCGCAAAGAGTCTGACACGACTGAGCGACTTCATTTTCACTTTCACTAGCTTGTTCACAAATTTGTCCTTACTTTGAGTTATGACATTCGATATTTTATGTGATGCTTTTAGGATTCAGAGCCATCACCAATCTGAGTCCTACATTTTAAATTGTTCTTTTCAACATTGCCATTTATTCACTGAGCAGCTACAGTTAGGTAGAACATCTAAAACTGCCTTTTTTATAGGCAAAAAAAAAAAAAAGACAACCCAGTGTTCAATCTCTCTACCCTGTGAAAAACAAAGGTTTGGCACTGGGCGGCGGCCACAGCGCAGACCCGACTTCACTCTCTGGCAGTTCGCTCCGCGCCCTCTGCAACCATGTGTGACAAACCCGATATGGCTGAAATTGAAAAGTTCGATAAGTCGAAATTGAAGAAAACGGAAACGCAAGAGAAAAATCCACTGCCTTCGAAAGAAACGATTGAACAGGAGAAGCAAGCAGGCGAGTCGTAATGAAGCGTGCGCCGCCAGTATGCACTGTACTTTCCACAAGCATTGCCTTCTTATTTTATTTCTTTTAGCTGTTTAACTTTTAAGATGCAAAGAGGTTGGATCGCGTTTAAATGACTGTGCTACCCCTTTTCACATCAAAGAATGGAGAACTACTGACAACGTAGGCCGCGCCTGCCTCTCCCATCTGCCTGTGTGGCCGGCAGGGAAGGAAAAGAACTTGCATGCTGGTGAAGGAGGAAGCTGGGTGGGAGGACAGTGAAATCTAGAGTAAAAAGCTGGTCCAAGGTGTTCTGGGGGCTGTAAAATGCAGTTTAATCGGAGTGCCATTTTTTTTGTTGTTGTTGTTCAAATGATTTTAATTATTGGAATGCACAATTTTTTAAATATGCAAATAAAAAGTTTTAAAACCTGAAAAAAAAAAGAGCAAAGGTTTGATTATGAAAGAACCGTAATCCAAGAGTAGAATACCAAACAACAGCTTTTCAAATATTCACTCTACTGATTTGGTGTAATCTTTTATTTGTAACTAATGTTTTTATGACACTTTATATGGCACACAAAATGCTTAAATAATATGGAAGTCTAGAAAATAAAAACTGAAAGTTCTTCCTTTATCACCTGTAGTAAATTGTGTTAACTTTTATTTTGTTCCAGACTGCTTTCTTTTTTAAAAAAAATTTTACATGTGAAATGAAATCTGCAGCAGTTTTTTCTACTCAGGATTATATCATAGACAATTCTCATACATACAGAATATTTTTGAAATCAAGAGGAGTCAGTCAATCTTTTTTTTTTTTTTTTTTACATCAGACGGGTAATGTGCCGGTATGGTAACAAGGTTTGCCGGGAGGCACATGTCACGCAGCAGCGTGAACACCCAATCATCACGCTTATGAACTACAAAAGGATCTACTCACTCAATCTTTTTAACAGTCACTTCCCACTATACATGTCTTTTAATTGAGGAGTTTTCAAATTTAGTTTTATTGTGGTAATTTTCCCCAAACTTTAAAAGACTCCTTATAGTCACAAAACATGTTTGTGTAAAATCTTTTAAAGAACAAAAGGAACAAACAGTAACCACACGCTTTTAACACAGTGGGTTGAAAACAAAAGAAAAGTGATCATTCAAATGTTTTATCTCTTCTATACCAAGTAAGAACCAGCTTAGAATTTCAAAAACCTGAAATAAGCTCCAAGGGAGTATAGATGCACCATGGCTGACATGAAAGGATGTTGGTCTCATCTTTTTTTTTCTTTTTTTAACTTGAATTTAATTGCTATGTTATATTAGTTTCAGGTACATAATGTAGTGATTAGATATTTGTATGGTCTCAGCTTTAGAAAAAAGGATAATAAACTTGGAATTCTGCATTTAATATTCTTTAAAATTTTCTTCAATATTTGCCATCTGCTGCTGCTGTTGCTGCTGCTGCTAAGTCGCTTCAGTCATGTCCGACTCTGTGCGACCCATAGACGGCAGCCCACCAGGCTCCCTGTCCCTGGGATTCTCCATGCAAGAACACTGGAGTGGGTTGCCATTTCCTTTGCTTATTTGCTGCACTGAGTGCAGGAAATCAAATGAGTAGGCAATAGTTTAACGTTTTCCCCCTTGGACATAGTTGAGGTTGAATATAACATATAAATATAATACAATCACATTTCTAACAAAGTTTTGCTTCCCAGGGCAGACATAACTATATCAGCATTTTAATAGGTTTCCACAAAAAACATTGACTTCTAGGGGTTCCACCTCTTAGCAAAGTGGAGAATACCGTATGGTATAGCAAGAACTCTGCTCTGAAATCAAAAGGCTTACTGTCTCCTCTAGAATGAAGGGGGCTTCCCAGATGGCATTAGTGGTAAAGAACCCAGAAGGAGGTTGGACTGGGTGATCTCAAGGTTTATTTTAAAAAACATTTATTCTTAAGTTTATTTGCAAATCCTCAGTTCCACTGCTCCCCCAGCCCCCTCCTCCACCCCCAAGAAAGATCAAAATCTGTATCTGTAAACACCAGAGAACTGGGATTGATTACATTGTTGTTCTGTCACTAAGTCATGTCCCACTCTTGGCAGCCCCATGGACTGCAGCATGCCAGGCTTCTCTGTCCTTCACTATCTCCTGGAATTTGCTCAAACTCACGTCCATTGAGTCGGTGATACCAAACAACCACCTCATCCTCTGTCACCCCATTTTCCTCCTGCCCTCAATCTTTCCCAATATCAGGGTCTCTTCCAGTGAGTCAGCTCTTTGCATCAGGTGGCCAAAGTATCGGAGCTTCAGCTTCAGCATCAGTCCTTCCACTGAACATTCAGAGGTGATTTCCTTTAGGATTGACTGGTTTGATTTCCTTGTTATCCAAGGGACTCTCAAAAGTCTTTTCCAGCACAACAACTGGAAAACATCAGTTCATCGGTGCTCAGCCTTCTTTATTGTCCAACTCCCACATCCATACATGACCACTGGAAAAACCACAGCTTTAACTATACAGACCTTTGTTGACAAAATGAGGTCTCTGCTTTTTAATATGCTATCTAGGTTGGTCATAGCCTTCCTTCCAAGGAGTAAGCATCTTTTAATTTCATGGCTGCAGTCACCATCTGCAGTGATTTTGGAAACCCCCAAAATAAAATCTGTCATTGTTTCTACTTTTTCCCTATCTATTTGCCATGAAATGATGGGACTGGATGCCATGATCTTAGTTTTTTGAATGTTGAGCTTTAAACCAGCTTTTTCACTTTGCTCTTTTACCCTCATCAAGAGGCTCTTCAGCTTCTCTTTGCTTTCTGCCATCAGAGTGATTAGATTCCATTGTTAGTAAGGATGTTTTCTGATATCTTTTTTGTATCTTCTAAACTACAGGTCTACCCCTATTGTAGGAGAAATAAAATGTACATCTAAATATACAAAAATAAAAACCTGGTTTTTTAACTTGACATTTATTCCTTATTCCTTTTAATTGTAAACTCCACCAGTGAACCTAAAATATTATGAAATTTAGTTTAATTGAAACAGTAACATAGCTATGAATATAATGTAGCTATGCATTTTGTACCACATTTATACCAAACAGTGCATCTGAACCAAAAAAATTACAAATTATATATACTATCTACAAACATGCAGACTTTGTTTTCTTGTAGCATGGTATGAGAATATGAAGATTTTAGGAAAATATAAGGTTTTCTCCTTTCCCCACCTTCACACTGTATGTTGAAAGTGAAAGTATAAATCATTCAAGACAGATTGATATGTGTGGGTATCTTATGTTTTTGTCTATTGAAAATGATCAGTAAAAGGTTTTAAATTACCTAAAACAAAATAATATATTTTTTAAAAGTGCATAAAATGTGCTGTTTTTCAATTTTTTGGCCGTATTGTATTAGGAGTTGACTGTAACCTATCTTGTTTTGCTTTTTCTTTGTTTTTGGTGGCTGAGAGAAGGAGATGCCAACAAAATGGTTACCCTGAGCATTGCTGAAGGGCTCAAGTGTTATCATGTTCTGCACTGATGGACATCTAAGTAGATATTAAGTCATTTTATACTGATGAGTGATTTTTATACAGTAGGGCCTCAAACTGCATTCTGTCTCCATTTATATCCTTGAAAAGTATTTAGATGATTATCTGAAATCTAAAATGATTTTTTTTTTAAAGCTTCTGTTTGTAGATCTGGGAAAATTAAACCAAGACTGCATGATCAGACAATTTCTTTATAAAAGGTACTAGGGACATTCATCTGTTATTAACATATATCATTTGCTTGCACAAAATAATGCATGTATTCATTGCAGAAAAATCTCAAACCGCAAATAAACAACATTAACCATTTTCTCTAGTGGCACCAGGAGAAGTTACGATAATAGCATTTTGAAATCTAATCTAGTCTTCTGAGTGAAGATGAATGCATGTAGTAGAATGCTTAGTCAGAAAGTCAGCTAGTGAATAACAATTCCTCCCTTCCTTGATGGAAAGTTTATTGAGTTTGTTTTTAAGGAACCTGAAACAGAAATTGCCAGTTCTCAGGTACCAGTGGGAAATCGCTAAATCCATCTGTTGTTCTTGAAGGATCAGTTTAGTTTTGGTCTCTAAATTTAATGTCTGAAAAGAAGGGTAAGTGAGATCAACTCTTCTCTTGGTGAGTCTGAAAAGAAGAGTAACTGAGTTCTAAAGTAAAAATAAGGGGAAGGGAAATGGTTGGATGCTTAAGGAAGTCAGAAGAGCTCTAGTCTTGTCATCAATAATGCTGAATTTGATCCTACCCACTATTTGACTTTGACCAATTGACAGCCTCCTTGGGCACCATTTCCCATGTATGAAATGAAGGATTTGGAGATATTGGAGAGTGGAAGGTGGGAGAGAGATTGCAGGAGTGTTTAAGACGTAGCTCCTAATCAGTTGGGAAGATTGGCCTGAGAAAGAACTGTATTTCTAAATTGGGTGGTGGTGGTGGTGAGGAGATAAGGAGGCGGGAGAGGACCTTAACAGAAGACTCCGCTAAGTCTCATCTCGTTTAATAGCTTCATTCAGGATCTAGAGCTGTGCTCCCCAGTATGGTGGCTTCTAGCCACATGTGGCTATAGACCTCACAAAATGTGTTCTAAGTATAAAACACACACTGGATTTTGAAAACTTAGTACGCGAAATATAAAATATCCCCTTAGCATTACAAAAAAGATTGATTCAATGTTAAAGTGACAGCATTTTAGATATACTGGGCAAATAAAATATACTATGAAAATTTATTTTACTTTTTAATTTTCATTTTAGTGCAGTAACTAGAAAATTTTAAATTGCATATGTGGCTTGCATTTTATTACTATTGGCCAGTGCTGATCTAGAACACAATGTCAGTGAATTACTACTTTGAGAAAAGGTGTGTTAATTAACTTATACACAGATGTGGAAGATGTTACAGTTTTAAGAATCATCTAATAGAATGAGTCAGAAATTTAAATATATTATAGACAAGAGGAAAGAAGGAAAATGGGAACGCTTCCCAGGTAGCTCAGTGGTAAAGAATTCGCCTGCCAAGAAGGAGACATGGGTTCAGTCCCTGGGTTGGGAAAATCCCCTGGAGAAGGAAATGGCAACCTGCTCCAGTATTCTTGTCTGAGAAATCTCATGGATAGAGGAGCCTGGTGAGCTACAGTCCCTGGGATCACAAAAAGAGTTGAACATAACTTAGCGACTAAACAACAACAAAAACAAAACCCTTGAAGGTAAATAATAATACCAGGTTTACAAGTACACGGATACAAACTTCCTTAAGACATAAAGCAGTTCAGAGCTAGTCTTAGTTCAGGGAAACATGCCAGAATCACATCCCGTTTGCAGCGGTTGATTATTTTACCTGTACCTTTCTGTAGACTACCTGTAATAGCTCTCTGTAATAGCTTCAAGCAAGAGGGTAGGGATGGGAGAGAGGAAAAGAATGAGGGATGGCTTATGAAGCTTATTTATATACTTTATAGATTAGGCTCATTGCAGTATGAGTTAATATGTGTCAGTAAATGATTACCACTGCTCTGATGAGCTGAAGGCATTTGTTAAGTAGCAACTCATCTTCCTGGAAAATTTCCTATACCTCATACAGGTGAATCATTTACTTCCAGAAAATAGTACAGTTACCGTAGACTCAGTTTAGTCCTAGTAATTAAATTCAGTTAACCAACTAGGGTACAGATTTTACAGGAGCATGACAGGAGGGAGCATACAACTCTGAAAGGATTTTGAAAATGTTTTAAACACCATATATGTGTGTTTGGTTGCTCAGTTCTGACTCTTACTGACCCCATGAACTGGGATGATTTCCAGCAAGAATACTGAAGTGGGTTGCCATTTCCTCTTCCAGGGAATTTTCCCTACCAGGGGTTGAACCTGCAACTCCTGTGTCTCCTGCACTGCAGGCAAATATTTTGGCACTGAGTCCTGAGGGAACCCCTTAAACACCGTGTCCAGTGGCTTTTCATAGTCTTCATCCCCCTAAACTCCAGAGCACCACTTGACAGGAATAAGTTTCCCTTCATTATTTTCTTTTCCATCACCTTCTGTGATGTGATTCCCAAAGCCTTCCTCTTACTGCTCCGACCTGGCTTGTCAGGGAGGCAGTGTAGTATCAACTGAATTGCTGAGGTTGTGGGTTGTAATGTAATGAAAGTTTGGGGTGATAGTTTATGTAAAGTACATGGTAGCTTCTCAATAGATCATAAGAATTAGCATTTGTTAAATTACTTTTTACTGAGTGTTTTCCTTTACCCATTCTGTAAGTTTATGTTCTCTCCTCATCATACAGTATGGAATTCAATTCAGACCTTTATTTTCCAACATAACCTCTACAGTGATCAGTTCAGTTCAGTTCAGTTCAGTCACTCAGTTGTGTCCGACTCTTTGCAACCCCATGGACAGCACCATGCCAGGTCTCCCTGTCCATCACCAACTCTCGGAGTTTACTCAAACTCATGTCCATTGAGTCAGTGACGCCATCCAACCATCTCATCCTCTGTCATCCCCTTCTCCTCCCACCCTCAATCTTTCCCAGCATCAGGGTCTTTTCAATGAGTCAGCTCTTCGCATCAGGTGGCCAAAGTACTGGAGTTTCAGCTTCAACATTAGTCCTTCCAGTGAACATTCAGGACTAATTTCCTTCAGGACAGACTGGTTGGATCTCCTTGCAGTCCAAGGGACTCTCAAGAGTTGTCTCCAACACCACAGTTCAAAAGCATCAATTCTTCGGCACTCAGCTTTCTTTATAGTCCAACTCTCAGATCCATACATGACTACTGGAAAAATCATAGCCTTGACTAGATCGACCTTTGTTGGCAAAGTAATGTCTTTGCTTTTAATTATGCTCTCTAGGTTGGTCATAACTTCTCTTCCAAGGAGTAAGCGTCATTTAATTTCATGGCTGCAATCATGATCTGCAGTGATTTTGGAGCCCCCCAAAATAAAGTCTGTCACTGTTTCCATTGTTTCCCCATCTATTTGCCATGAAGTGATGGGACTGGATGCCATGATATTTGTTTTCTGAATGCTGAGTTTTAAGCCACTTTTTCACTTCTCCTCTTTCACTTTTATCAAGAGGCTCTAGTTCTTCTTCACTTTCTGCCATAAGAGTGGTGTCATCTGCATATCTGAGGTTATTGATATTTCTCCCAGCAGTCTTGATTCCAGCTTGTGCTTCTTTCAGCCCAGCGTTTCTCATGATGTACTCTGAGTATAAGTTAAATAAGCAGGGTGACAATGTACAGCCTTGACATACTCCTTTTCCTATTTGGAATCAGTCTGTTGTTCCATGTCCAGTTCTAACTGTTCTAACTGCTTCCTGACCTGCATACACAGGTTTCTCCAAAGGCAGGTCAGGTGGTCTGATATTCCCATCTCTTTCAGAATTTTCCACAGTTTATTGTGATCCAGTCAAATGCAGAAATAGTCAATAAAGCAGAAATAGATGTTTTTCTGGAACTCTCTCTTGCTTTTTCAATGATCCATCAGATGTTGGCAATTTGATCTCTGGTTTCTCTGCCTTTTCTAAAACCACCTTGAACATCTGGAATTTTACAGTTTATGTATTGTTGAAGTCTGGCTTGGATAATTTTGAGCATTACTTTACTAGTGTGTGAGATGAGTGCAATTGTGTGGTAGTTTGAACAATCTTTGGCATTGCCTTTCTTAGGGATTGGAAAGAAAACTGACCTTTTTGAGTCCTGTGGCCACTGCTGAGTTTTCCAAATGTGCTGGGATATTGAGTGCAGCACTTTAACAGCATCATCTTTTAGGATTTGAAATAACTTGAAATTCCATCACCTCCACTAGCTTTGTTTGTAGTGATGCTTCCTAAGGCCTAGTTGACTTCACATTCCAGGATGTCTGGCTCTAGGTGAGTGATCACACTATCATGGTTATCTGGGTCATGAAGATCTTTTCTGTGCAGTTTTTCTGTGTATTCTTGCCACCTCTTCTTCAGATCTGCTTCTGTTATGTCCATACCATTTTTGTCCTTTGTTGAGTCCATCTTTACATGAAATGTTTGCTTGATATCTCTAATTTTCTTTAAGAGGTCTCTGGCCTTTCCCATTCTATTGTTTTCCTCTATTTCTTTGCATTGATCACAGAGGAAGGCTTTCTTATCTCTCCTTGCTATTCTTTGGAACTCTGCCATCAAATGGGTATATCTTTCCTTTTCTCCTTTGCTCTTTGCTTCTCTTCTTTTCACAGCTATTTGTAAAGCCTCTTCAGACAGCCATTTTTATTTTTTGTATTTCTTTTTCTTTGGGATGGTCTTGCTCCCTGTCTCCTGTACAATGTCACAAACCTCCATCCATAGTTCATCAGGCACTCTGATGGGACTATCAGATCTAGTCCCTTATATCTATTTCTCACTTCCACTGTATAATCATTAGGGATTTGATGTAGGTCATACCTGAACGGTCTAGTGGTTTTCCCTACTTTCTTCAATTTAAGTCTGAATTTGGCAGTAAGGAGTTCATAATCTGAGCCACCGTCAGCTCCTGGTCTTTTTACTGACTGTATAGAGCTTCTCCATCTTTGGCTGCAAAGAATATAATCAATCTGATTTCTGTGTTGACCATCTGGTGATGTTCATGTGGAGAGTCTTCTCTTGTGTTGTTGGAAGAGGGTGTTTGCTATGACCAGTGCATTCTCTTGGCAGAACTCTTTTAGCCTTTGCTCTGCTTCATTCCATATTCCAAGGCCAAATTTGCTTGTTACTCCAGGTGTTTCTTGACTTCCTACTTTTGCATTCCAGTCCCCTATAGCAAAAAGGACATATACAGTGATCGGAGACTACAAATGTCATAGCTGAATCTTTCTTGGACTGCACAGTTTAAGCATTGTCAAGGTTTTCTAGGCCTGGGTATCTGATAACACATAAATGCTTCTTTCTCCTAAAACTTTCTGCCCTCTAAGAGTCCTCATGTTAACACAACTCCTTTTGCCAGATCAGCATCATAGCTGCTTGCTTGGGTCTTCCCATTTCCTGACCTTATAGCCTTGAACACTCCAGAGCTCTAGGAATACATGCAGGACACTAACACATCCCAGCTCATGCTTAGTTTGGGTTCATGTGGGAATTCCAGGAGACCAAGGAAGTTTGATGATGGAGCAAGATGACTTTGTTTATTTTTTAACCACTTTCTTGATGTATAATTGCATATTTTTAAAAGCTGTACATATTTTATGTACACAACTTTCTGTGACTGACAAGATACTGTTGGAAAGATTTAGTTGTGGGGCATTGGGCAGGACATTTCACCTCCCTATCTCAGTTCCTTCGTTTATTTGTAGGATGAGTGAGCTGGACTTCATCCCTAAACTTCCCAGTACTGGGATGTCAAGCTTCTAGAAAGCAATAGGCATAGAAAGGAAGGCAAGGTCATAATATTCTTCGAAGGTTTCAAGTGAAAGAGTGTTGCTGAAAGCAGGATAATGGGAATGGGTTGGCATTCTCAGAACGTTCATGTTACCAGTAAATTTCAATAGCTGTAATTAATCCACACTGTGTGAGTAAAAACTTCCTATCCATAGAACATAGACAAGTTCTATGTACTTGTTATTAATTTTTCCACAGAAATCATCACTTATGTATCATAAATCATTCATTACTCATAATATTTTTGCTCATTTTTATTGTTTATTTATTTCAGGTGGTGCTAGTGAGAAGGAAATGGCAACCCACTCCAGTGTTCTTGCCTGGAGAATCCCAGGGACAGGGGAGCCTGGTGGGCTGCTATCTATGGGGTTGCGGAGAGTCGGACACGACTGAAGTGACTTAGCAGCAGCAGCAGCAGCAGTGGTAAAGAATCCATTTGCCAATGCAGGAGATATAAAAGACACAGGTTCGATCCCTGGGTTGGGAAGACCCTCTGGGGAAGAAAATGGCAACCCACTCCAGTATTCTTGCCTAGAGAATCCTATGGACAGAAGAGCCTGATGGGCTATGGTCCATGGAGTTGCAAAAAACTGGACATGACTGAGCAACTTAGCATGCACACTAACACACAAACAAATACCCAATACTTTCCCACTGTAAAAAAAAAAAAAAATCAAGCAATAGGTTAAATGAAAAGACAGCAAAAATCAAATGACTCAAACTGTGGTCGTCCAGAAATAGTCAATCAAAAAATTTTGGTTGGTATCCTAATTTGTATGACCCTGAATAAATGAGATCAAACTATAAATGCTGGTTTATAAACTGCCCTAAAAAAAAACACCCTCTTTAATAGAGTGTAGACATCTTTTCCAACAAAAACTGTTAATTTAAAATAATCTTTTGTATGTCATATTCCATTGTATATGTATTCCACTGTATATATGTATATATTCCATTGTTTCATAAATATATTCATTTCCTGATGGACATTTAAGCTATTTCTAATTCATTACAATTAAAGATGAAGGATGTCAAGTCATATCTAAGCTTACAAATTATTCAAAATCACTCTGAGTATTTTCTTAGTTGATTAAGAGGCAGTCAGTAAATACACTTTGATAATTAGGCTTTTACTGCAATGGTCTAGTTTCTTTTGCATTTGCAAAAGATAACTTCATTGTGACCATTATTTTCCTGAAAGATGGCAACTTATACTTAATTACCATATCAAAAAATTAATTTCATACTATTAGAGATGAGAAGGTAAAATAAAGTATCCTTTCCTCAGCTGAAACTATTATAGTTATTTCTAATTAAACCATCTCTGATGCACATGATAAAACATGTACTGGCTTCTCATCTCATTTGAATATGAAGTTTCGTTGTCACTCATTTTAGCAGCTCTTTGTTTTACTTAAGTCAATAATACCTTTGACTTGAGCTGACACCATCTCTTCTTGTTAACCATTGACTGCAGTTCTGCATAGCTTGAGTTGGATGAATAAAAATAAAAGACAAATATTCCTGTAAATTAAAAAAGTTTAATTAAAAAATTTAAAATCCCAAGCAGGTTAAAGCAATATTATGAAGTAATTAAAAAAAATGTTCTGGGAATAAATTTATAGAATGTTTTTTCTTTTATCCAACTTTTACATTGTATAGTGTCTGGGACCATGTGGACATTAAATAAATATTTGTTGAAGAAATAAGTGAATGGGTGAATGAATGAAGTACTTTCAATTTGTGACTTAAATATTGGCATGTATCTGACTCCATAGAGCCAGTTTTTCTACAATTCAAATAATCTGTATGCATTATCATAGAATTGCTATTTCTGTACTTACAAGGTGAATATCTTTTGCTGAACATAGCTCACCATTTTTTTTTTTTTTAATCATTCTCAAGATCTGTTGAATTTGGAAGACATCTGCAAACTGTCCCTTGGGACAAATCTAGCCTGCTGCCTGTGAGCTAAAAATGATTTTTTAAAACATTTTAAAATGGTTGAAAAACATCAAAAGAAGAACATTGTTTGATAGATGAAATTATATACAATTTAAATCTTATAAATAAAATTTCATTAGAATGCCATGATTACTTTTGTGCTACAATGTACTGGTGAGCAGTGGCCCACAGAGCCTAAAATATTTACTGTCTGGCCCTTCACAAAAATGTTTGCCAACTCCTAGTTTAGGTCTGTTTTAGTCAGTTTCAGGTACTATAGTAGAATGATATGTTCCTAAAAAAATATGTTCTTAGCATAAAGTAAGCATGGCTATTACAATTTACCAAATATTAAATTTTTACAATCATTTTTTTTCTGTTTTTAGGAGCTATGGCTGAGATAAGACTTTTAAAAGTCTTATCAATATCCCAGCAGTCAATTTACTGCTTTGAAATCGGTAGAAATTAGTTGCAAATAAAATCTTGATTTCAACCTTACAAATTATTTAATAATACTAAAATACAGGCACCAATTAAATTCTCTTAATAATATTTGAAATATATGCCCTGAAGTGATACAAACAACAGAGCAAAATCACTAGAGTCTTTTATGCTTTGTATAAGACATGTGCTAGCAGATTTTTTGAAGCATCTTTGTCTCTAGTTTTAATAACTGTAGTCTGAACTATGACATATTTATTTTTTAAATTAATTAATTAATTTAATTAATTTATTTTAATTGGAGGCTAATTACTTTACAATATTGTAGCGGTTTTTGCCATACATTACATGCTCAGTCTTGCCCATCTGATTCTTAGTATCTGTATTAGTTTTCTCTTGCTGCTGTATCAAATTACTACATACAGTCTATGGCCATACCATTCTGAATATACCTGGTCTTGTCAAATTACAACAAACTTTGTGCCTGAAAACAACAGAAATGTAGTAGCCTACACATCTATAGATCAGAGTTCTGATCTAGATCACAGGCCTAAAGTCAAGGTGTTATGAAGGCTGAGTTCCTTTCTGTAGGATATGTGGAGAATTTGTTTCCTTGCCTTTTGCAGTTTCTAGAGGCCACCTGCTTTCCTTGGATCACCGTCCCCTTCCTTTGTCTTCAAAGCCAGCGATGTTGGACCAAGTCCCTCTCACATCCCATCTTAGTCAGCTCAGGTTGCTACAGTAAAATACTATAGGATGGGTTGCTTAAACAACACACGTTTATTTTTCCACAGTTCTGGAGGATGGAAATTCCAAGATTAGGGTGCAAGCACAGAGAAGTGAAAGCTCTTTTCTTGATTTTGCAGATGGCCACCTTCTTGCTGTGCTGTTATATGATAGGGAGAGCAAGCTCTCTGGTGTCTCTAATAAGAAATAAGGACACTAATTGCATTATGGGGAAGCCTACCCTCATGACCTCATCTAAACCTAATTACCTCCCAAAGACCCTATCACCAAATGCCATCATGTTAGGGATTAGGACGTCAGCATAAATTTTTGGAGTATGTGATTCAGTCCACAGTACATCATCACTCTGACCTCCTCTTCTGTCTTCTCTTCCACATTTAAGGGCCATATGATTACAGTGGACATACTTGGATTTCCGATAATCTCCTTATTTTAAGGTCACTTGATCAGTTCAGTTCAGTTCAGTCACTCAGTCGTGTCCGACTCTTTGCAACCCCATGAATCGCAGCACGCCAGGCCTCCCTGTCCATAACCAACTCCCGGAGTTCACTCAGACTCACGTCCATCGAGTCAGTGATGCCATCCAGCCATCTCATCCTCTGTCGTCCCTTTCTCCTCCTGCCCCCAATCCCTCCCAGCATCAGAGTCTTTTCCACTGAGTCAACTCTTCGCATGAGGTGGCCAAAGTACTGGAGTTTCAGCTTTAGCATCATTCCTTCCAAAGAACAGCCAGGGCTGATCTCCTTCAGAATGGACTGGTTGGGTCTCCTTGCAGTCCAAGGGACTCTCAAGAGTCTTCTCCAACACCACAGTTCAAAAGCATCAATTCTTCGGCGCTCAGCCTTCTTCATAGTCCAACTCTCACATCCATACATGACTACTGGAAAAATCATAGCCTTGACTAGACGGACCTTAGTCGGCAAAGTAATGTCTCTGCTTTTGAATATGCTGTCTAGGTTGGTCATAACTTTTCTTCCAAGGAGTAAGCATCTTTTAATTTCATGGCTGCAGTCACCATCTGCAGTGATTTTGGAGCCCCAAAAAATAAAGTCTGACACTGTTTCCACTGTTTCCCCATCTATTTGCCATGAAGTGATGGTACTGGATGCCATGATCTTCGTTTTCTGAATGTTGAGCTTTACGCCAACTTTTTCACTCTAAACTTTCACTTTCATCAAGAGGCTTTTTAGTTCCTCTTCACTTAGACAACCTTAATTCCATTTGCAACCTTAATTCCCCCTTTGCATGTAAGGTAACATAATCACAGGTTTCAGGATTAGGATGTGGATATCTTTGGGGTCCACTATTGTACTTACCACATTATCATATCAGTCATATATTCATAGAGTCTAGACAAGCCAAGTTAACTCAGATTGGAAGCAAGTAGAAGGAGTCAAATTCAGTATCCTAATCGTTCCTTAAATTCTTGGGATCTTGAAGTCATACTGCCTTTAAATTTAAAAATGAAATTGGAAGAATTAAACAGAAAGGCATTATATATAACATATCCATTTATTTATATACATATCTATATCTACCTATCTATAAACAATTGTATTTATATACATTTATAAAGGTGCAATGGCCAATTTTATCTATTACTTGGCTAAGCTATGGTTGTTTGATCAAACACCAGTCTAGATGTTGCTTGTGTTTTTTATATGTGATTAATATTTGCATTTAGTAGACTTGAGTAAAGCAGATTTCTCTCCATAATGTAGGTGCATTTCAGCCTATTAGTTGAAGATCTTAAGAACAAAGACCGAGTTCACTCAAAGAAGAATGAATTCAACCACTACACTGCTGTCAGGTTCAAGACAACACTGACTCCTGCTAGAATTTCCAGTCTACTAATAAGTACTGCAAATTTCACTCTTGCCAGCTGCCACAATCTCATAAGCCAGTTCTTATAGATAGATTGATATTTAGATGAATGGATAGATAGATAGAGTTTGCTGTTTCTGTTTCTCTCGAAAAGTATCCATGTTAAAATTGAGGGAAGTCGGAAATTATCATAATTAAAAGTGAATTGGGTAAATTCAATGATAGAGGATATAAGCTGTACTTTACCTTATTTCAGTCAATGAGGAGAACCTGAAGTCAGTGCTTGCTTGGCAGCATGAAAGAGAATTGTTCCTTGTACTGTTGTTGTTGTTTAGTTGTTAAGTTGTGTCCAACTCTTTTACGACCCCATGGACTGTAGCCTGCCAGGTTCCTCTGTCCATGCAATTCTTCAGACAAGAGTACTGGAGTAGGTTGCATTTTCCTTCTTCAGGGAATCTTCCTGACCTAGGAATCAAACCCGTGGCTCTTGCATTGGCAGGCAGATTCTTTACCACTGAGACACCAGGGAAACCTGTTCCTTATATTGTCACTTTTAAATCTGAAGGTTATGAATATGTTGGAGGAGGTGGTGTTTGTGGAGTAGGAGGAGGTGGTGGAAGTTCTGAGCTAGGCAGGGGCCCTGTGTCAACATTTATCTACTGATATAACATATGCATGGGTGAATATGAAAAAATATAGTTATGTAATATACATCAAAATGAAATAATTTAAGGAAAAATGTAAAGTAAATGGTATGTAGATATGGCAAAAATCTTGGTGATATGCAGATTACTAAAGCTTAAGAAATGATAATGTAGAGAAATGATCATCAAATAAATCTGGCTAGGACTTAAGAGTCATGAAACCTGGATTCAGATCATGAATGTGATACTTACCAGTTTTAAGACTTCTAATTCTTTGGTAGTAAGATGGGTAAGATGGGAAAATATCACCAACCCAACTTATCTCCTAATCTTGTGAGTTTCATTGAATCTCATTAGTTTTTTTTTTTTTTGTCCAACAAACGTCTATCAAATTTATATTATATGTTGGACTTCCCAGGTGGCACTAGTGATAAGGAACCGAACTGCCAATGCAGGAGACACAGGAGACTCAGGTTCGATCCTTGGGTTGGAAAGATCCCCTGGAGGAAGGAGTGACAACCCACTCCAGTATTCTTGCCTAGAGAATCCTATGGACGGAGAAGCTTGGTGGGCTACAGTCCCTAGGGTCACAAAGAGTAGGACACGACTGAAGTAACTTAGCAGGCATGCAGATTACATGTTGGTAAAGAAAATACTGTGTAAAGTACATTATTACTGGAGGGAGAAATAGGCTTTTGAAATTTTTTATGATGAACTTGTATTTAAATTTAAACTCAAGGGTAGCCCTCACTCATTTCAAAAGATCATTAGCGTAAATTTAAATTAAAATAAGACATTTCTTTTCTTCACCAAATATGAAAATAAAATGAGTGTTAGTAGGTGAGGGCATAAAGATCAGAAACAGAAAGTGCCATTTTTCATTTAGTAACTTGAACACATAGAGAATCACCTTTAACTTGATCTTATTATTTATACAGTGCTGGGAATACACGTGGTACCTTGCAAAGTGAAAGTAGAAATGACAAGGTCTTTTCCCCAAGGAGCTCAGACTGAAACGTTGAACGAGTCAACACAGCGTAGCAGTGGAGTGCGTAACTGACAGATATGATGGGAAAGGTCAGGCTAGGGCTATGGGCAGACGATGTAGGAAATGAACCTTTCAAAGCTGAGGTGGGTTGAGATTGGGAAGACAGGAGGAAGAGTGTGCTTCAGATGTCTCAGTGGGATGAAATGGAAAATGTAGGGCAAAAGGGCTCACAGAGAGGCAATTAAAGTGTGCCCACATACCAAGAAGCAACTCAGAAAGAATCTGCATGCGTGCTAAGTCACTTGAGTTGTGCCTGACTCTTTGCGACACTGTAGACCATAGCCTGGTAGGTTTCTCTGTCTGTGGGATTCTTCAGACAAGGATACTGGAGTGGGTTGCTGTACCCTCCTCCAGGGGATTTTCCCAAACCAGGAATCCAACCTGCCACTCTTAGGTCTCCTGCATTGGCAGGCTGGTTTTTTACCACCAGCACCACCTGGGAAGCCCAGAAAGAATCTACTGGATATTATTTTCTTTATTCCTTGTTATTTCCAAATTTCTGTTCTGAACATGTGCCAGTGAATACACGGTTTTCTCCACTTCTGGTTTAAAAATTAAGGGTGAAAGTGGGCAACTAGATAAATATTTCCAGGGAAATTTAGTCAATTTGACAGTAGAAACCATTGCAAAGTGGGGAGAGTCACAGTATATCCTGGTGTTGGTAATGAGTTAATGAGTGCTCTGAAAAACACAAAGGTTTCCAAATTTCGTGATTGTTTATGACACTTGACCATTCAACCTTGCATGCTAATGGAGCTACCAGGATGGGTCCTTAGCCCTTTGTCTGTCTATACCAACCTCCCCACTATGTGTTCCTGAATAGCCAGCTGCTGCTGCTGCTAAGTCATTTCAGTCATGTCCGACTTTGTGTGACCCCATAGACGGTAGCCCACCAGGCTTCCCCGTCCCTGGGATTCTCCAGGCAAGAACACTGGATTGGGTTGCCATTTCCTTCTCCAATGCATGAAAGTGAAAAGTGAAAGAGAAGTCGCTCAGATGTGTCCGACTCTTCGCGACCCCCTGGACTGCAGCCTACCAGGCTCCTCCCTCCATGAGATTTTCCAGGCAAGAGTACTGGAGTAGTGTGCCATTGAATAGCCAGAGTTAATAGTTAAATTATGATGGCATCCTTTACAATATCGCTCTAGCTCCTCTAATTTTCTCCTACTTAGAGTCATAATAATCATTGTAACAACTAGTATCTGTTGAGGACTTAGTCTTTGCCAGGCACTATTTGAAGCACCTCACATGTAATATCTCAATTATTCCTCATAACAAGTAGTAGTAGAAAACTGTTTTACAGACAAAGAAGTGGAGACTCAGAAATGTAAAGTGATTCATTCAAGGTCATTCAACTAAAAAGTGGTAGTGGTGGTATTTGAACCTAGGTTTTCTTGCCCTAGCTCTCCCTCTTTACTGCCTCACTATTATTGCCGACCAGAAGGCCTTACAGAAGCTAGGAGGGAGTGAAAGGGTGTGAAACAGAACTACAGAGTCAAAATCACCTCACAGCATCATCTTCTCTTATCCCTGCCTCTCCAGAAAGAATCCCTTAAATGCCATCCCTGATAAGTTGCCACTTTGCTTCTCCTCAGATGCTACTGGTGACCTGGAACTTGGTGCCACATGAGGCAGCCTAGTCCATTTTTAGATAGCTCTAATTGTTACCCAGTTATTCCATATTTCGAACATCAATAATTTCT
This sequence comes from Capricornis sumatraensis, assembly GCF_032405125.1. Taxonomy (NCBI): domain Eukaryota; kingdom Metazoa; phylum Chordata; class Mammalia; order Artiodactyla; family Bovidae; genus Capricornis; species Capricornis sumatraensis. Next base: position 56,756,185 of record NC_091074.1, read on the forward strand.
CTCCCTAACTTCACCTACTTGTCCTAGTTCTTTTTTCTGGAGCTCTACCAAATACAACTTTTCTTTCCTCTGATAGACATACTGTTAAATATTTGAAGAACTGAGGGATTTTGGACTGTCTCTTACTATACCCCAGCCTCCTTTTTTTCTACTTGCAGAAGAAGTGCAAGATTTTATTTTCTAAATGTGACAGGTCTTTGCGTTCATTTTTGTGAGAGCTTATTTATACCTATTAACCCAGAAGGACATTATTATGCATTGGAAAGATTAGCATTGTTCTAGGATTTGTTTGGTTGGGACAGTCAGTATACCTCTGTGCAGTCTTAATAGTTTAACATTCAGTTTCATTCATTTATTTCTCTGGCTTTGTGCTTGACCCAGGCTAGGCCCTGGTGTTCACCTGTAAGGATAAATCACTTATCTCTTCAAAACTTAAAAAAAAAGAGAGAGCGAGAGAGAGAGAGGAACACATGATAGTGAAAAAGTGCTTTTGTGAAGATGTAAGATATAAGATGTAGAGAAAAAAAGAACATGAGGTAGTTTTGGGTGTCATGAGTATGAGCCTCTTGGTGTGAATCTACTGAGTGAAGACTGAAACATTAGAGACTTGTAAGGACAAATTGGGTGGTATCATCAGGGAGAATAAGAGACTAGAGCAACTTTGGCAATGATTTATGGTATTTCTGGTCCTATCTGAGGAAGGACAAAAATTATAGACTATACAGATGAGATTATTTTTGTTAAATTGGGCATTGTAGCTGGTTATGAAAGTTGTGAGTTTTACAGTTGTCCATATAATATAGTATTCTTCATAAAAATTTCCAGGAGGCTTAAGACTTTCGTGTTTCAGTGAAAAACTTCAATTTTATTAAAAAAATTAATCTTTAGGAAGGCTTTTTTATTGGAACTGACTCCTTTTGCATGGGGAGATTGCTGCTCCCTTTCTTCTGGTGTGTCCTCCTTTTGTTTATTGGAAGGTGAATTGGCTCAAACTGGGAAGGTCACTAAACAGTCACCTGACTGGGGAAGACTCTTCTTCTTCAGAGCTCAGTTTCCTCATCTGTGAAGTAAGGCTGTAAGGCTAAGTTTCTTTCTAGTTCTGAGGATTATTAAGTCCTTTCTTATTTTGGTGTAGGGTTTTCCTGATATTTAAGGGCCTAGTATGGACATAAGTAGTTCATTACCCTTTTGACATCTGTGGTGTTGCAGATTGAATTGTTGGTTGCAATGCTTCATTTTCCTGCTATGCTGGTATTAGATTTATTCATGCCCTCACCAGGGCATTAGGGTGGACAAAGTATGTTTCTCTGTCCCTTGGCTTGAGGTTTGTCCAAAAGCGTGTTCTTTGCCCCTTGCTTTGACCAAAAGCAGCAGTGACATAAGCAAGGGCTTGAAACATACTTGTGCTTGGCTTGAGCACTGGTCCAGGGAGGGTGAGAGAATCTGAACCTAGACACAGACCAGACCTAGATACAACCCAAAGTTTAGAGCCCAGCCTACATCAGTTGAATCCCAGCAGGTGCATGAGTGAAAAATAAATGTTTTATATTTTTGCTGCTGATGTTTTGTAGTTCTTTATTTGGGAGGGTTAATTAATCGTGAAAGTAAGGCATACTTAATGTGTGTGTGCTCAGTTGCTTTAAGTGAAAGTGAAGTTGCTCAGTCGTGTCCGACTCTTTACGACCCCATGGACTGTAGCCTACCAGGCTGCTCTGTTCATAGGATTTTCAAGGCAATAGTCCTGGAGTGGATTGGCATTTCCTTCTCCAGGGGATCTTCCTGACCCAGGGATCGAACCTGGGTCTCCTGCATTGTAGACAGGCGCTTTACCATCTGAGCCACCAGGGAAGTTGCTTTAGTTGTGTCCAATTCTTTGTGACCCCATGGACTGTAGTCCGCCAGGCTCCTCTGTTCATGGGATTTCCCAGGCAAGAATACTGGAGTGGGTTGCCATTTCCTCCTCCAGGAATCTTCCTGACCACTGGAATCGAACCCACTTCTCCTGTGTCTTCTGTATTGGCAGGCAGATTTTTCACCACTGAGCTACCTGGGAAACCCTAATACTGTTTAGTCGTCAATTTTTTAGTTTAGTTTGGGTTTTTTTTTCATAGAGCTGCCAGTCATTAAAGATGGTTTTGTTTTTTAGCCCATTGATAATACTTCTGAGTGGAACCCCAAACCCTCAAGCTGGAATGACCCTTATTATTCAGGTTAGCTACCAGTATGCAGAATTTGGATTTAAATGCACACTAGGAGTCAGAGCCACTGAAGACCTCTAGGTCCCTTTGCTCCCAATACTGACTTCCTACTTCTCAGCCACAAACTTCATCCACAACATGTAAATATCTGGCATTTATATACTGCTGCCCAAGTTGGGGGGAGGGGAGGATTACAGTACAGGAAAGTTGGCATCAGCAGTCTTTGGGGGCCTAAGAGTCTTGAGAATTAATGGATTCTTTTCTACCATGCTGTGTTCCAAAATTAATCTGGTTTCTGCCTGCCATGAACTGACACAGATTGTTGTTTTATGGTTATTTAAGGCGCAGCATTTACCCTCCACAATTAGGCTATCCCCTGCTTTTCCATTTAATAAGATCAAACAAAGTGGTCCCCTGTTTATATTCTTGAAAGCTGTGAGCTGAGATACCCATTAGACCCATCATACTCACTTTTCTGCCCATCTGCAACTAGATCTTTTGGAATTTGATAGATTCACACTGTGTATCCAACACATCCTTAGGCTTGCTTAGGGAAACTGAAGAAAATTTAAAACAATCCCATATAACTGGAAGAAGGAAATCCCACGCTGTGGTCATGCACAGTTCTTTTTAGAAGAACTTGGTTTCATTGCATCTAGTATGTTATCTGGTGACGTTCCCTTGTTAATATTCTACAAGCTTTCCAGGCTCAGAACATTCATTCTCTAAGCTCTTTATGGTAGAGGTGACACAAAATAATTGAGGATGAAAGGGACTTTATGATGAAATGAACCAGGAAAAGTTATTTCAGTCAAGCATAGATTCTGAGTTTGTGTTTTCTTTGATAAGAAAGAGATTTCTACTCTGTAGTGATTTGTGGTAAAAGTCACCCAAGTATGATGCTGCCTTCTTGGATATTACAGGTAGAAGGCACGAGTGGAGACAGTCACTTACTCCTCCTCGGGGGGCACAGAAATAATTACCTGAATCATATTGGGATTTACACATCCTGAGTGTGACTGTTCCAATGCTACCTGTTAGTGGAATGACATAGCAACTGTTTTAGTCAAATGATGCAATAACAATAAAAATAAAACCTGGCCTAGTGAAAGTGAGTTTATAGTATGGAATCTTCAAAACTTGTTTTAGTGTCTATTAAACATTCTCACATACATTATTGCATTTATTTCTCAAAATAATCCTATGAGTATAGTTATTATACCCATATATCAAACATCATGCTCTTCTTTAGATGTACCTTGCAATTCATCTTCAGATCTGTAAGTCTCTTCTGTCCTTAGATCAGATGCTACTTAGAGGACAAATTTTTATATATCCTCATTATATATCCCCCAACATGATGATGAAGACATTCTATCATAGAGGTTAAGGAATTTGTCAAGGATCCCACAACTGATAAATTGCAGACTGAGATTCAAGCATTGCCTAGGCTAATAGCCTTTCAATTCTATGATAATGGCTTCCCTATAATACTTATAAATGCTTATAAACAATGCATTTGTTTGGTATTTTATATAATTTTTATGTTATGTTATGCTACATGATTTATATTATTCATGTATGTGACTACTTTAATAATTTGACCTGAAGATGTTAATAGTGTTCCTTTTACTCCCTGAGTAGAGACTAACTGAGGGTATAAAGAAAACAAAACAAGGTTTTTAACCCTTAGGATCTTCCTATCAGGACTGGGAAATTGGGCAGATAAACCAAAAGTAGAGATTTTCTGCTAATTCCTATGTGTGTGATGTTTTGGCCTTATTCCAAAACAAGATTCCTTTGTCTTCTCTTTCCAATTTTGCCAAACCCAGGATTTTCCAAACTCCCAGCCACTGTCTTGTAGGAGGTTGAGTGAAGGAACCCCTCATATGCAAACAGTTTTACCAATGAAGTTCTTTCCCTAGATTTTGCAAAGAAAAACAATGGGAAAGATTTTCTAATCTTTTGGCTCTAATTCCTCTACTGCATGGAGAATGCAATCATTCTAAGTAGTGTGTAAAATTAATTATAGTTGGAAGAGAGTTGCCAGGCTTGTGGATTCCCAGGGATGTAGGGGTTGGGGGTGGGGTGGGAATTGCCCTCCAGATACAGTCGATTTTTCCATAAATGTGTTTAGAAAATACCCATGTTTTTGTTTTCACTCCAGCATGACCTTGGTGTGGGATCCAAGGAAATTAATTTTACTGGGTCTGAATTTCCTTTTAAATTATGCAACTAAAAATGCTGATAGATCTTAGCCTGTGCTAATGTTGCATATGAGAACCAGATAATATCAATACCAGATAATATCAATACCAGATAATATCTAATTTAAAGTCTGTTCACCTTCATTTTAAAAACATTCTTTTTGTAGTTCTTTTAAATAGCAATTAATGGGTTTAAGCAATTAATGGGTTTAAGCTTTTGCTGGGAGTAGGGTGCTATGGAGGAATTATAATTATATATCACTTACTTATCTGTCACTTACTTTACTGTCAACAAGCAAATTTAAGACTACTGTATTTCATCTGAAATGGAATATAGATATAAAGTTTGAAGAGATGAGGCTTTTTTTTTTAAACATCAGATAATTAAGTGAAATTATTAGATAATTAAGTAAAGAAAACTATCTGAAATGACACATAACGTAGAGTACCATACTAGTCACACTTCATCTCTAAGGATAAGAATTATATAAAAATCTCTTGATTATACACTTAACTGTCTTCTAGGAGAGGCTCTTTGGGAAAAGTACATATAAGGTGGTCTATTGTAGAGACTCACTTTACTGTTTTCGTTTGAAAGATAGTGAAATATCTACCCCCTCTGTTTTCTAATCTTACTTTCCAGTGGCATCTTCATCTTATTTTTCTTCAGCAAAACTTCTACTGCGACCCTAAGCATGGCCTAGTTAGAAACTTATAACCAGTGATACATTTATTTAAGAGCAATTTAGGCACCTATGAGCAACTCCTTTTAGGGCACCATGTTGATCAGTAAAAGAATTCTGTTACATAACTGGACATTTTTTTTTTTTATCTTAAAGTTATAACCAGATCATTTTTAAGTTTGGAAATTTGTTTTTTTTATTTTTTAAATAATTATGCTTATTATAAAAAAAAACAGAAATTTCAGAAAAATATTAGAAAGTAGAGGGAGAAAATCACCCATATTTAACTATTCATGGTGAATTTTCTTCTCATTTTTTTTTTTTTTTAAACATCTTCTAGTTCTCCTTTATCTCAAACAAGCTTTTCGGAGGTTACTATTGACTCTCTTGGTCTTTCTGTTGTACGAACACCCAGATGTAATACATGTTTGTAACGCTTGGCTTTGTTTCAGGTGTATTGTTGCTCCTGTGCCCCATCTTCCCCTCGGTGTCATCTGCCCACTCCCACTGAGCTTTCTGATGAAGGCTGAGAATATTAATTTCTGGAGTAAATAACAGTCTTTAGGGATGCCAGGCATTGGTTCTAAGTGAGAAGCACTTCCTTTGATTACACATTTCCTTTACCAGATCTCTGAAGAAGCCCAGTGGTAAAGCTTTTGCTTAGAAGATCACAGGCTATAGTCACTAGTCTTTTCTAATTACAAGTAATGAGTTTCAGATTTTTTTCTTCCCTATTACATTCTGCTTTTGACCACTATGCTTAGATCACTTAATGTGGCAATAGATTATAAGATTTTAATTTCTCAGTGTAATGATGGAATTGTCAGGTGGTTATGTTCTGATGCTTGGTGCCAATTGGGACTGAGATTAAGTCCTAGTTTTTCTCATTTGCCAGTGAGGGACCTTGAAGAAGGCACTTTCTCTCTCTAAGATAGTTTTTTTTTTTTAATGTGAATAATAATGAAATTATAACAATCATGGGTGTGCTGTAGGGATTATGTGAGACAGTGGTAGAGAGGTTATAAGCACAGATTCCATAACTACCTGGATTCAAGCCAGCTACCTACTGGCAGTATAGCCTTGGGAAAGTTTCTTAACCTCTCTGTGCTTCTGATTTCTGAATAATTAAATGAGGATATTCACAGTTACTATTTTGTAAAATTGTTATGAGGGTTAAATAAGTTAATACATGGAAGCATACATCATAGTCATTAGCACAAGTGTTTAGTCGATGCTGGTTGTTTTTATTATTATTATTGGCGTTTATAAAGCCTGTCCCATAGTAAATCCTCAGTAGATATTTATTCTTATGATTCTTCTCTGGATTTTGTCACTGTTCTTTCTCCCCTTTTGTTCTTTGCTTAGCTTATTGAGATCAATAAATAGGACCTCACCCAAAGTGAGCACCAATAATCTTTGAAATTAGCAGCAGAGAAGAGCAACTCATGGGCGCTACTCTTTACCAGATCAGATAGATTTTCTCTTTTGCCACCTATTCTCCATTGACTAGAACAAGAAGGGTATTCTCAAGAAGGGTATACTCATCCCACTGTCCATATAAGTCATTATTCTATGCGGGTAATTATCCAGAGTTCCATTATCCTGGAGAATTATTTTAGAAATGGTTGTTTTTATTTATGCCCAGTTGACAAAAGAGGGATACCACCCTCGGAATCCTGCAGAAGCTTAGTATGCCTTTCAAAATAATAGAAGTTACTATTTAGGGGCAAAATTCTTTTTTTTTTTTTTTCTTGTATAGATTTGATAAGATGTCAGCATTAACAAAAGGAATGACCAATATGGTAGATCATCATTGCTAATGTCATTGATTTCCACCTATATTGCATATCATATACTAACACAAAAGAGATATAGTTACGGGTAGCCAAATGTATCTGAATATTCTTAGTCTATTTAATAGGCAGTAACTTTTTCCCTCTGAAGTAATGTCAAAAAGGATTTTATTGTATTTAATTTCAGAAATAGAATTTGTGATAGATTGGACAGGTACAGAACTGAAGGTTTTGTATGCCATTTAAAATGATTTTTACTCAGTTTCTCCCATGTGCCAGTTGCTTTCACTAATGACATTTTTTTTTTGCTGCAAAATTTATGAAAAAAGAATTAGCTATGCAAATTAATAATATAAAAAGAAATGGAGGGACAATGTTTATCTCTAGCAGGGGGCATATTACTCTCATGTAACAAAAACAACAACCACAAAAAATCCATGTTTCTTTCAGTTTGTTCAGTCCAGTCACTCAGTCATGTCCGACTCTGTGTGACCCCGTGGACTGCAGCACTCCAGGCTTCCTTGTCCACCACCAACTCCAGAGGCTTGCTCAAACTCATGTCTATCAAGTCAGTGATGCCATCTAACCATCTCATCCTCTGTCATCCCCTTCTCCTCCTACCTTCTATCTTTCTCAGCATCAGGGTCTTTTCCAATGAGCCAGTTCTTCGCATCAGGTGGCCAAAGTATTGGAGTTTTAGCTGTAGCATCAGTCCTTCCAATGAATATTCAGGACTGATTTCCTTCAGGATGAACTGGTTGGACCTCCTTGCAGTCCAAGGGACTCTCAAGAGTCTTCTCCAACACCACAGTTCAAAAGCATCAATTCTTCAGCACTCAGCTTTCTTTATAGTCCAACTCTCACATCTATACATGACTCCTGGAAAACCCATAGCTTTGATTCAACAGACCTTTGTTGGCAAAGTAATGTCTCTGCTTTTTAAAATGCTCTCTAGGTTGGTCATAGCATTTCTTCCCAGGAGCAAGCATCTTTTAATTTCATAGCTGCAGTCACCATCGGCAGTGATTTTGGAGCTGAAGCAAATAAAGTCTATCACTATTTCCATTATTTCCCCGTCTATTTGCCATGAAGTGATTGGAACGGATGCCATGATCTTAGTTTTCTGAATGTTGAGCTTCAAGCCAACTTTTTCACTCTCCTCTTTCACTTTCATCAAGAGGCTCTTTGGTTCTTCACTTTCTGCCATAGTGGTGGTGTCATCTGCATATCTGAGGTTATTGATATTTCTCCTGGCAATCTTGATTCCAGCTTGTGCTTCATCCAGCCCAGTATTTTGCATGATGTACTCTGCATATAAGTTAAATAAGTAGGGTGACAATATACAACCTTGACGTATTCATTTCCCTATTTGGAACCAGTCTGTTATTCCATGTCCGGTTCTAACTTTTGCTTCTTGACCTGCATACAGATTTCTCAGGTGATAGGCCAGGCGGTCTGGTACTCCCATCTCTTTCAGAATTTTCCACAGTTTGTTGTGATCCACACAGTCAAAGGCTTTGGCATAGTCAATAAACAAAAGTAGATGTTTTTCTGGAACTCTCTTGCTTTTGCAGTGATCCAGCAGATGTTGGCAATTTGATCTCTGGTTTCTCTACCTTTTCTAAATCCAGCTTGAACATCTGGAAGTTCATGGTCCATGTACTGTTGAAGCCTGACTTGGAGAATTTTGAGCATTACTTTGCTAGTGTGAGATGAGTGCAATTGTGTGATAGTTTGAACATTGTTTGGCATTGCCTTTCTTTGGAATTAGAATGAAAACTGACCTTTTCCAGTCCTGTAGCCACTGCTGAGTTTTCTAAATTTGCTAGCATATCGAGTGCAGCACTTTCACAGCATCATCTTTTAGGATTTGAAATAGCTCAACTGGAATTCTATCACCTCTACTAGCTTTGTTTGTAGTGATGCTTCCTAAGGCCCACTTGACTTTGCCTTCCAGGATATCTGGCTTTAGGTGAGTGATCACACCATCATGGTTATCTGGGTCGTGAAGATCTTTTTTGTACAGTTCTTCTGCGTATTCTTGCCACCTCTTTGTCAGATCTTCTGCTTCTGTTAGGTCCATACCATTTGTCCTTTATTGTGCCCATCTTTGCATGAAAGTTTCCCTTGGTATCCCTAATTTTCTTGAAGAGATCTCTAGTCTTTCTCATTCTATTGTTTTCCTCTATTCCCTTGCATTGATCACTGAGGAAGGCTTTTTTTAAATCTCTCCTTGCTGTTCTTTGGAACTCTGCATTCAAATGGATATATCTTTCCTTTTCTCCACTTTTTTAGCTTCTCTTCTTTTTTCAGTTATTTGTAAAGCCTCCTCAGACAGTCATTTTGCCTTTTTGCATTTCTTTTTCTTGGGGATGGTCTTGATCCCTGCCTCCTGTAGAATGTCATGAACCTCCCCACCATAGTTCATCAGGCATTCTGTCTATCAGATCTAATCCTTTGAGTCTGTTTGTCACTTCTACTGCATAATCGTAAGGGATTTGATTTAGGCCATACCTGAATGGTCTAGTGGTTTTCCCTACTTTCTTCAATTAAGTCTGAATTTGGCATGTTTCTTTAAATATAATTAAAATCTAGAATTCCACATTTTGGGCTGGTCTTCCCCAGTTGATTATAATCATTGGGATTGGAATCTAACAGATAATCATGGGGAATGCTGTTTTATAATAACATGCAATGTTTTATCATAATGTATATGATAGATTTCGATGTATTCTGAACATAGGTTCAAGCCTCCATTCTATGACTTACTAGCAAAGCCGTATTATCTTTTCTGTATGTCTGGAATAATATACCTACTTCCAGAGTTATTGTTAGGATTATGGTACATAATATATATTAAAAACAATCTGTAAGGTGATACAAAACTGTTAGTTATTAGCAATCAAAGATTCAAAATGACTACCTTAAACTTGCTATTTCAAATCCTAAAATTGCACTCATCTGTTCAAATATTTCTTAAATACCTTTGGTTTTACTTAGAGATTGAATATACCAAATATATTTCACTGATCATGTCAGTTCCTGTCAAGATGTGTCTCCCATTGGGCAAGACCTTTTAATAAGAGGAGAAGAACAGTGCATATAGCTATTTAGATCAGTACTAAGATAAGAAATCACATTTGGTAATAATAAACGGTAAGAGAAAAATAGTGTAAAATGTTACAAAGACTTGTTCTAAATCTATTTTCCCTCAGTACCCAAAGGGCTTTACAATATTATTTTCTCCCATTTTCTTCTTTGCAGCTGGGAGATGAGGCCCAGGCCATTCTTAAACCTAGGAGGGCAGTGCTGTATCAGACAGGAAGAGCTGTGAAATTATAGTTGACTTCAACAATTTTAGTCAGACACCTGCTAGGAGAGACAGTAAAGCAAAGTGGTTAAGCCTGTGGACTCTGGACTTAGACCATTTGGAAGCAGTTTGGTTTTACTAACCTTGGGGAAATTACCCTGAGATTCAGTTTCTTTACCTGTAAAATGAGAATGTTTAGCATCTTCTTTCTGGTTTAAAGGTAAGGATTCAATAACAGATGGAGCTGTACTTTCAAACTTTCATATGCTCACAAATCACTGTTGTTCAGTCACTCAGTCATGTCCGACTCTTTGCGACTCCATGGACTGCAGCACACCAGGCCTCCCTGTCCCCCACCACCTCCTGGAGCCTGCCCAAACTCACGACCATTGAGTCGGTGATGCCGTCCAACCATCTCGTCCTCTGTCGTCCCCTTCTCCTCCTGAATTCTGATTCAGTAGGTCTGGGTAGGACCTGAAAATCCGCTTGTCTAACGTGTCCCCTGGTGATCCCTGTGCTGTACCATACTGTCAGTAGCAAAGACATAAAGCACCCAGAAGTTGTGCTCCACGATTTCTAGAAATTGTAAATACTCAATAAATGTTGGCCACTATTTTCCTTCTGGCACTGCACTATATGTGTTCACAAATGTTATTGTGATTATTCTTTGCAACAACTTTATATTAGGTATTATTATGTCTCTATTTCTCAAATGAGGAGACAAGTCTAGAAAACTCATAAGTGATTTTCAGCATTGTACTTGATCCCAGCTTTATTGATTCTAAGTACTGTCTATTTCCTGCACTTGAAATTTTTCATAATTTGGGGTTAGGGAAAAAAAAGTGGACATAAATTCTCACTTTTCTGGTCTCTGATGCTGGAGTGGGAGCACATCTCTTCTCTGTAGGCTTCGAAAGAAATCCATGGACATTCAAATGACTTCCAGGTATATTACATGGTTTCTATTTTGTCCACATACGAAAATATTTATTTCTGATTATATTTGTGAAAAAAAGTAAAGTAAAACAGATTAGTATAAAAAGTAAACTAAATATTAGCCCTTGAAAATCTCATTGCCCAGAGGCAAAATAACATATACATTATGTTGCAAGAGCCTATTGTTCAGGTACTCATCCTGTTGTGAAACACAGTGTGATAGTTACCTTGTTAACTAAACATAAGTGAAAGTGAAAGTTGCTCAGTCTGTCGGACTCCTCATGACCCCATGGATTATAGTCCATGCAATTTTCAAGGCCAGAACACTAGAGTGGGTAGCTTTTCCCTTCTCCAGGGCATCTTCCCAACCCAGGGATCAAACCCAGGTTTCCCGTGTTGCAGGCAGATTCTTTACCAGCTGAACTATGAGGGAAGCCCAAGAATACTGGAGTGGATAGCCTATCCCTTCTCCAGAGGATCTTCCCGACTCAGGAATTGAACCAGGGTCTCCTGCATTGCAGGCAGATTCTTTACCAACTGAGCTATCAGAGAAGCCCTAACTAAACATGGATGTGAGGGGGTGGTCCTAAGATGGTGGAGGAATAGGATGGGGAGACAACTTTCTCCCCCACAAATTCATCAAAAGAACTTTTGAACGCTGAGTAAATTCCACAAAACAACTTCTGAATGCTGACAGAGGACATCAGGCACCCAGAAAAGCATCCCATTGTCTTCAAAAGGAGATGGAGAAGTCTTGAGGCTACTGTAAGAATAAGACTGAAACCCAGAGGCAGGAGCCTTAAGTCCAAATCCTGAGAACACCAGAGAACTCCTGACTCCAGGGAACATTAATCGACAAGAGCTCATCCAAAAGCCTCCATACCTACACTGAAACCAAGCTCCACCAAAGGGCCAACAAGCTCCAGAGACATACCACGCAAATTCTCCAGCAATGTAGGAACATAGCCCTAAGCTTCAATATACAGGCTGCCCAAAGACACGCCAAACCCACTGACATCTCATAACTCATTACTGGACACTTCATTGCACTCCAGAGAGAAGAAATCCAGCTGCAACCACCAGAACACCGACACAAGCTTGACACAGAACCTTGACAAGCCACCTGTCCAACCCCACCCACAGCGAGGAAACTCTACAATAAAGAAAACTCCACAAACTGCCAGAATACAGAAAGGCCACCCCAAACTCAGCAATATAAACAAGATGAAGAGACAGAGGAATACCCAGCAGGTAAAGGAACAGGATAAATGCCCAGCAAACCAAACAAAAGAGGAAGAGATAAGGAATCTACCTGATAAAGAATTCCCAATAAAGATAGTGAAAGTGATCCAAAATCTTGAAAACAAAATGTAGTTACAGATAAATAGCCTGGAGTCAAGGATTGAGAAGATGCAAGAAAGGTTTAACAAGGACTTAGAAGAAATAAAAAAGAGTCAATATAAAATGAAGAATGCAATAAATGAGATCAAAAACATTTTGGAGGGAACCAACAGTAGAATAATGGAGGCAGAAGATAAGATAACTGAAGTACAAGATAAAATGGTAGAAATAAATGAAACAGAGAGGAAAAAAGAAAAACAAATTAAAAGAAATGAGGACATTCTCAGAGGCCTCTGGGACAATGTTAAACACCCCAACATTAGAATTATAGGAGTCCCAGAAGAAAAAGACAAAAAGAAAGACCAGGAGAAAATACTTGAGGAGATAATAGTTGAAAACTTCCTTAAAATGTGGAAGGAAATAATCACCCAAGTCCAAGAAACCCAGAGAGTCCCAAACAGGATAAACCCAAGGCAAAACACCCCAAGACACATATTAATCAAATTAACAAAGATCAAACACAAAGAAAAAATATTAAAAGCATCAAGGGAAAAATAACAAATTACACACAAGGGGATTCCCATAAGGATAACAGCTGATCTTTCAATAGAAACTCTTCAGGCCAGAAGGGGATGGCAGGACATACTCAAAGTGATGAAAGAGAAAAACCTACAACCCAGATTACTATACCCAGCAAGGATCTCATTTAAATATGAAGGAGAAATCAAAAGCTTTACAGACAAGCAAAGGCTGAGAGAATTCAGCACCACCAAACCAGCTCTTCAACAAATGCTAAAGGATATTCTCTACACAGGAAACACAGATAAGGTTTATAAACTTGAACCCAAAACAACAAAGTAAATGGCAGGGATCATACTTATCAATAATTACCTTAAATGTAAATGGGTTGAATGCCCCAACCAAAAGACAAAGACTGGCTGAATGGATACAAAAACAAAACCCCTATATATGTTGTCTACAAGAGACCTACCTCAAAACAAGGGACACATACAGACTGAAAGTGAAGGGCTGGAAAAGGATATTCCATGCAAATAGAGACCAAAAGAAAGCAGGAGTAGCAATACTTATATCAGATAAGATAGACTTTAAAACAAAGGCTGTGAAAAGAGACAAAGAAGGATACTACATAATGATCAAAGGATCAATCCAAGAAGAAGATATAACAATTATAAATATATATGCACCCAACCTAGGAGCACCACAATATGTAAAACAAATGCTAACAAGTATGAAAGGGGAAATTAACAATAACACAATAATAGTGGAAGACTTTAATACCCCACTCACACCTATGGATAGATCAACTAAACAGAAAATTAACAAGGAAACACAAACTTTAAATGATACAATAGACCAGTTAGACCTAATCGATATCTATAGGACATTTCACCCCAAAACAATGAATTTCACCTTTTTCTCCAGTGCACATGGAACCTTCTCCAGGATAGATCACATCCTGGGTCATAAATCTAGCCTTGGTAAATTCAGAAAAATTGAAATCATTCGAAGCATCTTTTCTGACCACAATGCAATTAGATTAGATCTCAATTACAGGAGAAAAACTATTAAAAATTCCAACATATGTAGGCTGAATGACACACTGCTGAATAACGAACAAATCACAGTAGAAATTAAAAAAAAATCAAAATATGGATAGAAACAAATGAAAATGAAAACACAACAACCCAAAACCTGTTGGACACTGTAAAAGCAGTGCTAAGGGGAAGGTTGATAGCAATACAGGCATACCTCAAGAAACAAGAAAAAAGTCAAATAAATCACCTAAATCTACACCTAAAGCAACTAGAAAAGGAATAAATGAAGAACCCCAGGGTTAGTAGAAGGAAAGAAATCTTTAAAATTAGGGCAGAAATAAATGCAAAAGAAACAAAAGAGACCATAGCAAAAATCAACAAAGCCAAAAGCTGGTTCTTTGAGAGAACAAATAAATTGGACAAACCATTAGCTATACTCATCAAGAAACAAAGGGAGAAAAATCAAATCAATAAAATTAGAAATGAAAATGGAGACATCACAACAGACAGCACAGAAATACAAAGGATCATAAGAGACCACTATCATCAATTATATGCCAATAAAATGGACAACTTGGAAGAAATGGACAACTTGGAAGAAATGAACAAATTCTTAGAGAAGTACAACTTTCCAAAACTGAACCAGGAAGAAATACAAAATCTTAACAGACCCATCACAAGCATGGAAATTGAAATTATAATCAGAAATCTTCCAGCAAACAAAAGCCCAGGTCCAGATGGCTTCACAGCTGAATTCTACCAAAAATCTAGAGAAGAGCTAACACCTATCCTACTCAAACTCTTCCAGAAAATCGCAGAGGAAGGTAAACTTCCAAACTCATTCTATGAGGCTCAGTTCGGTTCAGTTCAGTTCATTCGCTTAGTTTTAGTCGTGTCCGACTCTTTGCGACCCCATGAATAGCAGCATGCCAGGCCTCCCTGTCCATCACCAACTCCCAGAGTTCACTCAGATTCACGTCCATCAAGTCAGTGATGCCATCCAGCCATCTCATCTTCTGTCGTCCCCTTCTCCTCCTGCCCCCAATTCCTCCCAGCATCAGAGTCTTCTCCAATGAGTCAACTCTTCGCATGAGGTGGCCAAAGTACTGGAGTTTCAGCTTTAGCATCATTCCTTCCAAAGAAATCCCAGGGCTGATCTCCTTCAGAATGGACTGGTTGGATCTCCTTGCAGTCCAAGGGACTCTCAAGAGTCTTCTCCAACACCACAGTTCAAAAGCATCAATTCTTCGGTGCTCAGCCTTCTTCACAGTCCAACTCTTCACGGTCATATGTGACCACAGGAAAAACCATAGCCTTGACTAGACGGACCTTAGTTGGCAAAGTAATGTCTCTGCTTTTATGCTATCTAGGTTGGTCATAATGAGGCTACCATCACCCTAATACCAAAACCCGACAAAGATGCCACACAAAAAGAAAACTACAGGCCAATATCACTGATGAACATAGATGCAAAATTCCTTAACAAAATTCTAGCAATCAGAATCCAACAATGCATTAAAAAGATCATACACAATGACCAAGTGGGCTTTATCCCAGGGATATAAGGATTCTTCAATATCCACAAATCAATCAGTGTAATACACCACATTAACAAATTGAAAAATAAAAGCAATATGATTATCTCAATAGATGCAGAGAAACCCTTTGACAAAATTCAACATCCATTTATGATAAGAAAAAAAAAAACCCTCCAGAAAGCAGGAATAGAAGGAACATACCGCAACATAATAAAAGCTATATATGACAAACCCACAGCAAACATTATCCTCAATGGTGAAAAATTGAACCCATTTCCCCCAAAGTCAGGAAGAAGACAAGGGTGCCCACTCTCACCACTACTATTCAACATAGGTTTGGAAATTTTGGCCACAGCAATCAGAGCAGAAAAAGAAATGAAAGGAATCCAATTTGGAAAAGAAGTAAAACTCTCACTGTTTGTAGATGACATGATCCTCTACATAGAAAACCCTAAAGACTCCACCAGAAAATTACTAGAGCTAATCAATGAATATAGTAAAGTAGCAGGATATAAAATCCACACACAGAAATCCCTTGCATTCCTATACACTAATAATGAGAAAATAGAGAAATTAAGGAAAGAATTCCATTCACCATAGCAATGAAAAGAATAAAATACTTAGGAATATATCGATCTAAAGAAACAAAGCCTTTGACTGTGTGGATCACAATAAACTGTGGAAAATTCTGAAAGAGATGGGAATACAAGACCACCTAACCTGCCTCTTGAGAAATCTGTATGCAGGTCAGGAAGCAACAGTTAGAACTGGACATGGAACAACAGACTGGCTCCAAATAGGAAAAGGAGTACGTCAAGGCTGTATATTGTCACCCTGCTTATTTAACTTCTATGCAGAGTACATCATGAGAAACACTGGACTGGAAGAAACACAAGCTGGAATCAAGATTGCTGGGAGAAATATCAATAACCTCAGATATGCAGATGACACCACCCTTATGGCAGAAAGTTAAGAGGAACTAAAAAGCCTCTTGCTGAAAGTGAAAGAGGAGAGCAAAAAAGTTGGCTTAAAGCTCAACATTCAGAAAACAAAGATCATGACATCCGGTCCCATCACTTCATGGGAAATAGATGCGGAAACAGTGGAAACAGTGGCAGACTTTATTTTTGGGGGCTCCAAAATCACTGCAGATGGCGATTGCAGCCATGAAATTAAAAGGCACTTACCCCTTGGAAGAAAAGTTATGACCAACCTAGATAGTATATTCAAAAGCAGAGACATTACTTTGCCGATTAAGGTCCATCTAGTCAAGGCTATGGTTTTTCCTATGGTTATGTATGGATGTGAGAGTTGGACTGTGAAGAAGGCTGAGCACTGAAGAATTGATGCTTTTGAACTGTGGTGTTGGAGAAGACTCTTGAGAGTCCCTTGGACTACAAGGAGATCCAACCAGTCCATTCTGAAGGAGATCAGCCCTGGGATTCCTTGAAAGGCATGATGCTAAAGCTGAAACTCCAGTACTTTGTCCACCTCATGGGAAGAGTTGACTCATTGGAAAAGACTGTGATGCTGGGAGGGATTGGGGGCAGGAGGAGAAGGAGACGACCGAGGAAGAGATGGCCGGATGGCATCATGGTCTCGATGGACATGAGTCTGAGTGTACTCCAGGAGATGGTGATGAACAGGGAGGCCTGGCATGCTGCTATTCATGGGGTCGCAAAGAGTTGGACGCGACTGAGCGACTGAACTGAACTGAAAGAAACAAAAGACCCGTATATAGAAAACTATAAAACACTGGTGAAAGAAATCAAAGAGGACACTAATAGATGGAGAAATATACCATGTTCATGGATCGGAAAAATCAATATAGTGAAAATGAGTATACTACCCAAAGCAATCAATAGATTCAATGCAATCCCTATCAAGCTACCAATGGTGTTTTTCACAGAGCTAGGACAAATAATTTCACAATTTGTATGGAAATACAAAAAAACCTTGAATAGCCAAAGCAATCTTGAGAAAGAAGAATGGAACTGGAGGAATCAACCTGCCTGACTTCAGGCTCTACTACAAAGCCACAGTCATCAAGACAGTATGGTACTGGTGCAGACAGAAATATAGATCAATGGAACAAAATAGAAAGCCCAGAGATATATCCATGCACCTATGGACACCTTATCTTTGACAAAGGAGGCCAGAATATACAATGGAGAAAAGACAATCTCTTTAAAAAGTGGTGCTGGGAAAACTGGTCAACCACTTGTAAAAGAACCATTTGTAGAACACTTTGTAACACCATACCAAAAATAAACTCAAAATGGATTAAAGATCTAAACATAAGACCAGAAACTATAAAACTCCTAGAGGAGAACATAGGCAAAACTCTTTCTGACATCACAGCAGGATCCTCTATGACCCACCTCCCAGAATATTGGAAATAAAAGCAAAAATAAACAAATGGGGCCTAATTAAAATTAAAAGCTTCTGCACAACAAAGGAAACTATAAACAAGTTGAAAAGACAGCATTCAGAATGGGAGAAAATAATAGCAAATGAAGCAACTGACAAATAATTAATCTCAAAAATAAACAGGCAACTCCTGTAGCTCAATTCCAGAAAAATAAATGACCCAATCAAAAAATGGGCCAAAGAACCAAACAGACATTTCTCCAAAGAAGACATACATATGGCTAACAAACACATGAAAAGACACTCAACATCACTCATATTCAGAGAAATGCAAATCAAAACCACAGTGAGGTACCATTTCTTGCTAGTCAGAATGGCTGCGATCCAAAAGTCTACAAGCAATAAATGCTGGAGAGGGTATGGAGAAAAGGGAACCCTCTTACACTGTTTGTGGGAATGCAAGCTAGTACAGCCACTATGGAGAACAGTGGGGAGATTCCTTAAAAAACTGGAAATAGAACTGCCATATGATCCGACAGTCCCACTTTTGGGCATACACACTGAGGAAACCAGAATTGAAAGAGACTCGTGTACCCCAATGTTCATTGCAGCACTGTTCATAATAGCCAGGACATGGAAGCAACCTAGATTTGTCCATCAGCAGATGAATGGATAAGAAAGCAGTGGTATATATACACAATGGAGTATTACTCAGCCATTAAAAAGAATACATTTGAATCGGTTCTAATGAGGTGGATGAAACTGGAGCCTATTATACAGAGTGAAGTGAGCCAGAAAGAAAAACACTAATACAGTATACTAATGCATATATATGGAATTTAGAAAGATGGTAATGATAACCCTGTATGTGAGACAGCAAAAGAGACACAGATGTATAGAATAGTCTTTTGGATTCTGTGGAAGAGGGCAAGGGTGGGATGATTTGGGAGAAATGGCATTGAAACGTATATTATCATATGGGGAAACAAATCGCCAGTCCAGGTTTGATACATGATACAGAGGCTCGGGGCTGGTGCACTGGGATGACCCAGAGGGATGGTATGGGGAGGGAGGTAGGAGGAGGGTTCACGACAAGGAATACAGTGCACCGTGGCAGATTCATGTCAATGTATGGCAAAACCAATACAATATTGTAAAGTAATTAACCTCCAATTAAAATAAATAAATTTATACTAAAAAAAATAAACATGGATGTGTCTTATATAAATCTGTCTACATAAACATATACATAATTTATGCATTAGTTTTAGATTTTATTTACTAGTATCAGTTCTATATTACTGTGAGATCAGTTATCAAAAGTCTGGTGGTCTCAACTGGGTTCTTTGCTCAGGATTTCACAAGGCTGAAGTTAAGGTGTCAACCAGGATGGGCTCCTTTCTGGAGGTTCCAGTGAAAAATCCGCTTGCAAGCTCATTCAGGTTGTCGGTGTAATTTATTTCCTTGTATTTTACTTTTAAGACTAAGGTCTTTTTTTCTTATTGGCTATTGCCTGTGGGGTTACTCCCAGCTCTGGGAGGCTATGTCAGATCCTTTCCAAGTATTCCCCTCCTTCTTCAGGCCCGTAAGGGCACATTGAGTCCTCCTTGTGTTTTGAATTTCTGAGTTCCCTTTCTGCTACCAGCTCTACTATTAAAGGGTTTATGTGAATAGGTCAGGCCCAACTGAATAATATCCCTTTTGATTAACCAAAGTCAGCTGGTTAGTAATCTTAGTTATTGTTGTTCAGTTGCTAAGCCACGTCTGACCCTTTGCAACCCCATGGACTTTATGGGGTTCTTGAGGTAAGAATACTGGAGTGATTTGCCATTCTCTTCTCTCTTTTTCTGCCATTCTTTTCTTTTAGTTATATTGATGAAATTCCTTTTTCTATGTAATGTAACATAATAATGGGTATAACAGTAGGGACAGAGATCCTGGGGGACATCTTAGAATTTTGCCTACCATCTTAGGTAGAAAAAAATCTTGTTTTTATATGAAATTGTGAAATCTTTATTCTTATGCAGACTTCTCTTTCATGAAAGCTGTGAAGATATTTCTCAGTAAATATAACCTAAATAATATTCTTTTTAAAGGATTTATCATAATTAAATAATTTATTGGATGTTTAGATTGTTTCCAGCTTTTTTTTTTACTATAAATATTGTTGTCATATAAACACTAATGATGGGTCTTGACTAATTGATTATCTCTCTAAGATAAATCACTAGTTACGAGTTGTTGATTAAAGAATATACAAATTTAAACTATTGATATACATTTCCAGTTTGCCTTCTGGAAAAGTTGCATCAGTTCATATTCCCATTAACATTAATGGTTTAAATTTATGATTTCTCTACACCTTTACCAACACTGGATTCTCACAATTCTTTTATAATTGATAATCTAATGAAAAAGCATATTTTATTCTCTTTATTTACTCTTCCTTGATTATTAGTGAAGTTGAACATCTTTCTCTATGTTTATTTTTCACATGTGTTGCTTTATTAGTAAATTGTCAATTCATGTTTTCTATCAACTAAGGCTCTTAGTTACAAGCACCGATAGCCACTTCTGGTTAGATAGAAACAGTTTTTGTTAGAAGGATATGGGTTAGCATATGGAATCAGTTAGATGGTTGGAGAAATAGGCTTGCTAAAGGAGGGCTGGACAGTGGGGAATGCAGTATTCTAATACCATAAAACAGAACAGTTAATATACTGTTACTGGCATCTTCTACACAACCCACAGTCATTATCTTGGGACTCTCAATATTACTGTGAGGAAATTCTCAATTGCCACTCTGTCTTTGCATTATTCTGAAGATTCAGAGTCCCAAGTGGGAGCACCTGATTGACTGAGCCTAGGTCACGTGCCTGAACTATAGTAATCAGTGGGGGTAAGAACGGAGTTTTTTGAGCCCTTTGGTTTCCACAGTAAAAAGTAGGGGCTTATTCTCCACCAGTACTTATCCACGTTAGATGGACTTTCAGTCCCTGGGTAGCTCCCCCGAAAAACAAAGGCTCTTTTTTGATTTATGCAATGTCAATTTTTCTTCTTTTTAGTGCCTCTTTTATGTTATAGTTATTAATACTTCACCACATGTATTACATGTATCTTTAATTTTTTTTCTTCTTCTGTCATTGTGGCAAAGTACATTTTAAGCAAAATGACCCTAACTAATTCTTTCCAGCAGATTCGGATACAGTTGATGCTTATTGCTTCTTAATCAAACAAACCTTGCTGTCCTAGCCATAGTCAATTTAACTAGGAGGTCTATTTATGGAGAAAGGTGATTTGCTATACTGAGACATCTTTGCCTATTCTCTATTTCAAATCAAGTGATAGAAAATTCACCCACATTTCTTTTTGGGAAGTAAAAAATGTTAATTGAACAGAAGAAGATGAGTCTTTCAAGTTTGGGGTGTTGTCTTACCTGTTGAATTGCTCTTAAACTCTTGAAGCCTGCAATCTCCCCATAATCAGAAGAGCTGGGAGCTAGGGTGGTCATGTGGTGAATGAGAGATTTCTTGCTGCAGCCTACAATAAAGCTCTATAACACAGATGGTTTGTGAGTGTGGCTTTTTATCTTTGTGTACTTTAGGACTGTCATCATTCATAAACCGCTTACTACTTAAATAATTCAAAAGAGATCAGTGGATAATCCTTTTAAACATCTTCTATAATAGGTATTCCTTGATAGTTTCAGAATTTGTTAGACCTTGTATCTGCCAAAAAAAAAAAAAAAATCCTTTTTGCTTAACTATTTCCCTCTTGCTCCAAGGGAAATCCTCTATTCCTTGCTAAAGGGACCAACAGTCCTTCTAACTATCCAGCCTTTCCCACGTGGAGTTAAAGTTCTTCCTTCTCCAAAAGCCTGAGTATGAGTATTTACAAAATTCTAGAGAGATGTAGTTGAGTCTTACATATGCATTAGATGAAGAAACAGGTACAATGCCAAAAGAAATTAACTTCCATGTAAAGTTAAGAGGATAGGCTGGGATTATAAAGAGAACCAGAATACGTTTTCCAAAAGACTCAGTGGGCAAATAAATCCATATTTCCAAATCAATACTTTCTCAAGTTCATGAAGAAAAATAAATAATGGTTTCAACGTAACATGGTTTTCCAGATTTACTACTTACAATGAAAGTCTATAAGTAATCCCCAATGGTGCTTCAAAAAATTCCTGAGTGTGTTGTCATCAGATTTATTTTAAACTCCTAAGCAAAGTAATATTTTCTTCTCTGTTTTTGTTAGAAGATACACATGAGTAGAAAATTCCCCTTCTGATTTTTTTTTTCTGAATTGGAAAGATAAACTTCTCCATGCTGGGTGAACAATTTGAATAAATCTTTTCCTCACCAGTGAGTTGATCTCTAAAATAGTAAGCTACAATTCCATGTTGGGCTGTATATTTATGAAATACACAGGGAAGGACCCTCAATGTGTATCCAACAAACAATTTGAAAAGTGTCCTTATCTAAGCTAAAACTGTCTTTTTAGTGGATTGTTGGTAAAACACTATTTTTAAGATCAAGGATCCCAGAGGTAGTGTGTATGAGAATTTTTCATGCTATGAATTAATTCTGAAATTTCTCAGGGTTACTGTAGTCCCTTTCTCTTACACATGGAGAATAATTGGACTCTTTGTACAGTTGACTGTTTCCCCAGAGAATATGAGGGGGACAGGGAGGTAGAGGAGTAATTTCAGGAGGAATTCACAAAAGCAGTGAGTTTTAGTTGTGAAGACGAGCAGAGCTCATCTGCCCTCTATGTTAACAAGTTAGGAAAGGTTATTCCTGGCATAGTTACAAGTGTGTTTTCTGCTGGAGCAGCTGTGCCAATGCTGTGTGTTAGCTGGAGGAAGTTATATAACAAAGACAGCAGAGGAGTGGCACATTTGCTTGGTCTTTGGCTGGTCTTTTAAAATTTTTTTACGACCAAATAAAGTCCAAATGATTCTCTATGGACCAAATCTGATATTATCCATCCTTTCCTGTCTTGTCTTCCTGTTTTCCTTGCCCCTTTTCAATACATATTTTAACATACATTTTCCATAAAATTGTCCATTTAAATGACCCTAGTTTTGGCATTTCATTTCTGTGCTCACTTGTCCAAATTCCTTCTCTTCCTTTTAGCTCAATCACTCCTTTTTTCACCTATTGTCTTTATTAGCTCCTATTTCCCTTGCCTCTTTTCTCACCTGATGGTCTTTTTCCCCTCAATTGTTTCTACTTTTCTACTCTTAAGTGTTAATATGTTTTTTAAATCAAAATGAAAAATTTGGAACTTATTTAACCCAAATATTATCTCTCTGGGATGAATGTCAGCTTAATAGTTATCAGAGTGCTTAGATAAAAGGTTGAAGCACCAAAGTGGAATTTCAGGGGGAGGTGGGCTGGAATTTCTGGGGGACTTCCATGTGTCTTCCAGTCTTGCTTCTTTTGTCCTGCGTATAATTTCTTGAACTAGTAGGAATATAGCTTTGAGAAGCACTTTGCTTCCCTTTTCAGGGCCTTGGAGTGCTCAGGAAGGAAGTATCTGAATGACAAATATTGGAACTGGGATTCTGGAAACAGCAAAACTGAACCATGCACACTCAGGGAACCAGGCTGGTTGCTAGAGCAGGGTTCTTATTTAGCTCTATGGTTATCTATGTACAGAGATGGTGGCCTTTTCATCTTAGGAATTCTTTTTGTCTACCATTCTAAAGGACATCATTCCTGTATTCATTCATTCAACAAGTATTTGCTGTGTATCCACTCTGTGCCACGGATGTGCTCAGCACAGGGGTCACAGTTTAATGTGCATCTGTTCCTTCATCTTGAGAATGGCCTAGAGAGAAAGTCAGACGAAAAGGCCACAATAAGGCAGCCTCAGACCCCAGAACAAACTGAAATGGAAAAATGCGCCTTTGAATTCAAATTGTGTTTGAAGTTCTTCTCAGCTTTAAAGGGAGTCAACAACGTTGTAGAGCTACAATAGAAGTGGATGGGAAACAAAGGAGGAGGGCAATGCTGACTCATTCTCTTGAGCTGGTAAAGTGTACAATACACGCTGGGCTATGGAGGGAAACCATCCGTCCGCCCATGGAAATCAGTGAAACAAACAGGGGCTGTAGACACCCTCTCCTCCCGCCTGTGCCTGTTCTGGATCTCAGCGTGTTTGTATTCACCAGGGCTCTGTATATTGGGACTTTTCTGGTCAGCCCCTCCCACTCTTTCTGAGATAATAAAACCAGGGGAGAAATAATGGAACGGGTCCCAACTTGTTTTGTTCTACGAAAGCTGTGGGAGTACAGGGGGCATTTGGAAATTTACAAAGTGGAATACAAAGTGTGGAGAATTGGATTTGGAAAGGAGATATGGTGGGGCAGGCTATTGCTGCTTTTTCTTATAAGCCCTTCTGTATTATATGAATTTCTAAAATTATCTATGTGAATTATGTTGCTAAACTAATAAAAATGCTTTTTTTTCCCCCCAAAACAAGTACAAGTAGGATGGAGATAGTCTTGGGGCATGCAGGGCAGTAGGAGGGAATGTGTGAGTAATAATCACACTTTGGAGAAAGGTTGGTTTCATGCCTGGTTTGGCTCCTTTATGATGCTGCTGCTACTCTGGCAAGATGACATGGGCAGTGCATAAAAGGTATGATTGCTCACTATTCCCAAGTTTGGTTCTACACAGTCCAATCTCTGCTCTGTACTTCAGTCACTTCTTCAGTCTCTCAGCTCTATTAGCTACCAAGTTTATTGCTCATTTACTGTTTTCATTATTTGTGTGCTTAGCTTCTGACCCCAGTTTCCTTTCCAGTAACATTCAATTTTTTCCCTAGGTCCTAAAATATATATGGGCACCCTCTCAAGTAATAGCTTTTCTGACTTAGCTTTCAGGCTGTCCATTCCAGATGCTTTCCTATGAGGCGTTTCTCTTCTGGCTTGTTTCAAGCCTTCTGCAGTGCCTAACAACCCAAAGGACCCAAAGGAGGCCTGAGAACAGTTAATGACAGGGAGTAGAACAAAAGGGCTCAATCCCTACAGACAACAAACCTGCCTCCTTCTACTTCCTAGCTGTGTGACCTTGTACAAGTTACATAAACTTTCTGAGTCTTCATTTCCTTATCTGCATATGGAAGATGAAGTGGTAATAATCATTAACCACTTACTAAAAGCTCAATATCAGCATTTCAGCAGAAGGGTAAAATTATACCCATGTCTCTTAAATGTGCAACAACAACAACAAAGTATGGTTCCTTTCGCCTATAATTGGTTCATCTACATGAAAGAGCCTCCTCACCCATCTTCCTTTGCCCCAGGCAGCTAAGTTTGTGGGATAGGGTCAGTTTCAGTCCCACTAGACAAATTTTGTTCAATTCTATGAAAAAAAAATCTTTAGGTAAATTCTTATCTCTGTTGGATAAAGAACTCAGCTTTCCAGATTTCTGCTGTCTCTTGTTGCTTTCCAAGATGGGATCTGAATGTGACATTTGAGTGACTGAACGGTGGTAGAGGAAGGTGGGGGTTCTTGGTGTCCTTTGGATCCTTGCTGGTCTCTGCTGTGTTATAACTTCTTCCTGGGCTGGTGACCACTGATGAGGACTGCTGTCATCCTCGGGTGCTTTGCTGATGTCTGAGGCTGGTATAATTCACATACCATTCCCAATCTTGCTGACTTAGCTTTTCCTTGTGGGCACTACAGAGTTCCAGTGTGTCCTCTAGGTTTCAGCCTGCTCCGTGAACCATAGGCAGTAGATACTTAGCAGTTATCTTTGGGCAGGAGAAGCCCTGATTTTTAGTATTTGGAGACTTCTGTGGTGTAAAGAGTCCCACCCTGGCATTTCAAACTACCAGTATACTGCCACCAAATGCAGAGTTGGGAAGAGATGCACCATACAGATCCAACAGATGTAAATAATCTCAAGAGCAAAGATAATAGTAAAATGTAATAAATAATGGAGTAATTATATTTATTATAATGGATAGTTTTGAGCAACTATCTTTATTTTTAATAGAATTTACTGAATTTTAAGTTCAAGTAATTTAATTTTGAATAATTGCCATGCTAAACAACCAGCTTGCAAAATTTCTGACTATTTAGCAGTGAGTTCTCTGAGCTGGTAAGCCAGTTTTGGTCCACTCTTGGCAGGTTACTTCATCTGCTTTGTCAAGACAGCTTCTGATAAGCTCCTATTCAGATCTTCAACTAAGTCCAATGTTCCCTTTCAAGGGCAGCTCAAGAGAGCTAAATTTAGGCCCACCCTTTGCTATCCACAAGTTGATGCAAAGGCATCCAGTGATGCAATATCCTCCCAAATACTAAAAAGGAAGCAGGGCAGAAGCTTCTCTACCCCCAGCATTGACCTTGACCCACATAACTCACTTCCCCCTATTAAAATTGGTCAAATAAGCAAAATGTCAAATTCTCTTAGATTTTCAAAGCAAATTCATTCAACAACCAATTCATGGAAACTCATTTCATCAAGTGGGAAATTCATCAACTTTATATCTCTTTTGTTTTCGTTGACTAGCTTTCCTAATAGCATTTTAAGGGAAAATGTTAAATTGTCTCTTGCAAGAGCTAGAGGAAAGAGACCCAAAGAGAGGAAGTTGTGTTAAGTGTTTCTTTGGAAGCCCACATTGAAATATCCTTCCTGCTGCTCATCTTCTAGAATTGCTTACTCTGATCTTGATGGTCCTGTCTTTCTTCAGCATCTCAGTCACTTCCTTTTCCATGTTGCAGATGCCAAAGCCCAACTTACATCTTAAGACGTCTTAGTGGTCATAGAGGAGAATGCTGCTGCACTAGCTTTTCCATTGGTTAAACAAAACAAACTGAAACAGAGATGAACGGGCAAAAATAACAAACTCAAGAGTTCTGGAGATTTGAGTCAGCACAAAGTATTCTGCACAGCACTGTGGCTGTTTATATAGTGATCTCAAAGTTACTGCTTAATCACGTAGGCATTTAAAAATGCAAGGCTCAAGGATTAGAGCTTGAGAAATGACTGGAGGCTTAAGTAGGGGAATGACAAAGTTTGATCTGCTTTAGAAACTCAACAATAGTAGCAATATGTGAAAAGGACCAAAAGGTGGAATTGGTAAGCAGGGAACTCATTTAAGAGTTTTTGGAACCTAGGTGAAAAATGACAGCCTAAAACCTAGTAATGGAAATGGTGGAAAAGTAAGGGTCTTTTCCTGGCTACCCTAACTTAGTGGACTTCCCTTTTATTTTTTATCACTGTGTCCTATTTGCTTCCTTCCTGGGATTTGTGGCAAATTTAAAATTTACACTAAATACTTATCATCTGCTCCTCTATTAGGCTGTAAGCTCCACTGGGGACAGGCCTGCTTCATTACCCAGAGCAGTCTCATCTTTCAGTGCAATGTTGGGCACGTAACAGGTGCTCACAAATGTCTGTGGAAGAAAGAATGTAACTGAGAAGAAAGAAAGGGTGTTCCTCAGTGGGAGAAGTTTAGCTGTGTTTTAGAGTAAGGGAAAGGTGCCATGGAGAAGGAGGAATAGAAAGCTGGGAGAAGAGACAATAAGAGATGGTGCCAATTCGAGGAGAGATTAGAGCACACAGGAGGAAAATTGCGACTAGAGGATCTAGGCTTTGCCTGTGGGAAGGGCTTTACTTCTGACGCAGGAGGAAAGAATGGATGAGAATTGAAGTTGATTGGATTTATAAGACTGATGGTCTCTGTTTCTTGGAGAAATCATAGGCATAGTTATCATAGAGAGGCACAAAGAAAGACAGATGGAGACAGAGAGAGAGAGAAATGAAGAAGAAGAGGAAGGAGGAGAAAGTGGAGGAGCTGGGAGGCTGGGAGGAGAGAAGAGGAGGGGGAGGAAGGAAGAAAAGGAAGGGGAATTGAGAGTTTAAGGAGGTGGTGGAAATTTAACAAAAATTATTCCAAGGAAAGGAATAAGTTGGTGGCCAAAAATACCAACACAGATTTCTGAGGGAGGGCCTGCTGCTGAGGAGTAATATGACCAAATTAGTCTAGCCCTAAATTTCATAGGTGAGTGACAGAGAAGTGGAATAAGATCGGAGGTCAGTTGTGGTAGGGATTTGCAGGAAGCCATCTCTCTTGGTTATTTTAATGTCTCAGTGCAATAAAGAGAACAGTTTTAGGACTCCTGGGATAGGTTCAGATGAATCACTTATCTCTCCAGCTGTTAAAAGTTTTGGATATATTGGATAGGACACAGACATCAAAAGTGGGCCCTCAGCAATCTGCTCTCTGGAGAAGACCTCACGAAGGGGCTGGAGCCTGCCTTGTCTTGCTGTGTCTGAGAACTGTATGATGACTAGGAAGTAGGAAGGCAGCTTCTATCTTAGATATCTTACTGATATCCAAATAACTTTTGTGCTTGGTGATTGCCTTCTATAAGAGAGAGTACATGATTTTAAACTTTGACAGACCTGGATTTGATTCCTAGCTCTGGTACATAGGAACTATGTGATCTTGAATAAACTGCCTCCCTTTTCAAGCCTCCACTGTTCAAAGTAAAATGGGGAAAATCACCAAAAGGCAGAAACGTGAAATGGGATGGTGCATGTAAATCAGCCAGCAAAATGCACCGCACGACGTAGACACTCAACAGATATTTCGTTACCTCCTTCCTTCCTTTTCTTTTTCCCTTCCTCCTTTTTTGCCTCCTTTCTTCCCTCGCTTCCTCACATTTTAGTTATCAGTTTTCTGCACTTGATTGTAAGACTCCTCAGAGCAGGAATGACATCTTGGCAGTAAAAACTAACTCATTTTTATCTTTATTAAAGTAATACATGTACTTGCTAGGTAAAAATTTCAAATAATACAAGAGCAACCACCTCACCCTTCCCTACCCCTCAGTCTTATTTGCCAAAGGAAAGCCTATCTAGTTCTTTACAGTTCGGTATTTTTATTATTCTGGTGTCATCTCAGTTCAGTTCAGTTCAGTCGCTCAGTGGTGTCCAACTCTTTGCAATCCCATGAATCGCAGCACGCCAGGCCTCCCTGTCCATCACCAACTCCCGGAGTTCACTCAGACTCACGTCCATCGAGTCAGTGATGCCATCCAGCCATCTCATCCTGGGTCGTCCCCTTCTCCTCCTGCCCCCAATCCCTCCCAGTATCAGAGCCTTTTCCAATGAGTCAACTCTTCGCATGAGGTGGCCAAAGTATTGGAGCTTCAGCTTTAGCATCATTCCTTCCAAAGAAATCCCAGGGCTGATCTTCTTCAGAATGGATTGGTTGGATCGCCTTGCAGTCCAAAGGACTCTCAAGAGTCTTCTCCAACACCACAGTTCAAAAGCATTAATTCTTCGGTGCTCAGCCTTCTTCACAGTCCAACTCTCACATCCATACATGACCACAGGAAAAACCATAGCCTTGACTAGATGGACCTTAGTTGGCAAAGTAATGTCTCTGCTTTTGAATATGCTATCTAGGTTGGTCATAACTTTCCTTCCAAGGAGTGTCTTTTAATTTCATGGCTGCAGTCATCATTTGCAGTGATTTTGGAGCTCAAAACAATAAAGTCTGACACTGTTTCCACTGTTTCCCCATCTATTTCCCATGAAGTGACGGGACCAGATGCCATGATCTTAGTTTTCTGAATGTTGAGATTTAAGCCAACTTTTTCACTCTCCACTTTCACTTTCAGCAAGAGGCTTTTTAGTTCCTCTTCACGTTCTGCCATAAGGGTGGTGTCATCTGCATATCTGGGGTTATTGATATTTTGATGTTTCTCCCAGCCATCTTGATTCCAGCTTGTGTTTCTTCCAGTCCAGCGTTTCTCATGATGCACTCTGCATAGAAGTTAAATAAGCAGGGTGACAATATACAGCCTTGACGTACTCCTTTTCCTATTTGGAGCCAGTCTGTTGTTCCATGTCCAGTTCTAACTATTGCTCCCTGACCTGCATACAGATTTCTCAAGAGGCCTGTCAGGTGGTCTGGTATTCCCATCTCTTTCAGAATTTTCCACAGTTTGTTGTGATCCACACAGTCAAAGGCTTTGGCATAGTCAATAAAGCAGAAATAGATGTTTTTCTGGAACTCTCTTACTTTTTCCATGATCCAGTGGATGTTGGCAATTTGATCTCTGGTTCCTCTGCCTTTTCTAAAACCAGCTCATCTCAGTTTGCCTAAAAGTCTATTTATACCATTATTTCCTGATTTAGCTGAATCAGTTTTAAAGATTATTTATATATGTTCTTATTGAACAGAAAATGATTTAGCTTATTTATACTGCCATCTCACCTCTGCTTCCCAAATAATTCTCTCTTTGTCCTCTATTGGTGTACTTTAGAGGTACCTTTCCATTATACATAGCATCTCTAGATTCTCTACACTGTAAACCTGAGACGTTATCACACCAACTCTTCTCTTCAGTTCCCTTCACTCCTTTAACTTTCTATCTTCTTTATACTCTTATATGGTTAAGGTTGTTAACATTTGCTTTTTCTTCTGTAGCTATTATTAAGTCTATGGGTTGATAGATAGGTTCTAAGGAGAGTAAATAGTGCTTGCATAATTATGGTTAATATTGTTCACAATCTAGTTAAGCATATTTACTTTCTTGTTTAAATTTTTTCTTTTCCTTGGGTTTGTAATTATGGTTTTTTTTTCATTCTGCTTTTATCATATCTTTAATCATTCCAGTGTCTCAGGGATCCCCAAAATGGATTTATCTCTTTTTTGGAATACCTTCTTCCTGGACTGCTCCTGTTTCAACACAGTCTAGTTATTATCTAGAATGGCTATAAATCTATTTTCCTGAGACTTTTATTCATTTTTCTTTTGAGTTGAATCTACACTCCAAGATCCACCTGTTGTCCTCCTTTTTGACTGATTAATTCAATTTACGGAAAAAAAGAATCCAAAAGTTAACATCTGAGAAAGAATACATGTGAGGTAAACTTTGTAAGTCCTTGCATGTCTAAAAGTAGCTGTCCTTATATTGATTAGTAGTTTGATTTGGTTAAAAAAATTCTAGAATCAAAACTTTCTACTTGACAATTTTTCTTGTAGTATTCAGTGAAGCTGAAGCAATCCAATTGTCTTTCCATTAGAAGTGACCTATTTTATTTATCTATCTCTTTATGAAAGCTTTTCAAACCTTACATTTTAAGTTCCAATATCTCAAAATTATATGACTGAATGTAAGGTTTATTTCCTTCTGTATGTTTTGTTACATATCCAATAGGCCTTTGTAGTTTGAAGTCTCATTAGTACTAGAAAATTCTCTTCTAATTTTGGTTTGATAATTGTTTCCCCTCTATTATTCTCTTCCTTCCTTCTGAATATGTTTTGTAACACTATACGTTTTGTCAATAACTTCTATGGTTCTTGTTACTATTTTTCTCTCATATTTTCTATCTTTGCAATTTTTTTTCTAATTTTTGAAATATTTTATTACCTTGCTCTTCCCATTTAAAACATGTTTTAATAGACTTTGAACTTAAAAGTCATTTTAGATTTACAGAAAAATTGCAAAGATAGTATTAAGAGTATCCATGTGCTCTACACCTAGTTGCTCTTATTAACATCTTACATTAATGTGGTATATTTATGGTTTATGTCACAATTAATGAACCAATATTGATACATTCTTGTTAACCAAAGTCTGCATTTTTAAAGATTTTTTTAGTTTTTACCTAATGTCACCTTTTTTTTTTTTTTAGGATCCTATCTAGATATCATATTGAATTTAGTAATCATGTCTTTATGGCTCCTCTTAGCTGTAATAGTTTCTCAGACTTTTCTTGTTTCTCTTAACCTTGACTTTTGAAGAACTCAAATCAGATATTTTGCATAATGTCTCTCAGATTTTAAAAATCCCAGGGATTTTTCTGTTTTCTTATCATCTAGGTGAGGTAGTGTTTCTCAGGGTTTTGCAGTGTAATATTACTATTCTCACTCCACACTGTACTCTTTGGATAAGTGTCATTATGTGTAGCTCATACTTAGATGGGGAGTTATGCTCCACTTCCTAGAGGGCAGAATATCTACATAAATTATTTGGAATTCTCCTGCATGGGAGATTTTTCTCTTTATCTTTCATTTATTTATTTATTCAGTTACTTAATTATGGCACTGTGGACTAACAAATGCTTATTTTATACTCTGGATTGCAATCAAATACTACTTCATCTATTTTGTTGCTCAGACTCTTCCAACTTTGGCCATTGTGAGATATTTGTTGGCTGCTGTGTCCATACCACCAACATTGTGAATTTACTTATTTATTTTTTAACATTTCCTACCTTTCTGTCATTGTAAGATGCTCCAGGCTTATTTGAATATTTCTTACTTCAATCCTAGAATAGACATTTCCTCAAGGAGATCTGATTCCTTCTATCGTGTGCTAGTTGCTAGGCCCTCCCAGCAGAAAGAACAAAAACTTGTGTATATACCAAGGCAAATTTGGCCTTGGAGTACAGAATGAAGTGGGGCAAAGGCTAACAGAGTTTTGCCAAGAGAATGCACTGGTCATAGCAAACACCCTTTTCCCACAACACAAGAGAAGACTCTCCACATGGACATCACCAGATGGTCAATACCGAAATCAGATTGATTATATTCTTTGCAGCCAAAAATGGAGCAGCTCTATACAGTCAGCAAAAAGAAGACCAGGAGCTGACTGTGGCTCAGATCATGAACTCCTTATTTCCAAATTCAGACTTAAATTGAAGAAAGTAGGGAAAACCACTAGATCATTCAGGTATGACCTAAATCAAATCCCTTATGATTATGCAGTGAAAGTGGCAAATAGATTCAAGGGATTAGATCTGATAGACAGAGTGCCTGAAAAACTATGGACAGAGGTTCATGACATTGTACAGGAGGCAGAGATCAATACAATTCTCAAGAAAAAGAAATGCAAAAAGGCAAAATGGTTGTCTGAGGAGGCCTTATAAATAGCTGTGAATAGAAGAGAAGTGAAAGGCAAAGGAGAAAAGGAAAGATTATACCCATTTGATGGCAGAGTTCCAAAGAATAGCGAGGAGATATAAGAAAGCCTTCCTCAGCAATCAGTGCAAAGAAATAGAGGAAAACAATAAAATAGGAAAGACTAGAGATCTCTTCAAAAAAATTAGAGATACCAAGGGAACATTTCATGCAAGGATGGGCTTGAAAAAGGACAGAAATTGTATGGACCTAACAGAAGCAGAAGTATTAAAAAGAAGTGGCAAGAATACATGGAAGAACTGTACAAAAAAGATCTTCATGACCCAGATAATCACGATGGTGTGATCACTCACCTACAGCCAGACATCCTGGAATGTTATGTCAAGTGGGCCTTAGGAAGCATCACTACAAGCAAAGCTAGTGAAGGTGATGGAATTCCAGTTGAACTATTTCAAATCCTAAAAGATGATGCCATGAAAGTGCTGTACTCAATATGCCAGCAAATTTGGAAAACTCAGCAGTGGCTACAAGGACTGGAAAAGGTCAGTTTTCATTCCAATCCCAAAGAAAGACAATGCCAAAGAATGCTCAAACTACCGCACGATTGCACTCATCTCACGTGTTAGTAAAGTAATGCTCAAAATTCTCCAAGCCAGGCTTCAACAGTACGTGAACCGTGAACTTCCAGATTTTCAAGTTGGATTTAGAAAAGGCAGAGAAATCAGGGATCAAATTGCCAGCATCTGCTGGATTATCAAAAAAACAAGAGAGTTCCAGAAAAACATCTACTGCTTTATTGACTATGCCAAAGCCTGTGATTGTGTAGACCACAATGAACTCTGGAAAATTCTTAAAGAGATTAGTCCTGAGTGTTCATTGGAAGGACTGAAGCTGAAACTCCAATACTTTGGCCACCTGATGCAAAGAGCTGACTCATCTGAAAAGACCCTGATGCTGCGAAAGATTGAAGGCGGGAGGAAAAGGTGGTGACAGAGGATGAGATGGTTGGATGGCATCACCAACTCAATGGATGTGAGTTTTTTATTTTTTTATTTTACAATACTGTATTGGTTTTGCCATTCATTGACATGAATCCACCACAGGTGTACATGAGTTCCCAAACCTGAACACCCCTCCCACCACCCTCCCCATATCATCTCTTTGGGTCATCCCAGTGCACCAGCCCCAAGCATCCTGTATCCTGTATCGAACCTAGACTAGCGATTCGTTTCTTACATGAAAATATGCATGTTTCAATGTCATTCTCCCAAATCATCCCACCCTCTCCCTCTCCCACGGAGTCCAAAATTCGGTTCTTTACATGAGTTGAGTAAACTCTGGGAGTTGGTGACGGACAGGGAGGCCTGTCATGCTGCCATCTATGGCGCTGTAAAGAGTTGGACATGACTGAGTGACTGAACTGAATTGATACCAACTCAGTTGTATACTTGTATCTATGTGTTTCTATATTTAACATCTATGTCTATATTAAACTAAATATAGGTTCACACTGATGTCTTCAACCCTAATCCATTATCATATGTATCATTCTCACTATTTTTCCTTTCTTGTCTTTGAATCCCTCTCAGAGAGAAATGTGGCAGCTGTAATATCCATCCACTCACTTGATTGTTTAATTCCAGTATATGTATCATAGTATCAAGATTATTAGCTGGTACTCTCATAGGAAACAAATTTATCACCTAGAGTTCAGTGTTTATATATGGAGTTTCTTTTTTTAAATTTAATTTAAAAAATTAATTTATTTATTTTTATTGGAGGCTAATTACAATTTTGTGGTGGTTTTTGCTAATTAATATGAATCAGCCATGGGTGTATATGTCTTCATTTTTACCAACTTTATTCATTTCCAGTGTGCTAAAGTCGGTGAAGGCAATGGCAACCCACTCCAGTACTCTTGCCTGGAAACTCCCATGGACAGAAGAGCCTGGTAGGCTGCAGCCCATGGAGTTGCAAAGGGTTGGACATGACTGAGTGACTTCACTTTCACTTTTCACTTTCATGCATTGGAGAAGGAAATGGCAACCCACTCAAGTGTTCTTGCCTGGAGAATCCCAGGGACAGAGGAGCCTGGTAGGCTGCCGTCTAGGGAGTTGCACAGAGTCGGACATGACTGAAGTGACTTAGCAGCAGCAGCAAAGTAAGCATCTTTTCCCCTCAATACCCTTCAGTGGGGTTTAAAAAATATATTTATAATTTTTATACATTTATAATAGAGTTAAATTGTTTTGTCACATTCTGCATTCATTCTGGGATCTGTCAACCTTTTAATTTTTTTGAAAATTTCCTTAACAGTCCCTTTTCAAAACTTCTGTATATGTTTTCCTCCCTGCTATCAAATTTTATTTTCCAAGAGTTCTTTTTACTTTGAATTTTTCAAATACCATCTTATTCTTTTTTCACAGATGCTAGTTCAGTTCAGTTCAGTCGCTCAGTCGAGTCTGACTCTTTGCTAGTTAGCTGCTAGCAATCTGCATCTACGGGAATCCTCTTTCTGAAGATATTAATGAGAACTTTTTGAAGTTTTCTTCTGTTTAGCCTGTTTTCTCCAAGTGTTTTATTCAGTTTATTCTCATCTCTGTTTTGCATATGAGATGTTTTCTTTTGACCTCTGGTAACCTTTGCTTGATGGCTTATGATTTAGAGTGGGAGAATATGATCTCCTAAGTAGAATCTCTGTAATCTCTGAGGGCATGGGAGAGTTTGTTGATGCTGAGTTTCCCTGCAGGGTAATTTGGTTGAGCTAGTGTTGGAGGAGCCCTGGTATTCATGTCTTTCCACTTGGGCTGACACCTTAAAAAGGAACTTCTCATCTGTGACCTGAAGTGTAAGGCTTATCTGCTAGCAGTCAGATAGTCAAATAATTATCCATTTGATTCACACATTTTCAGATGAGTACTCTTACCTTCAACTATGCATGGCTTCCTCCAGAGTGGAGACTCTGTTTTAATCATTCTGATCTTCTATTATTGAGGGGAAAGGGAAGTAATTCAGTGGAATAGCCAGAAGAATGTGTAGAAATGAATTCAATTGTTTTTCATTAAAGCTTCAAGCCATTCCTCCTTATTTTAGCTCCCCAACTCACTTAATTCCTGTTTTCAGACAGGTCTGGTGCTGTCAGTTTCTGAGACTTGAAGAATTTCAAGTGAAGACAAGATCAGTTTTCAGCCTTCATCAGTGTTAGTTATATTTGGCCTTTTTAGGTCTACAAGGCCCTGTGGTTAATATTCATCTGTCTGCCTTCCTGCCTGCCTAAATTTTGTGCTATTGTATTATCGCTATTTATTCTTGACTATATACCTTTAAAAACATTATCTATTCACCCATCCATCTCTTTACTGTGGTTTTATAGGGGGTTCTAGAGGGAAGAAAGTTAAATTCATGTGTTTGACTCATTGTTCATCTTTCCCCAAAACCAGTTTATAATTTTTATTCACTTTATATAATACATTATGGACACTGATTGCTCAGTGAATATTAGTTATATTAAAACATATAGAACCTTCAGACTTCCCTGGTGGTCCAGTGGCTAAGATTCCCTGCTGCCAATGCAGGGACTCAGATTTGACCGACCCCTGGTCAGGGCACTAAATCCCACATTCCACAACTAAGACCTGGTACAGCCAAATAAGGGAATATTAAAACAACAACAAAAAACTAAACAAGTAAACACACACACACAAAGAAAACAAAAAAAAAACACAGAACATAGAAAATCTTCATTGCATTTTGCTTTAAAGTTGATTGGTACACTAATAGTATACCAAAGATACACTTTACGCCTCAAATATAACTGTTTTCTAGTGTTTTTCAACTAAATTCAGAACAAAGAAACTCTTTATGACTAGTTCCTTTGTTTTCACATCTAAATAAGCCTCTGGGTAGAGCATCCAAACAAATTTATTATGGCTTGTAAATCAGCAATATTAAAACCATATTAGCTGTTGTCACTTGAAGTGTTAGGAGTGCAGGGTTTGATGGGAGTCTCTGCTTTCCCAGTATGGTCCTCAGTTAAAATAAATGAATATATTAATAATAAACTTTATCAATGGGCAGTCATTCATACAACATTGCTCCTCCATTCCAAACACTTTTAGCTGAATATTGATTATGTGACTGAAATTCTTAGACAAATGCTTTTGCTTTGGTACATAATGAGTTAAATTGGATGAAAACTGCCTACTTCCCTCTTATAAAATGTAGCTTCCTTTGTTATTTAAATATAATTTGTTTATGTGGTAACATAATGCTGGATCATCAGAGAACTGGGTCTTAGTCCTGGCTCTACTGCTTTCAAAGTATGACTCTTGCCTTATCTTCTCAGTCCCCACAATGCTCTGACTCCACATTTACAAAACTGAGTTGCTGTCACTCATCCTGGCTGATTAATAATTAGGATAATACTCATGTTGA
Organism: Capricornis sumatraensis; assembly: GCF_032405125.1. Lineage (NCBI taxonomy): Eukaryota > Metazoa > Chordata > Mammalia > Artiodactyla > Bovidae > Capricornis > Capricornis sumatraensis. The sequence continues at coordinate 56,793,453 of NC_091074.1, forward strand.
GGTGAGGATAAAATGAATTAATGATGAATAAATTCTGCTAGACCTCTTTAGTATTAAAAATATAAAAGAATATTATTTAAAAATTTTAAACACTGTGTTAAAGAAAGACCTATTGGACTAAAAGATTTAGTGAGGCCAATGTATTTTTAACAAACTAGCAGAGGCAAGGACTCCTGAGTCCCTTGCTTCTTGAGTAGTTTGTAGATTAGAAGCAGCACACTGATTAGATCTTTTGCACACACCAGTTCTCTTTCTTAATTGTACTTTGCTTGTACTCTCAGCTGAAGAACAGAGAATGGCTATGATCTTGACCTAATGTAGGCTCTAATCTTTCAAAGCTCCCTGTATGTTACTTGACCTCTCTCCTGACCCTGAAGTTAGATGTAAATTCCAAGATCTCACTGCATATCTTTTAAAATTATTTTGTAAACAATAAGTAAGATCACATTTAGGAGGTTTGTCTACATTTATCTGTCTAAACTTTCAAAATTCTCAATGGTGCCAACATTTTTTATCTTATAGAATTCTCTGTAATGCCAAACGGTCTTGGTTGTCTTAGTCAAATGTCATTCACTGCTTTTCAGGAGAAAACCTGAGTTTACACTTTGGATGTCTCCTCTGGATCTGGATTCCTGACATTGAAAAGGTTTAACATGCACTATCAGTGACAGTCATTTGGAAGACAGACACAAAACCATTCTCAAGGATTTCTTCCTTTAATTTCTAAAATACCTTTTGACCACTGGAAAAAGGGTTGATCCTTCCCCTTTGTTTCTTTTGGTATGCTCACAGTGATATAGAGAAGGAGAGAAAGCATGGCATTCAGAGTTTTCTTTTTTTTTCTTCTATATGAAAGACTTCATTGTTCCACCTCCACAGTTGACTGCAGGCCCTGGAGAAAGTAGCAAAAGATCAAGAAACAGAGACGAATGATTAGTGACGTATTTTCAGTGTGGCGGGCTCTGGCTAAATGGAAATACACTGATTTGAGAAAAGAGGACCCCTTTTATATTTTAATAGTCTAATGGGGCTTGCTTTATCATTAGTGCCTTCAGTACTACTTGTACCTGATTTAATCAGAAAGAAACCTTTAGACTGACCTTGCAAATTCACAACACAGTAGTCAGTTGTGAGCTTTGATTAGATTTAATTAGGGTAAGTAGAAAATGTATCAGGTTTTTTTTTTTTATCTCTTTTCCTACCCAATCCCCTCCCTACCTTTTTATTTCTGGAACTTTTTTCTCAAGGAAATGTTTTTTGCGTTTGTCCCTTTCCTTGTTTCTTAGTCCACAGATGAAAAATGTAAATATACACATGTGAAAGGAAGTGAGAATATGGACCTAGATACTGAATTGTTTGTTTTTCTTATTCTTAAAATACATGCAATCTGTGGTGCTGGCTGCTTTTATATAGCTGTATATTGACAAGGTTACCCAAATTAGGAATTTCCAATGCATAATTATGACCATAAGTCTTCAAAGAGCCTTGTGTTGTGTGCTTGTTCTTAGTTGCTCAGTTGTGTCTGAGTCTTTGCGACCTCATGGACTGTAGCCCACCAGGCTCCTCTGTTCATGGGATTCTCCAGGCAAGAATACTAGAGTGGGTAGCCATTCCCTTCTCCAGGGGATCTTCCTAACCCAGGGATCAGACTTCGGTCTTCTGCATTGCAGGTGGATTCTTTACTATCTGACCATCTGAACCTCCAGGAAAGCCTTTCAAAGAGCATTACTTGGAAGGAAAAAACATGATAGAGCCAGTGGTGATGGTAGTTGTGGTTGTGTAGTGCCTAAGAAAAACTATTAGTGGATTAATTCACTAGTGTACTTTGTGTTATACCATCGTGAAGTACAAAAATTTATTTATTTAAATAAGACTTGTGTCATCTTATTTATTTAAATAAGACTAGTGTCATCTTATTCCTGGAGAAGGAAATGGCAACCCACTCCAGTGTTCCTGCCTGGAGAATCCTAGGGACAGAGGAGCCTGGTGGGCTGCCGTCTATGGGATCGCACAGAGTCGGACACGACTGAAGCGACTTAGCAGCAGTAGCAGTGTCATCTTAAGACCCTATAATTACACACTTAGTAAACATCCAAATTTAATGGCAGTAATCCAATTGAAATTATTGCTGAGGATTTGCTCCGAAGTTTCTGGATTGGATAATTGGTTCTTCTAGGAGACAGAAAGAACATATGAAAACAGTTTGGGGAGGAAAGGAAATCAGATGTTCAGTTTTTGATAAGATAAACTTGAAGTGTTCAAATAAAGCTATTTGTGGAAGTTTGACATGACTTATTTGCTAGTGAGAGGACTGTGTATTCATGAATCTTCCTGAGCCAGGGATCAAACGCTCAATTGGTGTGCTTGTGAGCTCAATCTTGTTCGACTCTTTGCAACCCTATGGAGTGTAGCCTGTCAGGCTCCTCTGTCCATGGTATTTTCCAGGCAAGAATATGAGTAAGTTTCCATTTCCTACTCCAGGGGATCTTCCCGACCCAGGGATCGAACCCTCATCTTTTGTGTCTCTTGCATTGGCAAGTGGTTTCTTTACCGCGGTGCCACCTGGGAAGCCTGTGAGGATCCATAGATTTGAAAGTCCTTAACATATTATAGTCAAGACTCTGAGAGGGAAGGAAATTAATTGGGAGAGAAGATGACTAGAAAGAACAATCGGCTGTGTCTGGAATGCTGGGAAATTCCACATTTAATAATAAAATGAAGGAAAAATAAATATGAGGAAACAGAGAAAACCAGATATTTGAAAAGAACCAGTGGAGTGTAGCAGCATGGAAGATTTGAGTAACTATTTAAACTTTCACTTAGAACAGTTATCCAGGTGACTGCCAATCCCATCCTTGGGAGGAGCTGGGGGTGAGGATTTCTAGCAAGAAGGGAATAGCGATGCTCCCCAACAGGTGACTTTAAGCACCCCTCATTCATTTTTACGGGAAGTAATCATGAAACTTAGAGATTAAAAGTAGCTCATTACTGCCAGAAAGCTGAGGCCTGAGTTGCAGGTGGAGTTAATAAGCATACACATTTATTTATGCCAATTTTTGTAGATATTGTTCTAGCAGAAAAAAAAATAAGAAGAAATAAATAGAATATGGAAAATGGTTTTAATTCCACAGTTCCTTTTTTTATAATTTTATTACATTGTACTTTAACCCATTTTAATAAATGCACATGAGCATACATCATAAGCCTTATACTTTTTACAATGCAAATATTACAATTTCTGATCTTTTTCTATGGTAGATATTTTTGATAGCATTACAAGAGAACTGAGTACTTACCAATGATCTTAGGCATCTTGGGCTTCCCTGGTGGCTCAGAGGTTAAAGCATCTGCCTAGAATACGGGAGACCCAGGTTCGATCCCTGGGTCTAGAAGATCCCCTGGAGAAGAAATGGCAACCCACTCCTGTACTCTTGCCTGGAGAATCCCATGGAGGGAGACGCCTGGTAGGCTACAGTCCATGGGGTCACAAAGAGTCGGACACGACTGAGTGACTTTACTTACTTACTTACTTTACTTAGGCGTCTTGGCCGAGTGTCTGGAAAAGTCAGCTGCAAGGTTGATTTCTTATTTATTTATTCAGTCTTTCTAGTATTTCAGTTGCTTTTTTCCCCCTCTGAGTTATTTTCTAATCCCTGACCAATGCCCAAATGTGAGTCCTTATGAAATCAATGGGTTATAAGAAAAAATTGGTTCTAAGTTTCCATGTTTTGAAAAGGACAAACTAATTTTATGTAATTTGTTATTAAAATATCATATTTAAAAAAACACTAGTCTATGGGGTCACACAGAGTTGGACACGACTGAAGCGACTTAGCAGCAGCAGCAGCAGCAGCAGCAGCAGCATATTTTTAATTGAAAACCTCAAGGTTAAACATCTCTAACTTTTTAGGTAATAAAGATGTTAGTCTCAGGTGAGAGAATTACTTCTTTGTACTCTATTTGAAAAACAGAAGGACTAGAGAAAAGAGGAATTTTGGTCATTTTCAGTAACTTTATCAAGTAGTGACAAAATGGAGCACTCTGGTGTGGAAAGGAACACTGAACAGAAATGTCAAATCTGTTTCTCTTCCTAATGATGAACCTATTTTGGGAAGATACCTAGCTCTTGATGTCTGGATTTTCTCATCTGCTAAATGATTGGATTATGGTAGTTATTTTTCTTATTTTTCCTTCCATTCCCTATGTTTGCAGTTCTCAATAAGATTTCATCACTTGACATCAATAGTTTATATCATAGATGCTCAGTTATTCAATGTCCATTTAACTGACTCCCTAGAGTAATCATACTCTATTTCCTCAGTAAAACATGCTGGACAATGCCCACTGCAGAGGAGTACTGACAGCCAGAAGGCTATTCTAGTACATTCACACATTTCTGCCCCTATCAGTTGAGTTTTATGTTTACCAAGAGTCAGCTGCATTTGTTCCCAAATCTGTTTATGTCAGTTGTGTTCATTATTGGTTTTATATAGTTTATTAAGTAGTATGAAAACCAAAGAAATATAAATGTGAAAAGGAAGAGGATTGTTTCCATGAGAACTAAAGGCTTTGGAGAGAATCTATTGGGGTGGAAAGACACTGTAAAATATTTTTAAAAATCATAAATATCTGGAAAAGTCAAATTTTTTATTTCTTCACAGCTGAACTACAACCACTGGGAATGCTGTATCTCCCTTGGCTGCTGGCCCCACTCCCTTACCTCCTTAGATCTTTGCTTAAGTCTTACTGTCCCAGACTGACCTTGACCACCCCTCTCATCTCCTCCACTCTCAAGCAGACATCAGTATTTGTGGCAGATGCTTCCAAGTGAAGTGGTCCCTCTGTGTAAAGCTTACTTTCCTTTTTGTGTTATAAAACTTACATAATCATCATGTTTATCTTTGAATCTGTTTTTCTGCTGGAATGTAAGTTCTATGAGGGCAGAGATCTTTATAATTTTGTTTACTTATGTATCCCAAGTGCCTCGCATGGTGCTTGTCACACAGTCTGACCTCTTAAATATTGGCTCAATGAATGAATGAAAAAAAGTGTGGAAGAACCAGGACTGGCCTGAGTACAGTCCAAGTTTTCTCTGCCAAGGCCAAAGCAAATGACAAAACTATGAGTCTCTGGGAATTTATTGAGGAAAGCAAAGATCTTTTTTTTAAAATATAGATTTATTTATTTTAATTGGAGGTTAATTACTTTACAATATTGTATTGGTTTTGCCATACATCAAGATGAATCTGCCACAGGTATACATGTGTTCCCCATCCTGAAGCCCCCTCCCTCCTCCCTCCCCATACCATCCCTCTGGGTCATCCCAGTGCCCCAGCCCCAAGCATCCAGTATCATGGATCGAACCTGGACTGGTGATTTGTTTCATATATGATATTATACATGTTTCAATGCCATTCTCCCAAATCATCCCACCCTCTCCCTCTCCCACAGAGTTCAAAAGACTGTTCTATACATCTGTGTCTCTTTTGCTGTCTTGCATACAGGATTATCGTTACCATCTTTCTAAATTCCATATATATGCGTTAGTATACTGTATTGGTGTTTTTCTTTCTGGCTCACTTCACTCTGTATAATAGGCTCCAGTTTCATCCACCTCATTAGAACTGATTCAAATGTATTCTTTTTAATGGTTGAGTAATACTCCATTGTGTATATGTACCACAGCTTTCTTATCCATTCATCTGCTGATGGACATCTAGGTTGCTTCCATGTCCTGGCTATTATAAACAGTGCTGCAATGAACATTGGGGTACACGAGTCTCTTTCAATTCTGGTTTCCTCGGTGTGTATGCCCAGCAGTGGGATTGCTGGGTCATAAGGCAGTTCTATTTCCAATTTTTTAAGGAATCTCCACACTGTTCTCCATAGTGGCTATACTAGTTTGCATTCCCACCAACAGTGTAAGACGGTTCCCTTTTCTCCACACCCTCTCCAGCATTTATTGCTTGTAGACTTTTAGGCTGGAATGGCTCTCTGATTTTAGTTACAGCTTGCAAATCTCCCTTTCCCCTAACTCCTACTGCTTTCTCTATTTTATTGCCTTAAATACAGGTTCACTCAGGCAAAGAAAGTCAGAGAACTGTAGCTAAGACCCAGATGATCCACATAATAAACACATCTTTGCTTCAATTTTGTGACATATGGGCAAATAGCCATTAAAGCCTTTTCACCTCTTTTCCTTCATTACTTGTCTCTAGTTTGGTTTAATGATTACCTAGTGATTCAGCAGTTATGACCTTTCTTGTTAACTATTGCAGTTTATGACTGTCCCATACTGCAACCACTTTTTATATTGAGAATTTATAAATTGTTTCTTACTTTTTTGCCTAATGGCAGTTTAAATCTTTCTAGTTTCCAAAGCTCTTTTCCTGTATAAAATGATAATTTTATCACAATAATAATTATAAGATTACCTAATCTATTGAGCATGTACTATCTGCCAAGTTCTGATTTAGGAGCTTCAGATATATTTTCACTAATCTTCACACCAACCTTGCAGGGGGAATTTTTGAATTTAGCAAATTTACTCGGTGCTTCTCTGCATTTATGCATTCTTCTGACTGGCCCAATTAGAATCAGCAGAAACCCAAGTTCTCAGATTTCTGGATCCCACTCCAAAAGACCTACAATCTGGATTTTCACCAACTTCCAGGGTGAAACTTCGGAATACTCAAATTTGAGCACCAAGTATTGGGTGCTTATTGAGGTAGAATAGACCTTGGAGTACACTGAGAAGTGGACTCTAAATTGGCATTAGTACCCTATAGTCATCACTGTGCAGTTTTTTACTTATTATAATGAAGGTTAACCCTCTTCCTGGCAAGTCATACTTTGCTTTTCCTGTTCCTATAGCATTTAACATATATATTATCACAAGAGTGAAAACAAATGAGAACCATCTAGAAGTTTCTATCCAGCAAATATTGTTTAAGAACACCTTTGTTCTTTCATAGGCTAGATTGTGCCTTTTTACTCTATAAATTAATTTTCTTTTGTAAGAAATAAGGGACCAACTCATTTGGTCAGTGCACCTCGGAACAAAAAGTAAATAGGATATCTGAAAAAGTAAAGACAATTATCTGATTATACATCAATAAAATGCTGGTTTTCTCTAATTTTCTTACTTATTCAGGTAAAAGAAAATAGACTCAAGAGGCATATAGGTAAAATTCTGCAGACTCTTATCACTGTAGTCAGATCAGGTAGGGGAAGAGAAGCAGATGTGGGGTTGGCAAGCTAGGGCCCACCAACTAAATTCTTTCTGCTATTTATTTTCATATATGAAATTTTGTTGGATCACAGCCAAGCACCTTCTTTTACATACTTTCTATGGCTGCTTTCATGCTGCATTTGCAGAACTCAATAAATTGCAGCAACAAGTTTGGGTAACAAAGCCAAAAGTATTTGCTATCTAGTCCTTTACATGGAGAAGGAAATGGCAACCCACTCCAGTACTCTTGCCTGGAGAATCCCAGGGACAGAGGAGCCTGGTGGGCTGCCATCTATGGGTTCGCACAGAGTTGGACACGACTGAAGTGACTTAGCAGCAGCAGCAGCAGCAGCAGCAGTCCTTCACAGAGTTTCTGGTCTCTGGTATAAATTATTTAGCAAATTATTCACTTTGGTTCTAAATTACTCCAAGATTTTATATCTAATTTGAAAGTGGTAAGATAATACAATCTCAATAAATATCTATGAAATGAAGATGCTATTTTTCAGTCATACTTTCCACAAAAAACAAATTAACTCAAGAACCCCAAGTCACTGGAAGTGTTAGTAATTGTTTACCTGTAGCCTCACTCTTAGAGTTTCTCCATGGGCCATAAAGTACTCATTCATCACTCTAAAGAAGAGAGGAGACAAGTCATTTCAAAGTGGAGGACATGCTTATCAGAGTGTGAACAAGACCATTTATTTGCATATGGAAAAATAATGATAATTTATAGCTTCACATTTATAGAGAAAATAAATTACACTTTACTGATAATTAATATACAGACTGGTGCTAGTCCTTACACAAATGTACTGTCAGAAAGGCATCTGAGTTTCTTAAGGGAAGAATAGCACTTATCCAGTCCCAAAGGACTGGCATTGGGGTTCTCTGTTGCTTGATTTCTGTGTATTGACACACAGTGAAGTGTATATGTATCTGATTAGGGGGATTTAAGGATTTCATTATCTACTGCACAAACAGTTTCCCTGGTGGCTCAAATGGTAAAGAATTTGTCTGCAGTGCAGGAGACCCAGGTTTGATCCCTGATTTGATATATCTCCTGGAGAAGAGAATGGCAACTCACTCTAGTATTCTTGCCTAGAGAATTCCACAGACAGAGGAGCCTGGTGGGCTACAGTCGAAGGGGTTGCAAAGAGTCGGACCTGACTGAGCAACTTTCACTTCACTTCAGCTCATTGCACAAAAATGGACAAATGGATAAAAATATTTCTGTAAAAATATCTGAAATTAAAAATAATGATTCATGCACTGCTTAATAGTATACAAAATGGCAAAGTTGACATTTCTCTTAATCCTGTACAACCCCAATTCTCTGACAGTCAAAGAAGTAAAATATAAATTTATAAATTCTGATGAATTTTGAAATGATCAAGAATATGAAAGTTGGATTTATTTTCTCTGTCATTATAGACCTCACTTTAGTTAAATACTGTGTCAAATTTAAATAAACATTTTGCATAGTTGGTGGATTGGATTTTTTAAAAATGCCATGATTTAATTTGCAAGATGATGAGGACATTTCTTTTTACATTTCACATTTATAGAGTAAAGAAATTACACTTTACTGATAATATAAAGACTGGTGCTAGTCCTTGCACAAATATACTGTCATGTACTTGTACTGTATGATACAATGTACTTGTATCATTAGAAATAACTTTCAATCATGACAGTCATAAAATCAAGTACAGAAATAATGAGTAAATAATGAAGTTGTACTGAATCATACACTTCAGCACTTCAGTATTCTTGCCTTGGAACACCATGAACTATATGGAAGGTAAAATGATAGGATACTGAAAGAGGAACTCCCCAAGTTGGTAGGTGACCAATATGCTACTGGAGATCAGTGGAGAAATAAGTCCAGAAAGAATGAAGGGATGGAGCCAAAGCAAAAACAATACCCAACTGTGGATGTGACTGGTGATAGAAGCAAGATCCAATGCTGTAAAGAGCAATATTTCATAGGAACCTGGAATGTCAGGTGAATCAAGGCAAATTGGAAGTAGTCAAACAGGAGATGGCAAGAGTGAATGTCAACATTCTAGGAATCAGCAAACTAAAATGGACTGGAATGGGTGAATTTAACTCAGATGACCATTATATCTACTACTGTGGGGAGGAATCCCTTAGAAGAAATGGAGTAGCCATCATGGTCAACAAAAGAGTCTGAAATGCAGTACTTGGATGCAATCTCAAAAACGACAGAATGATCTCTGTTCGTTTCCAAGGCAAACCATTCAATATCACAGTAATCCAAGTCTATGCCCCAACCAGTAATGCTGAAGAAGCTGAAGTTGAGTGGTTCTATGAAGACCTACAAGACCTTTTAGAACTAGCACTCAAAAAAGATGTCCTTTCATTATAGGGGACTGGAATGCAAAAGTAGGAAGTCAAGAAACACTTGGAGTAACAGGCAAATTTGGCCTTGGAATACAGAATGAAGCAGGGCAAAGGCTGATAGAGTTCTGCCAAGAGAACACACTGGTCATAGCCAACACCCTCTTCCAACAACACAAGAGGAGACTCTACACATGGACATCACCTAATGGTCAACACCAAAATGAGATTGATTATATTCTTTGCAGCCAAAGATGGAGAAGCTCTATATAGTCAGCAAAAACAAGACCGGGAGCTGACTGTGGCTCAGATTATGAACTCCTTATTGCCAAATTCAGATTTAAATGGAAGAAAGTGGGGAAAACCATTAGACCATTCAGGTATGACCTAAATCAAATCCCTTATGATTATACAGTGGAAGTGAGAAATAGATTTAAGGGTCTAGATCTGATAAACGAAGTGCCTGATGAACTATGGACGGAAGTTCATGACATTGGACAGGAGACAGAGATCAAGACCATCCCTGTAGAAAGAAATGCAAAAAAGCAAAATGGTTGTCTGAAGAGGCCTTACAAATAGCTGTGAAAAGAGAAAAGCAAAAAGCAAAGGAGAAAAGGAAAGATATAAACATCTGAATGCAGAGTTCCAAAGAATAGCAAGGAGAGATAAGAAAGCCTTCCTCAGGGATCAATGCAAAGCAATAGAGGAAAACAACAGAATGGGAAAGACTAGAGATCTCTTCAAGAAAATTAGAGATACCAAGGGAACAGCTCATGCAAAGATAGGCTCGATAAAGGACAGAAATGGTATGGACCTAACAGAAGCAGAAGATACGAAGAAGAGGTGGCAAGAAAACACAGAACAACTGTACAAAAAAAATCTTCACAACCTAGATAATCATGATGGTGTGATCACTCACCTAGAGCCAGACACCCTGGAATGTGAAGTCAAGTGGGCCTTAGGAAGCATCACTACAAACAAAGCTAGTGGAGGTGATGGAATTCCAGTTGAGCTATTTCAAATCCTGAAAGATGATGCTGTGAAAGTGCTGTACTCAATATGCCAGCAAATTTGGAAAACTCAGCAGTGGCCACAGGACTGGAAAAGATCAGTTTTCATTCCAGTCCCAAAGAAAAGCAATGCCAAAGAATGCTCAAACTACCCCACAATTGCACTCATCTCACACGATAGTAAAGAAATGCTCAAAATTCTCCAAGCCAGGCTTCAGCAGTACGTGAACTGTGAACTTCCTGATGTTCAAGCTGGTTTTAGAAAAGGCAGAGGAACCAGAGATCAAATTGCCAACATCCGCTGGATCATGGAAAAAGCAAGAGAGTTCCAGAAAAAAATCTATTTCTGTTTTATTGACTATGCCAAAGCCTTTGACTGTGTGGATCACAACAAACTGTGGAAAATTCTGAAAGAGATGGGAATACCAGACCACCTGACCGGCCTCTTGAGAAATCTGTATGCAGGTCAGGAAGCAACAGTTAGAACTGGACATGGAACAACAGACTGGTTCCAATAGGACAAGGAGTATGTCAAGGCTGTATATTGTCACCCTGCTTATTTAACTTATATGCAGAGTACATCATGAGAAACTCTGGGCTGGAAGAAGCACAAGCTGGAATTAAGATTGCTGGGAGAAATATCAATAATTTCAGATATGCAGATGACTCCACCCTTATGGCAGAAAGTGAAGAAGAGCTAAAAAGCCTCTTGCTGAAAGTGAAAGAGGAGAGTGAACAACTTGGCTTAAAACTCAACATTCGGAAAACGAAGATCATGGCATCTGGTCCCATCACTTCATGGGAAATAGATGAGGAAACAGTGGAAAAAGTGTCAGACTTTATTTTTTTGGGCTCCAAAATCACTGCAGATGGTGACTGCAGCCATGAAATTACAAGACGCTTACTCCTTGGAAGGATAGTTATGACCAACTTAGATGGCATATTCAAAAGCAGAGATATTACTTTGCCAACAAAGGTCTGTCTAGTCAAGGCTATGGTTTTTCCAGTAGTCATATATGGATGTGAGAGTTGGACTGTGAAGAAAGCTGAGCACCGAATAACTGATGCTTTTGAACTGTGGTGTTGGAGAAGACTCTTGAGAGTCTCTTGGACTGCAAGGAGATCCAACCAGTCCATTCTGAAAGAGATCAGTCCTGGATGTTTTTTGGAAGGAATGATGCTAAAGCTGAAACTCCAATACTTTGGCCACCTCATGCGAAGAGTTGACTCATTGGAAAAGACTGATGCTGTGAGGAATTGAGGGCAGGAGAAGAAAGGGACGACAGAGGATGAGATGGCTGAATGGCATCACTGACTCAATGGACGTGAGTATGGGTGAACTCCGGGAGTTGGTGATGGACAGGGAGGCTTGGCGTACTGCGATTCATGGGGTCTAAAAGAGTCGGACATGACTGAGCGACTGAACTGAACTGAACTGAATCATAAATATTAAGGCAAGATTTTAAAAAATAAGTTCAGTTCAATTCAGTCTCTCAGTCAAATCCAACTCTTTGCAACCCCATAGACTGTGGCATGCCAGGCTTCCCTGTTCATCACCAGCTCCTGGAGCTTATTCAAACTCATGTGCATTGAGTCGGTGATGCCATCTGATCATATCATCCTCTATTGTCCCCTTCTCCTCCCTGCTTCAATCTTTCCCAGAATCAGGGTCTTTTCCAATGAATCAGTTCTTCGCGTCAGGTGGCCAAAGTATTGGAGTTTCAGCTTCAGCATCAGTCCTTTCAATGAATATTCAGAACTGATTTCCTTTAGGATAGACTTATTGGATCTCCTTGCTGTCCAAGGGACTCTTAAGAGTCTTCTCCAACACCACAGTTCAAAAGCATCAATTCTTCGGTGCTCAGCTTTCTTTGCAGTCCAAGTCTCACATCCATACATGACCACTGTAAAACCAAAGCTTTGACCACATAGACCTTTGTTGACAATGTACTGTCTCTGCTTTTTAATATGATGTCTAGGTTGGTCATAGTTTTTCTTCTCAGGAGCAAGCGTCTTTTAATTTCATGGTTGCAGTCACTATCTGCAGTGATTTTGATGCTCCCCAAAATAAAGTCTCTCACTTTTTCCATTGTTTCCCCATCTATTTGCCATGAAGTGATGGGACTGGATGCCGTGACCTTCGTTTTTTGAACGTTGAGTTTTAAGCCAATTTTTTCACTCTCCCCTTTCACTTTCATCATGAGTCTCTTTAGTTCCTCTTCACTTTCTGCCATAAGGGTGGTGTCATCTGCATATCTGAGGTTATTGATGTTTCTCCTGGCAATCTTGATTCCAGCTTGTGCTTCACCCAGCCTGGCATTTCACACGATGTACTTGCATATAAGTTAAATAAGCAGGTTGACAATATGCAGCCTTGATGTACTCCTTTCCTGATTTGGAACCAGTCTGTTATTCCATGTCTTGTTCTAACTGTCGCTTCTGAGAAATACAGGTTTCTCAGAAAACAGGTAAAGTATATTACATTATTTAAACAATTTTTAGTAATATCAATGATTTTTTAAAGTGTGAATATATTTTCTTATAAATTAATAAAATAAAATATTATTTATGTTACCTTTAATCTCATATTTTTTGAATTTCTGTTTTGTGTATGGTTTACTATGTGTATAATATGTTAGTATAATAGTATATGTGTATAATTTTTCTATATTTGTATATTTAAGCATATTCCTTTGATATACACACATACACATCAAAGATATATACTTAAGTGTTTTATTCATAGGTGCATGGGATTAAAAAGTTCAGAAGCCACTGATTTAGACAATGATATATGAGTTCAGCCTTTTTACTGTGTATCTTGGGTTTTATCTCTGCCTGACCTCACCTGTCAACTTGCTGAAGGCTTGGTAAATCGAAACAAATTGCAATAACTCCTCTGTATGCACCTCAATGTATAAATATTTATTCCATGTTGTTACATACTTGTTTGCAAATTTTGCATTTGTCTGCATTAGTGTTGTCTTCCATTAGTCTAGCTATTTAAAATACTAATGATATTAATGATTAAATTTTCTTTTTATAACAGCTTCCATAGTCAGTAAGCTAACTGACTTTATTTTGGCGCCCCCCAAAATAAAGTCTCTCACTTTTTCCATTGTTTCCCCAACTGATGCCCTGAAACTATTTACTTTTGTTACCAGAGAAATTATCGCATGATTATACATTTCACTGAATCTTATTGATTCTTATATAAATAATGGATGTACTTTGTGGACGCTGGGCATGTTTGGAGATTGTACAGTTTTTCAGGGGTTAAGTGGATTTTGATGATATTGACTATGTTCATTTATGTCAAAACAATAAATCACTTTCCTTAGGAAAAATTTTGTCTCAATAATTTAAATTCATTTGGTATTTGTTGACATCTAAAGAACCCACTTTCATACCACAAATTGTTCTAAATGAGATACCTCCTCTATGTCTTTTCTGGGCAAAATAAATCTATAATTTCATATCTCAATGGTTATGTCCATTTAAAAACTTTTCCATCTGGGGATAACTGTGGTCTGTAAAACTGTACCACTGACATTAAACCCTCTCTTTTTTTAAAATTTACTTTTTAATTTTATATTGGAGTATGGTTAATTTACAATGTTGTGTTACTTTCAAGTGTACAACAAAGTGATTCAGTTATACATATGCATATTTCCATTCTTTCTCAGATTATTTTCCCATATAGGTTATTGCAGAATTCTGAGAAGAGTTCCCTCTGCTATACACTAGGTCCTGGTTGTTTATTTTATACATAGCAGTGTGTATATGTTAATCCCAGACTCCAAATTTATCCCTCCCCACTACATCTTCCCTTTTGTAACCATAAATTTGTTTTCAAAGCCTGTGAGTCTGTTTCTGTTTTGTGAATAAATTCATTTGTATCTTTGTTGAAAAGATTCCACATGTAAGTGATATCATATCATCTTTGTCTGACTTACTTCACTTAGTATGATTATCTCTAGGTCCATCTATGTTGCTGCTAATGGCTTAATTTCATTGTTTTCCTATGGTTGAGTAACATTCCATTGTATGTATGTACCTTGTCTTCTTTATCCGTTTATCTGTCAATGGACATTTAGGTTGCTTCCATTTCTTGGCTATTGTAAATAGTGCTATAACGAACATTGAGGTGCATGTATCTTTTCGAATATGGCTTTCTCTGGATATATGCCTGGGAATGGGATTGCTAGATCATATAGTAGTTCTATTTTTAGTTTTTTAAGGAACTTCCATAAATGTTTTCTGTAGCAATGTTCCAGTTTCCCACCAACAATGTAGGAGGGTTCCCTTTCTAAACAGCCTCTCCAGCATTACTGTTTGTAGACTTTCATGATGGCTCTTTTGATTGGTGTGAGCTGATATCTCTTTGTAGTTTTGATTTGCATTTCTCTAATAATTAACGATGATGACATCTTTTCATGTGCTTTTTGGCCTTTTGTATGTCTTCTTTGGAGAAATGCCTATTTAGATCTTCTCACTTTTGATTGGGTTGTTTGTTTATTAATATAAAGCTGCATGAGCTGTTTGTATGTTTTGGAGATTAATCTCCGTCAGTCACTATGTTTGCAATAAAGCCTTTTTTATTTCTTCTTCATTAGAACACAGTATTCTATTAATCAAGTTAGTATTTGATTCCAGTAAGTCTCTTCTTCCTCTGTCAATGTTAGCCTAACTATAGAAGTTCTGCCTTTTGTATTTATCCAAAGAGGAAGCCCCAGAACTTGATGTCTACTACTAGACTGCCAGAAAGTCTGGTTTCTCATTAACTTCTTCCTGTGTTCTGGAAGTCAGTCTGAAATGCAAATCGCACATCTTTTGTGGGTTTTTTCTGCAGATGTAAAAATATCCCTTCCATCCCAGCATAACACTTATTCCCAGCTCTGTGTTGCCAGTTATTATTGTATTCATGAAAACAAACTTTCACTTGAGACATGGATGGAAACAATTTGTGGGGGAGGCATAAAATAGCAGGGGTGTATCTCTCATGTTTGTTGTCTCCTTTCATATAATGATTCATTTCTGAGTGAAAGCAATTTCAATTCCATATATGCTCAGTTTAAATATTTTACAGAGGATTTCACAGTAACTACCTCTGATATGAACTGAGCTCTGGTCTCATAACAAAAGTTTATTTCTTCTCTAAGCAAATGGCTAATCATGGCAGGTCCAAATTGAGAATTAATAGCTTGGAGGAGTTTAGAATAAAAAATAGAAGAAGAGTAAATTTTTTGATATGTATTAGATTTGGAACAGTTTAAGAAATGAAAAATTATTAATTGGTATTTTAGCAAAGGGTTTTTGTATAGGGATACAGAAGATCTGAATCGAATCTAACACATGTGTAGCACTCATTATACTAGCCAGTAAATTTCAGGTAGAAAGACCAAGTACCACAAATCACACATTTTAAATTTATATATCATGTCCTTAAACCAGCTGTTTATTTATTCTTACAAGGTGCCAGGCATGTACTAGGCCCTTTCATAAATCAGTGTAGTGGTTAATATATATTTCACCCTTGCATATTTGTGGAGAATGCTACATTCTCATTAGAAATAGCTCCAAAACTGTGGTATAATGACCCATTCTCCTTGGTTTGGAGGGAGCAAGTTTGGGGAAACATGAGAATTTGTTGGAAAAAGTAAATTTAAGCCTAAACTTGACTATGAACTTGTGATCCAAGCCACTATGGTCTGATAGCTCCCATATTTTGGATCTTTCACTACCTGTTATGGCCTGAATGTTTCTGTCCTTCCAAAATTCATATGTTGAAATCTTAAACCACCCCACCCCCAACACCGCAAGGTGATGCTATTAGGAGGTGGGGGGGGAGGCCTTTGGGGAAGTGATTAGGTTACGAGGGTGAAGTCCTCAAGAATGGGACTAATGTTCTTATGAAAAAGACCCCAGAGAGCTCCCACCATGTGAGGACACATCCAGAAGTCAACAGTCTGCAACCAGAAAGTGGACTCTCTACAGGGCCTTGATCTCAGACTTCCAGCCTCCAGAACCATGAGAAAGAAATGTTTGTGGTTTGAACCACTAAGTCTGTGATACTTTTTAAAATAGCCGCTCACACTAAGATGCTACCAAAGTATTTACTAAGAATTTTCAGTGACCATGAGTTGAATTGAATTATGACTGATTCAGAGGTCATAATAAGAAAATGTTGAATGCAAGGATTCCAAGAATGTGGTAGATCCACTAATATTTCCTACTGGTTGCTTCACTTCCTCTACATAACAATGTCTGATCCCCCAGTTCTGATTAAGGGGCCCAGCAGGGTGAAACTGACTGATAAATTCCATCTGGGTAGGGGATGTGGAGGTGGGGCATTCTATTGTTGTTGTTCAGTCGTCCAGTCATGTTTCACTCTTTGCAACCCCATGAACTGCAGCACGCCAGGCCTCTCTGTCCCTCACCATCTCCCAAAGTTTGCCCAAGTTCATGTCCATTGCATCGCTGATGCCATCCAGCCATCTCCTCCTCTGACACCCTCTTCTCCTTCTGCCCTCAGTCTTTCCGAGCATCAGGAACTTTTCCAGTAAGTCAGCTATTTACATCAGATGACCAAAATACGGGAGTTTCAGCTTCAGCATCAGTCCTTCCAATGAGTATTCCAGGTTGAATATCTTAAGATTGACTGGTTTGATCTCCTTGCTGTTCAAGGGATTCTCAGGAGTCTTCTCCAGCACCACAGTTCGAAGGCATCAATTCTTTGGCACTCTGCATTCTTTATGGTCCAGCTCTCACAACCGTACGTGACCACTGGGAAGACCATAGGCTTGACTATACGGCCACTAGGCCAGCCAGGTATGACTTAAATCAAATCCCTTATGAATATGCAGTGGATATAATGAATAGATCCAAGGGATTAGAATTTGTAAACAGTGTGCCTGAAGAACAATGGATAGAGGTCTGAAAAATTGTACAGGAGGCAGTGAACAAAACCATCCCAAAGAAAAGAAAAACAAGAAGGCAGAGTGGTTATCTGAGGAGGCCTTACAAATAACTAAAGAAAGAAGAGAAGCAAAAAGCAAGAGAGAAAGGGAAAGGTATATCCAACTAAACGCAGATTTCCAAAGAACAGCACGGAGACAAGAGGACCTTCTTTAATGAACAGTGTGTAAAACTAGAAGGAAACAACCGAAGGGCAAAGACTTGAAATCTCTCCAGGAAAGCTGGAGATGTCAAGGGAACATTGTGCCTAAAAGTGGACACAAAAGAGACAATCTAGTTCCAGCTAAATCTCTTACCTTAAAGGGCCACTTGAAGTAAACTGGGTCAAATGGAGTTTGGAAAACTAGAAAAGGTGAGAGAGAGACGCTTGTCTGATGAAGTGAAACAGAATTTCACAGACATGCTCCTGGTGGGAACTTGCGTTCATTTGTGGTGTTTCTGTTAAAGGACTGGCAATGGAAGAAAGACCAAACACCTTCCCAAGCAGCAAGACTCAAATCAAATAAAAACACCCCTGGCCAAGTTAAAACCTTGCTGTGCTATCTTCCCACAGCTCCCTGTTAATGCCTTATAGAATTTGCCTCATTTTTATCATAGTAGGCACCTGCTGTAGGGCAGCTCCAGTAACTCCTGAGAGCACAGGGAGTCTTTGCATTTATCTTTGTTCCCCCTTATTGGATGCTGATTGAAGACATAATTGATATGAATTGCAACATATGTGAAACTCCATCCAAGTCTGAACACTAGGGTTTATAAAATGCTTCATGACCTGTGATGGGCAGCATGCTGCATTACCTTTTCAGATTAACATGGAACTGGCTCTGGGCCCCATCTGCCACAATTAAGGAAGATCCAGTATCCTACTTCCAGAGAAGGCAATGGCACCCTACTCCAGTACTCTTGCCTGGAAAATCCCATGGATGGAGGAGCCTGGTGGGCTACATACAGTCCATGGGGTCGCTAAGAGTCGGACACGACTGTGCGACTTCATTTTCACTTTTCACTTTCATGCATTGGAGAAGGGAATGGCAACCCACTCCAGTGTTCTTGCCTTGAGAATCCCAAGGATGGGGTGCCTGGTGGGCTGCCGTCTACAGGGTCACACAGAGTCGAACACGACTGGAGTGACTTAGCAGCAGCAGCAGCAGCAGTATCATACTTCTGCCTTCCTGTTATAGAGTGAAATGTTTGTGTACCCAACCTAATTTATATGTTGAAACCTAATCACCCATGTGATAGTAATAGGAGTTGGGGCCTTTAGGCAGTGCTTAAGTCATGAGGGTGACAATATACAGCCTTGATGTACTCCTTTTCCTGTTTGGAACCAGTCTGTTATTCCATGTCCAGTTCTAACTGTTGCTTCCTGACCTGCATACAGGTTTCTCAAGAGGCCGGTCAGGTGGTCTGGTATTCCCATCTCTTTCAGAATTTTCCATAGTTTGTTGTGATCCACACAGTCAAAGGCTTTGGCATAGTCAATAAAACAGAAATAGATTTTTTTCTGGAACTCTCTTGCTTTTTTCCATGATCCAGTGGATGTTGGCAATTTGATCTCTGGTTCCTCTGCCTTTTCTAAAACCAGCTTGAACATCAGGAAGTTCACGGTTCACATATTGCTGAAGCCTGGCTTGGAGAATTTTGAGCATTACCTTACTAGCATGTGAGATGAATGCAATTGTGTGGTAGTTTGAGCATTCTTTGGCATTGCTTTCCTTTGAGATTGGAATGAAAACTGACCTTTTCCAGTCCTGTGGCCACTGCTGAGTTTTCCAAATTTCTTGGCATATTGAGTGTAGCACTTTCACAGCATCACTTTTCAGGATTTGAAATAGCTCAACTGGAATTCCATCACCTCCACTAGCTTTGTTTGTAGTGATGCTTTCTAAGACCCACTTGACTTCACATTCCAGGATGTCTGGCTCTAGGTGAGTGATCACACCACAGTGATTATCTGGGTCATGAAGATCTTTTTTGTACAGTTCTTCTGTGTATTCTTGCCACCTCTTCTTAATATCTTCTGCTTCAGTTAGGTCCATACCATTTCTATCCTTTATCGAGCCTATCTTTGCATGAGCTGTTCCCTTGGTATCTCTAATTTTCTTGAAGAGATCTCTAGTCTTTCCCATTCTGTTGTTTTCCTCTATTGCTTTGCACTGATCATGAGGAAGGCTTTCTTATCTCTCCTTGCTATTCTTTGGAACTCTGCATTCAGATGCTTATATCTTTCCTTTTCTCCTTTGCTTTTCCCCTCTGTTCTTTTCACAGCTATTTGTAAAGCCTCCTCAGACAGCCATTTTGCTTTTTTGCATTTCTTTTCCATGGGGATGGTCTTGATCCCTGGTCTCCTGTACAATGTCATGAACCTCCGTCCTTAGTTCATCAGGCACTGTTTATCAGATCTAGTCCCTTAAATCTATTTCTCACTTAAATCTATTTCAGCATTTCATGAGAAATGCTGGGCTGGAAGAAGCACAAGCTGGAATCAAGATTGCTGGGAGTAATATCAATAACCTCAGATATGCAGATGACACCACCCTTATTGCAGAAAGTGAAGAGGAACTAAAAAGCCTCTTGATGAAAGTGAAAAAGCAGAGTGAAAAAGTTGGCTTAAAGCTCAATATTCAGAAAACTAAGATCATGGCATCTGGTCCCATCACTTCTTGGGAAATAGACGGGGAAACGGTGGAAACAGTGTCAGACTTTTAATTTTGAGGGCTCCAAAATCACTGCAGATGGTGATTGCAGCCATGAAATTAAAAGATGCTTACTCCTTGGAAGGAAAGTTATGACCAACCTAGATGGCATATTGAAAAGCAGAGATATTACTTTGCCAACAAAGGTCCATCTACTCAAGGCTATGGTTTTTCCAGTTGTCATGTATGGATGTGAGAGTTGGACTGTGAAGAAAGCTAAGCGCCAAAGAATTGATGCTTTTGAACTGGGTATTGGAGAAGACTCTTGAGAGTTCCTTGGACTGCAAGGAGGTCCAACCAGTCCATCCTAAAGGACATCAGTCCTGGGTGTTCATTGGAAGGACTGATGCTAAAGGTGAAACTGCAATAGTTTAGCCACCTCATGCAAACAGTTGACTCACTGGAGAAGACCCTGATGCTGGGAGGGATTGGAGGAAGAAGGAGAAGGGGACAACAGAGGATGAGATGGCTGGATGGCATCACCGACTCGATGGACATGAGTTTGAGTGAACTCCGGGAGTTGGTGATGGACAGGGAGGCCTGGCGTGCTGCAGTTCTTGGGGTCACAAAGAGCCAGACATGACTGAGTGACTGAATTGACCTGAACTAGGTCATGAGGGTGGAGCGCTCATGAATGGAATTAGTGGCTTTGTACACAGAGAGCTCCTTTACCCCTTCCAACATATGAAAACACAGTGAAAAGATGGCTGTCTGTGAATCAGGAAGTGTGTCCTCACCAGACACTGAGTATGCTGGTGCCTTTCTCTTGGACTTTCCAGCCTCCAGAACTGTGAGAAATAAATTTCTGCTCTTTATCAGCTACCCAGTTTATGATATTTTTGTTACAGCAGCCTGAACAGACAAAGATATTTCCTTCCTCTTTTTCTTGGACCATCTAACATTGCTAGGGGCTTAAACAACACATCATAGTCTGCCAGAATTCCACTCTGCAGCCACCAGGAACCCAGGTGAGTCTCTGTTTACTGTGTCTTTCCTGTCTAGGATTTGCTGGAGCCATCAGTTTTCCACTGTACCTCTAACCCAGCTGTTTAGATATTAGCAGTGCATCAACTTATATGGTTTCCTGCTGAGCAGCATGGGACTTTGAAAAAAAGATGGCCCCCAAAGTTTACACAATTTGCTGTCCTCTATTAGAACCTGTTGCTTAGGTCCCTAGGCTACTAACTAATGCTCACCTTTTCAGTAGCCTTTACATCCATGCTCCCACAAGGTCTTTCACCCAACCAAAGAATGTCTAAGCATCTCATTGTTTCTCAAATGACAACCACTCTACCTTTCTTGAATTCTAGGGTCTTTTTAGGATGTGGGCATCTTTTCTTCTTCATATTCCTAAAATAAATGGTACCTTCGCCCTCCCGCAGTGAAGTTTAAAAGACCATTAAGAAGGACTTGGGCTTCAGAAACATAAGAATCTTTCCATTTCTCTCTAGGGAGTGGAGATAGAATGCATTTTTTTCCTTCTTGATAAATTGTCCACTCCATGAATAGGAGACTTTTTAATAGAGAATAAAAATTCTAATACAAGTTAAATTATCACTGCAGGTCACTCTGTTATATCAAAGATGCACAGAACAAGCATGCATGCTTTTGTTAAATTCATCTCCTGCATATTGTAAGGATTTCTTCTTTAGTAAGGACCTAAATGTAAAAATCTATGCCATATTGTTTTAACCTTTGTAATTTATTTTTTAGTGATTCCAAAAACGTGTTTCAGTAGACAGTCCAGAAAGGAAACATTGCCAAGCCTGCTGCCAGAGAGAGAATTGGAGAAGCCAATCTCACAGGACTCTCTTGAAAACCAGCCACCTTTAACAGTCCCCTGATATCCTCACTCCATTGGTTTGGCAGTAAATTCCCAGGACCAGTGTGCAAGGAAGGAAGATAGAAGTAGCCCTGTGGTATGGTACTTGGCTGTGATCACTCCATATCACTTTATGCCTGGTAACTCAATGAAATTGCTTACCGTTATATTCAGAGGCATAACTGCTCATAAAAGCATATCCATAGTACTGGAGGACTTAGGCCAGGAGAGGTTGTGTATCTCAGTTATACTCTGTGTCAAGAACTCCCCTGTGAATTAATTATTCAGATAATGCTGCTGAGTCCAGACCACTGGCCCATTGTCACCAATGGTCTGGTCTCAACAATATTACCTGAATAATTCAGGTAATTTCCTAATAATTAAGGCTAGTTCCTCCTTTGGGAGAACATCCCTGGTGGGTTTTCCTACTCATTGATCTCAGAATTGTTAAATAATGGTGAAACTCAATAGAGTTTAGGTTTAAATATTTTCTTTTCCTGGAGACTCTCTGGCTTCTAGCCAAAGGCATTTATTCCCTATTTAGTTTTCTTTGAGTTGAGGTACAAAGGTGATATGGATGTAGGGTAACATGTGAAGCCACAAACATAACCTGCTCTGTAATAATACACTCCCACACTGTTATCTTATGTTGACATGGTATGATTCAACTTCTAATCCTGTTTTCCTAATTCTAAAATGAAGTGGTTTCACTCTATTAAAGATCATCCTCAATTGAAAGTCACTAAAACATCTATATGTCACAAGGGCTGCTGCTGCTGCTGCTGCTAAGTCACTTCAGTCGTGTCCGACTCTGTGCGATCCCAGAGACGGCAGCCCACCAGGCTCCCCCATCCCTGGGATTCTCCAGGCAAGAACACTGGAGTGGGATGCCATTTCCTTCTCCAATGCATGAAAGTGAAAAGTGAAAGTGAAGTCGCTCAGTCGTGTCGTACTCTTTACGACCCCATGGACTGTAGTCCACCAGGCTCCTCCATCCGTGGGATTTTCCAGGCAAGAGTACTGCAGTGTGGAGGGGGGGCGGTGTGTGGTGCCATCACCTTCTCTGTCACAAGGGCTAGCCCAACACAAAGCTCTTAATCTGAAGTTTACCTTTTTAGAAAACCTGTAACTCGAAATTTGACCTTATCACCTCAGGAAATTAATTTAAAAATCTGTCTCTACAGTGTTACATGTGCTTTTTTTTTTTAATCAAATTTTATGAATTTGACTTGGATTATCAGAGAAATTATTTGCTCACTGAAACACCTTTTTTTATTTTAAATTCCTTCTCTTTCTTCCTTAAGATATAGAAAAAAAACCTGTTTTGGAAGGAACTCAGTCTGAAAGATAGCATGGGTGTGGGCCTCCCTTATATCAAAGCCTCAAGGAATTCACTTTCAGCATGTTTATGTGTCAACTGAGGCTTCTGAATACCACCCAGTACAGGTTGTAGTGTATGCAGAGTAAAGCTGATTGGCACTGAAGAGTAAAAGCCTCAGGGTTGAGTTAGGGAGGGAGGAAGAGAATATTAACAACCCAGAAACCTGTTTGGATCATGACAGGTGGCTGTTGATTAGAGCAGGCATATAACTCACCTGGGGGCCTTAGTGGAAATGTCATGCCTTATTTTAGAAAGAAATTAGATTCAGTGAAGGGAGATACACTTTAGAGACTAAATAGTACACTAATTGGAGAAGGCAATGGCACCCCACTCCAAGTACTCTTGCCTGGGAAATCCCATGGATGGAGGAGACTGGTGGGCTGCAGTCCACGGGGACCCTAAGAGTCGGTCACGACTGAGTGATTCACTTTCATTTTTCACTTTCATGCATTGGAGAAGGAAGTGGCAACCCACTCCAGTGTTCTTGCCTGGAGAATCCCAGGGACAGGGGAGGCTTGTGGGCTGCCGTCTATGGGGTTGCACAGAGTCGAACACGACTGAAGCGACTTAGCAGAAGCAGCAGCAGCAGCACACTAATAACATATTTCAAGTGTGTCACTTACGAGCAAGATTGATTTTCAAATTTGCTTTTAACAAAGATTAAAATAAAAATAAAACCTGATAACAAAATGGTGAATCGATGAAAAGAAGTGTGTGAAAGCATAATGGGGGATTATGTGAGATACTACTCCTGCCACTAAATTCTATGAAATGCTAGTTTTTTTAAAATATTACTTGAAAATTACTTAAAATTTAGTCAGGTGCAGGCAAATCTATTGGAATAGGAAATATATCAGTGGTTGTATAGGGCTGGAGATGGGATCTGGGATTAACTATAATCTGGCATAATGGACCTCTTGGGGGTGAAAATATGTTCTAAAACTGAGTTGGGAAGATTGTTGCCTACCTGTATAAATTTAATTGGGAAGATAGTTGCCTACCTGTATAAATTTAATTGACTGTGTGGATCACAACCAACTGTGGGAAATTCTGAAAGAGATGGGAATACCAGACCACCTGACCTGTCTCCTGGGAAATCTGTATGCAGGTCAGGAAGCAACAGTTAGAACTGGACATGGAACAACAAACTGGTTCCAAATAGGGCAAGGAGTATGTCAAGATCATTGAAGACCATTGAAGTGACAAATAGATTCAAGGGATTAGATCTGACAGAGTGCCTGAAGAACTATGGACGGAGGTTCATGACATTGTGTAGGAGGCAGTGATCAAGACAATCCCCAGAAAAAGAAATGTAAAAAGGCAAAATGGTTATCTGAGGAGGCCTTACATATAGCTGAGAAAAGAAGAGAAGCTAAAGGGAAAGGAGAAAAGGAAAGATATACTCATTTGAAGGCAAAGTTCCAAAGAATAGCAAGGAGAGATAAGAAAGCATTTCTCAGTGATCAATGCAAAGAAATAGAAGAAAACAATAGAATGGGAAAGACTAGAGATCTCTTCAAGAAAATTAGAGATACCAAGGGAATATTTCAAGCAAAGATGGGCTAAATAAAGGACAGAAAGGTATGGCTCTAACAGAAGCAGAAGATATTAAGAAGAGGTGGCAAGAATACACAGAAGAACTGTACAAAATAGATCTTCACGACCCAGATAATCATGATGGTGTGATCACTCACCTAGAGCCAGACATCCAGGTTGTGAAGTCAAGTGGGCCTTTGGAAGCATCACTACGAACAAAGCTAGTGGAGGTGATGGAATTCCAGTTGAGCTATTTCAAATCCTAAAAGATGATGCTATGAAAGTGCTACACTTGATATGCCAGCAAATTTGGAGAACTCAGCAGTGGCCACAGGACTGGAAAAGGTCAGTTTTCATTCCAATTCCAAAGAAAGGTAATGCCAAACAATGTTCAAACTGTTGCACAGCTGCACTCATCTCACATGCTAGCAAAGTGATGCTCAAAATTCTCCAAGCCAGGCTTCAACAGTTCATGAACCGAGAACTTTCAGATGTTCAAGCTGGATTTAGAAAAGGCAGAGGAACCAGAGATCAAATTGCCAACATCCACTGGAACATGGAAAAGGCAAGAGAATTCCAGAAAAACATCTATTTCTGCTTTATTGACTATGCCAAAGCCTTTGACTGTGTGGATCACAACAAACTGTGGGAAATTCTGAAAGAGATGGGAATACCAGACCATCTGACCAGCCTCTTGAGAAACCTGTATGCAGGTCAGGAAGCAACAGTTAGAACTGGACATGGAACAACAAACTGGTTCCAAATAGGACAAGGAGTATGTCAAGGCTGTATATTGTCATCCTGCTTATTTAACTTCTATGCAGAGTACATCATTTGAAATTCCAGACTGGAGGAAGCACAAGCTGGAATCAATATTGCTGGGAGAAATACCAATAACCTCAGATATGCAGATATCTGCCACCCCTATGGCAGAAAGTGAAGAACTGAAGAGCCTCTTGCTGAAAGTGAAAGAGGAGAGTGAAAATGCTGGCTTAAAACTCAACATTCAGAGAACTAAGATCATGGCATCCAGTCCCATCAGTTCATGGTAAATAGATGGGGAAACAATGGAAACAGTGACAGACTATTATTTTGGGCTCCAAAATCACTGCAGATGGTGACTGCAGCCGTGAAATTAAAAGATGCTTGCTCCTGGGAAGAAAAGCTATGACCAACCTAGAGAGCATTTTAGAAAGCAGAGACATTACTTTGCCAAGAAAGTCTGTCTAGTCAAAGCTATGGTTTTTCCAGTAGTCGTGTATGGATGTGAGAGTTGGACTATTAGGCAAGCTGAGGGCCAAAGAATTGATGCTTTTGAACTGTGGTGTTGGAGAAGACTCTTGAGAGTCCCTTGGACTGCAAGGAGACCCAACCAATCAATCCTAAAGGAAATCAGTCTTGCATATTCATTGGAATGACTGATGTTGAAGCTGAAACTCCAATATTTTGGCCACCTGATGCAAAGGACTGACTCATTGGAAAAGACTCTGATGTTGGGAAAGATAGAAGGCAGGAGGATAAGGGGGCGACAGAGGATGAGATGATTGGATGACATCATCAATTAGATGGACATGCGTTTGAGCAAGCGTTTGGGCAGATTTTATAATATACAAGTTATACTTCATAAACTTTTTAAGAAAATTAACAAGGTGCAACTTCATGACATTTGACTTAGAAATTATTTCTTGGATATGACCCTAAAGCATAAGCAACAAAAGGAAAAATAAGCTGGACTACATTAGAATTAAATACTTCTGTGTTTCAAAGAACAAAATCAAGGGAATGAAAAAGGCAGCCTGCAGAATGGGAGAAAATATTTTAATATCATGTATCTCATAATTGGTTAACATCCAGAATATATAAAGAACTCTTTAAGATCAACAACAACAAAACTAACAACTCAACTGAAAACTGAGCAAAGGTCTTGAATATGCATTTTTCCATAGAAGATATGCATATGGCCAATAAACACAAGTTAAGATGCTCAGCATCACCAAGCATCTGCTGCTGCTGCTAAGTCGCTTCAGTTGTGTCCGACTCTGTGTGACCCCAGAGATGGCAGCCCACCAGGCTCCCCCATCCCTGGGATTCTCCAGGCAAGAACACTGGAGTGGGTTGCCATTTCCTTCTCCAATGCATGAAAGTGAAAAGTGAAAGTAAAGTCACTCTGTCGTGTCTGACTCTTCGAGATCCCATGGACTGCCGCCTTCCAGGCTCTTCTGTCCATGGGATTTTCCAGGCAAGAGTACTGGAGTGGGGTGCCATTGCCTTCTCCGTCACCAAGCATCAGGGAAATACAAATTAGAACCACACAAGATACCTCTTTACATACATTAGAATGTCCACTATAAAAAAACCTAAAAACGAAAACAGTAAATAACAAATGTTGGCAAGAATGTGAAGAGATCAGAACCCTTGTTCACTGTTGATGGGAATGCAAAATGGTGCAGCTGCTTTGGAAAATAGTGTGGAAGTTCCTTAAAAATAGAATTGCCATATGATCCAGTATTTCCACTTCTGGGTATATACCCAAATGAATCAAAAGCAGGGTCTTGATGAGGTATTTGTACAAGCATATTCATAGCAGCACTATTCATAATAGGCAAAAGATGGAAGCAACCAAGTGTCCATCAGCAGATGAATGGATAAGTGAAATGTTGTCTATACCTACAAAGGAGTATTGTTCAGCCTCCAAAAGGAAGGAAATTCTGAAATATGCTATAACACATGTGAACTTCTGGAGAAGGCAGTGGCACCCCACTCCAGTACTCTTGCCTGGAAAATCCCAAGGACAGAGGAGCCTGGGAGGCTGCAGTCCATGGGGTCACTAAGAGTCAAACATGACTGAGCGACTTCACTTTCACTTTTCACTTTCTTGCATTGGAGAAGGAAATGGCAACCCACTCCAGTGTTCTTGCCTGGAGGATCCCAGGGACGGGGGAGCCTGGTGGGCTGCCGTCTATGGGGTCACACAGAGTCGGACACGACTGAAGTGACTTAGCAGCAGCAGCAGCAGCAGCACATGTGAGCTTCAAGGACATTGTTGTTGTTTAGTTGCTAAGTCATGTCTGACTCTTTGTGACCCCATGGACTGTCCTTCACCATCTCCAGAAGTGTGCTCAAATTCAAGTCCATTGAGTCGGTGATACCATCCAACCGTCTCATCCTCTGTCATCTCCTTCTCCTGCCTCAGTCTTTCCCAGCATCAAGGTATTTTCCAGTGAGTT
Source organism: Capricornis sumatraensis (assembly GCF_032405125.1). Classification (NCBI taxonomy): domain Eukaryota; kingdom Metazoa; phylum Chordata; class Mammalia; order Artiodactyla; family Bovidae; genus Capricornis; species Capricornis sumatraensis. Next base: position 56,821,695 of record NC_091074.1, read on the forward strand.
GGCTCTTTGCATCAGGTTCGAATCAAGCATAATCAAGGATATTATGCTAAATGAAATATACCAGTTACAAAAAGCCAAATATTATGTGATTTCATTTGCATGAGGTTCCTCTAATAGTCACAATTCAGAGAAACAGAAAATAGAATGATGATTCTTAGAGGTTGAAGGAGTGAGAGGAGAAATGGAAGTCACTGTTTAATGGGTACAAAGTTTCAATTTTGCAAAATGAAGAATTCTAGAGATGACTGTTGGTGATGTTGCACAACAATTTAATATCACTTAACTGTACACTTAAAATGGTTAAGATGGTAAATTTAACATTATGTATATTTTACCGCAGTTAAAAACTTAAAAGGGCTTCCCTGGTGACTCAGATGGTAAAGAATCCGCTTGCAATGCTGGAGACCTGGGTTCAATCCCTGGGCTGGGAATATCCGCTGGAGGAGGGCATGGCAACACACTCCAGTATTCATGCCTGGAGAATCCCCATGGACAGAGGAGCCTGACGGGCTACATCCATGGGGTTGCATAGAGTTGGACACAACTGAGGGACTAAGCACAAAAACTTAAAAAGGGTTAAACATTTTTTTTAACCAAATATGCTTCTCTATTCTAAAACCCCCTAAACTGGTTTTATCTACTCTAGTCCTGGAATACTAGGAGTCATCAATAAATGGTTGTGGGTATAAATGCATTCAAGATTGTGTTAATCAATTCTGAAATTGCCTGTGCTTTTCCTTTGGTTAGTACATCTGTTGTCATGGAGTTAAGTCTCAGTTTTTTGCAGATAATCTTACTTAGACCAACTTCACAAATTCTGGTCCTGCAGTTCTAACTTCTTGATGGTATTGAAATAGAAGAGAAGGGGCCAGGACACAGCCTTTAAAAGAATGACGCATCCCAAGGACATGACATAAACTGATTAGAACCAAATAAGTCCAAGATGGCAGAAAAGCTGACTTCCTCTAGACCTTGAGCCTCAGTATACACTCATTGTAATACATCAACAAGCTAAATGACACGCCCACAGGTGCCATGACAGTTCCAAGACTGACCATAAAGGTCAAAACATTGTTGTTCAGTCACTGAGTCGTGTCTGACACTTTGTAACCCCATGAACTGCAGCATGCCAGGCTCCTCTGTCCTCTACTATCTCCTGGAGTTTGCTGAAATTTGTGTCCATTGAGTCAGTGATGCTATCTACCCATCTCATCCTTTGTCACCCTCTTTTCCTTTTGCCTTCAATCTTTCCTAGCATCAAGGTGTTTTCCCTTGAGTTGGCTCTTTGCATCAGGTGGCCAAAGTATTGGAGCTTTACCTTCAGCAGTAATCCCCTTGATGGATCACAGCCTTGTAGTGGCAGAGGGGCTTGCGTAACTTAATTAAACTATGCGCCCTGCCATGCAGGGCCACGCAAGGTAGACAGGTCATAGTGAAGAGTTCTGACAAAATGTGGTCCCCTGGAAGAAGAAATGGCAACATACTCTAATATTCTTGCCTGGAGAACTCCATGCTCAGTATGAAAAGGCAAAAAGTGGGCAGAGGCCCTTCTTGGAAATCCTCACCTCTCCCTAACAAGTTAATGGAATACTCCTCCCACTCAGCCTATGGAATTATCCACCGTATAAAAACTGACAACTCCATACTCTTGGGCCACTTTTGCCTTCTGAGATGGCCTCCACTCTTCTGTGGAGTGTGTTTCTCTCTGAATAAATCCACTTCTTGCCTATCACTTTATCTCTCAGTGAATTCTTTCTGTGATGAAATGTTAAGAACATGATGCATTAACTCCTGAGACTGGGTGTGACCTTGGTGAAAAGACTGTAGGTTCAAGTCCCAATCTAAATTGTATGGTTTACGCATTTTCACTGGAACATCACCAAATTATCCCAGAGTCACCATGGGTAAGCAAAAATTCATATTCTTTGTAAATAATGTCTGCCTCTTGAAATCCCCAGTTCTTCCTTTGGTCTCAGTCATTTTCCTATTTATCATGGCTTACATCTGTGGAGTTTTTTTGGATCCTACCTATTTCTCAGTAACAATCATTGGTTTTTCTGCCTTCACTCTTTTCTATTTCTAAACATACTGTACAATATTGGCAGAGAAATTTAAATCTTAAAACATTCAGATAAGTCACAGTTAATCCTAACCCACATACCAAAGTAATCTCTGACTATTATCAAGCTTAATTCTCTTCTTCTACATTAAGTATGTTCTACTTATTCTTCCCTGATGGCTCACACAGTAAAGAATCTGCCTGCAATGTGGGAGACCTGGGTTCGATCCCTGGGTTGGGAAGATCCCCTGGAGGAGGGCATGGCAACCCACTCCAATATTCTGGCCTGAAGAATCCCCATGTTCAGAGGAGCCTGGCAGACTACAGGTCCATGGGGTCGCAAAGAGTTGGACATGACTGAGCGACTAAGCACAGCACTTATTGTTCATACTCTAATTTTCATGTCTTTTATTCCCTTTTAAATACAGTGGTCTTCTCCCTCTTTCCAACTTAATAATCTCTTTCCATCGAATGTTCCTTGATTATTACAGCCTGTAGTCATCTCAATCTTCTCTGAATGATTCCCTTGTCACTCACTATCTCCTCTGGACCACATAGTGAATTGTGAGCTGTCAGAACCAGAAAAGCGTAACAGAAGCAAACCCAGGATGGGCCTGGGGTCAGATGATAAGCAAGTGTTGACGAGAGGCCGTTAGTTGAGGTGGGATTGTGGTCAAGATCAGACAGTGAATTAGCACAATAGAAGAAACACATATGAATAAAAGGAGACATGAGAGTCAAAGTCTTTGGAAAAGACGGAAGAATAATAAAGAATATAAACGGGAGTAAATCTTAAGTATCCCAGCTTCCAATTAAGAACTCTAGTCACTATGCCTTGCGATCTTAGGCAGCAGAGCAATTCATGGGAAGGGTATGAAGCAGTTCATGTAGACATGAATTCTGACAGACATGGATTCTAATCCCAGTACTACCACTTACTGTCTCTGTGATTTTAGGTAAACTACTCAGACTTCTTGATCCTTGTATTCGTCTCTAAGACAGGGTTGGTGAAGGTGAAGTCGCTCAGTCGTGTCCGACTGTTTGCGACCGCCTGGACTGTAGCCTACCAGGCTCCTCCGTCCATGGGATTCTCCAGGCAAGAATACTGGAGTGGGTTGCCATTAATGACACCAATATTATAGAACTATTCTGACAATTAGATAAAACTGAATAATGTAGGTAAAGATCCTGTAGATGCTCAGTAATCTATTGAACATTTACCTATTAATCCTTTATTCTGGCTAAGGTCAATTGCTCTGTAGGTACTGAGTGAAAGCTACCTTCATTTTGCGTTATAAAGGTAATATTACCACTTTATCATTGTGTGAAGGGGACTTCCCAGATGGCACTAGTGGTAAAGAACCAGCCTGCCAGTGCAGGAGTTGTAAGGATGCAGGTTCGATCCCTGGGTTGGGAAGATCTCCTGGTGGAGAGCATGGCGACTCACTCCAGTATTCTTGCCTAGAGAATTCCATGGGCAGAGGAGCCTGGTGGGCTATAGTCCAAAGGATCCCAAAGAATCAGACACGACTGAAATGACTTAGCATGCATGTATGTAGAGGCATTCACTGTGTAGTGCACTGTGTAGAATAAAGTGTAGTGTCAATGAATGTCAGCCTATGTCTTAAGTGTGCAAGAAATAAAATAATACCTTAATTCCTTATTTTTTCCTAACATCTTTTCTTTTGTCTGCTTTCCTTTCTTTCTATTTAATTTGACTCCAGTGTGGACTGGATAGGAAATTCAATCTCAGCGGTTCTTGGGTTCTCCACCTCCTTTCAGTTTTCAGTGAAGAGTTCATTCAGAGTCTTTCATGAAGCCTTTAGGAAAGTCTTGATACTCATTGGTCCCTGTCAACCCTGAATAATGCCGAGAATCCTCTTTACCCAATACTCCTTCAGATATTTTGCCATACTTGGACTCTAAGGTCAATCTAAGAATGCTGGATCAAATTCCAATATCATAGGAAGCCACATGGAAAGAAGAAAGGAAAAGAAAGGAAGGGTGAAAGGAAGGAAGAAGTCATTAGCTCAGGGATCTCTGGTTTTGCTTGTTAGACAATGAATCATCAAAAGAAAGTCCTATATTCTAGGCAGAAATGAAAATCTCTGGAGAAAAAGGAATGTTAGAGAACGGCAGAAGGACTAAAGCCATGGAAAAGCCTAAAGTTCAGAGTATTATAGAGTTTTTTATTTGCAACTTGAACTTTCTCTTCCTCTGATAGAAGAGACATACATTGTTCAAAGGGTATTTCCAGTTGACTCAGACAAAGAGACGTTATGGGTTTTCTGAAGCAGGAGAAGCACAATACTTCTTGTTTTGACTCTGTCCTAACTTGATTACTTAACTCATCTTTGGGGGCCCGTTTATTATTTTTTTAATCTGTAAAATGGAAGTGTTCTAACCAAAACTATTAAAATATATTGAATTCTAAAATTCTCTGGAACCATTTGCTAGAAAAAAAATTATTTTAGAGGATGGGTTTTGCTATAGGTTTCAGAATCACAACTATAAAAGGAAACAATTATCTCCTCCCTCACCCAACTGTCATTGCTCTTTAGCCCTGCCCCTGCTACAGCCTGGATGAATTTCTGTTCTGATTTATAGTTATTTGCTGGCGGGTCTTATCCCCTTGTTTATTGCTAGGGTTTAAATCCTTTGTGGAACTGATTCAGCTATCTAGATATCTCTCCTTTCCTTCTTTTCTCACTCCCAGCTTACAGTCTCCTTGAACATAGTTAGCTCTAGTGAGAATTATTTATGTGATAGAAATAACCATAAGTGAATGGAAAAGGAACTCAAGAATTTCCTCTGAAGATTGTCTTTATTGACTGATCTTGGAAAGTTGTTTCTTTCACCCACAGTCTAACAAACTGAAACTGCCTTTGTCCTGAAATATTTGTTTAAAATGTTTTGCTGTTGTATTTAACTCACTGTGTTTTCTTTTAAAATCTCACAACAAGGCTGAAAAGTAGATTTTGGAAAACAAAGGCTCAGAGCGGTTAAACGGCTTGCCCAAGCGCATTTAGTTTGCTAAGAGGCAGAATAAGAACATGACTCCAAATATTTCAGATTTCAAAGCCCACTTCTCTGAAGTAGAAATATTTCCCAAATCCTTTAGAAAGAGTTAGTGGTGATTGCCTTACAGTTGAAGAGACAAACTATTTTACTGAATATATATGAAAGAAAAAGAGCAACAATGGTGAATTTGGAGACAAAATTTCCTTCTAGTTCAGTCTAAGCAGGATCTCTGATTGTAAGCAGCTATTTTGTGATATAGAGCATTAAAGTCTAGCCTTGAGGTTGTAATCATGGTGCTTACACAGGTTTTCCTGGAGTTTGCAAATGGTTGTAAGCAACAGAAATTTTCAGTGAGAGAAAAAGGAAAACATTTTCAATATAAAGGTCAAGGAGAGAGACTGATTGGCCCAATCCCATTAGAATGATTTAGACTGAAAATAATATCCTTTTGCTTTCAGCTTATTCTGAGTAAGCAACTATTTTCAACAGGCATCCCATAATGAGTCCCAATTCTCAGAACACTGAAAACCCTTTCAACAAATTCTACAGGAAAAATGAAGTCTACTATTTGTGAGGGGAAGGAAAAGATAACCAGCATTGCATACTGACTGTTAAGGCTGTAATAAACACTCTATGGAATGTCTCTTACATGTATATTGTGCTTTCAATCCACAGTGAATATGTATTTGAACATTAAATTTGTCTCCCCCCACCAGCAAAAACAGATATTTATGTCAAACTAAAAATCAGGACTGAACTTATATGTCTGTCTTTGGAAGTCACTTTGCTTAAGAATCTTTTATCTTCTGGTTCAGTAAGGACTTTATTGATTATTGAAAATTTGGCTTGAAGTTTTAATATGATATAAATATGGAAGTTTTAATATGATATGTAATCAGAAGTCAGCTCATCTACTCATCTCCTGTTTATACTTGAAAATAAATCATAGTGTAACAATATCCTTCAGAAACTTGTCATCATGGACACACCCTAGGAATTGTCTGCTGTGACTAACTGCTTACCTCATATAGGTAAGGTCACTGACTGCTTTCAGTGTTATTTCAGGCTTTTTGACTCAAACTTTGATTCTAGTAATTATGGAGAATAAACAAAATTTTGGATGAGAAGCATTAATTCTTCACTTTGTGGTAAATAGGTATAATTTTTGGTTGTATGTAAATAGTTTTATTTATTTATATACATAAATAAACTATAAGTAAAATTATTTACTCTTTAAATAGAATTTTCTAACTGGAGTTCACAGTTTAGTAAATGAATGAAAACCTAATTTAAAAATCTATATGTTATAGAAAACAGACTTATGGTTATTAAAGGAGGAGGGGAGGAATAAATTAGGTGTGTCGGATTAACAGATACACACTTCCATATTTAAACAACAAGGTTTTATTGTATAGTACAGGGAATTATGGACCTTCCCAGGTGGTGCAGTGGTAAAGAGTCCACCTGCCAATGCAGGAGATGCAAGAGACATGAGTTCAATCCCAGGGTTGGGAAAAACCCCCTGGAGATGGAAAATCTCCAGGATTTCCTTGGGAAAATCTCATGGACAGAGGAACCCAGAGGGCTACAGTTCATGGGGTCGCAGAATTGGATATAACTGAGTGATTGAGCACAACAACAACAGGGAACTGTAATCAATAACTTGTAATAACCTTCAATGGAAAAGAATTGGAAAAAATAAAGAATATATATATGTGTGTGTATAACCAAATCACTTTGCTATACAACTGAAGCTAACACAATATTGTAAATCAACTATATTTCAATTAAAAATTTTTAAAAATCTTATGTCTTTGTTGTCTGCCTCCAATGTGGGAGACCCAGGTTCGATCCCTGGGTCGGGAAGATCCCCTGGAGAAGGAAATGGTAACCCACTCCAGTATTCTTGCCTGGAGAATCCCATGCACGGAAAAGCCTGGTAGGCTACAGTCCACGGGGTCACAAAGAGTTGGACACGACTGAGCGACTTCACCTTCACCTTCATGTCTTTGTTGTACTTATGTTCAGTGTTTTTCTATAAATTATAATAGTATCTTTTGCTAGCAAATAGTCTACAAAATTGTAAATTGACAAATGAATGAAAGTTAGAGCTGTTAAACAATTTCAAGCTGTTTCCAAGGATGATTCAAATTTGACGGGTTCAGCTCCCAGGATCTATCACTCTTTAGGGGTGGGTGAGTATGCACACACATGTGCCTATGCCTGTCTGTGTGTGCAGGGGATGACACTATAAACCACAGATCATAAACTAGTGATTATTGTCACAGATGTTTTTTTTATTTCCTAGCACAATGTTTTACACAATCAAGTTCATTGTAAATATTTATAAATCAGCAGATATCAATAAAATCAGATTTCTGAAATCTCTTAAAAATGAGGAAAAATAGCAATTTTGAGCCTACAAATTCTCATGGCAAAAACTGGATGGAGTTAGGGAGAGTGCAGAAATAACTGCAGCCCATATTTTCTAATTGTCCCCTCTTCCCTCATTGCTGCACTTTACGTTCCTGTCTCCTGTGGGTGTTCGAGTTTGAGGCCTTTGCTTTGAAGAAAATTCTCTAAGACTTCCTTTTAACGTGGTGCGTTAGTCACTGACCTTGTGGATAGTGACTCAGAGTTGAGAAGTGTTAGAGAAGCCTCAGGACAGCTCTACAGCCAGGTGAGCTGCTGAGGAACAACCAGTGCCTGCGTAGGTTCTCGGATAGGCCAGCTCCTTGGGACTCACAGGATGAAGAGCCATCCTGGAAGAGGAAGAACACCTTCTCAAATCCTTTCCTAGGTGGGAAGAAGGGAATCTGTCAAACTTCAATCGCCCTTGGAAGTGGCTTGAAATTGTATAGTAGTCCTAACCTTTACTCATTTATCAGTTTTTTATTTTGTTGATATTTGCCAGTAGAAAGGTCTTATTACTATATACAGAAACCCTCTGAATATAGGTATGATAAAGACATAGATTTTTAAATAGTTTTCATTTATTTATAGAAAGCCAACAATCTGGATTGGAAATACAGCTCTTGTTCTCTTTTTATCCTTTGCTCTTGGAGGAAAGTTTCTGACTATAAATTTATTCTCAACACATTTGTTTACTAATATAAGGATATATGTATATATAGTGCATATAAACCAGTGGGATTGGCTTATATGGAATAAAACAAAACAAAGGAAAGTTTGGCAATTATCCTGATAATTACTTTGATAAAAACAGCATATCTAGTTCTGTTACGTGATGGATATTTTGGTTTTAAATTAGTTTTATTATACTAGGCCTGAATTAATTAACCAGGTAATTTGGCAAAGTGGCAAAAGTCTCCTTCAAGATGAAATGGGTATTCCATGTTTAAGCTTTTAGGTGGATTAATTTTAGAAAGTTAAGGTCACAAAATTCCTTAGGGCCATAACGGATGTCACCCTTCAAAGAATTCTAATTTTGTGTTTGAGCCATTCCTCTCACCCCCAGGAGAGTGTATGTGTGTGAGAGAAGGGAAGCCAGCACTGTACGGATATGAGTTGTGAAGTTGAGCTCAACCAGCAGTACATGGTACACAGAAGGGTTGTGTCTCTTTAATAAAACACCTCAGCTTCCCTTCTGTCCTCTGCCTAAGTTTGGATTCTAAGTTTCTTGTCAGCAGGCAATGATGGCTTTTAGGAGGTGCCAATCCCACTTGCAGATACTGTTGCTCTAATTCTGCCTAAATTGTAGTTGCTGGCCTTGGGTCATGACCCCATACAGGAAGTGCTTTCAGTTCCTCCAAACATGGTATGTGGATGAGGGGGCAGAGTTTAGCACACAAATACTCAGCTGCCAACTTTTCATGTTTACAAGGGATCAAAAATAGGTCACTTAAGGTCAATAATACATCCTTTCTTCCCCCTCCCAAGGAGCAAATAGTGTTGTCTTACAGTCTAGGTGAAATATAGTCTTCAACTCCAGAGCTATATTTGGAGTTTATCTTTAATGCTAACTAAACACATTCTATAACTCTTATTCATGTCAATGAATTGCATGAATAAAGTGACTTAAATTTAACTTGTTTACATGTCTGATCAACTTTCTGGGGCAAAGTTTAAAGCTGCAACATTTAGAAATGGGGAGAGGGAGTGAAAACATCTTGTTTGTTTTTGAGGTGTGACTGATATTTGACTATAAATTAGTGTTTGAATAGAATGGTAGAAAAACAAAAAAACAGTGTTGACAGGTGTCTCAGAGGTCATGTCCAACCCTCTTCCTGAGGATGCATGAATCACCAGCCCACTCTGATTCCTTCTCTCTGAGCTGCTGCATTTTTTTTCAGGTTTTGCTACTTCAGGAAACCACAGTTGTTGGCTGATAGAAAAATTGCAGCAGCTCCATAATATGAGAGAGCTATTTCTGCCAGTGAGGTATTAACAGTATCTAGTATATAACAGACCTTGCACTATAAGAAAAGACTGTTCTTTGCTATCAAAAAATTAAAAAAAAAAAACACAAAAAAACTCTTTTTTTGGAACTTTTAGCTCTGAGGTTTCCCATATACCTAGGAATACTAATATTATTTCTCTGGTGAATAGACTTGGAAACACAGTAAAATGTTTTCTTTACAACATTATCATTTCCATTATTTGGAGCAAGTGTTGATCAGTATAAATTATTTATGTGAGCACTGGGAGCCACCTCCCTAGGTGCAAGGCAATCTGTAAAAGATTTGCTATCATGCTAGTGAATGAGGGGGAAGGGGGAGAAATGCATTTTATAAGTCATAAAGCTTTAGGAACATTAGTTTTTATGTTTGCATTTGAAAATGAACTCTTGGTGAAATGCACTGTAAAAGAAACATGGAAACCCAAATTCGCTAACAGCATGCATCAAAATAATGGTGGAAAAGACTTAAGTCTGCTGACATGCCAAATATTATGAACAAATAATAGATTAGAAGAGGTCCTTAAGACATACATAGAAGGACTTAAAAGTGTAGCAGGATTGATTGGCTCATGCCTTAATTTGATTTCTAACAAAATATGTCTATTGGCCACAGCTTGAGGGGCAAGGGAAAGTGAGAAAAGAGAATGGACAGAGAACCAGCACCTAATGGACTTCTCTTCACCCTTATTGGTGTCACTGTAAGAATCTTGTTGTAGCTGTCTATAGGCAAGGTCTAGCTTCCAGGGATAGCTAGGTAATTCCCCTACTGTAAATAATTGATAAGTACACCATTATTCTGATGTTCCATATATGTTAATGGATTTAATGCTTGCATCAAGCCTGTGAGGTAGGTATTATCATTAATCCTATTCCAGAGTTGGAGAAACTGAGGCACAATGAGGCTAAATGTCATGTGCAACATCACACAGAAAGTTTTAATAGAAGAGCCAAGAAGTGAATCCAGTGGTTGAGTTCTATACACTGCACTCTTAAATCATCGTACTAAATGACCTCTTAAAGATTAGTTCTGTGTTTTACAAAGTCTGGTCTAAAATTAACCTGCATTAGACTTCCTGGAGTGATTCTTAAAAGTTTCCTAGGCTAGTGTATCAGAATCTCTGGGAGCTGGGCTTAAGAATTCGCATTTAGCAGCTTAGTTTTGTGCACTAAGGTTTGAGAATCTACTATTCTGAAGAATGGGAGCAGGAGCTAGAGAGAACCTGCAGTGTAGGTGCAAAAGCAAGAATTCCAACAAGGCAGAAACTATATTGCCCTCCCTGATCTAGCCTTGGAAATCATGAAGCATTACTTTACTGCATTCTGCACATTCTGGACCATATTCAAAGGAGAAGAATTAGGCTCCATGTTTTTGTGGGAAAAGTGTCAAAGAATACAGATCTCGTTTAAAACTATTACAGGTGGGACTTGTCTGGTGGTCCAGTGGTTGACTGTGCTTCCACTGCAGGGGCCACAGGTTTAATCCATGGGAACTGAGATCCCACAAGCTGTGCAGTGTGGCCAAAACAAAACAAACAAACAAAAACTCATTACAGGTGCTATGGGAAAAATATGATAATAATAATATTTAAGATTATTGAGCACTTAATGTATCAGATCCTCTTCTAAATATTCTATGTAAATTACTCCAGTCCTCCCACAACCCTATAAGACAGACTATATTATAATCTCTATTGTAAGGAATTTGAGCTTGTATAACTTTCCTAAAGCATAACTTGCCAGAAAGTAATGGTCATTGGATTAAAAGCCAGGCAGCCTGGCTCCAGAAATATTCTCTTATTCACTACTGTACACTACATAACTGAGAGACATGGGATCTAGTCCAAAGCACTAATTTGAGGACTCTGTTATGTTCCAAGTGTTTTCCATACCCAAAACCCCATTCTGAGGAGAGATGACTACTCAGCTTTGTTTCTGCAGTCTATCCTGATTGACCAGGAAAGCACATCTCCCTGTGGCCATCATCTATAATAACCCTAAGGTCTGGTGACAGAACTACTGGAGAGTTACTAGGTGAACCCATCGGATCCTCCCTCCCAGAACTTGAAAGTAAGTCTATTCAAGGATAGCCAGTGATATGTCAGTGGAAAGAAGTCAGGAGACACACAGAAAATAAGTCAGAAAGGCGACACAGGAAGCAGAGACCCTGGGAAGCAGGAATTAAGAAGCAGACAGGATAATAGAGAGATATGTGTTTATATGAACAAAAGCAGTAAAAGCAAGAGCAGAGAAGAGAGTAGTTAATGCCACAATAGCAAAGGACTAGAGCAAGCAGACAGGTGCTACTGTCTAAGGCATGTTTGCCATTGTGAAACTAGCAGACTGGAGCTGCTGTTGCTGCTGCTGCTGCTGCTAAGTTGCTTCAGTCGTGTCCGACTCTGTGCGACCCCATAGATGGCAGCCTGCCAGGGTCCCCCATCCCTGGGGTTCTCCAGGCAGGAACACTGGAGTGGGTTGCCACTTCCTTCTCCAATGCATGAAAGTGAAAAGTGAAAGTAAAGTCGCTCAGTCGTGCCAGACTCTTAGCGACCCCATGGACTGCAGCCCACCAGGCTCCTCCATCCATGGGATTTTCCAGGCAAGAGTACTGGAGTGGGGTGCCATTGCCTTCTCCGAGAGCTGCTGTTAGGTACCTGCAATATTTAGTGCTCAATGAAGCTTGCAGGTGCTACCACTAAAGTTCCTTGCCCTGTGGATCCTTGAAACAAATCCTCATTTTCTGTGGTGAGCCTCTCTCTTTCTGTTCTCTACTCTTGAAGTGCCCTCACCAACTGACTGTGATGCTAATAAATCACATGGCCCTGGATAGGTCACTTCCCGTTTGCTTCAGTTTTCTCATTGATAAGATGTGAGGCAGACCATTTCCAATTCCAAAATTTATTATTCTGGACTTCCGCGTGAAGAGGTCGGTCACAGTTTGGTTGTGAAGTCATGACAGCTCCCCACCCACTTTATTATCTACTTCCTTTCCAACCACAGAGTGAGTTAAACTTGAGACTTCTGTTTCCTAAGGAGTCCAACTGCAGTACCAGCATGCGAATTAGCTGTGTGGCCTCCTCGAAGACCCCATGCAAGCTTCCCTGGTTCTGTGTGGTATTTTCTGTCAAACCAGCTGGCGAGTGTGTGTGTGTTGACCCTGTCTTCTCTCATTTCACAAGAGGCCTTGTTTGCTGGAGAGAGATGAAAATAAACTATGGAAAGTTGCAAACATGCTGATGGGAACTGAGGTAAAATGTGGAAAGGCTGCTGGGTTTAGTGTGGTCAGAGGTGACAGGAACTACTGGCCAGGAAGGAAATTGGGAAGGGATGGTTTTATAGATTCTACTTAAAATTCTGTTTCATCTCAAGTAGGATTTACAGTGGAACAGACTAGCATTTGCATTTCAGAGAAATGAAAAGAAAATAATTAAAAAAAAAAAAAAAGAATTTTGGTCCTGGAAAGGCCCAGAAGGATTCTTGTGTTAACCTTTGCCCCATCATACACTTCCATCCTCCCCTTCCCTACACGGGTTTGGATTTGGAGGAAACCATAGGCATAGCTCCAGATGGAACATTTGGAGACCTGGAAACAGTCTTGGCTCAGAGGTCAGCTTATTGTGTGACTGTGGACAAAAACTTCTTGTAGTTCTCAGTTTTTCCACTTGTATACTAAAGATGATTGTTTTTTTTTTTGCTTATGTTGCTAGAATTTTGTGCCAGTTAATGACATATTGGTCTCTATCCTCCTCATTTTCTCAGTCAATCCCTTGCACTAAGCCAAATGTTTAGAGAGGGATACAGGTTAACTCTTTTCAAACCTTCAAGGAATTGTTTTATGAATCACTAGTGTGTTGAACTAAATAGCATCCTTGTATGGTCCACTTAGAGAGTAGAGCACCAGAAATGCACTGAGTAGTCTGAATGGTACCCTAGAGAGCTGAAAGAGTTAATGGGCTTGTCTCTGGTAGTGCTGATTGGATCCCAAGACATGACATAAGACACAGGAGAAGGAGAAGGCTAAAATAACTTTACATGAGGGAAAATTTAGCAGTCCATTAGTAACAACTGGATTGCACTTCACTTTCACTGCCTCTTTCCCTGCCCAGTCACACACACACACACACACACACACACACACACACACACACACACACGTCTTGGTATTATACTACTGACTGCAATGGGAAAGTCAAACTGAGCTGAGTGAAAAGGTGCTTTGAATTCTTGGTGAAAGAAATAGATACAACCTCACCCTGGACTGCCCCTTTGTATTTTAAAAGTTCATTGGATGGTGGGATTTTTTTCTCCTTTTCTCCCCCTATTCACAGAAACCAAATAACTCACTGAGTTAGGGTCAGGGTTGATTTATTTCTAAATACTTGGGAACGGATGAAGAATGAGGTTTCGGTAAGTATTCTATGAAACCTAGAATTAAAGGTAATAAACACCACTGATTACCCATTGTGCTCAATTGCCAAGTTTTTGCAGCCCCATGGACTGTCCAAGGAATTTTCCAGGCAAGAATACTGACATGAATTGCCATTTCCACCTCCAGGGTTTCTTTCCGACGACCCAGGGATTAGCAGGAGAATAATGTCAAAATTCCTGAAACTGAAATTCACTGAAGAAGTTTCCAACCTAAGTATGCTACCAGTAGAAAGTAAGCTTCCTGGGAGTGAAAGCTTCAGATAGTTTTTGTGTGTGTTATTCTGAACCTGAGGATGTTGTGAAACAAGGGTTGTCTGATGTCCTAGTGTATTTGAGAAGTTATCTGTTAATATGACAGAACAGCTCAAGACTCTTTTTCCATGTTCTTCTTCTTTTTCTGTGTCATGCTGTGTGCTCACTCTTCTATCATCCCTAATTCATTTAATTGGTTGAATGAAAGTTGCCAAGAAAAATATTTTGTTAAAAATATTCAACATTGTTATAATTCTGATTAAAATGATCATAGTAAAGTCCTCAGGGTTAAAACACAAAAGTAACTTTTTTGGTTGTTGTTCACTGGTATATCCCAGCAGGTAGTATAGTGTATAATTAGAATTAAGTAAATATTGGATGAATGAGTAGGTGAACATTATTTTTCACATTTCTCACTATTTTCTGTCCTTATTTTTTAGCCATAGGTCATGACCCAGAAGATACAATAAATGAGTGAAGTCAGAGCTGAGTCCAGATTCATGCCCTGGGTTTGGGGTAAGAACTGTGACAAGTGGGAGAACACGTGTTGCAGTGAGAGTGGGCAGCTCCTGCCTGTTGTTGCAGTACAGGAGTCTCTAACTGGTTCTGCCAGACATTTTTATTTTCAAGAGGAGCTGAAAATCCTTATTTGTTCATGAAATCTTCAGATTTTAAAATAATGACTCAAAAATTTAAAACTATGCTGTGCCCTCCCTGGACTTCCCTTGTGGCTCAGCTGGTAAAGAATCTGCCTGCAATACGGGAGACCTGGGTTCAATTCCTGGGTTGGGAAGATCCTCTGGAGAAGGGAAAGGCTACCCACTCCAGTATTCTGGCCTGGAGAATTCCATGGACTATACAGTCCATGGGATTGCAAAGAGTCAGACACGACTGAGAGACTTTCACATTCATGTTCAAATACGAAAAGTAAAACAATAATAATGAAGGAAGAGAACATAGAAGAATATCTTCATGATCTTGGGGAAGCAAGGGTTTCTTTAAAAGGATGCAACAAATACTAACAATAAATTAAAAATTAAAATTTCTGTTTGCCAAAAGACACCAATAAGAGAGTAAGAAGGGTTGCTGTGTAAAGTACATATTTCACAAATGACTGATAGACAGAATATAGAATTTCTTATTGCCTATAAGCAATATATGTGTTGCCTATATAGCAATAAGAAAGAGATACAACCCAATAGAAAAATAGGTTAAAGTCTTGAACTTTATAAAAGAAGATGTCTAAATCGTGAGTATACATCTGAAAAAATTTGTCATCTCAATAATCATTAGGGGAATGCACATTAAAGCAACAGTGAAGATACTGTTGCTGCTGCTGCTGCTGCTAAGTCGCTTCAGTCATGTCCAACTCTGTGCAACCCCATAAACAGTAGCTCACCATGTTCCCCTGTCCCTGGGATTCTCTAGGCAGGAATACTGGAGTGGGTTGCCATTTCCTCTCCAATGCATGAAATTGAAAAGTCAAAGTGAAGTTGCTCAGTAGTGTCCGACTCTTCGCAACCCCATGGACTGTAGCCTACCAGGCTTCTTCATCCATGGGATTTTCCAGGCAAGAGTACTGGAGTGGGGTGCCATTGCCTTCTCCGAAGATACTGTTGGTGGGAGTATAAACAGAACAGCTGCCTTGGAAAGTTGCTTGATAGTGTCCATTAAAGCTGAGCATATACCTACACTATGATCCAGCAACTCTATTTCCATCAGAAATGTACTCATGTCAACCAAAAGTTATGTACCAAAATGTTCGAAGAAACTTCATTTATAATACCCCCAACACAACTGTCCTCAACAATAGAGTATATAAATAAAATATAGTGTATTTATAAGTGAAATACTGTACAGCAATGAACAGGAATGTATGATTGCTACATGGAATAACATGGGTGAATCTCATTAACACAAAGTTAAACACGAAATCATACATACTATATGGTTCCATCTATATGAGGTTCAAAACCAGACAAAACCAATCCATGCTGATAGTAATTACTTTCCAGGGATAGTGTCTGGAAAAGGGGCGTAAGAGAGATTTATAGGTGCTAGTAGGTGTTCTGTTCCTTGATCTTTAAGAAGTTACATGTGTGTGTTCAAAATTTGTGAATTCAGTGAGTTGCACACATATAATTTGTGCATTTTTCTGTTAGTATGTTATATTAAAAAATAGATTACTTTAAAAGTGTTATGCAAGCCAAAAAAACATAGTTGTAAATCTGGTAGAGTTCATGGGCCTACAGCTTGTGCCATTTATCCTGGGTCAAATTTCTGAATATATGAAATTAGTATATTTGCTGTTCATACCCCTCTTGTTATTTCTTCCATGGGCTTTTGCCTGTATCCTCTGCCTGTCTGGAATTCTCTCCCCACACTGTTTTACCATTCAGTCTTTCAATCCAGTGTGGGCTTCACTTCTTCAGTGATTTTACCACTCACCTGAATCACAAATTGGCTCATATTTTAATTACACTTCCTAAGTATAGGTCTTGTCTCTTTGAAGTTGTTCCACAGCTGGCAAATGCCAGTCTTAATACACCCATATAAAATGACCAAAATAAGGACAATGTAGCTTTTGTCCTAAAGCTACATACATTGTATTTAACAGACCTTTATTTTGTGTTTCGATGACTTGTTTACTCTTTCAGTGTTAAGATAAAGCTCTTCCATGAATTGATGAAATTAACTGATGTGAGATAGTATAGTGGTTAAAGGTTTTGCGGGCCAGACTGGTTGTATTCAAATCTTGATGAGACTGAAGGCATTGACTTTTGTGACCTCAGTTTCCTGAAAAGTGGGAATATTAACAGTATACTCACACACACGATACTACATATAATTATATATAGGGCTTCCCTGGTGGCTCAGATGGTAAAGAATCTGCCTGCAATGTAGGAGACTCAGGTTCGATCCCTGGGTCAGGATGATCCCCAGGAGAAGGGAACGGCTACCCATTCCAATATTCTTTCCTGGAGAATTCCTTGGACAGAGGAGCCTTGTGGGCTGCAGTCCACGGAGTTGCAAAGAGTTGGGCATGACTGAGTGATGAACACTTACACACACAAAGTTATAAGTATCAATAATAAAATATATATACTTAATGTTTTATATATTTATAAAGTGTCAGAACAGTTGCTGTAAAGTATAAATGAAATAAAGCCCTCAGATCCACATCTGGCACATAGCATGCACTCTGTAAATGTTAGTCATTTTTATTGTTTAGTTGGGCAGAAGAAAAAATTGATGTCACTATATTTTCTGTTTCTCCTATTTTTTTATTCTTCAGAAAAGTTATTGGCTTATGAAATTCGAAAGATTCATACCCATTCAACTAGATTGTATGATCTCTGAGAGCATGGCCCATGCCTTATATTTCTTTTAAGTATATAATATATGAGGAGCTGCTCAAATGAGTTAATGAAGTACAGGTTTCTCTTTATAGTCCAGTTTTTTCTAAACCTGTTGGTATGCATCTTTGGTGAAATACAATAAGCATATTTCTGTATAGATATCTGCTTAATACCATTAATAATGTTAATTAAAAATCAGCCTTCTCAAAATTTAACACTTCTATTGTCAATTCTGTCTTCTTTTCAAGATACTTTTTTTCAACAAATGTCAAGAATAATCCTCTAAGAATAATAGCAAAAAGGCAAACTGGGGAAAAATCCCCCCTGAGGTTCAGACAATCTGCTGTCTTTTGGTATAATTAACTTTGGGATAAGAGGATCTTGGGAAAATGCACAATGGACAGACATCAAATAGTGAATACTCTGGTTGAGTTTAATTAGCAGTGATCTTTATGACACTAAAATGATTGTTTTTTAAACACAGCTGTCAGTGACAATTGACTGAGGCAAGGAAGCAGCAGCAACTGTCTAAAAGATAAGCAGCGCTACAGCTTTAAGGCAACACGGCAGAAATTAAGAAAAGTGTTCCATCAATCCTGAAACTGTGCTAGATCAAATGTGGAGATGTAGGAGTGGCAAGAAGGGACCTGGGAGAGGAAATTGGGATTGTTAATAGGAGAGTATCTTTGGAGAGAAGGAGGGCATTTTCTCTCCCTTTTCTACCCTTATAATTCTCAATTAAAAGAAAAAAAGTGCCTGCTTTGTGTCCACAACTTATATCTAAGACTCCTTGGAAGTATATTTTTTCAAGGCTAAAATAAAAAGAGTAAACCTAATTTCTTTGACAGATTTCAACTTAAACGATATGCTAATCACAGGATGACTTAATGGGCAGAGTAGAAGTTTTTAAAGGGATGCTACAAACGGCAGGATCTTGAGTGGAATCCTTATTTGAATCACAGAGCTTTTCTTTTTAATTTCCTTTATAAGAAATTTAAATTTCCTGAGTAAGATGGGAACAGTATTTTGGGGGAGATGGGGACAATATTTTGGAAGTTTTATTAGGGTGGCATAGAGGCACAGGTGCACAAAATAATTATTCTATCTACACTCAATGTCACTGCCAAGTGTGGCCAGTTGGTGCTTCTAAGGATTCCACTTGACTGACAGATCACAGAAACTTGAGCACTGAGGCATGAGGCATGATACAATGACTGCTCATGTTTCCAAAATTTGAAGAAAGTCCTAAATTTCAAGAGATGGGGCAACTCAATTAACATTATTTGGGAAGTCCACCATTCCCTAAAACAATTTTTGTCAGTGCTCTTCAAATGCCCTTCAAATTCAGATCTCTGATGTGACCTATAGCCGTTATTATTCTGTCAGTAGTCATTAACCACATTTTGTCTTAAGAATAGAGCTATAGAAAAAGCTAGTTATGCCTACTTCAGCAATAGTTCATTGTTAAAAGCTGCTTTTCAAGAAGAGGCAAAAACACTGCTGCTTCTCAGAATTATTCCTGTTTATATGATGCATACATATGGTGAATGACATGTGCATTTTAGTCAAATGCATTGTTCTTTGTGTTCCTTACCTTCCCTGTTTTTCTTTGTGTGGGATAATCTTCATCTGACCGTAGGTGAAGATCTAGGCTGCTCTCAGGTCTTTGGGATGTCCTATGGTCATCTTAAGTCATAAGCATAGTTTTAATTCAGGCTCTACAAGGTCCAGGGCCATGTAAAGTCAAAACTACAAACATAATTTAACATCAAATCTCTCTTGCCTGAAATCTGAACTCCTGAAATATCTCCTGTTTCAGCTTAAAATCAACAATAGGAGAACAAGCAAGTTTGTCTCTTCTTCCTCTTTCATGCTCCCTGCTCGCCTCTTTCCAAGAGCCTCATGTAGCATGGAAGAGGGGCGAGATAAAAGGGTAAGACTGTCTCTTGGCTGGCTGACTTTGGCTCTTTGACTTGGCAGATGGTTAATGCTAGCCTCTCTTGAAAATCCTGCAAGGCAGGGATTTGGGACAAAAATGGACTTGCTCCTGGGTGGCAGTCTCATGGACTCTCTTCGCTGGGCTGCTCTCTTCTTTAGACATTTAACCATGTTCATTAGCATGGTACTTGCTACTTGCTCAGTCCTTGAATATCACTGAGTGTGGATCCAGGCTCTTTCTACTCAAGTGAAAGAAAGTGAAGTCGCTCATTCGTGTCCGACTCTTTGCGACCCCATGGACTGTAGCCTATCAGGCTCCTCCATCCATGGGATTTTCCAGGCAAGAGTGCTGGAGTGGATTGCCATTTCCTTCTCCAGGGGACCTTCCTGACTCAGGAATTGAACCTGGGTCTCTCGCATTGCAGGCAGATGCTTTACCGTGGGAGCCATTAGGGAAGCCTTTCTACTAAGGTAACCTCATATGTCTATGAGGACAGCTCTACAGGACAGAAAAATAACAGAGGTCACTCTGTCCTGAATAGCTCACTTTTGTCAACAGGAGACATCCTATATTTCTTGCTTAGGTAAACTCATCATGGATAATGCAATCCCAATATGGCAGGTCCCTCTTGGATCCCCCACCAAAACAGTTAAGCCAGTTAAGTTCTCTCTTACCATCTAGATTTCCCCAGGATCATCCACACTCTGCCTTAGAGGCCTCAGTGTGATCCAGGCAAGAATCTCCTGTTACTCTAAACTACAGGAAATGTATTTTGAACCCTGCCCTGATTCTTCATGGTTTCCATCTACTTGAGGAATCCAATTGGCATGCAACAGGTTCTTCAGGGCCATTTCTTTGTAAAACTATTTGGAGTGGGGTGTGTCTCATTCTTGCTTTTGTGACCACGATCTATTATGTTACAGTCCTAAGAAACAAAGGCAGGAAGAATCCAATTCTATCATCCTGCTGCCTGTGTTTCACTGCTTGCAAAGTGTACAGTTTTATTTTATCAGCTGTTTCTCACTGTAGCAAGAAATAAGCCCCCAAGAAACAGATATGTCAACCCCTTTTTGCTAATGGAAAACAGAGTTTGCAAGGGTTTGGTGACATGCCCAGTTTTGCATGGCTTCCACTAAAGCTGAATCTTCTCTGGACTGTACTCTTTAAAGGATCTTGTATTCATGTGTGTATCCTTAGTACTTAGTGCATAGTAGGCAATAAATAAGTATTTATTTATGGAATCAATATATCCAGAACTTCTAATGCCTAGTGAAGGGGTTCAGAATATGCCATCCCCAAACAAGCCACTTTTGCATTTGATTATTTTGAGTTAAAGGCACTTGAGAAATAGCATATGCAGGAAGGGCTCTTTAACTTCCCCCTTTGTACCTAAAAGCAGATCATAAAATGTCCTATGAAAAAGATGCCCTCCCTGTACTGAGAAGAACATTCTTAACACCAGAGACTGGGATTCAACACTGATAAATATCTGTACAAATAAACCTACTAGAATAACTCTTATCTCCCATTAGTTTCCCCATATTTCCCTGTCACTGTTCCACAGTTTACTATCTGTGGCCTATCTGTCTTGTCACATCTACAATTTATTGCTCTTTGTTTAGAAATATACGTAAGCTTTCAGGCTTATGACTTCTTTGAGTCATTTACGTTTTGATGACTCCCATGTATACATAAAAATATTAAACTAAATATGTATGTTTTTCTCTTGTTAATCTGTTTTATGTCAGTTTAATTCTTAGACCAACCACAGAACCTAGGGGAGCAGAGGGATGTTTCCCTTCCTCTACACTACTCAAGTCCTTTCCCACCATACACCATCTTGCTCCCATGCAGGGTATCTGATTTCTTTTTCTTTTCTTTTCTTTCTTTTTTTCTGATTTCTGATCTCCATGTCAGCACAATCCATCAGCCCCTAATCCAGGTTTATTTCAATTTAAGACCAATCCAGGATCCAAAGCTTTTGGATTTGAGTAAACCAAAATGTTCAAGACTCTTGGAGGGTTATTCTGGCCCTTTCTACACTTAGCTTGTAATAAGCAACATTTTCGGAGTGCCTTTTATGTGACAGGTACTGCGTGGATTATGCTGCTGCTGCTGCTAAGTCACCTCAGTCGTGTCCGACTCTGTGTGACCCCATAGGCGGCAGCCCACCAGGCTCCCCCGTCCCTGGGAGAGCCAAATATAAATAAGGCAAGGTTCCATGTCTTGCAGCTCATCCTGGAACAGACTGGAATCTCAGGAAAGCTATGAAAATTATAGAAAATCTTTTGTAAATGCAAGAACTTCTTTACAGTTCTGCCTGGAGCTTTTAGAAGATATGTTAATCCCAGAGTGGTAAAAACTCATGCCTATGTGTAGGATTGGGCAGGTAGCACAATAAGGAGAGATGAGCAGTGTAGTAAACCAGAAAACATCTGCCCTGTCTAAAGACAGCAAAAACTACTCAACTCTAGCTGAAGTGAGCATAGCAGTTCAGAGATTCTGGATCTTCTAATTTTTCCAAAATGCTAGAAATCTGGCTTTATCTTATTTATTTTTTGTTTAGGTATATTTAATTTATTTTTAAAATTAATTTTTATTGTAGTATAGTTGCTTTACAATGTTGTGTTAGTTTCTGCTGCACAACACAGTGAATCAGTTATACATATGCATGTATCCACGTTTTTTAAAAAATCTTCCAATATTTGGTCACCACAGAGCACTGAATAGAGTTCCCTTTGTTATACAGCAGGTTCTCATTAGTTATCTTTTTATACATAGTGAACTGAACCAAACTAAATGTATATATGTCCTTTCCAGTTTCCCAGTTCATCCTGCCCCTCTTTCCTCCCTTGGTAACCATAAATTTTTTTGCTATATCTGTGAGTCTATTTCTGTGTTGCAAATAAGGTTATCTGTACCATTTTCTAGATTCCATGTACAAGTGACATTTTACAATATTTGTCTTATTTTAACGGAGAAGGCAATGGCACCCCACTCCAGTACTCTTGCCTGGAAAATCCCATTGACGGAGGAGCCTGGTGGGCTGCAGTCCATGGGGTTGCTAAGAGTCAGACAGGACTGAGCGACTTCACTTTCACTTTTCACTTTCCTGCATTGGAGAAGGAAATGGCAACCCACTCCAGTGTTCTTGCCTGGAGAATCCCAGGGGCAGGGGAGCCTGGTCAGCTGCTGTCTATGGGGTTGCATTGGAGTCGGACACGACTGAAGCCACTTAGCAGTCTTATTTTAAATATGTTTTCTCCATTTAAAACACAGTGTGGCCAGACAACACAGCTGTGGGTTATCAGAATCAGTCTCTGCCCTAGGGTTGGTTCTTTTCTTTCTCCTCATTCCAGCCCTACCTTGTCTTTCCTTGGGACATGGCTTGGAACTGAAACAGACTCGAGACTGGGCGCAGAGGTAAAGACTGCTGCTCAGCCTCAATTTCTCTCCTTGGGTCTTTATCAAAAGAAGACCTGTGCCTCATTTTATAACTTTCAGAGAATAGGGAAACATGGGTTTAGAACTACAGTTAGCTTTTACTCAATTCAAGAATGAAATCCCTCCTTTAAGCAGGACTGTAAGGGGCTTCTCACCACAGTCTTAACATCTATTTCACATACATATCCATATGTTATTATTGTTCATGCAAATTTGAAAGGTACACACTTTCTGAGTAATTGCTAGCTGGTTGTCATGTTTATGGACGTTAAACGATGGCTTGTTCTAAGCTATGATGTTAAGCAGTTTATAACAGACATTTCTGAGTCATTCTCCCTCTGCTTTAGATTCCTATTTCCACACTCATCTTGCAGATGTCAGGGGCTTTGGACGTGTATTTGTCTGCTTCAGACTGTATGATTCTCCCATTCACCCAGTTGCTTGCTTTAGAGTTATCTTTGGTTTGAATGCAAATATACAGTGCATTTAAGTATTATTATCCATGTTTAATTGTTTAGCCTGCTTTGTGGAACGTTTAGATATTCTGGAGCACTGAGTGATAAATTGTTTCTTTGTCTTTTAATTATTTAGGTTACAGCTTTGAGCTTTGGAACTTTTGATGTCATATATTAGCAATAAATAAATTGCAAGCCTGGCTTTTTTGTGGCATTGTGGTTATTACATGTTTAAATTAATTTGATAAATATATCAGTGTACAGCACTTACATGGCATGAATATATGCTTGCATATACATATATTTTTATCATAAATAAAAGACATGGCACTTTAAAAGATCAACATTAACTGCCTAATGTAGTCCATAGATTGTAAAGAAATGAAGCTTTCATTAACTGTTTACATTTACGATTCAATTGGTGCAGAGATGTTTTCATTTCTGACCTAGATATTTCAAGTGGCTTGCTTCTGGGAAAAATAATAGATAGTTAGACACCAACAGCAAAAACCCATGTCCTATTTAGAATCCCTAAAATGTTTTATTTTCATATGCATTGTTTTGAAATTGTATCAGTAGGTTAAGAGTATAGTTTTCTAGGTTAAATCAGAATTTAATTGCTAGTTTAGAAATGTCTGGTATACATGTAATGCATTTCACCTCAAAATATTTTAAGTTCTATTGCAATCCTAATAAATTGGGGACCCCAAGGTTTCAGTCTCTGAAGAGGATGGAGTTTCAGAAAAACTGTTCACTAAGCAATCTTGTCTCTTCTCTCAAATTAAAAAAGAAATCTGTTCTTTACTAGTATCTCTCAAAGACATTACAGGAATCCAAATCAGAATCATCATATCCTTTGTTTCCCTTCTTCTCAATTCTTTTTGCATTTTCTTATTCACAACTAACTACCCCTCCCCCATTTCCATCCATGTTCCCACCCACCCCCCCCATACCACCAACCTAAATGCTCTTCCCAGTCTAGTCTATATGATTTTTATTCTCTATCTTCCCTCCTCTCTCTCTCTCACAACTCTTTATCTGTGAGTCATTTCACCTCTTTAATTTGTTTCCTCCTTTTACGCCAGTCTGAGAGACGGAGGGGAATAGGGACTGGTGAATTGGTCTTGTAAATTACCAAATGGTGACCTTGGGAGGATTATGTAACTATTTCCTCTTCAATGATTTTTACTTATTGCATATGGCATTAAAGAATTCTAAATCTGGCTTGCTTCAATAATATGGATTAAAATACAGAGACATTGGTATATTTGATTCATAACCAAATGTTTTGGAGAGGATGAGCTTGGGCTTTTCATTACTAAACTGGTGTTATTCTCTGAAGTGGTGTCACTATCGAACTACTCCTTCTGTGCCTATTAGAGCATACAGCTATCTAGGCTTTGTGTCTTCATAGTTTTTCAACCTTTAATAGTGGCAACAGAAGAATTTATCAGTATTAGAGTACTGCTCAACCTTCAAACCTCTCCACAATCTGGCACTGGTTCTGGTTTCCTGCCCTGTCCTACCCATGTTCCCCATGCCGAGAACATTATTTATATCTCTATTAATAGAGCAAATTGCCTTGAGTTATGATATTCATGTACACACAATCTACCTTAATGGGTGTTAAGCTCTGTCGCATCTTACACATAACACAGGCTGAGTAAATGACTGATGGACTGACTTGAACTATTTACTATGCTATAGGCTCTCAAACTTCAGGGTAAATCCATGATGTGACTTTATTTGTTCAGCGAGTAGCAGGGTAGCTGCACATGGCACATCTTTTTGAATGAGAGAAAGAACAGCAATAGAGCTAGTATCATCAGAATTTGGAGAGTCTTCTCTCTGCAAAATTCAGCAAATATTTCATGAACAAAGATGATGTAATAGACACTGAATGAAATACCATGGGAGACACAAACTTAAGAATAGAACAGTGTTCACCCTTTGGGAGTCTCATCGTCTTTGTTCATACAATTTCATTTATATGGAATAAATGATAAAATGGAGAGAGCTCATTATTTCCTGGTCTGTTAAAATATCTGTATGGTATGAATGAATCTCTGTATTTGGAGTGTTTTCCACGTGGATTCACCGCTTAGTCCTTAACTGGCAATATTTCTCAATTATTTTCTAGGGATTACCATACAGTTGGTAAACACAATTGTATACTTAATGCTTGAGAGAGGAATGAAGGGTAAACGTTCCTTAGACTCTTACTATTGAGGAAACCAGACCAGCCATTCAAGTGATGAAGACTGTGTTATCCAACTAATAACTTCTGGTGAGTCTTTAGTGCCAGAATGTTTGGGCTCCCTGAGCTGGATAACTTTCCTGTTGGTAACCACTAACAAATTAAACTCCTCCTGGGAGGGCATATTGGTTTTGCCAGTCTTCCTGGCCTAACTTCTTTATAGTTTGTCATTTCCTTGACCAAAATTCCTGTGTCTTGAAATATTCTTTAATCACTATCTAAACTGTGTTCCATGAACTCTGGCTGAACTTGTATGCAGTCGTGGTAGAAACCTTCAGCTTCATGGTATCTTCTGTGTACAATCCATTTTATAGAAATACGGAAAACTGAAACTAGAAGAGACTTTCTGGAAGTGTTGATAATACGAAGAGAGCAAGGAGGAGGAGGAGTGCAATGGTAGCTATAGTGGGATTGTAGTGCCAGTAAAGCATAGCAGTAACTATAGTGGGCTGAGTGGTGTCCCTGCCTCCCCTCCAAAATTTGTATGTTGAGCCCCTAACCCCCAGTACCTCAGAAAGTGACTGTATTGGGGGATAAGACGTCTAAAGAAGTAATTAAGTTAAAATGAGGCTGCTATAGTAAGTTCCAGTCTAATCTGACTGGTCTGATAAAAAGAAGTTTGGATACTCAAAGAGGTACTAGGATGTATACGCAGCAGAATGACCATGTGTGATGGTCACTGTTATGTTTTGACCTGGTTACATCACACAGTAACCAGATATTTGGCCAAAGTTATTCTGAATCTTTCTTTGAGGGTGTTTTTGGGTGAGATTTACATTTAAGTCTTTGAATAAAGTGTTTTGCTCTCCATAATGTGGATGGACCTCATCTAATCAGTTGAAGACCTGAGTAGAATAAAAGGCTGATGTCCCTTAAAGCTAGAGAGAATTCTGGCAGTAGAATGCCTCTGGATTTTATCTGTAACACGAGCTCTTCCTGGTTTGTCAGCAGACTGTCTTTAGATTCAACTGTAACTCTTTTCCTGAGACTCCAGCCTTCAGGCCTTCTCCATCAGATTTTTAACTTAGCAAATTTCCCTAATCTCATAACTCAGTTCCATAAAATAAATTTGGACTCCATGTCTCTGAGTCCAAATTTTCCCTTTATATAAGGAGGCAAGTCACATTGAATTAACCTTCCCTGCCCTACTCCACTTGAAGAAGGCAATGGACCCCACTCCAGTACTCTTGCCTGGGAAATCCCATGGACGGAGGAGCCTGGTAGGCTACAGTCCATGGGGTCGCTAAGAGTTGGACATGACTGAGCGACTTCACTTTCACTTTTCACTTTCATGCATTGGAGAAGGAAATGGCAAACCACTCCAGTGTTCTTGCCTGGAGAATCCCAGGGACAGAGGAGCCTGGTGGGCTGCCATCTATGGGGTCGCACAAAGTCGGACACGACTGACGCGACTTAGCAGCAGCAGCAGCAGCAGCAGCAGCCCCTACTTTGCTAATGAACTCATTTTAATTTGATTATCTCTATAAAAACTTTGTCTCCAAATAAGACCAATTCTAAAATACTGGGGCTTGATACTTCAATGTGTAAATTGTGGGAAGACATGATTCAATCCATAAGAGGTGGTGATTAAATATACTTGTTTAATCCCTAATTTACTGCATTGAAATAGAATCATGTTGAAACTAGAGGAGAAATGGAAGCCTAGCAGGAGATCCTCCACTTGGAAACATGTGCAGGAGGTAATGAGAATTAAAATTATCTTCATTTGGAGAAGCGGTGAGTATGTATTCATCAAAGGAGTTCAGTTCAGTTCAGATCAGTTCAGTTCAGTCGCTCAGTTGTGTCGGACTATTTGTGACCCCATGAATCGCAGCACACCAGGCCTCCCTGTCAATCACCAACTCCCAGAGTTCACTCAGACTCACGTCCATTGAGTCGGTGATGCCATCCAGCCATCTCACCCTCCGTCGTCCCCTTCTCCTCCTGCCCCCAATCCCTCCCAGCATCAGAGTCTTTTCCAATGAGTCAACTCTTCACATGAGGTGGCCAAAGTACTGGAGTTTCAGCTTTAGCATCATTCCTTCCAAAAAACACCCAGGACTGATCTCCTTTAGAATGGACTGGTTGGATCTCCTTGCAGTCCAAGGGACTCTCAAGAGTCTTCTCCAACACCACAGTTCAAAAGCATCAATTCTTCGGCGCTCAGCTTTCTTCACAGTTCAACTCTCACATCCATACATGACCACAGGAAAAACCATAGGCTTGACTAGACAGACCTTTGTTGGCAAAGTAATATCTCTGCTTTTGAATATGCTATCTAGGTTGATCATAACTTTCCTTCCAAGGAGTAAGTGTCTTTCAATTTCATGGCTGCAATCACCATCTGCAGTGATATTGGAGCCCCCCAAAATAAAGTCTGACACTGTTTCCACTGTTTCCCCTTCTATTTCCCATGAAGTGATGGGACCAGATGCCATGATCTTCGTTATCTGAATGTTGAGCTTTAAGCCAACTTTTTCACTCTCCTCTTTCACTTTCATCAAGAGGCTTTTCATTATGTTAATTGGGGATGTTTTAGAAGATCCCTGCATGGAAAGGATAGTATAGGGGCAGCAAAAGGAGATGGAACATGGAAGTTATGCAAGATGGTTGTGGTCACTCAGGAGCATTCAACCCAGTTCCAAGAGACGTCCTTACTCTCATTAGGACTCCACCTCAAATCATGTGGTTGATGCTGCATAATTTTCCCAATCCTAGAGTTAAGTGTGAACATATGGCTGTAATTAAGCCAAGTGAATTCTCTTTTTCAGGACCCTGAACACTGAATGAAGTAACTTGAGTACCAAATAATAGTAATTTTTGGCATGTGTTTATTAATTTCAGCAGCAGTAGTAGCCTGAAAAGAAGGTCAAGCAATTACAGTGGTTGTAGTTCCCACCCGGACCTGGTTCTGAGTTTTCCTCCAGCCTTCCTGTAGATTTGTGCTCTATCTCACAAGACAACTTCTTTTTGCTGAGCCTGGGTTGATTTCTGATACTTTTGATTGAAAAATTCTATTCCTTTTACGGAATTATAATTGATGTACAACATTATATTAGTTTCAGGTGGACACAATATTTGTATATATTGTGAAATTATTTCCACAATAAATCTAGTTAACATCTGTCATCACACATTGAAATATCCTAATTGATAAAATGTTTCCTTAGGGATAATATTTTTCAGGATTTATATAAATTGTGCTTATATCTATACATGTTTATTGATTTTAAGATATCTTAAGATGAAAGGATGCAATTATAAGTAGATTCACTAAGTAGGCCCTTTTTATATTTCTTTTGGAAAAGGAAAAATATATACATTCATATACATATGAATGCATATACACATATGAATATATACCTGCATGTATGCATGTGTGCTCCGTATTGTCTGACTCTTTGTGACCCCATGGACTGTAGCCTGCCAGGCTCCTCTGTCCTTGAGATTTTCCTGTCATGAACAGTAGGGTAGGTTGCCATTCTCCTTCCATGGGATCTTATCGACCCAGTTGCTGTGCCTCCTGTATTGCAGACAGAAGCTTTACTGCTGAGCCACCAGGGAAGCCTATATACATGTATATATACTGTAAAGTACAGAGTTGTATGCAGAGTACATCATGAGAAACGATGGGCAGGATGAAGCACAAGCTGAAATCAAGATTGCAGGGAGAAATATCAATAACCTAAAATATGCAGATGACACCACCCTTATGGCAGAAGGTGAAAAAGAGCTAAAGAACCTTTTGTTGAAAGTGAAAGAAGAGAGTGAAAAAGTTGGTTTAAAGCTCAACATTCAGAAAACTAAGGTCTTGGCATCTGGAAGTACTAGAACTCATTCTGGAAGTGAATTTTGTATATTAGTGAAATATTTTGTGATCTAGAAAAATAATACCTAAGTTTTTTCATGTTACAGTGGGTTCATTGCATAAATTTTCTTTTTTCATTTTACCTTAATGGGGTTGATAACATGGGATTTTTATTACATAAAAATGCAGATTTAAAGGTAACCTAACTGACATTTGAAAATAAAATCACCATCCCACCTTTCAACAACAACAAAAAGTTATGGCCATCCAAACAGTGTGTTTGTTATTATATAATGAACAACTTCATGAAATATACAAAATGCTATAAAAGATAACTTGCATTTTCTCATGTAAATTACTTTGGCTGTGTTAGCTATTAACATCAAATAGAATTATAGGGAGGCTTATTGTCTCAAGTTGTTATATGGCAGAAACCCACAGTACATTGTAAAGCCATTATTCTCCAGTTAAAAATAAATTTAAAATTATGTATAAAAAAATAAAGCCCAAGCTTATTGTTTATTATTATTCTTTTTCACCCCTTCTCTCTCTCACACACACAGACACACAACTGTTCATTACTGAGCTTTTTTTTTTAAAACAGTATTTATTTCTTTATTTGGCTGCACCAGGCCTTAGTTGCTGCTACCTTTAGTAGCAGGATGTGGGCCCTTTTTAGTTGCTGCATGGGGAATCTTTAACTGTGGTGTGCGAACTCTTTGTTGCATCATGCAAACTTGTAGTTGCAGCATGGGGGATCTAGTTCCCTGACTAGGGATCGAACCTAGGCTCTCTTCATTGGAAGTATGGAGTCTTAGCCCCTGGGCCACCAGGGAAGTCCCTATTACCAAGTCAGTTTAATCAATAAGTGCTAGGGCTGGAAAGAAGGTTGCAAACATAACTTTTCTCAGTGAAACTACTAAAGAACAACCTCTGTCTATGTATCTATCAAGAATGATAATGAAGTTTTGCCTAGGATTTTGATAAGAGATATAATCTATTCATCCTAAATCAGAACCTATGGTGGCTTACAGGTATCTGTCAAATGCTTAACAACAATACCAAATACTTAACAAATGCTTATTATGCTCAAGGCATTGTGCTTATCTGCAATAATATGAAGACAAATAAGACCTGGACTCAGGCCATAAGGAGCTCATGAAATGCAAAAATGTGAAATCTAAATATATTTGTGGAATTACAAGCATATTTTCAATTACTCTTGGGTGCTAATGCCATAGAAAAAGGTAAGCACTTTTGATACTGATGGACGTTCATGATAGAGTCTAAGAAATATTTCTTGGACTACTAATTTTTCCTGTTCTAAACATTAAATGATATTTGACTTTTAGCTGCAAGATATATATGGTATTACCTATAAAGGCTGTGTGCAATCTTCATAGAGTTTTAGAGCAGGTACTTGTATCCAGAGCAACCTACCTGGAGAATTCTCTAAATTCCCTCCTCTATTTGGCTTATTACTATCTGATTTACTTTCTATGGCTCAGAGGTTAAAGTGTCTGCCTGGAATGCAGGAGAACCGAGTTCAATCCCTGGGTCAGGAAGATCCCCTGGAGAAGGAAATGGCAACCCACTCCAGTACTCTTGCCTGGAAAATCCCATGGAGGGAGGAGCCTGGTAGGCTACAGTCCATGGGGTTGCAAAGAGGCGGACACGACTGAGCGACTTCACTTTCACTTTCACTTTACTTTCTAGGAGAAAAAAGGAAATGCTGAATATGCTGCGAACATGGTAGATGGGAAGTCACATCAGAATTGGAAAGAGAAAAATAGTATAGTAAAAACAATGCAGAACTAGGAGTCAGGCCTAGAAGTTCCCTAGCTAGCTGACTTTAGTCATCACTTGGCCTTTGAGAAGACTCAGTTATCTCCATTGTGGCACAATTTTTCTTCTGTCTATCTCACTGGATTGTGTAAGGCTCAAAGGCAAATATATTGTAAGTCCTAAGGTGCTGGGAAAGGTTGAAGGCAGGAGAAGGGGATGACAGAGGATGACATGGTTGGATGGTATCACTGACTTGATGGACATGAGTTTGTGCAAGCTTCAGGAGTTGGTGATGGGCAGGGAAGCCTGGCGTGCAGCAGTCCATGGGGTTGCAAAGAGTCAGACACAACTGAGCAGCTGAACTGAAAGTCCTACACAAATATGAGTCACTATGGTTAAATGATGCCACAGGTTAAATGAACTGTACTGAAAGATTTTCAAAACTGCTGCTATTAGTCTCTATAAGTCTGAGTAGACAAGAATAGCATTCATATATTTTTATCTTTCAGAGGGGTGTGGGAGTGAGATGGAACCGAGGAGCTCGAGGAGAGAGTCCAAACTGAATATGTGAAATTTACAATACCCAATAAAATGCACTGAACTGAAGGAGTTTGAAGGAATTCACTACATTTTTCTATCCTGTAGTTCATGACATGTTTGCAATAGATTTCCTCAAATTATCCCCAAGGCAAGTAAAAACAGAGTGATACAGGCTAAAAAAATTACCTCTAAAAAAATAAAATATGCTTCAGTGACGGCCTCCTGGAAAGAAAATTGATATAAAACAGACAAATCACAGTATATCTTTCACTGATCAAAGTAGAAAGAATTCAACCATCCCATAACTTCAGCCTTCATAGCAACCTTAGCTGATAAGTAGGTTTGGAGAAAAATGAAATAAACCAAGATGTACAGCTCTCTTTCCATCTCCTAACAAGAAGTGAAAGTCTGAGTCATAAAATAGAGGCCCTAGACACTAGTTAGAATTTAAGACTTATCATTTTCTGTGGAGTCAATTCTTAAACTTAGTGTATAAAAAGAAAACCTCTAGGCTTTAATGACTGATGTTTTTGAGAAATGTGTGTGTCTGAGGGGGTGTGTGTGTGTGTATTCTGATATGGGCTGAGGCTGTATTTTTGGTGATTCCCACTCTTAAAACATTTCAACCTTAACCAGCGTCACCACTCTACTACTTTCTGGCCTTTACAGAGGTGAAGCTAAAAACCAAGTTTTTTTTTTTTTTGGTCCTATCCCAACTCCTGAGTTTCCAACTTGATTGGTTAGTGGCTGGATTTTATTTACATGGCAAGGAAAAGGCAAACATTACCAAAGTTTAATTAAAAGCTATTGGAGGAAATGTTTATATTCTGAATTATAATGTAAATGGGGCTCTTTTACAAACCACAGTCATCTGGAGTACTTGACCTTATGTTGTTGTTCAGTTGTTCAGTTATGTCTGACTCTTTACGACTCCGTGGACTGCAGCACGCCAGTCTTCGCTATCCTTCACCATCTCCTGGAGCTTGCTCAAACTCATGTCCATTGAGTCGGTGATGCTATCCAACCATCTCGTCCTCTGTCATCCCCTTCTCCTCCTGCCTTCAATCTTTCTCAACATCAAGGTCTCTTCTAATAAATTTGTTTTTCTCATGTGGTGGTCAGAGTATCGGAGCTTCAGCCTCAGTATCAGTCCCCTCAATGAATATTCAGGATTTATTTCCTTTAGAATTGACTGGTTTGATGTATGAAATACTTTAACTTTCCCATGCATAACTGCCCTAAGACTTACTAGTAAAAATTTGAATACTTCTTCTTGTGACCCTCTTCTCTCAAATAGTCTAAGAATCCTGATTCAAAGATGGGGACAGTGATGGCTACGATGGTGTGAATTCTGATCCTACTGCTCTTTCTTCTTGCTGCAACTTAATATTAAGGATGAAGATTGCTACACTGCTGCAGGGATGGTCTAGGGAATCCAGGTCTTTGACCAGGTTACATGTTGGGTCCCAAGTGAGTAACATTTTAATTCACACTTTCATGCTCAATGACTATTCTCTGAAGTACAACTGCTGTGCTTAGGTGTCTAGGTTGGAGGAACTTGTAGCATTTCTCATACTTCTCAAACCAGCCCTCCCTCATAAGCAGGTAGGCACTAGTGTTGGCTCTACATCACTAGCCCACCCAGGAACCCCCAGTTTTTCACTTTATTTTTCATGATTAGAGTTTTTCATATTGGTTAGATTTCAGGGACTGAAATCTTTATGCATATTGGGCCACCTTCTTCCCAAGGAAAATTCCTGTTTATCAGGATGTGGGCAGATTTATTTAGCTACTGGCCTTATATTCTTCTACCAGGACAATGGGTGCATACTTGGTCTATATTGTTTTTTACCTTGGGAGAGTCATTTAAGTGACTTCTTTCAGCTCAAAGAGATCAAACAGACAAACAAAAAGCTTCAGCTCTACCTCACACAATCATAATATCTGAAAGCATATAAATAATATATAGGCACTTAGGGCAACTAGCCTTCTGCTGCTCTTGTGTGTCATTTCGATTTGACCTTTAATGTCAAAGTATAACCATACAAAATAAGTGATTTAGTAAGTTCAATAACTGTAGATACCCAAACTGTTTAATGAACAATATTTTAGATACATTGGTTAGGAAATTGATTTAGTACTTTCCCACTTTCAGTCATCTGAAATATCTGACCTTTGTCTGTCCTTTGTTCAAAGAAGAGCCACTGTTACGTTACAAAATTAGAGAAGTCGAAGCAGAGTGGGACATAACCCTTGCCTAGTTTGATAATTGCACATACTCTAGTATTTCTTATCTATTGAATTATAAAATTTTTAAAAAAACCCTGTTTTCATCCTGAATGAAATCTCATTATGTACCAACAATGAAATTAACTCGAATTTAAAACCTTAGTTTATGGAGCATGTTGCATCACAGTCAATATTTACATGTGGCACAGCTGCGGAAGGAAATTGCTCAAACCAAAGCCATTCATCAGGAAAAGGGAGATTTGTATAATACCTGTATTATGTTAATAAGATTTACCAATAGAGAAAGAGAACTGAATGTCACTAGATAAGGAAAAACAAATGTATTTAACTTCATGACTTTCCTATCATTTACTTTTTCAATGAATGTCTAATTTAAATTCTAGCTATATTTAAGAGTATCATTTTCAGCAGTATTCACTCTAGCATTTTGAACTGAGTGATCCTGTGTTTCCCCAAAGTTGTAAATGCCAGTGATGAAAATATTTCTAATAGTGATAATGGCTGTCTTGAAGGGAATCATCCTGGATTCAGGCTGATTTTGGACATTTTGGTGACATGGGGTTGGATGACATTCCTTTCCCCTAGAAGTATATGTTTGTAATTACTGACTCCAAAAGAGTGTTGAAAAACTTTCTGAAAGAAAAAAATAACTTAAGTGTGGCTCAAAATTCAGATGCTTACAGGTTTTTCTGGTGGATTTGAGGTTGGAGTGTGCTTGTGTTAAAGGTGGAGACACTGGTTGATCAATTTTATGAAGAGAGGTGGAGTTTTAGTACAGAATTCACCATGAGGAAAACGTTCAGCCGAACAAGTCAGGCTCAGATACAGAGTGTCCATGAGAGTGAAAGAGGTGTTAGAGTGTGGCATGTGCAACTCATATTAGGAATCAGTCCTAATAAAACCATCCTGTGTGTCAGTCCAGGAGAAAGAAAAAAAAATGTCATCTGACTATCTTTGCAAATCCTGAGCCCCAGACCCTGCTGCTTTTCACGTCCACCCACTGTGGCCCAGTATTTCTAAGAGTCCCCAGAAAGGGAATCACAAGCAGGACACATTATTCTACATGCCATTCTCTGTGAGCATGACTGTCTGGAAACAATTTTGGGGTGACAAAAGGCAGTGGTAAGAGCACTTTGAAAGATCAGTCAGGTAAGGAAGACATTTCAGCTCGAGGAAACTGTGCATGAAAACAAGGATGCATAAAACAGATTTTTGCTCTTTGGAAGGAAGACTTGCAGTTTTTCCCATGGGGTATTATTCAGAGTCACAAGAAAGCTAGTATGACAGGAATTTAGGGAGCATTTTGGAGAGTATTAGAGATAAAGATGGAGAAGTGAGCTTTAATCAAGTCACTGAGAGCTATGGTAAGGTATGGTAATGGATTTTATATTGCAAGCAATGGGAAACCGTTGAGATATTAAGTAAAGAGTGACATATTAAGATTTTTGAATTAAGAAGTAAAAAATAGCTAGCCCTATCAGGCACCTTTTTCTACCTGGGCCCCGCTTCTTTGTGAAGCCCTTTTTCATACGCTCATTTGCACAATACTTGATCATCTTTTCTAAAATTTGTGGTCATCATAGCCCTTTTAATTGTATATATTAATTGTTAAAATATAGACTTTATTTCATGAGTCCATTGTTTTGTTATATTGTTATACGAATTTTTGCCAAGATAAAGATACTTCGAAATTAAGAAATTGTGCATAGGTTATTTCTAAGATAGTTTTGAAACTGGAAATGTGACTTCTTGGTAGCATCAAGTGTTTCAGTATTTATAGTAGTAAATGTGGTCTGTTGGTTTTTCAAATATGGTGAAAACTGTTTGAAAGGAGAGGGTTTTAGAGCTTTCCATTAGAGGAGAAAGATTCTAGATCTTAATGAGTTTTACTGTGACATGTGGGAATCCAGAGCCCATTTTAGTTTTAGCATATTTTTAAACCTACTTAATTCAGGAAGCAATGTTAAAGGATATGTTTTTGAAGAAGATATAGCTTGCTTTATATTTAAAACATTATAGCAGAAATAAATGGGTACTTGATAAAAATTGGCCTAGAATCATAAATTCCTATTCTAATTCAGAATGCTTCTGATTTAGAGAAAAGTAAGCTTATAAAATAGTGATGTAGCAATTTTTGCCAGTGTTGTGAACAAATTAAGGCTTCAAAATATCTGTTGTGCACTGCTTGCATGGGCATTCAATACACATTTAATTGAATCATAGTAGTGTTCATTGTAATAAATCTCATTCTTAAGCTGCTGCTGCTACTGCTGCTAAGTCACTTCAGTTGTGTCCGACTCTGTGCGACCCCATAGATGGCAGCCCACCAGGCTCCCCCATCCCTGGGATTCTCCAGGCAAGAACACTGGAGTGGGTGCTAGATATTTTTATTTGATATTCACAATTTTTATAAGATGGACCTTTCTGATAATGGGAAAGCAATATATACTTTGCATTATTGTGAAATAGTACTATTTTGTACTATTATAATCAAGACTCTTTTCACACCCAATACTGTTCAGGTCTATAATACTTCTAAAACTCATTTGGTTTAACAAACATTTATCTAGCTCCTACTTTGTGGAAGGCACTGAGACTTACGCAAAGAACACATAAGTCAGCATTGGTTTTCTCATTCTGTGTGTATAGGTTTCAGTCGCCTAATGTGTGAGTCCGTTATCTGGGAGCAGAGCTTATTTTTCTTCCTCATCTTCTTTCTTTCTCTTTTCCCCTGCACCATCTTTTAACACTGTGTGTGTGTGTGTGTGTCTGTGTTTGTGTGTGTACCCTCAGTTATGTCCAACTCCTTGCAACCCCACAGACTATAGCCTGCCAGGCTCCTCTGCCCGTGAATTTTCCAGGCAAGAATCCTGGAGTGGGTTGCCACTTTCTCCTCCAGGGAATCTTCCTGACCCGGAGATTGAACCTGTATCTCTTGTGTTTCCTGCATTGGCAGGCAGATTCTTTTCCACTGTGCCACTTGGGAAGCCTACATTCTTGTATATTTAATTCCAATTCTTTATCAACAAATTGCAAGTCACTTTATTGAGAACACTGAGGAACCAGAAGTAACTGAGGGTTAGGAAAAGGAACATGAGAAGAGTTAAACGGTGGTTCAGCATCCGAAGTGACTTAGTGCACACACACACACACACACACACACACACACACACAGAGCTTAGTGGCTAAGAGGTCTGGCTCTGGTATCAAACTTGGGTTTAAATTCTCCCCACACAACACTAGTTGTGTGACCTTGGGTGACATATTGGACATCTAGAAATCTCTATTTCCTCTTTCATAAAATGAACATACTACTAATATATGTCTCCTAAGGTGGTTGTGTTGAGTGAAATAATGCATACAACACCCAGCACATTGTTATTAGATAGATGTTAGCCACTGCTATGTAGATATGAATACAAGAGGTTTGTCCAGCAAAACTTGGGAAAAGGTAAAGAAACCTGAGGCAGCAACCTCTTCTTTCATACCACATTCTTTTCTTTGTTAAAATGGTGAGAACTCAGACATGTTTCAGAAGATCCTTTAACCAGAATAATTTCTGGAAAGAGACCATAATGTATTAACATGTATATTAGAAAAAAGGTTTGAAAAAAATTGCTCCTCATTTGTGCAAAATAGGCTAGTGTATGGAGAGCCTTTTGAGCATCTACTTTTAAATCTCTGTCCCTGAAATTATAGTATAAACTGAGATGATAGGAGTTAGAACTCTAAATTATAAAAATCAAAAAGGATCAGACACTTTTAAACAATGCCAG
Source organism: Capricornis sumatraensis (assembly GCF_032405125.1). Taxonomy (NCBI): domain Eukaryota; kingdom Metazoa; phylum Chordata; class Mammalia; order Artiodactyla; family Bovidae; genus Capricornis; species Capricornis sumatraensis. The sequence continues at coordinate 56,859,485 of NC_091074.1, forward strand.
TTCTCAACGTGCATGCTCTTTGCAATAAAGCTAAGTGAAGTGAGCTTGCTCAGTCATGTCCGACTCTTTGCAACCCCATGGACTGTAGCCCACCAGGCTCTTCCATCCATGGGCTTCTCCAGGCAAGGTTACTGGAGTGGGTTGCCATTTCCTTCTCCAGGGGAATTTCCCGACCCAGGGCTCGGACCCAGGGCTCGAACCCAGGTCTCCTGCATTGCAGGCAGGCGCTTTAGCCTCTGAGCCACCAGGGAAGCCCCTTGCAATAAAGCTAATAATCTTATAATTTATAGCTTATAAATTATAGTTTATAATTTTCATATTGAAATTTAGAAAAAGTGGTCTTCTGAAAATTTATAGTAAGTGAGGGATGAAAAATGAAATTAATTATATTGTATTCAGTCTTATTAAGATGTCAAATGGCATTCACTTAATGTACTGTCTTTATTTTAGGAATGGTTAAAAAAATGTCTGAGGGCTTTCTTAGAGTTATCCACTAGCTCATGTTCCTGACAGATACATTTCTTTAATAATATCTCAATTTCCAACTCTATTACTACATTCTTCTGTGAAGGAAGCTTAAAGAAATGAATTCTTGTCCTTGGATGTGGAAGAGGCCATTCCTCTGCTTTTTTTCAGAGGTATTATTGTATGTATATGAGTTGTTGTTGTATTTGAGTACATTTCCCAAATATTCAGTAGGCATGAGTGGCTACACCAATGAACATAAATGTGTCCAGTAATCACATCAGACATTATAACCTATAAGCTTGTAATGTCTGATGTTTATAGGCAGCAGGTAGAAAAAGGTGATGTACAAAAGAATACATGCACTTCAATGTTTATTTCATCTGTGTGAAATTAAGCTTATTTATCTGTAACATATAGCATGAAATATGTCAACTATTTTGAACTTAGTATTTTGCATAATATATTCATAAACATTATAAATGTTTAGTATTTATTCTTAGATGAGAGGTTAAAAGTTTTAGGATGCACAAAAAATGATTAACATTCTGTAAGAACTCTGGGAAATGATTGCAGACATACCAATGAGAGATTGGAGGAGAGAGCAAATAGCCCAGGATACAAAATCAGAACAAAGAACATAGGGTCAGAGAAAACTGACTGAAAATGAAGGTGGGGAAGAAAACAATAAGGAATTATTAAACCAAAGCATCGAGTAACCAAAAGCTATAATCAAAGTAGAAATTTGCATTTCAAATATGTATTACGCCTGTAAGAAGGGTGGTAGACATTAGGGCCCTGAATGCTGGGCACTGTGCTTGAAGCCAGTGAAACAGCAAAGGAATTCCATCCAGCACAGGCTCTCGACCTCAGCAGTGCTGGCATTTGAATCCAGGTAACTAATTTGTTGTGGGTGTTCTCTCTCCTGTACATTGTGGGATGTTTAGTAGCATCCTAGATGCCAGTAACACACCCTCCCCAATCCTGACAGTCAAAAATATTTCTAGAAATTGCTGAAATCCCTCCCTGCTATCCACCCTACCCCTCCACCGAGGGACAAGATCTTCTCCAGTTGAGAACCATTGGTCTAATGGAAGTATCAGACAAAATACAGAAGTTCTTCATATATCAAAATAAGTGCTGTGATGCTGTAGGACTGATGGGAGTGCAGTGAAGGGGCACCTCGCAAAGACTGTGGGTATGGGGGGAAATTAGGAAAGACTTAGGGAGGGAAATGAGGTTTCCCTTGAAAACTGAGCAGCAGCCTGTGGGGGACACAAAGGAGAAGGAGGAGGAGGAGGGAAAGGAAAGGAGGAGGGAAGAAGAGTGAAGAGTGATGGGGCATTACTTGGTCCATGCTGAGGACAGGGAGTGAGAAAATGCACAAAGGCCTGAACCAGCATATTATGTTAAAGGACCTAGAAGCCGGGACATGCAGTGTTATTGAAGCGTGAAGTGGGAAGGGAGGATAGTGGGCTTTGCAGCCACAAGGCTACAGAACACATTTTCCATAGCTCAAGGTCACTCTTCTGTTACCCTTTACAGTGAAGTTATCATCATCCATTTTTCTCTTACCACTGCTGGGGAGCCCATTAAATACTTGCGTTAAACTTGGTCCCAACAGTTAGTAGACTGTAGCATCTTTTATTTCATCACCTAGTACTGAAATCAGTTGAGATTTTGCAGAATCTCAGGTGTGTTTTTCTTGAGGTTTGGGACAGAAACATTAAAAAGATGCGTGACACTTAAAACTAGAGAAAAAAATACCTGTAACAATTTGTTCCTTAATTCAGCTTGAAACTTTTTATAAAGGTAAGAAATAATTTTAAGGATAAACATCACCATTATTTTATTTGAGCTCTTTTGATTTCCTGTGAGCCCTGGGAAAACAGGATCTGTGCCTTTTTCACATTTATCATGATGTCTGATGTACAGAAGGTGCTTGATCAATGTTTATTGAATAAATTTGTTTATATTTATTTTTAATAATAACATTTAGGGACTTCCCTGGTAGCTCATTTGATAAAGAATCTGCCTGCAATGCAGGAGACCCCAGTTTGATTCCTGGGTCGGAAAGATCCACTGGAGAAGGGATAGGTTACCCTTAGCCTTTTCAGTCTATCTATACTATACACTCACTGGAAAAGACCCTGATGCTGGGAGGGACTGGGGGCAGGAAGACAAGGGGACGACAGAGGATGAGATGGCTGGATGGCATCACCGACTTGAGGGACATAAGTCTGGGTAAACTCCGGGAGTTTGGTGATGGACAGGGAAGCCTGGCGTGCTGCAATTCATGGGGTCGCAAAGAGTAGGACACGACTGAGCGACTGAACTGACTGACTGATGCTATACACTGTGATAAAATGCCATAGACTGAGTGGCTTACAAACAATAGAAATTTACTTTTCACAGTTCTGGAGACCGAGAAGTCCAAGATCAAGGTGCTGGCAGATGGGGTGTCTGGTTGATGCCCTGATTTCTGGTTCATAGAAATCCATCTCTTTGCTGAAACCTTACATGTCAGAAGGGGCAGTGGGTCTCAGGGGTCTCTTTTATTAATACAAGCACTACTTCATTCATGAGGGGTTTGCTCTCATGACTAAGCACCTCTCAAGAACCCCATATCCTAATACCATCATATTAAGGATTACATTTCAATGTATGAATTCCAGAGAGACAGAAGCATGCATTCTATAGCACATCTCTGTAGAGCACAATACAGGAAAAATTTCCCAAGGATGTGATCTCCTTTGATAAGTGCAGCAAGTGTGTAAATACTTGCAGTGAGGTAAATAAGGAATTGTTTCTAACTCCAAGTTGTATCTTATCCTTGATTTAATATTATCCAAACCATACTTTCCTATTGTACACTGAAAGAAAACTGTTAACAGAAACATTTTCTGTGTTGTATAGGTGCTTGTTATACGATGGATAAGAGAGGGAGGGATTATAGATATATATTTTCAATTCTTCTAAAGCCCTAGAATCTTAAAATAATAAAGGAGGGATGATCCTTAAGAGTCAAAACTTTTGATTTCACAGGCATGGAAACTGAGGCTATATGCCTCCTTAGTGTAGAGCCAGGATTATAACCTGGGTCTCCCTATGTTTGGGTGGGCACATAAGAACTTACTAGTAAGTGTGTTTACCTAAAATTCCACGTCTATAAGTAGCAGGCCTGCACAGCTGAAGCCTGGATTATGGAGATTTCTTTGTACAGCGTGGCCGCTATAGAAGGATATGTTCCAGAAGGTGGGCTCCAAGGACACAAGAAACAGCATATTTTAAAAAAGGCACACATGCTTATTCTTTCCTACCAGTACTGAACAATGCTATCCAGGTGTCCAAATATAATAACCTGTCTGTTTTATTTTTCCTAGAACAGGATGCAAGGGCATGGAGAGGTTAAGTTTTGCATAGGTTTCTGTTAGCCAAGTCAACATCTGTTTGCTTCTTAACCATGAGTCATCCACATTCCTTATAAGTAGGGCAGGAGGGCAGCTGGAATTTCCCAACTGACTTCTTGGTCACTGCTTCCTGTCTCTGCTGCTCTTTATCCTTCACGGTACAACTTTATTGGCAAAAAGTGAAACAGATACTAATACTTAGGGTAGTTGCCTCTACTGACTCAGATGCCTGGGGCTTGTGTTATGGTAAAATGAATATCTGACTTTACCAACAGTGTGAATAATTGAATCTTTTCCCAAGTTTTATTGCTCAGTATTCCACCCAGAAAGGAACCCCAACCACACTCAGCCTATCAAAGGCTATCTGTGATTAACACATGCAGAGCTCGTCATGGGTGATGTGGATAATTATCATGGATGGATCATCGCTGCAAGAGAGAAAAACACTTTAAGCTGTTGTGGCTGTGCCCTTGCACACTCTTTCTCTCACTGCCCCCTACCCCACCCCGCTCCCACACACATACACAGAAGAAAAAGCAAACCAATCTTTAAAAACAAAGACTAAATAAGTGTTGATGCACCAAGAATCATTCACCAGTCATGCTTGTTGCTGAAACTTGAAAGCAGTAGGCTCTTGTTTAGCTAGGTGTGTGTGTCTTCCTCTTGAAGGTGGCAACCCTGAGAATAGAAGGGAAGAATCCTATTGAAGATACATAAAATTCCTATTGCAGGTAGTATGTCTGGGGCACTCACTTTAGCACTTAAAATAACGCAGTCCCTTTCGCAGCTGTTATTTTTGCATTCCATATATACAGCTTGAATTATCCAATGGCCTTGCTTTGATATCATATCATATCATATTGATCCTCTCTGTCTGGGACAGTGGGGAACATAGAATAAATACCCAATAGATACTACTTAAACTAAATGAACTCTAGGGATTCAAAGTTTTAGGATGTCACTTAATCATGCAAGCCTTGTTCTTCAAGACTTTACTGGCCAAGGGAAAAGGCAAGAGCTTATAAAGTTACAGTGGGACTAAATTCTGGCATTTATTCATTTTCTAATTGGCACCTTGACACCAAGAGCTTTCTTTTCCTCTCTGATTCTTAAAAACAAAGTAAAGCAAGACAAAACAAAACCTAAACAAAACCCCTCTTATTTTAAAAAAATAGAAAAGTCAAAAATAACAAGTAAATCTCTAGTCTAGACCAGTAGCTGTCCCTAACAGTATGTGGGTCCAGGGCACAGTTGCAGATGGAGGGCAAAGGGGAAGGCACCTCTCTTGTTGGGAGGTTTGGAGATCACAGATGATGGGCCCAGCACAAAAGTTCAAGCTACAAGACCACCAAGCAGCTGCCTCTTGGCAAATACTTAGTTCTAGAATTGTGCACACCCTGAAGTGTGGTCCAACCATGGGAAAGCAGACTTGGGGAAGAAGCCCATTCAGGCCTTTGAATTGGTCTCAGTGTCAGTTAGACAGAAAATCCAGGGCCTTGAGAACCAGGATTATGGTCTGATGAGGGATAGTTGTGTATGAGGAGGGCATGTTATCTTGACCTGAAGGATACCTTGCCCTTTGAGGAGCGTGGCTGGAAAAAGGTTCTTTAAAAGGCAAGATCCAGGGCAGCATTCCCAGTTGCTCAGACTTATAGGTAGTACCATTTAAAAACCACACTAAGACTTTGTTTGACATTCAGTTTCCTATGTTGTACTCGCAGATACTTTGATGTAGCGGCTCTGAGGCAGGGTCTCAGAATCTGCCTGTGCAATCAGGTGGATATCCTGGTGTTTCCTGGTTTGACTCTGCTCATCTGGGTGGATGTTTACCTCCAGGAGAGAGGCCTCTGTCCTCAGCTCTCCTCCTCACACTGCCCTCCCCCAGGCCCTGAGTGACTCACACTCTTCCTATTGTTGACCTTTCTTTGTTGTGGTTGCCAGCACCATTGCTGTGCCTTGTGCAGACACAGCCTGCTCACTATATGCTAGCACAGGTTCTGTTTACCTGCTGCCACCATGGCTATTCTGTCCCCATTGTTTGTTCTGTCCCTTGATTGTTGTAGGAGAACTTGTTATTATTCCTGCTGCGACTGCTGTCAAGCTGCAATCACTAGGCTGTTTCTGTGGCACACAGAAGGGGCTTTTCTGCTGTGTGTTCTTCTTCTATCAGCTAGACTTACAGACTGTCATTAAGTGACAATTGGTTGTTGGCAATTCTAGATATGGCCTCATGGTTCCCAGCCCTCCATATAATTCTTGTACCTGTTCTTTGACACCTGAAAAGGTACCTGTGTCTTTCATCACCCTTATCTTGGGGAATAAACAACAACAGCAACAACAGTTTCTCCCCAGAACTTAAGGAAGTACTTCTATCCTCCCAAATGTTCTGAATCTCAGTGCCCAAGACTTGGCTTTCAGTCCTAACACCCTTCTCCTCCCTTCTTTCAGGGAATCCATGTTACTTGCTAAATTTCCTGGATTCATGAAGTAGGTAGGCCTACAAGCTGAGTTTCATTATGACCTTTGCCACATTTAAGTGATGGATTTCTTACAGGATTAGATAAATAGTTGTAAAATGACTCCCTTCTATTTTGGGGAACTTATAAAAAAACGGACGAAGAGCATGAAGACTGGACAAGGTCAAAAATTCTTGATGCAGGGATCAAACCCAGGTCTCCTGTATTACAGGCAGGTTCTTTACCATCTGAGCCACCAGGGAAGCCCATATTTATTTCAAAGTATATTAAAATATGGGGCTTCCCCAGTGGCTCAGTGAGTAAAGAATCTACCTGCAATCCGGGAGACACAGGAGATGTGGGTTTGATCCTTGAGTCAGGAAGAGCCTTGGAGGAGGAAATGGCAACCCACTCCAGGATTCTTACTTAGAGAATCCCATGGGTTCTATAGTCCAAAGGGTTGCAAAGAATCAAACACGACTGAGTGACTATGTGTGTATGCATGTATGTTAGAATATGGGCCCAGAACATAAAAAGTTGATTAGAAACTATTTAGGTATTAAATGACTTGGCGAATAATAAATGCTGCTGTGGTAAACCTGTGCACATATAATAATGTCTTGTATTGTGTATATATATTAATATAAATGCATTTGTCAAAACTTACAGCTTCATATATTATAAAATAGTATTTTGAGATATTCATTTAAATTTGTTCCCAGGTTGAAGGTCTTCTCTCTTTGCCTTTACTCTGCTTTATTCATTGCTTTTGAGAAAAAAGGACCCAGCAAAACAGAATCAAAAGTTTGCCTTGGCAAAAGAGAAAATTTAAAATAAGCTATCAGATTGAATCAGTTTTCTCCACCTGCAACTCGATGAGAATTTCCAGAAGAAAGGAGAGAATAAGGAGAGAGTGAAAACTTAGATCCCTAATAAGGGCTCTGCCCAAGTCCTGAGAGTATAGGAGAAGAAATTCTCCCACCCTTGTATCCCCACAATGGTTTTGGTGGGGCAGTTCAGAGATGTCCATAATACAGAGTGCGGGGACCAAGACAGAACTCAGAATTTCTACATGATTGCCACAAATTGAGAATAAAGAGAATATCACTGAAGTATACCTGGGCTGGTGAGTATGAGGTAACCTCATGGAGTTTCTTTAAGGCCCACAGGAATAGAATATTTTTTTGTCGCTGAAGGCTACATAGTCATGAAAGAGAGCTTTATAACGAAATGACCCTGCAAGAGAAAATAAAGGATACAGCAGGGCAATTGACTTTGTATGGAGAAACAACTGAGACAAATTGGGATTAAAATGTGTATGTAGCCAGCATATATGATTGCCCACAACTGATGTTTCTTTCTTGATTTTTACAGATCATCTTGATGTGTGTTTCTGCAGCACAGTCTGATGATAAATGCTGTAGTTCATCAGTTTCAGAATCACTCAGTTCAGTTGCTCTGTTGTGTCCAACTTCTTGCGACCCCATAGACTGCAGCAAGCCCGGCTTCCCTGTCCATCACCAACTCCTGGAGCTTACTCAAACTCATGTCCATCAAATAGGTGATGCCATGCAATCATCTCATCCTTTGTTGTCCCCTTCTCCTCCTGCCTTCAATCTTTCCCAGCATCAGGGTCTTTTCTAATGAATAAGCTCTTTGCATCAGATAGCCAAGGAATTGGAGTTTCAGCTTCAGCATCAGTCCTTCCAGTGAATATTCAGGACTGTTTTTCTTTAGGATGGATTGGTTGGATCTCCTTGCAGTCCAAGGGAATCTCAAGAGTCTTCTCCAACACCACAGTTCAAAAGCATCAATTCTTTGGTGCTCCGCATTCTTTATAGTCCAACTCTCTCATCCATACATGACTACAGGAAAAAACCATAGCTTTGACTAGATGGACCTTTGTTGGCAAAGTAATGTCTCTGCTTCTTAATATGCTGTCTAGGTTGGTCATAGCTTTCCTTCCAAGGAGCAAGCATCTTTTAATTTCATGACTGTAGTCATGATCTGCAGTGATTTTGGAGCCTCAAAAAATAAAGTCTCTCACTGCTTCCATTGTTTCCCCATCTATGTATCATGAAGTGATGGGACTGGATCCCTGATCTTAGTTTTCAGAATGTTGAGTTTTAAGCCAACTTTTTCACTTTCCTCTTTTACTTTCATCAAGAGACTCTTCACTTTCTGCCATAAGGGTGGTGTCATCTGCATATCTGAGGTTATTGATATTCCCCTGTCAATCTTGATTCTAGCTTGTGCTTCATTCAGCCCAGCATTCTGCATGTTGTACTCTGCATAGAAGTTAAATAAGCAAGGTGACAATATACAGCCTTGATGTACTCCTTTCCCAATTTGGAAGCAGTCCATTGTCCCATGCCCAGTTCTAACTGTTGCTTCTTGACCTGCACACAGATTTCTCAGGAGGCAGGTAAGGTGGTTTGGTATTCCCATCTCTTTAAGAATTTTCCACAGTTTGTTTTGATCCACACCATCAAAGACTTTGGTGTAGTCAATAGAACATAAGTAGATGTTTTTCTGGAGTTCTCTTGCTTTCTCTATGATCCAGCAGATGTTGGCAATTTGATCTCTGGTTCCTCTGCCTTTTCTAAATCCAGCTTGAACATCTGGAAGTTCATGGTCCATGTACTGTTGAAACCTAGCCTCGAGAATTTTGAGCATCACCTTGCTAGTGTATGATACTAATACAATCATGCAGTAGTTTGGCATTGCCTTTCTTTGAGATTGGAGTGAAAACTGAACTTTTCCAGTCCTGAGGCCACTGCTGAGTTTTCTGAATTTGCTGGCATATTGAGTGCAGGACTTTCAAAGAATCATCTTTTAGGATTTGAAACAGCTCAACTGGAATTCCATCACCTCCACAGCTTTGTTTGTAGTGATACTTCCTAAGGCCCACTTGACTTTGCCTTCCAGGATGTCTGGCTTTAGGTGAATGATCACACCATCGTGATTATCTGGGTCATGAAGATCTTCTGTGTATTCTTGCTACCTCTTCTTAATATCTTCTGCTTCTGTTAGGTCCATACCATTTCTGTCCTTTATTGTGCCCATCTTTGCATGAAATGTTCCCTTGGTATCTCTAATTTTCTTGAAGAGATCTCTAGTCTTTCCCATTCTATTGTTTTCTTCTATTTCTTTGCATTGATCACCGAGGAAGGCTTTCTTATCTCTCCTTGCTATTCTTTGGAACTCTGCATTCAGATGCTTATATCTTTCCTTTTCTCTTTTGCCGTTAGCTTCTCTTCTTTTCTCAGCTATTTGTAAGGCCTCTTCAGACAACCATTTTGCCTTTTTGCATTTCTTTTTCTTGGGGATAATCTTGATCCCTGCCTCCTGTACAATGTCATGAACCTCCCTTCATAGATCTACAGGCACTCTGTCTATCAGGTCTAATCCCTTGAATCTATTTCTCACTTCCACTGTATAATTGTAAGGGATTTGATTTAGGTTATACCTGAATGGTCTAGTGGTTTTCCCTACTTTCCTCAATTCAAGTCTGAATTTGGCAATAAGCAGTTCATGGTTTGAGCCACAGTCAGCTCCTGGTCTTGATTTTTCTGACTGTATACAACTTCTTCATCTTTGGCTGCAAAGAATATAATCAATCTGATTTCTGTGTTGACCATCTGGTGATGTCCATGTGTAGAGTCTTCTCTTGTATTGTTGGAAGAGGGTTTTGCTATGACCAGTGCATTCTCTTGACAGAACTCTTTTAGCCTTTGCCCTGCTTCATTTTGTACTCCAAGGCCAAATTTGCCTGTTACTCCAGGCATCTCTTGACTTCCTATTTTTGCATTCCAGTCTCCTATAATGAAAAGGATATCTCTTTTGGGAGTTAGTCTAAAGGTTTTGTAGGTCTTCATAGAACCATTCAACCTCAGCTTCTCCAGCATTACTGGTCAGGGCATTGGATTGCACAGTTGGATTACTGTGATATTGAATGGTTTGTCTTGGCAACAAACAGATCATTCTGATGTTTTTGAGATTGCATCCAAGTTCCAAAATAACTTCAGCTATTATCTCTTCAAATAATGCCTCTGTCCCATTATCTGTCTTACTTCTGAGATTCTAATGAAGTGTATGTAAGAGCTTCTTAATGTATTTTCTCTATTTTTTACTTCCTTCATTTATTGCCCATCTTTATATCTTTGTGTTTTGTTCTTGATAATTTCTTATGACCTATCTTCCAGCTCACTAAGTATTTTTTCCTACTGTGTCTAGTGTACTATTAAGTCTGTTTATTGAATTCTTGATTTTAATTATTGAAATTTTCAGGTCTAGGATGTCTAATTTGCCACATTTCCTGTTTTCTGTCAGAGTTTTAAGGTTGATATTTATCTCCTTGAACATAGCAAGCATAGTTGTTTTTATCTTTATTTAAAAATTATAACATCTGGTGCCTCTAGAATCGGTTTTTGTTGCCCGTGGTTTACATTCATAGTATCTAGTCTCCACATGCACTTGGATACTTTGGTTGTTTGCTAGACATTTTTTTCCCCTAACAATTTTATAAACACAAAGTGCACGAATTATTTGAAAACTGGAGGAACATTTTGTCCACCAAAGAAAGTATTTAATTAGTCTAATGAAGTTCTGGCGACACTAATAATTCAGTGGGTGGTAAGTTGCTTCAGTCAATCCAACTCTTTTCAGCCCCATGGACTTCAGCCCACTAGGCTCCTCTGTCCATGGGATTCTCCAGGCAAGAATACTGGAGCGGTTTGCCATGTACTTCTCCAGGGGATCTTCCTGATCCAGGGATTGAAGCTGCGGCTCCTGCAGCTCCTGCATTGCAGGTGGATTCTTTCCTGCTGAGCCACTGGGTAATCTAAGTTCTAGATTTGATATTTTCTGGGCCACTCTGCTTATCTGTATTTCATAAAAGAAATAGTTTACTTCTGAGTTATACTTACATCTATGGGTGGCAGCTCTGTAGTTTATGGGCTTCTATCTTTCCCTGCCTTTGGACACTGGTTTTTATCTTCCTAATTCTATGAAGATACCAAAAGTATAGTTCAGCCTCTTGACCACGTCTCTCCAATTGACAAAACCCTCCAATTTAAAAGAAGGAGGTCATAATACCAAGTTTACTTATCTGGATTCCCATCCCTCTGTTTCTGGGATTGGTAATTTATCAGTATTCTGCTGGCCCTTTGATGCTACCAAGATTTTTGTCTCTTAAAATTTCATCCAGCTTTCTTAGTCATCTTTTGTGAGAAGACTGGCTTACACTACCTTGTCTTCTAACAGAAGCAGATATTTTGCTTCTGCTCTACCAGAGTTAAAGCCATGTCATCTTGAGGCTTTAGCCATGACTCCGAAAGGAATTGGTGAAGTGGGATGAGACAGGCTCTCAAGAGCCTTGCTGATTTTGCAATGAAGACTATGATGATACTTGAATAAGAGCACTGTAATGTATTTTAATTTCCTCAGACAGATTCAGATTAATTTTCAGAATGACAAAATGCAAATGTAGTCTTGTTAGAGCCTGCTGATGAGACTAAATTTTCTCACTGTCTGAGGAATGCCTAAGAAGGAAAAGGTAAAGAAAGCTATTTTTAAGGAACTTATGGGCCTGAATTCCTAAGTGAGAGTCAGTCTACCAATCTGGGCTTGGGCTACTTGACATAGAGGATCCTATTATTGTGGAAAACTGGCTCCTCCTTTAATCTACATACATGTTGGAGTTCAGGTAGGGGTGTGGTGGAAAAGGAGTGTTGTGTTTTGTAGGAGGAAGCTATATTTTAAGGCCTGATTCTTCCCTTGCCTTGGAGGTAAGATGCTTATGAGATAACTGCTAGGACCAGATCAAGGGTCCCTTTTCTTGCTTTGCCTGTCAGAAGTTGAGCACCTTGCTGTGAGGTGTACGTACGTATGAAGAGAACTAACAGCTCATAATGTGTAACTTGAAACAGTCTGAAAGATCTTGAGGAACACAAGAGAGATCTCTAGCTCTAGAAGGACCTTTAGGCAGCCAGAATAGAATGAATTACTTTTATTCTGTGTGAGAGTTATTTCACAGAAATAACCTTGCTCCAAATGTTGAGAGATTAACTGAAAGAGGAACATCGCACATAGCCTCGCAATCCATTGGAGTGAGCTCCTCCTTTAAGCAAAGACTTCTGCTTCCTCTCCTTATTTTCTCCTGAGCAGATTCTACCAGAGATGTCCCCCACAGACCACCCGAGTTGTGATTTGAGTACACATAGGCAATCAGATGAATCTGAGGAGATACCATCCACACAGCCTTACACTGCTTGTCATGGGAGAGTTCTTGTTCTGGAGAGACAAACTCAGAGAAGAGAACCATTTGAAGGAGATTATAAATGTTTGTTAATGTCTCAAAGATGCTTGAGTACAAATGCAAACAATAAGAATTTATGATAGGACACAGAATCTAAAAGAAACATCAAAGCCTCAGAGAGAAACCAGACCAGAGACGCAGATGCTTCTGGTTCCCTGTGTCTGATTTCAGGTTTTTCTTTTTTCCCTTTTTTCTCTCTTTCTCTGTTTCCCTGTGGACTAGCTTTATCTACTTTTCCATGCACATATGGAAAAATACAATTGCTGAAAGTTACAAACATTGTATGTTCCTCCTCCAGCTAGCTGGAAAGAGACTGTTGTCACTCTTCCCCTCTCTTTTCAAATTCCAAATCCCAGAGTCAAAGGCCTTCCCTGACCTAATGAGCTGTGGTCATGGCATAAGGCCATGACCTGGAAATATGATGTTAGGATCCATCCTTTTGATCATATTAACCAATAACAGTTCACAGGAAAGGTGGAAAGAATGTGGAGGAAAGTGCTGAGCAGACATTATAAAAGAACTCCACCAAAGGAAGCTCTTTGATATAATTTAATTTGTTATATTTATGAGCATTCTGAAAAAATTCTTCATTCATACAACCAAAAACTTGTAAGCAATTAATTTAAAAATTGCATCCTTTAAGAAACTATGTCCAATTGATTAATAACTAATATAGACATGGATTATATAATTTTTAAACTTTATGTTTAATATGTGAAAGTTGCTCAGTCATGTCTGACTCTTTAGGACTCCATGGACTATACAGTCCATGGAATTCTCCAGGCCAGAATACTGAGGATGGTAGCCTTTCCCTTCTCCAGAGGATCTTCCCAACCGAGGGATCAAACCCAGGTCTCCCGCATTGCAGGTGGATAATTTGCCAGCTGAGCCACAAGGGAAGCCCAAGAATACTGGAGTAGGTAGCCTATCACTTTTCCAGTGGATCTTTCTGACCCAGGAATTGAACCAAGCTCTCCTGAATTGCAGGCAGATTCTTTACCAACCGAGCTATCAGTGAAGCCGTATGTTTAATATAGAGTTTTTATATTATTTTGAAAAATATAGAGAATTCCAGACATTTTGAAGACTATTGACAGAAAAAATATTTCTACAAACATTAAGATTAGAAATCTCTTCAAGAAAATTAGAAATACCAAGAGAACATTTCATGCAAAGATGGGCACAATAAAGAACAGAAATGGTATGGACCTAACAGAAGCAGAAGATATTAAGAAGAGGTGGCAAGAATACACAGAAGAACTGTACAAAAAAGATCTTCATGACCCAGATAACTATGATGGTGTGATCAGTCACCTAGAGCCAGACATCCTGGAGTGTGAGGTCAAGTGGGCCTTAGGAAGCATTTCTATGAACAAAGCTAGTGAAGGTGATGGAATTCCAGCTGAACTATTTCAAATCCTGAAAGATGATGCTGTGAAAGCGCTGCACTCACTATGCCAGCAAATTTGGAAAACTCAGCAGTGGCCACAAGACTGGAAAAGGTCAGTTTTCACTCCAGTCCCAAAGAAAGGCAGTGCCAAAGAATGTTCAAACCACCGCATAATTGCACTCATCTCACATGCTTAGCAAAGTCATGCTCAACATTCTCTAAGCTAGGCTTCAGCAGTACATGAATTGAGAACTTCCAGATGTTCAAGCTGGATTTAGAAAAGGCAGAGGAACCAGAAATCAAATTGGATCATTGAGAAAGCAAGAGAATTCCAGAAAAACATCTACTTCTGCTTTATTGACTATGCTAAAGCCTCTGATGGTGTGGATCACAATCAGTTCAGTTCAGTTCAGTCGCTCAGTCGTGTCCACCTCTTTGCGACCCCATGAATTGCAGCATGCCAGGCCTCCCTGTCCATCACCAACTCCTGGAGTTCACTCAAACTCACGCCCATCGAGTCAGTGATGCCAGCCAGCCATCTTATCCACTGTTGTCCCCTTCTCCTCCTGCCCCCAATCCCTCCCAGCATCAGAGTCTTCTCCAATGAGTCAACTCTTCCCATGAGGTGGACAAAGTACTGGAGTTTCAGCTTTAGCATCATTCCTTTCAAAGAAATCCCAGGGCTGATCTCCTTTAGGATGGACTGGTTGGATCTCCTTGCAGTCCAAGGGACTCTCAAGAGTCTTCTCCAATACCACAGTTCAAAAACAGCAATTCTTCGGTGCTCAGCTTTCTTCACAGTTCAACTCTCACATCCATACATGACTACTGGAAAAACCATAGCCTTGACTAGATGGACCTTTGTTGGCAAAGTAATGTCTCTGCTTTGGAATATGCTATCTAGGTTGGTGATAACTTTTCTTCCAAGGAGCAAGCGTCTTTTAATTTCATGGCTGCAGTTACCATCTGCAGTGATTTTGGAGCTGAAAATAATAAAGTCTGATACCATTTCCACTATTTCCCCATCTATTTCCCATGAAGTGATGGGACCAGATGCCATGATCTTCGTTTTCTGAATGTTTAGCTTTAAGCCAACTTTTTCACTCTCTCTTTCACTTTCAGCAAGAGGCTTTTTAGTTCCTCTTCACTTTCTGCTATAAAGGTGGTGTCATCTGCATATCTGAGGTTATTGATATTTCTCCTGGCAATCTTGATTCCAGCTTGTGCTTCTTCCAGCCCAGCGTTTCTCATGATGTACTCTGCATACAATAAGCAGGGTGACAATATACAGCCTTGACGTACTCCTTTTCCTATTTGGAACCAGTCTGTTGTTCCATGTCCAGTTCTAACTGGGGCTCCCTGACCTGCATATAGGTTTCTCAAGAGGCAAGTCAGGTGGTCTGGTATTCCCATCTCTTTCAGAATTTTCCACAGTTTATTGTGATCCACACAGTCAAAGGCTTTGGCATAGTCAATAAAGCAGAAATAGATGTTTTTCTGGAACTCTCTTGCTTTTTCATGATCCAGCAGATGTTGGCAATTTGATCTCTGGTTCCTCTGCCTTTTCTAAAACCAGCTTGAATATCTGGAAGTTCACAGTTCACGTATTGCTGAAGCCTGGCTTGGAGAATTTTCAGCAGGCAGGCGCAGGAGGGCCTAGAGGTTCTACTCCACGTTCAAGGTCGGGGGGGCAGCGGTGAGGCGATACCCCTTGTCCAAGGTAAGGAGCAGTGGCTGCACTTTGCTGGAGCAGTCATGAAGAGATACCCACGACCAAGGTAAGAGAAACCCAAGTAAGACGGTAGGTGTTGCAAGAGGGCATAAGAGGGCAGACACAGTGAAACCTTAATCATAGAAAACTAGTCAATCTAATCACACTAGGACCACAGTCTTGTCTAACGCTATGAAACTAAGCCATGTCCGTGGGGCCACCCAAGACAGGCGGGTCATGGTGGAGAAGTCTGACAGAATGTGGATGACAATAAACTGTGGAAAATTCTTAAAGACGTGGGAATGCCAGACCACCTTACCTGCCTCTTGAGAAATATGTATGGAGGTCAGGAAGCAGCAGTTAGACCTGGACATGGAAGAATGCACTGGTTCCAAATTGGGAAAGGAGCATGTCAAGAGCATGTTACCCTGCTTACTTAACTTATATGTGGAGTACACCATGCAAAATGCCTGGCTGGATGAAGCACAAGCTGGAATGAAGAATGCCGGGAGAAATATAAATAACCTCAGATGTGCACATGACACCACCCTTATGGCAGAAAGAGGAACTAAAGTGCCTCCTGATGAAAGTGAAATGGAGAGGAAAAAGCTGGCTTAAAACTCAGCATTCAAAAAAAAAACAAAAACAAAAGCAAACAAAACAAAACAAAACAAAAACTCAGCATTCAAAAAACTAAGATCTTGGCATCTGGTCCCATCACTTCATGGCAAATAGGTGGGGAAACAATGGAAACAGTAACAGGCTTTATTTTTTTGGGCTTCAAAATCATCGCAGATGGAGACTGCAGCCATGAAATTAAAGGATGCTTGCTCCTTGGCAGAAAATCTATGACCAACCTCACCACTCGTTAAAAAGCAGACACATTACTCTCCCAACAAAGGTCCATCTAGTCAATGCTATACGGTTTTTCCAGTAGTCATGTATGGATGTGAGAGTTAGACTATAAAGAAAGCTGAGTGCTGAGGAACTGATGTTTTTGAACTGCTGTGTTGGAAAAGAAACTTGAGAGTCCCTTCAACCGCAAGGAAATCCAACCAGTCAGTCCTAAAGGAAACCAGTCCTGAATATTCATTGGAAGGACTGATGCTGAAGCTGAAACTCTAATACTTTGGCCACCTGATGCAAAGAGCTGACTCATTGGAAAAGACCCTGATGCTGGAAAAGATTGAAGGTGGGAGGAGAAGGGGACAACAGAGGATGAGATGGTTGGATGACATCACCAACTGAGTTTGAGCAAGCTCCACAAGTTTGTGATGGACAGGTAAGACTGGTGTGCTGCAGTCTGTGGGGTGGTAAAGAGTTGGACACAACTGAGTGACTGAACTGAACCAAATGGAATCATTATATGTTTGGTTCCTGTGAGAATGTACAATTCAACTTCCTTACTTTACTGATGAAGAAACTGACAACATGAATTATGAAATTATAAAGTTTTTTAAAAGGTACTTTTAGGCTTTTGTTTTAAATGCTTTAAAAAAATCCCTGAAAATAGTGGTTAAGAAATTAAAAAGACCAAAGACAAGTCATGTAGCTGACAATCTGTTTATAAAGATTTAGAATATTCAAAAATATTATGAAAGAAAAGATTTTGTTAATAGTAGAGTAGAAATGGTTTATTTTCAGTATCACTGTTCTTACTACGGGTATATATCTATTGTCTGTTATACTGATCCTTGCAAATTGCTTGCCCTAATTCTTAGACAAAGACAGTTGATTCATGGGTCTCTTAGAATGAAAATCTTGTTGATGTGTTACAACCACATGAATCATGTGGGCTGTTGTTTAACACTGTATTTATCACGGATGAAAGAATGTTTTCAAGGGAAACTATGAATTTACCTAAAATCACACAGTTCACCTCTGTTCAGAGGAACTTATCTATTCAGTATATTGTTGAATGTGCTGCAGAAATAACCTTCTAAACCATTAGCATTGCAGGAAGAAGCTCTCTAAGGGTTTTTGGAAGTCATCTCTGAAAGTTTGGCTTTCTTTTGGAACCTCATATTTCCATCGTTGTTTAAACTGCTTTTTTGAATCCTCATGATACAAAGTTACATGCCTTCTTGCCTTGGCTGCATTTAAATTTTCAACTTATCATCTTTCTTTTTTCCCTTCAATCCAACCTGCAAACTATGCTCTAGCAAGGGTACTTGATATGCCATGTGTCCCCTTACTCCCTACCTGGAGAACCTTCAGGGGCTCCGTATTACCTCTAAGGTTAAATTTCAGCCACTTCCCCTGAATATCTGTGTTTTACAGTCTGACATATCTAAATGGCCTTGTTTCTTCATACTTTTTAATACTGGTCCTTTACCTCATGAAGGAAATAGGAAGGTGAGGATCAGGGTGTGCTTTGAGCATTTCATGCTAGTCTCCACTATCAAATTGTGTTACATTTATTTTCCTTTTAGAGGCTGACATGACTCTTCACATGAGTAGTGAAATCAGGGGCAGCCAGACCAGTTTTCAGCCAGTCATCCACCTCAGGGAAGCTTATCTTTGGCTGTGCTTACCGTACATTTTTTTTTTTTTCTTTTAATCCCACCTCATTTCATAACCATTGGGTAAATTTTCCCAGAACCTGTTCTTAATGTTTATCCTTGTCCTTACTGTATGGAATCTGGCACTTAACTGCCTTTCTATCTTTGCAGTCTGACCTTGTCTCTGCAGTGACTTGTTGGTACTCATTTATTTGTGTCCCTAGTCGCTATTTCCAGACTTCATCAGGTCCATTTTGATGCCCCTCCCTTAGACTGCTATAAACCACTAGCACTCACATGAGAGACCACAGGCTGTAGCGGTTAAGACCACAGGCTCTATAACCAGACTCTATGGGCTTGAAACCTAGCACTGACATGTGCTGGCTGTGTGCCTGAAATAAGTTACGTAACCACTCAATGCCTCAGTTTTCTTATCTACAAATTGGAGGTGGAATAATACCTTCTCATAGGTTTGTTATAGGTACAAGTATAGTGATTAGTTAATCTCAGATTAGCTAGTCTGCCTCCATTGAATTCACTCACCAACACTATTGCTCTTCATTAAAACTCCTGATCCATTTTTGGTCAGGTCATGAGCTGGATTAGTTTCTCTCAATTAATATTTAGATTTGTTCTCCTTCTCTCCCTTTCAAAGTCAAACTGTTCTTTGATTTCCATCTCTAGCCTCACAATCTTTAATTTCTCTCACCTACATGGATGACCACCTTTTCTGAAATGTCATGGCCCTCACTGTGCTAGCTACCTATTTTGATGGCAAATCTTATACTTACCAGCACTGTCACATAACTAGTTGTTACCTCTGTATCTTAAGCTCTCCAACCAAATTTAAAACTTGTAGGTGCGAAGGAACAAAGGTCATCTTTTTTACTCATTCATAGCTTACAGAACAGTAGATACTGAATAAATGTTTGTCTGACTAAACTGTTTGAATATCTACACTTCTCTTATGGAGTTAAGAAGACTTCTAGAATGGTTTCCAGGGTATTGGCTTTAGAAAACAATGCTTAATAGATGAAAATTGCCTGGTTGCCATATGCTTTGCAAGAATGAGGTATGGCTGGCCTAAAATATCTGAAGATAAGAAGAACCTTCTTGTTATCACTGTCTGTGCCTTTAGGAACAAGTGAGTTTCACAGGCTCTGTAGCAGACCCGGCCCCCACACAGGCAAAGGATTATGATGAAAAACAAAACACCAAGTGAAATATTTCGAGTGCTAGACCCAAAGAGTCTGACCTAGGAGATAGATAACTTCTGATCCACACTCTAACTCATTGAGCAGATCATCTTTCCCTTTAGGGTCTCAGCTTCCTAGTATACAAAATAACAATCTGGATTAGGCCTTATCTTGTTTTTTTCTATATGATATATATATTTTTAAACTAGGCTAATGCTTTACATTTAATCTGTATTTTTGTACTTTTTCTCGTGAGATTGCCTTTGAAGCTTGATGTAAGGATTTTCCTCGCTAAACAAGTTTTTCCCCCATCACAATGAGTGACACACCAATCACTAACTGATTAAGCAAGAAATCTGGGATATCCTGATTTCTCCTCTTGTCCGTCCACTCCATAAGTGACAGATTATCAGTTTTGCTCCAAATATAGATTCCAAATATATCTTCTAGCTCTCAGGCATATACACTTCCTTCTGTCTCCTCTACTATCAGCTTAATACAAGCCTCAACTTTCCATTTAGATTATAAAAATAGCCTTATGTTCTATACATTTTCATTTTTGCTTCTCTCCAATCTATTCTTAGTGCTGCAGCCAGAATTATCTTATAAAAACACAAATTTGATAACACTTTTCTGTGTGTCTGTTGTTGACATTGTTTAGAGTTTCTGCAGCATGGTGATAATGAGAAACAGTCTCTGCCACTTCTGTCTTGATCAGACTTTAGGATAGCGTGACTGGGGTGAACCAAGGCCTGTGGCCCTTCTAACCATGGTTTTGAGGCATTTCAACCATAAATGGGGCTTCCCAGGTGGCGCTAATATTAAAGAACCTGCCTGCCAATTCAGGAGACATAAGAGACACTTGGACTGCATGGAGATCAAACTGTTTGATCATAAAGGAAATCAGTCCTTATTATTCATTGGAAGAACTGATGCTGGAGCTGAAGCTCCAACACTTTGGCCACTGATGCAGAGGACTGACTCATTGGAAAAGACCTTGATGCTGGGAAAGATTGAAGGCAGGAGAAGGGGATGACAGACGATGAGATGGTTGGATGACATGACCAACTCGATGGACATGAGTTTGAGCAAGCTCCGGGAGTTGGTGATGGACAGGGAAGCCTGATGTGCTGCAGTCCACGGGGTCACAAAGTGTCGGACATGACTGAGTGGCTGAACTGAAGAGACATTGGTTTGATCCTTGGGTTGGGAAGATCCCCTGGAGCAGGGCAAGGCAATCCGCTCTAGTCTTCTTGCCTGGAGAATCCCATGGACACAGGAGCCTGGCGGACTGTAGTCCATAGGGTAGCAAAGATCTGGACATGACTGAGTGCCTGAGCACACATGCACAACCATAAATGGTGATTAAGGGTTGAATTGTGTCCCCCAAAAGGTGGATTGAAGTCCTAACCCTAGGGTCAGGGAATTTAATCTTATTTAGAAATAGGATCTTTGCAGATGTAATTAAAATAGAACGAGGTTATATTGGATTATGGTGAGCCCCAATCCAGTTTGACTGCTGTCCTGATAAGATGAAGAGAGACACAGATACATAGAGATAAGATCATGTAATGATAGAGGCAGAAATTGAAATGATGCATCTGTCAGTCAAAGAATACCAAGGACTGCCAGCAACACCAGAAGCTAAGAGAAAAGTATGGGATAGATTTTCTCTTAAAGCCTTCAGAGAGAGAGGATGGCCTTTCCAACACTTAGATTCCAGACTTCCAGCCTGTAGAAGTGTGGAGGAATACAGTTTTCTTGTTTTAAGCCATCCAGTTTGTGGTTATTTGTTACAGCAGCCCTGGGAAACTAATCGCTACATGGCAAATGGGGAAGAAGTGAAAACAGTGGCAGATTTTATCTTCCTGTGGTCCATAATCACTGTGGATGGTGACTGCAGCTATGAAATTAAAAGACACTTGCTCCTTGGAAGAAAAGCTATGAAAAACCTACACAGCATATTAAAAAGCAGAGACATCACTTTGGCAACAAAGTTCCATATAGTCAAGGCTATGATTTTTCCAGTAGTCATGTACAGATGTGAGAGTTGGACCGTAAAGAAGGCTGAGTGCCAAAGAATTGTTGTTTTTGAACTGTGGTGCTGGATAAGACTCTGGAAGTTTCCTTAGACAGCAAGGAGCTCAAACCAGTCAATCATAAATGATATCAACCCTGAATATTCATTGGAAGGACTGATGCTTGAAGCTGAAGCTCCATACTTTGGCCACCTGATGCAAACAGCTGACTCATTGGAAAAGGCCCTGATGCTGGTAAAGATTGAAGGTGGAGGAGAAGGGGATGACACTGGATGAGATGGTTGGATGACATCATTGACTCAGTGGACGTGAGTTTGGGACTCATGTCTCAAACAGCAGACTCTGGAGGTGGTGCAGGGCAGAGAAGCCTGGCATGCTATAGTCCATGGGGTGTCAAAGAGTTGGACATGGCTTAGCAACTGAACAACAACAAGAAGAAGGGAACTAATACAGTGTGTCTTCTGCCGGGGGAACTTGATCACACTGATAGCAGTGGTCTTGGTCTAGTAGTAATGTAGTGTACTGTTCGTCATTCAGTTGTGTCTGACCTTTTGTGACCCCACAGACTGTAGTCTTCTGTCTAGGCTCCTCTGTCCATGGGATTCTGCAACAAGAATACTGGAGTGGGTTGCCATTCCCTTGCCCAGTGGATCTTCCTGATCCAGGGAGCAAACCCACTTCTCCTTCATTGAACGCAGATTCTTTACCATCTGCGCTACAGGTCTTGGTCTATCTTAGCTCAAATCTGGAAGGCAAGAAAGGATTGAAATATATCAAAGATTTTGGCCTGCTTACTTAGGAGCCCTTCTATAGAACAAATAAACTCCTGAAGATTAACTGCTGCTAAATTCTGTGCTTTGGACAGAGTTGCACTTGCCTCTCGCCATAGCAGTCTGTGCACTAAGAAAGGTCCGAGCTGAGGAGAAGACTTTTAAGCATGAGAGATCTAGCTAACATGGAGAGAATTAGAGCTGGAGGAGATCAACTGGATCTCTGAACTGCTGCTTATTGCTTGAATGTTGAGAGGAGGGTGAAAGCATTGTATTTGGGGGATGTATTATGGATCTTCATTTGCATCTTGAATTGTAGCAGGACACTCTGGTTATGGTACAACTTTGTTAACATAAAACACAGGAAATCTGGAAACAAGTCTGCAATTATCAGATTAGATAGAATAGCAAATATTCAAATGAAAGAATCAGAGAATACTTCACAAGCAAAAAGTGATAGCTACATTGAATTACTTGCTGTTTAGAAAACCAACCAACTAACCACTGGTGATGTTTGCCCCAGAGTACGATGCCATGTGCTCAGTTGTGTCGGACTCTTTGTGACTCCATGGACTGTAGCCCACCAGGCTCCTCTATCATTGGATTTTTCAGGCAAGAATACTGGAGTGGGTTGCCATTTCCTCCTCTAGGGGATCTTCCTGACCTAGGGATCGAACCCTCCTCTCCTGCATCTCCTGCATTGCAGGCTGATTCTTTACCTGCTGAACCACTAGATTTCAGCTTTTTCTGTTCAGATTTATATGGTTCTATTTATCATATTATAAAAGGGATCAGGATCAGCAAATCTCAATACTCCATATCTTCTTTTTCCATATGATGAAGATTTCTTTTAAAATTTAAATAAATATATATGTATTTTAAATGTGCATACATACACAAACATATACACACATACTTTTGACCCTTGAACATCATAGGTTTGAACTGCACTGTCCACTTATACATGGATTTTTTTTTTTTTTTTAGCTAAATACTACAGTACTATTCAGTCTGGGGTTGGTTGAATCTGTAAATGTGGAACCATGAATACAGAGTAACTGGGTGTATAGATAAATTATACCCAGATTTTCAATTACAGGTTAGGTTTTCAACTATTTTCAACTGTTAGGTTGGCACCCCTAATTCCTTGTGTTGTTCAGGGTTACACTGTATATAGTACTCTCCCTATTGCATATAATGTCCTTTTAGGGTTCAATTCTATATAATTTAAAATATAAGTATAATGTTCCAATATACAAAGCATATTCAAATATCAGTTGCTGTGCTATTTTTTCCCCCATTTTAATCACCCTGGGATGAAGAAAACTGTATATAGAGTTAAACATCTTACTTAATTTCTACTCTATTAAAAAGGAAATCCATTTTGTTATGAAACAACCTAGTTGTGAATTCTCTAATCTTCTCTGTTGCTAGATTTTAGAAGGACAAGAAAGAAATAAAATGAAGCATGAAATAGAAGGGAAAGTAGAATTTACACCACAATAGTGTGCTCATATTTTATCAGAACTTGCCTATACTTCTGCTGATACATTTTCCCCACCACTTGACATTTTAAAAGCTTATTTTAAATTTATCTCTCCTGTATTAACAGGTGAGAAGTGGCCAGTTCAATGTATAGAAATTACCGTGGTTACTTTCATCTAGTATTTTCTCTTAAAGGTAATTGGATTTCTGAGGCCCTGGATATATAGTGATTAGAAATCATTCTATCAGTTCTATATGGAGCCATTGCAGTTTATCTGTTCAATGTATTTTTGTGTGTGGGTCTGACTGTTGGTGTATTCCTATCTGAAAACAAATTCAGGTTTTAGGTTAACTGAATTTATGCCTCAGAATTCCTTTTAACATACAAATGGAAGTCCTTTAAAAAATTCATTTATAATTACTCCATATCCTCAAAAAGAACAGAAAACACTTAATATTTCGTTGTGATTGGTAGCACACACATTCTTGGCTTTTGATTCTTCAAAGTCTTGATATTTTATAAACATTACTTCTCCCCCCGCCCCCCCCCCCCCACCTCCCCGTGCAAAGAACTGACTGATACCATTGTATTGTTTCTTGCCTTTTGGTCTTTGGGTTTCCTCAGCTGTGCTCATTTGTTATTGAATGTTTAAGGACTGCTTTTTCTCCTCCCCAAATACTTAATTTCTACTCTATTAAAAAGGAAATCCATTTTGTTATGAAACAACCTAGTTGTGAATTCTCTAATCTTCTCTGTTGAGATTTTCCCCCTAAGTTTTTGCTTTAGTCTACATACTACTGGATTTAGTATCAATCCATATTGCTGAGCGATAGAGGGCTGGCATCCAAGTTAGCCAAGGTTTTAAAACGTTGACCATGCTAACCTGAATTCTTTGCAGATGCTTATTTGCATCCTTTCAACAAGAGTGGCTATTTCTCATCAAAAACCCCAAATCTGGAAATATCAGGACAAAATTATGTGTTTTTTTTTCTAGATGAGATCTTGATCTTAGCATTTTTCTCTTCCTGGTTTTCAGCCTGACCTTTTGAAGTTAGAGGAGAGTGAGAGAATAATGGAATGTGGGAAGGGACATGACAGAAGACAATCCGTAGAGTGAATGTAGAGAAAGATGGCCTTAAGCCGGCGAAGCCCTAAAAAGCTTGAATGACTTTGGTATGTGACTTTCTGGGTATTTCTTTGTCATCTATCAAATGAGGGTGTTGGGTCAGATGATTTCTAAGGAGTTTTCTTGCTCTCTGATGTATGCTCTTTTCATAACGCATGACAACAGTTAGTCTCCAGAGAATAAAGAAGGTAAAAAAACTCCTGAAATTTACTGTTTATTTATTTCTAGTTCAGTTCAGTTCAGTCGCTCAGTTGTGTCTGACTCTTTGCGACCTCATGAATTGCAGCACGTAAGGGACTAGATTTGATAGATAGAGTGCCTGATGAACTATGAATGGAGGTTCATGACATTGTACAGGAGATAGGGATCAAGACCGTCCCCATGGAAAAAAAAATGCAAAAAAGCAAAATGGCTGTCTGGGGAGGCCTTACAAATAGCTGTGAAAAGAAGAGAAGGGAAAAGCAAAGGAGGAAAAAAAAAGATATAAGCATCTGAATGTAGAGTTCCAAAGAATAGCAAGAAGAGATAAGAAAGCCTTCCTCAGTGATCAATGCAAAGAAATAGAGGAAAACAACAGAATGGGAAAGACTAGAGATCTCTTCAAGAAAATTAGAGATACCAAGGGAACATTTCATGCAAAGATGGGCTCGATAAAGGACAGAAATGGTATGGACCTAACAGAAGCAGAAGATATTAAGAAGAGGTGGCAAAAATACACAGAACTATACAAAAAAGATCTTCATGACCCAGATAATCACGATGGTGTGATCACTCACCTAGAGCCAGACATCCTGGAATGTGAAGTCAAGTGGGCCTTAGAAAGCATCACTATGAACAAAGCTAGTGGAGGTGATGGAATTCCAGTTGAGCTATTTCAAATCCTGAAAGATGATGCTGTGAAAGTGCTGCACTCAATGTGTCAGCAAATTTGGAAAACTCAGTAGTGGCCACAGGACTGGAAAATGTCAGTTTTCATTCCAATCCCAAAGAAAGATAATGCCAAAGAATGCTCAATCTACCGCACAATTGCACTCATCTCACACGCTAGTAAAATAATGCTCAAAATTCTCCAAGCCAGGCTTCAGCAATACAAGAGCCATGAATTTCCTGATGTTCAAGCTGATTTTAGAAAAGGGAGAGGAACCAGAGAGCTGGATCATGGAAAAAACAAGAAAGTTTCAGAAAAACATCTATTTCTGCTTTATTGACTATACCAAAGCCTTTGACGGTGTGGATCACAATAAACTGTGGAAAATTCTGAAAGAGATGGGAATACCAGACCACCTGACCTGCCTCTTGAGAAACCTATATGCAGGTCAGGAAGCAACGGTTAGAATTGGACATGGAACAACAGACTGGTTCCAAATAGGAAAAGGAGTACGTCAAGGCTGTATATTGTCACCCTGCTTATTTAACTTATATATGCAGAGTACATCATGAGAGATGTGGGGCTGGAAGAAACACAAGCTGGAATCAAGATTGCTGGGAGAAATATCAATAACCTCAGATATGCAGATGACACCACCCTTATGGCAGAAAGTGAAGAGCTAAAAAGCCTCTTGATGAAAGTGAAAGGGGAGAGGAAAAAGCTGGCTTAAAACTCAGCATTCAGAAAACAAAGATCATGGCATTCAGTCCCATCACTTCATGGCAAATAGATGGGGAAACAATGGAAACAGTGACAGATTTTACTTTCTTGGGCTCCAAACTCACTGCAGATGGAGACGACAGCCATGTAATTAAAGGATGTTTGCTCCTTGGAAGAAAACCTATGACCAACCTAGACAGCTCATTAAAAAGCAGAGACATTACTTTGCCAACAAAGGTCCATCTAGTCAAGGCTATGGTTTTTCCAGTGGTCATGTATGGATGTGAGATTTGGACTGCAAAGAAAGCTGAGCACTGAAGAATTGACACTTTTGAACTGTGGTGTTGGAGAAGACTCTTGAACGTCCCTTGGACTTCAAGGAGATCCAACTAGTCAATCCTGAAGGAAATCAGTCCTGAATATTCATTGGAAGGACTGATACTGAAGCTGAATCTCCAATACTGATCATTTGATGTGAAGAACTGACTCATTGGAAAAGATCCTGATGCTGGGAAAGATTGAAGACGGGAGGAGAAGTGATGAGGATGAGATGGTTGGATGGCATCACCGACTTGATGGACATGAGTTTTAGTAAACTCTGGGAGTTGGTGATGGACAGGGAAGCCTGACATGCTGCAGTCCATGGGGTCAAAAAGAGTCAGACATACCTGAGTGACTGAAGTGATCTGAACTGAATTCAAAAACCGTTGTTGAGTATTAACTATCTGCAGGATATTGTGGGGAATAGGGATAGGGCAATGAAGAAACTAGATACATTCTTATGGGGGGGTAACAATCTATGTAAATAAAAAATAAACTAATAAATATCATTATTTAGATCAATATATAATAATAAATACTGTAAGTAACATGATCCAGAGTCACTGAGGTGCAGGTAGGGGAAGCTCTGATAATGAGGTGGAACCCTCCCCTGAAGAACTGACTTTGGAGATGAAACCAGATATAAGAAGGGCTCAGTCACAGGAACATGGAGGGGGAGCATTCCAGACAGAGGAAAGAACAAGAGCAAAGATCCCGAGGTGTGGAGAGTTTGGGATGTCTGAGAACAAACCACAAGGCTAGAATGACCAGAGAAGAGGGGTAGGGAGCTGGCATAAGGCCTTGTAGGTCAGGGCAAGGAATTTGTATTTTAAGTGTGATAGAAAGCCGTGGAAGGATTTTAAGCAGAGGAATGGCATGGTCTGATTTACATTTTGAAAAGAAAAGAGCTCTGTGAAGAGTGGATTATGGATTACAGAGAAGCAAAAGTAGAAGCAAGGAGACTGCTCCTTTAGTCAAATGGAAGATGATAGGGCTTTGAATTTGAAAAGAAGCAGGAGATTTCCAGGAAAGAAATTTAGAGCTGCTATTTAGATTAATGGAATTAATCAGAACAAAGAGGAAAGAAAATAGACCCTAATCACAAAATTATTGCCCTATGGATAGATAACTAATGAGCAGAAAAACAGAATCACAAGAACTTATGGAAGTTACTTGAGTGCCCCTTAGCAGAAGGACTATTAAGTTAAGAAAGTCAGATTTCTTTTTAGTAAAACTGAATCTATCATCACCCATGAAACTGGTCACTATTGGTTAGAGAGAAGTATGAAGAGCAGGAAAAAAAATCACACATTGTAGTTGGAAAGATAACTGATTTGAAATTTAAAAGCCACAGAAAAAGGCAGTTTTGACTGTGTCCCACATGTATGACTATCAACTAAGACTACAGGAATAACACAAGGGAAAGAGTGGAAAGATCTGTAGATCAGAAGCTCAGGAAATCTGACCACTGTGGACAATTCTGATAAGAGATGGGAATACCAGACCACCTAACCTGCCTCTTGAGGAACCTATATGCAGGTCAGGAAGCCCCAGTTAGAACTGGACATGAAACAACAGACTGGTTCCAAATAGGAAAAGGAGTATGTCAAGGCTGTATATTGTCACCCTGCTTATTTAACTTATATGCAGAGTACATCATGAGAAACGCTGGGCTGGAAGAAGCACAAGCTGGAATCAAGATTGCTGGGTGAAATATCAATAACCTCAGATATGCAGACGACACCACCCTTATGGCAGAAAGTGAAGAGGAACTAAAAGCCTCTTGCTGAAAGTGAAAGAGGTGAGTGAAAAAGTTGGCTTAAAGCTCAACATTCGGATAACGAAGATCATGGCATCCGGTCCCATCACTTCATGGGAAATAGATAGGGAAACAGTGGAAACAGTGTCAGACTTTATTTTTGGGGGCTCCAAAATCACTGCAGATGGTCACTGCAGCCATGAAATTAAAAGAGTCTTTGGAAGGAAAGTCATGACCAACCTAGACAGCATATTAAAAAGCAGAGACATTACTTTGCCAACAAAGGCCCGTCTAGTCAAGGCTATGGTTTTTCCAGTAGTCATGTATGGATGTGAGAGTTGGACTGTGAAGAAAGCTGAGTGCCGAAGAATTGATGCTTTTGAACTGTGGTGTTGGAGAAGACTCTTGAGAGTCCCTTGGACTGCAAGGAGATCCAACCAGTCCATTCTAAAGGAGATCAGTCCTGGGTGATCTTTGGAAGGAATGATGCCAGAGCTGAAACTCCAGTACTTTGTCCACCTCATGGGAAGAGCTGACTCATTGGAAAAGACCCTGATGCTGGGAGGGATTGGGGGCAGGAGGAGAAGGGGACGACAGAGGATGAGATGGCTGGATGGCATCACCGACTCGATGGACGTGAGTCTGAGTGAACTCTGGGAGTTGGTGATGGACAGGGAGGCCTGGCATGCTGCAATTCATGGGGTTGCAAAGAGTCAGACATGACTGAGTGACTGAACTGAATCCACTGGATAACTTTGCACAAGTCACATCTGTATGAAACTTTTCATGGTGGCATGACAGCTTGGACCAAGTTCTCCCTATGGAATTTCTGTTTAATTCATTAGTATATTTCTGGCTGTGCTGAGTCTTTGTTGCTGCTCATTGGCTTTTCTCCAGTTGTGGAGAGAGGGGGCCGTTCTCTAGCTGCAGTGCACTGGCTTCTCATTGCAGTGACTTCTCCTGTTGCATGCAGCGCATGGGTTCCAGGCGCACGGGCTTCAGCAGTTGTGGCACATGGGCTAATTAGTCGTGGCTCATAGACTGTAGATCTCTGGCTCAGTAGCTGTGGTGCATGGGCTTAGTTGCCACATGACATGTGGGATCTTCCCAGAGCAGGGATCTAACCCATGTCCCCTGCATTGGCAAGAGGATTCTTAACCACTGGACACCAGGGGAGCCCCATCCCTAATGACTTTCTTAAAACTTCCTCATATATAAATCTCAAATCAACACTCTTGCTTTCCAAATGTAAACTCTCTAAAGCAGTTCTCCATTAGGGCAATTTTGTTCCCCAGGTGACATTTGATAATGTCTGGAGACCCATTTGGTTGTCACAATTGGAGGTTGAGGGTGGATTACTACCAACCTCTTAAGTAGAGGCCAGGGATGCTGCTAAATATCATACAGTGCACAGGACAGTCCCTACACACACAAACAGCAATGAACTAAACTGTTCAAAATGTCAACAGTGTTGAGGTTGAGAAACCGTGGTCTAAATGAAATGATAGAAATGTTAACAGGTTGCTTCTGGATAGGATTATGGGATATTTTTTTCCTTGTTATTGAAAAAAGAAAGTTCTATCTTTTCCAAATATTTAATATGGAACGCTTACTTTATAAGCCTTAAACAAATGGACAAATGCATACAAAAACTTAAAGACTGAGAAGCAAACAATACTGCCACCACTCCCGGGTTGTGAGCCTTCCTGATAGCAGATATCAGAGGGGACATGCTTCAGGGCTTCTCCAAAGTGAGTCAGGGCTGGCAGCAGAAGGGGCCTGGGCTCTTTGATCTGAGAGGCCCCTGAAGACCTTACCTAGCAAACATTCAAGATTTCCAGTGATCATTTGCCTATGGCTTTGCTCTGCTCACTCAGGTTGTCCGGTGTTTTGGTTCTAGAGAGGGTGACGAGGAAGAACAAGCTGTTTTTCTTTAATTTGCACTGTCATTGTGCAGTATCTAGAGCTCTGGCTGGTGTTCCTTCTCTGCAGCCGGGCCAGGGTGAAGTGTGTCATACCAGAAGAGATTCTAGCAGCTCATTATTTTATTATTATATGTAATAGTAAACATTAAATAGCATTTCAGGTTATATTCAGAGAGAGTAGATACGCTTCCCTAGGACAGTAAGGGTAGCCAGGGATAAAATAAAAAATACTTCTTCAGTGAAGAGAACTGTGAAAACTGAAGACACAGGAAACATTTCTTACTTGCCTAAATATTTAGTAAATGTCTCATTCTCTTTCTCAGCAAAATTCCCAGTCACTCTCATTACTTGACCTCAGCCCAACCAAATGAGAATTAAATCTCTGTTTCCTGTAGAATACTAAAATCTTCGTGTCTCAGTCAGTTAAACTGAACCTAAAACTGTGAGTTTGTTAAATAATTCAGGTTACATTGTTTTTGAGATTCCAGGGTCACAGGGAAATTCTGACCTGAATAATCTGGATGAACTGTCACAACTGTGCACTGCTTTGTTTGTTCAAATTTGGCAAATGCCGACCAGCACTCACCCAACAGGTAGACCCAGAGTTCGGCTCACACAGCAAAACAGAATTTCAGGCTCATTGATTTCTAATCTGTTACCACTTGCCCTTTTCTATTGGAAGAGGGCAGTTTGCTTTGTTGATCTCTGCGTCATCTTTTCAAAAATTGGGATGATAATGGTTATCTGGCTTACATGCTTGTCATGAGGAGTTATTTTAAGGCACTTCACAAATATAAAACTGTCCAATAAAATTGCAAAGTCATCTATGTGCCATACCACCTGTCTCCTTTGGGGAATCCATCAAAATCCACATCCCTCTCAGGATGATTTTTCTACTCCCAATCTGCTCTCTCTTTTGTTGAAAGGTATTTGGATCTCCTTTTAAAATGTTTATTGCATGTGCATTATGTGTTTGTCATACAGAAGAGTTCTGTTAAAATATTAATATTTTAAAAACTGTGTTTATGAGTTAAACCTTTTATCCCCAAAGTTGTATAATTTCCCTCTTTAACAATTCTCTTGCATTTCTTCTTTGCATTAGAAATGCAAATAAAAGTATACTTTTCTCTCTAAATGGAAAAGTCTACTCGGCAATCCTAAGAATTCTTATTTGAAAAACTGAAGGACTAAGGATGTCACATAACTTTTCATTTGGATATCTTACTGAATTTAAATGAATGCATTTTGATGTAAGAATGAGGTGAGTCTCTTTTTCTTCTACAGCTCAGTAAAGTGGATTTCATTTAGGTTTGAGACACTAGAGTGAAAACATTTCCTTTAGAGGAAAATATTTCTTTTATAAAGAGCAAGCTGGAGTAGACAATAGAATGAGAGATACAATTTTATACAAGCAGCTTCAATTTTTATACCAGAAACTTTACCTGGCCCACTTTTCCCACACTCTTAAGGCATCAACTCACATACCACCTTTTTTCCCAATGCCCTCTGTAAGGACCAGGTTCCACTTTGAATTCCTACAGCACTCAGTGTTTCTCATTAAGAACCATGGTGGTGGGCAATGCTGCTCAGGAGCAGAGAATTCAAAAAGTGAGGAACAGGACCTAGAAAAGAAACAAACTGTGAAACAGGCAAAGAAGAACTTGCAAAGCAGAATCAAACCCAGTAAAATATGGTATCATAGTGACCACAAAAAAAGAATAGTTAAACTTTGGATAATAGAGATGAAGAAAAATCCATTCATAATTCTGCTATATTAAAAAACCACACACATATAAAAAATAAAAGAATGGCTAAAGAAGGAGGATAAACATCAGTCAACCATGTTGAATGCTGTGAGGGTTAAGAGGTATACAAGTGAAATTAGCAACAAGGATACAATACCGAGACTTCAGTGTACTTAAGTGGCATTAACTATGTTGGAACATACTGATTTCAGGTTTAATTTAGGGAAGAATCCCACTGTTTGAAAGCCATAATTTGACTGAGGGATATCAATTCATTCTTAAATAAGTATGTGAGGAACCACTGGCCCTTATATGTCCTTGGTTGAAGGAAAAATAAATAATAGTTATATCTGATAACCATGGCCCATCTTCCCATACTTGTTTGTAGTTTTCTACAGCTCAAAACATTGTTGAAAATGCTAATTATTGCAATAGTCTCAGGAGGCAGGTATTAATATCTGCCATATACACCTGTAAAATTCAGATGATTGGCTGAAAACAATTATGTCCTAAGTCGTAAGGTACTACTTATTATTTCCTGAGAGGCAAATTGCACTGGTATCTATCTGATCACAAAAGCATTGCATGAATGTGCCACAGAATTGCACATGCATATATAAACATTTTGGCCATTGATCTTTAACTTTGGTGAGATAAAACTAGGGCTCTCCTGTATACTTATATATCCTGAGTTAGCCTCATGTGCCTGACCTTACATTAATGTAGTTTCAATTTGTGAGTATCTTTCACAGAGTTGAAATAGCTCAACTGGAATTCCATCACCTCCACTAGCTTTGTTTGTAGTGATGCTTTCTAAGGCCCACTTGACTTCACATTCCAGGATGTCTGGCTCTAGGTGAGCGATCATACCATCGTGACTATCTTGGTCATGAAGATCTTTTTTGCACAGTTCTGTGTATTCTTGCCACCTCTTCTTAATATCTTCTGCTTCTGTTAGGTCCTGTACCATTTCTGTCCTTTATCGAGCCCACCTTTGCATGAAAAGTTCCCATGGTATCTCTAATTTTCTTGAAGAGATCTCTAGTCTTTCCCATTCTGTGAAAGTGCTGCACTCAATATGTCAGCAAATTTGGAAAACTCAGCAGTGGCCACAGAACTGGAAAAGGTCAGTTTTCATTCCAATCCCAAAGAAAGGTAATGCCAAAGAATGCTCAAACTACCGCACAATTGCACTCATCTCACACACTAGTAAAGTAATGCTCAAAATTCTCCAAGCCAGGCTTCAGCAATACGTGAACCATGAACTTCCAGATATTCAAGCTGGTTTTAGAAAAGGCAGAGGAACCAGAGATCAAATTGCCAACATCTGCTGGATCATGGAAAAAGCAAGAGAGTTCCAGAAAAACATCTATTTCTGCTTTATTGACTATGCCAAAGCCTTTGACTGTGTGGATCACCATAAACTGTGGAAAATTCTGAAAGAGATGGGAATACCAGACCACCTGATCTGCCTCTTGAGAAACCTGTATGCAGGTTAGGAAGCAACAGTTAGAACTGGACATGGAACAATGGACTGGTTCCAAATAGGAAAAGGAGTACATCAAGGCTGTATATTGTCACCCTGCTTATTTAACTTATATGCAGAGTACATCTTGAGAAACGCTGGGCTGGAAGAAACACAAGCTGGAATCAAGATTGCTGGGAGAAATATCAATAATCTCAGATATGCAGATGACACCACCCTTATGGCAAAAAGTGAAGAGGAACCAAAAAGCCTCTTGCTGAAAGTGAAAGAGGAGAGTGAAAAAGTTGGCTTAAAGCTCAACATTCAGAAAACGAAGATCATGGCATCTGGTCCCATCACTTTATGGGAAATAGATGGGGAAACAGTGGAAACAGTGTCAGACTTTATTATTTTGGGCTCCAAAATCACTGCAGATGGTGACTGCAGCCATGAGATTAAAAGACACTTACTCCTTGGAAGGAAAGTTTTGACCAGCCTAGATAGCATATTCAAAAGCAGAGATATTACTTTGCCAACAAAGGTCCATCTAGTCAAGGCTATGGTTTTTCCAGTGGTCACGTATGGATGTGAGAGTTGGACTGTGAAGAAAGCTGAGTGCCGAATAATTGATGCTTTTAACTGTGGTGTTGGAGAAGACTCTTGAGAGTCCCTTGGACTGCAAGGAGATCCAACCAGTCCATTCTAAAGGCGATCAGTCCTGGGTGTTCTTTGGAAGGAATGATGCTAAAGCTGAGCACTTTGTCCACCTCATGCAAAGAGTTGACTCATTGGAAAAGACTCTGATGCTGGGAGGGATTGGGGGCAGGAGGAGAAGGGGACGACAGAGGATGAGATGGCTGAATAGCATCACTGACTCGATGGACGTGAGTTTGAGTGATGTCCGGGAATTGGTGATGGACAGGGAGACCTGGCGTGCTGTGATTCATGGGCTCACAATGAGTCGGACATGACTGAGCGACTGAACTGAACTGAACTGAACTTGACAGAGTTGTCATTTTCTTCCTCTGGGTGTTTATCTCCTGTCTGCTTCCACTGGTGATGTTTTACAAGTTTCACCATGTCTCCTCAATTAAACTTCACTTTACCAACCCTGCAAACTTGATAATTATTGTTGTACTCTTTTGATTTCATTGGGCCCTGTGGGGACACTGATTAGGCAGAGATACTTGGATTCGATTTTCCCAGAAAATGAGTATTTCCAATCAGATACATGACAATGACAACAGCAGGGCTCTGTTTTTGGACTTTTGAAGAGAGAGGAAAAATTAACAGCTGTGTCCAGGTTTCTGCTTTTTTCTCTGAACCATATAGTGGGTATTTGTGGAAGTAGAGGAATCAGAACTGAGGAAGTTAAACTATCAGTTTTAAGAGATCACAGAAGTGAAAAGTAAAGGTGATAAAATGAAGATAGTGTGTTAGTCTCACTGCGTGCTCAGTCACTTCAGTCACGTCCAACTGTTTGTGACCCTGTGGACTGTGGCCCGCCAGGCTCCTCTGTCCATGGGATTTTCCCAGCAAGAATACTGGAGTGGGTTGCCATTCCTGCCTCCATGGATCTTCCTGACCCAGGGATTGAACCCACATCTCCTGCATTGCAGGCAGATTTTTACCTCTGAGCCACCAGGAAAGCCCAGTTTCACTATGGGCCATTGTAACAAACAGAACAACTCTGTCAACAAATAACAGCAGGTAACATTTAGTAAGGGCTTACTCCAAAGCCCACATTGTTTTCCTCTGTTTTATTTTCACAATCTTGTGAAGCAGTTCCCATCCCTTTCTAGAGTAGAGCCATCCGAGGATCGGCAAGGTTACAGTGACTTGCCAAAGGTCAACAGAGGAAGTGAGTTTACGGTTGGGGTTTAAATCCAGGCTGTCAATTTTAAACCGCTGCTCCACAATTCTGCCTCTACTTCATTCCCTTTTAAGAAATACTTTCAAAAACTGGAAGGTTTGGTCACAAACAAGTCAGTGATAATTACAACATGATCTTTATTACTGCCGAACAATTTCTCACAGTGCTGTAGAACACTCATAGTTACTATTCTATCCACTTGGTTATCCTTGAACATTGATTCATTGTTTAAATTGAACTGTCTTCTGCCCTGACTAAATCCTGTTATATACTTCATGGCAAAGGTCTTGCAGTTTCTAATAAAAAAGCACTTTTTTTTTGTTCACTGGTTTCACATTACATTATTCTTTTAAAAGTCTTGTATGTATAAAATTTACTCCATCGTGTGCTGTATTATGTGATCCACTCAACTTTTTGTAGAAGAAACAGTGCTTTTATATAATTGACATATTTAATATAATTTACATTTTATATATATTATGACATACATTTGTACCATACTATATTGTTTGAGAATCAGTCGATTTTTCTGATAACTTGAAGTTTGAGATTATACATGAAAATCATTCACATTTATTATTACTAGGGGAGAGAGTTTAATTCACAAACACTTGAATACTTATTGTGTCTAATATTGTATTAGGAACTGGGGACACAAGGAAGTTACAGCCTAATCTATCAAAGATTTTCCTAGTAAAAAATATAATCGTAGTGGGATAATTGTTATAATATTGGTGACAGTTTGTTAACTGTGATATGGAAATAAAAGGTTCAACTAAATTTTGAGGGGTTATTAAAGAAAAAGAAATTGAGATATGGCACTTGAACTGTCTTTCAGATCAAGGAGAAAGTTGCCAGGTAGACAATGAGGGTTCAAACGTAGGACTTATAAGGAGTTGTTGTTGTTTAATTGCTAAGTTATGTCCGAGTCTTTTGTAACCCCACAGATTTTGGCCTGCCAGACTCCTTCTGTCTATGGGATTTCCCTGGCAAGAATAATGGAGGGGGTTGCCATTTCCTTCTCCAGGGGATCTTCCTGACCCAGGGATTGAATCTGCATCTCCTGCATTAGCAGGCGGATTCTTCACCATTGAGCCATCAAGGAAGCCTCTTACAAGGAAAGAACACAGCACAAACAGAGGCATAGAGGTGTAACAGAATTTGGAGGTGGGTATAGTCAAAGCTACTCCAGTACTTTGGCCACCTCATGCGAAGAGTTGACTCATTGGAAAAGACTCTGATGCTGGGAGGGATTGGGGGCAGGAGGAGAAGGGGACGACAGAGGATGAGATGGCTGGATGGCATCACCGACTCGGTGGAGATGAGTGTGTATGAACTCCGGGAGATGGTGATGGACAGGGAGGCCTGGTGTGCTGCGACTCATGGGGTCGCAAAGAGTCGGACACGACTGAGCGACTGAACTGAACTGAATGGTCAAAGCTTCCACTGCACGGTTACAGTGGTGGGTTGCAGTTGGGTGGGGAGTGGGATTGGAAAGTGTATTGAGATTGGATTGAGAAATTCTTCTAGACCAGATGAAAAATTTGGCCTTATGTTGGCAACAGGGAGCCATATAAAGTTTTAAGTCATCATTCAGTTCAGTTCAGTTCAGTCGCTCAGTCGTGTCTGACTCTTATCGTTAGCTTTATGTTTTATAATAGTAATTTGGTTTTTCATAAGAAACTTAGATTAAAAGTTGATAGAAGCAGTTTATGAAGGACCAATTCATCAAACTTGAGTGCCAGCAGTTCAAGAGACAGTAAAAGTCAGAATTAACACGGTGGCCATGGATTCGAAGGCATTTCAGGGTCTGAAAAAATTGGACTTAAGCTAGCAGTGGGAGTGGGAGGAAGATAGAAAATGAAGGAAAAGGAGTTAATGTCTTTGGTGATTGATAATGCTTTTCCCAAGACTGGTGATACTGAAGGGGGAGTAAATAAGGGGAAGAGAGAAAGGTACACCTAGAATTCTAATTTTAATGTGTTGAGTTTGAGATACTAGCAGAATATCCAAGAACCTAGGCCCTCTTTGATTGTCATTTGCTAGGTGATATCAAAGTCCTAATAGTAACACCAGTCATACTTATCAGTTGGAGGTAAAGAAGAAATTTTGAGTCTTGCATACCAATCCTTTACTCTGTCATTTTGTATTTTTACAAATGTTGGAGTTTCTTTGTTATTTGCTGAGATCAGCTTAAAACTTCCCCTGTATTTCTTAATTACAGTAACCTAGGGGAAGCATTGAATTGTGTTGATAGAATTGTTAGCTACAATCTGCCTCTAATGATAATAACTTAGGATCATGAAGCAGCAATATTTTAGCCCAAGTGAAAACAAACACATGTGTTCTTTTGCCTTTCTCATCTGATGTAGCTTGAAAATTTTCTCTTCCCATTTTGAATAGTGGATTCTGCCAACTGTTTTAAAAGCTTTTCTCCTTTTAGGGGAAGAGGGGAACAGTTTTCCTCTCTTTTGTCTGATGGCTGAGAAGTGAAGACTTAATCGTGAGAAAAATATACACACTACAAACCTCAGAATGTTCCTCTTGCTTTTAACGTTTGATGTGCCTGACAGATTACCCTTTCAAAACAGGATAGTAAGATAGGTGGTACTGGAAAAAACTTTTCCATCCAAGACAAAAACTCATGGACATTGAAAAGAACTGGCATTAGCCTAGACATTTGGGGGAGGGGAAATGTGTTCCTGGGGCACAGATTCTATACTGAAAGGCTTTATAGAAAGGGAACACTTAATTATAGAATGGGAAGGAAGGAGAAACAGGCTAGACACAAGAAGGGCCCATAAAGAGGGTCTGCTTTGAATAGCTGACTTTTCTGAAGTCCTTAGACTTGGATGAATAAAGCTTGTTTAGCTTTAGATTCTCTCTATCCATGTTGATTCTTCCACAGACGTGTCTTTCAAATGGGTCATATCTACTTCCCTCTAATCTTACTATGTTAGTCTAGGACCACTCTTCCTCTTTCCTGAGGTTACTGCCTCAGAATCCTACCTGAGCTCCTAGCATCAAATACTCAGCCATTTCCTCTCCTAATACATTCCTCATAACCCAGAGAGATCTAAAATGCAAATCATATCTTGCTGCTTCCCCTCTCAAACCCTTTCATTGCCTCCACTCTGTCCTCCTGGTCCAGTTCTAACTCTCTACTGTGGCAGCAGAAGTCCCTCTCTGATATCCTCAAGGCTCTTTGCTCTGCTATGAGATTCTCTTTCCCCTTCCCATGATGAGCCTCTATAAACTTCCTCCTGAGTATATGATAATCCTTCAAGTTTCAGAGAAGATGTCACCTTCCCTGGGAACATTTCCCTGCCTCCTCACTGCAAACGTGTTCCTCTATAAGTTCCAATAGCACCTGCTGATCACCTCGTAGTAGGATTTATCACACCTTCTTGTGAGAGTCTCTTTTCTTGTCTGTATTCTCCACTAGTCTTTAAACTTCTCAAGTATACAATCTTCTTTGTTCATCATTGTAACTCCTTTCCCCAGAATAGCTTCAGATATTTGACACTCAAAAGAAGTTGAGTCCTTCTTTACTTTCTGTGGAAGAAATACATGGCTATTTAGCATTACCCATAAAATAGCTCTCCAGCTAAATAAAGACGGTTAAGGTACCTATGTAGTCTTATTTTGCTTCAAACAATTAATTCTGCCTTTTGAGTCTTTGTTCATTAATCAGACTTTATCCTGTAGCTCTAAAAATTGATTGTTATCTCCTGGGACAACCCAATTCTAGATTCTATTTTATTCCATAGATTGAATTTACTCCAAGGCCAAATTTCTATATCTGTAGCCTGTGAGAATTGAGTTTGTGCTTGAAACTCTGTAAGTAGTTGGACGTGGAGAGGGGAGAGGAAGGAGAGGGCATGGGGCTCATATTGGTTATTATATCTTTGGGAATTTTTTTATAGATCCTGAGGAATGTTTAGGATCTCCCAGATGAAAATGGTTTAGATTTCATGGTCAGCTCCTTTTCTCAAATGTACTGCTGCCTCCTGCACTTTTTCTCACACTACAAAGCTGAACTTCCTTCTTCAACATGTTCCCCTCTGACCAACACTCAGTCACACAGCTTCATCTGAGGAGAAAATATATTCCTTGGTACAAAAAAAGTAGGAACTCTTACTTTAACCGTATTTCTTATGCTTCCATCTCTGTCTAAAACTTCCCCTTTCCAATAAAAATGGAAGCTAGATTAAAGCTGTATTCTAGTATGGATATCGGAGAAGGTGATGGCACCCTACTCCAGTACTCTTGCCTGGAAAATCCCATGACAGAGGAGCCTGGTGGGCTGCAGTCCATGGGGTCGCGAAGAGTAGGGCACAACTGAGCGACTTCACTTTCACTTTTCACTTTCATGCATTGGAGAAGGAAATGGC
Source organism: Capricornis sumatraensis (assembly GCF_032405125.1). Classification (NCBI taxonomy): domain Eukaryota; kingdom Metazoa; phylum Chordata; class Mammalia; order Artiodactyla; family Bovidae; genus Capricornis; species Capricornis sumatraensis. The sequence continues at coordinate 56,899,424 of NC_091074.1, forward strand.
AACCCACTCCAGTGTTCTTGCCTGGAGAATGCCAGGGATGGCGGAGCCTGGTCAGCTGCTGTCTATGGGGTCGCACAGAGTCAGACACGACTGAAGCGACTTAGCAGCAGCAGTATGGATATGATCAGAACAAAATAAAGCAAGGTGACTGATTCAAGTATCAAAGCTTATTATATTGTACGATTCAATTATTATAGATAATTATTGCATAAGTACAATATTCTTAACCTGCATTCTTAAGTGTTTTAGGTCTTTAGAAATTTGTTCGTTTTTCACCGTTATGTAGTATCTGTTAGCTCAGTGGATTCTGAAATGGTTGGCTAGCCTTCTGATTCAAGATGATGGACTGAACATTTGTATTGACTGTGCTGCCACACACCTCCCTGAAATGAAAGTGCAGATGCACAAAATGAAATAAACTTATAAAACAAAGGAAAGAAAAGAGAGCTTATCCGCAAATAAAAGATTTAAAAATATTTTAGGAAATGAAAGGTCAATTAAATAGTAGAATATAGAAGTATCAGGCATGTTTGGAAAACCAACAGCATTAATAAGACAATTCCCACAAAACCAAATCGACCCTTGTAGAATAATGGAAATTAAGAGCATAGTGCAGTGAAAACAAGTGTCAATAAACGTGTGTGTGTGTGTGGGTGTGTGTGTGTGTTTGAGTATATATGGATAACAACCAGGAGAATCTTCATAAGAGAAGTGCCGGGCTGAGCTTGTGGAAAAAGCAGATATACTGTTCTCCAGGTAGATAGGGGCAGGGCATTTTGTACAGAGGAAGCAAGATAAACAAAACACGGAGGGAAGTGAAAGAGACTACAGGTAACTGCAGAGAAATTATAGGGCTGACATGCGTAGTAAGAGGTCAGCTTGCTGAGACAGATAGGGGTTAGTTCACGAGGAGCTCCAGACTTCTGAAGCCATCCTAAAGAGTTGGCATTTTATCTTGTCAGTAAGGAGAAGCAAACACTTTTGTGGAGGCGTTTAATTGAGGAAGGGATTTATATGATCAAATATTCTTCAGGTTGATTGCCATGAGTTCTGTTTGTTAGATGGATTCCAAAGGTTAAGCCCCAAAGCAGGAAAAAGAAAATGAGAGAGCTTGAACTAAGGTGGCAGCATCGAGATAGGATCGGGCTTAGTGAGCCTAGTGGCAACATTTATCCAGACAGAGAATACAGGATGAGGAGCAGGTTTCAGAGGAACATAATGAGTCCCTTTTTAGTTCTTTGTGAATGTTCAGAAATGGCAGCTGGTGTTGCATAATTGCAAAATTAGGGCTTAGCTAGTTACTGGCTTCTAAGAACATACATGCATTCCTTTTTTCCTCTGGCCTACTCTTTGAAAAATGACACCAAGGGGTGGGGCTCAAAGGGTGTTTTTGTGAGTAAGGACCTAAATGTAAGTTTCTTTACATCTTTCTTTACCTGCTCTGCCCCTTCTCGACATTTTGGATGGTTGTTTTGATTACAAAGTTAATTCATAATCATGGCAAAAGTTCAAGCAAAACAAAAATGTAGAAACCACAGAGTAAAACCCCTGAAGTAACCTGCCACAGACAGCTAACACTGACAGTTTAGTCTAGTCTTCTAGGTTTTTTTAGCGTATATTTTTTTATTTGATCATGCATTATATTTTGTCAACTCTTGCTATCATACTGTTTTGTATTTTATTTCTTTCATCTTTAATTAGAAATATTTCAATTATACAGAAAAGTAAATAAAACAGAATAACATCTATATACTCTGAACTTAAGATTTAAGAGAAATAACACATTTCCAAATCTTTTTTTGTAAGTAAAATTTCAATATAGCCAAACCACCCAACTGTAATCACTTCTTCCTTGCTCTCTCTCTCTTATTATTATTTACATTAAATGTTTAAACTTATGATATCATACTGTATGTATCTTTTTAAAATTTGCTTGCTTTATTTTTTAAAAAATTTTATTGAAATATAGTTGATTTACAATGTATTAGTTTCTGGTATATAGTGAAGTGAATCATATATATATATATATATATATATATATATATATATCTCAACTTTTTTTTTAGATTCATTTCCCATATAGGGCTATTACAGAGAATTGAGTAGAGTTTCCTGTGCTATACAGCAGGTTCTTGTTAGTTATCTATTTTATATATAGTAGTGTGTATATGTCAGTCTCAAGTTCCCAAGTTATCCTTATCCCCTGGTAACCATAAGTTTGTTTTCTACATCTGTGACTCTACTCCTGTTTTATAAATAAGTTCATTTGTACCCCCTGTGTCAATTTCCACATACAAGCAATATCCTGTGATGTTTGTCTTTCTGTGTCTGACTTACTTCACTCAGTATGGTCCATCAAGTTGCTTCAATATTCTTTCTTTAAATGCAACATTATATTTTTTGAGATTTATCATGTAGATTCACTCTAGTCTTTAAAATCTGCTCTATGATGCATAATTTTACTTTTCTGATAATACAGTGAGAATAGCACTATATTATCAACAATACTGTAAAGTGTATCCTTGAACACCTCTGCTTGTATGAATATGAAACTTTCACAGAAATGAGACTATGGGAGGTACCCATACTCAGAGAGTGACAGATGACTTTCCAAAGGGGCAATACCAGTTTATATTACCACTAGCCGTTGGTGCTTTCCTGATTCCTTTCATTCCTTGCCAATGCTTACTTTTTACAGATTTAAAATTTTTGTCAACCATGTTGAGTACAAAATGGTATCTGTGATGGTAGTTAATTTTATGTGTCAACTTGTCTGGGCCATACCCAGATATTTGTTTAAACGTCTGTGTCTGTGAAGGTGTTTCTGGATGAGATTAACATTTGAACTGGTAAACTGAGTAAATTGCCTCTGCCAATGGGGGTAGGTCCCATCCAACTCATTGAAAGCCTGAATAGAACAAACAAGAATAAGGAAAAATTCTCTCTTACTGCCAGTCTTTGAGTGGGGACTGGGATCACCTCTTGCCTTCACAATAGGACCTGGACTAAAACTGTTACCATTGACTCTCTTGGTTCTCAGGCCTTCTGACTTAGTCTGAAACCATTCATAGGTTTCTTCTGGGTCTCTGGCTTGCTGGCTATAGAGCTTGGGACTTTTTGGCCTCCATAATTCATAAGCCAATTCTTTATAATGTATCTGTATCTGTATCTATCTATACCATATCCTATCAGCTCTGTTTCTCTAGAGAACCCAGACTAATACAGTATCTCATCATTGTTTAAATAGGCATTTCCCTTGATAACTAGTAAGATTGAATATTTTTTTTCCTACATGTTTATGAGCCATTTGGGTTTTCTCTCTGATGAATTTTCTATTCATATACTTTGCCCACTTTATACGTGTCTGGTCGCAGCCCATTCAGCTGTTCTCTCCCTCAGATACTCAACTTTAGGGACATCCTTTCCAACTTCACTCCCTGTGGTGGTGTGTTAGTTGCCAAGTTGTGTCTGACTCTGTCACCCCCTACACCCACAATTTTAAATTTCTTATCTGTTTAGATATAAGTTGAAGGAAAGGAAGGCTAATTCAGAATAAAGAAGGGTGATGTGGGCTGATGAGCAGTGTGTCCTCCTGTAAATAAGGGGTTTAGAATAAGAAAAGGTAGAATGAATGTGCAGCCCCAAAATCCGCCACTGATGAACGGCCTCGGAGAACATGATGACACTGACATGCTGTGCTAGCATTTCCTGCCCACCACAGTGATTCAACGCTGTGTGTGGATCTTGGAAGAGAACATACCTCCCTTTAAGCTGTTAAGGAAGCAGGCAATAGTTTTCTGAAGTGGCTGGTCTTGTTCTTCTTTGTATGGTTTATAATGATCCTAAATCACTCTGAGAAAAAAAAAAAATCTCATTCACTTCATACTCTTTAATTAAGATGTCTGTTTTGGTAACATTTTAGTGCTATTTAGGTCAAATGTCTACTTTTCAGAATGTCGCCCTTTCTCTGTCTTTTTTTTTTCAGTTTTCATTATTTCATGAGGCTATAACCATGCTCTGTGTTCTGCATGGGTGTTCTTGAAAACAAAGAATTTTTGAGATGGCAGGATTGGGACTAGTAAAAGAGAACAGGAAGATCCTTGAGTAGAGTCTCCTCCGGAACAGATGGTTAAGGAATATAAGGGAGTGTGCTCGGTGACCTTCGTTTAACGGGGTGTCCAGGCCACTAGATGCTCCAGTGTGGGTGGCCATCCTAACTGACCCCGTGGTTCTAGAATTGCTATAATGATATCAGGGATGCAAAACAAAGATCTAAGTATGCTGCAGAGACTACTCCCACTACAGAGGCTGTATACTTCTCCAGCTGAAAATTTTCCTTTGCCATAGTCCTAGTCAAACCAGATTGAATTGATGATCCAATTTCAAAAAATGTTTCCTTTTATAAAAGGCATTTCATATCACTCTTGTCTCCAATAATAAATATGGAGTCAGTTTTGAAACTTGACTGGAAACCTTACCTGTCCACAGGGAGGTTGTAAAAGGTTACTGGTAACCAGAGGAAGCCCAAACTAATATAAGGTGCCGTGCTATTCAAGGTGCTCAATTGCGCAGTCATGGCCAACTCTGCAACTGGACTGTAGCATGCCAGGCTCCCCTGTCCATGGAATTTTCCAGGCAAGAATACTTGAGTGGGTTGCCATTTCCTTCTCCAGGTGATTCAAGGTGGATATTGGTTATTTCCTTGTCACTTTCTATACTTATTCTTGCTCTGGGGTTATGAGGGTTATGGTGAATGCCAAAGGCAAAACTTAGTAAATCAACTCCTCTGAGAAGTATTCTCTTCTCATTTTCCCTACAGTCTCCATATACTCTCACATCTTCCTGTGTGTTAATCAGGGTTTTCCAGAGAAACAGAAATAATAGGATGTGTAGAAATATATGTAAGAGGAGATTTATTACAAAAATTGGCTCACACAATTAAGGAGGCCAAAAAGTCCCACAGTCGTCGGCAAAGTTGAGAGTCAGGAAAGCCAGTGGTGTAATTGATTCAGAATCTGAAAGCCTGAGAACCAGGGGAGCCAACCTGTGAAGGCAGAAGAAGATGGATGTCACAGTTGAAACAAAGAGATCATTTTCACCCTTTCTTTCTTTTTTTTTTTATTCTATTGAGGCTGTCAACAGGTTGGATGATGCCCACCTGTATTGGTAAAGGCAGTCTTCTTTACTTAGTCAGCTGACTGAAGTACTGACCTGGACAAACCCTTACAGAACACCAAGAAATAATATCTTACCAGCTATCTTGGCATCCTTGGCAGTCCATTCAAGTTGACATAGAAAATGAGCCCTCACGATGTATTTGCCCCCATTGTTAGAATTACTTACGCATTATAACTGTTCACTTATCTGTCTCCATCACAGAGCTTAGACTCCAGACTCCTCGAAAGGTAGGGCTGGTGCTGTCTGTTTGATCTCCCAGACCATGCCCCATAATAGTTGGGGGACAATTTTACTGGCTAGAATTGTGTGTGGGGAGAGGATTCAGCTGCCAACTGTCATGAAGCTTCTATACTTCTTTTGGCCAGGCTTTCCCTCCCAACCCCCACTCTGACCTCCCTTTTGTCTCCCTTTCTGCTTAAAAGGAAATAAATAATACTACACTTGTACAGTGGGTTTACATGTATTGTGTCATTTGTATTATTATTCCACAATAGTAGATGAAATTTAAAAACTAAATGCCATGTTCTTAAATTTGCAAATGTCTGGAACAAGAATTGGGAACAATGACAATTGTTGAGCTTGTTATTTTGAGCTTCCCAGAAGGTAATAACTATGGGGATTTTGTGGACATCTAAGAGAAGTGTATGCACAGATGGTTTGCCTTTTATTGGCCCATTTTGCCCAGAAGGCAACACTAACTGAAACAAAGGAGCCTTATACCAGAAGGGTACAGGGTCACAGCCTTCAGGGTGGCCCTGGCTCCTTGCTCTGGTCTCTCTCTCTCTTTTTTTCTCTCTCTGGTCTGTTCTATACTGCTCATCTTGTTACTTCATAATCTGGGACTTGGGAAATTTTTCTTCTCTGGACAGAGCTGTCAAGCATTAGTTTCTGGTTGGGATCTCTGAGTCAGGTAAGAGAGCTGGAGTGATTAAAACTGGGCTCACACATATCCTCCCAACAGCCAGACAAGCAACTGGAAGTACAAGAAGAACCTGCTAGGGAAGACACCAGGAGACTGTTTTCTGTGGTAAAGTCAGTGAAAAGCAGGTTTCCTTTGTTTCTAAAGAGATGGCGCCACTGAGAAGGAGCCCTGTGGTAGAATCTCCATTAAGATGTCAAAGTAAACTGTATGAAATTGCTTCTAGAAAGCAGCTCAGATGAAAAAGTCCAGCATCATAGAACAAGAACTGTGGTCATGGTGAGCTCTGACAACTATAGTATAGTTGGCCAAGAGGGGAAAAATACACCTGAACTCTGAGGAGGCCCGTGATATCTTGGATAATCTCATCCGAATGTGCCATGGTTTTTTCTTTCTCTCTTCCCTCTCCCTTTTCTCCTCCTGCTTCTCTTCTCCTTTCCCTTTCTTTTTCCTTTTTGACCTCTTTCTCTAGAGCTTCTTCCTGCTGTTCTTTCCCTTCCCTCCTCTATCTCTGCAGATCATTCCTCCCTCTTCTTCAAATGCTCAGTGCCGCTTTGCCTCAGCAGACATGTACCCAACTAGAGCTTCTGCCAATTACCATGCTGAGAGCAGGGGTATCAGGGTGAATCACTTCCATTTCCTGCCCAGCACCACGGGATAATTTGATGGGTTTTGCTCAGCCTCTTCCTGCATCCCCAACTTCTATTTCCTGGAACATGTTCCATTCACCAGAGTTGGCATTCTTAATACATAATATGGGCAACTGGGATTTTTCTCAATCTTACAGAAATTGTCCTCAGAAAAACTTGGTTTTTTATTGATGTATAGCATATATTATAAGGTAAATGTGCTTATTGTACAACTGTTTCTAGTCAAGTCCCTGGGGAACAGCCTCCAACTGTTCCTTTTCCAGTAACATCTCTGTTCATTTCTCTCATCTTAGAAATTCTGGAGCTGCCATTATTCCTGCCCTCAGGTAGTTTGCCACCTCAGGAAGCAAAATTTAGATTGTTTTAAAATGTTTTGATCAATCTGATAATTGATAAGACTAGCTGACACAACTGATTTAGAAATGCTCAATTTAGCAGACTATTGTGCTTGGGCCCCAGGGAAGGGTGAAGCAGAGGAACAAGAAGCCAGTTCTCAGGGCACTCACGGGATTGCATAACAAGGAGAAGCGTCAATTAACACAGGTTCTCGCCAGAACACCCATAATGCCTCCATTTCCAGCCAGAGCAGAAACAGTTCATTCTGTAAATAAAAAATAGCTTAGTTTCTGTTGCAGCCTGATTGAGATCAGCCAGCTTTTAGGCAAGGAGCATGACTCTTCCTTGCTAAAGCTTTTGGCAAACTCTTTCCAGCTTTATGCAAGAGATTAGGTTAACTCTTGCAAAACTGGTTCACCAGGAACAATGACTAAGTGGATTTTTTTAGTATCTGGCATATTATGTCTGAGTGGCTATAAATATATTTACAAGCTGGAGTTTCAAGGGAGGGGAGTATTAGCTTGCTGGAAAACAAGCCAACTGCATTATGGACCTACACCCAGCCAGCAGGCTGTTTTCATCCTCACTTCCTGTACTTTTATTTTCTTTTTCAGGGACTTTATGTCATTTTTTTCTTTAACACTAAGGATTTCTCTCTCCCCTGTTCTTATTGTGAATGTGCGTATCTGTTGTATGTGTGTATATCTCTCTACGAGGGGGTGGAGAATCCTGTGCAGGTGTGTTTATGTTATTAAATATATATCTGCTTATTAATCTCTCCAGTGACGAAAGGCAATCGACAAAACAGGTGATGTTCTTACCCCTCTCTTTTTGCAGGTGGTGAATCTGAAAGCCAAGAGAAGTTTTCTTTCAAACAAGCAGTGTTTTGGAGTCTGAACAACTTTGCATTTAGAGAGTGCGGCTTTCAGTTCCAGATCTTGGCTGTGGGGCAAGCAGAGTCTGCCCTGAGGCAGACTTTGCCACAGGGCAGTGTTTCCTGCTTATGTTCCCAGGAGTCACTGACAGGAGGGATGCTACCAACAAATTGATTGAAATAAGGATTTCCAATGAGGGAACTTTTCTTGAAGTGTAACATATACTAATGTGCTCTGGGCATAGTCAAGAATGAGTTAATAGTACATGTCATTTTTCATATTTATCGTTGAAACCACATCACCTGCAGTCTTTCTCTAAGCCTAGCCTTCTGAGAAACACTTTGGCAGTGCCCCAGGGCATACGAAAGGAATGGAATGAGCAAGGCATTGCAGAATAGAAAATTAACCCATCATAGTTCCTGTTGGTGGATAGCTTTCCACTTTTCACCACTGGCATTGATCTGAGGAGAGTAGCATGAACTGGGGACTCCTGTTTGAGGGTGCAGGGCTTCTGGAATTTTCCCTTTCCTTTATACTTCGCTCTACCAATTCACTTTGAAAAATCAACATATTCCATCTGACTACAGAACCAAATCTTTCTCCAAAGTGAGGGGTTTTAACCACACATATATTTAGGCGTTATTTATCATCTGTTACTTTGTCTTTTTTTAAGTTCAAATCAAGTTCTGGTAACCTAGGCACATACCTAAACTGATCCTCTTACCATTCCTTTCTTCTCTGCAAGCTGCTTTCTTCTAACTCATTGCTGCTGCTAAGTCACCTCAATCATGTCCAACTCCATGCGACCCCATAGACAGCAGCCCACCAGGCTCCCCTGTCCCTGGGATTCATTACCGCCCTTAAATTGACAACCTGGTCTTCCCAGTTCCCTGTGTCATCTGCTTGGTCTCTGCTGTCCAGTTCTCTGCCTTGGAGATCTCAGATTCACATTGCTATGTATGTGTGGTCTCCACTCTGACTGGCCTCAGAATCCCACAGCGTCCATGCCAGTTCTGCTGACATCCACCCAGTCTTTTGACTCAAGGATGAAGCCCAGAATTCTCCACATCTAAATGATACCCCAGTGGATTCTGATACTCACCTCGCACTGCTCTAGGTTTGGGAACATACTCCCCTATCTTTTTCCTGGAGCTACTCCAGGATCATGATTCCATTTCCCCTTCCTCTGTCCTCAGAAGGAATAACAATGGAAATATTTGTAAAGTTTCTACTAGGTCTGAGGTGCTTGAAATATGTTGCTTCATTTAATTCTCACAATACTCTTCCAGAGTATATATCATCATCTTTAAGGATGAGGAAACTAAGATTCAGAAGGTCTGGGTAATTTTCCCAAAGTGCACAATTAGGAAATAACAGAGTGGTAGTTCAGACCATCATGTGTCAGCATCTACAGCCTTACTGCTTAAAATGTGTCAGTCCTGGATCAGCAGAATCAGTGTACCTTGGGATCTTGCTAGAAATTCAAATACCTGGGTGTCATCTCAGGCCTACGAAAACAGTTTCTTTGGGTGTGGGGTCTAGACATCTGTATTTTATCAAGCCCCTCAAGTGGTTTTGATGTACCCTAAGAAGTACCAACCAAGAATACCATTTATTTCCCCACTATATTGTCTGGTGTATTTTCCCTCATTTCTTGCCTCAAAAGAATTGCCTTATTTCTTTCCCGGTAACACCACTATCTGCTCACTGTGCAGTCTCACTCATTTCTTTCTCAATCAGCAGTTTTATTACATACACCTTTCTCATTTCCTTTATATGCATAGTATCTGACTGAACAAGCACAGGGCTCCAGCCCGGCTTCAGGTTTTGCCGTTTTGACTCAGTTTCTCGATATCTTCCCTTGCACAGTTTAAGGCCTTGAAGACACTGACTTCCAACTCTCTTTTCTAAACTTGAAGGTGCTCATGTACATATGGGCACAGGCTGCCCATGAAGACTTAAGTTTGATCATACCGACTAGTTGCCTCATTAATGCCTGTATACTACAACTGGAAATAGCTACTCGTGGTAGCTTCAAGTTCCGGTTTCCAGACAGAGAAATGCAAACATCCAGTGGCCTTGGAAGGAAAGTTTCATTTGATATTGAACTGTGTCTCTTCCAAGTGAAGCAAGGGTGGGAAGATTTTTGAATATGGAACTGCCGATACCATGGCACCTCCTCAGAACTATAATCTCATTCAGGGTTGGATTATATCTAAATCAAACCAGAAATGCTCCCATGATGCTCTTCCCTTAGTCAGAAGTTTCCGGGTGGCAAACACCTCTTGGTATCTCTGCCTCTGTCTACACGTGCAGAAAGTTCAGGCTGCTCGGCAAAAGTCTCATTGCTCTAGAAAACATTTTGATCCTAACTTCAAAAGAATTTTTATGCTATTTGGACTATTTTTGAAAAATGAATTTATTCCAATATCTTTAGCCTCACAAATAGTCAGTAATGATTGGTGAAAAATTAGCATTTTGGAGTTCAAATTATATAAAATTTCTTCGGATGGTTGATGCATCAATGTTATTTACTTATTTATATTGAGGTATAGTTGATTATAAATGAATTCATATTAGCTTCATGTGTACAATAGTGATTCAATATTTTTATAGATTAGACTCCATTTAAAGCTATTACAAAACAATGTCTTTATTTTCTTGTGCTATACAATATATCCTTGCTGCTTACCTATTTTATACATAGTGATTTGTATCTCTTAATCTCATACTCCTATACATCCCCTCTTCCCACTGCTAACTGCTAATTTGTTCTCTGTATCTGTAATGCATCATTGCTAGGTAGAATAAGACAAAATCGAAAGTTGACAAGGAAAACTTAGTTTAGGGGTCTTTAGTTATTTTTCTTCGGTTACATTTAGCTTCCCAGATTGCTTCTTCAATGCCAACTTTCACAAGAATATTCCATGAATAAATATTAGGTTATGTCCTCAGCCGTCTGTAATGGTCATGTTATTCTGTTCAATGGCTTGATTATGGAATTGTATCCTAACTGGAATTGCAGTTGATACTTCAAGATGCATTGGATACATTTATATCTTTCTTCTTTATTTCTAAATGTTTCTCACTGGGTTAGAGCTTCTAGCCATCAGTACTCTTGAGTCAGCTTAATTATTAAAAGAATAATTATAGTTTTGCCATATAGTGACCTCACAAGAAGCATTAATGCAGCTTGGTTTCAACTTCTGTTCACATTTAAATGTATTTTTTGACATATTTTGTTTAGCAGTTTATTCGTCTTCTCATTGCCACTGTTTTTCCTGAGCATAGAACTCTATACCTAAACTCAATAATAATAAGTTACACAAAAGTCTGGTTATTTTTATTAATAAAACTATTTTGGGGGTAAGCATTCCACATCTCACATTCTTATGTTCCATAGAACTGTAAATAAGTCTGTATTTTTTTTTTCTCTTGGGTTAAGAGACAATTTTGGAGATAACTGGAAGAAAACAAAATTAGTCAAACAGTGCTATCAATTTTCATGTTGAATAATTTTTGAGAGAATGATGGCATCTTATACTTAACAATAAACATGTAAGGATTTGTAAAAGTTGGCAAAGTGCAAGAAAATCACATTTAGAAAATTGTGCTATGAGTTAATGTTCTGACTATACAGCTTATTTTTTTTTTTTTCTTTTCTAAATGTTTAAAATGAAATTTAAAGCACAATTGATCTTGGCTTGTGTAGGCAGTCTATATATTAACTGGGGATTTAGTTAATATCCAAAAGCTGATCTACTTCTGACAGTGAGACCCAAATAGCCCCCTTGGAAGTTTCCACAGAAGTTGATTAATCTTTTAAGTCTCTCTCTCTTCTTGTTGGCCTCTACCTTCTTTAGCTGTGTGCTAATTGGCTACATTGAATCCTGACTGTATAGAATTGCTACCTTGATGTATGCGGGAAAAGAAAACTTAATCAAACCCCTGATTTTGAAAATCTTGAACTTTTCTTATTAGATTTTTTGAAGGGAAATCATTTAAATTTATTTCTGTTTTAACTGTAAAAGACTCCGATGCTGGGAAGGATTGAAGGTGGGAGGAAAACGGAGCAACAAAGGATGAAATGATTAGAAAGCATCGCCGATTTAATGGACACAAGTCTGAGCAATCTCTGGGAGATAGTGAAGGACAGGGAAGCCTGGCAAGCTGGAGTCAATGGGGTCACAAAGAGTTGGACAAGACTTAGCAACTGAACAACATGGTGTACTGATTAAATGTAGATTTGTTCAGTATGCTTTTTCAATGTTTTACTTCTTAAACCTCAGACTAAACCTCAGAAATATTGAGTCAATGATCCTGAATTCCCTGTTCAAAATTTCCACAAAGCAGAAGCCTAAATGTCTTCTTTGTTATGACAAACAAAACCAATAACAACACCAAAATTTTTAAACTTCTAGGATTTTGTGAGAGGTGTTATATGAGTTTTACTTATTAGATATGTTCTAATAATCTTTGTTATTAAAAAGCAGATAAATTAACTTTACCACTTTAACCTCTTTGGCTCTGCCTCTCTCCATATGACTTTTCATTAGCAGTCTAAAAACAAATCATGCATCAGAATTTCAAATAAGAGTCCTTGTTTGCCTATTTAATATCCTCTATGAGAGATATTATACGAGACCTTTTGTTTCAGAACTAAGTGCTAGGAATATTTTGCTTTCCTCAAGTAACGGCATTTTTTTTTCCTTCTGGATAATGAGATCCATGTAAGTGAACATATTTTCCTTTGTGCTTTGGCTGCCAGGAAGCTCAGAACCGAACTTGTAGCCCAACTTCTAAGGCTGTATAAGGTTCCATGGCCCACCTAGCTGGGCTCTTGATATTGATCTTCAGTCTTGACTTTTGTTGACAAAATATGGCATTATAAAATATTGTAAAATTTCTACAGGCTATCTGAGATTATGATAGATTAAAGCAGGCTATCAAGAAACCCATCAATTAGTTATTTTAAAAATAACGCAGTTATTGCAGGGAGAGGGATTTGTGAATGATCTTTAGGTTCATAGTCCAGAAAGAATCCCATATCATTTCAGTATACATTTCATGTGCATTTACAAATGTGTTCCTGGCAGGGTAGTTTCTAAGCGTTAGCAGAGTTATGTTTCTCACAGATTTTTAGAGACTCTAGAAGGAGAGACAAATACAAATTAAGTAAGGCTAAATGACATAGGTATTGAATAGCAATAAAGTTTTGATATGAGAGTACAGGGAAAGGGACAGTTTATTCTCCAACAGCTTAAAAGATAGACATTTTTCAAAGGCAAAAAACAGGTCATTTCAATTCAAGGAGGTTGCATGAATAAAGCATAATGTCACTAAATTGCAATGAGTAATGACAAAATGGTGTTGCTACAGAATATTATTAATAGCAACAGATTATCATTAATACTGCTTCTTGAGGAAGATAGGTTTATATAGAGGTGGGTAGAATTTTTTAAAGGGGAGTTCTGGGAATTTCACTACACTAGTCTTTATCATATGCAGTTCAGCTGAAAAGCTGTATTTCTCCTAACAGACTCACAGACTTAACAGAACATACTTATGGTTACCAGGGAAAGGGTGAGGGGGGAAGGGATAGTTAGGGAGTTGGGATGGACACATATACACTGCTATTTTAAAATGGATAACCAACAAGGACCCACTATATAGCACAGGGAACTCTGCTCAATATTATGTAACAACCTAAATGGGGAAAGAATTTGAAAAAGAATAGATACACACACACACACACACATATATATTATATATATATATATATCTGAGTCACTTTCTTCTATACCTGAAGCTAACATTATAAATCAACTATACTCCAATATAAAATAAGAAGTAAAAAAAAGAAAAAGAGTAATAGACATTGTAGTTCTCTTTTTTCTGGATAGAAGAGTATCTCTAATGCCTATCAATCATAATTGGGGCTATTTATGAGTTGACAGTAACAATAAAGAGAGGAAGCAAATGAGGAAAAGGGAAGATAGTACAAGAAGAAAAGGGAAGGGAAAAATGATGACAGGGATTAACTGTATTTTCCTGAAGTGGAGACAGCACATGAAAATAAAGGGTATGTGAAAGTTTTCAAGATAAAGAGTTTCTCAGGATTAGAACTGACCAAAATAGAGAATGCTAAAGACCCTATGGAATATGGAAATTTCTTGGGAATGATGGCAGTGAAAAATTATTGGATCAGATTGTTCTCCTGTTAGGGTCGAACATGGTGGCAATTTGACAAAGAACACAGTTTGATACAATTAATCCATCGAGCTTAGGATGTGTGTTGTGTAGGGATGAGGCAGTGGGTTGGGGCACAGGTGGGCAGATAGGAGAAATCGTGTATCCTTTCCCATATATTAATGCTGGATTCCACTGACCATGTCACCTCTTAAACTGGTTGGTAACTAACTTATAACAAGAAGAGTTGCTTGAGCAGAACCAGAGGGGAATTTCATAGGCAGCAATTGCAGTGATTCCTACTGGCTGGGTGTTTTCAGAAAAATTTACATAAAGGCTGATCTTGACATGCACTAATGTATACAGTTTAGCTGGTGTTTTACATGGAAACTGTAATAAACCATTCTAAGTGGTGCTTAATTACATAGATTAGAGAGTTCCACAGGCCCACACATTAATGCTTGGGGATTTGGGGGTCTTTTAATGGAGATGCCAGCTTGATTCAGATAAATATCCAATTTTAGGGAATCCAGTTAAAGTTTGCTTGATACCAACCAGACCATCTTATTTTATTTTAATTTACTTTTTATCTACCAAGTTATTTACTTGGTCAATGATTGTAATATTAAAAGCTTGGAGACAAATGTCCATCAACAAGGAACTGATTATCTGAAGTGTCTACCCATGAAATTAAATGTGTGCCTTTAAAACAATGAGGCCTGTAACGATAGCACACCATCTAAGATGTGTATTTAAATTAAAAAGGAATATGCAGAACAATGAGTAAAGTATGCTAACATATGTATTTAAAAAGAGATGGCATCCCGTATATACATATCACCTGTATATGCCTGGTGTTCTTCTGGAAGACCACTAATCAGACAAACTAAAGACAGTGGCTGGCCTGGAAGGGAATATTAGGGGCCAAGAGTAGGAAAGAGACTTAACTTTTTTCACTGTTTCTTTTCAAACTAGTCAGTCTTAACTTGAATTTCTTTTACTTACTCTTGTCTAAGGGGCTTAAATTGGCTTTCCGTCTCTTTCCAAGATTCAGGACCAAGAAAACCACTGTGTCAATATCAGGCAGTGGAACTTTGATTTTCTAGTCCCGTTCTCTGTATATCTGGACATGTCCCCCACAACCTGGATCAGAGCATCCCTGGCCTTAGTGTGACTTTTGTAAAAGGTTCTTCTTCAGCCAAATGGATGAGAAGGATTTCCTCCTTCTGCATGGAGACAGCATAGTGAGCAGAGTTGGATGGATCTCATCCATGGCTTATCTCTGAGGTTAGGTACTGTTGTGAAGTCTGCACACTGCACAACCCTTTGTGGTGGCCCTGATCTGCGTCACCTTCCTGGGAGAGACTGAGTTCCAGGTTCCTCACCTGGTGTATCACTAACAGAAAACTCAAGCTCTGGGGAGATCATTGTACCTGTCCCAGTTTTCCACCAGCTGACACAGTCTTCCAGGTGACAGGGTCCAAGGAAGTAATTGTAAGTTGACGTGATGAATGATATGAGTGCTATAGAAGAGAATCTGTGAAGGGCTTACAAAGAGTGAAGAGGAAGCCACTCTGATGCTGGTAGTTGCATCGGGTGGAGCTGTCTAGGTCAGAGTTTCTCAACCGGGGCCCTCTAAGGGACCTCTAGTGAACTTCGGAGATGTTTTTGGTTGTCTCAACTGGGGGTGGTGGAGCTGCTGGCATCACCAGTGGATGAAGGCCAGGGATGTTGCTGAACATCCTTCCGTGCACAGAATAGTGTGCCCCAACAGAGAACTATCTAGCCTAAAATATTACTAGTGCTGACACTGAGAAACCTAGTCATACGCTGTGGTAGCAAACAATTTTTAAAAATCTCAGTGGCTTAACTTAACAAACAATGATGTCTCCCTTGTGCTGGGCTGGCAGTGGAGCCCTGTTCATTGTCATCATCAGCTTTCAGCCTGGTTGGTAATGGAGCCCTGCTCTTTATAGTTCCACTGAGGAGTCTGGCTAATGGTGTCTGTGTGGACTTCCACCATCACTGTGACAGGAGAAGGGAATTTGGCGGATGGCACAGGAGATTTTAAACTTCTGCCCAGAACTGGCACAGATCATTTCCGTTGGCTGTAATCTATCATATGACCAAACCTAAATTCACAGCAGGTGGGAAGTGCATTTTTGTCTTGTACGCAGAAGGAGAGAGTGGGACTTGATTTGGACTGCCCACGTGACTGCTGTACTGACGGTAGTGCTGGCTGCGGCAACGGTGCAGGGATTTAAGGAAGTCTTCTGCTGCATATCAAACCACCCCAAACTTAGGGGCTGAAGATAACAGCAGTCATTTAATTAGCTCTTAAAGCTGAAATTTGGCTTGGCCTAGGAGGGAACAGCTCATCTCTACACCATGTGGCGTCAGTTGGGACAGCTCGAAAACTGGGAGCCGGAATCATCTGAAAGCTTGATCGCTCATATGTCTGGCAGTTGATACCGGCTCTAAACTGAGACCTCAGCTGTGACTGTCAGCTGGACCACCTACACTTGGCCTCTACATGTGGCTGTTTGGCTTCCTCACAACATGGTGGCTGGGTTCCAAGGCAGAAAGTAAATGCTGCCAGTTTCTTAAAGCCTGTGTCTGGAAACTGGCACAGCATCACTTCTACCGTATTCTCTTTATTGAGAAGTCACAGAGCCCAAACTTAAGGGAGAGAACATATATCCCATGTTTCAATAGGAGGAAGGCCGAAGAATCTGGGGGCTATGTTTTAAAAACTTTCTCAGGTAAGTGACACAGTAGAAGAAATGGCAAAACTTCTTTAGGTGGAGTCTGGGGAATGAGCATGCTGGTCAAAAGCACATCAAATCTGAATTAATTCTCAGTGTTCTAGACAGTCTTGCCTCCTAGCTACTTGCTCCTAGTGCTGACATAAGCCTTATAAAAATGTTTCAATCCAATTATAAAATATACATCAAATGTACTGTCTTAATAATGTGAAGTGCAGTCCGGGTTTGTTGCTGTTGTTCAGTCACCCAGTCATGGCCGACTCTTTGTGGCCCCATGGACTACAGCATGCCAGACCTCCCTGTCCTTCACCATCTCCTGGAGTTTGCCCAAATTCACATTCATTGCATCGGTGATGCTATCCAGCCATCTCATTCTCTGACGCCCTCTTCTTCTGCACGAAATCTTTCCCTGCATACCTTACTAGCATGGGAGATGAGTACAACTGTCCAATGGTTACACCTTCAGACCTGGGGGACTCATCTTTTGGTGTCATATCTTTTTGGCCTTTTATACAGTTCATGAGGTTCTCACGGCAAGTATACTGGGGTGGTTTGCCATTCCCTCCTCCGTGGATCACGGTTTGTTAGAACTGTCAGCTATGACCCATCCATCTTGGGTGGCCCTGCATGGCATGGCTCATAGCTTCACTGAGTTATGCAAGTCCCTTTGCCGTAACAAGGTAGTAATCCATGAAAGGGCAATCTGGGTTGATTTTGATTTAATTGTCTAAAATTATACATGCTTTATTCTAATGCAAACAAATGAACTTTAAAAATCAAATTTTTCCGTTACATGTTTGTTTTCTTTAGTAATAATAATAGTTTAGTTTATCTCAATTTGGGGATTTAGCAGATTAGTGGTGCTCACTCTGCTTTGGATTCATTTTGCTTTCAACTTCATGGTTCAATTTTGACTTTAAAGCAGGCTAGACTTGACCTGAAGCACTTTCTTTAGGAATCAGATACAACAGGACTTGAGGAATAGCATAAACAGGCCATTGTTTTCCTAAGTTTGAGAAGGGGATTATAACTGCTACCTATGTGTTTTCCTATCTTTCCAGAGTAAATCCTAGTAGCATTGGCTGTGGGTCATGGAACTACAGAATTATACAGCAGAAAGCATCTTTCAAGGTCTTCAAAGTTGAGCTTCTTCATTTTGCATATGAGAAAAGTGAGAATCAATGAAACAAGGTGACCTCCTGGAGTTATAACAACTCAGGGTTACACAGAAAGACCAAGTGCGCTTGGTACATGTGGAGGGGCCCACTGATGAATTACAGGGAGCTGAATGTTTCTCTCTGTGCTCCACTGGGGGAGAAACAGCTTCTAAGCTTCTGCTGCACTGGCTCCTCTTGTGACCCCATTCCAGCCCTTGGCTGCATCTACTCCACATCCCCAAGCCTGGACCATTCCATCTGCCTTCTGTTTATGCACGGACAGCTGCCTTTCCCCTCATCCTTTGTTCTTGTCCTTTCAAATACAAGGGGGAGTTGCTCTAATGATAGCATTTGAATCCAGTTCATGAAAAATTCTATAACAAGTGTACTTGACCATTTGACCTCTGGCTTCTCCTGCATATTTGCCCTTTATACCTCGAGCGCTATAAACTTCATTTCCTTGGAGCAGATTGCAATTTCAATGGAAATGAAATAACTGTGTAGCCTTCAAGCTGAGCTCAGTTCAAATAAGAATCAAGCAAAGCTTAACCCTGGGCATTATGGATCCTCAGGCACTGAATCAGGCTGTGGAAATCTCTCTGAAAATCACTTGAAAACACAGCTATTTATGTTTATGGTGTTGGAAAACTCCTGACATCGGTTCAAATTCCAGCCACACCATTTCCTGTTGTGATCTGGGCAAGATGCTTAAGCTCTGTAGACTCAGTTACTCCTTATGTCATTGGGAACACTAATTAATATGTCCAAAATATTGTTTAGCCATTCAACAAATATTTGTTAATACATCCTGTGTGTTGAACTCTTACAGTTTATGATCCAGTGAGGCTGCAGAGTCGCGATGAGTTCAGCAGCAGTACTGGTTCTCAGTCTTGGTCTTCAACATGAAGCTCTTACACAATACCAAAACCTGGGCCCCATGGGCAGTGATTTGGATTTAGTTGTTTAGAGTAGATTCTTGTAGATTATAATGGATGCCAGGGCTGAGAGTTACTTAGAGGGAGGCTTTAATGGATGTGAAGAACAATAGCAAAGCTACTACTGTAGCCTCTGAGAAGAAATGATGGAATAGGTTTTTGACAGTAGCAGGGGTTTCCCTGATAGCTCAGTTGGTAAAGAATCCACATGCAATGCGGGAGACCTGGGTTCCATCCTTGGGTTGGGGAGATCCCCTAGAGAAGGGAAAGACTACCCACTGCAGTATTCTGGCCTGGACAATTCCATGGACTGTAAAACCACAGGGTTGCAAAGAGTCAGACACGAGTGAATAGCTTTCACTTTCAGGGACCCTGCACCTGTAGCTATCGAGCAGTGATTCTCAGACTGTACAGGACTTCCAATCACTGGAGGGCTTGTTAAAATGCAGATATCTGGGCCCCCTTGATTCAGTAGTTCTGGGTTGGGACCTGAGGATTTGCACTTCCGACCAGTTCCCTGGAGATATTAACATTGCTGGTTTGGAAACCACATTGGAAAATCACTGATCTAGAGAAAAGTCATCAGATTTGGTAGATAAAACGCACAGAATTTGGTGATAGGTGGTCTGTGTACCTAAGGGTGAGGGAGACTGCAGGGATTCTCTTTGGTTTTCTGAATTGTGCTACTGGAAGTATGGGTTGTGCCATTTATTGATATTCAGGGAACAGCCCATCAGACCAGAAAAGATCATGAGTTCAGTTCAGTATTTGAGGATGTCTTTGAAACAACTAAGTGGATATATCAAGTAGAGACATATATAGAACTTGGAAGAGAGAGTGATTAGAGATTTAATTTGATAATCATTATATAAATAGTCCCTGAAAGCAAGGACTTATCAATGGGACCACTTCATTTTCCAACTTTCTTTTGCTCTTATCCTTAATTTTTCAAAGCTCTGGCTTCTTTTTTCCTTAGCCTGTCCAAAGTGCCATAATCCTTCTAGCCTCTGTCCCTTCTCAAAGGTGCTTCCTTCTGTTTGGAAGAATGCTTCCTCTCCCCCTTTAAATTTAGCTCCTTATGCATTCCATCCCTCAGGCTTGGTCATTAGCAGCCAGGAATCTTTGTTTCTTGATTTGTAGCACAAATCAAAGTTGAGGATTATGTGTTTGTGTGATTATTTTCTGAACATTCATCTCTCTTGCTAACGTCTCAGAGAACACCACTGAAGGCTTAGCTCAATATCTAATTTCACTTAAGGAAACCCTCTGAGACAGTCGTTAAATGTCCAGTAGGTTCGTTATAGAGATGGTAGTTGTTAAAACTGGTCATTTCTCAGGAACGAGGAGAAGCAGCTGTTGGTGTTTTTTCATTAACGAGATTAAATATTATAGGATTCCGTGTGTGAGAGAATTAGCAACAGCGCCATCTGGTGGAAATAAGTGATGCAACAACTATGACCTGGCAGTCTAGGCCCCGGGTTGTTAAACACTTAAAAAATTTGAGTAAAACTTTTTAGAAGGAAGATGGACTTTCTTTTTGACAGAAATAGTTGGAAGAATTGGATATTGAAAAATCTGTTCAGTTTTCAGAAGACAGTGGCATTGTAATTCAGAACGTTTATTCAAAGGACACATATGAAAGGAAATAAGGAAGTTGGAGATCTCCACCCAAAGCCAGCATTACAGAGAAATCGGGAACAGGCATATCGCTGGGCTTCTCAGATGGATTTGCATGTTGGAATCGATTGCTCAGTGCGGATGTTGCTATCTAGCTGTCTTGTAGCTCCCTAGATGGCAGATGCAGGCCCAGTGACTTTCTTCTCTCTTGCTCCTCCATTATGGGCCTGCCTCCTACGGAGGCATGGTGTTACTAAATGGTGATGTCAGGGCTACACAAATGGTCGGTGATGGTAGGCTGAATGTATGAACGTGGACTCATAATTTTTCTTTGTTTCTAAATTTTTCTCAGAATGGGGAAAATATATGGCTTTTTAATTCTGTGATAGAAAATAAAAACTGTACCCACAGTTTATGAAACTGATTTCACAATATGCAGCTCTCCTCTGCTTCTAATTCAACTATTCTTGCTGTTACCAGTAGACTTACTGAAGGACTTGAAGCCAGGTGGATTGATTTTGGTCAGTCTGGATTTAATGTCCCTGGATATAATGTCCCTGTGGACAGAACTTTTGTATCCAGCTACTTCACAGACCATTATCCAGCCTGCATATTGTTTTCTCAGAAGTCTGGTGCCCTTTCTTATTCCATTCAGACACAGCATCATTGGGGGTCATACAGTACAGAATATAATCACTGTACCAGTAGAGTGGTTTTAATTCAAATACCTTAAATTATAAGGGAATTTATTTCTTACATAACTGGTAAGTCTAGCAGTAAAATGGCCTTTCCATGAGTGATGCTCTAGCGATTCAACGATTATCAAAAGCCCTATCTATTCTTCCGCTTTGCTATCTACAATGTTGGCTGCATACCGAGGCTGTCTTCCTTTATTGTCAGAGGGTTCGTATAGTCAGGATCAACTAGATTATGCTATAGTAATATTATAAACTGAGTGTTTGTGGATGCTTAATCTATATGTTGAAGCCCTAATCCCCAACAGGACAGTATTAGGAGGTAGGGCCTTGGGAAGATAACTAGAAAGCAGAGCCCCAAATGGGATGGTGCCCTGATAAGAAGAGAAACAGACACCAGAGTTTTCTCTCTCTGTCATTAGAAGACACAGTGAAAAGAGAGCCATCTGCAAGCCTGGAAGAGGGTTCTTACCAGACGCTGAATCTGTCAGTAACTTGATCTTGGATTTCCAAGCTCCAGAACTGTGATAAAAGTAAATATTTGTTATTTAAATTACCCAGCCTATGGTATTTAGCTCTGGAAGCCAGAGCTGACTAATACAGAAATTGGTACCATGAAGTGGAGTACTGTGGAAGTGGCTTTGGTACTGGGTGGAAAATGGAAGAGTTTTGAAGTGTGCTAGAGAAGCCAAGATTACCATAAAAGGATTGTTAAAGGTATTTCTGGTGAGAGAGAACTCAGAAAGAAAAGAGGAGGTTTACAAAGAAAGCATCGATCTTCATAAAGCATTTAAATAATCATGGATAGCATGATAGAAATATAGACGGTAAAGGCCATTCTGATAAAGTCTCAGGAATGACAAATAGGTTATTGGGCAATGGCATCCTTTGTCATAAAGTGGCAAGGAACTTGTCTAAATTTTGTTCACATTCCAGTGTTTCATGGGAGGTAGGACCTGTGAATGATAAACTGGGTGTTTAACTAGTTTTCTAAGCAAAGTGTTGCCGAAGCAGTTTCTCCCTGACAGCTTATAGTAAAACACAAGAAAAGAGAAATGAATTGTAGAAGGAATTATTATGTGAAAAGGAACCAGAATTTAAAGATTTTGAAAATTCTCAGAGTCTATCAATACATTGCAGAGAGCACAAAGGGTGTGGTGGAACATCGTTTGAAAGGATATTAGTGGCATGTGAAACATGGGCCTGATCAGCCATCCCAGCAGAAACTCTTCCAGTTTGAACTGAAAGGGATGGCTGTGGGACTTCTTAGATCCTATAGGCCTGGACCATAGAGCCTTGGCTGTGAAAGTGCGCTCTTCAAGACAAAGGAAGAAGAACCTCAAAGGTGATTTGGAGATCATCAGAGCTGCCTACCTCCTTGCTTTTCTCCCCTTCTTTTCAGGCATTCTGTTCCCTTCTCTGTAGTATGCTCTTGTGAAATGAAAGGGATCAGATTCAGTCATTACAATAAACTACACTAAAGTCTTAGTTCCCCACATTCACCAAGCTTCATTCTATGGCCTCCATGGAAAAGGACCTTTGATAGCTGCTCACTCCACTGTTATTCTCTTCCTTTCTTTCCCTGCAGGTAGAAGCAGCAGCGTCACCTGTCCCTCATGGCTGTTCCCAGGATCTTCTGGTGAGGGTGGAGCTTCCCCGGTGGCTCAGCAGTAAATAATCCGCCTGCAAAGTGGGAGACCTGGGTTGGATCCCTGGGTTGGGAAGATTCCCTGGAGGAGGAAATGGCAACCCACTCAGTATTCTTGCCTGGAGAATCTGGTGGAGAGAGGAGCCTGGCGGGCTACAGTCCATAGAGTCACAGAGAGTTGGACATAACTGAAGTTACTTAGCATGCATGCACTTGTGAGGGTGGGATTGTCTGGCACAACATTGATTTTTGAGCCAGAGACCTAAGGGTTCAACCCCAGGTGCCGAGGTCCAGCCTCAGCAGACTCCAGGGATATCCTCAGGATGGACGACGTCAGCGAATGAAGAAAGATAGATAAAGAGATAAAGAAAGAGACACAGGGTGACCAAGCTTCTTCGAGCAAGGCCCATTTACTTTATTCTTTTCGGGGCTTTTATACCCTGAGTTATACATACAGCAAGGTGAAAAACGCAGAGTCAACTCAACATTCCATCAGTAATAACTTTTATCAATATCAGGTTCCTTCCTGCAAAAGTCTTATTTTCTGTACATCATCTTCTATTCCGGAGGCCTGTTGATATTCCATGACCTCCTTTTGATAAAGGTTGGTCAGCCAGAACACCAGAACAATGATTTTTCCTTAAGGTGTTTTTTCTTAAATTCTTAGCCTGCGTCACCCTTAAAGTACAGAGTTACATTTTTATGGAGCAAAGATTCAGCAGGTTACAGCAAAGAAAGAACTTATTAACTCAAAGTCTAATGTTGCTAATGCTAAGGCTATTACTTGCTTCTTTTACATCCTGACTATATGCACTCCCAGGAACACAATGGATAAGGGATGTGAGAACTTGGCAGCAAGCATCGCATAGGCTCAACAATGTTGCAAAAGTCTGGATAAAGCTGCCAAGTAAGCTAGAATGTTAACAGAGGGTTTGAAACACTCCTTTCATGCCCAGGAGATTTATCAACTAGAGCCCTAAGTTAACTCTTTTGGTCAGAGACAGCCCCTTGCTAATGTCAGAAGAGCTGGTGAAAGACATAAAATAGTAAGACAGATTCTGGTTCGGGGGTAGATGCTCGAGCAGGTCCAGGGGGTCCATTGAGTCCTGAGGCCTTGCTCATCAGGACTCTTCCGCATGACCTTGTCATGGGTCAGATGGCCCAGGGATTCCCTCGAGTCCTGCATGACCTAGTCATGGATGGGATCTCCCGTGCTGGCTCCCGGCACCCAGGGAGCCACTGTCCCTCTGCTGATGCTGTTGCTTCTGACCCTCCCCCAGGTCTTTCTCCTTGAGTCTGTTTGCCTTAGGACACATCAATTTTTCCTCTACTTCTTTTCTCCAGGACCCTGAGATGCTGATGACTCAAGGCCAGGGCTTGTAATTACCTCTTTTTCAAACCTTCAGAAACTTGGTGATAGTTTTTCCAGTCTCTAAAAATGGAGACTGTGTTCTCAGTGACTGAGCGCCCTTGCTTTTTGGCATGTAGAAGACCAGGTAAAGAGTGATGCAGGAATTCTCAGAAATCTCTTAGGTGGAGGCACCAGGGAAGCAGATATGTGCTATATTTAGTTTCTCAGGCAGGTGTTTATTTCATTGCTCTACTAAAGATGGGAGATTAGTTTGTTTATTTTAGTGCAGTATAACTTAAATTCTCACCTGAAACTATTTTTAAGCAAATAAAAAAGCAAGTAGCCAAAAAAAAAAAAAAGCACAACTTTAAGTGTACAGTTTGACGAGTTTTCCATATGTTCACATTCATGTAACTACCACCCAGATCATATGGAGAGGATTTTTAGCCTCTCAAAAGTTCTCTATGCCCTTTCCTGGGCAGGACACGCCCCAAGATTTTTACCTTTGAATAGAATTATATTATACATGTTTCAAACATAAATTATGGAGAAGAACAACGGGCACTCCTCTACACGTCATTCTTATACTTATTACCCAGATTATAAAGATTTTGCACACAATATTTATCTATTCCCTTTCTCTTTATTCATGGGTGTTAACTATTTTTAGCACCCCTCCAATATCACACCATTCTATTTTGATGTACATCTCCAAAAATGTGGATATTTTCTTACATAGTCATAACTTTATTGTACTGTATGTTAATGATGTGGGATCATTTAACACTCAGTACATGTTACAATTTCCCTAATTGTCTTCGTATAATTTATTTGGTCAAATTGGAATTCTGTTAAGGTCCAAGGTCTCTCTTTTTGTCCTTGTTATTGACTTGTTAAAGATACTAATAAATTCACCTGTAGAATGTCCTGCATTGTCTGTTTCCTTTATGTGGTGTTTAACTTGTTTCTCCAGATGCTTTTTTCTTTTTTTTAATTGGAATTCAGTTCCACAACCTTGACCCAATTCAGGTTCAGTTTTTTTTAAGAATATGATGTTATATGTCTCATATCACATCACTTCAGGAGGCACATTGGATCTGGCCATTTCATTTTAGTGATGTAAATATTGATTCTTGAATTCAAATATTCACAACCTGATCACTCCCTTTCCTTAGCAACCTTTCATCTAATGGTTTCCACAGTAGCTTTAAACATTTATTATACAAATATTTGTCAGCCCCTCCACTGAGTACTTATACTGTACAAGGCACTGGGGTTATCAAGGTAGACAAAAGAAACTACTTGCTGACAAGTATAAAGACCGTTCATATATCCTCAGCCTAAGAGTATTACCCTGCCCTCTCCTCCCCAGTATGGGGTTTCTTTTTTAGAACAGTTTTCCTAGCCAAAGAAAGAGGTGAATGGAAAATACAAGGAGAGTCCAGAGCTTCCTATTGGCTAATTGAGCCCATTACCTTTTCTTCCATTACTTCTTTCTTGTTTCATTCCTTTCTCTTCTCTCTTCCACTTTTCAATTATTTTGCTTTCACAGTGTGCCAGGTATACTGAAGTTTGGTACTGGAGGTATGGTGCACTAACTTATTCTTTGTATGCCATGGTGATTCATGAGGGAGCTTGCTAGATAGAAGATCATACAACAACCTAATTGTGTGAAAGAGAAAAACGAGACACAAACCTTGTTATCTTCCAACTTATGCAATAAGTGACCCTAATAATAAAGGCTGTCTTTATTGAAAGTATCTGGTAGTGCACCTTCTCACAAGCAGCAAGGACTCTACCAAGAAGAAAGACAGTCAAAGGCACATAGTGTAAATGTACACCAAAGCACGTCTGATAAGCAAGTGTGTGCACTGCCCCCTCTGGAAACTCAGCATACTGTGTGTTAAGCACAGTTGCTTAGGGCAGCTTGAAGTAGTTGAGTTGTATTATATTAGGTCTTTTTGTGGAATTCAAATATTAAAAACTTTCACTCTACCTTGAGGAAAATACACAACTAACAAAAGAGATGCACATCTAAACAGCAGGAAAGAGCAACAAAGAAAAACCCACCAAGGTCTCTGAAAAGAAGTGTGTGAAGTAGGTGCCGTAAGGTCTTTGTGCTGTGACAGGGTAGAAGGCACATTGATCGCTAGCGTCCCTGGTATGTATCTGTGGATTTGAATTTCACAAAGTGAGATACCACCAGCTGAGGGCTTTGCTGCTACTGTTACAGAGCTGTGGCAACTATCGCAAAACCGCCACTTGGGAGACTTCTCAGATGACAAGATGTGGAATTCCTAAAAAGAAAAGTTTAATAGCAAAAACTTTCTAATGCTGTCTCTTTAGAGAAGCACGTTTTACATTTGTTTAGGACCAGAGTTCTAGCTGTTGACTTCTCTTCCTGCACAGAGAAGAAAGGATGACATGAACAAGTGCTGTTCATGTTGGGCAGGAGACGTGCTCTTGCCAAGCGGGTCAGCAGGACCAGGGGACTGCATGCCTCACAATAGTGCAGATTGGCTCACATTTACTCAACTCTGTGGACTCTCAGTGCTCCCTGACAGATTTCAGTTTCTGGAAAAGGAAGGGCCACCTTGAGGGCACCTGCTGTTCACCCTCTATTGGCTTAAGATTGAAGAACATAGTAGCTGTTTGTAGCAACTTGGCATGAGGTGATCCTGGCTACCCACATGTCAGCTCCAGGACATGGTTACATTTTCCAAGTTGTTCACCACATGACCTTGAGTAGGAATAAAAGTCAGTGCTTATTAGGGGCATGTAGAGAGTTGATAACAGGCCTCTCACAAGTCCCTGACCTAGATATAGGGGCTATCATGCCTTGGATGTTATTGGGAGCTGTGTTGTGTGTGTTCTATTTAGCCCCCTAGTGGAGAATAATAACAGTAGCAACAGTATTATTAATAAAACCCAGATGTCAGCACAGACCTTCTGTTTTCTATCTTCTTCAAGATTTCTACACTTTTCCAGGGGTTAATACCGGTTCAGGGCTGGCTTCTACTTCTTGCTTCTGGGAGAATTTATTCCATGTTCTTAGCCTCTCATCTCCCATACAAGTTCCCTTCTTTCTATCCCATGCTGAACTAACACTGTACACATCCCCTTCTTTTTGAATTACATGAAAAAATTACCCTTGTGGAGCACTTATGTGTAATAGTCTTTACTGCATATGTGAGAATGCACAAGGGGGTTTATATCCTAGCAGAGCAAATATCTTAAATGGAAAACAGAAAAAAAATGAAACAAAGCAATTTTCAGTCACTACCGTGTGGCTTTCCTTTAATCTTTTTGCTCCCTCCTTTTTCTTTTTTTTGAGTTAAAAAAAAAAATCTGTTAATTGATTTATCTTTGTCTGTGTTAAGGCTTTGTCGCTGCGCATGGGCTTTCTCTAGCCGTGGTGAGCAGGGGCTACTCATTGCGGTGGCCTCACTCATTGGAGAGCTTACGCTCTAGGGCTGAGGGCTTTAGCAGTTGTGGCTCGTGGGCTCTGGAGCACTGGCTTAGTTGCACGTGGGCTTAGTTGCACCTCAGCATGTGGGATCTTCCCAGACCATGGATCAAACCCATGTTCCTTACATAGGTAGGTGGATTCTTATTCACTGTACCTCCAGGAAAGTCCATCTCCCTTCTTTACTTCTGTTGCGTCCCCCTTGGAAGTGGAAATAGACCCTACTATCCTCAGTCTCTGCTCTAGGGCTCTTCTTGTATACCCAAAGACAAATGAATATGCTCTTGCTCTGCTAAGTCATCTACTCTGGTCTCAATCCTTCTTGCCTATCAGTCTCTGCAATTGAAAGAGGGCAGCATAGAGACCTATTTTCCCAGTAACATAAATTAATTCCTCCCTCTGTTCTTCCAACTTGGAAGGCAGATTTAATTATAGTTAGTTTTGATTAAAAACAAGCTTTTCTTCCCCTTCCACTGCTAGAATAATAATGTAAGGGAGCACTGTGAGGCATGATTATTCTATTTTCATAATGTTATCTATTATTAATAATATCTTTTTCTCCTCCCAAAGTTTGCTCGATAATGTAGCAAATACAATGGACTCAAAGCTCTGATAATAAAATTGCAGAATTCTCCAAGACCAAGGGCCCAGTTTTAAGTCATAATCTTTACTCCTACTGCTTGGAAAGCCAAACTGGCTTCCCTATCTATTTCAGTGAATCACAGTTAAGGAGCGCCCAGAGAGAGGAAGATGATGACTTTTGAAAGAATGCAGAATTCATGTGGAATTCATATTGTCCTACTCAAAGAAGGACTTTAGATTTGCTCCTCTCCTTTTCCTGTAGATATTTGGGGATGTCAGAGTCATCTGTTTCTTCCCCACATGATCTCTTGTTTTAAAGTTGCTTTCTATTGGACCAGTACAGTGTTTGATACTAATTAGGCAAGGAGAAAGTGGTAGGAAAGACACGGCTGAGCCAGAGAATATATATGCATTTCCCACCATTTTATTTGCAAAGATATTTAGATTATTCTCCATTAGGTAGATGCCAAAGAAGATGGAAGGTGCAAAAGCCTTCTTGCAGGTGTCTCCCAGAAGGACTGTGGAAGAGTGGATTCCAGTTACAAAAAGTCTGTAGGTTAAATGTCACAAGGAAAGGGGTGGGGAGAAGAGGCCAAGATAAAGCTGGATTTTCCACATCAGACCCTATGTAGAGGAATACCCATCAGGACCCTGCAGTGAACCAACAATACACAGCTGGTACCCGGACACCTGTCATGCAGAGAAGGCCCTACCAAACTGGTGGATAAGAGACAGCAACAGTTACCAGAAACAATGCGCTTGTGGAGAGCAACTTGCTGCATCTCAAGTAAGTCAGTGTTGGCCTTTCCTGCATCAGTTACCTGAAGTCCAGGGGTAAATGCGGGTTGAAGAATCAGAGAGGAGAAAGGGAGAAGGCAGTCACGAGAAGGCAGACCATGCCTTCAGCGGGGTGCTGGAAGCAATTCATACTTGCTCCGGAGACTAAGTTTAAATGTTCAGGAATGTTGCCAGTTGTTTGTTGGTGGTTTGGATCAGCTCTGGTGGGACTACTGTGTATAGCATCAATACATAGTGGAAATCAGCCAGTGCTACAAACTGGGGTCTTGAGCTTTTATCTCCCCTAAAGAGCTGGTCCCCACGTATGCCACTGCCTTCTCCCTATGCCTGGCAGGTACTCTCTGGGGACGGTGAGAGCCCAAGGGGGTAACATATCTGATTATTTCAAGAACAAAAAAGAAATTAAATTGAAATATAAGTAAAGAATCCTGCACCCCAGCAAGAAAAGGGAGGTTAACAAAATAAAATTGTGTCAGTTATTAAAAAAGCGAAAACCATCCTATAACCTTACCAAACTGGGCTACTGCAGGGGAGGAAAAGTAACTTCCCTCTACTTTTCTGAGTTCTAGAACTGGACATGTAACAACAGACTGGTTCCAAATAGAAAAAGGAGTATGTCAAGGCTGTATATTGTCACCTTGCTTATTTAACTTACATGCAGAGTACATCATGAGAAACACTGGGCTGGAAGAAGCACAAGCTGGACTCAAGATTGCTGGGAGAAATATCAGTAACCTCAGATATGCAGATGACATCACCCTTATGGCAGAAAGTGAAGAACTAAAGAGCTTCTTGATGAAAGTGAAAGAGGAGAGTGAAAAAGTTGGCTTAAAGCTCAACAGTCTGAAAACTAAGATCATGGCGGTCCCATCACTTCATGGCAAATAGATGGAGAAACAGTGGAAACAGTGAGAGACCTAATTTGCTGGGGCTCCAAAATCACTGCACCCCACTCCAGTACTCTTGCCTGGAAAATCCCATGGGCGGCGGAGCCTGGTAGGCTGCAGTCCATGGGGTCCACACGGCTGAGTGACTTCACTTTCACTTTTCAGTTTCATGCATTGGAGAAGTAAATGGCCACCCACTCCAGTGTTCTTGCCTGGACAATCCCAGGGACAGGGGAGCCTGGTTGGCTTCCATCTATGGGATCGCACAGAGTCGGACACGACTGAAGTGACTTAGCAGCAGCAGCAGCAGCAGCAAAATCACTGCAGATGGTGAGTGCAGCCATGAAATTAAAAAACACTTACTCCTTGGGAGAA
Source organism: Capricornis sumatraensis (assembly GCF_032405125.1). Classification (NCBI taxonomy): domain Eukaryota; kingdom Metazoa; phylum Chordata; class Mammalia; order Artiodactyla; family Bovidae; genus Capricornis; species Capricornis sumatraensis. The sequence continues at coordinate 56,929,847 of NC_091074.1, forward strand.
AAGTTATGACCAATCTAGACAGCGTATTAAAAAGCAGAGACATTACTTTGCCAACAAATGTCCATCTAGTCAAGGCTATGGTTTTTCCAGTAGTCATGTATGGATGTGAGAGTTGGACTATAAAGAAAGCTAAGTGCCAAAGAATTGATGCTTTTGAATTGTGGTGTTAGAGAAGACTGTTGAGAGTCCCTTGGACTGCAAGGAGATCCAACCAGTCCATGCTAAAGGAGATCAGTCCTGAATATTCATTGGAAGGACTGATGTTGAAGCTGAAACTCCAACATTTTGGCCACCTCATGCGAAGAGCTGACTCATTTGAAAAGACCCTGATGCTGGGAAAGATTGAGGGCAGGAGGAGAAGGGGATGACAGAGGATGAGATGGTTGGATGGCATCACCAACTCAATGGGCATGAGTTTGAGTAAACTCCAGGAGTTGGTGATGGACAGGCAGGCCTGGCATGCTGTAGTCCATGGGGTCGCAAAGAGTTGGACATGACTGAGCAACTGAACTTAACTGAACTTTTCTGAGTTCTAGCTGATACTTCTGTAATAATAGATTAACAAAAGAAAAACAAACAAGTTTGTTAACATGTATACCTTATGTATACATGGGAGATACACAGAAGAAAATGAGTAGCTCCCTGAGATGACTTAGAATTCAGAGTTAAATACCATCTTAATAGGGAAAGGGGAAAAAGGATGTATGTAGGCTTCTTGGTAGAAAGTGGATGATTTTTAGGAAAGTTGAAAGGGTCCTTAGAAGAGCATATATGTGAGATATGATAGTTTGTGGGAAAGTTTGTTTCAGTGTGGTGTTGACCTCTATCCTTCTCTCCTGTAATAGGAGTCAGTTTTCTCTGCCTAACAAGGCCCTGGGGAAGAGCTTTATGACAAGTGAGTTCCTTTCGGAAGAGCTGTGTTTAGACACACGTGAGGAGTTCTGAGAAAGTCTCTCCCAGCATCAAGTGCCTTTGGCTCAAAATAGTCAATACACCAAAGTGACATATTTTGGAGTAGCGTTTTAAGGTAACATATTCTGCTCTCTCTCACTTCTGTTATGGATTGAATCATGTTCTCCCCCAAAGATATGTTGATGTTTTAATCCCCAGTACCTCAGAATGTGACCTTATTTGGAAATGTAATCTTTACAGAGGTGATAAAGATAAATTGAGGTCATTAGTCCCTAATCCAATAGGACTGGTGTCATTATGAGGCATTTGGACAGAGAGAGATAAGCGCAGAAAGGAGGTGATATCAAGACACACAGGGAGAAGATGGCCATATAACTACAATGATGCACCTACAGGTCAAGGACCCGAGAATTGCTGGCATCTACCAGAAGCAGAAGAGGCAATGTAGGCTCCCTTGATAGAGCCAACAGAGAAACCGTGCTCCTGTGAACTCTGATTTTGGACTTCTAACCTTCAGAACTGTGAGACAATAAACTTCTATTGTTTTAAGCCAGTTTTGGTACCTGCTATGGCAACCCTTGGAAACTAATACAGTTGCCAAAATTCAGTTGCAAAAATGGTTAGTTTATTGATTATTTACAATGTGTGTGGTGAAACCTAGATTTATTTATATTAACTGAATTAATTCTTACGGAAGCCCTGTAAGGATGAGAAAACAAGCTTCTGTTAGTCATTGCTAAAAAGCATCACAGAAGTTTCCAGCAAGGAGGAGTCTCGGATATCTCAGAATCAGCAACAGGGAAAGGTCACTTGGTTTCTCCAGGCAGACAGTAAGGAGCTGGTACTTACAGGGAGAGTTATTGTCATTCCATCCAGACCCATCCATTGCTCCAATTTACTTAAAATCTGAAAATGTGTCCTTTGGCTTAAGGGATATGGCAGTAACTAGGGAGATGATAATGAGCAACCAAATAAAAAGGATATTCTCCAACAATTTGCGATTAATTCAAGGTGTTGGCACTCAAGCACTAAGTGCTCCAGGGATGGAACTGGCTTAGATAGCTTGCTAGGTGTTCCAGCTACCCCCAGCCGAATGCTTCGAGGCCGAACAATTTAGCAAGAATGAAATATCAGGGGCACACAACAGAGCCAAGTGGAGAAGTGAAAGTATTCTAAAATGCTAATCTGAGAAGTGAAATGGTAGCATGGCTGTGAGGGAAGTCAGATGGAGAATGATGAGTTGTAGATCAGCAAATATTAATAAGTACCATGATTCTGGAGTCAGGAGGTTTACATAGTAGGCTAACAAATGGGGGGTCAGCTGCCTTAAAAATGCTAAGCCCAGCTTAGTTTGCAGTTTTGACTTAACTCTTAAAGCTGTAAAGCTCATGGCAAACAGCCTGAGAGAAAGTGTGGAGGTTTCAGTGAATGTCAGCAGATGTAGTAACGTTGGGGGCCTGAATGTCTTAAATGAAATGAGTTTTAGTGGCTCTCAGAAGATAGTGGGAACAGGACATTCCGTCTTGGAGACTGTCTGCCAGAATGAGGATGACACTGGAACCTTGGAAGTGGCAGAGCTTTTTGTCAAAATTCAACGATTTTGGTCAAATATGGGACTAAGAAAGAGGCTTCAGGTGATGGCTGTATTTTCCTGGGCTGATCTCTGGCTTATGTATAGATCTTACATTTTAAATCTACATAATATCTTTATTTATTAAGTGTCTGTTTTGTACTGGGCTCTATGCCAATTGCAGGGGACACTAAAATGAAAATTGCTTCTTGCCATCAGTAACAGTCAAGTAAAGGTCTTGTTTAGAGAGAGAAGTGCAAACAATTATAATGTAATGTAAAAATGACTACTAGAAGTCTGCACGTGGTGCTCCAGAAGCTCTGAGTTAGGAAGGACCAACTCCCCGGTGATAGGGAGTGGATTGTCAAGGAAGGCTCCATAAAAAAAGGAGGTATAATTATAGGACTGAGGTCCATGAAATAGGTCAGCAGGTGCCAGATTACAGAGACTCTCATACCAGGCTTAAGAGAGCCATTTAAATCTTTTAAGTTGTTTGATGACATGATTAAATGTGTTCTTTAGAAACATCTCTATGGCAGCCATGTGGAGGCTGAAGTGACAAAAATATACAGTGTGGCTTACTTTGTTCTAAAAGGCAATTTTACCTTTAACTGTGTATATACCTTATTGACTATACTCAAGCCATAAGATGCACAGACTTAGAAGCCCTGCATTACATGCCTGTACCTAGATTTGTCAGTGATTCACCATATGCCTATGTTGTAATTTTACAGTCATATGATCTTGTTTATAGAATTGGTTAAGACTAATGAGTAATAAGTTGTGTTCAAATGTTCAATCTAATAATTATCACAAATACTATAGGCTCTCTCTTTTAAGTGAGTTTTTCCATTGTATTCTTGGCTTTACAAAATACATTAACAGTTTAATAATAGATCTCTTGGAACATGGTTGTGTAATATAAAGGAGCAAAGCAAAGTCAAAAATAAGATGGTAAGAGTTATTCTACAGAAATCCTATTGTTTTCAAGCTACTGGTGCATTTCTTTTTCTAGTTAAGGAAAGAAAGAAAACCAAGCATTCTCCTGCATTTAAATAGTCATGAAAACAGAAGTTCTTAATGATAACTTATGTTAAGACTTATTTTTGTTTGTTTTACCCTATTTTCCACAAGCATGGTTCTCAAATTTCAGCAGTTACCAGAATCACCTTCAGGACTTGTTAAAACAGAGTACTGTGTCCTGCCCCCAGAGTTTCTTGTTCAGTTGGTCTGGGATGAGGCTTGAGCAGTTGTATCTTTAAGCTTCAGGTGCTGTTACTGCTGTCAGTCCAGGGGCCACACATGAAGAGCCATCAACCTGAAATAATAATGTACATGTGCAGTTTCTCAGTCATGTCTGACTCTTTGTGATCCCATGGACTGTGGCCCACCAGGCTCCTCTGTCCATGGAAATCTCCAGGCAAGAATACTGGAGTGGGTTGCCATTTCTTCTCCACTACAGTAATAATAGCTAACTTTTATTGAGCACTTTCTATGTTCCAGCTGTGTTCTGAATATCTTACTTAACCTTAGCTCACTAAATCCTCATGATAACCCTAAGACTCTCCATTGGTTAAGAGTGTCTCCCTTTGTGTACCAGAGGAGAAGTGAAGTGAAGTCTCTCAGTCGTGTCCAACTCTCTGGGATCCCATGGACTGTAGTCTATCAGGGTCCTCCGTCCATGGGATTCTCCAGGCAAGAGTACTGGAGTGGGTTGCCATTTCCTTCTCCAGGGGGTCTTCCTGACCCAGGGATCGAACCCAGGTCTCCTGCATTGCAGGCAGACGCTTTACCCTCTGAGCCACCAGGGAAGCCCCAGAGGAGAAGTTTGGCTCTAAATCACAAGAGAATCTTATCAGTGGAGAAGGTACCAGCTCAAATCTGCATAACAATAGCCTCCTGTAACTAACATTTTCTCACCTTTCCTTCTTTGGTCTTTAGATGAAGATGATATTTAGGTCAGAATTCCAAGCCACCCTAGAGAGTTACTCATTTTCCCCTGTGCATCTACCATGTATACAGGAGGTATACATGTTAATACATTTTTTCATTTTTCTCTTATTAATCTGTTTTTCATTATAGGGGTCTCAGCTAGAACTCAGAAGAATAAAGGAAAAATTATTTTTCCTCCTTTAAAATCATCGTAACAAATGAAGAAACTGAGACTTGAGAAAGTAAAATAACTCAAGTTCACACAGCCAATAAGCAATGGGTGAGGACTATTAATAAACCCAGAATTATACATGTTAGTGAATTACTGTCATTTTCCTGTTGGTGAATTCCTACCTCCCAAGCATGCCATGCATCTGGAAACTTTGGAACCCTGAGAACATTTTATTAATGTATTTTGTGATCAATATTTCCTTGTTCTGAGATGAATATTGTTTTTCATAAAAATATTCAAATTTTTAGGTAGAAACTTACTTCCTCCCCAATGAACACTTCTTGGAGAAGGCACTGGCAACCGACTCCAGTACTCTTGCCTGGAAAATCCCATGGATGGAGGAGCCTGGTAGGCTGCAGTCCATGTGGTTGCGAAGAATTGGACACGACTGAGTGACTTCACTTTCCCTTTCATGAATTGGAGAAGGAAATGGCAACCCACTCCAGTGGTCTTGCCTGGAGAATCCCAGGGATGGGGAAGCCTGGTGGGCTGCCTTCTATGGGGTCATACAGAGTTGGACACGACTGACACAACTTAGCAGCAGCAGCAATGAGCACTTCCGACTAGAGAGAAATTGCTGAACTTGTTGACTCAGAACAAAAATAAAGTGCACCTGCTATTCAGTTTATGGCTTTTATTTTGGGGAGGTGGTAGGAGGAAGTCTATATTGCCACCCCTATAAATCATTTCATTTTTATCATATTCAACATCATCCACAGTACTGCACGTAGAGGTGGTTTTGAGAGCTTTGTGGGGGTTATTTTTTCAATAGTACTGATGGTTCTGATAGATATTTAAGGCATCTTGGGGAACAAGAAGATGATCCTGAGTCAGGGGAGCTCGGTCATGTAAATCACGTTGTTTCAAGTCCTTTGTCTTCTAAACATCTAAAATGAGCACATATTTTATTGGCTGATTAACTAATTGCTGGAGTCACTGAAGGCCCAAGCTACAATCTCATGCTTGACCACACACCAGGGATTTTTCGATTACTTATTTTTCTGGATCTTTGCCTGTTTTCCTCTCTCTATCCATAACCACATATGTATAATGGCTAGTGAACACTTCCTCACCAGCACACACATTAATACTTCACTTTTCATGGATATGCTAGGTCAGAACATTTTCTGTTATGAAGCTAAGTATTAATATAAAACATCTTCTCTCACCAAAGAAATGCCAAATTTAGTTTTAAAGCTGTTTTATCAGAATATAATGGGAGAAAGAGCCATCATCACTTGGAGATGAAGTTTCCTATGAAGGAGAAAACACTGATGCCTGGTATGCTTTTAATTTTAACACCAGTGTGTCAAAATTGAATACACTGAATACAATTCGTCTGCTGATAAGCTCTCATTTAATCCTGAACATAACTGCAAAAAGGAATTATACACTGAAATTCACCATGAAAATTATCTTAGAAATGAGCAAAGCTAAAAGAGGAATATATCCTCATACTCCTGGAAGTTTACAAGATTTGCTAAAAATTATTAATATGGAATATTTATAAGAGCCTCCTCTATTTACTAGCTCAATAGCCTCACAGTTCTACCCACCATCTAAAGGGAGTTGATCATAGTCAGAAATGTTTCTAAGTCTGGAAGCATGGTATATTTTTTCATCTATTTGTGTCATCTTCAGTTTCTTTCACCAGTGTCTTACAGTTTTGGGAGTACAAGTCTTTTGCTTCCTCAGGTAGGTTTGTTCCTAGATATTTTATTCTTTTTGATGTGAGGGTGAATGGGATTGTTTCCTTAATTTCTCTTTCTGGTCTTTTGTTGTTAGTATATAGAAATGTAACGGTTTTCTGTGTATTAATTTGTATCTTGCCACTTCATTGAATTCGTTGATTCTCTCTAAGAGTTTTCTGGTAGCGTCTTTAGGATTTTCTAGGTGTAGTATCATGTCATCTGCAAACAGTGACAGTTTGCTTCATATTTTCCAATAAATTCCTTTTACTTCTTTTTCTTCTCTGGTTGCTGTGACTAGGACTTCCACAACTATGTTGAATAAAGGTGGTAGAGTGGGTGGGCATCCTTGTCTTGTTCCTGATCTTAGAGGAAGTGCTTTGAGCTTTTCACTGTTGAGACTGACGTTAGCTGTGGGTTTGTCATATATAACCTTTATTATGTTAAGATATGTTCCCTCTGGGCTTCCCAGGTGGCTCAGTGATAAAGAATAAGCAGATGTGGGTCTCTGATCCCTGAGTGGGGAAGATCCTCTGGAGAAGGAAATGGCAACCCACTCTAGTAATCTTGCCTGGAAAATTCCATGGACAGAGGAGCCTGGCAGGCTGTAGCCCATGGGATCTCAAAAAAGTTGGACATGACTTAAAGACTAAACAACAATAAATGTTCCCTCTATGTCCACTTTCCAGAGAGTTTTTATGATAAATAGATGTTGGATTTTGTCAAAAGCTTTTTCCTGCATCTATCAAGATAATCATATGGTTTTTATTTTTCAATTTGTTAATGTGGTATATCACGCTAATTGATTTACAGATATTGGAAAATCCTTGCATCCCTGCGATATATCCCACTTGATCATACTGTATGATCTTGTAAACTTAAAAGCTTTTGGATAGCAAAGAAAGTCATAAACAAAACACAAAGACAATGTACAGAATGGGAGAAAATGTTTGCAATGATGCAACCGACAAGGGTTTAATTTCCAAAATACATAAACAGCTCATACAACTCAATACTCACCCCCCAAAAAAACCCTAATAAAAAATGGGCAGATCTAAATAGATGTTTCTCCAAAGAATACATACAGTGGCCAACATCTCTAATTATTAGAGAAATGTAACTCAAAATAACAAGTATCACATCACATTGGTCAGAATGGATGTCATCAAGAGTCTACAAATAATAAATACTGGAGAGGGGGTGGAGAAAAAAGAACTCTCCTATACTACTGGTGGAAATGTAATTTGGTACAGCTTCTATGCAGAACAGTATGGAGATTCCTTAAAAATCTAAAAATAGAGTTACCATATTACAAAGCCATTAAAACGAATGAAATAATGTCATTTGCAGTGATATGGGTGGACCTAGAGATTATCATACTAACTAAAGTAAACCAGACAAAGACAAATATCATATGATATTGCTTATATGTGGAATCTAAAAAATAATACGAATGAACGTACTTACAAAATAGAAATAGAGCCATAGACATAGAAAACAAACTTATGATTACCAAAGGGGAAAGGGTGTGGGAGGGATAAAGTAGGAGTTTTGGGTTAACATACACATGCTACTATACACAAAAATAGATAACCAACAAGAACCTACTATATAGCACAGGGAACTATACTCAATATTTTGTAATAACCTATAAGGGAAAAGAATCTGAAAAAGAATATATATATATGTATGTATATACATATACATACATATGTATACATATATGTATATCTATATTCTTTTTCTAATTCTTTTTGCCGACAAGGTCCATATGGTCAAACCTATGATTTTTCCAGTAGTCATGTATGAATGTGACCATAAAGAAAGACCATAATGAAGGCTGAGTGCTGAAGAATTGATGCTTTCAAACCGTGGTGTTGTAGCAGACTTTTGAGAGCCCCTTGGACTGCAAGGAGATCAAAACCAGTCAATCCTAAAGGAAATCAACCCTGAATATTCAGTGGAAGGACTGATGCTGAAACTCCAATACTTTGGCCACCTGATGTGAAGAGCTGGCTTATTAGAAAAGACCCTGATGCTGGTAAAGATTGAAGGCAGGGGAGAAAGGGATGACAAAGGACAAGATGATTGGGTGGCATCTCCAACTCAATGGACAGGAGTTTGAGTAAGCTCCAGGAGATGGTGAAGGACAGGGAAGCCTGGCATGCTGCAGTTCATGGGGTTGCAAAGAGTCGGATACAACTGAGCAACTGAACAACAATATAACTGAATCACTTTGCTGTGCACATGAAACTAACATGACATAAATCACTATACTTCACTTTTTAAAAAAAATATATGGTACCAAAGAAGCCAGAGGAAGAAGCAAATTGAGAGGGAAGGAATAATGGCAAGATCTTTTTCTGCAAAGAACTTAAAGTTGATAAGGTTTTGGGAAAAGTCTATCAGATTTGGTGATTAGAATATTCAGGCAGTTTTATTTAAGGGCTGAAAGTCATGGGAAGCTGAGCAAGCAGTTAAGCCCCTGTTACATGATACTATGAGGTTTGTAGAGGATTCAGTAATCAGAGTATTTAAACTTTTTCTGTCAATGTTTAGCAGCTTAAAGACATGAGCAGAGGATGTATGGTGCAGGGAAGAGATGGGTATACCTGATACTTGGGGTTGAAGATTTTAATGGTGGGAATGGGTCTAAAGACTGAAGTTTGTTAGAAAAGACAGTGTTGAAATATCTGACTATGGGCTTTTGCTTCAGAAAGGAGACAAAGTCAGAAGGCCAGAAGAGGATTTAAGAGACTTTTCAAACTGCATTCTTTGTTTCAGCTTGGACCAGTGGGTCAGAGATAAGGCTAACGTGTACTGATCTCAGTACCTTCCCCCACTAAACATCACAAAAACTTTGCTTTGATCAGTTTTGGTCATTAGGGCTTGGCTCAGATGGTAAAGAATCCGCCTGCAATGTGGGAGACGTGGGTTCCATCCCTGGGTTGAGAAGATCCCCTGGAAGAGGGCACGGCAACCCGTTCTAGAATTCTTACCTGGAGAATCCCATGGACAGGGGAGCCTGGCGGGCTACAGTCCATGGGGTCACAAAGAGTCGGACACAACTGAAGCAACTGAGCACAGCACAGGATGCTGCGTTTCTTTGCTGTTGCTCCCCAGTTCCCCTTTCCACCCTTTTGCATTCTGCTCTGTGACCTGGTAGGCTGATGAACAGGGACCATAACAGTTTGCTCTCCTGCTTCCATTTGTATTTAGCTATTGGGAGCACTGGTCTGAGACTGGAGGGAGGGAGAATGTGAGAGAGGTACTCACTCTTCTGGCTTCCTTACTACAAGGTCGTTTGGTCCTCTCCCCTTCAGGCCTAGAGACAGTGATAATGCCCAGCTCTCTTAGCCCTTTGTGACTTCTCTATTCTCTGTCACACATTTGAAATTTCCTATACATGCTGCATATGCTTTACTTTCTCAAATTACCCAAGTTGAAAGTTCCATCTGGACCCTGTCTGACACAATTTTTATGTGAGATTTCTTTATAAAATTTTGCATCACTGAAAAAAAATGTTTGAATTTGGTGGACTAGTACAGGAGTTGGCAAATTTTTTTCCTTAAGAGCCATATAGTAAATATTTTTGGCTTTACAGATTATACAATACAATATTCTTCAACTCTGTTCTCTTAGTGATAAAGCAGCGTAGATAATAAGTGAATGAATGTGCCTATGTTTCAGTGAAGCTTTATCTACAAAGATAAGGCAGTGGGTTTTACTTTTGGCCTATTAGACTGTAGTTTACTGATCCTTGATCTAGGAGAAGCAGTCTTCTGCTTGATTCATAAGAATGGTTCTCAATCTGGGAAGACTTTGACCCTTAGGGTATGTTTGACAATATCTATAGACATTTTTGATTATCACAGCTGGAGGAGGGTTATGCTTGGGGAATGTGTCCCTGAGCTAATTCTTTTGATTATCATCTTCTGGGGCTCTGTGTTTAAGACTGGATACCTTAACATTTCAGAAGGAAAAGAAGAGGAATTGATAATGCCAACATGGGTTATTATGCTATGAGTTTTATTTATTTTTTTGTACTATGAGTTTTCAATGAAACTACATATGATCCTGAAACTATTGAACCAGAACAAAATTGCAATATTTGTATTCCCTGAACTGAACTGATATTTCTTTTGACTAATGTTCTCATTTACTGACAGGGGACTATGTCTCACTCCTCACTCACCTTAGCACCATGTCATTAATTAGAGGACAAGCTGAAGAACAAGGACACACAGAAATCTGTGTCTGGATGACATCATAATTTTGATCAGCTTAACGTCTGCCAGTAGTTTTGAAGAGATGCTTAACTTTTGGAAATCACTTCTTTATTGCAACCAAAGCTATTAAGTTTAAAGGTCCATAAAGATGAGATAAACAGTCATAAAGACCTTTTGAAATTCATACACAGTGTGTTAAATGGATTTAATCACTGTCAGTTAAAAATGGTGATGTTTTAGCAATGTCCATACACTGGCAAAAATCAGATCACTGACTGCTTAATGGGGGACAACTATCTCAGTGGATGAAATGTTGCTTATTTGTGACTTCTGAGTCATTTTTACAGGGTTTTCAAGGGAATAACTTGACCTTAGTGTACTACAATGAAAAACAGCTCTATATCTAGGCTCATTCTTTTTAAAATTAATTTTAGAGTTCATTTTTTCCAGTAAACACTTTTCTCATAGTCTAATTATAGATTAATAATCCTTAAAAGATCATTTTAGAATAATTCTGACCTTGAATATCAGGAAAAGAAATGCAATTGAAAAGTTAAGCCAAATTTAGCGAGTATATAAAATACACAGTATAATCTTAATCCAGCTAGTATTGATTGTTTTCTGTGTACCAGACAGTGTACTAAACAGTTTTCACAGATTACATTTTTAATTCTTCTGGTAAACTGGAGGTATGTGCAATTATCATCACCCTCATTCTCTAGATGAAGAGAATTGGGGCATGAAGAGATTACATAATTGGTTCAAAATCACACAGTAAGTAGTGCTGTTGGAATTTGCACCCAGGCAATTTAATTTCACAGCCTACTTACACTTAATCACTCTCTTATGCCACTTTCCTTTGCTGCACTTTGGTGGTAAATATGAAAGGATTATTTTGAAGGTATTATGGTATATTTAATCTTAATAACCCAGGTAATAAAGATATCTATAATATAAGTAAGTTGTGTGGTCTTGAGAAATCACGTAACTTGCATCAGTAGAATGAGGGCCAATACTGAGTAATTTGTAAAATGACCTTTCTACTCCAACGTGGTGTTTCCAAGATAGTGTATAATATTTTTCAACCATATCATTCAATCAAATGGTCATCCTTTTATCATTAAAATGTTTGGAATAAACACTTTCCAAATTTGCAGAGGAATTTCCCAGTCCTTTCTGACCTCACTGGTTGGTGCTTACATGTAATAAGAAACTCTGTAGTCAAAATAGGAATAATATTGTTTAAGTCATTATTCTTGTCATAAAAGAGATGTTTGCGAGTATAGAAATTTCATTGAATTTTAGATTGGTGAAGGCTTTAGCCATAATCTAACCTGTCCTTATTACATCATAAATGAGGAAGCTGAAATCCAGAGAGGTTCATCCAGGGATGAAAGCTACTTCATTCGTAGTAGAACTAGACTACAATGATCTAGGTTCAGATCCCAGATCTCTTTCAATGAGTCACAACCACTTCTATCTTAATGTCCCCAAGTTATGAAAAACCACTGGCCAGTTTTAGTCCAAGTTTATTGGAATAGAAAGATCTGGGTTTGCATCTCAGCTTTTTGCTTACTAGATGTGAAATGTTGCGGAAGGTTGAAATGAAAATATGTGCACATATGTTTATATATAGATATATGCATACACTACACACTAAACCTTCATAGATAATGTTTCAAGCATACTTACTGAGACAATACCAAATGTTAAAAGACCACTGTGAATTTCAAAGCTTCCAAAATAATTTCATTCATCACACAAGCATTTACATGCATTTTACAAGACGATATCACATGAAAAGGCCATTCACTGCAGCATGATTTTTAAGAGCAAGGATGGGAACAACTCAAATGACCACCAATAGAGACTGTGGACTTGTGATGTTATATACATATTATAAAATATTATGCAGGTGAGAGGGGGGATGAGAACTATTTCTATCCATAGCCAGGAGTAATCTCGAGGATAAATTGTTAAGTTAAAAAGCAAGATAGAGAAAACTCAGAAACCGCCATTTATCCAAGAAGAATATGTAAGTATGAGTATGTGTTTGTGCATATACATAAGAGCATATGAGTATAAATATATGTGTGTGTATACATCATGGTTAATTTTGTGTCATCTTGGCTTGGCTGCAGTGCCCAGTTATTTGGTCAAACTGGTCTAAATGTTGCTATACAGGTATTTTTTAGGAGTGAATAACATTTAAGTCAATAGACTTTGAGTAAAGTATTAATAGATTATTTTTCTAATGTGGGTGGACCTTATTCCATCAGTTGAAGGTTTTAAGAGTAAAGACCAAGGGTTCCCAAAGAAGAAGGAATTTGACCTCAAGACTGCAAAATCAACTCTTACCAGAATTTCCAGTTTGGTGGCTTGCCTTACAAGTTTCAGACTTGCCACTCTCCACAACTGTGTGAGCCAGTTCCTCAAAATCAATCAATCTGAATGGAAATGAAAAGGATGAAGAGGATGGGGATAGAAGCAAGGGAGACTTCTCTGGGTATAGCTTGTTAGTAGGTATGACTTTAAACCAAGTTAATATTTTCTATAATTAGAAAAACAGAAAAAATAAAAGAGGAAGAATTTCTTAAGAGAAAGCGAAAATAAACATATTAACTGTGAATCAAGTTGGTGGCAAGAGAAATGATTTCAAGTGACTTTAAAGCATAATAATTTGAGTGCACAGCTCTAGTCAGATAATAAACAAAGGTAAAAGAACACATACAACAGGTGTCTGCAATACTGATTGTACCAAAAAGCAGCAGAGCTATGAAAGACTCTAGGGGCTTTATCAAAATAACTCGAGTCCCCAAAAGTGACTCCCATCATCCAGAGATGAAATAATTTGAACATTAATAAGAATAACAATGATTAATTCTAATGTTATGAATGTAATCACATCATAGATATTCATAGCAGCGTGTTTAAAAATAATGAAATATCAGAAAAGAAGCTAAAAAATAGTAATGTGTATTCATATGTGAAAATGTCACTTAAATCTTGTAAAAAAACAATTTATGATTTAGGAAAATGTTTATGATATTAAGTAAAAAAACAACTTATAAAATATGTCTACAGTATATTTTAGCTTCCTAAAAATAATATATGTATAAGAATGCATATAAAGAAAACTGTATGAATATACTATATGAATATACTAAATATTAGTATACACTCATATACTAACTATATGAATATACAACACACCATATCTATATGGCAGGATTGCAGGAGATTTTGTTTTATCTTCAACTTATTTTCCAATCTGCTGTAGTTAGGATGCATAATTTTATAATTTTTAAATGAAAGAGGCTATTTAGCAAATATTTAAGAACTAAAAAATTCAAATATTTTTTAAAAAGATAGCACGTGAATGGAAAGATTATTATTTTCAGGCTATAAATAATGCCTGTGCTCAGGGATTTGATACTCTGCATAGAAAACTACTGACTGAGTTCAACTTTTTCATTTTGAAGACAAACAAAAAAGACCGCAAAAAAGTGAGATGACTTGCCCGAGGCCATCATTACAAAGCAAAGAGAAAAAGTCCAAAGTAGAAAGTGTGATCATAGTTCTAAAATTACATTTCCCTTAATTTGAAGTTAACCTGAACCTGTTGTATTTCTGCTGTACAAAGCTTTGTACTCTCCTAAACCTAGAGAAAAATAGCCAAATTTGGCACAAGTGAATTTCTCATGGACTGATGAATAAGTGACTAAAAGACTGACCTCCAAGAATCTCAAAGTCTGTTCAGTGTAGATTTATAGTGATTATCTTGCACCACAAGGGTATATTGATATACTGGTATAACTAGCTGGTACGTCACCATTTAGAGAAATTCAGCCTTAGAGGGGAATCCTGTAGAGAGTGTCTCATATGGTTCTAAAGAGACTGACACCATCAATTATCAATTCCAATTCAGCCAAAGAAAGCACTTTGACACAGAAGAGATTACGTGAGTGTTTATGTCTGGCATCTTAAACTTATTTCCAGATGACTCAAAGCATAAAGCAAGAGTATTTTGAGGTGTAATAGGCTCCTCTGTCCATGGAATTCTCCAGGCAAGAATACTGGAGTAGGTAACCATTCCCTTACTCAGGGGATCTTCCTGACCCAGGGATGGAACCCAGGTATTCTGCATTACAGACAGATTCTTTACTATCTGAGCCACCAGGGAATCCCAACAGAATATATAGTTAGCCACAGTTTAGGGGAAAAGAAGAGAAATGACCAATGAACAAGAAAGAAATTTCAGTAGAGGAATTACTTCAGACTCTGATCTTCAAATTGCAGTTTTAAAAGTTGCAAATTAGAACACATTTGTGTGACAAAAACAATTGAACAACAACAACCACAAAATAATCTAGATAGAAAAAAGTGAAAATACAGTTAAAAACTAAGAGAATAGATTTGTCATGTCTTTGGATTCTGGAGTGGGTTGACAGACTCTTTAGCCAGCCTAAGGAAAGCAAAAAAAGCACTACTGCTCCCTTCTATCCTAACTTTGAGTCCAGAAAGTGCCACTGGAGAGCTTTTCCCTGCCCCAGCTATGTGTTCTGTTTTCTCACCTTATCAGACTTTAGCTCTGCTCTAATTTGCTTGGGATGTTGGCTGAACTGAAGGTACAAGAAAAAACAAAACCAAAAGTCTCACAGAAAGAAAGTCAGTGGTTGTCAGGGCCTGGGGAGAGGGATATGGAGAGAAACAGTTTAATGGTAGGGTCTTTTTTGGGAGTGATGAAAATGTTCTGAAACTTGAGAGTGGTAATGGTTGTGAAACATTTGAATGTACTAAAGCCATAAAATTTTCACTTTGCAGTGGTTAAAATAGTGTATTTTATGTTAGTGAGTTTTACAGTAAACAAAATTAAGGCCTCAATGTAGTGCATTTGAGGCTTTAATTTTTGTAGTAGTGTAGTGGGGAGTGATATAGGGAAGAATGGGGAGGTGCTGGCATCATAGAAGCCAAAGAGAGTGAGTGTGAGGGGTGCTAGGGACTGAGCTAAAATCAGTGGGACACCTGGCTTGGAAATAAGTCCTGATTTTATTTGGTGAATCCATTTTTAGTAGTTCTTTCTTAACACTACCCCAGCATCTAATTCAGTTCATCCAAAATTGTACAGAAGTCCTGAGTGGGCTGTCTAATAGTCTAATGTGGTTTGTGAATTTTTCTTCCTTAGCAGCATCTTTTATTTAATTATTTATTTTATTTAGTGTAAATGTCTTTAGATGGAGTATGCTTTCTTCAGTTTTGTATGTTCCCTGTGGATCCCTAAAATTTTAAATTATTCTTGTTTCATTAATTTATGATAACATGCCTGGTCCATGAAAGCATTTGTATTTGCACTCCTGATTTTTAATAGCTTACTCATTTAAAGCACAATGCTAGAAATAGTTTACTCCAAGTAGGGTTTTGCCTCACAGAGTGTTTTTAAAATGAAGACACATAGGCAGGATAAATGCCCAAATGATAATAAAAATTAAGTGCATTGGAAACAAAGACAAATGCAAAGACCATGTAATATCTGATTCCCTTCCACTTCTGCTCACTGCATTGAGATTTTGTTGCAATGAATGTAGTTAAAGACAATGGTGTTTGTTAAAGAGTGGGGGAAAAAATACCATCAAATCTGTAACTAATAGTCATCAGGGCATAACTATATCATAACATAGATTGGGAAGGAGGAATGCAATTACATCTTTAATGAAAACAACTTTCGTGTATATATGCATATATATATATATATAAAATGAAAAAATATATATGCTTGGATTCTTAGCAATTTAACAGCAGTGCTCTCAGGAAATAAAGCAACTATTTATTGACTCTACCTGGATGCTTTATATATGTCATTATTGGCGCTCATAACAACCCTACAAGTATGAGAACCTTGACATTAGTGAGGGGATGTATCAAATATTTCCCAAGCCCTCAATTTCAAACATGTGAACATGGATCTTGGCTTTTCTGAATCATATGTTTTAAAAAAATCAGATGTCATTTATGGGTAGTCTCAAATTTCATTAAAAGACTTTTTCCAACTATTAGAATCTTAATTTTATCTCTGCTTTGCTAGTCACTTAAATAAACACACAAACAAACCAATATCACCTTAGAGAAAGACTCCATGAAGAAACGAGCAGAGCAACAGGAGCTGTCTAACCTAGGCAATCAGCTTAAGATCACTCACTGTCTAAGGATTTGCTCCAGTACATCAGCCTCCTAGAACTGCCCAGAGTGTGCTCATTCTTCAGACAATTATCTCCTGCTGGAATAAGCATAAATGTTTACACCTTTATGGAGAAGTTTTAAGTGTTTGCATCTTTGACCTTGGTAATCTATTCTATGGGAAATAATTGTAAGGTATCCATAAAGATTTATGTGAATTTTGATAATAGTTTTAGTTTTAACAGTGAAAACTTGCAAGGTGCCAGTTATCATTCTATTGTCCTGAGCTCCAAATTCACCCTTCTTTGTCTTCCTTTGTGTTATGTAGCCGAGTCCTGTAAACTCTTCTTTTGCCAGCTGGTGGGTTAGTCACTTCATCAGCAGAGGGCAGTTTAGAGTAGTTGCAAGAAAACACTTCTTTTCCAGCTTGTAGCCCTCTAGATACATTCTGAGTGCCACAGCCTTAAGCAGGAGCTTGAGCGGCACCCTCAGGCCATCTCTCATCTGCAGCCACTTGAGAGCAACCAGCAATGTTGGCCACATCTACAGCCACACTCTGGCCTATCCACACCAGCCAGCAAAGGCATGCCATTCCTGCCGATCAGCTCCCACCTATCCACACCTACCAGCAATGATGAGCTGTTTTTACAGCTAGTTCTCTCAGCCAAGTGCTTCTTTTGTGTTTGTTTTTCCTTTGTTATAGTAAGCTGCCTGTGGTACTGACTCATGTTGAAGAGGTTTGAATTCAGCTTTGGGTCCCAGACGGCTTCTAGTCCCTTATTGTCCTTCTTGTTCAGTCTATGGATAGTACTTGCTCTTTTTAAAATTTTATTTTATATTGGAGCATACTTGATTAATGGGGCTTCCCAGGTGGCGCTAGCGGTAATGAATCTGCCTGGCAGTGCAGGAGACACAAGAGACACAGGTTTGATCCCTGGGTCCGGAAGAGCCCTTGGAATAGGAAATGGCATCCTACTGCAGTATTCATGCCTGGAAAATTACATTGGCAGAGGAGCCTGGTGGGCTACAGTCCATGGAGTTGCAAAGAGTTGGACATGACTAAGTGACTGAGCACATAGTTGATTAACAATGTTGTGTTAGTTTTAGGTGTACAGCAAAGTGATTCAGTTATACATATATACATATCTATTCTTTGTCAAATTCTTCTCCCATTTAGGTTATCACAGGATATTAAGCAGTGTTCCCTGTGCTATACAATAGGTCCTTATTAGATTAAAATAGGTAATCTATTTTAAATATAGAAGTATGCACTTGTCAATCCCAAAGTACCACAAATTAAAAGAGCAGGGAATTTAAAGTTAGAGCCCCCTTCAGTTCAGTTCAGTTCAGTCTCTCAGTCATGTCTGACGCTTTACAACCCCATGGACTGTAGCATGACAGGCTTCTCTGTCCATCTTCCAGAGCTTGCTCAGACTCATGTCCATTGACTCAGTGATGCCATCCAGCCATCTCATCCTCTATTGTCCCCTTCTCCTCCTGCCTTCTATCTTTCCCAGCATCAGGGTCTTTTCAAATGAGTCAGCTCTTCGCATCAAGTGGCCAAAGTATTGGAATTTCAGCTTCAGCATCAATCCTTCCAATGAATATTCAGGACTGATTTCCTTTAGGACGGACTGGTTGGATCTCCTTGCTGTCCAAGGGACTCTCAAGAGTCTTCTCCAACACCGCAGTTCAAAAGCATCAATACTTCAGTGCTCAGCTTTCTTTATAGTCCAACTCTCACATCCATGCATGACTACTGGAAAAACCTGACTAGACGGACCTCTCACTAGATGGAGCTTTGTTGGCAAAGTAATGTCTCTGCTTTTTAATATGATGTCTAAGTTGGTCATAGCTTTTCTTCTAAGGAGCAAGCATCTTTTAATTTCATGGCTGCAGTCACCATCTACAGTGATTTTGGAGCCCCCCAAAATGAAGTCTGTCACTGTTTCCATTGTTTCCTTATCTATTTGCCATGAAGTGATGGGACCAGATGTCATGACCTTAGTTTTCTGTTGTTGAGTTTTAAGCCAACTTTTTCACTCTCCTCTTTCACTTTCATCAAGAGGCTTTTTAGTTCCTCTTCACTTTCTGCCATAAGGGTGGTGTCATCTGCATATCTGAGGTTATTGATATTTCTCTCTGCAATCTTGATTCCAGCTTGTGCTTCATCCAGACTGGCATTTCACATGATGTACTCTGCATATAAGTTAAATAAGCAGGGTGACAATATACAGCCTTGATGTACTCCTTTCCCAGTTTAGAAGCCCCTTAGAGCCTACTTTTACCTGTTTTAGTAGTTAGTTTTTTGAATATTTATTTTTCCCTGTTCAAATAACTGTTGTGGTTTCTCTCTCCCAAATGGACCTTGATTAGTATGTAAGTTAAATGTTCAGCAATAAAGGATTAGTTGAATAATTGTGGATATATCCATTTAATGGAATAATATTGAGATCTATCAGTGCTCTTCAATCAAAGTCCACCAGGAACACACTTGTAGCTAAACAAGTTGAGGATTTATTATTTGTAGCAAGGAAGAACCCACATCATGGGAAATTGTGGGATGTTTCAGTAGGAAGATATTAGAAAGAACCCTTTACAGGGTTTGGGATTTGGTTGGGCAATTTTTGGGAAGGTTTAAGAAAGAGATTTGGTCTAGATTGGGTGTTGTCAGAATGTGGGAGTAATTCTATGGTTGGATATTTTAGAAATGCCATAGTGATCTTGCTTTTATCTGTATTTATACAAGGTTATGAAGAGGCCTTGCTTTATATAATCCCATCATGATGTCAGAGTAACCTTGCCTAAGGTTGGTATTCTATGAGATTGTTTATGTCCAGTAGGAGACTAACATGGCCTTGCTGGGAATGTCAGATCATTTTTGAACATGAGTCCTTTTTCAGAGCTTTCAGCTATCATTTAAGAAGTCTGGCTACCCTTGGGCTATCACCTGGAGTGACCACATGCTTACATATATAGAGAGATGGCTCAGAGTTCAGTCTCTAACTATTGAATGCTGGGTAACGGACAATTGAATAAAGAAGATGCTGAGCTAATCTCAGCCCCAGTCATTGTCTGGCCACAACTGTGTGAGGGACCTGCATGCAGTGAGAACTACTTAGGTGAGCCCAGCTGGCCTCTAATCTGGTGAGTAAAATAAATAATTCTATTGATTTACTACTTTGGAGTGATTTGTTGTTCAGTAATAGAGAACTGTTACAATATTTGGTAGGCAGTTAGCTCTATAGTTCTGGAGCTCAGGAGAGAGATCAAAGCCTGGAGGGAGAGGTTAGAAAGTCCTTTAGCAAGGAGAAAGCAGTTACAGTTACAGTCATCGATGAAGTCATCAGGGATGTTCACTGAGAAAAAGAAAAAAAAATCTTGAGTATCACCTTTAGCAACAACTCTAAAGGGATCGAGATTAAAGAAGCATTTGCAAGGAGATTGAGAAGGAGTTATCAGACGATGTCCAGGAGGGATGATGTCAGTGAAGTCAAGAATGAGAGTGTGCAAAACGAAGGGCATTTTTCACAGAGTCAAATGCTGTGGAGGGAGGTCAATGAAGACAAGGACTGAAAAGTATTCTTTGGATTTACCAACGATGAGTTTACCTTGTTGGGAGAAGTTGTTTCAGGGAAACTGAAGGCTAAGCAGTGATGGACAGAAACCTGGTTGCAGAGATAAGGAGGGAGGAGAAGATGAGAAAGAGAATACCAAAGTTCCTGCTGTTTCACCAAATTATGCTGATTTTCTCCATACTATTCATTGGTATATAATTTTTTATGCAATTCAATGACCCATAAAACAATCACATCATGTCATGAAACATAATTCCAGAATAGCATGGACTTATCACATCCTGATATATATTGAGTGTTATACTTTAATCTGCAGTTTCTGTCGGCGACGGAATGAAACACCAACACTGCAGAGTGGTTTAAATCTTTATATTTTAACACTTGCTTCTTACAGCTGCTTTATTTTATATCCCTTGCACAACAACCTACAGGGCAAGCTGCCAAGCACTAGGATTCAGAGACTATACAGTGCGCAGGCGCAGGGCGAGATAACCTTTACCTTGACTTATTTACTGCAGCTAAGACTTTGTTTTGGGGAACTTCCTTATCAACTTAGAATCCGTTTTGTCCCAGGGTCTGTTCCTTTTGAGGAATCAGAGAAACATCCTTGTGTGCAAGAAATGTTCTTTTCCCACGGGAACAAACAGGATTCTTAGCTGAACATCTCGTTTGCAAGAATGTTCAGCTCAGGTTGAGAGTCTCGTTTGCAAGCACTTCTCAACCTTCCTTAAACCTAGTTCCCTACACTGGGCAGAACATCTCGTTTGCAAGAATGTTCAGCCCTGGTTGAGAGTCTCGTTTGCAAGCACTTCTCAACCTTCTTTATACCTTGTTCCCTACAAGTTTCCAGTTATAAATACATTACTCTATGTGTTTGCCTTATTAATCACTTTAAATCTCTCATTATTTATTTCTCTTGAAAGTAAAGTAGTTCATCATAAAAATAGTACTCAGTGGTCATTGGTGCCATGTAGTTACTTCAGAAACACCTTCAGTTTAAAAGTTATAAACTCTTGAGGGACCTTTGCAGGAGGACTAGCTTACTTTCATCAGAAAAGTCTGGGGGAAATATTCTAGTCTTAGCCTGCTAATTCGTTGGTTTGATTGTCAGGGCTTCCATGACAGTTCATTCTCCTGGGACACTGATATGGGGCTCTGCTAACGCAAGGGGGAGGTCAAGGCTTCCTTGGCAACAGGGAATGAGTTATCAGGGGGTTGTGGAAAGAAATTCTCTTCAGTTCAATCTGTAGGTAGATCTGGACATAATGGCCTCATTTGATTCCTCTAAGTTTCTCTTTCCCACTTATTTTCAGGGCAGATCTTACCCCTAACTCTTTCTTTATTTGCTTGTGGTTTCTTTGCCATAAATGTGTGGACACAAGCACTATGATAAAAATTGGAGTAAGGCGTTTTGAATGAAGAGTTTACGTTTCAAAGGACTTGAAATTTATATTTCAAATGTTGCTTCCAAATGAGCCTTTCCACACAGACAAAACACAATGAACATATTAAGAAGATGAGAAATAACATGTATGTTTAACTCCTGTTGCATTCCTGGACTACAGTGGCTGTAATATCCTTTTACAAATCCTATAGTTGCCTTGTAAATAGTAGCCTGAGTATATTATATTTAAAAATAGTCTTTTGTTAAGTGTAAAAGTTTAAAATCTACTATTGTTGTTAAAAATCTGGCTTTGGCATTTTTTCATATTTTGGGATGTTAGAAACCTCTAAAATGGGAAATTTGAAATTTGTAGACATTGCTCAGTATTTGAGAAGCTCTGCCAGGGGCAGTAATTTTGACCCTGTGTGGAAAGGTATGGAGGATAATTCTGTGAGTGCTCAGAGGGGTTGGAAAAGTTAGAAATGAACATTTATGCACTGAGCACGTTTCGTTGTGCTTAGCACCATACTAGGGGCTACACAATCTATTACATTTAATCATGGAGAATTGCCTGGAATGAGGCTTAAGAACACAAAGTCCTGATGGAGATGGTCCGAGCTGTCAGCAGAACAGAAACTGCAGCACGTGAGACTTAAAAACAGCTTGCAGGGGGCATGGGATAAGGGTAGAAGGAAAAAGATCTTGGCAAATTTATTCTGCACAAATACTTGTGTCATCCTTATTTGTGCAGACTTTGTGACTTTTCCCGAGTTCATCTGGTTGGCAAATGGATGTAAATGACTTTTGGACTGAAGGAAGGCATACAGAAGGCACGTACGAATCTTGGCTGGGTGATAAACAGAAGCCGACCTTCAGAGACTTTCTGGTATGTGTGCATGTTTGTGTGCACGCGAGCGTGTATGTGCATGTGCACAGGCTGAATGTACCACTGGGTTACATCTGGTTTTCAACTGAAAAGATTTCACGTACTTCTTTAGTGTGGCTCAAGTGAATTATTTTTGGTAATGAAAAGTAGAGCATGATCCAAAAGTTCTTTTCTTTTGCCATCAGGGATAGCAGTACTTTTATTTATAGCAATTTCAGGTCCCCAAATACCTTCAGCAGTTTTAATGGGGCAAACAAACAAAAAAAATTAAGTAGCAGGTGATTAGATCATGTGTTTCTTTACAGAGTACTCTATTTTTCCTGCTTTTGGAAAATACAGGTCTTCTTTTCTCAACTGTGGTTACAGCTAATTCTTCACCAAGATTTATTTAAAAGGAATATTCTTGCCCGTGCAGCGAGAATATGGACAGAACAATTGACCTTATCTCTTGGTCTTGATGATTTAAGGAAAAATATATACATAAGAATCAAATCCTTTGAATTGATTAATATTTATTATAAGGGAACATACCTGGAATGGAAATATACATGGAATGAAGTTTTAATTATACAGAAATAATCTCCATAGTGTTATAATGGAAACATACAGCAGTAACTAGAAAAAGTCTATTATTTATTGAGCCACTGCTATATGCTGGGCTCAGATGGTGGATCAGATGGTAAAGCATCTGCCTGCAGTGCGGAAGACCAGGGTTCGATCCCTGGGTTGGAAAGATCCCTTGAAGAAGGAAATGGCAACCCACCCCAGTACTCTTACCTGGAAAACTCCACGGACTGAGGAGCCTAGCAGGCTACATTCCATGGGGTCGCAAAGAGTCGGATACGACTGAGCAACTTCACTAGGTTCTTTCATATACTCATTACCTAATTTATACTCAAATAACAGGAGGAGAAGGGGACGACAGAGGATGAGATGGCTGGATGGCATCACTGACTCGATGGACGTGAGTCTGAGTGAACTTCAGGAGTTGGTGATGGACAGGGAGGCCTGGCATGCTGCGATTCATGGGGTCGCAAAGAGTCGGACACGACTGAGCAACTGAACTGAACTGAACTGAACTGAGTCCTAGTAAGATATGTTTTGTGATTACCATTTGCTCTTTGCAGTCTCAAAGATATTAATATCAGGTAATGACTCCAAGGACAGTAGCACAGCTGGGTTGAACCTAAGTTTGACTGGCTCTAAATTTATATTCTTTCCACTCAAACAAGCTGCCCCTCAGAGTCATCACAATTTTGGGGGGTGACATTCAGTTCTATCACTAGGAATACAGCTATGTTTATTTTTGAATACTGTTCATACTCACAGAACCATTTACTGAGTTTCTACTTTCTTCTGTACATGATGATAAACGATGTGGAATCTAGAGATCAAAGATGAGATGTCCCTGACCTCACAGAACCCACAGGTTAGTGAGAAAGTCTAGAAAGAATATCAATTATTATGGTGTTGGATGTTAGATATTAAGAAATGTAGCAACAAGCTACTGATGGAGCCTGGGGGAAAACATAGGCTCTATGTGCATGTGTGGTATGTACAGTGTGTTTGTGTATGTTTGAAGTAAGATAAAGGACATTCAAAAGGAAGAGTATGTGTAAAGTCAAGTGATTGAGAGCATATGACTGATACAAGAAACTGCAAATTGTTTGATTTAACTGGAACATAGTGGTAATGGGTAGTAGAGTGATGGAAAATGAGAATAAAAGTCTTTGAGAATGGTGAAATCAGGAATTCTACTTTTTGTAATGACTACAAACTTTCAAAATTGTCTTGATAAGGTAAATATGTTCCTTCTTATCTTCTGGAGACCCACTGTATTAATCATAATATTTTCCCAAAGAGGAAATGCAATTAGTACACAAGTATATGGGGAAAATAGTCTTACTGGTAATCCAAGTAAAGAAAAAAAAATAACCAATGAAAAATAAAACTGATAAAAATATCCAGTATTGTTAAGGATAAGTTGAGCTAGGCATATTTGTGTTTTGCTCATTGTTCTATAAACTGGTTGGACACTTTTGTAAAGCTCAATATATAATTAAGATGTTATAAGTGTTTATGCTCTTTAAATCAATGTTTTGGAATTAGTTTTGGAACTCTGTAATAAACAGTTATAAATTATAAATATTTACTGCAAATATTTTTAATGATGAGTCACTGTTGTTCAATCTTTATGTCTGACTCTTTGTTGACCCCATGGACTGCAGCATGCCAGGCTTCCCTGTCCTTCACTCTCTCTCAGAATTTGCTCAAGTTCATGTCCATCAAGTTGGTGATGCTATATAACCATCTTGTTCTCTACTGCCCTTTTCTCCCTTTGCCTTCAATCTCTCCCAGCATCAGAGTCTTTTGCAATAAATGGACTCTTCCCATCAGGTGGCCAAAGTATTGAAGCTTCAGCTTTAGCATTAGTCCTTCTAATGAATACTCAGGGTTGATTTCCTTTAGGACTGATGAGATTGATCTCCTTGCAGTCCAAGAGACTCTCAAGAGTCTTCTTCAGCACAATTTGAAAGCATCAGTTCTTTGACCCTCAGCCTTCTTTATTGTCCAGCTCTCACATTTGTACATGACTGCTGGAAAAATCATAGCTTTGACTATACAGACCTTTGTTGGCCAAATGATGTCTTTGCCTTTTAATAGGCTGTCTAGATTTATAACAGCTTTTCTTCCAAGAAGCAAGCATCTTCTAATTTCATGGCTGCAGTCACCATCCACAGTGATTTTGGAGCCCAAGAAAATAAAGTCTGTCACTCAGTCATTAAGTTCAATTCAGTTGTTCGTTTGTGTCCGACTCTTTTTGATCCCATGGACTGCAGCATGCCAGGACTTTGTGCCCATCATCAACTCCCAGAGTTTACTCAAACTCATGTCCATTGAGTCAGTGATGCCATCCAACCATCTCATTCTGTTGGCCCCTTCCCCTCCTGTCTTCAGTCTTTCCCAGCATCAGGGTCTTCTCCAGTGAGTCAGTTCTTCACATCAGGTGGCCAAAGTATTGGAGTTTCAGCTTCAGCATCAGTCCTTCCAATGAATATTCAGGACTGATTTCCTTTAGCACGGACTGGTTGGATCTCCTTGCTGTCCAAGGGACTCTCAAGAATCTTCTCCAACACCACAGTTCAAAAGCATCAGTTCTTTGGCACTCAGCTTTCTTTATAGTCCTACTCTCACATCCATACATGACCATTGGAAAAACCACAGCTTTGACTAGACGGACCTTTGTCAGCAAAGCATTGTCTCTGCTTTTTAATGTGGTCTAGATTGGTCATAACTTTTGTTTCAAGGAGGAAACATCTTTTAATTTCATGGCTGCAGTCACCATCTGCAGTGATTTTGAATCCCCCCAAAATGAAGTCCGTCACTGTTTCCATTGTTTCCCCATCTATTTGCCATGAAGTGATGGGACCAGATGCCATGATCTTAGTTTACTGAATGTTGAGGTTTAAGCCAACTTTTTCTCTCTCCTCTTTCACTTTCATCAAGAGGGTGGTGTCATCTGCATATCTGAGGTTATTGATATTTCTCCCGGCAGTCTTGATTCCAGCTTGTGCTTCATCCAGCTCAGCGTTTCTCATGATGTACTCAGAATATAAGTTAAATAAGCAAGATAATAATATACAGCCTTGATGTGCTCCTTTCCTGATTTAGAACCAGTCTGTTGTTCCATGTCCAGTCCTAACTGTTGCTTCCTGACCTGCATACAATTTTCTCAAGAGGCAGGTCAGGTGGTCTGGTATTCCCATCACTTTCAGAATTTTCCAGTTTGTTGTGATCCATACAGCCAAAGGCTTTGGCATAGTCAATAAAGCAGAAGTAGATGTTTTTTTCTGGAACTCTCTTGCTTCTTCAATGATCCAATGGATCACAACAAGCAAACTGTGGTGAATCATTAGACTCAGCCTAAGTAGCCGTAGCACATCACTTTGATGCAACCTAATGTACCTTTAAAATTATGTTTACAAATAACATACAAAATGCATTTTACGCAATTCTAATTTAAAAAGTAGGAAACTAAAATTTTATATATATATATATATATATATATATATATATACACACACACACACACATACACATACCTATTTCTCTTCCCATTCCCCTAAACTATATAAAAGTATGCATTTTGTATATATATTTGTATGATTTTTGTATATTCATTATTGATTATTTAACTTTCAGAAATACTAGTAAATATTTTACTAATGAACAAGAAAAATGCTTATAGAATTCAATTTTGTTTCCTGATGTCTGGTAAACTATTCTCAGGTAGAACTGGCCAGCAAGGTGATAATTCACTTAAAAAATCCCAAGTATTGGCAAATTTTCTCTTGGAGTGAGAAGGCAATGGCAGCCCACTCCAATACTCTTGCCTGGAAATCCCATGGACAGAGGAGCCTGGTAGGCTGCAGTCCATGGGGTCGCTAGGAGTCAGACACGACTGAGCGACTTCACTTTCACTTTTCACTTCCATGCATTGGAGAAGGAAATGGCAATCCACTCCAGTATTCTTGCCTGGAGGATCCCAGGGACGGGGGAGCCTGGTGGGCTGCTATCTATGGGGGTCGCACAGAGTCGGACACGACTGAAGCGACTTAGCAGCAGCAGCTCTGCTGAACTCAAATGAGATCTTTTCCCCCTTAAACCCTTGCCCTCCTGTTTTTTTGAAAGATGGAATTCATGAAAAATTACCACCTATCGTCTACAAATTGCTGTGCACTACAGGGTCTATTAAACAGTATGACATTTTATTTTAATAACTATATATCCCAGGCTACCATGCCCTGTAGCTAGTCTCACATCAAATGCAGTCTTCTTGAACAGCCATTTTCTCAAAGTTCCTATTTCTGTGTAAAGCAAATTGTTAGGGAAAGCAGGATAAAAATCTGGTGACTGAAAACATCAGCCATCCACACGCTCTTCTTCCTTGAGAATGGCAAATCTGAACATGTGTCTCCTTGTCAAAGATGAACAATCACAAAAGACATTAATGAAGCCCATGGAAACAAGTGCAGGGTGTAATAAAACATGACCATTATGGAGCAGCACAAAGTTACTGGAAAAGAACAAGCCAGGATGAGAAGATACCCAGTGAGACTGAAAGAGATATGGGAGAGATATTTAAGAGTGACAAGAAACTAAAGCAGTACAAAAACAATGAGACATTCATGCCAGGGAGTAAAGAGCACATTCAATGATGCAGATACTCTCGTGGAAAACAAACTTGAGAAATTTTTGCAGAACGTAGAGTAAAAGGAAAGGAAGGAAAAGGAAAAGGTCATGTATATAGAGGGCAAAGAATGGAATTTAAGCTAAAGCTAATACTGCTGAGTGCTCCTAAGGAACCAACAAAGATAATATAAACAGAATAATTACTAAAAATGTAATGGGAGAAAAAACTTTGTGTTGGTAAAAGTCAAAGTATGTAGATTGAAAAGGCTCACATTCTATTAAAAAGCCTTCAAATCAGATACTCTCCCTGCCAAAACACTACAAAATGTATTCTTGCAAATATATTATTAAGTTTTAGAAAAAATAAGTGCTCATGCAGTAGAAAACAAAATTTCAGTGAACAAATTAAAATTAAGCTTTAATTTTTCTTATGTAACTCTAAATTCCAGAAGAACATGGAGACGTATCTGTAAGTTTTGCAAGAGACTAGGTTAAAATGCAGATATTCAAATTAGGCAAGCACACTTTCATTGACAAAGATAGTCGAAAGATGTATTTTTAGAAGTACATAGTAGCTTTCTAACTACCCTATATTCTTTTTTTGCAAAATATAAGATAAAATATAACTAAAATAAAATAGA
Source organism: Capricornis sumatraensis (assembly GCF_032405125.1). NCBI lineage: Eukaryota > Metazoa > Chordata > Mammalia > Artiodactyla > Bovidae > Capricornis > Capricornis sumatraensis. The sequence continues at coordinate 56,958,266 of NC_091074.1, forward strand.
CTTAACAGTGTGCATTAATCACTGAGAGATGATTCAAAAACAGAATTTAATAACAAGAGTGTTAGCATTTAAAAAGTGTGTAGAATTTTTCCTTATCCAATTTGCTCAGCAAATCCATGGATCCATTATAACCTGATATATTTTATGGCTTAAAGGAAAAGGTTGGCCTTACCTTTTTTGTTCTTGCTCCTTTCATGGTATAGGAGAAATATTTTTGCTAACCTGTTACTCACTCTATGTTTAAGCTGGCCTTTGTGGCCCTTTTGGATGGCTATTGAGTTAGATCAAAGGTAGTTTCCTGCCACATGCCTAAGCCACTTTCAATGATGTGATACTGCCCTCAGCTCCTAATGTGGGGACCACATGCTTTGTCCTACTCGGGTGCAGCCAGAACTGGATCTTGGTGGCACCTGATCCATGACCATCAAACTACTGGTGATTAAAAGAATGGAAACTGAGTTAGACTGTTTGGGTCCAGATCCAAGATTTGCCACTAAACTTTGATCTTCATTTTCTTCTTTCATGAAATGAGCTTAATGATTATTCCTATTTGGTTTGTCTGAAATACAGATTAAGAGTTAAGGCAGGCACTCTTTGGTATATGATACCTTATCCTGTTGCATGTTATTATTGTTATTATTTTATTGTAAGATAATTGCTTTATAATATTCATCAACATGAATCAGCCACAGGTATACAGAAGTCCCCTCCCTATTGTTATTATTATTTGAAAAGATAGGATAATTCAATCAAATCCTCTATCCTTTCCTGAACTGTATTTGGGTAACTCAGAGTCAGTCAACTAGCAATGGGAACAGGAGTTTAAAGCATACACAGAGAGGAGTTATGAAATAGACTTGCAAGGGGTGTTGGCAATTTGGAGTTTGGAGATAGTGGAAACTATGATTAAACAGAGTGTATCTTTAGGCAAATCTGATATAAGCCCAGACAGAGTCACATTGCCTCACTGAATACATGCCCTAAAACACTTGTCTTAAGCATATACACATTCACCCTTTAGAGATTGTCTCTTCCATGACTGTTGAACTTTTCAGCTTCACCAAATGAGGTAGCTCCCTATTATGGGCTGAATCAGTTTGTATTTCCATAAAATTTGTAAGCTGAAATTCCCACACTGTGATGATATTAAAGAGGTGGGTGAGGAGGCCTTTGGATGGTAGTTAGATCATCAGGGTGGAACCTTCATGAATGGGATTAATGCCCTTATATAAGAGACTTCAGAGAGATCTCAAGCCCTCTCTCTGCCATGTTGAATACAGTAGGAAGACTGTAATATGCAGCTAGGAGAGGATTCTCATCAGAACCCTACCATGCTAACTCTCTGGCCTCTGACTTCTAGTCTCCAGAACTGTGAGAAATAAATTTCTGTTGTTTATAAGTCACCCAGTCTGTAGTACCTTGTTTAGTGGCTTGAACAGTCTAAGACATGCCCTTTATATAGGAAAATCTGCCAGAGTTAAAGGTAAGACAAGGGAATCTGGGTCTGGGATCTAAAATGGGGTTGAGGTGATCTTCCATTCTTTCTGAGATGTCTAGTCTGCCTTTTGCCTCTGCCAAGCAACAGAGTAAATACCAAGCTTCTACGCATAGAAGTAAGGCCTGATTTGATCGAAGGAGGGTCCAGCTTAATGGAACTTATTCTAAGTGCATTCAGCCAAGAAATTTATGTATATTTCTATTACTAACATATCTAACTTGTTTGGACTTGGAAATTTTCTAAGAATAATTATGAACATTGAGTCATTCAAAAGGCTCATTTCCTAAGATTTCAAGATATAATTAGCAGTGTGGTATGGAATAAATGAAAGGGTACAGTTTTGGGGTTGATGCCTTATATAGTTCTGTCTCAGACCTTTTCAGTGCTTTTAATTCTTTTGATGATAAAGAATCCAGCAATGTGTGGATCTTTGAATCTGTGGTGTATGGTAATTGTCAGCCTAGAGCAGTGGCTCTCAGCCAGGGAGGGTTTTTGTCTTCTGGGAACATTTGTCAATTTCTGAAGACAGTTTTGGTTGTCATAACTTAAGGACTTGTGTGATTGGCATCTGTTGGGAAGAGGCCAGGGATGTTGTTACATATCTTACAATTTAGAGGATGACCCCCCACCGCTCCCCCACCCCCAGCGATAAAAGAATTATTTGGTCAGATATGTCAATAGGGCCAATATTGAAAAACTCTGACCTCAAATAGAAGCCTAGAACTTCTACTGAATGTTCCTTTTTCAAGCAACTAATGAGAAAATACACGGGGGAGATAAACAAAAATGTCAGCAGCCCTCCATGGTATTCAGAGTTCTTCAGGTCCAGATCATTTTAGATGTTTGCTGTTTACCAATGACAACCAATTTGTTTATTTTCTAAAGTTCAGAGATTTCATGGGAGCTTGTTATTAAACTGCCTATTATTTTCTCTTTTCGCAAACCTATTTTAATGGCCTAGTATTTAGATGTCTGACAGAGAGATCTTTTTGTTCTGAGTGCTGGATCTATTTTCACTTACATAAGATTTTTCTAGACAATACATCCTCAACCTGAAAACTCAAGAAGTATAAATCCTCCCCATGGTTCTGTCCTGTCTCTATCCCCAGCTGGCAGGCCTTCTACAAGCTCCTCATGTACGTTTGAACATAGCGCTTCCTAACAGTTTCATAATTAGAACACCTCTGAACTGTTTAATTTTTAAAATTAATCTCTCTGATAAGCTATAACCATTCAACTCTGAATCATTCTTCTAGTGTCAGAATAGAAGTCTTAATTGTTAAAATATTTGTAAGACTAATCAAGATCACCAAGAAAGCTTTATGGATGTCCCACTGGGTCATATGTAGCATTGATAGGATCAGATAGGTCTTGAAAACTTCCCTGACAAACACCTTTACATATAATTTTATTAATGAATCCTAGAAACTCATTGGAAAATTTCCTTCTATTCTGAGTTATTCAGAACACATTCTTGAATATAGGGGATTCTGCATAAACATCTTCATAACTGGAAAAGTATAAGAGAATGAGTATTTCATTAATAAGGAATCCATTATTTAAAAAAAAATAAAGATAGTTTAGCACAGAAATGGTTATCTAGTAAATTTTGAAGGGAAATCTGAGGAACAGTTTGGTGGGTTTTTTTGCAAGTTGTAGGATATGAATTTATAGAATGCATGGAGAGATATTTTAAAGAACACTAGTTGTAAGGTTAAGAAAGTAGGCTTCATAAATTTAAACACGATCCACATAGCTAGTAGATATACCCCTAGAACTGGACGACTGAACAACAGAACCTTAGAGTATCCCTAGGATTTTGGTCCCAGCTCTGCAAGCCGCAAGAAACCTGATCCCCTCTGTAAAGCAGTGGCTCCTAGCAGTGTACACAGCACTCCTCCAGGAGAGCCTCTCATGAAGGAGTGGTGAAAGCTTCCCTTCCTATTGAAGGTGAATTGAGAATCTTTTCTGTCGACCTACCTCTGCCATGGCTCAAACTCCCAGTCTGACTCAGAGGCATGCCTGTAGCAGAAGACTAACCTGTCCTCAAGTCCACTGTCTCTAGAAATGCAGGCATTACAAGGCCCTGTAGAAAATGGTTCTCCAAAGTCCTGTGGCAGGCCCTGTAGGCTGTTGAGAGAGGACAGTGAAAGTTCCTCCTGATGCCTGGTACACAGAGGGTTCTAGTAGGGGCAATCCATGCACATGGGCTGCACTTGCAATTCAGCCCAACACTGACACCATCTGGATGGAAACAGGAACAAACCATTGCAACCAACGGGCTGAACTTGGAGCATTTTAGCTGGTACTTAAGAACCTTGGCCATTACCCTTTGTACTGAAAGTTGGGCTATTTTAAAGGGATTAAACCTATGGCTTGGACAATGGAAACTGATGGGTAGATGATCTCGAATAAGCCCTTGCAGGGGCAGGATATATGGAAAGATATTTGATTTCTCCTACAGGAGCCTGTGACAGTCCTCACTGTTTTCCACCTCCCAGCTCACCAGGTGCTGACACTCCCTGGTAATTAGGAAGCTGATGCTCAGTAGATACAGCAGCTTGTATACGTAGAAAGAGTGGCCACCCTAGAGCATGGGGGGATGGTGTAATGCCAAGGAAGCCAGACTGACCTTGAGATACCGTGACGTGATGAATGCAGTCACAGCACGTCTCTGTGTTCTAAACAATGCGCAGGCAACTACCAAGGACTCTGGGACAATGCCCTTGATTTCCCAGCTGGCTAGAGACTGGCAACTTGATTATATCGGGACCCTCCCTCTGAATGAGGGTTCTAGATATGCTTTGGTTTGTGTGGACATTCTGTCTGGTCTAACCCAAGCTTTCTCCTGTGCCTGCAGAAACCAGGTTGTCACCCTTAGGTGATTAGAGAAACTGAGTATCATGTTTGGATACCTTCACCAAAGAGACAGAGAGTGGGGTCACATTTTGAAGGTTGTGTGTACAAGACTGGGCAAGAGAACATGACATGCAATGGAGGTTCTATCTCCTCTATAACCTGTAGGCAGTGTTGTTGGTAGAAAGGAAAAATGGAATATTAAAGCAGCAGATTAAATTACCAATAGGTAAAACTACCTTGGCTGGGTGGGCTAAAGTACTCCCTCGGGCTTTAATACATTTGAATGATTTGAATGATCAACAAGTAGGGCCTGATGACCCAGATGCCAGACTTGGGACCCCTGCTGAGATACCCCACGTTATAAAGGCAAGGGAATGGCAAGATACAGCCATTGCCCTGCCCCTCATCTTGCATCAAAGTGCTCTGGTGCTAAGCTCCCATCACAGTTGGGAGAGGACTTGAAAGTGAAGTTACTTAGTCGTGTCTGACTCTTTGTGACCCCATGGACTGTAGCCTACCAGGCTCCTCTGTCCATAGGATTTTCCAGGCAAGAGTACTGGAGTGGGTTGACATTTCCTTCTCCAGAAGATCTTCCTGACCCAGGGATTGAACCCAGGTCTTCTGCACTGTAGGCAGATACTTTACCGTCTGAGCCAGCAGGGAAGTGGAATTTACAATGGAATGTTCCACTGGGATGGGTGAGTTACTTTGTACCCCTGAGTGAGGGGAACTACTCAGTCTCCACTAGGATCCTGCTGTCCTGCTGCAAATCAGGCCTATTGAAACATACTGTACCTGGAATGGAACCCACAGCACTGAAAGAGGGAAGGTATGTGTCCTGGTCTGACAAGTTCCTACTAAAAGGAATCAAAAAGCCCATACCATTACTGCTTGAGGTCTCAGTTTGAGTTTCTCCAGATAAGACTGGAACTTTCTTATATTTGTTGGCTATGTGTTCCTTCTGTGAAATTACTGCTCATATTTTTTTCATTTTTATGAGATTGTATATCTTCCTATGTGGAATATTTGTTCATATCTTTTGCCATTTATTCCCCTTTTGGGGGTACTAGTTTTCTTCTTGTTGGGTAGAAATTCTTTGCTTTTTGTACTAATGAAGTGTTGTGTGAGTTGTAAATATTTTCTACTTTAATTTTTTTGACATATCTTTTTATGTATAGAAATTTTTACCTTTAACATGCTTGAGCTAATCTATTTTTCTTTCTGGTTTCTGTTTTTAATCTTTTGTATAGTATTGTTTTTATAATTTTCTGGAGACAAGGCTTGAAAAACCTCTTTTGTTATTTTATTTATGTTTACTATGGTTTTTGTCAAAATAGCATTTAGAGTTATTTCACACTTTTTTACATAATCTAAGCTCATATCAATTAAATTACAGTTTGTCCTCACTCTAGAGTATAGGTCCAATAATTTGCAACAAAACTTCTCAGTTTCCTTATAAAGTCCCAAGTTAAAGAGCCACTTTAACTTTAAATGTAAGTCTTTAAATGTAAGTACTCATATCAGCTATATCCTATCTTACTGTTATAATTGAGATCTAGTTTCCAGAATAGGAGAAAACTGAGCCTCACTCTACAGAGCTTTGTTTTAAACTATAATTCCAGGTGTGCTACACATTGCTTTGGCTGAAATCTACATAGTAGGCTTTATAGTCTAGAAGGGTCAGATGCGTACAGGAATCCATCCATGAAGCCAAAAGCTGCCCTGTTGTAAATGTGCCACCAGGATCCATTTCAAAACAGTGCTTCCTCTTGCCAAGGTCAGTGGCTATCACCGAAGTAACCAGAGAATGCTCATGTTCTCCCTCTCAAAAAGGCAACCTCTTTGCAACATTAAATTTCAGCACTTTTTGTCCATTTCTTTGCAGTGATGGAAAATTATTTTTTGTTGTTTACCCTTTCAAAGAAAAGATTACCACCTTCCTTTGAGAAGTGTTGACAGAGAGAAAAAATTGTTTTTAATTTCCCAGAAAATGTTTCCTTATTTTCTGGGAAAGTTTTATTTTCAAAGAAGCTGAGAAAATGAACACAACAGCTCCAAGTTTCCCCACATTGGGATCGATTGCTAAACTGAATGCGTGTCAGCTTTGCTGCTTAAACATGAACTCTACACGTAAGAGTATCTTCTTTATTTACTCATTTAATTTACTGATTCGACTTAGCAGTCAGTACTTCTCACCTTTCTAAAAGTGCTTTCCATACACTGCCCTCTGCACTTGTAATTGGGATAAAGCCCTAGAATTGAAGGTATTTAAAACGAGGCAGACAAGTACACATGGGATGAAGCCAGATTTGCTTTCAATACCACTTACATGATCAGTTTAGTTTTGTTTCAAGCATGAGCCTCACATACAGGCCTTTTGACCTGAGTACTCCATCCCTAAATGGCAAACTAAACATTCATGAAAATTTAATGGCAAGGAAATTAGTACCTTCTTATGTTTCAGACTGTGAAGTGGCACCAGGGAGCACTTTCAGCAACAGGCAGAAGTGTGTGAATGGGCTGGACCAGACCTGAAACTTTTGTCCCTCCAACTTGTCTTTCCTTTTCAAGTTAACTGGCAGCTGAGACATTCTGAAAGGATACCACCAGGATGCCACCCAAGAAAGGTATTTCAAAATAAAGACCTCGTTGTAGGATATTCTACCTTTCTTAGAGATTAGGCACTTTAAAAAGTTTGTTTCATAATTTTTGTTTTCCTTTTGGGGGTAACTCCCCTTTCTATTTTTCTGTGTGTAGGGCCCCTTTGTTTCTTGAGAAACTGGGATGGGTTTAATATTTCTTCAACTTCTTTTCTTTAATGGATGTGTGATTTCACCAACTAGTAAGTGCTCAAACTTACCTTCCTTTCATTTAGGAAGACAATGGGGGAAGCAAAATACACTGAGATTCCAGTGCGGCGACTCAGACTAGGGGTTTAGTCTGTAGCAGTGATCTCTTGTTGGATTGGTGTGTGGAGCAACTTTGTGAGAGAGACCTGTCTAGCTTCAGTTTGTGAATTAGATACAGTTCTGAGTTCAGTAAAGTTGATGAGCAGAGCAAAGAGGATTAAGACAGAGAACGCTAAGAAGAGAGACATAAAACCCTATTGGGGGAGGCATTTATATGACGGGAAGCAATGCGACAAAGCACTTTTGGTTCCTATGACTTGTCATAGAGGTGCATTTTCAGTACCATGGAGATAGTGGTTAGCATATTCAGCTGTTATTCTCTGATGCTAACACAGTTTGATCTGTTGTCAGCCTCATTTCAGTCCCCCAAAGACAAACTGGTAAAAAATTTAAATATGGAAAACCAGGAAATACATATTTGCTTTTCAGCATAGAGCTTCCAATCCAAATGGCTTTGGTCTCCATCATTCCATTAACCAACTTATTTAATCTTAGAATGGGAAGTGAAGACACTAGAGATCTCATTTTGTTGTTCATTCGCTGTGTCCGACTCTTTGTGACCCCATGGACTCCAGCATGCCAGGCTTCCCTGTCCTTCACTATCTCCCAGAGTTTTCTCAAACTCATGTCCATTGAGTCAGTGATGCCATCCAACCATCTCATCCTCTGTCGCCGTCTTCTCCTTCTGCCCTCAATCTTTCCCAGCATCAGGGTTTTTTCCAATGAGTTGGCTCTTTGCATCAGGTGGCCAAAGTATTGGAGCTCATTTAGAGATAACCTATTGAAGTCATCCAGACCTAGCTCTTGAGAGTCTGAGCAGTATCCTATTTAATATGCTCACTTATTTTGTTGACTTCAAACATCTGGGGAGTCTTAGGAATATTATTATCAAAACAAGTCATTGCTTTTAAAATGCAAAAACAAAATCAACCACTTCTTTTGAATCTCAGCATACTTTTCCAAAGAAGCTATTAGAAATAGCTTATATTTGCATATTAACTTTTAACAGGTGGGGTTGGTTTTTCATTAATACGTGTCAGTCCAGTTCAGTTCAGTTCAGTTCAGTAGTTGCTCAGTCGTGTCCGACTCTTTGTGACCCCATGAATTGCAGCTCGCCAGGTCTCCCTGTCCATCACCAACTCCCGGAGTTCACTCAAACTCACGTCCATCGAGTCAGTGATGCCATCCAGCCATCTCATCCTCTGTCGCCAATCCCTTCTCCTCCTGCCCCCAATCCCTCCCAGCATCAGAGTCTTTTCCAATGAGTCAACCCTTTGCATGAGGTGGCCAAAGCCCTGGGGTTTCAGATTTAGCATCATTCCTTCCAAAGAAATCCCAGGAGTGATCTCCTTTAGAATGGACTGGTTGGATCTCCTTGCAGTTCAAGGGATTCTCAGGAGTCTTCTCCAACACCAGAATTCAAAAGCATCAATTCTTCGGCGCTCAGCTTCCTTCACAGTCCAACGCTCACATCCATACATGACCACTGGAAAAACCATAGCCTTGACTAGACGGACCTTTGTTAGCAAAGTAATGTCTCTGCTTTTGAATATGCTATCTAGGTTGGCCATAAATTTTCTTCCAAGGAGTAAGCGTCTTTTAATTTCATGGCTGCAATCACTATCTCCAGTGATTTTGAAGCCCCCCAAAATAAATTGTGACACTGTTTCCACTGTTTTCCCATCTATTTCCCATGAAATGATGGGACCAGATGCCATGATCTTCGTTTTCTGAATGTTGAGCTTTAAGCCAACATTTTCACTCTCTTCTTTCACTTTCATCAAGAAGCTTTTTAGTTCATTGTGGCTAGAAGCAAAAATTCCAATACTACATTTACAGTATGCTTTGGCTTGACTGTGTGAGGATTCCCTTTAGTTATTATAACTGTCAGATGATGTAAGGTAAATACCTTCAAAACATATTTTTCTACTTAGGAGTATTTTTCACAGGCCTGTTTTTGTTTCACCAAAGATACAGATTTTTAGTATCTGAGTTCCATATGCTAATATTCAGAAGCACTAGGCATTAATATATTCATATACTTTAATGGGGAAAAAAGATAAAATTACACTCTTGTCTGATGTCTTCATAGGTCTTGGAAAGGCTTGAAGAAGGGGCATGAAGTTCATAAACCATTATTTAGTGAGAGACATTTAAATGATCCAAACCAAAATTGTCCTAGACAAGAAAAATATCGCTGTGTAGAAGTTGAATCTCTAAGGCCTTTCCTCATGCTACAACAATTGCTTCGGTTTGGAAATTTATCCCTAACTCTTGATATCCCTGATAGCTCAGTTGGTAAAGAATCCACCTGCAATGGGGGAGACCCAGGTTTGATTCTTGGGTCGGGAAGATCCCCTGGAGAAGGGATAGTCTATGCACTGCAGTGTTCTTGGGCTTCTCTTGTGGCTCAGCTGGTAAAGAAACCACCTGTAATGCAGGAGACCTGGGTTCAATCTCTGGGTTGGGAAGATCCCTTGGAGAAAGGGATGGGTACCCACTCTAGCATTCTGGCCTGGAGAATTCCATGGACGAGTCCATGGGGTAACAAAGAGTCAGACACAACTGAGTCACTTTCACTTTCAAATATCTCAAATTAGTATGTGAGAATTTTTCCTCCTCTTCTCTTTGTGGTGTGGGGAAACGTTAGTTCCCATCAATGCAGAGATTCATATTTGCCAGTACTGTTATTAAATTATCTTCTTATACTCTTGTGTTTGAACAAAGCATCTTCTTTAACTTTGATTCATTTACACAATATACAAAAAAAATAATAGAAACTCTCTGACTTCAAGACACTCATAACCTATTTGAGGAGATGAGAGAAAGAGTAGAAAATATTTTAAAAAGCAGTACCATTATGAGAAAGATGTTTGAGTGCAGGATATGAAGTATCAGTTGAATTGCAGAGGCAATATACTCTATGTACCTTTTGTCATTTCCAATTACTTAATCCCCTTCTGTGACACTCTACTGAACATTCTTCAGTTTATCCAGATCATCCTTTAGCTATGGAGCTGAAATTTTCAGTAGATACAAATCTGGTAGGCCCTGGATATGTCTGGATGACCATTTTAAAGTTCTGACTACTACAGTTCTGTTTATGCCGCACTTAAGGTGCTCACTCTCATCACCACATCATATCATTATCTCTTGGCAGTGTGGGGAGTGGAACAAATATTGGAATCATGCAGACCTGGGTTTGAATTCAATCCTTGCTTCACTTCTTCTTGTAAGCTTTAGATCTTATTGGTTAGGGGAAATTTGGTTACAGACAACATATTCCAGTTTAGCTAACCTAAGCTAAACTGTTTCCATTGTTTCCCCATCTATTTGCCGTGAAGTGATGGGACCAGATGCCAGGATCTTCGTTTTCTGAATGTTGAGCTTTAAGCCAAGTTGTTCACTTGTTCGCTCTCCTCTTTCACTTTCATCAAGAGGCTTTTTAGATCCTCTTCACTTTCTGCCATAAGGGTGGTGTTATCTGCATATCTCAGGTTACTGATATTTCTCCTGGCAATCTTGATTCCAGTTTGTGCTTCTTCCAGCCCAGCATTTCTCATGATGTACTCTGCATGGAAGTTAAATAAGCAGGGAGACAATATACAGACTTGACGTACTCCTTTTCCTATTTGGAACCAGTCTGTTGTTCCATGTCCAGTTCTAACTGCTGCTTCTTGATCTGCATACAGATTTCTCAGGAGGCAGGTCAGGTGGTCTGGTATTCCCATCTCTCTCAGAATTTTCCACAGTTTGTTGTGATCCACACAGCCAAAGGCTTTGGCATAGTCAATAAAGCAGAAGCAGATGTTTTTCTGGAACTCTCTTGCTTTTTTGATGACCCAGTTCTTTTTCTTAACAGAGCCAGTTAGAAGCTTTGAACAAGACAGCTAAGAAATTTCTTACAGGATGGTATGGCTCATATATCCTGTGTGTCATCCTGCTCCTTGTATGATCTGGCCTGGGCTCTCTAATTCTAAAACCTTAATTATGTGTTACAAAGTTTTCACAATCTTTGCTTTTTAACTCTGAGAATGACTTCATGATGCTGTAAGTCTTTTTATGCACCTGAGGGCTAATGGTTTATCTGTCTTATTCCTCACGTCTATTCTTTCTCCTTGAAGGTGAAGATTGTCAGAAAACTATGTAGACTGAAGAGGCCTTCCTACCCTTTCAATGTTGATCCTATCTTCTGCTGTTAAGTCTAAACTGAAAATAGGTCCCTCATTTATGCAGCACCAGGACATTTCCTGGGTAATGAACAGTTTTACAGCAAGAGTAGCTCATTTTGTTTTTTCATTCCACAGCTAATGTTATGTGCAAGTTAAACTTGCAATTAGTCCACACCTTAAAATACGGTGATTTTGTGAAATGGAATTCTCTAACTTCAAATAGAGTTCCTTTTCACTGAACTTACTGAATTACATTCAAATCAATAATTCTGTTCTTTAATATCTGGTTTTTGAGAGGCAGTGACTAATACAATAGCATCTCCTCCCCCAATTCTATCTGCCTTTAAGAAAATATTTTTGACTCAAAGAAAAAGATGTTTTCCTGCTCTTCTATTTCTGTTCCAACTCCCCAAATATGCAAAAACTCCAGGCTTTCACAGTTCCAGAGTTTCTCTGACTCCACATAAAAGATTTCAATATAGAAACATATCGATAATGCTAACCTCCCACAAAATACTTAGAAAATAATGCAAGAGTCTTCTTGCAAAAACATCTCCTGGGCCCTGCAGGAGATACTTGCAAGTTCCAGTCAAACTTATGATGTAGCCCTAGATTGTGTCCTCATGTGGCTTCTTATTATAATACCACCATTGTGATCTAGGATCCAGTACTCTAAATTCTCTGTCCTTTTCATTTTAGCTTGCTTTAATTTAATTTTTATCCAGGTATCTGGGTAGAAAATATCAATATATTATTTTTACACTAGAATTTAAATTGTTGATGGGTAAAGGAGTGCTTTTTAGTATTCTGCTATGGCTCGTATTTTTTTCAGACCTTGCCTAATTCCTAGATTGTCATTCCCTTCTGTCTCTTCCTTCATCAGAAAGCTTAGATGGTTTCTATTGTTGCCATGTAACATTTAAATAGATTTCCCAAACCAGTATGTCAGGATCTTCTGCCATTTGAACTTAGTTTTACTTTAAGTTCTTATTTGATCTATTTGATCCACTTTTCATTCCCTACCCGTTTGATTAATAAGTATTAACATCACTTCTCTTTTGGCTTCTCACTTTCTGTGCTTCTTTTTCTGACCAATTCTTTTCTTTTGACTGCTTTTATTTTTCAAGTACATCAGTAACATCATTTTAACTACTTGTTCTGCCCTGGGAGCCATTCTATCTCTTTAGAAAGCTTTCACCTGTATCATATCTCATCTTTTATGTTTTGATGTTTAATAACATGCAGAAGTTTTGTTTTCTTTTGTTTTAATAATATGAGAGAAAGTGTGCTCACTTAATGTTACATTTTTAAAAATTGTTTTTAAAAAAGAAAGAATAGAAAATTCAACAATATGCCACAGCTAGCAAAATATTTGTAATCAGGACTCTTCTAGAAATTTCAGGATGTATCCTATCACTGATTACACTGGAAGACATGGGAAAGCAGGGGCATAGCTGACTTTAATCCCATATATCTTCTACTGCTACATGAATACTTAAGACTTAGTATTTATTGAGTGAACGATTGACTGTACTGTAAATAGGTATGTGAATAGTGAGTAGAGTGATCCTAGGCTTTATAAGATACCTCCTAAAACCCATTTTCAGGTAGGTGTAAGACATGAGTGTAGTCTAGGACCCCACTCCTTGTTCTTAGCTCGCTTTTGCAGGGAGAATTAGAAAAGGAGGTTGGCCTCTGATATTATTTTTCTTGGTAGGTTGCTGCTAAGTCACTTCAGTCATGTCCAACTCTGTGCGACCCCATAGACGGCAGCCCACCAGGCTCCCCCATCCCTGGGATTCTCCAGGCAAGAACACTGGAGTGGGTTGCCATTTCCTTCTCCAATGCATGAAAGTGAAAAGTGAAAGTGAAGACTCTCGGTCGTATCCGACTCTTAGCGACCCCATGGACTGTAGCCCACCAGGCTCCTCTGTCCATGGGATTTTCCAGGCAAAAGTACTGGAGTGGGTTGCCATTGCCTTCTCTGTCTTGGTAGGTTATATGAGATCAAAGGCAGAAATTAAGGAAATAGGTTTATTTTTAGACTTGGTGACTTATTTAGATAGGTTGCTGTAGAAGGTGGTGCAAAGATATTCACACATAGAATATCACATCAAGGGTGCTTTAACACTGCATTCCAACGATCTGGGAGAGGTTGGGTGGAACAAGTCTGGCAGCTGGTGACTCAGGCTGTGGGTCAGCAGACCTGAATATTACCTTTGGCACCATGATGCTGCCTTAGCTTATAGACTGTGAGGTTAATCTAATAGACCTTCAATCATTTGTTTTATCTAAAAAAATCTGTGTAGCTTTTTGCTTCCCTTTAAATTTCTCTTGTCTAGAGGTGAGGGCACCAGATGCCTGTGAGCTTATCAGCACTGACCACTAGGAAGAAAAATTATCCCACTCATGAGAAAGTGACATTTGCTTTGTGTGCAGAAGTGGGAACATGGCCTGCAGTTCCATGCCACGTTCCTCTCCATCCCCCTGCAGTTATGTTTCATTTGTGTGGAGGAGGCTGGGGTTATGTGAGGAGCAGAGCTGCCAGACTGAACAAATGTTATGGTGAGAAGTCAGGAAATTAAAATATCAAAAATTTCAAGGGGAAAAATTTACAATAGCTACATTTAAAAGTGCTTTGATGTTGAAAGGTATGAGTGATGTAGTTAAGCAAAACAGGATCTTCTCTAAGACAGTTAGGAAAGAGCGTAAAGAAGCAGCCCTCATCTCTTGGGGCACAGCTCTTCTCTATTCCCTCCATGGCCTGTGCCTCCTCCTTCCTGTGGCTGTGCTCAGTTTCTTTTTTACTCTTGGAAAGGTTTCTTATATTAACCGAAAGGTCCCAAGCAAGACTCAGGGGGAAATGTGGTAAGTCTGAGACTGGAAGGAATTTACTGTATAATATCCCTATTGTTCACTGATGGACTGGTTTATTCATTCATTCATTCATTCACTCATTCAAGTTACAAATATTTACTGACTGCTACAGTTTGCCATGTGAAGAGTTGACTCATTGGAAAAGACTCTGATGATGGGAGGGATTGGGAGCAGGAGGAGAAGGGGACGACCGAGGATGAGATGGCTGGATGGCATCACTGACTCAATGGACATGAGTCTGAGTGAACTCTGGGAGTTGGTGATCGACAGGGAGGCCTGGCATGCTGCGATTCATGGGGTCGCAAAGAGTCGGACACGACTGAGCGACTGAACTGAACTGAACTGAACTGAACTGAACAGTTTGCCAGGCACTAAGGACAAAGAGTTAAAGAAGGCCAACAAAGGCTGATCCTGCCTTCCTGGAGCTTACTGCTTGTGGAGAAAAAAAAAACAGTGGCTCAGTTTATAAATAGCTGGATTACACAGTGTCAGACGTGACAGTGCTATGAAGAAAACTAAAGCAGGGCAGGAGAACTAGTGATCCTGGTAGTTTTTGATTTCTCCATCTTTCTAGTTGCTCTTGCAGGTGGCATGGCAAAGGAAATTTCTAGTGTTGACTTTCAAGTTAGTGCATTTTTCTACCCTATGTCTCACCCCTACGTTCTCCCTCCAGCCTGTAAGGTATATTTTTTAGAGGTATATTCCCTTGGATTCTGCAATGTAAGTCAGCTTCCTTCCTCTTAGCTGCCACATATTTACTATAAAAATGTACATGCACCACCTTCCTTTGCCTAGAGACACGAGACTTCTCTGTTCTCTCATTTTTGAAATGGTGTAGAGATTGCTCATCTGCTGATATTCCTTCTTTCCCTTTGTCTTGTGGATTTGTACCTTTTAAAATTCCTTCACTACCATGTGTAGTTAGATCTTGGGAAGTACTAAAGGCAAACATGTATACAACCCACTATATATAAATGAATGTATCCACTTAATCTGTCTAAAATTTGAGATAATAACACAGCCATCACTGGGTTTCTCTGTGGACTCTGGACATTTTTAATCCCGGTAATTTTTCAATTGCTTGGCAGTAACATAGTCATGGCATCTGGTCCCATCTCTTCATGGGAAATAGATGGGGAAACAGTGGAAACAGTGGCAGACTATTTTTGGGGGCTGCAAGATCACTGCAGATGGTGACTGCAGCCATGAAATTAAAAGACGCTTACTCCTTGGAAGAAAAGTTATGACCAACCTAGATAGCATATTCAAAAGCAGAGACATTACTTTGCCAACAAAGGTCCGTCTAGTCAAGGCTATGGTTTTTCCAGTAGTCATGTATGGATGTGAGAGTTGGACTGTGAAGAAGGCTGAGCACTGAAGAATTGATGCTTTTGAACTGTGGTGTTGAAGAAGACTCTTGCGAGTCCCTTGGACTGCAAGGAGATCCAACCAGTCCATTCTAGAGGAGATCAGCCCTGGGATTTCTTTGGAAGGAATGATGCTAAAGCTGAAACTCCAGTACTTTGGCCACCTCATGTGAAGATTTGACTCACTGGAAAAGACTCTGACACTGGGAGGGATTGTGGGCAGGAGGAGAAGGGGGCAACAGAGGATGAGATGGCTGGATGACATCACCGACTCAATGAACGTTAGTCTGAGTGAACTCTGGGAGTTGGTGATGGACAGGGAGGCCTGGCATGCTGCAGTTCATGGGGTCACAAAGAGTTGGACACGACTGAGCGACTGAACTGAACTGAACTGAACATAGTCAAGTATGTTGACCTGAAACAAACAGATTGCCAGAAATTTTTCCAGCAAAAAGAGATTTATTGGGGATCTACATAAAATTGCAATTAGGGGTCTGTAGCCATGGTTAGCCATATGCAAGTTCCTGCATGGAGGGAAGGGGACCACTTTTAAGGAGAGGAAAAAGTGGGTATGTAAATTGGGAGACAGGGGTTGAGATATACACACTAGTATATATATAATAGTGGAGAAGGAAATGGCAATCCACTCCAGTATTTTTGCTTGGAAAATCCGATGGACAGAGGAGCCTGGTGGGCTATAGTCCATGGGGTTGCAAAGAGTTGGACACGACTGAGCACACACAGCCACACACATATAAAATAGATAACTAATAAGGACCTACTGTATAGCCCAGGGAACTCTAATCAATACTCTGTAATGACCTATATGGGAAAATAATCTTAAAAATGAGCGAATTAATGTATGTGCATAACTGATTCATTTTGCTGTACAGCAGAAACTCATATAACATTGTAAATCAACAATACTCCAATAAAAATTATTTTTAAAAAAGTGATAGAAAGGAAAAGGAAATTGATAGGGCTTTAGTAAGCCAAGAGTCCATGGCTTTTCATTGACTGAGTCTGTGCTAGGAAAAGAATCTGTCTTCCTCCGGGGCTGTTTTGGTCACAGGGTGTGAGAGCTCCCCCTTCTGGTCTCCAAACTCTATTTAACTGAGGTTTTTATTTATTCATTTTTCATAGCTAAAAGTGCCTATTGCTATAAATTCTAGCCCCCATCTTGTCAACTCAATGGGGTTGTAACTTTCTCTTTACCAATTCTGCTTCTTTTTTATTAAGATTTTTTTTTTTTTACTTCTTTTTTAGAGGTTCAGTTTAACTCTCAGAACTGTTCACAGGGAGCCTTCAGCAATTTATCCATTACAGTGTAGAATTTCCTACTCAGTAACAGTTCCTCTGGGGGGGTTCTGCTTGTAGATTTTGCTCTGGTAAATTATAATTCTCTGTATTCGCTTCTCTCTCTCTCTCTAATTTTGAGGGCTGCCTTGTAACCTTGATTCTCTGACAGATGTTAGAAGAGTTATTGATTTTCAGTTTTATCAGCTTTTTCTTGGTTTGGGGGTGGGAGTGATGGCTTCCAATCTCTTTACATCTAGAGAGTCAGTGGGAGTCTACCTCTTTAATGCAGCTTGTTCTGACCACTTCAACTCCCTGGGATGTTTCCTCTCTCTTAGCTCTCTATATTGGACATTTAATATCAGGGTACTTACATTCCACCTTACACCAACTATTTTAGTTGTGCATAGCATATCTTCTAGCTAGACTGGACCTCTTTAATTGAAAGAAAAGCATTTTATTTTACGGGTTCCCCAGATTTCATTAGATTATTTTAGATTTGAATGCTTCTGTATGTCAGACACTGCCACATACATTTTACTTATTTATCACAACACACCTATGAAATTATTTGCTTTTATAATTTGTTGAAATGAAAGCCGATGTTTGGAGAGGTTATATGTGGCCTGTGGTCATGCTTTTTGAAGTGGCAGAACTAGGTTTTGAACTCAGGTCTCCCTGATCCTAAGAAGACAGTTCCTTCAGCTAAGCTACAAAGTCCTTGCTAGTGCTTTGTTGTACTCTTGTTCATTGAATGAATTAATGAATGAATTATCTGGATATTTCTGTACTGTTCTCTCTCTAAGTGAAGATGATGGCAGGTACTTGACCTCTGAATAAAATAGTCAACTGAGATCTCTTAATTTGGAAACCAAGAGAAAGTAGAGTTAATTAAATGAAACTCTCTCCCATCACTTCTCCTTAAACTTACAGAATGTCTCAGAGACATTTTTCTGAGCTCCATTATAAGGTGGAACATTTTAGCTACTACTGAAGAAAGCACTAAACATTTTATGAGTTGGCTCTTTCTTCCTAACACTGTGGGAAAAAATGTTGTTTGCTAAGTTCTGGCTGCTTTATTCCTGGTTTTGTTTTTTTTTTTCATGATGCTTTATAATCCAGGCCTTCTTTACAGGGACACAGGGGTGGTTTATAACTGCAAGGGTCCAAGAAATAAGTTTGTGTGAGATTCTAGAAGACATAGTGAAGCAGTAACCTCTTACTTTCTGTAGCTTTTTTTTTTTCCCAAAATTTCCCTTATTGTTTTGTCTCCCTATGTCTCAGTCTTAAAATAAAAAACAAAACACAACTTTGCTTTTTAAAGTATCTTTAAAAGTAAATGTGGTAAGTAATAATTTACCATAATAATAATTTGGAAATACAGAAATAATCTAAAGAAGAAGAAACTTCCTCACAATTTCATCATCCAGATATATCTGCTAACATTTTGGCATATTTTGCCTCAGCCTGTGCACCCTTTTTGCATAAAACATTGATTTCTGATCTCTGATTATCTGAAGGTATTGAATATGAAAGAAAAAAGATCGAGCCAGGAGGCAGCCAGGGAGCTTGACTCATGTTTTGCTTTGCTTTGTTTCCCACATGTGACTGGAAAAAAGAACTCAACCTACCGAATGCTAGAACATTTAGCATGAATAGATTTCTCGTTTGGTCAAGATACCAAATTTATTCTCCTTTCTGAAACAAATTTTTAAAAAGTGGACAAAATATATGAAACAAACATTTTCAAGAGATTATAGCTCAGACAGCAAAGAATAGTAGCCTCTAAGAAATGGAAGACAAATAAGGTGAACCCTACAACTGCCCCAGCTACTGTCTAGAGAGAGTCTCCAGGCCACAGTGTAGGGAGTAGGGGTGCATGCAGAGATTAATGAGCTCCCTGAGTTGAGGAGATATAGCTAAGAGCCCAGGGACACTAAAGCAGCTAAAATGCACAGGGCTGAACAGAAGAGAAAGCTGAATAGAGAGAGAGAGCATTCTGGAGAGAAGGAAAGAAAGCTGAACAGAGAGAGAGCATTCTAGAGATTTGCAGTGTTTCTGTGCAAAGAGTCGGCCACGACTGAAGCAGCCGAGCACGCACTGACAGTTCAACTGCCTAGTGATCCTGTTTGCATGTGGCTGGGGAAAGAACTTCCAAAAGGCGTAGAGGGAGAAATCACTAGAGCCCACACAATTCTGGGAATAGTTCGTCTTTCTACCAGCAAGTATATAAAATCTTATAATTCATGGAATGCAGGTAGAGTACTAAGAAGAGTTTTTCCTTAGCAATAGGGAAAAGTTAGCCCTAGACCAAATGTTCTTCTGGTCCCACCTAACAGCTTAAAGTGAATCTCCAAAGAATAGAACTACTTTAAGGTAACTTAAATGCATACCACAACAAAATTGAAGAATGTTTATCAGAATATAAAAATATTTAAAACGCTGGACTGGAAGAAACACAAGCTGGAATCAAGACTGCCGGGAGAAATATCAATAACCTCAGATATGCAGATGACACCACCCTTATGGCAGAAAGTGAAGAGGAACTAAAAAGCCTCTTGATGAAAGTAAAAGAGGAGAGTGAAAAAGTTGACTTAAAGCTCAACATTCAGAAAACGAAGATCATGGCATCTGGTCCCATCACTTCATGGCAAATAGATGTGGAAACAGTGTCAGACTTTATTATTTTGGGCTCCAAAATCACTGCAGATGGTGATTGCAGCCATGAAATTAAAAGATGCTTACTCCTTGGAAGGAAAGTTATGACCAACCTATATAGTATATTCAAAAGCAGAGACATTACTTTGCTGACTAAGGTCCGTCTAGTCAAGGCTATGGTTTTTCCTGTGGTCATGTATGGATGTGACAGTTGGACTGTGAAGAAGGCTGAGCGCCGAAGAATTGATGCGTTTGAACTGTGGTGTTGGAGAAGACTCTTGAGAGTCCCTTGAACTGCAAGGAGATCCAACCAGTCCATTCTGAAGGAGATCAGCCCTGGCTGTTCTTTGGAAGGACTGATGCTAACGCTGAAACTCCAGTACTTTGGCCACCTCATGCGAAGAGTTGACTCATTGGAAAAGACTCTGATGCTGGGAGGGATTGGGGGCAGGAGAAGAAGGCGACGACAGAGGATGAGATGGCTGGATGGCATCACGGACTTGATGGACGTGAGTCTGAGTGAACTTCAGGAGTTGGTGATGGACAGGGAGGCCTAGCGTGCTGTGATTCATGGGGTTGCAAAGAGTTGGACACAAGTGAGAGATTGAACTGAACTGAACACTCAATAAAGACACATTTATAATTTCTATTATGTAATCGAATATTATTACTATAAAGAAGTATAAAAATACATATAATTATGAAAAAAATCAATGCAACATAATTACCCATATGATACAGATACAGATGATATAAATAGTAGACAAATAGTTATTATAACCTTATTACACACATTCAAAAGGCTAATGGAAAAATTAAGTAGAGACATGCTGCTGCTAAGTCACTTCAGTCATGTCCGACTCTGTGTGACCCCATAGACAGCAGCCCACCAGGGTCCCCCGTCCCTGGGATTCTCCAGGCAAGAACACTGGAGTGGGTTGCCATTTCCTCCTCCAATGCATGAAAGTGAAAAGTGAAAGTGAAGTCGCTCAGTCGAGTCTGACTCTTAGCAACCCCAAGGACTGCAGCCTACAAGGCTCCTCTGTCCATGGGATTTTCCAGGCAAGAGTTCTGGAGTGGGGTGCCATTGCCTTCTCCCAGGTAGAGACATAGATGAAATTAAAGAGATAAAATTAATCTTCTACAGACAGTGTCTAAGATGAAGCATATACTGCATGAGATTAATATCAGACGTAAATGGTCTAAATACCCAAATTAACAGTTAGGAACAGTCAGACTAGAGTCAAAAACTAAGATTCAACTATATGTTGCCTATGAGAAACTCACTTTCAGTATAAATATACAAATAGTTTAACAGTAAAAAAGATAGGGGAAAAAAAAGATGTATCAGACTAATCAAAAGAAAGCTGGAGTGATCATGTTAATATTGGTCAAGTTCTATTTCAGAACAAAGAACATTACCAGGATTAAAGAATGCCATTTCATACAGATAGGGGTAAATTAATCAAGAAGAAATAACAAATTTAAATATTTGTGTACCTAATGGCAACCCACTCCAGTATTCTTGCCTGGAAAATTCCATGGACAGAGAAGCCTGGTGGTCTACAGTCCATGGGGTCAGAAAGAGTCAGACACGACTGAGCAACTTCACTTCACATACCTAATAACAGAACCTCAAAATACACAAAGCAAATACTGATAGAATTGAAAGAAAAAATACACAAACTCACTATTATAGTCAGATTTCAGCATTATTTTGTAATAATTGATAGATAGGCAAAAATATTACTAAGCATAGAGAAGGCCTCTACAACACTATCAACCATTTTGAACTAACTGAAATTTATATAACTCCACCTAAGAATAGCAGAAGGCAATTGCACCCCACTCCAGTACTCTTGCCTGGAAAATCCCATGGACGGAGGAGCCTGGTAGGCTGTAGTCCATGGGGTCGCTAAGAGTCGGATACGACCGAGCGACTTCCCTTTCACTTTTCACTTTCATGCATTGGAGAAGGAAATGGCAACCCACTCCAGTGTTCTTGCCTAGAGAATCCCAGGGACGGCGGAGCCCGATGGGCTGCCGTCTGTGGCGTTGGACAGAGTCGGACACGACTGAAGCGACTTAGCAGCAGTAGCAGCAGCAAGAATAGCAGAATATGCATTCTTTTCAAGTAGATATAGAACATTTAGCATGATAAACCATATTCTAATTTATAAATAAATCTCAATATATTTGAAGAGATTCAAATTGTACAAAGTATATTCTCTGGCTACAGTAAAATTAAACTAGAAATCAGTAGCAAAAGACTTATCTGGGACCCCCCAAAATTTGGAAAGTAAATATCACACTTTTAAATGACCTTTGAGTCAAATAAGAAAGCAAAACAGAAATTAGAAAGTGTTTTGAACTGAATTAAAATAAATATATAGCATTTTAAAAATTTTTGGAAGCTGCTTAAACAGTATTTAAAAGAAAATTTGTAGCATTGTACACCGATATTAGAAAAAAAGGAAAGGTCTCAAATCAGTGATCTCAGTTTCTACTTTAAGAACCAAAAGGAACAGAAGAGTAAATAAAACTAAAAATGAGCAAAGAAAGTAAGTAATAAAGGCTGGAGCTAAAATCAATGGAAGATAAAAACAATAGAGAAATTGACACTAAAAACTTGTGTTTTGAGAAAATCAATAAAATTGATAAAGTTCTAGCCAGACTAATCAGGAATTTATCGAGGAAATAATTTTAATTAAATATAGCTATTCACCTAGCAGAAGACAGAAATGAGAAAAGTGACATCTCTGCAAATCTTATTGATACTGAAAGAATAATAAGGGAGTATTATGAACAACTGATACTGGAGCTGAAGCTCCAGTACTCTGGCCACCAGATGGAAACAGCTGACTCATTAGAAAAGATCCTGAGGCTTGGAAAGATTGAAGGCAGGAGGAGAAGTGGACGACAGAGGCCAGGATGGTTGGATGGCATCACTGACTCAATGGACATGAGTTTGAGCAAGCTCCGGAAGATGGTGAAGGACAGGGAAGCCTGGCGTGCTGCAGTCCATGGGGTCACAAACAGTTGAACACGACTGAGTGACTGAACAACAACAGTGAACAACTCATGACAATAAACTGACAACTTAGGTAAATTGTACAAATTACTTGTATGATAGCCTGTTAAACCTGACTCAAGAAAAGATAGATAACCTGAATAGAAATTGAATTTACTGTTTAAAACTGATCCACAAAAGAATATTTGGCCAACCAACTAGGTGGTTGAGAATAATGCAGAGGCTATGAAGAGAAATCTAGGATTCTGAAATTTTCCTTGAGGCTTTTAAAATTCCCTTTCTCTCTCTCTCCCTCTTTTACACACACACACACACACACACAAACACACACATGCTTTCACAGTGACATCTCATGACATATGAGACAGGATGTGAAACTGAGCAGTTCTGATGAATGTCTGAGTGATAAGATCTCACCTCTAAGAGCAAAGAGCTGAAAGGCTATTCTGGCTCTGTAAGACCTAGAAATTAGTTTCTTGGGGAATACTTGATTACATTAGGTAGGCCAAATAGCTTCTGAGGCTACCATTACAGTTTTAGCCCTACCTTCAATTGCCTGAAAAAATGTTTTATACTAGATTAGGAAACTGAGTCTCATGTGGTCTGGTCCTGCTTTCTGGATTTAGGATGTGGTTTGTCTCAATAATCAAGTAAGTCCATCTTATGGAAAGAAAAGCAAAGAATGATGGGAATTTGAAAATGTAATGAGCACTTGAATTTATTTGTTTCTCTTTTAAAGGGGTCTCTTTTAATCAGCATCAGCTTTCTCTCCTGCCTCCCATCTGGCTGTCATAGGACTAAACTTAGATCTTAATATTTAACCTTCCCTGTGAGGCATATTTGACCCTTCTCTATGAGACATAATAGTTACAATCATAGTCCCAACCTTCTGGCATTTAATCAAGACAAAATTGATTACCTTTTACTGAAAACGAAAAAAAAATCACTTATAATCAGGATGCTGATTCCAATATTTAGTAGACTTAGCAGACTGTCAGGTGCTTACTGAATGCTCCTCATACTGCTTCTGTCTATTCTGTTGCTGCTGCTGCTACTAAGTTTCTTCAGTCGTGTCTGACTCTGTGCGACCCTATAGACGGCGGCCCACCAGGCTCCGCCGTCCCTGGGATTCTCCAGGCAAGAACACTTTTGCTACGTAGTCCTAATAGCTTGTTCTCTGGATGCCAGAGTACTCACAAGAAAGGAATTTGGAAGCTGAGTAAGAGAGGATATAAAAATCTCTCATTCCAAAGTCCACAGACTTCTATCTTTTTGTATGGAACTAATTTTCTGTGTCACTAGAAGATGGTTACTCACAATGGCTATTGATCCCTTGCTTTTTTTGTTCAACTTAAACCTGTGCTACAAGTGCTCCAATTATTGACAGGCAAAAACTGGCTAATGTAGTTGACTGTTGGCTCAGACAGCATAATTTTCAACATTGGTTGGCATCATAAACAGGTGTGGTGAGGAGTAAAGCTAAGAGTATCAAAAGATGGAGAGTTTTGGGTCAAATTTTATTCCTTGTTTTCATGTTTTGGTGATTAGTCTTAAATATAATCTTAGACTGAATATTGTGGCAATTTTCTAACTTGCAGAGTGCAAGATATTAAAGTAAAGGTCAAAGTAGCTGTGTCTTCCTGTCTTCCTAGAATTTTAGGTGAAAGATGTAAAATTTTTGTTTATGCATAAAAGCATTTGAACCATCCTTGTAGATTACTATAACTTTTGCTATATGTGAGGCACTATATTATGTGCCTGCATTTGTTATTACATTTAGTTCTGGCATGATGGTTATTATTCCTTCCTTTCTCTAAGACATAGAGAATTTAAATGAATTATCCAAAGTTATGGCATAAAATTGTGGCAGAGCCAAAACTCAAATATGATTTTGTCTGACTTAAAATCTCAGGCTCTTTCTACAAGAGCCAGCTGCTGACTTGAAAGCTCAGAGTTGCCTTTTCTAGTTCTATGATGTGAATGCAATAGTCTTAGGAACCCAAATGAGCATAAGTCCTTTTCTGTCCCTATTTTTCAGTAGTAGGTCAGTGATAGAAATAAACTTTGTTGCCGGGGGCCAGCGTGAGGAACTCCGTCCATGGCAAAGGTCATGAGGAAGGAGGCTTGGCATACGCAAAGGCGTGATCAAGCCTCAGCAAACCCCCTGTTCCCGAGCATCTACCCCAAAACCAGAGTCTGTTTTATGCTCTCACCTACACCTCTGACTTTACGGGGGGCTCTCCCCCATCACCATTTCCCTCGGAGAAGGAGTAAACGTGCAGCCCCAAGGCAATAAAAATTCCTGGGTGTGACAAGAGTGTTTCAGCTTACGGACTCCTCTGAAGGTTATCTAGCCCGCCTATATAGGTTTGTCCGGCCACATGTGATTGTTTACAGCCTCCCATCCTGAGAGGCACGAGATGTTTTAGACTTACTAAAGGCAAATTCTTTAGGGAAATTGTCAGTATAGTGGGTTGGTTAGGAATTATATTGGTGAACGGTTTTTTCATTTGTTGTGCCAATAATTGCTGCTAATTCCCTGCCCTGGGTGTGACAAGGGTGTCTCAGGTCAAACCTCTCTGCTGACAGACTAGCTTGTGTGACAGGATTACCCATACTCCTGCCACTATGCACATGACTGTTAACTACCTCTCAACCATAAACAGCACAGAGAGTTTTGGAGTGTTTTGAAAGTCTTAATTAGCATAGGGCTTTTCTCATTGTTGAGTCAATGATTGCCGCCAGGCCTCCATATCCTTAGGCACCTGGGAATATATTAATCAATGTATTTGGAATATAGAAAAGGAAATATAGTAGTTTTAAGGTTAGCAATACTAGACTTTTTGAGTTAATGAATTTTCTCTTTTGTAATAGATCACTGTACTTTGTTATAAATCACTGTGTCCTTGCTATGTAAAAATGTAACTTTATCATTATCTTAAGACTAAATAGATCTTAAGGCGAGCATTGGTGAAAGGATCTTTATTTGTTGGGCTGATGTTTGCTGCTAAATCTCCATGTTCCCTGCCCTTATAATGAATATAACTAGCATATAGGAAAAATAAGTATTAACCTTTAAGCATATAGGAGAAATAAGTATTAACCTTTAAGATTAATCATGTTAACCTTGGGTTAAATAAATTCCTTTCTTGATTGTAACTCACTACACCCTCATCCTATAGCAATGCAACTTTATTAGGAGGGTGGTGCCTGGTTTAAGAAAAAACATCCTTGGAAAAAATAAGTTTTTTGGGTATCAGAAAGAAAGGATCATAAAATGTCAGCAGGTCTCATGGCCAGAAGATGATGTAAAATCCCTAAGACCTTTTTATGTGAAGCACCTGATTTTGATAAATGTCAGGACTGCTGATCCCCACGTGACTCTGTATTCATCCCTATGTGTAACAAAAGGTATATAAGCAAACCCCAAAATAAAGAAATTGGATCAGTTTCCAGAAAGACTGATTCCCCCATGTCGCTTCTTTCTGGCTCCCTGTTTTTCTGGCTGAATTCCCATCTGGAGCATGGATGCTATTCCACATAAACCAAGTTATTCAGCCTCTTTTTCTCCACTAATTTTCCTACTACACTATCCGTTTCTAGTCTCTCTATATATCTATAATTAAATATGTATTTTTCCAAGGACGCCGACTCCATCCCCACCTTCGAATCACCCTGGATCCACCGGGGCTGGACCCCGGCACTTTGTTCTTTATGGCCATGATCTTGAAGGAATTGGAATTAATTCAAATGGAATTAAGAAGTGAAACATGTTCATTTGTATTGATTAATGTTCTATTTCCAGAAATATTTGAAGAAATGTTGCAAAAATTGAATATCCTGAAAGTCCTAATGAGCATAATCCCACTCTCTTATGAACTCTAATACATATTTATAGAGTTCTAATATCTAATAGATATTTATAATAGACATTTATGCTTGCATGTCTCTGGGGAACTTGCCATTATATCCTGTGTAATTATTTCTAATATTTGTCTAATTCCATCAGGATGACCCTGAAGGCAGATACTCTTTGTATTAGTCAGGATTCTTTAGAGAAACAGACCAATAGTTCTCTCTCTCACACATTTGATTTCATGAAGTTCACTTCTAAGAAGCATTACTTCACTTAACAAATCATCTAGTGTTAGTTTGAGGTAGAGATGGCTGAAGTATTCTGACTAGTCTTTTGGATGTTAAAACTGTTATGCCCAAGCCTCGAAATCTCCCAGTGACCACCAGGGAGCCAATATCTGATGCAAAAGCAAGAGAGTTTTTATTACCAAGCTCGAGCTGGGGCTCCCACCAATACTGACACAGCGGCTATAGGGAGGAGCCCCGGGTTTTGGATTACATTGCTTATATAGGGAGTATACATGGGAAAAAAAAGGATTTCTAGGTAGGGGAACATCTGATTGGCCACTTTCTTTTGAAGGGCTGTGTGTTGGTTCTTGATTGGTCCCTATTGTCTAGGTAGACCACAAGTTCCTGAGCATTAAGTCAGGAGATTTTGGTCTGGGGTCCGATTGGCTTGTGGGCGGTGGGGTGAGGTCAGAGGATTTCCAAAGGGTCTTGGATTTCCAAAGGCTCTTTTCCCAGAACCTTACAAAATGGAGTTTTTCTGTTAACAAAATGGAGTAGCTTAGATTCTTCAAAAACTTCATTCTACCATTGTGGATTACTAACTAGGGTACTCAGATGTTAACCAACTGCCCTTAGGATATAAATGAATACATTTTATGTGAGCTATTTTAATAAAATTACAGACTACCTACAAATTACTTAAGGGTTTGTCTTATTGAGTATTATAAATCGAGCCTGTGAGGAAGAAATTGGCATGGGTGGATAGTTGATCGCAGTTCTTACAAATTCCTAAGTGTATTAGTCATTCAGTCATGTCTGACTCTTTGTGACCCCATGGACTGTAGCCTGCCAGGCTCTTCTGTCCATTCGATCCTCCAGGCAAGAATACTGGAGTGGGTTGCCATTTCCTTCTCCCGGGGATCTTCTGACCCAGGGATTGAACCCAGGTCTCCTGCATTCCCAGGGAAGCCCAGGTACCTCAGATCATAAACAATTTGCCTGCAGTGCTGGAGACCTGGGTCTGGTCCCTGGATCTGGAAGATCTCCTAGAGAAGGGATGCCTACCCATTCTAGTATTCTTGCCTGGAGACTTTCATGGACAGAGGAGCCTGGCAGCTATATAAACTCCTGAGGACACCTAGAATTCAGAATTCTTTTTCATTAACTGATGACAGTGTTATCTAATATCCCTAGTTGAGTAGCAAATCCTATAATGTGTAATTGTTCCAAAACAGCTAAAGAGCAGAAAAAAGAATGATTCATTCTAGTCAATGACTTACTTTTTTTAAGGGAAAATAAATTCATCCTTAATCCTATTAATATTTTGTCAGTGAAACAAATTCTAAATTTCAGAAAATAAATTCAAGTTCTAAGCTGCCCTCATTTTCTTTTTTTTTTGCCTGTCTTGTTGGAGCCCTTCTCTCCCCATTCAGCTTCCATCGTGACTCTCTGCCCCCAGTGCCTTTTGTTCTTTAGAAGACACTCATTAACATTTGCTAATGTATGCTAATGAGTATTAATTAGCATCTTCTGTGTGAACAAAGGCTGGTGCTAAGAAGGATGGGTAGAGACTGTATAGAGCCTTGCTTCATACTTCTTTATGCCCTGAGAACAATCATCTTCTTTCAGTTGTTTCATAGTTTTTTGTTTGTTTTGTTTGTTTACCCATGAATCCAGACAACCCTCCTTCTTCATGACTGGGAATATTACAGAAATTTCATGGGCAACAGAAAGATTCCTTTTTGTTCTAAGCAATCCAAGGATATAGAAGCAAAGTCATCAAGGGTTTATAACACACTATTTTCATTGGGTTAGTAGCCACAAAAACTCACACAGGAGAATGTATTTTCATTTTAGCACATTTGTTTACAGCGGTTGCCCTTTGCCATGGTAATTGTAGTGTGAGAGCACACACTCTGAATATATATTATGACAGCATGGTTAAATAAGAAATGTCCTTCCCCCCAAAATAATCTAAATGCAAAGAAGAAAGACACCACTTACTTTTTTGTAACTGTAGAGAGCTCTAATGCCTTTGTAAATAGCTATTTATTTCCTGGATATAGTTAAAATAAAGTCATCCTTCCAAACCACATAGAATAAGAGTTGCTTTGTTCTTTTTGTAGCCCATGGTGTCAAGAAATATCTGATTGCAGCTTTTTGCAAACACTCCTGTATATATTTTGCCATTTGAAGAATGATGCTTCATCATTTCATATTTGCTCTTGACAGCTCAGGGGTGAGTGGTAGAACTTAGAATACCAGCTACCCATTTCACTCAGCCTGTTTAATTTTAATTTTATATACTATGGAAACAGAAGGGAAAAGTGCCAAAAAATTTGGTGTGCATTCCCTCTTATTTTATCTTTATTTTGAGTGAATTTTCTATTTTTCTCTTTGTTTATCTCAGGGTTGTCTCTCTGGAACCTTGTGGTAAAATGTGTTTCTCCATAGACTTAATTCTCTTCCATTTGGCAAATACAATATTTTATATTGTGTTTTTAATAAAGCAGGCATCAGCAGCTATTTATTTTCTATTTCTTAAGGGCCACAGAGCCTTAAAAATAAATATAATTCAAAAGGAAAGACATTAGAGAATGACAGTTACTACAGCAGTGATATATATTTTTTTGCCTGCCCCCTCCCTCCTTAGGTGAGTCTTAGCAAAAACCAAAATTATTATTCTTTTTTGTGATTTTGTAACCACAAAAGTAAAATAACTATTTAATATATCCAAGATATTATGTTTGAAAATATGACCAGTCTTTTGGCATTTATTATACAAATTTCCATGAGTGTATTGTTGAACGTATGCACCCCATGAATTTTCAATGGTTTTATGGAAGACCTTATGATTTTAAGGTTTTTAATGGTATTAAGGAAAGATGCTGGCACCTGCAGAAAGAATATCAGCCTAGGTCTGTCAAATTAAACCTTTTCCCAAGATACCTTATTGACAGTTGTGTAATGATCTCATTCTGTTATTCCCACTTCAGAGGATTTTTTAAAATGTCTTATAGTTTACAGGTTCATTAACATATTTGATTGCTATAATAGCTAAATAATTATTCTTTTTTACTCTGTGGCTTCCAGAATATCATGCTCAAGTCCATGACTTGAAGGATTTCGGGTTGTTATAAACAAATGTCCTGAAAATCTTTTTGAGTGAAATCGTGTCTGACTCTCTACAATCCTATGTTCTGTAGCCCACCAGGCTCCTGTGACCATGGGGTTCTCCTGGCAAGAATACTGGAGAGGGTGGCTGTGCCCTCCTGCAGGGGATCTTCCCAACCCAGGGACTGAACCTGAGTCTTTTATGTCTCCTGCATTGGCAGGCGGTTCTTTACCACTGGCACCACTGGGAAGCCTGAATATTTTCTTATCCTGACCTAAAACTAGTAAAAATAAATGGAGCTGCTGAGTTAAACTGAATCACATCTTACATCCTTGGAAGATATATGAGAAGAAGAAAGATCACATTCCATCATTTTTGTTCACTTTCACGGACAGCGGCTTCCCATTCCCTACTTAACATCCACCAATGATAGTGTTTCGATAAATTAATGGAACCCGAATGCTGGGCCACTCTCTGTAGAGGAATTGACACCTCAATATGGTTTGGTGATTTCATCTAGTCAGATTAAACTCCTGAACTTCAACAGTTGCTACTTAACCTATTTTCCCTAGAGCCTCCTATCTCTTTTTCTTGCATCTCTGCCCTCCCAGTTACCCAGGCCAAAATCCTTGGAATTATCCTTGATTCTTTTCTTCCTCTCACATCCTACATCATACCACATACTGAAGACATGGGTTCTTCACTGAAGACTTGGAAATGTGCTTGTTATGGCATGGATTAATGTGTGTCTCAGGGCAGTTTAGTCTGAACTGAAAGGTTTATTTTTTATATTTTAATTTATTTTTAAATTTTTTCTTAAATAATACAATTATAATTTAATTAATGAGCAGTTTCTTTCCATTTTGCAGGTGAACATGAAAGTGTATGTATATGCCCAGTTTTGATAAAGGCAGTGCTTTTGTTTTAAATATCAAAGTTTATTTACTTTCCCTTATTGTATGTAACTTTTTACATCATTTTTCCATTTTTAAAAGGTTATACTCCATTTACAGTTATTATGAAATATTAACTCTATTCCCTGGAAATGTTCCCCATTTATAAGGGAAGAACTGATGCTGACATTTGCTCATAGACAAAGGAACCCTAAAAAAATAACACTCCAGTTCAGTTCAGTTAAGTTGCTCAGTCGTGTCTGGCCCTTTGCGACCCCATGAATCGCAGCATGCCAGGCCTCCCTGTCCATCACCATCTCCTGGAATTCATTCAAACTCACGTCCATTAAGTCGGTGATGCCATCCAGCCATCTTATCCTCTGTCGTCCCCTTTTCCTCCTCCCTCCAATCCCAGCATCAGAGTCTTTTCCAATGAGTCAACTCTTCGCATGAGGTGGACAAAGTACTGGAGTTTCAGCTTTAGCATCAGTCCTTCCAAAGAAATCCCAGGGCTGATCTCCTTCAAAATGGACTGGTTGGATCTCCTTGCAGTCCAAGGGACTCTCAAGAGTCTTCTCCAACACCACAGTTCAAAAGCATCAATTCTTCGGGGCTCAGCCTTCTTTACAGTCCAACTCTCACATCCATACATGACCACAGGAAAACCATAGCCTTGACTAGACGGACCTTTGTCGGCAAAGTAATGTCTCTGCTTTTGAATATGCCATCTAGGTTGGTCATAACTTTCCTTCCAAGGAGTAAGCGTCTTTTAATTCCATGGCTGCAGTCACCATCTGCAGTGATTTTGGAGCCCCAAAAATAAAGTCTGCCACTGTTTCCACTGTTTCCCCATCTATTTCCCATGGAGTGATGGGACCAGATGCCATGATCTTCGTTTTCTGAATGTTGAGCTTTAAGCCAATTTTTTCACTCTCCTCTTTCACTTTCATCAAGAGGCTTTTTAGTTCCTCTTCACTTTCTGCCATAAGGGTGGTGTCATCTGCATATCTGAGGTTATTGATATTTCTCCCGGCAGTCTTGAGTCCAGCTTGTGTTTCTTCCAGTCCAGCATTTCTCATGATGTACTCTGCATATAAGTTAAATAAGCAGGGTGACAATATACAGCCTTGATGTACTCCTTTTCAAGGAAATGGCAATTCACTCCAGGATTCTCGCCTGGAAAATCCCATGGACAGAGGAGCCTGGAAGCCACTGTCCATGGGGTTGCAAATAGTCAGACACGACAGAGCAACTTCACTCACTCACATTGCTAATAAACATAACTAGTACATTGCTGCAATAACCCAAGTAAACTAGATAAGATATTCATACGTAAACATTGTTATAAAGTCGTTCTTCTGTATCAAATAGCTAGACTCCTTAAGTACTATCACTTTTCTTCTATAGTCTACAAACTCCTACTCCAGAACACTTTGCTCTTATAGACCCTTGTAAATGCACAATAAACGCTAATTGAATAAATGAATTTTCAGTTTCCAAAGGAATGACCTGGTGCTCCAATAATCCCTTCATGAGCTAAATGTGGGTCAGAGGAACAGGTGATATCATTCAGCTCTTTCAGCTACTTGGCCACTCTGATCCTGAAGAACCATAAAATATTTTCAGTGCTATAGACTGAAAAAGAAAGCCTGGAACAACATTCACTTTTCTGAACGATTCCAGTGCCTCTAAAATGTGACATTTTGCTGTTGTTTCCTTTTACTGTT
Source organism: Capricornis sumatraensis (assembly GCF_032405125.1). Taxonomy (NCBI): domain Eukaryota; kingdom Metazoa; phylum Chordata; class Mammalia; order Artiodactyla; family Bovidae; genus Capricornis; species Capricornis sumatraensis. The sequence continues at coordinate 56,990,751 of NC_091074.1, forward strand.
TCTAATTACTGGGTCTATTTGCATGAAATGTGGATCTGGGTTGCCTAGGAGTTCATCTGCTCCTATTTCACATTCTTCTCTTAAATAAGCATACTTCGGTGTAGTCTTGCTTGCTGCCTTCAACATTTAGACAGAACCCTCTACCCCCACCCCCAACTGTCCCCCTCTCTTCCCATCACTCCCCAGGAGAAAGGTTATTTTTAAAGTACATAATCAATAGGCTTTGGGAAACATCCAGAACATGAGAAGGTCATAGGATTGGGAGCAAGCTACCAGGGATTGCTGAGAGAAGGGATGGCAACTAGCCATGCCAAAAATTGTTTGAGAAGGGAAAGACAGTCTGTAACTCGCATTTAAATGTTCTGAGTTATTCTTCTGCACAGGCTTTTGTTTGGGAGGGGCTTCTTAGCTTGGTTCTTCAGCATTACTTTGAGTTTCAGGAGAGGCAGATCAGCATTGACAGTAGCTTTTCAGACTAAATAGTGTTACATTAAAGTCAAGCTTGGTCTGAAGCTCTTGATGGAATCTTCAGTCTCCTGGTCATGGTGCTGCTATTTAGTTCCTGATGCTGATGCTGCCTTTGCTGAGGGTTTGAATCAAGAATAAACCAATTATGGTCACAATGTCTATAAAAACTTCCCTTGTGGCTCAGATGGTAAAGCGTCTGCCTGCAATGCGGGAGACCTGGGTTTGATTCCTGGGTCGGGAAAATCCCCTGGAGAAGGAAATGGCAATCCACTCCAGCACTCTTGCCTGGAAAATCCCATGGACGGAGGAGCCTGATAGGCTATAGTCCATGGGGTCCCAAAGAGTCGGACCCGACTGAGCGACTTCACTTTCACTTCACCTATAAAAACAATGGCTCCATAGCTCCTGACTCAACTGCCAGACAAAAGAAACACTGTTAAAGAATGCACCTACTGAGAGTGTGCAGATGATCATGCACAGATGAGGGTCGCTATTGGAAAATCACCTCAAGAGGGATGAAGAGGCTATTTCTCCAATACTGTCTGTTACATCACTCAGAAACCATAGCTCTTTTTTCATCTCTTCTTGCAACCACAGCAGTTATCTTCCCTTATGCAGTTTTATTTAATAGCAATTTATAACCTTCCTGTACCTTAGAAGATGATCCATGACTCCAGCCCTGCATTTTCTCTCTTCTGGTTATCAGAGGAAATTGATTTGTCACTCATCTCCTTGGCTTGGGACATTTCATTTTGCTGTTTTTGTTTAATAGGATTGTAATCCTTCCTAAAGATCTGCTTGTATCTCTATTTATTTAGTATTTTCCTCCATTTCATTATTTAACTTTAATCATGTCTAGTGAGTTGATCATTAAAAATCAGTTTAGCATTTTGTGTGAATTTTTGCTTTGGCTATGCATGGTGCAAAAGAGGCTGTGTGTCAGCCTTTGCTATTTGTCCTCAGCAGTTCCTATATTATGCCACTGATCAGACCTTGGTCTAAGGCTAATCTTATATCATTAAGTTGCCTTCCTAAGTGAATTCTTCTTTGACTGAAGAAATTTGGTGGTAGCATTAATTGCAAGTAAAGACCATGACTTATTGTTGAATATAAAATATCTTCTGAGAAGTGTCTGTCGTCACTATTGTGAACTCTCAGTAGTGACATAAAGACTTTTGTCCCCTGCAGATCCAGTTACAGCCAGTGACTAAGGCATATGTCCATTCTGAACAAAAGAACACTTATTTTTCTATTCCATGGCTGACATTGAGTGATAACATTTTTGCATATCGTAAAAATTTTTATGCATATGCTGTTTAAAGGCAAAAAGTGCTTTTACAATAATCTTCTTTGTGAATAGAATTTAAACTCTGTATGTGCTGCCTTTTCAATATGCCTGTCAAGCTCTGAATAATAACCTTTGACAGTGCTGAGCAGAAACAAAACCAGAGGTTGTTTCTTCTGTTCACAGCAGCATTGTTTATTATCTTTGCTATTATGGAATTAGGCTCATCTACCTTAAATAAAATATGTAAATTGATATTTTAAATGAGTTACTAAACTGTGGTTTAAAGAAATAGTCTGCTCTGATTTTTGCCATGGCAAGTCACAGATCTTTGTCTCTGGTTGACTCAACCTGTGATGAACAGACAGTAGTTGACAAGGGGAAAAATCTGCCAGTTAATATATTTTCTGATATTATTGTACCATTAAAATTTTATAAAACTTGTATATGCCTTCATAAAAATGGAGCTAATCTGAAAATAAGACCCTAAGGATGAGGGGAGGAATAAACAGAAAAAAACATTCTTTGTCTTGAAAGAACTTTTAAATCACCTATCTCCACATTGTCAAAGTAAATCATATATGGAAAAATTTAGGCTGCATATAATATGTATAGAAATAATTAAAATAGGAAATATCAGCTTTTAAGCATTTTTGAAAGGTTCTTTGACACTCAGTAGCTGGTTAGAATGAAATATTCTCTATTTTAATAATAAGTTAATTTGGTTATAATAACCAAATGGTTTGTGCATATGGATATAGCTTTGCTAACAACTTTCTTTATCATGCAGTGAAACGACCCAACAAACCCTAAGTCAACTTATTGCAGAACAGAATTTATTTTGGTTGAAGTTATTTTGAATTGAACTGACAGGCTTATGATTGACATGTTTTGCAAATTGTCGAAGGTGATGAAGCAGAGAAGTCCTTGCACAACACTCTATAAGATGCTGTAGTTATATGTCTTTAATAAACAATGTTCATTTTGACAAGTTTATTGAAAAAATATATTAACTGCACAGAAAACTTTATAATGAAAGTAACAGCGGTAAAAACCTGTTATTAACAATTGTGCTGTCATTTGAAGAATTGCTATATTTTTTCTTTCCTCGACAGTGCAAATCCAAGTGGAGGAGAAAGAAGACGATACTGAGGAAAGTTCAAGTAAGTGGGGTTGGACCCAGCTGAGATATGTTTCCTGTGGAATAGCAGTGAATTTAGGGGATTCGTCCTCTTATTTTGTGGGGATATGCGACTCCATGCAAACACAGGAGCACATGTGGATGACTTTCAGTGGTCTCACAAGAGCTATCAAGTCCATCAGATAGACTCTTCACTTGAGAGTCCATTCAATTGGCAAACACACATTCCACCCAGTTTATAAATTGCTCATCATTAAGTGGATGGTGGTCCAGAAAAATTTGCTTTTTTATTTCTTTACTATTTTCTTTGTCCTAAAATGTTTTCCCTTAGGCTGAATCTATTACAATATAACAGAATGGCCTTTTTGACTAAAGTGATCAGGTTGTTTAGAAAAAATGAATAAACCTGTTCTTTTGAATTCATAAATATTTTGTCTAAATTGCCCTGTTGTTTTTGTTTTGAATGGGTTCAGCTCAAGAGTCGATTGTGAACCCTTCCCAGGCATGCAAACCACTCATGGACTAGAACAGAGAAAGATCATTTTATGAGCTAAAGTTTTGAGTTGATCAAAACTGAAAGTGCAGCATTTCAGGGGGAGTTCAATTAGAGAATACATCAACACCATCAGTTAAAAATCTGAGCCCAATATGACAGCCAGTGAATGTTCATGGTGACAGTTGTTTTCATTAATTTGGTACGTTCTGCATGTAAACAGCCCAGAGTCTCACACAGATCCTACAGGCTCTGACTTGACTATTATAGGGGAGGAAAAGTAATTTTTCCTTTATCCTTCTGAGTTTCTTAACTGATACTCCTATAATACAAGAAAACCAAACCAAAACAGAAGTTTATTAACACATACACCTCATGTATACATGGATGATACCCAGGAAAAAAATAAGTAATTGTGTGAGATGGCTTAAAATTGAGACTAAAATGTCATCTTAATAGGGAAAAGTGAGGGGTATGTAGGTCTCTTGGGAGAGAATAAGTTTTAAGAGAATAGATAGGAGGTATGATAGTTTATGATAAAATATGTCTGCATGTGGTGTTGACCTATAGTCTCCTCTATAGAACACTTCTATAGTGTTCCTTGGGGATGAAATTCCTGGGGAGGGGATTTATGACAGTTGAGTTCCTTTTGGAAGCTCTGTTTTCAGGCAGACAAGAGGAATTCAGAGAAAATCTCTTTCTGCATTTGCTGTTTTTCAAGTGCTACATCTCAAAATAGTCAATACACTGAAGTGGCATATTTTGGGGTGGTATATTCTGAATGTCTTTTTGAGGTGGTATATTCTGCTACCCTTCAAAACTAAATTGAGCCCATTCCAAAAGGTAATGTTTATGCAAATCCACATTTAGCAGGCAACTGTAAAACACTTTTTTTTTTTTTTTAAGAATTTGAATATTTGGAAACTAGTGAAAACACTAAAGATAGCCTTTTTGTCCTAAGTGCTAAAAGATAAATATAACAATATACTTTTCATCCATGGTAAAACTCTGTAAGTTTAATAGCTTAGCTTTAATGTAAAATATACTAAAATGCAGAATACCACGTGGCTTCTTGAATTTTTGAGTTATTTGAGGGTGAAATTGTTTCTCAGTTCCTATGAGGCCCTTGTTCTTTCTATGATTAGTGACTAAAATGAACAATAAAGGCTGGGTAGATTTTCAAAATGCCAGAGTGGGGTTTGAATATCATGCAACATCTGCCACAGTATTTAACAAATTTTTGGTCATGATGACAAGAGTACAGTTTTCAAAACCTAGTTAGAAAAGTTATTCTCCTGTTTCTCTCTGCTAGTCAAACTTTAGTAACATTGGTAATGTTTAGATCTTATTTAGATTTGGAATATCAAGAAAAGTTTAATAAGTAATGTTGAAAAGATAAAATTTATAAAAAAATAAAATGACATACACTATGTAAAAATGAACATATTTAACTAATAAATGAGGAATCTGGTGAGCCATTTATAGCAGTTACCAGTTCAAAGGAAAGTCCAAAGAACAGATTCATTTATAGATCAGGAATATTGAACTGTTTGTGTAAGTGAAGACATAACTGTTTTGTGGGGTTTTTTCCTTTCCTTTTTTTTTGGGGGGTGGAAGTTTGTCTACACTAAGAGTTCACTTGCTTGTCTACGGACAAAAACTATTTTGCATTGCTATCTAGTGATCTACAATTTACAAAGTTACAAGATAGCTCCCAAAGAATCAGCATCAGACAACATAGAAGGGTATGGTAGAGACATTTCGTAGTTCTCCATTAAAGCACAATTTTTTCCCCATAGTAGCTTCTATTTAAAAAGATAGTGATAATTTTGAGTAATATTTGTTTTTTTTTAAATAATAATTAACTCTAAATATCAGAAGTTAAAAAGAAAAAGTGAAGGTGAAGTAGGATTGTCTGTCATAAACAGTGAAGGAAGGAACTGAATTCTCCTCCTACTCTTTACTGGAAAGCTTCCAAAGAAGTTATGGACATATGAGGCATTAATAGTCAGTTGGTGAATAAAATAAAATAATATTATTTCTCTCAATCGTGTATTAAATTTACTAGTTATCTATTTCTAATCAAAAAGATAGAATGATCAAGCAAAGTTATTCATTATCAATTACATCTAAGAAAGAGAAAGAAATTTAAGAAAAATAAGTATTTGAAGTTAAGAATGAAAATGATTTTACATAAAATAGATAAGCAACAAGGATTTACTATGTAACACAGGGAGCTGTATTAATATCCTGTAAAAATCTATAATAGGAAATAATCTACAATATATATCTATTTTATATATATATATATATATAACTGAACCACTTGCAGTACACCCAAACAAGTAATACAATATTGTAAATCAACTACTCTTCAAGTTTTTTAAAAAATTAAAAAAAAAGAATGAGAATGATTTGAATTAGAAAGGTATTTGAATTATGTCAAGGCATAAATTAATTTCTTCAAAATTATTCTAATTTATAGCATTTCCTTGCATTCTTATTGTTTGTTCTAAGATAGAAGTAATATTAGCACATAGTGATTAAACACTCAACCCTTATGTATTGAATTGATAATCTACAAACTAGGTCTGAGAGGTCATGGTATGATATTAAACTCCCAAGTCATCCAGTTATACAAGTAAATGAAGGCTGGAATTCTAAGCATTATTAGAATTTGGGGATTGATACTCACATATCTGAGTAGATAAACAACAAGAAATGAGAATGTAGATAAGTGTATTTAAATGGCAGACTATGAAATATATATGGCACGGTGCATTTTATCTTGATATGACAAACTGCTAGATTATGGTTTCAGAGGTGTGACAATGATAATTAAAAAGTAAGAATACATTTGGGATCGGGAAAGCACTTTTTTGAAACCACTCACTGAAGCATTAACTGTTGTGTTTAGGCGAAGAGGAAGAGGAGGAACACAAACTACCCCGAAGAGAGAGCATGAGGCCAAAGAGGAAACGGACCAGAGATGTTATCAATGAAGATGATCCAGAGCCTGAACCAGAGGATGAAGAAACAAGGAAGGCCAGAGAGAAAGAGAGAAGGAGGAGATTAAAGAGAGGAGCGTGAGTTAGTTTTGATCTATAATTGACATTATTGTTCATTCGAAAGTGCCTGATGCTGAAAGATCACTCTTTAGGTACTCCCTAGCCTTAAAATTAGTAATTAAAACTACTTTCAGAAAAACAAGCTTAGTCTGATGCCACCATTTTATTCCACTTAGTTAATGGTATTTTAATATTAAAATATAATTTTAAAATGAATATATATTGAGAATGGACTTATGAGAGATTTCCTTATGAGAGATCTAAATTGTCATGAGTCATTAACATATTATAGTTAATTTAAATATTTTAAAGTTATTCTATTAGTTAAATGCATCGTTAATGAAGTTAAATGAAAAACTTATAAACATGATCCCAAATCACGTATCTTACAGAGCAGGAGTTGAAAAGCTATGGTTAATTTCAACCTAAGAGGCAAGAATTGTTCTTATCATTTTAATAAAACTGCAATTAAAAAAAAAAAAAGCAAAGAGGAATATGGGACAGAGCTGTATGTAGCTCCCAAAGTCTAAAGTATTAACTATCTGTCCCTACAGAGGATTGGATTGACCTTCCCTTTTTAACATAACTCTATGTCTTTCATTTCTAGCAGGCCAATGATTTTCTGATAGCTGCCTTTGTCTAGAATAATATATTAATGCTGTTTAGGGGAAAAAATTCAAGAAAATAATTTTCTGGTCTTTGCTGCCTGGAAAACTGCCGATGGCAGGCAGGTGGAAAAACTGTAAATGTGAAACTCATTTACTAATAGGAAACCTAGGCCACTTGGAAAAGATTCAAGAGAATAACTCCTCTGCCACCCCTAGGTGGGGCATGGGAATCACCATGAGGTGATAGGATCTCTCCTCTAAAACAGTCCTAGAACTTTAAATGCTGAGGAACTTTCCAAGATTTCCTCCCAAGATGACACCTTGTGGTATTCAATAACTAGCTATTATTTGTGAATATTTTGTCAATAGAGAAGTTTAGCATTAGTTGACGATGGTTCCTTTTAAAATAAGAGTAACCCCACCCATTTCTTCATTGTATTTTTGTTGACTTAAGGTTTAAATCTCTCTCTTTCTCTTCTTTCTCCTTCTCTTCCTTTTTCTCCTTCTCCCCAGTCTCCTCTTCTTTCTTCTATCCTTGAATACTAAGACATCACCTGCTTTCTGTTTTACTCTGATATTTTTTATGTCTATCTTCAAGTATTTTTATATTTTGTTCTTTTCAAAAACAAAACACCCTATTAAGTTTCATGTCTTATTGTGATTGTTATTTCAATTATTAGGTAGTAATATTTCCTACTAGCAAAGCTGTTGCTTTCTGACAGTGGTATTTCATTGAGGAAACATCACCAATAGATATATGAATGATACAGATTGTGTCAGAATTTGCCTTTTCCTCTCCACCTGTGCTTCAGAGATGTCGCTTTTAAAATATGACTCAGATGGGAATTCCTTTGCTTTTTTGGTCTACTCAAGGCCCTCCTGTCAAGGCTCAACCTCTAGAAATAGGACCATGTGAATCAACTGGGTCTTGGCCCCTGTTACCTGGGGCAATCTTGTCCCTGTGACAGGGTCTGTCCTTAGCTGGTCCCACTCTCATTCTGATTCTGAGAAACCAGAAGCACCTGTCTCCCATCCTCCTCTCTCCTCTGCAGAACCAGTCTTGACTAAAATGAATTTTATCTCCATAGGTTTTGCAAATTATATTATTACTGCCATAATTTTTACAACTATTTTAAATAATATAAATTATTTATGATGATTGACAGTTCTGATCACTATTTCAGGGTCCATATTCTATTGTTCACTTTGAAGATAAGCCCTTCTGTTTTTAAGAAAACGTATTAGCAAATATGTTTTGAGAAAGATTAGTAGGCAAATCATGGCACATTTATTTAGGTTAATTAATTCATGATCTTCTTTTATTTAAATGTTCATGAGAAATACCTTAGGGAATTTTTCTTGCACTGAAAAAACATTTGAAAACAAGTAAATCCAAGGTTGTAATGTTAACTGTCTTTGGAGATGGTTAACAAAAACTGCCTTGTTTGGCATTTTGAAGTATTTCTGATAATATTTTATGCTTTTCTTGACCCAGTTTTAAGTGAATAAGTAATACGTTTATAGCAGTGAGAAATTCAGCACATTATGCCTCCTTTTTCCTAACAACTGTTGTTTAAATAAATCAAAACTAAGATAGAAAGCCATTCTTACACAAATTAGCCCTACATTTTAGAAGCAAAGCATGCCTGTGCTACACTCTTTTAATATGATTAGCACTTTCTTTGAGTGGCTCCTGGAAAAGCTGTTTCCCTATAATGCAATGTTTAATTATGCATTATTATATTTAAATTATGCAAAAAATGTAATATCTTAATTACCTGCATATTTGAAGGTAATTTAGCTGAGAACAACTATACATTGTAACACAGCATGATCTTCCTAGAGCAATCGACAATTAACAACACAGAGATTAAAAATGTACCAGTCTGAGATCATTTAGTGTAGGAATAAATATCTTTCTATAACTTGGAAGACATTGTTATATTTTATTTTAGTGTACTTGTTGGTAATCCTGTCATCCAGAAAAATTCTGTACATAAACATTTATTTAATAAATATTTATTCAGCTCCACTTCTGTCAAAGATAATTTGCTAATTTCTTTGAAAGATATGAATATGAATGTGAAATTGCCTCCATTCTCTACAAATTAATAACATAGTAAGGGAGAGGCCGGAGAAAGCAATTGCACCCCACTGCAGTGCTCTTGCCTAGAAAATCCCATGGACGGAGGAGCCTGGTAGGCTGCAGTCCATGGGGTCGCTAAGAGTCAGACTCGACTGAGCGACTTCACTTTCACTTTTCACTTTCATGCATTGAAGAAGGAAATGGCAACCCACTCCAGTGTTCTTGCCTGGAGAATCCCAGGGACGGGGGAGCCTGGTGGGCTGCTGTCTATGGGGTCACACAGAGTCGGACACGACTGAAGTGACTTAGAAAGGGAGAGGCCACTTAGACACAATTATTATGAAATAAGACTGTATAAATGTGCCACAGAAGTAAAAAGTGATTTTGAGTCTTAAAGAAAATTATCTCATAAGGACAATCAGAAAAGGGTATTGAAGACATTTCATATGATTTTTGAAGGAGTCGTAGAATCTGAATATGTTAAACATATAAAGTACTGGGTTTAAGACAGCAGAAAACTAAATAATTAGTATTAGGAACGTAGAGAAATAAGCTTTAATTACATGGTAAATCCGAACATGAAATAGATCATTCTTTCATTCTGTTTAAGTATTTTGTTATCCTTGTACAGCACCATAGGATTTTATATGTGTGTGTATGCTTAATCACTCAATCGTGTCCGACTCAGCAACCATATGGATGGTAGCCTTCCAGGGCTCCTCTGTCCATGGGGATTCTCCAGGCAAGAATATTGGAGTGGGTTGCCATGCCCTCCTCCAGGGGATCTTCCCAAGTCAGGGATCAAACCCAGGTCTCCTGCATTGCAGGAGGATTCTTTACCATCTGAGCTACCAGGGAAGGATTTTATATAATAAACATCAAATGTTTAAAATAGAAACAACTTAATGACATTCAGAGTTGTATCTTAGTATGAGTGTACTTCCATAGTTCACGTAAACCAGGATTACTATTCTAAGAAAAATATCTTAATTGGTTAAAAAAAAAAACCACCAAACTATCAATGAAGATGTTATTTTACAGGGTTAATTAAATTTCTGTTCAGTAACCATGACCTGATTAGAAACTCTGGTGGTGGTTTAGTTGCTAAGTTGTGTCCAACTCTTTGTGACTCCATGAATCACAGCACACCAGGCCTCCCTGTCCATCACCAACTCCCAGAGTTTACCCAAACTCTTGTCCATTGAGTTGGTGATGCCATCCAGCCATCTTATCCTCTGTCGTCCCCTTCTCCTCATGCCCCCAATCCCTCCCAGCATCAGGGTCTTTTCCAATGAGTCAACTCTTCACATGAGGTGGCCAAAGTATTGGACTTTCAGCTTTAGCATCAGTCCTTCCAATGAACACCCAGGACTGATCTCCTTTAGGATGGACTGGTTGGACTTCCTTGCAGTCCAAGGGACTCTCAAGAGTCTTCTCCAACACCACAGTTCAAAAGCATCAATTCTTCGGCACTCAGCCTTCCTCACAGTCCAACTCTCACATCCATACATGATCACTGGAAAAACCATAGCCTTGACTACACGGACGTTTGTTGGCCAAGTAATGTCTCTGCTTTTTAATATGCTATCTAGGTTGGTCATAACTTTCCTTCCAAGGAGAAAGTGTCTTTTAATTTCATGGCTGCAATCACCATCTGCAGTGATTCTGGAGCCCAAAAAGATAAAGTCTGACACTGTTTCCCCATCTGTTTCCCATGAAGTGATGGGACCAGATGCCATGATCTTCATTTTCTGAATGTTGAGCTTTAAGCCAACTTTTTCCCTCTCCTCTTTCACTTTCATCAGGAGGCTTTTTAGTTCCTCTTCACTTTCTGCCATAAGGGTGGTGTCATCTGCATATCTGAGGTTGTTGATATTTCTCCCAGCATGAACTGATTTAGTAGGTATAAATAATGACTAGGCTAATAATAAATAGGTTACTGGAAAGGTGAAAAGAAAACACTAAGTATCATGGTAATAGCAACTATAGGAAGCAAATAGCACACCATGGGCTGGAGGAACAATGGAAAGAGTTTGAAATTAAAACCTAAAAGCATAGAGGAGAGACCCGGGGAGCTGAAACTACTGCAGAGGGGGTGATGCTCAAGCGGTGCTGGTGTCTACAGCGCAAGTGATGAAGCTGGTTCTGCTAATGTTGGAAAAACTGGTTAACTAGTCTCACCTGCAGCTATGGGAAGGTCCTGCAGCTCTTGGGGGTGAAAAAGAATTGCTGAAGAGTAAGCAATGTCACCCCACTCCAGTACTCTTGCCTGGAAAACCCTATGGATGGAGGAGCCTGGTAGGCTACAGTCCCTGGGGTTGCTAAGAGTCAGACTCGACTGAGTGACTTCACTTTCACTTTTCACTTTCATGCACTGAAGAAGGAAATGGCAACCCACTCCAGTGTTCTTGCCTGGAGAATCCTAGGGATGGGGAAGTCTGGTGGGCTGTCGCCTATGGGGTCGCACAGAGTCGGACACGACTGAAGCAACTTAGCAGCAGCAGGAGCAAGCATCCCACAAGAGGCAAACGAGAAGCCAAAGGAGAAACCAAGTCTCTCCTTAGTATACTCTATTGGCAGCCGATTATGACAGCAGAATATTGAGCCAACTGACAAACTAGAAATGTGTCCTACAGAGTCACAGCCACAGCATCACAATATTAAGCCTAAAAGGGTAAATTTGAAGTTAAGTGACCATGTTGTTGTTGTTCAGTCACTAAGTTATTTCTGACTCTTTGAGACCCCATGGACTGTGGCACGCCAGGCTTCCCTGTCCACCACCAACTCCCAGAGTTTGCTTAAATTCATGTCCGTTGTATCAGTGATTCTATCTAACTATCTCATTCCCTGTCACCCTCTTCTCCTTTTGCCTTCAGTCTTTCCCAGCATCAGGGTGTTTTCCAATGAGTTTGGCTCTTCATGTCAGGTGGCCAAAGTATTGCAGCCTCAGCTTCAGCATTAGGTCTTCCAGTGGATATTCTGGGTTGATTTCCTTTAGGATTGACTGGTTTGATCTCTTTGCAACAATAACTCATAACTGAAACAATCTCTTACCAAAAACATTCTTCTCTACAATAGGGCATTACATTCTTCAATTTATAAACCTTGTTGCTCATGTTTAGATTTTGTTTTCTTTGAGTTTTGGACCCTTTGATATTTTTTGCAATTCTAGGAATACAGAAGAGAAAAGATCCATCTCATTTGCTCAGTGAGAAACTAAATTCCTTTGAAGGCCTCTTCAAAGGATTGACTTCTATCAAGTACACTTTGAGTTCAGTTTTATCAATTGAAGTTTTGAGCTTAATTAACAGATTAATTTACCTTAGAGGAATAGATTCTTTTTATTTTTTCCTATTTCAGTTTTTCTCTTTCTCTTGAGACAGGGCTAACAAATTTTTTAAGGGCACTTCAAAGACACGTTCACCTCTAATTTACCATCCTTGTTGAAAAATAAAGTTTTTTAATGAAATGTAGAATTGAAGGTGGAAGGTATACAGGGGAACAAAGAAGAGAAGAAAATATGTTAATAGCTTTTTATTTCCATGGATTTTCTGAGAATTTGGGACTATGGACATAAAATGGTTCCAGGACTTCAGAAAATAAATACTATTTTTAAAGTTACAATAATTCCAGAGATCCTGCATCAGCGTTCAGCTATAAGCTCTAAAGCTTATGGATCTCAGCATTCACTGTATACAACCAAGTTGTTATGCATTAATCAGCTGAGTATCTTATAGCATACTTTAAGTTTGGAAGTCAAGCAAATCTTAACTTTACTAAAGAAGGTTTTTTTTTTTTTCCTCTTTTTTTTTCCTTAAGGGAAGAAGAAGAAGAAATAGATGCAGAGGAACTGGAAAGATTGAAGGCAGAGTTAGATGAGAAAAGACAAACAATCGCTACTGTCAAATGCAAGCCTTGGAAAATGGAGAAGAAAATTGAAGTTCTCAAGTATGATGCCACTTTTCATAATTAGAAACACTTTCCTTGCTATTGATTTCCAAAATTCTCTATTTCCTATACATTATAGATAATACTATATGTAGTCCATCATTTAGATAAAGCACTCATTATATATAATGTTCATGGCCATTTAATGTATCATATGTTAACATATCATATATGTACATATACATACTCAGACATACATATATATATATATATATATCACTAGAGAGGCTGGGATAATGATTATAAAAGAAAACAGCCATAATTAAATTCATTTTTTGGAATCTTACAATCTCTGATCACCTTTAATCATTTGCTCCTTGAACTGAGAATTTCCTTAGTTTAATACATTCATTACTATCTATATTTGAATTTTACAAGTTTGTTGGATTGCACACTCTAGTTTCTCTGCAGGGTTCCAGCCTCAAATGATACATTCATGTGACAGCTCTTATTAAAGCACAGGGAGGATACTAAGCCAACTGAACAGTAAATGGGATTCCAATTAAGGGTTATGCTAATAGCTATTCCCTGGTAACATGTCAGCAACCTAGTTTCACTCTTATGTTGAGTGTTGATGCACTCAGAGACACATAGATTTATAAACTCCTGATAAAAAAAGTCAAATGATTATCCCTTTCCTGGGACTGCAAGCAGATTTGCCTCCGAGGATCACACTTTATTTCCTTGCCATAGTGGTTTGGGAAGCGGGGCATGAATAAAAAGGACGTGTCTGTGATAACAACCATGTTTGCATCTCACAGATGTGATACTGATTGCATTTTCCCCACAGAATCATTTTTATAAACGGTGGTAAATTTCCAAAGCTATCCCTCCACAAGCCTATTTAACTAATAACATTAAATGCTTAGTGTATATATAATAACGTTAAAATTAGGGGAAAATGTTTCTGTCTCTGGTGATGAAAAAAGAACTGCAGCAGCTATCAGGGTAATTCACTACTAATCTTGGCTCTGCAAGAGGTTGTACATTATTTAAGGAAATAGCTTAAACTTCTGGGACCTCAGTCACCCTGTATCCGAAATAAAACAAGATATTCAAGCTTTATCCTATGATGTGGGAACCTAGGTGTCATTTCTAACAGTATTGTTTTGTGGAATAAAGTTTTCTAAGTTCCAAAGAGCGGTCTTCCCAGAAAACTTCTGGAACACCACACAGCTGTAGGCTGGGAACTCTCTATGTTTGTGCATGTATACCAGTCATAAATGAGGTCAAAGACAAGTAGCATTCCTGGTTCAATGAAGCTATTAATGTATATGCGTGTGCATGTCCATGTGTGCGTATATGTGTGTCTGTTAAAATAGTTTCCATTCAGTGAAGAGATAGTGACGCTAAATAATAGGTTTAAAAAATATCCTTACTTAGCAAAACAGAAGTTTGGCAACCTTATGTTGGTTCCCAAAATATGTCTTAAAATATTGCTGACCATGAAATCCCCAAACCCGAAACCACAGGTAACTGTATGTGGAAAGTTGTAAAATGATATAGTAATAATATTTTGAACTTTCAAAGCATGATGTGAAATTGAGTAAAAATGCCAGGAAATATATCCTCCCTTTCCATCTGCATGGAGGTGTGGAAATAGCCCTTGCTCTTCCTTGTCTGCATTTTCCATACAGAGCAGTGGAGAAGGGATGGGCGTCAGGCTTGAGTTTGAATCTCAGATCTTCCATTTAAAAGCTATGCAAATTTGAATGAACTGTGTAGTCCTCAGGTTTCATATGAAATTTTACTATTTTACAGGGTTACTGGACTCATAAAGTGGGTTATTTCATATGAAACACTAATCAGGGTGCCAGAATATTGCACAAAGCTGGGAAATACAACTTGTAATTATCATTTTATCTCAGGACAGACTCAGTGTTGTCTGATTCCCTGCAGTATAACAGGAGAGATTGGGAGGGTATAGGGCTTATCAGGACTGGGTGGGAGCAGACTTAGCCATAGGCAACCCCAGGAGCCTCGGGGGATGCTGGCACATTGGTATAGCAGTCTGGACAATCTGGCAGGATGCACAACTGATTTTGATGCTCCAAGAAAGAAAAGAGGGTATCTTTACAGTTCAGCAGAATCTATGGTCAGCCACTTCTAGATTTTTCAAAATGTACCCACAAGATCATCTTGTAGCAGATTCCAGATCCTGGGGCCTTAGGCTGGAGTCCTGGGTTTTAGCCATTTTTAGACACAGGGAGAGATAAAGATTGGGATGGAATGAAGGGCAACACAGGTCCTATTACTAGAGCAGAGGTCAAAAATGGGGAGTCTGCAGCTGAATCTAGATTATAAATGGTTTTTATTTGGCCCAAGTGCTTTTTGTTTCTTTTTCATTATTATTTTTTAAATTATGATTAAATATATGTACCATAAAATTTAACATTTTAATCATTTAATAAAAATAATAATTTTTTTCTTTGATCTTAAATTTAAAAAGTAGAAGATTTCACATTTTAAAATTCAGATATTCATCTTCTCTTGGACAAGAAGAAAGTGTGGTCCACATTCCTACATGAAAATAATAACTAGGACTAAGCAATTTCTGTCCCCTGCTAATAGGGCATTCACTCTTCAGTGTGCACAGTTCCCAAACAATCCACATCACTTATTCATGCTCCTTGGCTGGACCTTATAAGCTTTCATTTGTTTCCTCCTACACCGTGCATCTGGGGAGCAAGTTAGACGTGCTACTGAGACAGTGATTCAGAAAGTTGGGGTGAAAGCCAGCTTGCAGAATGGAAGCACAGATTTAGGCCCAGAGAAGAAACAACTGTGGCTTCTTACCTGTCAGCAATGCCCACTGTCTTGTGATGATTCTCCAGAGCTAGAAATGGCTCCTGCTTTGTGGCTTTGCAGTATTCTGCACAGCTGGTACCATTGGCCACGATCAGCCTGATTCTTTTTGATTCAGCCTCTGTGATAAAACTGTTGGTACTACAGTGCCTGACCTATTTCCCTTTGCAGGTTTCTGAATGCTGTATTGAGGTTCTCCTCCAAGGGTCCCAGTTACATACTGGAATCAATACTTCATAGTATTTACATGCAGGTCAAGTTGTCCCTGGGGCTTCCCTGATGGCTCAGAGGTAAAAAATCCGCTTGAGGTGCAGGAGACATGGATGCATTCTCTGGGTTGGGAAGATCCTTTGGAGAAGGAAATGGCAACCCACTCCAGTATTCTTGCCTGGGAAATCTCATTGAGTCACAAACAGCTGGACATGACTTAGTGACTAAACAACAACAATAAAGTTTTCCCTACCCCAGTGTTATTAAAACATGGGAGCCGGCATCTTTCCTGCTACCATTTATTCCTTTCAGAGACTTCAAACTCTGACAGAGTATGTCAGTGGATTATGTTATTCCCAGAAGTAGCCTCCAGTCATCACTTCTGGCTAAGTCGATGGAATCCAAGACACTAGGCTCAATATAACTGGAACAGATATTTTCCTCATGGGTTTGGATCTGTATCTGGGTTCCAAGTTTTCCCATCTGGCTCTGGACTCTGAAAAAACTTGTGAAACTTCTAAAACAGATTTTTACAGAGGGTCATCGTTTTAAGATGTGTTTTAGTGTAAAGCCTCAGGATGGAGGCTTATGGTTCTGAGGATATATATTGTAGGAGACCCAGGTATAGTTCTCATAAGCCATAATTCATCTTGGGACTCTCAAAAATTTTTGGAGATGGGTTATCGTTGTCAATAACTAATGATTTCTAAATCAAAGAGCTGGAATTCAGATTTTGAATTCAGATTGTGGAACACACTGACTTTTTTAATCAAAAACTTTATTCCTATTATACAGATGAGAAGACTTTACAGAGGTAAGGTAGCCTCACACAGCTAATAACTATTAAGGTGAACATTCAAATCCAGTTTTCTTCATCTGCAAAACCTCATAATTTTCCTACTGTCATACTACTTCTTATCAGAACCATGTTTTCCAGCAAAATAAACAGTCTTCCCTAGACACTCTGGTGGACTTTCTCACTTTGTTTCAGTCTCCTCTCCATTTGTCTGCAGCCTATAGTTCTTCCAACTGAGTTCTATCCCCTTCATGAATTACTGTCTCCCCGTGGTCTTTTCTCTGCCGAATCCTGTAGAAAGAGAACTCAGATAGTCTCTCTATTATTCATTTGGCTCTGTTGTTGTGCCGCATTATATCGCATTTTAAAATTGTATATAAATCTCTTTTCCTTTAGAATAGATTTTGAACTCCTAAGAATATGACAGGGGTCTGACATCTCTATTTCTTCAGGGTCTAGCCTTTTGCTCTGTACATCATAAGCATTCAATTACTGTTTCCTGAGTATCACTGTTCATGGTGATTTCCTTTGTTGTTGGACACTCATTCCCAAACCAAGAGAACCATTAACATGACTGAGACCTGTTAAAGGCCTAGATAAGTGTGTGAGTAAAAGGCAGGAATGTGCTGAAACTTTGATTCATAGTGTTTGCCAATTTCCATGGTGTAAATATTCCCATTATGATTAATTTCAAGCTACTAACAGTTTAAGAACCAGCTCACAAAAGTCCTGAAAATTTAACAGTCAGTGGCTGAGTCAGCTGCAGCACCTCAATGGCGGGGCGGGCGGGAGGGGGGAATCTAGTGATGCCCTATGATTAAGCTTATATTAGAGAGATCTTAACCTGGAGCAGTTAAGAGCAGAAGCTAAAGAATAGAACCTATTTATTATGATATAACATATTTCCTTTACTTAAATTCTAATCAACAATGAAATGCTTAAATTAAGACTACCTGTGAGAAAAAAACCAAAAACATAATTCTATAATTTCTGGACTCTAAAGTTCAAAGTGCTGTCAATCGATAATAGAAAACAAAAAGTCCCCTGTACAACCCCAAAGTTGCAAGTTATGCTTTATTTGGGGACTTTACCAAGTACTATAGCCTGGAGACAACCTCTCAGATAGGTCTGAGGAACTATTCCAAAGAGTTTATGGAGCAGCCAGCATATATAGGAGTTTTTGTTGAAAACAAACAAAAAATGTGGTCAAACATGAGAAGATCACTGCTAATCACAGAAAAACAGCCATCTCACTTTAATGATTTTAGTGCTTTTTTATGTATGGGAAGATACAAGAGTCCAGGCTCACTGAAATTATTCCTTAGATATGCATCTTAACTATCTAGGGTCAGTATTCAGTTTTTCTCCACCTGAAGTTCCCTCAGGTGCAAACTTAGAAGATGGCTGCAGTGACTGATGGCTTGATCGCAGGCAGCATTCTTTGCTCACTAAAGTGACAGCAGTTTGTTTGTTTGCTTGTTTTTTGGCCACAGTGCATTAGTAACCTCTTATCCTAGTTATTTTATCTTATCACCATGCTCAATTTCTTTTTTAAACATGTCTAGAGATTTTCAGTCTTTCTTTCTTCTTTCCTCCTATTCTGTTCTTTTCAAAATTCATCTTAAAGAGGAAAAGTTTTTATTCAAGAGTATTCAGTTCATGATTGATTTCAGAAATCATTTACCTTAGAGCTCACCTGCCACAATTGTCTGTCTCATCATTTTCATGGTCTTAGAAGGAATCTTTCCATCTTAAATAAGAACAGTGTCCCCAACAAGTCTTTCTGTCTTGGGATTTAGACTGTTAACATTTGCTGTTTTATTGTGAGTCTTTAGAAAATTACTGTGGTTGTTTTAATAATGCTTTTCTAATCATATTTTGGAATTCTCCCTTGAAGGATATTGAAAGGAACCAAATGAGAAAGTGACTTTTTTTGCTTGGGACTTGTATGTTCTGGAAACTTTTTCAGTTGTTAAAGTAGTTCTGAATTATTTCAGAGAAACATACTTTTGCCTACCAAGAATTCTCTTTCTTTATTTGTTTCATGACTCATTGAATTTTTTTAATCCATATTGTACCATTTTACCATGGTTTCCTGGAGATGTGTTCTTCATCTTGGTTTGGCAAGCTTTTCAGGTGGCACATGGACCTGTATACACGCTCCTGTATCTTTTTGGAGATCTGTGAAGGAATTTATGACTATTCTATCTCAAAATCCTGAGCATGCAGGCTAGTTAAATCAGCATGAAATTCTTCCCATATGGCTGTGGAAGGGTATTAGTCACTGAAAAAATGGGTTAAAAATGCTAATATTCAAGGATGCGTACCAAGGTTCTTGGCAATCTTATTTGCTACCTTCCATGAACATCTTCTTATCCAGAATTCAAATAATCCTAGAGTTCAAAGAAACAGGGGTTTTTAAAATGGCACTCTATAAGATAATAATTATAATAAAAATAAATGTTAGCAACAAAGAAGTTCCAAAGTTTTCTTTTAGATAGGTGACATATTGTTATTTTCATCTTCTTCTTAATTGCATTCATTGTACACTACTTTCTCATGGTATTATCAGTCAGTGTATTGTATATGGTAAGACACACTGAGTTAGTTTTTCCAGCTTACCAAAGTAACATAGCCTCCCCAAATTTTTGATAAATAGCAGTTTACCTAACTTGCACTCCTTAGAATTTTAGCGTCAGTGATAGCTAATTTTCACAACTTGTTCTTAGGCTATCGATAAATACATGATCTTTGGAAACTGATTAAAAGGAGAAATTCATTGACTATGATTTAAAAGTATTTAGGAATGCTATTAAATATATTTGATGTGATATATTAACAGTAAAAAGAAAGCAACTGTGCACATGACAAGCACAAAATAAACTTAATTTGAGAAATGTGTCCTTGTTGTTTTGGAAAAGTATGATACAGATATCAGATAAGATACTAATTATGAAGATAACCCTTAACTTTATCAGGTTTATAATAAAAGAGAATAACTAAGGCATTTTTGAAAATGTTTTTATCTATATAACCAAGAAATGGCTGGTAGAACATTACTTCAGGGGACTTAAATAAGCTTATTGCTATAGAACAAAAATAGTTACATTTTGTTAAAATGCATATACTAAAAGTAAATTCAGAGAGCAGTATATTAGAATATCATAAAAAATAAGATGAGCTGAAGAAAGGGGAATAGTCTTTCATATTCAACATATTATGTCTAAGATGTCCTGATTTTAGAAAATTTTAAACTAAATATAAATTATTTCTTTCAAATAGTCCTGCTAATTATGCTTTTGTAATATATGTACAAGCACGTGTATGTATATTCTACTGACCATATACATACATATTCACACTCAAATATCCATGAGATACATGATTCTTTGGATGAATTAATTTTTATATTTTATGCATACTATCATAGTGTTTCTTGGCCAGTGGTTGGTCATATGGGTCAGGAAAGCTTAGAAGGAAGGGTATGGAAGGAGACTGTGAAATAGTAAGACTCCAAATCAGCTCAGCAGAAAGATTAATTCACATCGGAATATACTATGCTCTTTGGATGACCTTGTGTAAGTTGTGTTGACAAATGCTCAGGAGAGACCTAGATCTAAGGGTATCTTGTAGCAAGCAATTTACCAGGTAATCTTCATTATCTGTAGAGTTCACTGAACTGCCATCATTTAAAGTTTCTTGCCCACTCTTGGATCAAAAGGCAGAACATACTGTTCTAACAGAAAACGAAGGCTTTCTAGCATTCCTAAATATCATCACACAAAATTTTGAAAAAAATATTTCATGATACTTAGAAATGTTGACCAGGGACTAAATATGAACACACAGGTGTTGTGCAGAAATATTTTACCAAAACTTTCAAAACAGAATGGTTCCTCTCATTCTGAGGCAATGCCCTGTGAATCCATCTGTTTCACAGTATTCAGAATTCATTAAACATGCTTCATTAGAATGCATATAAACCAACCAAGCGAAATTAGCACAGTCTGTCTACCAATCCCTGAATGTTAGTATGTCTAAGAATATGAGATTGTACTTGAGATTCATGGTGGAAATGTCTCCTTTGTTGAAGAAATTTCTGCAAATTTATGCCTGAAATGCCTTTCTCTGCCTACTCAAGTCTATCAGCCCTTTAATGTCCTGTTTAGTTCTTATCTCATCTACAGTGTCTTCAACAAGCTCTCAAGCTCCACTGCCCTCTCCCTTTTCACTTCAAGACTGTCTAGCACTGTTGTATAATAGTTTTATGGGCCTATATCTCATTTTTTCTTAATGGGGTTTAAGCTTCAGGAAGGAATCTCCATGTTTCTTTAGTTTTTCGAACCACTTAAGTCTGCTAAAAACATAAAACACACTCAATGAATACTTAGAAAAAATGGCTAAGTAAAAAGGAGAATGAAAAATTATAGAAATAAATTTCCTTGTTGATCAGAATTTCAGATAGGTCCTTCTTACATCTCTGTGTAGCAATCTACATTTTCAGTGCTATTCCTACCTAATTGTGAGTATAATTTTCCCACAATGAAGGTAGGGAGAGGATACACTGCCATTTTGAAAGTCTTTGGGGTTAAGAATAGTCAAGATAAGATTTTAGATTTCACTTTTCTTGTTACTCTTAACCTCTTGATTTTAAGATTCATTTGTGTCTTTAAGGACTTGGTCTCCTTAAATCTCATTTCTGCCCCAAAGTCAAAGCAATAGCAATATACTGGGATATACCTAGATGTCTTAGGGATATGGCCCGGAACTCTGCAGCCCATGTAATGCCACCCCTACTTTCAGATTTTAGTGCTGCTAATTGCATGCTCATTGATTCATTAAAACAAGACAAAAACAAAAATAGAACAAAAAATCCTTGATATAGAGCTTAATAAGATCTGGAGAGATATTTATAAAGTTACTGTTATAGATTGTTTTAGACGGAGAAAGAATTCTTTTTAGCAACTTATTTGCACATCATCTCTGCTGACAGTTTACAAATCTTAGAATTTTTTGGTGTCCTCATAGAGCAGAAAACTAGTTTATGTTGTGACCAATATCTAAAACTCAGCACAAACTTTCAGCTCCTGGGAAAATCTATATTGCCTTCTTTCTCCTCTCTCTACTATTATCATAAAAAAGGAATACTGTTAAACATAAATTGATTTTTAAATTAATCAGGTAGAACAGAATTAGGAAAACATTTAATCAGCAAGTAGAAAGAGGATCTAATGTTCTTTCTTTCTTTATTAAACTACTAAAGCCCAGCTATGTTGTTTCTCCCTTGATTCATCTAAAATTACTCTGAGATGCCTGACTGACTTCTAGGGTACAACTAAATTATGTTTGAGTTTTTAAGTGACATTTAAGCCAGCCATGAAAGTTAACATTGTTTTATACTTCCAGGGAGCAAAGAAATTATCTCAGTTCTGAAGAATTTCTATGGGTAGTAACTTTGAACTTAATACAGATTTGACCTACCTGAGCTTTGCTTTAGTTTTTTATCAATACCAGCAGCTGGCTTTGACATATCTTCATGAATGTCATCAGAGCTGGTGAAAACAGATCATTTTAATGTTTATTGCTGATGAAATGTTTAGAGGTCTTAATGATCTCTCTCTCTAATATATATATAAAATCTGTGAAATCTGTGAAGCTATGCTATTAAAAGGATGCATACCAAAATAAGCCACGCATATAGGCTAAGAGTTTATATGAATATCCAGCCAACGTTTTTGGTGTTCTTTGTTGCTTGTCAGATTGTTTCAGAAATTTTTAGTAAATTGTCCTTTAGGGATACAAGATAGAGTGAACTAGTTATTTTTCAAGATGAAGTTATTCACCAAAATAAATTTATCATGTTTTAAAATATGTAGAGCACTGCCAATGCCAGGGGTCACCAAAATAATCATATTTGATATAGTAACTTTTTAGCCCAAACCTCCAGCAACTTTTTGGCCACATAAAAATCTCTTAAATTTACTAGTCTCAACAAATAAAATTTAGTTTAGTTCTGAATTTGATCTTCAACTTGTTTACATTGGACTCATTTAGGGACCTTGAAAAGTATTGATGCCTATGTCCCATCCTTAGAGATTGTGACTTAAGTGGACTGGAGATGGGGACACTTGGCCTTTGGAATTTTTAAAAGATCCCACAGGTATCCCACAGCAGACTATTATCTAGTCTTGGAGGTGTTCATTCATTCAAATAGCATTTGTTGAAACTTACTTCTATGCCAGGTGCTATATTAAATATTGGGAAATTAGAAATTGAGACAATGGACCTTGCTTTTAGGAAATCCCAGTGCAGAGGTGAAAATGGACTGTGGGTTAACTGTAATATGTAATGTAATTACTACATAAAGGGCAGAGGTTAAATCACCCTGACATGTGGCTGGAGGTAAGTGTTAGAAAGGAAAACCAGGAAAGAGGTTATGGAGGAGCTGTAGTATGGACCTGGCTGTTGAACTGAAAATGAAAAGGAAGAAATCATGTGGCGAAGAGGGGAAGGGCATTCCAGAAAGAGGAAGCAGGTTGTATAAACGCGTTAGAAAACAAGTTATTAATACATCCAGCCTCTCTTGGTTTTCCTCTAATTCATCTTGCAAATCATTGTTGCAACATTTTTCAGATAGCACACTGTACTGCACTAATCAGTCTCCTGATAAAAAAAATGCTCATGGTGCTTATTAACATCAGAATGAATTCTGCACTGCTTAACCTGGCACTGGGTGTGCCTACTCCTCCTTTAAGCACTTGGACTGTTTTCTTCATTAGCCATCTGAAGGCCCCAGATATATTTCCATCTCTTCACCATTGTTCACACCAGTTCCCTGCACTGTAATGTCCTTCCAGCAACCTTGGCTATGTACCTGAATCCTCCTTTTGTTCAAATTTCCTTCTAACCAGCCTGCTCTTTCATCTTAATTTTTCCAGCCCTTAATTTTACTATTCATTTGGTAGCAATTAGATGATTCCCTGAATGTTTATCTATGTCTTAGATTTCTTATGAAATTAGAAATGCCTTACAGAAAAACACGGAACCACATTGTTTTTTTTTCCTTCATATGGCACGGTGCCTTGAAACAAACAAAACCCTGTATTTTATTATCATAAATCTTATTTTATTACTATAAACAAAACTGTATGATAACATTAGACGTTTAGAAGATAGAGGAACTAATTATTTGCACAATTGCCCAGTCTTTGGCCATTGGCACACACAATTTTTACAGAGTTGTAAAGATAGTGTACATACATGCTCAGTTACTGAGTCATGTCAGAATCGTTCTTTATTCTGGCATTTTACTCAGTGTATCAAATACATTTCCCCAGAAAAATAATAAATATTTTTAAATACTAATCAAAAGTACCATATACCTGTGGTATACCAAGAAACTGTTTTGTTTATGCTGTCTCAACTTTTATATGTCCTTATACCAATCCCATGAGGTAAGCAATAATGTTATTTTGAGGAAACTGGAGATATTGAGCTCAGTTCCTAGCTCTGCTGTGCCACTTACTCTCTGGGTAAATTTGGACACCTCTTTTACTGACCTAATCCTCAGTTTCCTCATCTCTGTAATGGGGATAAAAATAGTTCCCACCTTGCAGGATTTGGTGGGGATTAAATTAGATGATGGATGTAAACTGCCTGGCTTATGGTAAACATTCAGTATATTAACTGTCATTGATGTGACTTTCCCTGGTCATTTTATAGGTGAGAAAGCTTGGGATCAACAACAGCTCCCCAAAAGCACACGGCTAATATTAATATGTGACAGAGCCAGGATTCAAATCTGTGTCTCAGTTATAAGATACGGATCACAGAATTGAATAGAAACGTGGTCCTAGTCAACGGACTGTGTGTGTTAGTTGCTTAATCATGTCCAACTCTTTGTGACCCATGGACAGTAGCCCGTATAATTTTCCGGGTGAGAATACTGGAGTCAGTAGCCATTCCCTTCTCCAGGGAATCTTCCTGACCCAGGGATCAGATCAAGGTCTCCTGCATTGCAGGCAGATTCCTCACTGCCTGAGCCACAGGAAAGCTCTTTTTGTCTCTTATCACAGACTCCCCAGCTGTCCAAGCATCCTGTACTCTCTGCAATAGCACAGAATGGCAGGAGCAGGACTTGGGCTGGCACCTAGCACTGCGCTCCTCCCAGGAGCATTGTATCTGGGGCTTCTGAAACCGGACACCTGGGCACCCTCATCAGGTCTCAGATGTAAGGCTGAATTCTCTCCTGCTCTTTCGGTAATAAGATGAATTCCCACTATACTCACATCTCACCAGGGTCACAGACGAAGGGGAAATGGACTGGCTTTCTGCAACTGCCTGGAAGTATCTAGTCCTCAACTTTTTTTACTTATTTGGAGAGTCAGCACAAAATTGGTCAGCCCTATTAGTTCTATTGCTGTTAATGATAGTTACTGTTTATGGTGATCTTCCTGTTTGCCATGGACACATTACATACATTATTACAAAACACATCACAGACATTCTTTCCTATAAAGCATAAACAACCCTTGGGATAGCTATTACTATCTCTATTTTAAAGATGAAGTGGCTGAATATCTTACCCATTATGACTACTGTCACCAATATCCTTGTTTTAAAAGCACATGTTTTGATCATCAGTTCCAGTATTAGGATGGTTTAAAATAATTCTGTCAGTCTAATTATGGAGTTATATTAGACTGTATGTTTCTGTACGTTAGACTATCTTCTTATCTCCTCAATTTTCTTTCAGTTACTCAGTAATATTTTAGGGAAAGTTAGAGCTCTAAGTTTTAGTCAATTTAAATTGGTCAGTTTTTTTTTTTTTTTAATGGTGGTGCTTATTAGAAAAAGACTTTTTGTTCTTCTGATTGCTTTATTGGGAAGTAGTGTTCATGAGCACAAGTTTTGATGACAGTTGGCTTAAAGACCAGTTTTGAAATGTCTTTCATTTACTTGAGCAATAAATGGGTTGCTCAATGATACCATCAAACTGAAAACAAGAAAGAAAAGTCAACTTAACCTAACCCAAATGAGGAGCATGTTTCCTGGGATGAGAATGTGTCAAAGGCAGCATAGCATGTCCTAACTCCCTTGTGGAATCAGGGTTGTATCACATGTTAAGGGTAAATTATCTATTTTGTAAGTTAGGCCAAAGTGTGCTCCTTCAACTAACTGTGAAAGCATTCTCGAATGCCCATTAAACCTTATTATTCTAATTACCAACAAAAAGGGTTGATAAATGAATGATGAAGCCAGGTATTATTGTCATTAAATAGACCTTGATCAATTATTTATCCCTGGGTCTAGGGTTACAGCTCAGAGAGCTGTGCATATTGTACCAGGGGTTTGAGCTCTGAGACGTGGAGACTGGATTACAGACCTGGCAGGCAGCTTTTGTTGAATGCAGTTCAAGGAGATGACACACATTTTTCAGTCACATATTTGGTTGGTTGAGGCTAGTGGGTATTCAGAATTTATCCACAAAAGCCTATTTCATATTAGCCATGAAAAATGCCTAGAAAAATCCCTTTAAATTATCCAGAACAATACAAATGGGTAGGAAAATAGATTCATTACAAGAAAAGTGTAAAAAACTTTTTTTTTTTTTGGCTTTTGGTTTTCAAAGACTCTGCTGTTTGTTTTCTTGCATTCTGACATCTGTTATGGTTACTTTAGTGTGATAAGTAGCACTCTGTTTATCTCCATATTGGATATTTTCTTTTTCTATCTTGTTTCTAACAGCACAGTTAGAAGATATTGTCTTCTGGTTAAGAAATCTTTATCAGGAAGGATGGGATTGGGTGATACTAGTTTCTTCCATCCTAAAATCATGCCAGCTAATTGTGAAGGTCAGCCCTGAAAATAGTGTAAAGGTTTGTTCTTTCTCCGAACTCTTCCACCTCGATTTCCCCTTTTCTATGCTCGAAAGGAGCAAGATGCTTATACCCCTCTGTTCTTGCTTAACACTTCTTCTCTGCGCACTACCCCTGGTAGTTATTTGGCCCTGGTGGGCAGTGGGGAGCAGAAGGAGCTAGAATGGCTGGCCAAGGAGCCCTTAGGTATGAAACTATGAAACTTGGAGAAGACCTCTTGGAGAATAGAGGAGGGGGTAGGGCACTGAGCTGTGCTAAGTCATTCAGTCGTGACTGACTTTTTGGAACCCCATAGACTGTGGCCCACCAGGCTCCCCTGTCCATGGGGATTATCCAGGCGAGAATACTGGAGTGGGTTGCCAAGCCCTTCTCCAGGGAAACTTCCCAACCCAGGAAAAGAACCGGGATCTCCTGCATTGCAGGCAAATTCTTTATCAGTTGAGCTACCGGGAGAAAAAATTCATACTTGAAATTATATGGAGTGGAGTGAAGTCCAGACTTTTGTTTGAAAATTCAGGATGTGTATGTATGCTGAGGGTGGGGTAGGGTAGTACTGGAAGACAAATATGAAACTATACCTAGCACCAGGGGGAATTTGGCAATTTAAGAGACAAAAAATAAAAACTTGTTTAGATTGTTCAAAGGAGAAGTATGTATGCAATAACTGATTTAAAAACTCTTATGGAAGCCATATAAATAAATTTTTGTATTTTATAATTTAATTTACAATTAACTTTTTGGTGACTGCAATTTGTTTGTAACCTGGACTTCCCTGTCTCTTAAATTTTGCTAGTTTACTGTTCCTGTAACATAATTATCAGCTCACAAAATTTAAAGCCTATGGAGTAGATTAGCTATTGCTTTACACTTCTGATTGCTTAGAGCAGTCTTGTTTTCTAACTGCCCAGTCAAGTAGAAAGCAGTATAATTCTAATAGGCCAAACTGATGTTCTTTAATTATCTCCTAAATATCAAGAGCTGTGGATATGCCTGTAAAGTAGTCACTTTATTACATTTGAAAAGCAAATTTTGATTTTACTACTAAGAAGAATCTTTGGTTCTCCATTTATATATGTTTATCATAATAGAGAATGATGTGATAATTCCTACATATACTTGATCTTAAGAATTTCAAAATTCTTGATGTCAAATAATTGTTATAACATGATGAATGGGTTCCTAAAAATCACCACACCTTGAAAATTGGGTAATGAAAACTGCAGGGCTTACAGAATAATGGGAATGGGGCATAATATTCAAGAACATCATAGGTGACATATTTTAAAAAGAGAAATTTAAGAAAATGACAGCAACATTTTGCACATGTTAAATGGCTGAGAAATGCAATAAATATGGCTGTTTACCTTTAAAAAGATCTGAAGTTTGCTTGTGGAAATGGTTAAGACTGCAGTTTGTGAGTTATTGTGAAGCCTGGAAGCAGGGTCATTGTAAGCCAGCTCTGAATGCATGTGGCTTTTCTGATACATGGAGTGTCATGAAGTAGCTGGTTGATGAGGTGTGTGGATTTTGTTTAAACCCTTCTAGGTTTAGGTGGATGCGATTTTTTTTTTTTTTTTTGCATTCACTTAGCGTTCCTTGTAGATAAAAATCACACATAAGCAAACACAAAGTTTGGTTATGTTCAGGTTGTTCCATAGTATAACAATCATGTTAGAACAGATTCTTAGTTTCAAAACAAGTGTTACAGTGGAACTGACAGTGTAGTAATGCCTTCAGCACATTCACACCTATGGTCACACCTTAGGTTTTCACCACCACCCAAGCAAGCAGGAAGCATTCGTTCAATTTTTGTTTGTTTGAGAATCCTGGACCTGTTAAAAGCTACACAGTAACTGAAGGAATCTGTGCAGAACTTGCTCAGGTCTGTGCAAGTCTTGAGCAAGTGGGCTCTCGTTTGAAAAACAGGCTTCTCCTCAGCATGGGTATGAAAGAAAGTGAAAGTGTTAGTTGCTCTTTTGTGTTTGACTCTTTGTGACCCCATAGACTGGAGCCCGCCAGGCTCCTCTCTCCATGGAATTCTCCAGGCAAGAATACCGAAGTGGGTTGCCATGTCCTCCTTCAGGGGGTCTTACCTGGGTCTCCCGCATTGCAGGCAGATTCTTTACTGTCTGAGCCACCAGGGAAGCCCCAGCATGGGTATAGAAAGTGACAAAAACATGGACAAGGTTATAGAGACAAATCACAGAGGCTGGGTTAAAATCAGGTTACTTGATTTTCAGTTTATATCAGTTCAGTATTTTATAAAGTGTCTGTTAGGTACCATACTCACTTCTGTCTTGTCATCTCTATAACACATAGTTAAAGCTTAACTGTAATATGTTTGTTTTTGATTGCCTGCATTTAAAACCCAGCCATGAGAGTTCAGTTTATACCTGTTGATATGGCTTTATCGAACATCTTAGACTGTGTAGAATGTTTTAGAAACTATTTTTCAATTAATCTTCACAGCCCAGACGTCCTGTCAAATGTCAGAGTGTTTCGCAAGGCCACCCTAATAACTCTTCTTCATTTCTAGGAAGCTGTCCTATTTAGTTTCTGAGAAGACAAAAGAGAAGGGTGTGATTCCAAAGTCTAGGACTGACTGCCTTCGAGCATTAATTGATGTGGATAATACAGTTTTTAGACACTCCCCTGTTTCCATCTACCTGAATTATGCCAGTTATGTCTATTTCAAGTTTACTTGAAAATAAGTTTACTAAACACCTCTTATGATACAAGTAGTGAGCAGTGCTGTGGGAGAAAAAAGAGATAAGATATTGTCCTTGCCATCAAAGAAATGATGTGGGGAGTCTGACGTCTGAAGAGAATCTTCTCCATTGTGCTTGTGTTTTTATGGCAGGCCATGGACAGGTGCCCATATAAGGGTGAATAATGGGGCACTATTGTTTAGTTATCGGCTAAGGTAGCAGGCATGTGCTGTTTTGATCATTGGGTATGGTAAAATCATGAGTTTAGCACTGATACTGAGGAACACAAAAATATCCTTCATCAACTTAAGGATGAAGTTTCATCTTTAACCTTTTAAAGAATACTTTGTGTGTTAAGTTTGTAGTCATGTGTTAAGGAGCCACCCAACTGATGACAGTGTTGTACTTGTAGAACCAATGTCCAGGTTTGGATTATCCCCTGGTTCTCTTGGGTTATGCCTTTTATGGCCCCTGAGAGGTTAGGGCAAGCCTGGACTGCCTCTATTTGTAAAATTCTTTCCGAACTGCAAACAGACAATGGTAGCAAAAATGACTAAAAAAGGTTATAAAAGTTGTAGTATATTTAACATGTTCACTTTATCCATTTTGATGAGTTAATGCTTTTTAATGCACAAAAGGACACCAATGTGACTACTGTAAAAGTACGAATATTTGGGAATAATGTTAAAATTTAAATTTGAAACCCTTTGAGAATGTGAGGCCAAAGATTACTCCTTTCCTTTTCTCGCTTCCCTAAACCCCTTTGCTTTATATAGTATGGTTTTTCTGTTTTAAGTCATAATTGCTTTTATGAGATTAAATACCAGGTCAATAAGTGTGTTCTATGTCAGTTTGTCCCCAACTCTCTGCCCTATTTTTTTTTTAAAGCAACCCTTAAAAAAGAAGGAAAGTATTTTAAAATAAACATTCTGACTGCCAGAATCTGAAATAAACTGCAGATTCAATTTTACATGTAGTAGAAATGAAAACTGGGGTTCTCTATTTTGATGTTTAGCATAAATTCCTTGCTTTTTGATGACTATAGCTGATTAATAAGTGAGACTAAAACATCTTATTCTTCCTGGCCAGAATTTTAAAAACTTAAACACTTGGCCAGAATTTTAAAACTTAATCATCATTTACAAATCCTAAGATTATGAAATTCAGTCACTTGTTAAGAGTTTAAAAGGGTTGACGAGAAATAAAGCAGTAGACCTAATAAAATTAAATATCCACTACCTATATACTATATTAATCTCCACCCACATTTTATTTTTGTTTCATTTTCTCAGGGAAGCAAAAAAATTTGTGAGTGAAAATGAAGGGGCTCTTGGGAAAGGAAAAGGGAAACGGTGGTTTGCATTTAAGATGATGATGGCCAAGGTAAGTATTTTCATAGCTCAGTCAGTTTGATGCCATATAAGCTCTGTGGAAGCCACATTGCCCCCAAGGGGTTGTGAAATTGGTTCTTCTGAGAGAGTGAAAAAAAAATCCAACATGTTATGTGTATACTTAGGTACATTATACTAGATACATAGTACTCTGTGTTAAGGAAATTTGGAGAAAGTGGTGATTCAGAAAAAAAAAAATTGTCCTGAAAGGCTCTTCAAAGGAGTTAAAATGAAAAATAAGTTGAGAAACATTGATTTATGGCAAAAGATTGACTTGTATGATTTTATCACTTCCGAATGTAATAGACTGTGCCTCTTTCATTTTCTCTTTTTTTGGTTGGTTGGTTATATATTTTATTTAATTTATTTTTTAATATAAATTTATTTATTTTAATTGGAGGTTATTACTTTACAATATTGTATTGGTTTTGCCATACATCAACATGTATCCACCACAGGTATACACGTGTTCCTCATCCTGAACCCCCCACCCTCCTCCCTCCCCATACCATCCCTCTGGGTCATCTCAATGCACCAGCCTCAAGCATCCAGTATCATGCATCGAACCTGGACTGGCGACTTGTTTCATATATGGTATTATACATGTTTCAATGCCATATTCCCAAATCATCCCACCCTCTCCCTCTCCCACAGAGTCCAAAAGACTGCTCTATACATCTGTGTCTCTTTTGCTGTCTTGCATACCAGGTTATCGTTACCATCTTCCTAAATTTCATTTTCATTCCCTAGGAGTTATGTGGTTCTGGGTCAAGATTTCTTTCTCAAAATGTCTACAAGCTACAGAGCCATATAACTCTTCTCTACTAGGAACATCAACTATAAATTGGATAGAAAATAAGAGAAAACAAATGATATGCCAATATAAATGTAAATTTTTGGAAAAGATAGAAAAGAGACTAACATTTATTTAGCACTTGCTATGTTCCAAGCACTGAGTTAAATCTTTCTATAAAAATTGAGTCCTTATTATATAAAGTCCTTCCACATTTAATTCTCACAGCAAAGTAGGTATGTAGACATTATTATCTCTTTACAAGTGTTATACTACCTGAGGCTAAATATGTTCCCATAGAGATGGAGTTTTGTGAATAAAGTTCATTTATCTTAAATATGGAATCTATAAGTATATCTGATACATATTTATATATCATGGATTTGTTTTGTTTGTTTTTACAGTTTAAATAAGTGGAATCATACAGTATTTATGCTTTTGTTTCTTGCTTCTTTGAGCAATGTTATTTGCATGAAATATGTCCATGTTGTGGGAATTATAGTTCATTTTTATTTATATGTTATATTCTATCATATGAAGATATTATAATTTACTTATCTATTCGATTATAGATGAACATTTGAGTTGTTTATGAGTTGGGTAATCTTTTGAACTTCAGACTTGTATCGAATCTTATTTAGGTGTCACATGCCTGTTTAGCTCATCCATTATCCCAGCATCATCTATACATATGCAAAGTTATCTGTCCCATCCTCATTCTTCTTCTTATGGGTAACCCAACATTGTTGGATAAAGTGGAAGGAAGATCTTCTACAAAAACTAGTTTATGATTCTTTTTTTTTTCTTCTTTTTCCTACAATATCATCCCTTTCCATTTAGACAACTGTTTCATCTCTACCAGAATGAAAAGTCATAGCACTTAACATATTGTACAGTGTACTTGACCCAGAAGCCCTTCAAAGCAGGAACTATGCCTTATTTATAGTTCCTTAATTTCTTCATGCAATGAATATTTAATTAAACACATACCTTATTAGGTGCTAACTCAGTCCCTGCTCTCTTATTGTGTAGCAGAATAAACAGATCATTTTCAGTGGTCGGCATATTTTCTGTAAAACAGAGAGCCAGTAAATATCTTTTAATTAAATTGGTCCAGGAGTAGGTGCAGAACAGGGGAACAAGTGAAAACTAGCACTTTTTCACAAAAAGCACTATGTGATGCCAGAGAGATCTTTCCAAGCTCATTGTCATGTGATATTTTGGGATGAGTGTGGGGGATAAACATCTTAACAAACAAGCAGTTGGGTTTTACTGTTGCACTTGGCTTTCTTTTCAGAAATGGGCGAAATTTCTCCGAGATTTTGAGAACTTCAAAGCTGCTTGTGTCCCATGGGAAAATAAAATCAAGGCAATTGAAAGTAAGCGCTCATTCTATCTCATTAGATGAGGAATGCTGTCCTAGATAAATGTCTCCTAAGACATTTATCAGATGGTTTTCTCAGTTCTGTACTACTGAAAAGATTAAAAACAAGAAAATAAACAAATGAAGATATTTTTATGTCCTCTTTGCTCACTGTGAAGCTTTGCTAGCCCTTACTAACTGTAGCACTGGAGACTCCACTCTCCTTTCTGCATTAGACCAAAATATTCTCATTTTGACCTTGTATTTTCTTCTACGCATGAAAGTCAGTATTGTGCACAATGACATTGAATCATATCATTGGGAAAGCAGAGATTTTATTTTGGAAATGAACATGACATTGAAAATACATAATCACTTGAAATATTGTAAATCAACTATACTTCAATTTAAAATAAACTCATATAGAAATATCAAAAAAAGAAAATATACATTCACTTGGATGTTAGACAATAATCAAAATGAGCCATATCTAAAAATAGTGAAGAAATCTTAAAGCATCATTTTCAAACCTCTGAAGTGAGAATAAGCAATAGTCATCCAGAAACTCGCTATCTGAATATCATATTGTGCCTTCATTTTGTACAATGTTCATAGTGTACAGAGAAAGCAGGAGAATATATTCAATCAAAAACCTATTTATTATAGTGCTCTAGGCTTAGAATAGGAGAAGGCAATGGCACCCCACTCCAGTACTCTTGCCTGGAGAATCCCAGGGACGGGGGAGCCTGGTGGGCTGCCGTCTATGGGGTCGCATAGAGTCGAACACGACTGAAACGACTTAGCAGCAGCAGCAGCAGCAGCAGGAGGCATAGAATAAGGAAGATAAAAATTTTTAAACATTGTAAATATGATAGTATGTCATTTTAAAAATAATAAAAGAAAATTTAAAAAGGGGATAACATTAAAAATAATTTTGAGCATAACCTTGTTATATTTTGGTTTCTAATAGTTTTGAGTAGAATCTGATTTTCCTGCATACCCCTCCAGATAGCAGGGCAGATTTTCCTGCAGGCTAAATGTGGTGTTTCCTAATTAAAGTGGAGGCTCCACAGGGAGATAACACAGTTGATGGATATTTCACTGACAAGATTGGGCACATTTTAGGAGTGACTACCACTCAGTCCTCTGTCTCTCATCATCAGATGGCAATGAATTAAAATACATCAGCTTATTAATCGAATACATAATACCTAATAAAATAAATCAGCTCATTAATTCCTCCCACATATTCCCGTACCAGCCCTTTCTTGCTGTATTTTTCTCCTCAACACTTATCACTATCTAAAATAAAGTATTTTTCATTTAATTTAAAAATAAGTTGTTAAATAAATAATAAATAAAATAATTAAATGAAAAATAGTCATTTTACTTCATTTTGTTCATTTCTTCCAATAGATATGAAGGTAGAAAATTTGTTTTGTTCACTCCTGCACCCCTAGACCTAGAATATGCTTGGTCTTAATGAATGTGCTGAATAAAATTAAATTTCCAAATGGAAATGGAAAAATAAGTTTTTAAAACTCTTGCTGTTTCCATTTTGATTCCAGTAATGCCTGGATCCCAATATTAATGTGGACTAGGTACTCACTTGTTGACTCTCAACTTTTTTTCAAATGAAAAATAGACTTGATAATTCTTGCTGTGAAGTTTTGTGTCTTATGGTGATGCCATGGAGTTTAACTGTTATGCCAGCCTTGCCTAAAACCCCATGTTTACCTGCTGAGAAGCACCTTATCAACCACATTGGATTGCATATTTTGCTGAAGAAGCTGTACATTGGTACTCCAGGAGTACTAATATAATCTATACCTACTTGACTCCTGTATTACTATGAAAACCATGGATTAAATCATTGAATTCTTTCAAGCTGGAGATTACAAGTCTTTCTCAGAATCAAAATCTACTTCTTCCTAATATTAAATTACACCATCAAAGTTAAAGTGTGATACAGACTTAGAGAACAGACTTATGGTTGCCAAGGGAGATGGCTGGGGGAAGGAATAGTTAGGACATTTGGGGTGGACATGTATACACTGCTATATTTAAAATAGGTAACTAACAAGGACCTACTGTATAGCACAGGGAACTCGACTCAATGTTATACGGCAGCCTGGATGGGAGGGAAGTTTGGGGGAGAATGGATACATGTATGTGTATGGCCAAGTCTCTTCACTGTTCACCTGAAACTATATCAACATGGTTAATGAGATATATGAAATAGAAAGTTTAAAAAAAGACAGTTTTCAGGAACAGGAGACATAAAAAAAATTGAGGTATGATAGACTACTGTTTTTTAAGACCAGAAATAGCTTTAGACAGGCAACCTTAAGCACAGAGTTTAAACTACATGTTTCCCTGCTGGCCTAGGGCTCCAGAAAAATGTAAATTAAATTTGCCACATTTAATTCCCCATCCTTAGATCAGTTTGACAGAAACTGTGCTCTGAATCCTTGCCTAACAAGATGGTATTTATATTGTACTTTACAGCAGGTAATTTAATTGGTCTTTTCCCATTTAGAAATGCTCATATTTATCTGCTTGTCTTACTACCCATCTGTTCAAGAGGAAATTATACATGATGACAGACTACAAATTACTCTGTCTTAATAATAAATATCCAGAGGGAGATATGAAACCTTAACATTAATTTAAAAGATACACAAGAAACTTCAGGAAAAAGAATACTGCATAAGGTTTAGACTTCATTTTAATAAATACCTAAGACTGTTTTAATATATTAGTAATTTACTAATGAAACAGAATTTATTCATTAGATTAAAGAGAAAGGAATTGGTCATTGATGGGCACAATCCAAATTTGTAAATTTGATCAGCCTTAGCTGTTTGATGAATATTACCTGTATCTATTCTCTCTCACACACATTCATTGCATATTTATTCTATATAGCATAAAATAGTTTTTTTAAAAAAAACATTTTAAAAATGAATTTAACTATGATTATCCCAGGTGGCACTAGTGGTAAAGAACCTGCCTGCCAATGCAGGAGACATAAGAGTTGCAGGTTCGATCCCTGGGTTGGGAAGATCCCCTGGAGGAGGGCCCAACCCCCTCTAGTACTCTTGCATGGAGAATCCCCATGGACAGAGGAGCCTGGTGGGCTGCAGTCCAGCAGTTCGCACAGAGTCCAACACGAATGAAGTGAATTAGCATGCAACTGTGATTATACTTGAGGAGCAATATTGCACTGTGGATAAGAGAAATGTTGATTTGGAGTCAGACATCTATAGATAAAGACTATCTGATTTAGAACTCTGGCTGCATCATTTACTACTTATGTAAATACAGTGTAACCTGGCTCCATCATTTACTAGATGTGTAACTATGGAGTTAAGTCTCTGTAAAATGGGAGTGCAATAGATTCCCTGGTAGGGATTTGATAATAATTAAATGAATTACTACGCAGAGATAAAATAGATGACTGGAACAAAGTCATTAAACTTTAGTGATTATTATTATTAATCAAGTCTTGGATCAGTCAACTGCTGTATTTGTTTTTGATTTCCCATCCACACAGCTGGACTAATAATACTTAACCTTACCAAACTGTCAAGGCAGTAAAATGAATTGATGCTAGTAAAGTTCTCAGTATATGTAACTGACCATCAAAATATGTTCAGGTCAGTTCAGTTCAGCCGCTTAGTTGTGTCCGACTATTTGCGACCCCATGAATCACAGCACGCCAAGCCTCCCCGTCCATCACCATCTCCTGGAGTTCACTCAAACTCACGTCCATCGAGTCGGTGATGCCATCCAGCCATCTCATCCTCCGTCGTCCCTTTCTCCTCCTGCCCCCAATCCCTCCCAGCATCAGAGTCTTCTCCAATGAGTCAACTCTTCACAAGAGGTGCCCAAAGTACTGGAGTTTCAGTTTCAGCATCATTCTTTCCAAAGAAAACCCAGGCCTGATCTCCTTTAGAATGGACTGGCTGGATCTCCTTGCAGTCCAAGGGACTCTCAAGAGTCTTCTCCAACATCACAGTTCAAAAGCATCAATTCTTCAGCACTCAACCTTCTTCACAGTCCAACTCTCACATCCATACATGACCACTGGAAAAACCATAGCCCTGACT
This sequence comes from Capricornis sumatraensis, assembly GCF_032405125.1. NCBI lineage: Eukaryota > Metazoa > Chordata > Mammalia > Artiodactyla > Bovidae > Capricornis > Capricornis sumatraensis. The sequence continues at coordinate 57,027,904 of NC_091074.1, forward strand.
AGACGGACCTTTGTTGGCAAAGTAATGTCTCTGCTTTTGAATATGCTATCTAGGTTGGTCATAACTTTTCTTCCAAGGAGTAAGCATCTTTTAATTTCATGGCTGCAGTCACCATCTGCAGTGATTTTGGAGCCCCCCAAAATAAAGTCTGACACTGTTTCCACTGTTTCCCCATCTATTTCCCATGAAGTGATGGGACCAGATGCCATGATCTTCGTTTTCTGAATGTTGAGCTTTAAGCCAACTTTTTCACTCTCCTCTTTCACTTTCATCAGCTACTACTATTATTAACTGTTCTCTACAAGAATAAGTCAGTTTTATTTGAGAGACTAAGCACATGGAAATAACTGTTCTTTTAATTATGCTCATTTAGCTACACTGTAGAAAGGTTTCTTTCTTTCTTTCTTTTTTTTTTTTAGGAAATGCCAGTTTCAGTCAACAATCTGGGAGGATAGAACCACTGGGCTAAGTGAATATGAAGAGGGAAAATGTCTTCTTTTTCATTTTTGTGTTGAGAAAGGGAAAGGGCATATGGAACTTTGATGTCAATGCATTGATTTGTTTTCTCTTCTTTATGATCTTTGTTCTTTGTTTTGTTAGTGTTCTTTCCTCCTCTGCCATTGGTAGGTGTCACACAGAAGGATCATTGCCTTCTGGACTTCTCAGTTTCTTTGACCTGTGTCTGGATCTTTCCTACAATCACTCTAGCTTTGATGAAATCTATTTTCCTACAATTCATTTTTTTTTATACCTAGGATTTTGCAGAGAAAACCTTAGTTGTCACTTCTCTACCTCCAAAAAAAGAAAAAAAAATTGTAGTGAAACCACTTTAAAGTCTAAAAACTCGAGTTTATAAGCTTTGGGGTCGAATGTATATTTCACCCATAATATATATGGATTATATATAGGGTGGATGTGTTTGTGTGTCTTCAGTTGCTCAGTTGTGTCTGACTCTTTGCGACCCTACGGACTGTAGCCTGCCTGCCAGGCTCCTCTGTCTGTGAAATTCTCCAGGCAAGAATGCTAGAGTGGGTTGCCATTTCCTTCTCCAAGAGATTTTCCTGACGTAGGGATTGAGCCCAGGTCGCCTGCACTGCAGCAAATTCTTTACTACCTGAGCCACCAGAGAAGCCCATATATGATGTAAGGGGTATTTTTTGAAATATTTTAATTTGCTTCTCTTTTTTGCTTTTAGGTATACTTATGCTTATTTGCCAGGGATTGTGTATGGGGGACGGGGAAAGGGTGGGCCATGGTGCTAATTAGAAGAGCAAAAGCATAAAAGGCCAGGAAGGAAGGAAAGAAAAAAGGAAGGGAAGGATGGGTCTGTATCCTATGCTCAGAACTCTATATCAGAGGGTTTCACATGTATTTTCAGGGAAAAGCTTGCCACGGAAACCTAGAGACAAATGTTCTCCAGTTAATGAATAACTGTAATGACTAATAAGCTGGAAGTCCACTGCTGTCAATAAAACATGATGAGTGAACCTGGCTGAGGCAGCCCTTGGGTAGTTGTTACTGGAGAACACAGATAACAACCATGAAATGATATGAAATCACTGGGAGCCAGGTGGATGATCAGATGTCCTAGGAGAGGAGCACCTGCTCCAGCCTTTCTGCAGATAGACCAGTGCATCCAGTTACAACACTTGGGGGGCATGTTTATCAACAGCACACATTTTTAGAAATTTTGTAGAACTCAGTACCCCTCTACAAAATGAAATGAATCCAAATACAAAATATCCAACTGGGGCTTCCCAGGCTGTGCTGGAGGTAAAGAACCCGCCTAACAACGCAGGAGACGTAAGAGACATGGATTCAGTCCTGGAGTCAAGAAGATCCCCTGTAGGAGGGCATGGCAACCCACTCCAATATTCTTGCCTGGAAACTTCCATGGACAGAGGAGCCTGGCAGGCTACAGTTCATACATAGGGTTGCAAAGAGTTGAACATGACTGAAGCAATTTAACATGCATTCATGCATGCACAATGTCCAATTAGGCATTGAATTCCTTTTAAGTTTCCATAAAAACTGTCACTGTGTTCTGAGAGTAAGATGGTACCTAAAGAATGGACTAAATTCTGGAAATAGAGGTCTGACTGTCATATGAGCTTGGCTTTATCTTGGTAAGCAGAGGCTGAAATTTGCTCCACATTAACTTCCCTCCTCCTGTAATACTGCTTCTCCATCAGCAATGCTTCAAAGCTAGAAACCCCAAGAAAACCAGTGTTCCCCAGGAGGTGCTTTGCTGAATGAGTCAGGACAAAGGGCCTGATGCAGAGAGTAGCTAAGAATGTTCCCTGGTTTTTCTTGAGCAATGAAAATGAAAATTAGGAAGACTGGGGAAACTAGCAACTTGCTATTGAATCTTAAATGATTATCAAAGGACGATGGCTTTTATTAATCTGTGAAATTTCAACCTGAGACTCAAATTCAGTTTTTTCTTCCTTTTCCATTCTCTGATTTAAGAGAATGCTTTTGTTTGGTTTTTCTTAGTCAATAAGAATTGGACAGATCACTTTACTTTCTCTGAGATGTGAGTTGACAGCACATTCTTGCCTGTCTCCTCCCAATTAATTCCCCAGGCCCGAAGTGAGTGTTAAAATGTGAAATCTCCCTGCCCACCCCCACTGCTTAACATTTGTCCATGACTTTTCATCACATCTAAAATAAAATGCTCACTTTTTACCTTTCCTTAAGAGGCCCTACACACACTGTCGTTTGGTTTCTTCATCTGCATCCGTCTCCATTTTCCTTTATTCATTGTACTCCAACCGGAAGCCTTTAGGTTTGTTCATCAACTGTCCTGAGCTCTGGCTTCCCTCATGATGTTTGTCCCTGCATTTTCCTCTGCTTGAGCTGCTCTTCCCCAACTCTGGGCATTGCTGCCTGTTCCTTTAACTTCAGATCTCTGCTCAAATGCTACCTTCTTTCATTTCAGACTCTGCTTACTAAGATGAGGCCAAGCTCACATGAGAGTCAGACCTTCCTCTACAGACCCATCTAGAGCAACCCCTTTCAGTATTTTACCTTCTTCCCTCCAGGACTGATCTGGATAAATTGTTATATATACGTTTATAAATATATGATTATAATGTAATGTAGTATATATTATGATGGATGCATACTTCTTTATGTCTTTTTAAATTATTACATATTTCTTGTTTCGACACCTCAGTAAAATATAAGTTGTATTAGGGCAGCAATCCTGTCTCTGATATTATGTTTCACATCTAAGATAATCCCTGACAGAAGGTAAACATGTGAAAAATGAATGAATGGACTTCAGCTTCTGCACTATCTATGAAATGCCCCATCTTCTCAGAACAGCGCAGGATGGTCTATAGGATGTGTGTGTGTGTTTGTCACTCAGTTATGTCTAACTCTTTGTGACATCATGGACTGTAGCCCGCCAGGCTCCTCTCCACAGAAGATGTGGTAAATTTGGGAAAGAATATTGTTGCTTCAGAGAAAAAGAGGAAGAAGCACAGTAATTATAATTATAATGATAGCTAACTACTGGCCAGGCATTGTAGTAACTGTAATAGGGAGGAACTTTTGTGTTCTGTTATGTTAACCACTAAAGGGATGTTGCCTGTAAGTTTAAATTATACATAATGGCCTATTTCTGGGAATCCTGCCTTCAAGGTAACGAGCATTAAGCTAAAATATCTCTGTTTAGCTCATGAGCAACATTCTCACCAGGTCCGCCTATAAATGACTAAAGGAAGGAAGAAATTAACACATTCCCTCTGGAAGCTAGCTGGAACTAGGAAATGTCTGACTTTTTTCCTCCCCTTTTAGTATAAAGGAAGCCTAACTTCTAAACCAGTCCAGATAGTTCTTTGGGGGCGTAACTTCACCATCTTCTTGGTTTGCTGGCTTTCTGAATAAAGTTATTATCCCTTGCCCCAACAACTCATCTGTTGGTTTATTGGCCTGTTGTGTGTGAGAAGTATGAGCTTGGGCTCAATAACATAACCAGTTTATATACATTTTCTCACTTAACTGTGTTAACTCAAAGAATAAAATGAACTCTTCAAATGGCAACTCTGGCTGCCGAGCAAAAGGCAGGAAGATGGACTCTAAAGATGTCGTCACTGTGTAGATTGCACATCTACTTTCATCATGTTAACATTGTCTTTTTCTGGATAGAAAAAAAAAAAAAAAAGTAGAGCCTGTAAAAGTGAAAAAAAATCAATGTGTTGCAATGAGATGACCCAATTTGGAAAACGCCATGACTTGGCTTTTGTCTTGTTTTGCCCCCTCTCTCCAACTTTTCTTTTCTTTTTAATAGGTCAGTTTGGCTCATCAGTGGCTTCATACTTCCTCTTCCTGAGATGGATGTATGGAGTAAACATGGTTCTCTTTATCCTGACGTTCAGCCTTATCATGTTGCCAGAGGTAAGATTCTGACTTCTAGTTTATAAAACATGCTGTTACAAGCTTCTTATGCAAGCACTCTACTAAAAAAAAACTCTACTCTTTAAGAGCAGAATCCCTATCTAGCTACTTATGCAGTTAGAGGAATAGTATCTATAACAAATTAATCTTCAAAATGGTGTCCATCAACCAAAGGTCCTAATTCTTCTCCAAAGAGTATGTGGCCTCCTGAAATAATAAATAAAATGTGTATGCATGTTTAAATGTACATTTCTCTGTGGAAAGTTTCACAGATTCTATCAGATTCCCAAGGTGGTCCCTATGCCCAAATATTAATTACTCAAGAGAAAGACTGTGACATCTTGTGAGTTGCATGTATTTAGTTTGCCAAGTTTGCTTTCAAAAAAATACTATTTAATGCAACTTTGCAAAAGCAGAGGAGAAAAAGAAAGATAAAAGCATCTGAATACACAATTCCAAAGAATAGCAAGGAGAGATAAGAAAGCCTTCCTCAGCGAACAATGGGAAGAAATAAAGGAGAACAATACAATGGGAAAGACTAGAGATCTCTTCAAGAAAATTAGAGACACCAAGGGAACATTTCATGCAAAGATGGACTCAATAAAGGATAGAAATGGTATGGACCTAACAGAAGCAGAAGATTTTAAGAAGAGGTGGCAAGAATACACAGAAGAACTGTACAAAAAAGAGCTTCACGACCCAGATAATCATGATGGTGTGATCACTCACCTAGAGCCAGACATCCTGGAATGTGAAGTCAAGTGGGCCTTAGGAAGCATCACTACAAACAAAGCTAGTGGAGGTGATGGAATTCCAGTTGAGCTATTTCAAACACTAAAAGATGATGCTGTGAAAGTGCTGCACTCAATATGTCAGCAAATTTGGAAAACTCAGCAGTGTCCACAGGACTGGAAAATGTCAGTTTTCATTCCAATCCCAAAGAAAGGCAATGCCAAAGAATGCTCAATCTACCGCACAATTGCACTCATCTCACATGCTAGTAAAGTAATGCTCAAAATTCTTCAAGCCAGGCTTCAGCAATACATGAACCATGAAATTCCAGATGTTCAAGCTGGTTTTAGAAAAGGCAGAGGAACCAGAGATCAAATTGCCAACATCTGCTGGATCATCAAAAAAGCAAGAGAGTTCCAGAAAAACATCTATTTCTGCCTTGTTGACTATGCCAAAGCTTTTGACGGTGTGGATCACAACAAACTGTGGAAAATTCTGAAAGAGATGGGAATATCAGACCACCTGACCTGCCTCTTGAGAAACCTGTGTGCAAGTCAGGAAGCAACAGTTAGAACTGGACATGGGACAACAGACTGGTTTCAGATAAGAAAAGGAGTATGTCAAGGCTGTACTAAGACCAATTAGCTAAGACCAGGAAACGAGACTGAGGTTGTGTACTTAACCGTAAGAAGTTAAATGACTCTGACTTCTTTGGATGTTTACCATACATGTTGGGTTAGGCTTTACTTAACCTACCAAGGATCTTTCCAGATATCAGTATTTCAAAAGCCAATTTGTTCAATACACCATTGGCAACAGCCAAAACTAATTGTTTTGAGTGACTTTTTATCCCTGCGGTTTCGAATCAGAGCCAGCTTTTGTATCAAGCCACCCCACAAGAATAATACTAGTGCCTTATATGCTTAATGAGTTTCAGCTTTTAATGTGCAAAGTACTTTCATTTCTTTTACTCACTGAGCCTCACAACAAATTTATAAAGTAGAATATAGTCGATTTTTTCTTTCTCCATTTTAAAAATGTGGAATCTGAGTCACATAATGCTCATTGGACTTAGCTGATATCACAGAGTGAAGAGGTTGTTATTTTATTTTATTTTTTTAAAGCTGATCTGGAATGACGTTCTTCTTATGTAACAAGCTTTTGCACCCTGTTTTGCTAGTTTTATAATCTTTGAGATAATTTGGGGGGTTATATGACTATCTGGCTTGTAGAAGATGGTGGACTTAGATCAAAAGTCCTAAGAAGTCTGAGGTCGTAAGTATAGTACATCTCCTAAGCAAAAACTTTAAGCAATGCAGCAGAATGTATTTCACCTATTTCGAGTTAACCCCATCTTTGGTTTTGCTCTTCTCTAAGGAAACCCGAAACTCTATCACTAGTTACTACGACACTTCTCAGTGTCAGATGCAGGGTATACGTGGAATCTTATCGGCTGCATTTACTCTTTTCCCTCCACACCATGCTGCCTCCATGTGGACGAATGAAAGGTTGTTGCTAATTCATTCCAACTGTAGAAAATTGTAGGATGCTCCTGGGTTGGGAAGATCTTCTGGAGAAGGAAATGGCAACCTACTCCAGTATTCTTCCTGGAAAATTTCATGGGCAGAGAAGCCTGGCAGGCTACAGTCCATGGGGCTGTAAAGGTTAGGACATGACTGAGTGAGCACTGAGCACTCATATGTAGTGCAGGAAGCTAATATGTGTTCAAGTCGATGTGTTCCCAGAACTAGGAAGCAAATTGGTTTTGGATGCTTTTTTTCCAGGTTGTATTAGATGTTGAGGGGCATCCTGTTTTCTGGGCATTGATTACCAACTCCAGCAAACAAACAGAAGAGGATGGGCTCACTGATTGCTGACTTTACAGAATCAACAGAGGGCAGGACTGGTTGCCTCCTGGCCACAATGCTGGGTTGTTCAGGGGCCTCCACCCAGCAGCCTTACTCAGCATTCCTCTGATGCATTTGCCCTAAGTTCCTGCTCCCTGTGCAAACAGGAGACCCCAATTTTCTCTGTTTCCTGTGGCCTCCAACTCTGGGCAAAGAGAGCATGAGTAGAACCCAGCCTCTGTTCTCTTCTGTCTAAGGAAGCCAGAAGGACTGCTGTGGAAGCTGTGCAGTTTGGGTGGAGAGAAGGAGCAGGGGCTGATTCGCAGCCGTTGCCCAGTCAATCTCTGCACCTAGGTTTCCACCCACGTTCTTCCTCCTCCTCCGGCCAGAGCCCCAGAGAAGGGATGTTTTCATGTTGCACAAGAAGCAGCATCTGCTGGCCAATTTTGTGCCTACGCTGGGGCTAGAGGGGTTCTTTTTTCCCTGCTCTGTTCCATCTCTGACTTCTTCCCTCCCTAATCACATGTCTTCTAATCTGGTAGCACAAGGTCTGGGCAGTAAACCTGAATCAGTGATGAAGCAGACATCACAGTCAGGGTGCAGTCTTCCCTCCTAGTTAAAAAGTGAAAGTGTTAGTTGCTCAGTCATGTAAAACTCTTTGTGACCCCGTGGACTCTATCCCACCAGGCTCCTCTGTCCGTGGGATTTTCCAGGCAAGAAAACTGGAGTGGGTAGCCACTCCTTTCTCCAGGGGATCTTCCCAACCCAGGGATAAAAGCCAGGTCTGCATTGCAGGCAGATTCCTTACCATCTGAGCCACCTGGGAAGCCCCTGCTAGTTGACACCCTCTAATTGTATGAGTGACTCTCCTTCTTCTCCTCCTTGACATGAGGGAGAGATTCTCCACCACCCCAACCCCTCAGGGGTATTCCCATCTGACTATGTGGGTAGTATGTTTTTTTTTTTTTTAAACTATTGTCCCCCAGAGGCCACCTCTCTCCTTTCCAGACCTCCTAAATGAGACTAGTATGGCAGTGGTGGTGGGTAGTAGGGCTCTCAGCAAGCCTCTGGGCAAAGTGGTTGGTTAGACTGCTGGTGGTCTGCTGAAGTCAGAATGCAGGGTCCTTAGGGTTCCCTTTGTTCTTAACTCTGGATTTAGTAGTCAGTTCCCAGAAAAGGGGACCCCACATGCAGACCCACAGAGTCGCCATGAAAAAGTTTCAGAAGAGTTCTAACCAAAACCATTTGTGATCACATGTGTGGCTCAGACTTTGTTTCCAATTGTCAACTGCTTTCTTTGTTTTTCCATGTAGTACCTCTGGGGTTTGCCATACGGCAGTTTACCTAGGAAAACGGTTCCCAGGGCTGAGGAGGCATCAGCAGCCAACTTTGGTGTCCTGTATGACTTCAATGTAAGTATTCCCACATAGCTGTATGGTGACAGATTTTTCCATATTCTGTAACTCCATGGCCCCTATTCTGTAGCTGAATAAAGGTCTTAAGAGAGAGGGCTCTGCCCCCTTTAAAAAAAAAGAAAAAGGAAGGAAAAGCAAATGGAGTTTAGGAATATGATAAGATGATTAAATGGGAATATAGATTGTTGAATGAACATTCAGTTCAGTTACTTAGTCATGCCCGACTCTTTTTGACCCCTGGACTGCAGCACACCAGGCTTCCCTCTCCCTCACCAACCCCTGAAGCTTGCTCAAACTCATTTCCATTGAGTCGGTGATGCCATCCAACCATCTCATCCTCTGTCACCCCCTTCTCCTCCTGTCTTCAATCTTTCCCAGCATCAGGGTCTTTTCAAATGAGTCAACACTTTGCATCAGGTGGGCAAAGTTTTGGAGTTTCAGCTTCAATGTCAGTCCTTCCAATGAATATTCAAGACTGATTTCCTTTAGGATGGACTGGTTGGATCTCCTTGCTGTCCAAGGGACTCTCAAGAATCTTCTCCAACACCACAGTTCAAAAGCATCAATTCTTCAGTCCTCAGCTTTCTTTATGGTCCGACTCCCATATCCATACATGACTACTGGAAAAATCATAGCTGTGATTAAACGGATCTGTGTTGGCAAAATAATGTCTCTGCTTTTTAATATGCTGTCTAGGTTGGTCATAACTTTCCTTCCAAGGAGCAAGCGTCTTTTAATTTCATGGCTGCAGTCACCATCAGCAGTGATTTTGGAGACTCCCCCACCCCCCAAACAGCCTCTCACTGTTTCCATTGTTTCCCCATCTATTTGCCATTAAGTGATGGGACTGGATGTCATGATCTTAGCTTTCTTCCTTTAAATATTATTGTCACTGTTTGGAAAAGGACAAAGCAAGAGTTTGCAAATGTGCTTTTTGGAATATCTTGTTGTATTCCTCAGGTTTTGATATTTTGTATTAGCGTCTTCCCCTCTTACACATGTCCATTTTGCATTACTCAAGAGTCAATACTAAATGAAACTAGAGTTAAACAATACCAAATTCTAACTTTTATATAAAATGAAAATGATTATCACTCAATTGTGATACCCAAATGAGCATTATTCAATCATAGCACTAAAATGAGTATTACACTTTGAGCTCCCCTGGGTGGGGATTATTATGGCAGGGATTCATTTTTGCCTATCATTTTGGAGCGTGATTCAAGTCTGTGACAATGATTCAATTCTACACATTCTTCTTAAATGTGTAGTGGCCAGATCAGAGATGTTCTGAAGTGTATAGGATCAGAAAATAGGATGGTGGAGATTGGGGAATTAATAATTCAGGAATCTTTGAAGGGTAGCAAATGAGAATAAAATTTTATGTAGAGTGGGGAATGAAGGAAGGAGAGAAAAATGATCATCTTCATATTTATATTATTAATATGCATATTTCAGAGATGTTTTGAGTTCTGCCCTCAACCTCTCTAAATTGTGAGTTTCCTAAAGAAAGGATAACATCTGCTGCATCTTCGTTGAAGCCCTTGACATAATACTCAACCATCGAGACTTCATGAATCTTGTTTCCTGGGAATCCTGAGCAAGGGGGAGGATTTGTAGAGCACTGAAATAAGAATCAAAGAATTTAATTGATGTGAGCAGTACCAGCAAATGTAAACTTCCTAAAGTTTTCCAGCCTCTGACTCAACAAGGCAGCTATAGAATAAGCGCAAGCAGAGTGACAGCCTCAACTTTGTGGCCTTTGGAATTCTACTTTACACCTGTCAGTTGGAATTTTCACTTAAATTCAATGTTTATTAAATATAAACATGCCCTGGTTTTACAAAGATGAATGTGACATGGTTCTTGACCTCAAGGTAATTATGACAGTAGAAGAAAGCTCTTACACAGGCAACTAGTATACCATGTGTTCTGCACTTAGTAAAATGAAGGAGAAAAAAATACCGGGGAGCCCTGAGGAAGCAAGTTGTTTATTTTGCTTGCGTGTCTGGATTTCAGAGAAGTTATGGCCTTTGAGTTAGATTTGACTTCTTATCTTTTATTTCTCCTTTCTATTACTTCGACTTCTTCCATTTCTCCCTCTCTCTCCCTCCCCCTCATTTACATTTCAATTAATTTATTACTATGCAACCCACTCCAGTACTCTTGCCTGGAAAATCCCATGAACCGAGGAGCCTGGTGACGCTGAGTCGGGCACGACTGAGCAATTTCACGTTCACTTTTCACTTTCATGAATTGGAGAAGGAAATGGCAACCCACTCCAGTATTCTTGCCTGGAGAACCCCAGGGACAGAGGAGCCTAGTGGGCTGCCGTCTATGGGGTCACACAGAGTCGGACACGACTGAAGCGACTTAGCGCATGCATCCCCCATATGACTTTTATTTCTCATTCTCTTCCTCTGATTAGTAACGTAATAAGCTTCCAGTCTGGTTAATAAGACCAAGAACTAATAATATTACTGGCATTTTCTGATGTTTTAGTCATATCAGTGAAAGGAAGAACTAAAAGTATGAATAAAAGGCATTTTGACTTTTAAACACATCTTTTTGAAGTTTCTACACTTACAAATTTGTCAAGTAACTGAAATGAAACAATGTCCATTTTGCAAACAATGTCTGTTTGAGATTTTTAGAGGTATTAATTAACGGAGAAAGACAAAGAGGAAGGTGGCGCTGGGAGAGTTGCTAAGGAGTGGACTAGAGAGTCTAGGAGGTGCACACAGGGGGAGACTAGAGGAAAGGTTTGGGGAATGAATATATTTTCTAAAATTTTTATTACTGCCCTCAACAGCTTTCTCCTGTTCAGTTTGGTGAAATATTATTTTTTAACTGTGCACCAGATCTTAGTTGTGGCATGCAGCATCTGGATCTAGCTCCCTGACCAGGGCCTGAACCCATGCCCTCTGCACTGGGATCACAGAGTCTCAGCCACTGAACCACTAAGGAACTTCCCAGTTTGGTGAAATACTATTTACTGTGGATAGAGGAAGATGGAAACTAGAAGATCCTATAATTCACTTAGGCCAACCTAGAAATTATTCTAAGGCCATGAGAGATTATTGAAAGGTCAAGAAAAAAAGTCATTAAATTAATGGTATGCACTTACTTCTTTCTTAATTTTTTTCTGAGGACTGTGATCACTCAATTGTTTGACATATCACAAATAAGAGACTTAAGAGAGTAATGAGAGTTTTAATCCCATAGAGACTTTCTATCCCACGTCTCACATTAAAAAGTTAGGGAAACGTTGAGTCATAGAAGCATGTTTAAGGTCTTATGGCTAATAAAAGCCTCTTAATCTAGTGTTCTTTCTCTGTCTTGTATCACACCAGTCATTTTTTGGTCATAATTTCCAACATCCTTCTCATCGACAATTTCTGGAACACAGACTGACTCCATTTAATGCTGTATCTTGCAAGGGGAAGAGCAGTTGAGCGGTTGGATCCTTTTTCCACCTTTTGTAATAAACATGCAATTCCTAAATTAGCTTCTCAAGTAGAAAGGTTCAATATTTAACCTTGCCTGAATTCTTTACTTGCTGCTCTGAACAGTTACTTCATAGAGATGCCCTCTCTGTATTATCAAGTGATCTAACTGGACAGCCCACTATTTCATCTATCATAGTACCATGGCGGAAACCTTTGGCCAGATATCCTTGAGGTCCCTGGAAACCCAGAATTCTGTACTTCCAAAGAGCTTAGAGATGCCAGGAGGAAAAGTTTTAGGCTCAGGGTAGAGACGACTGGTGCCTAAATGGTCTCATCAGAACACGAGCTTTTTTCCTTCATTTAAGAATGTTAATATATCAGATTAGATAAGCAGTGTCGTATAGACACAGGTAAAGAAAAGCAAAATCAGCTTATAGAACACTGTAAAATAGATGTAAGCATGACCTCTTGTGGTAGAAGATCCTGTAAGTCGGGAAGGATCAGAAAATTTTCAGGGGTGGAGGTGGCAAGTTTGTGGGGAGCTGCTTGTCTGTTGAGTTTATGTTAGAACCTTGGAATGTCTCTCTGGACACTCCCCCTCCTCACTCAGAAGTATCCCCTTGGAGCTCATCCAAATTCCCTTTAATTAATAGCAGTTGAGTACCATTTGATATATGCAAGGCCAGCCAGTCTCATGGATTCTCAAATTCACCATTTACGAAGCACCATATTTTCAATTTATTTTCATTATATACCCAGTGGTGGGTCTTACTGGGTAAAAGGAAAGTATATTTTATTAAAATAGTAAGAAATAGGAAGGTGGTATAATATGGATATTATGAATCAAATTGACAGAAATAGTATTATTTGAAGCAATAGAATTAGAACAGGTTTAAGTCAGTAAGAAGAGGATGTCTTTGTTGGCATGATATTTGGAGACACAAGAATGATGTAGGAATGATGAAGATACTATAGAGCTTTGATATTCTTGTGAGAGAGAGAGGGAGGAACTGAGGTGGAATTTGGAATGAGCTTGCGCTGTTATTAGACAGGGAGATCATGTGAGTAAAGATTTGAGCTGTGAGTTAAGGGAAATGCATTTAGCTTTCCAGCTTGAGGGCATTTTGTACATTGTGGATGGAGATAAATGATGAGTCAAACTTTGTCTTCCCTTTTCCCCTGGTCATCATAGATATGGGAGATATGGAGAGGAGAGGAGAGTTTATACCCATTATGTATTAAACAGGCACATACATTAAATTTTATCTTTCTATAACAATGCTTCAAGATGAAGATCAATAATCTTTTTATATTTGAGGAGATTGGGACTCAGGGAGGTTCACTGGTTTCCCAAAGACGGCAGAGGTAATTAAAGAAGGTATAGAAATTCAAACTAAAATGTGGCTGACAATGTAAAATTGTTTGTTTTACTCTAACATATCATCTCAAGCCTATGTCTTCTGCCCACTTTTGCCACATCTCATTTTTGAGTTCTATCCTCAAAGGAGACTGTCACAAACAGTCTAAATGTTGATAAACAGCAGGTTAGGTCCTTGTTTTATTGGCATCAATATTTCTTTTAAGTAGTGATCTTCTAAAGGGAGGGCACCCTCTCTCAGACAGTCTCAGTTCTCGAAGTTCCTTCATCTCTTACTGTACCAGCCACATTTAGAAGAGATATTTTTGTGATTCACATATGGAATGATGCATTTTTTCTTTAGAAATGTTTCAGTAGTTCAAATGCATCTTTGTTTTTAGAGAGCTCCCCTTTTTAAAATTGAGGTAAAATTGACTAAAACATTATATTCATTTTAAGGTATGTAGCATCATGATTTAGTATTTTTATATATGTTGCAAATGGTTACCACAATAAGTCTAGTTATGACTCTTACTGTACATAACATAGTTACTGAATTTGTTTTTTTGTGATAAGAAATTTTAAGATTCACTCTGTCTGCTGAAAACAATGAGTAACCTAAAAGTTGAAAATTATGCTTTATTCAGTAGCTTTACTGAGATTCATAGCCTGGGGTGGCAGTCTCTCAGATTGCTCTGAGGATTGTTCCAACGAGGTAAGGGAAGTGTCAGGATATGTAGGAGTCTTTGCTGGGAAAAAACAAAAACAAAATGCAGCCCATATAGTGGACCATAAAAGGATTACTGCTAGTCACAAAAAAGCAAACCTCTCAAGTTAATAATTTTAGTGCATTTGTTTGTATGAGGAAGTTGCAAGAGTCTGGTTTCATTGAAATGATTCATTTCTTAACTTAATATGGCCTGGTATCCTATTTTTCTCTCCTGAATTGTCTTAAAAGTGTATGGTTGAGGGTACCTGCAGTGGCGAATGGCTTGATGGCTGCAATGTCCTCTGTTTACTGAAATGGTGGGCAGCTTTGTCCATGATTCTTTTAGCAGTTTTCAGATATGCAAAACAGTATTATTAACTACAGTCACCGTGCTGTATGTTATATCTCCATGACTTCCTTCTTTTATAATTGGAAGTTTGTATTTTTTGCCTCCCTTTACCCATGTCACTGTCTGTTGAAGGAAGTCTTAGCAGCTGCTGTATTGTTGTTGATGGTATCTACTCTTGAGACCCCCACTGGGGGTAGCCCACCAGACTCCTCTGTCCTGGAATTTCCCAGGCAAGAATACTGGAGTGGGTTGCCATTTCCTTCTCCAGAGGATCTTCTCAACCCAGGGATTGAGCCTGTGTCTCCTGCATGGCAGGCAGTCTATTCATTACCCACTGAGCCACCAAGGAAGCCCATATTGGGATTATTTAGTTTCAGCAAGTTTCACGGCATGGCCCCTTAGCCAAGGCTATTGTCTCAGCCTAGCCCAAAGCTGACCCGCAGACTCTGAACTCCTAGAACATAAATAATTCCCCAGTGAGGGCAAAAGTATTACCCCATGCCAGGCTGCTAAGCCTCCTGTAGATTCCCAAATCCATCAGAGATATGGCTCTTCCCTGTAATGGAGATACTAAGGTTGGAAGGGGTGAGCATCCTCTCGCCTGTGTACATGATGAGACTCCTATACAGGCTGCACTGAACAGAGGCAGGTGCCGCTCAGGCATGTGGTGCTGGGATTGGCAGCATCTAAGGGCTGTTCACCCCTGGCTTCCACATTTGCTTCACTTCCTCAATGTCCAGTGCAGATCTCTCTGATTCAACAGGCTCATTTGGTTTGGTTTAAAATGAGGCATATCAAATTCTGCTCGCATTCATAGGTCTTTTTCTTGCTTCATAGGCTTCTTAACCTACTATTTCTGGGCTTGTTTATGACACCTTTTTATAGCCCATAACAGGAAAGATCTCTGGGTCTACTCTTAGCTTTCTTGGTATCCTTTTGTTCTCCTGAATTTGGAGAACTGATTCCTTGGGATCTTCTTTCTTTGCTTCAGCAACAACTCCTATTATTCAGCATCTCCTTTAAGCTGTACCTGCCAAACCAAAGATGAGCTTTCTTTTTGCAAAACTTTGGGATGCCTATGATCCTAATACTATACTTACAACATGAAAATGTTGTTTTCTTCTTTAGAAATGATCACAGAAACAAGTCTTCTTCTCATTACTTAAGTGAACATTTATTGAAGATTTGCCAGGTGCCAGGTCATGTGCCAGGCATTAAGGAAAGTTGAACAAAAACCAACAAAACCTTTGTAACCAAATAATCATAGAAATAAATGTGATTGCAACTGTGCCATGTGCTATGAAAGAAAGCTAACCAGTATTAAGAGAACATGTATCAGGAAACTTGGTTTATGGCCTAAGAGAGGGAGGTGGATAAGAGCAGGAGTTTTTCTGAGAAAGTAACATTTGAATTGGGCTTTGAAGAACCAGAGAGAATAGACGTTCTAGGCAGTGAGAACAGCATCTGCAAATGTCCTGTGATGAGAAAGGGTTGCCTTATTTAAAGGACAGAGTGAAGGCTGGTGAAACTAAAGCTGAGAATGTGAAGGGGCATCAAGGACAGATATCGTTAGAGAAATAAAAGGATATTAAAACATGTGAGACCATCTAGAATCTAGACCATAACACTTGACTTTTTCTCAGAGTAACTGAAAATAATTTGAGTGGTGAGTGAGTAGTGACATTATCAAACTTGGATTTTGAAAAGATCAACAGGTTGGAGAAAGGCAAGATTAATGTGAGGAGACCAAAGGAGAGTCTATCAATATGTTCAGAGGTGAGAGACTAAGATTGTTTAGAAGAGCTCAGTTTACCTGGGAGGGATTTGTTAAGGAATTTGCTAGGACTATATCTAAATATTGGCACCAACCTAATAGGCCGAGCTTGGTAAATTCAGCTGAAAGGCTGAGTTGTTGAGTTAGATTAGAACCTTGCAACCTATTAAATTATATTCTGTAATATAAACAAGCAACCCCAAGTTATCAGCTGTGACAAATAGATTACTTAAGTTTACAAATTTTTGAAAGCAATTCAGTAAAAACTCTATCCAATATTTCATCATCATATATCACTTATGGATATTATTTGCTTATATATTGTACTTGAAATTATTTACATTTGATAATCTTAAATATTTGAAATAAAATATATGCTGTTCATATTGGATTTTAAAACTTCTGAATTTAAGTTTTTTCTAAGCCATTTCAATATTTCCTCTACATTTTGGGGGTAGTTTTATTTCCTCAAAAACTCCTTTTAAAATACTAAGCTAATACGGAAGTGTTCCCAGTACAACCTGTGGCTAGGTAACTACCCACATCACTTTTCGTGTATGACTTGACATTTCATGACTTTAAAGAAGTAGTGGGCAGGTTTATATAGAACGACAAAACCCCATAATATAGTCCCTTAATCTCCTCTTGTGAAACAAAATATCATTTTTCCTATGTAGAAAGAAATCACATGTAGCATCTCATTTTATAGCACTGGGATTGTCTCATTTATGTTTTAGGCAATTAGCAGGAAAAATTGAAGAGTTTTGTCAGATATTTTCTTGGTGTTTTGACTCATTTAATCCCAACATAAGATCATTATTTTCATGTTTCTGTCTTGAATGATTTACTCTATTTTATTAAAATGAGTAGTAGCAGAATGATAGAAAAGGGTGGTTTAGATGATAATTTGAAGGAGCTTAACTTAACTGAGGATTGCTAATGACTACCAGGAGCAATTTCTCTGTTCATTTAATCATTCCACAAAGATGAGTGTGGGATGCTAGAAATACAAAGATGATATATACTCCTTGTCTACAGGGACATTATGGTCTATTTGGACATGCAAACAAATGAATGCCATACAGGGTGACAATCTCAAGCTCACAGACGTATGTCCTGGGCACATGGAGGCATAATGAAGGAGGATTCAGTTTACTGGCTTTCTGAGAGGATCCAGTAAACAGTAACTCTTTCTGATCTGAATTCTAAATTTGAAAGGCTAGCCACGTTAATTCATTGACCTATCAGAGACGTCGCTATATCTTCCCTGGGGTGAAGTGAGTAAAACCTAGAGGAGGGATGGGATGAAGTTCATCTAGTGGCACTTTGTGCAAATGAAAGAAGCAATCATTCATTTCCTCATACACCTGACTGGGGTCTAGAAGACAGAGAAGTCTTTACAAAGGTATTTTCACCTAATTTTAAAGAAACAGTAGGAATAACCTAGGCTCTGAAATGGGGAGAATAACAGGGAATAGTATTCTTAGCAGATGGATCTGTATGTACAAAGGTATGGAGGCAATAGACAGTGCTGTGCACTCAGTGTCTATGAGTATCTGTGATTCAGCCAAGCTGGTATGTAAGGAGAGATAAGAGTGGTGGAAGATGAGCGTGCCACACTAAAAACAAGGGTGTAATCAGGCAGGACTGTCTCATTCATTATGCTGAAGACTCAGACTTTATTTACTAGGCAGTGGAGAACATGACGGTTTTGAATTAGGATAGAAACATGGTCAGAGTTACCCTTTAGAAGACTCTCTGTCAATACGGTACGGGTTTGTTTTCATAAGGTGAAGGCTGCTGCTGCTGCTAAGTCACTTCAGTTGTGTCCAACTCTGTGCGACCCCATAGACGGCAGCCCACCAGGCTCCCCTGTCCTGGGATTCTCCAGGCAAGAACACTGGAGTGGGTTGCCATTTCCTTCTCCAATGCATGAAAGTGAAAAGTGAAAGTGATGTTGCTCAGTTGTGTCTGACTCTAGAGACCCCATGGACTGCAGCCCACCAGGCTCCTCTGTCCATGGGATTTTCCAGGCAAAAGTACTGGAAGCTGAAGGCAGGGAGTCCTATAAGTGGAGGTGGTGTACAGAGAAGGGATGAGAATCAGATATGGTAATGAGGCAGAAACTAAGGGCTTAGTGAGTGGCTGCATGCATCGTATGGGTACAAACATGGAAAGATAGTGAACATGTCCAAGTTTCTGGCTGAGGTAATCATGGATTGATGGATCATTTCCTGAGGTAGGAGGGAAAAGCTTTTAAAATGTTTGGGAGAAATTTTAAAATGTACTAAGGTCAAGATTCCTGTGGAACATTCAAGTGGAGTGAGATGTGTAATAGGTGTTGGGCATATGATCTAGAATTTCCACCTTTTTGTCAGTTGTGGATCATGACACAAATGGCAAATGGAATTTTGCTTTACAGAATATGGTTAAAAAGGGATTTGCATGTAGAGCTTTTCTTAAGGGTCTATGTAATCCAGTCTCCCATTCCATCTATGTATAACATTTAGCAAATATGTTCTCATTAAAAGTTAGTTAGATAAATAAGTACGTGATTACCTGTGACCACATCATCAAAACATAACATTCTTGTAGATGTGTGTCGGTGTCTAAGCACTAGACCAGCAGCAGCATAGCATTCAGACCGAAATTAGAGACTTAGTAGATGACATGCAAGCATGGAACCCAGAATTGGACAAGAAGCTTCTGTGCTCATCTGAAACTTGGCTCTGACTGTGGTTTCTCTGTCACAGATTTGGGGATGGAAGAGCGTTCCCACAGGAAAAGCCATGTGCGCTGACATGGAAACCGAATGGAACCTTGGCTAGGCTAGGAGTCATTGCTATTTTAGTCACTTCCAGATGTCTGCTGTTGGAGTTTTAAGGGAAAGGGATCGACGGATGG
Organism: Capricornis sumatraensis; assembly: GCF_032405125.1. Classification (NCBI taxonomy): domain Eukaryota; kingdom Metazoa; phylum Chordata; class Mammalia; order Artiodactyla; family Bovidae; genus Capricornis; species Capricornis sumatraensis. The sequence continues at coordinate 57,046,844 of NC_091074.1, forward strand.
CTTGTGGTGGGCCCACCGGGCAGAAGGGAAGGGGGAATCCTCTTTTAAGCCTTTCAGTGTTTTTAAAACCACCCTTCGATATGCTACTGAGAGGGACTGGATAAAGCTTTTAAAAATTGTGCTCTTCAATAGCACCTCCTCTTTTATTTACATGCTTCACTGCATAGGTAGAAATAGGCCAACTGAAGAAACCTTTGTTAAATAATCAGGATTCCAAAAAAAGGGACCTTACCCACTTTGGTTGTGATCTAATATTTATGTAGTGCCACCATTGAACATATGCTGAATAATATATATGCCAGATGAGTTAGCTGCCCTGGTAGCTATTGTGCTAACCTAATAAGCTCACCAGATGTTTGCTACATATCTCCTTTCTCCTTTTATGTTGTTATGAAGGTGGCTTTTAATCCCAGTACTGTTGTTGTGAGTTAGAAAAAGAAGTGAGCTTGTAATGTTTATATATGTGAGAATGAGGCCCTTCGAGGATGGGGATGAGAGCCTTTGAAATCTTTTCAAAAGGAGTGTCCGGGGGTCCTGAAACCACTCTGAATCAATCTAGGGGTCCTGGGGCTTCAGTTTCTTTGTTTTCCTGGATAAATAAAACATAAGTATGATGCAAGACCTGGTAGGAAAAGAAAACAGAGGAGAAGCAGTATAGCACAGTGGTTAAGTATACAGATTTAAAATTAGACCCAGTTCAGGTTCAGACTGTTGCTTACTAGCTGCGTGAACATGGACAAGTAACTTAACTTCTCTGAAACTCATTTTCTTCATCAGCAAAGTAGATATAAAGCTATAGTGTCTTTTTGCAGGTGGGGAGGAGTCATGGTAAATAATACCACATGCGTTGTCAACTCAGGTTGTGAACTAACCAGAAATAAGACAGACAGATGGAGGTCAACTTGTCACGTTTATCATTGTTAAAGCTGGGATATTGAAGAATGTGCATCTTTTCATGGGCAAATGAGCTTCAGAACAGACTGTCCTACCCAGCTGTCCTAAACCAGGACAGGGTGCCCCTCACAGGGACAGAACACAGAGGGTGACCTCAAAGGAGGAGGAAGAGTGGTGCCCCACCTTGTCCCCATTCCTCAGCCATGCTCTACTATCAGATGAGGTTCTCCTCCCTGGAGCCAGTATGAGGCAGTGGAGAGCGGCTGGGAGTGTTGCACTCATGGGTCTTCTCTATATGGAAAGTAACAAAACTAGAGGAAAATGATTGCCCCTAACAGGAGCCACTTCAAGAGGGTGCTTGTGAGGATTCTATAAGATGAAGTATTCAGCAAACTCTAACTGCTCAATAAAGTTCATTTTTATTTATTTTAAAAAAGGATTTGTTTATGTTATTTATTCTTTTCGGCTGTACTTTGTCTTTGTTGTGGTGTGCGGGCTTCTCACTGTGGTGGCCTCTCTTGCTGGGAGCTCTAGGCTCAGTAGTTTTGACCCACAGACTTAGTTGCTCCACGGCATGCGTAATTTTCCCAGAGTAGGGATCAAACCCATGTCCCCTGCACTGGCAGGCGATTCTTATCCACTGTGCCACCAGGGAAGTCTCTGCTCAGTCAAGTTTATTGATTGATATTATTACTGCAATTATCCTCTCACTTCACAAAGCATAGTAGTTTTAAGTTATTGCCAGAGAGATGAAGTTGAAGAGAAGAGGGGGAAGTAGATGCATAGTAATACAGAAACAATGCCTCCAAACTAAGAGTGAAGAACACAGTGAATGACAGGAGAGAAAGATGAAGAATATTATACGGGAAACAGTATCAAAATATGCCATGTTCTATGTATGGAGAGCAGTTACTCAATTGGCTTTGGAAGACAGTGATGCCAACCCTGGCAGATAATTTTTGGGAAAGAGCATGTAATTGTATAAATAAACATGCTCATGTGGGGATAATAATCTTGATGAATAGAAGGTTGTATATAGTAGTTGCAATGTCATCTCATCTGCTCCTTGTTTTTGCTAAGTATGAGCTGAAATATGGCCTCTGTACCTTACAGAGAACAAATCTAACTGTGGCTTAGGTGACTGAAAGTGGAAACCTGCCATGAAACTTTGAGGAAGCACATTTCAGATTTTCCCCCAATATTAAGCAAGCTCTTAAAACTGTAAATCTAATGACACCATGAAGTGTGTTTTGATGTTTCAATCAATGGGCATTTCACGGTACTGGCTCCACAGCTGAGCAAGCCTATATTTGGTTAAAAATTGGATCTATTTAGAAGTCCCTGAGTTTCAAGTAAACCAAGAGGCTGTCAGTCAGTGTGGCAGCTGAAACAGTCACTCCATGAAGCAAAACAATAGGGCTCATGTCAGAGCCATCTCCCAAGTTTGAGAATTAATGTCATTTTGTTATTCTTCTTAGAAGTCAATCTTTTTTCTTTGAGTTGCTCTTCACAGCATCTGTTAAGCGGCTTTGTTGTTGGATTTTAGGGCTTGGCTCAATATTCCGTCCTCTTTTATGGCTATTACAACAATAAACGAACAATTGGATGGATGAATTTCAGACTGCCACTCTCCTATTTTCTGGTGGGGATCATGTGCATTGGATACAGTTTTCTGGTTGTCCTTAAAGCGTAAGTTTCATTGATCTCCTGGGAAGCAAGCAATGATTGCTGGAATCAAATGGGAAAGTTAATTTGGGAATTGGATTTTTTTTTCTGCTTCATGTCTACAGAATACAGAGTATATAAGAGACAAAATGTGGTTTTAATACCTGTACAAATGTTAGACTATTACATTTCCCAAACAGAAGGATTGAAAACAAGGGCAAGCCTGGGTCACAGTGATGGTTGTGTACCTATCCTGTGGTTAAGCTTATTTTAAAATTGTGCTCTTTTGTATTTTAAGGTGTAAGTCAATGTTGCAAACAAGACAGGAAAACAGCTGCTGACCCCTCTTTTAGTGTGCAGAGATTTGTGACTTGCAGGATCAGCTCAATAGGCAGAATCTGTTGTTCTCTGTTCATTAAAAAACAACAACAAAAACCCCACAAAAAACCAGAATAATCACTCATCTAAAAAATTTCAGCTGTGTAAGACAGCAGAAACAAATGGCCCTCAACAAGATTGTCATGATCAACTGTGTAATCATATTTTATCTTGGAAGAAAATTTATTAGAACATGGGAAAGAATTTCACTGGGGGAACTGATGAAACTGCAGATTATTTTTTCCCCCTGTTTGAAATATATTGTTAAAACCTCACTTGAAGACACTGCAGGAACCTTGCACAGTCATTTAGGGCTATGAATAACCCAACTTTTAGCTAATTTTCTGAACCAGTTTAGCAGAAGTGTTGAAACATCTCAATGAAGTCTCCCTTTTATTTAACTATGCACAGGGTAAACTGAGCTTTTGCTTCATTGCAGGGAAGGACCTTTACTTGAGGGTCCAAGTCCTCTTCAGCAGGAGCTCTCTAGAGCAGTCTGAAACATGCTTTACATCCTGTCCCTGCCAAACTTATTGGTTCCCCAAGAAAAACTATCACGTTTAGATTTTTAAGCCCTTTCAGAACTTGAAAAAGGCCTTAATGGAGATCCTGTATCCAAAATCTTTATCTATTTGTCCAAGTGTAATCAGAGACCCTAAGTATGTAAAATATCTGTCTACCTGCTAAAATAGTATCTCATTCTAAAAAATCTAACATATTTCTAGCCTTTTAGCCATTTAGATTTGGCAGGATTAAAGTCAAGGGTATCAGTTACATCACACAGGCCTTGTGAGTATCATTTCAAATTGGTCCTTTAGTCTCCATTTTCCCCAAGGAAGCATGTCTATGGATGTCCAATTCCTCAGCTTCTTTTAGTGACTCTGCAGCGGCTATATACTCGAGTGGTCTCTTGAGCCATTCTGGTGGTGGTTTAGTCACTAAGCTGTGTCTCACTCTTATGATCCCACGAACAGTAGCCTGCCACGTTCCTCTGTCCATGGGATTCTCCAGGCAAGAATACTGGAGTGGGTTACCATGAGCCATTCTTCATGAATTCAAATACTAGCTCTAGCCCATTATAAAAGAACTTTGACAAATTGTTCAACTGCTCTGTTTTCCTGTTCCTGTGCTGTGCTTAGTTGCTTAGTCATTCAGCCGTGTCTGACTGTTTGTGACTCCATGGACTGTAGCCTGCCAGGCTTCTCTGTCCATGGAGAGATGAATTCTTATCCAGGCAAGAATACTGGAGTAGGTTGCCATGCCCTCCTCCAGGGGATCTTTCCAACCCAGATATCAAACCCAGGTCTCCCACCTTGTAGGGAGATTCTTTACTGTCTCAGCCACCAGGGAAGCCCATGAATACTGGAGTGGGTAGCCTATCCCTTCTTCAGGGGATATTCCCAACCCAGGAATCAAACCAGGGTTTCTTGCATTGCAGGCGGATTCTTTAGCAGCTGAGCTACCAAGGAAACACTTTCCTATTTCTGATAGAGGTGTAATAACACCTTGATGTTAGGATGGCTATGAGGACAATATGAGTTAATACAGTCAAAGCACTTAGAACATGGCTAGCATATGCTAATTTAACTGTTTTATTAGGATTATAATTCATAGGCTTACTGAAAAACCAAACAAAGCCAGCATGATAGGAAGTGTGGTCATATGATAGCCCTCACAGTAAGGTAGTCATGCATGGTTATGTAGTTGTACATTAATAGATTTGTACATTTATTATAATTTCTGGCAGATGAGTATAAAGCATCTAGAATAGCATTTATGTAAGAAATATAAGACAAGGGACATGTAATTTAAATATTCTGGCAGCTATCCTAAACAAATACATAGCTAGAATATATTTTAATAATGTATTTTATTTAACTCTATATATCAAAACAGTTCCTTCAGCATATAATCAATCTAAAATTATTATTGATATATTTTCTGTCTTTTTTGGTCATAAGTCTTTGAAACACCAGTTACATTTTAAGTGCTCAGTAACCACATATTGCTGATGGCAAACTTACTAGCTAGTGCAGCTCTCCAGGAAATGGAAACTATTTCGAATTAACTCAAAGATGCCACTTAGGATACCTGCAGGGCACCAGTTCCACATTTCACCCTCAAAGTCATCCATGTTATATCACCTAAACCAGCCTGATTTTGGTTCCTCCCCCTGGCAGGGGACCTTTGGTTATGCACTACATGATTGGCAAGTGGTTTAAGTTCATTGGCCTTTATGGCGAGACAATTCCAAAGCCATTTATTATTCCTAGCTGCTCCTAGCCCTGGGGGCAGAGCTTGGTAATAAAACAATTGGTGGGATATAAGTGATTGCACAGAATCCTTTATCATCTCTTCCGCTGTCCCCCACCAGTGCCAAACAAATACATTCTTGGAATAAACATGAGTGGCTTTATGGGATACATACCTCAAATCAAGTGAAACTAAAACTGAGTACTTAAAATCAATCAGGCAACTGAGGGATTTTATCCTCTTGCTCATACTGTTTATTGCAGAGTCCTCATCCATAAAAGGGAAGCAGATATCTGTTTTGATTAATTAATGGGGAAATTGGCTTCCCTGGTAGCTCAGTCCATAAAGAAGCTGCCTGCAGTGCAGGAGACCCAGGTTTGATCCCTAGGTTGGGAAGATCCCCTGGAGAAGGAAATGGCAAACCACTCCAGTGTTCTTGCCTGGAGAATCCCTTGGACAGAGGACCCCGGCGGGCTATAGCCCATGGGATCACAAGAGTTGAACAAGACTTAGCAACTAAACCAACAACAATGGGGAAATTGGAAGGAAAATTAGATAGATATACAAGAAAGTACTTTGACATTTTAAGATAAGATGGCTAACTTTGTTGACCCAGGACTCCATCGGCTTTAGCACTAAAAGTCTTTTGTCCTGGGTAATGACTCAGTCCCTGACAAAGCAAGATGGTTGGTCACTCGTCCTTCCTCCACTCCTTCCTGCCTTGCAAATTGTTTGTTGAGATACAGTTGTTAAAAAGTATAGCCCCCTTGAAAAAGGAAGAATTTCTGTTTAAGTACGTACACTTTATTTTTCTCTCTGCAACCAAGGGATGGAGCTGTACATGGAACATTTTATAGCTATCAGGGCCATCTCAAAAAAATGTGTTGTTAGTAAAGTTTGTCTTCAGTATCCTTCCTTATGCGTTTAGTATTCCACTCCCTTTCTTGACAGTTCTCACATGCTAGATGTTCCCAGTTTGCTTGTCAAGCTTGAGTTCCCTTCTCTGGGAGGCTGACTACAGATATAGAATCCTGCCAGTGATAAAGGTCCATGCAAAATCATCTGTCAAGCGGTCAGTTTTACCTGAGGCGCTGCCCTTTGCTCAATGACTATGCACAAAAGGAATGATGGCATCTTAATCAAAAAATAATTTTCTCCCCTAGATTAAATCATTAGGAATGTTTGATTTCAATACTTTTTGACCTACAAAAAGGCATCTTATATGGTTCAACATATCTCATGGTGTCCTAGCTTGGGTACTAGAGTAAAGTCAGAAAACCTAAGCTCTTGACCCACCCCTGTGGTTTACTTCTGAATTATGTCCAGGAAATCACTTCATAATTTTACCCTTCAGCTTCCTCATCTATAACAGAGAATAGCATCTACTATCTTAGTATCAACTACCTTGACCTCTCTTTAAGTTTTTGAGAAGGACAAATATAATAATACACATAAATGCCATTTGCAGAGGGTAAAGTGGTAGACTGAGGTAAGTAATAATTATTTTTAGTTATTTTTCAAACACATAAGCCCATTTGAAACATATAAACCTCTGTAAGAGATAGGACTAACAGTGGTAGAATTTAGATGACCTGAGAGATGTCTGCCAAATTATAATGTCATCTTTATGTCCTCATTCTCCTTTCTTTTTTAGTTCCATAACACTGTCAAAAACCAAAACCTTATAGGACCATTCTGTAATATATGTCATATAAAATTTTAATTTTGCTAGCTATGGTGGTAGGGGAAACAAGGAAGTGAAGTAAGTAGGATATAGATTTTTAACCACTGAAATAAACCTTTAAGTAAATGTATTTTAAATGGTCCAACCAAAAAAAATATTTTTTTAACATAAGTTATTAGAATATATGTAACCACTTGGCATTAAAGTTGTATAAACATCTTGATTTTTGGTCAAGAGTTGTAGAGCATGGAAAACTTTCATGCATTCAGTGTAATCACTCTTTGGGAGGAGATTCTTAGAGGATTTGAAACCTATAAAGAAGTTTCCTGATCTGACCTGGGTTAATCTATCCCTAGGCTTTCAACTGTAAACCAACTAAAATTGTGTACAACCGTTTTAGAGCCTATACATATTTTCTCCCTGGATAGGGGCCCAGTGGTTTTCATCAGATTTCTTAAGAGATCCTTGTCCCATAAAAGGTTCAGAGTACAGTATATGACTCTAAGAAAACAGTTTAGGAAAACAAATAAAAAATTTTTTATATAATCTGTAAATTAATTTATTGTTAAAACCATCAATGCTTAGTAGTTTTCTAATCTTGAAAGCCTAGAAATGAAGTTTAAAAAATTAAAACAAACCAAAATTTTTTTAAAACAAACTTTTCTGGTTATAAGAACAAACTTAATTGAAAGTATATGTCTTTTAGATATTGCTTCTCCAATATCCCTAAAATTATGATGTCTTTCTATTCCCTAATCTCTCCCTTTCTACTTGTATTCTGGCTGCTGGATTAAATCTCCTGTTTGCATAGGATGACCAAAAATATTGGTGATGACGGAGGTGGTGATGATAACACTTTCAACTTTAGCTGGAAGGTGTTCACTAGCTGGGACTACCTTATTGGCAACCCTGAAACAGCAGACAACAAATTCAATTCTATTACAATGAACTTTAAGGTAAAGATACCAACTTCAAGAGACTTTTCTTGGTATTTGTAAAAGTAAAATTGGAATCATTCCAAATGGTATGTGTAGCAAAGTATCTTGACAATTAAAAGAAAGATTAACTCATCATTTCTTCCTATCAGGATCTGGGCAGGGTTATGAATATGACTGAAAAATGATTGATGGCTTGTGACAGCACTATTTCTCTCTAAATTTGGTAATAAAACACCATTGGATTGGAATAGCTAACCATTAGTAATCAGAATCAGATATTTTAAATACTAGAACAATGCTAACTTATTAGTTACAGGAATACAGTAGCTCAATACTTAAAATAACTCCAAAATATTATTTTGTAATTGTTTTAAAAAGCCATACTAGAAGAGACTTTAGAATGAAGATTGTCTTAATATTAGATCAACCAGACTTTGTAAGAATTCTTCTTTTTTTGTCTTACATTTTCTCACTTGCTGGCAATATTCACCTGGTTTGTGGAATCCCAGATTTAGTTTACATTTTCATTCCTCACATTCACGTTTGTGAAAATAATTCCTAAGTTCGTGATATTTTTTATAGATCAGCTAATTCTTTTTTTTTTTTTCTGTTTTCCTTGGATACAGGAAGCTATAATAGAAGAAAGAGCAGCCCAAGTAGAAGAAAACATCCACTTGATCAGATTCCTGAGGTTTCTTGCTAACTTCTTCGTGTTTCTAACACTTGGCGGGAGTGGATACCTCATCTTTTGGGCTGTGAAGCGATCCCAGGAATTTGCGCAGCAAGATCCTGACACCCTTGGGTGGTGGGAAAAAAATGAAGTTCGTCTCTGCATGCTTTTTATGTACTTAGAATCTGACATTGAAGGTTTTGTGGGTTGTGCTTCAGTGCTGGAACATGAAATACAGCCACTTTTTACCTACCCCTGTCATCTCGCCCTGAGAATGAACCAACCTTGGCACACAGTTCTTTATTCCAGCCTTATTTCCAAATCTCTCTACTGTGTGTTTCTTACTTTGTGACATTAGGTAGAGTTGGAAGAGAGATTAGAACACATATATTCCAACCAGTATTTTTTATAGACAGAGAAAATGAATCTCAGGTTAGGTGATGTGTTCATGGTCATAGAACCGTGGAGAACAATGAGAGTTAAAATTTAAGAATTTTGGTTTCAAGCCCAACACTCTTTCCATGATCCTGTTTTACGCTTTCTGTAGATCCTGCTTCTGTCTTTGAATGATCCAGTTGTTGCCTGAATTCTCTGAAGTGGGGATGATAAAGCCCTGGGTTCTTATATTAATCTCATTGGAAACATTCAGATTGCCTCCCATATTCTGGGTAAGACTGGGCCTCTCTCTAGCAGCCTAGCTACTCCACCTCCTTGTCTTCCTACCCTAATACCTCCCCCTCCAAATGCTAGTCAAATGAGGAAGGCCAGATCTTTGCCAGAAATTAAATATTAGCATTGTGATTTGTCTTCAGGGTATCTGCCCATTTAGCAGGTCCAAGAAAAGAGGTCAGAAATAGACATTTAGAATCAGGAGGTCATTGGCCATGTGTTGTTTCTTGGGCCTGTTCCCTTCCATAAAATGTTACAATCTGACATCATTTTGAACTGGGGTTCTCAAAGAATATGAAGATTTAAGCAGTGGGAAGTGTAGATTTACAGTACTGAAACTTCTGCAAAGCCTTATAGGCCAAACAGATTAAGAAAGTATTCATCAGCATAGAATTTCCTAGAAAAATCTTGGACAGAAAATGGTATAACACACTTAAAACAGAAGGTTCCAAACAAAAACATTCTAGGTATTTCAGAAGCAATAATGCTGAAGATGGGAGACCATACATTTAAGAGACTATGAAGACATAGATATTTCATGGAATCCTGTAAAACAGAGTCATTAGGTAGGGTCTTATGTATTTAAAACTAAGGGGGAACCTCACAGTATTACTAAGTTTGCTTTTAAGATTATCTTTTGCAGTTATGATAGCATTGATAGGCAAAATCATCATACCACTTTGGTTTGTGGTTCATATTGATTATATCTTTGTATCAGGGAATCACAAAAAAGAATGAGTAATTGATTATCATTAAAACAGTCACTCTTTATAGGAACTTGTTTAATATCCATCTTCAGTTCAGTTCAGTTCAGTTGCTCAGTCATGTCTGACCCTTCACGACCCCATGGACTGCAGCATGCCAGGCTTCCCTGTCCATCACCAACTCCCAAAGCTTGCTCAAACCCATGTCCATTGAGCAACCATCCAACCATCTCATCCTCTGTCATCCCCTTTTCCTCCTGCCTTCAATCTTTCCCTGCATCGGGGTCTTTTCAAATGAGTCAGTTCTTTGCATGAGGTGACCAAAGTATTGGAGTTTCAGCTTCAACATCAGATCTTCTGATGAATATTCAGGACTGATTTCCCTTAGGATGGACTGGCTGGACCTCCTTGCAGTCCAAGGGACTCTCAAGAGTCTTCTCCAACACCACAGTTTAAAACCATCAATTCTTCAGCACTCAGCTTTCTTTACAGTTCAACTCTCACATCCATACAAGACTACTAGAAAAACCATAGCTTTGACTAGATGAACCTTTGTTGGCAAAGTAATGTCTCTGCTTTTTAATATGCTGTCTAGGTTGGTCATAGCTTTTCTTCCAAGGAGTAAGCGTCTTTTAATTTCATTCAGTTCAGTTCAGTTCAGTCACTCAGTTGTGTCTGACTCTTTGCGACCCCATGAACCACAGCACACCAGGCCTCCCTGTCCATCACCAACTCCCGGAGATTATCCAAACTCATGACCATTGAGTCAGTGATGCCATCCAACCATCTCATCCTCTGTCATCCCCTTCTCCTCATGCCTTCAATTTTCCCAACATCAGGGTCTTTTCAAATGAGTCAGCTCTTTGCATCAGGTGGCCAAAACATTGGAGTTTCAACTTGAACATCAGTCCTTCCAATGAACACCCAGGACTGATTTCCTTTAGGATGGACTGGTTGGATCTCCTTGCAGTTCAAGGGACTCTCAACAGTCTTCTCCAACATCATGGTTCAAAAGCATCAATTCTTCGGTGTTCAGCTTTCTTTATAGTCCAACTCTCACATCCATACACGACTACTGGAAAAACCATAGCCTTGACTAGATGGACCTTTGTTGACAAAGTAATGTCTTTTCTTTTTAATATGCTGTCTAGATTGGTCATAACTTTCCTTCCAAGGAGTAAGTGTCTTTTAATTTCATGGCTGCAATCACTATCTCCAGTGATTTTGGAGCCCCCCAAAATAAAGTCAGCCACTGTTTCCACTTTTTCCCCATTTATTTGGCATAAAGTGATGGGACTGGATGCCATGATCTTAGTTTTCTGAATGTTGAGCTTTAAGCCAACTTTTCCACTCTCCTCTTTCACTTTCATTAAGAGGCTCTTTAGTTCTTCTTTGCTTTCTGCCATAAGGGTGGTGTCATCTGCATACCTGAGGTTGTTGATATTTCTCCCAGCAATCTTGATTCCATCTTGTGCTTCATCCAGCCCAGATGGATTAAAAATATTCCATCTTAGGGGACCCCTGATTCTAGGGGCCAACAAAGGTAATAATGCAGATTCATGAAAAATTTTACAAATTTGATGAAACAATTCAAACTTACTTTAGACTGCATAGGCTCTGCCAAGTTTTTACTTTAGGCTGAAATTATATTATGCTGACTTTTAGCTCCTGCTAGTCATACTTATATAATGTTCTTAGTCAAAAGCAAAAAAAAAAAAAAACCATATTGATAATTATTTTCTAAATATAGCCTGGTAGTTCTAATCATTCAAAACATGGAGTCCACCAGGGGAAATGGGAACTCACAGTAGTGACAATTTGAGCCAGATACTCAGGCAAAGAAACTGCCAGTGCTAACTGGAACCGTTTTTAAAGTTTTACTTAAAGGTTTTTCTCCCCTATTATAAATGTGGCACATGCTTAATTTACCCTAGTAATATATTCGTAAGTGTCTCAATCAATCTGGAGATGTGGACCACAAATTTCCAGCTTGTCTTATTTTCATTCTCTCTCTCTTTCATACATTTCTTACTTTTGGCATTAGAAGTCAGTTCTTCATTTCTGAAACTTTTCTGCCTTGGCTTTGATGACATTATGCCATGTATTTTCCTTTTGTATTTTCTGAACATCCTTTCTGTTTTCTTTGATAAAATCTGTTCCATTTTCTTTCTTTTTTCTTTCTTTTTGCCCCTAACAGTTTGCATTCTCCCTAACTCAGTAGTCCTGAGCCCATCTCAAGGAATTCATCCATTCTAGTTGATTAAACTAGCCTATGTGTTGATAATTGTCAAATTAGTATTTCCTATTTGAACCCATTCCTCAAACAGACAGTTTTTCATTTTCTTTGGAAATCTTCTTGTGAAGTGCAGAATTGGTACCATGTAGACCAACATACTATCTGCATAAAAATTAATGTAAATCATATCGCTCATATACTAGGAAACAGACTATTATTACTGGCATGTCCATAAACTTGTGCAGTGTGAGTTGAATACGGCCCCTATTTTATTAAGATCAAATTTTAAAAATGCATGAAATAATTTTTAGTATTATAGACTAACAAAGGAATCTAGTTGGAATCTTGCAAATTTGGAAGAAAGAAATAATTTTTAAACACCATCAACTTGGTTCACCTCTTGTGTCTTCTCGTAGATGAACATGGTCATGTCCCTCCTGGGGATGTTCTGTCCAACACTATTTGACTTATTTGCTGAATTGGAAGACTACCATCCCCTCATTGCTCTGAAATGGCTACTGGGACGCATTTTTGCTCTTCTTTTAGGCAACCTGTATGTATTTATTCTTGCCCTGATGGATGAGATTAACAACAAGGTAAATCTTGTGTCTGGATTGTCCTTGCCATCAGCACGTTGTTAGATTCCCAGTCTCAAGATTGCCGGAAATGCCTTCAAAATCTGTTTCAGTTTTGTTTCCAATACTCTCCTTTCTAGATTGAAGAGGAGAAGCTGGTAAAGGCCAATATTACCCTATGGGAAGCCAACATGATCAAGGCCTACAATGCTTCCCTTGCTGGAAATACCACTGGGCCACCCTTTTTTGTGCATCCTGCAGATGTACCTCGAGGACCCTGCTGGGAAACAATGGTGGGGCAGGTAATGTCACACACAGGAGTGCATAACAATTATTGGATTAAAAAGGAGCAGAGTAGAGATTTCTTCTGTAAGTGTGAGCTGGTTTATATTGCTTATTAATGAAAATTGCTAAGACTTACTGACTGTTCACTATATGCTGGCTGTGAATTTCACATATATTAACTCTTGCAGTCCTCACAAACATCCATTCAGGTAAGTAGCACATTCACACCCCTTTTCAGTTCAGTTCAGTCACAGTTGTGTCTGACTCTTTGCGACCCCATGAACCACAGCATGCCAGGCCTCCCTGTCAATCACCAACTCCCGGAGTCCACCCAAACCCATGTCCATTGAGTCAGTGATGCCATCCAACCATCTCATTCTCTGTTGTCCCCTTCTCCTCCTGCCTTCAATCTTTCCCAGCCTCAGGGTCTTTTCAAATGAGTCAGCTCTTCATGTCAGGTGGCCAAAGTATTGGAGTTTCAGCTTCAGCATCAGTCCTTCCAATGAATACCCAGGACTGATCTCCTCTAGGATGGACTGGTTGGATCTGCTTGCAGTCCAAGGAACTCTCAAGAGTCTTCTCCAACACCACAGTTTGGTAGCATATAATGGAAGGATGTTTTAAAATGGCCTGAGGAGATATTTTCTATATATATTGTAATAACACACCCAGATCTAGCACCCAGACCCAAGCAAATATTTAAATGGCACTCTAGTTACTGTTACCTGTTTTCCATAAAAACAGACAAAAAGTTCATTTGGGAGCATACACTAAAGTTTATTTCAATAATGTTGAGTTTTGTCAAATAATTGCCCCTTAAGCATTAAAGGAAACCTATTTTAGGTTTGTTGTTTTCAGATGACTGTGTAAACGATCCCAGTCCAAGACTAAGGGTATTTTAGCAGATAAGAGAAATAGTGTTTCCTATGGCTTTCTGTTTAATAAAGGGAAACCAAACCAAAAAAAAAAAACCAAAAACAAAAACCTACTTCAGGTCTCTTATTTCTATACAAATCCAATTTATATTTTGAAATGCCTTTACTTTTATCTCATTAGAATTGACATTCCTCATGTGCATTTCATAAACTGACTTTGGACTATGGTGAACAGACATTTAAAGACATGTCATAGTGCTTCTGTTGGTCAGACAACAGCTCAGTTTCAGTAATAGTGTAATCTTTGGGAAATTATTTGAATATATCTTTCTTTAGTTTTTAATTATTCATATTATTATTTGCATAAATTTTGTATGATAAATGGAAAATTGAAAATTAGCGTTAGTTTTATAAAACTAATTTAAACAAATATAGATATCATTAGATGTCCTTAGCTTCAGATATTCATCTGACTTAAGCAACTCATCTGTGATTTCAACTGTGGAAAAAAATAAGGAAAATGCGTATAATGCTAGACAGACAACATTGAGAACCAAGTCCAAAGAGTATAAATAAGGACTCTGCTTTATTTTTTAAGCTCTCAGGGACCAGATAGGCCTTCCTTTTCCAGTTATATGTTCTTAAATTCTCAGTTTTCAGACATCCATGTTTTATACATGTTTACAGGATCATACAATGTATGAAATAATAAATAAAAGGAAAACTGCCTGCACTTGGTAGAGAGATACTTGTGATACATGGTGTGGTAGACAGAATAAAAGCTACTCCAAAATGTCCATGTTCGAATTCCTGGAAATTGTGAATATGTTACCTTACATAGTAAAATGGACTTTACCAATGTGAGTAAGTTAAATATCTGGGGATAGGAAAAGTATCCTGGATCATATAGGTGAGCCTAACAAAATCACAACATGCTCATACATGGGAGGCAAGAGTGAGGAAAACTGATGGTGACGGTGGAAACAGGGGTTGGAGTGATGCTCTTTAAAAGTGGAGGAAGGTGGCCATGAGCCTTTTTTAATAGAATCTTTTTTTTTATCACTTCTAGGCTGTTCCCTAAATCTTCAGCAAAAGTTGAGAGAAATGAAAAAAAAAAAATGTAGCTTTCACAAACTCAAAGAGTTTGAGACATTCTCTTAATGGACATCCCAGAATGCAAACTGGCATGAGGGCTAAGAAACTTATTCTTTACCAAGAAAACACCCGGACTAAACAGGATTAATAGAACTAACTGTAAAGAATAAGGTGGAAGCTGCTCACTTCTGAAGAGGAGGCAACAATTAATTAGACATGAATGTCAATGCAATCTAGAAAACATGTTTCTGATTATTCAGAAGCTTCTGGGATGTTCCTCTGCCTCCTGAATTAAAATAAATAAAAAATATTTATTTAATTATTCTTCTCAGAGCCCCTGTACCATGCTGCTTGTCTTTTTCTTTTTCTTTTTTAAAAATCCTGTCCCTAGTGGTTTTCTTTGCTTCCTCATCTTTTCTTACTGCTGTTTGTAGTTAGGATTCCCTTTTCTCTTTCACCTTCCTTTCTTTAAAGGAACAGACAGCACTAGTGGGAAAGCTTGTGGGAGCTGGAGGAGGGAAGGGCTGTGATTCTGAACAGAATGTTGATGAGGGAGGTGAGATCCATGGGGGCAAAGAGAACACAGGGGATGTAAAAACCCTGAGTGCTGGGAAGGTCTGGCCTTTAAGAGATTAATAGGCATATCCATGCACCTGGAAACATTAATTTTAACCACTTTTAAAACAAAGTCATTCCAGAAGAAACAGTATCAGCAGCTTCTAGAGATGCACCCCAAAGAATTGTTTGTTGTTCTATGAGAACATTCGAGATGTTTCCTCTTTTTCTCTGTGGATGTCCTCTCCTCTGTTTTCCTTCAAGGATACTGTGGAACTCAGTCTCTCCTTGATTATAAGGATTTGGTGACTCCTTTATGTCTCCAGGAAATCTCAAGATGTAGTCACTCAGTCTCATCTCCAACGGCACTTGATAGGTAGGCAGCAGAACAATTCTTGGGAGATCACTATTTGAAGCTGTATACCGAGGTCTGCATTTTGGGGGCAGAGAGAAAAGAGACTGATACTGAAGATAATGACAACAATGGCTCACATTTATCAAATTCTTGTGTGCCAGGCATTACCTCTTTGAAATTTTATTAATAAATTGCCCTCCAAGTTATATAATTATCCCCATTTTATAGATGAGGAGACCATAACTTAGAAAAGTAAAGAGACCTTAAAGGAAGACCTTAAAGGAGGCCTTAAAGGAAGCCAGTGATAGGAACCCAAATTTAACCTACAGAGTCTGATTAGAGTTTGTGTCCTCCATAGTGCCAAATCATCCCCCAGAAACATAACTAGCATCATTGCGTGCTCCCCAGGCTCCTGCCATGGAAAATCTATAGTTTTTTGTGATACACCTTCTCTATTATTTCCCTGGGGGCTCAAACAGTAAAGAATCTGCCTTCAGTGTGGGAGATCTGGGTTTGATCCCTGGGTTGGGAAGATCCCCTGGACTGGCTACTCACTGCAGTATTCTTGCCTGGAGAATTCCATGGACAAAGGGGCCTGATGAGCTATAGTCCATAGGGTTGCAAAGAGTCAGACACAACTGAGAGAGACTAAAACTAACACTAACACTACTAGTTAATGATAGTCTTAGATGTATTGATCAAAGCTTCCCAAGCATTTTATTACTACATATCTGGAGTGTGAAGTGTGAGGTGTGGAGTGCAGTGGTCTGCAGAAGGCCTGTGGGGAAGCCATGCTCCATCCTGACTAGCACGCTAGGAACTGGGACTGAATGATGTTCCCTTGGTGGGCAAGACCACCATTTTGGGAATTTCCTTCTTATAAAGCAGTATATTCCTTCTATGGTGTGTTAATAAATATTTTCACATAATGTTTGAATCCTCTTCTGCTATTTTATGTAAAAGTTAGGACACTGCTTAGGGGAAGAATCAGACTTCAACCATTGGGATGAGGGTGCTTAGGAGTGTGTGGAGGACTTCAAAATCACTCTGAAATTATCTCTTATTGAGGAAGAATAAAAAGGATAAAAAAATCCCTCACAGCCTGCCTCTAATGGATGCTAATTATTAGAATCTGAACTCAAGTTTCCTGGGGAATGGAAAGAAGAATAAATAAGAGTAGGGAAGAGAAAAGTTATGTTCAGTAATAACTGCAAGAATTTACTGTCACTCAATCACTCACTCCATGTTTGTTAAGTGCATATTAAGTGTTGGGCATTGTGCTAGATACTGGAGGTCCAGTGGGGAACAAAAGTGGATCTCTTCTTTGTCCTTGTGAGATTTACAATCTCATAGGAAGAACAAAACCATTAATTAAATAAATATATAACATTTACAGATGGGTCATGGTGAAGAGTTCTGACAAAATGTGGTACACTGGAGAAGGGAATGGCAAGCCACTTCAGTGTTCTTGCCCTGAGAACCCCATGAACAGTATGAAAAGGCAAAAAGATAGGACAATGAAATATGAACTACCCAGGCCGGTAGGTGCTCAATATGCTACGGAGACCAGTGGAGAAATAACTCCAGAAAGAATGAAGGGATGGAGCCAAAGCAAACACAACACCCCTTTGTGGATGGGACTGGTGATGGAAGCAAGGTCTGATGCTATAAAGAGCAATATTGCACAGGAACCTGGAATGTTAGGTCCATGAATCAAAGGCAAATTGTAAGTGGTCAAACAGGAGATGGCAAGAGTGAACATCGACATTCTAGTAATCAGTGAACTAGGATGGACTGGAATGGGTGAATTTAACTCAGATGACCATTATATCTACTTCTGTGAGCAAGAATCCCTTAGAAGAAATGGAGTAGCCCTCTTAGTCAACAAAAGAGTCTGAAATGTAGTACTTGGATGCACTCTCAAAAATGACAAAATGATCTCTGTTTGTTTCCAAGGCAAACCATTCAATATCACAGTAATCCAAGTCTATGCCTTGACCAGTAATGCTGAAGAAGCTGAAGTTGAATGGTTCTATGAAGATATACAAGACTTTCTAAAACTAACACCAAAAAAAAAAGATGTCCTTTTCATTATAGGGGACTGGAATGCAAAAGTAAGAAGTCAAGAAACACCTGGAGTAACAGGTAAATTTGGCCTTGGAGTACAGAATGAAACAGGGCAATGGCTAATAGAGTTTTGCCAAGAGAACACATGATCATAGCAAACACTCTCTTCCAACAACACAAGGGAAGACTCTATACATGGACATCACCAGATGGTCAACACCGAAATCAGACTGGTTATGTTCTTTGCAGCCAAAGTTGGGAAAGCTCTATACAGTCAGCAAAAACAAGACTGGGAGCTGACTGTGGCTCAGATCATGAACTCCTTATTTCCAAATTCAGATGTAAATTGAAGAAAGTAGGGAAAACCACTACACCATTCAGGTGTGACCTAAATTAAATCCCTTATGATTATACAGTGGAAGTGAGAAATAGATTTAAGGGACTAGATCTGATAGACAGAATGCCTGATGAACTATGGACGGACATTTGTGATATTGTACAGGAGACAAGGATCAAGACCATCTCCAAGAAAAAGAAAAATGGCTGTCTGAGGAGGCCTTACAAATAGCTGTGAAATGAAGAGAAGCAAAAGTAAAGGTGGAAAGGAAAGATACCCATCTGAGTGCAGAGTTCCAAAGAATAACAAGGAGAGATAAGAAAGCCTTCCTCAGTGATCAGTGCAAGAAATAGAAAAAAACAGTAGAATGGGAAAGACTAGAGATCCCTTCAAGAAAATTAGAGATACCAAGGGAACACTTCATGTAAAGATGGGCTCAGTAAAGGACAGAAAAGGTATGGACCTAACAGAAGCAGAAGATATCAAGAAGAGGTGGCAAGAATACACAGAAGAACTGTGCAAAAAAGATCTTCATGACCCAGATAATCACGATGGTGTGATCACTCACCTAGAGCCAGACATCCTGGAATGTGAAGTCAAGTGGGCCTTAGGAAGCATCACCATGAACAAAGCTAGTGGAAGTGATGGAATTCTGGTTGAGTTATTTCAAATCCTAAAAGATGATGCTGTGAAAGTGCTACACTCAATATGCCAGCAAATTTGGAAAACTCAGCAGTGGCCACAGGACTGGAAAAGGTTACTTTTCATTCCAATCCCAAAGAAAGGCTATGCCAAAGAATGCCCAATCTATTGCACAATTGCACTCATCTCACACGCTAGTAAAGTAATGTTCAAAATTCTCCAAGCCAGTCTTCAAAAATGCGTGAACCCTGAACTTCCAGATGTTCAAGCTGGATTTAGAAAAGGCACAGAAACCAGCGATCAAATTGCCAACATCTGCTGGATCATCAAAAAAGCAAGAGAGTTCCAGAAAAACATCTATTTCTGCTTTATTGACTATGCCAAAGCCTTTGACGGTGTGGATCACAATAAACTGTGGAAAATTCTGAAAGAGATGGGAATACCAAACCACCTTACCTACCTCTTGAGAAATCTATATGCAGGTCAAGAAATAACAGTTAGAACTGGACATGGAACAACATACTGGTTTCAAAAAGGAAAAGGAGTACGTCAAGGCTGTATATTGTCACCCTGCTTATTTAACTTCCATGCAGAGTACATCATGAGAAACCCTGGGCTGGAAGAAGCACAAACTGGAATCGAGATTGCAGGGAGTAATATCAATAACCTCAGATATGCAGATGACACCACCCTTATGGCAGAAAGTGAAGAAGAACTAAAGAGCTTCCTGATGAAAGTGAAAGAGGAGAGTGAAAAAGTTGACTTAAAGCTCAACATTAAGAAAACTAAGATCATCCCATTTGGTCCCATCCCTTCATGGTGAATAGATAGGGAAACAGTGAGAGACTTTATTTTTCTGGGCTCCAAAATCACTGCAGTTGGTGACTGCACCCATGAAATTAAAAGATGCTTGCTCCTTAGAAGAAAAGTTATGACCAACCTAGATAGCATATTCAAAAGCAGAGACATTAGTTTGCCAACAAAGGTCCTTCTAGTCAAAGCTATGGTTTTTCCAATAGTCATGTATGGATGTGAGATTTGGACTATAAAGAAAGCTGAGTGCCGAAGAATTGATGCTTTTGAACTGTGATGTTGGAGAAGACTGTTGAGACTCCCTTGAACTGCAAGGAGATCCAACCAGTCCATCCTAAGGGAAATCATTCCTGAATATACATCAGAAGGTCTGATGTTGAAGCTGAAACCCCAATACTCTGGCCACCTCATGCAAAGAACTGACTCATTTGGAAAGGCCCTGATGCTGGGGAAGATTAAGGGCAGGAGGAGAAGGGGACGACAGAGGATGAGATGGTTGTATGGCATCATCAACTCGATGGACATGAGTTTGAGTAAACTCCGGGAGTTGGTGATGGACAGGGAGGTTGGTGTGCTGTACTCCATTGAGTCTCAAAGGGTCGGACATGACTGAGCAACTGAACTGAACTGATGGTGAAGTTGCCCAGTTGTGTCCAACTTTTTGCGACCCCATGGACTATAGCCTACAAGGCTCCTCTGTCCATGGGATTTTCCAGGCAATAGTACTGGAGTGGATTGCCATTTCCTTCTCCAGGGGATCTTCCCAACCCAGGGACTGAACCCGCGTCTCCCGCATTGTAGACAGATGCTTTACAGTCTGAGCCACCAGGGAAGCCACTGAATTGATAACATTTACAATTTTATAGTGTCAACAAAGCACTACAAGAATGCAGTGCATGTCATCTGAGAAGGCTGCATGGACTTTAAAGTACAGAATTCAGTGGTTTTTAGTAAATGTTTATGTTGTTAATCACAATAGCATTTTTTTTTAAGAGCTCACAGTATTTCATGGTGTTGACACCCATTTTTATTTTATTTCCCCTTGAGTGTATTTAACTTGTTTCCAATTTTGATCTGGGAGAAACAATGCTTTCAGAATTATATGTATAGATTGACACTTGCCATAAGATACATTTCTAGATGTGGATTTGCTTGATCAAATTCCACACACTTACAATGGGATGGATCTTCACAAAAGTCCTGCCCCTGCCACCCCAAATGATACACCAGTTTAATTTCCCCATCAGTTTATGGCAGTGCCTATTTCAGCATACTCTCATCAATATGGAAGAGCATGGTTTTTAAAATATTTATCACTGTGTAAAGTAACAACTCTATTTTTATAAGGAATTAAGTCCTTTTTTATTTTTATAAGGAATTAAGTACTTTTGACTGTTTTAATTAACTGTATATTTTCTTATTTTTTATATGTGCCATTTGCCATTCTTTTCCTTATTGAATTGCCCATCTGTTGCACTGATTTGTAAAAGTTTTTAACTTGTTAGAAAAACTAGTCTTCTATCATATATGCCACAAGTACTTTTTACAAGTTTGTCTTTTAATTTTATAAATAGCACTGCTTGTCAGATTAAACTGCTAAATTTCCGTGTTGTAGGTATTTTCCTGTTTTGTGTTCTTGTATCATGTTTATAAAAGTTTCTCAATAAAAAGACTTTTGATCCCGTGGTTTGGGCACAGGAAATAATTATTTTTAAACTAATAAAATAGGGGTGAAACATTTTTCACTGGCTCGATATGCCTAACTAGTTTCTTTACCATTAGTTGCGGTTTCAAGTTAATACTGTTTAGAAAGCATGACAAGTTCGATGTCAACTTTAGGACCACATGAAGGGAGAAATGCTTGTTTTAATACACATACTATTTCAACAGGAATTTGTGCGACTGACTGTTTCTGATGTTCTGACCACCTATGTCACAATTCTCATTGGGGACTTTCTCCGAGCATGTTTTGTGAGGTTTTGCAACTACTGCTGGTGCTGGGATTTGGAATATGGATATGTAAGTGTGATATTCATCTTTCTCTTATCAGATCATTCCTTTATGACTCATCATTTACACATACAGTGCAAGAAGAAGAATTAGGAGGTAGGATGGTCTTTCAGATGTCAATAAGCAGAGACTAATGAGGACTGTTTTAATTCAGAAGGAGATAAGATTTGAATATCATGGCTTGCAGTAGTCTAACAAAATTAGATTCTAGTAAAATTATAGGTGGCAAAAGCAATGACTTCAACCTATATGTTAAATTGGTGAACTCAGTAAATCTTGGGCCCACAGTCTGTACCCTTCCCATGAAGTTTACTGGCATTTCTAGAAGCAGGGCAAGATGAATAGTATCAACTGTACATTTTCTGTTAATTCCTTTGAATTCTACTAAGCAAACTCCTGGACACTTATCAAGTGCATCACTGTGCAGGATGTTGGGGGATGAAGGCATCAGTGATTATGCTGCTTGCTTCATAAAGCTCACAGTCTAATAAGCACTCAGCAGAGACACAGCAGGGGGCTGTAAAAGGCCCAGGGTGCTGCTAGGGCTCTGGTAAGTGGTGGCATAGAATTCTAGCAAGTTGACTTGCTTCTCCATAGCAACAGCACAGATTTCTCTGAGCCCCACTGGTGTTGATTCCATCATTAACCCCCATCTTTGTTCAATGCCAGATCCCCCCACAAAGTTTGAGAGTGCCAGCAGAACACACATCTCTGCGTCCTCCTTTTGCACATGAAACTGTTATCTGGGGAAACAGGACCTGAGGAGTTGATAGTACTTATTTGCTCAAGTATTTCCAGCAGTTTCTAAATATTTAGAATGAATTTGAATCTCTGTCCGGGGCCATTGATACCCTTAGTGATCTTCTGCTTTTTTCCCCTCTGAACTCATCTCCTATCACTTTTGCTCTTGCTTTGTAAAATCCATAAACATTGGGGTTCTTTGTTATGCTCAAACACAGATGCTCCTTGCATCTGCCCTAGCTGTTCTTCCTTCTGGGGGTGCAGTTTCCTAGAATTTGCCGGGACAGATTCTTATCATTAAGGACTCAGCTTATAAGTCACCTCCTTCAAGCTTTTCTCTGCCCTTCCAATCTAAGGTGGCCCATCAGGCACTCTCTGTTTCAGCACAGTTTTATTTTCTTTATACAATGTATAACTACTTGACATCTTCTGTTTTGAAAGTGCTTATTATCTGTCTCCCTCTGTTGGAATGAAAGCTTTCTCAAAACAGAGGGCTTGACCTCATGCTTTGAGCTGTGCTTGTTACATAGCAGGAGTTATTTTGCCTGGCTGACTCAGTGTTGAACCTCCACATTTCAGTACCATTAAGGCAACACTGTCTGCTGACAGAACTCTGCTTGCTTCCAGGGATGTGCCCTGGAGTCAAGTTCTGCCCTAGTGTTCTTTAGCTAATGATGTTTCTCTTCTCCCCCATGAAGGGATATTCTTCCCTGCTGGTCTTCTTGTCTCATGCCCTCTAGTTTCCGGTCAAGTCCTATATTCAGAACTATTTTTAAGACTTCAGGCTAGATTCTCTTCCTGACTTTGAGACTGTTCCTTTTATGAGGTCATCTCTGTCTTTCTTCCGGAAAGTGCTTCTTGGAGGAGCCAGAAGGTCATGTTGTTTGGTAGACGATGGTGAGGTAATGCTATAGATCCAGAATGCTCTTGTGTTGTTTCCCCGTTCTCCGCTGTGAAGTATTCAGCTGGCTTCGTTTCATTTCTATTTTCCTGGCCTGATTCAGCTCTTCTGAAGCAGGCATAAAAATTGCCATTTCTTTCTTAGACCATCACTCGGCTTATGCTTGCCTTTTATCCTTTTTTTCTTCTTAAGTGCTAGAAAATTTTGCTTCAAATATGAAGTCAATATAACATGACCTGTATGCATAAAAGCTGTAATTAAATGACTAATTTATTATTTATTGAGTGCTGACGGTGCTCTTGGGTTAGTATGAAATATAGGAAAACAGACAAATTCTGTTTGAGGTCACAGCGAGTGAATTTTCTTCCATGTTACCTTTGGAAGGCTCATCAGAGAGAAACTCACCAGTGAAACAAGTTTTGAAACATTAAGGTTGGATGCTGGATCTTTGATACGGATTTTATTATCACTGACTCACCAGGTGGATAGTTTACAGAGCTGAGTGCCTGCAAGTCATGAACTATCATGAGCAAACCTCTGTGCCAGCTGATAAGAGGATCAGTTCAGTTCAGTTCAGTCGCTCAGTCGTGTCTGACTCTTTGTGATCCCATGAATCGCAGCATGCCAGGCCTCCCTGTTCATCACCAACTCCTGAAGTTCACTCAAACTCACGTCCATCGAGTCGGTGATGCCATCCAGCCATCTCATCCTCTGTCGTCCCCTTCTCCTCCTGCCCCCAGATAAGAGGATACAGAGAGGTAAAAGTTGTAAGCCTAAGGAGAGGTTGCAATGTGGGCCTGCAGGCTAGATTCAGCTGACAGATATTTTTATTCAGGTCTGCAGTATGGTTTCTTTTTTAAAATATAAATTTATTTAAATTGGAGGTTAATTACAATATTGTATTAGTTTTGTCATAAGCTTTACATTTAAAAAATATGGATTTCTTATTTTTCCTGACATATTGAAAGGCCCATATTCCCATGCTGGAGAAACTGGCAGGACCTGAGGATACTGCCCTCTTTTGGTAAAATATTCATTCACCAATTCTTCACACTCTGCTACAAGCTTCCCTTGTCAGCACAGAGCAGGAAATGTAATTGCTTGCTCTTACAATGAAATTGCACATTGGAGACACCATGACTTGGGGTTGTGAGGTAGAGATCAATAGAAATTCAAAGACAGGATGAAGTAAGAAACATTTGAGCCAAATCTTGAAGAAGAATCAAAATTTCAAAAGATTGAGATGAAAGAAAGCATTCTCAGTGGACGGACTGATGGAAGGCAGGGCCCTGCAGCTAGCAAGTATGGACAATGCAGATAGAGATGCAAAATCTAAAATGGTGCTGCTTTAGCGAAGAAGAGAATGGTGAGAATGCATCTCTGATCTTCTGAACTTACTGACTGGCAATATGAGTCCAGAAAGTACCTGTCTTGAAGCAGAGGAGAACCTGAGATGGGCAGAGGAGATGCTTTTAAGAATCCTTTCAGGAATGAAAGAGAAAAGATGTCCATTTCTGCTACTAAAGACATTTTTTTCTGAACTTTAAAAATAATACTAGTTCATTGTTAAAAAGTCTGTGAAAGGTAATAGAAAATTAATATGAAAATAAAAATCACAGGTTATCCTACCATTCAGGATATTACTTCATTGAATTGTAGGGTATTAATATTTATTTAGGTATGGAAAAACATGTACTGCAGATTTATATGTTTTACTATAGATTTTTGTAAATACATATAAGCATGTATTTCATTGACTAGGTACTTGCATTTTTCACCTAATGGTGATCTTTCTCTATGTTATTAACTGGTCTTTTATAATTTTTAAATGACTGTGTGTGATTCTACATATGAATTTATTATAATTACCTATTTTTTATTTGTTGTCAGTCAATTGTACCTAATGGTTTGTTATTATAATAAACACTGTGATCACATTTATTTATATCCATGCAGATAAATATCTCCATAGATAAACCATAGTGATATGCACAAATTATTTCCTTATGAGAAATTTCTCTAAATTGAACTGCCCAGTCATAGAGAATATATTTTTGAAAAAGTACATTCACATTTTCTACAACTAACCTCTATAAAATGTAAACTCTGCAGACTCTAGCATTAGACTCAGAGATCCATAAAATGTTAAGGTTAGGTGAAATTTTGACAAAATAAATCATAATGCTTTTATTTTACCCATAAAAAAATCAAGAGTCTGTGAATTGAAGTGAGTTGCTTAAGTTATTTAGTCAGAGGATAAATAAGGACAATGAAGTGATTTTTTTTTTTTGAAAGTTATTATGTTTAGTATACTGAATTACATACTGATTAAATCTGAGTAAACTGGGCTTAAAGTGACCCTATATATTTTTCCAGTTGTAAATTCACAGCCAAAGTATCATCACAACAAAGCTAAGAGGATGAATTGAGGTAGGAAAATTACTGGCTAGGAGCAGACTATTAGACCATGTAATGTAAGTTAATCTTTCTGTGAGGCTTCTCTGAGCAGAGCAGATGGTTCTCAATGTTTCTAAAGAGTTCACTGGCTCGTGGAAGTGGAATGCTTTGCTCACAGAAAGAATTTTAACTACCCTGATTCAGCAAAATCACCCTGAGGCCTCTTGTAAACTCTGGATTTTCTATGATGGTTCAAATTACTCTCACTTTAATTTATGTTGACACCATCCTTGCCATTTGTCAATGAAGTAAGTAAAGAGCATCCAGGAAGACATGGATTGAATACATGGCATGAGATAAGAGTATATTCAATCAAATTAAAACCTCAGTGTCTTGTTTAAAGTTACATTTTTAACGTGGTCCTCGTTAAATTCCACTTTATGTAAGTGGAAAATATGGAAGATTTCCCTGAGATCTGATCACAGACCATCAGAGGATATTTCTAGTTATATTACACTGTATTATATTTTTACATAGTGCTTACTATGTGTTAGAACATCTACAAAATACATATGTTATTCTGTATAATCATGCCAGCAACACTATGAAGTAGATATTTTCCTCCTTTACAGTAAGTTGAGAATTAGAGATGCTTAATAATTTGCTCAAAGACAATTTAACTGGTTAGTGGTGGAGCTAGGACTAAAACCCACATCTGATTGACTTCAAAGCCATGAACTAGCCTTCCATCATATTGAATTTTTGCTGTAATGCTTACCCCTAGAAACATCAAGGACTCTACCAAAACATGACTAATTCATGAGCCAGTCCCTGGCCTTTGTTACTCAAATGCTTAGACAGGTTTCTTGCTGTAGAATGGAATTGGCAGGAGGAGTGGGATGTAGAATTAGGAGATAGGGAGATATTCCTTATCTGGGAATGAGATACTATTCAGGGGTCCAGGGAAGAGGGTATGATAAACAGTCAGTAAGAAGTCATGGGTCCCCAGTGAGGGGATGAGAACATGCACAAAGGGACAAGAACAGGCTGGGCTAGATGGAATCTATCTGCAGGCAGTGAGGGTTAGAGTACAAAGCCCTGAGGTGCTGAATTCTCCTAGAAGATGAGGCTTGGATTTGTCCTAGGTTCAGTTCAGTTCAGTTCAGTTCAGTTCAGTCGCTCAGTTGTGTCCGACTCTTTGCGACCCCATGAATCGCAGCATGCCAGGCCTCCCTGTCCATCACCAACTCCCAGAGTTCACTCAGACTCACGTCCATCGAGTCAGTGATGCCATCCAGCCATCTCATCTTCTGTTGTCCCCTTCTCCTCCTGTCCCTAATCCCTCCCAGCATCAGAGTCTTTCCCAATGAGTCAACTCTTCGCATGAGGTGGCCAAAGTACTGGAGTTTCAGCTTTAGCATCATTCTTTCCAAAGAACACCCAGGACTGATCTCCTTCAGAATGGACTGGCTGGATCTCCTTGCAGTCCAAGGGATTCTCAAGAGTCTTCTCCAGCACCACAGTTCGAAAGCATCAATTCTTCAGTGCTTAGCTTTCTTCACAGTCCAACTCTCATATCCATACATGACCACAGGAAAAACCATAGCCTTTACTAGACGGACCTTAGTCGGCAAAGTAATGTCTCTGCTTTGAATATGCTATCTAGGTTGGTCATAACTTTCCTTCCAAGGAGTAAGCGTCTTTTAATTTCATGGCTGCAATCACCATCTGCAGTGATTTTGGAGCCCAAAAAAATAAAGTCTGACACTGTTTCCACTGTTTCCCCATCTATTTCCCATGAAGTGATGGGACCAGATGCCATGATCTTCGTTTTCTGAATGTTGAGGTTTAAGCCAACTTTTTCACTCTCCACTTTCACTTTCACCAAGAGGCTTTTTAGTTCCTCTTCATTTTCTGCCATAAGGGTGGTGTCATCTACATATCTGAGGTTATTGATATTTCTCTCAGCAATCTTGATTGCAGCTTGTGTTTCTTCCAGTCCAGCGTTTCTCATGATGTACTCTGCATATAAGTTAAATAAGCAGGGTGACAATATACAGCCTTGACGTACTCCTTTTCCTATTTGGAACCAGTCTGTTGTTCCATGTCCAGTTCTAACTGTTGCTTCCTGACCTGCATGCAGATTTCTCAAGAGGCAGGTCAGGTGGTCTGGTATTCCCATCTCTCTCAGAATTTTCTACAGTTTATTGTGATCCACACAGTCAAAGGCTTTGACATAGTCAATAAAGCAGAAATAGATGTTTCTCTGGAGCTCTCTTGCTTTTTCCATGATCCAGCGGATGTTGGCAATTTGATCTCTGGTTCTTCTGCCTTTTCTAAAACCAGCTTGAACATCAGGGAGTTCACGGTTCACATATTGCTGAAGCCTGGCTTGGAGAATTTTGAGCATTACTTTACTAGCATGTGAGATGAGTGCAATTGTGCGGTAGTCTGAGCATTAGTTATTAAATTTGAGCATATATCAGAGTGCTCTGAAGGCACATGAAAACACAGTTTCTGATTCAGTAGATCTGGACGGGGGCTTAAGAATTTACTAAGAACTTCCCAGGTTTTGATGCTGTGGATGGTCTGGGGACCACCATTGCATACCATTGCCCCAGAGCCCTAGGCCAGGCCAGCCTGCAGCTCTCAGCAGGGTGATTCCAGCTGTGGGGAATGAGATTTGTGTGAGGAAAGCAGGTCACTGCAATGACAGAATTACCTCTGAGATCCTGAATTTCATTTCACAATATCCAGAGATTGATGATTTGCCAGAAATAACTAAACTTGCAGAGAGAGAATGGATTTTCTGACTTTTTAGTCCAGTGAGCACCATATGTCTTCTTTCTGGGTAGCTAACTGTGACTCTAGCCCACCGCAAACAAAGGTCTAAAAATAAGGCAAGATAATTTCTAGTTCCTTGACTATTATGGACCTCAACCCAAATCCAAGTAGGTTCTCCTGTTGCTAGTTCCTAAAAATCTTATTACGGGTGAGTAGCCCTTAGAGACTTCTCTATGTTTATTCCATTTGAATCATTTTGTTATCTTAGGTTTCAAGAAAACCTGTTGTTTTGTTTTTTTTTCCTCAAACATCATTTACTTTTAACCTTTTTATATTTTAGAGGCAAACTTTGCAAATTGGTTTACACTCATGAATGCATTGGCTTAAAAATGAAACTATAATGTTATCTCATATTTTTAAAAAATTCATCTCAAAAAGAATGAGCCTTGAATTTCACACTCTGTGTGTATGTGTTTGCTTTCTTACATTTGTTCTGTTTTTAGAGTGTGGATTTCTGAATTTAATACATGGAATATAAATTCCATTTTTAAGGTGCTTAGAGAGAAGCAATTCTTTAGTAACTGAGTCAATCAATAACAGATTTTAAATTAGAAAGGGATCTTAGAAATTATCTAGAAGTAAGCAAAGTTTCTTTGCATAGTAAGTTTTTTCACTTCTGCAGGTATGTTATTGTGATGTAATAAGAAATATATTTTGGTTTTCATCCTAGTTCTTGGCCAGAGCTCCTAAAATCTTTGTAGTTTCCTAAGCATTGAAGGTGCTAAGAACATCTTGTATTCTTCTATTTGGTCTTTAGCCCTGACTCTTGATGCAAAGTTCCTAGATTCCTTTGGATATCTTGGATGATAGGAACATTATTTGTTCCAATGAGGCAGCTCCTGGTGCGCTCCTGGATTGGAGGCTGGTCAGCAAAAGACCTGGCCGTAATTAGAAGCTTGGAAATTTAAACCCTATTCCTCCATCCACCAGGGAAAGGGGAGAGGCTGGAAACTGAGTTAACGATTGGTTTTGTCCATGTGATGAAGTCTCCATAAAAATCTCTGACGCTTGGGGTTAGGAGAACTTCCAGGCTGCTGAATATACGGAGGGGCTGGGGAGAGGGTGCACTTGGAGAAGGCAAAGAAACACCGTACTCCTTCCCCTGCACCTTGCTCGTGCATCTTTTTTTTTTTTTTTTTAACTTGCTATTCCTGAGTTGTGTCATTTTATGATAAACCAGTAATCTAGTAAACAGTTTTCCTGAGACCTGTGAGCTGTTCCAGCAAATGATCAAACCTGAGGAAGGGAGTCATGGGAATCTTTAATCAGCATAGATGACAACCTGAGCTTTCAATGAATGGGTCTTGTGGGAATGAGACCTTAACCTGTGGGGTCTGTTAGTGTCTGAATTGAGTTAAATTGTAGGACATTCAGTTGTTGTCTACAGAGAGAAACACTTGGTTTGCGGGGTTGGGGGTGGGGGGAGTATCATGAATAAGTAGTCATAGAGGAAAAGGAGTGATTTTCCTTGCATCAAGCGACATGGTCTCTGTTGTACCTATTAAACTCCTATTTTCATCCCAAACAGCAATAGACAATACATAAATGAATGAATACAGCTATGTTCTAAAAAAAAAAAAAAACTTTGTCCAGAAAAATTGGTGGTGGCCAGATTTGGCTCCTAAGCTGAAACGCACCAATCCCTGACCTAGTTCATTCCATCAATTTATCTGTGAGGAAACTGAGGCCTGAATTAATCAGTGATTGGCTCAGCTCACCCAGCTAGGAAATGGCAGGCAAAGTCTCATACTAGGATCTGAATCCCAGGCAAGTGTCTGTAGCACAAACCCACTGGCACAGTAGGGGCCCTCTACCCTTTCTCTGAATTGAGTTAATCAATTTATGCATCAAAGATGTCATTCCTTCAGCTGCCCCTGCTGCACGCACGGTATGAAGCCAGGGGTTCCTAGTGTGTCCTTTGTGTTTTTCTAGTCACTTGGTTATAAAAATATCTCATCTCAAATGGCCTTTAAGAGGTTTATGTGCTTATGAAAATAAAAGAAATGTACTTCTGAACGTCTGAATTTTTTTCATTTTCCTCAGTTTTGTGGGCTAAATCTGACACTCTTCTAACGAGGCCAGGGTTGAAGGTTTGATTCGTAAATGTACACAGAGAAGAGCCGTTTCAAGGCCACAGATGGTGCAGGCCACCGACTGAGCGTTTGTCACGTGTGTTCTGTGATCTCACAGGGCTCCAGGAGAAAAGGGAAGTTGATGCAGAGCAAAGGGCTCCTGAAAAAAAGAAAGACTCAGAGCTAACATTTCTCCAGATTAGAAGCAATTCATCTTCTTCATTTTTCCATGAAAATCACAGTTTTCTCATTGTTGATTTTAGAACAAAAACTGAACTTCTTTGCATCTTACAGTAAGCTTCTCCATCTGCAAACTAAGTGAAACACATTTTATAATCTTTAGTAAAAATGGCAATCCACTCCAGTACTATTGCCTGGAAAATCCCATGGACAGAGGACCCTGGTAGGCTACAGTCCATGGGGTCACAAAGAGTCGGACATGACTGAGCGACATCAATTTCACTTTCACTTTCAGTAATATCTTTAGTGAACTTACCTTGAAATCATCTGTCATTTTTGTTCTGCCAAATATATAGGGTTATTTATTATTCCCTTATGTATCATATTATTATTATATCTTGCTATTTAATCATTCCTGTTATGTCAGATTTGCCATTTACTCCCTGACGCTGTCACAAGGCACACTGTTCATATCTTTCAGTTAACTAGGAGAGTACTGCTGCCTTTGGGGAAGAGACAAAGTTGATGCCTGGATTCAAGAATTCTTGGAGGCAGAGTGTTCACAATTTGTGAAAGAGTTGTTGGGGTTCCAAATCAGAGACCTATTCTGTCTTCTTACAAACATATTTTTGGACTTTTGGGTTTAAGAAGAACTGAGACATTCTCAGGTTATCTCTGTGTGTATGAGTGTGTGTGTGTGTGTGTGTGTGTGTGTGTGCATGTGCGTGTGTGTGTGTGTGTGCTTAGGAAGGAGTTATTATGAGGATACACATCTGCCATTGTCAGGATCTGGGGCAGTAGTCGGGTCCTGCCACTTTACTACTCTGTCTTCGTGGTTCTCTCACTTTATATTTTTTGCTGTTCTCTTCTCTTGTTACCAATTAGTCAATTTCCTGATTGATTATTCCCTATATCAAATTAAATAGAGCCAGCTTTATTGTGGCTAACTAGCATTACTCCATGGGTAGAGTTTTCCTTCTAAGATGCCTAATGTGTCACTAGGAAACCTTTGGGTTGAGATGCCCAGCTCACTTCCAGTTGGTGGTGTCTGCATACAAAGAACAACCAGGTGCTGTTGCCCTGAACATGATGGTATTATCTAGGATATGAACACTGGACATTGAATTGAATAATTTCTTTAACTTTGTTGTATTTTATCTCTTTTTTTTTAATTGTAAAAGAAATTCACATTTTTTGTTTAAAAATATTTTAAGTATGCAAAACTTAAGAAAATAACATATAATCCATTACCTACATATAACAACTATTAATATACTGATTACTTTTAAGTTTTTTCTTTATGCATAGTTCTGTATTGAGTTGAAAAAATAATGTTTACATATTTTTTGTTTAACCTTAGAGCATAGTTTTCTCTTGGGTATGTAAATATCCTTCCAACAGTGATTGTAATTAGCTGCAATATATATCATAGCATAGTTATATTGTATTTAACTTATCCAATGTTGGACATTTAGATGGTTTCATCTCTGCTTCTTAAAATTGGTCAACATTTAGGATTAATTTGTTAAAACAGATTACTGGAAGTAAATTTACAGGGTCAAAGAGAATCAGATATTGTCAAATTGTTTCCTATAAACATATGCCAAGTTTTACCTTTGCCAGCAATGTTTGAGAGCCTGTCTCACCACACTTCCACAGCATCAAACGATAGCATCTAAAAATGAGTATTAGGGTGTTAAAAAGGATGTCTTATTTTATGTATTGCTAGTTATTTATTGTATTGATTATTCTGCTGTTGTTGCCTCTAGAAAGGAGCTGAGAGTCTAATCATACCTATATAAAAATATGAAAAACTTGCCTTTTAATTTTTCCATTTGAGATGCTAATCCATATGTGAATATCTGTCTCCTCTAGCCTTCATACACTGAGTTTGACATCAGCGGCAATGTCCTTGCTCTGATCTTCAATCAAGGAATGATCTGGTAAGCCAACTGTGGACAATTCATCACTTGAAATGAGCCTGCAAGATCATTATTGCACAAAGCACTGTAACCTGGTGTCAGAGAAGTCCACAGTCAGTGCCTAACTCAGCATTTGTTTTTCAGAGTGACTGGCTATGTAGAGTTTACTTTTCTGCTCAGATTTGAAGTCTTAATTCTATAAGGCATCTTGTTTTGCAGAGCACTTTTTCATCAAATACTGGGAGTCTAGGTTCTGGCTTCCAGATTATTTGAATGTTTTTTGTAGTTTTATGTCTTGTGACACTAGGATCTCACAGTTAAACATTAGTGATCCCATGACTGCATGTTAAGAATGACAGAAATTAACATAAGACCTTTCTGAGAAACTTACTTGTGGTCACTATTGAATATGTTTTAAATGGAATTTATAGCTACTTTAAAAAGATATTACCTTACCAAATTCAATACTTGATAGAGATGAAACACATGTTTTAGGAAGGTTTAGTTAGAAATATGATTTTTTTTTTGGTAACTTGTTTCATGGGGCCATTTGCACATCAAAATTATTTCTTCACCTGTACAAAGGACTGTCATTTCTTTTATTAAATGAAAGCATTTTCACTGTAAATCCTGACAAGTTAAGATGAGTTGATAGAGTAGAAAACATTTTTGACTATAAAAGTTGAATCATAGCAGGAAATTCATCTGGGGACCATGTGTCTTGAAAATCTGTCACAATTAACTAACATATATCAACCAACAAGCAGTTTTAACTAAGCTTCCTTATCCCACTGACACAGGACAAATATTGTGCCCGTGATCACACCATTGTCCTAAGTACATATGCTAGTTACTGGAGTCAGTTTTGCATGAGCTTCATATATTACTCAACTCCTACAACCATGGCTAGTCTGAATTGTTAAACCTTTGTGAAGGCAGACCTCTCTGCAACTGTTAAAATGATCTTGCTTAAATAAACTGAAGACTATAGTCAAGGGTTCCATCATCCTGTGTTGGGGCCCGTCAAATTCCTGGGCCTCACTAGGTCAAGTCCTGCAGAGAAGACTATAAAGAGATCCTCTTCCCCATTGTCAGGTATGTTTTAAAATGTGATTCCTGTTCTCTTGCTCCAAGTTTTACACATTATTTATGGCTCTTATGTCCAAAGAATCACTAAGGAGTGAAAGGCATCCTTCTTCAGGCAGAGAGGAAAGTCAAGGTGACTCAACGTGTGACTGTCTACAGAGATAGCAAAGGGCTCACCTTCTGATCTTTTATCTTCCTGTAGGGGATTCTGCTGTCATGGCAGAAAATGGCTAACACTGCTGATGGGGTAATGGGAAACCACTGCCTTCTACCAAGTTTAAAATTCCTTGGCTCTTATGCAGAGTGTCACAAATCCCTCAGGCCTGGTGGGCACCATTTGTACAGACATATGCTGCATGTCTCTCTCCTGTGCTTTCATAGTGAAGACAACAGATTGACCTAGAAATTTGTTGTCATTGTGAGCAAAGCTCTTATAATTGTGTCCTGATTGCTTTCGCCTGTAATTTTGCCACTCTTTAGTCCACTATTATTCATACTGAAATTCTTAAATATCCAAAAAAAAAAAAATGCTCTTCAGTTCTCTGGCAAACCCATCTCAGAATCTTTGCAGTACCATTACACTATCACTTTTTCTATATTCATCCTTCAGATGAATCTTGCTTCTGGTTAGTTTGAAGAGGACTTTAGAAAGTGATTCTGTTTTTTGAATGTATAAGACATTTACATGCTTCCCAGAGTTCTAGAAGCAAAAAACTATCATTCACTTTGGGTCAACCCTTTGTACAAACGGTCTTTTCCTCCTTCCCAGAACATTGGTGATGGGGTAGGGATGTGGTGGGGGTAGTGTGTAGTCCAAGTTTAGTAGGCTCCCTTGTATTCACACTATTTTATGAGGCGTAAGGATTTGATACCCGAATTTGGCCATTTTCTACAGAAACGATGGAAAGAGTATGGAGATTTTGTGTTCAATATTACTGGTTTGTGACTGGAGATGTTCAATAACTGCTTTAGGAGTTTCTGAGTAGTGAAGGCTATTTACACAGATATAAAAAATTGTCAAACAATCATAGGTAAAATCCATTTTGTTATGAATTAGCTAATATGATCAGTATCAGCTCCTTGGAAGAAAAGCTATGAGCAACCTAGACAGCATATTAAAAAGCAGAGACATTACTTTGCTGACAAAGGTCTGTCTAGTCCAAGCTATGCTTTTTCTAGTAGTCATGTATGGATGTGAGAGTTGGACTATAAAGAAAGCTGAACACCGAAGAATTGATGCTTTTGAACTGTGGTGTTGGAGAAGATTCTTGAGAATCCCTTGGACTGCAAGGAGATCAAACCAGTCAATCGTAAAGGAAATCAGTCCTGAATATTCGCTGGAAGGTCTGATGCTGAAGCTGAAACTCCAATACTTTGGCCACCTGATGCGAAGAACTGACTCATTAGAAAAGACCCTGATGCTGGGCAAGATTGAAGGCAGGAGAATGGGGTGACATAGGATGAAATGGTTGGATGGTATCACCGATTCAATGGACATGAGTTTGAGCAAGCTTAGGGAGTTGGTGATAGACAGGGAAGCCTGGCGTGCTGCAGTCCATGGGGTTGCAATGCGTCGGACACAACTGAGCGACTGAAATGAACTGATCAGTAAAACCATATTACACACATGTTTTTAAAACAGACAGCACAGGTTTTGTAATCATATTTTTAAAGGATGGAAGCAGATCATGTCTCTATCAGAGCAGGATGTAGCACTAGCAGAGAACACACAGTGAGAAAGAAGATGGGTTTGGACATTGTTCCAACACTGGCTCCTGTATCTCCCTGCCAGTCTTGTCGCAGTCTGCTATCTCATTTTCTCCCTTGATCAAATGTGAGTAATTTACCTGACATGTACCATGTCACTAGAATAATAAGGAGAGCTAAATAAAAGAAGCTTTCCTTTGCTTTGATCTTCTTGGAAGAAAAGCATTTTATAAGGCTAAGGTATTAGAGTGATCTTCAACTGACAGATGATGGGATCAGGTCTGAGTAAGGGACTTAGTGAGCTGAGCTGATTAGTGAGTAGCAGGCAAAGATGGAATGAGCTTTAAGATTCAGATATCACTGTGCCGGCATCTCTCTTTCTAGGTTAATGTTCTTGAGTCATTTGTTCAAAATGCCTGTGTGATATTTATTTTGAAATTATTAAATTTATTTACCTATACATATGCCCTTACGTATATGAGTGTACATGTGTGCATATAGATAAATGACACATGCCTATCTATAGATACACATGTATGTGAAATTAGGCAAGTCTGCATCTTGAATTATGTGCAAAACCATATCTTAGGATAGTCTAAGTTGTGTACCAATGACATACAATACCCAAATCTTAGCGACTTAGAAAAGGAAAAGTTTATTTCTTGTTTACCCCATGTGAAATGTGAGTAGGTAAAGGACTCTGCTCTTGTAAGTTACTCTCACTATAGTCTCATAGACCGGAACAGAACAACATCCTTCTGGAGCATCACTGGTCAGAACAGCAGAGAGAGAAGAGAACAAAAAACCCACAGCATTATTAAAGTTTTCACCCAGTAGTGAGACACTTCATTTCTATCTCTAATTTACTGGCCAAAATAAATCACGTGGCTAAGCCTGACTTTGAGGAGGGGGCAAGCATAATCATCTGTAAGTATATTGCCTTACAAACATTGACATTTGGGAATATAATTTAATGCTTTGTTATTATGACTCCTCAGCTGGGACTGTCACTCACCTGCTAACATTTCTGGGGTTCCAGGTTGTTCCAAAGTTTACCCTCATTTTTAAAAAACTAATGAACCTTATATCTTAAAGACGTTAAAGGTTCACTGCAACTTTGAATGGAAAGTACAGAGTTCCCTTATACCTCCTACCCCTACCTGTGCACAGCCTCTGTTGACATCTTCCACAATGCTGTACCTTTGTTATAATCGATGAACCTACATGGACAAATCATCATCACTCAAAGTCCATACCATTTTTTAAAAAGATAGTCCATCTTTCTACAAAGTCTCTGGTCAATTTAATATGTGTAAATATTTTTCAGATCTGTTGTATGGGAACCTACCAACAAGATAACACAAACTGTAACAAATGATCACTTTTCAATGAAGTGGTTTAATGTTGGGTTACACAAGTTCAATTATAGCAGAAAATAACTTCTTCACCTAACTAAACCCTTTATGCCTTCAGTTCAGTCATTCAGTCATGTCTGACTCTTTTGTGACCCCATGAACTGCAGCACGCCAGGCCTCCCTGTCCATCACCAACGGCCAAAGTCTACCCAAACCCATGTCCATTGAGTTGGTGATGCCATCCAACCATCTCATCCTCTGTCATCCCCTTCTCCTCCTGCCCTCAATCTTTCCCAGCATCAGGGTCTTTTCAAATGAGTCCGCTCTTTGCATGAGGTGGCCAAAGTATTGGAGCTTCAGCTTCAACATCAGTCCTTCCAATTAATACCCAGGACTGATCTCCTTTAGGATGGACTGGTTTGATCTCCTTGCAGTCCAAGGGATTCTCAAGAATCTTCTCCAACACCACAGTTCAAAAGCATCAATTCTTCGGTGCTCAGCTTTCTTTATAGTCCAACTCTCACATCCATACATGACCACTGGAAAAACCATAGCCTTGACTAGACGGACCTTTGTTGTCAAAGTAATGTCTCTCCCTTATAATATACCAAATCTATATTGGATTGATTAAAACAATTATTCCACGTAACCAGGAAATAGAATGTGCAAACCCTAACTAGAATTGCTGGATTTTATTATATTTGGGACAGTTGAAAAGATAGGACACTGCTTGTATTTCTGAAATAAGTGTACATGTATCCACTTTTGGATTTTGGATTAATAAATTGCCATTAATGTGGCTTTATGATGCTAATGGATTTTCTCATCAATGGAAGTTGAAATTTATTTTGTTGAAATAACCACTGAAGTCAGCAAGTTAAGAGTGACCTTACCCAAATGGTTTCTGTTTAAAAGTGGCATTTTAAAATACTTTTTAAAAATTGCATGTACAGATCAGTGGACTTCCAGGACAAACTAAAGTAAGAGAATAAGCAGATAAACAAAATTAAATGGATATGTCGAACTTTCATCTCAAAAACACATTAAGCTTGCAATTGAATATCAACAAAACATAGTACCTTATTAGGCACAGATTATTCCCATCAGCTCTAAAATACCATAAGTGCCAGAAATAGAAAAGAACATAAGAAAAACTTATTTTAACTTTTTCTTTCATTAAGTAAAAATTAACTAGCCATGACAAAATAACTAACAAACATTTGCAGTTTATTTGAATATAATGGGTAGCTTTAAGAGTTACTTATAAAAAAAAGCTGATTTTTAGTTTTTTGGGGGGGAGTTTTTTTGGAGCTAAATTTTTCAATATATTAATCAATGATATGGACATTAAGGTAAAGTAAACTGTTTTTAGAAGTAGAAGAGAGAAGTAAAATGAATGCAATATATTGTTTGGTCTGTTGTTTAAATTTACCAGTGGTAAGTGGATATGGTGAGTGATCAACATAGTTTCTGTGAAAGACGTATTTGCAATACCTGAAATAATCAGGAAGATGGTAGAATGTGTACAAGAGATGGAAATAAATTAAGTTTATTAGCATAAAGGGTTTATGTGACTAAAAGTGGCAACACATTTCTGCCTTTGGCAAACAAACACGAGGTAAATAAACAGATGCTTGGTGACCTTGTGGAGTGAAGCTCCATGGTGAGAAGAGTTCTGTTCTTCTTTCTAGGATGGGCTCCTTCTTCGCTCCCAGCCTCCCAGGCATCAATATCCTTCGGCTCCATACATCCATGTACTTCCAATGCTGGGCTGTGATGTGTTGCAATGTTCCTGAGGCCAGGGTCTTCAAAGCTTCCAGATCGAATAACTTCTACCTGGGAATGCTCTTGCTCATCCTCTTCCTGTCCACCATGCCCGTCCTGTACATGATCGTGTCCCTCCCACCATCTTTTGATTGTGGCCCTTTCAGGTTCTTACCTTTGCGATTTGTTTTGGGCATAGTTTTCGTTCAGAGGTGGAGATAAAAATGGTCACTCATTGTATAAGTGATCATTTTTTTTCCCCTCAAAAAAAACAACATTTTGGTCTATAAGAATGATATCTTTGGGGTATTCAGACTCAGTATAGGGCATGGAAATTCTTAAGCAAGATCCACTATTTTCATTGGCAGTCATAAAAGGGAAAATAATTAACTGCTTCAGGCTCTAACCATGTGAAATATGTACAATGAATCTGAGCTATTTGCATATAAGGAGATAGCAAAGAGAAAAGTTTGATTACACTAGTCTAGATGTGAACATTTTCTTGGTGCTAGGTCATCTCATTCAGACATTGGAAAGCTATTGCTTCTAACATGAACCGCTTAATTGAAAAAAATAAAAATAGGAAGGAAGGGAGGAAGGAAGGGTCCGAGGGACAAGAGGGATGAGGGATGAAGGGGCAAGAGAGAGAGAGGGAGGAAGTGAAGGGAGGGAGGGAAGGAGGAAGGTGGGAGGGATGAGAAAGAAAGAAAGATTACTCCACAAGACACTTAGGAAGTGGGGTCATTATTAGATAATAATGTATATAAAGAGAGTCACATCATTTATAATCCAAATTCTACTTGCTGGTAAAAAATTTAAGGATGCTCCTCATGTATATTCTCCTCAAATAACAAGGATAAATCACTCAAGTCAGTAATAAAGAGTCAAGAAGGCTCTTAGAAATATACTTCTCTACAGTTCTCTATGACAGAGTTCTCTCTGTGACACTTAGCTAAGAAAGCAAAGGTTCCAGGTCTGGAGGATTGATTTCATTCTCCCACCAGTCCCCCCATGAATCTCAGCATGTTGAGTCACTGATCAGCATGCATCTGAGTTATTTCTACTTTTCAGTGAGGAAATGAGAATGTGAAAAGTCATGTGAATGGCAAGCATGATGCAATAATGGACATACGTAATTTTTCCTTCATGCCGTCAGAACCAAGTTGTTAAGGTCAAATTTCCTTGCTCACAGACTTCAGTATAAAAGAGATATTTTCATTTTAATGATAGTCTGTTATTACTGCTTTACTGGAAAAGAAATTAAGAAAAGGTTAAGCCTATTGATTAAACCAAAACTGCTGGAGTCCTGTCATACATATTCAGAAAGCTGAAGTTGACAAGTCCTGTTTCTTTGCCCCAACCAGGTGGGCTGAAATAAATAATGCAAACAGTGACATCTGGAGGCTAAATGTGAAACTGCAGTTTTGAAATCAATTGCTCAGGATAGAAAATTCAAGAGATGAGCCATCTAAAAACTTTAGTTAACTGGAAATTACCCACACAATTAAATATCCAGGATAAGTTTTAACTTTTTAATTGGAAGTGGATCCTTCTCATAAAATTCGAAGGAATTTAGCTGTCGTCAAGAGAAACCCTACAAGGTCAACATATAGCTGGGCAGTGGTAAGAAATGTCCATTCATATTAAAAATATCATTGAGCTGGTTACTACACAGTTTTAGCTTTTGAAGTCTAATTCTTCTTCCTCTCGTTAAATCACACTGAGTTACTATTGTTTTAATTAATAAAAATTAGTCTGTATCTAAGGAATAGTATCTGATTTTGACCAACTCTTTCCAAATTGGCAAACTTTGGCAAATTAACAAACTTTGGCAAATTAACAGTATGTGTGTGTATGTGTATGTGTATATATACACACACACATATATATGTATATATATGACTATTTTGAGATCAAGAAGGAAATGTAAATGTTTTTAGTGGAGCACTGGGAAAGGGGTATATCTGTAATATTTAGTCTACTTTTCCTGGAGCAAAAGAATGTATACTTGGTTTATTCATTGGATTTTAAAGTTTAAAGCATTTTCCTACCTTGGTAGTGAGGTGAGAAAGCATGTAATAGTAGGAACCTCATGACTTGCCATCCTAAAGGATCCTAAGTTCGAGATGGTCTGCCCAGCCTGCCTAGAGAGGGGTGTTTGACCCTGCTTGACACCTGGGTGGGCAGCAAATTGATAAACATGCATTTGAGGTAGATTAATGGGGACACGGTCATGGGCAATCTCTCCCAAGCGCAGGTACATTTTCAGGTAAGATGACTACAATACCTTAGAAGACCATTCTGCAAAGCAATTTGATGAGATATTCTGCTTGGTCTGGTATCACAACAACTGGTCAGGGAGGGTGAATTTTCCAGAAAATTATTCCAATAGGCCATGAAGTGAATTTACCTTAACAGTTTGACAATTAAAAAATGATTTCTTTGGTGTCCAGATGAAGAAAATTCTAATTGCTCGACCACATTTCCTGACACTTGATGCTTCTCCCCACAGCGCCCTCACTAATAATTCTGAACAATTTCTAGTTCTCTAGGTTCTCACACCTAGGGAAGGAAATGGTAATCCACTTCAGTATCCTTGCCAGGAAAATCCCATGGACAGAGGAGCCTGGGGGCTAAGGTCCACGGGGTCGCAAAGAGTCAAGCACGACTGAAGTGACTGAACACACACACACAGAGGTTCTCACATACCTCCTTGCTACGTTATGGTAATGACAACTTTATGTATTTTCATCTAGCTGCAAAGGTAACATGTGTTTATCCTAGAAAACGTGGAAATTATAGAAACATTTTCACATGAAAATACACACTAGCCATAACCCCAAAGACCCAAAATAACAACTTTCAGCATTTTGGCATTTTGTGTTGTGGTGTTCTTTTTTATGCAGACTTCAAACTTAGATCATATAATATATACAGGTTTATATTATATATCATGACACTGTTATTACATTACTCATTTGATGTATCAGTTTTTCTTAATAGTGTAGCTGACTTTTACAGCTTGAAAGTGAAAGTTGCTCAGTTGTGTCCAACTCTTTGTGACCCCATGGACTGTACAGTCCATGGAATTCTCTAGACCAGAATACTGGAGTGGGTAGCCTTTCCCTTCTCCAGGGGATTTTCCCAACCCAGGGATTGAATCCTGGTAAGACCAGCTGAACTACAAAGGAAGCCCTACAGCTTGGGGATAGAACATTTTCATTTCAAAAGTCCAAACACAGTAGAGTTTTGGCCTGTAATTTGAAATAATGAATGAAGAATGTTTATTGTGCACTAAACACTAGAGGAGATGTAGGGATATGTTGGGCATCAATTATGGTCAGGTGGGACTTTCCATCTGGCTGAAAAGACAGACTAGACTATTTTAATCTGGGGTGGATGGAGCTATGCCCAACAGAGCTGTAAATTTAAGTTCAGTAGCATTTCACTTAGCTGTATACTCACAACAGGTTGGAAGAGACTTCTGGGAATATGACAAAGTGGCATATTTTGCTTAACCTGTCAGAAAAAGAGGCTGTTGCGATTTGTAGATGCTTCTAAAGTTTGTGTATAATAAAAGATCCGGACTTCTGGTAAGAGACCTAACCTGGAAAAGGCACCCAAGAACCCTCAAAGATGTTAATAGCTTCACATTTCTTATACACTAGACGCAGAGAAAACTTTAGGGGTAAGAATGATTTTGTAAAATTCCAGTTTCCTAAGTCTGATATTCATTAGCCACACCTGAGAGGCTGGAGAAGGGTGGGGGTGGGTTGTTCTATCTTCTCTTGTCCTCGCTGCCGGTCTCCTCACTCTGGCTATATTCCATATGTCGTGGTAAAGCACGGTCAGCTAGATAGATGAGGAAGAATAAACTTTGGTGCGATAGGTTGATATAATCTTAAATTGTCAATAAGCTTCATTCCCTCTTATGTATCATAGGTTTTGCTAATTAGTGTACAGATCTATAATTTGGGAAGCAAAATTTATATCTCTGTAGGAAATGGCAACCCACTCCAGTGTCCTTGCCTGGAGAATCCCAGGGATGAGGGAGCCTGGTGAACTGCTGTCTATGGGGTCGCACAGA
The DNA here is from genome assembly GCF_032405125.1 of Capricornis sumatraensis. Lineage (NCBI taxonomy): Eukaryota > Metazoa > Chordata > Mammalia > Artiodactyla > Bovidae > Capricornis > Capricornis sumatraensis. The sequence continues at coordinate 57,089,600 of NC_091074.1, forward strand.
GTCGGACACAACTGAAGTGACTTAGCAGTCTAGTGACTCCTGACAAGATAGTTGAAGTCACTTTCAGTCTACTAAAAGATACAATTAGTTAGACCAGGAGAGAAAAAATCTGATCTGGCACTTGTGGGTCACGTTTATTTAGAGGATAAGAATGTATTACGGTCAAAAGACAAAAGTAAAATGAAAATAGTCTACTCAGTGTTATGCTAACCTTTATTCTCATGATACATACAATTTGCTGGTAAAAAATGCAATATCTTTTCTGTAAATGAAACATTTTATAGCAAAATCTATATGCATATTCAGAAAAAAATAACTTTGCATGATGGATATTACTTTATATATTCATATTTTATATATTTATTCACAAAGTAACCCAAACCTTAGAAATATAACTTTAAAAAGTCTTCTCCTGGGGGAGAGGGATAAATTGGGAGATTGCGATTGACATATACACACTACTGTATATAAAATAGATGACTAATAAAGACCTACTGTATAGCACAGGGAAATCTACTCAATGACCTACGTGGGAAAAGAATCTAAAAGAGAGAGGATACATGCATATGTGCAAATGATTTACTTTGAGGTACACCTGAAAATAACACAACATTGCAAATCAACTATGTCCCAATAAAAATCAAAAACAAATCTCCTGATTCTATGATTAATTTCCTAGCTGCTTGGTCTCTGTTTGCATTGATATAACATTTCTCATATCTCATCCATATGTATGAGTTTGAAGTATCAGGAGTTGTAGCTAAACAGCAGATTTCTAACCTGAAAGAGTACTTAGGCAGTGTTTGAGAAAAATTTCTCATTTTCTTGCTGTAACCGTGGTTTTTACATCTGTTTAAAAAAAATGTCTCTCTTTTTTTCAGTGGCAAAAATAGGATGTTTGAAGTCATTGGAGAAACGCTGGAGCATGATTTTCCAAGCTGGATGGCAAAGATCTTGAGACAGCTTTCTAATCCTGGACTGGTTATTGCTGTAGTTTTGGTCATGGCGTATGTGCTTTCTCTCCTCATAGAAAGAGCCTTTGTGATGTTCTTCCTGCTCCTTTTAAGCTTCAGTGTTTTCAACTCTCTTTCTCCCCAGGGCTTGTGCTGTAACCTAACCAAATTCAGCACTGATTACACGGTGGTGAGAGGCTAAAATTCATGAGCCATATTCTCATCCTATTGCATGTAATTCATAGCCATCTGCATCTGTATTTGCCAGCCTAGGATTATAAGATTTGTTCCCAAGTAACCAAAATAATTATCAGTAAACAGCTAAAGCAAGGGAAACATAAATGCTAAATCTAATCAGCACATCAGGCTTCCCTCCAGCCCCTGCCCCCCACCTCTTTTTCCATAAAGCAGATGGCTGTAAACACATAGAAATGATGAGCCTCTAAGTTAATATTCCCGCTGGGGGCCCTATAGGCTGTATATCAGGGCTGAAGGCTTAAAGGATCTTAAAAATTACCCTGTCCTTGTTCCTAGAAGGCCATCAATAACTGTGCTTGCCCATAATAGAATCAGAGGACCAGAAGGCTCTTGGAAAGGTCATTTAGTCTTTCCTTTCAAAGTCAGAGGTGATACCCAAAGGGCAACTTGAGAGGGGGCTTTTGTTCCCATGTGACTTTCTTTGGTTTCTGACTCCTGGCCACCACAGATAAACTTACATTCTAAGGAAAGAAAATATGCTTCCTATGGAAGAGCTGCAAAAAAGTGCCCCAGCCCTTCCTTTCAAACCCCAAGTCCCTCATAAATGAAAAGTCCGGAACTGCTACTGCTCTCTGTCAGTGAAACCACTCTTGTGGACACTCTTGACACTCTAATTTGTTTAAATAAAAGTAAAACTAGGAAATCTCAGGGGAGAACTCCCAGTGGTTTAAGTAAATGAACTGGGTTCTGGGCCAAGTTGTTGTGATCCTCTCTGCAGAGGTTGTGGTCACAAGCCACATCCGTGATGGCAGGTGTCATCTTCAAGTTTATAAATTAAACGGACTTAGAGGCAGGGACTGGTTTTTCCCTAGGTGAAAATACAGCAAAATGATAGGAAGGCTTTGACAGTAAATCCAGCACTCAGCTCGTACACCATGATGCCTTCTTTGAGGGAGAGCTAATAGCCTGTAGGGATAATTAAACAGTAAAACAGATTATTTTATATATTACAGAACCTTGATCATGGGGTGGCGTTAGGAATCTGATAGTGAATCTCTGGCGCAGATGTGTTAGAACATAACCTGCTGGAGGCAGCATGTTTCCCCAGATAGTCCTGGAAGTGATTTTCCTTCTCTGAGTTTTTATGATTCAGCAGCTACAGAGACCATATTAAGTATCATGTGGCTTTCATGGTATAAAGGAAGTCTTGTTTTAAAACACACACACAAAACTTAATGTCAGATTTTATGACTATATTCTTAAATTAGTGAGAGATTTATTTCTAAGCAAAGGAGCAACATTGTTCTAATGCTGCTAATTAAAGATTTAATAAGCGACCTTGAGGGTATGGGAGAGGAATGAACACTGCCCTTGTTCCAGGCACGATCCATATATTAACCCATTTAATTTCCACAATAACCTTAAGAAGTTGGCCACATAAATCATATTATTGAAAGCACATGGAAGATGTGTCCCAAATCAAACAGCTAGTAAGTAAAATTCAAGCTCATGTCTTCTTATTCCCCACCTCCCCACCCTCTACTTATTTAGCACCGAACACCCGGTTCAGGCTAAATGATTATGCTCGTAAGAGTTGGAAGCCACTTATCTGAGATGTTCTACACCCATGGTCAGCACACTTTTCCTTAAAGGGTCAAGATATTAATAGTAGGTACTTCAGACTTTGTGATCCAAGAGGCAAAGTTGAGGATGTTATTTAAATATTTCTATAACTATTTTAAAATATAAAAACCAATCTTGGGTCATGGGTTATACATAACAGGCTGGGAGTCAGATTTGCCCGGGAGGCCATAGTTTGACAACCCCTGATATAGGCTGTCTAAACGGAAACTGGAAGGATGTAAGATCAAATAGATGTCCCACAAGGTTGATTTTAGTTCTGATGTTCTGATTTTAAACCTGAATTTCAGTTTATTGTTGATTTGATGTTTCAGATACTAAGATCTCATCTTCAATACTTAATGGTGTCCATAAAATTGGTTTGGCTTTTTATTACCTTTAATTAGAGAATGTTTACAAGCATTTTTAATCTCCCCAGTGAATCATATTCAATCAGCTTGGATGGTTTTGGGGTAACTGAGTTTAAGCTAATTCTCTGCAGGCAGTTTCATTCCTTTGGAGACTAAAAAATGATCTATGAGTATTCCTCACTGAAGGTGCATCTCAAGACAGAAAAAGTGATGAATGAATAGAGAATTACAGTCTGCAAATGATTTGTGAGGTCTTTGAGTTCTTTCTCCAAATCCAGACACTTCTCTAAGAAAATTCTTGTAATACACACACACATATATTAAGCACCTACTTCATCCCAGATATTACACCAGGTGCTTTCAGGTATATAACATCATTCAAACTCCCAACACTTGTATAAGAAATAAACCCAGCAGAAACGATATCAATAACTGTGATGCTAGCAGCAGATGGTTCATAAAGGTTATGATCTGACATGTTGGAGTAGAGGCAATGTGTTCGATATCCAGTTATTTGCAATAAAGGGCAAGGCCTGTTACCTTTTTTTTTTTTTTTCACTGCATTTTTCCCTTTGTTTATTTTGCTTTAAGTGAAGATGAATGTGTTTATTTTTGCAAAAATGTTTGGCTGGAATTTGCTCTTTTGAGAAATGTAAATGTCACTTATATGCCAAGACTATTCTTTTCTGAGACATTTTCTTTTGAAGGAGAGAGAAAGGCAAGCAACACAGCCTATGGATAAAAAGGCCATGTTAATTAACTATGACTGAGGATTACAGTGTTAGTTGTAAAAGCCCAAGGAGGGAATTTAAAGTGGAGAGTCAGTCTCCTTTTTATTCTACACATTCCTTAAGCTTCAAGAGATTTCCTCTTCCCTTGGATGCCATTGGTATCGACTGAAAATGCTGTTTTCAATTATAACATAAAATGATATTACTACATTTCCAAGGAACAGCTAAAATTCGGCAGTAAGGTATATCAGACAGAATGCCCTGGGCTGTGAAGGAGGAGCCTTAGGTGCCACTTCCTAGATCCAGCCTAGTCACTGTGTAGTTCTGAACATGCTTCTTCACCTCTCTGCACTTCAGTCTTTTATCTACATGATAGAAGTTCGAAGTAGAAAATATCTTAAAGTCACTCCAGGGCCAATATTCTATGATTTAAGTAATGTAAATTTAAGCAGAATCTTGAGGATCTGAAAAATACCATACATTTTATTTTATTTTTTGAACTTAGTTTGACCATCTATTATCTCAATGCTACTGCAAAGGGCCAGAAGGCAGCAAATTTGGATCTAAAAAAGAAGATGAAACAGGTAGGATACAATATATTTCAGAGAAATATTTGTCTTCATTCATGTCAAGTTGTAGAAAACACCAGGAAATCTCATGTTCTTCTTTTTTTACTATTTTTTATTGCTAGCAAGCTTTGGAGAACAAAATGCGAAACAAGAAAATGGCAGCTGCGCGAGCAGGTTTGAGCTCTGCTATGTTTGCATTCTTTTCCCCCTACGAACAGTATACTCTTTCTTTTTTTCCTCTCTCAAAATGGGGCATTTGGTGCACAGAGGCATTATTGCCACAGCAAGTCATCTTATACTCTTTACAGTCCACCTTTTCAGCCCTTTCAGGCTTCATATCCGGGGTTCAGTTATTTTCCAGTGGGAGAAAGAAAAGACAAAGAAAAATTCAGGAACATAAAAGTAGCATTAGTGATAGAAAAGGGTTTTTACTAATTGATGGAAGATGAAGGAAACATCCATATAGTTATACAAATAGCAGAGACAGATATACAATCTCTCCTGCCCATTTTGACCATTTTTGTACATAGATGGACACGTTGGGAAGATACTAAGAGGATCCTCTAGGCTCATCATTATTGATTTCCCAGAGTGTTCTCTAATTCATTAACCTCTTTTACTTTTTAACCTCTTTAATTTTTAACTTCCTGTGTAGCTCAGTTGTTAAAGAATCTGCCTGCAATGCTGGAGACCTAGGTTTGATTCCTGGGTCAGGGAGATACTCTAGAGCAGGAAACGGCAACCCATTCTTGTCTGGAGAATCCCATGGACAGAGGACCCTGGTAGGCTAGAGTTCATGGGGTCACAAAGAGTCAGACATGACTTAGTGCTATCTTTCTTAATTTTTAAACTATTTGCCAAAATTACTGATATGTTTTGCTTAATACATGGAAAAGTGATGAATTTTTTAAAAATCTTTTCTAACTCTTACCTCATTTCTAATTCTTTTTTTTTTCTTTTTCAATTTATTTTATTTTTTTTTAAATTTTAAAATCTTTAATTCTTACATGTGTTCCCAAACATGAACCCCCCCCCACCTTCCTCCCCATAACATCTCAGTGGGTCATCCCCATGCACCAACCCCAAGCATGCTGTATCCTGCGTCAGACATAGACTGGCGATTCAATTCTTACATGATAGTATACATGATAGAATGCCACAGGAGGATCCTCTATGATCCACCTCCCAGAATTCTGGAAATAAAAGCAAAAATAAACAAATGGGATCTAATTAAAATTAAAAGCTTCTGCACAACAAAGGAAAATATAAGCAAGGTGAAAAGACAGCCTTCATTTCTAATTCTAAAACTCTTTATATTACTAGGACTCCTCAGTTCAGTTCAGTTCAGTTGCTCAGTCGTGTCTGACTCTTTGCGACCTCATGAATCGCAGCATGCCAGGCCTTCCTGTCCATCACCAAATCCCAGAGTTCACTCAGACTCACATCCATCAAGTCAGTGATGCCATCCAGCCATCTCATCCTCTGTCATCCTCTCCTCCTCCTGCCCCCAATCCCTCCAAGCATCAGAGTCTTTTCCAATGAGTCAACTCTTCACATGAGGTGGCCAAAGTACTGGAGTTTCAGCTTTAGCATCATTCCTTCCAAAGAAATCCCAGGGCTGATCTCCTTCCGAATGGACTGGCTGGATCTCCTTGCAGTCCCAGGAACTCTCAAGAGTCTTCTCCAACACCACAGTTCAAAAGCATCAATTCTTCGGGGCTCAGCCTTCTTCACAGTCCAACTCTCACATCCATACATGACTACTGGAAAAACCATAGCCTTGACTAGATGGACCTTAGTCGGTAAAGTAATGTCTCTGCTTTTCAATATGCTATCTAGGTTGGTCATAACTTTTCTTCCAAGGAGTAAGCATCTTTTAATTTCATGGCTTCAGTCACCATCTGCAGTGATTTTGGAGCCCCCCAAAATAAAGTCTGACACTGTTTCCACTGTTTCCCCATCTATTGCCCATGAAGTGATGGGACCAGATGCCATGATCTTCGTTATCTGAATGTTGAGCTTTAAGCCAACTTTTTCACTCTCCGCTTTCACTTTCATCAAAGGGCTTTTTAGTTCCTCTTCACTTTCTGCCATAAGGGTGGTGGCATCTGCATATCTGAGGTTATTGATATTTCTCCCGGCAATCTTGAGTCCAGCTTGTGTTTCTTCCAGTCCAGCGTTTCTCATGATGTACTCTGCATAGAAGTTAAATAAGCAGGGTGACAATATACAGCCTTGACGTACTCCTTTTCCTATTTGGAACCAGTCTGTTGTTCCATGTCCAGTTCTAACTATTGCTTTCTGACCTGCATACAGATTTCTCAAGAGGCAAGGCAGGTGGTCTGGTATTCCCATCTCTCTCAGAATTTTCCACAGTTTATTGTGATCCACACAGTCAAAGGCTTTGGCATAGTCAATAAAGCAGAAATAGATGTTTTTTTGGAACTCTCTTGCTTTTTCCATGATCCAGCAGATGTTGGCAATTTGATCTCTGGTTCCTCTGCCTTTTCTAAAACCAGCTTGAACATCTGGAATTTCATGGTTCACGTATTGCTGAAGCCTGGCTTAGAGAATTTTGAGCGTTACTTTACTAGCATATGAGATGAGTGCAATTGTGAGGTAGTTTGAGCATTCTTTGCATTGCCTTTCTTTGGGATTGGAATGAAAACTGACCTTTTCCAGTCCTGTGGCCACTGCTGAGTTTTCCAAATTTACTGCCATATTGAGTGCAGCACTTTGACAGCATCATCTTTCAGGATTTGAAATAGCTCAGCTGGAATGCCATCACCTCCACTAGCTTTGTTCGTAGTGATGCTTTCTAAGGCCCACTTCACTTCACATTCCAGGATGTCTGGCTCTAGGTGAGTGATCACACCATCGTGATTATCTGGGTCATGAAGACATTTTTTGTACAGTTCTTTTGTGTATTCTTGCCACCTCTTCTCAATATCTTCTGCTTGCTTCTGTTAGGTCCATACCATTTCTGTCCTTTATTGAGCCCATTTTTGCATGAAATGTGCCCTTGGTATCTCTAATTTTCTTGAAGAGATCTCTAGTCTTTCCCATTCTGTTCTTTTCCTCTATTTCTTTGCATTGATTGCTGAAGAAGGCTTTCTTATCTCTTCTTGCTATTCTTTGAAATTCTGTATTCAGATGCTTATATCTTTCCTTTTCTCCTTTGTTTTTTGCTTCTCTTCTTTTCGCAGCTATTTGTAAGGCCTCCCCAGACAGCTATTTTGCTTTTTTGCATTTCTTTTCAGTGGGGATGGTCTTGATCCCTGTCTCCTGTACAATGTCACGAACCTCATTCCATAGTTCATCAGGCACTCTATCTATCAGATCTAGGCCCTTAAATCTATTTTTCACTTCCACTGTATAATCATAAGGGATTTGATTTAGGTCATACCTGAATGTTCTAGCGGTTTTCCCAACTTTCTTCAATTTAAGTCTGAATTTGGTAGTAAGGAGTTCATGATCTGAGCCACAGTCAGCTCCTGGTCTTGTTTTTGTTGACTGTATAGAGCTTCTCCATCTTTGGCTGCAAAGAATATAATCAATCTGATTTCGGTGTTGACCATCTGTTGATGTCCATGTGTAGAATCTTCTCTTGTGTTGTTGGAAGAGGGTGTTTGCTATGACCAGTGCATTTTCTTGGCAAAACTCTATTAGTCTCTGCCCTGCTTCATTCCGTATTCCAAGGCCAAATTTACCTGTTACTCCAGGTGTTTCTTGACTTCCTACTTTTGCATTTCAGTCCCCTATCTCCCCCATAATTAATAATATTAATAATAAAAAACCTCAACCCAGATTATCTTAAGTAGAAAAGAAATGTATTAGTTCACACAAATGAACAGGAGTGTGGTATGTAATACTTCCAGTCACATTTTACCCCAAGTTTAGAAGCAATCAGGACTGAGCCCCATTTCCTGTGGGTCTTTCAATACTGCATTCCTACTATGTTGGCCAACCTTCATGGCGGCATATGTGGATGTAGCAACTTCCAATGCCATGTCCTTGGATTATATTTGTCTTACGTTTTGTGTGCTTTTTTTTTTTTTTTTGCATCTGCTACTTGTTTCTTAACTGCGTTTTTTTTTTAGCTCTATTGAGGTATAATTGACAAAATGTTCTAACTTCTAAGATCTGAATTCTAGCTAAGGCATATTTTCTTTATTCTTTTAAATAGTGACATGATGTTATTGCATGCTTTTTTTCTGATATTTTTTCATAATTTGTTTAAAAATGTTTATAACCTTTGTGAAGACAGAGACTATATAATTTATAGTTTCCTCAGGACTTAACATAGGACTGTATATATCAGTCACTCAATAAATACCTACTAAATATCTACTGTACAATGAGGAATTCTTTTACTGGGAAAAATTTGAAAGGAATACATTTCTATATTACTTACATAAGCAGTAATGAATGAATAAATGTTACCAAAAGAGAACTTTTATTCTCTTGTCTTTAGAATTTGTGCAGATTTTATAAAATAAGAAATATAGAGATATGTGGCAAAAGATATTATGGCAACATGGAGCACATTTGGAAGATACAGATTTTTAAGCCATCTCATTCAGAACAATTATGCACACTGAAATGAATTTTTCCTTATCTCTTCTTTATCTTCTTTCTCGGTTTCTTTCTGTCTCTTATTTATTTAATTAATTTGAATAGCTGCAGCTGCTGGTGGCCAGTAATTTTCATGGATATTCTGGAGGCCCAGAAGTATTCCTCATCATGCATTTCTAAGTCAGTGACTTTCATGAAGGCCCAGAGGACAAAGCATGAAGAGTTGATTCTACCCTGTTCTAAACCTGATGGATTATCAAGGTCTTGCTGATCAATCAAGGCATCACTTGCCCTAACTAAAAAAACAAGGTCTCTACCTTCTTCCAAATTAATGATTTGTTCCCCCACCACCACTTTCTCCCCTGAACCACTCTCCTGACATTTTATTTAATGAATTGAGTTTAAAAGTGTGTGTGATCCTGCAGTATGGATCACTAGCTTACTTGCTGAGTTAATTTAAAAACCTTTTGCTCATATGGACTTTCATTTTATACATTTCTTCTGCCTTAGTTTTCTTAGTCTGGAAATGGGGATATTTCACCTTTTTTTTTTTCTAAATTCAGAAATATCTTGATAAAGTATTCATTATAATCATTCATATATTCATTTTTTTGAAATTATCTTGTTTTCCCTTTTCATTCTGTCTCCTCATCCATGGTTCATTCACAAATGCTACCCCAAATCTTTTTGTTTATGCTAGATTCGCTATGAGAAGGAATGGGCTTTTTAGAAGAAAAGTCCCAAGTGAATTAGGGGCCTGATCAACACTGGGTTGAAGGTCTTAACACCTTGAGGAGATATATGAGTCTTACTTTACTTTAAATATAACTTTGTGAGTTAAAAGAAAAATGATACCATTAAGTGAGTACTATTCCATCACAGTCTGATCATGACCTCCAATGATCATATCTCCTGAGTTTGAAGTCTAAAATTCTATACCTTTTCTTTGATTTTTTGTTAAGGTTAGGAAAACACATACTATTATAGGGGGGTGATTTATACCTATGTTTAAACATTATTACCTTGTTAAAATTTAAATTGACCAGTAACAATCAATGCACTCAGCCAACTTTGTTTCATGACTTCAATTAAATCTCTTAACTCAGTGTCTCCACCACCACCCCTACCCCATCCCCAGCTAAGCCAACTTGCCTGCCATTCCCTACAATTGATTTACTAATTTTGTATTACTCTCTCTTTGAGTTTTTCCTCCTGGCCATAGAGTGAGCACTCTGTTCTGCCAATCCATGTGCTCATCAATTCCATCAAACCAAATTCAAGAGTACTTCCTCTGGTCAAATTTGCCTGACTAGCCTCCATTACCAATCATATAACTCTCCTTATAGGCTCCCTTTGGACTCGCCTGTCTTTAACTTAGAGTTTGTTATTCTACTGATTTTTCTGTAATTCGTAATTTTAAAAAATTATATGCATGAATCATCTTTCCTATTCAGATTGTACACTCCCTGTGAGCAGGGATCATATCTTCTAATTTTTGTTTGCCTGTTATAGTGCTGTGCACAGGTAGGCACTGAATAAATGCTTGTTAATTAAATTGAATCAATTTAACTTACAGCAATAACATTTTGAAAAGAACTTTCTGTTATCTGTATGAAAAACTTTACTATGCTGTACAAAATGGAATTCTGTTGATGGGCTGAATTTATTATCTCAGATTATAATGCAGATGAGTAAATAAACCTAGTGCTTATTTCTACTTGGATTACTTTTGTACTGTGTAGTAATAAGATTAGATAATTGACTTACACATGTTGCCAAGTTTAGAATATGGATGAAACTCCCTTGTCTTGATCTGCTTCACAAGGAAGATGATACGAGATGACAAATTGTCCCCAAAGGGCTTCATCTTCTAAGTGTGTTAGTCACTCAGTCGTGTCTGACTCTAGCCTATGAAGCGTCTTGGTCCATAGGATTTTTCAGGCAAGCGTACTGGAGTGGGTTGCCATTTCCTTCTCCAGGGGATCTTCCCAACTCAGGGATCGAACTCAGGTATCCCACATTGTAGGCAGATGCTTTACCATCTAAGCCACAAGGGAAACCCTTCTAAAGGCAATGTATTTTCCAAACAAGTGCTCGTAGTGTAAGAAGCATTAGGACACGACATGCTAACTTCCAGTCTTTCTATAAATTAAAAACTAAGTTAGGTTTTTATAGCACCTAAGTATCTGCTGCTGCTAAGTCGCTTCAGTCATGTCCGACTCTGTGCGACCCCATGGACGGAAGCCCACCAGGCTCCCCCATCCCTGGGATTCTCCAGACAAGAACACTGGAGTGGGTTGCCATTTCCTTCTCCAATGCATGAAAGTGAAAAGTGAAAGTGAAGTCGCTCAGTCGTGTCCAACTCTTAACAACCCCATGGACTACAGCCCATCAGGCTCCTCCGACATGGGATTTTCTAGGCGAGAGTACTGGAGGGGGTTGCCATCACCTTCTCCAACCTAAGTATCTACCCGATTTAAATTAAACATTTTTAAGAAATTTTAGTTCTTTCAGTTTCCAGAGAGCTGCTGAAAATATTCAATATTCCCATCCTGTCACATGGACAAGCATCTAAAGGAGGGGATGCCACTTCCAAACCTGTTTTTACAACCAGTGAGAGAAGGAAACAGCATTATAGAATGGTTACAAGAGTTCTTAAGCTCTTTTTCTCAAAGTTCTCTTGTCATGAATTGCCTTGGATGGTACATCTGCCTTTATCAGAATGGGTCCTGGTGACTTAGGAATTATGAATAATGAAACAATGTGTCTGTGAAACTTTGGACCTGAAATACTTGATCTCTTCTGGGAACTTAAATGTTATATAACACACATCTTCCTATACACCCAGAAGTTTTCATACAAATCCTTGGTCATTTAAAACCCTATAGTAGTGGTACATTTTCATTAAAGTAAATTTAGAAAATTTTAATAAAATGTAAAAAGCAAAAGAACCCTTAATTCCAGCAGCCAGAATAACTTCTGTTAACATTTGGTGTATTTTTTTTCTCAGATTCATGCACACACACAGACTTGATAAAATATTTTGAATCGCAAGATGTATTTAGTTTTTATCCTGTTTTCTTATTTAACATTTTTCCATGTTAAAAATTACTCCAGGACATTTTTTAATTTCTGGATCACTCATTGTGCATCATATGTAAACTAACAGAAACTCCCTAAATCCAAATGAAGTTATAGAATATTCCATAACATAGCAGATTAGTAATCGATCATGTCAAGTGGATCATGACATTCAAATATATCCAGCTTAAATTCAGAAGGTGATTTAAGTTCTGAAATCCCTAACTGACCCTCTGAATATTTCCCCAAGAATTTTAAGGGGAAAATAGCATCTTGAAAGTGGATTAGAAATACCCATGCTCCTTGTAAGACTCTAAAATGGTAACTCTCCATAAATTGCCTGAAAGTAACTGATTAGGTTCATTGATTACTTTCTCAACATCAAAGCCACTATTAAGAGCAGTCTCTTATCTGTGGATAAAAGTGGATTTAAAAGGTCTAGATAATATAAGCAGAGAAGGCAATGGCACCCCACTCCAGTACTCTTGCCTGGAAAATCCCATGGACAGAGGAGCCTGGTAGGCTGCAATCCATCGGGTAGCGAAGAGTCGGACACAACTGAGTGACTTCACTTTCGCTTTTCACTTGCATGCATTGGAGAAGGAAATGGCAACCCACTCCAGTGTTCTTGCCTGGAGAATCCCAGGGACGGGGGAGCCTGGTGGGCTGCCATTCATTGGGTTGCACAGAGTCGGACACGACTGAAGCGACTTAGCAGCAGACAATATAAGACCCCTTATTACAGTCCATCTTATGTGTTAGCTTTCATTTGTAAACAAAAATATTCCATACCAGCCAACACATTACACTAAGGGAGTGATAAGGATGAACTGTAAAGAATAATTGAGAGATCATTTAATGCTTCAGAGAGGAAAGCACAGTCACCAATTTGACAGTTAATTATTGGTAACCATTGCAGATGCTTTTTTTCTGCTCGATTGTACATCTGAACTCTGGGAAAAAATTAAGAACACTGTTAAAATGAGAATTTGTGAAGGTCACATTATTTTTATGAATGGAAAAATGAAATTTTAATGGTGATCCCTAATATCTAATTTTAAATTTTAAAAAAATATTACTCTTAAAACTCTAAACTTTCAAGCATGCTGAAGTCATGCTTTCTGACTCCTGAAAGTCATTTAGAAGATGTTTCTTTCTGGGAAAAAAAAAAAAAATTCTGCTTTGTTGGGTCTCTAAATACCCACTTACCTGTTCTTTTAAGTAATCCAGGCACATGGAATTAGCAATCTGTAATGCAGGTGGCACAGTGGTAAAGAATCCGCCTGCCAATGCAGGAGACACAAGAGACATGGGTTTGATCCTTGGGTTGGGAAGATCCCTTGGAGAAGGAAATGACAACCCACTCCAATATTCTTGCCTGTAAACTTCCACGGACAGAGGAGCCTGGTAGTCTCCAGTCTATGGAATCACAAAAGAGTTGGATGCAACTGAGCACATACACATGTACGTAATGCAGATGTGCTTATAAATTAGAGGGCAGATGTCTATATGCCTTATAGATGTAACAAGTATTTCAGGAATTATATACATGGGCTAAATACATAAGGACTGTGAGTCAACAGGAACAGAGAGTATTTTAAAATTTTAAAATCCTAAAGTGCTTTTTTTTTCTTTTGGGATCAAATATTTCCCACATGACTTGATAATGGAAATAAATGGAGGAAGTGGATTTTAGAAATGACTCAATGTGTTAAGGCAGGTCAAATTGAATGACATTAATTAAGAAACATTTTATGCATGATGACATTTTATATTGTTATGAGTGATGAGAGGATAACCCTGAAAAAGATGGTAGATTAACAGGCCTGAAGGGTAAGGTGTTTAGGGGATTGACTTCAGAATTAATAAATACATTTGTAGTGGAATATGATGGAATAACCCAACAGCAGGTGAAAATTAACCTGGTGCAAAAGGGTTCAAGAGCTGGAATTACAACTGATCTCAGTGGAACATGGAATAAATTGATTTCATGGGAAATGTTTGTCTCCAGGGAAACAGTAGATAAGGGCTAGTGGAAACACTCAGTCTTTGGATCTGTGTCACAGAAAAGGTTCCATGTACATCAAGTCCACAGAAAACTAAATAATTGTGGGTGCTGGGTGGTGGAGGGAAAGAGTACAGGCCTGGGATTCCAGGCCAAGGCTTAAGTTTTGTTTTGAAGAGTGTCACCCAATGGCTGTGTAATTTTTTGGTAATCATTATTGGTTTTCTGACTCAGGCTACTTACTTATCTTCACTGCCGCTGCTGCTGCTGCTAAGTCGCTTCAGTCGTGTCTAACTCTGTGTGACCCCACAGACAGCAGCCCACCAGGCTCCCCTGCCCCAGGGATTCTCCAGGCAAGAACACTTGAGTGGGTTGCCATTTCCTTCTCCAATGCATGAAAGTGAAAATCAAAATTGAAGTTGCTCAGTCGTGTCCAACTCTTAGCGACCCCATGGACTACAGCCCACCAGGCTCCTCCACCCACTAGCCTTCAAATTATCTCATCTTTAGACAGATAATTGTTTCCACTCAAATTGCTGCAGGGATTACATGAGATGAAGCTGAAAATCACTGAGCACCGTTTAGCAAGTAGCACATCATTTAGCATCTAGTTAAAAGTTGGATAAATATTACCTCTCATTCTCCTTTTTTGTCAAATATTTTCTTTTGAAAAGTTTACTCATGTTCTAGTTTAAAAAAGAGATATTAATTGATTTAATTCAAGGAGATATCAAAAAACAATTGCAAGGAAGATTTTATTCAGTTGGAGAAACCAAATCTTTTACAGACCAACAAAAACAATGGTCCAAATTATTTTGCCACATTCTTAGTTATTTTTTAGATAGAACTGTTTTAGTAATAGAGTGGCTTGACAAATTTAAGATAAGCAGCACTAAATGAAGAAAAATGCATATAATTGAGCATCAGGATCTCGGGGTTCTAGCCATGTCGCTGCTGCTGGTTAGCTGTCTGACTTGTTGGAAATCACGTAACCTTGTAAAGTCTCATTTGCAAAATATTTCAAAATTTTCAAAATTCTTTCCTGTGCTATAAAGCTGAGACACCCAATATGGTAACCACTAGCCACATGTGACTATTGAGAACTTGAAACATAAGACTAAATTGTGCTGTGAACATAGAGTACACACTGATTTTGAAGATGGTATGAAAAACTAATGTAAAATATGTCATTAATAATTTTTTTCATTTCAATTATTGGAATGATTCTTTTGCATGTATTTGGTTAAATAAAAAAAAGTTACTAAAATTATTTTCATTTGTTTCTTTTTCTTTAATGTGGCTATTGAATTTTAAATGACACATAGCTGGCCCTTGTGGTTGTGTTCCATTTCTATTGGACAGTGCTGCTCTAAAAACTGAGTTTACAGAATAAATTTTAGTGAAGGTTTCAATTAAATTGTACACAGAGCTGGGCTTCAGAGCTACTAGGCTGTTTCTGATAAGTTGGTAAGAGCTAGTGGCCTCTACTCATCTGGAGTAGATGATTTGCACTGGTGGGTTGGATGGGGAGAGGGAAGCTGCCTTTCAGGAAGCTGGGGAGAAGAATGGCAATCAATTAGAGTCGTGTAGAGACAGAGTCTGCAGAAAATCAGATGGGGCCAGTTGGTGGAGGGAGGATTCTGGGGTACATTTGACGTTCTGTTGGTTGTTGGAAGGCACACATAGCGTACAGAAGCGAAGAGAGACATTCTGCTCACAGCGCATGGAGCATGTCACTGCTCCGACACCATCATCAAAGGGCAGCTTTTGGAGCATGGGGAGATGGTCCACATGAAAGGATTCTGGTGTCCTCAAGGCAGACGTTCATGACAGGCACTTCTCAGGCACTGGTTTGAAGAACTGGAGGAGCAAAATAAGAGTTCAGAGCAAGCTTCACAGTGAATGAGCCTCACTGATCAGTTCATAGACTATAGCTCAACAAACAAGTGTCCCTTTACAGAGTGTTAGTGTTTATTTCCCCCAAAGTGGGTGCAACAATACTAGGGATCTTAATGTTAATAAATACCTCCTTTGGACCTAAGGCTGGTAAAGTCTAGGGAAATTTTTCAGCCAAGTAGCAATAACAACCTTTTAAAAATCAAAGTGTCTTAAAAGCAATGACATTTCAGGTCAAAGAGAAGGCAGAATGCTTACAGTGTCTTGTCCAGCGTGTGAAGGAGGAAGGGGAGTGTCTCGTCTGGGGTGTGAAGGAAGATCTGACAAACACACGTGGTCATTTTTGCGCTGTCTTTTCTGGAGCTTTATAGCCAGTGGAGTATAAATGGGGAATCATAGAGTTTTCTGGGATACAGGAGTAATATTCTTGAGTCAATGACAAGGTTGAATGTTAAGTCATACCATTTCCTGAGCCTATCATAAAAAAAATTAAGTTATCATTTTGTGACAAGCATCTGTGGTTAATTTTTCTTAAGCACGTTGGCCATATGGCTTTTGATTGGCCTCTTACTGTTGTTGATATGCACACTGATTTGTGATATACTGCAAAAGATTAATAAGAGAGATTTGGCCCTAGGGATGAAGACACTAGCTCTCTTCCCGTTTTTCCAAGTTATTTAATTCTAAAACTCATCTTGAAGTTTAGAACCAGATCCAAAAAATTATGAAAAATACATGTAACAACTCAGTCAGTCACAAGCGATACCGAGTATTCCTCAGTGAATCCAATAAGCCCTTTCAGGAGGAATCTTGGTGTTAGGTTCCGGGTCAGACTGACTGCTGAGATGTGATCCCCATCAGCTTGTGCACTGCCCAGCAAGGTGAATCTTTATCTCCTTGATTCTAGCTGATGTCTCTTTGCCTTCCTTGAGAACATCCGCTGGACTTCTGACATGCTCACTTGTCCCTCCTCTTCTAATCTCCTTGGAGACTGCAGGTGAGGCTGTACAACCAACCAGTCTTCAGCATAGCTTGAGAAACACCACCTCATAAGACACCGATGCGTCTGTGGGCAGTTAGTGTCAGACACTGGAATAGGTTCTAGAACACAGCACTGAACATAGCAGATCTCCTTCCACAGGGAGGAAACACACAAGAAACCATTACAAAAACAAACGAACGAACCAAATAAATGAAAGAGTAAATTAAAACAAGAACAAGGTTCCGGAAAGGTTCGCTTGCCTGATGCTCAGAAAGACAAAACACTGAGACACCAAGGCGACAGGCCTCTCCATGCTGGGGGGTGGAGTTTTCCTGCCTGCTCAGGTCAAAAGGCACATGCTCCGCTGAAGGCTGGGTGGTCCTGTCCAATCGTAACAGCTCAGCTCTAACTAGACACAGCTGACTGCCAGTTTCTGGAAAACAATACACGCAAACTTCCTGTTTAGGTTACCTGCCTCTTGAAGAATGTGTAAGTCGTCAACCGACCTTCATTAGTGAAGGCAGGTGAAATGGATTTACTCATTTACTCATTACTCATGGTTTCAGCCACTGCTTCTGCTGATAGTGGCTAAGAAAAAGGTGCTTGTTTGTGCTAAGTCGCCTCCGACATTTTGCAACCCTATGAACAGTAGCTTGCCAGGCTCCTCTGTCCACGGGATTTCCCAGGCAAGAAGACTGGAGCGGGTTGCCATTCTCTTCGCCAGGAGATCGTCCTGACCAAGGGATCAAAGCCCTCTTAGGTCTCCTGCATTGGCAGGTGGGTTCTTTACCACTAGCGCCACCTAGGAAGCCCCAGGAAAACGGTAAAATAAGGTAAATGGCTGGGAGGGCTGCTTTAGCAACGTAACCAGGAAAGCTTGTCTGAGAAGATGACACTGGAGTTGAGACATAACTGATGAAAAAGGGACAAACAAAAACATTCTTTGAATTTTGTTTCTCCTTAACATCCTTGGGGATAAAGGGGAGGCCTACAAAAAGTGTTTAAATTACCATGAATTTAGATAGTTTGAGGAGACCATAATTTGCCCGTTTTAGAGAAATCAACATTTTCAAAATAGTATTGTAGAGTATAATCCATACCTTCTCTACAAACTACTCTATTTAGGAAAAATAAAAGCTCAGTATGATTGGATGAGTATAGAAAGTGATGAAAACGTAAAGGCTAAAAGATATAGACCATCCCCCACCCCTAAAGTGATCCAGCCAGGATATGACAAAGCTGGGAAGCAGAAGGGTCTTTTATTTCGTGGTTTATGCTTTTTCAATCATATCTGAGCCTTTTTGCCATCAGCTTCCTCCTTTAACAGGGATTCAAACCCAGAGGCCAGCAACAGTCAAGAGAACAGCACAATAAGTGCAGTTATCCAGTGGGACCGTGGAGAAATGAGCTCTGTCCTGTACTTAGGGAGCGTGAATATTCAGTTCTTGCTAATTATTGCAGACCTCTGGCTCCCAGATCTTCTGGTTTGTCAGAGATTAGCTGGAAACCTGGACTTTCATGCACAACTAAAATATTTTAAATGTTAGTAATTAGCACAAATTAATACACATATACACTCCATCTCTTGGCAGGATGTTGTCCAAGGGTGTGCTCTGATATTCTTATACTAGCAGTCCCTCAGATAAAGAGTCCTCTTCTGCACATTTAGAAACCATTTGTCAGTATTTTTCAGGTCTTTTTCTCCTTTGAAAAGAATGCAATTTCTCTCCTGGCTCATTAAGATGTATCTGTACTTTCCTTCACTGCTGCTGCTGCTGCTGCTAAGTCGCTTCAGTCGTGTCCGACTCTGTGCGACCCCATAGACGGCAGCCCACCAGGCTTCCCATCCCTGGGATTCTCTAGCTCTCATCAACTACCACAAGAGGGAGCTCAAACTTCTTTTTTTTTTTTTAAGTTTTACCTGAAGTCAACATTAATTCATGCAAAACGTGAAACTATTATCGTATGACATTTTAGGTTACCTCTTCCTGCTAAAATTGCCTATGTGGCTTGATTTTGTTAAGAACTATTTCGCTAGCTATAAAAACAGACAACAAACTCCCCTAAAACTCATGTTAAAGCCTAGCAGTCTATTTTTACATTTTATGGTTTTTACTTTATATATTCACTTTAACTTTTTTATATCATTCTCAAGGCAGAGGTATTCTCAAGGCAGAGGTAAAGAAGCAAAAACAATATAGAGTTTGGAACCACTCTATAGAGTCCTATAACTTACAATTCAAATTTAAATTTAAAATAGAAAAAAAAGGAAAAAAAAAAAAAAAAAACCCCAAACCCAGGATTCTTTGAGACAGGAAATATGCTTTCCTTTTGGCAAAGGAAAACCAATGGTTAGCCCTAATGGGCCGAGGTATCCAAAGATGCCACTCTGGCTTAGAACCTAGTCATTTCATAGGTTTCCAGCTTTATCTGCCCTGTTTCTCTTGGAGTCTCTATGAACCTCTCTTATCAGCCCACACATCAAGCCCTGAATGGAGGTGTGATTTATTTGTTGTTTCTTTTCTTGGTTTCCTCCCCTGTGTCCCCCGCAGTAAAGTCAGGAGAATAATAGTACTTCACAAGGCTTAGCAAGATGTTGTTGAGTTGAAGTCTGTGAAGTGCTCCATGCAGGGTCTGACACATGGAATTCCATATGTGCTAGGAATTATTATAGCAGACATTTGATATGAGTGTATCTTATTGAAGTGACATTCCTATGACATAGTTCACAGTGTTCAAGAGAACTTTAAAAAATAAATACCTAGCTAAATTGTTAATATTATGCTCTGAATTATCTTTAGTGTAATGAAATTTAAAAAGAATTAGTTGTTGACTAGCAGTGCTAACACAGGCCTTGACTTTGTTATATACTTCTAATCTTGGCAAATACTCTGATGTATTTACATACCAAAAAAAAAACCATATAGAGTTTTGAATAATCAGATCTCATTTTTATATACAGTATATGTAGTGTGAAAGTGAAAGTCGCTTAATCGAGTCTGGCTCTCTGCGACCCCAAGGACCGTAGCCCGCCAGGCTCCTCTGTCCATGGAATTCTCCAGGCAAGAATACTGGAGTCGGTAGCCATTCCCTTCTCCAGGGGATCTTCCTCAGCCAGGTATTGAACCCAGGTCTCCTTCATTGCAGGCAGATTCCCTACCATATGAGCCACCAGGGAAGCCAGATATGCAGTATCGTCTGTATCTAATCTTATGTTCGGATGAGCAGGTAAATTTAAGATGAGAAAACAAGACTATTTACTTTAACCTGCTTTCCTTATAACTGATCAATACATCTGCATCTCCTATTACTTCAGCTAAGATAATCCTTACCATATCCCTGAAGAAATTAAAAGCTTCCTATTAAAGCTGATTCTTCACTCACCCAATTGGTTGAAGTTTAAAAAGATAAAAATTGTGTGCAGTTATTTTATAAAAGTTTGTATATTAGGATTATGGGAGGGAATCTAATATTCAATTACAACATTTTCTTTACAGGAAATTTGGTTTTGCATAATTTTGACTTATGGGAAAAATGCCAGTTCCAAATAAAAGTATTCTCTGTTCCTCTCATTAATTAATGTCACACTTTAATTTTCTTAACATCTATTTATTGAGTGCCAGGTATGTGCCACTGTTCTAGCTAAGGCATGCTTCCTACTTTGAAAACAAGAGACCACTATACTCTTTTTTGGTTAAACAGTCAAAAGCAAGTGAAAAGATAATCATAATAGGTTAATTAAGGCAGTTGACAGGTTAAATATCTTGATAGTTTAAAACGAAAAACCTAAGAGGCTTCTGAATGTGGGTCCACTCAATTTCTCTTCGGCCTTGTCGGGTTTCAGAACTAAGCGCTTGTGCTCACTGCTGCCACCTGGTGGCAGCACATCATCTCCTCAGGTACGGCTTCATGAGGTGGGTGGGAGCCGTGATGGACTTGTCTATGTGGTCTCCGGTGTACTGTGTGCCTCCTGGCTTTCACTATTTCTGGATTTAGATTATTATAGGATTTCCAAATTAATATTTCTAGGGTCTGGGAAAGGAGAATCAGAATTCCCAGGAATTCTTGAAATGATATCATTAGGTACTTTTAAAAATTATTTGCATATTTTAAATTAGTAGTGAATTTGGGGTGTAAGATGGCAGAGTAGAAGGACATGCACTCATATTCTCCTGCAAGAACTCCAAAACTACAATTTGCTGCTAAACAACCATCAACTGGAGAATGTTGGATCCCACCAAAAAAAGATACCTCACCCACATCCACGGGCAAAGGAGAAGCCCCAGCAAGATGGTACGAGGGGCAAAAATCACATTTAGAATCAAACCCCTTACCTGCCAGAGATGCTCGGTGGGCTCAAACAAACTTTGTGTGCACAAGGACCCAGAGACCCCACAGAGACTGAGCCAGAACTGTGTTTGAGTGTCTCCTGCAAAGGTACAGGTTAGCAGTGGCATGCCACAGGGGCAGGCTGGGTGCAGCGGACCTGGGTATGGCATAAGACCTCTTGGAGGAGGTCGCCATTAACCCCACCATAAAGCTACCAGAACTTACACAGGACTGGGGAAACAGACTCTTGGAGGGCACAAATAGAACCTTGTGCATACCAGGACCCAGGAGAAAGGAGCAGTGGCCTGACAAGAGACTGACCCAGACTTGCCTGTGAGTGTCCAGGAGTCTCCGGTGGAGGTGTGTGTCGGCGGTGGCCTGCTGCAGGATCGGGGGCACTGAGTGCAGCAGTGCAGTGCGTGGGACCTTTTGAAGGAGGTTGCCATTATCTTCATTACCTCCACCATAGTTTGGCCTCAAGTCAAACAACAGGGAGGGAACACAGCCTTGGGTATCAACAGAAAATTGGATTAAAGATTTATTGAACATGGCCCCACCCATCAAAACAAGTCCCAGTTTCCCCCTCAGTCTCTCTCCCCCATCAGAAAGCTTCCATAAGCCTCTTATCCTTCTCCATCAGAGGGCAGACAGACTGAAAACCTCAATCACAGAAAACTAACCAAACTGATCACATGGACCACAGCCTTATCTAACTCAATGAAACTATGAGCCACGCTGTGTAGAATGACCCAAGATGGATGAGTCATGGTGGAGAGTTCTGACAAAATGTGGTCCACTGGAGAAGGGAATGGCAAACTACTTCAGTATTCTTGCCTTGAGAACCCAATGAACAGTATGAAAAGGCAAGAAGATAGGACACTGAAAGATGAACTCTCCAGGTCAGTAGGTGCCCAATTTTCTACCAGAGATCAGTGGAGAAATAACTCCAGAAAGAATGAAGAGACAGAGCCAAAGCAAAAACAACACCCAGTTGTAGATATGACTGGTGATGGAAGTCAAGTTTGATGCTGTAAAGAGCAATATTGCATAGGAACCTGGAATGTTAGGTCCATTCAGGAAAATTGGAATCAAGGAAAATTGGAAGTGGTCAAACAGAGAAGGCAAGAGTGAACATTGTCATTTTAGGAATCAGTGAACAAAAATGGACTGGAATGGGTGAATTTAACTCAGATGACCATTATATCTACTACTGTGGGCAAGAATCTCTTAGAAGAAATGGAGTAGCCCTTATAGTCGACAAAAGAGTCTGAAATACAGTACTTGGATGCAATCTCAAAAATGACAGAATGATCTCTGTTTGTTTCTAAGGCAAACCATTCAATATCACACCAAGTCTATGCCCCAACCATTAAAGCTGAAGAAGCTGAACGGTTCTATGAAGACTTATGAGACCTTCTAGAACTAATACCCAAATAAGATGTCCTTTTCATTATAGGGGACTGGAATGCAAAAGTAGGAAGTCAAGAGATACCTGGT
Organism: Capricornis sumatraensis; assembly: GCF_032405125.1. Lineage (NCBI taxonomy): Eukaryota > Metazoa > Chordata > Mammalia > Artiodactyla > Bovidae > Capricornis > Capricornis sumatraensis. The sequence goes on from NC_091074.1 coordinate 57,112,407, forward strand.
GTAACAGGCAAATTTGACCTTGGAGTACAGAATGAGGCAGGGCAAAGGTTAACAGAGTTTTAACAAGAAAACGAACTGGTCATAGCAAACACCCTCTTCCAACAACACAAGAGAAGACTCTACAAGTGGACATCACCAGATGGTCTGTACCGAAATCAGACTGATTATATTCTTTGTAGCCAAAGATGGAGAAGCTCTATACAGTCAGCAAAATAAGACCACAAGCTGATTGTGGCTCAGATCATGAACTCCTTATTGCCAAATTCAGACTTAAAATGAAGAAAGTAGGGAAAACCACTAGACCATTCAGGTATGGCCTAAATAAAATCCTTTACAATTATACAGTGGAAGTGACAAATAGATTCAAGGGATTAGGTCTGATAGAGTGCTTGAAGAACTATGGATGGAGGTTCATGACATTGTACAGGAGGCAGTGATCAAGACCATCCCCCAAAAAAAGAAATGCAAAAAAGCAAAATGGTTGTCTGAGGAGGCCTTACAAATGGTTGAGAAAAGAAGAGAAGCAAAAGGCAAAGGAGAAAGGGAAAGATATAACCATTTGAATGCAGAGTTTCAAAGAATAGCAAGGAGAAATAAGAAAGACTTTCTTAGTGATCAGTGCAAAGAAATAGAGGAAAACTGTAGAATGGGAAAAACTAGAGATCTCTTCAAGAAAATCAGATATACCAAGGAAACATTTCATGCAAAAATGGGCACAATACAGGACAGAAATGGTATGGACCTAATAAAAGCAGAAGATATTAAAAAGAGGTGGCAAGAATACACAGAAAAAAGATCTTAATGACCCAGATAACTACGATGGTGTGATCATTCACCTAGAGTCAGACGTCCTGAAATGGGAAGTCAAGTGGGCCTTAGGAAGTAGCGTTTGTCCATAATAATAAACAAAAGTCCTTTTTTTCTCACAGGGTTTTTGCTAAAATTCAGAGGTTTTCTTTATTATTCTTATAAGGCAGTATATTGAAAAAAATTTTATGTTCTACTAATAGATTCATCTCTACCTGATATTTATATTTTGTTATAGAAAACATTGAAAGAGGAGACATAAAAACAAAAATGTCAAAATTATTTTAAATGTAAAGATTATACCATATATATTTAATGTTTACAAGTTAAAATTCTTGAACTCTAAGATCAAAGCATTAGTTGCCTTATCCAGTACTCTTGATTTTGTTTCATGACAAAAATTGTTTTCCTTGCATTGATATTTGCATTGATAATTCAATGAACACATGCATTGATACTTGTTCACTTGCCAAAAGCATCAAGTTGGGTATAAGAATACATATTGCTTTCTGAAAGCTTATTTCCTTTTGAAACAATTTTAAGTTTTTTGTTGAAATCAGTTTTGCAAGCTGTGGCATTTTCATCTATCTTATTAAAAACTACAAACTAGAAATTTGAAAGGGAATGAGTAACAATAAGCTTGAGATAAATATTGAGATCTTTAATGGTACTGAGATACTTATTGAGATACTTTGGTGGTAAATCCTACTCTATTCATAGCTCTTCAATGAGGTGTGTAATTGAGATGGATAAGAATATGTTCAAAATGATGAGAAGTTTTAATGTAGTGAACATTTGTCAATTTGGTGGTATCTGGTATCCAAGTGTCCTGCCTGTATTAATCAATGTTTTTCAGAGAAACAGAAATAGAACAGGACTAATAAGATGTGACCATCCATGAGTGGGTTGCCATTTCCTTCTCCGATGCATGAAAGTGAAAAGTGAAAGTCAAGTTGCTCAGACGTGTCCGACTCTTAGCGACCCCATGGACTGCAGCCTACCAGGCTTCACCCGTGGGATTTTCCAGGCAAGAGGACTGGAGTGGGGTGCCATTGCCTTCTCCCAGTAGTGCTGAGGCAGTGCCAAATGATCTCTACTATCAAGATCATATGAGAACATTAAACACTGTGGACTACTACAGGGGCTCTTCTTCAGAGGGAAACTGCCGTGTGACTGAAAATGTAGTCATGGTTTGAAAGTAATAACTGGGCTAGGCTGGAAGGCCCAAGATGGCTTCACTCTTGTGATGGTGGTGGTCACTGGCTGGAATGCTTCATAATATTTTTAAGTCTTGCTAAGCCTTATTTCATTGTGATTTCAACTTAGTATTTCTTTTCTCTTTCTTTTTATTTTCCCAAAGGCTGTTGCAACATCTACTTACATTTAACTATATGTAGAAAACTAGTTTAAAAAAATATCAAAGTATATAATAGGAGCCCTGAAATTCATGCTTGTTATGAGCTAAAAACTAAAAGTAGAGTTTGTTCCTAGATTAAACATCACATTTTTAAAAATGTATATTCTGTTTGATTCCTGCAATTGAGTATATAGTTAGAGGAAAAAATTTTTTAAAATTCAAGTAATTATAATGTAAATATAAGGCCAATTTACAGAGCCAAATTTTATCATTTGAAAAACAGAAAGGGGATGCAATTAACACTGCTACAATTTTCATATTATTTTCCTCTAATTTTTAATCCATGTGTTTTATAATGTCATAATTGTTCCAAATGCTGCCTTTAAAATGAGCTGATGCCATAATAAATAATTTTACTGGAGGGTTAATTTTCTATCTAATGAATAAACTATAATTTATTTAACCAATTCCACGTAAGTGAACATGCAGGTTGTTTCCAATTTTGTTGTTGTTGTTTTGCTTCTTTTTCATTATTACTTAAGGCCAGATTCCTATAAAGTCAGTCCAAGCTTATCTGAACAAGTTTATAAGACATTGCTAACTTCAGTTTCAAAGAGTTGTATCAGTTTACTTTCCCATCAATAATACATAAGCAATAGCTTCTGTCTTCCCTTTCCAGCATTTCCAGGATTCACAAAATGTTACCCTCTCAATAATTTATTCAAAAATGTTTATTGATCAATTTACTATGTGCTGGAGACTGCATATACAAAGAAGAACAATGTCTAAAGGAGTTAGTGATTAAGTAGGAGAGACAAGCGTCTTAAAAGTATATATTTCCAGTTTAATTTTAAAAGTTCAGTAAGAGAGATTTTCTCAGTTAAGATGGCACTAGATAATATGAGGGCAATGCCATGTCTACTTTGCATATATAACAATGATAGGTAAACTATAAAAATAAGAAATTCAAAAGGCATGGCTAGATTCAAAGCCAAATACAGCTGAAGCCACGTGCCTGCTATGTTCCTGGTCTCTTAAGTATCCATAGTGTTGGTGCTGGGGGAGACTAAATGTTTTGACAAATCCTTCCACCAACCTCAGTGAATAATACATCCTCCTTTCACTGTGTGACATTTTACAGAGTCAAAAGTGTTAACGGGTCCTTTAGCTCCAGGAAGGAAAATGCAACCTTCTCTTTTATTTTTTTTAATGCTTAATTCATTAAACCTAAAACCATTTTGTTATAAACATTCACTTAAACATTGAACACTCACAATCTCTCTAAATATGTTTATATTACTTACAAGGATAATCCATCAGTACTTACAGAGTTCAGTTAAAAATATCTCAAATATTTAAATGATTGTGAATACATTTAATTTTACTCTTCTAAATATTTAGTTGAAATCAAAACATGAAATACAAAATTCTCTTAAAGGCTTTAAACAATTTGAAGAGCAGAAAATCTACACATAAAATATATCAATTACAAGTATTACAGTAAAACTGAAATAGTTATAAATGTGATGATGAAAACATATAACTACACTACTAATGATTTCATTTTACATTCATATTCTTATTTTTGCTCTTCTGCTTTGCTGTTCCAAGATTGTAGTGATCTTGCCAGATGCTAACTTTTTAACCATTTTATTTTATGTTGGAGTGGGCAATGGCAACCCACTCCAGTATTCTCGCCTGGAGAATCCCGTGGACAGAGGAGCCTGGTGGGCTGCTGTTCATGGAGTCACACAGAGTCGGACACGACTGAAGCGACTTAGCGGCAGCATAGCTGACTAACAATGCTGTGTTAGTTTCAGGGGTACAACAGAGTGATTCAGTTTTACAGGTATCTATGTTTTTTTTTTTTCAAATTCGTTTCCCAATTAGATTGCTAAGTGGGGAAGGGAGGGACAGTTAGGGAGTTAGGGATTGACATGTACACACTGCTATTTAAAATGGATAACCAATAATGACTTACTGAATAGCACATGGGGAGATGTTGACTTTAATATCTCCTTTAAGGTGGAAATAATCTTTCCAAACCACAAAGCAGAAGAATACTCCGACTTGCCAAGGTCTAGGGTTTATCTCTCGATACGTTGATTCTTAGTAGTTTGCAGAACCCAAAGTGACACAAAACTGCATCACTTACTTGGGATATATCCTTTCTAATAATGGATTGCCCTTGTTTGGCTATGGATAGTTCAGTTTATAAATATTATGAAATTTGTTTTTGAGATTCTAGAAATAATGTGCACTTTAAAATGGACAACAGTACTAATTTATTGTCCTGTTGTTATGAGATTTTTTTGGCAAAAGCAGTGTAATTGAGATTTACATAGATTTTCATCTTCCTTCTCTATGGCTTGGAAAGAACTACTCTCCAAGGGACCCTGTTCCCCTATAGTCCACAATAGTATTAAAGACCAAAATTTAGATCCTGGATACATCTGGGTGGTGGGGGTAGGAAAACATTAATTTAGCCTCTTTGAATTAGTTATGCCCAGTAACTCTATGCGAAGTAGCTGCTGGGAGCATCAAAAACCCTTCTGAAGACATAAATGAGGGCAATGGTTTTATAAGACACAAGATCATGGAGAAAGGGGCCTGCCTGAGCCACTGTTGAAACCACTAATGAAGGGGGTGCTGGGACTGCTGAGAGGCTGCTATTCAGCAGTGCTAAGACTCTTTGCTGCATATGCTGAAAGATGAGGATAGAGGGTTAGCTCTCTAGTTGTTGAAAAATACCAACAGATTCTAGAACAGGAAGCAAACCCCCTTTCTCTATTCCTGCCCTTTGAACTTCCGTCAGTACTCCCCATTGGTAGAAATTAACCAGAAGCTTGTTGGCAAGTATCTGGGAAAATGGAATATGCTTAGAAATGGACTCTTAGAATACTTTGCAGTACATAGAAGGGCAAAAATGGGAGCCAAGAGTAAAAGGCAAAAATGATCATTACAACCTATTTCTTCTCAGGGACCCTAAGTGGGTAAGACGCATCCCAAGAGGTCATCTATTTGGCTTAATGAGTATGCGTCTTCTCTTTGAGAAATCCACTAGGCGTGCTTTTTTATCCTGCTTTGGATTGGTTCGTCTCCCCAGGTTTCTATGTCTCCACCAGGTGGAGGTAGAGGGTAGTTTATTAAAGGGTTAAATTTAGAAAGCAGAGAGTTTTCATTTTCAGATTGGATGAAGCAAAGATAAACTATACCAAGGGGTCTACTTTCCTCTGACATTTCCTTTTAAAATGTTACCTTGTTATTATCATACTTGCTTTGTCTGTTATGTCAAAGTGCACAATTCTCTGGCTGTGACTTGGGATACTTGTGTTGCAAGGAATAGAGACTCATTCCAGCTGGCTCAAGAAAAGAGAATACTATTATAAATACACAAGAAGGAATATCACAGACATTTTTGGAAAAGAAATGAAATATAGCCAAGGCCTACTGGGAGCAGGGGCTGCTCTTTGCCTCTCTTAGGGAACACATGGTCACTCTCATTTCTGCTTCTCATTTATTCATTATTCATTCACTGAATATGCACTGAGTCTCCACTCTGGTGCTGAAGACTTGAGATATAAGGATGCATATGGCATTAAATGAACATTAAATGGGAAGAGAGTCATTAAACAAATAAATACACATCCATACAATTATAAATTGCTATAAATGCTATGAATAAAATATGCAGCTTTTAAGACAGAGTGTAATAAGGAAACTTAACAGCAATTAGGAGGTTGAGGAAAATTTTTTTAAGGGACGTTTAAACATAGACCTAAAAAGACAACTAGCAGTCAGCACAATTAGAGTGGAACAGGAAATTTGCTCAGCTAGAAAGTGTTTGAGGAAAATTTAACCAGTTCCTATGTATACATGGGCACGGGGCTTATTCTTTAAAGAGCTTATTATTTTAATATGGGTGAACACATTTGTGGTGAACAGAGGAAATCCTCTCAGAATTAGGGAAAGCCCTTAACTGTGGAAGTCTGTGAAACAGACAATTCTTGTCCATTCAGATTGGGTCCTCACTCTATGTTTGCTTTATGTGGATATTGAAGGTAGAGATCATAAATTGGTTGTTAGCACAGTTTTCCCTAACATTTGTTCCTAATAATTTTAAAATGCATGAAGATCACTTGCCTTGCATTTTAAGTTGGCCAAACTCCTTGCTTCTTGGGGGAATTTTATTTCATTAACTAGCAGATCTGGTTCATTTTCTCACTGCTAAAATGGCACAAAGGCAAGCTTCAGCCAGATAGATAAACAGTGTTCTACCTGCGGATGACTTTTCTTTGAAATCAAGTCACTGGGAATCCCAAGACACCACCTGACATGCATCTGGTATCGCTGTGTCCACTAATGTGGGCTCAACTGTCAGAGGTCTGGCATTCAGTCCTGGTCCTCTCTGACTCCTCACATGTAGCGGGCTATTTATGAATTAGTGGGTTGGCTTGTTATTTTTCCTCAAGTCCTGATTTCACAGACAAGAGTCTCAAACCCACCGATTTCATACAGCTTCAGTGATAATTCCAATTCCTATGTTGATGTTCCTAGGAACACCTACTTACTAGATCTTGGATAATGTACTAATAGACCATAGATACAAAGGAAAAAATTGAATGATCAAGAAGCAGATCCTAAGTGTCTACTGGAGTAAGAGAATGAATAAAAATGATCAGTATTCTCTCCTAGCTATCTCAGCCAAGCATACAGACTATTTAAATACCCTTCCTGTAAAGGAACTATTCCATTTAGAGTTTTCTGAGAAATACCTAGAAAATATAACTAATGTAAATTCACTTGCATCATTTGAATGATAGAATTGGCAATGCAAATGGAAACCTAGTAACCCTGAATGAAGATCTTTTCAGGTATTTATTTAAAGAAGAAGAGACTTCCAGGTTTGCTTTCTGGCCTGTTGTTAAGTCATTCCAATAAAAACAACTCGATATATTTAGTCTCCTCAGTCAATAGTATTTTATTATCATTAGGGATTGTTTTGGTCTCCACATAGAGGTTGGACTGCCAGAAAGATAAACCAAGATATGAAACTTATTCTATTCTTCAAAATTAAAAAGTATTTTCCCTGGTTATATGGGCATGACTCCCAACTGAATCATCCAAAATAAACTAGTTAATTAGTTCCAGGATGGATAAGACAGACTATCCACAAAAAGATTATACTACATATAAGCTTATAAATATTCATTCTCTTATGTTGATAGTACTATATTTGGTCTATGGATGTGTAAAGAAAGTGAGTGAGCCTAGTAAGACTTTAAAAATGTTGTTCATCTCAGTGCATTGATTAAGATGACAGGCCAGGATTCAAATGCCACCCCTGCCACCCACTGTTGTGTAAGTATATGCTGTGTGTGTTCTCTACTCTCACTTCCTTCTTCTCCCTTCCTCTCCTACCCCCACCCCAAACTCTCCTGGACCATGATCTCCCTGGGGTCAAGTTCTGGGTCACCTCTATCCCAGCCCTACCTGCACTGTCCAGCCTGAGGCTTGGCCCAAAGGACTCCTCAGCAAATGCTTGTTTAAGGATGTTTTTAAAAATGCTTTTCAGAAACTCCGTAGCAAAAGGCTAAACCTCTCATTGTGGACTGTGCATGGTAACTATACATTTCAAACTAAGCTCAGGACATTTATTCTGACAAGGTATGAGAATATTTCTGGCACAACAGAGTGCATGTTTTGGAATGAAAAAGACCCAGCTTTGAATTCTGCCCTGAATTTACCACTTAGCCTGCAACTTTGAACAGTTATAAAAATGTTGGTTGTTGTTCAGCCGTTCAGTTGTGTCTGACTCTTTGCGACCCCATGGACTGCAGCATGCCAGGCTTCCCTGTCCTTCACCATCTCCTTGAGTTTGCTCAAATTCATGTCGATTGAGTCGATGATGCCATCCAACCGTCTCAGACTCTGTTGCCTCCTTCTCATCCTTTCCTCAATCTTTCCGTGGATCAGGCAGTGAGTCAGTTCTTCGCATCGAGTGGCCAAAGTATTGGAGCTTCAGCTTCAGCATTAGTCCTTCCAGTGAATATTCAGGATTGATTTCTTTTAGTATTGTTTGGTTTTATCTCCTTGCAGTCCAAGGGACTCTCAAGAGTCTTCTCCAGCACCACAGTTTGAAAGCATCAATTCTTTGGCACTCAGCCTTCTCTATGATCCAACTCACATCTGTACACGACTACTGAAAAAGCCATATCTTTGACTAAATGGACCTTTGTTGGCAAAGTGATGTCTCTGCTTTTTAATATGCTCTCTAGGTTTGTCATCACTTTTCTTCCAAGGAGGAAGCATCTTTTAATTTCAGTCATATATTTATTCTAGGGATGCTCTGAAGATTTCACCACAGTCAATGTGAAGTGGCTAGTTCAGGATAGTAGTTCCTAGCAGCTAGAACATGCTATGACTTTGGGCTAATTCCATCTTCACCGCCCCAGCCTCAGTCTTCATCTCTGGAGTGGAGATAATAACTTCCTTGCACTAGCTGCAGGAATTAGATGAAGCCATGATGTGCTTCAGTTCAGTTCAGTTCAGTTCAGTCACTCAGCCGTGTCCGACTCTTTGCGACCTCATGAATCGCAGCACACCAGGCCTTCCCTGTCCATCACCAACTCCCAGAGTTCACTCAGACTCGCGTCCATCAAGTCCGTGATGCCATCCACCCATCTCATCCTCTGTCGTTCCCTTCTCCTCCTGCCTTCAATCCCTCCCAGCATCTAAGTCTTTTCCGGTGAGTCAGCTCTTCACATGAGGTGGCCAAAGTACTGGAGTTTCAGCTTTAGCATCATTCCTTCCAAAGAAATCCCCGGGTTGATCTCCTTCAGAATGGACTGGTTGGATCTCCTTGCAGTCCAAGGGACTCTCAAGAGTCTTCTCCAACAGCATAGTTCAAAAGCATCAATTCTTTGGCGCTCAGCCTTCTTCACAGTCCAACTCTCACATCCATACATGACTACTGGAAAAACCATAGCCTTGACTAGATGGACCTTAGTTGGCAAAGTAATGTCTCTGCTTTTGAATATGCTATCTAGGTTGGTCATAACTTTTCTTCCAAGGAGTAAGCGTCTTGTAATTTTATGGCTGCAATCACCATCTGCAGTGATTTTGGAGCCCAAAAAAATAAAGTCCGACACTGTTTCCACTGTTTCTCCATCTATTTCCCATGGAGTATTGGGACCAGATGCCATGATCTTCATTTTCTGAATGTTGAGCTTTAAGCCAATTTTTTCATTCTCCTCTTTTACTTTCATCAAAAGGCTTTTGAGTTCCTCTTCACTTTCTGCCATAAGGGTGGTATCATCTGCATATCTGAGGTTATTGATATTTCTCCCGGCAATCTTGATTCCAGCTTATGCTTCTTCCAGTCCAGCGTTTCTCATGATGTACTCTGCATAGAATTTAATAAACAGTAACTATTATTATTATTATTATACCATTTTTCTTCTAGTGGTAAGAACTCAAGAAAAGAAACAATTCTGTCTTTTCCTTTTCACGTTTTCTATCTCCTTCATTCCATGAAAGCACCTGGACGAAACTAAAACAAAACAAGGAAATCAAAGGGTGATATTTTAAAATAGTTTTGACATATTCCGAAATAGTGAGATGCATTTAAAGCTTCTTCAGAAGAAGGGCTGAACACCCTTGTTCTTATAGCAATAGCAACTAGACAAACACTGAGGCCTTTTGCTTGTGTTTCTGGTCCATTCTTCAAAGTATTGAGTAATCCCAGAATGATTTCTTTCTTTTCTGGGACATGTGACAAGAAGAAATCATTGGTGATGATTACTATCATCTACAGCCCCTCTCTTTTATTATGCACAGATGAAGCTGCCAAAACTTTGAAAAGTGGTATATATCAAACATATGGCAGTGCAGGGCGAAGGAAATATTGTGGGAAATTTGGAGCCTATACTGCCACTAACATAATATGGGAGTGTTTCCTATTTGATTGTGAGTGTGGGTGTGAGTGTGTATATGTATGGGCAGTATGAGAGAAAGAGAGTGAGAGGGAGTAAGAATTTGATATTTAAAAAAAACATTTCTCAGGTCAGAGATACTACTTAAAAAGTAACTTACTTTTTCACTGAACCATACCATGGGATGGACTCTATTCAGGCTAGATTGAATTTTATGTTCAAACCTGGGGAAATCTCTAGGAAAAAGGATGGAGTATTTTTTCTTTCCTTCCAGCAGGAGACTGGATTTCATCACTGTGCCCAGAGGATATTACAGGTCCCACTGCAAATCTTTCCCTTTTTAATCTGTTCTTCTCTTTTTTTTCTAATTTCGTTGTGGTATGAGACCCAGTTTATTATCTCTCCAATGAGACATATCCAACATTGCAAGAAATGAGAAATTTTAAAACATCATAATCTTTTGGGGACTTCCCAGGTGGCTCAGTGGTAAAGAATCCACCTGCCAATGCAGGAGATGCAGGTTCAATCCCTGGGTCAAGAGGATCCCCTAGAGAAGGGAATGGCAACCCACTCCAGTATTCTTGCCTGGAAAATTCCAGGGACAAAAGAATCTGGTGGGCTGTAGCCTACAGGGTTGCAAAAGAGTAGGACACAACCTAGCAACTAAACAGCAACAACAACAATCTATTGGTGCATGTGAGAAGCACCTGTTAGTGGTAAACTTACTAAAAGATGCCACAAAGTTGCTCCTGGTGACCCTGAGGGTCTTTCAGAGTCTAACACACAGTGCATCCCACTGGGATCCTGCGCTACCCAGGCAGGCACAATAGCCAGGAAACTTCCTAAGAGAAACATTTTTAAAAAGATCTTTGGGGGCCTAAGAATTAAGTCCCTGGAAACCAGAATTAAGACATTCAATTACAAGAGGGCCTAACTCTGGTCTGAAGAAGATATCATGTCCTGCTCAGATTCATCGCACAGAATATGTTCTTAATAGTTGTTATTGGTTGAATGAAGGAAGATGGTGTGAAGTTGAAGTCATAGCTTCAATTTGAGATGCGGGGTTGGAATGTGAAGGCTCCTGTGAGCACTGAGTCACACACCCTAAACTATTAGGCCTGTTTCAAAATGGGGAGGAAGTTAATCACTCAGTCCAAAAGTATTCTACCTTTCTCTAGCCCTTTTTCAACTAAAAACCTGTTGCATGCTATGTGAACAGAGGCGGAAGGAGTTGCTCTGGTTGGAGCTGGGAGGGTCCAAACCAATGAAGCTGGCCATTTCCTACCTTGCCTCGCAAACACCTCCTGTCCTACTCCACCAAGAGGGTCTATGGGGCAATTTGCACAAACCAGAACCAATGCGCTAGAAAGGGATTGTCCCTTTAAAACAAGACTCTATGCTATTAAGCCAAAGAATGATAATCCCTTAGAAGCCAGCACATCAAAACTGAGCTGCAAGAGGCATTATACTAAAAGAGCAAGACTGGTTGCACATGGGGTGAGCTGTCACCTTCAATTGGTCCCAGATTAAGCAGGTTATTGGTGTGGAGACCTCTGCAGTGGGGCAGGGAATGGGAAGCCAGGCACACGCAGTAAGCAATTGTGTGGGCACAGGGCTGCCTCATTAAGGCCATGGGGAAATAAGAGCCAGGCAGGCAGTGTAGGGAAGTGTTAGTGGTTCCTGGGGCCTCAGGACCCAATAGAGGGTCATTGAGGGCTGAACACCCCTGACAGGTACCCCAGATGGTAGAAGGAACTGAGTGAGGGGGGAGATTCAGAGGCATTTTCTTTGTATGGGAAACCTCCCATGGAGACATCAAGCAGGATGGGAGGGGCATGAGAAACCCTTAGGAACTGTTGCCAAATACTCTCTACTCTGGACATAGCGTTCCAGAGGCTGCTTGCCTTCCCAGCAAGAGTAGATCACTTTAAGGCAGTCATCCAAGTTGGCTTCATGATGCACTGATGACAACCTGGGAATGTTACAGGCTGTTACCTCCTCCATTGGCTTAATAGCTTGGTCCTCCAAACCTCCCAGCTCAAATTTGTTCCCAATTTTGACTTCTAAGAATGGAGTAAGGTGCATGACTATAAGCCTGCAAGACTTTAAGCCCCTTGAAAGTGTTCTGGGTTCTGCAGGCTCACAAATTTATATTAAAGAGGGAGTTTGCTCAGCATGTTTATTAAGCAAAATTGCTCTCAGATACATTTAGGGATTGTGGTCAGTCTTCCTCATATATGAAAAAAGAGAGCAAGGAAGGATTACTTTTATTTTATGGTGGAGACTCTATGACTTTGTTATAGAGATGATGAATTTCTTCTCTCTTCTCCACAACAGGTCTGTCAGTTTTGGGGTCTACCTGGGACACCTGTTCAGAGCAGCACTTGCTGGGAGTTCACAGCATCACAGTGTTCCTCACCCCTGTGTGCCCTCAGGAGCGACCCAATTGCTCTGCAGTCACTGTTAGACATTTATCCTGCCTGTTTATTCTCAGTACTTGTAACCAGCCAAAGTATTCTATATTTATCTATTTCTTTATTATTATCTCTCTCAGTATTCTTTGCTGCGTCCCTACCATCTTGAACCTTGACCATCATGTGCCCTGCCATGTGTTCTAAGTGTTCCCTCTGATCCTGTTTAACTTTCTCAACCAGTGGGCTGAATACCATCTTTATCCCTACACTCCAAGTGACAGCATTCAACTTAACTTGATCAAGGTTTCACAGTAAGAACAGGTAGAACCAGGATTTGAACTCAGCACTGCCTAGATTTAGAGACTTCAGCTTTTAATCTCATGTTCTTATCTGCAAAGTTCCAGTTGAATTAAAACCAGCCTCTTGATGAGAAGACTCTTTTCAGGTGTTTCACGGCCAGTTGGTTTTGTGCCGCCGATTTGCCATAAAACAAGCAGTGGTCCCAGGAGCTGGGGAGCTGGGTGTGGTGGAATCGGTCTGGAGTCCTCATGACTCAGAGGGATGGGCAGAAAGAGTCTTTTGAACTCAGGAGTCCCTCTGGGTGTGGAGGTTTGACTAAGGAGTGGGTAAATAGAAGATCATTCAGAAGTAGGAAAAACAATAAGAGGAAAAAAAAAAAAAAGTTGAGTTAATAAATGAATGAGTAAACAAGCCCACAAAGGAAGAAATGAATGCATTAATTGGTGGCATGAAAGCAATGTAAGGACTCAGGGAGCGCATTGTTTTATTCTTAGTAGCCTGCCTGCTTGCCTTGGGGCTCTGATGACAGAAGGGACAAGCTTCAAGCCTCCTGTCCTCTCATTATTTACTTTTCAGCTTTATTGAGGTACAGCTGACAAATAAAAATTGTGTATATTTTAGGTGTACAATGTGATGATCTGATACAGGTACACATTGTGAAAAGACGACCACATTCAAGTTGATAAACACGTCCGTTACCTTAAGTAGTTATGTTTTTTGTGGTGAGCACATTTACGATCTACTCTGTTAGCAAATTTCAAGTACACAGTATAGTATTATTAACTCATTATTGACCAGAGATATATTAATACATCTTTTGTTGCTTGAACATTATTGATCAGAGGCATATCAATATTCACTTACCTAACAAATTGCCAGCCATAGGCATTAGTTTCTGCAAAAGAACCCTGGTCAATAGTATGTTAACTATCATCACCATGCTGTACATTAAAATTCCAGAACTTATCCATCTTATATCTGGAAGTTTGTACCCTTTGACCCATCTTCCTACTTTCCTGATCTCCAGCCCTGGAAACTACCATTCTAGTATCTCTATCCATTCCTGCACCGCCCGCAGCTCATTCTCTTTGCTCACTTTCACCACAGGTTGACTGGCCTAGATGGAGCAGAGTCAGCCATGCCTATTTGGAATTCTTTAAGAGGCTGTGGAGGAGGTCTTCTGTTCTGCTTTTTCAATCTGGTGAGGGAGACTCCCTTTGACTTTATCCCAATCAGAGTATGAATGCCAGCTTCACAGCCTGCTGGGCTTAGGACCTGGAAGAAATAACTTATCCTCTTTGTGCTTTAGTTTCTCTCACTTCATAATGAAAATTCTTAATTCCCATGTAACATCATCAGGATTATGAAAAATTGTATAGAATACACATTTACACCTACACTCACACACACACACAAACATACACCCACAGAGCCTAGTGCCATGCCTATCGTTAAATAAATATAGCTGTCATGTCTTGAGACAAAGGGAAAGCAGAAAAACAAAACAGAAAAAATGGGAGGGGGGAATACATCCCGGTATAATTGTCCCGATTAATGTGATTGATATGGGCAAGTGAGTTTCTGAATAGCAGCTTGTCTTCCTCTTCCAATGACATTCCAGAAACAGTTTTCCAACATCCTGCATTTTCTTACTGAAGGATGGGGACATTTGATAGCTTCTATATTTCTTTTACTCTTGGGCTTTTCACAGTAACTTATTTTGATTAACATCTAGTTAGTTATAGATTCTTACTTTTTCCTAAATCACTTTAGAGAATTTACAGAATCTTGTTATTAATATTTTGATGTGTGGATGCTTGAAGTTGGAGTGGTTTGTTCATGGATTTAGATGTTCTGTTTGGCAGTGAGATGATGGAAGCCGCAAATGTCTCTGGGCTTAGTTGCAGATTCTATACAACCCAAGAAACCATGTATCCACAAAAAGGAGAAATGATGCCCGATGAACTCCAAATTAGAATCATCAAAAGTTTTCCTTTTCTAGACATTTTGCTAATAACTTAGTCTGTTATGGGTTATGCATTGCTGCAGTGATGGGAGGATTGGGAAACATACAGAAAAAACAATGGCTGAGCTTATTTAATGTTTAGGAAAATATACTGCTTTGAGGTGACTTTGCAACATAATGCATTTTTTCTGTAATAGTGGCAGGGTTTATAAAGCTAGTATAATTTCTTAAAGTTCTGTAAAGTAGATTGTATGTGTAGTGCATCACCTCTGGGCTGAGGCAATTGAAAGCTAATGTGCGTCTTCCATCTACCTTTTCCCTTAAAGTGGCAACCTTAAAGGTCCTGTGTTCCAGATGGCAGAGCTGAAAGATGCAGGAAGGCTGAGGTACTCTATGTGACACTATATGTGAGAGTAATAAGACTTCTTTGTGCAAAGCCTCTGCGATTTGGAGGTTTATCTGTTATTGCACCACATTATAACCCATCCTGACTAACGCTCATGAGACAAAGCCATGGCAGAAAAAAAGGAGTGCAAAAAGAATAAAGTCATCCTGCAGAAATTGACTTGTGTTTGAGTCTAGGGTCCATCTCAGTCTGTGACTTTATATTAAACCTGTTTTCTCATCCATAAAGTGGGAATAAGAATAGTATATACTTCAGATGTTTGTGATAAGAATAAATGAGGTAATTCAGGCAATATCAAAGTATTCTTCATAGTTCCTGGCACATATAAGCACTTTAAAAATGTTTGAAAATATAAAATAATAAAGAAACTCATTCTGCCTTATGCAGGATGTCAGTCAATATTATGAAAGCCGTTCAGGCAAAACTACAAAAGAGAGATTCTTAAGTTATAAGACCTACTTATGAATGGATTTCAGAAGGTGGATAAATGCCATGAAATTTTATACGAAATTAGGTGCATAAGTAAATGTCTTTTATCTAAATATAATGAATACCAAGTGAGAGTTTTATTGAGAGTCTCAGTTGGTATAACAGACTATAGGAACAGATAATCAAGTTGAGATATAAAAGATATTACAGTGAAAATATTGACAGGAAATGAAGACAGATAAGATTACTGTGAAGCTCAAGGATTCAAAAGACTTAATCATGTGGGACTGTGCACTGGTAAAATGTTGCCACTTTTGGTTCTGATCAGTTTGCCTCTCTTGAAATGGCTTCCATCTCTATTTATCCCTCCTTGGTCAAATGTCCACACCCAGAGAGACTCCTGCACTCTAAGGAGTATTCCCATCCAGCCCTCCAAGAGGTTGAAGATGCTAGGTTTACCCCACAACACCCAACTCTGCATCTACGGTACCCACTACTGACAGTTTCATGACAGGACAATGGAACTGACCACCCAGTAAGAAAACACTTGAAAATAAGGCCCTAATTGTTTGTTTTATTTCAGTGGAAACTTTGGAAATGAAGAATCAAACAATGAGAACACTTCCGAGAAAGAGCTCTGTAGTTGGGTCGCTTAACTGAAACATCCAAAGATAGTTTCTATTCAGGTGTGGTTGAATTCAAGAGTGTGAATTATACAAAGACTCTGTCTATCTACTGGTTTTACTTTTCCTTCTAAGTTCACTTCTTTAATGTCTAGGTTCTTGCTATAGAGGATGTGATTTTACATTTCATTAAGTAGAAGTTTCAGTTGTATCACTGAAGTTCAATGTCTGTTGCCTTACAAAGAGGTGCTAAACCGTATGCGGAATTTGCAGGATTAACCAAAGATGCATTATATAATGCTAAAAATATCTCACCTTTAACAAACAGGTTGACTTATGCAATATTAAGGAGGAAGTAGGAGAATGATTTCTTTGGAGAAAACAGTTTGTGAGAAGGTATGAGTGAGGAGCTTTCAAAAAAATGTACTCCTAGAGCTTGCTGTGCTGTCTATAATCAGTTTCCCCTGCAATGTACTACTATATGACTCTCTCCTGAGGAATCTAGAGGATGAGAGAAGAGTTGACTAGCTTTCCTAGAAGCAGAGTGAAGGAGAGTTGCTGCTGTGTTCAGCTTGACAGCAAGAGTGATGCAGAAGTGTCTCCCTTGGACTGTGTGTTAATCTTCTAGGGCAGCCTTAACAAAAGGCCTTAGACTTTAAGGCCTTAAACAACAAAAACTCATTTACTCACAGTTCTGGAGGCTGAAATCCGTGATCAAGGTGTTGGCAGGTTTGGTTTCTTCTGAGGCCGCTCTCCTTGGCTTGCAGGTGGCCACCTTCCTGCTGTGATCTCACAGGTCTTTCCTCTGTGCAAGTGTATGTTCTTATATGATCTCTCACTATAAGGAGACCATCGTATTGGCCCACCCTACTGGTCTCATTTTAACTTCAATTGCCTCTTTAAAGCACCTTTACTCAAATATAGTCACATTCCGAGCTACTGGGGATTAGGACTTCCACATATGAACAGGAGGTGGGGGGCACAGTTCAGTCCATCATAGAATGTGTGGGGCTATATATCAGAGAGGGTTGTCGGGAGCGCTATCTTAGAGTCTGCCAGAAAGAAGCTTTCCTTGCAGACATTTTATGACTGTAGTAAGAATAGGGTTCCAGGAGTAATGAAGAAATATTCCTCTGAATGAGGGCATGGAGGATATGAAAACTCCTGCGTTCAGGGTTTCCAAAGAGCCCATGAAAATGCCCACAGGAGACAGTCAGAGGCAGAGAGCACAAAGCCAGGACACCATAGCGCCAGGCACATAAGACCTTTCCTGCTGCCTCACTCACTGCTCCCTCCTCCCCTTCCATCCCGCCCTACCTCCATCTTCGACTTGACCCTAAAGGGTAAGAAATCTGCTTAGCAAGTTGGGGAAGAAGGAGATAAAGTTGTAAGTTGGGAAAAGAGAGAAATAAGAAGAAAAGGACCATGTTCTCATTCCTTTCCAGTCTGTAAGTTTTCATCAACCACAAACTCTGGTTAGGGGAGGAGAAGTTATTATGACTTTGAGAAAAGGTAGACCTTTGACTAAGAAGCGGGCTTTGACATTCTAAATGCAGAATTACTTCTTAAAAATATAAAGAAGCTTTTATTCTTTGAGAGTGAGAGAAAGTAAACAGTTTATTGAAGTCTTCATGGAAGGTTAGAACTTCGTCCAATATATTTTCAGAGGACAAAGGTAAAATTTTAAAAAGCTGTGTACCATTTAGATTCTATGTGTGCTAAGTCACTTTAATTGTGTCAGACTCTTTGTGACCCTGTGGACTGTAGCCCACACACTCCCTTGTCTGTGGGATTCTCCAGGCAAGAATACTGGAGTGGTTTGCCTTGCCCACCTCCAGGGGATCTTCCTGACCCAGGGATTGAACCCATGTCTCTTATGTCTTCATGTCTCCTGCACTGGTAAGTAGGTTCTTTACCACTAGCACCACCTGGGAAGCTCTTAGATCCTATAAGTTTTATTTATTCTATATGCTAGAGGTCTTAGTGATCAGTCTTTGTTGTCTTAGCAGTTGTCTCAAACTGTGTTGATTGGCTTAACTGAGAAGATGGACACTAATCCCCAAGTACAGCAAGATAAGAACTCTCAGAAGACTTGGATTAATGCCCATCCCTAAAGTTAGAGGATGTACATGGATTCCCATTTTCCCAAACCAGTTTGGGAAATACTAGTGCCTCTCAAACACATGTTAAGCTGGCAAAACGAAACAATGACCAATAATATGTGACCAGATGCTCTCAAGTCAGTTATATGTTTAGAAATATATAACAGGTAGAATGATACTGGGAAATGCCCCAGTATACAAATTAGCAATCCTGGAATTTAGTTGCGATTGTGCCACTAACTAGCTGTGTGTGAGAGCAGCCACCCACTTAACCTCTCTGAGCCTCAGCAGCTTCAGCTACATAATGATGGGTGTGGGCTAGATCCTTTCCCACTGTTCTTTTCTTCTGGCCTTGCCTTCCCACATGCAGAATCTTAGTTCCCAATCATGTATCTAAGTTCTCTGACAAGGGATCGAACCCATGCCCCCTGCAGTAAAAATGCAAAGTCCTAATCACTGGACCACCAGGGAAGTCCCAATCCTTTTGCATTTTTAACCCCTGCAAGGAGATCCAACCAGTCCATTCTGAAGGAGATCAGCCCTGGGCTAAAGCTGAAACTCTAGTACTTTGGCCACCTCATGCGAAGAGTTGACTCATTGGAAAAGATTCTGATTCTGGGAGGGATTGGGGGCAGGAGGAGAAGGGGACGACAGAGGATGAGATGGCTGGATGGCATCACTGACTCAATGGACATGAGTCTGAGTGAACTCCAGGAGTTGGTGATGGACAGGGTGGTCTGATGTGCTGCGATTCATGGGGTTGCAAAAAGTCAGACACGACTGAGCGACTGAACTGAACTGAACTGAACTGAACTGATGGAGGTATAGAAAAACCTTGTTTCTAGAGAGAGGAGTTTGACTTTGTAGTCATTTTATTTTGATTTCTTTCTCAAATCTATGACAAACAATCTGTCACAACCCCCCCCCCCCCAAAATACTGGAAAGTTAATTGAAATGTGGATAACTTCCAGAAATGCGATTTCATTGCTTCCCTTTTACCTGCTGGGTATAATCATGTCCTAGCTGCCTACATTTTTTTTTTTTTTCTTGCTTCTAAAGCATCTTATAAACTAGCAGAAGATCAGATGGGACTTTTATAAGCCTGGCAAAACCACTCTCTTTCTTTAAATTGCATCGCCTGCATAATGGGAAAATCCTACTCAGTTTACCCCCTCCAGAATGTGACTTCAAATGATTGGAAAAAGAATGATAAAGCAACAATGGAGAGAATATCCTGCAATCCTTTAATATCCTCTGCATAGTCATTTTCTGCCTATTCTTGCAGTTTGAGATCACAGGATTCTGACAACCTAATAACCCTTCATGCCAATAAAGTCGAGACTGCCTTTTTGTTTGATGTTGCTCGGAACATGCAATTATCCAAGGGCAGGCTGTAGGTTAACATTTTCATCTACCACAGCTCTTTCTGCCTGAGAAAGACTAGGACAGACCTCTCAGTTTCAGTGAAATGAACTGGCCCGGGATTTGCCAGGTTTGAGATTTTGCCTTTCAGAATGCTGGATGCTGTAAATCCTATTTGGAGGAGATATTTTGGCTCTTTAAGAGAGACCATTTTGCTTCCAATATTTGTTTTAGATGAAAGATCCAGAAATTTCCATAGTGTCCTACTTCTATCACCATTTAGACTTTATTTTGAAGCTTCTGTCCCTCTTTTAGATATGAAAGGATTTACAATCAGATTCTCAGGCCCCTAAGAGAGCACTCTGGGATGGAGAGATGGCACTCTCAAGACAGATGGCTCCTTCCATTCTTACACTGTCCCCACCTACCCTGCTGTTTGCTCTGTTTAGTAGTAGAAACAGTAAGAGAATAAAGAAAAATTAAGAGGTCCCAGCCTTCCAAAGGGAAAATAATCATCCCTTTGTGGGATTGTTATTCCAGTGTTCTGAGCCCTGCATCCCTTATCTGCACCCCTTCCCCATGCAGAACTAACTCCAGGAAGCTCTCTTTTGACATTCCTGAGCTGTATGAAGGAGGGATGTCCCAGTGCCTCTGTGCATAAACATCACCTTCCTTCCTCCTTCCCACCATTTCCCCAACAGTGAAATACTATTCCTTGCCATTGCTACTCTTCTGGCAGCCTCTGATGTTAAAAGCACAGTGAGATAAAGAACAATTATAGATATGAAAATGCTTTCTAGGAGCCTGGAGCAATAAAATCA
Organism: Capricornis sumatraensis; assembly: GCF_032405125.1. Taxonomy (NCBI): domain Eukaryota; kingdom Metazoa; phylum Chordata; class Mammalia; order Artiodactyla; family Bovidae; genus Capricornis; species Capricornis sumatraensis. Next base: position 57,132,928 of record NC_091074.1, read on the forward strand.
GAAGATTTCAGCATAATCTTTGCACCATTGTACCTTCCCTGTCTGAACTTGAACAAGTTAGTAAATCTCTCTAAAGTTAAGATTTCTTATATATCCAGTGGGATGAAAAGTCCTTCTCAGCTCACCTCATGACATGTTATAAGAATCAAATACAATAATGTGCCATATGCAACTGAAATGTTAGCTGTCATGAAGGATTGCACTGCTAATGATTTCATTGCTAACTCTTAGGAATCATGGACTATGGGCTGTTCATTACTTACATGGATTCATTCTCACAACCCCCCTGCAGTTTTAGTGTTATGTCCCCATTTCACTCATGACATGAAGAAAATAAAATCTAGATGGATATTGGACTTCCCTCATGGCTTAGACGGTAAAGAGTCCTCCTGCAATGTGGAAGACCTGGATTCATTACCTGGATTGGGAAGATCCCCTGGAAGAGGGCATGGCAATGCACTCCAGTATTCTTCCCTGGAGAATCCCCATGGACAGAGGAGCCTGGTGGGCTACAGTCCATGGGGTTGCAAAGAGTTGGACATGACTGAGCAACTAAGTAGCAGCAGCAGAATGGTTATTCTACCCAAAGTAGTACAATTATTCACATCAGAGTTAATAACTGACTCTTAAAAGCAAGTCTGCATGATGCTGAAATCACCTTTCTTGTGCAAAATCTCTAAGGTATTTGCTATAAGAACTGGCCTGCCTGCCTGGGGTAATGAGGGTATATTTATGATCCACTTTGGTGATTGTTCTCCACCTGCAGGGTGTGCAGTGCATAGTGGTTCTGGTTCTCTTGGCCTACATCCTCTGACCACTGGTGTCCATACCTTTCCATTATCCCCAGATTTAAGACAGGAGAGAGCAAATGGCAAAGTCCAGCTGTGACAAATCCAACATATATGTTTTACATGCAAAACCCATTTTTTGAGGTATAACCTGAGTTTGCAAAAAACCATGGTGTCAGAGGGCAAATTCGTTCTGTAGCTTTGATTTGAATGCCTAATAAGTGCTAAGCACTGTGCTGCATGGGGGAAAGTAAAGTAAAAGCATAGTGTCAAATCTCAGGCTGTCATCTCTCAGTCCAGGATGTAATGTAAGCCAGGCAACAGAGGGTTACAGTTGAGAACAACGCATTCTAGGTGAAAGATTCACTGACTGACTAACAATAGGACAGACAGGAGAGCCAGCTAACTAGAAGAGTGGTTGAGAAAAGTGTGTGTGAAGGAAGACTTCTGGACTGAGTTAACCACACACTTAAGCCTCAAACAATCACCAAAGTTAACATTATAATAAAATATTTTTTCCTCTCTTTTCAGGGCCTGTGCCTGCAATCTCCTTGAGCTTTCCATTCCCTATTTCTCCAGATCTTCCATCGATCTTTCTCTTAGCCATAATTTAATTATTAAAAAATTTAAATCTAAAGATTTCTCTTCTATCCTTTTCCCTTGAGACTTGATTGGCTTAAAAACCGTTGAATCCTTTGTTGTTGGAGTCAGTGAGCCCTAATAAAATTCTTTTGTCCTTAAAAATCAGCTAAGAGTAGCTTTAAAGTCCTAAAATGCTATAGTCATACCCTAATCACTTCACTTGGCCTACAAGACCTTGAACACCAGACCACTGTTTTGACCATCACTGGACAAGCAAATATCTGGGTAAATTTTTGGCTGGAAGAGCCAATGAATGAGAGAGATGACAACTTCCCTATTATGCTAATAATATGTAATTTGTGATTGCTTGACTTAGACCTGATGCCTAGTTATTAAGGTTTCTTGGTTCAGAATGAGGGAGATTAAATTGTTAGACTGCCTGGCTTTGAATCTTCATGCTAGTATTTACTAAATGTGTAACTCTGTCAAGATAGTTAAATTTTCTGAGTTTTATTTTCCTCAACTACACAATAAGGACAGTACTACTGGTGTCAATGGACTGTTGAGAGGAGAAAATGAGATAATTTTCTGATGGCAGTTAGTATCCTGACTGGAGTGAACAAAGTGTTCTGTGATGGGTGATGTATCCTATGGTATTCCATGATGTTTCCTGCTTCATCTTGTTCAGATCCTTCTCCGTTTCAGGCTGGGCCAGTTTTTGCCTGCATCACAAAACCATGGAGAAACTACTTTTCTCCCTCCAAATGACTGCAGATTTTTTTTTTCTGTATCAATCTTGATATATTTTGTACATTCTGTCTTTTATTTCTATGATTTTGTATACATTTCTCATTTTTTTCTATTAGATATAAGCATTAAGAGAGCAGGAGCTTTCATTTTTATGAGAAGCAAATAACCTCTGAAAATCACTAGAATTGTGTTTTCACAGAACAAGAACTGAATACCTGTTATTTCTTTAGCATGCCTTGGCTGCAGTCCATGGGGTCTCTAAAAGTCAGACACGACTGGGCGACTTCACTTTCACTTTTTACTTTCATGCATTGGAGAAGGAAATGGCAACCCACTCCAGTGTTCTTGCCTGGAGAATCTCAGGGACAAGGGAGCCTGGTGGGCTGCCATCTATGGGGTCGCACAAGGTCAGACATGACTGAAGTGACTTAGGAGCAGCAGTTATTTTGTACACAGTAGATGTCAAATTACTGTTAAATCAATAAATGTAACAGATTTTTGGTTTTGAAACTATATCAAGGCACTTTGCTTTGTAGGTAAGTGATTGAAACTAATTTGCCTTATGTGAAGGTTTATTAAAAAACTATCATTTAGAGTTTTTCCTTTTATAGACAGAAGGAATATATTCCAGAAAACAAAATATATACAAACAAAATGTAACAATGGGTATTACATAGCTTCATGTTTTTCTAGATACAAGGACTAAATTATAAAAAATAAAATTAAATGATGGCTGTTACATATTTAGTCAAGTATCAATTAAACATCTATAATGCCACATGGAACCCAGGCAGTAGCACAGAACTAGGAGTTTGAATACAAGAGGGCATTAGCCAGACTCTCCCAATGGTAATTAAGCGACTGTTCAAGGGTCTCGATTTCTCCATGCCTCTGTGAAGTTATTGGGGCTAGCAGAACACTAGGTCTTTTTCTAGTTCTGACAGTCTGTGGTTACTTGAATATGGGATGACTGAACATTGAACACAAATGCTAAGCTATGTGCTTTTAAGTCCCCTAATCCTTCTTATTGAGTTCGTACTGGCTGAGGCTCTGACTCAATCACTGGCTAACCAATGTCATTGTGGGCTCCTGGGCGGGGTTTGAAACCAGTCTCTTCTGTTTGTCGTCTGCTTAGTCCTGCTGTCCCTGACTATTAGCTTAAAGATTAATCATGATGACTGGTAACTCAGGGGTGAAAGGCAGTTGAGTTCATTTAATTAGAACTAACCCCACTTTGGGATTAAATGTATTCAAACTTCCAACCTCAGCTCTAAGCCAAGTTTTGTTCACATTCCTCTCCATCCTGTTCTGTCTTTGATAGTAAATTTTAACTTTTATTTGAAGGGAATGATTTTTTTTAAGATGGAAAGGATGAGCAAATCACAATTTTGGGGTCCTGACTGAAATTAGCTTAGCAGCAGGCCCCTGGAAGACTGAGAAAAGGAGTGCAGAGATGATACAGTCAAGGTCAAAAGAAAGATACTTTCTTTGATGTCTAAATATACTTTATTATTTTTGTTGATATTGTTATTAATTTAAGATATTAGTAAATTAGTAATGGGTTGGGCAGTTGTTACATCCTAAGAACCCTGCAAAACATTTTACAAACATGATTTCATTCAATAGAATAATGCAATTAGGTTAAGTACCATTATTGATTTCTTCTTATAGATAAAGAAACTTGAATTCAGAGAGGTTGAGTATCTTGTCCCAAATTCCAAGGCCAATGAGTGCTGAACAAGGATTTGAAACCATATTGCTGTGCTCCAAGGACCATGTGCTTATGTAGAACATTATAATTCTCCCCAAATATCAATAGCCCCCATTATCTGTTGAATGATTGCTAAATGAGAAAAGTTTAATAATTAGCATAGGTTAATACCACTAGTGAGCAGTGGAACCAGAATTTAGAGTTTCGTTGACTCCAAAGGTCAACATCTTTATGTCCTCATTGCACTTTGATAGGAAAGTCATTTAGCGTGTTTCTATGTGGTTAGAGATTTGTAACTAGTTCAAATTAAAGTTCCTCCATAGATGTCATCAGAATACAAGCCATCTGTTATTAAGGGAAAATATTCAAGTAAGTAAGCTAGGAAATAGAATGAAAAAGGGCAATATTTCAGTAGTACAAACAAGGGACAGTCACTATTATCCTTAAGAGAGCATAAAACTTTTCTTTAAACTTGCCCAAGAGAAGAGGTATATTTTACAATTTATAAATATCCTTGTCAGTTTACCATGGAGGATGGTAATTAATAATCAAATCTTGAAATGAAATATTTAGTCCTTAAAACTATTAAACCTGCTTTTCTCTGATTCTTGTTAACTCAGTAACTGTGAGTTTTCTTTGTCCTGTAGGGTTCTCTCCAGGCCAACAATACAACTTGACAGAATATTAGACGTGTGCAGGAGGTATGGAGCCATTATCAAGGAATAGTAAGATGAGAGGAAGCGATGGTTAAGTAAACGCAATGCATGGCCCCCAATTAAGTTATGGATCAAGGTGGGGATATCATAAATGACATTAGCGGGACAATTAGAGAAAATTGTATGTGGATTGTATATTATATACTAGTATCTTGTCAATGTTCAGTTCGGTTCAGTCGCTCAGTCATGTCCAACTCTTTGCGACCCTGTGAATCACAGCACGCCAGGCCTCCCTGTTCATCACCAATTCCCAGAGTTCAATTAGACTCATGTCCATCGAGTCAGTGATGCCATCCAGCCATCTCATCCTCTGTCATCCCCTCCTCCTCCTGCCCCTAATCCCTCCCAGCATCAGAGTCTTTTCCAATGAGTCAACTCTTCTCATGAGGTGGCCAAAGTACTGGAGTTTCAGCTTCAGCATCATTCCCTCCAAAGAAATCCCAGGGCTGATCTCCTTCAGAATGGACTGGTTGGATCTCCTTGCAGTCCAAGGGACTCTCAAGAGTTTTCTCCAACACCACAGTTCAAAAGCATCAATTCTTCAGTGCTCAGCTTTCTTCACACTCCAACTCTCACATCCATACATGACCACTGGAAAAACCATAGCCTTGACTAGACGGACGTTTTTTGGCAAAGTAATGTCTCTGCTTTCCAATATGCTATCAAGGTTGATCATAACTTTTCTTCCAAGGAGTAAGCGTCTTTTAATTTCATGGCTGCAGTCACCATCTGCAGTGATTTTGGAGCCCCCAAGAATAAAGTCTGACACTGTTTCCACTGTTTCCCCATCTATTTCCCATGGAGTGTTGGGACCAGATGCCATTATCTTTGTTTTCTGAATGTTGAGCTTTAAGCCAAATTTCTCACTCTCCTCTTTCACTTTCATCAAGAGGCTTTTTAGTTTCTCTTCACTTTCTGCCATACAGGTGGTGTCATCTGCATATCTAAGGTTATTGATATTTTCCCGGCAATCTTGATTCCAGCTTGTGCTTCTTCCAGCCCAGGGTTTCTCATGATGTACTCTGCATAGAAGTTAAATAAGCAAGGTGACAATATACAGCCTTGACATACTCCTTTTCCTATTTGGAACCAGTCTGTTGTTCCATGTCCAGTTCTAACTGTTGCTTCCTGACCTGCATATACGTTTCTCAAGAGGCAGGTCAGGTGGTCTGGTATTCCCATCTCTTTCAGAATTTTCTACAGTTTATTGTTATCCACACAGTCAAAGGCTTTGGCATAGTCAATAAAGCAGAAATAGATGTTTCTCTGGAGCTCTCTTGCTTTTTCCATGATCCAGCGGATGTTGGCAATTTGATCTCTGGTTCCTCTGCCTTTTCTAAAACCAGCTTGAACATCAGGAAGTTCACAGTTCATGTATTGCTGAAGCCAGGCTTGGAGAATTTTGAGCGTTACTTTACTTGCATGTGAGATGAGTGCAACTGTGCGGTAGTTTGAGCATTCTTTGGCATTGCCTTTCTTTGGGATTGGAATGGAAACTGACCTTTTCCAGTCCTGTGGCCACTGCTGAGTTTGCCAAATTTGCTGGCCTACTGAATGCAGCACTTTCACAGCATCATCTTTCAGGATTTGAAACAGCTCAACTGGAATTCCATCACCTCCACTAGCTTTGTTCGTAGTGATGCTTCCTAAGGCCCACTTGACTTCAAATTCCAGGGTGTCTGGCTCTAGGTGAGTGATCACACCATTGTGATTATCCGGGTCGTGAAGATCTTTTTTGTACATTTCTTCTGTGTATTCTTGCCACCTCTTCTTCGTATCTTCTGCTTCTGTTAGGTCCATACCATTTCTGTCCTTTATCGAGCCTATCCTTGCATGAAATGTTCCCTTGGTATCTCTAATTTTCTTGAAGAGATCTCTAGTCTTTCCCATAGTTTTCCTCTATTTCTTTGCATTGATCCCTGAGGAAGGCTTTCTTATCTCTTCTTGCTATTCTTTGGAACTCTACATTCAGATGCTTATATCTTTCCTTTTCTCCTTTGTTTTTCACTTCTCTTCTTTTCATAGCTATCTGTAAGGCCTCCTCAGACAGCCATTTTGCTTTTTTGCATTTCTTTTCCATGGGGATGGCCTTGATCCCTGTCTCCTGTACAATGTCATGAACCTCCATCCATAGTTCATCAGGCCCTCTATCTATCAGATCTAGTCCCTTAAGTCTATTTCTCACTTCCACTGTATAATCATAAGGGATTTTATTTAGGTCATACCTGAATGGTCTAGTGGTTTTCCCTACTTTCTTCAATTTAAGTCTGAATTTGGCAATAAGGAGTTCATGATCTGAGCCACAGTCAGCTCCTGGTCTTGTTTTTGTTGACTGTGTAGAACTTCTCCATCTTTGGCTGCAAAGAACATAACCAAGCTGATTTTGGTGTTGACCATTAGGTGATGTCCATGTGTAGAGTCTTTTCTTGTGTTGTTGGAAGAGGGTGTTTGCTATGACCCATGCATTTTCTTGGCAAAACTCTATTAGTCTTTGCCCTGCTTCATTCTGTATTCCAAGGCCAAATTTGCCTGTTACTCCAAGTGTTTCTTGACTTCCTACTTTTGCATTCCAGTCCCCTATAATGAAAAGGACATCTTATTTGGGTGTTAGTTCTAAAAGGTCTTGTAGGTCTTCATAGAACCGTTCAACTTCAGCTTCTTCAGCATTACCGGTTAGGGCATAGACTTGGATTACTGTGATATTGAATGGTTTGGCTTGGAGATGAACAGAGATCATTATGTCGTTTTTGAGATTGCATCCAAGTACTGCATTTCAGACCCTTTTGTTGACCATGATGGCTACTCCATTTCTTCTGAGGGATTCCTGCCCGCAGTAGTGTATATAATGATCATCTGAGTTAAATTCACCCATTCCAGTCCATTTTAGTTCGCTGATTCCTAGAATGTTGACGTTCACTCTTGCCATCTCTTGTTTGACCCCTTCCAATTTGCCTTGATTCATGGACCTGACATTCCAGGTTCCTATGCAATATTGCTCTTTACATCATCAGACCTTACTTCTATCACCAGTCATATCCACAACTGGGTATTGTTTTTGTTTTGGCTCCTTCCCTTCATTCTTTCCTGAATTAGATAATTATACTATAGCTAAGATTTCATTATTTCTAGAAAAAGATACTGAAGTATTTTGGGGTAAAGGGACATGATGCTCAAGAGTTATTCTTAAAAGTTTGTCTCAAGACAAAAAAAAAAAAAGAAGAATCTATATAGAGAATGAGAATGAAAAAGTCAATGAGGAAAAATATTAAATATTAGTGAATAAAAGATATATGAGTTCTTTGTGTTGCTATAGCAGTTCCTTCAAAAGTTTAAATTATTTTAAAATGACAAAGTTAAAAATTATTTGTCAGCCTAATCAGATTTGCATTTTTATATTTGTTATATTTCTCAAGGTCTGATGAATTTTTAAGTGACTTGACAAAAATAAAAAAATCTAAAATCATGAAACTCTGGTGAAATCACTTCAGAATCATGCCTTGTCAGCCTCCCATAAACATTTCTATAAAACTCAGAGGTGTCTATTAAAACACAACTAAACTAAACAAAATGAAAGAAAACTAAGCTAAATGTTTGTGAAACTAGTTAGCATATTACAGTGAAGTAATTGTTCAAAAAATATTGCAATACCCTTGGCATAGATATTCTACTAGGCAATAAAGTTGACTTTCTAGGGATTTAAAAATTATCCTGTGTTTATATATGTTAATAGATGTAAATGCATAATCCTAAATTAAGATATAGATAATTAAATTATGGATCCTAAATTAAATTAATGGATGTGACTATTTCTCTTGGAATAAAACTACCACCTAGAATCCAAAGAATGATTTAGAGATATGGTCTAGAAAAACCTCAAACTCCCCTGGAAATTTTGTGGCCTTGCCTTCAGAGGGAGATGCCATCTCTCCACCCACCCTCTCTCACAGAATGTCAAAGGGACATTTCTCCCTCATTTGTGTCTTGATATCTTCCAGACTCCTATAGTCTCATCAGGTTACAAGAGTGAGCTTCCATGCCTTTCTGGGAGTCACTGAATTTTAATATCCAGGTAATTTAGCTGTCCTCTCCAATTCTCCTTCCTCTATATTTTCTCACTATAAAAAAGGGAAGACTCAACTATACCTCCAGAGAGCACTGAAAAACCCCAGGGTGAATCAACAATGAAATTGTAGTTGGGTATTTAATGCTTCATGTGAAAATATAATCTGGCTGTTTGATATACCCTGTAAAAGTCACCAAAAGATAAATTTACTTGATGACTCATGCACATTTCTAAAAGTCTGAGTGAAATTATGTACTCAAAATATTCATTGAGCCCAGGGAAATGTGTCTTTGGGTCCATTACTCCTCCCTGAATTATGTGAAGAAATAACTAAAATTTCTTACTTTGAGTTAACTCTATTTTTAGTTGGCTACACGAATTCAAAAAAAATATTTTCTATTTCTCATTGACTATTTCAAAATAAACCCAGAAACATGCATCCTAAAAAATGAAAGAAAAAAAAAAAAAAAGAAAAGATACTAGACATTTGAGAATCCATTCTTGACTCCTGATACTGCCTTTTCCTAAACAGTTACCTCTCACTCCTGAGTTACTTTGGTGTTCCTAGAGATGAAAATACTTCTGCCATGTGGATATTGAAGACCGCAAGGTCACATTTGTGACTGCAGAACTGAATTCTTTATGATAAAATTCCTATTGTACATCCCGTAATCATGGGTTAATAAGCTATCCTTTAACTTTTCAATGTTTTAAGAATTGTTGCCAGTATAGCTTTAGAAATCAGAGGAGAAGGAACACAAATAACGTCTACAGGGTCAGAATGAGCCAATATTAAACAGATTTTTTTTTGTTTAATCCTGTAATGTCTTATTTATACAAGGAAGATTTAATTTTCAAATATTTAAACTTGCTTCTGGTTTTTGTCTTGTTCTATGTTCATCCCTGTTTGTTCAATATTTAAAAATGTTCTGGTGGAACACCATTACAATATTAACTTGTCTATTAATTTATTTGTGTATGACTTTAAACATCTTTTCATGATGTAGACACCGTCTGGTTTTTGGAAAACACAACCTTCCTCTGTATTTGGCTTTTTTCCCTTCTCAGTGTCCTAACATCTTTTGATTCTCCCTAGAATTTAATTCCTCCTGTTTTCAAAATAGGCTTCCCTGGTGGCTCAGAGGTTAAAGCATCTGCCTGCAATGCAGGAGACCTGGGTTCAATCCCTGGGTCGCGAAGATCCCCTGGAGAGGGAAATGGCAACCCACTCCAGTATTCTTGCCTGGAGAATCTCATGGATGGAGGGGCCTGGTGGGCTATAGTCCACGGGGTCGCAAAGAGTCGGCCATGACTGAGCGATTTCACAATGGTTATTATGTCCCAAATTATGTAAAACAGTCCAGACTGCAAATCTTACTGGCCCATACAAATTAAAGAAACTCTTGCAGTTAGAAATGAAATTATTTCAGATCTAAGAAGCTAGTAAATTTCATTCATTCACGCATTGTTGCGCTTGACCACAGCAGCTATTACAATGTTCTAGTAACAGTGCCACTGAGGAATCTGTTAATGTAAAATGACAAGCTTAACCATTTGTATAAAATTTGAATCTGGAAAAAAGTGTTATCCTTAAGATTACTAGGTTTAAATTTTAAGCTGCTGAACTAAGAGTTTTATAATATGTATGAAAGTGAAAGTAAGTCGCTCAGACATGTCCAACTCTTTCTGACACTACGGACTATATAGTCCATGGAATTCTCTAGGCCAGAATACTGGATTGGGTAGCCTTTCCCTTCTCTGGAGGATCTTCCCAACCCAGGAATCGAACATCTCCTGTATTGCAGGTGGATTCTTTACCAGCTGAGCCACAAGGGAAGCCCAAGAATACTGGAGTGAGTAGCCTATCCCTGCTCCAGAGGATCTTCCCAACCCAGGACTAAACAAAAAACATTATACTTGGGCTTAAGTCATTTCCCATGTGGGAGCATAAAAAGAGGCTCTTTGAGGGCAAAATTACATAAATATGGTCCAGTTAGTTTTACAGATGATATTTTCCCTGCTGCTTCGCTTTGACACCTAGATCCCTGATCAGAACACTCAGCACTACCTTGTTGCTGTACTACAGTACAACGTACTACAGTACGTTCCAACACGGGGTTCTTAATGTTCATTGATATTAAATGAGTGAAGGGAAAGCAAAGCCTTTGGTTAAATAAATTTGGGGAAAAAACCTATTAAACAAAACTAAACAAGTTTTATGACTTCTCTCAGAACTTAGACTATGCCAATGTGCAATCAGCAACTCCGAGGGGAAAATATTATATAGAATTTTTTGATGGAATATGTCCAGAGGTACTATTTTGTAGGACTTCTTTCCTCTTTATTCATTGCAAATTTGCTCATTACTAAGGTTCATATTCAGTCAAATTTCCTTCTTGCCGTTCCTAAGTTCATCAGTATTGGTCACCACTACCCTTTGGCATCTTACTATAAAGACAGTATCTTTGTTCTCCACATATTAAAGCATTTTGGATAATGGACTGTCCACTATTAACCTATTTTCTGCAACACCTAACATAGTGTCCAGAACTCTATAGGAACTCAGTAAATGTTTGCCACCTATCTCAAATGTTTGCTATTGATTTCAAAAATTCTTCCAGAAAATAAAATTTGTTTCTTTACTTATTTGAGAATGAGTAGATTAAACTTAATTTTTAAATACATCTTTATGCTCAATTTAACACTGCTTTTGAGTGACAGGGAGAGTAAATCATTATAGCCAAAAACTCTACTTAAAAAATTCACACTGAACAAGAATCATGCAAGGTTGTTTTTATTAAGGTGTATGTTTAGGTTACATCTAAGTATTTCAGGCATTACTTCATTTGACAAGCAGACATAACATTCTAGGAAACATTTCAACAAATTCCAAGGACTGAACCACTACGGAGAACAGAACATACCTAGTCTGAAGTTAACAGGTATAGTAAGTACTTCAAGAGGTCATCAAGAGAAAGATGCTAAATGACAACGTGTCCTTTTCTATAAAGTGATTATCCTAGGCAAGTAGCTACAAAGAGAAGCACATGGCTATTACAGAGCTAGAGAGATTGCATCCAAGTCCATCATTTTTATTTCAGAGAGGGCTTGGGTGTCATAGCAGAAGGCTGATGATTCTTTCAGAATAACATACAAGTCAAGTTGTCTATGTGTAGTATTAATGCTAATATGATTAGCTTATGTTTAAAGAATCAAGGAAAGAACAATTTTGCATTTAAAACCACTAAGATACATTAGCCACTGCAGGAGATGCTTAGCCATTGAGGAGTCATCTCTGTGCTCTCATAGTTTATGAGTTCTTCTGAGAAATTTTGATTGTGACCGTCTTGACTTCTGTGTATTCATGGAAACCATATTCTCCTCTAGAGAGCAGAGAAAAAAATGCACAGAATTTAGCAGAGCTGTACAAATACACTATGGTCAATGATTTTGTATGTTTGTTCCTGCTTATCTGGCTAGGGACAATGGAAAATATTTTCTGTGGTCTGTGTACAGAAGCATTTCAAAAGGTAGCTAGCCTACCATAAGATATCTGGTCTTATATAAATCCTCTTTGGGAAAACGTTTTACTTTTTTTTTTTTGCACGCTTTAAATGATCACGTACACTGAATTGACTTTTAAGGAAACTGTTCATTTTTGACAATTTTTTCTACTTGACTGTAAAAGTGCTCACCACACACATACACAAGCCCAAGAGGAATTTTATCATTTCTAGTCTTTAGGTTCTAATATATAAGATGGGTGTATTACTAGAGGAAATGTAGTTATATTCAAAATATAATCACTTGGGTAGTACGGAAAAATTGTAAATTCAAGTTCAGTTTAGTGTAGTCACCATTCCTATTGGTCTAGAAATGAGGAAGTTGCTAAAAATGACCAGACTTCTATTTTCATTCTAACTTACCCTAGTAGTAGTAGTAGTGATAGTTGCTCAGTCGTGTCCGACTCTTTGTGGACCCATGGACTGTGGCCCACCAGGCTCCTCTGTCCATGGGATTCTCCAGGCAAGAATACTGGAGTGGATTGCCATTCCCTTCTCCAGAGGATCTTCCCCACCCAGGGATCGAACCTGGGTCTCTTGCATTGCAGGCAAGAGACCCTGCTTAGCTTAGCTTAGCTTAGCTTAGCTTAAAACAGAATAGAATATTTTCTAGTTGTAATTGTAGTAGTATCTTTTGATTCTTGACAAAGGCAAAAACACCCCAGAATAAAGCAAAACAAAAAGCTTGACCTTATTGTTACAGGTTTGTATTTGAGTGTAGGGTTGATTGTTTTGTTTTGATTTGAGTGGGGTAGAGGGTTCATTGGGCTAAAATGTGGGACTTTTTGTGGGTTTTTTGATTCATGAAACCCCTGTTATTTGCTATATAACTCTTAAATCCAACCCAAATGATCAGTAATTAAACTTGAGTCAATCAATCAAAACTCTGATATCTTGCTATCAGTTTTATTGAGACCTCCTACCAGTTTTAGAAACTGTGATTTACCCTTCCTTATAGAGATAACCAAAAAAATTAGGTTAACTTATTCTCTATATTGTTTTGATAAAAGGATTCAATTATATGAAATTATATAAAATTATAAGAGTACTCTTAAAATCATAACACTCATGCACATGTAGACTTACAGTGGAAAAAGATCTTGATCCTTTTCTACCCCTCCCCTTTGGTGATGTAGACAGGTATGTAGAAGACATCTTTTTCTCCTGGGTAACCTAATCCTCTTACACTGATTATTTTCTTGGACCATTAAGCTTCTGAAAATACCTTCTAAAAGCTTCAGTGAGCATGCTCTTCAAAGTAATTAAAGGGTTTAGCCCCAGTTGTCTGAAACCCATTAAAGGATAATATTTTAGTAAGTATTTTTATCTCGCAAAGTTAGATATATTAACCCATGATTTTTTGCCAATAGACTTTCCATTGTATTTTGGGTTATATGGACACTTGAAACTCTCAGGAGAGTACAAAGTGTGATAATTGTCTTACTTAAGCTGAAATAAACCTTGCTTCTTAGTATTCTGATGTATAGACATTCTTATGTCTTGATATAACACAAAATACCTGTTTACATTTCTCTTTATATCGCTAGTCTATGAGTTATTGGTTCTGTGCTTCTAAAATTGTCAGTGTACCAGTCACCTGGCACTTGATACAAATGGTGATTCTATTTCAGCAGGTCTGGAGAGAGGCCTGAGACTTTGCATTTCCAACACACTTTTAGGTGATATCCATGCTTATTCCAGGGTGCACCCTGGAGTAATAAGATGCAGTAACATATTATGCCTGTTTTTCACCCTGTATCCAGAAGTTAGCTTGGCACTAATTAATTAAGTAGGCACAGAGGAAATTTTGCTGAACTGGTTTGGCAAATATCGTCGAGCAAAATCTATTCATGTTAGCCCACCAGTTTATGATACTTTATTTCTCCCCATTTCTGAAAAGGACAGGAAGAAAGAAACATCTTGTGAGGCGTTGAGGGCCAATTAAGTTTGAAGTGGTATGCTAGTAAAATCTCAAGTGACCTAAGTTAATCTAAGTAAAAATGAGTCCAATTACACATAGAGAGGGATTTCTGCCATTTAACTCATTCCAGGGCTAATGTCATGATGGGAGTGCCAATTCTGTTTTGGACACCCAGCATCAGTACCTCAGTGGGGTCTGTATACTATTATTTTTAGCTCTTTAAGGACTCTGTTCAATGATCAACCAGATGATCAATTCTACCTTTTTATCCTTGAGGATAAACTGTACATGAACTCTTGGGGGTCACTTGAGATTATTGCTTCAGCCATGCTCTTTAAACATCTTGCAGTGGATGACTTATTAAATTTGCCAACTTTGGTTTCAGATAGACATTAACAGTAGAATCCTCAGCTGGGATTTTTGGAGTAAAAATTACAGTATAATGTTTTACTTTATATTTTCAATAAGGAAGTTATCTATACCCATATTCCACATTTTTGGGGAATAATTTATGGTCGATTCTCTTCATCCTTCTCTTATTTGATTCGTTATGTCTTGAACATAAAGTTTGACTAAATTGTATCTAAAAATCTAACAAAATTTATATGTCTAGTCTGCTTTAATCATTTCATCCCTTCTGATTATTTTATTTTCAACATTCCTAGGGAATTGTATTGGATATCTGGGCCAGCAATCAACTAATCTTCAAAATAATCTGAGTTTCATTATAGTTCTTTGTACAAAGTACTTAGTGCTCCCAAGGGACCCCCCAATAATGGATATTATAAGGAAAAAGAACTTGGGGAGGATGAACTATTTGTTGAGTCCCTACTTTGTGACAGTTACAGTACTAAGGAATGAATAGGAAGTATGTTCTCTAACTCTCAAAACCATCTTAAAAGGAATATTAGCATCTCCCTTTTAAGTAGAAGAAAACAGAGGCTCAGAAGTTAGATAACTTGAACTGGGTTGCAAGGCTAGCAAGTGGTGGAGTCAGGATTCAAATGCAGGCTGGTTAGTTTCCAAGCATGCTTTCTCAGCTATGTTGTGCATTTTTGAATTGATCTTTTGCTACTCTGCATCTCCAACAATATTCTAAAGCTATCCATGGCTTTTCACTGCTCCACTAATAAGTGTAAGCTGATTTTCTTGAATTCAAGCCTTCTTAATCTGTATCCTATTTAACTCTGAAATCATACTTCCCCCATAATTCCCTACCAGCCAGGCAAATTCACTCACCCCTCAATATTCCACCTGGATTGTTCCTTCACAAATGTCCTCTTCTCTACTTCCTAACATCTGACGCTTGTTTCCTGCCCTAGATCAAGTCCTATCTTTTCTGTTACATCTTCTCTTATCTATCAACTGTGTTTGTCAATTGAATTTCCACAGGAGGGTTAGAACCACAGACTCTTAGGCATGGAAAAGAGCTCATAGACCTTTTACTTTCTTCCCTGACTCCTATCCCCACCATAAATGCTGACTTTAACAGATGGAAATAGTGAGACTTAGAGAGATGCTGCAAATGTTATAGTCTAGAGGTGCACTGATTTTCTGTGCTCTAATTACTGCACTCTGCATTTTAATTGCTTCTCTACCTCCATGACCTATGGATTCACAGTCTGTTACTATTTATCTCATAGTATGTGTTTATTTTTCACTATATATATATACATACATACATATATATATATATATATATATATACACATATATTTGTTACATGTTCCTCATGTCACTACAATTATATGGAAGATGGGACATGGTATTGTGTTTGTAGGGCTCCAAGGACCTCATATATAGAGTAACTATTTAATGAAAGTATATTGAGAAAGAGGATGGATCATTTTAACACGGCCCCCTTTCACTGACTCCCCAAAGACAGTTGTTTCATTGCGATATTGTTTTATTTAAATGACAAGTAGCTAGCTATTTAATACTCTCAGACAGAGGCTAATTTTTACTTGCCATTTACAAAATGAGCCGTTTCACTGTTTGATTTCATAAGGTTTGAATATGATATGACTTTTTTTATGATTTTTTAAATTTATTGAGAAATGCAAGAAAATTTTAAGAAATAAAATGATTAAAATTGAGCAAAACTGATCAAACATTACCACTATTTGCTATGCATAAATATGTATGTGTATATTTTAAAAAGTCAGTGTGTCCCAGTTTGAAAAAAAGCTGAAGGCTCATAAATTCATTTATATAATATATATATCCTCAATGTAGTCATGATTGTAAAACATGTTTTCCTTGAATAAATTTTCCTTTCAGTTTAAATTTTAGAACCAAAACCAACTCATTCAGGTTATGTAAATTTTTAGAGTCACATCTCTAAAACTATTAACAATGAGAATCATTCCTCCTACACTGAAAAGTATTTTGAGATAAAGACACCTAATTTGTTCATTTAAGATAAATATTCAAATAGCTGAAGCATTCTTATATTTGCACACTTTTTACAATCACCAATTGGTAGTTTCCACCTCCTTTCTGGAAATGTTTCCCAAATTACATTCATGTATCCAGAAAACAAAAAATTGGCAATATTTCAAGAACCAATGTAAAGTGCTTAGTATGATCCCTTACAAAAAGTTTAATAAATAATATTTCCCTCTGGCATCACATTTTTGCACTTTTGAGAGTAAATCCAGCATTTAAAAACTATTTGACAGTATAAATCTCCAGGAAAACACAGAAGCAGGTTTTAATTTGAATAGTAACTTCCCTGGTGGCTCAGATGGTAGAGAATCTGCTGGCAATGTAGGAGACGCAGGGTTCAATCCCTGTTTTGGGAAGAGCCCCTACAGAAGGAAATAGCAACCCACTCTAGCATTCTTGCCTGAAGAATTGCATGGACAGAGGAGCCTGGCAGGCTAGTCTATGGGGTCACAAAGAGTGGGACACGATTGAGTGACTAACTCTCACTTTCAAGGATTATCATAATTCCTTCAGAGTGATAACCATTTTTATCAAGATAAATATCTTAGTGAAAGTTATTCTTACAGTTCTCGTCCATTTCCAGACATCTTGAATCCACCAAAGGGGCACTGGGCAGATACCACACTATAGCAGTTCACCCTGAAAAGGAAAGAAGTACATTATAGCTCACACTTAACCTACTTAGAACTCCTAAATTTGGAATTTTTGAAATTCAGAGAGATCTTTAAAAACTCTATTAATTTTAGTGTTACGTAGTCACTTAAAAAAATAGCACCATAAATTAGAATGCAGGAGTGTAAGTACATGTATATACACTAACTAGAAATAAAAGCAATGATCCGATGCTACGTGTGGATAGCCATGTTGGCAGTACACCATGTCCCTGAGAAGTTATAGCTTGAATTATGAAAGATAGAATACCCAACATACTATAAGTGGATGGATACCATTTGTGAGAGATTAGAGTTTGTTGAATGAATATTCTTTACTGCCTATATTCAATAAGCTTTGTGGTTCTCTTGTGGGTTGTCTCCTTAGGGTAGAATCAATTTTCTTTTGTAATTGTAATATATCTCATATTACTTAGCTCATTTTTTTCATTAATTAATTGAAAAAAATTGCTTAAACAGAGGCTGTGGCAGGAGTTGAATTTCATTATATAATTTTTTTATCCTTTGCCATGTTTTTAAAAAGTTTTAAAATGTCTATATGAACAAATATAATTATAAAAACATGACTAATTAGAATTTTAAAAAACTACATCCAGATTCAGTAACAATCACTGATATAACTGGTGGATTTGATGCATACCCACCTCCACTGACATCAGTGTAGATATTTTTAAAGCTCCCCAGACAATTCTAATGCACAGCCAGTGTTGAGAATCACTGCTTTAGAGTCTGAAATAATCTGAACCTCAGCAGTCATTTATTGTGTGATCTTGATCAATTACATAAACCCACTAAGCTACTGTTTTTTTGTCATAAATTTACCATACCAATTAAGAGTTGCAGTAAGGTAAACTGAGATAATAAGTGTGAGGACTACAGTGTGCTTCCCTGGTGGCTCAGATGGTAAAGCGTTTGTCTACAATGTGGGAGACCCAGGTGCAATCACTGGGTTGGGAAGATCCCCTGGAGAAGGAAATGGCAATCCACTCCAGGACTATTGCCTGGAAAATCCCATGGACAGAGGAGCCTGGTAGTCTACAGCTCATGGGGTCGCAAAGAGTCGGACACGACTGAGTGGCTTCACTTCACTTCACAGTGTAGGGCTTAGCACAGAATACATGGTAATGAAATAGTGACTGTCCCATTGCTTCAGAAAAAAAGATTCTAGAGCTATCGAGAAGGACAAGGATTTTTGGCTGCCTCCTAAACTTTTCAACATCTCAAGGATAAATACTCTCCATGGATTTGGGTGTGACATTATCAGCAAGAAAAATAATCTTGGGCTGTTACTGGGACTGAGTGGACAAAGTACAATTTGATGGAACAAAAATAACTAACAAAGCAGTCCAGAGACTAGGGGCTAGGCAGGGATCAGTGTGAGAGTCAGAGAAATTTCAAAGTAACCTGTTAATGTTGTTAACATGGAAAAGATGACATTACATAGGTTTGACTTACCACACGGTTCCAGACTGCAAAGCAGAGGAGACTGTGATGGCTTTATCAATATCATTGGTAAAAATTCCTGCTGATAACCCATAGAAAGTATTGTTTGCTCTCTTGATTACATCATCTAAAGACTTAAACTTCATGATTTGCTGCACAGGTCCAAATATCTATTCAAAAAGAAATGAGTGAAATAAGCCAAAGTAATAGATTACAACTAAGTATTTTTATATAACGGTTATAGTGAAAGTGAAGTCGCTCAGCCGTGTCCGACTCTTTGCAACCCCATGGGCTGTAGCCTGCCAGGCTCCTCCATCCATGGGATTTTCCAGGCAAGAATACTGGAGTGGAGTGCCATTTCCTTCTCCAGGGGATCTTCCCAACCCAGGGATTGAACCCAGGTCTCTCACATTGTAGACAGATGCTTTACCATCTGAGCCACCAGGGAAGTCATATAATGCTTATAAATATGTCTAAATAATATGTAAATAAAATATTTATATTTATTATTTTCAGTTCAGTTCAGTCGCTCAGTCATGTCTGACTCTTTGCCACCCCATGAACTGCAGCACACCAGGCCTCCCTGTCCATCACCAACTCCTGCAGTTTACCCAAACTCATGTCCATGAGTCAGTGATGCCCTCCAACCATCTCATCCTCTGTTGCCCCCCTTCTCCTCCTGCTCTCAATCTTTCCCAGTATCTGGGTCTTTTCAAATGAGTCAGCTCTCCACATCAGGTGGCCAAAGTATTGGACTTTCAACTTAAACATCAGTCCTTCCAATGAACACTCAGGACTGATCTTTACAATGGACTAGTTGGATCTCCTTGCAATCCAAGGGACTCTCAAGAGTATTCTCCAACACAACAGTTCAAAGGCATCAATTCTTCAGCACTCAGCTTTCTTTATAGTCCAACTCTCACATCCATACATGACTACTGGAAAAACCATAGCCTTGACTAGACGGACCTTTGTTGCCAAAGTAATGTCTCTGCTTTTTAATATGCTGTCTAGGTTGGTCATAACTTTCCTTCCAAGGAGCAAGTGTCTTTTAATTTCATGGCTGCAATCACCATCTGCAGTGATTTTGGAGCCCAGAAAAATAAAGTCTGTCACTGTTTCCATTGTTTCCCCATCTATTTGCCATGAAGTGATGGGACCAGATGCCATGATCTTCGTTTTCTGAATGTTGACCTTTAAGCCAACTTTTTCTCTCTCCTCTTTCACTTTCATCAAGAGGCTTAGTTCTTCTTCACTTTCTGCCATAAAGGTGGTGTCATCTGCATATCTGAGGTTATTGATATTTCTCCTGGCAATCTTGATTCCAGTTTGTGCTTCTTCCAGCCCAGCATTTCTCATGATGTACTCTGCATAGAAGTTAAATAAGCAGGGTGACAATATACAGGCTTGACATACTCCTTTTCCTATTTGGAACCAGTCTGTTGTTCCATGTCCAGTTCTAACTGTTGCTTCCTGACCTGTATGCAGGTTTCTCAAGAGGCAGGTCAGGTGGTCTGGTATGCCCATCTCTTTCAGAATTTTCTACAGTTTCTTGTGATCCACACAGTCAAAGGCTTTGGCATAGTCAATAAAGCAGAAAGAGATGTTTTTCTGGAACTCTCTTGCTTGTTCCATGATCCAGCAGATGTTGGCAATTTGATCTCTGGTTCCTCTGCCTTTTCTAAATCCAGCTTGAACATCTGGAAGTTCACAGTTCATGTATTGCTGAAGGCTGGCTTGGAGAATGTTGAGCATTACTTTACTAGCGTGTGAGATGAGTGCAACTGTGTGGTAGTTTGAGCATTCTTTGGCATTGCCTTTTTTTTGGGATTGGAATGAAAATTGACCTTTTCCAGTCCTGTGACCACTGCTGAGTTTGCCAAATTTGCTGACATATTGAGTGCAGCACATTCACAGCATCATCTTTTACTGTTTGAAATAGCTCCACTGGAATCCCATCACCTCCACTAGCTTTGTTCATAGTGATGCTTCCTAAGGCCCACTTGACTTCACATTCCAGGATGTCCAGCTCTAGGTGAGTGTGAGTGATCACACCTTCGTGCTTATCTGGGTTGTGAAGATCTTTTTTGTATAGTTCTGTGTATTCTTGCTACCTCTTAATATCTTCTGCTTCTGTTAGGTTCAGACCATTTCTGTCCTTTATTGAGCCCATCTTTGCATGAAATGTTCCCTTGGTATTTCTAATTTTCTTGAAGAGAATTTATATTCAGTATTTCATATAAATATACTTATGTTTTATATTGACTATAAGGCACTTAGCACATAGTAAACAATCACTAAATGCTATTTTGTTATCAATAAAAATAATAGAAAGTACAACCAATAGCCCTCAAACCACAGACCATTATAAGCTACAGCAAATATTCCTAAAAAATATTAGCAATTAGTGTTCACCAATACCTACAAAGAATTATATACCATCACCAAATGAGGTTCATTCTAGAGATGCAAGGCTGATTCAGCATTCAAAACTCACTCGGTGTATATCATATTAATAGAATGAGGAAAAAATACCACATAATCATCTCAGTTGATGCAGGAAAATCATTTGATAAAATCCAACCTCCTTTCCTTTCTTCTCAACAAATTAAAAATAAAAAGGCATTTCTGAACCTGATCAAAGGCATTTAGGAAAATCTTACAGGTAACATCATATTCAATGGTAAAGACTGAAGGCTTTCCTCCTAAGATAGAGAGCAAAAAGACACCCATGTTTACTGATTTTATTTAACACAGTCCTGGAATTATAGCAAGTGAAAAAGGCAAGAAAAAGAAATAAAAAGGCATACAGATTAGAAATGAATAAAATTGTCCCAATTTGTAGATGACATAATCATCTGCATATAAATTACCAAGGAATCTCCAAAAACATTCTAAAATATCCAAGTTCAGTGATGTTACAGGATACAATAAAATATACAAAAACCAAGTGCACTTGTATTAATACATACTAGCAATGAACATGTGCATGTTGAAATCAGACATAACCATTTACTCAAAAAATACTTAGGTATAAGTCCAATACAACATTCATGGGACTTGTATACTGAAAACTACAAAGTACTAATGAAAGAAATAAAAGAAGATATACATAAATGGAGAGACCTACTATCTTCAATAACTGGAAGTTTTAACACAATAAAGATGTTAATTCTCTCCAAACAGACTTATATGTTTAACACAACTCCTCTCAAAATTCCAGCAAGATTTTAAAATACTTATGAATAGGTTAATCTAAAATGTATATGGAAGAGCAAAAGAATCAGCTTAGCTAAAACAATTTGGAAATGAAGAATAAAGTTAGAGAATGCAATCTTTCCAATTTCAAGACTATTTATACAGCTACTAAAATCAAGAGAATATATTTAATATTTTGTAATAATCTATATTGAAAAGGATCTGAACAAGGATCACTGAACCACTTTTCTGTGTACCTGAAACTAACACAACATTATAAATCAACTATACTTCAGTAAAAATAATTACATTTTTAAATGGAATATGGGTAGAGAAATAGACACATAGATCAATTGAAGGGTAGAGAACACAGAAATTAATACACAAATACACATAACTGAAATGCTGACAGTTGCAAAAGTAATGAAGTGGAAGAAAAACTGCCTTTTCAACAAATGATGCTGGAGCAATTGAACATATAGACAGAAACAAACAACCTTCACTTAAATCTCACACCTTGTATAAAAATTAACTTAAAATGGATCACAGACTTATGTGTAAAACATAGACTATAAAGCTTTTAGAAACAATAAAAAAATTACACAGAAAAAGTTTTTTTTTGGATCTAGGAGTAAACAAAGTATATAGCTCATAAGAGTTTACACCAAAAATACTATTCATAAAAAGAAAAATGAATAAATTGGATTTCCTTAATATTAAAAACTTTGGTCTGAGAAGGACCCTGGTAAGAAGATGAAAAGACAAGATACAGCCTGGGAGAAAATATTTGCAAACCACAGAGCTAAGAAACAGTAAGTGTCTAGAATGTATAAGGAACTCTCAAAACTCAACAGTAAAAAGCAAACACTCCAATTAGCACATGGGCAAAAGAAATCCTTTTATCAAGGAAGATATCAGATGGCAAATAATCCCAGGTAAAGATGTTCAATATTACCAGCCACTGCTGCTGCTGCTGCTAAGTCCCTTTAGTCCTGTCCAACACCATAGATGGCAGCCCACCAGGCTCCTCTGTCCCTGGGATTCTCCAGGCAAGAATACTAGAGTGGGTTGCCATTTCCTTCTCTAATGCATGTATGCATGCTAAGTTGCTTCAGTCGTGTCTGTCTCTGTGTGACCTTATGGACAGCAGCCCTCCAGGCTCCTCTGTCCACAGGATTCTCCAGGCAAGAATACTGGAGTGGGTTGCCATTTCCTTCTCCCTAGCAGCCACTAAGGAAATGCAAATTTAAACCTCAATGACCTACTACACCTATCAGAATGGCTAAAATAAAAAATATTCACAATGCAAAAATAGTTAGCAAGGATGCAGAGAAATTGGGATCATTCATATACTGCTAATGGAAATATGAAATTGTTCAGCCACTCTGGAAGATTCAGTTCAGTTCAGTTCAGTCGCTCAGTCATGTTGGACTCTTTGCGACCCCATGAATCGCAGCACGCCAGGCCTCCCTGTCCATCACCAACTCCCGGAGTTTACACAGACTCACGTCCATCGAGTCCATGATGCCATCCAGCCGTCTCATTCTGGGTCGTCCCCTTCTCCTCCTGCCCCCATCCCTCCCAGCATCAGAGTCTTTCCCAATGAGTCAACTCTTCACATGAGGTGGCCAAAGTACTGGAGCTTCAGCTTTAGCATCATTCCTTCCAAAGAAATCCCAGGGTTGATCTTCAGAATGGACTGGCTGGATCTCCTTGCAGTCCAAGGGACTCTCAAGTGTCTTCTCCAACACCACAGTTCAAAAGCATCAATTCTTCAGCGCTCAGCCTTCTTCACAGTCCAACATTCACATCCATACATGACCACAGGAAAAACCATAGCCTTGACTAAACGGACCTTAGTTGGCAAAGTAATGTCTCTGCTTTTTAATATACTATCTAGGTTGGTCATAACTTTTCTTCCAAGGAGTAAGCGTCTTTTAATTTCATGGCTGCAGTCACCATCTGCAGTGATTTTGGAGCCCCCAAAAGATAAAGTCTGACACTGTTTCCCCATCTATTTTCCATGGAGTATTGGGACCAGATGCCATGATCTTCGTTTTCTGAATGTTGAGCTCTAAGCCAACTTTTTCACTCTCCTCTTTCATTTTCATCAAGAGGCTTTTTAGCTCCTCTTCACTTTCTGCCATAAGGGTGGTGTCATCTGCATATCTGAGATTTTTGATATTTCTCCCAGCAATCTTGATTCCAGCTTGTGTTTCTTCCAGCCCAGCGTTTCTCATGATGTACTCTGCATAGAAGTTAAATAAGCAGGGTGACAATATGCAGCCTTGACGTACTCCTTTTCCTATTTGGAATCAGTCTGTTGTTCCATGTCCAGTTCTAACTATTGCTTCCTGACCTGCATACAGATTTCTCTAGAGGCAGGTTAGGTGGTCTGGTATTCCCATCTCTTTCAGAATTTTCCACAGTTTATTGTG
This sequence comes from Capricornis sumatraensis, assembly GCF_032405125.1. NCBI lineage: Eukaryota > Metazoa > Chordata > Mammalia > Artiodactyla > Bovidae > Capricornis > Capricornis sumatraensis. The sequence continues at coordinate 57,157,220 of NC_091074.1, forward strand.
ATCCACACAGTCAAAGGCTTTGGCATAGTCAATAAAGCAGAAATAGATGTTTTTTCTGGAACTCTCTTGCTTTTTCCATGATCCAGTGGGAGATTAGCAGTTTCTTAAAAAGCTGTATCCACCGTATGACCCAGGAATTATATTTCTGGGCATTTACCCCAGAGAAGTGAAAACTTACCTTTACACAAAAGCCTGTATACTGATATTTATAACAGCATTATTTAAAGTAGTCTCAAACTGGAAACAGCCCAAACTTCTTCTTCAATGAGTGAATGGTTAAACAACTATGATGCACTCATACTATGAAATACTCACCTATAAATAGGAGCAAATTATTCTTATATGCAACAACCTAGATATATCTACAGAGAATTATGATGGGTGAAAAAAATGTCAATCCAAAGGTTGCATGACATATGAATTCACTTATGTAACATTCTTGAAATGACAAAATTATAGAAATAAAGACGACATTAGTGGTGAAAAGAAAGCTGAGGATTGAGGATGGGGTGGCCTAGGAGGATATAGATCTGGCTATGAAAGGGAAACATGAGAAACTCATGTGATGATAAATGTTCTATGTCTTAACTGCATCAATGTTAACATACTCTTTGTGATATTATAGTTTTATAAGATGTTACCTATTGAAGGAAACCGAGTACATGGGATCTTTCTGTATTAATATTTCTCACAATGACAACTGGATCTACAATTATCTCAAAATAAGGAGCTTAATTTTTAAAAACTGCATATCACTTTATTCTTTTCCAATTATTTTCAAATATATTATTTCCAAAGGAGAAAAAAGCATCAATGAATGTGGAATTGTATTTTCCATTTAAGTTTGTGAAGGAAACATCTAGCAATCGTTAAGCATCCTTATCTGTGTTCATCTGGAAATTCTTGGCCTGACCAATGAATTCCTGACTATTTTTAGTCTTAATAAAAAATAATCATTTATCGGTATTAGAAATGAAGAGTAACATTTATTGAGAAAGGTGTTCAAAGAGCTGAGTATGTTAAAGGAATACTTTGTATATATCCATGCAGACAAAATATGGCAAAAAAAGAGAACAGAACAGAATGAAACCATTTACCTCCTCTTTGGCAATGCGCATATCATCAGTAACATCAGAGAAAACTGTGGGTTGGATAAAGTAGCCTTTATTCCCCCAAGGGCCTCCGCCACATTCCAGCTTGGCCCCCTCCTTCTTCCCACTTTCAATGAGGTCAAGTATTTTTTCATATTGTTCTTTATCAATCTATTGGAAAAATATCACATGAAAAGTTAGAAAAAGTGGCAACTTTTAAAGATAATAGTTTGTCCAGCCTGTAAATAAGGGTTTCAAAATGCTCAGATATTGTTATTAAGTTACATATTCCAACCAAAACAGCTGACAGAGGCTCAGATTCATTGTTGGGCATGTTTAATTCTCATGACTTTTCTGGAAAGAAACCTTGAAGATAAATGTTTGTATTTAGCATTTGTTTTACAGTTATACAAGAGAAGTATATTGGCACTGCAAACATGTGTATACCTTTTCATGTGTGTGTGCCCAGACACTAAGTCGTGTCTCACTCTTTGCGACCCCATGGAACATATCCCAACAGGCTCCTCTGTCCATGGGATTTTCCCAGGCAAGAATACTGGAGTGGGTTGCTTCCTCCAGAGGATCTTCCTGATCCAGGGATTGAACATGCATCTCTTGTGTCTCCTGCATTGGCAGGCAGATTCTTTACCTTGAGCCACCTGGGAACCCCATATTTTTTCATACAACTGTCATTTACTTACACAGAAAGAAATGCCTGTTAATCATCAGCCAGTCTTACCTGGAAACTGTAATACTGATGGAAATTAAAAGACAGAAGATAAAAAAGAAAACTTTGATACTGGGTTTCATTAGACATGGTAGTTATAAAGCAGATGCTTTGTGACTTCAGGAAGACTTTCAGATCTTTAGACCTCAGGATGAGATTCTTCTCCTGACCACCCTCTGTGGCCAGGTCCATGCTGACCACATCCTAGTTATCTCACCCACTTCAGGTCCCTCCAGGGCAGTCAACAGGTCTGGTTCTAATTTCTGACCTGTCCTGATTGTTGCCAACCTGCTTTGTTAAATGGACCACATCTAAATATATTTTAAGAACTACAGAACTTAAATATTTTATTAAACTATATTTTTATAAGGAAAAGAATGACTCCAGAATTCTACCTGGGAACATCAGGAGCACATACCTCATCTCCATGCACTAGAATTGGGCCTACCTATTACCTCAGTTCCTACTTGGTGCGGGGGGAAGGAGGGGACTCCAAATCACTGGTGAAGACTGCCTTGTCTCAGATGTGGCTGGAGTTAAGATTTAAAGGGAAAACACTGGAGATCCAGGAGTTAAGGCGAAAGCCTCTCGCCAATTTACCTTGTCTCTACTCACTACTTAAAAAGTTGTTCTCTATCTTTCTCTTTGACACTACAATCTCCTATGTCTTCTAAATCCCAGGAAAAGGCTTCATAAAGTTCTCAATGCACACAATCCAGCTCCTATATCCAATTAGATTAAGCACTATGTATATATATATATAACAAATTCTTCCTTGGTAAAGTCCTTTTCCAGTTTGATTTCAAAGACCAGAATGTGCATTTCCTCAAGGATTTGGAAATAATCAGTATTTTTACTTGAAAAAGAAATTATAATATCCATATATATATATACACATAATTTTATATTATAAGTTATAACACATATTAAAGCTTATAAATGAGTGTCTCCATAAGCTCTTTCTTATAACAATAGAGAATATTTTAAAAGGTAAAGACGTCTCATGGACTTTTAAGTCTTTGCCTTCTCAAAGTCCCAACGCATCTACTTTTTCTACTTATTCAATGCAACCTGTGACCAAAATCTTTTCACTTATAAAGATTAAATTATTATGTTAAGCAGTTAGATCACTAGATTATTCACTTAAGAACCTTATGGATGGAAATTTACTTCAAGTCTATTTTAACTTCCTTCTCTTAGGAATAATGAAGTGTCCTAGCTTAATTTTTGAGCCTCTGGTTAAATCTTGCAGATCCCCTGATGGGGAGAAGTATTGCCCAACAACACTGAATATTAAGTTATATTCTCTTCCCTCATTCTCTCTTCTTATTTCCTTTTCTCTTCACATACATATATTTCTATCTACCTATCTATCCATTGATATCTATCATCTATCTATCTATTTATTTATCTATGTCTTTTTGATATATTTGTCTCAAATAGGAAATGTGCTTTACTTTTCCATAGATAGATATTTAGAGAAAGAAATAATCACAGGTAAAACCTTAGAGTCTCATACTTTCTTAGAATAGGAGACCAAATCAAAATTGACTTTACTATATGTCTTGGCATCCATATGAAAAGTTACCAAATATGATCAAAATTAGCAACTACTTCTATGTACTCACTAAACACAAAGATAAATATAAAATATAACAGGCTTAGACTTAACAAAATGTATGTCTTTTTTACCAGTTATTTTAGGGCTTTTAGGTTTCAATATTTGGTATTGCCTAAGTCCTAAAATCTTCCTAGTTGAATATCTTGGCATGAGGAGGAAAATACAAGACAGCCTCTTAGCTTTCTACACTGTAAACTCTATGAGATCACGTAAAAACTCTGCTCTGGATCAAGACCTCAAAGAGCAGGAGTAAATTTAGCACCTAAGGTCCAGGATCTTGAAAACAAAGAACAAAGAACTGTGTAAGGGAGAGGGAAAGCTGGGCTTTAGACAAGAGAGACACTCTCACTGACAGTGGTTCTAAGCCAACAGAAGAAAATGGGGACCCTCAGGAATAACTGGGCTTTACCAACTAAAATGGGGAGTTTGGTACAAAGTCAGAACTCAAGACATTTTAGGACACTCGTGCTATTTTTAGAAGGTCAGAGTGACTAAAGAATTTGGAAAGAATTTAGTCATGCCAGCTGCCTATATCTGTGGGATGGAAGCTGAAAAAAAGGATTGATGCTGAGGATGAAATAAATGATAAGATGGTATAAGAAATTCCAAGTGGATAGGAACTGTATATGGGACATCAGAGGTGTACAGATTGAGAAAAACAAATCTTTAGTATTTGTTACTTTTCCTCATGTCTTTAATTTCCAACATCTCTTTAACTGTTTCTGGATGTGAAAACTGGGCAACATAAAATCAAGATACTTTCTTTATCACTGGGAGTTCAATTCATTATTTTTTTAGTCACTAAACAGATGCAATATCATCCCCAAGGAATATATGTGGATGGGAAATAATCATATTCAATTAAAACCAGACCTAAAGAAGGTACTTTACTCTTACGCCCTGTGGACGTTATTCCATCAATTTTACACTCACCTGAGGGCCTTGACTGACTCCTGGGGTCAGAGGATTTCCAAGAACATACTTTTTCGCCCGCTCAACACTCCTTCGAACAAACTCATCATAAATTGATTCTTCTACAAAGAGACGGGATGCAGCTATACAACATTGGCCCTGGTGATAGAATACTCCTTGGTGTGCAAATTCAACAGCATTGTCCACTGCAGAGAAGACATTCATGTTAAAGAAAAGGCATTTTCTAAAAATAATATATTTTTTATATATCTTTCTTTTAGAAGTGATATGGTGGTATAAAAAAATCACGAGTCATGTAGTCAAACATAGATGCAATATATTCTATCTCTTACCAGTCAGGTGACAAATGAGCCTTTCTGATCCTTTATTTGATACTCAAATGATAGTAAAATAGTAAATTCTGAAATATAATGGTTATCAATATGACTTTAATATGAATAATTACAAAATTTGGAAAGTAATCTATGATTAAATCTTACTTCAAGTGACTTTTATAAGTATCTCCATTTATAATTCAATGACTGAATATTTCTTTCAGGTCTCAGGTTTTAACTAATGACAAAGAAAATATAAAATATCCACTATGTTAAATAAAGATGTAAAAACATTCTTATATACTCTGATCAGTAGAAAAAGTGGTATTTCTAAGAAAAATCATAACCCCCTCAAAACCCCAAACAATTAATATTCAGAACTGCTCAACCACCTTACAACCCTATTCTATGAAAATTTTTCCAAATTTATCTAAAGTGTGCCATGTTATTTCACATATGCTTATAAATTCTTATCTGTTTATTTGAAATGGTTACATGGGTCTTAAAAAGAGGAAATAGTTTGTTTCATTAGTAGATCCTAAACTACCAGAAGAAAGTTTTCTTTGCATTTTAATTTTATGAATGCGGGAGATTTAACATTATAGCAACTGGCTATTGCTATCTTTATTTGGGGCCTCCCTTGGTGGTTCAGATGGTAAAGAGTCTGCCTGCAATGCAGGAGACCTGGGTTTGATCCCTGAGTTGGGAAGATCCTCTGGAGGAACATGGCAACCCACTCCAGTATTCTTGCCTGGAGAACTCTGATGGACAGAGGAGTCTGGCGGGCTACAGTCCATGAGGTTACAAAGAGCTGGACACGACTGAGCAACTAAGCGTAGCATCTTTATTTTGCAAACTAATCACATATGCTTAAGTTGTAGTGAAAGGATTTTACAGAAAGGTTTGGTAAAATGAGAAATCATGTCATGTCTGTAGAATGTATAATAAGGTAGCATGCTCTAAAAAGTTGATTGCCTCAAACAAATAATGCAGCTCTTAAAGATACAGAGGAATGTTTGATCGTTTTCTGCTAAATTCCAATTAGGAAATAATTGTGGCAGTCTACTTGATAATATAATCAGGATGAACTTAGGGTATAATGGAGTCTTATCATAATTAGAGATTTAATATATGTAAACTCAACTATACCTGCTAGAAAAAAAATAATGAAAGGAATTATTTAAATAGTTGGTGTCCTTTCCTCTGGCCATTTCATTCAATGAACGTGTGATCCAGACAGAAGGGAGATGACAAACACACACCTTGCTGTTTTTCCAACTGGTCTACTGCAACATGTCTGAGGGTATCTTACCACACTTCAGGTGGTGCTAATATTTAAAATATGAAATTAAGAATATACTTTATGCCTCCTAAATGCATAACAATTTCTCTAGAGTTCAGCTGAGAAAACACCAACTGAGCTATGAAGGAAGCCTCATAGGAAGCAGCGAGAAAACAGCTGCTGCTGCTAAGTCACTTCAGTTGTATCCAACTCTGTGCGACCCCATAGACAGCAGCCCACCAGGCTCCCTCGTCCCTGGGATTCTCCAGGCAAGAACACTGGAGTGGGTTGCCATTTCCTTCTCAATCTATTCCTAATTAGGAAGAAATTGTGTCTGTGTTGGACTTATCTAGGCTTTATAACTTCAGGACAGTTTGACAGATTTTTAAGAGTGTATTTGAACTCTGGTTAATGCCTTACACTTTGACATTAGAAGGAAACCCTTATCTGTATGGTACTACCCAGCCAAAAAAGAGGAAGTGTGAGAAGTGAGCAGAGAGGCTTTTACTCACAGTCGGCATCAGCAAACACAATGCAAGGACTCTTTCCCCCGAGTTCCAAGGAAACCCTTTTCAGATTGCTTTTCCCAGCAGCTTCTTTGATCAGTTTGCCAACCTGAAATGGAGCATTACAAAGAAGGAGGCTTATATCTGCTCCCATCAAGGCAAGTTTCTTTAGCAATTTAAATTTATATGACATTTGTGGGAGAAATGGGAGAAATGGCATTTTTTCAGATTTGGCTGCTTCCGCTACCAAGGCTCTTCCATCCAAACATAAACATATGATATATCATGAATACAGATATATTGAATGTAAGAACTGATTTGATGTACATGGTTTTACTGTACATGGCACAATAGGAGTTTACTTTTCATTTTAACCAGAGCTTCATCTTTCTTCTGTTCAATCTGATATATCATGATTCAACCATAACTTACTCTATTTTGACTTTTCATCCCTCTGTTGAAATACAGAAAACTCTATCCATATCCAAACAAAGTGGTATATTTACCACCCCTGAATCTCTGCTTCTCAGTACATTCTAACCCCAACTTGGGCTGCCTCTAATCCTATCATTCCTTAGGGTCCAGCTTGTATCTTAGCTCCTCTTTAGCATTCTATGATGACTCAAGATGAATGTGACCCTTTCTTTGATCCCCAGTAAATTCCCTCAAAGGAACTCTGATTTCAGAGTTTCCCATGGATTGTATCATTTGCAAAGACATCAATTTCCCAAACAGATGTCACCTGCCTGGTAGCAGTAACTGTTTCTCTCTCACTCCCTCTTTCTCCTGCTGTCCTCCATACCTTGAATATTGGAACTTGGAGAAAGAAATTGGATCTGTACTCTGTGCTGCTACTTTAGTTAGCTGGAATCTTGAACTTGTTTCTTTAATGCTAGTGGCCTATCTTCAGGGAAAGAGTTTTCTTTTTTTTTTTCCTCTGCAGATCACTTCCCATCAAGATTATTTTCTGTAGTTGTTTATGTTTTTCTCGTGTCTGAAACCTGGTCTGTTTTACAACTGTTTCCTCTTTATTATTTCTTATTGAAGTCTTAGTACACTAAAATGATCTTTGCTTTTCTTTTTTACAAGATGATTCATTTTATCTTGCTTCTTTCATTCTCTGGATCATTTTTCTTTTTCAAGGCATCAATTTCAATAACAAGTTTCTATCCTGACTAAATAAATGATAGGTAGACATTGCTGAGTGTGTGTTTAAATTTTAAGTGACTACTGAACTGACCCCTACTGTGCTTTACAGAGTAAAGCATTAATTAATCTGCTAATATTTTCATCTTATGTAAAAGTTACATGCCCCAAATCAAACCTATAAATGTAAGTTAATTAAAATAATAAACTAAAAGTAGACTGGAAATGGGGAAACCCTATTTGAAATTTCTATGATATCTTATTTTGCTTCCACAACATATGAATATTTCTCATGACCAGTTTAAAAAACTGAATTTTCATTTGAGGTGATTAAGAATTTTGTATTTCCTAAAAAATATTCTTTGCTTTTTTCCCTTTGAATTCTCCAAATTCTTTCTGCATCTTTTTTATTTTATGTTTTTTTTTTTTCTTTTATTGGCTTAGAAAGATTTGCTGGAGATACTTTATTAAAGTAGATAATTTTTGTCTTGGGGAAGGGAGTAAAATCAGAGGTATTTTTCTAAAAGCTACAGGTGTTAAAAAAACTAGCATGAAGAGTGGTTAGAAGTATGAGTGAGAAAGAAAGGTTATACTTTTGTTTGTGTAATTTGCAGATAAAAGGTTTGCTTGAGTTTTCCCAAGTTCAGTTCAGTTCAGTTCAGTCGCTCAGTCGTGTCCGACTCTTTGCGACCCCATGGACTGCAGCCAAAGGTCTAGGTAAAGTCAAAATAAGGAAGAATCAGTCTTTTCCCCATACTTTTGTTTCCTCATTTGGAAAAAAAGTAAAACTTTATAATTTTTTTCTCAAAGAAAAGGTAAGCACTGGAATGAAGAGAAGGGAAACACTGTGAAGACTGTGGTAAAACATACGTTCCATGATATTGTGGCATTGCCATGTGGGGCAGAAGTAGCAAATGCTCATAAAAATGGTCTACCTTAGCACATCTCATACAACATGGGTTGATCACTATTTTAAACGAATCTCATGAGACATTAAAATTCTAACCTTGCCAGAAGCATCTTTATAATGAGCATAGCTGCTGTAAAGGACTGCAAAAATATAAAATCCATGGTTTGCCTCTTTCATGACACTTGGCAAGTTCACTTCTACCTGCCAAGCCACAGACTTGAAGCTAAAAGAGGATGACCCAGAAAGACTGATTTTTCTGTGTGACTTCTAAAGTCATCTTGCTGCTGCTGCTGCTGCTGCGAAGTTGCTTCAGTCGTGTTTGACTCTGCGACCCCAGGGACGGCAGCCCACCAGGCTCCCCTGTCCCTGGGATTCTCTAGGCAAGAACACTGGAGTGGTTTGCCAGTTCCTTAGTTACACTTAATTCTTTAGTACTCAATCAGAAGTAGTTACTATACTGGTTTCTGGAGATAAGAATGGATAAGACAGTCTTTGAGAAGAGTCAGCAAAGTGGAGAGAGATACAAAACAAACCAAGGAGCAAGTGCTGTTACAGTTATATATCAAGGACAATGGGAGCACAGATGGAAAGCTTTTAAATTTAGGATGCTCCTGGGACTGCAGAGAAAGTCCAGGTGGCCTGGGGTGGGAGCCACATTATGGTAAGTGTGGCCATGCATGAACAAAACTTATGGGAGTGAAAAAATACAGGGAACGATCAGAAAATGATGGGGCAGTGATGAAGAAATATTATGTGGAGAGGGGACCTCTTCCCTCACACCTGAACTAGTGTGAAAAATTAGAGTAAGGGAAGGAACAAGAGAATGGAAATGACTATAGAACACATAGTAGTCATGCCATTTAGTGGATACTAAGTGCTTTTAATATGTTTAATATGTGGATACTAAATGTTTCAGTTTAATCGTAGGATGCTAAGTGTTTTACTACTCATTAGCTTATTCAGTTTCATTTGGTACAACTCAATAAGGCAGATATTATTATTCCCATTTTACATATAAAGAAACTCAGCTTTAGCAAGGATACTTAACTTTTGGAAGGCACACTGCCACAAGGGGTAGACTTAGCATTTGAACACAGATGTTTCTTAGTTTTCTAATATCAAAGTTTTGGGGGAGAGGGGAAGATAAAGTGCTCCCAAAGTGCTGTAGAGTCCCAGGGATGAGCTGAGACAAACAGGCAGTGCTGTGGAGATGGCATCTGGGAACAGCAGCCTCTGACTCAGACGAGCTAGAAAAGCGTGTGGGCCAGACCAGGACCATAAGCAGTGCATGGGCCCTGATGAAGATCTACAATACTAGGCCAAGGAATTTGAAATTTTATGCTTCACCTCCTCTGCTATGATTTCTACCTGTGACTTCATCATTTTTCAGTTTATTGCTCTATCTCAAACATTCCCAACTGTTTTATCCCCAGACTCCTGAATGAAGAATTGGTTTTCTCCTATCTCAATTAGGAATTTGTAGAATGTCAACTTTTTCTACTCTATGTCTATAAACCAACAAGAAAAAAGTATATAGTTATCTAGCTTAAAAAGGATCAAGAAAAATAAAATTTTATTTTCTATTACTTTAGTTCTCTATGTAAACTTAATTTTTATATTGAAGTGGCTAATCAGGAGTATAAAATAATCAAATTAGCTTTCCCTTACTATCTGGAATGTTCTTCCCGTTTCTTTCTCCACAAAGTTTTAAAAAGTAAACATTTTCAACACCCAGAGCATTTAGAGAGCATTTACCAGCTCTCATGTCCTCTGAAGTGCCTATGGCTGGGATCCTGTTCTTTCACCTTTTGGATAGCCAAGCTGGAGCCAGTGAGGCAGAAAAGTTAGGATCCAGGAAGCTAAGCTGCTGGCTTCTTTTCTAAATGTTCACGGGAGAGTGCCAAATAAGGAGCTAAGGGTGAGGCTCTGTTCTTTGATCTTCCTAATCTACAGGTTAAAGTTACAATTCACTCATACACATCACTGTGGCCTAATTTATATCTTCTATCATAAACCTTACAAATCATATGACAAGTTCTGATCAGTCATATTTCTCGTCACACAAAGTAATAACATACTAAAAACAGTTTACTCCAATCCTCCCACATTGGTAATAGGTATTCCGTTTCATCTCAATGACATCTGCTTATGTTCTATAAACATGTTTGAAGGCTAGAATAAGGAACAAATCATTAAAAGAACTTTTGTTTTAAGGAAATGTCGGCTTAAAGGCAGTAACATAAAACACGCTTCTGACTGCTTCACTACTGGCCTAAGTAAATGATGTTACCTCTGTCGATCCTGTGAAGGCCACTTTGTCTACATCCATGTGAGAAGAAATGGCTGCCCCTGCAGTAGGCCCATAACCAGGGACAATATTCACTACTCCAGGAGGAAACCCTGCCTAAAAGACAAGCAAAACAGAACAGTTGGTCATTTAATTCTCCAGAAAAAGAGGAGAGTATGGAGCCAAAGCTCCCTCTTGATTCTGATCTTATGAGTTACTCTACAAGGAAAGATTTATCTAAGTGGTTTTATCATTTATTATTCTTATTTCACTGCTTAGCTCACTTAACCTCATGGGTTGCATTAAAGTCCGCGTTTGACTTTCATGGTTCTTTACCCCAGTGATGGCTGTCTCAAATTTCATAATACTAACTCAAGATAGTATGTGTAAAAGTGTTTGGTAAATTATCCACATGGAAGGAAAACAATGTCTTTTATTACCCATTCAGCAAAAATAAGAAGCCAAAAGGATGTTAATATTTTTAGCTTCTACCTGTTCATTGTCAGGACATACTAATTTGTTTGCAAATTATTATCCACATTATTTAATCAGAAAAAAATGTTAGGTTAAAAATGGTCACTGAATTCATGATCAAGCATCACAGATTGATTCCAATACCAATTATAGAATTATCAAGTATAAAGCAGTGTGGCGAATGGAACAGCACATTAAAATTTCATGTTATTTGCATCAGAAGTTCTCATTTTGACATTTCTTTTGCCTACTTTTAATTTGAAGTGCAGAATATTTTTAAGATATGGGTCCAGATTTTCTAAATTTTAAATTTCTCAGAACTAATGCTTATTTTTAAAATATTGGTAAGATATGAAGGAACAAGGACAAGAACTTGTTTACAAGAAAAAATAAAACAACCTGGATAGTCAAAATTTATGAAAATAAATTTTATGTGTTCTTTTGTCAGCTTTTGAGCAAGGAAGTAAATGTAAAAGAAACTGTAATAGGTAAGAGAATATAAACTTATTCCTTCACGGGTGAATTGTTTAGAAATAATATAGCCCAATACCACAAGCAAGCTCAGAGGACTCCAACCTTCAGACAGACCAGTTTAAATAAATATGCAGAATTTCCAAGTCATTAATAGCAGTTATAAACCAACTTACATTTCAACATTTGGAAGAAAATCATACCAATTTCAACATGAAACTACGTTTGTGAATCTTGGGCAAAAGAAATAAAAAAGAGCTCATAGGTGACAGTTTGACATAAAGCTTTTGAGTCTGACTTCCGGTCTCCCTTTGGGCATAGATTCATTTGGGTTGACTGCCAGAAATCCTTGCCAATAGCCACGTGTAATGTGTCCCCACTGGATAGGTGCCGTTGGCAGATAATGTAGTTTATAGTAGCACCAGATGAGGTCTTCCTACTATCAGTTAGGATTCCTGAGATCATGCACACATTTTGATTTAGCAAACATACCTCTTTTATTAAAGATCCCATGTGAAGAGCAGTCAGAGGGGTTTGCTCTGCTGGTTTGACAACCACTGTGTTTCCGCAGCTAAGGGCAGGCCCTATCTTCCAGAGGAACATGAGCAACGGGAAATTCCACTAGAAAGCAATATGTAACAATAGATTCTTTGTATTATTGAAAGCCACATTTGCTAATCTAACTTCTACATTTTATGCTCCCCGTAGATGTTAAATAAGAATTGTGGTAGTTTTGTTTAAGCATCTGTTATATCCTAATTAAGTTCATTGCTCAAAGCAACTCATAAATGCTAAAAACAATAACAACAACAACAACAAAAACAAACTCCGAATAAACTAGATACAGGAAGAGAGTAGGAGAAAGTCATAAAATTTTATCAAGTGCTATTATTTTGAGTTTATTTTCTACCAGGAAAAAGAAATCACTGCATGGTTTAGAAAACAAACCTTACTATTAAATATGTTAGAAGTTGTCTGTGTTTAAAAGCGTAACTATTCCTCACTCCTTAATAGGTCTTTAATTATAACTATTTACCCAATAATAATATTTAGTAATATTTACTTCCACTGAAAACAGCTTGCTAAAGGCGGAAGTCTAAAGTCTGGAGACTGACAGGTTGGTTCAAATCTCAGCTCAATCACTGAGCAGCCATATGAATTCAGACAAGTTCTATGCACTCTATGTATGATTTCATCATCTGCTCATGCTGACAACAATTCTCTTTACTTCAGAACGCTGTCCTGAAGATTCATAGAGAAAGTGGTCCAAACGTGTAACACAATGATTGGTTCACCACAGACAAACAGTAAATATTAGCAATTACTACTATTCAGGATTATGTAGTTTTATGGATTTTATTGGGAGTTTTGAACTAACAAGCAATTTCATTCAAAACATTGGTACACATATATTTTAGTCTCGTTGGAACAAAAGATAGTCATTACCACTTCCTCATTTAAGAACACCAGGGCATTTTACCATCTTTTTTTTTTTTGCCTTTTTGAATATGTCATTTAAAGTAAAATCATTGGAAGTCTCCTATTTGTTGGACTTAAAAGGAAATCTTCATGATTCTGCATAAACATGGTACTTTCTCAAAGAAGAATATGGAGAATCAAAGCCTTTTATCTAAAGGTAAAATATATTCCATACTCTGCTTCAAATGCCTCTGGCATGGTTTCTTTCATTTAGTTAAGAAATTTCATTCATGAATTTGAACACTCTGGTTGCTGCTATTCTCCATGCTGAGAAGTCCCAATGCAGATATATGAAGTGTTAGAGAGCAGTTGGCCATACTATACTTCATTAAAATGGCTGGTGTCTTGCACAATGACTGCTTTGCTATGTACATGTTAATCGTAAGTCTTAAACAGAGTTTACAATAGAGCTTTTTGAAACAAACCTTAGGGTAAAAGGTTAAGATTTGGTGATATTGTACTATGGAAACACACTCAAGAGATGTACAGAGTATAGATAGGATTTAGATTATCTAGTTCGTATTCAAAGGGTATAGTCACAGAGAGACCTAAGTTCAAAAATGACTATATTTGCTCCACATTTAGCAAATATCTAAGCATTCATTTGTGCCTGAGAAAGCATTATTACTAAATGAAATAGAATTGGAACTCATTTCTTTTGAGACTGAAAGTTACATAAGGGAACAACTTACAGGAATGATTTGACCACACACACCAACAGGCTCACTTCTTGTATATGTAAAAAAGTTTCCATCTGGAAAATAAAATGCACAAACATTTATGGACAAATGTGCTTGATAGTCATAGAATGGTGGTTTGGGGCTGATGTGAGAGGAAGATATAGACAATAATTTAAAAAGAGTTTATATTTCTGATTATTTACAAAATGAAAAGCCTAAAATAGGGTGAGCCCTCAAATAGTAATTTGAAATAAGAGGAACCATAAAACTGAGTTAGGTGCACAACTGTTGAAGATCTGAATAAGTTTATTCTATCTCTGATCCTCCCAGAGGACTACTTTCTAATTCATACTCATTCTCAAAATTTCCTTTCTTTCATGATAAAGGAAATAAGAGGTGTATAAATAGGAAAGAAACAGAGCTCTGTTTCTGATGACTCAAGTTCAAGCAGTAATTTTTAAAGTGCCTAATATAATTTTAAAAATAGTAAAATTAAAACATAGTAGAATTAAAAAATAGCTCTCTATGAGTGGCAAGTTTTTCCCACTGACTTGTTCTAAAAAGTCCTCTTTTTTTTTTGCCTACCAAATGATAAAAGCAAATTCTCTTAATCTATGAAAAAGATGTCAGAAGTAGAAAACATTTCTTTTCAGTCTGGATCTGATTGACTCATATGCCTCAATGAATGACCACATGTGACCTTGATGTGCTCATCCTAAGTTTGCACTATGCTTTGTGATTTGTTCTGTTCTAGTTCCCACAAAAATTTCCTGGCTGTCATAGCAAGAGGGCCCCTTGTCAAGATGTATTTGTACTCTAAATGGCTTCTCCTGTTTTGTCAAAGGTAAAACAAAAGTTTCTAAAATACCCACAGTTCTTGGTCCCACCATGGTCTCTCTCTCCCCTTTGCACTTCCTTGTGCTCACTTCTAAGCTGAGGACTGCTCCAATTAGAAGGAAATGCACATCAGGGCCAGTCCTGGAGGATATTTTGTTTTCAGAGTCAGTAAGTTTATATGAATTAAATTCAGCTCCTGGTGTTTTCCAAATTGATGTTTTTCATATTCTTATCCCATTATGTGTATACTGTATTAAAATACTAAAAAGCAAACATATTCACTCACACAAATTCTTAAGCTATAAACACAGGCTCATCTTTCTGTGAAACTATTTGAAACAAATCAATGTGAATTAGTTTGTTTAATTAGCCTGCTCTAACTATACTGAGTTAGACCAGGCACACAGAATGACCAGAGCTTACTCATACTGAAACATACAAAGAGGCTTAAATAATTACATTATAGGAAGAATGTAAATGTCACTGTTGGAATAAAACCCAAATAAATAATTTCAGAGGCCAGCTTTGAAAAGTTTCCTTAGAGAGACAACTGCTTAAATCAGTGATTGTGGGCATACAGATGTTCTTACTCTAATATTTTCTAAAATATCTGTAGTGTTATCTTCTGCATGATTATGCTGGAACAATTTTAAAATCCATATGATGAATCTTAGCAGAACTTCCAGGTTCAGAACTGCATTGTCTCAAAGTCAAGAAGAAAATAATTTTCCCCTACTTGGTTGACATCTTTAAAAGGGAGAGTTTGGAATTATTCATCTCTACAGTATTCTCACCCCTACCCTCACTCTGGGTGGTTTCCTAAAGTTACTTACCCATGGGTATTGTACGGCCCTGGATCTTGTCAGCCCAGCCTGCACAGTAGCGTAGTGTTTTTATGCAGCCTCCTAAATCCATCAGATATGCATTGGAAAATAGTTTTCCACCATTCATAGCCTCCATTGTCTGAAAAAGAGATCATCCCAAGTCTAAAGTTCCATAGAAATTTTATGTTAAAAAGATAGTTAATATTTCATCCTTTCATGGCAAACAGATGGGAAAACAATGGAAATAGTGACCGACTTTATTTTCTTGGGCTCCAAAATCATTCAGATGGTGACTGCAGCCGTGAAATTAAAACACACTTGTGCCTTGGAAGAAAAGCTATGACAAACCTAGACAGCATTTTAAAAAGCAGAGACATTACTTTGCCAACAAAGGTCCATCTAGTCAAAAATATGGTTTTTCCAATAGTCATGTATGGATGTGAGAGTTGGACCATAAAGAAGGCTGGGCACCAAACAATTGATGCTTTTGAACTGTGGTGTTGAAGACTCTTGAGAGTCCCTTGAACTGCAAGGAGATCAAACCAGTCAATCTTAAAAGAAATCAGTCCTGGGTATTCATTGGAAGGACTGATGCTGAAGTTGAAACTCCAATTCTTTGGCCACCTGATGTGAAGAACTGACTCATTTGAAAAGATCCTAATGCTGGGAAAGATTGAAGGCAGGAGGAGAAGGGAACAACATAGGATGAGATGGTTGGATGGCATCACTGACTTAATGGACATGAGTTTGAGCAAGCTCTGGGAGTTGGTGATGGACAGGGAAGCCTAGCGTGCTGCAGTCCATGGGGTCGCAAACAGTTGGACACAACTGAGCGACTGAAATGAACTGAATATTTTGAATAGTTATGTGCTAGGGAATTTTGAAAACACTGGAAGAAATCCTGTGAGCAATTTTGTGTAACTTCCTCTTTGTAAAAGGCGATTTAAAAAAAGAGTTGAAATGAGTTGCTTAACGACATAAAATACGGGTAGAAAAGGTATTGAGATTCTGGTTTCTAAACTTTAGTGCCCTTCTGTCTCATTCTGAGGGCCCCTAGTGAACCAACTTTCCAGGAATTGGTCACAATTTGATATACGCACAGCTTGTGAGATTGGTGCTTAGTCTCTTTAGTCAGATCAGGGTTCCAAGAAGATTTTACTTGTTGCATGATACAACAGTGGGTGTCTATTTACTGTCAGTGACCATTAATAATCCCTCGATAATCATTTTTAATTTTTACATTCCGTGTGGATATTCTCACACAATTCACACAAACTTAAGTAACCTCTAGATATTTTTTAATCCATGAGTTTTCTTCCACAAAATTCTGAATTGTGAAACTCTGAGTTTTGTCACTAATACCATAATTACTTGAATGGTTAGTCTGTAAAGTTCAGCATTTTTTAATCTAGTGCCCTAATGGTTTTAGGATGACTATCTCTTCTTTTCCTCCTTTTCTTAAGGAGAACTTTTAAGACTTTGGGGCCTGATGTTCTGCTGAGGCAAAAATGTACAGGTGACAAACTCTTAAATCAGTTCCTTGTCTGTTGTACAATATTCTGTCTCTGTAATTCACAGATTAAATAAATTAAGGAAGCCAAGTTTTAACATATTCTGCTTTCCTCCTATAGGATATTTTCAGTTAATGTTATACTGTGTATAACTTCTAATTCCATACTTTTGCATATTTTATCCTGAATCTTTGATTGGATAATAAACAACACTTTGATTAACTATAACTAACAATGTTGATTTAAAAAAGAAAGCCTTCCTGTTACTGCAAGTTAGGGTTCTAAAGGCAGTAAAAGCTTACTCTGAAATCTTCTGTTGCTGTTGCCCTGTGTTAAATTGGCTTCTCAAGGAGAAAACAAGGAAACACCCCCTCTACCCATTTTATGTGCTAATCCATATAACTGCTGAAATGTTTTTTAAAAGGAGTATACATAAAAATAACATTTTTATAAACACATGAATGGATTTTTCTTTATTACTCTCTCACCTACAAAAAGCATATAATTTAATCAAGGCCATTGTGAATGTGTATCAGTTCATTTCAGGAGGGGAAAACGTGGCCACTTATTAACTGCTTTGGTAGGCTAAGACTGAAGAAATAAGAGTCATTTTAAAGAAATATTCTGGGCACCTTTAAGAAAGTCCATGAGATTTTTTTCACTCAGAGTTCAGTAGTCAAGTAAATTCAAGAAAGCTAGTCTATTATTCTAGAATCTTCATGCTGCAGATGACCTTGTTAAAGACTCAGAAATTCTACAGTTAAGGAAAGAAATTTGTTTAATTTGTTTTAACTCAGCATCTGCCAAAGTTTAGACTGCAAAATCTATTTTGGGAGTAGATATTGACATCATCTAGGACCCGAGTGCAGAGTACTTATTGTCTGAAAATAAGCTCAGTGGTATGGTTCATATACAAGAGCTGGTAGAAGTTTTTTGTTTTGTTTTTAGAAAGTACATTGTTGCTGTTGTTGTTTAGAGAGTATGTAGTGACCACTAACAACAAAATAAGTTACCAATCTGAACTATGAATGCTTTCTAGAGATTTTGAGTTCTGCCCAGTTCAGTTAATACTCACCGCCAGGAGCAGACGATCTCTTTCAATTAAGTCAGCCAACTTGTTTAACAAGCGTCCTCTCTCTGAAGCATCCATAGTACGCCATGGAGAGCCAATCTGAAAAGCCTGTCTTGCAGCCTTCACTGCTTTGTCAACATCCTCCTGCAAGTCAAAGTGAATTCAATTAGTGGGCTAAATATATTCATAAATTCAATGATAATAACCATATAAAATAGACGAGAGTTCCTCACAAGCTGTGTCTTCATCAGCTCAAAGTCCAGCACATTGTACAGACTCAACTACTGTATATTAGAATTATACCTGCTGCCTACTTTTTGGAATGATGAGTGCCATATACATAGCACATGCATGATTTCCTAGAATAGAAATACTGTATTTTAATAGTTGCTGTCATTGGAGTGTTTACCTTACATCAGGTAATGTTCTAATTGCTTCACACATATTAACTCATTTAATTTTCAATAGCTTTATGACACAGATACATTTTCTATTTTACAGATGAGGAAACTGAAGCAAAAAAAGAAGGTTGAGATTTGCTCAAGCTCAGTAGCTGAAAGTGGCTAAACTATGTTTTATACAGAGCCCAGCTGGCTGTAGAATCTTAGCTCTTCATCACTACATTTTACTGTTTTGGTGACTTGGTTGCCAAAAGTTCCAGGGAAACTCAAGATCTTAAGCAGTGAGTATCTTCTTGGATCTCTGTTGATTTTATGGGCTGGGTACTCTCATGAAGAACCTACTGAAGGGTGAATAAGAACTGTGTTTTGCTGTTGAAGAGTAAACATTATAAACATGTCCTCAGTCCTCTTGTGCAGAAGGAAAAAAGGCATAGAGGCAGCAGGGTCTGGTATAAAGAAGGGTCAGTATATTACAACCTCTCATTTCCCAACTGGTCAGTTTCTTACTATTAAGACATTGCTTTAATGATTAATTCAAACAAAAGTAATCAAGAAGTTTCACACTCAGTCTAGGCTTCTTGCCTTCATTAGTGTGTCTTTCCTCACACCTTTTCCTAAACTGGTTGACTCCTCCCGTTCTCTCCTCCTCTGCCTCAGTTAAGTGCTCTCCCTGACCACTCACTCCCACAGATCTTTGGTCAGATCCATGAGCTCCTATGGAATCCATCTGCTACAAAAACCACCACCTCTTCCATTACTACTTCCTGTGTCCTTTTTCCTTCCCCCATCAAATCAGTTGCAAATACTTTAAACACATACATCATCCCAGTGTTCTTTTGTACATCAGTCTGTTCACTCTGTGAAGCTATACAAACTCCACAAATCGTGTACCTCTTAGGCCAGTGTGTTTTCTTTTGGGTAGGAGTGATAGTTCCCTGAAAGAAACTGAAGAGAAAATTGTTCTTTTTTTTTTTAAGTTGCCCAAATTAAACTGAGCCCATTCAACAACGGTATCTTCCCTTGAGGAGGCATGGATCTCAGATTAATATTCCCTGTCTTTTATTATATTTAGTTAAGAAGTCCCAAACTGGAAATTCCCTGGTGGTCCAGTGGCCAAGATTTGACTCTTCCACTTTAAGGGGCACAGATTTGATCTCTGGTTGAAGAACTAAGATCCAGTGTAGTGTGGCCAAAAAGTAAAAAAAAAAAAAAAAAAAAAAGTCTGCAAATTAAAATACAAGCAAAGTAAATTATTTTTACAATATTTATTGCCACACTAAAATGATCTTGGGCCAGAGAAATATTTTAGAAGCATAATCTGGTCTAAGTGGTAATATTATCACAATACAGACTACAAGCAAATATTCTTTCACTGTAAGCATCATACACTTGTATATATTACTGTTTAACATTTGAGGGAATGACGATTATATACAATAAAATAAATGTATTATTACTCTCCATTCCTAAGAAATGCATATATATATATATATATATATATATATATATATATAGTTCCTATTTTGAGCATTCAGTTAACCACATTGATTGCTTATATTTAGACATTGTTTTAGGCCATAGGTTCTCACCTTCTCCAAATCATTTTGGAAGAGTGCTATTGAAAAACATTAAAGGCAAACTGCAAGAATCTGAAATTGCCAGCATGATCTGTAGATACCACAGCTTATAAAATACATGCTCTGTGTTTAAAAAGGTCTGTATGACACAGCTTTCCTGGGATCCTTCTGCTCAGTGTTCTATCATCAGCCTTAGCCAAATATGGTTTATCATAGGCATTCTGGCCTCTCAAAGGGATATGGAATAATTGGCTTCAAGACAAGTAACTCTGCCATATGGAAAATATGTTCCTGGAGAATGCTGCTATAAATAAGGACAGTTTTGTGGTTATATTCTTTAGATCATGCTTCTCCTTTTCTCATATTTTATCTTTCAGGCACAGAAATAGAGTAATGGTAGTTAATATATAGCTCTGGAACAAAACAACCCAGATCTGAATTCTGGTTCCTCACCTATTAACTATGTAAGTTTTGAAGTATCCATCTATTCATCCATTTATGATTTGCTAAACACTGACGATTTGCTAAACACTCTGTTCTGTAGCATTCTTATCAGGTTGCTAACCATAAAATAGTGAAGTAACAAGACCAACCTTTGGAAAATCCTAATTGTGTGGGAGAAACATACAACCACATAATCACATCATTATTATAAACCATGAGAAATTTGGTTCAGTTCATTCTGAAGTGAACTATATTATTATATGACTTCTCTAACCTTCCGTTTTCCTATCTTTTTAAAAATGAATATTTATTTATTTAAGCTGTGTCAGGTCTTAGCTGTGGCATGTGGGACCTTTTGTTGTGGCACACAGATACCCTAGTTGTGGCACACAAGCTTAGTGGTTGTGGCGTGTGGGCTTAATTGCTCTGCTGCACGTGGGATCTTAGTTTCCCAACCAGCTATTGAACCTGTGCCCCCTGCATTGCAAGAAGGGTTCTTAACCATTGGACCACCAGCAATGTCTCTTCTTATCTTTAAAATAGGGATAATTTAGCGCACGTGCTTCCCAGGTGGCTCGGTGGTAAAGAATCTGCCTGCCAAAACATGACATGGGCTCATTCCCTCAGTTGAGAAGATCTGGAGAAAGAAATGGCAACCCACTCCAGTATTCTTGCCTGGAAAATTCCATGGATGGAGGAGCTTAGCAGGCTACTGTCCAGGGGCTAGCAAGGAGATGGATACCACTTAGCGACTACACCACCACCATAATTTACCTCATGGAGTTGTGTTGAAGACTAAATAAGGTGATATTTGAAACATTTTCTGTGTGACAGACATTTTGTTAAATGCTCATTAAGTGGTAGTGTGTTCTATTGGAGTTGGAGTGAGTCAAAACAAACAACTCAGCAATTCTAGTGTATTTTAATACTTCCTTTCAGTTTTCACTGCCCTGTATTATTTTAGGCTATCATTTTGCATTGTTGCTAACCCTCCTAAGTCCATTCTCTTCCTTCCTCAGATTGTTTGCCTGCTGTGTGCTTAGTCACTCAGCTGTGTTCAACTCTTTCTGACCCCATGGACTGTAGCCTGCCAGGCTCCTCTGTCCATGGGATTTCCCAGGCAAGTATACTGGAGTGGGTAGACATTTCCTCTTCCAGGGGATCTTCCCAACCCAGGGATCAAACCTGCATGTCCTGTATCTCCTGTACTGGCAGGTAGATTCTTTACCACTGAGCCACCACTTTATGGTCTTGCCTATTTCTACCAGGCTAATCTTCCTCAAATAATTTGACCATATCACTTTTCCTTCCCTGTATTTGCAAATTCTCCCTTTTGCCCACAGTCCTGAAGCCAGTCTCCTTTTTCTGATTTTCAGGGCCTCTCATTTCAGGCTCTAAGTCATCTACTCAAACTTGTGTTTATACGTTTTCTACTCTAGGTAGCCCTCTATTTCTCACAATTGCTTTTGTAATTTTCCGTCCTAGAACGTTCTCCCAGCTCATCCCTGCCTTTCAAAATCCTTCATATTCTTTAAGACCCAGCTCAAATATCACAACCTACCTAAACCTTTGCCAAACTAAACCAGCTTGATAATAGCTACTAGTTAAGAGCTTACTAAGTTCCTGGCACTATGCTACTGCTGTAGTTAAGCATCACAGACTTGGTTTTATAGAACATGAGATGTAGTTATAGTAGAACCAAAATTTGATTCCAAATCTGATTCCAAAATCAGGTTTAGGATAGCTTTTAAGCTATCCTGATAATGATCTCCTTTGCAATGAATATTTACTGCTACCTCTAGTATAAGCTAGGAGAAGGCAATGTCAACCCACTCCAGTACTCTTGCCTGGAAAATCCCATGGACGGAGGAGCCTGGTAGGCTGTAATCCACAGGGTCGCACAGAGTCGGACACGACTGAAGCGACTTAGCAGTAGCAGCTAGTATAAGCTATAATATTTCTTACTCTTTGAGTCTGCGATAGGCAGTTAATAAATATTTAAACATTTTATTATGTATTGTATAATGAGTTTCATTACAGTACATTGATTTCATATAAGGGTGCTCCTTATATAAATAATCTTCCTATATTGATATTTATAAAATAATTCATATCTTAATTGATTCCATTACATAGCACAGCTTTTACATTAATCAAACTATTAGATATAGAGGTTTTAAAAAATATTATTATTATTATTATCCCAAGACTATTATTGCTTGGATTTTTAATCCAGGACTAGCATATCCAAAGACATAATTTTTAAATAACTAGGAAACAATTTGATACATTAACTCAAATTTTCTACCATCAATAGCGCTTTTACCTCATAGTGTTTAAAGTGTTCCTTTTTTTAAAGTAAGGGACCCCAAGTTGAACAGAGGAAGTTAAGGAAGGACTGAACTCATCCATTCCTGCCAGACCACGCATTTCCATATTACATTCATCCATATTTGGAGAAAATAGTTATCAGACCAGTTTTACACCTGTCACAGACACTTACTGTAATGGACATTTACTTTTATCCCCACCAATTATTTGCTAGGTCATGCTGTAGTATTAAAAGCAGCTTGTGGGATTAGGCGATATAGCCTAAAAGAGCCACTGAAGTGAAAAGAAAACAGTTCCCACCCACATCTGTGCTTTGCTTTGTAACCTCCATTTGTTCTTGCCCCTCCTCCTCTCTTTATAATACCATTGAAAGGCTGTATGTAGCCCATTGTTAGCTCCATTCTACTCATAAATTAAATCCTTAAAACCTCTTGGCTCATTATCTAAAGAGTCAGTTCCAGAATATTAGGTTTACTGTGACCCTGTAATTTACTCGATTTGTACCTTCACTAAGCAACGTTAGAAGTTACTATACATTTGTCGGCAAACTTGTGAGAACAGCGATAATTATTTAAAAACAAAAGCTGGTTGATTATTTCAGAAAAGAATATGATGACAGGAGCACTGGATCTCAAGCAAACAGTTGCTTGCTATGGACAGTTTATACCATAAACAATCTAACTTGAGAGATCAGTATTCAGCCAACTCCATTAGCACAGTGACCTGATTTGAAGCTTTGTTGGACGTTAATGAATGTTTTTAATGTACATTTGCACAGACAGTTCTTCTCTTCGACAAGCAGCAGTAACCGTCAATAAGCAGAGAGCGAAAGGATAATCGCTCTTTCTAAAGCTTCAGGTGTGATCATCAGCTTTCCCTCCCGCCACTTTATAAAGAGGGTAAATCTCACCAACGATGCCAAGCCCTCAGATGGCCTGACAAGATTTCACCTGGAATTCCAGGCACAGATTTGTTTTACTGAGGAAACTCATTCCAGAAGCTAGGGGCCAAGTGAGATGTCCAAGGCCCCACAGCTAAAGAATTAAGAAATGTTTTTTACTTTCTCTAATGCAAACTGCAAATGGTTCTGCGGTCTCCCTCCTGAGAGGCCAGGACACCTCTGGAGAGAAAGAGTAGGCAACCATCAGGGGCTCAACTCTGCCCTCAGCTTGCCTGTTGTTGCTTTTCCCACCTCTTCAGGGTTGTCACAGCCACTCAAGCAACTAGGATATTTGAGGTCATGTAATGCCTGGAGAATCCCAGGGACAAGGGAGCCTGGTAGGCTGCCATCTCTGGGGTCGCACAGAGTTGGACACGACTGAAGCGACTTAGCAGCAGCAGCAATGCTGGGTTGGGGGCTTCCCCGGTGGCTCAGTGGTCAAGAATCCACCTACAATGCAGGGACTGTGGGAGATGCAGGTGGATTCCTGGATCAGGAAGATCCCTTGGAGGAGGGAATGGCAACCCATTCCAGTATTCCTGCCAGGAAAATCCTACTGAGCCTGGTGGGCTACAGTCCACAGGGTTGCAAAGAGTTGGACATGACTGAAGTGATTTAGCACAAACAGAATGCTGGGTAGATCTCTAGGAGTCTCTGATTAAAAGCTATTTTTCCATATTGAATGTGAAGAACCAATTTTTCTCTTATTTCTGGGAATGGCTCATTGGGACCCACGGTTCTGCATTTCCTGAGTACTTTGCCAGGGATCATCAATACTTCTCTGCCCTATTCAGTCTTGCACCATTTCAGAGAGATGCAGAGGGATTGTCTTAGCACAGTTCCCAATCATTAACTTCCGTACTTGTCAGAACCCCTGCCTCCTGTTATATGTTAATAACACCTGAGAGGAGATACAACTTATGATTTAATATATTTGTTCAGTGGTTCTCAAAGTATATTCCCTTATCCTGATCCCAACAACATCAGCTTCAGCTAAGAATTTGTCAGAAATGTAGGTCCTCAGGTCTCACTCTAGAATTACTGAAACAAACTTGGGGATAGGTGGGGCTCAGGGATCAGTGTTTTAAGTACCACCCCCCCTCCCCAGAAAATTCTAAAGCATTCAAAATTTCTAGAATTACTGCTTTAGTCAATAGTCAATTTAGTACTAGATTTCTGAGATGTATGAAATATATAGAAACAAAACTTGATAAAGGAGTAAATTATTTCATTTATTCGTTACTTATAGTGTGTTAGATACCATGGGCATAAAGGTGAGATGTAGTTCATCTCTACAAGTTCACCTCTAAACCAAGTTCATCTCACGTCTTCGATCTCTACAAGAAGCATATTGTCTCAGACAAATTAACCAATAAGCAATAAAACACAAGGTTTAGAATATACATCAACGTGGTGCTCTATAATGACATAGAAGAGAGCAATTATACCTGGAAAGGTTAGAGAAAGCTTAAAGAAGTGTGAAACCTATAACAATGGAGGCTTCATTATATGCCTGGCACTATTAAAACACTTCACTTACTTGTTTTCTTCTTTTTTTCCAATTCTTTTGTGGGGAGGGCAGTCAACCACAAGGTATGTGGGAGCTTAGTTTCCTGACCAGGAATTGAACCTGCACCCCATGCACTGAAACCATGGAGTCTTAACCACTGGACCACCAGGGAAGTCCCCCATGTTTCCTTAGTTAAACTCCCCCAAGTTTTTTCTATCTCCCTCTTTTATACAAAAAGGAATAGAAGTGCCAAAAGGTTAAATGATAAATGCAGCTGTGGATCTTTTGTGCTCTTATCACAGATGATGACTTGAACTTGGTCCCAAGGACAGTACCACGGCCATCGTCTAGAGGCAGTGGCCAATATGCAATGTCTGGGGCCTGGTAAAGGCTGGAACTCTTACACTGATAGGGAAAAGTGGAAGCCAGAAGCAAAGATTTTTTTCCCCATAGTCAATGAGAAACCCTTGAGGAATTTATGCATGGATGAACTCTGGTATATAGAAAGTGAAATCTGAAAGCAGATGACATGTGTCTCCATTCTATTTTGTTTCTACTTCTCAAGCCCTTGACTCCTCTGTCTAAACTCTGCATTCTTGCCCCTCAAGGCATGGGTCTTTTTTCTTCTGATAATACTGCAACCTGAATCCAGGGCCTTTCCTAAATCCTAAAGAGCCCTTCAGGTCTATCACTGTTTTCAAATAGGTTTGCAAGGTGTAATATCTTGAGATTAGTTGATTGGGAAGAAGATAAGGAAAGAATGGAGAAAGGACGAGAACATATGACTGCTGCCATGAACTGACAGTGTAATACTACTGAAAGTAGTATTAGCCTTGAGTTTTGCTGAGTTTTCATCTTCCAATAAGTAGTCTTTTCATGTAGCAAAATAATTAACCTCTTTATATCTTACATGACAGAAATTAAAATCTTGATAAGAGCTAGACAACTAAAGACCAGAAAAATCTTTTCCAATTAAACCATATTCTTTTTAAGATATGTGTTCAGATAAAAAATCTGAAGGCTTCTAATGTCTTCACTCCCTGACCTATCTGCCTACAATGCGGGAGACCTGGGTTCAATCCCTGGGTCGGGAAGATCTCCTGGAGAAGGACATGGCAACCCACTCCAGTACTCTTGCCTGGAAAATCCCATGGACAGAGGAGCCTGGTAGGCTACAGTCCATGCAGTCACAAAGAGTTGGGGACAACTGAGTGACTTCACTTCTTCTTCTCTTACTTTAATAATATTAACAAAGAAAGAGAGTAGCCCCGCTGGTCACAGGTTCTGGAGTCAGAAGCACGATTCAAATCAGCATTTGAATGCTGATTTCATTATGTATTAGCAATATCATCTTCAGGAAATTACCCTTTTATTTCTGCTATTCTATCATCATTTGTAAAACTGGCTAGCAATAGTACATAGGGTTGCATTGTGTACTAAATTTTTTTAAAATCAATATTAAAAATTATCACCATAAAAGTTAGCTTTTGTTGTTATATTATTAGCTAAAAAGAAACAACACAATTTGTGATTCAACTTAAATCCTTTAAAATTCAGTTTTTTAGGTACTGATTAATGTTAATTCAATGCTTGTTATTGCAATGACTTGGCAATGTATTGTTACCAAAGTCCTGTATTAAAATTTTTTTTTAGTTTCCTTTTGTCACTTAAGAAAAATGTTTTATATAAATAAAGGATTTCTCCACTTTTTAAACCTATGACCACTCACTTCATATGCAGTCTGGTCATTCAATAAATATAGATACTATTTAAATTGAAAAACAAGCAAGGAAAATAATATGAAAAGAAACTCCACACCCAGAAGAACAGGCTCATCATTATTAACATGACTATTGAGTACCCTTTATGTACCAAGAATATTTCCCCAGATGCCCTGGAAACCATATTTTCATGACATGACTGTTTGAAGATGGAATAGGGGTTAGGCACTCAGAATGGTGAGAAACAAAGAAACCTGGCATAAAATGCAAAGAGTGTTACAAAACTCACCTTATCTCCTTCTTCCACCTCACAGAGTTTCTCCTCAGTTGCGGGATTAAAGACTGGAAATTTCTTACCACTCACTGAACTATGCCATTCATTGTTTATGAAGATCTGTAGACAGAGGGAAGGTAAGTAAAAAGGCATTTAAATATCCAGCCAATTTCAGAAACTTTTTATAAACTTAAACTAAAGCACTAAGTGAACCCAATGTTACAACCTCACCTCCCTCAGCTACTTGCCTTCTCCAGGAATTTTTTTGACTGTTTAAAACATTTTACACACAAACACACACACGTGTGCATATATAACACACTAAAATAAAGTAATACTTTACAATTTCACTAAGATATGAGGTCATTTAAAGAACAGAAAATACAGACTGGAGAAAACAATTTAGAGAAAGATGCTGTTATCTTAAATAACCATGAATTTGAGGCAAGAGTGAAGGCTTAATTGGGCTTGATCTTTATGAATCACTGTCTATTTTCCACTTCAGATTCTGAACATGCTCATCTTGGGCTACTGGTGATTTGGTATGGTAAGTGACTATTTTCTGATCCTTTAGCTTACTGTCTTAAAAGTAGCCTGAGGGAGGATTTTAAAAGAAGATTGCTTAGGAAAAAAATCAGTTAGTGACATTTCTTCATTGACTTTTTAAAGACATAAGGGTTTCATTCTTCTTTTTAAAAGGTTGTCTAGTAAATTATTTGTCCTCAGATGAAATCAGGTACTAGATTTCTTAGTTCTATCTATGAAAAAGAGACTTGCATCTAAAGAAACAGGTGGTCCAGAAAATAATTGAATTTTGTTCTGTGTACACAAAGAGTAAAAATATTAAGAAGTGTTAGTATGTCATTTAAAAAGTCTGTTTCAGTTTTTGCAATGCTGAATTTGCATTTCTTTATGGAAACTATAATACCTTTGATATCTCATTCATCTTTTCACAGAATAAAAATATCTTACGTAGCCAAATTAAGAAGGACTATTTTTGTGGTGAATAAAGTGATATTTTGTTTCTGACAAAAGCTAGAATTTCTTCTTTCTCCTCTCATTCCATTATTTCTTGTTTGTTCTCTTTTTTTCTTATTCATTTTTGAAATACAAAAAAAATCATAAGTACAGTGTTGAATATTATGTATTGTGACTTCCTGTTAGATCATTTTCACAACATAAACTAGTTTATTTAATGTTAAACCACAGGTAATTGACCCATGAAATTTTAAATGAAAGGTGACATACACAGTGGATCTGTAATATATATCTTAACTCAGACACCTCCTCTTTACTTGATATTTAAAGATAAGTTATTAATTGTGCAACTCTGAGGGAGAATGTATTGAAACACTGCCCCTCAAGGTTTAAATTGGTTGTTATGCTAAATACAAATTACTGAACTATTAAAGATTCCCCAGTGACAACTCTCAAGATTGTACATTGTTGATTTAATTATTTATATTGTGTATATTTGAAATAAAAGTAGTCTTTTAAATTAACCTATGAGTTTGCACTGACTTAGCTGTTCTGTGCAGTGTCCAAATTTAGCTTAACATTCTGTCAAATTAATAAGATATGTATTACTATATATCACAAAATGCTTACACATAATTAATTCTATATTCTGTGATTTACAAGATTGTTACTCAAAAAAATTAAAAAATTATTACAAAAGCATTCCCTGTTCTCCTACACGTCTACTATAAAGCTTGTCACTTTTTTAAAAACTCATTTTTAAAGTCTGCCTTCCCTCTTAAGCTGTAAGTTAAGATAAGGTCAAGGACAGTGTGTGTCTTTCTCTGATTTATCCTCAGAACAAAAAAATCCCAGTCAAAGTGTTCAGCACAATCCCAGGCCTCAAGTGATCTTAACCTCAGTGAAGAACTCTTAACTAAATAACTTAAAATTGAATCAAAGAACCGAGAATCCAGTAGTTACATATGGGTAGAATCTATAATATTCTGCACATGTGTCCACTTTGATATTTTGACTTGCTAAAAAAACAAGAGGAAGGATATGTCTCCTTATTTGCCTATTCATGCCAATGTAACCTATGTATTTGGAGGAGTTCCAAAGAATTGTAGCACTAGCCTGGAACGGACAGGAAAAAGATGTGGACATGAGTAAATTAAAGGGGAAGCAAAGCAGTTCAGATAAAGAGACTAGATGTCCAAAGACACGAATATGGAAGTTTGAGAAAGATAGAAGTATCGAGAAAATCCCTGTTTCTCTGATAGGGTAATATAATACAGACGACCATAAAATTCCTATTAGCCTCTATGAAAAAAATATAAACTTCTTAGTTGAACTTAAAGAAAAATAAATTTATATTACAACTACTGACTTGCTCAACATCTTTTGGAGTGAATCAGCATTGTAGCTATTATTTTTTTTAATTTATAATATTTTATTTAATGATAAAATTCATTTTTAAAAGATGGCTGAGGGAGAAATAAAAAACTGTTATATCATTATTGTAAACATAAGATTTAAATATTCAATGAAATTTATCTTTGTTATACTAAGAAAGGTTAGAGGAAATTTATGATGAACAAGAAAATACCATCAACTTATAGTCACAGCTTAATTGTGCATAGAAGCCTGGCTCTGATTGCTTACCCACTTTATACCCTAGATGAAGTTTAAATGATTTTAGCCTACTTGTGAAAATCAAATCTACTTTCAAAGGATAAACATTTATTATCTTTTGATAACAAAGATATAAAATTAATTTGTTCTAAGTTCTAAAGGCAAATTTGAAGCGAAATTCTTCCTTTTTGGGCCTAACAACAAATCTTAATCTTGTACAAATAGTTGAAACAAGTCTAGATACCTAAAACTGACTGCTTTGAAAGAAACGAATACTAGGCTGAATGTGTAAATTTTGGTATGTTTGATAAAGAGTCCTTCACTATATATTATCCTTTTTTTCCTGAAGTTACTGTAGACTTTATAGTTCATATTCTTCAAGTTTACAGTGTTTTCTTTCCTATGTCTTTAGTCCTATTTTTCCCCCAAGAGATCACTGGGAAACACCTTAATCAAAGTGTCCCAAGTTCAGCTCATTGTCATTTCTAGCTTTACACTGCTCTCACTTCAAACTAAGATTCTAAAACTTGTTCTTGCATTCTCTCTCTCTCTTTCTCTCTCTCTCTCACACACACACACATGCACACACCTTCCCTCTTCTGTTGAAGACACACAGAACCCCTACTCATCCTTTTTTAACACTGTGTTCTCTGCTACCTGAAGAAGGGAAAGGCTACCCTCTCCAGTATTCTGGCCTGGAGAATTCCATGGACTGGATAGTCCGTGGGGTCACAAAGAGTAGGACACGACTGAACGACTTTCACTCACTCACTAACTCTGCTGCTGCTGCATAAAAAAAGACACAAAAGACCTTTCCCTGTTCTCCCTGCCCCCTATCTCTGCCTAATTGATTTTTCATCTTATTATAATCTTCCTAAGAAAAAGCAGTTCAAATTGTGTCACCTTCTCAGAATATGTATGTTGTTCTCCCTTCTCAAACTCCTCAGCATGGTGTTTGAGGTGTCTCACCACTTGGCCCCAAGATCATTTTCCAACCTTTTACCCCACTCTTTCCCCTTTGTTTCAGCCTCATTCTACTCTGTTTCTCAGACTGGAGTTTCATTATTTTCTTCTCCTCATACTTCAAGCTCTTTTAAAACGTCATTTCCTCCTGAGGATTTCACTAGTTGGTCCAATTGGATTTAACCTCTTTTTTTCCTCTTTCCTAACATAGCATTTGAATCTCCCACTAATAAATTACTTATTATGTTTTGTTTTGAGTTAAAGCTAGCTATCTACACATCAGCTCATCAGCTAACAAACAAAAACTAAAGACATCATATTATTTGTCCTAGATTCTTTAGCCAGCCTTGCAAATTTCTAATTCTCCATTTTCTCTGCTCTAAAGATAGTATGACCTCCTCCAATGTTATATCTCTAAACTAAGAGAGCACAAAGTCTCCCCCTGTCAGAAATATGCCCAGAATCCTACCCTTCCACAGTGCAATTTCACCAAAACTCTAATAAAAAGAAGGTACAGAATGTATTATATTTTGTTAAGCCTGTGGTGAAACTTTTCATCTCCCACCTAAGTCCTCTTACACTGATAATTTGTGGTTTCAGCTTTTCAATAATATGCTCTCATATATTACAACTTACTTTTTAAAAAAATTTATTTATTTTAATTGGAGGCTAACTACTTTACAATATTGTAGTGGTTTTTGCCATACATTGACATGAATCAGCCATGAGTGTACATGTGTTCCCCATCCTGAACCCCCCTCTCATCTCCCTCCCCATCCCATCCCTCAGGGTCATCCCAGTGTATTACAAATTATTTTAATCCCTTCATACATTCTCTTTGGTGAAAGAACCATTATAATATGTATGTACCATCTATTTTCATTATCAGACTCTTGTATTTAAACTGTACATAAAACTACCTTTTCAGATTAGAGTCAGTGAATATTTTGTAAATGAACATTAAAGTAAGAACAGAAGTTTATCTATCCTCCTCCAGGCTACTAAAGAGATCAGTGGCAGATGATCTCAAATTACCAGCAATTACTCTGCATTATTCAGTTTCCATCTTTAATATAGGGGAACACAGTGAACTTAATTTTTGTTCGAATTTGTGCTTATACTCATATGACACAAAATCATCGTTTTTGTTTTATCAGAAAAGTGTTAGTCAAATAATGAGTAGACGCCTGAGAAATACTGTTAGTAATAGGGAGACATGGAAGATTAGTGAGCTCTGGCCCTGCTTCCAAGTGGCTGTGATCTAAAAGGAGAGTATATTTATATCATGAGCAGTCAGTAAAGAATTGAAGATTGTAGAGTGCAATGACCAAAGCAATGCTTTAATTAGTAAGTTGCACAGAGAAACTCATAGGAGAAAGGAGCATGGCCTGGAAGAATGCAACCTAGAAAATTTGGACTGAAGTGGTAGAAAGAAGGAAAACAAGGAGCAGAGAGAGGGAACCCCCTTGGGATATTTGAAACACAGTCAAGAGATCAGCCCCAAGCAGAGAATTCCAGTGGAAACAAATCTTAGATAAATTCCAACAGTGAAAATTAAACCAGTTAGTGATGGATCTTGACACCCAAGTTACTCTATCCTGGATGTTATAAGATAGTGACAGGATCAAATGGATGTTTTAGAAATACTGATACCAAAAATGGATTTCAGGTAGAGCAAACAGAGTCAGGCTTCTCTGGTGGCTCAATAGTAAAGAATCTGCCTGCCAGTGCGGGAGACACAGGTTCGATCCCTGCCTGGTCTGGGAGGATCCCCTGGAGAAGGAAATGACAACCCACTCCAGTATTCTTATCTGGGAAATCACATGGACAGAGAGGCCTCATGGACTATGGTCCATAGGGTCACAAAAGTTTCTGACAAGATAGACTTAGTGACTAAACAACAACAATAAACAGAGTCCAGGGGATTAGCCTAGAGACCATTTTAACATTCCGGGCATGAGGTCTTAAGCCTTTAAAGAAGAGTGATGTATCAACATAGTCTCTAAATTATCAATGATATACATTCTCCCCCAAACAGCAGCCTTTCAGTATGAAAACAAAATTTGGCACAGATAATGAGATGAAAGAATCTGGCATTGTACCATCCTTTTATTCCCCTTAGCTGTGGAGAATTTACTGGTAGGACTATCTGGATCATCTTGTTCTCTGTTTTAATTTTATCCAGTTTATATATGCCTTATAGCCAACTGTGTAGCTGAATGTTTTTGAATAATCATCCTTCCTATAGTTATATAAAATGGAGATGTATAGGTTAATAAATGTTTATTAAAATGATTATGAAACCATTTTAGGTCTGTTGAAACGATCTATCCTGATTACAACTTCATTTTCCATTTGCTGTTTGCCTTTAGCAAGTTTGAAGGGAAAGGGATCATGCTATAAAAGTAAAAAACAATTATTGGATCCTATTTAACCACTATATTAACTATATTCTCATTATGAAGTTTGGACTCAGGATACTTTTAAATAATATATATGTGCAGTAGACTCCAAGTTCACAATACTGATGGGAAATTATAGATGCCTATGCATACTCTTAAACTGCAAGTGCTTCTTATTTGGGAAAACAATCAATGGAAATGTTGAGGCAACTCAATAATTGATTTTTACTCTTTAAATTTTAGATATGTCAGATTGTAAGAGATACATTATATAAACTTTGATTTTAAAAAAGAAAATGGCTGTTTCCTGAATGTAGTTTAGTGACCAAGAATAAGTCATAATTTTGAATGAAAGAAAGCCTTTCCTGAGGAAAAGTTCTTATATCTTAGTGTGTTTGGTATAAAGCTATAATTCTAAATAAATAGGCACTTTTCTCAAAATATGACTGGTTTAGATGAAGTTAGATTTGTCTAATAGGCAAATAAAACCTATTAGCCTTATCTGCTGAGATTTTGAAACCCATTGGCTTAAAAGAGAAGCCCTGACTCCCTCCAAAAGTCTCTTGGGGTGGTGCCCCAAATTCACCTGATCTATGCAGAACTGTACCCGGGCCAGCAGCTCTGGACACCGTAAGAGAAGCCAGCGCTGTCTTGGTGGCAGAGAGATTTTAACAGATCACATTTTCAACACACAAAGAATCTCTTTTAAGTCATGCCAAGAGTGAGGAAGGTTGAAGGGATTCTCTATTTTATGTCACCTGTGTGAAATTCCAAACCTGACATCCCGAGCCTCGGCTATGTGGAATAATGGGTACAGCTGAAAACGTATAGGAACTGATGCACGTTGTAAATGTGTTAACTTTTCCCCAGCATTAGGAAACTAAAATGTACCAAAGCCCCGGAGGGTGGGAAGTACGGCAGGGAGAAAGAACCAAGATGGGAGAGGGAGACTAAGCAAAAGTCAGGTGGGGGTGTTAAACATTTAAAAGAATCAAAGCTAGATCTTCTGGCAATTATTTTTAACCCAAACCCTGAGGCAGCAAAGCAAAATGTTGAGACTCAAAGTTAAAAAAAAAATCCAAAAGGAAATTAAGGAGGAAATAACAGATGGGAGGAAAATGTTTAACTGCAGTCAAAAGAATGAAAACAAAATGAGAGGGTGGCCAAAACAAAAGTAGGAGAAAGAAAGTTTTTCTTTTTCATTTCTGTTTTATATTACAGTCTGAGTTTAGTAACATGAGTGTATACTCTTTTCTTACTTGTCTTTGGAAGAGCCTTTTCATCCTTTTCACCTCAATCAGGGAAAAAGAAAAGATGCTGAAGCTTTTCTGTTTTGAGCCACATCATCATTTTGTCCCATAGCTGGCAAAAATACTCATCAATAATTTCCATACATTATGTATACCCTATATCAGAGGTAAGCTGCAGAAGCACTGGAAAGTTCTGTAAATATTTAATACTTAACAATACTAAGACCCAGTAATATAATTGCTTGCATATATACCTTCCTTCTAAAGAGAGTGGCAAATGTAGAGCATAATTCAGCTGTTTGATATTTACATTTCTTTGACTTCTGAAAGAGTATTCAGAGAGCAGTGGAAATGGTCAGTTAATGGAATCAGGGTGAGGGAGAGAGTTGTTCAGACAAAATTTTAAGAAGTGCGATGTTTATGCAAATGCCCAGTCAAGAAATTCACATTAATAATTCCAACATTACAATAAAGGTATCAAGTAGAGATATTATAATATCAGAAAGTCAAATATTAGCAACATTTTACACACCTTGCAAGCAATGCTGGTATTTGTGAGAACTTTTGACAGACAGACTCACACATACTTACACACTAATGCACATATATACTCAAAATGTATCACTATGATGAAATCCAGTTTACACAAAAATTTACTTTTCTGATTTGTTTATTAGCAGTGGCTCTTAATTAAATGTTTAATAATGAAGTAATTATTGCCCATATTTTGTGGAACAGGGCTCAATATGGCCACTTCAATCTAATAAACATATAACGCATTTGGCCACAATTATAATAGCATCATGAATACCCAAACCGCCACAATTCTATGCTAGATAATTGCCACTTTAAGACAAGTCCATGGCCATTTTATCAATGCCAGTATTCCCAGGAGTGTTCTTTTATGCTGCTCTGTGTTATATCATCCCATAGATTACCCAGACCATTTTAGAGATACTAACTATGGACTTCCCTGGTGGCTTAGACGGTAAAGCATCTGTCTACAATGTAGGAGACCTGGGTTCGATCCTTGGCTTGGGAAGATCCCCTGGAGAAGGAAACAGCAATCCACTCCAGTACTATTGCCTGGAAAATCCCACGGACAGAGGAGCCTGGTAAGCTACAGTCCACGGGGTCACAAAGAGTCGGACACGACTGAGCAACTTCACTTTCACTTTCACTTTTCAATCTAACTTTGGGTTGCTCTTCAAATGAGTTGTTTCTCATACTCTTCAGGAGTTTTTCTCACCCCACCCCCTTATTCTGGCAAGTAGTGACAAATATGTGAAGTTCAGTTTAAGGAAACCCTGTGAACACTTGTTCTGAGAGCCCTTATGAAATGGGAATAACACCCTCTTTTAGGGGATGTGCTATTTACTTTAGGATTTTGTTGATAAGATTTTCTTAAAGCTAGGCAGGTATCTGAGAACAAAACAGTTTGCCAAGACACAGTCTTCAGAGATGAGTTAAATATTACATTCTTAAAGAAGGTTTATATCCCAGGAAAAAAATCAACGTTGGTTCCATCACTGGCTTGTGGCCATGATCTAGTTCTTGCAGGACTTGGCACTTTCTGAAGGAGAAAATAAATACTTCTGACCTGGCTGGGTGTGAGTGGACTTTCCTATTTCTCCCAGAAAGTGTGACAGCCACTTTCTGGGAGAAACAGGACGTCAGGTCCCTAATTCAATGGTGACCACTGTGTAGGTAAAGTTATAAGGCTGACTCAACGCTTTTAGACAATTGCTGCTGGTCAACAGACCATGCTTTAAGTAGCATCAACAAATCCTAGAAGTCTATTAGAAATCCAGAATACCAGATCTCACCTCAGACCTATAGCATTGGAATTTGCATTTCAACATGATCTGTAAGTGTCATTTACATAATTAAATTTGAGATTATACTGCTCTGAAGTATCTTCTTTCTACTAGTCCACCTGTTTAGGGATCTGGCGTCCAAATCATCTCTCTTCTCTTATCATCCAAATTTCCATTCTCTCAGTCAGAGTAAGGAATGAATGATACAAGTCAAGTAACAGGTGCAAAAGCACTTGTTAGAGACAATCTAATGAGATTCAAATACTAAATACTGCTATTTTCAGTGTTGAGGGGAAAAAATGAACTCTCGTGGAAAAGAATCCGATCTGAAATGAGAAGATTCAGCTCATTCTGTCTTTGCCTCTTAAAAGCTGTGTGACCTTGAACAAGTCACTTAAGCTATCTAAGCTCAGGTTCCTCAGCTTTAAAATGAGACATCTTCCCTATCTCCTTCCTGGCAGCTCATTATGAACTTCAAATGAGACCAACAGATGAATGTAATTTTGAACTGTGACATGCAGTGCAAGCATTTGATTTGCTTACATTGGCAACTGAAAATTTTTACAATTCTAGGAATCATCTTGGGAAGGAGAGGGTTAAAAAGAGCCTGGACCAAGCAGCTAATAACTAAGTGCCAGGCACTTTCCACAAATTATCCTAATTCTCACAGCCACTTTCCAAGGTAGTCATTATTATTCCTAATTTACAGACAAGGGAACTGAAACTCAAGGAGCTTAGAGGCTTGGCCAAGGTCATATCATTAAATAAGTAGAAGAGCTGGAAATCGAAGCCGAACTTATCTTGTTAAGCTGCCTCACCTTGCAGCCATCCCGCTATTTGTTCAACTGCTTCCCAGCCAAGACCAAACAAAATATTCCATCAGTCAGAGGGAAGCTAAACGATCTCCCAAATGAAAGCAGTGCCACGGCACAGTCATCTTTGTCTTGAACCTAAGTCCTGTCCTGTTTTAAGCACCCCTCAGTGGTTTGCTCAAATGAAACCCATCAGGCCATCTGGCAGCAGCCTCATCTCCAGTCTTATCCGGGCTCTCTCTTTCTCACTTCATTCCAGCCATGGTCAGCTTTGGATAGTTCCTTGAATATACCACGCCCTTGTCCACAGACGTCCCTGCAGGTGTTCCTACTCTGGGCCTTTGGTTCCTCAATTCCATGGCCACCTTATGTCTGCCTCCCTCAGACTTCCCTTAACTGTCCCCTTCCTTCCTAAAGAGGCTGTCCCTGACACCTCATCCAAAGAAAGCTCTTCTCCTCATATTGGCTCAGCTTTCAGTTTTCCTCTTTTTAGTTTTCTTCCCACCCGCTCCAGGAATGACAAGCTCCATGAGGCAAGAATCATCCTTGCTTTCTGATATCATAAGACCTAGCAGGGAACAACGCAATGGTTTGGTAAATAAAGGGATATAAAATGAGAGAGAGGAGGGGGAAAAAGGAGAAACGAGCGAAAAGAATGGGGTATTTGGAAATGCATGTGGCCTGAACTTGTTTGTTTTAAGAATTTAAAGGGAGATAGTGATGAAACACACACACACACACACACACACACACACACACACACTTTAAATTGTGCCTAGCACATAGTATTCAATGATTCATAAACGTTCTTTATCAAAAACATATCTTTAACCTACATGGGTTAAGTAATAATACCAGAAAACTGGGGAAATACATCCTCCTCCAAGCAAAATTTATTATTTCCTAGGAGTTGAAGAAATGCAGTTCTCACAGGAATAGCACACCTGTGTCATAGTCTTCTGCATCACGGCCTCTCCCAGCTCAAACCCCACCTTTTCAATCAAATTGGAAAGTCTGTTTGTTTCCAACCTTTCTTATTGTTCTCTTCTTTTTCTAAATTGGTGGCAAACTTCCTCCTGTTGGCCTGGAAACAGCTGAGCAACAGCTGGAAAGGCTCATAGGCATGTCCCCTCTAGTAATCAGGAATGAACAAATGAAAGTCAGAATAAAGATAGACTGGGATGCCAGCAACTCCATGTCCCAAAGTAGTGATACTGGTCTTAGACGAGTCACTTGGGGTGAGGGCTGAAGCTGCCAGCATTCCAAGTCTAGGTTTGTCATTTACTAGCTGTGTAACTTAAGGAAAGTTACTTAGCCACTCTATTCTTCAGTCTTCTCAACTACAAAGCAGGAATAGTAACATCCTCATAGGGTTATTGTAAAGAGTAAATAAAATCATCATAAATAACTAAAACAGTCATTGGCACACAGTAAACACAATGAAACTTAACTATGATATTTCCTGTCTGTGTGAGTGTCTGTGTGGGTATGTGAAATGTTATTAGCCAATGAAGATCTTTTCTAGCATGAATAAGCCATTCATTATTGAATGAGTTACATTTAAGAGTCAACTAAATATTTGGGGGTTTGATTCCTGTCTGAGAAATCTTTCTTCCTGAATTTTCTATT
Organism: Capricornis sumatraensis; assembly: GCF_032405125.1. NCBI lineage: Eukaryota > Metazoa > Chordata > Mammalia > Artiodactyla > Bovidae > Capricornis > Capricornis sumatraensis. Next base: position 57,196,048 of record NC_091074.1, read on the forward strand.
TGTCTTTAAGGTAGAAAATAGTGTTGTAAAGGGAGAATGGAAAACAAAGATACCAAATCCTGTAAGAGAAAGTTCTTGATCCCTGAAATCCAGGATAAACCCTTGGAACTTAGCTCCAATGAAATCCTTGTCAGGTGGGGCATGACTGTGCAAGAAAGAGTGACAGAAAAGCTAGGGGATGACAATGAAATGAGAAGAACACTTGTGGGAAATAGATCTAGGAAAGGCTGAGTAAAAGAAGGTCCTGGAAAATTGGATGGAATTCAGAAAAATAAATCGGACTAAGATGGCTAATGTTAATCGATCACTTCCCATGTGTCAGGTACTATTTCAAGGGCTTCATATGCATTAAATGCATGTGATGGTTTCTTCAACCTTAAGAATTCCCATTTTACATGTCAGGAAACCAAGGCAGAGAGAGGTAATGTAGTTTTCTCAAAGATCACACAATTTCCCAAGAAACTCATCCTTTAAAAGGATGAGCAGAGAGCTGGCAGAGATTTTGTTTAGAATTTGTTTAGAATTGGAAAGGGGCGAGGGGATATGAGGATAGAGACAGACTCTGAGTTTGAGTGCATTTATACTAATGTTACTGAGATTTTAAATTCCAAAAACTTTGGTATCATTTTATGAAGTATTTCTTAAACTCTAATCTCTGTTTTATGTACCTTAAAAAAGAAAGTAGACTGTAAAGTCATAAAAGTTATGCATCAATGGGATCTTTTGTTTGGACTAGAAGCAGTCTCAAGCTTGAGAGCATGTATAGTTCTTCTACGGTAGTTGCAATAGTTTTCTGTTACTCAGTCTTGCTTGTCTCTTTCCTCCACCTTGCCCCAACAACCAACATATTCTAATGATAATAAACATGAACACTAAAATAGTGCAAGGAAAATAACGTAGTTTAGGGGCTTGCTATAGAAGGTAATTTCTCAGACACTATAAAGTCCCTTGCTTATTTTGTTTGCAACCAGGAAAGTTAGCTAATAACCATCTTTTTCCAACTCCTCTTGCAAGTGCAAATCCAATACAGTTCTTCAGTTAGGCACAGTAAAAAGAAAATGCAAAGGCATTTGAAAAAGCTCACCCATTTAGATTTAATTACATACATAACTGGTGTCCTCCCAAGTGTGAAAATGCTGTAACCAATAAATCAGACAATAAAATGCTATCTGAGCAGAACAGATTTATAGAGAAGATGTGTGAGCAATCGAAATTCACTGACTTGCTTGCATTGGGTATTTTTACCCAGAAAAGTTCTTATATGCAAGAGCAAATTCCTGCTTGGAATCTTGCCTCCTTTTGAGCACGTAGGTCAGTTAGTTTCCCTAGAGGGTGTTCTTGTGTAATGACTTTTAAATGAACAGGCGGTATTAATCTTAAAATCATTTCATATGTTAAAGAATCACTAGATCTGTGTTTGTATATATATTTTGAGGACTATCTCATTTGCCCACTACTGTTTCTCACATGTTTAATTAATAAGTACTTAATGAAGCTTAGTTCAGTAGAAAGAATATTTCATGTTAGAGTTCGCTGGAAATTCACAGACAAGGAAGACTTCAAACTTTTGCAAACCAAATTTTTAAAAGATGTGACATTCAGACTACCAGAAAATGTGACATTCAGACTATCAAAATATCTTCCCAGTATCATGGGGGAATACAAAATAAAACTGTATTATAATAGTAAGGGGATAGATAATTCAATCATTGCCAGTGGTTTTGATCTTTATAAAACAAACGCATTTTTAAATGTATTTACTTTGGATTGAAATATCTTGCAAATGACAAACAGTAAGAAAGTTGGGAAAACTGGAGTCTTGTTATCTGTTAGGCATGCTTTTGCCAAGTGCAAAATCTTTGGAGGGTATAGTCTCATCGCATTTTTCATGTTCCCATTTGGAATAAAATCAAATGGACAAAAAAATATTTTCCCTTTTAATAAAACCTTGTAAAAATAATACTTTAATACACTTTGTAACTGTTGGTCGATCATGTTAAAGGCACAATCTGATCTCTGCAGACACTTTTCTAAGGAAAAGAGCCAGTCAGCTGAACAACTTCCTCATTTGTTGTGCTTATGAAAATGAAAATTTAACAGACTAGAATTTCAAAACCATCCATGGTTACAAGTAAGGAAACAATAATAGCAGGACTTTATCATAAACTTACAGTGCTCTTGGAATTTCCTTGGTTAAGTCAGACAGCAAAGTGGCTCTCCCTGAGTGGGAATAGTTCCTTTCTTACTTTCCTTTCCGCATCACACCATAAATCTCATTTCTTAAATGATCTTGGTTAGATTGGTTTTGTTTATTTGTTTCTCTGAAAGTGCTAGGCTCTGACTAGAAAGCAGGAATGTAACAGTGTGAAACAGGCAAAGTTCAGAGATACTCTTGATTGACTCAAATAGGATCCATTTCCTCCTTCTCCCTAACTGTGGATTTTTAAGTCTGGGTCTGGCTCCTGCTCTTTTTTCTCTAAATATTTATCAGCTAACAATTACATGCCGGCTCCAATGGCAACAAATTTGGCTGAAGAAGTAAATAAGAAGGTTTTCTTTTCCCAAATATGCTAAATAATGCAAGGACCATGTAGTTTTTTGTAACTGGAGTTTTCCTTCATCCAATTATCAGATTCAGGTCTTTCAATTTTAACACTCATTTGACATATATAAAAATCATGTTACTTCAGTATGCTCTGTTTTACTTCACTATACTCTGTTTCTCTCTCTCTCTCTATTTTCCTTAAAAAAAAAAAAACAAAAACAATTTTCCATTTGTTTGCCTGTTTCCAGTAAGTTTCTCTAGTAAGTATTTGCCTCTCTTATACATGCTGGGTGCTCTGCCTAAAGTTAATAGAACTGCTTAGTAAAGTCCACTGAATCCTGGCACAAGAATCTATTACAGTGAAGAGCATTCCTTTTACTTAGAAATATTTTAAGAAATAAATTTCTGAAAAGTTGCCTGATACGATTTAGAATTCATTATGTGATCAAGACACTAAACCCAGACCTGCATTTTGCAAGCCTTTTATTTTTATATTTGCAAAGGGCTCTCTACACCAGTTTACTTAAATTGACCTTTTGTGCTTTAAATAAATGTAGTTTTTATAAAGCTGAGGCAAAGCAGCAAGCAGAAGTTGTACTAACCTTAGTATATTTAAACTGCAAATTGGTGAGTGGGGCAGGTACGTCTGGCATGGCTGAGGACGACATTGTTGGTTCTGCTCCTGAACACAGGTGACAGGCTCAGCGATTTGGTTCTGATAGAGCACTTGGCTTTATTTGTTCCTTTTTATCTGCTTGGGCTAAGGTTTATTTGCATACTGGGATATGATTGGATGAACAAACTCGGAGCAAAAAGAAAACGACACTACTTATTTGTAACACCTAGAGCAGGAAGCCCTTGACTTTAAACTTAAATCCTTAAGAAACCAGTGCTCCAGTATTGAAGCTGCGTCCGGAGTCAGGGCGCTATTTGCAGACGAATTAATTTACAAAGCCGAAACCTGTGATAAGTGTAGGAAGCACAGCTGCTCTGGCCACTAAGACCAGTTATTATTTTTTTGGCTTTTTGTGCTTTTTATGTTACTGTGAAACTTTCTGTGTTCTGACAGACTTGGAGTCAGAGAATTCAAGGATTGAAAAGGAATCTTAAAGGGCACTTGTTCTTTGCAGAGGCGAGTGAGGCAAGGACCCTGGCCAGGTGTCTTTAGGACAGTGCTATTGGCTAAACTGTCCATGTCCCAGAAAAGCAGGGTGCTTTTCTTTAGGTCCCCTCTAGAGACCCTACCCCAAGGCCACTTTAAAAGACTCATACCCATCAAATGTATTTCAGTGCTTGGTAAGCAGACCTACTAGGATTTCAGGAGCTCTAAATTATCTTTATTTAAATTATCTTTATCTTTATTTAAATGGTCTTTATCTAAATTATCTTTTATATGTGGGAACAGAAATGTCAGCAGGATTTTTTAGGGAACTCAAACTGTGCTGTCACACACTCACCACAATAGCAAATGGCAATATCGTCTGCTAAACTCACTTAAAATGAAAGTAACCCCTGGTTTTGGAAGTTGGCTGGTATTTATCAATCACTGACGCAGGCAATTGTACCAAGAATGAATTTAAAGAGGACTCTTGAGTAATATAGGTTCTTAAAATGAGATTAATGTTTCAAGTTGGAAACATTCAAAAAGGATAATTTTTAACTGTACTACTCCCATTTTTAAGTATAAGTTTATTTTATCGAAAGTCTAGCAAAAGTTACAGTCAGAACAAGATGGAAAACCTTGGGTGCTTTTAACCAATTACTAAGAATTAAGAGTAATAATTATTTCTTCCAGTGAAAAGTGCCAGCTTTTCCAAATATGGGATTTAAGTAGGAAAGCTAAGGTTTGTTGAATAGTTACTCCAAATCAGGGGCAGGAACCGTACTTTCTCTTTCCGCCCTTACTGGGTTCCCCACTTTACAGACATAAAATAGCTTGTTTATGAACACCAATCTTATAAGTACAAAACCAAAATTTCATTTCAGGCCAGTGTGACACCAAAACCTTGGTTCTTATTCCAATTTATTCTCCTTGTCCTCCTCTCCATAAGAGCGTTCATAGATGGGCTCGAGAGTCGGCTGTTTTGTTCTCTGAGTCGTCACCCTCACAGGCCCTCAAGCGTAGCCTTTTATTTGTCTAAGATGGGGGTCAGCAAACTTTTTTCTGTAAAGAGAGAAAGATTATTTTCTGCTTGCTAGGCCACATAGTTTCTGTTTTGATTTACTCAGCTCTACAGTCAACCAATACCATAATACACTTTGCAATACAATTTTATTTACAAAAACAGATTCAGCTCAGAGGCCAGGCCCCTAGATGCTAAGACAACCATCCCTGAGGTCCTTGCCTCCCCTGCGCCTCTGCTTGAAGACCAGATAGAAACTTCTGTGCTGTTTCATTGTTTTTTTCTCTCTGTCCCTATCCCCCTCACTCACAATTTCATTCTTTTTGGAAAATCTAATTGTTTTCTCTCTTAAAAATGTGTTTTGAATTAAATGCACAATTACACAACAGCTGTTACATAACTCACAGAGTGGTGCTCTGGCCAGGCCCAGACAGCTGTGTTTTGCTACTTTCTTCTGCTCTCAGCTTTGCAGTTGTTTGTGGAGTCAAACACTTGTCCAGGCAGTCAAAGCTCAATGCTTCACAGCACACTTGGTGTGTCATCTCACTATTTATATGCTCATTCTTAATCATATTTTATTGAATAATTACATAAGAACAGGTCCCTTTATGCCAGATATTACAGAATGTAGGTAAAAGGAACAGCTATGAAACAGGTTACCACACCTGCCCATTAAATTTTTACAAATATTTACCAAGTATCTTCTATGAGGAAAGCATTGTGATTAGAGGATCAGGAAGTCTCCCACCTTAATCTTACTTGAAGGGCAGATCTTTCTTATCTAGAAACCACAGAGCCTGAGATCTCTGCTTCTGAAGTAAGTATTGATATCATCCATCTCCTAGAATTTGTCTTGTAGAATAGTATGTTCTTAGGAGTGGTTGCATGGGTAAAAGGCCGAGGAGATCACTTCCCTCCTTTACAAAGGGAAAATGGCTTTGGTGAGAACTTAGGGAAAAGGAAGCCCCACTTCAAGACTGGGTCAAAGCTTGTATATTTTTATATACAATATATATTATATATTTTAGCAGGCTTATTCAGCAGAGGATGGGCTGGAAATTAAACTTGGGAGTCATAGATGAAGTATGTTTAATCATCCTTTCCTTCTTAGGGGCAAGTTAAATTACACACACACACACACACACACACACACACACACACACCCCTGTGAAGGGGTGGGAAGAGGAGCTTAATTTAATTTTCTTTTAAATCTGACTTCTTCTAGTCCTTGGTGAAAATTGTCATTATCCCAAGAACCATGCAGATTGGTCTCCAACCATGGCTGAAACTGCTGTGTCATAGTATAAGGAATCTCTCTAAAACTCCTCTAAAACTCAAGCCTTAGTCACTGAAAAGCTATTGGGGCCTAAGCTTTCCCCACTCACATGAGTAGCTGAAATAAAAAACACGCACATTTAACACACATAACTGTATGGTGAAATACAAAATCGCTGATTTTCACATTTTCTGATTTCAAAATCCAGAATCGATCTGTTGGAGCTGAACTTGCTTTGCTTAGTGACATCTGCTGTCCCTGACTCTTCAGTGTGCCTTCAGCATCACAGGGTGAGTCTGCTGGGTGGTTAACCCAGCGATGGATATGTCCCTTTGCTTTTGATCACTGCAGTTTCAACAGATACCACATGGGTTCACATGCCTGTTTGGCTTTTAATAATTTGGAAAAAAAGTGGATCTTGTTACGTGATGAGAGAATCTGCTCGATTGGCAAGTGGGTATTAAAAAGGGAGGTGGAAGAAGCATTAGAGTGTGTGAACATATCTTTTTGTGGGCTAATTTCTGTTCATCTGACATCCTTTGCCCATTAGCAATGTTTTTTTTTTATTTTTTTATTTTTTAACCTTTGATTTCTCCTGCTCCTCACATATCCTATCAACTGTTTTCTCTTTGTCTTGTGTTACTAAAATGGCAGATGCCCCTCTTACCTGATACAATCAGGATACTAACTAATTAGAAGGATAACTAAAAGAAACATTAGATTAAAGCCTCTATAAGATTGTTTTAGTTTAAATAGATTTTTGCTGAACTTCATGGGCCAAATCCATTTCTTAGAGCTGGGTCTGCTGCTCGAGCTTGAAATAACCTTGCATGAGTAGTGTTCACATTGCTTTTGTTTCCTCAAAATGCAGAAAGGAATTTAAAGCCATTAAAGACATCTTTGAGGCAATCTGAATGCAGACTACTTTGAGAGTTTTATACATTTTCTAGTTTTTTTTACGATTGTTTTATGTATAGATTGTTAGTATGCCAGCGTGTTTCATAATTTGACAAGATTGAGTGTTTACATAACACTCAGTTTTGTTTTCATAGAAATCAATTGCCCTTTCCTCCTAATAAATCAGCAACTTAAATAACATTTAATTCAACCATGCCGTTGAAATACTAGGTTCACATGAATGATAAGAATTTGGAGCAAAGAGATTTGACTACTGGTAAGCAGAGAAGATTGTTTCCAAAACTGAGTGTATGTAGACATGAGTCTACATATTTTTTTCTCTTTTAATTTATTTTTATTAAAAATGTTTTTGGAGTCAAATATGCCATATATGTGTACATGCATGCTAAGTCACTTCAGTCGTGTCCAACTCTTTGAGACCCTATGGACAATAGCCCAGGCTCCTCTGTCCATGAGATTCTCCAAGCAATAATACTGGAGTGGGTTACCATGCCCTCCTCCAAGGGATCTTCCTGATCCAGGGATCAAACTCACGTCGTTTACATCTCCAGCATTGGCAGGTCAGTTCTTTACCACTAGCGCCACCTGGGAAGCTCATAACATGTATAGAAAGCTGCAAAAATCGTAACTTTTTTGTAGTAACATCTCAACAAAAATCATGAAAGAAACAAAACAAAATAATCACCACTGGGGTCAAATAAAGAACAATATTAGAACCTCAGAGTCCACTTTGTACATCCTTTCTGTCACTATGTCCTTCTTCCTCACCCCAGATGATGAGTAACTTAACTCTAATGCCACATGTTCTTTTCTCCCCGGTTTTGAATTTGTAAACAAATTACACAGTCAAAATATTCTTACAAAGGAAATTCAGAGATGCAAGTTAATCTGGGAAGTGAGTTAAATCATGGTTGTAGGTAAAGAAAGTTTCACAGGGAGTACTCTCCACTCAAATGTCATCCAATAAATATAAATTATAAGTGCAAAATGCACAGCAACAAGTTAGCATTTTTAAGTCAAGGGTATTTTTTTTTACTCCCAATCCTGGCACATGGAAGGGTGCAGAGAAATTACCCTTTTCCTATAGAGTTTCTTAGAGCTTAATAATACTTGGCAAACTGCACTAAATTATAAAAAAATAGTCAACCCTTATTCTATGTCTAGAAATTTATTTTAAGGATACAATCAAATATGTCTAAATTATGAATAACTATCTTTAGAATAATATAAAATTTAAAATACCAAATGGTTTAGATAAATCCTGGATTAGTGAAAACAGTAAACAAATACTTGGAGAATTTTTGTGTTATGCTATAAATTATTTTTTTAAAAAACAGGTTAACAGGTTACAAACCTGTGTACTATCTGTAGGTATGCCGAGAAATTGTGCTTTTTTTAGTATTTTGCTGAAATCTGCAATTTGCCTTTGACCTTTGCCTCAGTGTTTGGAAAGCTAAATAGATGAATTTTGACTTCACTGTCATTTCTGCCATTCTGAATTTATGCATGATAAAAAGAATCATGTGATTTCTTTTTGTTATATTTTATATAATTTTCCCAGACAGAATAATGACTTCTAAAGATATCCCTGAAAGCTGTGAAAGTCACTTTATACGGCAAGAGAAATGTAACACTTGTAATTTAATTAAGGATCTTGAGCAATTATTTATTTTGGATTGTCAGGGTGGGTCTTAGATGCAATCCCAAGTATCCTTAAAAGAAAGAGGCAAAGGCGATTTGACCACAGAAACAGGAGGTGGCTTGGTCACTGAAGCTGCTAGCTTTGACAAGTAAGGGGCCAGGAGCCAGGGAATGCAAGGAATGCAGTTCTAGAAACTGGAAAATACAGGAAAGTGGATTCTTCTCCAGAATCTCTGGAGGGTGCTGGCTCAGCCCATCCCTCTGACCTTGACCAGTGAAACTGATTTCAGTCTCTGACCTCTAGAGTTTTAAGAGAATAAATGTGTGCTGTGTTAAACCACTAAGTTTATGGTAATTTATTACATCAGTCATAGGAACCCAAAATATAACCAATGTAAGCACGAGTTCAGGGTTGCTAAATATTACAAGCTGTTATCGATCACATGCTCTGTGTGTTTTTCTGGTTTATTGTTAAAATCTAAATATTCTTGTTCAAATAAAGGAAAGCTTCCCTCCCATCTGACCTTGGAATAGAAACTTCCCAGGTGCTTGACATCTTGAAAACTTTTCAGTTTCAGTTGTACTATAAATGAATATTCATTCAATTGCAAAAGTAAAATGCAATAGATAATGCTGTTTATGAGAGCCATTAATTTTTTAATGATTATTTTAGCTGCTGCTAAGTTACTTCAGTCTTGTCTGACTCTGTGCGACCCCATAGATGGCAGCCCACCAGACTCCCCTGTCCCTGGGATTCTCCAGGCAAGAACACTGGAGTGGGTTGCCATTTCCTTCTCCAATGCATGAAAGTGAAGTTGCTCAGTCGTGTCCAACTCTTAGCGACCCCATAGACTGCAGCCTTCCAGGCTCCTCTGTCCATGGGATTTTCCAGGCAAGAGTTCTGGAGCGGGTTGCCATTGCCTTCTCTTGGATAATATCAAACCTGGTTTGAATTTGCTTCCTTTAATTTGTTCCCACATTTTAAAGTTATATGTACCCAGATCTATAACCAAAAACTTTCAGGCTTTACATTCCAGCTGCTTGTTGGTTACCTGAGCTACATGTCACATCTAGCCAGATAGCTGGGTTTGAAAACTGAGAGCCTGCATATTTGTTTTATGTGGACCATGCAGTATGATTGAAAAAAAAAATAAAAGAAAAGAAACATTTACGTAAAAAAAAAACAAACAAACAAATTTTAACTTGAACATCGGAAATCTCGAAGAGTATTTTAGCCTGCCTGCCTATTGGAATCAACTAGGGAGTTCAAAACAAAACAAAAGAGATCCTGATTCAATAACAGGAGTTTGAGCCCATCTACTACGTCGCTTCCGTCATATCCGATTCTGTGACCCCATAGATGGCAGCCCACCAGGCTCCCCTGTCCCTAGGATTCTCCAGGCAAGAACACTGCAGTGGGTTTCCATTTCCTTCTCCAGTGCATGAAAGTGAAAAGTGAAAGTGAAGTCGCTCAGTCATGTCTGACTCTTGGCGACCCCGTGGACTGCAGCCTACCATGCTCCTCCGCCCATGGGATTTTTCAGGCAAGAGTACTGGAGTGGGGTGCCATTGCCTTCTCCGTGAGCCCAGCTATTGATATGCATTTAAAGTTCCTCAGGTAATTGTAATGTGTGGGCAGCTGTCAGAACCACTGAAGCAGCTCTATTTCCTCATGTTGTTCAGAGTTGGCGCGACATGCACATCACCTGGAAAACTTTTAGAAATGCAAATTCTCAGGTTTCATCTCAGACCAACTGAATCAGAATCTTTGGAGATAGGGCCCAATAATCTGTGCTTTAAGGAACCCATCAGGTGATTCAGAGTTAAAGTCAAGTTTGAGCACCACAGCACTAAACATAGACCCAACCTATCTCTAATATTTAGTTCAGCCTATTTTCACTCAATTAAGTTAACTACCTAGTCTCTTAGTTCATATTTTAAGACCCCCTGATTGAACTCACTGGCTCAGTAGATAAAGAATCTGCTTACCAGTGCAGGAGACACAGGACACTCAGTTCAGTCCCTGGGTCAGGCAGAGGAGGAGATGACAACCCACTCCAGTATTCTTGCCTGGATCTGGATAATCCCATGGACAGAAGAGCTGGCAGAATACAATCCAGAGAACCGGAAAGAGGTGAACCTGAGTGACAGAAAGAGCACGCACACACACACAATTGAGCTCACTATCATTTCTCAAAATCAAACTTTTTTTCTTGAATTTTCCCCTTCCGATTATGACAAAACAACACCGGCCAAATTTCAGGCATCTGTGATTCCTTGCCTTTTTCCTGTAAAACTATTAATTTTATTTATTGAAGTAATTATTACCTTCAACTGTCTAGTGTCCTGACATTGTAGGTCTGGATTTTAAAGAGCAAATCACTCTCATATTTTTAATCCAATCTGAGAGTTTCTGATTACAAGAGTCTTTGTTAAACACATACGTTTAGTCCATTTCTACTTGTATTGTGACGACTCATGTGCTTTGTGCTTTCTGTTTGTCCTTATATCAGTTAGGATTAGGTTTGGTGCCCATCATGAAAAATCCAGAATAAATACTCAAAATGGAAATGGATTTCTCTTTCACATAAACAGATATTATAAATTGCTCATCCAGGGTAGACGTGGTAGCAGAGTTGAGAGCTACAGAGGCTCCTTTCAGCTCACTGCCCCAGCATCCCTGAACTATGACTCTTGGCCTCCTGATAAGAGAAGGCTGCCAGAATTCCAACCATTACATTCATATTCCAGGATTCAAACGGAGAAAGGGGAAGAAAAATGATAAAAGACTAGAGGACCCTCAGTGATCAGAGTTTAGTCACATAAACACACTTAACTATAAGGAAAAATAAAGATTGTACACTTCTTTCTGGGCAGCCAGGCTCATAGGTCAAAATCAATAATTGTAACATTAAGAAGGGAAGGACTATTGCAAAGGTAACTGAATACTCTTTTTCTTCTTATCCCTCTTCTCCGGTATGGAGTACAATATCTTTATTCTTCCATTTTCACTTCTTTTCTTGTTTAGAAGAAATATTTTTTTAATTTGTCAAACTATAAATTTTAATGCACTTCATTTAAGGATATAAATTTCCCTCTAAGCATGTCTTTAGCAACGTCTACAAGTTTGGATAGGGCATCCCTGGGTGCTAAGCAATAAAGAATCCACCTGCCAATGCAGGAGATCCAAGAGATGCCATTTCAATTCCTGGGTCAGGAAGATCCCCTAGAGAAGGAAATGGTAACTCCATTTTTGCCTGGGAAATCCCATGGATAGAGAAGCCTGACAGGCTTCTGTCCATTGGGTTGCAAAGGGTTGGACATGAATTTAGCGACTAAACAAGTTTAAATGCAGTAGATTCATTTTTTCAGTCCATTAAAAAGAGTTTCTAATTACCATTGTGATATCTTCCTTGACTTATAGTTTATTTTGGTGTGCATTTCTTAATTTTTCTATTGGTTGGTAATAAACAACCCCCAAATCTTTGTATCTTACATTACTAAGGCTATTATATACTTGCCAAATTAGCATTGCTTTATCTTACTTGTGAATTGAACTTGTTATCACTGTAAGATGTTCCTATTCATGTCTATGCTTTTTGCCTTCATCTGATAAGTTACAGCCACAGTAACTCTTCTTTGGGTTGGAATTTATATAATATATATTCTTCCATCTTCCTACTTACAATCTCTGTGTCTGTATGTCTTACATGTCTGTTTGGGCTTCCCTGGTGGCTCAGATGGTAAAGAATCCACCTACAATGCAGGAGACCTGGGTCTGATTCCTGGTTTGGGAAGATCCCTTGGGTCTGGCAACCCACTCCAGTATTCTTGCTTGGAGAATCCTCATGGACAGAAGAGCCTGGTAGACCACAGTCCATGGGGTTGCAAAGAGTCAGACATGACTGAGCAACTAAGCACATTGAATGATCCACTATTGGATTTTATTTACTTATGCAGCTTAACAGATTTTCTTTGATTAGACCACTTATTTTATTGACATGTAATATAATGTATTTATAAATTTATGTTTAAAGTCTATCGTCTTACTAAAGACTTTTATGTTACTTGCTCTATTTTTCTTTTCTCTTTTAAAAATTGATTTAAAATTTTTAGTTTTAAAATTAAATTAAATGTTAATTTTACATTTAATGTACATTCATGTAAATTAATTTAAAAATTATTTATTCTCTGTGTAATTTGGGGAATTTTATACTATTTTTTATTATTTTAATAGTTTTTCAAATATTATGTATATTTTTTCATTTATTAAAGTCTAAAATTAATTTGTACCTCTTTTCCTTGGCTAATCTTCAGTTCAGTTCAGTCGTGCAGTAGTGTCCGACTCTTTGTGACCCAATGAATCACAGCACGCCAGGCCTCCCTTTCCATCACCAACTCCCGGAGTTCACTCAAACTCATGTCCGTTGAGTCAGTGATGCCATCCAGCCATCTCATCCTCTGTTGTCCCCATCTCCTCCTGCCCCCAATCCTTCCCAGCATTAAACTCCTTTACACCTCTTCCCATAACATGTCTTTGTTGGCGGATGTTTCTTTGAATATTTGTGTGGGAACTTCCCTGGTGGTCCAGTGGTTAACAATCTGCCTTGTAATGCAGGGGACATGGGTTCGATCCTTGGTCAAAAAACTAAGATCCCACATGCCACAGAACAGCCAAGCCCTCTCACGGTGGCACAGGAACTACTGAGCCCACATGCTCCAGAGCCTGTGTGCCACAACTTGAGAGCCTGAGTGTCACGTGTGAGATCCAATACAGCCAAATAAATTAAATATATGTATATATTTGTATGCATGTTAATGTTATTAGATAATCTATTTTCCACTCCAGGTTCATTTAATCTCTTTGTCTCATGGAATAGCTTTCTGCCCTCGGGCTTATGGTTTGGCTCAACCTGCAAGAAAGGGAGGGAGATGCTGATAGGAGAATGGAGTGCAGCAAGAGAGAAAGGCCAAGCCACTTACTCCCTTGCTTCTCTTGTGACTGAGCGGCATTCTGGCAGGGTTCTCACAGGGCTGTCTTCCTGTATAACTGCCAGCCTTATTGAGTGTTCCTCACTGTAAAGTACTGGCTTTATTCACTGGGCTCTGAAAACGCTATTTACTTTTCCTGTCTCCTCAACCTTTCAGAAGTGGTCACTGCTTTTTACCTGTGTAAGCTCTGGGTTATCCAGTACTTTGGTGGACTGTCCACCTTTCTGTAAGAAATTCCTTCGTTACAACTCCAGCCAGGTGTACCTTCTGTTTTTCCTGTGACCCTGGTGTTATCCCTTTAGCATTTTAGATACATCTTTTTGTTTTATTTAATTGTATAATTGGTTTGTATAATTGGTTATGTATAATAACATAAGCACTACCAAACCTCTACACAAAACAAAATACTTTGAAGATGACCTACATGTATACTTGTAGGTCCTACAGTCCATTGCTGTGTCCCTTCTCTCCTACTTGGATGAGAAAATTAGGAAACCTGTGTTCATTATTCTCTTGATTGACTTCCATTGTATCTCTATGTATTCCAGAAAATGGTACGTATATGCTTGTGTGTGTGTGTGTTAGTGTATATGCGTTATTTCTAACTTTATAAAAATGGACTCTTTTTTTCTTTTTCTTACTTGCATGTTATATTGATGTGATTCATCCATAGTAATGTACATGACTATAGTTTTTTATTTTGACTGCTGGGTAATAAACTTTTCTGATAATAGTTTATTCATCCAGAATTGATAATGGGTTTTGGGGGGCTTGTATGAACATATTTGTATATATTTCTACTGGCTATATATCTAGAATCAAATCTGATATTTCTTAAGGAAAAAGAATGTTAAGCTTTGGTATATAATGCCACAGTGATTATATCAATTTGTACTTCAGCCTTCAATGGAAAAATGACCCTATGGATCCATATTCTTCAGCATTTGAGTCTCAAGCTTTTTAATTTTTAATAAAGTGATACAAAATGGTATCACATTGGGATCTTATTTGTTCTTCCTTGGTTACTAAATATCTTGAATACTTCATCATATGTTTATTGGTCAGTTTTGTTTTTGTAAAAGTGTGTTTACATGATTTGTACTTTTATTAGAATGCATATTTTAAGTACTTTTGTAATATTTAAAAACATACACTTGATTTTGATTATTAATCATGTTATTGTCAGTTATAAATCTCTAAATTTATAAATCTTTAAATTTTACTTTATATACAGTATATTTTTAATGATCAAAGTGTTCCTAATTGTAATACAATTAAATCTATCAATCTTTTATTTTTACAATCAATATTTTTTTTGCTTTTTAAAAGAAAACTATCCAAATATCACAGGCTAAGATATGCTGGTATCTTTTCCTACTAAGAACATTAAAATTCTATTTTTCCCTTTGAAGCTTATATGGAAATGATCTCTGTGAATAGTGTGAAGTGGGCTTCCCTGGTGGCTCAAATGGTAAAAAATCTGCCCTTTATGTGGGAGAGGAAGATCCGCAGGAGAAGGGAATGGCAACCAACTCCAGTATTCTTTCCTGGACAACTCCATGGACAGAGGATCCTGGTGAGCTACAGTCCATGGGGTCAAAAAACTTTGGACACAACTGAATGACTAGCACTTTTACTTTTCAGGATATGCAGGAAAGTCAGTGGTGTGCTACAGCACTCATACTAGCTCAGGAAACTTGATTGTTAACATTGCAGGAATTTGAGTCAGATGACTTGACATTAGTTGTTGTTGTTCAGTCACTCAGTCATGGTCCAACTCTTTGCAACACAGTGGACTTCAGCACGCCAGGCTTCCCTGTCCTTCACTATCTCCCAGGGCCTACTCAAACTCATGTCCATTGAGCAGGTGATGCCATCCAGCCATCTCATCCTCTGTTGTCCTCTCCTCCTCCCACCTTTAATCTCTCCCAGGACCAGGGTCTTTTCAAATGAGTCAGTTCTTCGCATCAGGTGGCCAAAGTATTGGAGTTTCAGCATAAACAACAGTCCTTCCAATGAACACTCAGGACTGATCTCCATTAGGATGGAGTGGTTTGATCTCCTTGCCGTCCAAGGGACTCTCAAGAGTCTTCTCCAACACCACAGTTCAAAAGCATCAATTCTTCAGCACTCAGCTTTCTTTATAATGGGACTCTCACATCCACACATGACTGCTGGAAAAACTATTAAACTCAATCATGGGTGGAGTAATTGCATTATGGGAATTGTCAAATGCTCCAAAATCACTGCAGATGGTGACTGCAGCCATGAAATTAAAAGACGCTTATTCCTTGGAAGAAAAGTTATGACCAACCTAGATAGTATATTCAAAAGCAGAGACATTACTTTGCCAACTAAGGTCCGTCTAGTCAAGGCTATGGTTTTTCCTGTGGTCATGTGTGGATGTGAGAGGTGGACTGTGAAGAAGGCTGAGTGCTGACAAGAATTGATGCTTTTGAACTGTGGTGTTGGAGAAGACTCTTGAGGATCCCTTGGACTGCAAGGAGATCCAACCAGTCCATTCTGAAGGAGATCAACCCGGGGATTTCTTTGGAAGGAATGATGCTGAAGCTGAAGCTCCAGTACTTTGGCCACCTCATGCGAAGAGTTGACTCATTGGAAAAGACTCTGATGCTGGGAGGGATTGAGGGCAGGAGGAGAAGGGGACGACTGAGGATGAGATGGCTGGATGGCATCACGGACTCGATGGACGTGAGTCTGAGTGAACTCCAGGAGATGGTGATGGACAGGGAGGCCTGGCGTGCTGTGATTCATTGGGTCCCAAAGAGTCAGACATGACTGAGCGACTGAACTGAACTGAACTGAACAGACCAGTACAAATCAGAGCTTTTTTGTTTTATTTTGTTTTTAGACAGTTGGTTTACCAGCACAGCATTGATAATCTTCTTTATGTGCATAAGCACTTTTTCAAGTTCCTTTCATTGAACATCTTGCTTTTCTTCAATAACTTGATGTGCTACCTTGTCATAGAATAACATTTCATAAAAATATGTGTGTTGGGGCAAGGTATCTTTATTTTATATCTCTGGTCATTTTGTCCATCTGACTACCAACATCATATTGTCTTAAATAGCATATATTAGTATATATAGTATAGTAATATTGAACACTAAAAGTATTAAATTTAGAATACTAAAATTAGTATATATTACTGTGTATAGCTTTATAATAAGCTATTTCCAACTCTCACATCCGTACATGACTACTGGAAAAACCATAGCTTTGACTAGACAGACCTCTGTTGGCAAAGTAATGTCTCTGCTTTTTAATATGCTGTCTAGGTTGGTCATAGCTTTTCTTCCAAGAAGCAAGTGTCTTTTAATTTCATGGCTGCAGAAACCTGTATGTAGGTCAGGAAGCAACAATTAGAACTAGACATGGAACAACAGACTGGTTCCAAATAGGAAAAGGAGTACATCGAGGCTGTATATTGTCACCCTGCTTATTTAACTTATGTGCAGAGTACATCATGAGAAACGCTGGGCTGGAAGAAGCACAAGCTGGAATCAAGATTGCTGGGAGAAATATCAATTACCTCAGATATGCAGATGACACAACCTTTATGGCAGAAAGTGAAGAGGAACCAAAAAGCCTCTGGATAAAAGTGAAAGAGGAGAGTGAAAAAGCTGGCTTAAAGCTCAACATTCAGAAAACTAAGACCATGGCATCTGGTCCCATCACTTCATGGCAAATAGATGGGGAAACGATGGAAATAGTGCGAGACTTTATTTTTGGGGGCCCCCAAATCACTGCAGATGGTGACTGCAGCCATGAAATTAAAAGACGCTTACTCCTTGGAAGGAAAATTATGACCAACCTAGAAAGCATATTAAAAAGCAGAGACATTACTTTGTCAACAAAAGTCCGGCTGGTCAAGGCTATGGTTTTTCCAGTAGTCATGTATGGATGAGAGAGTTGGACTATAAAGAAAGCTGAGTGCTGAAGAATTGATGCTTTTGAACTGTAGTATTGGAGAAGACTCTTGAGAGTCTCTTGGACTGCAAGGATATCCAACCAGTCTGTCCTTCACTGGAAGGACTGATGTTGAAGTTGAAACTCCAATACTTTGGCCACCTCATGCGAAGAACTGACTCATTTGAAAAGACCCTCATGCTGAGAAAGATTGAGGGCAGGAAGGAAAAGGGGCAACAGAGGATGAGATGGTTGGATGGCATCACTGACTCACTGGACACGAGTCTGGGTAAATTCCAGGAGCTGGTGATAGACAGGGAGGCTTGGCGTGCTGCGGTTCATGGGGTCACAAACAGTCAGACACGACTGAACAACTGAACTGAACTAAGCTGATCATAGCTTTTCTCCAAGGAGCAAGTGTCTTTTAATTTCATGGCTGCAGTCAACATCTGCAGTGATTTTGGAGCCCCAAAAAGTAAAGTCTCTCACTGTATCCATTGTTTTCTCATCTATCTCCCATAAAGTGATGGGACTGGATGCCATGATTAGTTTTCTGAATGTTGAATTTTCAGCGAACTTTTTCACTGATTAGTTTTTTCATTTAAATATAGATCTTTTAAAATCTGTGTCTGATCATTCAAATATCCTGTCTCTGTCTTGAGAAAATGCAGTTCCTTTTGGCTTTTGTTCATGCTGTTTTTTCTTCTTCTGGCTATCCTAGATATGTATTAGGCATTGAATTTAAAAATTTTGAAGGCTTATGATGATCTTATCTTCTTCTAAAGAACATGTGTATTTGCTACAGCATTTATTTTTATTAGACGTGTATTGGACCTTCTCTTCTCTTTGTCTTGAACACTCTGTTTCATAATCCCCATACCTTGTCCCTGTGATACATCATAACATAATTTCCTCAAATCCATAATCTGTTTTACTTATTTTCTATTAAATTATTTTTAACCTGCTGTTAGAGCATTAATTGAGTTCTTAATTTCAATGACTCTGTTTTTCTTTTCCAGAGTTTTATTTGATTCTTTTAAAAATTATAGTTTTTTTGTACTATGTTGTGTTGATTTAAATAAGATGAATAGTCTCAAATCTTTATTTAATGAAAGAATTCAACAGAATCACAGATATATTTTATCTTTACAAATAAATGGTAAAAAGTGGTTTAAAGTTCTTCTGAACTAACAATGAAACCTCAATTAATTTGTCAATTCAAATAATGTTACTTGGGAAAATACATAGAAGTTCATTGATGCTGCATTTCACAAACACAGCAGAGCAACCTCCAGAATCTGAATGTCTTAAAAGGCTCAGTTGTATAAATAATACTTCCAAGAATGTGTTATGAAATAGACCACGATTATTCATTTTTATTCAAATCTCCATACTGGGAAAGAATCATTCGAGATGCTTTCATAAATGTTCTCAATTTACCACTTTATCAGAACTAAATTTAAGACATGAAATTGTATCTGTTCCTCTGTATTATATGGGAAGAAGAAACATTTTATTATTATCTTTCTGATATTCCTTTCATTAGCATTTGGGAGGGACCACAGTTTCAAGTCTAAGTGTTGTAACACAGAGGAGGAGTAAACGCCATTGTTGATGAAATTTCAAGGAAGGAAGATTAATTTTATACCCACAGCCTAGACTAAGGAGCTGCTGGTAATGCTGTTGCCTCCCCATCCAGTGATTCAAAGGGCATATTTTTCTATTATTCTTTAGTGAATGTCAGCCATTCAATGATGTGAGGTCTTAGTCTTATCTCCTTTTCATGCAACCTTGACTGTTCTCCTTACTGTGTTATTAAGCCCTTTGGCTATCAGTGCAGCACATTATCAAGGGCAGGGACAGTTTGTTTACTTCTCAATTATAAGTTTCCTCTTTGTTCTTTTGGCTCCTGGAATTTTTTTTTTTTCTTGTTGAGCCAAGTGTGCATTTAAATTTTGCTTATTATATTTTTATCTCACATCTTTGTTGTATTTTAGGAGAATTTCCACATGATCTGGCCTGCTATAATGAGTGAAATGGAAATGATTTTTCTAAAAAGAACACAATCATTAAAAAAAAAACTAGTGTCATAAGACTATCAGATTTTTATGCTTGTTCATTTTTTATTTGCACATATTTTTGAGACTTTTTAAATAAATGGCAATCAATATCAAAATATTCATACTCTCTTATAATATGTTATATATTATTTATATATTATTCTATACACATGCCTAAAGGTGTATGTGTATAGAAACCTAGAAAACTCATGATCTGGAGTGCTATTATTATTTTTTGGGGGGCCCTCCCCCCCTTTTTATTATTTTTCCCTTTTATAGAAATTTATTGTCAATTTATATTAAAGTTATAAAATCATACAAGTTTGTTATTGCTCCAATACTGTTTAATACTTGTACTTAGAGTTCCAGGTTGAACCTAAACTCAAGGTTTAAAATTTACCAGTGTTCAGATTTCTAAATGTGTCCAGAGTACTGATCATGTTGATCCACTGGAAGCACTTTTTAATTGAAGGGCTAAGATCTTCCTGGGAATAACTCTAAGTGAAGATAGCACCAGAGAGGCTTCCCTGATGGCTCAGACGGTAAAGAATCCGCCTTCAGTGCGGGAGACCTAGGTTCAATCCCTGGGTTGGGAAGATCGCCTGGTGAAGGGCATGGCAACCCACTCCAGTATTCTTGTTTGGAGAATCCGCATGGACAGAGGAACCTGGTGGGCTACAGTCCATGGGGTCACAAAGAGTCAGACATGACTGAGCAACTAAGCATACACACACAAACAGCTGAGGTCTATAGTAATGCTTCAACTGTCAGAGATGGTTGAGTCTAATCACAGTTCGCCATTTGCTACTGAGATTTGCTCCTAAGTCAGCACCCCTTTTCCCAAACATGGGTTTCATCATAACGTAAGATGAGAGTAGGCTGAAAATAATTAGTAAAAAAAAACTCTTAATTGATGAAAAATTCTCCCGCTGACACAAAGAAATTCCAGTAGTATTTGGTTTATATCCATTACTCACATGATATGAAATACAAGAGTGAAGAGTGAAAGATTCTCCCCACAGTGGCTTTGGTACATTAAGGAACCCAGGAGATACATTATCACTGGTATTTTTGAAGACTCCATTGTGTCAGTCATGGCAGCAGAGATGTAGCGCTCATGCAATGCCCAGGAGGGTAACCAAGGAGAAAGAGAGCATTCAGGCAGCAGTAGGTTGTTATTGGCAGCTTAGAGACCAAGAGTGATTGTGTCCCTGGCTCTAGGATCAGCTTTCTTTAGCTGTAAATTGCTGTAGCCAGGTGCTCTCAGACGACTTTATGGTCAGCAAAAGCCTGGTAAGAACCTGCACTGAAAGGAATGGATCACAAAAGGGGAAACAGATGAGACAGAATGTGAACTGGTGTTTCCAGGGCCTGGAGAGAAATTGATTAATGGCGAAGGAGTTTTACTTTGGAGTGATGGAAATGTTTGGGAACTGGAAAAGGGTAGTGGCTACACCATACATGAATGGACTAAATTTCAATGAATTTTTCCCTTTAACATGGTTAATTTCATGTCACAAAAATTTCACCTCAGTAAATTATTTTAAAAATATAAAAAGGAAAAAAATATATATATATATAAAGGAAGCCAATAGAAGATTACTGACCACATGGGACAACCAAAGGACTGCATCAAATAATGGATGATTCCTTGATGAGGCTGTAGACCTTGCAATATGATAAATATTAAAAGCCTGAGAAACTGTTTTTATTACTTTCAAACTGACCCAGAAATGGCTACCCTCGGGAGATATGAGGTTCATGCCATTTAAAATATTTTGCTCCCGTGTCCTATTGTTTTAGTCTCAATTCTTACGTATTATGACAACATAAATAATGATTAGCATGTATTGGATAACACTTCAAGAATATGCTAAAAGGATAAATTTGTGTATTTTTCGTGTGTTTTCTGATGGATAAAGAATGATTTGTCCAAGTTTCCCCTCCTTCAAACAATAAAACAAAAGCAGGTATTAATCCAAGATCTTTTCGAAGTTGCTGTGGTTAGGTTTGAAAAGGGTTGTACAGCAACCTGAGAGTCCAGAATTCTTTTCTCTCTGAAGTCAGACTACTATGACTTTAAAGTACTGAATAACAATTTAGAACATGGAATTTAAACATTTAGAAACAAACGGTGTGTGAACATAGGAAATGGTTTCCCTCAGGCAATAGTATCATTTGTCCTGAGCCCAGATTTCAAAGCCTCCCTCTAAATTATTGGGGAGTGTTTCTCCCAGGATACAACTTTCCTAAACAACAACAGAAAAAAGCAATGGCACTTTTCTCTTCCTCATGTTCCTATATGAAGACTAGTTTTTTAAATGAGGATCATGAACTCCATAAACACTTATAATCTCCTAACATTATCTGTGGGTGATCCAAACTGTTTTTCAAAAAAAAAAAAAAAATGAACTTCAAAAGTCCAAAGTCCTAGAAGAACAATGGGAAATTTATTGTGTATTAACTAGTTGATTTTCTAAGAGGTTCTACCTCCCAAATATGAAATTAGGTTTCCAATGCAGTCTGAAAACTGCAAAATTTCTAGAAGCACACAGTTAATGCCAAAAATAGTTTCTTGGAGTTTTCAGTTCAGTTCAGTTCAGTTCAGTCACCCAGTCGTGTCTGACTCTTTATGACCCCATTTACTGTAGCATACCAGGCCTCCCTGTCCATCACTAACACCTGGAGTCCATCCAAACCCATGTTCATTGAGTTGGTGATGCCATCCAGCCATCTCATCCTCTGTTGTCCTCTCCTCCTCCCAGGACCTTCAATCTCTCCCAGGACCAAGGTCTTTTCAAATGAGTCAGTTCTTCGCATCAGGTGGCCAAAGTATTGGAGTTTCAGCATAAACAACAGTCCTTCCAATGAACACTCAGGACTGATCTCCATTAGGATGGAGTGGTTTGATCTCCTTGCCGTCCAAGGGACTCTCAAGAGTCTTCTCCAACACCACAGTTCAAAAGCATCAATTCTTCTGCGCTCAGCTTTCTTTATAGTCCAACTCTCACATCCATACATGACTACTGGAAAAATCATAGCCTTGACTAGACGAACCTTTGTTGACAAGGAAATGTCTCTGGCTTTTTAATGTGCTGTCTAGGTTGGTCATAACTTTCCTTCCAAGGAGTAAGCGTTTTTTAATTTCATGGCTGCAGTCACCATCTGCAGTGATTTTGGAGCCCCCCAAAATAAAGTCAGCTACTGTTTCCATTGTTTCCACGTCTATTTGCCATGAAGTGATGGGACTGGATGCCATGGTCTTAGTTTTCTGAATGTTGAGCTTTAAGCCAACTTTTTCACTCTCTTCTTTCACTTTCATCAAGAAGCTCTTTAGGTCTTTGGATTTTTAGAAATACTTATATACACATATTCCACACTGTGCCGTAGAATTGCAAGTTATTCATTCCTTACCATTTAACCCTACTACAACATTACAGGGCATCAGAATTAACATTATGTCACGCTTTTAACTTCAACTACCATTTGAGTGTGGACTGACCCTTAGAGATACTTTTTATGTGCATCCGAATCTGGGCTATCACTGATATGTGCATGGATAAATTCTTTTACCCCAGAAAATGACTAGTGGTGACTAGTGGCATTCTCCTTCAAGAGTATAAAATAGGAAATTCTTAAAACTGAGTGAATATAGACTCAAGGACTCCAAAACCTTGGTGCTTCAAAGACTGTTTCAGGCATCTGGCTTAGAAAGGCATTTTTCTTAGTAAATCCATACTAAATCCTGTTACATTCTGGATTCATACCAATGAAGTATCCAGTAGTTGATTCCATTGCATCTGCCTGGGATTCTACACACAACCATTTTGAACTATTGGAGTTCTGTTCATGATTCAAAATCAAACTTTCAAAAAACTACATTAATCAAAAATAAAGAGTAACAATGACAGCTGAAGTTATTATGAATCTAATTCTATTCTAAGTGCTCTATACATCTACATTGAAAATACAACTATTTTCCCCATTGTGCAGATGGAAAAACCAAGGTTTGGTGAGGTCAGAAATATCCTCAGAGTCCTGTTGTCTTCCCAGTCCTTCCCAACCTACTATCCAAATCAATTTAGACCCAACCTCCTATGACTTGCCACCTCCTATAGAAATGTGTTAACACCTTGATATACCTTTTGATCTTGCTCCCGAATATACCCTTGCTCATCTTCCAGCAGCTTACACATTGAGAAAATGGCCTATTTCCCTCAGCTTCGTTCCAAATTGGGCTCAGAGGGGAGTGTCTTGCACATGTGTGCTGTGCTAAGTTGCTTCAGTTGTGTCTGGCTCTTTGCAACCCTACGGACTGTAGCCTGCCAGGCTCCGCTGTCCATGGGATTATCCAGGCAAGAATACTGGAGTGCATTGCCATGCCCTCCTCCAGGGGATCTTCCCGACCCAGGGGTCGAACCCTCGTCTATTATGTCTCCTGCATTGGCAGGCAGGTTCTTTACCACTAGGACCATCTGGGAAGCTTGCCTTGCACATAAAATATTTCATAATCATTATAAAGTTTTGTAAATTATTGATATTGATGTTAGAGAAGTACTTAGATTTGGGTATCCATCTTCTGAACAGTTAACGGTTTTTGCTTCCAGGTTACCCAAGCAATGTTTCAACTCGAGTTGCCACAGGTAAAATATTCATATCATAGTTAAAAACCAGAGTCCCCAACCAGCACACTTGGACATCAAGACAGTTTTTAATCTTGATTTTGGAAATAATTTATGATTGTTTAGTCTTACCTTGGCAAATACATCTATGAGTGGATAACCCCATTGTAAATCATTGTTGTAACTGCAGGAGTCATAAAAAGCAATTGAATACCCAGGCAATCTAGAAGCAAAACTCTTATCTCTCACCATTTATTTTTTGATCATTTTAATTGGGTCAGTTATACCTACAGCTGTATTTGGCCTTCTATTCCAGATTTGCCACTATGCTTGCATGCTCAGTCGTGTCTGACTCTTTGCAACCCCATAGACTGTAGCCCTCCAGCCTCCTCTGTCCATGGGATTTTCCAGGCAGGAATACTGGAGTGGGTTGCCATTTCCTTCTCCAGGGGAACTTCTCAACCCAGGGATCAAACCCACGTCTCCTGCAATGGCAGGCAGGTTCTCTACCACCGTACCATGTGGGATTCCCTCCACTATGTTTACTAGAGATCAAAAAGTCTGCTAGATTTAGTTTCAGCTGGATATCAGATTGGCAACCACCAGCATGAACACACTTTGGACCTTGTTATCTTTCAGTTTAGCTTTGACTTTATATACATGAATCTTGTAATTCTCTTCCATGATAGAAATATAAAATATTTTCATTGTTTCACTAAGATATATTTAAAGAATTTTACCAAGCACTCTAATTCTTTTTTTTTTTTTAACTTTCCCTAATATTTTGGTCCAGGGTCAGCAAAATGTTTCTGTAAGGATGAGATAGTAAATATTTTAGGCTTAAGAGGCCATAGGTTTCTGCACAGCTATTCATCTTCACTGTTGTAGAGCAAAGCAGCTTATAGAGTATACAGAAATGAAAGGATATGACTGTTTTAATACAATTTTATTTACAAAATAGTCGTTGGGCTGGATTTGGTCCATAGGTCATAGTGCACTGGTGTATACTTAGTCGGTATACTAACACGGATAGCCTGAATAATTATTTCAGCTTCTCCTTTACCTGTGCTCTCCTGGGCTTTAACCCCATCTATCTTGATTTTTTTTTTTTTTTTATCCTGTCTTGATCTGCTTTCCTCACTTTTGTCTAGAGACATCTCTGGGATGGGGAACGTATGCTTATTGGAGCCATTCCACAGTTTTATTTTTAATATCTGCTTATTTCTCCGTTTGTCACTAGTTAACACTCTTTCCCATTCCTTCTCTAAACCTGACATTAATCATCCTGGATAATGACAAGCTGTTCTTCAAAGGGGTTGAACCAATTTACATGTCAGTAAGATGTGACTGAGATTCTCATTGTTCCACATCCTTGCTGATATGGCAGACTTTTGATTTTCTGCCAGTTTGGTGGTTGTGAAACAGAGCCAGTGCATTCCACAGGTTCAAGGGGGTGACACTTGTATTTAAGGGCATAAGAACGGTTCTTCCTGGAGTTGAGAAGTGGGTAATCCATGAAGGGGTTGTATATATAACAACCCCAGAATGAAATGTATCTCAGTGTGATTGTCATGTAAAATTACTTAATTATTAATGAGCTTGTTTAATGATTAGTCACATTTCTTTATTTGTGAAGCATATATTCATGACTTTCACCCAATTGTTAAATCTTGTAGTCTGTATACTTTGTGGATATATGTGTTTTGTGGCTTATATGTGTTACATATATCTCCTCTCAATTTGTAGCTTGTAGTTTTGAGGGTGTCTTTGGATGAAAAGAAGTTTTTTTTATTTTCATGAGGTCAATTGTATCATTTTTATGGTAAATGCTTTTCCTGTTTAAAGCGTTATTCCTTGTCCTGAAGCCAGAAAAAATTCTCCTAGATTATCTTCTAAAAGTCTGACAATTTTACATTTCACACTAAAGTTTCTAACTATAGTTAAAGTTTCTAACTACCTGGAATTGATTTTGTCTGTGTCATTCAGCACTATTTATTGAGTAGTTCCTTTTTTTGTCTTTCTTTTGATCTCAGTCATAAATTAAGGTTCAATACATACATTACTTCCTTTCTGTTTTCTTTGAATCAACTTAGTGTTTATCCAAATGTACACTTTTTGTTCATATAGTGTATGTTCAGTTTTCTATACTGCTTTATTTGAGAAGTTATTTTCCATATTTCCTCACTGTTTTATAACATTGTTCCTGTATACCTTTTGGCAGCATTTTTGGTTATCCATTCCCTATTATTGGTCAGTTAAACTTTTCTAATATATTTGATATTATAGAGAATGCTATAATGCACATTTTATGCACAATTCTTTTCCTTCTGCTGAATAATAACCTCAGGATATAATCTTAGAAGTAGGAATATTGAGAAAGAGTAATGATATTTTATGGTTTTTAAATACCGTAAGTTAAATATTGACATCTTCAATTCCAAAAGGACAATTTCAGTTTAACATTTTAATTTCCTGCCTCCTCATTATTAGCAATGCAATGGTACTTTGGCTTAGCTTCAACAGTATGTATTTGATTGCCCATAAGGCTAAATAGGTTTCCTAGAGTCTGTGTATTGTGCATGTCTCTTCATGAGTGGCCCTCCTGCTCATTCTCTTTATATTGAAATCTTGGGCCTTTACATAAAAATTTGAATGTGCTCTTTATAGGTTACAGATTTAGACATATAATTTGACTTCTTTTTTAAAGTACTAGTATATATTTATTTTAAGCACCTGCTCAGTCTGGTTTTTTTTTTTTTTTTTTTCCGTTCCATCATATTGGACAAATCACACAAGATCCTTTTCCAGCTGCATTCTGGCACAGATGTGGCATCGTCTCTCTGAAACAACTATCGCGTGTACCTCTGGGACCTGGAGATTGAATTACGGCTCTGCTTAAGAGTTACCCGCAAAGACGAGCTTCAAAGATGAGGGCTTAAGTTTCTATCCCATTTAAAGCAGTAGCAGGCATAGAAGCAGAGCACAGTGAGTCATCCTCATCCTTTCCAGGGCTCAGCTTAGCTGGCAGGTCACATCTGACAGTGCCCAGCTTTCAGATGAAGGAAAATCAACTGCCATGTTGCGTAATTACACTAAGCTTAGAACTTGACTCCTGGAGTATCGAGGAGGAGATGCATACAATAGCCTCTGTTTCTTCACATTGGCTATCCACCAGGGTGCGATAAACTGTATACATTTCCTTGGACTGAACCCCAAGGAAAACTAAAATATATCCTGCTTCTTCACTCATTCAGTTTAGTGAAGAATGGGACCTTTCATTTGCCCAGAAGTTATGGTGGAGAGGGTTTCATGGATAACATCTGGCACTCTTCTTTCTTCCTCTCCCCTTCCTCCCTCACATTTCTAATAAGTCACTGAAGCATATCCATTCAGGATTCATATATTTGGATATACCCTCTTCTTTAGCTCCATTGTCTTATGTCAGGCCCTTATCATCACTCATGTATATTACTTTAATTCCTCTAAGTGCATCTCTCTTCTTCCACTCTTATCTGACTTTTATTCTCTACATTAATGAGAACACTTTCAGCTACAAATCCAGAAACCAAATTCAAATTATGCTTATGAAATAAACAAAAAAGATTTTATTAAATAAATACTAAAGAAGAGAGTTGGCCTCAAGCATAGCTAGAGACAGGTATTCAAATATGCTATCAGAATTCTGTTCCTCTTTCTATCCCTCAGCTCTACTTTTTTCACTGATGGCCTCCTTGGTCAGGTTCTGTTCACACAGTGGTGACAAAGATAGCCAAGGAAGCAAAGGCTTATGTGAATGAGCCTTTTGGATAGAAAATGCAGAGAAAGAGCATTATGACTGCTAGTATAGGTGTGATCATACCTACCCCCAAAGATTTATATTAAGCTATCTTGGACCAGGGTCCACTCCTAGGCCAGTCTGATTAGCAAGCTTGTGCCATGTGCCCAGCCTCAGGGTAGAGAGATAGAGACCCTTGTTTGGTGGAGAGGTGGAGACCTTTGTTTACCATCCCACCAGAATCACAAGGAATGAGGAAGGTACCGTATTTGAAACCAAGGGTGGTGGAGTCAACTGAAAATTGATAGATGTTTGTTAAATATGGCCACCAGAATTATCTTGTTAAGAGAAAGTTATAATTATGTCTCTAGTTCCCTGCTCAAAAAATTCTTCAAAGGCTTCCAGTTTCTCATGAGATGAAGTGCAGTCTTTTTGTCTGGCATCTAGGTACACCAAACTAAAGATCCATCCTACCTCCCTTGTCATCTTCCATATACCCCTAACGTATTTCAAGTTCTAAATCATCCATGCCATATAAATTGTCATTGCCTTAATATTCTTAACAGATTTTAATCTTTTAAGTTTCTATTATTTATAATGTTGTACTCTCTGCAATGAAAGTCTTAATTTCTCTTCTCTGAACAGCCTAAATGTTACCTATAATTTCCAGCTTCAGTTTTACCTGTTCAAGTCTTTCTAGGCTCCATCAGTCTGTTGCTAACCCTGCTATTATTATAACACCTTGCACTAATCTTAACCATATTGCCTTATGGTTGTGATTATGTATCTGTTTTTTATCCTAGTCTTTGAGTAGCTCCAGGATGAGAATCATTTCTTAATTGTCTTTACTCTCTTCACTACATCCAGTCCTACAGCTCCTAGCAAATATCCAAATAAATACATACAATGAGGTCCCAGATTTTTGTGTTAAAGATTATTGAAAGTTTGATGTTTCCAACCACATGAATCTAGTCCCTCAAATAATAATTTGTGCTCAGGGAACTCATCTGACAATGTAGCTCAAAAGACTGGCAGAAGCCTGTTGGCACAGTAACTTATTTGCAATTCAGAAGACTTTCTGTGGTTTGGAAACATTTCCAAAGAGTGGAGTGAAATGTTATATAACAATCCAAGAGATTATAGGCCTAAATAATTTCAGTATATTAAAACTTTTTCCTTCTGCACTTGGATCCCCTGGCTACTAATCCAATACTCTGTATTTCGAGCTGCTGATAAGGGGAATGTTGTTTTAAGATTCACACCTTTTAGACAGAGTAGGGTATTATATGTTCATGAGATAATATGCTTTAAATAACATTCTGATTTCTTTTTTTTTTTTTCTTTTGGCCATGCCACACGTTATGTGGGATCTTAGGTCTCTGATTAGCAGATTGAACCCATTCTCCATGCAGGGGAAGCATGGAGTCTTAACCACTGGGCCACCAGGGAAATCCAACATTCTGATTTCTTTCAAGATCTTTTCCTGTCATGAATAGTGACAAATTAATTGTTAGAGAACAGAAGTCTATCGCTTTAGCAAGACATGAGCTACTAATATCAAGCAATTCAGAAATTTTTTATAATGTGGCCTCTTTCTCAGAGCAAGCCCCCCCAACTTGCTCTCTCCAAAGAGGTGAATACCTCCATTAAGGATACAAAAGTCATCACATTCTAACAGGCACTGTTTACAGTGTTACTCAGCACATGACCAGTTCTGCAACCCATGGACTGCAGCACACCAGGCCTCCCTGTCCCTCACTGTCTCCTGAAGTTCACCCAAGTTTATGTCCATTGAATCAGTGATGTTATCCAACCATCTCATCCTCTGCTGCCTTCTCCTTTTGCCAGCATCAGGATCTTTCCCAGTGAGTTGACTGTTCACAAAGAGTGTTTGCATACAAAACAATGTAGTCCCATGGAATTCACAGTGTTTACCAAGTTGTGGAGTATAGAAGTTAAGTGTGAATTAGAGTTCTGATGCAAACAGCAACACCTACCATGAAAGTACTCTTGAGGTTACCGCCACAGCAACCAAATATAAACAAGACCTTAGGTGTACACACAGGGTGTGTGCTTTTTCACAAAAGACTGTATACAAGGTTATGAGAATGCTAAGGGGGAAGATAAAGCTACAGGTTACATAACAGCAAGTGTGGAAATTAGTTTACACTCCCTAGCAGCACCAAATAATGCTGACTCATTGTGCAAGAAATTAAAGGTCAAACTTTAACACATAGATTAAATCCAGGGAAAACTGCATTTTTATCAGGTTAAAGAAGTCTTTGTCAACAGATGTTGTAGAAGTCGTGTGTCCAGTTGGGGCTTTTATTTAGCATATTAAATTGTCTATCAAGATAGATAACTTTAGAAACATAAAGACCCACTTTCTGGGGCCATTTATCAGAAATGTCACTGTTAAGATGTGTTCTCTATGACAGAATCTTTATATTATATTTATATGTATCTAATCAAGTGGGTGTATCCTTCCAAAAGCTTTGGACATATAAGGCCTTAAGGCAGGAAAGTGCCTTAGAAAACATTTCATTTTACCATTTTATTTTGCCAATTAGTATAGTAAAGAACTATTTGCTAGGTACTATCGACTACCTGTGAAAGTACTGAGTACCAATTATTTGGGCCAAGTGGGATCCCAGGAATGGTTTGCCATTGAACCTAGTCCCCCTGCAGTGATAATTGCCAGGATTATTGAGTAGTTTTCAGAGTTTTCTTGTTTCTCAATTACAACTTTAAGTTTTCTACAGTGTTTTTATAATTTTCAGGAATGTGGGAGAAATAGCAACTTGGTGGGGGATGAGATAGTCTACAGGGACCCAAAATGCATACAATATTTGATGCTTATACTTTAGGGGTCTACTCTGAACTATAGATTACTGCTTTCTTTTCTTTTACTTTTTCTTCCTCACTTCACTGGAAAGATATTTTGCCCATTGTCTTATGCTTCATATCCTCAGTTAATCTGAAAGAAGATTCTGATCTCCATTTCTGGCTCTTTAATGACTAGATTTCTTGATATAGTCTCAAATGATAGTTCTGTGATCTTCCGCTGAAGCCTGCTACTCACAGAGGGAGTTACTGTGTGTGCTGGAGTTTGGGGGAAAGTGTGCTTTGAATAACTCTACGTCTGTTCTGTGTACTGCTCAGATCTTTATCTTATGTCCCTTAGTATTCTGTAATCCTGTTTCAGCTGTTGCCAGCATTACTTGCTGAGAGCTTAAACACATTTAGAGAGATGTGTTGATGAATAATGGAGAGTGTCATTCATTCATCTTTCAGTTCTTTGTGATAAACAATTGATTTCCCTAATAGTTAACATGTTTTGAAAAGGCTTAAACTAAGATTATAATGTAGGATTAAGGGAATGCCATCTCTCTAAAACAGAATCCAGAACCTGAAAAGATTTTTTTTACAGGAAGCAAAGCCTTCAATGGAAGAGATGTTCATTTTGAACCAAATGACTCCAGATTTGTTCTCTCAAGTTTCCACTTTCCTGTCATGCTGGTTTTTCCTGATAATATAGGTTCCTCTCAGCACAACAAAGCCAGGCTAGATTTTCAGAGTTTTACTAAGCACATAGAAAGAGCAAAGTGAAAGTGAATTCACTCAGTCGTGTGTGACTCTTTGCAACCCCATGGACTGTAGCCCACCAGGCTCCTCCATCCATGGGATTTTCTAGGCAAGAGTACAGGAGTGGGTTGCCATTTCCTTCTCCAGGGGATTTTCCAAACCCAGGGATCGAACCTGGATCTGCCGCATTGCAGGCAGACACATCTGAGCCACCAGGGAATTCCAGAAAGAGCAAAAGAGAAATAATTACAGAAAGTCTAAGATTTGTTTTCTTCAAGGGAAAGATATGTGGATCTCTTTTAAGACCAGGAATTTGCCTTATTTCTTTAAATTCCTGACACTTAATCCAGTCTTGATGCGTAGTAATTATTTTATATATCTTAAATGAATGAGTACATGAGTGACTAAAATACTAGCTAATCTGGATAACAAAGTACACATGGCTATCATTCAAGTAGATTCTATAGTTTGAAGTTTCTAAATCTGGCTCTAACCGATTAGACTGATTTCATAATCCCCTTGCTTTAGTTCCTTATTTCCTTGGGCTGATCACTGCTCATGTGGAAATCACTATCCTAAAACTATAGCTTTCCAAAAGTTCCTTGGTAATCTGGGCCAAGTCATGCCAAGGAGAGGCCACAGATCCCCTTCTGCTACTCAGTGAAGGTCCAGGCTCTTGAACGATGGTTGACATCTGGGATGTCTCCATTCCCTCCAAGTCATGTTCCATGGCACAGGCAGAATTTTCTTTCCTAAAGAACTTATTGTTTACTTATTTTTAATTAATTGATCAACTAATTAATTTTTATTTTTGGCTGAGCTGGGTCTTTGTTGCTGTGCACTGGCTTTCTCTAGATGGATCAAGTGGGGGCTGCTCTCTAGTTGAGGTGCTCAGACTTCTCTTGCTGCGGAGTACAGGCTCTAGGGTACTTAGGCTTGGCTCAGTAGTTGTGGCGCATGGCTTTAGTTGCCTAAGGCATGTGGGATTTTCCCAAACCAGGGATAGAACTAGTGTCCTCTGCATTGCAGTGGAGGATTCTTAATCACAGGACCCCCAGGGAAGCCCAGAATTTTCTCCTAAAATACCAAAAAGGGAAAGAGAGACTAGAATGATTTCCCAGAGGTTGAGGAGGTGAGGAAAAGGGGAGATGTTTGTCAAAGAGTACAAACTTCCTGTTATATAGATGAATAATTTCTGGGGACCTAATGTACAGCATAATGACTACAGTTAATGATATTGTATACTTTAAAGCTGCTAAAAGAGTTGATCTTAAATGTTCTCACCACAAAAAAGAAATGGCCATTATATGATGTGATGGGAGTGTTAGCTAACACTGCAATAGTCATTTTGCAGTATATTCATGTATCAAATGAATGTCATATCATTTAAATTTACCCAATGTTATATGTTAATTATATTTTAATAAAGCTGGAAAAAATGGGGGGATGTTTCTATTCACAGGTACAGTAATTTGAGGTCACTGCTTTTGTGTGGAGAAATAATTTAGATTAGATTTAGCAATAATTTTCATTAGACTATTTATAGTGAGAAAATTAATTAAAATACCATCTAATTATTATTTGTTACCCTTCAATTCAGTTCAGTCACTCAGTCATGTCTGACTCTTTGCAACCCCATGAATCGCAGCACACCAGGCCTCCCTGTCCATCACCATCTCGCGGAGTTCACTCAAACTCTCATCCATCGAGTCGGTGATGCCATCCAGCCATCTCATCCTCTGTCATCCCCTTCTCCTCCTGCCTCCAATCCCTCCCGGCATCAGGGTCTTTTCCAATGTTACCCTTAATTAAATGTTAATTGAGCACAAAGTAAAGTAAGATAGAAAGGGATAACTCTATTTCTTTACTAAAAACTCTTAAAGGGTTTTCAAAACCCCAAAATTATGTACAGGGTTTACAAATCATTTTTAAATGGCTTAAAATTTTTAATATGGTTTGAAACAGTATTTTTCAAATGACAAATCAAATGATAAGTCACATTAATAGTCCAATTGAAATGTAAATGATATCAATTTAGTGGGTTTAAAATGAACATTTTTATTACTGAGTCCAACCTCATATAGCCTCGCAATAGGCCAATAAATCAGGAAATGAGGTGTTGGGGCAAGGAACAGAGACTTTATTCAGAAATCCAGCAGACTGAAAAGATGATGGATTACTGTCCCAAAGAACCATCAAAACTGAGTTAGAATTCACGCTTCTTTTATGCTAAAAGGGGAGGGATGTGGCTGGTTGTAGCAAACTACTTGGTGTTGGCCAGACCGCCTTGGGACTAATCGAATCCTTTGTTCTTACAGCTGTCCACTTAGGTACAGTTATGTTGCTCCTCTAAACTTTTAACAAGACAAATGCTATTCTATATTCTGCGATTTTTAAAATCTTTGTAAGAATGAAAAGTGTTATACCTTTAAATGTCAAGCTGGGGAGGCAGGGCCTTGAGACTGGGCTATCGTGTTTATTTCAGGCAATAGTCAACATTCTTTTATAAAGGTGCAGAGCCAGCATGACTAAGCACAGTCAATAGAGCCCAAAGGTTAGAACGAAAAGAATAGATCCAATATGGTGTCAGATTTGTTCTCTGTGACATTTTTAAAAATAGAATTCAGTAGAAATATTATATTAGCATGCACTTCATGTGGTAAGGGTCAGCATTATGTCAAGAATTTTTTTCACTTATCACTATATGATATAAAATATTATACTCCATACAGTATTAAATATAATGTATAAAAATACCATATCACATCATAATTAGCTCAATAAGTATTTGCCGGGGAAAAAATGAAAGTTGCTAAAAGAAATCATCCCTGTGAATAACTGTCATGGGGATAGGTATCCTAATAGTGGACTCTTAAAGCAGCATAACTAAGGCTAAGACCTACTCTTAAGAGGAATTCCAGGGCTCTGTTGTTACTAGCAGGGTACTCTTCTCAGATATCTTTCCAAAGTGGCTGTCATGGCATGGTTGGATAATGAATGCTTTGGGTCCATCAGTCTCACAGAGAGAGTGTTTAATAGAGTCCTCATTAAAATTATGATTTCTTAGGAATAGTCTCAAGTTCAGGCCCAAGTTCAGAATCACAACTCCTTTTCAATTTTTTACTCCTATGTGCTTCATAGTGTTGTAATAGAGAAGTTTCTGTTATGCGTCTTTCCCCCAGGCTCCTATAGAATGTAAGAAGATTCGTCAGCCTAATTTTTGCTCAATATTTTAGAAAACTGTGAACCATAAATTTTATTGCCTGAGTCTGTTCTGAACCAAGTCATTCTAGTAAGAGAAAAAGGTCTTGAGAGAAAAAATAATTCGATGCTAATTTAGATATCTTGTGTGGGTAAGGAAATGACAGAATAGACTACCTGGGTTAATATATCACAGGAGTTACCAAGTAATCAAACAATCTGTGAAAACTAGTCAATGATTACTTTAAGAATTACTCTCAAAATCTTTCCAGAAAAGGATTCATTTGAACATATGTACCTTCTAGAGACCGTAGGGTTGCAAAGAGTCAGACATGACTGAAGCAACTTCGCACACATGCATGCATCTTTTCAGGTGGCACATTGGTAAAGATTCCTCCTGCCAATGCAGCAGTCACGGGTTAGATCTGTGGGTCAGGAAGATCCCCTGGAGTAGGAAATGGCAACCTACTCTAGTATTCTCGCTTGGAAAATTCATGGACAGAGGATTCTGGGGGGGGGGTTATAATCCATGGAGTCACAAAGAGTCAAACACAACCAAGTGGCTGAGCACAGATGCACCTACTAGGGAATACAAATTATGTATCAAATTCCCATGCATTTGTGAAATTTTAGCTATTTATTGACAGTGGGAAGCAGAAGAAAATAAAAATAAAAGAAAGAAACAGGTTAATAAACTAAAATATCCTTCACAGGAGAACTCAATGATTATAACAGGTAATCCAAATGTAATGATACTGCTTGCAAATAACTTAAATTTTTCTTCAGAAGCTCACAATGTATTGAAAGTAAAAGTGTTAATCGTTCAGTCGGGTCTGACTCTTTGAGACCCCATAGACTGTAGCCCACCAAGCTCCTCTGTCCACAGACTTCTCCAGGCAAGAATACTGGAGTGGGTTGCCATTTCTTCCTCCAGGAGATCTTCCTGACTCAGGTAGTGAACCTGGGTCTCCTGCACTGCAGGTGGATTCTTTACCATCTGAGCCACTAGGGAAGCTGCCAACGTATTAATCACTCCAACTTGGAAAATCCTAAAGTAGAATTGAGATACAGTTCACAATCTAGTAATTGCTCCAGTTGAGGAAATCTTTGCAAAAAAACTGAGATGCTGGATTGAGTGAAGAGAGCCTTGATTTGACTTGGGAGTCCAGGGTCCCTGTGTAGCCCTTCCAAAATCAGCAGTGGGAGCCTGAACAGGAGCAGGCCCCTGGGCTCTCAAGTCCTCTGTGTCTCCAGCTGGGAAACAATGCTTTGGCCTAGATAGGCCTGCGTTTCAGTCTTCATAATGCATAGTTCTCTGTGCACTTTATACTTCAAAGCTGCTCATGCAGGTACTTATTTGCTGTGGATGATAATAATCGGACTCATATGACCTGGCTAAAGAGAACAAATTAAACATTAACTTGAGTTTTCCCTGCTTATAAAAAGTATTTTGTATGCAGTGTTTAAGGAATGACTGAAGTTTTCTCTATTAGATACAATGTGAATAGATAAATAGATCCTCAGCCTCCTACCAGATTCCAGATTGCTGAAGTCCTTAATCTTCAACTTGTATTACTGAGAACAATTTTTGTTTAGGCAACTTTCATCTTTCCCTGCAGCAATCTTGGTTTCAAAGTCAAGATTCAGATAGCCTCTTGATTTTTACATAATTGATATGTACATAGTAAATATGTAGATATATATTTTTGCAGTTAAGAGTCACGTTAAAGACATTTCATTTTAAGGCAAGTAAAGAGGATTTACCAATTCCATAAATGTGGTAGAATATGATAATAAGGCAATGGCATCCCAATCCAGTTCTCCTGCCTGGAAAATTCCATGGATGGAGGAGCCTAGTAGGGTGCAGTCCATGGGGTCATGGAGGGTCGGACACGACTGAGCGACTTCACTTTCACTTTTCACTTTCATGCATTGGAGAAGGAAATGGCAACCCACTGCAGTGTTCTTGCCTGGAGAATCCCAGGGACGAGGGAGCCTGGTGGGCTGCTGTCTATGGGGTCGCACAGAGTCGGACACGACTGAAGTGACTTAGCAGCAAGATAATAAAAGATTGCTTAATTGTGAAACACTTTCTCTTGTATAACCCTGGGAAAGGCCATGTCCAAAGTGCTTGGTCATTATATGATGATTGAGATTAAACTAGTTTGAAGCTAAAGTTCATAGTTAAGATAAAAGTTACTCTTTAAAAGACTTCCTCCTCCACACCCCAATATCCTGGCGTTGAATACTCAGAGATAGGATATCACTGGTGCGATTGATATTTCTAAAGAAAGCTTTCTGCTCTTAAGAGAAAGCCAAAGATATATGCAGACATTTTCTAGAAAAAAGATCTGATTGTTTTCCTCTATTTAAACTACACGATACAAGGGGAGATTCTTTTAAATAGGACTTCATCAGATAGTTATTGAGGATCTACAATACTCCACAGACTATGCTTATTTATACAGGCAAAAAGTGGAAGAAAATGTCCACTCAGGGGACTGGCAAATTACTAGATAAATAATGGCTAGTAAATGTTCTTGACTTTTAAGGCACTGGTTTGTTTAGTAGGAAGCAATTAGACCTAATGAACTTAGTGATTTGTTGCATATAATTATGAAATTGTTTTCTAAGTTTTGTTTCCATAATAATCTCTCTTCCATCTCTCTATTTGATTAACTACTACTTCAGGTCTTGGTATTACTAGGTCTGTATTCTGGGAAACCTTTCCCCATCCTTAAGACTACCTGGGCTGTTACACACACAATGCCTTTTAACCATAGAATTTACCACACTAGGGTGTCTATGATTCTCTCAGATACACTTGGATGTGACATGGCTGTATTTTGCTATCACTGTGCCCCAGACACTAGTGCAACACATGGCTTAAAGTTGGTATATTCAAGGAATAATTATTAATTACATAAATAAATATTTATCTTGATCCTGGGAAGAGGGGTAGTGATGTAAGAAACCATTCCTTTTCTATACTAGGCACATAATAGATTTTTAAAAATTATTATGAAGACAAAGCACACTAAATTCAGAAGCCTAAAAGTTTGCCAAGAGACCTGTGGGCAGCAAATTACTGAATGATTTAGAATCTCCCAGGTAGCATCAGAAGTGTGGGGAGACTGGTCCCCATGAGGAGCAGGACTATAAAAAGTAACTGCTTCCATTTTTAGATACCTCGCTTGAGACCAGCATATTGCCAGGTACATGCTGCCTCTTGCTTTGCAGCCTGGGATAGAATTACACCCTCTGCATTGCATTTCATTCCCCTGATTATTTACATAATCCCTCAAGCTGTACCTATCAATTTACAGACCAAAAGGAATTCCATCATAAGCACGCTAAGTCATACACTTGGCTGCATCACACAAATGTGTTTCACCTGGATTACATTTGGCAGTGCAAGCCCCTGAGTGATGATAATTTCAGTGTATATAACACAAAGTCTCCCTTGAGAGGGTGGGTGGGAATATCTGAGGTGTAGGAGAACCAAACCTGTTAATAATCACCTGATAACTTGTCTTCTTTCCACAACTCCTAATTTTACCACACAGTGTATTTAAATCTGTATTACAATGAAAACAAAACAGAGCCCCGTTTGAAAACTTCGTGCTCATACCAAACTGTGATCATTTGTGAAAGATTAACTTTGAGAGGAAAGATGATTCATTTTTCTCCAAAATAATGGAATTTGTTAGATCCCTAAGAATTTTGAAGGGTAAGATGGACCACCATGTTAACATTTTAAAATATGTAAAATGCAAATACATAGATATTACCAGAAGTAAATTGAAAAAAAAAATCTATTTTATGAGTAGAGGGATGCAGAGTAAATCTTAGCTGCAAACAGTAAAACAATTATGATGATGCCCATAGTTCATTTATGTGTTTACAAATAGTTCTAAAGCGTAGAATAACTGAAAGTGCCAAGAGAATTGAATACCATTTCCCTGGTGTGTTTTAGTGGATTTTCTGATACCAAGATGAAGAAAAGAAAGGTGTTTGAGCACATCAATGTGGTTTAATACATCAGTGTTGTCCTGCAAGAGATTCACTTCTCAAACAGATGCATCAAAGCAGACTTCACAAAGATTTTGTTAAGCATTTTGAAATATTCAGTTACCCTGTTATATGAGCATTTTTCTAGAACAAGTTGAATTTGATCAGAGAGCCATTATCTCCAGTAGGATTGTCAAAGTACAGTAATATTTAATAAAAGTAGTCATTATTCATTATATTTTCACTTATTTTTGCAGTATTAAAATATAAAAACCTGTGCTGTAATTAATTCCTTCAATTAAAGTCCTGGAATAGTTCTGTTTCAAATATATCCAAATCATCCTTAAATACAAGTACAAGAAGAACCTGATGTTTATACATGCATAGAGTCTTCAGCAAGTGGATCTGAACTTGGGTAGGAGCACAGGGTTTCTTGGTTCTTCTACCACAGGTTCTTCTACCACCGGCTATGTGACTTTGGACTATTGTGTATTGCCTTTCACTATTCCA
Organism: Capricornis sumatraensis; assembly: GCF_032405125.1. Classification (NCBI taxonomy): domain Eukaryota; kingdom Metazoa; phylum Chordata; class Mammalia; order Artiodactyla; family Bovidae; genus Capricornis; species Capricornis sumatraensis. Next base: position 57,235,240 of record NC_091074.1, read on the forward strand.
ATGGTCCTCAAAATTCAGAATCACTTGGAGGATATGTCAAAACACAAGTTGGTGTGTCTGACCCCCTGAGCTTCTAATTTAGTAGGTTGGGGTGAGGCCCAAGAATTTGCATTTCCTACCAAGTTTCCAAGTATTTCTTACTCTTCTAGCAGGGTACAGGCTGTGAAGACCACTGCCATACACACATCTCCTAATCTGTTTCTCTTTACTTAGGAGGGACTCATGGGTGAACAATGAAATGCAGCATGGCAGAACGTGGGATGGTCTTTAGATGACACTGCAAGAGTGGTGTGCTCTAATAGGCATGGAGGCAGGAAAGGAAGGAGAAAGAAGCACACATTTATATCCAGCTCCCAATAGTTTCAGTCTCTTGGTTTTATCAACAAAGAGACAAGCCTAGCATTTGTAAGCAAAGAACCCAAAGTAGTTTAGGGGAAAAATAAAGAATGTTTCACAAAATTTCAAGTATTGCTATGTTCTCTCCATCTTTGCCTTTGCCCGTACTATATCCTGAGCCTCAAAAATCCAAAATGATACATAAATATAAATGGGTGAAACTGACCAGCAGCCATTCTACTGGTAAAAATAGATAGATCTTTCCTTACATACAAAGTGACAACTCTCAACAGCTTTATGTTCGGAAAAGAACAACAAGGTTGGATGTATTCTTAAGACTATGAAGAAATATTATGTTTTAACTAGAATATTTTTTACACTTCAACAGAAGTGGACGTGTTCTTTGTGATACATATGAATAAGTATTGACATTTATATGGCTAAATATGGCATTATGCGTTGATGAAAAGCATTTTTCAGTAGGAACACCAAAATACAAAAAAGATTTAGTTAATTCATAAATTTGCAAAGACATAGTTTCCTTTTATATGCTGGAACTCAAATTCCACTGTAACTATTTACATTAAAATAAAAATATGTAAGAGTATGGTTTTCTATACCCTAACTATTGTATTACTTATTACAACCTGCATTATACACAATACAATGTCAGTGTAAAAACTGTCAGGTGTATTAACAGACTATCTGCAATGAGATTTGTCTTGTAAAAGCTAGTTTCCTTTAAAGAGATGAGGCTGCATGCATTTCTTATTTGTGCATCATTCTCTGCATAGAACACTGCTTTATCACTGCAATTCATTGCCTCTTCATGGAGTTACTAGAAGATGCAGCATATTTATAGTAGCATGAATTACATTGCTGAAATACATCTGACAATGCTTCCCTGTTCAGAGGACTTCATGAAGAGGAACATGACAAGACAATTGCTTTCTCTGACATAAATTCCATGAGCACTCTTTTTAATTTTCAATAGAAGGAAGAACAATTTGTGAACCTAGAACCAGTTTGTGTCATTTACCAGTAAAAGTCATTTGAGTTCATATCAAGTCCAGATACAAAGTTGTTTATACAACTGAATAGATTTTGCAAACTGAAAAGATTCAGTAAAGGATAAAATTTTAATGATTAATTGCTTCCAATATTTTGGATACTTTCTCACTGACTGGTTTTAGGTGGTATATCCATATAAAACAAAGAAGGGTTGCTGTGTGATTTTTTAGTATGGAATTTTAAGACAATGTAACCATTTTTGAGGAAAATGATTTTATGCAATTGTCTATTATAAAATTTCCATCTTTTTCATCTTATCAAAATGTCATACACAAGAAAATTAACTCAAGATGTTTTTAGAAACCTGAGGTATCGATATTTTCAATAAATAGAATTATGGAAAATGAAAATGTTTAATTTCTGAAATGTTTACCACGTGTTCACATATATTACACATATATACTTTACAATGGACATAATGAAAACTTCCATAGTTAGTTAAGTAGAAATATATAAAAAGTCTGAATGATATTTAATCATTTACTTGGAGAGAGAAAGATTATTACATTCAAATTTGCTTTCCTGTAGAGAACATCTGTTCAGAATTTTCATCTCATTGCTTGATGGTGACTAAAGTGGTACAGGATAATAGAATAGAATAAATCCTCAGGAATCTTTTCTCCATCAAAATAATAAAGCTTATCTCTAAAAAGTGGACATTCTCTAGAATATGTAAGAAGTATATAAAAGTAGAAAAAATTGTGCAATAAAATTTTCAGTAAACATTAATTTTTTAATGCCTGGTAGATCTTTACAATTCTTGCATCATCCCGGGGACTAGGGTTGTGAGTAGTTGAGTATCAACACTGAGAATTTTGTTCATAATTTTATTTTCCAAGATGCAACTTAAAAAAACAGTAATATAAAGCATCAAACACATTCTCCAACTCCTTCTGTATTGAAAGGTTATTCTTACTAACAAAGAAATAAATTGAGTTTTCCTCTTCCTTCCTTGAAAATAAATAATACAAAGTTCAATCAAGTTAGAAGATCATAGGAGGAGATACTAGTTTTTATGAGGTAACATTTGAGTTAATTTTTAAAAAGAAAATTATGAACATGACTATTAAAAATATAAAAGTCATTTTATGAATAAAGATGACAATCAACAGCATTAGTTAATAAACAAGTATAGGAAATTAATATTTCAATGAAGTAGACATTTATTACTCTGAAAAATCTTTTATATAAACCTATGTATTTTTTTAAAATATTATTTTTTGGAATTTGATTAATAGTTTATGTCTTTGAACATCATTTAAAAAATTGTTACATTTGTTGGTGCCATATATTAAAAAATTCAAAGCATGTCTGATGATTATTAATAATACAATGTGAAAAATAAAGGAGAAAAACAAAAATAAGAAATTTTCTATTTTTTACATGTTAGAGTAATAATATTTTGGATATATTGGGTTATATAAAACATAATACTGAAAATTTTTAGATTTACTTGTTTTAGTATTTTAAATGTGACTTCTAGCAATTGTAAGTGACAAATAGAGCTTGAATATATTTTCACTGTAACAGCAATAGACGTTAAAGCTTAAGTTTTGCACTTCAGGAAATTTGTGGCCATTATTACTACACCTTTTTAGAGCATATTCATCCCATATAGCCACAGTTAATCTAACCACGTGGGACATAAGTTTTTTCTTGGTTGTGAGACCATGTCAGTTGTTAGCATATTCAATTGATATTTTAGTGAAAACCTGAGTTTTTAAATTAAAGCATATTTGCTGAGTCACAGTGTATAGTTATAAAGGTTGTGTACAACACAAGTGTGCCTAAGTTAATCCAACCTGTACTCCACTTACCAGTCATTGTCCTGGCAAGGGTATTCTTTTGTCTGGAGGATGAGGTTCTTTTTTTCTAATTGGCACAAAAACAGCATACAGGCTAGGTAATTCTGCATATTTGCATCAAGGTGTAATATTGCAATATTATAGAAAGCATGCTTGGAACATTATTTTCTGCTCAGATCATCCAGATAGAATGCATTGATCTTTCTACATGATAGGTAGTAAAAATTCTGTTATCACTTTTCATTTTTCAAAGGTTTTATTAGTCTTCCAACTTTCGCATATATTTTATCAGTATTCTTACAATAATACTGGGAGATAAGCTAAGCAAGTATTGCCCTCATTTGATTATCAAGAAAATGGAATTGAATTTCCTCTTTGGACTGGAATAGAGCATAGAATTACCATATTTTTGCTTTGCTAATAAAATTAGAAGTCTTAATTTGTGAAGCAACTCAATAGACATAAATATTGCAACTGAAAGTTAATGTAACATATATCAGCTAGAAACAGATTATAATAAAAGGAAATAACTTGACCATGTTTTCAGCTTCTAAAAACCAATCCAAAATTTGGTTTTTAATAAAAATATTTAATCATGTTTTGGTATATAATTTCTATGTTTAAAAGAGTAGAAAAACTAGTGGCTATACAGTGTTTCCAATATCTAATATATTTATTAGGATTTTTGTTCTGTACAATTTACCTAAATGGGCCTATGGAAAAAATTCTCCTTTGAAAATATTCCTGAAAATAACAGCTTCCTTTGAGAAACAACTTTACATTATAATCAATTAAAATCTATTTTTAGTTAATAATAAACATTGTTTTCACTCTATATATTTTGTTTAAACATAAGGAAAAAACAACTTAGCTAATGCTTTTATGAATCTAGAGGGCTCTGAGGAGAATATCTTTAAGATAATTCCTTAATATCCCTTTTGGAAGAGTATTAGTAGTTTCTTATTCAATGTAGATTTCTTAAGTAGCTGACATTTATTTTGTTTCCTACCACCTGATCTTGGTACCTTAAAATCTGTTTTTCATTTGTTTTACATTTATTCATGTTCTAATGGCTCCTGGTGATTTTCAACTAGAGTTTTCTTAGGGAGTGAAATTTAAGATCTTTCTACATTTACAATGAATATTGTTTGTACCTATGTATTTTAAAAATAAACCCTTTTTTTGTTAAACATTAATGAATCATTCATATTGATTATATTCTTCATACTAATTTTCAGTCATTGGATTGGAGGCTTATAGGTTACTTGATTACAGTAACTGGCATGTATATTTAATTATATCAAATAGTATGCCTTTCTTTTGATGTTTTTGAAAATAGCATGTTTGTTCATTGACATTCAGATCAGATTTAAGCCACATAGATTTTGAGGAACTGGGTATCTAACCTTTATAATAAAAGTTGGCCTCATAAGCTATACTCAAAAGCAAAGTTTTATTTTGGGGTATCAAGCCACACCACAACTGTCAGATTATCTAGGAACTGGAGGTAATGGATTCACAAAGTTTTATATTTATTTCAATCTTGTATTTGTCAAATCATTGTGGTCATCAAAAGAAATTATTTAGACACATACTTCATCCATATTGATTGGAAAGGAATGGATTTAACAAAACATGACAAAAATGGGAATTTATTTTAAAAGTCAAAACATGAATTCACCCCAGACTATCACACATACTACTCATTCTGCAAATCATGTAATGGACATTGTCATTTTGACATGTAGAACACTTCTCTTCTTCCATCACCTTTGAATTAATTGGATTGAAAAGGGTAGGGCGAGGGGAAAAGGGATGGAATTTGAAAAGTGCAGTGGCTCCCATTGCTCTTTGTATCATTGGAACATTTTGAAGTCAGGTAGATATTAACCTAATAAGAGAAGCCCCACTGGCTTTCTGTCTCCTCTAGACAATAAAACAACATAATTGTGTCTGTGCCTCTCTTTTCAATTGTTCTAATATAACACAGGTTGAGAAGTAACTACAGATTCTAATTAACTCAGATTAGACTATTGAGAGAGATGATAAGGACCACAACATGAAAGTTAAGAAATTAATCCTAATTTTAAACCTCAAAGATGTTGGGTAGAAAGGAAATAAATGTTCAAAGGAAAAACTGGGCACTAGCTTCTTCACAGATACTGGAAGTTAGTGCTAATCAGTCAGTCGCTTTAGCTCGTTTGAATGCGAGTTCCTGACTTCCTACAAAAAAAAATTTTAACACCTAAAGGAGAACAGGCCGTTTCAAAGTGATATTAAGTGTTTTCTTGCACTTCCTCCACTTGATTCTGCATTTGTTATTAGCTTGGGGCTGAGAAGGGTGGCAATAGGAAAGTATTTTATCAATTTCAAAATAATTAATTGATTTAAAAACTTGCTTAGCAACTTTTCCCAGTTTAGAAAATTTATAAAGACTGAGTATTACAACATACTGTTAAAGGCATTTTAAAAGATGTATAATGAGAACTTTTATTCTAATTCTACTGTTTGAAAAAGCCATTTATTATAGATGCACTTAATAAAATTCCTTATTGAAAATGTGCACAACATTCTATTTTCCCATAATTTGCAGTTCATTAAAAATTTGATTTTTATACTTTTGTTTCCAATGTTCACTAATTTCTGTATTCTCAATTATTTATTATGAAAATAAGCTTGTAGAGAACAGGTAGTCTTTTTACTGTTGCAAGATTTTCCTACAGTAGTCCATAATTACTTTCCTACAATAGTCCATAATTGCATAATAAATTATGGATTTATAATATCATAAATTCATATTATATGATGCATTTGTTTGTAAGTATGCTCATAGTTCTAATCCTTTTTACATATAGGATTTCAGATAACAAAAAACAAAATAAAAATCCATTAGAATAATAAAATATAGAGCAATTTGACCAAAATTCAAAACAACAAAAACGACATAAAGGAACAAAACAAAAATAAAGGCTGTTTGGATCAGCCCAGAGGATACACAATCAAATATCAAACCTAACTTAGAGTTTTCTTCAAACCAAAGGAAACAAGGAGATAAAGTAGGCTGCATGATTCTCTTGTTAAAATAGATGGAATCACATTAATTCTTCAGAGGAAGCAATGTTTTCAAAAAATAAGTTCTTTTGAATCTTTTGAATAGGAACTCATATTATAGTTCTTCAAGTAATCTCCTCAACAAGTTTGCAATCTGCCCAGTGGTACATTACAACAAAAACAAGTCACAGACACAAAGCAGCATAAACAAATGTATTGCCAAAAAGGTACAAAGGCATTCAAACAACGTTTTCTTTAGGTGAAATTTTAGCTCTCTCTTCTCCAGTCATTGGCTTCCCAAGTGGCTCAGTGGTAAAGAATCTGCCTGCACTGCAGGAGCTGCAGGGGGCTAGAGTTTGATCCCTGGGTCAGAAGGATCCCCTGGAGGAGGAAATGGCAACCCACTCCACTATTCTCGCTGGAAAATCCCATGGACAGAGGAGCCTGGAGGGCTACAGTCTATGGGGTCGCAGAGTCAGACACGACTGAGTGACAGAGCACCTTCAGCCACTGACCTTGCATGAAATGTACTTTGGAGGCAATGCGACAGTAGTTTTGCAAATCAGTGAGTTATCTGCTTGAAACTGAGACTTTGATCAGTGAGTTATCTGGTTGAAACCGAGACTTTGATTTTGCTGTTGGGCCCTGGGAAAGAATAGGTGTCCTAGGACTAGGGCATTGCTTTGAAGATAGCAGGGGCTGGCTCACCAAGTTCTCAGATCACCTTTCCAATGGGGAAAAGTATTGTAAATATCTCTTCTTTTCCATTGCAGCTGGGGATGTCATCACTAGAAGTCATCGATATAGAAAGACATACAACACTGATTAGGGTCTTTCAAAAACTACCTAATTATCCTAATTAGAAAACTTTAAATGTTATAATCCCTTCTAACGTGTAGATTATACTTAAATTATACCCTCTCTATCATACTATCTATGCTGAGATTTGAAATAAACAGTAAGCAACAACATGAGAGTTGTTACAAACTACTCATGAGAGGACTTATGATTTTCCTAAGATGTCTATTTTTTTCCCTTGGAAACACATTAATTCAAATCTTCTTCTTGATACAAATAAAATATTTAATTTATAATAACAAATACAATCATTCTTTTCAGTCCTTTATGTATAGTGTTTCATGTTTCAAATTATTAAATGATATATGTATCATTTATAATGATACATATGATATATAATGTATCAGTTCAGTTCAGTTGCTCAGTCATGTCCAACTCTTTGCGACCCCATGAATCGCAGTACGCCAGGCCTCCCTGTCCATCACCAACTCCCAGAGTTCACTCAGACTCATGTCCATTGAGTCGGTGATGCCATCCAGCCATCTCATCCTCTGTCGTCCCCTTCTCCTCCTGCTCCCAATCCCTCCCAGCATCAGAGTCTTTTCCAATAAGTCAACTCTTCGCATGAGGTGGCCAAAGTACTGGAGTTTCAGCTTTAGCATCATTCCCTCCGAAGAAATCCCAGGGCTGATCTCCTTCAGAATGGACTGGTTGGATCTCCTTGCAGTCCAAGGGACTCTCAAGAGTCTTCTCCAACACCACAGTTCAAATGCATCAATTCTTCGGCACTCAGCCTTCTTCACAGTCCAACTCTCACATCCATACATGATCACAGAAAAAACCATAGCCTTGACTAGACAGACCTTTGTTGCCAAAGTAATGTCTCTGCTTTTCAATGTGCTTTATAGGTTGGTCATAACTTTTCTTCCAGAGTAAGTGTCTTCTAATTTCATAGCTGCAGTCACCATCTGCAGTGATTTTGGAGCTTAGAAAAATAAAGTCTGACACTGTTTCCACCATCTTCCCATCTATTTCCCATGAAGTGATGGGACAAGATGCCATGATCTTTGTTTTCTGAGTGTTGAGCTTTAAGCCAGCTTTTTCATTCTCCTCTTTCACTTTTATCCAGAGGCTCTTTAGTTCCTCTTCACTTTCTGCCATAAGGGTGGTGTCATCTGCATATCTGAGGTTATTGATATTTCTCCCAGCAAACTTGATTCCAGCTTGTGCTTCTTCCAGCCCAGCGTTTCTCAAGATGTACTCTGCATATAAGTTAAATAAGCAGGGTGACAATATACAGCCTTGACGTTCTCCTTTTCCTATTTGGAACCAGTCTGTTGTTCCATGTCCAATTCTAACTGTTGCTTCCTGACCTGCATATAGGTTTCTCAAGAGGCAGGTCAGGTGGTGTGGTATTCCCATCTCTTTCAGAATTTTCCACAGTTTCTTGTGATCCATACAGTCAAAGGCTTTGGCATAGTCAATAAAGCAGAAATAGATGTTTTTCTGGAACTCTCTTGCTTTTTTGATGATCCAGTGGATGTTGGCAATTTGGTCTCTGGTTCTTCTGCCTTTTCTAAAACCAGCTTGAACATCTGGAATTTCACAGTTCACATATTGCTGAAGCCTGGCTTGGAGAATTTTAAGCATTACTTTACCAGCATGTGAGATGAGTGCAATTGTGCAGTAATTTGATCATTCTTTGGCATTGCCTTTCTTTGGGATTGGAAAGAAAACTGACCTTTTCCAGTCCTGTGGCAACTGCTGAGTTTTCCAAATTTGCTGTCATATTGAATGCAGCACTTTCACGGCATCATCTTTCAGGATTTGAAATAGCTCCACTGGAATGCTATCACCTCCACTATTTTGTTCATAGTGATGCTTTCTAAGGCCCACTTGACTTCACATTCCAGGATGTCTGGCTCTAGGTGAGTGATCATACATCATGATTATCTGGGTCGTGAAGATCTTTTTTGTATAGTTCTTCTGTGTATTCTTGCAACCTCTTCTTAATATCTTCTGCTTCTGTTAGGTCCATACCATTTCTGTCCTCTATTGAGCCCATCTTTGCATGAAGTGTTCCCTTGGTATCTCTAATTTTCTTGAAGAGATCTCTAGTCTTTCCCATTCTGTTGTTTTCCTCTATTTCTTTGCGTTGATTGCTGAGGAAGGCTTCCTTATCTCTTCTTGCTATTCTTTGGAACTCTGTATTCAGATGCTTACATCTTTCCTTTTCTCCTTGGCTTTTTGTTTCTCTTCTTTTCACAGCTATTTGTAAGGCCTCCCCAGAAGCCATTTTGCTTTTTGCATTTCTTTTCCATGGGGATGGTCTTCCCTGTCTCCTGTACAATGTCACGAACCTCATTCCATAGTTCATCAGGCACTCTATCTATCAAATCTAGTTCCTTAAATCTATTTCTCACTTCCACTATATAATCATAAGGGATTTGACTTAGGTCATACCTGAATGGTCTAGTGGTTTTCCCTACTTTCTTCATAAGTCTGAATTTGGCAATAAGGAGTTCATGATCTGAGCCACAGTCGGCTCCTGGTCTTGTTTTTGTTGACTATATAGAGCTTCTATATCTTTGGCTGCAAAGAATATAATCAATCTGATTTTGGTGTTGACCATCTGGTGATGTCCATTTGTAGTCTTCTCTTGTGTTGTTGGAAGAGGGTGTTTGCTATGACCAGTGCATTTTCTTGGGAAAACTCTATTAGTCTTTGCCCAGCTTCATTCTGCATTCCAAGGCCAAATTTGCCTGTTACTCCAGGTGTTTCTTGACTTCCTACTTTTGCATTCCAGTCCCCTATAATGAAAAGGGCATCTTTTTTGGTTGTTAATTCTAAAAGGTCTTGTAGGTCTTCATAGAACCATTCAACTTCAGCTACTTCAGCATTATATTATATATGTAATAATAATGATATATATATTATCTAATGTATATATATAATACATATGCATATATGCAAATGATATGTGTGTCATTTATAATGTATCATATAAATGATATATGCATATATATAATGATATATGCATACATATATATGTTTATCATTTAATTTATGCACTGGAACCTTATAAAATGGAATAAAATAGGAGTTATCGTCTCCATTACACAAAAGAAAAAAAAGGGTTAACCTTGGTTAAGTGATGTACTCAGAGCCACACAGCAAACCTTGGCAGAGCTGGCATTTTGTGTCTAGTGGTTTTCCATTGTGTATTCTTAGTGACCTTTTGTAAAGTACCTCCTGCTGTTTTGCCAGAAAAGTCTATAAGAGGAATGCACTTATATTCTTTTACCTGAACTCACTTCCTCTAATTATTCAGGAAAATGATTTTAAACATTCTCTTTGACTGAGTAAGAGCACACTTTTGAGTTCTCTGATGATTCTTAAAAAAAAACAAAAAAAAAACTTCTTCAGTGTGAAATTAAATTGTAACTCAACTCTATTCTTATTTAACAAAGTTTAAATGGTAATCTGTGCTTCACAAAAAATACGAAATACCACATAATAAGCCCAGTTTAAAATATGAATGGAAATTTTTGTTCACTTATTTTGTACAGAGGAGTTAGAAAATTGGAGTATTTCAGCAAAATTCTTTAACTTATTTTGGCTCTCTGGCTTATAATTAGATTAAAGTGATCTCATAATTCACTTCTTATCCACTATCAATAGTTTCTTCAAAATAGAATTAGCTCCTCCAAGGAAATAGCATTGCTTCATGAAAAGAGCACTAAATGTGAATCAGACAGAACGAGTTTGTTTTGTCCCATTTCTGCCAATTATTTGCTAAGTGACTTTGCCTAGTTCCTGTAACTGCATTAAGTCTGGATTAAAACATCTGAAGAGAGGCAAATAATATGAATATGAACCTCAGAGGAGTTCATGAAATTACAAAATAAGGTCAAAACATGTCAGGAGTTTTTGTTTTTCTGGCAAACTCATACTTCTCTTTATGCTTCACCTCAGGCATCACCTCCTTGGTGCATCTAGACCTTGTATATAGCCTCTTACCTCACCTCATTGCATATACTCTCCTTGTATATAGCCTCTTACCTTACCTCATTGGATATACTCTCCTTGTATATAGCCTCTTACCTTACCTCATTGGATATACTCTCGTTCGCTTACCTCTGTCACTGCGTTTACTCTGTGTAGTGTGTGCCTAATTCTGTGTCTCTCCTGAAAGACAGGTAGTGTTTATAGAGTAAGGACAATATTTCATCAGTCTTTTTAGAGCAGTACCAGATAGAGTAGATTCTTAAAAAGAAAAAAAATTGTTAAGTGAATGAATTGATGAATAAATGAATGGAATTCAGTGCAATGGAAGAAATAGTTACCTACTTTTCTTGTAAGGTTGTTGTAAAGATCTAAACTGATATTGAGTAATAAGTTAATTTTTTACACCTTAAGTATCATGTACAGTTTCCCTCAGCTTACATAATTATAATAAATAACTAGAGAATTTAATTAAACTAAACTAAAACTTTAGAAAAGTTTACCATGAATTCGTGTCTAACCCTATGCAGTTTGTAAATTGTGACTTTTTGCAGATTAAATCTAAAAGCCCTGGAGTGGAGTCATTTATCCTACGTTCACCCTCCTTGGCATGGCCCCAGCTGAGTTTGAGAACTACGGGTGTCTCAGATTGCCAAAACATAAGGAGATATGACAGGTAACCAAACGGGAGACTGCTGGCTGCCTTGGGCTCACTGAGATTTATGTCTAACAAGGCAGACTTGTCAGTGGGCCCTTTGGAAGGTAAATGAAGCGATGAACTAATGCTGGGCATTGAAGGCGCCAGGTCCTGACAGGCTAAGGTGTGACCTGCTGAATCCTAACCATCCCAGACATCTTTAGAAGAACAAGTGAGCTGGGAGATGGCCAGGGGCAGGCAAGGTTGCAGAGGAAAGGAGGTATGTACAGAGCCCTCAGAGAGTAGGAAAAGAAAGGGCAAGTGAGATTACTGGTCATCTGGTGTCTTTGATCCCATGTAAAGCAAACTTCAAGCACAACAGCAAACACAACCTTTGAGAATTACTATCTTCAAAGAGTATTTACCAAGTGCTGTCTGGCTTGATCTCCCAGACTTGGTTAAATATGCATTTTCTAAATGTTGTGTTTCTGACTTTCTTTTCTTTCCATTTTTGTTATTGTTGTTATTATATCTTTTTTTTTGAATTTAACACCTCACTTGCTTTAACACTATGACTCTTGACACTGAGGAGAGAAAGAAAGGAGTGAGGAAAAAGGAGAAAAGTCCACAGAGAGCATGTTTTAAAAAGTCTTTCCAATAGAAAACAATGGAATTTGACATTTATAATTATATTATTAAGTATAATATATTATTAGATATGATATATATGATTCCTTGATCATATTATTAAATATAATATATACATATGATCCTATGGATGATATCCTTCATTTAAAAACAATAATATTTCAAAATTAACAGGCAGTTCATTCAACTCATGCCATTTTTATAAGCTACCTTTAAATGGGAAGCAATATCAATAGAGATATTAAAATATATTGCATTTGATGGCTAAAGGCATATAAACATATCAGAGCATTTAAATATATCATTATACTTTGTTGTATTAAGGGGAAATGGGGAAAATTGGAAGTTATAGATAAAGTGAAAGTTTTATGCCTTTATTGTGGCCATTTCATTACATTTTATCACAGTTATTTGTTTATATGACAAGGTACCAACCACATCTAGGAAACAGGAAAATGGTAACTATATTTTGTTCATTATTGAATTTTCAGCACCTAGCAAAATGCTTGGGGCATAATAGGCTCTTAACTAAAAATATTTAATAAGTAAAACATGAAAGAACTAAGACCTCAGATATATCACACTTGTTTTAACAAAGTAATTTTGAAATAATAGCAATTAATTTTTTAACACACAACATACTCCTCATTTTCACACACTGAAACATGTCACAGAAGTATAAAATATATGAAAAGAAATTTTCTAGTGAGTTCATCACTGGCAATGAATATTTAACTGATTACATTATATTTTCAACTCTATGAAAATTAGAAAGTAACCAAAGAAGATATTTATTATGTGAGCATTCTCCACTAATTGATGAGCAGAAAGCACCCAATTTAAAATACATAATGAACTTATGTCTTATTTGGTATTTAGAATATTTGGAGCAATAAGAAGACACATTTTTCCTTTTTGAAACAAAGTGTTCTAGATCCTTTAGATTCTTAACACAGTGGTTTAGTTTGACTTAAAATGTTCCAAAATGTAATTTATGTAACAAAATTTTTCACTCCTTCTGTTTTCTACTTTTTATTTGTACATTGAAAAATCTCAATAATAGTTGGATCGACTAATACAATACATATCCAGAAAATCCAGTTCATCACTTTGGAAGGAGAGACACAGTTTTCACCACAAAGATAAAGAAATAATGGCAAGTAAAGGATTCACTTATATGCAGAGTACATCATGAGAAACGCTGGGCTGGAAGAAGCACAAGCTGGAATCAAGATTGCCGGGAGAAATATCAATCACCTCAGATATGCAAATGACACCTCCCTTATGGCAAAAAGTGAAGAAGAACTAAAAAGCCTCTGGAAAAAAGTGAAAGAGGAGAGTGAAAAAGTTGGCTTAAAGCTCAACATTCAGAAAATGAAGATCATGGCATTTGGTCCCATCACTTCATGGTTAATAGATGGGAAGATGGTGGAAACAGTGTCAGACTTTATTTTGGGGGGCTCCAAAATCACTGCAGAAGGTGACTGCAGCCATGAAATTAAAAGATGCTTACTCCTTGGAAGAAAAAAGTTATGATCAACCTAGATAGCATATTCAAAAGCAGACACATTACTTTGGCAACTAAGGTCCGTCTAGTCAATACTATGGTTTTTCCAGTGGTCATGTATGGATGTGAGAGTTGGACTGTGAAGAAGGCTGAGAGCCGAAGAATTGATGCTTTTGAACTGTGATGAGTCCCTTGGACTGCAAGGAGATCCAACCAGTCCATTCTGAAGGAGATCAGCCCTGGGATTTCTTTGGAAGGAATGATGCTAAAGCTGAAACTCCAGTACTTTGGCCACCTCATGTGAAGAGTTGACTCATTGGAAAAGACTGTGATGCTGGGAGAGATTGGGAGCAGGAGGAGAAGGAGACGACCCAGGATGAGATGGCTGGATGGCACCATTGACTCGATGGACGTGAGTCTGAGTGAACTCCGGGAGTAGCTGATGGACAGGAAGGCCTGGCGTGCTGCGACTCATGGGGTTGCAAAGAGTTGGACACAACTGAGTGACTGAACTGAAAGGATCCACTTATTTCCAGGTGGTACCTCCTCAGCCTCAATAACCTTACCTGCAAATAATATAGGAAGAAAAGCTATTTCTCCTTCCTTCCCCAGACCTTGTGAAATCACTGCAACCAGTGCATATCAGGAGCAGCAAATCAGTCATGGGCATCGGTCACCAAAATAGCAATAGATCGTTGGAGATAAGTTGTTTTCCACAGTTTGAGGGTTTGGCAGCAAAGAAATGCAGCAGAGATTTAAAACAATCATGGCTGAATATGACATGGTTTTGAATGTGATTTTAATTCTTCCAGACTTGAGGGACTTTTAAAAATATAGACTTCTACCATACTCTTTCTTTATGCACACAATCTTCCTGGTAAAGGATGGTGTTTTAGTGTTTGAATTAAATATATATATATGTGTGTGCATGTGTGTGTGTGTGTTCAGTCTCTCAGTCTTGTCTGACCCTGCAGCCTCATGGGCTGTAGCCCACCAGGCACCTCTATCCATGGAATTTTCCAGGCAAGAATATTGGAACAGGTTGCCATTTCCTGTTTCAGGGGATCTTCCTGACCCAGGGATTGAACCCCTGTCTCTTTGTTTCCTGCATTGGCAGGCGGATTGTTTACCACCTGTGCTGTCTAAACTTCTAACCTTCAGCATCAGAGATTCAGATTCATTATGCTTGGTACTGGCCTCATGGTAAGGGAGTCTGTTGATCATTAGGTTGGATAACATTTAATCTAGTCTGGGCCACTTAACAGATCAGAAACTCCAGGCCCAGAAATGAGAAGTCACTGAGACCACATAAGACATGAATATTAGAGCAAGGAACACAGTGGATTTCAGTGATCCCATTCACATAATGCCTCACCCTCAACTTGGGTAGGGGAGCTAGGGTCAGAGATTTTGAAAAGCATTGTCTATTAATTACACACATCTCTTCCTCATGTAAGATTTATGATATTGATTAGCTGGATATTTTATTTCCAGTCTAGCAAAGGTAATCTTCAATTTCATCTTTTCTTCAAAGTATTTTAATTTCTGAACCTACAAATTAACAAAGATATTACAAGTTCAATGACTTTAAAAATAACAATAGCAAAATACTGCTTATGTTATCTATTTTCCCCATCAAACACAGTCCTATAAAATTTTCTGATTATGTAAATGGCTCATAACCTTTGTAAAACTTTAAAGTATACCATAAATTTATAGAGAAGAATGAAAATATCCTCTGGAATCTTGATCCTTTCTCATATCCATTTGTAGCACGTTGGTTAAATTCATTTATGCAGCTTCATGCACTCACATATATTTATGCTGTATATAAAATGACATAAATGGGGCAATATAATATGTGCTGGCTCAGTTGTTTTTATGAACTGACATCTCCTCTCCCTCTATTCCACATTCCCCTCCCCATCTCATCCCATATCCATATAGTTAAAAATTACCTATCTGGCATAGGTAATTTCTTCAGCTTTCTATACCTTTCCCACATATACAGAACCATACATACAGAAACACAGGGCACATATATAACACATTTTGTGACTTTGTTTTATGTAAATAGAACGGTGCAAAATTTCTCTGAATTTTGTTTTTGTTTATCTATATATCAATCAAGAACATATTTCCAGGGAAATATATATATATATAAACTCCTTTTTGAGGCTAAGTAATATCATATGAAACTATTGCAACATATTAAGTTAGTACCCAATTGTTTCTGAAGTTGTAAAATACCTCTTTGTTACTATTCCTTATATACTAGTACTTTCATTTCTATAGATTAGAATACAAGGAATGCTGAATAAAAGGATATGTGGATTATTCATTTTAATATGTGAATGCTAGAATGCTTTCCTGAATGGCCATCACTGTTTATATTTCCACCAGTAATGTAGGAGAGTTCTCTTCCTCGCTTGTTACCACTCCGGTGTTTGCCAGTCTGACGGTGTGAGGTGATAGCTTCCTGTTAAATTCATTTGCATACTCTAGGTGAAGTTGACCATCTCTTTTTATAGTATTAGCCATCCTACTTCCTTTTCTGTGAAATGCTCTCCTTATTTATGTATGTTTAACTTTTTATTTTATATGGAATATAGTTGGTTAACAATGATGTGATCATTTCAGGTGTCCTGTTCTCTCTTTTTAGTCCAGGATCACAAATACTTTGCAAAGTCTCAGAAATCAACATGGCAACACCATGAACAATTAAAGACCTCTCTTTGTGAGAGCTTTTCATGGAAAATGCACCAACACCTCCCACCACCCCTTCATAAACACACATGCAAAACAGCTGTTTACACACAAAATGCCATTCTTTGAAAACATTTTAGGTTGATTAACAAAAATAAAGTAATTACTTTCCTGGAGTAAATACTAATGAAGCTATTCATCCCCTTGTTTTATTATTTGGTTTTAATTACTATTTTTGGAACAGTTTTCTTGAGATGAAATTTACATGCATACTTTCAAGTGTACGATTCAGTGCTTTGAGATACATTTATCACCACTATCTAATATTGGAAAATTTTCATCATTCCAAAAAGAAATCTCATACTCATTAGCAGTCATTCCTAATTCCATCTCTCCACAGCCCCTGGCAAGCACTAGTCCATTTTCTGTCTTTACAGATTTGTCTATTGGGGACATTTTGTATAAATGGATTCGTAAAATATGTTGTCCTTTGGCTTGACTTCTTTCACATAATGATTTGAAAGTTCATTCATGTTGGTACTGTGTATAAATACTGCATTCTTTTTTATTGCTAAGTAATATTCCATTTTATGGTCATACCAAATTTTATTTCTTTGTTCAACATTTGCTTGATATTTGGGTTAGTCTCATCTGGGTTCATATCCAAGTTTTGACAGTCCTTTCCTTTGGGACTATGGAAAGAGAAACAAAGCTTAAATTAAGCTTTTAGTTTTCCTTAGCTCCAGTACACTGAATTCTAGTATATTTTGGACAGTTGTTCATTGTTGTTCAGTGGCTAAGTTGTGTCCAACTCTTTGTTACCCCATGGACTGTAGCTCTTCAGGTTTCCCTGTACAATACCCGGTGACTACCTGCGTTAGCATATCTGAGATTGTTGATGTTTCTCACATCTATCTTGATTCCAGCTTGTAACTCATCCAGCCAGCATTTCTCATGATGTGCTCAGTATGCAGATTAAATAAACCGGGTGACAGCAGACAGCCATGTCATATTCCTTTCTCAACCTTGAACCAATCAGTTGTTCCATATACGGTTCTAACTATTACTTCTTGATCCACATACAGGTTTCTCAGGAGACAGGTACAATGGTCTGGTATTCTCATCTCTCTAAGAGCTTTCCATAGTTTGTCATGATCCACATGGTCAAAGGCTTTACCATAGTTGATGCAACAAAGATAGATGTTTTTCTGAAATTCCCTTGCTTTCTCTATATTCCAGTGAATGTTGGCAATTTGATCTCTAGTTCCTCTTTCTTTTCTAAACCAAGCTTGAACATCTGGAATTTCTTGGTTCCCATAATGCTGAAGCCTAGCAGGCAAGATTTTAAGTATGACCTTACTAGCATGGGAGATGAATGCAATTGTCCAATGACTAGCACATTCTTTGATACTACTCTTCTTGGGGATTGGGATGAGGATTGACCTTTTCCAATCCTGTGGCCACTGCTGGGTCTTCTAGATTTGCTGACATAATGAATGCAAAACCTTGATGGCATAATCCTTTAGGGATTTGAATAATTCTTCAGGAATTTCATTGCATCCATTAGCTTTATTAACAGCAGTGCTTCTTAAGGCCCACTTGACTTTGCACTCTAGAATGTCTGGTTCTGGGTGACTAACAACACCATTGTAGTAGTCTGGTTCATTAAGATCTTTTTTATACAATTCTTCCATGTATTCTTTCCATCTCTTCTTGATCTCTTCAACATCTGCTAGGTCTTTAACAGTTTTATCCTTTATTGTGCCTTTGGGTGAAATGCTCCTTTGATATTTCCAATTTTCCTGAAGAGATCTTTAGTCTTTCCCCTTTTGCTGTTTTCTTATATTATTAAGCATTGTTCATTGATGAAGGCCTTCTTGTCTCTGCTAGCTATTTTTTGGAACTCTGTGTTTAATTGGATGTACTTTTCCCTCTCTCCCTTGCTTTTCACTTCTCTTCCTTCTTTTGCTATTTGTAAAGTCTTCTCAGATAACCATAGGGCAGGATAAAATGGGAGCTGTTGGGGTGAGTTATCCAAACCCTGGGAGCAGGATCTGCAGAGCTGAGACCCAGCCTGCTGGGGGAAGAATTCAGCTTGTCGTGTGCTCTTAAGGGGCTGTTCCTGCTGCTACCCTGGGAAAAAGACTGTTGGTAGGGAAATGTCGAAGGAAGAGTAAGGACATAGCATGAGCTTGTCTTTCCTCCATCATGCCTGCCCTTCTCCCTCTAGAGTTTCCTACTGCTCGTCTAGAAAGACACAATCAAGTCAAGGGGAAATGCTGAATGCAGTCTCAGCCCTCAGTACAGAGCGAAGAGTCTGGAGGTGAAAGGAAATAGCTTAATGAACTGGCATAATTCACTCCTGGATTACTCTGCATTAAAGCCATATGTCTATTCATTTTTCAACTGCCAAAAATCAAACACTGTTCTTTTGCCTAGAAAGACAATCCTTTGCTCTCCTCTCTTTCTGGGAAAAGGGAGACCCAAAGTCCTAACAGCAGTAATCATTTCTGGAGTCTTAGTATCTTTTGCTGGGTGATGTTACTACCTTCTCAAATTCTGTTACAGTCTCACCTGGAGACTCATCTGTACTCTAAATTATAATAGATCTACCACCCAATAAATCTTAAGTAAAATAATAAGAAAAGGTGAAAAGATAAAAATGAATGAACACATAATAATACAAATTAGATACATATAATAAGCAAGGAAGAAAGCATGCCTACCTTCTATAGTCCTATTTATAAAACTAATCATTAGATGGTCAGTGTTTGTAGCTTTCTTTTTTGTGTGTTCCATTAAAACTCAGCTAACTGTGTTTCTTTGCTAGGGAACTCATCTCAATTTCTGTTTCTGAAGGATCTGAATCCTCAATAACCTGCCTTTTTATGGTTTCCATAGTTTTCTATTAACTTTTATTATTGGATGTGAAAGTATTAATAGGTGCTCAGAGGGTCCACTCAGTGTGCTCCCCACCTTCATGCCTGTTTAAAAGCAACTCAAGTCTTCTTTGATGATAACTGACACTAACTTCCCCAGCCTGTGCAGCCACCTCCTTTTTTTGAGTGTTAGTTCAATCCTATTAGGAGCCTGAAGTGACCAGGAAAATAGTTTTAATTTCCAGTTTATTGAAAGTTTTGGTGTCCATTGAAGTCTAAATTGTGTGAGAGCCACCTGCCTTAGAATCTATCCATCCTTAAACAGCTCAAGCTGTTTTCCTCTGTCATAAGAAAATTCCTTAGATCAGAGAAGAAGAGACACCAAAGTAGGATGGGTATCAAAGAGGGACATTGAAATACAAGGGAAGGCTGCAGCTACCCTGAGCTCTTAAGAACATATCCACTTGATGATTAATTACTTGCCCAAACTCTTGGTTTCGTGGACCATGTAATACCCCATTCATGATGGGTACTACAGGTTGGATGGTCAATTTCATGTCTTGTGAGGGAAAAAATGTTGCCTGCCATATCAGTGAACAAAGAACATTGCAGCCATCAAGCCATCAGCTGCTACAGCCAACCTCAATGGTGCACCCTAAGGATGCCATTTTAAGGACTCTCAGGACTGAAAAGCACAGGATGCTGCCCTCAGACAGCTGACGTTCATATCAAGGGAATGATTTCAATGAACCCAGACTTTTGTACCTTCCCATACATAGAAAGGCACCAAATTCATTAACTTGAGATGTCTACTTTTCTGATTAATTACAGGTAGTCTTTGGAAGTTCTGACTACCTGGTCTTTGTTGCAAAAGCTCCTGAATATCCTGACTCTTCCCTTATCTCTTCAGAGGAATCAGAGAGGCTGCATTCTGGGCTGAAGTCCTGAGTTTGTCTGCCAAATAAAGCTTAGCTCTCAGTTTTAAGGTTGTGCTTTTTTTTTTTTTTTTCCTCAGTCAACAGTCCCATGGTCAGGAGTTCAGTCTCTTAAGGATCAAAAGCACTCCAGGAACTGTTTCTAAAAAGAAGAAAAGAATGTATCAAGAGAGCATCCATTTGCTCCCATATCCTAGAGGTCTGCACTGTGGTCCTCCTCTTGGGGTTTTCCAGAGGCTCCCTGCAGCAGTCTTGTTTACCCAGATGCTTAGGATCTTAGAATCTGCCACTGTGAGGCTACAAGTGGTCAGGCAGGACCACTAGACTTGCTGAAGAAACTTCTTTTGCCTTTTTTTTTTTTTTAATTAATCATTTCTTTTTCTTTTCTTTTTTCTATCTCTTTTTTCTTGGTCATAGCTCATTCTTAATTTATTTCTAAACTCTTAAAAACCTTCCCACATTACACAGGTAAATTTTACAGTTCATCAGTGCAAATTTTTATTTTTCCTTTGTTTTCCCTTCCCCCTAATTTACAGTCAATCCAGTCAATCCTATCAAATCAGTCAATCCTAAAGGAAATCAACCCTGACTATTCATTGGAAGGACTTGATACTGAAGTGGAAGCTCCAGTACTTTGGCCACCAGATGCGAAGAGCTGACCCGTTGGAAAAGACCCTAATGCTGGGAAAGATTGAGGGCAGGAAGAGAAGGGGGTGACAGTGTGTGAGATGGTTGGAGAGCATCATAGATTCAATGGACATGAGTTTGAGCAAATTCCAGGAGACAGTAAAGGACAGGGAAGCCTGGTGTGCTGCAACCCATGGGGTCACAGAATTGGACACAACTGAGCTACTAAACAACAACTGCTTTACAAGATCTGAAATTTTACTTAATCCACAACATTCTTTTCATCATCTGTAATCACTCATATAAAAATGTGAGAGGAATAAAAAACATTAGTCAGTTTAAAATCTCAACTTTTACCCTGTTCTAGCAAATTTATAAGTTTCTAGCATTCACTTATTTTAGCTGGTTCATATCTCCATGCATACTTTTTTATTTGAGAATCAACGCATAAAGATTTCGCTAATTGTACAGCATTTGAATTATCGCTGTAAGTGTCCCAGGAGCCGTAAGAAGTCTAAAAGTGGCTGCCAGGTCTTGTGCAACTTCCAAGACTGTGTATGGTCTTTATGAAATCAGAATAGTTCAGGGTCACCATAGCCAGAGGAATGTGAATGTTCTTATTGCTCCCTGTTTCAGTTCCGTTGCATGGGACAGTAGTGATTCCCTCTGGGACATCATGACCTTTTGTCTTGCCTAGCCAACACAAAAGCCCAGTGTACTCAGTTGAGGAACTCCTGGCCCTGGCCTGTGACAGCTGGCAGATTCAGGTGACAAAAACAAGTGAATCTCCTTGATTCAGGTGACAGAATCGAGGCAGAACTCAAACAGGGTCTGTTCCAACAAGCCATGGGTGAGGTCCCAACCTTTGTCCTCCGTTACTATACATTTCTACTCCTGGACTTGAACTCTGCTCTATCATAACAGTTTTTAAAGAGAATTGCTGAATAAGATGATTTACTGCCCTGCCAATCTGATGGGCCTGCCAGCCACCCTGTACCTCTGCCACCTGCCCCACCATTGGGGTACACACTGCCCACTGAGGGTGCTGCCGAGTGTGGGAGCTCAGCATTGGTATGTGGAAGGGGAGCCTTCTCTTGCTTTGCTTCCCCTCACACATGATTAGTTTTAGGAGTGACTGAGTTAGGGGGGTTAGTAATTGGGAGAGGACACTGCTGGGTTTATGCTAGTACTACCAAGGGGGTGCAGTGAGCCTTGTTCTGGGAGTGCTGCCATAAGCTGCCGAGTGAAGCAAACCACAATGTGACAGGCCACTGCTGGGATGACACCCACGTAAATGAGCAAATGGGAAGAACATCTCCCTTTTCTCTGTTTGCTTTTCAGTCTCTGTAGTGCCCCCACTGGTAGAATCTAACAGGAAACTTGCTGGAAAGGAGGCAGACTATTTGCAAAGCTGAAACCTAAGTATCACAGAGCGGAGTATAGAAGTATGGGTTTGGAGATGATATACATTATGTTAATATTCAGCTCAGCACAAAACTGATCGTTAATTTAGTCTACTGCACAACATGTATAAAAGCAACTTGAATTGGCTTACTTTCCATATTATAAAAGCAGTACATACTTATTGAGTAAAATATGTCTCCTATAATCCTACAATTTAAAAAATTGGCATATCTTTTGCCCTTATTACAAACAGACAAACACACACATACACAGACACATTTTTTAATGAAGTATAGTTGACTTACAATATTGTGTTATTGGGAGTACAGCAAAGTTATTTGGTTATACATATATATTATTTTGTTTGATTCTTCTCAAAATATTAAATATAGTTACCTGTGTTATATATAAGTCCTTGTCATTAGTCTATTTTATATATCCATTGATTCCATACTCATAATTTATCTCTCCCTCACCCCTTCCCCTTTGGTAACCATAAGTTTGTTTTCTATGTCCACATACACATCTTATTTTTGCAGAAACTAGAATCATATTCTGCATGAAAGTTTTGAAACCTACTCTTATACTTAATAATCTAATATACTGTTAGCATCTTTACTTATTGTTAAATAATCCACAATCACAATGTTGTTGTCCACATAGAGTATTAGCATATCTCCATTGAAAGAAAGTGAAGTTGCTCAGTTGTGTCTGACTCTTTGTGACCCCATGGACCAGGCTCCTCCATCCATGGGATTTTCCAGGCAAGAGTACTGGAGTGGGTTGCCATTTTCTTCTCCAGGGGATCTTCCCGACCCAGGGATCGAACCCGGGTTTCCTGCATTGTAAGCAGACGTGTTTACCGTCTGAGCTACCAGGGAAGTCCATAGTGCATAGATATGCTAATATATCATAAATCATCATTCCCTCATTTTTGGATGTGTTAAATAATTTGTATTAAATTATGCTGTGGTGAGTATCTGTGTTTCAGAATCATTACAAGCATTTGTTGATATGCTAAATTTTGAAGAAATGTCCATTCTGTTCTTATTACATTGTTTGAATCCTGATGATAATTACTGTGTATATGAGTCCCTTTGAAAATAGTTTATCACATACAGAAAAGTAATTTCTTGAACGGCAGTTCATATGTAAATTCCCTTTCTTTTTTCTTCCTTCCTCCGTTCTCCACCCCGCTTTCTTTCTTTTCCTTTTTTCTTCTCCTCCCCTCCCCCGGCTCGTCCTCTTCCCACTTCTTTCTCCCTCTTTGTTTCTTCCTCACCCTCCTCATGCTCTCTTTTGCCAATTATGTTTGATGATAGACTGAGGCATTATTTGAATTACTGCACATTCCTCTCTAGAGCAGACAGTATGACTAAAAATGTATAAGGATAGTTTTTTTTTTTTTTTTTTTTTTGACTGTGGGTAGTGATGGGAACAGCTGGGATGGAAATTGAAGGAAATGGCAGGGACATTTAAATAGATATAAATGGAGTTGTTTAGCACAAAACTTAGAATTTCTTCTGGTAGGCGAATACATTAAAAGAGAGTATATTTTTTCCTTATAAATATAAAGTGCTAAATCTTAAAACCATCTGTGCTCTTTCTGAAAGTTTAAAATTTGAATTTAGGTAAGTCAAAGTGAAAATGTTCATGTGTTGCCAAGCAACATGGCTAAATCTAAGATCTCACAATCAAGTGCCATAAAAAATGTTGACTACAATAAGTGTGTCCTCAAAGCCAGTGAGTCAGCATGAGCTATTTCAGGAGGAGTTTGCAGGGAGCCCAGAAAAAGTCCCCAATGAGGGTAAAATTGTCTTCAAACCATTTTGCCTTTCTTTTGCAATGCAAATCCTTGTACCTCAACTCACTGTTTCCCAAATCAGATACAGGCAAGGAGATCAAATGTATCCTGTTCCATCACATGAAGTTGCTCTCAGTGAAGTGAGAGGATCATCTCAATATGCAGACACTAGGAGCCTATACCCTTACTCAGAGGGCAGAAGCCTATGGCTAGAGTCAATGAACTGGAAAGTCGAAGTTCCATCACGATCTCCACATCAGAATGAAGATCAAAAAGAGGATGAGAATGCATGCCTGTGTTATTGTTCCTGGAAATGTTCCATCTAAATTCAGATAGCTCTTTTTCTTTTAACCCACTCAAACATTGATTCTACCTGTAGTTTTTTGTTTGTTAGTTTCTCCCCCAGATCTTTCTTTGAAAAGGAATTTGTTGAAGACGAGTTATTTGTCACTTTTTTTTAATGTGTCTGGCCACATGGAACTTCTGGGAATTTTAAGAAAATGATTTAAAATTGTTAGCTGGGTGTCTTCCCCATCTCTGAAGATCTACATTTACTTAAAAGTTGAAGAAATGTAAGCCTTGATTTCCTATGGGTCAAGAAGGAAGATTGGTGGAAATAAGTGACCCAGAAGAAAGTTTTCTTCTCTGACATAAGACTTGGGCAAGAATGAGAAGCTTAGCATGCATGGGTAATGACATAATGATATTCACATCTACAGATTGAGTTATAATCTTTTATTTTCCAGAATGCATGTACCTTTTCTAGCCATTTTTGAGTAATCTGTTGGCCTGAAAATTTGCGATATGATTTTGACCCAGAAGTAAAGTTCTGTTACCTATCAAAATTTTTAGTGAAAGTGGAAAATTCTTTGGGGTTTTAGTCTTGCAGAAGTTAGTTTCCCTAATTTTAATTATTCTTGTTAAAGTACCTGCAATTTTTTCCTAAAGATATCTGTAATTGTTTATGTTAATAAGTTATTTGGTCTAAATGTTATTATGAGTCAGTGCATTGTTTATATAGATTAGGTAAATTTTATTAACATGTTATTATTTGTTATTGTTACATCAAATATATAAATGGTGCAATATGCCAGTAATTCATTAGTGTGTCATTTGAGACATCATTTGATACATTTTTTGAATTTGATAGAAATATTTCACTAAAGGCTCTGCAACTTTATTATTTATGATACTAAGATGCTAAAATGACTAACATCATTTTAATGCTAAACTGATTACTAAACTTGAAATTATAAAGATTACAATTTTTAGATCATATAAGAGTTACATTTCCTATTTTTACCTGTGAATCTGGTCAAATAATTACTTGCCTTTTTTTGTGGCAGAATTTTTTAAGATTTAAAAGTAATACCCAGCTAAGTCTAGAAAATATGGAAACATGGGAAACACTTAAGAAGAGAAAATATTCTTTCTGCATTTTTAGCATTCAAAAATGTAAATAGTTGATTTCCTTCCAGTTTTAGCTCTTTCTGCCATGATAAAATGTTCTTTGTTTCTGGTAACAATTTTTATATTCTATTTTATATTCTATGATTACTATATGTTTCCATGCAGGATATATATATATATATATATATATATATATTATATTTTTATGCTATACAGAAATTCAAATATATATACATATATATACACACAATATGCCTTGTATATAAAAACTATAAATATTTATTTCTTTGGATAAGAAACTAATCTTTTCTTAAATTTAAAGACATAGTGATTCAGGTCCTTGTGTGATTCCAGTGCCTTATTAATACATCTGCTTGTGATGATTCAGTAAGTCTTAAACAATGAAGTATGTATTCTCATAGTTATTAACTATTTTTGTCTCATGGATGGAAAAAAAAATAGAATCTAAAATAGCTCTTATTGCTGTATGTACTTATGTGATGCAATAAAAGTTGCCATTGTAGTTATTACTTTTAAACTCTGATTTAATTTTCTTTGGAAAATATTTTTGTTTCATTATACAGTTGTAGTCAAGAATATAGGCAAAGTTTCAAGTTTTGCATTTGAAATTTGCAATTAATCATCCCTTCCTTTCTTCTGAAATATCAAATTAATACCCTCTAGAAAATAAAACCTATGAATTCTTTACCAGCTGAGCCATGAGGAAAGCCCAGGAAATAAAACAAAAGTATATGGTTAAAAAATAACATGTCTGAGGAGGAATCATCATAATTTTTGATAAGTAGTCATTCCTGGTTTGGGAAGTTTATTTTTGCAACCATGCTTTAAAAATATTAATGCTTCTTAATTCACAATTGGTATGTCATGTTATCCAATTCACTTTAACAAGGGTAGGGAAACCAGAGCACCCAGGGTTGCCAGTGAGAGGAGATGGCAGAAAAGCATAGAACTAGCCCATGGCTGGAAATCAGAAATCCTAGTTTATCAGCCATGCCTGCCACAAATATTCAGTGTAAATGTCATTACATTTTTAAACTCAATAATGCTTTGTTTTCTTAAACTACGTAACAGTTTCCAAAGTAAAAACACAAACCAAAACATACATGTTTTGGACTAAAGATAAGTCATGACTTGAATCTATCAAACCAATGAAATACCTTACTTGAAATTAAAAGTGGTTAAAAAATATTATAGCATGTTTTTTAGGTTTATCAGTTCTTTGAGAATAAAATATACTGTATTGTTTAATTATAGAGAATTGCTTTGCTAACTAAGATTTTACTAGACAGTAAAGGATGTCACAATTGTTAACTTAGATTTTCTTTAAAGAAATGTAACTCTAAAGGCAGAAGAACACAGCATGGCAGCTTTATAGATCATGTAAATAAAGCTAACATTGGAGTTCTGTTTTTTCTTGGCAAAATACAACTTTCTACCTCAAAGATAGAGTGTTGACAAAAGCTTAATCTTAGAAAAAAGATTTCCTTAAACATCAAATGTCTCTTACAAAGCAATTTGGATAGTAAATTGTACATTAATCTGATACCCTAAATCTGGACTTCCATTTTGAAAATGTGTAAGACTTGAGAAACGAAGATCATGAGCTCAATCATTTAAAAGAAAAAAAGAGAACATTGCAGGTTTGTGTTGTATTGTACCGTGTTATACTGCATTATGTTGTACTGTCTTATTCTATTCTATTTTACTCTGTTCTGTTCTATCCTAACCCCCTTGAGGAACATGGCGTCTCATGGGCTATCAGGATATTAACTTGATTAGACTCACACTGAGAACTCTACTTGTGCTGGGCAGCAGCTCAGGTCGCACTTCTCCTGTCAGTCCACCGCGTACATGCACAGTCCAGGGATTACCCAGAGACTTGGGCAAAGTTTATACATAGAATTCAGGGTTCTCATACTCTGACTGCTTTTATGGCATTTCCCTCTCATGGTACCCATGACACCAAGTTAGGTTTCAATTCTAACTTTTTCAGAGGAGTCTTTCAATACTTCAGTGAAAAAAATACACTGGGTTTCCCAAAAGTTTGACTCTCCAGTTTTCTTGGTGACGTGATGTATAATGATACATACGAAAAGCAAGCTGATGTAAGTCAGTCTGAGAGGGAACCTGTGACTGTCCAATCAATGGAATACAACCGAAGTGATGCTATGTGACATTTAAGGCTAGATCACAAAAGGTTCCCACTTGGCTCTCAGGATGCTTGCCTTCAGAGCCCAGAAGCCCTGTTGTGAAGAAGCCCAGACCACATGGAGAGGCCATACATAAGTGCTCCAGTCCAGAGCCTCGGCTTAAGTCTCAGTTTGTAGCCATCATTGACCTGTGCATGAACAAGATCTCAGGTGATTCCAATCCCCAGCCTCTGAGTTTTCTAGACTTTATGGATTAGTTTTCCCTCAGGACTCAGATTTCCAAGGTAATCACACATGTGCCAATATCTACATCCGTATATTATTAAATGATAAATAATGTGATACATCTGTAGATTATTAAATGATAAATAATGTGATAATGTGAATTTATCATGTGTGTGTGGTTCATAAAATTTCAAACTTATTTCAAATTCACCACCTCCCCCGGCCAAGAACTTATATGTCCAACCAACGACTTAGTGTTTTGCTTCTGTTCAGCCTTGATAACTGCTTTCGCATAGCCTCAGATATGATCAAAGCTCTTCTCCCAGAAATAAGTACTGATAAGAGACTTCCAGAAACTTTCATAATTTGTGTCTCACTGATCTCAAAAGGATTTGGGTGAATCAGATGTTTTCTACTCTGATCAGCCAATGCAAGCTTATGTAACTCTTATTTCACTGAACCATCTAATATTAATATGAAACCTCAAAGTTTACATTCAGATGAAGACTGTTCCTTATCACAGTCCCCTGGCTGCGCCTTACACTTGGTTTCTTTTCATAAATCTTTTTCACATGTCATGTCGAGATTCAATGTCTACAGCCAGTAATCAATGCTAGTGAATTGGTTGTTTTCTAAAATTCAGTTGTCTGTTGACATCACATGGAGAATCTTTGCAAAATTACTCAAGAGATTTTTTAAAAATGATGTATTGGGGGAGACTACTGAGAACTGTTGTGCTTTCAAATTCTTATCTGTGATTATAATATTGGACACAGGCCAAAGGATTCCACACATTTTTCATTAAGTGAGGAATTTTATTTATCTAACTTCATAACTTAATGTGACTCTTCAACGAGGACACAGTGAAAAGTGATAAACAAGAGTATTTACTCTTGAACTTCTACTCCATGCTAGCCAAGGTCAGCCTTCTGGGCAGATTACCAGGCACAGAACAGGGCCCAGAGAGCCTTGCTGCGTGTGGACACCCTTCGCGTATATTCACTCCTCTCTCAGAGGACTCACTCTGAGAGAAAGATCAGCAGTTTCCAAAAGCCGGGAGCTGCCTGGCACTCTAGAAGTCCTTGTGCTGCTAGGAGCTGGCCTGCCACACTCATAGCTAGGCTATGTCATTCTCCTATTAAACAGAAATAATTCCAGAGGATGCCCAAATCAGGCAAGGCCACACTGACTTTGTTGGATCAAGACAGAGACAAGAACTTCCTGTAGTCATATGTTGTCAGACAAAGACAAGGGCATTACCCAAATGGTAGAGAAGACCAGGTGTTACCCTAATCTGGCTAATGTGAGTAACTACTGCCTTTTGATCAGTTACAGGCTTAGCTATATGCATTCCTCTTTACCTCCTGGAAAATAATTATTAAGATGCCCAAAGAATTCAAAGAATTATCCTCAATTTCTGATAGCAGCAATTATTCCAGAGCAAAACTCTGCTTCCTTGAACTCTCCCTAAAGTCACCAAATATAGTGTCCGAATCTTCTAAGTTCTTTCTCACACCCTTTCACTGAGATGCCCCTAAGGGTTCTCATCGTGCATGTTCTCTCTCATTATAACAAGTGAATAAAGGCAACTGTGTCATACTACAAACGTGTTCAGGGAGACTTTTGGCTGCAGAGATTTGACAAATTTGTGGCACAAGCATTTGGGGGCCAAAGCAAAGCTAGAAGAACACTCACCATAGAAGACAGATCTATACAAAGGACAGAAGGGTAAAAACAACAGCAATAAAAATTCTTCTGAGCATGAAGAAACATGGGAAATTGATATGTAAAGAGAGAGAGAGGAACATTGCTAGACACAATTTATGAAGCAAGAACTTTAGAAAATAGACATGGGTCTCTGTGGGATGTAGGAGGCTGATGAGGGTGAGAGTAGGAATAATTCATTCATGTCTTCATTTACTTGGTTACCCAACAAGAATTTCCTGAGTGCCAACTATGTGCTGAGCACCAGGGCAAGGAGATGCAATGAGAGAAAGATACTATCCTTATCTTTCTGGATCTCACACTTGGGTGGTAGGGAGTAGAGGTTATCTGAGGTTTAGATAGCAGACATTACTTGGATAATTGCAGAGATAAGAATTGCCCATAACAAGTCTCTGGAGGAAGGATCTAGGTGGCTCTGAGAGACTGTAGAAAGATGGGGAGGCCATAGATGGCTTTGGGTCAAAATCTGAAGACAAGTAAGAGCTAAGGAGAAGAGATGGAAGAACAAACCAGGCAAAGAGAAGAACATTTGTGAGGGACATGTGGTGGACTAAGGGTAAAAGCATGAAGCAAGTACTGGAATAGCCATGGCAGGAGGATATTCTATGAGAGTAGAGAGATGAATAGGGGTGCCATATGCAGAATATTTTAGGACAGGGATTGGCAAAGTAGAGCATGTGAGTCAAACCCAGCCTGTTGTTTGCTTATAATGTGAAGTCTTACTGGACCACAGAGTTCTGTTTGTTTGCATATTGTTTGTGACTGATTTTTTACTTTAATAACTGTGTTGGAAAGTTGCAACAGAGACTGTGTGGCTTGGAAAACCTAAAATATTTTTTATCTAGTCCCTTAGAGGAATAAATTTGCTGACCCCTGTTATAGGTTATCCCTGGAGAAGGGAAAGCCACCCAGTATTCTGGGTAGGAGAAAGCCTATCCAGTATTCTGGCCTGGAGAATTCCATGGACTGTATAGTCCATGGGGTCACAACGAGTTGAACACGACTGAGCGACTTTCACTTTCACATTATAGGTTATGCTGAGAGTTCTTTGGTCTTTATTGAAAGCAAAATAGAATGCCATCAACGGCATGGAAAACAATGCCTCAGGCTCTAACTTGGTGAGCTCATGAACAGAGTCCAGGGGATAAGTGGGTAGACCAGTTATAAGGCAATGGCAGAAGTTCAGGTGTTCAGGTTAGAGACGAGGTTGTTTAAGAATAAGGAGGAAGAGGCAGTGTGTGTATGTGCTCAGTCGTGTCTGACTCTTTGAGACCCCATGGACCGTAGCCCGCCAGGCTCCTCTGTCCATGGAGTTTTCCAGGCAAGAATACTGGAGTGGGTTGCCATGTCATCTCCAAGTAGAGATGGAGAGAAATGTGATGAATTGGATACATGAAACATGAAATGGAGAAGAGAAACCAGGGAAGAATTCTGGCTTGTACAACTAGAGAGAAGATGGCATTTGCTGAGCTATAGGATGCTCAAAAATACCCCAGCATTTTGTTAATGTATTTTTACATAAGGAAGAAGATTATGAGCTCAGTTTAGCTGTGTCAATTTTGAAAAGACGCTTACTCCTTGGAGAAAAGTTATGACCAATCGAGATAGTATATTCGAAAGCAGAGACATTACTTTGCCAACTAAGGTCCGTCTAGTCAAGGCTATGGTTTTTCCTGTGGTCATGTATGGATGTGAGAGTTGGACTGTGAAGAAGGCTGAGTGCTGAAGAATTGATGCTTTTGAACTGTGGTGTTGGAGAAGACTCTTGAGAGTCCCTTGGACTGCAAGGAGATCCAACCAGTCCATTCTGAAGGAGATCAACCCTGGGATTTCTTTGGAAGGAATGACGCTAAAGCTTAAGCTCCAGTACTTTGGCCACCTCATGTGAAGAGTTGACTCTTTGGAAAAGACTTTGATGCTGGGAGGGATTGGGGGCAGGAGGAGAAGGGGACAACCGAGTATGAGATGGCTGGATGGCATCACTGACTCGATGGACATGAGTCTGAGTGATCTCTGGGAGATGGTGATGGACAGGGAGGCCTGGCGTGCTGCAATTCCTGGGGTCGCAAAGAGTCGGACACGACTGAGCGACTGAACTGAACTGAACTGAACTGAGATGCCCAAGAGGAGATACAATTGGATATACAGTTCTGGAGCTCAGAGAAGAATACAGATTGCCTACGAAATCTTCCTCTAGGTTTATAAACAATTTGGAACTAACCCAAGGTGATAAGTGGGGGTCAAAGTCCAGAGTCAGATTCTGAAAATAGTGGATTTGAATATATTGTAGGACTTCCTCTGCCTGGAATTCTATCTCCTCAATCTAGAGAGTGCAGATATGCCCTATAGGAAGGTACTAAATGGATACAAAAGAGGTAGAGGAGGAAAGTTTGTGCTACTTGAGAACAGAACACTCCAAGAGGAAAACAACAATAGAGAAGAGGTGGGGTCATTCATGGACAAGGCCTCAAATATCAGCTATCTCAGCCAATAGAAAAACGTGGCACAGATGAAATTCAGATTCTCAGTGAACTCAGCACTCTAATAAGCTGCTTCTTCATCCAAAAGAGAAATGGCCAGGTAGAGAGAAGAACTAGGAGTGTTTATTCTAACATGCAGTTCATAAGTCAGAGGGTTGAGCCTGAGTACCATTTCCTTTACACAATGTTGAAGAGGGGCGAGGGCCATGGCTCCATGTTTCCTTTTAATAAAAGATTCCAAAATCATATAAAGGCAAGAAACACATAAAAGACTCAAAATTTATGTTGTTATGTTCTAATTTTAGGGAAGGAGAAATCATGGAGCTAAATTTAAATAAAAGAAACTCATGAACATAATTGTGTTTTAATAAGCAAAGCTGATAGAGGATTAGTGAACCTAAGGAGACACTAGCCAGAAGTCTATAGAGGGCTACCTGGAAGTAGCTCTCCAGGGCTTGGCCATTCTCAAGCATTAGCGGAGGGTGAAAAACATCTGACTCTGGACTTTGAGCAATAATAAAGCCTAGATGTCTTTACTGCTTCAAGATATTCACTGTGGTGCATGGTAGACTTAATGTAGCTGATGTTCTAGGAAGTAACCCGTAAGAATTTTTTAATCACTCCTGCAAAACAAGTCCATTCTTTGTTAGTTGTAACTCAGTATGGAGTTGCCATTAAGACTGAATTTTGAGCTCTTATTATTATGCTGGCTAATCACTGACTATGTTTCCAGTGAGAAAATAAAGGAAGTCTTTGTTTTTGGGGGTTTTTTTTTAGTCAAATTCAATGGCCTTTCATAAAAGTGACATTTTCTTCTTATAATAATGTGGTGTTTCCTTTTATACTTTTAATTTTTGCCTTTTAACTGCTCATAAACTCAGAAGTCATGCATGTTTGTTGCAGAATCTCTAATTTTATGGAAATAAATGCAGTGCAAAATGAGAGCCTCCCTGGAAGGCAGTTACCTGCTCCCTTCTCTTTCTCCCTAGAGCAAGTGTCAAGGTTAACAATTTTGACTGTATACACTTACAGAACTTTTGATGCATTTATATATACAGTTTTATCTATATAAATAGGAATCATACTATATAATATTATTTTGTTATAATTTCTACTTTTGTTATTATTTATCATTCTTCTTCCACTCAATCAGAGCCTCAAACCGGTACAAATAGATCTACTTGAATAATTTTAATAATTGCAAGGTAACATTTGGACTATGCATGTATGTAAGGTATTTTGTAGTATTCAGAAGTGAAAGCAACATTTTTATAATGATCCTTAGCATAATATTGTTGGATTTGTAAAAGAACTATTTCTTTTCTGTGTTTAAACTATAGGCCAGATTTAATGTAAAATCATACTATATAATATTATCATAGATATAATTTCTTTGTTGTTATTATCTATCATAATTCTTTCAGTCAATCTGAGCCTCAAGCCGGTACAAAAGAGAGACAATAGAGCTTCATGGGAAAAGCCTTGGACCAGAATGAGCCCTTGAACTAGTTCAGCTCATTATCTGATTTTCCTTTGATTCAAAGTCCTTATTTATAATGGGATTTGGGTCCAGATTATTTCTAATATTCCTGCTAACTCTAGAACTGCATTTATGTAGAATGCTGAAACATCCAGTTTTAAGAGCTTTTCCTATTTGGCAAGTATTAAATACTTATTTACACTCCCTACTTTAGGTAAACTGAGGGACAAAAATATATGCTACTTGTTGTCCACATCGAATAGCAATTGAAAGATAATTTCTCATTTGCCCCTGAATTGTTCCCAACAATAATTATTTTCCAGAAGTGTTGAAGAGTTCTATAACAATAAGGAACTAAGAATCTGAATGGAAATTAAACTATTAACGGCTAGAGAAATGAAATCTTAATTAAATTTTTTAAGGTGAAGAAGTTTCCTTTCACCTGTGGAAAATGCATGCAGGAGAAAAAGCAAAAATAGAAAAATTTATGGGACCACGTGTGGGGAAGAGCAGAATGTTGGGGTGGAAACTAGAAGAAAGAAAAGTGTGGAGTCATTCTGGTTCCTGAAAAAGAACTGCTGCTCCCCCTTGTGGCAAGTATAGAAAGCTAACACCCCGATGAAGCAAAGCATTTCACCCTAGAACAAAATGATGTAAGCTCTATATGGATTACAGTGACATATTGCTTTTAAGGGAAAAATAAAAGGCATATTCAAATGGAAAAGTCAAGTGATGATTCTGTCTCAGGTATAGGCCTAATGTCACCAAGGGAAAAGAGCAGATGATGCAAGGGTGTGTCCACTTGGAGCCAAGAGGCTGCCTGTGGTCAATTCATGTAGCTGGTTGGTCAACACTTACTTAACAAACATGTGTTTGTATGCCAATCACTTTATAAAGTACTAAGAAGTGTATAAAGTAACATGAGACAATTATCTTTCAAAAATATGCCATCCACCTGGGAATATAAAATATAACCACAAAGAGACAGTTCATTACGAGGTGGTGGATTCCATGTCACACTGGGTGACCTAGAGCAGGAAGAAGGGAGGAGAGAGTAAGGGTGCTTCAGAAAGGCTTAAGATAGTAATAAACCAATTAAATAGCAAAGTATAAGGCCAAGAAATTAACCAAGTTTTGTGTTTATACACTAAAGGCAAAAAAGAATACCTGGGCCCAGACTAGGTAGCCCTGAGCTAACCACTTTGGACTCTGTTCCACTTGTTTTATGGATGAATATCTGTTAAATGTGTTTCAATAGAGAAGAGACGTTATGTGACATGTTTCAGGAAAGTTAATCCAAGAAACTCTACATAATGTGTCCTTGAATCGCATATGAATTTAAATGTTGAAAGAATTACTATTATTTTTTCAAAAGTCATACCTCTCTAACATTATTGTTATTGTTGTTGTTGCTTAGTAGCTAAGTCTGTTGTTTAGTAGCTAAGTCGTGTTTGACTCTTCACAACCCCATAGATTATGGCCTGCCCCACTCTCCTCTGTCCATGGGATTTTTGAGGCAAGAATACTGGAGTGGGTTGCCACTTCCTTCTCCAAGGAATTTTCCTAACTCAGAGGTCGAACTTGAGACTCCTGCACTGGCAGGTGGATTCTTTACTGCTGAGCCAACAGGGAAGCCCCATCTGTTATTGCCTATCCCCATAATTTATTTTTTCACGTAATTTATTACTATGTGACATTATATGATTATACATGTGTTTGTTTGCTGTATCCCTCATTGGTTACAAATCCATGAATGCAAGGACTCTGTGTCACTTTTATTCACTGCTGTATCCCTAATTTCTAAGACAGCAATGGACACTGGCTAAATATTTGTTGGCATTAGAGATAAACAAACTTAGACAGCATATTAAAAAGCAGAGACATTACTTTGCCAACAAAGATCTATATAGTAACAGCTATGATTTTTCCAGTAGTCATGTATGGATGTGAGAGTTGGACCATAAAGAAGGCTGAGTGCTGTGGTGTTGGAGAAGACTCTTGCAAGTCCTTTGGACTGCAAGGAATATCAAACCAGTCAATCCTAAAGGAAATCAGTCCTGAATATTCATTGGAAGGACTGAGGCTGAATCTCTAATACTTTGGCCACCTGATGGAAAGAGCCAACTCATTAGAAAAGACCCTGATGCTGGGAAAGGTTGAAGGCAGGAGAAGAAGGGGACAACAGAGGATAAGATGGTTGGATGGCATCACCAACTCAACGGAAATGAGTTTGAACAAGCTCCAGGAGATGGTGATGGACAGGGAAGCCTGGAGTGCTGCAGTCCATGGGGTTACAAAGAGTCAGACATGGCTAAGTGACTGAATAACAACAAAATAGATACATTTATGTTGAAAGGCAAAAGGCTTGAGACAAGGAGAGCAATTAGTTGTTTATCAAAAAGTAAAACTCAATCTTGAATAGAGGAAGGAAAAGAGAGGAAAAGAGACATTCACTATTGTAAAGAATGAATAAACTAGACTTGATAACTCACTGAATGAGGCTGGGGAGGGCAGAAGAGGGATCTAAAACTGCTGAGGTTTCAAGGTTATGTGCATGGGAAGATAATGGTAACTGTAAAAGAAAATTAGGGTCATCAGTTAGAAAGTATGTGTTGGCTAGATAACAGAGTAAGCTTGTGACATAGTCCAAACTGTTGAGGGGCAGTTAGTGACTTCTGATTAGATCTCAGGAAGCAGGCTTACAGATTTTGCCTTATGGCAGAGAGGATAACTGAAACACGAGCTTAGATAAAATGTCTGTGGGATGAACACTAGAGGTAGTGAGGAAGAGAAGAGAGAACTGAACTCAAAGTTACCTAAGTTGTCTTCAAAGCTGACCTTCAGCACTGTGACCCATTCATAATTTATGCCTTCATCCTATATATGTCTGGTAGTAGTGGTGATGGTTTAGTCGGTAAGTCGTGTCTGACTTTTGTGACACCTTGGACGCCTCT
The DNA here is from genome assembly GCF_032405125.1 of Capricornis sumatraensis. Taxonomy (NCBI): domain Eukaryota; kingdom Metazoa; phylum Chordata; class Mammalia; order Artiodactyla; family Bovidae; genus Capricornis; species Capricornis sumatraensis. The sequence goes on from NC_091074.1 coordinate 57,271,898, forward strand.
GTCCACGGGATTTTTCAGGCAAGAATACTGGAGTCACTTCCCATTTCCTTCTCTAGGGGATCTTCCCAACCTAGACACTGAACCCGTGTCTCCTGCGTTGCAGGCAGATTCTTTACCACTGAAACACCAGGGAAGCCCTATGTCTGTTGAGCTTAACTAAAAAACACACGATAGGAGGATTCTGGGGGGAACTCACACTCTAGTAAGGGAGACAAACCTGAAGAAAAGATTTATACTCAAGACTCATTGAAATGAATTAGCTACCCCAGGTCCAGCCAAACATAGACCTGGCGTTGCCAGATCTTATGATCTTTTAAGACAAGCTGAGTTTTTATGTGAGAATTTCTAATACCTAAATATAGGACATTAATTAAAATGTGTGGGCCAAACAAAACATTTTTGCTGGCTGTATTTAAAAAATTACTTTATTAAAGTATAGTTGATTTACAACGTTATGTTAATTTCTGCTGTAGAACAAAGTGATTCAGTTATACATATATGTATTCTTTACCATTATAGGTTATCACAGCAAACTGAATCTAGTTCCCTGGGCTATATAGTAACACCTTGTTAATCTATACTATATATATACTTTTAATTTTAAAAGAAAAAAACCAAACTTTTTATTTTATATTGGAGTATTTGCTGTTGTTGGTTGGTCGCTAAGTTGTGTCCGACTCTTGCTACCCCAAGGAACTATAGCTTGCCAGGCTCCTCTGTCTGTGGGACTTCCCAGGTTAAGAATACTAGAGCAGGTTGCCATTTCCTTCTCCAGGGGATCTTCCCAACCCAGGGATCGAACCCATGTCTCCTGCTTTGGCGGACAGATTCTTTACCACTGAACCACCAGGTAAGCCCCTATATGGGAGTATAGTAGATTAGCAATGCTGTGATAGTTTCAGGTGGATAGCAAAGGAACTCAGCCATACATATACATGTATCCATTCTCCCCCAAACTCCCCTCCCATCCAGGTTGTCACATAACATTAAGCAGAGTTCCCTTGTTGTTTATCCATTCTATATAAGTTTACATCTGCTAATTCCAAAATCCCAAACTGGTTGGATTTAATTTGCAGCCAGCCCTATTGTTATCTCAGTCAAGAAGTGTCCTCTTTCCCCCTTACCCCTTAAATTGTGCAATCTCAGGGAAAATGCCTTAGTCCCATAAGAATCACATTAAACAATTTGGTTTGGAGGAGTGATTTAGAAAGGTCATTGTGTACTGCTAGACAGGATCTCTTTTGTACATAGGTTGTACTCATTCAATTATTTATTTAATAAACATGTCCATATGATAGGGTAAGAACTCAAAATACAAGGGTAAGCAAATTAGACAAACTGACATTTTGTTTAGGTAAACTTCATCAGGTAAGAAGAGTCTAAAGATTATTACCAACAGGAAGAAGAGAACTCTAACAGCTATCTACCTGATGTTCTGGCTGAAACTGCTTTAATTTTATAAGAAAGCAGAGTAGAAAAGAAGGAAGTATTTCTAGATGACAAGTTTATCTCTGTGAATTTGTGAGGGAGGGTGGGGAGAGGCTGTGAAAGGTCCCTAGAAATATCTAGTGTAGGCAGGAGAAAAGAAAATTAATAAACAGATGTCCCATTTGTTACCCATAGTTAAAAATGGCAAAGAATGAGTTTGATTTGAATTCTGATTAAACCAGTGACTTTCAAGCCTTTGATTGTGTCACAGTAAATAAACTATTTCTCCTTTCCACATATTATACAAAACACACACACATACATGCATACTAAAACAAAAGTTTCACATATTAATATTTATATTTACTATATGACACCTTGAGATGTTTTCTATTGTTATTTCCAGAACCAAATATACCATGTTTATTTTCAGAGACTTTTTAGTTTAACTGAAAATCAAGTTAATCATGATTTTGAAAGTCTACAAACTGAATTTAAAATAAAGGCTATCCAGGAAATTTTTATTTGTAGAACTTAAGTTTACTCTTAAAGATACTCATGAGTAAAATATTAGTGATAATTGAGAATTAATTGAGTATTGCTTAAAAGTACCACATAGTAATGACATTAGAAAAAGATGTTGAAGTTTCAGAAATATGGAAGTTTATTTATTAATATGGACTCATGCTACTATTTTTTTCATTGACTTTGCTAATTTGATGGATATTGAAATTAAAAGAGCAGAATATGACACAGAAATCACTATATGCGTATAAAGTTTCTAGAAGTTGAATTTCTGGAATGGGGTGTAGTTTAATTATAATGCTTATATTATGTTCTTTAGAAAATGACTAGTATAAGTTGAAGTGCTATAGAATTACCCTGACACTTTTCTATCAGGTAACACATTTTAGGGCAAGAAAAGAAGACAGACGCCAAATAGGAAAGAAAAGTACATGCATGTGTGTGCTAAGTTGCTTCAGTTGTGTCTAACTCTTTGAAACCCTATGGACTGTAGCCCGCCAGGCTCCCCTGTCCATGGGCTTTTCTGGGCAAGAATACTGGAGTGTCCTGCCATTTCCTCTTCCCAGGGATCTTATCAATCCAAGGATCATACCCTAGTCTTCTGAGACTCCTGCATTTCAGGCAGATTCTTTACCGCTGAGTCACTGGGGAAGCCCTAAGTAAGTAAAGTAAGGAAACAGAGAAGTGATAAACCAAGACACACCAATACAATAAAGTTTTATATTAATTCAAATTTTTGGACTACATTTCCCAAGTAATAGATAATAAACATGTATTTATACAGGAATGGTATCAGGTCAATTCCATGATACCATTTGATTTTCCTGCCTTCACATTTTATAATGTGGCTGATGCAAAAGGAAATCTTTGTGATATTTACAGAAGTCATTATCCTTTTTTGAGAGATTATATGAGAAATTCTGTAATTATTCATGATGTAATGAATGGAGGTTGATAATGTAGTTTTTGGATTCTCAATCAAATTCAAATCCTGGCCTCAAATTTAATTAGCTGTGTAACTTTAATTGTGCTATGACGACAATTGGACCCTTTAGGCAAAAATGCCTAATTTGAACATAATCATAAAGAAACATGAGACAAACTTACGGTTAACAATATTCTAGCAAAGACCTAGACTGTACTCTTTTAAAATGTTAAAGTCATGAAAGACAAAGGAAAACTGGAATGATTCTATATTGAAGGAACCTGTAACAACATGGCAACTACAGGCAATATGTTTTCTTCTGTTATAAACAACATTAACAGGCAATTTGAATTTGATAATATTAGTGTACCAATGCTAATTTCCTGGTTTGAGTCATATTGTAGTTATTATAAGCAGAGACAAAGAGAATGATAAAGGTAATGTGATAAATGTTATCATTTAAGGAGATTGTTTGAAGAGGATATGGGAATTTTTTGTACTATTCTTGAAAAAAATACCATCGAACCACAGTTAAATGCGCAGTTATACCAAACTCAAAAAGCTCTTGCTGCTGCTGCTGCTGCTGCTGCTGCTAAGTCGCTTCAGTCGTGTCCGACTCTGTGTGACCCCATAGACGGCAGCCCACCAGGCTCCCCCGTCCCTGGGATTCTCCAGGCAAGAACACGGGAGTGGGTTGCCATTGCCTTCTCCACAAAAATACTCTTATTTAGGATTAAATAAGACAATTTGTATAAAACTCCAAATAATCCTCCAAAAATGATAGAAGTTAGATGTTTTTGCTACAACACCACGTATCTGTTCCAGAAATACCTCGATTTCTGCAAAAACGTACCCCAAAGGACTTATTGGAAAAACAGGGTTTAGAGTGGATCACTCAAAAATTATTCCTATTTGTAACCAGAGTACAAACATAAATAACTAAAATCTTAATAAAATTTCAACAGTTGAATATCCATTGACAATTCTACCCTTTGCAACCTTTAGTCTCAGGTGAGGACTTCTCCCCAGGCAAATGGATTGAAGAGGGTCTTGATTTTTTAAAGAAATCAGTTTATTAGAATTTTTTTAATGGTCTAAGATATAGATTTATTAATCACTTTTTGGTTTTTAAACCACAAAGAAAATATTTTTGGAGATTCTTTATCTGCACTCTTAGTTTTACCAAATAGCTAAATATGTAGAAATCATAGCCACAAAACCAGCCACTGAGAAGACTCTTTCAGGATTTAAGGCCCCCCAGTTCTGCTAAAATCTTCAAATATTGATAATGATTCTCTTTAACTGAAAGATAGTTTGCCACTGCTTAATTTAAACATTAATATGCTGGGAGAAATCACAAATTAAATAACCAGACTTCCTTTTTGAGTCCCTGGTGGCTCTGACAGTAAAGAATTTGCCAGCAATGTGGGAGACCTGGGTTCAATCCTTGGGTCAGGAAGATCCCCTGGAGAGGGAAATGACTACCCACTTTAGTATGCTTGCCTGGAGAATCCCATGGACAGAGGAGCCTAGAGGGCCAGTCCATGGGGCCGCATAGAGTCAGGCACAACTGAACGACTAGCACTTTCACTTTTTCTTCCTCTTTAAAATAACACTATTTTCCTAAAGGATATGAGCACATTTCTTTACTAGAAACTTGCATTATAAGAATAGACTTATTATTTCCCAAATAGAAAGAATAAGAGGGGATGAATTTTGTAAAGAGCATAAGTATTATTTGATTCAGAAATAGTATTATTCAGAAATTGAATGTGTTGCTGAGTTCCTAAGTTTTGCCCAACTCATTTGCAACCCCATAGACTGTAGCCCTCCAGGCTCCTCTGTCCACGGGATTCTGTAGGCAAGAATACTGGAGTAGTTTGCCATTTCCTTCTTGGTATCTCCTTGACCCAGGGATTGAACCAGGGTCTCTTGCAGCTCCTGCATTGACAGGTGGATTCTTTACCACCGAGCCACCTGGGAAGCCCCAAGAAACAGACTCTTTCTAATAACAGTTATAGAAATGTGAATAAAATAATAAAGGGCCATTTTCCTGGAGTGGCTGAGTCCTTAGAACTGATGAATTGGTTATCTTCTTGCGTGTACTTCCAGCCCTCTAGTTGGAGTCTCTGTATTCTCAAGTCAAATCCAAACCTATTAATGCAATCATAATAATTATTCCTGGAGGCCAAGCTCTCTTTAGAATTATTTTTTCAAGAAAGAGTGGCTTTTACATTTAAGAAAATGTCAAATATTCAAACAGTACAATTTAAAAATAAAACTAAAAAAAACTCCCAGCTTATTCAGCTCAGAAATTTTTAGTAGTAATATATGAATAAAGGATTAAACATTAATCACATTGATTAATTAAAATTAATTATGTTAATTTTTAAAATTTAAAATGCTTGGAAAAAAAGTTTGATCACATGTTCTTTGCTTTAATGTTATACCGTGACATTAGCTGAATGAGAAATACATAATAAGTTGGAACAGCGTTATAATACTATGTTGAGAATTATAGTTTGTTCACTGAGAATGTCTCATTTTCTTTTTTTAAATTATGGTATATACGGTGTGTGTATGCGTGTTCACTCAGTCATGTCCAACTCTTTGTGACCCCATGGACTGTGGTCACCAGGTTCCACTGTCATGGAATTTTCCAGGCAAGAATACTGGAGCCAGTTGCTATTTCCTTCTCTAGAAGGTCTTCACAAGCCAGAGACAGAAGTTGTGCCTCTTGAGTCTCCTGGATTGGTAGGTGGATTCTTTACCACTGAGCCACCTGGAAAGCCCCTGGTAAATATATATATATATAATATATATTATATAATACTAAGTCACTTCAGTCATGTCTGTCTCTTTGCAACCCTATGGACTGTAGCCCACTAGTCTCCTCTGTCTATGGAAATCTCCAGGCAAGAATACTGGAATGGGTTGCCATGCCCGCCTCCAGGGGATCTTCCCCACCTAGGGATCGAACTGACATCTCTTAGATATCCTGCATTGACAGGTGGGTTCTTTACCACTGAGCCACCAGGGAAGCCCAATATATATATGTGTGTATATATATATATATATAGTATGTATATATATATATATCAGTTCAGTTCAGTTCAGTTGCTCAGTCATGTCCGACTCTTTGCAACCCCATGGGCTGCAGCATGCCAGGCTTCCCTGTCAATCACCAACACCAGGAGCTTGCTCAAATTCATGTCCATCGAGTCAGTGATGCCATCCAACCATCTCATCGTCTACTGTCCCCTTCTCCTCCCGCTTTCAATCTTTCCCAGTATCAGGGTCTTTTCAAAAGAGTCAATTCTTTGCATCAGGTGACCAAGTACTGGAGTTTCAGCTTCAGCATCAGTCCTTCCAATGAATATTCAGGACTCATTTTCTTTAAGATGGACTGGTTGGATCTCCTTGCAGTCCAAGGGACTCTCAGGAGTCTTTTCCATCACCACGGTTCAAAAGCATCAATTCTTCAGTACTCAGCTTTCTTTATAGTCCAACTCACGTCCATAAATGGCTACTGGAAAAACCATAGCTTTGACTAGATGGACCTTTGCTGGCAAAGTAATGTCTCTGCTTTTTAATATGCTGTCTAGGTTGGTCATAGCTTTTCTTCCAAGGAGCAAGTGTCTTTTAATTTCATGGCTGCAGTCACCATCTGCAGTGATTTTGGAGCCCCCTCAAAATAAAGTCTCTCAATGTTTCCATTATTTCCCCATCTATTTCCCATGAAGTGATGGGACCAGATGCCATGATCTTAGTTTTCTGAATGTAGAGTTTTAAGCCAACTTTTTCACTCTCCTCTTTCACCTTCCTCAAGAGGCTCTTTAGTTCTTCACTTTCTGCCATAAGGGTGGTGTCATCTGCATATCTGAGGTTATTGATATTTCTCCCAGCAATCTTGATTCCAGCTTGTGCCTTATACAGCCAGCATTTCTCATGATGTACTCTGCATAGAAGTTAAATAAGCAGGGTGACAATATACAGCCTTGACGTACTCCTTTTCCTATTTGGAACCAGTCTGTTTTTCCATGTCCAGTTCTAACTGTTGCTTCCTGACCTGCATTCAGATTTCTGAGGAGGCAGGTAAGGTGGTTTGGTATTCCTATCTCTTAAGAATTTCCCACAGTTTGTTGTGATCCACACAGTCAAAGGCTTTGGCAATAAAGCAGAAGTAGATGTTTTTTTTCTGGAACTCTTGTGCTTTTTTGATGACCCAATGGATGTAGGCAATTTGATCTCTGGTTCCTCCGTTTTTCTAAATCAGCTTGAACATCTGGAAGTTCATGGTTCACATACTGTTGAAGTCTGGCTTGGAGGATTTTGAGCATTACTTTACTAGCATCTGAGATGAGTGCAATTGTGCAGTAGTTTGAATATTCTTTGCCATTTCCTTTGTTTGGGATTGGAATGAAAACTGACCTTTTCCAGTCCTGTGGCCACTGCTGAATTTTCCAAATTTGCTGGCATATTGAGTGCAGCATTTTCACAGCATCATCTTTTAGCATCTGAAATAGCTCAACTGGGATTCCATCATCTCCACTAGCCTTGTTCATAATGATGCTTCCTAAGGCTCACTTGCCTTCACATTCCTGGATATCTGGCTCTAGGTGAGTGGTTATAACCATTATGGTTATCTGGGTCATGTGATCTTTTTTGTATAGTTCTTCCGTGTACATGTAATAAAACTTTATCCATTTATAAGCATACAGTTCAGTGGTATTAAGTACATTAACATGGTTATCCAATTGTTACCACCAGTCTTGTCCAGAACTCTTTCATTTTCTGCAGCTGGAACTCTGTACCCACTAATCAATGCCTCCTCCATTCCTTCCTTACCCCAGCCCCTGTCAAACACCAATTGTACTTTTAGACTCTATGAATTTGATTACTCTAAGTGCCTCACATGAGTGGAATCACACAATACTTATTCTCTTTGGCTGTTTTTTTTTTTCCCCACTTTGCATAATATCTTCAAGGTTGATCCATATTGTAACATGTGTTAGAATTTTTTTCTGTTTAAGGCTGAATAATGTTTCATTGCATGTACATGCCATATTTTGTTTGTCCATTTTTCCATCAGTGGACAACTGAGTACTTCTAAACTTTAGTAATAGTGAATAATGCTGCATTAAACATGAGTGTACAGATATCTATTTGAATTCCCAGTTTTGGTTATTTTTAGTATATACCCAAATGTGAATTTCTGGATCATGATAAAGGAAAAATTATCCTGATACATATTAAGCCAGTGAGGGAGACTTTATTCAGAGCTATGGTGATAGTTGTCAAGACCATCACCACAAGGGAGAGATTGGGCTCAACTCTGAATACAGTGAGGAAACCCAGGGATTTGTAACCAATGAGCAGATTGAGAGGAGCAGTGGCTGGAAAATAAATGTGAGAAAACATCACAAGTAAGGGCATTCATGCTAAACTAATCTAATAGTATTCTTGCTAAAGGCTGGCTGACCAGGAGAATCAGTTATTGTGGATGCAGAAGAAGAATTTGAACAAGGGTGAGAGATTTCCTCTAAACTGACTTAGCAAGATTCTTGCTACAACTGGACTGCAGACCCCAGGATAATGCCTAGTCAAAAAGAGGACTCAGAGAAGCCTAGTTAAATTTTTGTCAAAGATGGAATCTTTTCCAATAATGTGATAATTAAATGTTGATTTTAGCAGAGGGGCATCATGCTGTTTTCCACTAGCACTATTTTGTTCCCATCAGAAATACATAAAGGTTCCAATTTTCCATAACCTTGATCACACTTGTTATTTCTTGAGGCTTTCTGTTTCACTTCATTTTGTTTCTATAATAACCATTCTAATGGGTAGGAAGTAGTATCTCATTGTGATCTGACTTTCAATTCCCTGATTATTAGTGTTGTTGAGCATTTTCATGTGGTTTTTTTTTTTTTTTTTTTTGACCATTGCATATCTTCTTTTAAGAAACGTCCATTCAAGTCCTTTGCCCATGTTTTTCTCTTGGATTGTCATTGCTGAATTGTAAGAGTTCTTTATATTGTCTAGATGTTAATCTTTTTCAGATAAACGATTTGCAAATATCTTCTCTCATTTAATAGATTGCCTTTTCACTATGTTAATGGTCCCCTTTAATGCACGATGATCTATTTTGTTGTTGTTTTCCCCACAATGTTTTAGTATCGTGTGCAAAAACTTATTGCAAAATCCAATGTCATGGACGTTTTCCCCAAGTTTTCTTCTGATACGTTCATAGTTTTATTATAAAACTAATTTTTACTGTGATATATTTACTATTTTGAGTTAATTTTGTATATGGCATAATAAAAGGGTCCAACTCCATTCTTTTGCATCTGGAAATTGAGTTTTCACACCATTTGCTGAAAAGACTATCCTTTCATCATTAATGATCTTGGGACTTGCAGCAAAATATTTGACCATATATGTAAATATTTTTCTGAGCTTCCCCAGTGGCTCAGATGGTAAAGAATCTGCCTGCAATTCAGGAGACCCAGGTTCAATTCCTGGGTGGGGAAGATCCCCTGGAGAAGGGAATGGCAACCCACTCCAGTATTCTTGCCTAGAAAATTCTGTGGACAGAGGAGCCTGGTGGGCTACAGTTCATGGGGTCACAAAGAGTCAGACATGACTGAGAAACTAACAGATTTCATTATCATACATGTAAGGATTTATTTCTGGGTTCTTTACTCAATTCCATTGATCAATGTGTCTGTGTTTATGGCAGTACCAAACTCTTTTGATTATTATTCCTTTATAGTAAGCTTTGGTGTTTTTTTTTTTTTTTTTTTTTACTTTATAATACCGTATTGGTTTTGCCATACATCAACATGAATCGCCGCGGGTGTACATAAGTTCCCACTCCTGAACCCCCCTCCCACCTCCCTCCCCATACCATCCCTCTGGGTTATCCCAGTCCACCAGCCCCAAGCATCCTGTATCCTGCATCAAACCTAGACTGGCAATTCGTTTTTTATATGATATTATACATGTTTCAATGCCATTCTCCCAAATCATCCCGCCCTCTCCCTCTCCCACAGAGTCAAAAAGTCTGTTCTATACATCTGCGTCTCTTTTGCTGTCTCGCATACAGGGTTATCATTACCATCTTTCTAAATTCCATATATATGTGTTAGTATACTGTATTGGTGTTTTTCTTTCTGGCTTACTTCTCTCTGTATAATCAGCTCCAGTTTCATCCACCTCATTAGAACTGATTCAAATGTATTCTTTTTGATGGCTGAGTAATACTCCATTGTGTATATGTACCACAGCTTTCTTATCCATTCATCTGCTGATGGACATCTAGGTTGCTTCCATGTCCTGGCTATTATAAACAGTGTTGCAAAGACAGTATGGTACTGGCACAAAGACAGAAATATAGATCAATGGAACATAATAGAAAGCCCAGAGATAAATTCACACCTATGGACACCTTATCTTCAACAAAGGAGGCAAGAATATACAATGGATTAAAGATAGTCTCTTTAACAACTGGTGCTGGGAAAACTGGTCAACCATTTGTAAAAGAATGAAACTAGAACACTTTCTAACACCATACACAAAAATATAGTAAGTTTTGAAATCAGAAAATATGAGACCTCCAACTTTGTTGTTATTTTTCAAGACTGTTTTTGGTGTTTAGAGTCTGTTGAGATTCCATGTGTGAAACTTATCAGAATGAAAAACATTAAACAGTATTTGAAAGAAAATACTTGTGATTTATAAAAATTGAGACTGTATAAGGCTTTAGCACAGTGCAGAATATGCCATAGACCAAGTGTTGTCTATTTCACCAACAGGATAGCAGGCCAATGAAATCATTCATTACTGAGTTCCTGATCCCAGACTTAGACAGCTATGTTGGAATATCTTCCATAGGACATCTGCATGACTAATCTCCAATCACATCTCTCTAAGAGGGCTCTTGATTGAGCCCTAAATTTAATGACAAGTGCCTTAATAAATGCCACACAGAGGAGAGACTGGGAGAAGACTGAGACAGAGATTGGAGCAACACATCTACAACCCAGGAACACCTGGAGCCACCAGAACCTGAAAGAGACAAGGCAAAATCACCCCTCTAGCCCTTAAGAAAGAGAAGGGTCCTAATAACACCTTGATTTCAGACTGCTGACCTCCAGATTGTAAGTTAATATATTTCTGTTGTTGTAACCCACCAAGTTTGTGATGATTTGTTACAACATTCCTTGGAAATTAGTATTCCATCCCCGACCATTTGGTACAAGCCACACCTGACAACCTAATACATCTCCTGTATTATGAAGTCACATCAGTAAGGATTGCTCTTGTAACCAGCAGAAGTTTCAAAGTTTAAACCCATGAATTCTCTAGTAGAAGGCAGTATAATCGGAGGCTAAGAGCACAGCTGTTGTTGCTTAGTCACTCAGTCCCGTCTGAATGTGACCCAAGATCAGCAGCACGCCAGGCTTCCCTGTCCTTCACTATCTCCCGGACTTTGCTCAAGTCCATGTCCATTGTTAGCCTATTTTCTAATTTCTCTTTGGCTCAAAATTTATCTGCCAAACAGAGAAAAAAATAGCAGATCTTTTAAAAGTTGGGTATAAGAAATAATTTATATAATATGTAAAGTACTTTCAATGCTTATTCCTTGTAAGTGCACAATAAACATTAGCTGCCACAATTATTATAATGGAAAGGATTTTCCTCTTAATCAATGGGAATGCAGGGCAATTCTCATTATCGTCTACTAACAAAGCTTTCAAATGACACACTGCCAAGCAATTATTACCGATTGTCTGTAACATGAGTACTCGAAGGAGGAATTTTATATAACTATGTAATGTCTATACATTAATCCAATGTGGGGTTAATTTTACTAAGAAGGTAATACTTAAAGAAAAACTTTAGTACTAAAAAAAGTGGGGGTTTTTGGTAACTAAGTATGACGTGACTAAATGCTGGTTAGGAAAAGTTCTGCCCCTGCGTCAGAAAGTCCCTATGGTTTGTAAGCCCTTGTCAGATTTTTTTGTTGTTGTTCATATTATTTTGAGAATTTCAATATTTAGAGATATATGATGTTTTGTGAATAGGATACCATAGCTCAGGGCCTGAAGGTTACTCTTTGAGGTTTAGCACTCTCTTTGTGAGCTTGCTTTCTTCATAATGTGAGAAAGTACTTGCTATCAATGATCTTTCTTGGACAATCTCATTAAAAGCTGACTTGAAATCGTAAATAATTATGGGGCCAAAAACACCAAAGCTTTAAAGAAAAACCTATTATGTAATAACTCATAGACACCTTGACAGGAAAATGTCAATGAGCCACACACCATGTCTCTAATAACATGTAGAAAAACTAGACTGTACATGCTGGAGAGGTAGAAAAATTGATGTTTATCCTGGTCAAACAAAAACTTGATGTGGATAATTTTTTCTCAAATCAAAGCTATGAATGTCATACTCAGAAGTTCACTGTTCTAGTTGTGGAAAAACGAATCTGTCCACTTGATGAAGACTCCAGAGATGCTACCAACATGCCGGCAAAAGGGAACCTGAGTTTCCTAGTTTTTTTCATTTCATCCATCTTCCTGCTCCTGTGCTTGGTGCCCAGAGTGCTGAGAGCATGCCCCAGGTTTCCTGAAATTCACAGTAAAGCAGTACCTCTGCACCGTTGTCTTTTTCCTTCCTGCTCTTTGCTTCCTTGCTACATACCTTTCCACCACAATTCTGCTTATCAGCAGCAATTGAAAAACAGTTAAGTTTTTCCATCCTCCTTTCCAAAATAAGTTTCCACCCGACACCCTTTTTGAGACACCTTGCTCTAGGCGTAGTCCCTCTCCCTCCACTCACGCTGCAATTTCCCAATTTCCAGGATCTAATTCTGGCTGCAGAGACCTCTCCAGTCCTCTCTCTAACTCTCAAACACCCTAACCTAGCTCCAGACTCCTCCCCACACGGGTCCAAGGTCCACCCCTCACTTTCTAGAACCAGAATGTTCTCTCCCAGCCTTGCCCCAGGCCTGCTGCTTCTGCAACCACACTGTTCCTGTTTTCTAGGATAACCTCAGCTTTCTTCAAAACCTTGTCTGTCGTTCGATCCTTCCACCAGATTCCTCATGTTTGACTGCAAGATTGCTGGGTACAGGTGAGCCTTCCAAGCTTCATTGTAACTTAACTGAATGGATTTGTTGATCTCACAGCCAGTTGTTTTCTCCCCAGAAAGGACAGCAATTTGGAATGCCCCTTAGTCGTACTGAGGAACTTTTAACATGCCTCCGCCCCTAGAGATTTGGATTTAATTTATCCATTTGGGATGTGGACCCTGTAATGTTTTCACAGCTTCTGGAGGAAGCCTGATGTGTGTGTGTGTTTAGTTTTGAGAATCAGTGCAAAGGCCTTCAACTTCCTCGTGCTCTTTTCACCTAGTTCTCTTAAAGGGTTAGAGTCACCTTAATTCCATGCAAATAGGAAGCAAAAGGGTTAGAGTTCACCTTGAATTTTTGACGATGCAGCAGGCCACCCTTAGTGAGATAAACACCCTCTGTTCTCAGCCCCACTTCACCCCAAAACAACAGGAACAGAATGTGCGTTCAGAGCTTTCCAAGAAAGTTGCTTGGAAAGTTGGCAATGTGTCTGGGTCTGGTAAACTGCCAAGGAGAATGTCTTAAAGACTAAAAGGGCCCAAGTTGAAAAAGAATCCAAGGCAGTCACACAGTTACTGACATTTGTTGATGAACCGTTGACTGCTCTGGAAACTCTGGCAATTAACCCTGGACATCACACTCAGGCTTCTGTCCAGCATTTCCTTCTAACTTTGACTACTGAAGGCTTCAGCTGGCCTTCAAGGTCTTCTAGTCTGAAGGGACCATTTTATAGATGAGAAGACTGAGACCAAAAGAGACTATAATTTAATGGAGTTCCCACAGCTAAACAGCAGGAGAGGTAGGCAGGCCAACCCAGTCATCTCTGTGGGAGTCAAATCACTCTTACTTCTAACCACACCCATTCTCACCTACTTTGTAGTCGTCTGCTTTGAAAACACCAATAATAGAACTATTGTCAATAATACAAATTAGTAGTTTGGTGAATGCCTAAGAGAAATGGACTTTTTTGACATTTGTGAAAAAGCAAGTGCTCCAAGTAATTGGTGATTTGATATTAAGCTTAAAAAACATGGGAAATAGGGACTTCCCTGGTGGTCCAGTGGCTAAGACTCTACAAGGTCCTCAGTTGGGAAACTAGATCCCACATGCTGCAGCTAAGAGTTTGGACTCTTCAACTGAAAACAATAATGGAAAAAAAAGATCACCAGGCCACAATTAAAGGTTTCCCATCACAATTAAGACCTGGCACAGCCAAATTAATAAGTAAATGTATTTTTTAATGGGAAATAAAGGAGGAAAATGATTTTTTTATCTTGTGAAGCCTTTCTGTAACAGGATAATATATTACCACACAGAGGTATGAATTTTGAAAGACAGTGTGGATTAGTGCTTAGTTCTGGATCTGGCACCTAGTACCTTTCATTCCAATCCCAAAGAAAAGCAATGCCAAAGAATGCTCAAACTACTGCACAATTGCACTCATTTCACACGCTAGTACAGTAATGCTCAAAATTCTCCAAGCCAGGCTTCAGTAATATGTGAACCGTGAACTCCCTGATGTTCAAGCTGGTTTTAGAAAAGGCAGAGGAACTAGAGATCAAATTGCCAACATCCGCTGGGTCATGGAAAAAGCAAGAGAGTTCCAGAAAAACATCTATTTCTGCTTTATTGACTATGCCAAAGCCTTTGATTGTGTGGATCACAATAAACTGTGGAAAATTCTGAAAGAGATGGGAATACCAGACCACCTGACCTGCCTCTTGAGAAACCTATATGCAGGTCAGGAAGCAACAATTAGAACTGGACATGGAACAACAGACTGGTTCCAAATAGGAAAAGGAGTATGTCAAGGCTGTATATTGTCACCCTGCTTATTTAACTTATATGCAGAGTACATTATGAGAAATGCTGGGCTGGAAGAAGCACAAGCTGGAATCAAGATTGCCGAGAGAAATATCAATAACCTCAGATATGCAGATGACACCACCCTTATGGCAGAAAGTGAAGAGGAACTAAAAAGCCTCTTGATGAAAGTGAAAGAGGAGAGCGAAAAAGTTGGCTTAAAGCTCAACATTCAGAAGACGAAGATCATGGTATCTGGTCCCATAACTTCATGGGAAATAGATGGGAAACAATGGAAACAGTGTCGGACTTTATTTTTTGGAGCTCCAAAATCACTGCAGATGGTGACTGCAGCCATGAAATTAAAAGACGTTTACTCCTTGGAAGAAAAGTTATGACCAACTTATATAGCATATTGAAAAGCAGAGACATTACTTTGCCAACAAAGGTCCGTCTAGTCAAGGCTATGGTTTTTCCTGTGGTCATGTATGGATGTGAGAGTTGGACTGTGAAGAAAGCTGAGCGCTGAAGAACTGATGCTTTTGAAGTGTGGTGTTGGAGAAGACTCTTGAGAGTTCCTTGGACTGCAAGGAGATCCAGTCAGTCCATTCTGAAGGAGATCAGCCCTGGGATTTCTTTGGAAGGAATGATGCTAAAGCTGAAACTCCAGTACTTTGTCCACCTCGTGTGAACAGTTGACTCCTTGGAAAAGACTCTGATGCTGGGAGAGATAGGGGGCAGGAGGAGAAGAGGACGACAGAGGATGAGATGGCTGGATGGCATCACGGACTCTATGGCCGTGAGTCTGTGTGAACTCCAGGAGTTGGTGATGGACAGGGAGGCCTGGTATGCTGCAGTCCATGGGGTTGCAAAGAGTTGGACAGGACTGAGTAACTGAACTGAACTGAACTGAACAGGGGATAAATGTCATAGAAGCAGGAGAGGTTTCACAAAATCAGCATGCTGCAAAGCCGCAGCACAGCGATATTCTCACTGTTTTCTTCCTGAACTGAGAGAGAAAGAAAGTTTTGCAAACTGCAGCTGTTGCATTGATTAGGGACTCAAGTTTTCTTGCTAGTTTAACTGCACACTTTCCCCCCCATGAAAAGAAGTTGATCTTTAACTTTCAACCCTTAAGTTCATTCCTTAGGAAACAATGCCAACCAAGTGAGTGTAATTAGCCACATTTTATCTGTCAACTTGGAAAGGTGAAACAATCACATAAGCTAAGTAACAAGGTTTTTCTTGCATATTCACGGTGGGAGAGTTAAGATACACATTTCTTTGGTCCCTGGTGCTTTTTTTTTTAAAGTAGAATGTAAGTGTAGTGCTTTTTACTGCCCTATCATTTTCTTCTGAACTGAAAAACAAATTCATTGCTGCTAGCAAGGATGCCTCTCAGTGTGTATATGTATCTATGTATTTCATATATATTAAATTGAGTGCTGGCATACTCAAAAACCAAAAAAGAACTGGATATTTACACTGGCCAATGAGTATACTGCCCACCAATGTTATTTGTCTCAAGAACTAATTTGCCAAGTGTGAAATTCTGTTATATTCTTTCAAGGGAGAGAAAGTTTTGAATTCTCTCTGTAGTTACTATAAAATACAATATCTGGACTTCCCTTGTGGCACAGTGGATAGAAATCTGCCTGCCAATGCAGAGGACACAGGTTCAATTCAAACCCTTGTCTGAGAAGATTGCGTATGCCGTGAAGGAACATAGCCCATGTGCCACAAGTACTGAAGCACTCACACCCTGGAGCCACCCACTGCAACTGGTGAGCCTGCGTGCTGCAGCTACCAAAGGACAGGTGTCTTGAGTCTGTGCTCTGCAACAAGAGAAGCCACCACAATGAGAAGCCTGAGCACTGCAAGGAAGACTAGCCCCCATTCGCCACAGCTAGAGAAAGCTGGTCCTGCAATGAGGGCCCAGTGCAGGCAGATAAATAGATAAAATCGTAAAAATGCAATAACTAACAAAAATATTCTTCATGTCTGTTAAACTTTATTTTGCAGGAGAGAGAGGTATGACCCTCTTGGTAACAGAAACCAGTTTTAGCTAGTTTAAACAGAAAAGAATTCAGTCTGAGGACAAAATCTCATGAAGATACTAGAAACAGTGAGTACAAGGTCATGAGACCACTCTCTATCTTTTATTTCTTTTCCTTTTTACTTCATTTATTTTTCAGACCTTTTCTCACAGTTTCTCAGGTCCTCCTGGTAGGTGAAATGTCCTCATTTTATTTTCAGATTTATGTCTTATAGACCTAGCTGCCCAAAGAGAAGATGAACCTTCACAGTCCCAGTTTCATATTCCTAAGGTTCATCTTGGACTGAAGGCTTATCCTTGGATCAACCATTTGTGACTATACAGGCAGGTTTCAAACCAGTAGAATTGCTTCAGAAAGTCACTTTTACAAGCAGGCTGAGAAGTTTAAGAACAGACTAGACAGACAGCCAATTAGGTTTCTACTAAATGGCTTGTAATTCACCAAGTACTTTACAAAAAATAATTTTATTTGTTTATTTATTTTTGGCCATGCTGGGTCTTTGTTGCTGCATGGGCATTTCTCTAGCTGCAGAGAGTGAGGGCTACTCTTCCCTGCAGTGTTCTGGCTGCTCACTGCAGTAGCTGCTTTCGTTGCGGAGCATGGACTCTAGGGCACCCAGGCTTCAAGAGTTTTGGCACGTGGGCTGAGTTGTGGCTCCCAGGCTCTAGAGCCCAGGCTCAATAGTTGTAGCGTTTGGGTTTAGTTGCTTTGATGCACGGGGGATCTTCCCAGATCAGAGATCGAACCCATGTCTCCTGCACTGGCCATTAGACTCTTACTCCTGAGCCAGTTGGGAAGCCTTACCCAAGTACTTTTTAATGATGACTGCACTTCACCCTCACACAATGACAGATGGCACTCTACACAGTTTTTTTTATAGCACTTATTACTTTGTAATCTTATTTTTGTTCTTCTAGTTTCCTCCTTAATCTGTGAAATTTTGTTTTGTATTTTTCAGTGCCTGACATTGGGGTGTTCAATAAATATTTGTTGAGAAAATGTATGAATAATTTTTGTTAAGTAGAACACAGATGAGACAACTGGGATGCACTTAGATTAGTGACAGGATGAAGATTCCCCCAGCTAATGAATAGGAAATCAGGTTCTGTAGCCTCAATCCATTTGCCACCCACCAGGCTGCTTCCTACAGTGAGTTATCCTCTTCTTCTGTCCATGATGTCAACAACTGACATGAAAGGATTTAGTCTGATGGTTAGGATCATGAAAATAATAGAATTGAGATAGACATACAGTGAATTTTACAAGAATTTAATTTTACCCTCTTGGTGCATTGTTTAATAATAGTTTTCATCTGAATATAAAGAGTCTGTACTTTTCTCCTAAATGTTTACATGGAGAAAGACTACTTAGTCTATGCTTAGAATAGCAAAAATGATGGTTAAATTTTTCTATTTTAGGTGTTTTATACCTGAAAATGATGTTCGGCATGGCAGTCACTTCTGGAGAGGTGACCACTTCTCTCATAATTTTGGTGATGGTTTTTGTTTTGTAAGAGAACTAGGAAACAAAGGGAGAAAGGAGGTGTTTCCTCCTAGCCCATGGTCCCTCTCCATTGTGGAAAATCTTCTTCAGCTTGGAGACCATCCTTACCTTACATTCATGGAAATGAGGAAGAAATATGGAGATATCTTTCTCATCAAACTTGGCATGGTACCTGTCCTGGTGGTGAATGGGATGGAAATGGTGAAAGAAGTGCTACTCAAACATGGAGAGCATTTTGCAGCCTGACCTAATGTGTATACCTTTTCTTTCCTGGCACAATGAAGAGTCTTCTGCTTTCAATGGGGAGAACTGGAAACTTCATAAGAAAATTGCTTCCAATGCTTTACAAACATTTTCTAAAGCAGAAGCAAAATCCTCCACCTGCTCTTGCTTACTTGAGGAACATGTCATCGAGGAAGTCTCTGAGCTGGTAAAAGTCTTTACAGAATTGACTTCCAAGAGTGGCAGCTTTGAACCTAGAGGTGCTATTACCTGTGCTATGGCCAATGTTATCTGTACCCTTTGCTTTGGCAAGAGATATGACCACAGTGATGAGGAGTTTCTTAGAATTATTAAAACAGATGATGACTTACTCAAGGCCTCCAGTGCCACAAATCCTGCTGATTTCATACCATCTTTCAGATACCTTCCTTTGCAAACTATAAATGCTCCCCAGGAGTTTTATCATGCCCCGAATCAGGCATTTATCCTCTGCTATTTATTACTACTCTCTCTATTTATTCTCTATCAGGCATGTTTATTGCTCTACATGTACCAGATCATCTTACACGATAAGGTAAGGGTTTAAATGCATGACGCGACAAGGGATTTGGTGAGAAGGAAAAAAATAAGTTGTGAAATGCATTGAGAGCTCAGACAGTTGTATGTACTACCTTGGTTCTTTCACTGTAGTTTTTCCATAATGAACCTCACCCAAACCATTAATAAATGTGAAGTCCAGTCAGAGAGATTATAGGGCAGTATTACTTAGTTCTCATGTAGGGACCCAAAAAAGAACTTTGAATTTTTTGAAATCTCAGAATTTCCATACTGTGTAGATAAGGTGCATACTTGAAATATGAATCTGTCCTTGGCTGATAAATGATGATCAACATGTAAATGGGTTTCCTGAAGAAATGACCCAATAATTTTGTTTCTCTAATTTTATCTCTGAAACTATGAGGTCTTAAAAGTGTCAGCATAGTTTTTTCAGAAAGTTCTTTTAATAATAAGGAATGTCCTATAGGAAGCTTCCAGTTTAGTCTCATATCCCCCTTGAGTTTCTTTCCTATGGAGAAATGAACTTTGAGATCATAACACATGTAGGAATGTTTTCCAGATGACAGAAGCAAACCTTTTTGTGAGGCCATTGAAATGTTTTTGGCCCAATTTGATGGTCCACAAAAAGAAAATTTCTCTCTCGAATTATGTAAATACTAGAAAAAATCCTAGTTTTTAGGGAACTATTTCCTGAGAGTAAAGCATTGCGGGGGAAAACATGAAAAAGTAGATAATTGAACAAATGAAGAGAGTGAGGACTTAAGTCCCATCTAATTAAAAGGAATGGGCAGAAAACAATCTGTATCAAGATACCAGCTTGGAATTCTAGATCAGATACTGTAAATAAAACAGTTTGTGAAATTCATAAAAATTTTTTCATACTCCCTAACCTATTCCAATCCCACCTCCTTTTACATGGTGATCATAGTAAAATTCTTACAATAGGTTTGAAAATCTCTTATATCTATTGCTTAGCATTTTCTCTATAAGTTAGCCTCTGATTTTTCTAAGTGTGCTTCCAGACATAGGCATATGCTTTATTGATTGAAAAAAAAAAACTTTTAAGAAGAAAATTGAGTTTGATAACTTGGTTTTCTTCACTACACTCTTTTATGATTGAGCATTACCACTGACAAGCAAAATTAGCTGCAAGATTTAAAATGATCTACTTATATTCTTTACATTCTCAAGTTAATTGGGTTCATTTCAAGTTACATGGTAATATGGCTCTTCCTGCATGAGAGTCATATGTGCTGTAAAATGTAAGAAGGGATGAATAGTCATGTTAAGGTTTGTGTCCTCAAGACCATATCCAAGATATCACTGATGCTCTGATTAATGCATGCCACAACAAATACGCTGTCACCAAAACCACCACCTTAAATGAGGATGAAATTTTAAGCACTGTGAGTGACCTCTTTGGAGCTGGTATGTACGACTATTTATCAGTATTTAAGGTGAATGACAGTTAATCACAATTTTCTGTTTTCTGCTATAAAGTATTTCCCTCTTTTGATATTGGCCATTTACTACTCTTAAGTCTATGTCCCACACCCAGTCCCTTTCCCAACCCATTGACATTTATTCTTAATCTGTTTAAGCAGTTTTTTTGTCTTATGTATTCTTAGAAAATGCACTTGATTTTATATTTTATATTTTCATGTACTAGTGTATATTCTTATGTTTATCATGATCTTTAATATATGTAAATTACCATTGTTATTTGCATCTCCTTTCTAACCTTTTTCATGAAACCCTATATTGTTAAGATCCAATCATGGTTGTCAGGTGTATTTCTAATTTGCTGCTTCTAACAACTGCATAGTACTCCATGGTCTGTACCCTCCCCATATTCTACTAGTCCGTGTCTCAGTAATGCAGATATTGAATATCTTGCCAATGCCAAGATGACCATCTTTGTGCATCAATTTTGTCTCCTTTTTCATTGTACTCTTATGTTATGAAGCAGAATTTCTGGGTCACATAATAAAAGAATTCTTGAGTTTTTCATACAGATTATCAATATCCTTTTCAGGAAGATAATTTATATCGCCATCACACCACTATCACTCTTAACACTTCATAGTTTTTTGTTTTTCTTAAACCTTTTTTACCTATTGATGGAAGCAATTTTCAGGTATTGAGGTCTGGGGAAGTTATCATGGTGGGCACATGATTTGGCTTCAGCTTTGTGCTCAGGTTTGGATAGGGCTTCCCAAATGACTCCGCAGTAAACAATCCACCTCTGAATGCAGGAGACCTGAGACGCAGGTTCCATCCCTGGGTTGGGAAGATCCCTTGGAGGAGGGCATAGCGACCCATTCAGGTATTTTTGCCTGGGGAATCCCATGACAAAGGAGCCTGGTGGGCTACATACAGTCCATAAAGTTGCAAAGATTTAGACATGACTGAAAAGACTTATTCACTCTGAAGATAGGGGTAATATATCACCCCCTTCCTATGATACCAATTCTAGCACTCCTTCGAAGATGAAATTTCCTTCTCAGACACCATGTCATGCTGACTCAATGAAACTTTGAAGGATGAACCTCTCTTATGTTTGATGTTTGTTCTTTGTCTGACAAAATATAAAACTGTGGTTCAGGAATCTGTAATGGAGCTGGACCATCATTGTGGACATTGTTTCAGACACGTTCCTGCATCACTGAGAACTTGAATTTTCTGTGCTATATCAAACTCAAGGACAACACCAGCAGTTTTCAAAACAATATCTGCTAGTAGCTGCCAGCTGCAAACTTATGGTTTGAAGGTTTCTTGTAACTAAGCAACTATTTCGGACCCTAGGCAATCCTTGCTTAACAACCACACTTACTTCTTGCCAACTCCAGCCATAATTCTTGACAGACACCTTATGTAACTTTGCAGTTTTTTCCTATACAAACTTTCCCCATTTTAATTCTGGGGAAACACAATTCAAGTGCTTCTTGAATCTGTCTCCTGGGCTACAGTCCTCAGTTTAGCTCAAATGAAACTCTGTTCTAGGGACTTCCCTGGCAGTCCAGTTGTCTGGTTGGAGAGCTAAGATCCCATATGCCTTGTGATGTAATATTTTGACAAATTCAGTAAAGGCTTTAAAATGGTCCACATCAAAAATCTTTTTTTTAAAAAACCTCTCTTCTATTCCTATCATAGGTTGTTTATTATTTGTGCTAACACTATCATATTTATTATACTCTTATAAGATATTAGACTGTAGAAGGCAAATTCCCTTAGTATAACAGCTACAACAGCAAAATTCTAAAGGTGTTTTAACAGTTTCATTTTAGGTGGAGTATTCTTCAGACTTGTATTATCTTTTCTTCTTCATGCCATAGGTATTGGCGATTGGGTTCACTTTTTTTCCTAGGATCTACATATTTGTGTTCCTGAATTTCCTTTGTAAACAGAGGCATTTGTTTGTTTGTATTATTTTTCCTCATGCCAAAATAAATAATAGGTTGCTTAAGCCTTGATATAAAAAGAAAAGTTCAGGATGATCAAAATCTGAATCCTGATATTTATCCAAATAGTCCTAGGTCTTGAATATAATGTTCATGGCTCTACAGTGTGCAAAATCCATGTCTTTTATGCAGAATTCACGACTTGTTTTGTTTTCTTTTAACAACAAATAGAGACAGTGTATTCTGAATAGAATTCCATGTTCTTGTAACATGCTGTATGATACTATAGACACCATTGTTGGCAAATCCATGTGGGCAATTTATTTTCAGGATAATTCCTTGCACTATGAAGTCATGTTAGAAATTTTATGGCATAAGAACTGTTGAATCTACAGGCTCACTACAAGAGATTGCCCTGTTCAAAAGATGTAAAACCAGGTCTTAAGAAGAGATGTTTGGGAAGGAGTTCTCTTTGCTCTGAAGCTAAGTTTGGGTATATTTCTTGCACATGTTGTGATGCAAGGTTGTTTAGAGAACAAACAAATTCTGAAGTCCCAGTGCAGTGAAACCACAAATTTGAATTAGAGGCTCACTTTGTCTCCTGTGTGGTCCTGGTAAAATATTTAACCATCTCTGTGCTGCATGTTTCTCATCTCTAGAGTGGGACTAATTACAGCCCCCATTTCAAATGGCAGGGCAATCAAGTGATCAGTATTTGGAATTATCACTGTTATTGTTGTCATCATCATCATGAAAACCTTAAATGTTATATTGATTTAACCATTAATTTTTGTTACTAGATTTTGTAAGATTTGGTAGAAAACACAAATAACGTTTATAATGTTGGCAATAGTGTTAGTCACTCAGTCATGTCTGACTCTTTGTGACCCCATGAACTGTAGCCTGCCAGGCCCCTCCGTCCATGGAATTTTCCAGGCAAGAATACTGGAGGGGATAGCCATTTCCTTCTCCAGAGGGTATTCCCAACCCAGGGATCGAACCCTGGTCTCGTACACTGCAGGCAAAGCCTTTGCCATCTGAACCGTTAGGTCATCACTGAATTGAATTTATAATTAGAACAGCCTAGAAAAACTGTTTAATGTGATATTTCTGACTGTAGGTTTTCAAGAAAACTGATCACATTCTTTGATGTAAAGTCATCCTTGAGAAAAGATGAAGTTTTATATAGACCTTTTAGCTTTAATTTTCATAATAAATGAAAAACATCTTACCAATGTATAGATGACATCAAAAGTGAAGACACTGTGTCTAAAGAATGAATTTTTAAAATAAAATAACTTCACTAAAAGTTAGTATTTCAAAAACTGAATGTACTCAACCTTCCATTATGCACTTATACAAACTTATGGCCTTGAAGCCAGGTAAGTCCAAGTTTACATCCCACCTGTCTCTTCTGAGTTGAGTCACCTTAAGCAAGGTCCATAAAGTCTTTGAGGCACAGCTCTCTCCTCAGTGAAATGAGCATAGAACAGAATAAGCATTCAATAGCTATTTATGGTTTAAGATATTATTATTACATATAGATCGTAGCCATTATAACAATGGTTTATTTTGTACTGAGCTATTTCCAGTGTTTTAATTTGCCTTATAGTAATATCTGTACATTAAAATTGTTTTAATTTTATTTTTTATTGTGGTTGCAAGCCCCTTAGATTAAATTTACTATCCTAAATATTTTTATGTGTACAATTCAGTAGTGTCATGTATATTTACATTGTTGTGCAACAGATTTTTAGAACTTTTTTGTCTTTTAAAACTATAATTCTATGCCTATTAAACCCCAATTTGCCCTCCTCTCTCCTGCCAACCCTAGGCACCTACCTTTCTAATCTGTTTTTATGATTTTGATGACAATACCTCATATGAGTGGAATCACACAGTATTTTCCTTTTGTGACTAAGTTGTTTCATTTAGCATAATGTCCTTGAGGTTCATCCGTATCATAGCCAGTGGCACCATCTCCTTTTTAAGGCTGCAAAATGTTCTATTGCACGTATATACCATATTTTATTTATCCAGTTGTCTATGAATGGATGTGTGGATTGTTTCCATCTCTTGACTGTTGTGAATAATGCTACCATGAACATAGATTTACATATCTTTTTAAGTCCATTTTTTCAACTGTGTTGAGGATATTTTGAGAAGTGAGGTTGATCGGTCACGTGGTAATTCTCTTTTAAATATTTTGAGAGCTCTTCATATTGTTTTCTATAGTGATTTCATCATTTTACATCTCTACCATCAATACATTAGAGTTCCATGTTTTCTGTATTCTCACCAACATTTTATTGATAGCGGGTATTCTAATGGGCAAGATATTAAGCCTGTATTTTGAAATAAACCTTAATGTATAATCATTGTATTTGCAAATACAACTTATAATTATATTTATAAATACAAATTACAAATACAATTGTATTTGTAAATAATAATTATAAAAATGTATAATAATTGTTAATGAGCAGTTGTATGTAAATTATTTTCCTTGGATTCTTAGTATCCAAATACAAAGTAAATTGAAATCTGATTTTGCTAATACCTTTTTCCAAGGTACACTTTCTCTTTATTTTCACGGTTTGAAATAATATCAACATGTATATTTTGGAGCCTTCTTTATTTGGTATACTATCCAGAAAGTCAAGTCAAAATTCAAGAAGAAATTGGTAACATGCTTTCAGATGAAAATATAATTATTATGAGTATATTTTCATTTTAAATTAAAATTTTAAAAAGCTTTTTTTTTCCCTCAGATGGAAACATTGCGATGAAATCATCCAGATTTGAAGACAGGAAAATTTTACTCTACACAGAAGCTTTTATACCTCCTTTCTCCTTTTTACTATTCCTCATTGGTAAGGATATGCTTCTCCTTTTGGATAACAACTGTTCCAAAAGTGGTATGGGAGGAGTGTAGAATCTAAAGCATTAGAATGAATGAAGGAAGTTCTTTAAAAATCTATATTATGTTAATATTATTTTAATATTTTATTTTATTTTGAAACTCTTTAATGAAATTTAAACTAGAGCGAGGGAAATTATGTGAATGTTTTCCATAACTAAATTATGATGCCATTAACTTTTGCCGTATATTTACTAATTAAGGGGAGGAAAGAATATTGAAATTTGGAGCAATGGATAATCTAACCATAATTTATATTTGGCTATTAAGTGTCATACAGACTCACTTAACTTACCCCCATGAGCAGTCTTAGCCACCTGCTAATGTGATGTGGCTTCATTTTTAATAGCTAAGAATTTTGCTAGATAATAGATGGAGGAAGCTAGTGTTGCCACAAATAGATTGAACAGAGTATACACTTATAGGTATTTGAAAGTTTACTAAACTTTATGCCAGACTCTCCAGCTCCCAAAGGCATGCCAGTATAGGCTAAGTAGATAAGCTTTATTAAATATGTATGTAAACAACTTAAGTTATAGTAGTTCAAACTGTTTCCATTCCTTATAGTTAAAATAAAAAAATTAAACTCAGTGCTTTTTTCTCTTCCCATCTTTAAATAGTCAAAGTATGGGAATATCTCTCACCGCATGTGGTAATTGGCACAGCAGAATGCAGTGACCTCAGCCCAGGGACCTCAAAGGGGAAGACCACTAGCTGAGCAGTCAAACCCAGACAGTTAGCCACTCAGTCCCCTGAATTTTCCCTCTCTAGTTTGCTCTCCATATTTCACATGTGATGCTACCTATTCACAGTGATCTCTTTCCTGCAGATCCCCTTTCTGGTTGAAGCAGATTTCATCTTTAACTTAATAGAAAGGTGAAGTGTTAGCTGCTGAGCCATGTCTGACTCTTCGCAACCCTATGTACTATAGCCCACCAGGCTCCTCTGTTCATGGAATTCTTCAGGCAAGAATACAGGTGTGGTTTGCCATTTCCTTCTCCAGGAGATCTTCCTGACCGAGGGATCAAACCCAAGTCTCCTGCATTACAGGCAGATTCTTTACCATCTGAGCCATCAGGGAAGCCCCCCCAAAAGGGCCTACATTTAAAGATGCAGTTCTGTCCCAAAGGCTTCCGTAGGGTGACTTTGGGAACTACATAAAAGAATACAATCTACAAGCTTTACTAATCAGGAACAGAGAACAAATTTACCGCAGGCATTTGGGGTGAAATGAAAGTGATCATATATTTTGGGATCCTGAAAACACATCTGAGGACCTCACTAATAGGGAA
Organism: Capricornis sumatraensis; assembly: GCF_032405125.1. Classification (NCBI taxonomy): domain Eukaryota; kingdom Metazoa; phylum Chordata; class Mammalia; order Artiodactyla; family Bovidae; genus Capricornis; species Capricornis sumatraensis. The sequence continues at coordinate 57,298,670 of NC_091074.1, forward strand.
AACATATTTTAGAAAATAGGTATTCATTATATTATTAAAAGTGAAGAAATGAAGTAATATATAAACTAAAAAGATCAGATGCATTGGCCAATGAGAGTAGTGTGATATGACCCAAGAATTTTAGCACAAACCTATTAATAAAAGGCATCTTATATATATCATTTGGGACTAATCCATTCTATATTTGGATATTTACTATTTTCCATCTAAAAGGACAAGGGATCAAAAAGCAGAAAATAAGTTAAAATGAAATAGATTGAAGCAAAATAAATAGGACAATCTTAGGTAAAGGGGGCAAAATTTTTGCTATTACTTATACCATATGTACACACACATGAAGGCTAAACAGTACCCTAATAAGTATTTATTGGATATACACTCTTTAAAAGTTGTGTAGAAAGGCACTTTTATATGGGAAGTTTTGGAAACATATATACAGAAAGAGAAACCCTACAATGAATGCATTAACATATTGAGTCCCCCTTTAGAATATATAATCACTCATACTTTCATATTAGTGAAATCAAATTTTACATGCTAGGTTTCCAAAGAGTAGGAACATGTGCTTTTTTATACGGATTAGAATTTGAGCAGCTGAATGCACAGAGGGAGTGACAGGAATGTACTGAGAAAGGCAAGTGGCTACACATAGGAACAGGTAATCCTTCCAACAAATAGGTCCATCCCTTTTTTGGTCTTATCCTTTGTTGGGTTTTGAGGACATCCAATGAGTAATATCCATATTATTTGCCAAAGTTCAATACCAACTACAAGATGAAAGGTCAGAGAGAGTTTCAAATATTAACTTTCTAAATTAACAGAACTAGTTTGCACAGTTTGGCTGAGAGCTAGACTACGGAGGCTTAGTCATAGTTTTCACCTGAATTAGACATGCTTCTCCACTCATACTCTGCTGAAATTGGACGACTGCAGTCTTCCTGGGAAGTATGAAACTGGCTCCTCAGTTTAGTCCATTAATAACTATAGATGAGATGTATCTTCTCTACATGTTAGGTAATCAGAAGAGAGAACCCAGAAGTGGCTAAGACAATTGTGTCCAGTGTCCATTCTCAAACTTATCACATTGAGATGTCACTGAGAATGAGGGCCATTTTGGAAGTTAGGGAGTACCATATGGAAACATACCATGACAATTTAAGCCATGCATAATCACAGAAGTATAAAGGGGAAAGGTGTACAGTAAGCATAAAGTCTGAGTATGGCACTAGAAAAATAAAATACCTGTTCTAGAAGCAACTTAGTTCCTCCAGGTACAACTAATATCATTTCACAGCTAGGAAATGAAATCATAGAGTAGATATGAGATTTGCCCAAAATCGCACTTAGAACAATAACTAGAATTCAGATTTCCTAGTTCCAATTCTATTCCAATTCCCAGATACTTCTATCAAGTACTAACTGATGTATATTTTTTTAATCTATTAGTAAAAGACAAAAACATCCTGTATACAAAGAAAATTCTTTATAATTTCCTTAAAAGTTTCTGGTTGTAATTGCATGTCTACTTATGACCAACTCTGTCATAGAAATACTGTGATGATTTTCTGGAAATTTTAGCTCATAGCAATGCCCTCAATGTATTAAATGCTCAATATGTCTAACAAATACAAAATAAAGAATAAATTAGCAATTTGACAATAGGTATAAGATACATCTGGAGAAGGCAATGGCACCCCACTCCAGTACTCTTGCCTGGAAAATCCCATGGACAGAGGAGCTTGGTAGGCTGCAGTCCATGGGGTCGCTAAGAGTCGGACATGACTGAGCGATTTCCCTTTCATTTTTCACTTTCATGCATTGGAGAAGGAAATGGCAACCCACCCCAGTGTTCTTGCCTGGAGAATCCCAGCGATGGGGGAGCCTGGTCTATGGGGTCATGCAGAGTCTGACACAACTGACGTGACTTAGCAGCAGCAGCAGCAGCAGCAGCAGATACATCAATTAATGAATGAATGGAGATTTATAGAGATGTCATATCATTATTACAGTAAAAAATAACTTTAATGGCTCAGTGGTAAAGAATCCACCTGCAGTGCTGGAGACACAGGTTCAGTCCCTAGCTTAGGAAAATCCCCTGGGGAAGGAAGTGGCAACCAACTCAAGTAATCCTGCCTGGGAAATACTGCGGACAGAGGAGCTTGGTGGGCTACAGTCCAAAGGGTTGCAAAGAGTCAGACATGATTGAGCGACTAAACATGGAGATCAGAAAAGATATATCAATTAATGAATGAATAGGCATTTATAAAAATGTCATATCATTATCTCAGTAGAAAATAGCATTTATAAAAATAGTCCATGCATTGTGGGAGGCAGCTTAGCGATGGGTTATTTGAGTTTGCAAGATGTGTTATAATGCTGTATTTCTCTTTCTTATAGTGCTACAACAGACACTACTCTGAATGGCTTTCATTCCCAGGAAAACATGCACCTTTATTAATATGTATCAAGTAAATCATGATGAGTAAGTCACCATTAGCTTTTGAACTAGGTGTTGGAGAAGACTCTTGAGAGTCCCCTGGACTACAAGGAGATCCAACCAGTCCATTCTAAAGAAGATCAGTCCTGGGTGTTCACTGGAATGAGTGATGTTGAAGCTGAAACTCCAGTACTTTAGCCACCTGATGTGAAGAGCTGACTCATTGAAAAAGACCCTGATGCTGGGAAAGATTGAGGGCAGGAGGAGAAGGGGACGACAAAGGATGAGATGGTTGGATGGCATCACTGACTCAATGGACATGGGTTTGGGTGGACTCCGGGAGTTGGTGATGAACAAGGAAGCCTGGCATGCTGCGGTTCATGGGATCGCAAAGAGTCGGATATGACTGAGCGACTGAACTGAACTGAAGTCAGCATTTATTTCTTGAGATAAAATTTGCTTAGTTCTTTGTTTGTTCTTTATTAATTTGGGAAAAGTTTTCATTCTTCTTAACCAAACTTCATCCCCTCTGTTTCTCTTGAAAAAAGTTGGAGAGAAATTCAGTTTTCTTTCTTCACAGATAATGGGAAGGATGAAATCTTAATACAAATTCATTCAGAATAAATCAAATTTCAAAAGTGGGCTCACAGGGAGAGATGTGAGCCAAGGGCTTCATGGGCTCACACTCTACATGGGTAGGACCAGCCCATATTTGAAAAGCAGCCTGAAATTCCCCACTGGCGTGTAAGCCACTAAGCAGGGGTTTGTTTTTTCTCTCTCTCTGTCTCTCTCTTTGTTTATTTTCTTTTTCCTCAACCCAAGCACCTAGGTCGGTGCCTGGCACATAGTAGGCACTCTAAATATTTGTGAAGAAAATGCAGCTAGAGGCTTGCCCATATCAATTACAGAAGGTCAGGCTGAGCTGAAAGTACCTCAGGCAGTGAAAAATGAGACTGATGGGTGGTGATGGCAGTGGTGGGAATAATGAAGAGTACAACTAATATTTAGAGAAGCAGAAGATATTAAGAAGAGGTGGCAGGAATACACGGAAGAACTGTACAAAAAAGATCTTCACGACCCAGATAATCATGATGATGTGATCACTAATCTAGAGCCAGACATCTTGGAATGTGAAGTCAAGTGGGCCTTAGAAAGCATCACTACGAACAAAGCTAGTGGAGGTGATGGAATTCCAGTTGAGCTGTTTCAAATCCTGAAAGATAATGCTGTGAAAGTGCTGCATTCAATATGCCAGCAAATTTGGAAAATGCAGCAGTGGCCACAGGACTGGAAAAGGTCAGTTTTCATTTCAGTCCCAAAGAAAGGCAATGCCAAAGAATGCTCAAACTACCACACATTGCACTCATCTCACACGCTGGTAAAGTAATGCTCAAAATTCTCCAAGCCAGGCTTCAGTAATATGTGAACCGTGAACTCCCTGATGTTCAAGCTGGTTTTAGAAAAGGCAGAGGAACCAGAGATCAAATTGCCAACATCTGCTGGATCATGGAACAAGCAAGAGAGTTCCAGAAAAACATCTATTTCTGCTTTATTAACTATGCAAAAGCCTTTGACTGTGTGGATCACAAGAAACTGTGGAAAATTCTGAAAGAGATGGGAATACCAGACCACCTAACCTGCCTTTTGAGAAATCTGTATGCAGGTCAGGAAGCAACAGTTAGAACTGGACATGGAACAACAGACTGGTTCCAAATAGGAAAAGGAGTATGTCAAGGCTGTATATTGTCACCCTGCTTATTTAACTTATATGCAGAGTACATCATGAGAAATGCTGGACTGGAAGAAACACAAGCTGGAATCAAGATTTCCAGGAGAAATATCAATAACCTCAGATATGCAGATGACACCACCCTTATGGCAGAAAGTGAAGAGGAGCTAAAAATCCTCTTGATGAAAGTGAAAGAAGAGAGCAAAAAAGTTGGCTTAAAGCTCAACATTCAGAAAACAAAGATCATGGCATCTGGTCCCATCACTTCATGGGAAATAGATGGGGAAACAGTGGAAACAGTGTCAGACTTAATTTTGGGGGGCTCCAAAATCACTGCAGATGGTGACTGCAGCCATGAAATTAAAAGACGCTTACTCCTTGGAAGAAAAGTTATGACCAACCTAGATAGCATATTCAAAAGCAGAGACATTACTTTGCCAACAAAGGTCCATCTAGTCAAAGCTGTGGTTTTTCCTGTGGTCATGTATGGATGTGACAGTTGGACTGTGAAGAAGGCTGAGCACCGAAGAATTGATGCTTTTGAACTGCGGTGTTGGAGAAGACTCTTGAGAGTCCCTTGGACTGCAAGGAGATCCAACCAGTCCATTCTGAAGGAGATCAACCCTGGGATTTCTTTGAAAGGAATGACGCTAAAGCTGAAGCTCCAGTACTTCGGCCACCTCATGTGAAGAGTTGACTCATTGGAGAAGACTCTGATGCTGGGAGGGATGGGGGCAGGAGGAGAAGGGGATGACCAAGGATGAGATGGCTGGATGGCATCACGGACTCGATGGACATGAGTCTGAGTGATCTCTGGAAGATGGTAATGGACAGGGAGGCCTGGTGTGCTGTGATTCATGGGGTCGCAAAGAGTTGGACACGACTGAGCGACTGAACTGAACTGATTGTGTTCTAGGGGCTTCCCTAGTAGTTCAGTGGTAAAGAATCCCCCTGCCAACCTGGGAGACAGGGGTTTGATCCCTAGGTCTGGAAAATCCCCTGGAGAAAGAAATGGCAGCCATCCCACTCCAGTATTCTTGCCTGAGAACCTCATGGACAGAGGACCCTGACAGGCTATAGTCCATGGTGTTGCAAGGAGTCAGACATGACTTAGCAGCTAAAACAACAACTGTGTGCTGGGTACAAAAAGCTCAGATATATCTACTCTGACCTCAAGAGTAATCCTACATAGTGGTGCTATCATAATCCCAGTTTTACTGATGAAGAAACTTTCAGCCCCGTTGAACAAATTGTTTAAGATCACATTTTCAGCAGGTAACAGAAGCAGGATTCACATCCAGTGCAAATCCTATTTAATATGCAAATCTGGTTTGATGGAAATTATATGCTCCATGTAGTAAGGACTTGATGTTTCCAGCAAACTGATAAAGACTGCATTCTTTCTTTCTTTCTTTTTTGGTTTCCTTTGGCTACAGTACATGGCTTGCCAGATCTTAGTTCCCCTCCTGAGGGTCGAACCTGGGCCCCAGCAGCAGAAGCACCTAGTCCTAACCACTGGACCAACAGGGAATCCCAAGACTGCATTCTTATACACTCAGCTAGCCATATGTACAGTACTCTGTATAGCTTCTCCCTCTTTACCCAAGACCTCATCTGACTGATGGCTTAGATGCTAGGCTTTTAGGGAGGGAAGTTATCATCCTGTGCTCCTAATAGCACCTTCACGATCTCTGTAACCAGCAAACTGGTGGAATACACCGCATAGTCTGTGCCACTGGAAAGCTTATTGTCAGAGAGATTGATACATCTCTCCTCCACCCAGTGATTACACTGGATAAACCTAAACATTTTTAAACCCACTATGAAAAGAAATACAGTCAATGTAAACTGAAAGACATTTATTTTCTGTTAGTACAACCCCAAGTATCTCAAGTGTTCTAGTATCCTAAGAACTTGTGATTCTATTGACTGTTGAGTAATGAGCAAATAAGCTCAGTTAACACAGGTGCTAATAAAGAAATACTCTTTGTAAGAAGGCACTTGTTTCAGTTAAATGAGTATGTAATTCAAGACTTGATATTAGGGGGAAATTATTCATGTTTAATCTAAAAGGTCACCAGTTCAAGCACACATTGAGCAATGGAAAATAGGAAAGGTGCATTGTGTGTTGAAGCAGTGAGGAGAGGCCATCTGTTGTATCTATCCAGCCCAGTAAACTATCGGTGAGCAGGGCATATCGCAGTGTTATCAGCCCTTTCAGTTAGAAATGGAGATTTTCTTGTGGAATCTTCTGATTTTTAAATGTTAGCAGCAATGAATTACTTTTAAAAGATTATGAGAGCAAAACGAAGTTTGTTGGAGGACTGAATATTATTTGTAAACCTCCAGGTCTATGACCTCCAGTGCAGAGAAAACAAATTTTTCTCCTAGGAAGAGGGTGACATCTATCGACAAAGAGACCCAGTTCTTTATGAAGCCAGGTGAGTCTCTGATGTATGGCTAAGGATGCAGGTAATACACTATCATTAGTTGTAGATGAGCCTGATGCCGCGCTTGTAACAAAAGATGGAAGGAGGAGGGAGAACCAAATGTGGGCAACCCCCTCAGTCAGAGTTGCTTTCAGGAGACCTGGCTCCTCTCTGTGATAATGTGTGAAGGTTATTTCCTAAACACGGTGAAAGAGCACCAGAGTGAGAGGCGTGGCCTCAATAGTCTAATCCTTCCTGTTTTGCTTAAAACCAAGGAGATTAAAATATTTATTACCTTTTATTTAACCACAATTTTGTAATATTCTATTGAGACTTTTGTGGAATTATTCATTTAAAATAATAAAAAATTAAAATACGTTTCATGTATTTTTTTCACTATTTAATGAACCAGAAACCATTTTTGTGAAAAATAGGTATAATTGTACTGTTTTATGATAACTAAATCTGTCAACATATTAAAGGGAATAATGACATATATATCCACAATAATTATCTAATTATATACTTCCATAACTATATACATATACGTTTGCATACTCAGTCATGTCTAACTCTTTTCAGCCCCTAGACTGTAGCCTGCCAGGTTCTCTGTCCATGGAATTTTCCAGGCAAGAATATTGGAGTGAGTTGCCATTTTCTTTTCCAGGGGGATCTTCCCGACCCAAGGGTTGAATCCACATTTGCATTGGCAGACAGATTCTTTACTGCTGCACCACCCGGGAAGCGCCATACCCACGCGCACACACACACAGATATATGTATATATAACTTTATATACATTGTTCTGAACTTGTATGGAAGACTTATCCAAAGCAAAATTATTATGGAGAAGTTGGCAACAAAAGCAAAAGTGATAAAACGAAGTCTTTAAAAATTTTTTTGTCTATTTTATACAGAACTATTTGGGATAATTCCAACTTGCTTAGACCTGAGAGATTTCTGAATGAAAACAGGGAACTGAATAAAAGTCTTATTGAGAAAGTCTTCATTTTTGGAATGGGAATCCAGAAGTATCTTAGAGAAGAGGTTGCACAAAATGAATTGTTCATTTTCATCACCGCAGTTCTGCAACAGCTCACACTGAAGAAATGCCCCATGGCTGAGCTTGACCTGACACCCACATATGGATTAGTCATGAAGCCAAAACCATACCAACTTCAAGCAGAGCCCCGTTCCATGGGTAGTTCCTGTTCTTAGAATCTCAGACCAGATGGAAGTTTTCTTGTTTAATTTAGAAAAATTTGGGGCTTCAAATTCACTTAGCAAGCAGTTTATTAATAAAATTTGTCCCTCTAAGCTCAGTTCAGTTCATTGTATGTCATCCCAGTGTAGTGGTTTTTTGTGTATGGTGTAGCCTGCCTCCTCATATGAGAGCTCTTATGAGGATATTTTAAGGTAATGAATTGTAATGTGATTCAAGGGTTTTAAACCCATGTCTCATGCACTGGTGTCCCAAGCGTCACTGTGAGCAATAGAGAAGGGAATGAATGAGCGCTGGTAGGTGGAGCAAGCCGGCAAGGGGCTTCTGTCTTCCTTCCCTCCGTCCCAGCTTCAATAGACAAATATACTGATATTAGTTTTCAACATTGGGGTCAGAGTAAGAACAAAGTTCTGATGTTGAATATATTTCTTTCACTGGACTAGGAACTAGGTACTCAAGAGGTCCAGAGAAGGGAGTTAAAGTTGCCCAGAGCAGCAGAGAACATTCCATGGGATAATAGATGAGCTGTGCTAGATTTGGAGAGACGAGGGAAAGCATGTAAAGAGGGGATGTCTTCAAAATCCATTTTTATATTGGCTCTGTGTTTTCTGGATTATGAATTTAACTTTAGGGCAAATTGGTATTTTTCCAATGTTATCAGTTCCTTTCGATAACCTACTAAATATACATGTGTATTAGTTTGCAAGGGCTGCTGCTGAAACAAAATATTAATACCACAGTCTGAATGGCTTTAACAACAGACATTTGTTTTCTCACAGTTCTGGAGGCTGGGGGTCTAAGAACAAGGCGCCGGCAGGACTGGTTCCTCCTGAAGGCTGTTACTTGAGTCTGTAGATGGGCTGTCCTCACGTGGCCTTTGGTCTATGCCCACACATCCCTGTGTCTCTCCTTTTTCTTGTTAAGGACAACAGTTATCTTCAATTAAAGCCTCATCCTAATAGCCTCATTTTACCTTAATTATACCCTTAAAGATCTTAGCTCCTAATGCTGTTACATTCTGAGGTACTAGGGGTTGAGACTTCAACGTAAGAATTTAGGGAGGAGATACAATTCAGACCTTAATAAACTGTTAGGAGGAAAAAAAGATAGCAACTAAAACTTTTTCAGTATAGTACCCAGCACTGTGTGCTTCTTTTAATTGAACTTGTTAATGAGCTAACACATATAAGGGACATAAAATAGACAGTGAAAAACTACTTTAGACTGAAGGTTTAAGGGGAGTTGCATTATAAAGGGCTTGAAATACAAGCAGGAAATGAGAGCATTATCTGGGGTCTAATTCAAATACAGAGAGCACTTAGGGATAACAACCTAAGGCCATCTAGATAAGGACCATCTTGACCAGGATGTCCCAATGGAAATGGAGAAAGTAAACAACTGACAGACCTGGAGGATTAAAATTAGGAGTTCATCTTTCTTTTCCAGGTACACATAAATTCAGCATTATTCTTAGAATAAACAAATTGGATGGCCTGTCCTTGTTTGTAAAAGCTTTTGAAATTGTTTGTATTATCCACGTGACAGTGTGTCAAATTGAAACTATTCTTTCATTTTTTTCTGTAAGAAACTATCAAATCTGGGTATGCAATAATAGTGGGGATGACAGGAGCACAATAGGAATCTTGCTATCTGTTTATCCGGTATTTTCTTTAAGGAATTGTGTTTATCGAACCTCTTGTTTTTGTTGTGTTTTTCAACAGTTAGCAAATGATTCATTTATTTTAACACACTGTATTGTAAAATGCTAATTTCTACTTTGACTCTGCTCCCAAGGCATAATTAGTGTACTATTACACTTTTAGAAAATTTGTGTTTGCAGTTTATGCAATTTTAGACACGTGGATAAGACTAAAACTGGGAAAAGAAAGTTTAAAAGCAAAATGGAAATAGCTTTCCTTTGTCATTTAATATGTAACAATGAGCTATTTTTAACTATATGTATTTATCTGGAAATAGTCATTTATTTTATAAAAATATAATTGGAAGCAACACTGTACCACAATTTTATATTGAAATAAATTAATTGAATAACTTAAATTTATGCTTTCAAATTTTGGTGCTGGAGAAGACTCTTGAGAGTCTCTTGGACTTCAAGGAGATCAAACCAGGCAACCCTGATATTCATTGGAAGGACTGACACTGAAGCTGAAGCTCCAATACTTTGGCTACTTGATGCAAAGAACAGACTCATTGAAAAAGATCCTGATGCTGGGAAAGACTGAAGGCAAAAGGAGAAGGGGGTGGCAGAGGATGAGATGGTTAGATAACATCACTGACTCAATGGACATGAATTTGAGCAAATTCTGGGAGATAGTGAAGATCAGAGGAGCCTGGAATGCTTCAGTCCATGGAGTTGTAGAGAATTGGACATGACATAGCGACTGAACAGCAAAAAATTAACATAAACCTTTTAATTATCTGGAAACCTACATGCAGAATTCATTATGAGAGAGAGCAATAGATAACAAATGGATATCAATGGCAATCTAAGATGAGTAAGATCTTTAAAGTCATTATATATGAAGTAAAAAAGTAATAGAAATTAGATATACTGCTACATGCATGTGCATGGTCAGTTACTCACTTGTGCCCAACTTTTTGCAACCCCATGGACTGTAGCCTGCCAGGCTCCTCTGGCCATGGAATTTTCCCAGGCAAGAGTACTAGAGTGGGTTGCCATCTCCTGCTCCTGGGGGACCTTCCCAACCCGGGGATTGAAACTGTCTCCTATATTGGCAAGCAAATTCTGTGCCACTGGACGCAAGTACATATAGATACTTATAACTCTGGGCCTTTCTTGCATTAATAGCTACAGCCCCTGGAGGCTTTTGGTAACACCATGAATATGAAGTTCAGACTAGAAACTATCCACTGCATGATGTGAGTGAAAGAGAATGTGTCTGGTCCCAAGTGTTTTTCAGGAAAGAAAACTTGCACCAAATTTTATAAAAACATTTATATATTCCGACATTGAAATTCTCTATTTCTTCCCAGTTCAGTTCAGTTCAGTCGCTCAGTCGTGTCCGACTTTGCGACCCCATGAATCGCAGCACGCCAGGCCTCCCTGTCCATCACCAACTCCCGGAGTTCACTCAGACTCATGTACATAGAGTCGGTGATGCCATCCAGCCATCTCATTCTCGGTCGTCCCCTTCTCCTCCTGCCCCCAATTCCTCCCAGCATCAGAGTCTTCTCCAATGAGTCAACTCTTCGCATGAGGTGGCCAAAGTACTAGAGTTTCAGTTTCAGCATCATTCTTTCCAAAGAAAACCCAGGGCTGATCTCCTCTAGAATGGACTGATTGGATCTCCTTGCAGTCCAAGGGACTCTCAAGAGTCTTCTCCAACACCACAGTTCAAAAGCATGCATTCTTCGGTGCTCAGCTTTCTTCACAGTCCAACTCTCACATCCATACATGACCAGTGGAGAAACCATAGCTTTGACTAGATCGACCTTTGTTGGCAAAGTAATGTCTCTGCTTTTTAATATGCTGTCTAGGTTGATCATAACTTTCCTTCCAAGGAGTAAGTGTCTTTTAATTTCATGGCTGCAATCACCATCTGCAGTGATTTTGAAGCCCCCCAAAATAGTCTGACACTGTTTCCGCTGTTTCCCATCTATTTGCCATGAAGTGATGGGATCAGATGCCATGATCTTCGTTTTCTGAATGTTGAGCTTTAGGCCAACTTTTTCATTCTCCTCTTTCACTTTCATCAAGAGGCTCTTTAGTTCCTCTTCACTTTCTGCCATAGGGTGGTGTCATCTGCATATCTGAAGTTATTGATATTTCTCCTGGCAATCTTGATTCCAGCTTGTGTTTCTTCTAGCCCAGCATTTCTCATGATGTACTCTGCATATAAGTTAAATAAGCAGGGTGACAATATACAGCCTTGACGTACTCCTTTTCCTATTTGGAACCAGTCTGTTCCATGTCCAGTTCTAACTGTTGCTTCCTGACCTGCATACAAATTTCTCAAGAGAAAAATCAGGTGGTCTGGTATTTCCATCTCTTTCAGAATTTTCCACAGTTTCTTGTGATCCACACAGTCAAAATCTTTGGCATAGTCAATAAAGCAGAAATAGATGTTTTTCTGGAACTCTCTTGCTTTTTTGATGAGACAGTGGATGTTGGCAATTTGATCTCTGGTTCCTCTGCCTTTTCTGAAACCAGCTTGAACATCTGGAAGTTCACAGTTCACGTATTGCTGAAGCCTGGCTTGGAGAATTTTAAGCATTACTTTACTATAGTGTGAGATGAGTGCAATTGTGCAGTAGTTTGAGCATTCTTTAGCATTGCCTTTCTTTGAGATTGGAATGAAAACTGACCTTTTCCAGTCCTGTGGCCACTACTGAGTTTTCCAAATTTGCTGTCATATTGAGTGCAGCATTTTCACAGCATCATATTTCAGGATTTGAAACAGCTCCATTGGAATTCCATCACCTCCACTAGCTTTGTTCATAATGATGCTTTCTAAGGCCCACTTGACTTCACATTCCAGGATGTCTGGCTCTAGGTGAGTGATCACACCACCGTGGTTATCTTCATCTAAAGATCTTTTTTTGTACAATCCTTCTGTGTATTCTTGCCACCTCTTCTTAATATCTTCTGCTTCTGTTAGGTCCATACCATTTCTGTCTTTTATCAAGCCTACCTTTGCATGAAATGTTTCTTTGGTATCTCTAATTTTCTTGAAGAGATCTCTAGTCTTTCCCATTCTGTTGTTTTCCTCTATTTCTTTGCATTGATTGCTGAGGAAGGCTTTCTTATCTCTCCTTGCTATTCTTTGGAACTCTGTATTCAAATGGGCATATCTTTCCTTTTCTCCTTTGCCTTTAGCTTCTCTTCTTTTCACAGCTATTCGTAAGGCCTCCCCAGACAGCCATTTTGCTTTTTGCATTTCTTTTTCATGGGGATGGTCTTGGTTCCTGTCTCCTGTACAATGTCACGAACCTCTGTCCATAGTTCATCAGGCACACTGTCTATCAATCAGATCTAGTCCCTTAAATCTATTTCTCACCTCCACTGTATACTCACAAGGGATTTGATTAGGTCATACCTGAATGGTCTAGTGGTTTTCCCTTCTTTCTTCAATTTAAGTCTGAATTTGGCAATAAGGAGTTCATGATCTGAGCCACAGTTAGCTCCTGGTCTTGTTTTTGCTGACTGTATAGAGCTTCTCCATCTTTGGCGACAAAGAATATAATCAGTCTGATTTTGGTGTTGACCATCTGGTGATGTCCATGTGTAGAGTCTTGTCTTGTGTTGTTGGAAGAGGGTGTTTGCTATGCCCAGTGCGTTCCCTGGCAAAACTCTATTAGCCTTTGCCCTGCTTCATTACATACTCCAAGGCCAAGTTTGCCTGTTACTCCAGGTAGCTCTTGACTTCCTACTTTTGCAGTCCAGTCCCCTATAATGAAAAGGACACCTTTTTTGGTGTTAGTTCTAAAAGGTCTTGTAGATCTTCATAGAACCATTCAACTTCAGCTTCTTTAGTGTTACTGGTTGGGGCATGGGCTTGGATCACCGTGATATTGAATGGTTTGCCTTGGAAATGAATGGAGACCATTCTGCTTTTGAGACTGCATCCAAGTACATCATTTCGTACTCTTTTGTTGACTATGATGGCTACTCCATTTCTTCTAAGGGATTCCTGCCTACAGTAGTAGATATAATGGTCATCTGAGTTAAATTCACCCATTCTAGTCCATTTTAGTTCACTGATTCCTAGGATGTCAATGTTCACTCTTGCCATCTCCTGTTTGACCACTTCCAATTTGCCTTGATATCAACCTACATGACAGGGTAAGAAATCAGAACCATTTTGAGAAGCAGCAGGGGTCTTTGAGGAATTTACTATTTAAATAATTATTAATTAGAGTCTAAAATCTACAGATACTTCCAGGTCTCTAGATATGTGGATACACAATTTGATGTTTCAGATTCACACAGGTCATCCCCATAAATTCCAAGCTTCATACTCTAAACAAACAAAAATGCATGGTACAGTGTACACTTTAAATCAGAAATAGTTAAACGGTGTTGCTTTACAGCTTAATAGGCTATAAAAATAAATGCCCTGTGACAGCATCATTGATTTCCACTTCAGATAAGGATAAAAGCAGGGTATAGGCAACTGATTCTCTACGATACACATGTTTAATAGTGGGAAAGTCAAAACAAAAAATCATGAAGTTTATAGGTCTTTTACTATCCTTCCGGTTATTTACAGAGAGTAGTTTGCCTTAATCCAACGTTATATCAAGTCCCATCAACCATAAACTGCACACATACATGCAATACTGTTGCCTTTATTTCTACCCCTGTGGATGAAAGCATGTTGCATGGATGAATTTTCCAGCTAAGTGTGATGCCCAAGTTCTAAAATGCTCATTTTACTTAAAATCTTTCTGATGTTTTAAAATGCATTCAAATAAATAAATAAATATAATTTTATCTTTTCCAGCCTTGATATTGACATTTCTAAGGGTCCTGCACTCATCTATATTCATCTGTTACACTCTTGATCAGTCCTCCATCCCTGACTCAATACCAATTTTATTCATTATCTTATCAGTGATCTTCCCAACTCTGTGCAAGCTCTACAAATGCAGGACCAAAAGTCTGCTTGGCTTCCATCATACCCCTAGTGTCCAGCACTGTTTGAGGTACATAGCAGCCAATCGATAAATGGTTGCTTAGTGAATATAGGAATGAATTAATGATTAAATAATGAATCTAGTAGAGGAGCCAGAAATGCTTTAGCAAAGGAAGTATCTGAAACTTTCTAGTATGCATAGTATTTCTCACATTTCTGCTCCTGTTTTGATTTCGATCTTGTTGCCTACGTCTCCTCAGTCTGAAAATCTGTTCAATTCTCTTACTCTTCTTTAAGCTATAATATCCAGATTTCATCAAATATACCCTTAATTCTTTTTTTTTTTTAACTCACATTTATATGGCATCAGACCACAGCTGGATATTATTAGCCACCCCTCCCTTCTCTCTGCAGGACCACTGTCAAAGTGCATCCTAGCACTTAAGAAACTTTCAAAAGTAACATCTCAAATGTGCTCCAAAAAGTCAGCATTTCTCCCACTCTGACCTCTTCATCTTGCCAACACACATAAATAAAGACAGGCAGCTGACCATGTCATTAACTTCACCATGAAACTGTGTACAAGGCCATGTGTCCTTGTCTTTTAAAGTAAAATGCTGATTCAAGAGTTAATGATTGGGAAATATGAAGATGTAGAAATAAAGAATAGCTGTTGGGCTAGGGAACTTGTAACAATTTAGACTATGATTCTGCCACATAGCAGAATTGCTGAACTCCTAGTTCCCTGAAAGATAGAGATAAAGGCTTGACACACATTCCTTCATTGTTTTTACAGGAAGCAGACCCCTCCACCAGATGAAAACTGCTGACCGTGAGAATATAGACCCTAGATTGGTTGAAGCCAGAAAGTTGGTTGATGATGCTCGAAACCTCACCTTGGTGCCAACAAATCCAAGAAATGTCCGTGAGCTTTTCACACCCTGCTCCTTGAATGCTATAAAAAATGATGTCCTGTCCTCTACTGCTTCAACCTAAAACTAGATTGTCCCTAGGCAATTCCTTGCTCTCTTTTCTCCTTGTGGACAAGAGCAATTCTCTGACTCTCTATCTACTCCCTATACCCAACCACAATTCCTATAGAATCTGTAACTTGTGCTTTCTCTCTCTTTTTTTTAAGTTAACCTAGCTAGATATTTATCATTTTTATTGATCTTTTCAATAAAAATTATTTTGGTGCCATTTATTTTCTCTCTAGTAAAGTCTTTTGTTTGATTCCACTGGTTTCTGCTCTAATTTTTATTTCTTTTCTTCTGCTTACTTTGGATTTACCTTTAGTTCAGTTCATTCGCTCAGTCGTGTCTGACTTTTGTGACTCCAAGGGTTGCAGCACACCAGGCTTCCCTGTCCATCATCAACTCTCGGAGCTTACTCAAACTCATGTCCATCAAGTCAGTGATGCCATACAACCATCTCATCTTCCGTCATCCCCTTCTCCAGCCTTCAATCTTTCCCAGCATCAAGGCCTTTTCAAATGAGTCAGTTCTTCGTATCAGGTGACCAAAGTATTGGAGCTTCAGCTTCTGCCTCAGTACTTCCAATGAATATTCAGGACTGATTTCTTTTAGGATTGACTGGTTTGATCTCCTTGCACTCTAAGAGACTCTCAAGCATCTTCTCTAACACCACAGTTTGAAAGCATCAGTTCTTTGGTGCTCAGCTTTCTTTATAGTCCAACTCTCACATCCATACATGACTACTGGAAAAACCATAGCTTTGACTAGATGGACCTTTGTTGGCAAAGTAATGTCTCTGCTTTTTAATATGCTGTCTAGGTTGGTCATAGCTTTTCTTCCGAGGAGCAAGTGTCTTTTAATTTCATGGCTGCAGTCACCATCTGCAGTGATTTTGGAGCCCAGAAAAATAAAGTCTCTCACTGTTTCCATTGTTTCTCCATCTATTTGCCATGAAGTGATGGGACCAGATGTGATGATCTTAGTTTTCTGAATGTTGAGTTTTAAGTCAACTTTTCCACTCTCCTCTTTCACTTTCATCAAGAGGCTCTTTAATTCTTTGCTTTCTGCCATAAGGATGTTTTCTGCCATAAGGGTGGTGTCATCTACATATCTAAGGTTATTGATATTTCGCCCAGCAATCTTGATTCCAGCTTATGCTTCTTCCAGCCCAGCATTTCTCATGATGTACTCTGCATATAACTTAAATAAGCAGGGTGAAATATACAGCCTTGACATACTCCTTTTCCTATTTGGAACCAGTCTGTTGTTCCATGTCCAGTTCTAACTGTTGCTTCCTGACCTGCATACAGATTTCTAAGGAGGCAGGTCAGATGGTCTGGTATTTCCATCTCTTTAAGAATTTTCCAAACTTTGTTGTGATTTACACAGTCAAAAGCTTTGTCTTAGTAAATATAGCAGAAGTAGATGTTTTTCTGGAACTTTCGTGCTTTCCAATCATCCAATGGTTGTTGGCAATTTGATCTCTGGTTCCTCTGCCTTTGCTAAAACCAGCTGAAACATCTGGAAGTTCATGGTTCATGTACTGTTGAAGCCTGGCTTGGAGGGTTTTGAACATTATTTTGCTAGTGTGTGAGATGA
Organism: Capricornis sumatraensis; assembly: GCF_032405125.1. NCBI lineage: Eukaryota > Metazoa > Chordata > Mammalia > Artiodactyla > Bovidae > Capricornis > Capricornis sumatraensis. Next base: position 57,315,677 of record NC_091074.1, read on the forward strand.
GTGAAATTGTGCAGTAGTTTGAGCATTCATTAGCATTGCCTTTCTTTGGGATTGGAATGAAAACTGACCTTTTCCAGTCCCAGGGACACTGCTGAGTTTTCCAAATTTGCTGATTTATTGAGTGCAGCACTTTCACAGCATTATTTTTTAGGATTTGAAATAGCTCAACTGGAATTCCATCACCTCCACTAATTTGTTCATAGTGATGCTTTCTAAGGCCCACTTGACTTCACATTTTAGAATGTCTGGCTCTAGGTGAGTGATCACCCCATCGTGATTATCTGGGTCATGACGATCTTTTTGATATAGTTATTCTGAGTACTCTTGTCACCTCTTCTTAATATCTTCTGCTTCTGTTAGGTCCATACCATTTCTGTCCTTTATTGTGCCCCATCATTGCATGAAATGTTCCCTTGGTATCTCTAATTTTCTTGAAGAGATCTCTAGTCTTTTCCATTCTATTGTTTTCCTCTGTTTCTTTGCATTGATCACTGAGGAAGGCTTTCTTATCTCTCCTTGCTATTCTTTGGAACTCTGCATCCAAATGGGTATATCTTTCCTTTTCTCCTTTGCCTTTCCCTTCTCTTCTTTTCTCAGCTATTTGTAAGGCCTCTCAGACAACCATTTTTCCTTTTTGCATTTCTTTTTCTTGGAGATGGTCTTAATTACTGCTTCCTGTACAATGTCACGAACCTCTGTCCATGGTTCTTCAGGCACTGTTATCAGATCTAATTCCTTGAATCTATTTGTCATTTCCACTATATAATTGTAAGAGATTTGATTTAGGTCATACCTGAATGGTCTAGTGGTTTTCCCTACTTTCTTCAATTTAAGTCTGAATTTAGCAATATGGAGTTCATGATCTGAGCCACAGTCAGCTCCCAGTCTTGTTTTTGCTGACTGTATAGAGCTTCTCCAACTTTGGCTGAAAAGAATATAATCATTCTGATTTCAGTACTGACAATGGTGATGTCCATGTTTAGAGTCTTCTCTTGTGTTGTTGGAAGAGGATGTTTGCTATGACCAGTGCGTTCTCTTTGCAAAACTCTGTTACTCTTTGACCTGCTTCGTTTTGTACTCCAAGGCCAAATTTGCCTGCTACTCCAGGTAGCTCTTGACTTCTTATTTTTTATACCAGTCCCCTATAATGAAAGGACATCTTTTTGGGGTGTTAGTTCTAGAAGGTCTTGCAGGTCTTCATAGAACCATTCAACTTCAGCTTCTTCAGTATTACTGGTTGGGCATAGGCTTGGATTACTCTGATATTGAATGATTTGCCTTGAAAACGAACAGAGATCATTGTGTCGTTTTTGAGACTGAACCCAAGTACTACATTTCAGACTCTTTTGTTAACTATGAGGACTAATCCATTTCTTCTAAGGGATTCCTGCCTACAGTAGTAGACATAATGGTCATCTGAGTTAAATTTACCCATTCCAGTCCATTTTAGTTCACTGTTTCCTAAAATGTACTGGTTCACTCTTGCCATCACTGTTGACCACTTCCAATTTACCTTGTTCATGGACTTAATACGCCAGGTTCCTATGCAATATTGTTTTTATTCATCAGACTTCACTTGCATCACCAGTCACATCCACAACTGAGTGTCGGTTTTGCTTTGGCTCCATGTTGTCGTTCTTTCTGGAGTTATTTCTGCACTGTTCTCCTGTAGTATATTGGGCGCTTACTGACCTGGGGAGTTCATCTTTCAGTATCCTATCTTTTTGCCTTTTCATACAGTTCATGGGATTCTCAAGGCAAGAACACTGAAGTGGTATTTACCTTAGAAAACTAGAAAAATAGGAGCAAAGTAAAGACTGCAAGGGAGCATTCAAAGCTGAGGGGCTCTGGAATGCTGGTGGTGTGCAGCTTGTAAAAGTTCACCAAGTTTTAAAATTCAGCACCTTGGGAAGTGAGTTTAACAGTGCTGGAGGGCAAAACTTCACCTGTCATCTTAGCAGTACTTGCTTAGCTTAGTGTCTGGAACGTTTTCAAAAGCCTTCAACACGTACTCAGAGGAGTCACTCCCATTCAAATATTTATTGGCAAGGCACTTCATTGAGCCTCTGTGGGCCAGGGAATAGCATCATGTGAAAAGACTTTCCAAAGTCAAAATTGCTGCAGGCAGTGAAGTGATTTACAAGATGATATCTCTTTGGTTAGCAATATTCTTACTCTACATATTTCTGAAAATTGGGAAATGAAGCCAAGTGACATGAAAACTGTTCTTTGCAGTAGAAGCAATAATTGCTTTGGGTTTGAAATAAGAATCAAAGGGGGTGTTTTCCCCAGACTAATGGGCAAGATAGATATAAACTCAGATTAGTCTATGTATAGAAAGTTGTTGCTTGTTTTTTAGTTAAGATTTGCATAACCTATTTACTCTACTTAAAGAAAGTTAAGTACTCACTTCTTTTCCCACAGCTTCTTGCTCTATACAGCAAATGCAAATCTAATGAGGAATTTTTATTAAGATGTAACATCCATACATAAAAGTACACAAAATATAAGTTTAACACAGTGAATTTTTCCAGACTGAACACTGACAGCATTCCAGAGCCCCTCAGGCTTTCATATCTCCAATCTCTATTTTCCAAGAGTGACATTTATCCTAACTTCTGGTGCCATCATTTGCTTTGGGCTTGTACGTTAAAGGAATCAAACATGTCCCCTTTTGTGCTTGACTTCTTTTGTAGCATATCATACTCTCAAGACTTATCCATGTTCTATTTGAAAGAATAATCAAGTTGTGTGTAGTTGTATTTCATTCATCCTCATTTTTCATTGCTATAGTGTCCCATCAGATGCTGCTGCTAAGTTGCTTCAGTCGTGTCCGACTCTGTGCAATCCCGTAGATGGAAGCCCACCAGGCTCCCCCGTCCCTGGGATTCTCCAGGCAAGAACACTGGAGTGGGTTGCCATTTCCTTCTCCAATGCATGAAAGTCAAAAGTGAAAGTGAAGTCGCTCAGTCGTGTCCAACTCTTCGCAACCCCATGGACTGCAGCCCACCAGGCTCCTCCATCCATGGGATTTTCCAGGGAAGAGTACTGGAGTAGGGTGCCATTGCCTTCTCCCCCCATTAGATGACTCTACCACAGTTTATGAATGTATTCTATAGATAGAAGCTACTTGGGTAATTTCTAGTTTGGATAATTTTGAAAAGTGCTGCTATGAACATTATTGGGCACATTTTTTGGTGACTATATGTACACTTTTTTTGGCCCATGTATTGGAAGGACTGATTCTGAGGCTGAAACTCCAATACTTTGGCCACTTCATGTGAAGAGTTGATTCGGTGGAAAAGACCCTGATGCTGGGAGGGATTGGGGGCAGGAGGAGAATGGGATGACAGAGGATGAGATGGCTGGATGGCATCACCGACTTGATGCGCATGAGTTTGGGTGAACTCCGGGAGTTGGTGATGGACAGGGAGGCCTGGCGTGCTGCGATTCATGGGGTCGCAAAGAGTCAGACTCAACTGAGTGACTGAACTGAACTGAACTGAAATGTAGGACCGGAATTGCTGAGTCATAAACATTTGTTTGTTTAACTAAGAACTTCCCACTTAATTTTTCCGTGTGATTGTACCAATTCACTCTCCCACCAGGAAGGTGAAAGAGTTTTCTGGTTTCAACTGTTAATAAATTTCATCTTTCAATTGTGGATAAATTCTGTCTTATTTTCTGTATTTTTGTTTTAGCCACAGTGATGGAAAACATATCCTTGTTAAAGAGACAGCTGGTCAGAAAAATCCCTGGGCCTGTTGCCTTACATGAACTTCATTTTGGCAATGTTAACTAGTTCATTCTGTCTTAATGAAATGAATCTAGGACAGATTGAGTGCATTCAGCCTCTGAAGTCCTTCAAAAGTGAATGATCACCCCATCCTCTGCCACCTTCCTCTAAACACAGATGATCTTAGCTCACAGTTACCAGGGCTCGTGAGAAAGCAGTTTTTGCCAAGACTGTTTTTTTTCTAGTTTTCTTAGGAAGAGATTCTACAGGCTTTCACTCATTAATCAAAACTATCTCTGCCTTTAAAATGTATCTCGGTTGTTATAACATCTATGTTTTATTTATAATTTCAGAGTAGTCTAGAAGTGGTTTTTTATATGTTTATGTTTTGGCATATGCCTTTTATACTTTTCAGAATTCTACTTTTCACTAAAACAGCTGGGAAAAAATATCATGCTCTCTCCCTCAACTCACATTTCTAGAAATCTTTTTTGGTCAACAGTGTAAATCTGCTGACCTTTCCACATTTTGTCTTTCTGACAAGAAAAGAAAATCTCAAAGAGAACATTTTGAGATCTTATTAATTATTTTCCATTGCCTTTCTGTTTGTTTTGCTCTGTTTCATACTATTATCCAATTAATACTATCCTGCCTATTATTTACTTTAAAATAGACTTGGAATAATTTTTCATATTTTTTGAGAAGACTCCCTTAATGAGAAAGGTACTTCTGGGCAATAAAAATTTTAACTGTGAAGTCCTGTCAATAATCTGAGAAAGTTTGAAATATCTTTCTGTTGTATATAGAGTTAGGTGATCCCATGAATTCTACATGAAATTTACACAAAATGATCTTTCAATAACTAGTCTCTAAGAAGAATAGAGCCTTTTCCATACTTAATTTACAAACCTATCTTTAAATTTGCCTCTTCATTTTGTTTATGGTAACTTTTGCCATAAAACATAAGTGATTTTAAAATAGACAAATATATCTAGTTTTATCTTTATGGTTTTTGAGATGTCTGTCATACTTAGGAAAGTCTTCTCCATCTCAGATTTATACCAATAGCCTCCTACAGTTCCTTCCAATATTTTTATTTTAAAAAGAAAAAGATCAGTGTCCAGTATTGTTTTCTTCTGGATATATCTTTCCTTCTGATACAGTGTATCAGCACCATTTGTTAAATTAAACACTCTTTCTCACTAAGTTATATAAAAAGCACATATATAATTATCTTTCTGTGGATGCTCCACCATATCTAATATATTTATATATAAATATTATATATTTTTGATTACAGTGACTTTATAATTATCTTCAGTTCAGTTCAGTTCAATTCAGTTGCTCAGTCATGTCCGACTCTTTGCGACCCCATGAATCGCAGCACGCCAGGCTTCCCTGTCCATCACCAACTCCCAGAGATCACTAAGACTCGCGTCCATCAAGTCAGTGATGCCATCCAGCCATCTCATCCTCTGTCGTCCCCTTCTTCTCCTGCCCCCAATCCCTCCCAGCATCAGAGTCTTATCCAATGAGTCAACTCCTCGCATGAGGTGGCCAAAGTATTGGAGTTTCAGCTTTAGCATCATTCCTCCCAAAGAAATCCCAGGGCTGATCTCCTTCAGAATGGACTGGTTGGGTCTCCTTGCAGTCCAAGAGTCTTCTCCAACACCAGAGTTCAAACGCATCAATTCTTTGGCACTCAGCTTTCTTCACAGTTCAACCCTCACATCCATACACGACCACTGGAAAAACCATAGCCTTGACTAGACGGACCTTTGTTGGCAAAAGTAATGTCTCTGCTCTTCAATATGCTATCTAGGTGGATCATAAGTTTTCTTCCAAGGAGTAAGCGTCTTTTAATTTCGTGGGTGAAGTCACCATTTGCAGTGATTTTGGAGTCCAAAAAAATAAAGTCTGACACTGTTTCCACTGTTTCCCGATCTGTTTTCCATGAAGTGATGGGACCAGATACCATAATCTTCTGAATGTTGAGCTTTAAGCCAACTTTTTCACTCTCCACTTTCACTTTCATCAAGAGACTTTTGAGTTCCTCTTCACTTTCTGCCATAAGGGTGGTGTCATCTGCATATCTGAGGTTATTGATATTTCTCCCGGTAATCTTGATTTCAGCTTGTGCTTCTTCCAGCCCAGCATTTCTCATAATGTACTCTGCATATAAGTTAAATACGCAGGGTGGCAATATACAGCCTTGACGCACTCCTTTTCCTATTTGGAACCAGTCTGTTGTTCCATGTCCAGTTCTAATTGTTGCTTCCTGACCTGCATATAGGTTTCTCAAGAGGCAGGTCAGGTGGTCTGGCATACCCATCTCTTTCAGAATTTTCCACAGTTTATTATGATCCACACAGTCAAGGGTTTTGGCAGAGTCAATAAAGGAGAAATAGATGTTTTTCTGGAACTCTCTTGCTTGTTCCATGATCCAGCAGATGTTGGCAATTTGATGTCTGGTTCCTCTGCCTTTTCTAAAACCAGCTTGAACATCTGGAAGTTCACAGTTCACGTATTGCTGAAGCCTGGCTTGGAGAATTTTAAGCATTACTTTACTAGCGTGTGAGATGAGTGCAATTGTGCGGTAGTTTGAGCATTCTTTAGCACTGCCTTTCTTTGGGACTGGAATGAAAACTGACATTTCCAGTCCCAGGGACACTGCTGAGTTTTCCAAATTTGCTGGCATATTGAATGCAGCACTTTCACAGCATCATCTTTCAGGATTTGAAATAGCTCCACTGGAATTCCATCACCTCCACTAGCTTTGTTCATAGTGATGCTTCTAAGGCCCACTTGACCTTACGTTCCAGGATGTCTGGCTCTAGGTGAGTGATCACACCATCGTGATTATCTGGGTTATGAAGATATTTTTTGTACAGTTCTTCTGTGTATTCTTGTCACTTCTTCTTAATATCTTCTGCTTCTGTTAGGTCCATACCATTTCTGTGCTTTATTGAGCACATTTTTGCATGAAATATTCCCTTGGCATCTCTAATTTTCTTGAAAAGATCTCTAGTCTTTCCCATTCTGTTGTTTTCCTCTATTTCTTTGCATTGATTGCTGAGGAAGGCTTTCTTATCTCTTCTTGCTGTTCTTTGGATTCAGATGCTTATATCTTTCCTTTTCTCCTTTGCTTCTTGCTTCTCTTCTTTTCACAGCTTTTTGTAAGGCTTCTCCACACAGTCATTTTGCTTTCTCGCATCTTTTCCAGGGAGATGGTCTTGATTCCTGTCTCCTGTACAATGTCATGAACCTCCGTCCATAGTTCGTCAGGCACTCTATCTATCAGATCTAGTCCCTTAAATCTATTTCTCACTTCCACTGTATAATCATAAGGGATTTGATTTAGGTCATACCTGAATGGTCTAGTGGTTTTCCCTACTTTCTTCAATTTAAGTCTGAATTTGGTAATAAGGACTTCATGATCTGAGCCACAGTCAGCTCCTGGTCTTGTTTTTGTTGACTATATAGAGCTTCTCCATCTTTGGCTGCAAAGAATATAATCAATCTGATTTCAGTGTTGACCATCTGGTGATGTCCATGTGTAGAGTCTTCTCTTGTGTTGTTGGAAGAGGGTGTTTGCTATGACCAGTGCATTTTCTTGGCAAAACTCTATTAGTCTCTGCCCTGCTTCATTCCGTATTCCAAGGCCAAATTTGCCTGTTACTCCAAGTGTTTCTTGACTTCCTACTTTTGCATCTAGTCCTCTATAATGAAAAGGATATCTTTTTTGGGTGTTCTAAAAGGTCTTGTAGGTCTTCATAGCACCATTCAACTTCAGTTTCTTCAGTGTTACTGGTTGGGATACTGGTTGGGATCCTGGTTGGGATCCTAATTATCTTAGTATCTGAAATTCTCTCACTTTTTCTTAATTTTTCTTATTCAGTATTCAGAAATTTCTTGGCTTCTTTTAGAGACTTATTCTTGCAGTACACATTCCAGAATTATTTTATATCATTCCGTAGAAAAGTTCATTGAGATGGTAATTTGAAATGGATAAACATTTATATGTTAATTTTAGAAGCACCAACATGTCTATATTAGTTATTATTCCAGTTTATCTTCTTCATTTGGACTTCAAATTTTAATTTTTATGTCTTAAACCATTCTTGCTAGATTTAGGTCTAAGAATTCTATTGTTTTGTCCCTATTATAAATCTATCGTTTTTTTCTACTTTAACTTTAAACATTATTGTTAGGACAGAGAAAAAGTTATAGAGTCTCATAAAGTGTCCAATAAGAATTAATTTGGGGACTTTTTCAGAAGCTGCTGGGAGGAGATGCTCAAAATGAAAAACATCTTGTCATGAGGAACTTGGGGATCAACCCCACAGGTAGGAAAATAGAGTCTAGAGATGGAGACATAGTAGGTTCTAAAGCTAGTATTTGAATGTATGGAACAAAGCATATCTGAAACCATTATCACTTACTCTTTTCAGTTTCTCAAGTCAGTAATCTTCCCCCACTTCTATTTGGTTTTCACAAGTTTCAGTCAGTTGGATCTCTTTGCAGCCCAAGGGACTCTAGAGTCTTCTCCAACACCACAGTTCAAAAGCTGTTTAAGTGGGTCTTATTTTTCTTTCCTATCAAATAAGACAGGTATAGACATCATATTAAAAAGCAGAGACATTGCTTAGCCAACAAAGTTTCATCTAGTGAAAGCTATGGTTTTTCCAGTAGTCATGTATGGATGTGAGAGTTGGATCATAAAGAAAGCTGAGTGCTGAAGGACTGATGCTTTTGAACAATGGTGTTGGAGAAGACTCTTGAGAGTCCCTTGGACCTCAAGGAGATCCAACCAGTCTATCCTAGATAAAATGAGTCCTGAATATTCATTGGTAGATTGATGCTGAAGCTGAAACTCCAATACTTTGGCCACCTGATGTGAAGAAGTGACTCATTGGTAAAGGCCCTGATGCTGGGAAAGATTGAAGGTTGGAGGACAAGGGGACGACAGAGGATGAGATGGTTGGATGGCATCACCGACTCAATAGACATGGGTTTGAGTAAACTCGGAGAGTTGGTAATGGATAGGGAAGCCTGGCGTGCTGCTGTCCATGGGGTCACAAAGAGCTGGACACGACTGAGTGACAACTGAACTGATAAATATTTGAACTGGACTCTTCCAGATGATTTTGATGCTGGGGATTTTCAGAAAAATGCCAACTAACACTCTAATACTATCATGGAAAAAATAATTTAATGGGAGTAGAGGTGAACTTGAGAGTTGTTGCAATGTTATAAAAAATGTGATAAAACCAAGATTGCGTGATAAAATGTGATAAAACCACCATAAAGAGCCCAATAAAAACCATAATATAAACCACATTAAAGAGCCCAATTTTAAGAGCTACTGATACAATAAAAAGTAGTGGTGGGGGGGGGGGTCCAAATGCAAAACTAAAAATATAAAGCAAGTCACTTGTGTGAAAGGATGAGGAAGGGCACTTATGTTCTACTGTGTGTAAAATATAAATTGATATTTTAATATTTCCTTTCTAATAGCAAATTTAGAAATTCATTTGACAATCATTATTTTATTCAAGGTGCTTTTATTAATTGAAAACAAACATTAATTATATGTAGCATAATTATGTTCCTTTACTCAAAATATTGCTTGAACCTACTATGATGTTATGAAGTTTCTTATGTACCCGGTCTTGCTTATCTGTCAGGCTAATTTCTTCATTACTGGCTTCCTTACAACCCATTCCTCAACTCTGGTTTTGTGTTTCAGTTTGAAAGTCACTCTGAGACCAATCAATAGCTTTCAAATATTTGATCATGGTTGAGATTATATTTAGGGAAATCTTTTGATTCCTGTTGAAAAACAGTTGAAGCTCAAGTAGAATTTGGACTGGCCATTTACCACTCAGAGTTTCAAAACACAATTTCTGTATCATTTGATAACTCACATATTCATTCTTTCATTTCACTCCACATATGTTTAATTGGCTGTGACTATAATCCAGATGCTTTTCTAGACAGAACAGAAACACCACCAGAAAATAGACAAATATCTTGTTCTCATGGGACTTAGATTCCAAATAAGACAGAGCAAATAAATCTATAAGAAGCATGTAAATGATGTCAAGTGGTGTTAAGTACTATGAATTAATGTGAAGTAAGGATAGAGAATGCTGGTGGAGAGGGCTAAGGGTGCCCTTTCATATGACAGTGAGGTGGGCTTTACGTAGATATTTAAGGAGAGCACATTTCGGACAAGTGAAGAGACTCTGAGACAAGAGGATGCTAGACAAAGAGTATGCTAAACATATTTTAAAAGTAGCAGAAAAAAAGAGTTGGAGTAGAATGAGGATCCAGGAGAGACAGAAAACAGGTGTGAGAGGCTGGATCATGAGAGACATACTTGTTTTGAAGGAGGAAAGAGAACAGGCTGTATCTTGAAAGCAGGACTCCATCTTGGGCTGGACTGTGGACTTTGAGCTATATGTCCAATATCTATGGAAACAACTTACCAACAGGAAAACCTACAGGAAAACCAGGCCCTGGGAAGGAAGAGCCCCAGGGCTCTCTGTCACCTAAAAGAATACCCTAATTATCTGTGTAACCGAACAGAATCATACATTCTATTATGCTTATTGGGGTATGACCACAGGCCTATTGATAATTGTCCACTGTTAACTACCTAGGCTTAAGGCATATGAATCACAGGTTAACTTTGACTGTATCTTTCTTTTGCTTTGTTCAGACTAGTTCTAGGGAATTTGGGGAAGTGGGTTTGGGCACATACACTTAGGGTATATAGGGTTTTCACAAAAACTGGTCAGGGTCCTTCGCTAAGAGGAGACTCTGCCTTGGGTCCACCGGTGTAATAAACTGCACTCCGCTATCTGCATTGTTCTTCTGAGTGAGTCTGTTTCCCGGAACACGTGGCTACAACAATTTCAGAAGGCTGCTGTTTTTGTGTTTGAGAATAGACTGTAGAAAGGCAACTATAAGCTATTTTATTATATACCTGCAGGATCGTTACCAAGAAATGACATCAAATTCTTCAGTATGGAGGTCGTTAATGACTTCGACAAGATCAGTGTAGAAAAAATAAATTTTGTATTTCAAAAGATAGTTATACACTTTCTATAGCATGCTCTTCTGGGCTTTCAGAATGCAGTGGTCTCTGGGGGCAAAACCACTACTATTGCAGTAACACGGAAGAGAGAGATGATGGTGCTTGGACAGGGAAGTGTTTGTGAGACGTGGTAAAATGATAGTTTGGAAACTGAAGAGGAGAATTTGCTGGATGTGAAACAGAGGGCTTGCATCAGTGTTCTATCACAAAAGACATGGCATATTAAAGTATGATAACCAGCAATGTGTTAACAAAGGAATTATTTAAAAAGATGAAAGTAGGGTATAGAGGAATCCAAGGCATAGTGCAACGCCCTGGAGAATGAATATAAAAACTTGCATTAAGTGGAATTTTAACAGAGCAATCTTAAGGAGAGCACCCAGCTCAAAACTGCCCCGTGAGGATGTGGATGAAGGAATCAGTACTTTGACTTCCCTCGCCTTCCCCACTCCAAACTTCAGCAAAGGCTCCCCACTCACTGAAGCCAATTGCAAAACAAAGGGCAATCTTCATTTAGTTCCCATAAGTCCGTTTTCATTGTCACAAATTAGAGAGTGGAAGGATGGAGAATGAGTCTCCTGAGACAAACGGAAGACATCTAGGATGAGTCTATACATTTGGCTTGAGTAACTAGAACTGCAGGTGGACCAGTGGGGTGTATATGTGTGTGGTGTTAAAAAAGGATTGATCAAAAGAAATCGAAGTATAATTTTGGATAACACAGTTTTAAGATGGCAATGTGACAGTAAATATGAATTTTTAAAATACATGTCAGGAGTTCCCAGAAGAAATTAAAATTGAAGATATAATATTAGGAATTGTAAGCACATAGTTGGCATGTAAACCCCCAGAACTGGATTAAATCACCTGGGCAATGCGTATCCATGGAGAAGAGCTTATGAAAACAACCAACAGGAACCAGCAAAGGGGACAGCAAAAACTTTTTTTTTTCAAAAAGGAGGAAGTTGTTAGTTATGTCAAAAGCTGTTAGTAGCTAGAGCAAGATAATTGCTGAGAAATGATATCAGATTTTTCAGTGTAAAGGTTATTAATGACCTTAACAAGATTAGTGTAGATAAAAACTTTATGTCTTAATAGAAACCCTTCTGGGTTACCAGATTCTAGCCCAGTTCATTGTCTTTGAGCCATTTTGCAGCACTTTGTAAATGAAGGTAATTGTTAGGTAAATTCTGACTTGTCTGGTAGTATTGAATTAACATTTTCTATCCAGTTTGGTAGTAACTTGAATGACTTGGAAAAACAATAGTTTTGTTTCCATTTGCAATTCAGGTCAACATTCCTTCACTCGAATAAATTTGGGCTGTTTTGATTTTCCTCTGAACTGATTATGACATTAGTCTGGTTCTATCACAAGAATAAAATAAATCCTTTAACGTGTATTCATTTTTTTATCTGTATGAAAATTATGATTTTTATCTTTTTCTGAAAACTATCTTTTAAAATTAGTTTGGTATAGTGATGCAGGCAAAAAAATTGATTCAATTGTATTTAATGAAAAATGGGGTTAAGGTAGTTGACTTTCTATCCAGAAAAACCTATTTTGGTAAAACACATTAAAAACTCCTAATGCTATATAACAATTATTTTTTAAAAGCTTGGTGGGTAAGCAGAAGGCTTTCTTATAAAGTGACAAAGATGCAGGGTGTGTCAGTATTAGGTGTGCCCTTGGAACAGGAAATGAAGCTTGGGAGCAATGCTGAGTAAGGGGATACCAATAAGGACCCTTGCATAATGCTGGGGTTCTTCAAAAGGCAAAATCTCAAGGGAAAAAGCTGCCAATTTCACAGACAGGGGGGCCTGGCAGGCTACAGCCATGGGGTTCCCAAGAGTCAGACACGACTGAGCACGCACACACATTCACCATTAAAGCGGAGATGGTGAAAGTACTTGCCTGCTTTGGCCTTAGCTTTAATGGAGGTAGGATGAAAGAGGAAAAACTACCCCCTGAGAATTCTAACCACAAGCTAGCACACACCTTGTTTGTTTGAAGAACTGAAAGAAGGCAGATTCAAAGAGAATGGAATGAACTGAATGAACAATAGTGTGACCCAAGGTATGCCCTTGTCTAGTTTGATGACTCTCACCTACTTGTTGCCCTAATGTAGAATGTTGCCAAGGATAACTTCTCTATTTCAGTGGATAAACTTAGCCATAAGGGTGTCTCTTGATTCACGTTATGAAAACCCAAACAGGATTCTTTTGTTGCAGTACACACACACAGGTAATGAGGTGATTAAAATCTACAGATTCCATCCTTCTGATCCCCATTTCACAAAAACTGATTTGTTATGAAATAATATTTACTGGAGTTTTTATTTTATCATTTGATCCTCCAACTAAAATAGTTATCCAAGCAAAAACATTAAAATAAAACAAAAAGAATTGTTCTCATATAATTTCCTCTTCTCTCCTTACATTTTTTATTTTCTTTGAAACCAACACTATTTATTCCTTGGCTGAGATGGACAGTTAGTTAAAATGATAATTCCTAGGGAAAAAAAAAAATCTCAGAATGAGAACATAAATTTGAACTAAATTATAAATGTCATCTTAGTCCAAAATCTCAGAAGGGGCATTTATTTTAAGAATAAACTTAGAACTTTCTCTGGGCTCCAACCTCATGATGATTCATTTTGAATCTTCTTAGGTGCTCTCTCATTCACATCCATCTGATGAAACATGAAGCATGTGTTTCAAAGGGGGAAGTCCTTTGGTCTTTGTACCCATTTGGTTACCTCTAGATGCCTAGTCTTAGCTCAAACAGGTTACTGAAATCTGAGAGTCTTGGGCTTCTCTGTTCTATCTGGAAGCCCAGCAAATTTTGTCTGAACTTCAGTCTCTTAAACATACCATGAAGCCATCAATTCCCACCCAACCAAAAACTTTTCTCACCTCCTGGGATGCTGTTAGGAAGCCAGCGGCAGGCTCTAACTGGGAACTTCCAGCTCCCCCTTTGCATCCTCAACTTCAGGAGGTCACCTCCCTTTCCCCCTCCTCTTTTCCAGGAGGTACTTTTCTCCCTTTCATTTCCTGGGCATAATCTCTTTGTATTGGGCAGACAATTATTCTTTGCGTCATACAGAAAAACCTCCTATGAGATAAGAGAGCATGAAAGGACTGACTGAAGGGATCGACCACCTTCTCAAAGTGGATGAGAGTGGGATAAAGTGCAAGAACAAAGCACAAATTAACATCTCAATCACTTATCACTTGTCACTTATAGTGCCTCACCCATTGTGGGAGTGCCTCCCCTCATAACCTGAAGTACCTGTAAAAGAAGGAAAGGACTGTCACTAGTCATGCCACTCAGCTCTTAGGTGACCAAAGCAATGCCCTAAACCTCCAGTCACCTAGTCCTTATAATCTGATTACAACCATCATTTTCTTTATTCCTCAAATTTGAAACCAGAAGGAGGAAGGAAACTTAAGTTACAAATGTCACCACCCATTTATTTAAAAGTCGTGTCATTCTGCGTATGCAAACGCATGATATTCACTTGCAAGCTACCTAACTCCATTTACACTAGCTATACCCTTCAGGATATCAAAGAAGTGCAATTATCTCTTAACAGCCCATGGGCAGGTGAGACTGAAGTGAAAAGATTTTGCCAGGAATAACAGATGAATGTTGACTTTAGTAGGGCTTCTCAGGTGGTTCAGTTGGTAAAGAATCCTCTGCCTGCAATGCAGGAGACGCGGGTTCGATCTCTGGATTGGGAAGATTCCCCTGGAGGAGGGCATGGCAACCCCCGCCATTACTCTTGCCTGGAGAATCCTATGGACACAGGAGCCTGGTGGGTTACAGTCAGTCAGATCACAAAGAATCAGACAGGACTGAAGCAATTTAGCATGCAAGAGTTTAGAAAGAGACCAATGGAGATTATGTTTATTTTTTATAAATGGCTTGTCAAATATTCATTCATAATTAAACTGACAAGGAAAAATAAACCCATTTGAATACAGAGTTCCAAAAAATAGCAAGGAGAGATAAGAAAGCCTTCCTCAGTGATCACTGCAAAGAAACAGAAAAAAAAAAAAAAAAAGAATGGGAAAGACTAGAGATCTCTTCTGGAGAAGGAAATGTCAACCCACTCCAGTACTCTTGCCTGGAGAATCCCAGGGATGGAGGAGCCTGGAGGGCTGCCATCTATGCGGTCGCACAGAGTTGGACATGACTGAAGCTACTTAGCAGCAGCAGCAGTGGGACCAGAGACCTCTTCAAGAAAGTTAGAGATACCAAGGGAATATTTCATGCAAAGATGGGCTCAATAAAAGACAGAAATGGTATGGACCTAACAGAAGCAGAAGATATTAAGAAGAAGTGGCAAGAATACACAGAAGAACTGTACAAAAAAGATCTTAATGACCCAGATAATCAGGATAGTGTGATCACTCACCTAGAGCCAGACATCCTGAAAGGTAAAGTCAAGTGGGCCTTAGGAAGCATCACTATGAACAAAGCTAGTGGAGGTGATGGAATTCCAGTTGAGCTATTACAAATCCTGAAAGATGATGCTGTGAAAGTGCTGCATTCAATATGCCAGCAAATTTGGAAAACTCAGCAGTGGCCACAGGACTGGAAAAGGTCAGTTTTCATTCCAATCCCAAAGAAAGACAATGCCAAAGAATGCTCAAACTACCGCACAATTGCACTCATCTCACATGCTAGTAAAGTAATGCTTAAAATTCTCCAAGCCAGGCTTCAGCAATATGTGAACCATGAACTTCCAGATGTTCAAGATGATTTTAGAAAAGACAGAGGAACCAGAGATCAAATTGCCAACATCCGCTGGATCATGGAAAAAGCAAGAGAGTTCCAGAAAAACATCTCTTTCTCCTTTATTGACTATGCCAAAGCCTTTGACTGTGTGGATCATTACAAACTGTGGAAAATTCTTAAGGAGATGTGAATACCAGACCACCTGATCTGCCTCTTGAGAAATCTGTATGCAGGTCAGGAAGCAACAGTTAGAACTGGACATGGAACAACAGACTGGTTCCAAATAGAAAAAGTACGTCAAGGCTGTATATTGTCAGCCTGTTTATTTAACTTATATGCAGAGTACATCATGAGAAACGCTGGGCTGGATAAAGCACAAGATGGAATCAAGATCGCCAGAAAAATATCAATAACCTCAGATATGCAGATGACACCAACATTATGGCAGAAAGTGAAGAGGAACTATAGAGCCTCTTGATGAAAGTGAAAGAGGTGAAAAAGCTACCTTAAAGCTCAACACTCAGAAAACTAAGTTCATGGCATGTGGTCCCATCACTTCAAGGGAAATAAATGGGGAAACAGTGGAAACAGCGGCAGACTTAATTTTTGGGGGCTCCAAAATCACTGCAGATGGTGACTGTAGCCATGAAATTAAAAGATGCTTGCTCATTGGGAGGAAAGATATAACCAACCTAGACAGCATATTAAAAAGCAGAGACATTACTTTCCTGACAAAGGTCCATCTAGTCAAGGCTATGGTTTTTCCAGTGGTCATGTATGGATGTGAGAGTTGGACTGTAAAGAAAGTTGAGTGCCAAAGAATTGATACTTTTGAACTGTGGGGTTGGAGAAGACTCTTAAGAGTCCCTTGGGCTGCAAGGAGATCCAACCAGTCCGTCCTAAGGGAGATCAGTCCTGGGTGTTCCTTGGAGGGACTAACGTTGAAGCTGAAACTCCAATACTTTGCCCATCTAATGTGAAGAACTGGCTCATTTGAAAAGACCCTGTTGATGGGAAAGACTGAAGATGGTAGGAGAAGGGGACAAAAGAGGATGAGATGGTTGGATGGTATCACTGACTCAATGGACATGAGTTGTGTAAACTCCAGGAGCTGGTGATGGACAGGGAGGCTTGGCGTGCTGCAGTCCATGGGGTTGCAAAGAGTCGGACACGACTGAGCTACTGAAGTGAACTGATTGTTGTATTGAAAATGATGAGTGACCGTTTGTCAACATACTGGAAAGTCTATCTTGGAGCATCAGGGCTCAATGAACATGTCTTTGTAGGAGGCTGACCTGGGTGAGGAATGAAATAGCTGTTAGCTCTGTCAGGTCTTTAGTTTCCTGAGAATATATAACTGTGACAATTGATTGAGAACTATGATTTTGTTTTGTTTTGTTTTTTAACATGTTAGTGTGTTCTTAACTAAAATCAAATTATATGAACATTTTATTGTTCTATTTATTTCATTGTGAGAAACGGGTCAGGGAAGTGAGCAACTGTAAATGTCCTTTTACACTGCATTTACTGTGTGGAACTGGGAATCTCTAAAGTTCCACTGACTCTGACTTATGAAGTGGCCACGGAAAACATCTGCGAAAACTGAAAGAAAACTGTAGAGGAATGTTCCTAAATAAAGGATTGTGACGTATGTTGTCAGCATTCCAGCACTTCCTCACAACAGCACCACATTACAATCTGTTTTTCATTATATGGCTTAAAACATAATTTAGGGCTGGCTTCACTAACTAAGAATCACATCTCAATTCCCAGTGTCTGATTGATTGTGGGTTTTTCCGTTTTGTTTTGTTTCTGTGTGTGGGAGGAAAGGGACCCGGCCAGCTCTTTTGACTATTGGAATAGATGTACTCTAGCACCACCTAATGGGCATTAGTTTGTAGTGTCCCAAAGCTATGGTTTTTCCAGTGGTCATGTATGGATGTGAGAGTTGGACTGTGAAGAAAGCTGAGCGCCAAAGAATTGATGCTTTTGAACTGTGGTGTTGGAGAAGACTCTTGGGAGTCCCTTGGACTGCAAGGAGATCCAACCAGTCCATTCTGAAGGAGATCAGCCCTGGGATTTCTTGGGAAGGAATGATGCTAAAGCTGAAGCTCCAGTACTTTGGCCACCTCATGTGAAGAGTTGACTCATTGGAAAAGACTCTGATGCTGGGAGGGATTGGAGGCAGGAGCAGAAGGGGACGACCGAGGATGAGATGGCTGGATGGCATCACTGACTCGATGGACGTGAGTCTGAGTGAACTCCGGGGGTTGGTGATGGACAGGGAGGCCTGGCGTGCTGCGATTCATGGGGTCGCAAAGAGTCGGACACAACTGAGCGACTGAACTGAACTGAAATTACAAAACAAAACAAAATCAGATTCTTTTCCCAAACTTTCACTTATTTTCTTGCTCTTTTTTTCTCCTTCCTGCATCTTCTTAGTTCCTGCTGTTCTCTATTCAGTGTTATTTACTTCCTTCTACCTATTCAGTTCAGTTCAGTCGCTCAGTGGTGTCCGACTCTTTGCAACCCCATGGACTGCAGCATGCCAGGCCTCCCTGTCCATCATCGATTCATACTCATGTCCCTTGAGTCGGTGATGCCATCCAACCATCTCATCCTCTGTCGTCCCCTTCTCCTCCTGTCCTCAATCTTTCCCAGCATCAGGGTCTTTTCCACTGAGTCAGTTCTTTGCATCAGGTGCACAAAGTATTGGAGTTTCAGCTTCAACATCAGTCCTTCCAATGAATATTCAGGACTGGTTTCCTTTAAGATGGACTGGTTGGATCTCCTTGCAGTCCAAGGGACTCTCAAGAGACTTCTCCAACCCCACAGTTCAAAAGCATCAATTCTTTGGCGCTCAGCTTTCTTTATAGTCCAAATCTCACATCCATACATGACTACTGGGAAAACCATAGCCTTGACTAGACGGACCTTTGTTGGTAAAGTAATGTCTTTGCTTTTTAATATGCTGTCTAGTTTGGTAATAGCTTTCCTCCCAAGGTGCAGGCATCTTTTAATTTCATGGCTACAGTCACAATCTGCAGTGATTTTGGAGCCCCCCAAAATTAAGTCTGCCACTGTTTCCACTGTTTCCCCATCTATTTCCCCTGAAGTGATGGGACCAGATGCCATGATCTTCGTTTTCTGAGTGTTGAGCTTTAAGCAATGTTTTCACTCTTCTCTTTCACTTTCATCAAGAGGCTCTTCAGTTCTTCTTCACTTTCTGCCATAAGATTGGTGTCATCTGCATATCTGAGGTTATTGATATTTTTCTGGCGATCTTGATTCCATCTTGTGCTTCATCTAGCCCAGCGTTTCTCATGATGTACTCTGCGCAAAAGTTAAATAAGCAGGGTGACAATATACAGCCTTGACATACTCCTTTTCCTATTTGGAACCAGTCTGTTGTTCCATGTCCAGTTCTAACTGTTGCTTCCTGACCTGCATACAGATTTCTCAAGAGGCAGGTCAAGTGGTCTGGTATTCCCATCTCCTTAAGAATTTTCCACAGTTTGTAATGATCCACACAGTCAAAGGCTTTGGTATAGTCAATAAGGCAGAAGTAGATGTTTTTCTGAAACTCTCTTTATTTTTTGATAATCCAACGAATGTAGGCGATTTGATCTCTGGTTCCTGTGCCTTTTCTAAAATCACCTTAAACATCTGGAAATTCACAGTTCATGTACTGTTGAAGCCTGGCTTGGAGAGTTTTGAGCATTACCTTACTAGTGTATGAGATGAGTGCAATTTGCTCTTTCTCAGTATATTTCTCATATGCAATTGTCTCAAAAAAGTATTTTTACAATTTATGCACAGGTTGAAGATGAGGAAAGAAGAGGTCCATGTCAGGTCTTCATCTTAAAATGGTGACTCATGGCTAACTAAATTCAGAAAGGCATTGTTATGTATAGTAAATATTAATGTTAATGTTTAACATTTCTACACATAAATGTCTTTGAATCTCAACTTTTCTACTAATTAGCTGTGAGGTAGCACAAATGCCCCAAATGTCTATCTTCTCACTTGGAAAAAAAAGCAATGCTAATAGTACATAACTTGTAGCAATACTGTGAGAACTGAGTGATATATTTGCACACAAACTCTTTGGCACAGAACCATTTCATGCAGTAAATGTGCAAACAATGCTTTCTATTATTATCATCTTTCTGAAGTAGTAATTCAGATTTTCAGTCATCTCATCACCTTAGAGTGCATGAGGGAGTTATGCATGGTAAGAACTTAACAAATGCCTTTTGATTAACTATTTGGAAAACATTAAATTATTTGCAAATGAATAATGATTATTCTCATCCTTGAAATTCTAATGTTTTTCTTTAGTAAGCTATTGAGAACATTTAATCACTATTTTCTGTCTGAATATATAGCAGAATATCTATTGTGTATGGTAAAGCAGAAACAAAGCATTATTACCAGGGTTATGAGCCAGCCACTCTACTAATCCCTTTGTGAATATTATTATATTAACTGGACAGAGGGTCCAGAATCTTGATTTTACTCTCAGTTTTATGGTTAACTTTAAGTAAAAACTGAGCACTGAGGCTTAGTTTCCTTGAGAGAAGGGTAGGCTATCCAATGTCTAAAGTGTCCTTCAGCCCTAATATCCTTACTATTATTCTGCCAACCTTTTCAAAAGCAGAGACATTACTTTGCCGACTAAGGTCCGTCTAGTCAAGGCTATGGTTTTTCCTGTGGTCAGGTATGGATGTGACAGTTGGACTGTGAAGAAGGCTGAGCACCGAAGAATGGATGCTTTTGAACTGTGGTGTTGGAGAAGACTCTTGGACTGCAAGGAGACCCAACCAGTCCATTCTGAAGGAGATCAACCCTGGGATTTCTTTGGAAGGAATGATGCTAAAGCTGAAACTCCAGTACTTTGGCCACCTCATGCGAAGAGTTGACTCATTGGAAAAGACTGATGCTGGGAGGGATTAGGGGCAGGAGGAGAAGGGGATGACAGAGGATGAGATGGCTGGATGGCATTACTGACTCGATGGACGTGAATCTGAGTGAACTCCGGGAGTTGGTGATGGACAGGGAGGCCTGGCGTGCTGCAATTCATGGGGTCGCAAAGAGTCAGACACGACTGAGCGACTGAACTGAACTGAACTATAGATTAGAGCTGAAATGAAATGTTATTGTTTAGTAATAATTCAGCATTAATACTGGCTGTCATTCTGCTTGCCTCTATTCTAAAATGACAGGAGCAAGTGAGATAGATGACCAAGCTAAATTATACCTCAACTCATGACTCATAGAAACTGAGATATTATAGTACGTAGTTTTAATCAATTGAGCTTGTGGTAACTTGTTATAAAGCACTAGGAAATTAATATACCTTGTACATCAATTCAATTTTAAAACATCAAAACAGCATGATGAGGAAATGCGGATAAGGAACATTTAAGAGTGATGAAGTATCTATATCATATCATGATCATGGTATAGATTACATAAGTGTATGTATTTGTTAAAACTCATTGAACTATAACACTTATTGGTCCATTTTAGTGAATTCATTTCAGCGAAATTATACCACAATAAAGCTGACTAATGAAAATAGTGTCTGGTTATAGTAAAACATTCAATATATATATATATTTGTGAATGGATAAAATTTTACTGAAAGTCAATTTTATTCTTTAAATAACTTGAAAATTTAGGAAAAAATTATTTTCTATAATAGACCATATGAACCAGTGTATAAGCAGACATATAACACACAGTATGGATTTTGAAGGTGTACGTTGCGTGTCAGTAATTATTAATCTCATGTGTCTGTGATGGTGAGTTATCTGTAATAAATAATTTGAAGAGTTTGTCCTTTCAACACAATCCAATGTTATTTTCTTTAGATTTTGAGGATTCACACAAGTTTTTAGTCATTCTAAAATTTCTGAAAAGGTTTTTCACAAAGTGATCAATTACAGTTTAGAAAGTCACAAAGACTGAGAATTCTAACAGTACATTTTGATACTAGAATTAATGCAGTCTGAGTAACAACAGAAAGCATATTGTGTTAAGTAAAATAGGTTTACAAATGGGGGGTCCCATTGTTTCTTAGGAAATAATACTTTTCATATCTTTAGAGATATTAAGATAGGGTCAGATTTTTTTTTTTTTTTTTTGTGGCTCTGGGTCCTCATTGCAGTGCAGAAACTTCTCTCTCTCTCCTTTTTAAAAAGATACAGCCACTATGGAGAACAGTGTGTAGATTCCTTTAAAAACTGAAAATAGAACTGCCTTATGACCCAGCAATCCCACTGCTGGGCATACACACTGAAGAAACCAGAATTGAAAGAGATGTGTACTGCAATGTTCATCGCAGCACTGTTTATAATAGCCAGGACATGCATGGAAGCAACCCAGATGTCCATCAGCAGATGAATGGATAAGAAAGCTGTGGTACATATACACAATGGAGTATTACTCAGCCATTAAAAAGAATACATTTGAATCAGTTTTAATGAAGTGGATGAAACTGGAGCCGATTATACAGAGTGAAGTAAGCTAAAAAGGAAAACACCAATATAGTATACTGACACATATTTATGGAATTTAGAAAGATGGTAATGATAACCCTGTATGCGAGACAGCAAAAGAGACACAGATGTATAGAACAGTCTTTTTGACTCTGTGGGAGAGGGAGAGGATGGGATGATTTGGGATAATGGCATTGAAACATGTATGATATCATATAAGAAACGAATTGCCAGTCTAGGGTCGATGCAGGGTGCAGGATGCTTGGGGCTGGTGCACTGGGATGACCCAGAGGGATGGTGTGGCGGGGGAGGTGGGAGGGGGGTTCGGGATTGGGAACACGTGTACACCCGTGGCGATTCATGTTGATGTATGGCAAAACCAATACAATATTGTAAAGTAAAAAAACATAATAATAATAAATTTTTTTAAAATCTAAAAAAAAAAAGATTTTAAAAATCTGTGTAATCTCCCCTCCTTGGCTGTGGATAGAACTGTGAATATGATGATGTATTATTCGTATGATTATGTTACACTTTATGCAGGATTTTTTGTAGCATAATAAATATGGTAAATAAATATTTTTAAAATTTATTTTAGTTTTGGTTGCACGGGGCTTTCATTACTGTGTGGGCTTTTCTCTAGTTACAGCAAGCGAGGCCACTCTCCAGTTGCTGTGTGCGGACTTCTCATTGCAGTGGCTTCACCTGTTGCAGAGAACTGACCCCAAAGTGAGCCAGTCCAGAGGTTGCAGCTCCTGGGCACGAGCACACAGGCTCATCGTTCCACATGGGCTTAGTTTCTCCTCAGCATGTGGGATCTTCCCGGACCAGGGAGCCAAACCCATTTCTCCTGCATTGCCAAGTGGATTCCTCACCACTGCACCACCAGGGAAGCCCTAAATCGCCAGACTAAAAAAAAAGAAGATCCCAACATTGAGAAAGTAAATATTCACATAGAATAAAAATAAATATATTAAGATATTTTGTAGGAAATTTGGTAATGCATATTAAAAGTCAGAGGAATATAACTGAGGACTCAAACTAGTTTTCCTTTCCTTGTGTTGCTTTCTGGTATTTCATGAGATTGTCTTCTTTATCCAAATCTCAAATAAGATAGGATTGGTTAAAAGCTATGACTCCACACTGAAATTTTATGTGGAGTGATTTTATTAATGAATGATTGATGTAAAAATAAAGTCCAAGAATATATCTCATAAATTCACAAGGCCTCAAAGTACCTTTCAAGATCCTCTAGTATCTCCTTCCAAAATGCTTTACGGGATCAGATGTTCGTTGCCCATAGGCAATTATCTCTTTACCTGTGCTCAAACATCTCAGGAACATTGTGTGTGTGTGTGTGTGTGTGTGTGTGTGTGTGTGTCTGTGTGAGCAGGTAGTGGATTCTTTGCTATGCAACTCAGATATCACAGTTTATAACATGGACCTGATAAAAATAGACCACTTTGTTTTTTAACAGAGACTTTGAACTTTCTCCTTAGCACTATTCACCTATTTTCTTCCATCATAAGAGACATGCAGGCAGTTTAAATGGCCAGTAGGCTGGGAAGTTATTAGAAGGATTCAGGAATAAAGAAGTTCAATGGATTAGATGTCATTTGAAGTTCATTATGACTCAGATTCTATGATTCTGTAATTTTTCTGAAGGCATATTTATTCTGCGCCCCCTCCCTAAATTCAAACTAGTGAGCTGGGACTGTGTTTTTCTCATGCAAAATCCTGGTTTTTGCATCTCTCTGTGTTGAGAAATACCATATATTTTTGTAACTCACCCCATATAACTTGAGGAAACTACTGTATTTTGTTTGGATATAGTTATGCACTGTCGTAGCACAGTATTTATTATCACAACTTTTTTAAGCAAAATATTGTTCACATTTTGTAAATAGTGAAAATCTTTTCTCCAATTTTATGTTTCTTTTTTCAAGGCTGTGAGAGTTTGTATTATGTGCTAAAATTTCCTAATTTCTCTTTTATGAAATAGTGGATGATTTTTGAAAATGCATATAGACATATTATGCTTTAAAAATGATTCAGTTGTTTTATTTAAAGATATGCCCTACTGTTGAGATTTTTCCCTTAAATGTCATTTTGTCCATGGATATTCTCTAAGCTTCAACCATTTAAATTATTCAGGCTCTAGACTTGACTACTCCTGTACTTAGGTACTTAGTTATAAATATTAACTCTAAGAACAAACTTTATCATTAAGCTGGCATTAACCTATCCAACTTTATTGACAAGAGAAAACAAAACAAAACAGGCATAAAATTTGAAACATCATTGTGACGTTAAAATGTTTATTAAGACATTCATATTAATGATAGGATACTTTATAAATACATATAAACTTCATAGTGGCCATCATAACTCCAGCATCTGTTTTTAGTAGGCTTTCAAGGTTTAAGATATCAATCCAACATCTTGCCTTTAGCATTTGAAAGATAATTAGTGGCTTCAATTAAAGGCCAATGAGGGACTTATACCATGCAACCCACACAGAAATCAAACCTATGATTATTCCAGTGTTATAATCAACTGTACTACAGACACAAAAAACCTCTTAATGAGGTAAAAAACACAAGGAAAAGTCTATGATAAATGTCACCATGTCACCTTTTACCATGTTATGTCAAATAAATTATTAGCAAACAGTACTATGCCAACATGTTGTGAAAAACAGCAATAAAATTACTTATAAAAAGCAAAGAATCCTGTATGAAATAACATATACTTTAAATTTTGAGACGTGCATTTTGAAAATATTTTTAAATGTTCCAGAAATTTGTGGGAAATGGCTTAAAACTATAAAAATCAAGGGGGTCGTTGCTGTTGTAGTTAAATCTTTTCAAGTAACTGGGTGCTCATTTGAGGGGAGAAAAACAGCTGTAAGAATAACTTTATAAAACACAATACCAGACTTTTAAAGACTATTTGTAAATATGTTTCACAGAAAGTTTCTACCTGTACTCTAAACAGGTAACAAACAGAAAGGGTAAATATAAAAAAGAACATTTTATTAACTAAAGTATCCCAAGAGGATAGCCAATATTAACTTAATAGATAAGTGTGGAATGAATGGATATGCAATCAAGTGTAGTGTTTTAAGTCTTAAAAATGTCTTGAAAAATTTTGTATTTTCAATCATATTTCTAAGACACTTTTCCACTTTATTTATTCCCTGAACCTTGGCTATCTGCAAGAATCGTGAAAGAAAAGCATACACCATATTTATGGTTGAGTCTTGTCTTCTAGAGATAAAGTCATTCTTCCATAAAGAACACATAATTATTTTAAATAATGGTCTAAATGTTAGTGGTGTATCACCATAAATTTTAGTTGTATAAACTAAAAATTCTACAGTGCATAAAATTTTTACAGTGACAAGATTTTAAGCAATTAATGTTACAACCAGTGGGAATCATATTTTTATATTTCCTCTAAATCACAATGTATAATGACAACTGATATTTTATTAATAAAAATCATTTGTTCAAATGACTTCAGCCAGCCATCATCTTGCTTAATTTGCTCTAATGCTATCAAACATCAGTGCTTTAAAGAAGTGTGGAATGAGAATAGTGATTTGAGGTGATAAAAATAAGTTAAACGAAAACTCATGTTTATAACTGCGTGCTATTTTATTTTTTGTCATAAAATTAATTCTTTTCCAAGACTTGCAAACTCAAAACTTGAGTGTTTCTCATAACATTTCATGGGTTTCTTGAGCTTTGAACCTAGCTTAGTAACTCATTAACTTTCAGGTCATCTTGAAATATTTCTTATGGAATCCATGCTGATTTATCAGGTATGATAAAGTTTTAAAAAGCAAATAAATATTTTAGGGATACTATATACATTTATGGGAACACTATTAAATAATAATGAGATTACTTTCATGAAACTTTTACCTCTTTTAAAGTTCATGTTATATCTTGTAACAGAAATAATTATGTACAGTTCCAAGATAGAAAACATTCATAACAGTTAAGGTTATAACTAGGATGCTACTTACAGATGAGAATATGTCAAAGAAGTAAATCTGAAAAGGCTGTGATAGTAAGAGTAAAATAAATATTCATTATACTGAAAAGAATTTTAAAAATTAAATATAGCAAAGAAACTAATGGCAATTTGTAAGATAACTAATGATTAAGTTTCACCACTGAAAATCAATAATAACATTAGTAATTGAAGATCAGTTATAATACCAATCATGGTGGGAGGCTGTGGGAAGAAGAGAAAGCAAGTGAGATGTCCTCCCAGTCTTTCTGTAGTCTTAAAGGATAATCTTGATTAAGAAGATTACTGTTTTTGGCTTGGATGGCTCCATCATTCTGATTTTGTCCATTCCAACTGGAAATAAACATAATTGTGTGTTGTTTTTTTTTTCTTTCTTAGATCTAATGCAGACAAGTCATCACATTAAGGTAAAAGGGGTTATTGTTTCCCTTTTAATCAAAAGAAGGTCTGTTTAAGATATATGCTCCTTACATATAAATTTTATCAATTTTTTTTCTAAATAAAGAGAGTGAAAAGAAAATGTCTCTCATGTAAAGTTAGGTTTAGGAAGCATTTTTTTTTACCTGAAAAATAAATTTAGGTGCTGGACTGTGAACCCATTGGGACATCATGGCTGAGTCTTCATCAAGTGTGTTTCATGTACCTCCTGTGTGTCTGATTCTAAGCTACCAGATGCTGGAAAGAATGGAAAATAAAAACTCTAGTCTTAGACAACTAACTCCTTATTTCCAGCCTAAGAAAACAAGTGTGTGTGTGTGTGTGTGTGTGTGTGTGTGTTAGTTATTAATATAACCAGTGATTTGGTAGAACTCTAAATTAAAAGATACACATCTGACTATTTTCTACAAAAATCAGAAAGAATAGATTTCACTTTCAAAGATATAGTTTTGAAGATTCTCAAGCTGTGGTACAGTATGAATTTAGTCACTTATCCAGATAATGTGCTTTACCTAACAGCCGGAACCTACCTCTCAACATAACATTGTGAAGTGATTTTTCAAAAGTCCTTTGAGAGAGAGAAAAAAAAGATCTGTAAAAGAAAACAGCATATATATATTTGGATAGCCATGAAATAAATGCCTTCAAATGTATTGCTTACAGAGTCAAGCAATGTGATGTTTCAATTTTTTTAATACACTGTTCTGCATTACAAATTCAAATATCAGAAAGACACTTACTTAAAGGCCAAAAATTAATGCTGTTAAAAATTATTTTGGTTACTTTAAGTCATGAGAAAGGATGACATTTCCAAGCTTGTCTATGCTCTCTTGTCCAAATCCCAAGAAATCATCTTCCATGGGGACACTGCTGCATTGGGATGACCATGTACAAGTTTCACATTTTTCTGGGCTTTTTCCAGTTCCACTCTGATTCCTTGCAGTTCATAGGCAGCTGAACTACAAGGAAGAATAAGGTTGAATCTTCCCAGAAAGTATCATTAAAATCACTGCAGCTATTTCATTAATGAAAAACTTTAGAAAAATGCGCTGATGGGAGAGTATCTGGTAGAGTTTAGATTGTGGTGAGGGGAAAAAAGAAGTGAAACACTGAACATGTAAATTAACATAATTAAAGATTGTAATAAATACCACTAAAGAAGTAAATAGGGTGCTGTGGTAATGAGGTTTGATTATGTAAAGCTGGTTAGAGACGATATCCCAGAGCGGATGGGTTTGAGGTGTATCTTGAAGAGTGGAGAGAAGCTGACCACAGTAACAAGGAGAGGCTTGGAACTCCCGGTACACTAGGGGCTTCTTCACACTCCCCTTCATGGTGTTCCATGAATACAGATCATGTGTTCCACTTCTACCCATACATTCTTATGCTTTAGTACTCAGCTTAGGCATTTATCTGCTCGGAAGTTATTCCTGAATCTGTCTTTGCTATTCTTCTCCAGGATGTCTTAGATACAGTTTCTTATTGCTCCCCTAATAATCCACAAATATCTGCCTTACCACACTTCCCTTACTGCACTGAAATTATATGTCCTTATGCTGTCACCCTTATTCCATTTTATAATCCTGGAATCTAGCACTTTGCCTCATAAATTGTGACTGAAAAAAATGAGGGTTTATTATTCACAAAAATTGCAAATAAAACTTTGACCCATGACAGAGCAATGGATGATACAGTACAAGCTTGTAATTGAGGCTCTACCAGGCCCAAACTGGATTATAAAGTACACTTTCCAACCCACCTTTTCTCTCTCCCATTTTTCTTTTCCTTTGTTTGCTTGTTGAAGGAAATGTTCTTTCCTTCCATAAACCTATCATTTTTCTTCATCAGAGCCTATACACATTGGAAGAAGCTAAAGGGAAAAAGGCAGAACAGTAGATTTTCCATAAAAATCAATTATAGTGTCAAAAATTTTTAAGTGAATTCCTAGGGAATATTATTAAAATCATGTCTGCATGCTATTTAAAATGAGCTATTAAATCATCCCATAGTCTGGAAGTGAGGTTGAAAGCTTTAATTCAAGTTTTGTTAAGTGGATTTATCAACTGACTTTATATTATCAAATTTACTTAAGTACTTCTCACCTATTGTCTCTGCAGTAGGCAAAATAGTGGCATCTGAAAAATAATATCCCACGGGATGTCTTAATGCCCTCAAACCTGGGAACTAGGTTACATGACAAAGGGGAACTGAAGTTGCAGTAAAATTAAGGTTGCTAATCAGCTGTTTAAATTAAGGAGATTTTCCTGGACTATCTGGGTGGCTCTAATGTCATCACAAAGGTTATTAAAAGTGGAAGTATTCTTAGAAGAGGAGAGTCAGAGGCAGAGGTGTGACAACAGATGTACTGTCAGATACTATGTTGCTGGTTTCAAAGTTGGAGGAAAAAGCACAAACCAAAGAATACAGGCAGCTTTAGAAGCTGCAAAAAGCAGGAAATGAATTTTCCCCTAGACGTTGCTCACATCTTGATTTTGGCCCAGTGAGAACTGTGTTGGCCTTGTGACCTGTGGAATAAGATAATAAATTTGTGTGTTTTTAAGTCACTTAATTTGTGGTTATTTGTTAAAGATATAATGAATATGAATATAGTGAATATATTCACTTATATATGACAATATATGAATATATAATGATATAATGAATATTGTAAATGAATATAGTCTTCACTCCCCAAAATTGAAGCTTGAAGAGTAACTCAAGAGAAAAATAACATAGCATTTTTTTTCAAGTACACTATTTTGTAATTTACAAGAAGCATTTTAAATTAAGACTACACTATTTATATTATATCAGTTCAGTTCAGTTGCTCAGTCGTGTCCGACTGTCCGACTCTTTGAAGAGACCGCATGAACTGCAGCACACCAGGCCTCCCTGTTCATCACCAACTCCCAGAGTTCACTCAGACTCATGTCCATTGAGTCGGTGATGCCATCCAGCCATCTCATCCTCTGTTGTCCCCTTCTCCTCTTGCCCCCAATCCCTCCCAGCATCAGAGTCTTTTCCAATGAGTCAACTCTACGCATGAGGTGGCTAAAGTATTGGAGTTTCAGCTTTAGCATCAGTCCTTCCAATGAATATTTAGGACTAATTCCCTTTAGGATGGACTGGTTGGATCTTGAGAGTCCAAGGGGCTCTCAAGAGTCTTCTCCAACACCACAGTTCAAAAGCATCAATTCTTCAGCGCTCAGCTTTCTTCACAGTTCAACTCTCACATCCATATATGACTACTGGAAAAACCATAGATAACTCATATGAATCTGCTGTATAGCATAGAGAACTCTATTCAGTATTCTGTGGTGATCTAAGTGGGAAAGAAATTCAAGAGGGTATATATGTATATATGTGGCTGATTCTCCTTGCTGTATAGTAACCAACACAACGTTGTAAAGAAACTATACTCCAATAACATTTTTTTTTAAAGATTACAATTAAGGAGAATAACTTCTCATACTGACCCAAGTGAGAATACAAGGAAGTAGTCAAGCTAACATCCCAAGGTTCAAACTTCTAATCTTCCCTCTGTTTCTCTTCGTGAGTTCTAAGTCTTAGAGTGTGAAGAAGCTTCCAACCTGAGTTGCTGGGGCTATGAAAGCTCTCTGTTTCCTCCTCCAGAAGACCAACTATCAACACTGACACTTGAAAAGATACAGAATTCTACAAATTGTCTACAAGACCATTTCAGACTTTTACAAATGTAAATATATGATTAAATACATGATTGCAGTAGTTTTCTGCAAATAAGAAAAAAAAAAGTGGAGTAACTGCAAGGCAATTATGTCAAGCATTATTCTTTAGGACTAAGCCTCTTGAAGGCTGAGAAAGAACTTGCATTTATCTGTTGAATTTTACCTTACTTAAAGAAAGTAGCTGGAGAACCAAATGGCAACCCACTCCAATATTCTTGCCTGGAGAATACCCCTGGACAGGGGAACCTAGCAGGCCATGGTCCATAGGGTCACAGAGTTGGACACGACTGAAGCCAAGAAGCAAGCAAGCAAAGAAGGCAGCTGCAAATAGTTTTGAATCATTTCCCTTCTACTAACCAAGAATACTAACAGCAGAGGGAAGAAGAAAAGAAATGTATGGTTAATAGCAGGAAGGATATTTAACATTAAAAACGAGCTTCCATACATCAACATGGATCAGTCATAGGTATACATGTTCACTCCCTCTTGAGCCTCCCTTCTACCTCCTACCCCATCCCACCCTCTAGGTTGTCACAGAGCCCTGGTTTGAATCCCCTGATTCATGCAGCAAATTCCTGCTGGCTATCTATTTTATACATGTCAGTGTATGTATTTCCATGCTACTCTCTCCATTCATCCCACCCTCTCCCTCCTATTCCCGACTCCTGCCCCCATGTACACAAGTCTGTTCTCTATGCCTGCCTCTCCACTGTTGCCCTGAAAATAGGTACATCAGGACTATCCTTCTAGATACCATTTTTTTGTGTGTGTGTGCGAGTCACTTCAGTCGTGTCTGACTCTTTGTGATGCTATGGACTGTAGCAGGTCAGGCTCCTCTGTCCATGGGATTCTCCAGGCAGTTTCTTTCTTTCTTTCTTTAGGTTGCCATTTTTTTCTCCAGGGCATCTTCCTGACCCAGGGATCCAACCCACATCTCTAGCAAGTCCTGAACTGGCAGGCGAATTCTTTACCATTGTGCCACCTGGGTAGCCCAAGGAAAAGTTTACATTCCAATTACCCTCACTGGACCTTACCAGTGTTTGTTCTTCTGTACTACTTGGTCATAACCTGGTTCAAATATTCTCTTTGGTATTTTTATTTTCCTTTCATGGTCATATTTATAGAGACATGAGAGAGAATCCTCATAAAACTGTATTAGCTAAATGCAATCTCTGCTCCTTACTACTTGGACACATTTTATAGGGTAAAACCTCAACAAACCCCAATTACAAGGAGAGACAGTAATGATTAAGGCCACCCATTTCTTATTGTGCTGGTATTAGTAACATGAAGAGTAGCTGAGACTCTGGATCACATGTCTCCCCTGCACTTGGGCTTGGGTAGCGTCACTTTTCAGCCCAGCGGTAATCAATACAACCTGGAGCTAAATGGTAAAGCAGCTGCCTTCCTTGGTCAAATCTAGACTTAGAAACATGTTCACACATCACTCTTGGAAAGGGTATCTTTTGGGTTCAAAAATTTAATCTGAATAGCTTAAAAACAGAGTTTTAACAGAAGGTAACCTTAAACATGAACCCCACTTGGGTCTCTATACAGGTATTTTTGTTTTGATGATCTTTCCTGCTCTTTTAAAGCTTATGAGGATTTTTCAAAGCATGCTTTATTTAGAGTTTCTGTATAACTCCCTGCAAATGAGGAGAATGGTAAATTTAGTGATAGAGATGGATTATATTTTGGGAGACTGGAAAAAGATCAAGGTCTTAAAGAAATAGCAATAAGTTCTCTTACCCACACACACATCTCCCACTAAGTTACACATCGTGAGCACCACTAATTTCACATTCTTATTTCACAACATCTGATAGTCATAAGGTATCTATTAGCACTTTTAGACCCATTTTAAAATATCAACAAGAAACTAAAATAGAGCCACTTGCTTACTAAAAACAGGTCTGCTATAGTGTCCAGGCAATCATAAGAGAATAAAAACTCACATTTCCAAACTTCATTAAAGGAATGATGAAAACTCACTTTTACTTATCTGAAATATTCA
Organism: Capricornis sumatraensis; assembly: GCF_032405125.1. Classification (NCBI taxonomy): domain Eukaryota; kingdom Metazoa; phylum Chordata; class Mammalia; order Artiodactyla; family Bovidae; genus Capricornis; species Capricornis sumatraensis. Next base: position 57,347,959 of record NC_091074.1, read on the forward strand.
GAGTCTGGGTGTGACTTAATGGGAACATTCATATCTCCCCACTAGAATGTAATCTCCAAGAAGGAAGAGATTTTGCTTGGTTGACTCATTGCTGCATAGCTGGCACTTAGAATTACTGCCTGGCCCAGAGTAGACATCTATTGAACATCAACTAAACAGTTCAATGAATTAAAGAGTTTGACACAGAAACTAATAAAACACTATGAAACAGTAGTTAAAATTAATGCAGGCATTACTGATTCCTGAGTGCCTCATAATGATGAAATTAAAATATTGTCTGGATCTGCTGATGTATCGGAGAAGGCAATGGCTCCCCACTCCAGTACTCTTACCTGGAAAATCCTATGGACAGAGGAGCCTGGAAGGCTGCAGTCCATGGGGTCGCTGAGGGTCGGACATGACTGAGTGGCTTCCCTTTCACTTTTCACTTTCATGCATTGGAGAAGGAAATGGCAACCCATTCCAGTGTTCTTGTCTGGAGAATCCCAGGGACGGCGGAGGCCTGGTGGGCTGCCGTCTATGGGGTCGCAGAGTCGGACACGACTGAAGTGACTTAGCAGCTGATGTATAGTGCGTTTGCTGCAATGAATCAAAATCAAGAAAATGGTGTAGATAAACTTTATTATATAAGTAGAAAATTACTTAATTTCATACTAGAAATGGGTGAACGCTGCAAGTTGAAATGATCTGTCCATTAACGTTCCTAATATAGTAGAAGGAAAAAAAATGGTGTCTTAAGTGCTTAGTGTCTGATGTCATTAATAGTTTTGTAAAACTCTATAGGGTAGAAAGGTTTTGGTACTAACCTGTGCATTGTACATAGTTCTAATGCATTGTATTGACCTCTAGTACTTCTATAATGGCAGATTACACATTCAAAACTTTAAGCATTAAACATAGATAACTTATAAATAAATAAAGACTGTCTTGGTGCCTGGCATGGAGATTTACGTAGCTATTATTAAAGACCTACATTAGTTCACCTAGATTGTACTCCTGCTATATATAGAAGAGGATATTGTTCAGTTGCATCAACGGGTTCTCCATATACTCAGCATTTGTCAAGCCTATCCATGTGGGGCAGGAGTGAAAGTGTGAACCTTCTAGCATGTGTATACATGCAGATAGTGGTTTTGTGTGTGTACTTGCATTTATGTGTTTATCTATCTAGATGTCTTCCCACCTATAGACCCACAAGGTAAGTTCTTAGTAGCTTTTAGAGGTGTGACCGGATGTGCATGTTTTCCTCTACACTATTGGTCAGTAGGGGGCGCTATCACCTACCGCTGAAGCAGGACGGTACAAATGCAAGTTGATTTTTTGTGAGGACCTGTACATCAGGTCCTGTATACATTATTTTCTCAAAATAAGAACTATAGATTTTTATTGCCAAGTACGTGATGGTGTATAATTTTTAACAAGATAATAAATTAGATCAATGGTAGGCTTTAGTACTTATGTACCATAGCATAGGTCTTCCCAGGTGGTGCGCGTGGTAAAGAACCCACCCACCAATGCAGGAGACATAAGAGATTCAAGTTCGATCCCTGAGTCAGGAAGATCCCTTGGAGGAAGAAATGGCAACCCACTCCAATGTTTTTGCCTGGAGAATCCCATGGACAGAGGATCCTGGGCTGCTACAGTCCCTAGGGTCGCATAGAGTTGGATACAACTGAGATCGCATGCAGTTCATGCAGTAAGACAAGGTGTGTATCCCTTGCCTTTTCATCTTTTCTCATAAAACCCGTTTGCTTGATTATTTGTCTTTACGTTGCATTTGGTGCACATCCTTTGTCATCTGCAGATATTCAGGAAAAAAATGGAAAAATTTAAAAGGACAATAAAAGTCCATATGACATATAAGCCACTTTTCAAAATTTAACATGATGTTTGGATTTATCTCAAAATTTTTATCATCTACTTCATATAAGCCCTATATTAAACACTTATCAGACATATTCTTATTTAGTTCTCAAAAATTATCTTCACAATTGGTTTTATTAATCAAATTTTACTGGTGAAGGAATTACTGCTTAGAGAAGATGGGAGACTTCTTCAGGCTCAAAGCACTAAAAAGAGGTTAATTTGACATTTGAACCCTAGTTTTTGACTCTAATTCCATGTAACTTTCTCTTCTAAATTACTCCTCTAATCAGCTATTTGCCCAGCCACTGGTACATGTCTAGTATATCAGATTACTCTCTCTTCAGAGATAAGGTTCCTCTTCCTCATTCTCATGGCCTACACTTGAGAAAAACATCTTGCTCAATTTTATCATGTGTTAAAGGTGCTGTTCCGTAAGTAACTGTTAGTTGCTCAGTCATGTCTGACTCTTTGTGACCCCATGGACTGCAGCCCATCAGACTCCTGTGTCCATGAGATTTTCCAGGCAAGGATACTGGAGTGGGTTTGCCATTTCCTTCTCCAGGGGATCTTCCCAATCCAGGGATCGAACCCGGGTCTCCTGTACTGCAGGCAGATTCTTTACCGACTGAGCTACAAGGAAAGCCCGAAGTGCTAATGGCATTGAAAGAATCTGTTACTTTTATGTTATGAAGAGTCTGCCATTCTGCTCTGTGCTAGCTGGGCCTGGCATACAGCAGAATGTTCTGGGAAACTTAGGCAGTCAGTGGCCTTGTCACCTGTCCAGAAAGGCAGGAAAACCACGGAGACTAAGAGGTTGAATCATTAAGAAGCTGGCTAGAGGATAAATGGAATCTGTCCACATATCCCCACTGTGGCTTTGTTAATGATATTTATTCTTTATTTACTACAATGTCTGATACAATTATCATGCCTTATAATTGCATTTGGGGATATAAGGAAAGATGTATTAAATCTAAACTTTTTTTTAATCAAGATAACCAGTAGTGTATGTTATTCAAAAGCTGTTGGGTCTTATTTGTTGACACCTTGTTATCAAAAGGGAAGGTGAGTTATTGAGTAATTTCATTTAATTCTTGGAAATTGCACACAAAATACATTATAATAAGAAACATGTAGGGGGCTTCCCTGGTGGCTCAGTGGTAAAGAATCCACCTGCCAATGCAGGAGACAGAGGTTCTATCCCTGGTCCAGGAGGATCTCACATGCAATGGAGCAGCTAAATCCATGGGCCTCAACTATTGAGCCTGTGCTCTAGAGCCTAGGAGCTGCAATTACTGAGCCCACGTGCTGCAACTACTGAAGCAAGCATGCCCTAGAGCCCATGCTCAGCAATAAGAGAAGCCACGCCAGTGAGAAGCTCGTGCAGACAAATAAAGGGTTGACACAAGCCCTGCTTGTACTGGGCTTCCCTGATAGCTCAGTTGGTAAAGAATCCGTCTGCAGTGCAGGAGACCCTGGTTTAATTCCTGGGTTGGGAAGATCTTCTGTAGAAGGGATAGGCTACCCCCTCCAGTATTCTGGCCTGAAGAATTCCATGGACAAAGATCGGACACGACTGAGCAGCTTTCACTTTCACTATTTCACTTTCCTGCTCATACACAACTGGGAAAGTCCATGCAGCAAGGAAGATCCAGCACACCCAAAGAATAAACACATTATGAAAAAAAGAAACACGTAACAGAAGCATAAGCTGTTTACATGGAGTCATTATTCATTAATTTTTGTGTGTGTATTGATATAATTGTTTGTTTATTTAAGGATATGATTATCCTCAAATATCCTTGGCAATTCCTAAACGTTGATTTTGTTTATTAGAGGTGGGATCTTGCACTAATTTTAACATGTAATCTCCAAATTAATAGTATTTTGATTCTGTTCAACAACTCTTGCTTAACCTGACTCTATGCCAAACAGACTGAATGACTTTTTAAAGAATAGTTACATATTAATTGTATTATTTATTTAAAACTACAAAACATCTAACCTTTAAACACTACCACCACCACCCATTTCCTTTGATTGGATTGTTAGTCTTTCCTTTGACGTAGTGGACAGAAATGTGAGTCTGGATTGAAAGAGCGAAGACCTAATCTAACAAATTGTGTCAATAATGCTTGAGATCTCCTGGGAGGTTTGATTTAGATTAGATAATCCCTAAAGTCCTACAGAGGCAGTATAGTGCACTGTTTAAGAGTACAGAGCTCAGAGACAGCTGTGTGCGGGTGCTAATTCGCTTCAGTTGTGTCCATCTCTTTGTGACCCTATGCACTGTAGCCTGTCGAGCTCCTTTATCCACGGGATTCTCCAAGCAAGAATACTGGAGTGAGTTGCCATGTCCTCCTCCAGGCGATCAGTCTGACCTGGGGATCAAACCTCATCTCCTGTGTCTCCTGCACTGGCAAGCAGGTTCTTTACCACTAGTGTCACCTGGGAAGCTAACTTGAGTTCAAATCCCCAGTTCTAATACCTACTAGCTGTGTGACCTTGGGTAGATTGCTTAAAGCCTCTGTTTCTTCACCTAACAAACGGGAATAAAAACAGAACCTACTTTATAAGTTTAACAAGTATTAATGAGTTCATGTGAGAAGAGCACCTAGAACTTGGCCCTGTACAATATATATATATATATATATATATATATATATATATCCTGTTTGGGGCTTCCTAGGTGGCTCAGATGGTAAAGCGTCTGCCTGCAATGTGGGAGACCTGGGTTCAATCCCAGGGTCGGGAAGATCCCTTGGAGAAGGAAATGGCAACCCACTCCAGTACTCCCTGGTAGGCTACAGTCCATGGGGTTGCGTAGAGTCGGACACGACTGAACGACTTCACTTTCACTTTTCGGGTGGCAATACTGGTAAAGAACCTGCGTGCCATTGCAGGAGACAGAAGATATGTGGGTTTGATCTCTGGATGGGGAAGATCCCCTGGAGGAGGGCGTGGCAACCTACTCCAGTATTCTGGAGAATCCCATGGACAGAGGAGCCTGGTGGGCTACGGTCCATAGGGTTGCATCGAGTCAGGCACAACTGAAGCGACTTAGCACACATGCATGCACCTGTTGCTATTATCTAATTTGAGTTAAATATTCAGAAATTTGTACAATTCTGAGCAGCTCAGATACTCAACATTTACTCTTTGAGCCTCTAACTGCATGCCAACTGCTACACTATATTTATTCTTACCACTTTTAGATTATATCAATTGTTGTCACCTTTCAATTCTATCTACATAGAACCAAAATCTGTTTTTTGTTTTTTTTTTTTCCTTTTTACAATCTGTAACAATAAGGAAATTGAAACACATTCTATATGGTGCTAGAATCAGTAGGGAAGAATAGGCTATTTGTATGTTATCCATCTTAGTTGGGTGTGTGTTTTATCCAACTTGTTCTACAAGTCAGTACAAATGTCTGCATATTGTGCAACAAAATACTTTTTTCCACAGTTGTATTCTTTTCTTTCTTTGAGCCACCTGAAAAAACTCAGCTTTTTGTTGATGCAAAATCTATCCATCCAGGGCACTCCCAGCTCTTCAACTTCAAGAGACAAGTAAACTCAGATGAAAAGCACTCATGGGAAGGTATCTAGAAGTGACCAAGGTCTAATCTCATACCAGTGCTAAATGAGAGATGTGGTAATAGATCCCACAGTAAGGAACAACAACAACAAAATACTCCTAATGAATACTTCCTCATTATTTTCCAGGGTTGTAATGTCTCAGATCAAAGATGTTCATATTCATTAAACAGGGACTGACCAGAGCCACTCCAGTCAGCCAAACAAAACATATAGAAAGGTGGTGCTGCACAAAATCAAGGATGCTGCAAGCTATACTCTATTGCGTTCTTTTAACATGCTTGAAGGCACATGTAAGTAGGTGGCATAGGCTATGTTGACTTTGTTCTGGTGGATAGCCCTTGAGTTTTCAAATCTCCATCATCCAGGTGGAAATATAAAAGTTTTGAGTCAGGAACCACACTAAACTCAATCTTTTTCCTATAGAACATCATTTCCTTTATGTTACTAGAGATTTTAAGATTATAAAATATGCCAGTTACTTCAAATCACTAATAAAGCCCTTCATGGTATAACTTTCCCCTCTATTGCTACCAAAAAGACAGCTCATTTTCAGAATTAAAACGCCTGATTTTTCTGATAAAAATATATGCCAAATTGCTTATGTTAACCCTGCTTTGTGAAAAGATGTCTACTTCAGGAAGAAGTTGGATGGAAGGAATAATTTATGCCTCAGGGCCTAGATGCAACCTTATTCCCTGACTCTGGTTTCAACCGGCTATTCACCAGGCTAGGAAATATCTGAATAGTGAGGATAGTCACAGGAAAGCCATAAAAACCAAAAACATTGCTTTCTGTGGGACATCCCTAGAAAACAAATGAAGTAGATAATATTGAACTACACAAAAGACTTTCTGCAGTCTTCCCTAAGCCTCCTTCTTGAGGCCACCCTACTTCCCATGCCGTCCTCCTCCATGAGCTAGAAGGATCAAACCAGTTTCTTTCTCATCTCAAGGATTTGCTACTGTAAAGTGGCAGACACATTTCAGTTATGAGAGGAAAAGAAGTTAGCAGAGATGTTAGGTCTGCCATTATTGAACTGCTGAACAAATGCCAACACAGCCTTACTTTCAGATGTCTTGTGATATAAGAAAAATGTCCCTCCATTGTTAAACTTCTATTAGACTGTTTTCTGTTACTTCTAAGTAGAAGCATTCCTTGCTGAAATAGAAGTCCTGAGTCCAGTCTGTTATTTTGAGAATTTTCATTCAGTGATTAACCACACTGATCAATCATTATTTGTTGTTTTCCTGTTGGCTTGGTATAACAAAATGATGTCTGGTGAACTTTTTTTTTTTTTTTAGACAATTAAAATATCTTGTTAAAAGTCAAGACAACTTATGAAGCTTGTTACTCTTTGGCCCATAACAGCATTTTATTGAGAAAACATCTCTAATTGAGAGAGGGGCTCTTTAATTTTTACTGAATCCCCTGGAAAGGAAGGCTTCCATTCATAACATATAACCTAACATAGAAATCCTTTTCATCTCTCTTTCAGTTACTCCAAAGACACACTCATCACAGAATGGCAACTTAATCCCAATCTTCTCCTTCAATTTCTTTTCTTTTTTTTTCTTAATTTCTACTTTAAAATAATTTTTAGAGTATTTATTGAATGTGTTACAATACTGCTTCTATTTTCTGCTTTGGTTTTTGGCTCTGAGGCATGTAGGATCTTAGCTTCCCAACCAGGGATTGAACCTTCACCCCCTGCATTGGAAGCAAAGTCCTAACCACTGGACTACAACACAAGTCCCTCTCCTTCAATTTCTAACATCTTCTTTAAACCTAGCCTCTTGCATCTCCTGTCCTTGCTGTTTACTCTTTTTTTTTTTTTTTTTTACTGTGAATAACTTTTCATTGATTTTCAGCAATGAAAATCAATCAGATGGATTACAGTATACTGTTCTTATTCTCGTCCTTCACTCACTATTCCAGGCTGCACAACCAAGCCACAGATTATCAGGACAAGGGAAAAATTCTCCTGGTATGTGAGAGATACAAGAGATTCTAAATATTCACTTGCAATTTTTTTTCTTTACCATAACAAAGGGTAAGATGTTTAAAAGAATAATGTATATAAAATCAATTTTTAGAGAAATATAAACAAAAGGAGAAAGATTTTCTTATTATAATGACTTCATAATAAGGCCGATTTTCCATTTTTTCTATAAAAGATATCATTAAGACATCTCTTTTATGTTGTTCTGAGTGATAAAACAATTCCTAGGTCTGTAATAGTTCTGTAAATTTTAAGTAGTGCTTGGATATTTTGTTTCCTGTTATTGTCTTGAAAAGAGAACATTTGACAGTTTAGCAATTCTCTTGCTTTTAATCCATGTTAAGCCCTAGCTAACCCCGTTGCCTCTGATTCATTGCATGAGAGGGAAGAAGTGGCTTTGTTAGTCATAAACCTGACTTCATATATCTTGAGTGAAACCAAAGGATTTGAAACTTAAAGCAAATTTTAAGATATACTTTCATCGTTTCTTTGACTCTACATTTCCCAGTCATGAAATTTGGCTCTTCCAGAGGCAAAGATGTCTGTCTCCCATTAAGTAATTTCAAACTATGTACAATTTATATTTAAATTAAAATCTGTAGAGTTAGTAAAAGTAGTTTTTTGGCTTCTTTTCCTAGGATTATCTAATATGAATTGTTTCCAATTTTGAGAGAGTCAGGCCCTTTCTTCTTCCAAATATATTATAAAAAAACTAAAGCCAACACATTTAAAATATTAATAGTATCTTTTATGCAGGAAGTGAAACTATGAGTCTACAGTTTCTGTAATCTATATCAGTTCAGTTCAGTTCAGTTGCTCAGTTGTGTCCGACTCTTTACGACCCCATGAATTATCATGTCAATTAAATATACTTGAAATTATTTTTGATATGAGAAAAGGTAAATTGAGAAGATTTATTTTAATAAAAGAACTGGATACATGCATCACTTAAAAACAACTTTTATCAGATTGTTTTATATGCTGAAAAAAAGAGTGAAGAAACATTGTTGGGGTAGTATAAAATCTTTTTTGGAAAAACTAGCTGCTATATTTAAAATGTATCACTGCTTCTAAACTGCACAGACAGATTTCTTGCCGCACAGCCTTACCCTTGTTCATATAATGCTATTAACTAGAACATTTAGGTATGACCTAAATAAAGTCCATTATGATTATACAGTGGAGGTGCAAATAGATTCAATGGATTAGATCTGGTAGACGGAGTCCTGAAGTACTATGGACAGAGGCTGGTAACAGTCCACAGGAGGCAGTGCCCAAAACCATCCCCAAGAAAAAGAAATTCAAGAAAGCAAAGTGGTTTTCTGAGAAGGCCTTACAGATATCTGAGAAAACAAGAGAAGCAAAAGGCAAAGGAGAATGGAAAAGATATACCCAACTGAATGCAGAGTTCCAGAAAACAGCATGGAGAGATACGAAAACCGTCTTAAGTAAACAATGCAAAGAAATAGAAGGAAACAATAGAATGGGAAAGACTAGAGATCTCTTCAAGAATATTGGAGATACTGGGGTAACATTTCATGTAGAGATGGGCACAATAAAGGAAAGAAATGGCAAAGACCTAACAGAAAGTGGAAGTGGCTCAGTCCTGTCTGACTGCGACTCTATGGGCTTTAGCCTTCCAGGATCCTCTATTCATGGAATTCCCCAGGCCATAATACTGGAGTGGGTGGCTGTTCCTTCTCCAGGGGATCTTCCCAACCCATGGATCGAATCCACGTCTCCCACATTGCATGAAGATTGTTGACTGTCTGAGCAACAGGGGAAGCCCAAGAATACTGAAGTGGGTAGCCTATCTCTTCTCCAGAGGATCTTTCTGACCCAGGAATCAATCCAGAGTCTCCTGCACTGCAGGTGGATTCTTTACCAACTGAGTTACCAGGGAAGCCCCAGACCTAACAGAAGCAGAAGTTATTAAGAAGAGGTGGCAAGAATGCACAGAAGAACTATACAAAAAAGGTCTTAATGATGCAGATAACCATGAGGGTGTGATCACTCACTTAGAGCCAGACATGTGGAGTGCGAAGTCAGGCATACCTTAGGAAGCATTATTACAAACAAAGCGAGTGGAGGTGATGGTATTCCAGCTGAGTTATTTAAAATCCTAAAAGATAATGCTGTTAAAGTGCTGTACTCAATATAACAGCAAACTTGGAAAACTCAGCAGTGGCCACAGGACTGGGAAAGGTCAGTTTTCATTCCAATTTCAAAGAAGGGTAATGCCAAAGAATGTTCAAACTATCAAACAATTGTGCTCATTTCATATGCTAGCAAGGTGATGCTCAAAATCCTTCAAGCTAGGCTTCAGCAGCATGTGAATTCAGAACTTCCAGAGATAAAAGCTGGGTTTAGAAAAGGCAGAGGAATCAGAGATCAAATTGCCAACATCCGTTGGATCATAGAGAAAGAAAGAGAATTCCAGAAAAACATCTTCTGCTTCATTGACTATACTAAAGCCTTTGACTGTGTGGAGCACAGCAAACTGTGGAAAATTCTTAAAGAGATGGGAATACCAGACCACCTACCTGCCTGCTGAGAAACCTGTATGCAGGTCAAGAAGCAGTTAGAAACTGACAAGGAACAATGAACTGGTTCAAACTTGGGAAAAGAGTATGTCAACCTATATATTGTCACCCTGTTTATTTAACTTATATGCAGAGTACATTATGCAAAATGCTGGGTTGGATGAATCACAAGCTGGAATCAAGATTGTCAGGAGATATATCAATAATCTCAGATGTGCAGATGATAACACTGTAATAACAGAAAGTGAAAAGGAACAAAATAGCATCTCGATGAGGGTGAAAGAGGAGTGAAAAAGCTGGCTTGAAACTCAGCATTCAAAAACAAAGATCATGGCATCTGGTCCAATCATTTCATCTCTAATACTAAGCTGTAGTAGTAGTCATGTGTGGATGTGAGAGTTGGACCATAAAGAAGCCTGGGCGCTGAAGAATTGATGTTTTCGAATTGTGGTATTATAGAAGAATCTTGAGAGTCTCTTAGACTGCAAGGAGATCAAACCAGTCAATCTAAAAGGAAATCAACCTTGGGTATTCATTGGAAGGACTGATGCTGAAGCTGAAGCTCCAACACGTTGGCCATCTGATGTAAAAAGCCAACTCATTGGAAAAGCCTCTGATGCTGGGAAAGACTGAGGGCAAGAGAAGAAGGGAGATGAGAGGATGAGAAGGGTGGATGGCATCACTAAATCAATGGATGTGAATTTAAGCAAACTCAGGGAGACAGTGAAGAAGAGGGAAGCTTGCTGCAATCCATAGGGTTGCAGAGTCTGCCATGACATAAAGACTGAACAACAACAACAACGTTCATCTTTCAACAGTAGCAGGATTCTAGGAAACCAAGCGCACTATAACTTTCCCCACTGGAGGGCTTAGTTCTGAAGCACTCACCTTCACTGCTGTAAAGATAGGCTTGGTTATTTTCTGAAAACAAATTCCAAATCTTAAGGCCTAGCAAGTACAACTTTACTCTGCTCTTGCCCACACAAAGACATATGTGGGTCCTGTAGCTCTCTAGAGCAGCTCCCTTCTAAACAGTGACTTAGGAAACAGGTTCTTCTTCTTTTTTTTTTTTTTTTTCTTTACAATCTTATAGATCTATCATTTGGAACTGCAGTCATATGACAGGGGAGAAAAAAGCTTGATGAAATCACACTAACTCTTAAATGTCTCATTCCAGAGATGACACACCATTGCCACTCAGCCTATTGGCCAAAAGTAATCTTATTGTCCTGATCTAATTACATAGAGACTGGAAGATGGAGGAAAGCACATGGGTTATTTGATGAGTTCTATGGTCTGTGCCTTCGATTCTAAGGCTTAGAACACATACCAATGTTAAGTCTCAGCAGTGAGAAGTCCTGATAATTCTCAGCTCTCTTCCCTCAGTGTAGCTACCCTGGAAAATAAGAATTTCTGACAGTGGCCCTGGAAGATACAAAGAGCCTAGGTATCTGTGGTACTACTGGAAAAGGCCCTGCTGTATAGAACTACCAAACTCTAACTGACTTTTGGTAAACAAGATATACACTTTTATATATTGAGCTGGTGAGATTTCAAGGGTCATTTTCCTACTACGATGTAGCCTATCCCTTCCTGAATAATGCAGTTGGGTTGAAAATGTCTTCTGTCTTGCTTTGCTAGTGCAATTTTGCTACAAATTCCAACAATTCTATCTTCAAATCACTCCTCAGTTTTGTCAGAAACTATTGCTACAACCTTGGCCCTGTACTGAGATCTCAAATGTACCCTAGTCTCAACTTTGCCCTAACACTTCTTGGTTCAATGCTCTCTGATGTTGGATCTATACATGAACTGTCCTCTACCACCAAAAGTAAAAAAAGACAAAACCCAACCCCCACCCCCCAAAAAAGAAAACAAACAAAAACAAGTGTGTTGTCTTGTTTGCTTAAGAGAATCAAGAAAATATTTTAACCTATCAACCTCAATTCATCTCTAAAGAAAGAACAGCATAACTAGCCTCTTCAAAACTGTTCATGCTAATTATATATGACAACTTGGGAAAGTTTATACCTGATTAATGTAAATTGTTTACTTTCTTTAGAATTAATGCTGCTATTGAGTTGAGACTTCCCTGGTGGCTCAGACGGTAAAGCGTCTGTCTATAATGTAAGAGACCTGGGTTCGATCCCTGGGTTGGACAGATTCCCTGGAGAAGGAAATGGCAACCCACTCCAGTACTCTTGCCTTGAAAATCCTACGGATGGAGGAGCTTGGTGCAGGCTACTATCCATGGGGTCACAAAGAGTCGGGCGCAACTGAGTGACTTCACTTCACTACTGAGTTGAGAGCTCATGAGTGGAGATTCTTGTGAAGGTAAAAGAATATATCTGAATCAATGGTTTTGTAGGTGTGTTAAGACATCAGAGACCTCTTTTATAATGAGCATGAAATATTAGAATTCATGTACATTTTGGATTAGTTTCACAGCACTAAGCAATTCTTACCCTGTCCATATTTTTCATCACTCTTAATACCTTTAGTCACAGGTGGGTAGCTTGTATTTCGTCAGAAAGAATCCTCAGCCAGGGAGCATCAGGCACCACATCTACGCGTGTCATGGTTCTGCTGACAGGCCTTTTTAGGTAATCTTCAGCATCTTAAAAGAGTCATCGGGTTTTTTTTTTTTTTTTTTGGTGTTGCCAAGGTTCTGTAAGCAGATTAACTTTTCATTATCTGTTAAAAAACAAAACAAATGCTTAAGTTTGGAACTTCTCTCATAAAAAGACAATGCAATTTTAACTTTATTTCAAATATTTGCATTAAATTCAATCAACAGGTCTTGAGGTCTTAATATGTCCAAATCATTATGTTCATCCTTTGACAGCTGGAGTGAATAAGGTAATAATTTAGGCCTTGTTTCTCTCCATGTATACATATTGTCATTTTATATACAGTATATACATTTTTAAAATCTTTTCTTTCTTATTTGGGTTTATTCACCATTTTTTTCACTAATGTGATAAAACTAAATTTAAATGTCGAATTACAAGATCACATTTTTATAGCCACTAGGTAAGTTAATAGAAAATATAAGGAGAGGAAATGTTAACAAAACCCTTTTTCAGTTGAATACAGTTTGTACAAACTATGCAGTCACTGGGTTATAATAAAATGACCTAGTATTTCCTTCCCACGCTTTCACAAAGTATCAGTCATGTCGCATGACCTTTCTCCTAGTTGCAGGTCAAAGTGAGAGTGCCCTCTTTCTCTTGAGATTGCGTTAGTATTGGAGCAACATTTTAGCTAGATGACTGACTCAGGATGGCCTGAAGCGTAGAAGGTTAGAGAGCTTGAAATGTTTCCTGATTAATTCCTGATGGTTTTATGAGAATAAATGAGTAGGGAAATATTCTTCCAGAAACTCTTCAACAAAACAATGTGAAACTCAAGATCTGGCTAACACGAGAGTCGATTTTCTAACACCACTCTGCTTTAAACCAAATTATATCACCAGATAGTCACCATAATGTAACTGAACCCAGAAAGAGTGTTCATGAAATGGAATCTATTTGCTGTAATTCATCCTGTATATTTAACATACTGATAAAATTATTGTATTTTTCTTATACCAATATGCATTAGAAATATTTTTACATATATTTTGAGAGCTGGTATCCTCAATATTCCCTCACTATCCTTATTTTTCTCTTTGATTATGGCTTTTTCTGTTTATGACCAATGTAATTATTCAGAAAAAAATTACTAAACTCTGGCAAGATTTCATAAAATGATAGGTGAGGTAGATGTACAATAATTAAGATGATATAAACAGCTACTTTTGGCAGAACTATTCTTAGGTTTTTTTGTTTTTCCATAGTTGAAAAAACATGAGTATATGATTTATTAATATTACCAACTAAAAATGCTTTTAGTGAGAAGAATATTAAATTTCATAGACTATGACTTAGTTTAAATGGCATATCAGCCAAGATCCCAGTGAAATAAGGAATACCCTACTCAAACAGGACAACTGATGAGATTTTAATAGAAAGGATTTTTTTTAAGGTACAGGATGAGGTTTTAGGAAAGCAATAAGGGATGGTGTTGTATCCTGACACTAGAAACAACAGGGAGCTTTTTCTGAGCCTGGAACAGAGGGACACAGCAAAGAACAGTTATGAGAACCCAGCAAGAGCAGCTAGAGAGAAGATCATTCAATCTTCAGATCTCTTGCTGAGGTCTTCCTTTGGCCAAACTCAACGGGTTAGGAGGAAAGAGAACTGTTGAGCTAGCCCCTATGTGTTACTTTCCCAGAACAAATGGCAGAATGAAAAGGAGTGAAGAGTTAATCTGGGAAATGGGGCAAAAGAGACGTAGACAGAGCACAACGAATGCATAACTTTAAATAATAAATTTAAATGGCTTGCTTACTTTTGACTCCATCTGCCCCTCCTGTTATCAGACAACATTTCTTCTCTCTTTTCCCATACCCTCCCATATGCGCACGTGTGCACACGCGCACATACACACACATGCCATCAGGGAAGGAGAACCACACATTTTGGTAGTTGGCAGGAGGTCCTTGAGGAATAAAACAAATCAGAGAAGGGTTGTAATACCATCTATCTCCTACACTGTTTGTTGAATTCATTTTGAGACACCACAAAGTTAACAAAATAGATGGAGAAACCATGGGAATGGCAATAGTGAGGCTTTTCCAAAAGCCTTCATAAGCACTGGAATCAAACCACAAATGAATGGTGGTGGAAAGGAAGACCAGGGCAAACTTAATGGTGTGTAGGTAATACTTGACAACCAGCTCTCCATGGAGGAGTTTTTTTCTTTTTTTTAGGGAGGAGTTTTAGTGTTTTCCACCAAAGCCAATTTAAAGCTATCAACATAAATTGACTAAACATGGATTTGCAATAAATGTGCACAGCTGACTCTTGTGAGCTCACGGACACCCTATTCAGCACAGCCGTGACCACAGACCCTGTATGCTGATGGTGGCTAAAAATTGACTTGAAAAACATATGAGACACCTTGGGTGAAATTACACTTTCATGGTCATTACTTTCTACCAATCAAGTGGGATGATTCTTGCCATCATGATTTAGGAATTAAAAGAAATCACCACTTAATTATTTTCCCTGAGTCTTAGGTCAGTGAATTCTGAAATATCTGGGCATCATGAATAATGTGTCGTAATTACAAAAATTCCAGAAGGCCTGCTAAAGACATTTATGTATGGAATAAACTAGAATACGAGTGGGATGGAACAATGTCTAACACAAGGTCATGTGGGTACTATTCATACATTCCTCTGCTACTCTGCAACCACTAATATTTCTTCTGCTTTGACATGGATTGTTTCCCTTTCAGCCTGCTTTAGGGACTCTCTCTTCCTGGTTTAACATATAGTAAGTCCCCTACATAGGAACGAGTTCTGTTCTGAGAGCAGTTGTTACGTTCAACAAAGTTGGCCTAGGTACCCAACTAACACAATCAGCTATATAGTGCTGTACTGTAACAGGTTGATACTACTTTTCACACAAATAGTACATTAAAAAAAAATAAACATTTTTAATCTTACAGTACAGTACTTGAAATGTACAGTAGTACAGTACAACAGCTGGCATACAGGGGTTGGCATCGTGTGAACAGATAAGAGTTACTGGCTGGAGGAAGGAGAGGAGGTGGGACATGGCAGAACTGAAGCATTGTCAGTGTTAGGAGACAGAGGGCAAGCTGCAACTTCACTCCAGCTTCTTGCTGGGTTCAATTCTATCTACCTTCTTGAAAAAAATGATCCAGAATGTAGCTTAGTTTTTCTTGTCATAGATGACACAGTAGCACTGGACTGCATTCTGAATGGTTGCTGCAACCTTCCTGCTCCTTTCCACTTTTGGGTCCTGTACCTCAAAAAACTAACAGTGCCTCCTGAAATAAAGAAAATCCCCTTGTCATTTTCCACATCATGAAAGTCTTTGGTTCTTCAATCACTTCTTTCTCTGTCTCTTTGTCCTTTCTCTGGGCCACCAGTTCCAAGGTCTTCAGTATTAAGCTCCTTGTGTTGCACAGAAAGGAGTTCAATGAAGTCATCCTCTTTCAGATCTAGCTTGAAATAAAGATACTGTACTACTGTATTCTATGCTGTACTGTAAAGTGCATAAAAGCACAATCACTTGTGGAGAATGCACACACATAACCATGTATCCCAGACATGTGAATTAACTTTCATGATTGGACATGTGAACACATGTTCATATCTTTGAAAGCTTGAAACTTGAAGGTTCATATGTAAAGGACTTACTGTAACTGCTTCCCTGGTTTTTCTGGATTTTCCCAGAGTACCTCATGACTGCTTACACCTGATTGACTCAGCAGTGCTATCTGCATTTGCATGGGTGAGGCAACATGCACTGCTCAAGTCCCTCTCCTATTTCCTGGCCTGGCCATTCCCCACCTCAAATAGACTCTTGCTTGCTTTTGTACTCCCTCAAATTATGTATAGATTGGGATATACCCTCTGACTCTGCTTCTACTTATATTGGGTAAATTATGACACATTCTATCAAAAAAAATTAGGTTGCTGCCAGATACTAAAACAAGATCATCTATTTAAAAAGCTCCATGCAGGCAGTACATCCCTTGCACCATTTGGCCTCCACCTTCAGTGCCATTTTACTCTTCTTGTCTCTTCATGTTCTGCAATCTAACAAGCAATTTTAATTATTATTTATTTATTAATAGTAAGTGCATATCTCTTGAAACCTACACTGACCTAAAAATAATTAAGAGGACTTAAGAAAATTACTCCTATTAGCTTTCTTCATGGCAATCAATCATAACGAAACACTTCATGGTAAATTGATGGGGAAAAAGTGCAAACAGTGGCAGATTTTTTTCAGTGGCAGAATTTTTCTTGGGCTCCAAAATCACCATGGATGGTGACGGCAGCCACAAAATCAAAAGACACTTGCTCCTAGTAAGAAAAGCTATGACAAACACAGACAGTGTATTGAAAAAAGAGAGAGAGACATCATTTTGCCAACAAAGGCAAAGCTACAGGTTTTCCAGGAGTCATGTACGAATGTGTGAGTTGAATCATAAAGAAGGCTGAGCACTGAAGAATTGATGCTTTTGAACTGTGGTGTTGGAGAAGACTCTTGTGAGTCCCTTGGACAGCAAGGAGATCAGATCAGTCAATCCTAAAGGAAATCAATTCTGAATATTCATTGGAAAGACTGAGGTTGAAGCTGAAGCTCCAAAACTTTTGCCACCTGATGTGAAAAGCCAATTCATTCGAAAAGACCCTGATGCTGGGAAAGATTGAAGGCAAGAGGAGAAGGGGACGACAGAAAATGAGATGGTTGGATGGCATCACCAACTCAATGGATATGAGTTTGAACCAACTCTGGGAGATAGTGAAGGACAGGGAAACCTGGCATGATGTCATTCAGGGGGATCACAAAGGGTCAAACATGACTTAGTGACTGAACAACAACAACACTGGCTTTCTACTGGTAGGATATTGGAAATTATTTGCGGGCAGGGTGATCTCTTTTGTTCTACAGAAATCATATCATGAATTAAATCAGTACTTCTCTGGTTAGGTAAGCAATCTTATAGTAAAATATTTGATGTTTAACCTTCTTTCTTTTCTGGATTCAATGCCCCAACACAAGAAATTGAATAACAAGGTTCTTTGCTCACTGGATCATCCATAATTTATATTTTTCTCTCTATTCCATCCTGTCAACAAAGGCAATTTATATGAGCTTGATTTCTGTCTACATAAGAATCTTTGCTCAATCTGATTGGGATTTAGAATTCTCTGTTAATGAAAGCTAATTTTATATTAAGGAAGATAAATATATATGTATATATATATATTCTTTTAATGTATGCTTATATATGTGTGTGGGTATGTTGTTGTTTAGTTGCTAAGTCATGTACAACTTTTGTGACTCCACAGATTATAGACTGCCAAGCCCTTCTGTCCATGGGATTTCCCAGGCAAAAATACTGGAGTTGGTTCCCATTTCCTTCTCCAGGTGATTTTCTCAACCCAAGCATCAAACTCAGCTCTTCCTGTACTGCAGGTAGACTACCAGTGCCACCTGGGAAGCCCCCATGTATGTGTCTGTATACACACAGCCACTGATAATATTATCATCCCCATTTTTATAGGTTAAAAAATGTTTGAGGTTTAGTAGGTTAAATGACTTATTTAAGGTTGCAAAGTAAGATAGTAAGATTCAGGATTTAAGATCATTATTTCAGTACAGTTCAGTTCAGTTGCTCAGTTGTGTCCAACTCTTTGTGACCCCATGAGTTGCAGCACGCCAGGCCTCCTTGTCCATCACTAACTCCCAGAGTTTACCCAAACTCATGTCCATCGAGTCTGTGATGCCATCCAGCCATCTTATCCTCTGTCATCCCCTTCTACTCCTGCCCCCAATCCCCACCAGCCTCAGGGTCTTTTCCAATGAGTCAACTCTTCGCATGAGGTGGCCAAAGTACTGGAGTTTCAGCTTCAACATCAGTCCTTCCAATGAACACCCAGGACTGATCTTCTTTAGAATGGACTGGTTGGATCTCCTTGCAGTCCAGGGGACTCTCAAGGGTCTTCTCCAACACCACAGTTCAAAAGCATCAATTCTTTGGCACTCAGCCTTCTTCACAGTCCAACTCTCACATCCATACATGACCAGTGGAAAAACCATAGCCTTGACTAGATGGACCTTTGTTGGCAAAGTTATGTCTCTGCTTTTTAATATGCTATGAAAGTTGCATAACTTTCCTTCCAAGGAATAAACGTCTTTTAATTTCATGGCTGCAATCAACATCTGCAGTGATTTTGGAACCCAAAGTGCCCAATATGCTACTGGAGATCAGTGGAGAAATAACTTCAGAAAGAATGAAGGGATGGAGCCAAAGCAAAAATAATACCCAGTTGTGAATGTGACTGGTGATAGAAGCAAGGTCTGATGCTGTAAAGATCAATATTGCATAGGAACCTGGAATGTTAGGTCCATGAATCAAGGCAAATTGGAAGTGGTCAAATAGGAGATGGCAAGAGTGAACGTTGACATTCTAGGAATCAACAAACTAAAATGGACTGGAATGGGTGAATTTAACTCAGATGGCCATTATATCTACTACTGTGGGCAGGAATCCCTTAGAAGAAATGGAGTAGCCATCATGGTCAACAAAAGAGTCTGAAATGCAGTACTTGGATGCAATCTCAAAAATGACAGAATGAACTCTGTTTGTTTCCAAGGCAAACCATTCAATATTATGGTGATCCAAGCCTATGCCCCAACCAGTAACACTGAAGAAGCGAATTTGAACTGTTCTATGAAGACCTACAAGACCTTTTAGAACTAACACCCAAAAAAGATATCCTTTTCATTATAGGGGACTGGAATAGAAAAGTAGGAAGTCAAGAAACACATGGAGTAACAGGCAAATTTGGCCTTGGAATATGGAATGAAGCAGGGCGAAGGCTAACAGAGTTTTGCCAAGAGAACGCACTGGTCATAGCAAACACCCTCTTCCAACAACACGAGAGAAAACTCCACACATGGACATCACCAGATGGTCAACACTGAAATCAGATTGATTATATTCTTTGCAGCCAAAGATGGAGAAGATCATTATTTAGTTATGTTTAATTTATTTATGTCTATCACTTGAGTGAAAATATAATCTTGAAGAAGACAGGTATGTGGACTTCTGTTCACTCCTATATCTTCAGTACCTAAAATACTGCCTGACTTCTTTGATATTGGTTGAGATGAGAAAGCAGGTATGATATCCCCCAAGAAGTTCTTCTCAATTACTGGCCAAGGGATGGTAAATAAGGAAAAAGTTCTGCAAGTTAGAGAAAACAAGGAGGATGGTATAGACATGAGTAAGAGTAGGTTTAATTGAGATAATATTAGAATGTGAAGTGATTGGTGTTTTCACAAAATGTTTCCACCATCAGCTCCTAACTAGTTATACAAGAATTACACAATTTTTGTTCTGTTTTTCATCAAGAGCTAATGAACTATAAGCATGGAGCTATTCAATTTCAATAATTTTGTTAAATCTATATTTTCATGTATGCATAATTAGAGGTTGCCTGAGTTGGAAGGTTAATGTTTTTGTCTATACTCTGTTTCTAGGCTCTGAATACTGACTTAGCTTGGCTCCCTGAGAAGAAAATTGTCTTTTTATTTATATTACAACGTGAGATTCTGCTGTTTTAATTAACAGATTTGAAAGTTAATTAACACTGGGTGTGAATATAACATTTGTGAAACTAACATCAAAATAATTATTCCTATGGAATATAATTCAAGATTTATTTAGATGTTTATTTTGTTTAGATGTTTATTAGATGTTTATTTTCTGAGAAAAGTGTTGAAGACTATTCTGCCATAGGTTGAATTGTTTTGGGAATATTTTCCATTCTATGACTATAAACAATACCTCTAAATGGATTCATCCCTGCAGATAACCTATAATTTTCTTATATCACTTATAGAATCACATGCAAAGTTTTTACTTTATTTATTAAAAATTCAACTAAATGATTTCACATTAATTGTTATGCTTGTCACAATCAAGATTATAGTAACCTGACTTTTGTATATATTTACACAAAATATTCCTAATTGGAAAAAAATGATAATATCATATCCATCATTTTGCTTTTTTTCTAAAAGAAAACCTGCATCTTTACATTCTATTTTTAAAGGTTTAAAAGTTAAATTATCATTATTGTGATTTTTTCTAAGTGTGTATTAACAAAAGTATTTGAAATACTAATTGAGTTATAAATCCACAGAAAATTATTTATGTAGGAAATGAATACATAAAACTATAACTCCAACTAAAGATAAAAATTACACAAATAATACAATTATGATTAGTAATAACTAAAGTAAGATCAGCTTTAATATTGCATTATATAGTAGAATGTCTTTTCAATGAGATATTATACTGACTAGATAAGAAAACATAAAAGCATATAAAAACAGGTTTAACTTAATGGGCAATAATGGGAGTCTTAGAAATTGTCCTTTAGAAAAGCAAAGAGGTTCTGCTATTTGTGTGATTGTTTCATATATTTCCCCAACTACATATAACAGTTCCTCAAACTTGGCTATGAATTGTATTTTTTAGGACTGTGAGATAAGTCCCTTGTGTGTGCAAATATAAAAACAGAATATAAGATATAGCGAACGAAGCAGAGTTTTCAACAGCAACCATCAACTAAGGGCTCTTCTTACTCCTCTACAACTATTCAAGATTTTCCCATCCTTGGTTAAAATTGTATGTGGTCTAGGGTAGTCACTCTGTGGAGTGATCTATTTCTTCAACCTTGAAGCATCCATGCTCTGTTGGTACCTTGCCCTCATCCTACTCCTGTTACTGGATTAACCCACTCATTTTATCACCATATGTAGAAATATCAAGATACATCTAAAGGAATCTCCTAAGGTCCGTATGTATACTTGTGTCTCCATTGTACGAAAACAAAGCTGGGTAATTTTTCAGAGCCGACACTGACAAAATATGTGTTTCAGCTTTCAGTAGAACACTTACTATGTCTTTCTGGAGTGTCCTCACATGGTCGTTGTCCCTCTGTCTGTGTGTCATCTGCAACTAATCTCTTTTTATAAGGACATTGGTCGTATTGGATTAGGGTCTATCCACATGACCTCATTTTAACTTAATTACCTCCTTCAAGGCCCTATCTTCAAATACAGTTATATTCTGCATCACTTGGAATTAAGACTAATATACAAGTCTGGGGGGCATACATCATTCCATAACAGCTATTTTCAAGCCATCATAACACTTTTCCTGTTACAAGCAGGAATAAAGATACCTGGGAATTTATGTTCCTTCAGCTATAGCTTTGAACCAGTGACTGATGGGTACAGAGGTGAGAATCATCTTTGTCTCTGCTGACACTTGAGTTGTGACCTATACCATCCCCAGGACTCCATGACTAGAATGAGCAAAAGTTACTCTTAGTTGGGTGCTGCTTGATAATACATCCTCTTTTACTACATTTTCTTGGTAATATATCTTAATAAATCACTTACACACAAATTCTCATCACAGGATTTGTCTTTATTTGTCCTTGGGACTGTTAAGGGTTTAACTGTGTCTCCCCAAAAGATATGTTGAAATCCTAATGCATAAACGTGACCTGAAATAGGGTCTTTGTATACGTGCTCAAGTTAAGACAAAGTCATACTGAGCAATATTGATTTTAAGTCAATATGACTGGTGTCCTCAGTATAAGAGGGAAACTTGAACACAAAGAGACAGAGATACACAGGAAGAATGTCATGTGACCACAGAAATAAAAGGAGAGAACAACATGTGAAGATAGATGAAGAGGTTGGAGTAATGTATCCATACACCAAAGAATGCCAAATATTTCGAATTAATCACCAGAAGCCAGAAGGGCATGGAACAGATTCTTCTGAGAGTGCCTAGAAGACACTAACCCCCAAAAAACTTTGATTTTTGGATATCTAGCCTCTGGAAATTGACAACAAATTTCTCTTGCTTTATGCTACAAATTTTGTGAGACTTTGTTATGGTAACCCTAGGAAACTAATGCTGAAACCCTACTGGAAATAAGTAATTTCAGAAGTGGTCCCAGGTAGCATACTCTTAGGATGCGATTTTGGAATTAGATCATTGGCCAGCTAGATAGTAATAGAGATCCCATTGTTGGAGATAAACCATGTTTAAAACCTCCTGCTCACTCTGGCATTATAATTGCTATAATTTCCACCATTGTTGAGTCTGGATGGGAATAGATGATAGGAGACTCACTGACGCATAGTTCTAAGCATTTCCAAGATAAGGAGGGCTCAGTAATTATAAGGACTGTGTTCGTTGTTGCTAAGTGCTTCTGTTGTTTGAAGAAGAAAACTGACAGGTTCAGATTAATCAATTACCAACCTGGGTACTGTGAAAAACAAGTTAGACAGTCTGTTTGGGAGCATTTAAAGAAATCCTCAGTTCCTGTAGCTAGAAGGCAGATTGAAATGGAAATTGGATGAGGCATTATACGAGGGGGAAAAAAAGCTCACTCTTCCTCTGTGTCTCTCTTTTTTTTTCCCCACACTTTTTTGGTCTTTTGTTGTGTACAACAGTTACAACACTTGCAACATCAGGTGTGTGGGGTTTTTCTCCCACACCAAGCAGTTCTCTCTGACACCAGCTGTATGTGCTACAATTTATCTCAGTTATGACACTGTTTACCTGGAAAGAGCACCAGATCCTACAAGTTAAGTGTTCAGTCCCACAAGACTTCTCCCCACCTAAGATGACAACTGCACTTAGTAGTCACTCAGGATGCCCACAACTTTCATTTAACTGGGCTATAAATCTGAAGTTCCCATGGTCTCCTCCCTCTTGGATTTGATCATTTGCTCAAAAAACAACTAACAGAACTCAGGGAAAAACTTATTTATGTTTGATGATTATATAACAAAGACTATGATAAAGGATACAATAAACATCTAGATGGAAATGTGTATGGGAAAAGTACACTGGAAGGAGTGCAGAGCTTCCATGCCTTCTCTGGGTACATCAGGTCACTCTCCCAGCAACTCCCCATGTTCAGCAGCTGGGAAGCTCTCCAAACCTCATAATATTGGGATCTTTATAGAGGCTTCATCATATAGGTAAGATCAATCATTAACTCTATTTCCAGCCCTTCTTCCCTCTCCAGAAAATGGGTGTATGCTTAGTTGCTCAGTCGTTTCAGACTCTTTGTGACCCCATGGATTGTAATCTACCAGGCTCCTCTGTCCCTGGGATTCTCCAGGTAAGAACACTGGAGTGAATTGCCATTTCCTTCCCCAGGGTATCTTCCCGACCCAAGGATTGAATTCAGTCTCCTGCATTGCAGGCAGATTCTTTGCTGACTGGACTACCCCAGGGAAGCCTCCAGAGAATGGGTAATGGGGCTAAAAGAATTCCAAGCCTTTAATCATGGTTTGTTCTTTCTGGTGACCAATCCTCACCCAAGAGCCCAACAAAAGTCACCTCATTAGAACACAAGACACTGCTATCACCCAGGGACAAATTCCAAGGGATTTAGGAGCTCATGTCAGCACAAAGGTCAAATATTAGAACTAAAGATACTCCTAGTACTTCTATCACTTAGGAATTACAAGGCTCTAGAGCTCTGTGCCAAGAACTGGGAGCAGAGGCAATATATAAATTTTCTATTATTTCAGACACACTTTTTTATTGTAAAAATAGTAGAGCTAATGAAAACGGAATCCACAGCTTTGGCAAGTCTTTATGCTAAAATAAAAACCCTGATAGGGAAGAAGAGAGTCCCTAAGACATTGAATGGAGAAACATATATAGACGTGCTCAGAATAAGGGTCCCCGGATTCCTCTGAACCCCTGGACCACAAGCATAGTCTACTTTGTTTTCCTGAAAAACAGCGGCTTTCTCTTGCCTGAAGACCATACCAAAACCTCAACTGAGATGGATGCCTTGGAGGATAACAGTTGTTCTCTCCAGGATCTGACCCCATTTCCTCCCCTTGTCTTCGAGCTCTATAACAAGTCTCAACACGGGCCAACTGAGGAAGGACTTTCTTGCTAGAGGCAAAAAAGAGTTATTTACCAAAGAAACCTCAGGACATGATTAATTGTAGCAAAATAAATCAGAGGTGAGGTGAGAGAGAGTATTCCAAGAAGTTGATCTTGATAGCACTGGACTTGCTTGGGGGTTAGGGATGATGAAAGATAAGCTCCATAAAGGAGAATTGTCCAGTAGGGAGAAGTCTCCCATGACTGAAAACTCCCTGGCAAGAGCACCTAGAAATGGTTCTAAAACACTGTTGCGATGGATGGTTACTGCAGGCTTGTGGGGACAAAAGGTTCATATTAAATTAAGTGCAAATGACAGAACTCCCTTGGCAGAGCTTTGGGGAAGGGATCAAAAGGCTCAGAGAAGTAAGCATGCTACAGTGGCTCCATTGTGTAACAGAGCCACTGGTTAGACAATAACCAGTGGGTATTGATTACCCACCAGATGGCTAAGTTCTTTGGAAGGGCCAGAGAATGCTCTCATCACGAAGCTTATGAGGAACATGCTAGTGATGGAGGTACTGGCATGTCAGGAAGCTCAGTGGTTACTGCACCAGGATTGAGGACAGACAATAATTATTAGAGAACTGGGCTCCCTGTAGTCAGTGGGAATGATAGGATTCCTGAGGAGTAGAGGTGAAGAGGCCATAATCAACTACTGAGTCATCACTATGGTGATGACTAATATTCCAAGATATAGCTAAAGGAAAAATAGATGGACAGCTGACAAGAGCATGGCTTGATATACATAAATAAAAGTTATTAAATTTGGATGAGCAGAAGCCTGATTTCATCAGTCTTCATGGAATGCCACTTCCTCATCTGGGTTATTGGCTTATGGCAGAGATTTCTGCCATATCATTTTACATATTTTGCATATAATTCACTATAATTTGAAATTAGCTAGCCCACTATGCACATTTCTAGTTTCTTTATACAGGCTAGTGATTCTTACCATTACTCTTTTGCAACTTCTTTGTGTGAGTGCTACCCTCTTTTAATGCTTTAATAAAGCCTTTTCCAATGACCTCCATCTTGTGGTAGTGACTCCCTCCTCTATACAGCAATATTGTTCATTTAACTTTTACTATACTCAGTCTTGACTGGTTGGGGAAATTTTTATATATAAAGAAAAATCAATTTTTCAACCCAACACTTAGACCCTTGCAAACAGGATCATTCTTAACCACCAGAACTTCTTACAATGCTCTATGTTTGCGAAGTCACGTGGGCCTTAGAAAGCATCACTACGAACAAAGCTAGTGGAGGTGATGGAATTCCAGTTGAGCTATTTCAAATCCTTAAAGATGATGCTGTGAAAGTGCTGCACTCAATATGCCAGCAAATTTGGAAAACTCACCTGTGGCCACAGGACTGGAAAAGGTCAGTTTTCATTCCAATCCCAAAGAAAGTCAATGCCAAAGAATGCTCAAACTACAGCACAATTGCACTCATCTCAATTCAGTTCAGTTCAGTTGCTCAGTCATGTCCAACTCTTTGTGACCCCATGAATCACAGCATGCCAGGCCTTCCTGTCCATCCCAACTCCTGGAGTTCACCCAGACTCACGTCCATCTAGTCACTGATGCTATCGAGACATCTTATCCTCTGTCGTCCCCTTCTCCTCCTGCCCCCAATCCCTCCCAGCATCAGACTCTTTTCCAATAAGTCAACTCCTCTCATGAGGTGGCCAAAGTACTAGAGTTTCAGCTTCAGCATCATTCCTTCCAAAGAAATCCCAGGGCTGATCTCCTTCAGAATGGACTGGTTGGATCTCCTTGCAGTCCAAGGGACTCTCAAGAGGCTTCTCCAACACCACAATTCAAAAGCATCAATTCTTTGGCGCTCAGCCTTCTTCACAGTCCAACTCTCACATCCATACATGACCACAGGAAAAACCATAGTCTTGACTAGACGGACCTTAGTCCACAAACTAATGTCTCTGCTCTTGAATATAATATCTAGGTTGGTCATAACTTTTCTTCCAAGGAGTAAGCGTCTTTTAATTTCATGGCTGCAATCACCATCTGCAGTGATTTTGGAGCCCAAAAAATAAAGTCTGACACTGTTTCCACTGTTTCCCCATCTATTTCCCATGAAGTGATGGGACCGGATGCCATGATCTACATTTTCTGAATGTTGAGCTTTAGGCCAACTTTTTCACTCTCCACTTTTACTCTCATCAAGAGACTTTTTAGTTCCTCTTCACTTACTGCCATAAGGGTGGTGGCATCTGTGTATCTGAGGTTATTGATATTTCTCTCAGCAATCTTGATTCCAGCTTGTGTTTCTTCCAGTCGAGCGTTTCTCATGATGTACTCTGTATATAAGTTAAATAAGCAGTGTGACAATATACAGCCTTGACGTATTCCTTTTCCTATTTGGAACCAGTCTGTTGTTCCATGTCCAGTTCTAACTGCTGCTTCCTGACCTGCATATAGATTTCTCAAGAGGCAGGTCAGATGGTCTGGTATTCCCATCTCTTTCAGAATTTTCCACAGTTTCTTGTGATCCACACAGTCAAAGGCTTTGGCATAGTCAATAAAGCAGAAATAGATATTTTTCTGGAACTCTCTTGCTTTTTCATGATCACACACTAGTAAAATAATGCTCAAAATTCTCCAAGCCAGGCTTCAGCAATACGTGAATCATGATGTTCAAGCTGGTTTTAGAAAAGGCAGAAGAACCAGAGATCAAATTGCCAACATCTGCTGGATCACGGAATAAGCAAGAGAGTTCCAGAAAAACATCTATTTATGCTATATTGACTATGCCAAGGCCTTTGACTGTGTGGATCACAATAAACTGTGGAAAATTCTGAAAGAGATGAGCATACAAGACCACCTGACCTGCCTCTTGAGAAACCTATCTGCAGGTCAGGAAGCAACAGTTAGAACTGGGCATGGAACAACAGACTGGTTCCAAATAGGAAAAGGAATACGTCAAGGCTGTATATTGTCACCCTGTGTATTTAACTTCTATGCAGAGTACATCATGAGAAACGCTGGGCTGGAAGAAGCACAAGCTGGAATCAAGATTGCCGGGAGAAATATCAATAACCTCAGATATGCAGATGCCACCACCCTTATGGCAGAAAGTGAAGAGGAACTAAAAAGCCTCTTGAGGAAAGTGAAAGTGGAGAGTGAACAGTTGGCTGAAAGCTCAACATTCAGAAAATGAAGATCATGTCATCTGGTCCCATCACTTCATGGCAAATAGATGGGGAAACAGTGGAAACAGAGTCAGTTTATTTTGGGGGGCTCCAAAATCACCACAGATGATGATTACAGACATGAAATTAAAAGACACTCCTTGGAAGGAAAGTTATGACCAACCTAGACAGCATATTGAAAAGCAGAGACATTTCTTTGCCAACAAAGGTCTGTCTAGTCAAGGCTATGGTTTTTCCAGCGGTCATGTATGGGTGTGAGAGTTGGACTGTGAAGAAAGCTGAGCACCGAAGAATGGATGCTTTTGAACTGTGGTGTTGGAGAAGACTCTTGAGAGTCCCCTGGACTGCAAGGAGATCCAACCAGTCCATCCTAAAGGAGATCAGTCCTGGGTGTTCATTGGAAGGACTGATGCTGAAGCTGAAACTCCGGTACTTTGGCCACCTCAGGCAAAGAGTTGACTCATTGGAAATGACCCTGATGCTGGGAGGGATTGGGGGCAGGAGGAGAAGGGGACGACAGAGGTTGAGATGGCTGGGTGGCATCACGGACTCGATGGATACGAGTCTGTGTAAACTCCAGGAGTTGGGATGGACAGGGAGGCCTGGCATGCTGCGATTCATTCGGTCACAAAGAGTCGGACAGAACTAAACGACTGAACTGAACTGAACTGATGTTTAACACAATCTTAATTAGGGCTTTCCAGGTGGTGCAGTGGTAAAGAATCCACCTGCCTGTGGAAGAGACTCAAGAGATGTGAGTTTGACCATGGGTAATTAAGATGCCCTGGAGTAGGAAATGGCAACACATTTCAGTATTCTTGCCTGGAAAATTCTATGGACAGAGTAGCCTGGCAGGCTACAGTCCATGGGATCGCAAAGAGTCAGACATGACTGGGCATACACATACACACATGTTTAACAAAATTTGTTTGTTCAGTTGCTCAGTCGTGTCCAACTCTTAGTATTTTCCATTTAGCATTTTATCTGTTTCACTTTGAACTAGAATTGGAGCTGTTTATCACTGGCTATAAGAATGCAAATATTTCTACACCCATACATTTATTTTAGTTTCTTAACTGGCAGAATTATTTGAGATACTGAAGATAATCTTAAATAGGAGTATCAATTATGGAATGATTAACTTAGGTATACAGGTAGATTAAATTCAGGTGTTTTTTCCCCCAACATCAGATGGGTCAAAAGAAATGAATAGCCACTGTACAACCAGTATGTGTCTTAGAACTTAGGGCTTTTAGTAAATTCTGTCATCTACTATTTCATAATGATCAAAAAGCCATGATTGCTATCATAGTATCCTTCCATAAATTATCATGCCAAAATGGGAAATGTGACTAAGTGCTTAAAATTATCAAAATGTCTTGGCCCAGAGAAACTTGAAGAAGACGCTGGGATTGCTCTATTGAATATCAAGAAATTTTAAAAATCCATTTTAGAAATCAAGATACTATAGTACTGGTTAAAAAAAAGATCAAAAGATAGAACAGGATAGAAATAATATCTATCTACCTATATACATACACACACAAATATACATATATGCACACATATATTTATATCTTATAATATCTCCTTTATATATGATCAATCTAACAGGAGAAATTAAAATGAAAGAAAGAATCAAAGTTAATATGGTGATAGCAAAAAAAAACTAGCTTTGGTTTTTTTGAATATTTTTTTCAAGGTAGTGATATCCTGGCATATAACTACAAACCTAAAAAGAGATCACTTACAGGATGATATAATCCTTTCAAAGATAAACTTATCCTCAGTTTCTTGATTTAAATCAAACATTCTCCCACTTGACAAGAACCCTTAGTTTCTATTTTTGTTAGCATTTGCTGATCACTTTAAAGGCTTCACTGAATAGCCCTCACTTAACTGCTTTGTGCTGAAATGAAATACTTCGTTAAACTATGAAACCTATATTTCTTAATTTTCAATTCAAAATATGGTGCTTTTTGTCTTTAATTTTATCTTTTTCACCCTAAGGATATTAGAGTAAACACACAAAGATGACAGCGTTTCTACTTTGACATCCATCTGCTTTGAATTCTCAACGTCTTGTACTATAATTATTTCTATAGCAACCAGCAAAGGAAGTGCCTTGACAGCTACAGACTCCAAAGAAAGACATGCTGTGACAGGCTTATCACTTTCAGCCACTGAGCTTTGTATCTCCTTGAGTTTCTAGTATTAAACATTACAGCTTCAGAAACCCTTGTTGTCTTTCTCTCCTCCTTGGTTTCTAGTATCAGTAATATTTCTGCTTCTATAGCATCACTGGCAACATTTCTAACCTGTTGCTTCTTTTTCTTCAGAGTTTTTCCTTAGATCATTTATAAAACTTCCCTTTTTCCTTTTTTATGACATACAGTCTTCTGATAATAAAATGATAAACATTTTGCTTGTTCTGAATGGCAGCTCACAAACACAATCAGGAAAAATGCAATCATAAATAATTCACTCGTTTTCTTTCAGCTTCTTAAGATCTCTTCTAATCTATTTTCCTTAAGGAATAAATTCTTAGGAAAATTGAATCATGTGTCTCAAAACACAGAAAGAAGTTCAGAGAACATCAAAGCAGTACTAAAAATGAATTCATTCTCTAAAATAACTTCCTTTTCATTCGGAAAAAAATGCAAACTGGTAAAAAACCATTTCCAAAAGAAAACCTAAACTTGTCTTATTTCAAAAGTCACTTTTATATTGGAAAATCATCTTTAATGTGGTCTAGAGGCCATCTTCTTATTTTTATGGTCTAGTCTTTTGTTCATTTGTTGTGCCAAAGAAAATAAATTTTTTCTGAGAAATGTCTATCTACAAGATATTGTGCTAAACTTCCTATACAGATTTTTCTCATATAATCAAGTAGCAGCTATATGGAATACTAGTTGTTATGTATATTTTTCAGATGTGAAATTGAGGCACAGAAAGATTAAGAAACTTGGTAAACTTTATATAGTTAGTAAATAGTAATTCAAATTTGTTCTGCAGTAATTAGATTCCAGAATCTCTGCTGTTAATTCTTATAAAGATGAACTCTTTTCATCTTATTATTCTAAATACATCATCTTCACATCATATCCATGGATACAAAAAGTAAATGACATTGACACCATCTCTTTTTTAAATATGAGAGAAATGACATAAATTCAGTACCCCCAAAACTTGTTTATGAATGGTGAAAAAACAATCCACTATACACCAATTTAAATGGAAAGTTAAAAAAATTTTTAAAAAGGAAAAAGGCATGGTAAAAACAAAATAAACAAACATCAACAAAAAAGTATGTGTATGAAATAAAGTTTTACTCCTCTGGCTTAATTCATTTTCTCATAATTTTTGAAATACACTTAACACTAAACTATATTAAAATGAAAGTTCTATAAGGAAGAGGCTTGCACTTGGATTGCTTATGGCATAGCTTTTCAGAGAATGGTGTTTAGAAAATAATTGACCCCAGTTTAAGTTCATGTTCTTTCACATACAGACTGTGGGCAAGTTATTTAACCAATGTAAGGCCTCTTGTAAGGGGAGGAAAATACTGGTATCTGGTTTGCAGATGGTTGTAAGAATTATCTCTGGTAATACATGGTACAACATTTTTGTATAATGCTCTACAGTGTGAATGTGAGCAATAAATATTATCTTTTACCTTTATTACTTAAGATGGGCTAAAGCAAAATGGGAAGGCAGAAAAAATATGAAAGCTGATTTTGGATGGAAAAGAGTCTTTCTCTAGAAAATGTTCATGTTCTACATATAAGACATAGAAAATACAGAATGAAAAATAAGTGGGTATGATTCAAAGTATCTAGCTTTAAATCTTCACCTAATGCAACTGCTTTACTCTGTAACCTGTAGATTTATTTTGTAATGACTACTTCTCTAAAACTTAATTATAATATTTATTTTTGTAAAAAATTAATTTTGTTTCTCTTACTATTTCTAGTTTTAATCTAATGTTTTAAATTATAGCTTGAATAAAATAGTTTAATTAAAACACCTTCATAACTCAATGTTTCATCACACTAGAGTTCAGATGAAGTTATTTACTGGACGTGTAAAGTTTTCTGAACATCCAATCCCATAAGAAAACACTAAAAAATAGAATAGCCTCTGTACTTGGAACTCCAACAATAATAAATGACCCACAGAGTGTCAATCCAAATTAGCTAACCACTTCAGCAATACGTGAGCCATGAACTGCCAGATGTTCAAGCTGGTTTTAGAAAAGGCAGAGGAACCAGATATCGAATTGCCAACATCTGCTGGATCATTGAAAAAGCAAGAGAGTTCCAGAAAAACATCTATTTCTCTTTTATTGACTATGCCAAAGCCTTTGACTGTGTGGATCACAAGAAACTGTGGAAAACTCTGAAAGAGATGGGCATACCAGACCACCTGACCTGCCTCTTGAGAAACCCATGTGCAGGTCAGGAAGCAACAGTTAGAACTGGACATGGAACAACAGACTGGTTCCAAATAGGAAAAGGAGTACGTCAAGGCTGTATATTGTTACCCTGCTTATTTAACTTCTATGCAGAGTACATCATGAGAAACGCTGGGCTGGAAGAAGCACAAGCTGGAATCAAGATTGCCGGGAGAAATATCAATAACCTCAGATACACAGATGCCACCACCCTTATGGCAGAAAGTGAAGAGGAACTAAAAATCCTCTTGATGAAAGTGAAAGAGGAGAGTGAAAAAGTTGGCTGAAAGCTCAACATTCAGAAAATGAAGATCATGGCATTTGGTCCCATCACTTCATGGCAAACAGATGGGGAAACAGTGGAAACAGTGTCAGACTTTTTATTTTTGGCGGGCTCTAAAATCACTGCAGATGGTGTTTGCAGCCATGAAATTAAAAGACACTTACTCCTTGGAAGGAAAGTTATGACCAACCTAGATAGCATATTGAAAAGCAGAGACATTACTTTGCCAACAAAGGTCTGTCTAGTCAAGGAGATGGTTTTTCCAGTGGTTATGTATGGATGTGAGAGTTGGACTGTGAAGAAGGCTGAGTGCTGAAGAATTGATGGTTTTGAACTGTGGTGTTGAAGAAGACTCTTGAGAGTCCTTTGGACTGCAAGGAGATCCAACCAGTCCATTCTGAAGGAGATCAGCCCTGGGATTTCTTTGGAAGGAATGATGCTAAAGCTGAAGCTCCAGTACTTTGGCCACCTCATGCGAAGAGTTGACTCATTGGAAAAGACCCTGATGCTGGGAGGGATTGGGGGCAGGAGGAGAAGGGGACGACAGAGGTTGAGATGGCTGGGTGGCATCACCAACTCGATGGATGTGAGTCTGAGTGAACTCTGCGAGTTGGTGATGGACAGGGAGGCCTGGCGTGCTGTGATTCATGGGGTTGCAAAGAGTCGGACATGACTGAGCGACTGAACTGAATGAGTATTTATGATTCACATTGTATACTCTAAGGTGAGCCAAGGTATTTATTTCTTAGTAATCTTATTAAGGACTCTATCAGGACTCTGGCCCACAATTGGCTTGATGTTTGCATTTTATGTATGATGTAGTATTTTCCTTGATTGACTCTTGTGGCCCTACCCTGATGAACCAGTTGTAGCAAGCCTCCCCATTTGTACTCAGGATATGTTCTGCCTCTTGCTCATCAAAGTAGCTTTCTGTGGCCCTGACAGATGAGGGAACTGTCCATAATCCAAATACTTTCAAGAGGTACCTTTCAGTCGATACTCCCTGTTTCCTTATATGCCTTGTCATATTCTCAGAAAGAAGTATGTCATCCTAGCATTAACCAAGTATCATGTGAAGTAGCAGAGAATATTTCCTAGAACATGTCTTAATTGCGTTGCTCCTCTACTCAAAATTGTGCTGAAATATTAGTCAATCATCACGGTTTTAGCAGGAAAACATTTACTGATGACCCATCAAACGTTTCTGAATCTCCTCTCACTTGAAAGAGATAAATTCATGGTAGATCATTTTTCTTTCCCAAATTTATTTCTGTAAGAAGAAACACAGGGTTTCCTAAGCATTGCTTCTTAAAAATCATTGCTGTATTTTAAGCTCAAATCTGTAGAAAGTGTAAGGAGTTTTTTTTTTTTTTTTTTTTTTTGGTGAGAGTAAGTCATCATCTTGATGATACTTTAAAAAAATCTAAGATCGGTTCTTTGAGAATGATGAAAATCAAATCATTTATTTTTTGCTCTTCAACAATCAGGAAAGTCTTTAAGTTGGAATTTTTAATATTTTCCCCAATCAGTCACATCATCAATGGAAGCAAAATACTTTACATCATAAAGCTTTCTACTCTGATTGCTATAGCTAGGACTTCCAAAACTATGTTGAGTAATAGTGGTAAAAGTGGACACCCTTGTCTTGTCCCTGATCTTAGGGGGTATGCTTTCAGTTTATCACCATTGAGAATAATGTTTGCTGTAGGCTTATTATATACAGCCTTTACTATGTTCAGGTAGGTTCCTTCTATGCCCATTTTCTGAAGAGTTTTAATCATAAATGGGTGCTGAATTTTGTCAAAGGCTTTTTCTGCATCTATTGAGATTACCATATGATTTCTATCATTTAATTTTTTAATATGGTGTACCACATTGATTGATTTGCATATATTGAAGAGTCCTTGCATTCCTGAAATAAACCCAACTCAATCATGTTGTATGAGCTTTTTGATATGTCGTTGAATTCTGTTTGCTAAAATTTTGTTGAGGATTTTTGCATCTATGTTCATCAGTGATATTGGCCTGTAGTTTTCTTTTTTCATGTTGTCTTGTTAAGTTTTGGTATCAGGGTGATGGTGGCCCATAGGATGAGTTTGGAAGTGTTCCTTCCTCTGCAATTTTTTGGAAGAGTTTTAGAAGGCATTAGCTCTTCTCTTAATGTTTGATAGAATTCTTCTGGGAAGCCATCTGGTCCTGGGCTTTTGTTTTTTGGGAGATTTTTGATCACAGCTTCAACTTCAGTGCTTGTGATTGAGTTGTTAGTAATTTCTATTTTTTCCTGATTCAGTCTTGGAAGATTGAACTTTTCTAAGAATCTGTCCATTTTTTCCAGGTTATCCATTTTATTGCCATATAGTTGCTCACAACAGTCTCAGAATCCTTTGTATTTCTGCACTGTCTGTTGTAACCTCTCCTTTTTCATTTCTAATTTTGTTGATTTGATTCTTCTCTCTTTTTTTCTTGATGAATCTGGCTAAAGGTTTGTCAATTTTGTTTATCTTCTCAAAGAACCAGCTCTTAGTTTTATTAATCTTTACTATTGATTGTTTCATTTCTTTTTCACTTATTGCTACTCAGATCTTTGTGATTTTCTTTCTTCTACTAATTTTCTTTTTGTTCTTCTTTTTCCAGCTGTTTTAGGTATAAAGTTAGGTTGTCTAATTGATGGTTTTTGTTTCTTGA
This sequence comes from Capricornis sumatraensis, assembly GCF_032405125.1. Lineage (NCBI taxonomy): Eukaryota > Metazoa > Chordata > Mammalia > Artiodactyla > Bovidae > Capricornis > Capricornis sumatraensis. The sequence goes on from NC_091074.1 coordinate 57,383,157, forward strand.
GGTAGGATTGTATTGCTATAATCTTCCCTCTTAGAAGTGCTTTTACTGCATCCCATGGGTTTTGAGTTGCCATGTCTTCACTGTCATTTGTTTCTAGACCTTTTTTGATTTCCCTTTTGATTTCTTCAGTTGATTATTTAGAAATGTGTTGATTATTTAGAAACGTGATGTTTAATCTCCATGTGTTTGTGTTTCTTATAGTTTTTTTCTCTTATAATTGATATCTAGTCTCATAGCATTGTGGTCAGAGAAGATGCTTGATATGATTTCAATTTTCTTACATTTGCTGAGGTTTGATTTGTGACCCAAGATGTGGTTTATTATGAAGAAGGTATATTCTTCTGCATTTGGATAGAATGTCCTGAAGATATCAATAAGATCCATCTCATCTAATGTATCATTTAAGACATGTTTCCTTATTGATTTTCTATTTTGATGATCTGTCCATTAGTGTGAGTGGGGTGTTAAAGTCTCTTACTATTATTGTCTTACTTTCAATTTCTCCTTTTATGTACACTAGTGTTTGTCTTATGTATTAAGGTGTCCCTGTGTTGGATATTTACAATTGCTATGTCTTCCTCTTGGACTGATCCTTGATCATTATGTAGTGTCCTTCCTTATCTTTTATAATATTCTTTATTTTAAGATCTATTTTGTCTGATATGAAAATCCAGATCAGAAAAGAAGAAGTAAAGCTCTCACTGTTTGCAGATGACATGATACGGTACACTGTAAAGATTAAAGATAGTATCAGAAAATTACTAAAGCTAATCAGTGAATTTAGCAAAGTTGCAGGATACAAAACCAATACACAGAAATCACTTGCATTTCTATATAATAACAATGAAAAATCAGAAACAGAAATTAAAGAATCATCTCATTCACCATTGCAACAAAAATAATTAAATATCTAGGAATAAACTTACCCAAGAAAATGAAAGAACTGTACACAGAAAATTATAAGACATGAAGGAAAAAAATCAAAGATGACATAAATAGATGGAGAGATATTCCATGTTCCTAGGTAGGAAGAATCAGTATTGTGAAAATGGCTATACTACTGAAAGCAATGTACAGATTCAATGCAATCCCTATCAAATTACCAAAGGCATTTTTCACAGAACTAGAACCAAAAATTTCACAATTCATATGGAAACACAAAAGATCCCGAATAGCCAAAGCAGTCTTGAGAAAGAAGAATGGAACTGGAGGAATCAACCTTCCTGACTTCAGATTATATTACAAAGCTACAGTCATAAAGACAGTATGGTACTGGCACAAAAGCAGAAATATAGACCAACAGAACAAGATAGAAGGCCCAGAAATAAATAGGTACTCATGCACCTATGAGTACCTTATTTTTGAAGAGGCAAAGGCAGCCTCTTCAATAAATGGTGCTGGGAAAACTGGACAGCTACATGTAAAAGAATGAAATTAGAACACTTCCTAACACCATACACAAAGATAAACTAAAAATGGAGTAAAGACCTAAATGGAAGACCAGAAACTATAAAACTCTTAGAGGAAAACATAGGCAGAACACTCGATGACCTAAATTAATGCAAGATCCTCTATGACCCACCTCCTACAGTAATGGAAATAGAATGAAAAGTAAGCATGTAGGACCTGATTAAACTTAAAAGCTTTTGCACAGCAAAGGAAACTATAAGCAAGGTGAAAAGACAACACTCAGAACAGGAGAAAATAATAACAGAAGAAACAACTGATGAATGATTAATTTCCAAAATATACAAGCTGCTCAAACAACTCAATGCCAGAAAAACAAACAACCTTATCAAAAAGTGGGAAAAAGACCTAAACAGACATTTTTCCAAAGAAGACATATAGAGAGGTAATAATCACATGAAAATATGCTCAACATAGCTCATTATTATAGAAATGAAAATCAAAACTACAATGAGATATCATTTCACACTGGTCAGAATGGCCATCATCAAAAAGTCTACAAACAATAAATGCTGGAGAGGGTGTGGAGAAAAGGGAACACTCTTGCACTATTGGTAGGAATGCAAATTGATACAGCCACTGTGGAAGATGGTATGGAGATTCCTTAAAAAACTAGGAATAAAATTACCATATGACCCAGCAATCACACTCCTAGGCATATACCCTGAAGAAACCAAAATTGAAAAAGACACATGTATCCTATTGTTCATTGAAGCACTATTTACAATAGCTAGAACATGGAAGCAACCTAGATGTCCATCAACAGATGAATGGATAAAGAAGTTGTGGTACATATACACAACAGAATATTACTCAGCCAAAGGAAGGAACACATTTAAGTCAGTTCTGATGAGGTGGATGAACCTAGAACCTATTATACAGTGTGAAGTAAGTCAGAAACAGAAAGATAAATAGCATATTCTAACACATATATAGGGAATCTAGAAGAACGGTACTGAAGAATTTATGTGCAGGGCAACAGTGGAGAAACAGACATAGAGAATAGATTTATGGACATGGGAAGAGGGGAGGAGAGAGTGAGATGTATTAAAAACAGTAACATGAAAGCCAACATTACCATATGTAAAATAGATAGCCAACAGGAATTTGCTGTATGGCTCAGGAAACTCAAAAAAGGGCTCTGTATCAACCTAGAGGGGTGGGCTGGGAAGGGAGATGGGAGGGAGTTTCAAAAGGGAGGAGATATATGTATACCTATGGTTGACTCATGTTGAGGTTTGACAGAAAACAACAAAATTCTGTAAAGCAATTATCCTTCAATAAAAAAATAAATTAAAAAGAAAAAAAAAGAAACTTTCTAAATTATTAGAAAGCTGAATAGAACATAAATTCCAATAAAAAAATCATCAGTTATTTAAATATATTGCACATACAGAATGGCAGCGTATTTTGAAGTTTATTTAATTGGTTTATTCTCCAATATCTGTGAAATCAAAGTAAATCATGATATCTATGCTTTTGATTTATATTATGTTTTTGTAGTTTTCTAACTGGTTTGTTTTGAAGATGGAATAACGACATTTTGTATTACATTTGTTGTAATCAGTAAAACTTACTCTTGACAGTTTTGTGGGGGATTATAACTTATTTGAAATAAAAAAAAATCAAAGAAAATTGTTTGGACAGTCAGCTTATATGTTTATTTTCTAAGGAGCTCTAAGAAAATTGGAACCAAAGTATTTCAATGATTCCATGACACAGGATCCAAGATATAATGAAAGAAGATTCCAACCTAAAAATTGAAAGGTAAGATGTAATTCAAGGATTCAAAGTCAAAGGAAATCAAGAAAAACAGTGACGTTCAAGAGCAATCAACGCAGAGAAAAGATTTTCAGTGGACAAAAACTAGGCATGCATGGTGCCTTTGCACTGCATTTTTTTTCATTATAAAGACAAAGAATGAATCAAACCATCTCATTATTTCATCACTCAGCTTTGTCTCAGATGTCAAGTATGAAAAATTACTGAGAAGAACAAAAGTTTCAAAAAGGAAAAAAGAAAACTTTGAAGAGTATGAACATACCATGAGTGCTAACTCCAGAAGAGCTGGTTTTTCAAGAATCATGCAGGAAATTGAATAATGATATAGTAGTTAGAAACATGAGTGTCCTTTTGAGGCTCCCCACCCTCCTATAGAAGGGAAACAAAGTGGATGCCTGTGGGTCTATCAGTATTACATGGTAGGTGTATATGTAGGTTTGTAGTCACTATAGCCCTCATATTCCAGTCTTACGTTTTTATTTTATTGTCAATCAAAAATTGTCTTTCTAAATTTTTGTCAGTGTTTAATTTAGAATTGTAGATAATTTTATGCCTCCAAATAGCTAAGTCAAATTGGGCATTGTGGTCTGCACTATACATCTAGATTCAAGTCCGGACTCCTCTATTTGTTAATTATCCACTTTAACAAAATCTCAACTTCAGTGCATTTCAGTTTTGAAATATGTGCAATACTACCTACCCAATCTTTCTCACAATATAATTATGTGGATGAAATAAATATATGTGAAAAAAGTTTTGCAAGCCCTGAAATGTAAAACCAATAGAAAATTTCACCCTTGATGGATATAGCAGATGGGATTTCACTTCCACCTCTCTCACTTAAAAGACTTTATAGTTACACAATTGAGAACAAAGCTCTGCTGCTGCTGCTAAGTCGCTTCAGCCGTGTCTGACTCTGTGCGACCCCAGAGATGGCAGCCCACCAAGCTCCCCCGTCCCTGGGATTCTCCAGGCAAGAACACTGGAGTGGGTTGCCATTTCCTCCTCCAATGCATTAAAGTGAAAAGTGAAAGTGAAGTCGCTCAGTCGTGTCCGACTCCTAGCGACGCCATGGACTGCAGCCTACCAGGCTCCTCTGCCCATGGGATTTGCCAGGCAAGAGTACTGGAGTGGGTTGCCATTGCCTTCTCCGGGAGAAAGCTCTAGGCACTTTTTAACAACCCTGCCCACATGATGGTTTTGTCAAGAATCAGGCACAGTCAGAAAATAAGGTTTTAGATGCTCAATCATATACTTCATTTGAACAGTAACATGATTCTTGGCATGAAGACAACTTTAAAATACATATTCAGAGATAAGCAACATAATATATATGTCTAGCTATAAGTATTTTAAATATTCCACTCAAACCAACAAAGTGGTTTTAAGCACCTTATCTGAACTGTCTTATAAATATAGTGAATTATTTATGTTTCTGGTTTTAGTAAGTACCATTCTAATGTATTTTCTAGGTAAAATGAATAATTTAAACTGAATAATGACCAGAAGTAAATGTACCTTTCTGAATCAACATTGGCCTTATTAGTCTTGGTGAAAATGAAGTATCTATGCAAGAATGAGGGTAAGATGAATATAACATGATAACTACAGTTCCCTCTGAGCCACATCCTATAGCAGAGTCCACTATTCCAATGCATTTAAACTTTTTCCAAAGGAAATGCTTTGGAATGTCCATTCCAAATGGACATTGTCCATTTGGATAATTACAATGTCCATTGTTATTGTCAAAAATACTGAGAAAATTGAAGTACTGCTACCTAGGAAGCCAGACATTGAGTAAGTGTTAAACACACACAGACACAGATGCTCACACATGCACATACACTTACACATTTGTGTTACAGCAGCATGGAACCCATTCAGAGTTGTCAAACTTAAATGATAAAGCATTGTGATAGGGATGTAAAGCGTTTCTACTGGGGCTGCGAAATGCCTCTCCACTCTCCTTGGTTTCCATTTGAGGCAAATGGAAAATTCAGGCTTATCTCAGGAATATCAGTAGTGCCTGAGTGTGTCCTATAGATTGGTTTCTGTTGAGTCTCAGTCTTAAACCACCAGGATTCGGCTGCTGCTGCTGCTAAGTCGCTTCAGTCGTGTCCGACTCTGTATGACCTCATAGACCGCAGCCCACTAGGCTCCTCTGTCCCTGGGATTCTCCAGGCAAGAATACTGGAGTGGGTGGCCATTTCCTTCTCCAATGCATGAAAGTGAAAAGTGAAAGTGAAGTCGCTCAGTCGTGCCCAACTCTTAGCGACCCTGTGGACTGTAGCCTACCAGGCTCCTCCGTCCATGGGATTTTCTAGGCAAGAGTACTGGAGTGGGTTGCCATTGCCTTCTCCAGAAGGATTCGGCTACTCAGCCATAAATAAACACAATGGCACCATTACTCTGCCACCTGCTCACCTAGGGACAAAGCCTTATAAAGTTTTATGTTTCAAAGTTCAGAATCATGGGTAAATCAATCCTGTTGATTGGTCAGAGATGTACTTTATATCAGCAATTAGCCAGAGTATTAAAGAAACGAGTCTTAATTCAGGTTTATCGTGATGGACTGAATTCCCTCCTTACTTATTCAGCTTCAGACAACTCTACACTAGCACTATGGAAACGATTTATTTACTCAGGAACTTAAAGTCAGGGGAGTATTAACAGTGCTTCTTTCATCCTTAATTCTCTCCGTGAGCTTCACCCTTAGAATGTTCCTCTCCACCCTCCTTTACATTCCAGTTCTGTTTTCAAAACTTATACAGAAATAATATTTTTTTTCCTTACTTAGATATCCTTCTAAATCCCATTCTGTTCACTCCAAATTTTGTTAGTTAACAATGGGTCTACAATGGGTTATTAAGGAAGAAAGCCATTCTTCATTACTATCATCATGTCATTAACAGTAAAAAAAATTTCATTTTAAAATGAAAGGAGAAAAAAGAATGTTAGAAAGTGGAAACTGAAACTAGAATTGACCTCAGAGATAAAAACTGTCCATATCTGTTACTCAGTCACAGCACCTGTGTTGTATTATTTAACACTCAGTATTGGTTCACCTTCATTCTGTTCAAGCATGGCTAGTAGATTTCCTTTGTCCTCAAAAGAATAGTAACAACTTTCCAATCATGGAAAGTCAACCAGATTGTTCTATTTGATACCTTACTATTAAAGAATTCCTCAGACAAGTGAGCTCATTCTAATATAGAGATATCTTATCATTCATTATTCCTTTAACAAGAACTTATTTAGTGTCTGTTGTAGTCCAGGCACTGTGCTGGGGAGTGGAACTAATAAGAAATAAGTCAGAGAACTTACAGTCTTTTAGGAGGGATATATATCAAACACACAGTTACACAAGAAACCACACAAGTAATTGTATATTCATACCAAATTATTTAAAAAAGAATTCAGTGCTATCTTCTTCTTAAGTCATAGTTTGATTTTTCTCATTTTTCCTTCTAATTCTGAATGGGAACATGTGAATAGCAGTTGGAACACGTACTGTGAACTATGCTGTTTGTAGTAGGCAGGGATGTCATTTGTAGTCCTAAACAAAGTTCAAATATTGTCACAATTCACTTTTCTTTTAGAAGAAAAAAAAAAAAAATCTGAATCCTGTGAGCCTCACCTCACTTTTATCAACAGAAAAATAATTTCTAACTGGATCTTTTTAAGGTTGAAATTAAAGAAGCTTTGAAAAATTTGCCGGTTCTCTAAAGAAGTTTCTAAGACTAGGGAACTATTAAGTACAAGTATAAACAAGAGTATGACTGTTTACTCAAAGGAATGAACTAGAAAGTTAAGGAATACATAGTACAGGTTGCAGCTGCACTTTAAAGAATGCAAAGACTTATGGGGAAAAAGGGGAGTGTCTTTACTGGAAACAGAAGGAGCAATTGTGCATGAGCAGGAATGGAGATGATTTGGAAAATGGTAGAGAAACTGGTCTGGTTTGGCCAAGGATACATGTGAAGCTGAGGACAGAATGGGAGAGGAAAAGGCAGCCTTCAGGGTTTTAGTTGTTGACTGTAGATGAGAAGGGAAAAATAAAATAAAACAAGCAAAAATAGTATTTAACCATTGCATTATTTTCACTTTTTTTAGGTCTTTTTAGACGTTAAACCTCATGCGAAGAGTTGACTCATTGGAAAAGACTCTGATGCTGGGAGGGATTGGGGGAAGGAGGAGAAGGGGATGACAGAGGATGAGATGGCTGGATGGCATCACCGACTCGATGGACGTGAGTCTGAGTGAACTCCGGGAGTTGGTGATGGACAGGGAGGCCTGGCGTGCTGCGATTCATGGGGTGGCAAAGTTGGACACGACTGAGCAACTGAACTGAACTGAACTGAGACAGTAAACCAAGAGATGAAATTCTTACTTTTTCACTGTATAAAACATGTTCTGCCTTTTCCCCCAGAAAAGATACTGAAGGAAAGAGTCTCTTCCTGAGACTGCAAAAGAAGATTTTATCCAAAGACAGGTACAGAACCGGGGCAACAATAGGCTCTTAATGAACATGGCAGTTGCTTAAACTGGTCAATTAAAAATAGAAATTGTTCTATTATTTTACTTCACATATATATGCATATATACACATATATATATATTCTCAGCACTGACAGAATATATATAATATATACACACATATACATTTTCTTCCACAGAGTTCTACCTGAAATCCTCATTTTCCTTTATGATAGTACAATTATAATCTATGAATAAATATGAAAGTGGTTCATTAACTTTGGTCATCAAAAAAATAAAATGAAAAGATCAACCATTAGGAGAAAAACAAGACTAAAACTGACAGATGTTGGTTAATGCTCTCAATAATAAACAAAATAATATTATATCATTTTTATATCATATGTATAATATATATATAATAAAATAATAATACATATAAAAAAGAAAAGCAAGGTAGCAATCTTTATAAAATGACTGCTTTTTTTTTTAAAGGAAAAACATCTTTATTTCTTGAAACAAAACAAATGCTTTTGCTTTAGATTTTGCTCTTCTTTTAAAAGAAATTTAAATTATATAACCCAGATTAGTGGCTCAGTGGTAAAGAATCTGCCTCCCAAGTAAGAGACTTGGGTTCAATCCATGGGTCGGCAAGGTCCCCTGGAGAAGGAAATGGCAACCCGCTCCAGTATTCTTGCCTGAAAAAATCCCATGGACAGAGGAGCCTGGTGGGCTACATACAGTCCATGGGGTTGCAAAGAGGTGAACATGACTCAGTGAGTGAGCACACATACACGAGAAAGTATATGGCAGTCAACCATGATTAAAACGAGAGAATTACATACTGGGACTCTGCAGGGATGTACCATATAAAGGCTTGTGACCAGAGTAACAAAAATGACAGAACAACGAGAAGGTCATGTCGGCAGTTGGACATTGATATGGCCTGTATTTTCCTCACCTTCACAATATTTCACTACAATAAAGAATAAATGAAATGAGGTTTTATGACACTTGTAAAAAGAAAATAGGCCTTATTTGTTTGTGGCACTGGTTACAAACTTATAACATATTTGTAGAAATATCAAATGCTTAAAGAATTAAACAAATCTAACTTTAATGCTGTTTATACTGAAAGTAGGATTTTATTTTTTTGTACAAAAATGTACAAAAATTTTACTTACATTTAAAAGTTCCTATTATCCATAAATCACTATATAGACTATAGAAGATGTTTATCCAGCTATACCAAGGAGGGAAATAAAGGCAATACATTTCAGGCTAAAAGTTAAGTATTTTAAACCTTTCCAGACAATAAAAGTGGAGACACTGAGGAAAACAGTGGATTTCCTCCCTGAAAGAACGCTGTAGACATTTATTGCTTTGTCTGAGAACATTCTTACTGATGCTAAGATTAACTCTACCTTCTTTTGGATAAAATCAACCAACTGGCTCTAGGTAGGTCTTTCAGTCACAGTAAATTAACTCTCTGACCACTGTAGATGGCGTCAGAAATAAGTGACTGATCCAAAATGTGCCAATAGCAACCCTTCCAGTATTTTTTCCCCAACACAGAGACAGAAGCAATGCTTCTTTGATAGACAAGTGATGAGAAGTCTGAAGAACAAGAATGTTGTCTGTCAAGTTTCCCCCCATTAGGAGAAAAGCTGGTCTGATTAATGCAGAGATAAGAGAAAAAGAAAGAAACTTCAAACCACATGCAAATTTCTAGTTCTAAGAGTCTGAGGGCTAGATCTGTTCTTGAGTTACAAGAGAACCCTAATACCGTTCTCTTCTATTTTCCCCATTCTGACTGAGCTTGTTGGAGTTTAGTGTTGGCACTAGCAAACCTGACTTATCCAAGGGACTTATATGTAACAACACAAATCAACAATACCACAGATACTATTTATATGAAAGAGACGTTAATTTACATATTAAAAGACAACAAACTAGTTGAAAAGCTTTCTTTACTTCTAATGCTATTTTCCCCTGCCAAGTTGCTGAGGTTTCCATAGTGCTTACCTTATCAAGATCTTCCCTCTGTGTCTTGAATCTAGCCCTCTCCCCTCTTCCTTAGTAAAGCCTCCTTACTTTTACCTGGAGAGCTTCCCAGGTGGTGCTAGAGGTAAAGAACCTGCTTGCAATGCAGGAGACGCAAGAGATGTGGGTTTGATCCGTGGGTCAGGAAGATCCCCTGGAGAAGCAAATGGCAACCCACTCCAGTATTCTTGCCTGGGAAAGCCCATGGACAGAGGAGCCTGGTGGGCTACAGTCTATGGGGTTGCAAAGAGTCGGACATGATTGAGATGACTTAGCACTCTTACTTGCAAGAGCTCAGTAAGTATTAATAATTCCTTAATACCATCCATCCTGTTCTGGCCCTTTACAAAGACTTTGAAGAGTCTGGCCTTTTGCTTCTCTACTGTTGAGAGCGACTACAATTAGCTTTAGTTGATTTGTCTTCTAATCCGCCTCTGTGTGCTTCTGCTTCTATTGGCCAATGTGGGACAAGCACTCCCTCTTGAATTTGACTTTCACTCTTGGACACAGTGCTGATCCTGCCTCTTTTGAAGTTCTCTTTTCTCATAACCCTTTCTGATCCATACTATGGAGGGGTAGATGTGATTTCTTCACAGTGTGTCCACAGAGGGCAGAGAATTGCATTTAGATGCTTTCGAAGCGTTTTCACTGCCTTATGTTATCAACTTACTCTAGCCTTTAAAAAAAAAAAAAATCAAAGATATTGGCTATGTTTATGAGAACAACCTAAACTATCAGACAACCTTCCATACATGATCTGTTGTCTGCAGTTACCTCATAAGGCAAAAGTGCAGTTTTAAAGCCTCCACTATTAATGAGTAGACTATTTAAAAATTCCATAGAAATAGAAAGTGTAAGTTTCCTTTTTGGTGTAGGTTCTCTTGACATAATACAACTAGTGTCATTAAAATGTTAGTTCTATAAGGATGGTAGATTTTTGCTTGTGTTTCACCAAGCCCCAGGGCTTGGAAGAGGACCTAATACAAGAGATTGCTAACATCTGTTGGAAGGCTCACACATTGTGACTATAGGGCTGAATCATTCTGCTAAGTAATTGAATAAATGTTTGATTTTCAGTGTGTGTGTCCCTACAGTGTGGAAAACCCTGTGGAGAATTTGAGGCTGAATAAGAATGCATCCCGAAGAAACTTGATCTAGTAGGTGAGAGAAACAATACAAAAATAGGTACACTAGGGGCTCCCCTGGTGGCTCAGAGGTAAAGAATCTGCCTGACAATGCAGGAGAAATGGGTTCAATCCCTGGTCTAGGAGGATCCCACATGCCACAAAGCAACTAAGTCTGAGCACCCCAACTACTAAGCCTGTGCTCTAGAGCCAGGCTCCACAACAAGAGAGGCCCGTGGATTGAAACTAGAGTAATCTCCCCTGGCCACAATAGAGAAAAGCCCAGGAAGCAATGAAGACCCTGCACAGCCAAAAATCTGTAAATAAATAAAATTATTTTTAAACATAGGTATACTAAACATTCAATTAAAATGATTCTGTATTCAAGATCCAACAAATGTGCTGTTTGCTTTCCTGAGAAGCAGCACTCCTTTCTGTAGAGATTTGAAGTTATGCTGCAGAGGATTAGCTTTTGAGCTGTGTCTAAAAATATGAATAGAATTTCCGCAGAGAGAATCTCAAAGGCAGAGAATGCCTTGCGCTAGAAATCAGTCTTAGAGTCTTTTCTGAGCCTGCATGAGACCAGCAGAAATAAAGAATGGTATGTTTCAAAAGCTGAAAGAACTTTAGGTAAATTATTAAGCACTGCAGCATCTTCAAGACACAAGTATTTTAAGCACATCCTAGTGCCCTCCCACGGGGCCGGGGTTGCGGGGGAGGGAAGGGAGTGACTTTTCTGCCATTTTCACTTAAAGTGAAATGAGTAACTTGAAAAAAAAAAAAAAAAAGCTGCTTCTGTGTTTATTTTTAAGAGTTTATGTTTCAGTTTCCAGCAAGTGTCACATTAAACTCAGACTGCCTATGAAAGAAAAATACTGGTATTTCAAGAAAAAGCATGGTATTGTCTTTTCCTTACTAAAGTTCTGACAGGACCAAGCAATTCCCTGCAAATCTCCCTCCCCCTCTTCCCCACCCTGGAGCAAATTTTAAAGCCATGATTCATCAAACCGCAGTTAGACATTCTGAACTTTGATGACTCCTTCTGCAAAACCGGTTTGTTCACAAAATGGATTCTGCCTTACTTTTTCTCAAAAAGTCTCCTGTATGGTAGTGACATTCATGATACAATACTTCTCTTCAATACAGTACTAGTTTTCACCAAAGCCCGTCTATAGAGTTTTTAAAAAATATCTCATAGTGATATTAAACTTAGTATACTCAAACTACATAAAAACGTAACTTAGATGTTTTCGTTTAAAGGAAGTTTAGGAGACACTGCATTTTAAGAAGTCCGAGAGGCAGTTCTTCTGATCTGCATTTCATTTCCATATTGCAAATATCAAATGCTACAAAGAAGATTTGCCTAACCCATCATTTCTAATCCCAGTGAGTTTTTTGTACTCTCTCTTTACTCAACTAAGCCTTTATTCTCTTTACACTTAGGATAGTTTAAGCAAATTTACCTGTGTCCACAGTAAATATGCCTCAGCTCCAGGCAGCTGACTTCTTGTTCACCCAGATGGAAATTAAACTGAAAGGTGCATATTGCAAGCACCAGCCACTGCCTCTTAAAATGCAAAACCTTAACCAGGCAACAGGATATAGTTTCAAATAGAAAGAAGAGCTGTTGTTGAAGCCGAAGGATCTTTAATTCTCTGGATTGCTCACTGTAAACCCATTAGCTGAATTTAAATTTCTTGGGGTTCTTCTGAACCTGGCTAACACACATGGAATTTAGAATTGTTTCCTTTTCACACTTTGCTTATTTTTAGTCTCTCCCAAAGACTCCTGGTTATGTAGCAGATTTAGGGAAAATGTTAGAATTTGCATGTTTGGCTTTGAGCTTAAAGATGATCTTGGTTATAAAAAGTGTGCAACTTTTCTCCTCTTTTTGGTCTTGTATTTTGATACTTATTCTATGACAGGTTTCATGACCTTCCATAATATGGATGTATAAAAACTATAAAATATCTAAAAATTAAAAGAATAATTTTTATATACTAGCTAGCTACACAAGAGTCATATCAACATTTTTGTACAATTATGACATTGGAAGACATTTTGAATCATTCAGTTATTAAAAGCAGTCTTAAATCCCATGCCATTCTTTTGCATGTTGGAAAAATATGGTATGTTGTTGCAAAACTCTTTACCCTGAAACTACAGTAACATATGTTTTGCAATAGGAAAGTAAAGTTGCTTTAGGACCTTGTCAAAGTCAGACAATCAGATAACCATATACTTTAGACAAAATAGCTTTTAAATTCTTCATAATAATCAATATTTAGGGTACCAGGAGACAATGATCAGTCAAAAGCTTATTCTAATGTCCACCGCTTCCTTATTTGAAATGGTGCAAACAAAATTTGTTGTTTACTCTCTGTTGGTGAAATAAATTTCTTTTTCAACTTCTAGTAGTTCAGGACCTGCACTTTCTTGGGGGTGCACACCAAGGAGCTTGTTGGTGATCTTTAGCTACAGTCCTATGGGGATGACAAGGCATCCCTCATCTTCATGGGAGAGGCATTGGGACCCATCCATTCATTGCTTCTCTGAATATTCACATTTCCACCTCATTTCTATTGCTGTTTAGGTTTCTTGAATTTTTTAAAAAAATATTTATTTATTTGACTGTGCCAGGTCTTAATCACAGCATGTGGGATCTAGTTTCCTGACCAGAGATTGAACCCAGGCCCCTCTGCATTGGGAGCTCTGAGTCTTAGCCACTGAACCACCAGGGAAGTCCCCTGCTTGAATTTTTTTCCTCAACAGTTTATAAAAGCTCCCGCTATAGTATACATATCAGCCTTTTCTTAATATATGAAAATAAGATTTGAACTTTTATGAGAATCTAATGATTTTATTTGTATTTTTCCACATCTACTTTTATTTGTGTGTATTAAAATCTCTGTCTCTCTGTTAATCATTCAAGATTTCCATGCATGAATAAGTGTTTCCTAGCCCAGAGATTATGTATGTTATTTATGAGCATGCATACGTGCTCAGTCACTCAGTCGTGTCTAACTCTGCGATCCCATAGACTGTAGCCTGCCAGACTCCTCTGCCCATGGGTTTCTCCAGGCAAGAATACTGAAGTGAGTTGCCATTTTCTCCTCCAGGGGATATTCCTGACCCAGGGATTGAACTACCTCTCCTATGTCTCCTGCATTGCAAGGATATTCTTTACCACTGAGACATCAGGGAAGCCCCATTTATATATTTACTTCCATTTAAATCTTAGTTCTATCTGAAAAATTTTTAATATGATATAAAATGGGGATCAAGTTTTCTAATTGGTCCTACCTATTTAAAGAATTGTTTTAAATTATCTATTTAATCCATTGAATTCAAATAGAATTTGAAAATAGCATTGTTATTTAATTAAAAGATGTGAATCTATTGTTATATAGTCAACTGGGGTCTTTTTAACTAATAAATTTAGTTTTTAGAGCAGTTTAAGGGTTGCTGAAAAACTGAATAGAAAATATAGAGAGTTCCCATAAAGGCCCTCTTCCTTAGTTTCCTCTATTATTAATATATTGTACTGGTGTGGTACATTTGTTATAACTGGTGAACCTCTATTGATATATTATTATTAGTTAATACAAGAATTTACATTAGGATTCACTCTTTATGTTGTACAGTTCTATGGATTTTGCCAAATATAAAATACCATATATATAACATTATGATAGTATAGAAAAATGTCCCTGTCCTAAAAATCCCCTGTACTCCACCTACTCATTCTCTTACCCTTCTCCCAGACTCATGGCAACCATTGATATTTTTACAGTCTCTGGAGGTCGCTTTTTCCAGAATGTCATATAGTTAATATCATATAGTATACAACCTTTTCATACTGCCTTATTTCACTTAGCAATACACAGTTAAGATTCTTCTATGACATTTCCTAGTTTGATTACATATTTCTTTTTATTGTTGAATAAAATTCCATTATGGGTATGTGTGTGTGTGTGTGTGTGTGTGTGTGTGTGTGTGTGTGTATGCTCAGTTGCTCAGTCATGTCTGACTCTTTGAGGCCCCATGAACTGTGGTCTATGAACTATAGCCTGCCAGGTTATATATATTCCTCTGCCCATGGAATATTCCAGGCAAGAATACTGGAGTGGGGTGCCATTTCCCATTTCAGGGGACCTTCCCAACCCAGGGATCGGACCTGCATCTGTTGTGTCTCCTGCATTGGAAGGTGGATTCTTTTTTTTTTTTTCCTCTGGCATATTTGTATTTTATTCTATTAATGGATTCTTTACCAGTAGCGTGACCTGAGAAGCCCTGTATGGATGTATAATAGTTCATCCACTCACCAATTAAAGGATATCTTGGTTGCCACCAATTTTTGGCAATTATGAATAAAGTTGCTATAATCACTTGTGTGCAGATTTTTGTGATAAAATAATTTTCTTAACTCATTAGAGTAAGTATCTAGGTGTACAATCACTGGACTATATCCTAAGACTATGTTTAAGTTTTTAAGAAACTGTCAGGCTATCTTCCAAAGGGTAGTCCCATCTTGTATTCTTTACCAGCAATTAACAAGTGTTCCTGCCAATTGGAGTTTTGAATAAGTATTTATTACTCAAACTAATATGAAATTAGTTTACATATATATGTATTTTTATCATCACAAAGTTTTGCTGCAAGTTGGTTGACATAAAGGAAGAAATCATTATGATAGCACAAATTACTAAAGGTTATAAAAGAATTTGTGTACAAAATGTATGGTAATTAAGCTAGCATTAGGAAATCTGAAATTTCACAATATTTAAATAGATGCTTTGCTCTCCTTGAACCTGGAAAGCAGATTTTGAACTCTTGACCTTAACACACACCTTAATTTTTCTCCCTACAAATTTCTTGATAATTTATCGAAATAAAATTAGTTACAGTAGCCAATGTGACCATTTTATTCTCTCTCCTTTTTAGAATAACATAGAGAGGAATGGTGACACCATATTCAGGGATAAAAGAGACTTGTGAAAAGGTTTCTAATCCTAGCAAGATCCTGTTAGTAGGAGTGTAAGAACTGACTCAGTGAATTATTCACTGACTTCTCCTAAGTCACATAATAATAGATGTTAAGCCTCCACTGAATTTGAATTTCTGTTTTATCTATGATTTATCACCCACAAAGGAAAACATAGAGAAGCAGAGATGTAAGATCTTAGCACAAGTGTGTTATCACCTCTTTTTGTTTGACAGCTATTGGAATTACAATTTGAACACAGGAGAGAGAAAATATTTCTTAAAGTTATAAATTGGATTCACTTTTACCTCAAAATTCACACCCTGAGACTAGCAGTAAATTTAACCTGAGTACGTGTTCAGCACTCTCTCTCTTGTCCTTGCATCACACCGGAATACAAGGTTTTGGAAAACCTAGTGAAATGAGAAAGGGCACCACATTGCTCCTAATTTCAATGATCTCATTTGCTGATGACCATTTCAAGAATGGGCACCTTCAGTAAGGCCCTGAGACCATGGCAATTGATGCTGACTTCTTCCATGTCCCATAGAGTCAGCCCCTTCTGTGACCATGCTAGCATAGAAGCATCTGAGAGGATTCAAGCACACTATATGATCTAGAAAACCCAAAGCTCTTGTGTTCCTTCCAGGACTGAGAATTGCAACCACCTCTTTAGGTTAGACCAACTACTTTGTGCATGTGGTATGTGTAAGTGTGTGTGTGTGTATATGTAAACTTATTTCAATTTAAAGTATTTTTCAAAAAATTAAAATAGATAAACCTTGCCTGTTTGTGAACATTGTATAAAGAATTTGAATTTCTTACAAATCAGTAAGAAATAGGCAGACGACCCTTTAGAAAAAATGGACCAAAAACAAGAACTGGAATCTAAGAAAGAATATATTCAATAATCAACATATATATATAAGGGTGTTAAACTTCATTAGCCACTGAAGAAAGCTAAATTAAAAACCCAAGGTAATACCACTCACAACGCCAGAATTGTTAAAATGAAAAAGACAATAGCAAATATTGACAAGGATAAGGAAAGACTGGATTTCTCATTTACTGCTGTTTGCAAGTGTAACTTGGTACAACTTTGGAAAACTAAGTGGCAGTATTGACTAAAGTAGAGTGCATGCAAACACCATGACCTAGCAAAAGAACCAGAAGGTGTGTATAAGGATGTTTGTTGCAGCACGGTTTGTAATAGCCAGAAATTAGAAACATTCCAATATGCGACTAGAGAAAAATGGATAAATAAATAGTGAAATGTTTTTACAAAGGATAACATACTCTCTTAAGTCTCTTACATTGCTAAAGAACCCACCTGCCAATGCAGAAGACTCAAGAGAGAAGTTGCTGAAGGACTCAACCTTGACCATTCTACCATCATTTGGCACTTGTAGCAAAATGGAAAGATGAAAAAGCTCAATAAGGGTCTCAAGAGCTGACTGCAAATCAAAAAAAATCGTTATTTGAAGAGTTGTCTTCTCTTCAGTTCAGTTCAGCTGTTCAGTCTTGTCTGACTCTTTGTGACCCCACGGACTGCAGCACACACCAGGCCTCCCTGTTCATCACCAACTGCCAGAACTTATCCAAACTCATGTCCAACGAGTTGATGATGCCATCCAACCATCTCATCCTCTGTTGTCCTCTTCTCCTCTTGCTTTCAGTCTTTCCCAGCATCAGGGTCTTTTCAAATGAGTCAATTCTATCGCATCAGGTGGCCAAAGTATTGGTTTCAGCTTCAACATCAGTCCTTCCAATGAATATTCAGGACTGATTTTCTTTAGGATGGACTGGTTGTATCTCCTTGCAGTCCAAGGGACTCTTAAGAGTCTTCTCCAACACCACAGTTCAAAAAACCAATACAATATTGTAAATAAATTAACCTCCAATTAAAATAAATTAATTTTTTAAAAAAGCATCAATTCTTCGGCACTCTGCTTTCTTTAGAGTCCAACTCTCACATCCATACATGACTACCGGAAAAACCATAGCCTTGACTAGATGGATCTTTGTTGGCAAAGTAATGTCTCTGCTCTTTAATATGCTGTCTAGGTTGGTCATAACTTTCCTTCCAAGTAGCAAGCATCTTTTAATTTCATGGCTACAGTCAACATTTGCAGTGATTTTGGAGCCCCCTAAAAGAGTCTGTCACTGTTTCTGTTGTTTCCCCATCTATTTACCATGAAGTGATGGGACCGGATGTCTTCTCTTATTCTTATGCAATAACAAGAAACCATTTCTTGATCAGACTCTAACGTGAGATGAAAAGTGGATTGTATATGACAACCAGCAGCCACCAGCTCAATGGCTGGACTGAGAAGAAGCTCCAAAGCCCTTCCCAAAGCAAAATTTCCACCAAAAAATGGTCAGAGCCACTCTTTGGTGGTCTGCTGCCAATCTGATTCACTCCAGCTTTCTGAATCCCATTGAAACCATTACATCTGATAAGTATGCTTAGCAAATCACTGCTGCTGCTGCTAAGTCACTTCAGTCTTGTCCAACCTTGTGCGACCCCATAGATGGCAGCCCACCAGGCTCCCCCATCACTGGAGTGGGTTGCCATTTGCTTCTCCAATGCATGAAAGTGAAAAGTGAAAGTGAAGTCGCTCAGTTGTGTCTGACTCTTTGCAACCCCATGGACTGCAGCCTACCAGGCTCCTCCATCCATAGGATTTTCCAGGCAAGAGTACTGGAGTGGGATGGTATCGCCTTCTCCGGCAAATCACTGAAATGTACTGAAAACGGCAATACCTGAAGCTGGCAGTGGTCAACAGAAAGGGTCCAATTCTTCTTCATGACAATGCCTGACAACACAATGCACAACCAGTTCTTCAAAAGTTGAATGAACTGGGCTACAAAGTTTTGCCTCATCTGCCATATTTACAGGACCTCTCACCAACTACCACTCTTCAAGCATCTTGACAACTTTTTTTCAGGCAAAACATTTCCACAACCATAGGATGCAGAAAACGCTTTCCAAGAGTTAGTCAAATCCAAAGCACAGATTGTTATGCTACAGGAATAAGCAAACTTATTTCTCGTTGGCAAAAATGTGTTGACTGCAGTGATTTCTATTTTGATTAATATAGATGTGTTGAGCTTAGTTATAATGATTTAAAATCAAGGCGTGAAACCTTAATTTTGTTTCCACCAATCTATTACATTTTTACACCATTCATACAAACCTGCACACACATAGCATTATAAGCTAAATTTTCACAAAATAAGACTTACCTTATAATAAGTGAAACATACTGATACTTTCCACGCTGTTCCATTTCATTCTATTCTACTCCTTTCTTTCTTTTTAGTGTTGATCAGTGCATAACAAATTGACTTCAGAATTCACTAATGATTTTGATTTAGCAGTTGAAACATTGCTCTAGATGCGTCTCTACCCTCAAAACAAACAAAATATTGTCTTACTTTGGCTTGACCCTAATGAGAAACTTAGGAAACTATTTTCCTTTCAAAGCCCATGAGGATAAGTAGATTCCAAATCCCTGGGAATTCTAGTCATGGTTAATTCTTTGGCAGATAGGGTGATAACTTTCATTCTTCCCTGTTAAATCGATATCAAGGAAGCAAGATAACGTATCCAAGTGTTATTCCTTCACATTCTCAATTAACCACCTTCCTATACTGATGTGTTAAGAACAGAGGTTCTCAATCTTCTTAGCACCAGGGACTGGTTTCTTGGGAAACAATTTTTCCATGGAGAGGAGGTGCAGTGTGGATGATTTCAGGATGATTTAAATGCTGTTACATTTATAATGCCACCGTTTGATCTGATCACCACTGTCACTGTAAAGCAAACAATGAGCAGTGGCTGTAAATATAGATGAAGCTTCCCTGGCTTGCTTGCTGCTCACCTCCAGCTGTGCTCCCTGGTTCCTGCGATGCCAAGTTAAGAAGATGAAGTTCCTTCCTCCAACTTGTTAGGCATATATGCTTTTGTCTATTTTTGCTTCAGTGTGATGATACACTCCAATGAAGATTCACTCCATTGGCCTTTAGTATCTTCACTTGACTACTTCATTGAATGGGCAGGAGGGTAAAATTCAAAAAAAAAAAAATTCTCTATTTCACATGATGTTGGGAAAACTGGGTAATAATAACAATCAAATAATTTAGTTGCGTGTGATAATTATTTGAGTACCTGACATTTCCAGAGATAAAGGGAAAACCATTTAGAACACTATTTCTCAAAATTCTTTAACCTATGCAGACATTAGAAATACAAACTAAGGCAGTATTTTCATTGACTGTGGGTAATGGGTGTGAGAAAGCTGTGGGGAAATTTTGAGATTTCAGAGAACTGCTATTTTTGATGATTCTGAATATACCTCTTTCTCCACATGAAAAGTAATGCTTCAGTTCAGTTCAGTTCAGTTCAGTTGCTCAGTCGTGTCCGACTCTCTGTGACCCCATGAATTGCAGCATGCCAGGCCTCCCTGTCCATCACCAACTCACCAACACACACACTCATGTCCATCGAGTCAGTGATGCCATCAAGCCATCTCATCCTCTGTTGTCCCCTTCTCCTCCTGCCCCCAATGCCTCCTAGAATCAGAGTCTTTTCCAATAAGTCAACTCTTCTCATGAGGTGGTGAAAGTATTGGAGTTTCAGCTTTAGCATCAGTCCTTTCAAAGAACACCTAGGACTGATCTCCTTTAGAATGGACTGGTTGGATCTCCTTGCAGTCCAAGGGACTCTCAAGAGTCTTCTCCAACACCACAGTTCAAAAGCATCAATTATTCAGCGCTCAGCTTTCTTCATAGTCCAACTCTCACATCCATACATGACCACTGGAAAAATCAAAGCCTTGACTAGACAGACCTTTGTTGGCAAAGTAATGTCTCTGCTTTTCAATATGTTATCTAGGTTGGTTATAACTTTCCTTCCAAGGAGTAAGCATCTTAATTTCATGGCTGCAGTCACCATCTGTGGTGATTTTGGAGCCCCCCAAAAATAAAGTATGACATTGTTTCTACTGTTTCCCCATCTATTTCCCATGAAGTGATGGGACCAGATGCCATGATCTTCGTTTTCTGAATGTTGAGCTTTAAGCCAACTTGTTCACTCTCCTCTTTCACTTTCATCAAGAGACTTTTTAGTTCCTCTTCACTTTCTACCATAAGGGTGGTGGCATCTGCATATCTGAGGTTATTGATATTTCTCCCGGCAATCTTGATTCCAGCTTGTGCTTCTTCCAGCCCAGCGTTTCTCATGATGTACTCTGCATAGAAGTTAAATAAGCAGGGTGACAATATACAGCCTTGACATACTCCATTTCCTATTTTGAACCAGTCTGTTGTTCCATGTCCAGTTCTAACTGTGGCTTCCTGACCTGCATATAGGTTTCTCAAGAGGCAGGTCAGGTGGTCTGGTATTCCCATCTCTTTCAGAATTTTCCACAGTTTATTGTGATCCACACAGTCAAAGGCTTTGGCATAGTCAGTAAAGCAGAAATAGATATTTTTCTGGAACTCTCTTGCTTTTTCCATGATCCAGAAGATGTTGGCAATTTGATCTTTGGTTCTTCTGCCTTTTCTAAAACTAGCTTGAACATCTGGAAGTTCATGGTTCACGTATTGCTGAAGCCTGGCTTGGAGGATTTTGAGCATTACTTTCAGAGAGAACCTAAAACAAATGGGTGGAGGAAACCCCTTACTTAAATCAGATGTTTTGCCAGATTTTGTCCAAATACTTCTGCTCTGTTAAAGTATGATATGTGGGAGAGACTGCATATTTTGTATCCTTGTTTTGTTTCCTTTACACTATCAGGTCTGTACTATCGGAGTAGAGATAAGTATACTGTGAAAATATAAAACATAATAGTTACTTTAACTCTCTCTCCCCTCCCCCTCCTTTTCTTCATTTTCTGTTCTCTCTGTGTAAAATAAATGGAACTAATGAGTCATCTTCTAGAAACAGCAAGACTGGTGACTCATTCCTCCAGACTTGTAGTATGTGGCTTTTCACATACATGAAGCATTTAACCAGTTATTATCCCTTAGCTGCTAGTGGTAACACATGATACATTTTATTTCCAGATCCCACTTGACAGTATTATTGGGGGGACAGAGTTCCTAATAGATTACTCACAGAAATATTCCTTTATGATTAGTGACTTTCTTTTTATATTTGGGAGTTTCATTGCCTTTAGAGTTACAGCAGCAATTTAATTTTGGAAAAAAAATGTTTATCTAGCTTGTTGTCCTTAATTCTGCCACAGGTATTACATCTATTGTTGCTATCATACATTTGCCAATGTATTACAAATCCAAATATACAACCCAATTCCTCCACATTAATGCTACCGGTAACCACAAAAACAGGACAAAATGGGTCCATATGTTTCTTTTAGGTAGTCTTCTAAAAGCTACGTGAACTTTTTTCTTCATTTCACAGGAGTGTCACTGTGCATGTTCCAATGTATCCATTGTCAAAATCAGGAATAAAAATACAAATATGACAATTTTGTATAAGTATCTTTTCCTTTTTCACCTGACAAAACGAAATGTGGTATGAAAAAGCTGGTCTACATCTGTCCAAGATGCAATAATATCAATTTGCGATAATGCCAATCAATTAATTAGTTGGCACCTAATTAAATAGTTCAAAACATATTTGTTATGGTAGGTGACTATATATATATATATATTCTTAAATATTTAGATGATCATCCCTCTTCAGGATATGTTGACTTCATTAACATTAGCACTGAGAATTTAGAATATGTTTTAAAAATTGACAATCATAAGAAACTATCTTCACTGATTTTTCCAAACCTGATATATACATACATAATAACCTGAGATATCTAAGAGGAAAAAGAACTACTAAAATGTAGCATAAACTGAACTATAATACTATGAGAGAGGTCATACTTGTGCATAGTTTAATGGAAACATCATATATAACTTTGTAAGGCTTCATGAAGAATAAAAATGAATCATCATCAAGATTACCAAACAAATTTCCTTTGCTGGAGTCAAGTGGGAAATTTCTTGTGATACCTGTTCGTTCTGAAACAGCTGCTACCCCACTAATCCTTTCATTTTGTAGTTCTAGTTTATTGTTCAAATTCTGTAGAATACTATGGATCTATTTGCATGAAAGTTTATATATAACTTAGTCTATAAAAAGAATTAATGTATTAAGCCTTCCTCTAACGTCAGTATTTTCTTAGAATGTCATAATGGTTATATTTCTAGAATTAACTTTGAGATTTTGAGACAATTTGGAACTTTATGTCTTTTCCATTTCTTATATATATCAACAAGGTGTATGCAAGCATAGAACATATTTTGTTTTGAAGGCAGGAAAAATGCTGGTGAAATAGAAATAGAAAACTATCCAAGCTGATTCACATTATTGTATAGCAGAAACTAACACAATATTGTAAAGCAGTTATAACTCCAATTTAAAAAATAAAGAATAAAATAACAAAAAGGAAAAATACCCAGAATTTTTTAACACTAAATTTTGCAGATATATGTATTCTTTCTTAATTCTCACAAGAATTCTAGTAAGTTGGCAGCCTAGAAAATATTATCCTTATTTCACAAAAGTTGAAACAAATTCAGGGAAATTAAATATGTCCCCCAAATAACATAATAACTAGTGGTGAAGTTGAGACTTAACCAGTGAGAGTTTTATTTTGTTTTAAAGTTTATGATTTTTCATTCCACAATTCGTCTAACTGAAAAAAGTATGTCAGTCATTGGTATCAGGATTGAGGCAGATAGTACTGCATACTTGAACACCTCTTATATTCTGCTCCCCTGAAAAAAGCAGTGCAAACTAAAGTGGGGGAAAAAAAATCTGTACTTCCGTTTCTTTTCCTTTTTGCTGTCAGCTCTGAGTTGGCTTAGTGAATAGTTTTGCAACGCTTGTTTCACTTTTGGGCAAGGCTGAGCCCTGTATTTCAAACAAAAGACAGCCAGTTACTAACTTCTGGTTGCTAGGTGTGGCCTCCTTTGAAATTCTATAAAATCAGAAGCTCAAGGTTCCACTTCCACCACAAACCGTTCAGAGGAGAACCTCTCTTTAGTTCTTTGTACGGAGGTGAAAAAAACAAAAAGGTAAGTCTTGGTTTTCCTTTAAGTTTTGGCTGTTTTGATAACTTTTACCGTCAGTGTTTAATGTTACTACTGTGGAATTTATGGCTAGCTGCACTTATATCTTTGACAAACATTTCTGTAATTACATTGGGAATTTATATTTTGGGGATCACAAATTGCAGTTTTATTTTTACTTAGTTAAGAAATACAATTTTAAAAACAAGAAAACTTTGCTTAATACTGGCTTTCTGTACTGTTGGTGAGTTACCATGGAAAAGAAGAGATGAATGTGTTTGTTCCCACAAGTTATGAGTTTCCAAGATCTGTATGAACTTTATGTAGAAATCATGATGGATGGTGGGTGTTTGTGGGGAGCCAGGCCTGAAGAACCCAGAGGTGGGTTTCAGGGACTTAAATAATTCATTTTTTTCTTAAAAAAAAAAAAATTCAGATCTCATAGTGGAAATTATATCCTTTGTAATTAACATCTTAAATTAATGTTATGTTCACTCATGCAGTATAAATAAATAAAAGGATCCACTTACTTCATTTAGAGAGGGTGTGGCCACATTCTTTCCCCTGGAGCCTCTGTGTCATAGACTGGCTTTTCAAGTGCAGATTTGAAAACCTAAGGGGAAAGGAAACATTTCCTGGGTGGTGTCAGATAACTTATCCCTTGGGAATGTCATTAGAGCCCTCTAAAAATTATTCCACTTAGTAACATCTTGATTGTCGAATGAGCTAATGGCTATAAAACTCCTTAGGAAAGCAAAAAGCATATCTAAAGTAGAGATTTTACTGGTGTTGGATATACGTGCAAAAGTGAGGGATTTTTGAATCCTAACCATATATCTGGCTCTTGTTTACTACAAATGCCCTTCAAAATTTTTTCTTAGCTCATTCTCAGTGTTAAGTTAAATGATCTGATATCTAATTTTTAGTGCTAGTTAATCAAAAACTATGTACTTTTCTTGCCTAGTTTGTGTCTAAAATTATGTTTGGACTTTGAAAAAGCAATATTCTCCTCTGCCCACAGGAATGTATTTTTGTAGGCACATTGCAGAACACCTCAAATGTGGTAAAATGCCAGTTTCATAATTCCAAAATTCCTAGCCTCTTCTCCAGAAGCTGGGTTACCACCCTAGCCCCAGGCTCAACCACATCTGGCAGACAGCCATCATTTGACAGATGTTGACAGAATAGTTAATAATAATATTATTAAGAAACCAGCTAGAGTTTCGTGGTTATTAAATACTTTTTCAATCAAAAGATCTGCAAAGACTGGTTTCTATTGATGTTAGCCTGCTCAGCTGCTGCTTAATCTTCTCTACACCCATTAAGTGATGACATATTTGAAACCAGCGGACATATTATTTTTCAGTGATAAACCAAAAGCTGTCTTTTGAGTAAATCATTTCCTCTTTCTTTAAAATGGGAGAGATTTTTATGAGAAAGATAAGAACAGACACAATTTATGTAATACCTTCCTTCACTATGGGCTTACCTGGCAGCTCAGACCCTAAAGAGTCCTCCTACAAAGCAGGAGATCCAGGTTCATTCCCAGGATCAGGAAGATCCCCTGGAAAAGGGAATGGCTGTCCACTACAGTATTCTTTTTTTTTTCCTGTGGTGAATGAAAGTTCAGTGTTTACTGTAAGGCGCCATACAAGGAATCTGAGACAACTAGTGCTCAAGCATCTCCAACTCCCCAGAGGGTTTCAGCCAAGGAATTTTTTTTTAAATTTGTATATATATATTTATTTAATTTTTATTTTTACTTTATTTTACTTTACAATACTGTATTGGTTTTGCCATACATTGACATGAATCCACCACGGGTGTACATGAACCCCAAACATGAACCCCCCTCCCACCTCCCACCCCATATCATCTCTCTGGATCATCCCCGTGCACCAGCCCCAAGCATGCTGTATCCTGCATCAAACATAGACTGGCGATATCATTTCTTACATGATAGTATACATGTTTCAATGCCATTCTCCCAAACCATCCCTCTCCTTCTCCCTCAGAGTCCAAAAGTCCGCTCTACACATCTGTGTCTCTTTTGCTGTCTCGCATACAGGGTCATCATAACCATCTTTCTAAATTCCATAGAATTCCTTGGACGGAGGATCCTGGTGAGCTACAGTTCGTGGGGTTGCAAAGAGTCAAACGCTACTGAGCGACTGACATCACTCCACTTTTCTTTCGCTATGCTAATTTTTTCCACCTCCTGGTACTTGAGGTGAAATTTATGACTAGCGTTTCAGAGCTGTAATGAATCTCAGCTACTGTGCATTCCAACTCTTATTTTTATAATTGGAGAGCCCTCTTCACCCCAAAAGTTAAATGTTTTCTTCAGGTCATATGGCCCGCTAAAGAGAGTCAAGATATAGGTCAAAACTCCTCAATTCTTATTTTTACATCCTATAGTTGTGGATAGAAAACATTAGTTAAGTTGGTATAGATATTTCTCCTAAATAATTAGCACTGATACACTATTTGTTCATTCAGTAATGTTTTCCAGCATACTAAGTACCAGGCATTCTGCCAGGCATGGTAGATTATCATTGCCCCCATGGAATGCCACTAAAAATATAGATGAGTAAATAAATAGAAAGTGATAATGCAGAACAATAGGGGCAAGTGTAGGGGTGAAGGCAGGATGCTTTGGGAGAGCACAGATGGTTGGTCGCTTACCCCAGTGCTGAACTAAGGAAGGCCCGTCGGGAGGATGTGATGAGGTCTAGGCGAAATCCTCTCTAAGAAGCATCATTTAGGCAAAGACAATTGGATATGGAGGATGAAATAGCATGCCAGGCAAACAGAACACCCTACTCAGAGGTCTGGAAGCGAAACATTCATGAAACTACCTTTCATAAAGTGTTTCTTCATAAGTCATGCCTTTGTACAGTCTAATTGCCTTTTCTCACATGAGTAGGTGTGGGAAAGACTTGTGAAATCTATAATCGAGGAAAAAAACTACACAGGCCAAAGCGCTGAAAAATAAACTCCCTCAGGCTGGAGTAAAACCTGCCACGGTCTCCATAGGCTTACTGTGAATGAATTTGATTCTTAACTATATGCTATTAAAAATATCATTGATCATTAAAAGCATATACACTCTTTTGGAATCAGAAAGCATGGATTTATGTATGCCTTGATGCTTGCTACTAGTATCTAGAAAACTGACAGAAAAAATTACATTTTTCCCCCAGGTAGAAAATGGGGATAATGATGTCCTCTGCAAAGATCTATTTCTGCTGCTGTCTTTGCAGAACTCTGATCTTTTTTACTTACCATCAGGAAGGCATGATAGATCACAAAACTCAGTTTCCTCTGTCAAAAATTCTGGAAGTAGGGTTTCATGAAGCTGACAGAGATAGAAAATGTGGTTTTTAAAGTTATTAAAAGCAATCTTGTAATAATTTCAAACCTTCAGAAAAGTTGCAAGAATATTGCACAAAATTACATATACTTTTTACCCAAATTCCCCAAGTGTTAATATTTTACCACATTTGCTTTATCATTATCTTCCTTTTTCTTCTTCTACCCACTCTATATAGTTATTTTTACTGTATCATTTAAGAGACCACTGCAGATATGGTGTCCCTCTGTCTCTAAATACTTCAACCACAGTGCAGTTTAAAAAGAAAAAAATCAGGAAATTAACTTTCATACAATGTCTTAGTTTTCTCAAACTGTACAGTTGGTATAATTGCTAATGTACCATTTCTAGAATACCTTTCTCTTACATTTAGCAAGCATCATTTAATGCATATTTACTTTCTTTTAATTTCTTGCTGAGTGAGAGGAAGAGAGCTCTCTTATGACATAAAAATATTAATTTCTAGAAAGTTATACACTTTTTCATAGATAAATGAGATTGATAGGCAGTGCATCTTCACAGATTATTAATTAGAACAACACTGGAATTTTATTAATTTCCATGTAAGTCAGTCTATTTATAGATGTTCAATTTCATCTTCAAATTAGATGATGCTAAGGACTGAGATGAACTTGGTTTCAAAGCTCTTTGGTAGCCAGATTAAATATATATTGAGCCAAGGAATATTAAGAAAACAGGCTCTTAAATACCTAGTACATATTCTAAATGTTGCAATTAAAAAGAAAGATGGAAAAAAGCCTCTTGTGAACTCATGGGATTATTAATTTTTTATTTTTAAAAAATTCTAATTTCTAGACTGGATCATTCTCTGAATAGTAAAAATATGTGACAAACATTTATATACCATGTTGAAGTTTATGAAATGTGTTTGCATGCATTATTTGTTGATAGTTAAGAAATCTTACTTTTAAATTATTAAGTGGGTTTTATTTTGTACAACATATTGGTTTTCATGCAGAGGTTAGGTATTGAAAAGACAGAATGGTTTAGCAATACAATTTGAGCAAAATATTTTTGCTGTTTGTGGTATTTGTAAGGTGTGTTGCAAATATTCAAGTTTCTGTTAAAACATGGAGTTGCATTTGAGCACTTAGCTAGCAGTATATGATAAAATCTACTTCCTGCAGGGAGTTGTTTTTTTTTTTAACATCCTGTCACAATCTTTGTATCTTTAAGTTTTGCTGAGAGCTTGTGGATCTTATTTGGCTGAATTGAGATTCCATTTTCCTCTAACTATTTTCCTGAAGAAGGTTCTATTCAGGCTGCTTCTCTTTCCCAGACCATATTCCAGATCACTTTTTCAACCAAAATCTAGGAACACAGAAGATATGTCACAAAGCTGTGTTCTCTGTGGACATGTGTGAAATAAATTATTTAACCCTTTTATTTTTGTTATTTTGTCTAATATAATAAAGAAATATTTTCTAGTCTTTCTCAAGTTTATTCTTTTAAGAAATTAATGGATGATATAAGCTTTTTTAAGTGAAAAAATTGTGATGTACAGTAAAGTTTTCATGAAATTTATTTTGAAGTTGTGAGGCTCATTTTAAAAATTATATTTGACAATATTCTTAATCTCCTCTTTGATCGCTTTTGAAGTTTTTCGCTTCTAATTGAAAAAAGTGGAAATATTGGAACATCTGTTTCTATTACGGAGGGAAAATTACTCCACTAAGTGACCGATTGTATCACTCATTCTAAGAATTCTACTTTCTAAAGGGCATGGATGAGATAAAAAATGGATATTTTAAATACCTGCAGTCTTGCCAGAAATTGCAAGATGTTTTGTATATGCCAATTAAGCAAGAGGAAAATGAAACTCCATGTGCCAACAACAGTTGCAGCAGATTATGGTGTAATAGGAACTAAAGCCTTGTGCAAAATTGTACACCATGACTTTACCTCAGGAAATAACTTTAAATTGATCAGTTGTTGGGGGGATGAGATTAAATAAGTGCACAATATACTGGTTCTCCTCACAGATGACAGAACAGTAATTTGAACAATTCCCATGATAATTAAGTAGAGATAGTTTCTGCTTTGGATATTATTTCCCTCATGTATTTAATCTCATTACTTAGAATTTCTGCCACTTTTCAGCAGCTGGGGATTGAAATACTTTGTCTGAACATACCGGTAAAGAATCAGGCTATGGGTTTTACTCCTCATGAGTCATTTAGCGTCACAGGGAGAATTTAAAACTGCTAAGATCATCCTTCCAATCTCTTTCAGATGTACTCATAATAGCAGTCTCCAGAGAAATAAAAGGGTGTGGAGAGATCGATCAGCATAGAACTGGAGCTTAGGCTCCTAAAAAAAAAAAATCCTAGACGAAAAGGATCCTTGAGAGCTTCTTTTGTAGATAATGCAGTAAATGCATTAATTTTTTTAATGTACTTCAAGTTTTAAACATATACATAGCTTATTAAATAAAAATATTGCTGAACGATGATAGTAAGTCAAGCAATTTTCTTTAACATACAATTTTCCAAAGGAGGACATGCATGGTGCAGTTTCACTGTAAAGAATCCTTTTTAGAGCAAAGCAGCTGGTATAAAATAATTCTTTTCCAAGATTATTTTGTTTTGGGTAAAAAAGGAAAAACAACACATGTAGGATGAGAATTCAGACAGCTCAAATAGAAGAAATGTGAGTGTAGTGATTATTCCAGGTGCTGAAATAATTTTATACCAAGGAATGGAAAAGAAAGCTGAATTATTTCAAGGAGAAATCTCACAAGAAAACTGAATTATTTCAAGGAGAAATCTCACAAGAATATCTTTTTTTTTTTTTTTTAGGTAGAGTTTTGAGTCTGAGTTCACTCCTGTAGATTGGCATAGATTATCTTAGCTTATAAATGCCAGTATAATGTTCTTTCTCTACCCAATAGCTTTGTTCAAGTCCTCATTAATCCTACATGGATTCTCCTACAGCTTACTAAGTGGTCTCTAATCTTCCATCTTGCCCATCTCCTAGGCATTCTCTATGACACAGAATGAGTCATCTTTCTGAAATATAACTTTCTTTTTAAAAAACCCATTAATGTTTATCCAAAACTTTGGAAACACATTTGAACTTTTAAATTTGGGCTTCTTGAGCTAATAAACTCTTATTAACTTCCCAAATATGACAAGCTTCTCTGTTTTGTTCTCTTTAACTTTTTAGCCAATTTAATCTGAAACCTTCCCCCAAAAGAGTCTCAGATCACCCAGAACTTCCTCTAAAAATTGTTCTTAAACTTTTGAGTTTTCTTAGGAAGAGCACATGCTGGCTTTAAGTTCTTTGAGGCAAAGGATGTTTCAATGTTTTTACGCCCTCAGGGCTTGGTATAGAGTAAGTGGTGAAATGAAGCACCAGCTTTGCTCTTTACAGCTTATCTGTTTACTTATAGACGTCATCTGAGCCCTAAGTGTAGGCCTGAATATACTGAGAAAGAGCTACATTTCTGAGGCTTTGGGTTTCTGTTCAAGGGTAGTAGAGTCTCTTTAAAATAAATTCAAATCTAGGGACTTCCCAGGCAGTCTATTGGTTAGGACTCCTGCTTTCACTGCAGTAGGTGCAGGTTCGATCCCTGGTTGGGGAACTAATATCCCACATCTTCTGGCATGCAGCATGGCCAAACACACACACACACACACACACACACACACACACACACACACACACCTACATTTAAAAACAAACAAACCAAAAAACACTACATCTAGCATTGTATGATTCTCCTAAGAGTAATCCTGGAAAGTAAAAGCAGGGCTGCTCTATGTCTTACATATGTAAGGGAGTGGAGTGGTATGTATATGTGGTGAGTTTGTGGTTTGTAAAAACATCGACCTGTTTTCTTTTCAGATCCTTCAAAAATGGCAATGGTATCTGAATTCCTCAAGCAGGCCTGGTTTATTGAAAATGAAGAACAGGAATACATTGTAAGTCAAGAGACAATAAAATAACTCATTTAAATAGTAGTATTAAAAAAATAAATAGTAGGTATTAAAATAGAAGCAAATGTAAGTGAATGGACAATAATTTATTTCTCATTCACAGAAAACTGTGAAAGGATCCAAAGGTGGTCCTGGGTCAGCAGTGAGCCCCTATCCTACCTTCAATCCGTCCTCGGATGTTGAGGCCTTGCATAAAGCAATCACAGTTAAAGGTAACTCTGTCTTCCCCAAACAGTCCCCTCCTAGACATTTCAGAATGGCTACTAAAAAACAAACATGGGCAATGGAAAGAGTCTGCTTCATTTTGAAGATAAGAGATCTTTATCAATGAAGATACACTTCCTTTCTCAGCACTTCCGGAGATTTTGATTAAATCAGTAGACTACTGCTACAACAGTTATCCTTACAAAGCTCATTTCTAACAGACTGAAGGCTGAAGTCAGCACCTCTGCTCACACTTAAGGTGTGAACTAGGAACAAACACTGCAACACTGAGGGCTGGGGAGAATTTCTTCTTCCTTTGGTGTCTCAGACGGTAAAGAATCTGCCTGCAGTGCAGAAGATCCAGGTTCAGTCCCTGGGTTGGGAAGATTTCCTGGAGAAGGGAATGGCAACCCACTCTAGTATTCTTGCCTGGAGAATCCCATGGACAGAGAAGCCTCGCAGGTTACAGTCCATGGGGTCACAAAGAGTAGGACACAAATGAGCCATTTTCACTTTCTCATTCAAGTGAAGGGACTGTCATCCATCCCAAGTGCTTCCATCTGATATAGAGTCACATCCATGTCCCAGCCTGTTATAATTTATACTTCTTTGTTTTGTTAAGAACTTCATTTGAAGCATCTTGATAGTGAATCATTTTATGTCCGTTATTGATGATAAAGAAAATTGATTTTTAAAGTCTAGATGCCCTTTATTTCCAGGTGTGGATGAAGCAACCATCATTGAAATTCTGACTAAGAGAAACAATGCACAGCGTCAGCAGATCAAAGCAGCCTATCTGCAGGAGAAAGGAAAGGTCGGTTGCAGTGGTTAATTTAGATAATCAATTTCAGTCGTATTTATGTTTAAATATAGCGTTTGATGGGCTTCTCAGGTAGCGGTAGTAAAAATCTTTGCCTACCAGTGCAGGAGACACAAGAGACACAGGTTTGATCCCTGGGTAAGGAAGATCCCCTGGAGTAGGAAATGGTAAGCCACTCCAGTATTGTTGTCTGGAAAATTGCATGGACAGAGCAGCCTGGTGAACTGCAGAGTCGAATACAACTGAGTATGCACGCATAGACTTTGAAATACAGTTGCCTAGTTCTTTCCGTCTCTAGCCACTGTTTTCCATTACAAGTAAGTCTGGGATTACTGTATTTGTTTTCTTGGTGGCAGTGTAATCAGTTCTTTCCCATTTGCTGGTTTTATGCATTGTTTTGATTCTTTGCACATGTGGTGTTCTATATTGGAGATAAGCCTTTAACTTGA
The DNA here is from genome assembly GCF_032405125.1 of Capricornis sumatraensis. NCBI lineage: Eukaryota > Metazoa > Chordata > Mammalia > Artiodactyla > Bovidae > Capricornis > Capricornis sumatraensis. Next base: position 57,415,935 of record NC_091074.1, read on the forward strand.
ACATAACAGACATCAAGATTTCTGTTGGCAGTAAGAAATATGTTCTGATTGAAATATGACTTCTGTTAAATTTTAAACTGAGCTGTTTAGTGTCTTAATGTAAAGTTTATATGTGTAATTCTACTTTAAAAGTAAGGTTTCTATTTTATACAAAATATGGGTAATTTTTTTAAGGAGTGTAGTTAGAAAACCACATAATGTCTGATTACAGTGCTTATTTGAAAAGTGCAAATCTCAATGGTTGGAAAAGTTATTAATACATTATTTTTAAAGTATTCTTATTACTATTTCTGTTAATACACAGCCCCTATCTTTTGAGCTTTGTCATTCATTCCCTCTATAAAAGATTGCAAATGCTATCCTTTAAGGAGTTATCAGTGAATTCAGTAAATTTCATTCTAATCACTCTAGAAGCAAAAAGAGTAACATATTAAATATTGGGTAGCCTTTTCTATGTAAAGGGAAGGAGCTATGAAAATTGGTTGGGTTTAGGACTCAGTAAGATTAGCTAAACATCAGGTAACACTGCTTTACTCTATTACCTAATGTGTTATTTACTGAAAGGTTATATATCTTCTTGTTATAGCCCCTGGATGAAGTTCTGAAGAAAGCCCTCCTCGGTCACCTTGAGGAAGTTGTTTTGGCTCTTTTGAAAACTCCAGCCCAGTTTGATGCCGAAGAGCTCCGTGCTGCCATGAAGGTAAACCACCTGATTTAAGCAAAGCACCTTTCCTCAAAGTATGTCCAAACCACTTATGCCTGCTAGAGTATTCTCAACAACCAGCACAGGGCCACCAATCAGTGGTAATAAAATGAATAAGTGCATGAATAAGTAAAAGAAAAAATAGATGCTGGTGTTAACAACTATGTTATTTCCATTATCTTCATGATGTTACCATATTTAATAGATCTCACTTTGTATTTATTTGCCCAAAATATTGGCATTAAACCCATTTTGTTTTTTAAGCAATATAATACATACTTTATTGCAATTAATAAATATTGTGGATATTTATTAAATGTTGTGAGAAATTTACTAAATGTCAGATTCAGACAAATTTTGGAACATAATAACTAGTTGATACTTTTGAATGAAGATTTTTCTACATTTTTTTTTTTCATTTTTTTCAATTCAGGGCCTTGGGACTGATGAAGACACTCTGAATGAAATTCTGGCATCAAGAACTAACAGAGAAATCAGAGAAATTAACAGAGTCTATAGAGAAGGTAAGTTTTAATGTGTAACAGTCCAAGTGTCTTAGCTGAAAAGGAATTCTGATATACTTTTTGAAAAATTGAGTGTGGATGTTAATCATGGGAAAAGTACATATTAAAATATTTCTTTCATTGTCTGTCACAGGTCTATCACAAGCACATATGGTTACCAGACACATTAGAGTTAGTGGGGTACAAATAAGGGACACGATTGTCTCAGTCCTCATCAACTTTGCACTTAAAAAAAATTGTATGTCTGGGACAAATGGCCACATAGTATTGCGATGAAATTCTCAATTCAAAGCTCTGAATTTAAAGAATTTTCTAAAAACATTTCCTATTTTTATGAGATTTATTTCATAAAAATGTCCCATTGTCTTTCATTTTGAAAAGATAATAACAACAAAAACAAACAAACAAAAACCCTCCGAACATTTGTCCTTGAAAAGATAAACAGCTTGGTGCTTATAATTCTCTGATGCAAGCTAACTTTACCATTATGAACATAAATGACTTACTTACTGTTAACATCCAGTTAGATTCATGGGGTTGAAAGAATAGCCATGGCTCATTTTATCTATTCAGTGAAACATTTCATTTCAATGGTATGCTTAACACTGTAAAGAGAGTATCTGCAAATGGGTCCGGGGCAGTGCTGAGTCATCACTATTTTCTTTTTCTAGTTTCCTAAGCCCCCTGTTTTTTTTGTTTGTTTGTTTTATTTTCTCAACCCAATATGCAGCACCATAGAGGATCATTCTACATGATTTTAAAACCAAGCACCGAGAATACAATAGTCCTCATGTATTATTTTCACAGAAATCTAATAAAGGAATCAGAATAAGAAAGTTTTAACCTCATGTTCTGCAATTCTTATCTCGTTATCAATATTAATCTTAGGTCCATTTATCAGTGATAGTCATCAAGAGGGGCATTATAACTAATTTTTTAAATTTTATATAAATATAGTTTACAAAGGCAAATAGCCATAAATTATTCCCAAGATACAGTTCAATGACTGTTTATTAAAATGTTCTGCCTTCTAGTCAACTATAAATTCAGTTAAATTTTTGCTGAAAAATAATGACATAGTTTTTTAATGTTAAGTAAGGGTGTTTAACAAGGAAGCATTTTAATTCCATATCTACTGTAGAGGTGTATGCATACACATATGCATACATAACTAAGTTGTACTCCATATAAGACATTTATCATTTCAAAGTAAATAAATAGTCCATGTTCATGCAAGCACTTTGGTTTATCCTTTTAAATAGCTGTTCTATTCACCCCATTGCTTAAATTCTGGTATAATTTATTTCAGAAATAGTTATCTAATAATGTATACCTGTGCAATTTATTCTTGTTAGCAAAAGCTTTAGGGCTGTAGAGTTTCATTCACAGTATTATCTAAATTGTTTTAATTGCCTTATAGGAAATAAATTTGATGATCAAAAATTTTACTTGCTCTGATTTTGCTTTATTAAAAAATAAAACTATTTGAAATGTATTCCATAAGTTATTGAACATTTGGCATTGCAAGTTGTGAACTAACATAGAGATGTTAGATATTATTATCATCGCCATTATCAGTAGTTTACTACAAAATATATTTTTCCTATTTCTCAGAACTGAAGAGAGATCTGGCTAAAGACATCGCCTCAGACACATCTGGAGATTATGAGAAGGCTTTGCTTTCTCTTGCTAAGGTATAACGAAAACAGATCTGGAAATATCTCTTCTTTGATAAAAAGTAAAATCTTAGATTTCATCTCTTTCTAGAAATGAGCAATTCACTCCTTTTTCTGCAAAGAATATTACTCATCTGATTTTAAGAGAATAAATAAGCCATGTGATTATATGCTAGAAAGCTACTTACATGTGAATGGGTTATTTTCCAGGGTGACCGATCTGAGGAGCTTGCTGTAAATGACGACTTGGCTGATTCAGATGCCAGGGTAAGCAAGTGCTTATAAATACTCTTAGAATCTACTTTGCTACTTCAGTTAGGTCTGACCTGAGGTGAGGTACCACTTCAGGGCCTCCATGTGAAAGCAGATATGAGATTCTCCAAAAGGATAGTGGCATCTAATGTCCATTCCCTGAAGGATGCCCACCAGCCAGGATTCAAGCAATCCAAGAGAGGAAATGTGGTCTTTATGTTTTCAACAGGTTGCACTGTTCATGAAACTGGAGAGGATTGAGAAAGAACAGTAAAAATTTGATCTGTTATTGAGAAAACTCTGAATTTTTATTTTACCAGGTATAAGAAAGTAAAAGTGAAAAGAATAAACACATCTAACAATTCTTTAAACAATGAACATTGGTTTAGAAGTGTAAGTTTATATTGTAAAAATATTATGGTAATGATATTAAAATTATAAAAGTTATAGCATTTATATACTTTCTAGTATCTTATTATATATTGTTTCAGTGAGGTTGCTTGTTTTTTAATACATCAGTCCATTGGCAATATTAGAAAAACTGTGTCGTTTTGGGACTTGGAATTTTTGGTAAAAAAATGGCATCTAGAATTTACATATGCTTTACTCATGGTACACTTAGTATTCTCAACAAATTCATTACAGTGAGTTAGTAAAAATAGAAACTTACTTGACTACTCCACTCTCTTCACTATATCAATGCATTATCCTGCATTTATTGACTTTTGTTAAATAAATGCATCTATATCAGTTGTTTGCTCAGAAAGTCCCGAATAACTTTTTATGCCCATTGGAAGTTTTATCGTTTTAATAGAAATATCAAAGAACAAAAGTAAGTATTTGAATAACTGCCCATAGTAAGAAATTACTCTTATTTGCTTGTGATACTTCTGAATTTGCTTTCCATTTTAAGACTATCAGGGAGCTTCCCTGGTAGTCCAGTGGTTAGGAATCCAGTGGTTAGGAATCCGCCTTGCAATGCAGAGGACACCAATTCAATCCCTTGTCCAGGAAGATCCCACATTCCTTGGGGCAACTAAGCCCGTGTGCCCAGAGCCGGTGCTCTGCAACAAGAGAAACCACTGCACAATACAACTAGAGAATAGCCCCTGCTCTCTACAACTAGAGGAAACCGACATGCAGCCGCAAAGACCCAGTGCAGGCAAAAATTAAAATAAAAAAAAAAGACTTTCAGGGCTCTTAGATGTATATTTATGGCCATTACATGGATTAGTGTGACCCAGGAGGAGGGTGGTAATTAACATTTCACAGGTAACAGAGCAGGTTGCTGACAATAAGGCAGAGGTTATCTTTTCCATTTACAAAAGAGGAAAGTCTTTAGTTTAATAATGTGAAACTACATAAGATTACTGAGATATCTCAGTAGTAATATCTAAGAATGATTAAGCTGCAGAGTCAGAATTTGAATCCAGAAATTCTCACATCAAAATTCAACATCTAGGTAATGGTTGAATTATTGATTTATTAGTACCATTTGCTGAAAATTACTTTAAACAATTAAGAGTAAAATTAAAAATTTAGAGATTGTCCCTTGAAGTTTTCTTGATACAGAATGTAATCTTAAAGCGAGTTAACTCAATAAACATTTATTTTGCATGCATAGATTCAGTCTCTAGTGTTTACAAGGCAACTTGAGAGGTATTATGGAAGATACTTGACAAAACAAAGTGTCCATCTCTAAGGAACTTGTAATCTTAGCATTGCCACCTGCTTTGATTGTATTGGACACAAAGCAGCTGCCTCCAAAATCTTTGAAGAGATCTGACATTCTTATGCAGATATCAAGTCCTCAGAGGGTCAAGTGTTTATTTTTGTGTGTTTTAACAGGCCTTATATGAAGCAGGAGAAAGAAGAAAAGGGACAGATGTGAATGTGTTCACTACCATTCTTACCACCAGGAGCTATCCCCATCTTCGCAGAGGTAAGAAGAAAACAAATGTTCCCTGGGACTGTTTGCAGAAGTCTTTTTTTTTTTTTTTTTTAATGAGGACAAGCAAGAGAAAGGAAAGGGCTTCCCTGGTAGCTCAGATGGTAAAGAATCTGCCTGTACTGCAGGAGACTTAGGTTCAATCCCTGGGTCAGGAAGATCCCCCAGAGAAGGGAACGAATGGCAAATACACTCCAGTATTCTTGCCTGAAGAATCCCGTGGTCAGAGGAGCCTGGCCGGCTATAGTCCATAGGGTCACAAAGAGCTGGACACGACTGAGTGACTAACACTTTCAAGAGAAAGCAAGAAAGAAATCTTAATCAGTGACACTCTGAAACCAAGTGGATGCAGTATTCCTGATCTCTTATTGCTACTTGTGTATTTGTCCAGCTTCATACAGACACCACTTGATAGCATTTGAAACACATTTTATGACTTTGTCATGTAGAGCATTAGTTTGTTATTTTTACTATTTTTTCCCCTCAAAATATTTGGAATAGGTCTGACAATATATACACGTAAAATAGAACATATGAAATTACAATGAAGAGGAAAACAGCTGAGGCTAAGCGAAGAAAAGAGTATCTAGATACTCCAGAAACAAAAGCTAAAAGAGAGTTCTTGCCACAAGATTTACCCGAGTGTTTTGGAAGCCAAGACAAAGGGCAGATCGTGATGATAACTTCAAGTTTATTGTTTAATAACAGCATTCTGTTAGCACTCTGAGATTAGAATAAGAGGAATCTACAACACAGATCTTTATATAAGGAAAGATCCGTTTGCTGTGGCACTTGGCTCTGATGTAGAGTTATGGCTGTCAATCAAATGTCACTTCTAATAAATGTCAACATTTGCAAAAATTTTCCCAAAATACACAGAAGCCCAAAAATAGCCATGCGAATTACATCTCTCAGAGAAGATGATGTATCCAAAATGTGCTCAGATGAATAGTTAGATTTACATTGTGTTTTTTGAAGTTTAGTCATCCTAAGGAATGCTTTAGGCTTCCCTGGTGGCGCTAGTGGTAAAGAACCTGCCTGCCAATGCAGGATACATAAGGAACGTGGGTTCAGTTCCTGGGTTGGACAGATCCCATGGAGGAGGGCATGGCAACCCATTCCAGTATTTGCCTGGAGAATCCCATGGCCAAATGAGCCTGGCAGGTGACAGTCCATGGAGTCACAAAAGTCAGACATGACTGGAGTGACTTAGCATACGCATAAGGAATGCTTTGACTTCGTGGCCATGCCTGATTTTGCTAGTTTGCTAAAAAAAAACAGGATGTTTTGTACATCTCTAATTTAAATTTAATATTTAGTGTTTCAGAAATATTCCAAGTATAGTAAGCATGACATGAACAAAGTTCTGGACCTGGAGTTGAAAGGTGACATCGAGAAATGCCTCACAGTTATTGGTATGTAGTCCTGAAGAGGGAAGAGTTTTCTAACTTGAAATTGTATTGTCAATGTTGTCCAATAATTTATAAAATATAATAACAAGACAAAAACTCAGATGTAATTTATGTTGCAAATAGAAGTAGCATGTAAGATAATGACAATAAATATTTAGCTAAAGTGATGCAATAGTCATGTTAGTAATTACAGGTATTATTTCCTTGATTAAAAACATGAGCAGGTGGATAATATTGAGCATCTACTTGTACCATGCAATATACCAGGCTGGACATGGCACAAAAGAAAGTCAAAATGGTCATTAAGAGCATGGGATTTGGAATTAGATAAATGAAGGCCCACATCGTGGTCTGTCACTTGCTGAGTAATCTTGGGCAAGCTTAAAAGATTTAGACCTTCAGAAGAAAAGACTTTTAAAGTTTTCCCTTTTATTCAGATGACCAGTTGAAGTTTGGAAACCTACATTATAAAGCAGTGCTTCTCAAACATTAATATGCACATGAATCCTTTGGGGATCTTGCTAAAATGCATATTCTAATTCAATAGGTCTGGGTGGAAACTGGAAGTCTGCATTTCTAACAAATTCTCAGTTGACTCCAGTTCTTTTGGTCCATAGATCACACTTGGAGTAAGAAGGTAGAGAATCTTCTTAAAACTGATTGACATATCTGTTAGTATTTTATTTGGCAGTTGCCTTATATTTTATGACTGTCCTGTCCCACTTGGATTTTTTTTTTCTTATTACAACAGGAAAAAAAAGTATTTCTTGCCTGCCAACATGGCCTTTAACATATCTACTGGTTTCCTTGTTTCCATGAAGAGTATACTCAGGATAGCATGAACTATTTAAGCTGCTATCGGTGGACTTAGGATAATAGGAGATAAATGATATTGTCAGAGGACAGAATATTCAAAATCACCATCTAGAAAATAGCTTTTTTTAAGCCAAATATCCCTTACTGGGGGTGGATGGTGAGGAACAGGGATGGAGAACAGAATCTTCCTTGAAAACCTCTGTATTTCCTATTTCTTTCATATGTACCTTTCTTCTTTTGTGGTAAAGATGTCAACTAAAACATGCCTCTCTTACAGTGAAGTGTGCTACAAACAAGCCAATGTTCTTTGCTGAGAAGCTCCATCAGGCTATGAAGGTAACATATGATTTGCTTTGGGGAAAAAATTACTGTGTATGGAGAGAACAGAAAATCCCATATTGTTTAAAAGTTACATTTATTTTTTAATATCTTTTCATTAAAAATTATTTTTCTATCCATTGCAAGAGGTAATACACTTACTTCTTAAAATTCTGTTAGACTTGTTATATTCTTGTATAGGTAAGATAGTAAGGTGAGCTTGAAAGCAATTTGTAGATTACTCATGATTTGCATAAAATCTGAGTCAGCAGAGGAAGGGCGATATACTTCCTCGTAAGCTGAAACTCCAGTACTTTGGCCACCTCATGAGAAGAGTATTGGAAAAGACTCTGATGCTGGGAGGGATTGGAGGCAGGAGGAGAAGGGGACGACAGAGGATGAGATGGCTGGATGGCATCACCTACTCGATGGAAGTGCGTCTGAGTGAACTCCGGGAGTTGGTGATGGACAGGGAAGCCTGGCGTGCTGTGATTCATAGGGTCACAAAGAGTCGGATACGACTGAGCTACTGAACTGAACTGAACTGAACGTATGATTTTAGCAACCTGCTAAGATTGTAAGCTTTACAATCTCTTCTAAATTTCATTTATCTTTTTTATTATTTTGCCTTCCATGGCATTGCTTAATATGTCATTCTAAGACTTTAAAATGTCATTGTAAGCTCATCAAAGTGTAAGGTTTTATTAAGATGTATTTGAGATATCACTTTAAGTCCTTTATTGTCTAGCTTGTATTTTATTATATAGGATGGTACCTATATACTTGTGAAAAGTTATGAAGTTGTCTGTTTTTTTCCTTTGCAACTCCAAAATAAAGAAGTCTTAGGAGAAAGTGATCTAACCATTTAGTTAAAAGAAAAGAGTCCCTCTGATGTGATAGGCATGTTCCACTGGGTAGTTGGCAGTACAGTTCCTGACCCCATGCCTGCTGTTACCTAGTGAGGTTATTGTAATGAGAACACCTAGTATTGAAAATGAGAAGAGGGACCTGTGTCCCAGACTTTGGAAAGCAGTGTAGGTGTCAGCTAAATTACAACATGCTATTAGAACAGGAATTAGCCAGATGAGAGCAGCAGTGTAAAGAATGAAGGAATAAAGCAAGTCTGATCCTGGAGGAGAACACAGCCTGTCCCTTTCAGGATAATATATAGAGAGTGATGGTACACGGTGGAAGAGGTTGTAGAATTAGGCAGGGCATTGTAAGCCCAGGTAAAATGATTGATTTTCATCCTAAAATCTACAGAAGGTCACTAAAAGGTTTTAAGCAGATGAATCAAATGATCAGTTTACAACTTAGAAAGTTTACTTTGCAGTTCTTAAATAGCTTAGACAGAGGAAAGACTGGATAGTGGAAGATCAATTAGGAGGTTTTAAAAGCTCTCTATATAATTCTCTTGTCACAGTTGAGTTCGTGTTATTTTATTACCACTTGTTTGAAGTGTGTGTGTTTGTGCGTATTTTAATGTGGAAATAGTTTCTCCATAAAAACTATATAGGTTAGCAAAATAGCTTCACATTCAAAACCACATCCTGCCTTAAGAGTAGGCTTGGAATATAAGGGACACTGATCATCATTTGTTTTCAACAGGGTGTTGGAACTCGTCATAAGACACTGATCAGGATTATGGTTTCCCGCTCTGAAATCGACATGAATGACATCAAAGCATGCTATCAGAAGTTGTATGGCATCTCTCTCTGTCAAGCCATCCTGGTATGTTGTAATTCTCATGTTACCCCCACAAATGATAATTTTTTTGCAACTTCTTCAAAAAGAAGGGATGATTTACTGTATCCATAAATTACATATATAAGATTAATTTGTTATATTAATATACAGAGACTTTTCTTGTGGTCTAGTGGTTAAGACTCTGTACTTTAACTGCAAGGGACATGAGTTTGATCTTTGGTTGCTGAACTTGCTGTACAGTATGACCAAAAAATAAAAATTTTTTAAAAGATACATAATTTAAAGTAAATTGAACTTGGACTGGTAAAATCTACTATACAGAAAGAGTGCAGATTTTTCAATAGTCATGGAAACAGTTTGCCATACATGCATTTAGCAATCAAAATACTTTGGTAGAGATATATAATGATTTATGTTGCAATGAATATTGATCAGAGGATTAGAAACTTTTTATTCTAAATTTTTCCTTATTTTGTCATATGTAAAAAATATAGAATGCATGTTCAAGTTAGAAAGTAAAACATAAAGACAAGTCAAGGAGTTTTGAACTTAAAGATAGATGACTATTCAAATTCAATTTGGCATTTATATTGGATAACAAAAATCTAACATGAAAAGTGAGACTATCATGGACTTACAACCTTCACTCTGGTTGAACAAGTCAAAGGTGATATGAAATTATATTTTGCTATATTTATTCTGTGTTATATTTCATTCTTGGAAAATAATGGCTTTAATATAGAATAATCAAGAGAAGTTTGCATCTGAATTTTGAAAGCTATTACTTTTCATATAAGCAATTAAAAATACCAGTTATCTGCTATATAAATTTTATTAATTAAATAAGTGATATTCTTATCCAAGATCCAAAAAATTTGATATACTCTGATGTATGTTAAGCCTAATACAATAATTATTCTACAATTTAAAAATACTTTCTATTGATTGTGGTCTCAGGTAGCATTAAGTATACTTTATTTTTATCAACAGGATGAAACCAAAGGAGATTATGAAAAAATCCTGGTGGCTCTCTGTGGAGGAAACTAAACATTCCTTTGATGATCTCAAGCTTTTTGATCAGAAGACTTTTTCATCATCTTTTCATTCCATATCATAGATTTAAATAGGAAAGTTTCTTCAATAGGAATATAGTCTAGTAACTTCTTCCTGGAAAATATAGCCTATAAATCATTTTTTGTATTACAACTCTACAAAATAAATACAATTTTTTAAAAAATACATAGTTATTCCAAACTATAAAACCCTACAAAGAGGTTGTTCTGGTAGCAATGCCTAAGAAAAATGTTTACCTTGCAGAAAATAAAATGATTTTACAGGACAGTTGATGTGTCATTGATTTTTCTATTCTGATTTTCTTTTGTGTATAGTGCAGTTACTTAATTTGATATCAAGGGGCAGGAATCTGAATTTTATATTATGATCACTTGTTGAACTAGACTTTGTGTATTAAATAAAATGTTCACAGAGTTAGAAAATGAACTTTTTACATTTTAACATCTTTGTGTGTGCTCAGTTGTGTCTGACACTTAGTGACCCCATGGACTGTAGCCTCCCAGGCTCCTCTGTCCATGAAATTCTGAGCAACTAACACTTTTACTTTGTGTTGTATGTATTGTAGATCAGATGGTAAAGACTGTCTGCAATGCAAGAGACCTGGGCTCAATCCCTGGGTTGGAAAGTTCCCCTTGGAGAAGGGAATGGCTACCCATTCCAGTCTTCTTGCCTGGAGAAATTCATGGATCAAGGGGACTGGCAGGCTCCAGTGGAACACAACTGAACAACTAACCCTTTTACCATCTGGTTACAGATTATTGAGATGGTATCTCTGTATAATAGTGGGATTTATTGCATCAGCATTGTAACAATCGAACATTCTGCTATATTTCATGAACCAGTATAAAGATGAAATGGCATCAGCAATAAAAATTCCTCACTTAAAAAAAAAAATGGTAGTTGCATGTATAGATTTCTAAGAAACTATCAAACTGTTTTCCAGGATGGTGTACCATTTTACTTTCCCACAATAAATGTATAAGTAATCTAGTTTTCCACAACCTCATCAGCACTTGACATTGTCACCATTTTGTATTTTGACATTGTCTATTTTTTTATTGTTGAATTTTGAGAACTTTTAAAATATTCTAGATATTAGTCCTTTGTCAAATATGTGGTTTGCAAATATTTTCTTTCAGTCTGTAGCTTTTAATCATTTTAATAGATAAAGGCTTTCTCAGAGGGAACATTTCAAATTTTAATGAGGTTCAGTTTTTCCTTTTAATGTTTTTTGCTTTTGGTGTCACATCTACAGACTCTTAACCTAACCTTAGGTCCTGGAAATTTTCTCCTCTGAGTTTTATAGTTTTTCATTGTCTATTTCAGTTTGTGATTCATTTTGAACTAATTTTTGTATAACATGAGATGAGACTTGGTCAAAATTCTTTTGTTTGCATATGAATATCCAATTGCTCTCCAATTGGATATATCCAATATACCATTTGTATAAAAGGCTATTTTTCTTTTATTGAATTGCTTTTGCACTTTTGTGAAAAAAAAAAAATCAAAAATTTCCTATAAGAGGATTTTTAACACAGAGGTGATAAATGATTCATTCCCAAAATAATTCAGCTGGGTATTTAAATTTCTAACTATATCTTAGCTTTATTCACTTGATTATAGCTTTATTTGCCTTAATCACCATTCCTTCACTTTCCTGCACATACATCTTATGGAACAACCATGACGACTTGGCCCATAACATATTAGCCAAACTGAGGCTAGTAGTGAAAAGTGAAAGTGAAGTCGCTCAGTCGTGTCCAACTCTTTGCAACCCCACTGTAGCTTACAAGGCTCCTCCATCCATGGGATTTCCCAGGCAAGAGTACTAGAGTGGATTGCCATTTAGGCATGCTGCTTATTACGTCACTGACTTTTAGTTCTTTTGTTACTATATGTAATACCTCCCTTGTGTGATGGATTGAGAAGTACTTGAGTGGGAAATTAGAAGGAACCTGGGGCTGGTTCATTGAGACAGGGTGGATTTATCCAGGTGTTTTTGTTATCACTGTTCTAAACATAAGGTCAAGGTGGATCAAATAATAGTTCTGCCAGTTGAAACTGTGGGGCTTCCCTGGCATCCAGTGGTTAAGAATCTGTGCTTCCATTGCAGGGGCATGGGGAAACTAAGATCTGACATGCCATTTGGCATGGCCAAAAAAATTTCTCCTGGGGAATTCTCTGGCAGTCCAGTGGTTAGGACTTTGTATTTCCACTTCAGAACTGCAGGAGGCATGGGTTCAATCCCTCTTTGGGGAAACAAGATTTTACAAATGCTCTGCTGGGCAGAAAAAAAAAAGAAGGAAAGAAAAAGATTGAGTCTACACTTTTTCCTTTTCTAAATTATTTTTAAAGAAACTGCCTAACCTTGTTATTCTTCTTTGCCTGTCTTACCATCCTCATCCATTTTCTACTTCTTTTTGCTCCCCTCTGGAAATTGACTTCTGAAGACTTCACCCTACAGCCTCACTTATCTTCTGACTTCTGGGTGAATTCAGCCCTTGGGAGAAAAAGGGAGATCAGGAGGAGGTATTCCTTCTATAGAGATTTTATATAGATTTATAAATCTGATTCTATACAGATTTATTAACATGTGTGTTCTTCTACAAGTATAACATCTTGTGGATGGCCCAAGCTCTCAACACGTTTCTTCCTTTAGAACTTTCCCTTCTTGTTACCTGGATCCTGGAGTTAATGCTGATACTGGTCCTTGGGTGCTGCAACATTCAATGTTGTTTCCTTTAACCTGCCCTCACTTCTCTAAATAGTCCCTTATTTAACACTAACAGATAACTCCCAGCTTGGGGTGCTAGTCTTTGCCTTCTAGGACTCTGTATGATGATATTTTTGAGATACTAACTTACATATTTTATCAAAAACTATTTGAGAAGCTCCTGACTAAATTCCAGATTCTAGGCTAGGTAAGTGGATACACAGTTGAATAGGAGAGTATGAAGTAAGTAATTAGAGATATAAAGAAACATTTCAGAAGATAAAAATATATAACTCTCTATGATCCATGAAAGAAAAACATTGATTAGACTTCATTAAAATGAAAAACTTCTGCTCTGTAAAAAATACTGTTAAGAGAATAAGAAAACAGGTCATAGACCTGGAGAAAACCTTTGCAAAACATCTGATAAAACACTGGTATACAAAGCATATATAAAGAAAACAATAGCCTAAATTAAAAAGGGTTTCCCAGGTGGCACTAGTGGTAAAGAACCCACCTGCCAATGCAGGAAACATGAAGACATAAGAGACACGGCTTCCATCCCTATGTCGAGAAAATTTACTGGAGGAGGGCATGGCAGCCCACTTCAGTATTCTTGCCTGGAAAATCCCCTAGACAAAGGAGCCTGGCAACCTACAGTCCATAGGTTCACAAAGAGTTGGACATGACTGAAGCAATTTAGCATGCATGCACCTAAATTAAAAAGGAACAAAAGATCTGAATAGATATTTCACCAGAAAAGATACACAGATGGCAAATAAGCATATGAAAAGATGCTCTATATCATGTGTCAGTAGTGAATGGAAAATTAAAGTGAATGAAACACCACTATATATTTATTTGAATGGCCAAAACCCATTCCAAGTGGAGTAACAGAAAAGTCGTATTCATTGTTCATAAGAAAGAAAAATAGTACAGCCATTTTGGAAGACAGTTTGATAGCTTCTTACAAGTTAAAGACAGTCACATACAATTTAGCAATCACACTATTAGGTCTTTACCCAAATCAGTTGAAAAATTATGTCCACACAAAAACCTGCATACAAATGATTTTAGCAGCTTTATTTATACTTTTTAAAACTTGGATGCAACCAAGATGTCTTTCAAAAGATTAATGTATAAACTAGCATATGCACACAATGGAATATTACTGAGCCATAGAAAGAAATGAGCTATCAAGACATTGGGGAAAAGACATGTATTAATCTTCTACATTGCTGAGTGAAAGAAGTCAATCTAAAAATTGGTTGTATGATTTCAACTATATGACATTATGGAAAAGGCAAAACTATAGAGACAGAACAAAGATAAGCGGTTGCCAAAGTGCCAGGAGCCAGCACGGGAGGTCCCACCCATGACAAAGGTCATGCGAAGAGGCCTGATGGGCAAGGTGGATCAGGACTCAAGGGGTCCCCTGGATCTGCTTGAGCATCTACCCCCGAAACCAAAATCTGTCTGTTATACTACACTCTTCTGACATTAACAGGGGCTATCCCCAACCACCTTTCTCTGGAAAATTAACTTACAGCTCCAGTTAATAGTCTCCTGCATATAAAAGGAGTGTCTCAGCTCAAATGCTGGCAGTCTAACTTGTGTGACAGATTTATCCACACTCTTGCTACTACGCACATGATTGTTTACAACCTCTTAACCATAAACAGCACAGAGTTTGGAATATTTTGAAAGTCTTAGTTAGCATATGGTTTTTCTAAAAATAAAAATCATGTTGGTGAAGGGATTCATTGCCGAGTTAATGATTGCTGCCGGGCCTCCATACCCTTAGGCACCTGGGAGTATGTTAATCAATGTAATTGGAATGTAGAAAAAGAAATATAGTAGTTTTGATGTTAGCAATACAAGACTTTTGAGTTAATGAATTTTCTCTTTGTTATAAATCACTGTACTCCTCTTTATTTGTTATAAATCGTTGTATCCTTGCTATGTAAGAAAGTAAGTTTATCACTATCTTAAGACTAAGCAGATCCTAAGACTAAGCAGATCTTAAGGGAAAACAAGTTTTCTGATTGACTAACCTTTATCAATAGAAAGAAAGACGGGGCCATAAAATGTTAATCGGTCTTCAGATCAGAAGATGTTGTAAACAAACGTAAGACCCTTGTAAGAACAAAGGTATGCAAAGAACACTCTGTCTTTAAATAAGGGTCAGAGCAGCTGACCCTGTGTGACTCTGCTTCTTACATTTATCTCTATGTACAACTTAAAGTATAAAAGTTTCCCTGAAAAATAAAGAGACGGATCAGGGCCAGTTCCACGAAAGCCTGGTTCCCCCGTGTCGTTCTTTCTTTCAATTCTTTCTTTCTCTCTCTCTCTCTCTTACTCTCCTTTTCAGGCTGATCCCTTGGAGCACAGAGGCTCTCTGCATTCACTTTTTTGCCTAAGCTTCTAAGACCTGACCGGGAAGGGGCTCTGTGTCTTCACTCCTTTGGGAGACCGAGAGGGCACCTGTGGCCTACATGAACAGAGAAAGTCTCTTGTCTGAGGCTTTATTGGCTTTCTGTGTAAACCAAGGAATATCAGCCTCTTTTCTCTCCTCTATTCTCTTAACTGCAAATACTTCCCTTATCTCTCTCTGTATCTATATATCTCTCTCGCCTCATTGTCCATGCTTCGGATACCCTGGATCCAACTGGGGCTGGATCCTGGTACCAAAGGTAAGGAAGAAGAAGGGAGAGATAAATAGGTGAAGCACAGGACATTTTTAGGTTAATTAAAATACTAAGTACAATATCATAATGGTGAATGCATATACTATGCATTTGTCAAACCCAATAGAGTTATGGAAAAGGTCAGTTTTCATTCCAATCCCAAAGAATGGCAATGCCAAACAATGCTCAAACTACCACACAATTGCACTCATATCACACACTAGTAAAATAATGCTCAAATTTATCCAAGCCAGGCTTCAGTAATACGTGAACCGTGAACTTCCAGATGCTCAAGCTGGTTTTAGAAAGGGCAGAGGAACCAGAGATCAAATTGCCTACATCCACTGGATCATCGAAAAAGAAAAAGAGTTCCAGAAAAACATCTATTTCTGCTTGATTGACTATGCCAAAGCCTTTGACTGTGTGGATCACAAGAAACTGTGGAAAATTCTGAAAGAGATGGGAATACCAGACCACCTGACCTGCCTCTTGAGAAACCTGTATGCTAGTCAAGAAGCAACAGTTAAAACTGGACATGGAACAACAGACTGGTTCCAAATAGGAAAAGGAGTACATCAAGGCTGTATATTGTCACTCTGCATATTTAACTTCTATGCAGAGTACATCATGAGAAATGCTAGGCTGGAAGAAGCACAGCTGGAATCAAGACTTCCGGGAGAAATATCAAGAACCTCAGATATGCAGATGACACCACCCTTATGGCAGAAAGTGAAGAGGAACTCAAAAGCCTCTTGATGAAAGTGAAAGAGGAGAGTGAACAAGTTGGCTTAAAGCTCAACATTCAGAAAACAAAGATCATGGCATCCGGTCCCATCACTTCATGGGAAATAGATGGGGAAACAGTGGAAACAGTGGCTGACTATTTTGGGGGCTCCAAAATCACTGCAGATGGTGATTGCAGCCATGAAATTAAAAGACACTTACTCCTTGCAAGGAAAGTTATGACCTAGACAGCATATTAAAAGGCAGAGACATTACTTTGTCAACAAAGCTCCATCTAGTCAAGGCTAAGGTTTTTCCAGCAGTCATGTATGGATGTAAGAGTTGGACTATAAAGAAAGCTGAGCGTTGAAGAATGGATGCTTTTGAACTGGGGTGCTAGAGAAGACTCTTGAGAGTCCCTTGGACTGCAAGGAGATCCAACCAGTCCATTCTAAAGGAAATCAGTCCTGGGTGTTCACTGGAAAGACTGATGTTGAAGTTGAAACTCCAATATTTTGGCCACTTGATGTGAAGAGCCAACTCATTTGAAAAGACCCTAATGCTGGGAAAGATTGAAGGCGGGAGGAGAAAGGGATGACAGATGATGAGATGGTTAGATGGCATCACTGACTCAATGGACATGAGTTTGGGTAAACTCCGGGAGTTGGTGATGGACAGGGAGGCCTGGTGTGCTGTTGTTCATGGGGTCACAAAGAGTCAGACACGACTGAGTGACTGAATTGAACTGAACTGATAAAGTTATATGGGATTCCCTGGTGATTCAGATGGTAAATAATCTGCCTGCAATGCAGGAAACCTTGGTTTGATCCCTGGGTCCAGAAGATCCCCTGGAGAAGAGAATGGCTACCCATTCCAGAATTCTTACTTTTAGAATTCCAGGGACAGATAATAAAACAAAGAGTGAAACCCAAGTATAGAGTTTAGATAATTATAATGTATCAATATTGGTTAATCAATGTTAAATTGTACCTGCTAATCCAAGATGTTAATAATAGGGAAAATTGTAAGACATAGAGAGAGACTAAAAGAGAAATCTATACAATTTTGCAGCAAACTTAAAATTTTCCTAAAAAAAAGTATATTAAGAAAAAAAGTGGTAATCAACTTTTGAATCCAGAAAGTCATGCAAAAGTTGATAATATAATGTAATAATCATTATATACAGACATATATGAAATACTTTAGTAAAAAAAGAGAGTAACAAAATTGGGAAAAGCTATGAAATGAAGAGTATGTGAAGGATCAGTAAAACTTCATCCTATTGAATTATTGAATGATTAAATTTATTGAGAATTTCTTATTCTTAAGAACTAGTCTAAGCTGTTATACATATATATATATTAATGTAGTCTTCAGACAAGTCTGGTAGGAAAGTGTCGTGTGCTTTTTACATGTGAGGAATCTAAAGTTCCTAACATCACATGACTTGCCCAAGGTCCCACAGTATGTGAATGGTGAATTAATTTTGAACATAAATTTGAACATAGGTCTTCTGACCCCAAAGGAAAATTAAGAAAGAAATGAGACTGAATGAGAACCTGCTTCAGAAGACACTATGTCTTTTGACAAAGATGTTATTTTTATTAATAGGTAAAAATAAAAATGTCCTTTGTTGCTTAGAGATTCAGTGATTCAGTGATTTTATTTATTCTTTTGGTGATTCTAATAAACAAGGCCAAAAAAGTGGTTTTCTTTTCTTTTTTGATGGCAAATTTTCTTTTAATGCCCAAGTTTAAAGGAAAAATAATCAAGATATAAATATCAAATATTAGAAAAATGTATTCATTGTCAAAATTCAGAGGAAAAAGAATAAAAAACTGTCAACTTAGGTTCCCTGACAAGATATGAAATTAAATATAATGTTAGTAAGAAAGCTTTCCCCTTCTTATTAGGGAATAAATGAACAAACACACAAAGCAGGTAGCTAGTGTTTTGCATTTGCTGAAAAAATTTTTTCATTTATCCTTCCTTGCTTGATTACACGAGTTTTTGTAAACTTACAGTGATTTTGTTAAAATATGCACACACACAGACTACTTGTAGATTCTTGTGTGGAGGAATATAAACTATATACTTTAAACCATCTAAGAGAAAGTGAAAAAAAAAAACCAACAATGCTTTCAAATTCTAAGGTAATTGGTAATGATAGGCGAAACAGTCAATACGATTGAATGGTGTTTATATTTCATCCGTTTCTTTTGCTATGGATGATATAGATCTTATAGTAATTAAACTAGGATTAAATTAGTTTTGGGGCTTCCCAGTTGGTGCTAACGATAAAGAACCTGCCTTCCAAGCAGGAGACATAAGTGACATGGGTTCAATCCCTGGGCCGGGAAGATCCCCTGGAGGAGAGCATGACAACCCATTCCAGCATTCTTGCCTAGAGAATCCCATGGTCAGAGGAGCCTGGCAGACTACGTTCCATAGTTTCACAGAGTTGGACATGACTGAAGTGACTTAGCAGCAGCAGTAGCAAACCAGTTTTCAGCTCAAAAGTAAAATGGCTTTAAAAAATTGAAAGCTCTGAAAAGAAATCCTTGTTCTAGAGTTTGTGTACCTGTTTCAGGCTGAGCCAGAAATGCAGGAAAAGAAAAGTCTTTTTCATTTCTGGATACCTAAGGTGCAGTCATGTGGAAATGATCCTTTCTTTAGTTTCAGTGGTAGAAACCCGGGATATTGACTCAACAGCCAAAGCGACCCACCTTCCAAATCTTTTCTTTAGCCATGATGTATAAACAATGCATCGTCTTAAAATTATTACCATTGTTTGCTTTTCTGGCTCTGAAGACTGATTCACAGACAATCAGCATCTTCATAACCATAACTGAGAATTAGTCAGGTTTCATGATTCAAATCCAGCCCTACCACTCACTGACTGTGAGGCTTGCCTGTTTCCTGTGTTCTCTGTGCCACAGTTTGGTCATCTATAAAATGACACTGATGGTTGTGATGAAGACTATTAATAAATGAGATAATCAGCATTGAGCCCACATAAAGAACTCAGTAAAAATTAAAACACAGTAGCTTCTGCTATGATGAGGAGCTTGCCATGCATTTTTGCCAAAGAAATCTTCCTTTAATATGAGAATACATTATGAAATATTCAATAATATCAGAAACATCAGATCATTTTTAGCTGCTGTGAAGAGGAATGAAATGAGAGCTCTTACATTGTAGTAAACTAAGTCATGGATTATCTTCTTTATACTCTCACCTCACTGGAGATTATTAAATTCAGTAGTGTTAGCCTCTCAAGCAGTAAAAAGCTTATTTATTGACTCTGTTTTTCTGTGAATGTGTGTGGACTCTTTGTGGCCCATGGACTGTAGCCTGCCAGGCTCCTCTTGTCCATGGAATTTTCTGGAGTGGGTTGCCACTTCCTTCTCCAGGGGATCTTCCTGACCCAGGGATTAAATCTGCATTTCCTGCATTAACAGGTGGAATCTTTATTGGTGAACAATCATGGAAGCCCGACAGAAGTAAAGAGACTTCTTATTGATGTTAGAACTTGAATGGGGTTTTCAGGAAAAAAAAAAAAATACTGCACTGTTCTAGTACATCATCCTTCTGGTTCTCATGTGATAAAAGGTTTAATGCTTATCATTATCTTTTTAAAAACTTTGGGATTTTTACCTAAGAATAAAAAAAAAGTAATTAAATACCAGTTATTTTTTTGTTTGGGGTCTCTGAATTAGGCTCTAAACAATGTTCTCTGGTTATCTGTATCTATTGATCTTGCTATTTGAAATATCCAGCTGACTGGGAAGTTCATGGAACTAAAAATGGGTCCAAGGTAAAAGTAGGAAAAGTACTTGCAAAAAAGGAGTAGGAATAGAATGCAAAAACAATATGAGAGAAAGAAAATAGCTTGAATATATCTATACATCAAGAATTTCACTGTGTATGTGGGTTTTTTTTGTTTCTGTTTTTTTTTTTTTTTTTTCTACTTTTTTTCACCCCACCACAGGAATCCATAGAAATTCAGGCTTAGTCTCAAGTTGAGTCATCCACCAAACCACCCATCTAAAAAGAAGTCTGTTTTGTTTTGGCTAGTCTAATGGAAATAAACTTCAAGTCTCTCGCTTCTAGCTGGAAACAATTATTGTGTTATTTTCTTGAAGATCATGACCACTGGAAATGTTGTGTTGTCAGCATGCAAACCAACTATTCATTTCAAGTGTTTCAACTTTTATACTTTAAATATGTTTGTCCTCATTTATCTAGCATGTGTACTTTTTCTGTTAAATTCTCCACATTCAGAAGTCTACTTTAGTCTTTCTAAATATAGAGAAAATATAGCCCAGCATGGGTACATGGCAAAATGTGAGCATCCTTGTCCAAAAATTATTAGAAGTTCAAAACATATAGAGCACACCATTGAACCAAATAGTGGTGACTTCTGAGTGGGGCCCCATGTGTAAAGGTTGTGTATTCATGAAGCCGACCCTGAAAGAAGCTCTTTTTTATTGTCTAAATATAATCTATTATTCTTCAAAAACTTCATACTCAGTTTAAGAAGGAAAACAAAATGAGCTTTTAGTGCCATCTGGTGTGAATTTTAGTCTGGTTTAATAATCTATTTTTAGATCCTCCTCTATCTGTCTAGAAAAAAACAGCTCAGTTTCTTAGTTTCTCTCCCATTTCTTCTTCCCTTGGCTACTCTCTAAGAATTTTGGAGTGTACCAGGGTGAAGTGAGTCACTGTCGACGGAAAGACTGAGGTCTGTGGCTCAGTGTCCCCTGGCCATTCTGCTTGCTGGTTCACATTTTTCGTCTACTCAGGGGAAAAACTTGACACTAGAGGTTAACTTGAGCTGTGAGATACCGGCCATTTCATTTGTTCCTTAGAAGCAGTGACATTATTGGATTTTAAGCAAGATAGGGCTCAGAATTATTTTTTCTTCCAGTGTTTGGGAGCATGGGAGAAAGACCCAATTAACTAAAGACAATATAAGAGGTTTGTACATTACTCTACATCCAAACTACCCATATGGAATTTATGACCTAGTCATGTATAATAGTTTTTCTAATATTTTCTCTTAAAAGTTGCAAGTAAATATTAGTTTCTGTTTTGATGGGTTTTTTTTTGTCTTTTTCTAAAATAATTTTTAAAAGTCAAACCAAAAAGTTCCACTTTTATATAAAATCACAAAGTTGACTTCCTACTAAAAGAACTTGCAGTAAAATCATTTGTTAGTTTTTTTTTTTTTTTAAGTGAATACAACCATTGTTTCCTCTTGCTTCTCTGTGTTTGAATGGATTGCACAGAAAACAAATATAAATACATCAAATAGGTAAGTATTTGCACTTCATGGGGCTGATTATTAACTACTTGTGTTTTAAATCTTCCCCTTTACTGGTTCTTTCCTATCTTCACTCAAAAGAGTCAAGACTTTTTTTATCTTAAAAGATAAAACAAAAGAAAAATAGCGTCTGGTCCAGTATAAGCCCCTGCCACCTGGTGCCACATAAGCTTAAGCTCATGCTTGTGTTCACTCAGTCATGTTCAACTCTTTGCAACTCTTTCTCCAGTTAAGTAATGGCTAATTCATTGCAAGGACTGTTTAGCGAAAAGTGACACCAAAACAGAGCTGAGAGGAAGACCTTCTGATTCACTGAGCAATTCACTAAACCATCCTACTTTTGTGATCTTTCTTGGAGGTAAATCTGTCCATGTAGGTGTTAAGGTTCCCTTTGATCTCTGATCAAAGGACAAAATGGTGATGTTTAGAGGGCAAAGTCTATACAACAAAAAAGTTTTATCATAACCCTTCACATTAAGCAAATAAACAAAATGATAAATATGCTCCAAGATAGGTCCCAGGTGGCTCAGATGGCAAAGAATCTGCCTACAAAGCAGGACACCTGGATTCCTTGCCTAGGGTAGGAAGATCCCCTGGAGAAGGGAATAGAAACCCACTCCAGTATTCTTGCCTGGAGAATTCCACGGACAGATGAGCCTGGTGGGTTACAGTCCATGTACTTGAGAAGAATTGGACATGACTGACTAACAAACACTATCAGTTCAGTTCAGTTCAGTCGCTCAGTTGCGTCCGACTCTTTGCGACCCCATGAACTGCAGCACGCCAGGCTTCCCTGTCCATCACCAACTCCCGGAGTTCACTCAGACTCACGTCCATCGAGTCGGTGATGCCATCCAGCCATCTCATCTTCTGTTGCCCCTTCTCCTCCTGCCCTCAATCCCTCCCAGTATCAGAGTCTTTTCCAATGAGTCAACTCTTTGCATGAGGTGGCCAAAGTACTGGAGCTTCAGCTTTAGCATCATTCCTTCCAAAGAACACCCAGAACCGATCTGCTTCAGAATGGACTGGTTGGATCTCCTTGCAGTCCAAGGGACTCTCAAGAGTCTTCTCCAACACCACAGTTCAAAAGCGTCAATTCTTTGGTGCTCAGCCCTCTTCACAGTCCAACTCTCACATCCATACATGACTACTGGAAAAACTATAGCCTTGACTAGATGGACCTTTGTTGGCAAAGTAATGTCTCTGCTTTTCAATATGCTATCTAGGTTGTTCATAACTTTCCTTCCAAGGAGTCAGCGTCTTTTAATTTCATGGCTGCAGTCACCATCTGCAGTGATTTTGGAGCCCCCCAAAATAAAGTCTGACACTGTTTCCCCATCTATTTCCCATGAAGTGATGGGACCAGATGCCATGATCTTCGTTTTCTGAATGTTGAGCTTTAAGCCAACTTTTTCACTCTCCTCTTTCACTTTCATCAAGAGGCTTTTTAGTTCCTCTTCACTTTCTGCCATAAGGGTGGTGTCATCTGCATATCTGAGATTGTTGATATTTCTCTTGGCAATCTTGATTCCAGCTTGTGCTTCTTTCAGCCCTATACAAACACTATACTTTTTCTAAATAAAACACTGGTAAAAAAATTAGAAACTGTGAAATTATTAAAATTTTTTAATGTAGTTTCTATCCCTGGATCAGGAAGATCCCCTGGAGAAGGAAATGGCAACTCACTCAAGTATTCATGCCTGGGAAATCCTATGGACTGAGGAGCCTGGCAGGGTAAAGTCCGTGGTTGCAAAAGAGTTAGACAGGACTGAATGGCTAAACAACAACAGCAAAGTGTCATTAAACGCAATGAGAATTCTTGTGCATCATTCTAATACTGTTTTGTTTTTGCATTATCCAATTGTTCTTGAAAAATGAAGAAAATATTATACTAGAATGAAGAATGTTAAAACACTAAATGAAGAAATTTCTCTAATCGTTGGGGAATGCATTTTTTTTGACAGAAGGCACAGAATTGTGCTTTAATATTTTAGGCAAGATTCTCACATAATGGAAAATGCTTGTAAGTTTGTCTCCCCGGAGTTGTTTGTACGCATAATTATCATACAAACAGGCATATCATTATTAGTTGTGTTTTTTTTTTAACAATTTGACTTCAATATTTCCATTGTTTTCCCCAGAATAATCCACTTTTTAAGCGCAAATGGTAGCCAGCATGTTTTTCAGATATGTATTAGTCCTTGTATTTGATCATAAAATTTTTATATTGATTTCAATTATTCAAATTAAAATTTTATTTCAAAATTCCTACTTGGAAGTTTTTTGTTTCATTCAGTTTTTGATCTTTACTGCCATCTAGTGATAAACTCTATGAATGTCCTCCTAAATGTATGTACAAAGTGCTGTATTAAAAAATAAATTTAAAAAGCAAGTTCTAGTTCTTCATAGGATTTACAACTTAACCAAGGATGCATAAGCTGTAGGCATGAAAAATATGGAAAATCATTTTTCAAAGAAAATAAAAACAAAATTATCAACAATGAGGGAAAGCTATGTGTATAATGGAAGCAATAATGATTTTATATAGCGTTAAGTTTTTATCCTTAATCCATATTTTGATGCACTTCAGATATAATGTGTAAGAATTGATTCCCAAGAGCTCTAGCCTTGAATATCTGGTGACCTGTTGAACATCTGGATGTCCCCTGGGGAAGTAAAGCTCACCATGTCTCCGCTTTCAGTCTGAAAGTAAACTTTCGTCCTGATGAAGTGAGTGAGGTCTGTGAGAGCAGGGATGAGGCACAGCAGCCTCTCACAAGAATCATCTGGGCTGGTACAGAGACATAGCGCGGGCACTGATTGCTGCCAATGGCTATCACTGGGGTGGAAGCAGACAAAGGAAAACAGGAATGTTTGCTCACAGAAGCACTTTGCCGGCTATTAACATTGTCAACTGTCAATTAGAATGAATGGCTCCATTTAGAACTCAGTAATCTGAAAATAGAACTCTGGCAGAAAGCATCCCTCTTCTTGGATGAATGATCTTGCTTTTAAATACTCTTGCTTCTTGGTGCTGTGCCAATGGACTCTCGGATTTATTGGAGATTGCCTAAAGTCAGGTCACACTCTAAAGGAAGATTTTCAGATGTTTAAGGCCATTAGCATCAGTTGGAGGGTGTGTACCTAACACAATGAGAAGAAATGAAAAGAGAGGACTGAAAATAGAAATGTAAGAGGAAAAACAAGCACCCATTGACAATGTATGAAATCAGATAATCATTCAATTACTTCTTTTCAAGAATCTTTAAAATCTATTCTCAAAGACTAAGGACATTTGTTTCTTTACACTGTGAATATTTGATTCTCAATTGTGCAGAGGGCAAAAAGGAAAAATATTTTGGCTTTCTTAAGTCCATTTTTGAGAAAAAAAAACTGCACAACAGACACATGGGAAATACCTTAAATCATTGTCTATAGTTATGTTTTAAAATTTGTACAATAAATATTCACGTTATTAAATTAAGAAAATAAGAACTTCTCTGGTGGTCTGGTCGTAAAGAATCTGCCTGCTAATGCAGGGCACACAGGTTCGATCTCTGGGTTGGGAAGATTCCACATGCCACGGAGCAACTAAGGCCACGCATCCAATCCACAGCTACTGAGGCCTGCTGCCCTAGAGCTTGTGCACTTCAACAAGAGAAGCCACTGCGATGAGAAGCCCCGGCACCGCAACTAGAGAACAGCCCCTCCATGCCGCAACTAGAGGAGAGCCTGAGCAGCAACAAAGACCCAGCACAGCCAAACATAAATAAACCAACTTTACAAAATAAAGAAAATGATGATCATATGATATCTTCTTTCATCTTCTCTCATCTCATCTCATAATTTTGGTTGCTTTAATTTGTAATGATGGCATTTGTATCACGTCTTTTCTTTTCATTTGTTCTATTGTCTGAGAATGCACTTCTATCTATAAATAAACCCGTTCGAAAGTTTATATTTTAATATGTCTCAACTTAATAATTCTTATCTCCTGCAAAAGAGGAAGGTATCTTTCTTGCTTGATCTCCCCAGCCCCACCTACTCCTACAGATTTTTGTTAATAGCGTAAATTATTATTGTGAGTCTTTCTAATGATTGCATTTTCACATTTAAATGTTGGATCAATATCGGAATGTTTTTTGCTCCAGATAGAAGAAAGCCTGATGAATTATGGCTTAAACAATTAAGAATTTACTTTCTGCTCATAATAAAAAGTCCAGAGGTATATGGCTCCACGGTTGGCCAAGAGGCTAACTGGCAACAATTCCGCAATATCTTGGCCTTCTACACTATGACTGACGTCCTCACTCATTTGCAAACAAGAGAGAGCTGGGGTAGAGTGTACCCACAAGATTACCTCCTCCTTCTGTGCCATTGCTTGGGAGGTTATAGTATGATCTTACAGAGGCTCAGCCATTCTATACTCAGCTTTTTATTGATACTAAGTACTCTGACAACTTCTGCCCCCGTACATTCTCCATTTTTTATAATATTGAGCTTGGCTATTTGTGATTCATTAGAAAGAAATTGTTCTCATCTTTTTTAGGCTTTTCCTTCAGAGTTTTTTTTTTTTCTCTATTCGAATATATCCATATATCAATATTTCCTATATTACAGAAATGCAACATTTATGTGGTTGCTTGATGACATCTTTTTTTTTAACCTCTGTAATTTATTCTTCTTGTGTATATTTACTATTATTTCAGGGAGCTCATAAGAAGGAAGGAAAGAAAAATCTTGTCATCATTTCAGCTTTTTAAACTGTTTGTTACATCATTTTAAAAGTATATCCTCTGACTTAAACATAACACAAAGGTATTTTATTTTTCACCCTGTGAATTATTAAATGTTGAATGGCAGGGGCATATTACTTTAGTTCATCATGAAAAAAGGAAGTGTTAGGCATTCAGTCGTGTCTGACTCTTTGCAACACCATGGACGGTAGCTCACCAGGCTCTTCTGTCCACAGAATTCTCCAGACGAGAATACTGGAGTGGGTTGTCATTCCTTTCTCCAGGGGATCTTCCCAACTCACGGATCAAACTCAGGTCTCCCATGTTGCAGGCAGATTCCTTACTGTCTAAGTCACTAGGGAAGCCCCTTAGTTTATCATGAAGAAGAGAGAAGTGAAAGGTGCTCAGTCGTGTCCACCTTTTAGTGACCCCAAGGACTATACAGTCCATGGAATTCTTGAGGTCAGAATACTGAAGTGGGTAGCCTTTCCTTTCTCCAGGGGATCTTCTGAACCCAGGGATTGAACCTCGTATTGCAGGCAGATTCTTTACCTGCTGAGCCACCTGGGAAGCCCAAGAATACTGGAGTGGGTAGCCTATCCCTTCTCCAGGGGACCTTCCCAACCCAGGAATCGAACCTAGGTCTCCTGCATTGCAGGCAGATTCTTTACCTGCTGAGCCACCAGGGAAGCCCATACCATGTGATTAATTCACAAGGTTCTGTGGAAATTGTGAATTCTAAGCTTGATATTTGTGAAGATTATATGTGCCAGGAACTGTGTTAGTATTACTTTTCTAGACACTAAATTTCTAAATTTTATTTTGAAAAAAAAAAAAAAAAGTCAGACTTGTAGAAAGTTGTAGGAATAATGCAAATAATGTTCATATAACTTTTACTCAGACCCTGGCATTATAGCATTTTACTCATTTCTATTCTTCTCTTTTTCTACACACAACACAGACACACGTTTTTCTGATTCATTTGAAAGCAACTTTTAGCCTTTACCACTAAATATCTCAGCATGAACTTCCTGAAAACAGGAATATTTTCCCCACAAAACCATAGCATAATAATCAAAATCAAGAAATGAACATTATATAGTACTCTTATCTAATCTTCAGGCCCACTTTATGTTTTTCAGTTGTCCCAATAATGTCTTTCCAACAAATATCTGGTTCAAGGTCCAATTCAGATTCACATGTTGTATTCAGTTGTCCTGTCTCTTTAGTTTTCTTTGCTTTCGGAGAGTTTCTCAGTTCACTGACAATCATAACCCTGATTTCTTATAATCTGTTAATATTATCATTTACTTTGATGTTCATATTGTCTGAAGTTGGACAACGGAAACCACTTTGGTCTGGACTCTTTGTTGTTTTGACAGATCTCCATCATTATCTGAGAACTTCCATATTTTCTGGCTAAAAATATGTTTGAGGCTCATCTTGCACTTCCCTCAATGAGTCCTGAAATCACTTATTTCTCTGTTTCTCACTTCTTTTTAAGGAGGATGATTTTAGGAACCAAATCTGGTCACTAGGTTTGCATAACTGCTGGGATGTGGTTGTTCTTATGGCGGCTCAGCACATAGAACTGGAAAATAGATGCGTATGTGCTCATGTATTTGTATTTATTTTCATAACTGTCTCTCTCTGATCTCTCTCTATATATTCTGACATTATAGCTTCAGGAAAGAAATATCCTCAATTTTATACAAATCACTTGGCATTCTGACTTGAAACATCTGACTTCTGCACTGAGTTGCCCTAAGCAGTCCTTTTAGAGAGACCAAATTCCTATGAAAGTGCAAGTGTTAGTCGCTCAGTCATGTGACTTTTTGTGACCCCATGGACTGTAGCTTACCAGGTTCCTCTGTCCATGGAATTCTCCAGACAAGAATACTGGAGTGGGTTGCCATTCCCTTCTCCAAGCCATCTTTATGACCCAGGGATTGAACCCAGGTCTCCTGCATTGCAGGCAGATTGTGAGCCACGAGAGAAGCTCAAAATGCTACGCACGGCACACCAAAATTGGGAATTTGGGTCCAAGGACCAGGATCTGGAATGTGTCCACAAACGTGCTGCCACCTGGTGGAAATCTGCTGCAAGCTCAGTGGCTGTCTTCACTCTCTTGGTTCTCTGATGACTACCTATACTTATGAAAACAAATTTGTTACTAAAGCTGTACAACTTAATAGAGGCTGGAAGATTAATTAAAAACAATCCTGAGTTTGCAAATACAAACAGCAATAATCAAGAACATTTGTAAAAGACAGCCTTAAATAATTAACTTTAAATTACAATAACTTGTTTTTTCTTTTTTTTTAATATAACATTTTTATTGAAGGATGGGTATTTATTTAAATAATATTATCTTACAGTAATATTTACATTCTGGAATTTGCTTTTTTCACCTATCAGCATATCTAGAAAAATCTTTATTTATAATTTTATATCAATCCGTTCAATTCTTTCTATCTTATGCATGGTGGTCAACAGTTTACTTGTTCTATGTGTGATTTTTGTAAACAGATCTCTTCTTGATGGACAGTTAGAGATTCCAGATGTTTGCTCTCACAAATAGTGTTGCCGATTTTTTTAAATAATTTTTTTTAAATTTTACTTTACTGTATAAGGTTGCAATAACTTACAGAATGGGAAAATCTAACATTCTTTGGCATCTATACTTTCAAGAAAATAATGCAATTTACTTGCTTAGATATGTATGCTGCTGCTGCTGCTGCTGCTGCTAAGTCACTTCAGTAGTGTCTGACTCTGTGTGACCCCATAGACGGCAGCCCACTAGGCTCCCCTGTCCCTGGGATTCTCCAGGCAAGAACACTGGAGTGGGTTGCCATTTCCTTCTCCAATGCATGAAAGTGAAAAGTGAAAGTGAAGTCGCTCAGTCGTGTCCTACTCTTAGCTACCCCATGGACTGCAGCCCACCAGGCTCCTCCATCCATAGAATTTTCCAGGCAAGAGTGCTGGAGTGGGTTGCCATTGCCTTCTCTAAAGTATGTTTAATATATACTAATTCACTGGAGACTATATACTATGAAATTAATATGTTTTATAGGGAGATGAGATATTTGTTGGATAACTTATTAGACCAAGTACAAGAATCCATGTGATATTAAATCAACTTGCTATTAGTATTTCTTTACACTTTGCCTCCTTCCCAAAGCCTTGTAAAAAATCACAAAAAAGATTATTGACAACTTGTATACCTGGCTATTGAAAAGTCATTTCTGGAGGCCAAACTTCCCCTGAAGTAAATGAAGTTATTTTTCCCTTGCAAAGACTGCAGGAAGAAGTCTAGTTTGGCTCAGTGACTATGTATTCTTAAGAAAAATTTTATGTTCTAAAGTGAAAGTGTTAGTTGCTCAGTTGTGTCTGACTCTTTGCAACCCCGTGGACTGTAACCCACCAGTCTCTTCTGTCCATGGAGTTTTCCAGGCAAGAATACTGGAGTGGGTTGCCATTCCCTTCTCCAGGGGATCTTCCCAACGCAGGGGTAAAATCTGTGTCTCCTGCATTACAGGCAGATTCTTTACTATATCAGCCACCAGGGAATCCCTTTGCATTCTAAAGGTAAAATATAATTTATGCTCCGAGGCAAATTTGCCTCTTTCTTCATCTGACAGCAAAGATAATACTATGGTTAAGTTCATTTTCACCACTAGATGGAGATATTGTCATTTATAGGAGAGAGTAAAGGCTGGGTTACACATTTCTCTGCCTTCAAAATTAGAGAAATTTAATGTCCTCTGAGATCCACACCATGCATTTTCCATCACCCACGTCCTACCCCCCACCCCCCCACCACTAAAACACACAATAGTAAGCTAGTATTGAAAGGCGCAGAACAAAACTAAAAGAAAACACACCATCTAGTGAGTTAATAATGGATTGGCCACAATGCAGCTATAAAATCAACTTAGAAATATCTAGGAATGAGTCTGACATTGTAATTACGGGAGTGGATGCAGGTTTCTCTTGAAGCATCAGTGCATTTTACATGGGTAGGATATAGCTGTAATCCGATCAGCTGCAACTGCCGCAGTAACAGAAGGACCCTAAAAATAGAACCCCTATGGTAATCTGTCTGGATTACTAAATTCAGTGACAGCTTGGCAACAAATCAGGAAAATGTTTGCGGAAAAGGATTTAAATATATCATGAAGTTTTATCTGCATTATGGAGAAATCCACAAGGCCCCCAGTTCAGAGCTACTGCCTCAAGGGCCGCTTCCAAACAATTGAGCTCATTTTGTCAAAACATCACCTTTCTGCCTTCTTTTTGCAATTCAATGATTCTAAATCCATTAATGAAGGCACACACACACAAAAACCACACAGAAGCTTTCAAAAAGGGCCAATCTACACCACTCTCTTTTTACATACTCAAATTTTATACCAGAAAGTCTTTACACGTACAACTTTTTTTCCTTAATGGTAGTAGAGGAGTTTATCAGGAAACAATATGGATTCTTGTGAAAACATCTTTTGAAATAAAGGTAAGGGTTTTTTTTTGTTTATTTGTTTCTAAAACTATACAAGATGTGTAACCCATTAATAGCTATATAAACAGAAAGGAGTTAAGTATGTTAGCTGTGTGCTATTTCTGGCTGAGGAGAAAGATACTTTTGTTGACCATGAACTCACATTCAGAATCTCATTGAATAAAGCAAAGACAAGTCCTCTGGTGTACCTGTTTCTCAGCATTCAGGATTGACTATTTTGTGGGCTCTTATTGCAGTTTTTCTCCACGTCAGGAAATTACATTCTGCCTTTGCTTCTCAGCGCTTATTCCTTTTTCAGGTCCAGAAAAACTCCCCAAGGTTTCCTTTGCTTGAGCCTCTGGGATTCAGAATGTTTTTATATTCTTTCCATAGGTGGATCTAATAACTCACGTCCCACCTCTTCAGAATCCTTTCCCCTTTCTCAAGAGGCCGCAGCTCTCCTCTCCCCTCGTCCTGGTCACTCCCCAAACAATCCTCTGCTCTTCTCTTTTAATTTTTTCACTGGAAAGCTATTAAAGGAACCAGGGAGTGACTAAATAACAAACAGAGGAAAATTTCATCTAGTGCAGGCAAGATTTCTCTTCTAAATCCTCTATATGTCCTTGAAATTATTGTATTCAGATTCTATAACCCTTAAAAATCTTCATCTCTCTTTTATTTGCTTTACTATTTCTGAAAACATCCAGGTGGCGTATGCCAATGTTAGTTTCACATGGATAATATTCTTTAGAGATTTACAAAATACAGGGAACTCGACACATACCAATCATCACTTTTTATTTTTTAATGTGTATACTTGTTTTGAAGGCTTAGTTTTTGGTTTTTTGCTTTTATTTTGTTTTGAATGGGAGAAATGAGGTTTCTTTAAATTAATAGCCAGGTACTCTGAGAGTATCATTACTTTTGCCTTAGCCAGCTTATCAAATTTCAGAATCTTACCAATATTGGAAGTTTTGATTCAACTCAATAGGAGCAGATTCATTAATATGAAATTACACAATTGTGAAACAGGGTAATGAAAGACTGTCAAGTGGGACAAATTATAATCAATAAGTAGCAAGATTTGTAAACCTTGTTATTCTTAATGCATAAACAAGGTTTCTATAGCCTTTGATGCCTTTGTAAGTAATTGTATTAAAAAAAACTGATGAGTTTATACAGGTTAGAAATTTTACAGACAGTAACAGCAAATCATTTGAGCTACATTTGTTTTTATTGCAAATAATAGTTTTATTTGTATGACTATTATGTTTTTGAAAAAGTGAAAATGTTACTCAGTCATGTCCGACTCTTTGCAACCCCAAGGGCTGTAACCTGCCAGGTGCCTCTGTCCCTGGAATTCTCCAGGCAAGAATACTGGAGTGGGTAGCCATTCCCTTTTCCAGGGGATCTTCCTGACCCAGGAACTGAACCTGGGTCTCCTACATTGCAGGCAGAGTCTTTACCATCTGAGCCATAATATATAGAGTATAACTGGTCTATTACACAAACTACCTTAATTGAGAAATAAAACCAATTTAAAATAACCCTAGAAATTTCCTGTGTTGCAACAGCATCCCTTCCAAGTTTAAAAACTATTATTCTGACTTTTATAGTAAATCATCTGTTTTTCTTTATGATTTTATTATATATATAAATAATAAAATTTTGCTTGCTTGTTATTTTGTCCTTTTTGAATGGAGTAATACTATATATACCATTTTGTGGTTTCATTTATCCAATATTACTCACAAGTTGCAAGTAGCTATAGCTCTTTCATTTTCTAGCAATAGACAATTACGCTGTATTTTACTTGCAGATTATATATGAACATTTTGGTCATTTTCACATTTTTGTTATTATGAACTATGTTGCTGTAAGTTTCTAAAATCTGTTGAGAGACATTTAGAAATTTAAAACTAAATAAATGAAAGAGTATATCACTAAAATCTGTTGAAAGACATTTAGAAATTTAAAAACTAAATAAATGGAAGAGTACATCATGTTCATGATCAGAATACATTTTAAAAATGTGAATTCTCCCAGATCAATTTATAAATTTAGTACAATCTCAAAAGAACTACTCATTTTCCCCCTTTCCTAAACACTGCTGCTAAATTAATCTGCCTAAGATGTATTTTTCATCTTGTCTTTCCCTGCTTAAAACCTACAGTGATTCCCTACTCTCTAGAGCGGTGCTGCTTAACACTGACACCACTAATCTCATGTGGCCACTTAAATTTAAATTTTAATTAGTTAAAATTAAATAAAATTAAGATTCCATTTCTTAGTTACACTAGCCACATTTAAAGTGCTCCATAGCCACATAAGCCTACAACATTAGACAGCAACAGTATAAAGCATTTCTCTTATCACAGAAAGTTCTGTTAGACATGAACATAACGTCATTCTCAGTATGACGATCAAGAAGTCCACAGTCTAGAACCCAGTGCTTCAGTCCAATCTATTTACTCAAAATCCCCCTGAAAGAATGTGATCATTCCTACCTATACCTGCTTTTACTTCACATCTTGCATGTGCGTTACCCCTTTCTCACTTTAAAATTCATACACACATAGAGAACAAATGTAAGGATACCAAGAGGAAAACAGGGGGTAGGTAGGAGGAACGGGAGATTAGGATTGACACATATACACTGTTGACACTGTGTATAAAATATATAACTAATGAGAACACACCGCAGAGCACAGGGAACTCTGCTTAGTGCGCTGTGGTGACCTGAATGGGAGGTCCAAAAGGGAAGGGATATAAGTACACGTGTGGCTGATTCATTTTGCTGTATAGTAGAAACTGAGACAACATTTAAAAAATAAAAATTTAAAAAATAGAATTAAAAAAAGGAATTCAATTGGCCCACTTTTATTGTAATTCCTCTAAGAGTCTTGACTCTTATTTATGCTAAACTTCTTTTCTGAACAATAATGATACTTTTCTCCAGTACATTTTTTTGGTAGCTATATTTTATGCATACTGCTATGCATTCTTTTGGGCTTCCTAGGTGGCACTATTGGTAAAGAACCTGCCTGCCAATGCAGGAGACATAAGAGACACAGGTTCAAGCCTTGGGTTGGGAAGATCCCCTGGAGGAGGGCATGACAACCCATCCAGTATTCTTGCCTGGAGAATCCCAAGGACAGAGGAGCCTGGCAGGCCACAGTTCATGGGGTCGCAAAAGAGCTGGACATGACTGAGGAGACTTAGCATGCACTTACGCATGCACTCTTAGTCTCCTTTAGTTTGTGAGTATCTCAATTCTAATACAAGTTTCTTGATGGAAGGATTATAACTGTTACTTCTGTCACACCCTCTATGTTACCCAGTGCTGGGCATTGCCCACACATAATGACTGGTTTTGGTATCTGACAACATTATTACTGTTTAAACAAGATTATTTATTCACTGTTGACTTCTCTTTCTAATGCAAATATATCTCTCAACAGTAATAAAGCTCTGTTTCTTCCCTGCTACCAGCCTTCTCATTCCCATGTAATCTTGACAATATGCAAGACGGCTCCTTTCATTATCAAATCTCTAGGAAAAGCTCCCCCCAAACATCCCCAACAACTCAAAAGGTACATGTCCATCACCCCTTACTGTAAATTCCTGCATTGCACCCCTGACAGCACTGGTGGTCACAACTGTCCTCTGACCCTCTGACTGTGTCATGCTTAATTACTTGTGCATTGTCTCTAGAGTTGAATAATACACGTTATTAATGAGTTTGTATGCCTTTCATATCTAATTTCCCATGTTAAATTTATATCTGTTGTTACTGGTCACATGTCATAGGTTGATACATGCCATATGTAATATTTTCAGAAAGCTTTGTTAGATGTTGGTTTTAAAAGAATTGGTAGACTTAGTCCACTTCTCCACAACTGAAGTCCCCCTGTCTCCAGCAATTTTATCAGCATTGACATTAATGAAGCCTGACTCTCCTTTACCATCCTAGCAGAGAGGCCAAGGACTAACTACACTCAAAATGTACTCTCTTCAGATTCTCTCCATTTTAGTAAAAGACCCATCTTGTTGGGCGGCTGATTACTGTAATGCGGTTTTTGCCAGGATAGTTAATTGTTGATGATTCTGTGACATTGATGAGAAAAAATAAAAACAGGGACTTCTATTGTCTGTCAGCTATTGTTCTGTCTCTGAACCAAAGAAACATCCACTCTGCTAAGTTCTTTAAGAGATACAATCAGGACAGCTTATTTGAGCTGAAATCGGGTTTCTAAGTATCTATGAGATTGAGAAAATCATTTCACGAACTCTTGCAGCTTTGAGTTTATTTGGAGGCTGCATAAAATCCTCTGAAATTTCACTGAAAGCAGACAAGAATCAATGGAGAAAATTTCACTTATTTTTTTAATAATAAAAATAATTCATATTTTCTTTATTGATAACTGACAGAGATTGGCTCAAACTGAAACAAAGAGCCATATATTTTTGTATGACTTTGACTATTATCTTTATAGAAGTGGTGGTAAGTTATCCCGAATCAGTCCAGGAACAGTGTTTGCTCTCTGTGCCTGTCAAGGAAAACTCTTCATTACACATCTAAAATGCATTGTTTTGTCTTGTTTTGACTATAAACACTGCTGTCTCCCACATTTAAAAAACCACATTACTCTTGAATACAAATGTCGGGGAAAGGGCAAATATCAGACCCTTATTTCTTGGCATTTGCCTGCTGTCTGGGCTCCTAGTTTGGTCAGTATTATTGTGTTTTTAAAGATGCTCTTTAAACTGTCTTCTAATACATCTCTTCATCAATATTTGCCCATAACTATCATTGCAACAGTATTTTATTTGTTTCTTTGGTCTCTGACATCATGATTTTTACATCTTTCAAAAATGTATTTTAAATTATTATTCCCTAGGAGATAAAAATATTATTTTCGTTACTTATCTTTGCTTTGTTTTGTTTCCAGAGGGGCCATTTATTGGTTATTAGTATATTAATTTTTTTCTGGATGTTGCACTTTTCACCCGTTATGATATTCTTTTAGGCCCTAGATAGCAAGAGAAAAAAATGTACGCGGTTTTTACTTCTTCTGTGCTAAATACCAACAAAGAAGGTACGTGTGTATCTGTATATGACAAATTGCCAATGTTCCTTTTCTTTGTCCAGTATAAGTAAAAAGGATGGAGAAGCAAGACTGTAGATGTGTAGTGTTTATTTTGAAATAATATATTTTTATTGGGCTTGCTGTGTAAATGTCTAACAACTTTTGGACTATTAGTTCTCTAGTTATAAGAGTCCATGGCTTGATTTGATCATATAAACTAGTTTGTTAGGGTCATCTTCAATTCATTGATGTAAATAGTACTTCAGCATATTCCCTT
Source organism: Capricornis sumatraensis (assembly GCF_032405125.1). Lineage (NCBI taxonomy): Eukaryota > Metazoa > Chordata > Mammalia > Artiodactyla > Bovidae > Capricornis > Capricornis sumatraensis. Next base: position 57,452,415 of record NC_091074.1, read on the forward strand.
AAAATAATCGATACACTACAAATTGTGACTTACTCTTATTTACATTCTTATTTAGTAAAGTAGTTTCTTTAATGACTGCTTCTAGGCAACATTTTATTAGCCTAGTGTGAGGCACTGAACATACTCAGGAGGGAAAGAGATACCACTGACTTCAACATAGTCATTAATCCAGGACGTTCCCTTCTAGTCAGGTTAAAATAGGGGAGTTTTGCTAAATGTATTATTTATTCTCCCTGCTTCAGCACACCCATTTAAAATCCCCCAAATTATACAAACATATAAACCTGAAGCTTCTTTCCTTTTAGAAGTACTACCAGAAGATGCTACAAAATGTAAGATGTGCAGTGTTACTGAGTTTGTGATATTGATTCTAGCAAAAAGGTGAAAGGAGCAGTTACTTTACTATTATTTTCTAAAAGATCACTACAAATAATTACGGAAAAAAGGGTCTTTTTCTAAATTATTTCTGTCCCTTTGTTCTTGGAAGTGATGCATAATTGTTGAATATGATGTAATACACATTGCATCTCCACTAGTTAATTCCTGGTAGTTAACCAGTGACTGGCTTTGAAAATTGTCAGGGACATAGGTACTATGTGTGACTTGATATAGGGGTTTAAAATGATCTTGTCTTTGTGTGTGTGGGTCTGTGTCTATATAAAAGTATGTACAGATGCAGAGAAGTGAATCTTCTTGCTGTCCGAAACTGAAGGAGATGGTAGGGCCATGAAAAGCTTCCTGTTTTCCTTGTATCTTGTTTAGACATGGCAGCCATAGCAACATAGCATCCATAACCATATAAACACAATATCTCCTTATCAACAATTCATTCGAGGAATGCACTGGTTTAGTTTCAAGTTTCCTTTCCTTCAGTGCTTAATTCCAAGGACACAAATTGTAGACTATATCAGACCAATAGAGTATTAAATTGTTTAGGGGAAATATGATCTCCTTTCAGCCACTTTGTTGTCTTTTACCAACTCCTGATATTTGATGTCTTCATATTGTGACCACTAGTTGAGATCATGGTAACTTCATAACTTGCCTTATGATATTGTATGCAATAGTATATATAGTTTCTTTCTACTCCCCTAACAAGACCTCTTTAGACCTTTGATGAAAGGGTTGCTCAGTCATGTACAAATCTTTGTGACCCCATGGACTGTAGCCTGCCAGGCTCCTCTGTTTAAAGAATTCTCCAGGCAAGAATACTAGAGTAGGTTGCCATTTCCTGCTTCAGGATATCTCCCCAACCCAGGGATCAAACCTGGGTCTCCTCCACTGAAGGCAGTTCTTTACCAGCAGATCTACCAGGGAAACCTAGACCTTTGGTGAAAATATAGCTAAATTGAAAATAACTCCTAGTTATTTAAAAGTCATTTTATCTTTGTTGTAGATGGTGGGCAAGGAATTAAGTATAATTAATACAATTAATTATTGCATCCTTCACTATATATCTTTATGTTTATCTATCTAGCTAGCTATTTAATTTAATCCCAGCTGAAGAATCATGGGTAATCTGGCACAGGCCTGCTCAACTTAATGTTTATGGCCTCAGTAGCACTTTCCTGATCCCTGATCAGTGACGATGACTTTCCCAAAGGACCTTTACTATTAACAAGATAAGTTGTGAAAGGGGGAAAGTGACTTTTTTTATGAATCAACCTCTTTTACTAATCTCACCACGAGTGGTAATTTTAAACTATTTCTTTAGCAGTAGTGATGGATTGGTGTTAACGCTTTCATGCTCTCTTTTCCGTATGTCTGCCCAAGGTGAGATTTATAATCTTGCGCTCACAATGCATTATTCTAAACAAATGGGTCAAATAGACCCTACATTCACTGCAGAAACAACAAAGAGGGGTTTTCCTAACATGTGATTTATGACCTGTATTTACTGTTTTTTCTCTTTTCTGACAATGCTCTACGAAGTGACAAAGGAGAAGACAACAAAAATAAAAAGAAAGGAAGAAAATTATGGGGATGAGAAGGATGTCTGTCTTTCTTCAAGTACTCAGGAACTATTTATTGAGAGTTTTGAAACATTTACTTAATATTAGTAGTCATCAATTCATATTTCTTCTCTGGGGACTATAAAATTTTGAAGGCAGGAATTGTATGTTCTATTTATATTTATTTATATTTGTATTTCCAGCACTGAGCACAGTATATAAAATATGGGTGCTTGATGTATTGCAGTTGAGTGAATAGTAGTGTGGTTAGGCACTGTGAGAATATAATGTTTAACTGTGCCTGTCATATATATAACACTTGGCATTAGCATCTAAGACAAAAGGAAAAGGAAAGAAGTGAGAAATTTTACAAGGAGAGAATTGCTAGCAAGTGCACAAGGCTGATGAATCATTAATTCCTCTTAATTTGATTTCCTTCAGAACAAGACCCTCGAACAAGGGTTCGAGTACAAAGGTTATTGATTAGGTGGTGACTCCAAGAAATGCTAGAAGGGGAGTAAGAAAATTAAACAGAAGGAAAAGCTGCCAATAAAGTGGTGCATTATCATGCAGAATTCTATTGTAGTTAACTGAAACTTAATGCCATAAGGGAACTCACGGAGACAGACTAGAACAAACACCTCAGTTCCACCCCTTCATGGCTAAGGGAGCTGGAGCATTTATATATCAACTCTTATCACTAGATGGCTAGGAAATGCTCTTGGGGAACTTTGATTCCCCGGCACTTCTCACTTGCCATCACAGGTAAGAAACACAGGTGAGAAAGCCAAAGATTATTCTTAGTTGAAGGAAAGCAAGAGTTAGAATTTGCAGGTAGTGTTAGCACACAGTGTCCAACAGAAAGCAGATTCCATTATAAGATTTACTTAAGAAATAAACAGAAATATTATTTTTTACTTAAATATGTATTGTTTTTAATGATTACTATATTAGAACCATAAATACTTTGTCAATTGCTTGGAGCTAGCTACACAATAAATGGAACTGTGGAGTATTAATTCTGGTCTCAGTGCCATAAAAATACTACCAATCCACACACTACATTTCTGTATAAAGGGCAAACATATCATATGCTGATGTGTTCTGTATCTCTGATAACAGGACACAATTTTTAGGGAAAATGTGGCTGATTTTTTCCTTGTGCTGTCTTTGGATCTTGAAACACCCAGGCCTCTTGACTTCAGAAGAGATTCTCAATCCTTTCTTGGCATCTTTGCTCAGATTTAACGAGAAGCTAGTTCTGGCTTGCCATCTTGCTAATCTTGCCTTTTAAACAGCTTTAGAGAAATATCTATATGTTGATGTATAATATATCTGCCATGACAAACGTGTAGGTCATTGTGATATGTGTTTTCAGTCCCACTCATTGCTCCTTTCTGTATTTCCAATTGTATCTCTCTATTTTCTACACTTTAATAATTTACTATAATTATGTCAATAAAATAACTTCTGTAACAGGCAAGGAATACAGAAAAGGAAGAGATGAATGATAACTAAGGAAATGAAAACGAAGAAACAACAAATTAATAAAATAATCTATGATCATAATCATAATTATCATAGGCTGCTGCTAAGTCACTTGGGTCCGACTCTGTGTGACCCCATAGACGGCAGCCCACCAGGCTCCCCCATCCCTGGGATTCTCCAGGCAAGAACACTGGAGTGGGTTGCCATTTCCTTCTTCAGTGCATTAAAGTGAAGAGTGAAAGTGAAGTCGCTCAGTCGTGCCCGACTCTTTACAACCCCATGGACTGCAGCCTACCAGGTTCCTTCATCTGTGGGATTTTCCAGGCAAGAGTACTGGAGTGGGTTGCCATTGCCTTCTCCGAATTATCATAGGCATAACATGCCTATTGAATACTTATCACGCACAGACCCTAGTGGCTTATACACATGTATCCGTTTTATCCTAACAGCACCTTGACATGTGTACTCCATTGTTATCCTGTTTGGGTTATATCTATCCTGAAGTGAATGCTGCTGGTGCCTGGTGATATTCCTTAGGACATTAACCAGTAACGCATGCAGTTCTGACTTCTAAATGCTACATTCTGTTTGTCTTTGACTAACAGCTGACTTCTAAATGCCACACTCTGTTTGTCTTTGACCAGTGGCTTTTTTTTTTTTTTTTTTAATTAGTTGGAGTCAGGTCTGCCCTCTTGCAAAGTGGAAGAAGAATTAACATAACCTATGACTGCCCTCCACTAGTATTTCCTGGGATAAAGTTCCAAACGAACTATTTTTACTCAGTCCTGATTTCAAGGTTCTGGAGGAACCCAACCTAAAACCACACCTGTATAGTCACTAGTATATCCATGTATACATAAATATAGAACTGTCTTAAACTGGGAAACTAGATAAGATGTATATTTCTGGGACTGAGGAAGTATTGTCCCAGCCATGCATGGAATTCTTTGGAAGGAAGGGCAAGAGTAGAATAACTTCATTTTCAAGAAGCAATTAGGACAAATAGCTAAATCTATTTTAGTCCTAAGTAGAGAAAACAGGAGAAAAAAAGAGGTGACAACATCACACAGAATCATGTCTGTACCATACAGCTGTCCCACAGCACAGACAGAGGAATAATGAAAATTATCAGCACTTACTGACTGGGTTTTTCCCTATCAGTTGGCAAAATGATGTGGGGAGAACATGAGTAAATGATTTATATGCAATGTGCTCAGATCTGAAATGCTGACAACTGTGTTATTGTGAAGGGATGGGTGGCAGGGGCTAGACTGGGTACTCTATTCACGTAAATGTATAATACACCCATACTCCAGCTGAGCCATATGGAGAGGTGAGAAGTTATATTGGTCTAGAAAAGGTGTTAAGAGAATTATCCTGTGCTTGATATCACTACAACATTTTTTATTGATGTTATGTCTCTCAGGTTCTGGCATTTCTAACAATCGTAATTGACAGTAAACTAGGATGAGCAGGAGGTTTCCATCAGATTCCCTAATATATTCTGCTTTGTTTAACCTTTAAAAATGCTTAATTTGGGGGTCATTTCACAATTTCTTCTAAAGATTCCTTTTCCTCTCTGACTCTATTTTATTGAAATAATATTCATAATATTATTTTATTGTGGTGGTAGTGGTGTTGGTGATGGTGGTGGGATGTGTGTGTGTGTATTTTAAAGTAAGCTACTGATATTATGTAATCTGTGATTGCTTGAAACCAGGTAGGATTTCATCTGGCAGCCTGTTCAAAGTGAATGGAAGCTGCGTGCTTCTCCACTTGGAGTCTTTACAGCACATGCTGTGAGTGTGAATGTTCATTAGCATATTATGGATCTATAATTTCTGCTTAAAAAAAAAAAGACCCTATGGAAAGCAATTACCCAGCACGATAAAAGCTCTGTTTTCAACTTCAACATTTTCTTCACTCTCTTCCCTTTTAGCCTACCCTCTCCAAGTGTTGGGCTTCCCTGGTGGCTCAGATGGTAAAGGTGGCTCTGCCTGCAATGCAAGAGACCTGGGTTCGATCCCTGGAAGACTGGAAGATTCTTTGGAGGAGGGAATGGCTCCATACTTCTGGGTGTTCATTTTTAACTGAATATAAAGACAGTTCAAAGTCTCTGACAGTGGGTCATTTGTACAGAGTTGGTTCACTGTCAGAGGCAAGATGGGTTAGGTGAAACTGGTGTTACTGCAGGTTATCTGATATATCTCTTCAAGCAGTTAGAAAAAAAATGCATGTTGTAAAAAAATGCTGTTCTTGAAATAGGAAGTGACCTCTCACATTTGCTGTGTGGCTTTGAGATACTCAATTAGCCTCTCAGAGCTTTCTCTTATTGCCTTTCAGTAGTATTAGTAAGGTTTATCTTGCAGAGTAGTTGTAAACAAAAAAGAAGATAATGTACAATAAAGAGCTTTAGAATGTTCAGAGGGGTCCAAATAAAAATTATTGTTTTTATTATTATTTATTTTATTGTTTAGTGGTTCGGTTCAGTTCAGTTACTCAGTCGTGTCCGACTCTTTGCGACCCCATGAATCGCAGCACGCCAGGCCTCCCTATCCATCACCAACTCCCGGAGTTCACTCAGACTCACATCCATTGAGTCAGTGATGCCATCCAGCTGTCTCATCCTCTGTCATCCCCTTCTCCTCCTGCCCCCAATCCCCCCCAGCATCAGAGTCTTTTCCAATGAGTCAACTCTTCGCATGAGATAGCCAAAGTACTGGAGCTCAGCTTTAGCATCACTCCTTCCAAAGAAATCCCAGGGTTGATCTCCTTCAGAATGGACTGGTTGGATCTCCTTGCAGTCCAAGGGACTCTCAAGAGTCTTCTCCAACGACACAGTTCAAAAGCATCAATTCTTCAGCGCTCAGCCTTCTTCATAGTCCAACTCTCACATCCATACATGACCACAGGAAAAACCATAGTCTTGACTAGACGGACCTTAGTCGGCAAAGTAATGTCTCTGCTTTTGAATATACTATCTAGGTTGGTCATAACTTTCCTTCCAAGGAGTAAGCGTTTTTTAATTTCATGGCTGCAGTCACCATCTGCAGTGATTTTGGAGCCCCCAAAATTGGCAAACTACAAATTGCTGTAATGCATATTGTTGAATTCAACTTTCAGAATTGTCTTGTGGAACAGAAAAAAATAACCCCTATCACACAGATGTGAATACTGAGGCTCTGTGAAGGCAGGTAGCACCAGGCATGATTAATTTTACAACTGAAGAAACAGAAATGGCTGGCTGTTGAATTTAGGATTCAAGTTTAAATTCTCAAGGTTAATTATTTGTTCTGTTCAGTTCAGTTCAGTCACTCAGTTGTGTCCGACTCTTTGTGACTCCGTGGACTGCAGCACGCCAGACTTTCCTGTCTATCACCAACTCCCGGAGTTTACTCAAACTCATGTTCATAGAGTCGCTGATGCCATCCAACCATCTCATCCTCTTCTCTTCCTGCTTTCAATCTTTCCCAGCATCAGGGTCTTCTCAAATGAGTCAGTTCTTTGCATCAGGTGGCCAAAGTATTGGAGTTTCAGCTTCAGCATAAGTCCTTCCAATGAATATTCAGGACTGATTTCCTTTAGGATGGATTGGTAGGATCTTCTTGCTATCCAACGGACTCTCAAGAGTCTTCTCCAACACCACAGTTCGAAAGCATCAGTTCTTTGATGCTCAGCTTTCTTTATAGTCCAACTCTCACATCCATACATGACAACTGGAAAAACCATAGCCTTGACTAGACAAACCTTTGTTGGCAAAGTAATGTCTCTGCTTTTTAATATGCTATCTAGGTTGGTCATAGTTTTCCTTTCAAGGAGCAAGCGTCTTTTAATTTCATGGCTGCAGTCACCATCTGCAGTGATTTTGGAGCCCCCAAAATAGAGTCTGTCACTGTTTCCATTGTTCCCCCATCTATTTGCCATGAAGTGATGGGACCAGATGCCATGATCTTAGTTTTCTGAATGCTGAGTTTTAAGCCAACTGTTTCACTCCCCTCTTTCACTTGCATCAAGAGGTTGTTTAGTTCTTCTTCACTTTCTGCCATAAGGGTGGTGTCTTCTCCATATCTGAGGTTATTGATATTTCTCCCAGCAATCTTGATTCCAGCTTGTGCTTCATCCAGCGTGGCATTTCTCATGATGTACTCTGTATAGAAGTTAAATAAGCAGGTGACAATATATAGTCTTGACCTACTCCTTTCCCGATTAGTAACCCGTCTGTTCCATGTCCAGTTCTAACCTGAAATTTTTTGTATATAATAAATAAATACACACAGGTATGTACACACACACACACACAGAGTGGAGGAGATTTCTTTAATGAATTTCATTTGGGGCCCCACAGCACCTTAAGATGAGCTCAGATTTTTATCTCGCATTTAGACCTGTCCGAGTCTCTTGACTTACCCTGTGTACAGTTTACTAGACATCTCTGCTCCAGTTTCTAGCTTCTTCTAAATGCCAGTTCTCTATGCATGGTGGTAGTTCCAGGAGTGTAGAGGATTCTTCTAGTTGTTTACAGGTAATGACAAAATACTTGCTCAACAGATATTTTAAAGCTGGATATTAGACAATTTGATTTTTCAGTATTTCTCAGGCTTTTTCACTACCTCAGGTTTAAGCTTTTGCCTGATTCTTATCCCTCTCTTTTCTCTAAATCCTTACCTTCTACTTGATTTTGTGCTTGCCCTGTCCCTAAGTTACTGTTCCTTTCCTATTCTGAGTACTTCACAAGTCTTTCTTATTTTTCTTCACCCCAGCTCCCCAAACCTCACTTTAAACCCCAGTGACTTTTTTCAGATGCGTTCAGACTAGAGAATCTGCCTGCCAGTGCAGGAGATTCAGGAGACTTGAGTTCAAGCCTTGGGTTGGGAAGATCCCCTGGAGAAGGAAATGGCAACCCACTCAAGAGTTCTTGCCTGGGAAATCCCGTAGACTATCCTGTAGTGCCGCTAGGCTCCTCTGTCCCCGGGATTGCAAAGAGTCAGATATGACGGAGCACACGTTAATGTGGGCTGGAGTGGAGATCGCGCATGCGGAGCGGAAGTGTCTGCCATTTCACGCCTACCTCCTCAGTGTCTGAAGAGGGTAGTTGGGGGATGAGTGGCTGACCTGGAGGAGATAGATAATAAATACACACACACACACACACACACACACACAGAACGCATTGTTGTATTCCCTAACAGAATTCTAATATCAACCAGAAAAACAGTATCTATTGCACATATAGTTTTCCTCACTCTACAACACATTCAAGCTGGATTTTAAAAAATGATTCTTAAGCGGACAGTAACGTTTTACCAAAGTCATATTTTAAATATGCCATATACTCTTTGGCACTTATATGACTTCTCTTGAACAGAGCACTCAGTACAGAGTCACTAATCAATGTTTTCTTTGCTTTTGTTTCTTTTTTTTTTTTCTTTGCCCTGGAGATAGCTGTTTTGCTGGATGTAGGCCTATTCTGGAAACTTCATTTAAAAGGTGAAGTCACTCAGTCGTGTCTGACTCTTTGCGACCCCATGGACTGTAGCCTACCAGGCTCCTCTGTCCATGGGATTTTCCAGGCAATAGTCCTGGAGTGGATTGCCATTTCCTTCTCCAACATGGAAAATGAGAACTGCTATGTTTTCACAGGCACTGGGCAGATACTTCCTCACTAACCCATATCTCCAGATCCTTTTTCTTGAATTTCACTTTCTGTAGAATTGCTTGATCAACGAAAGCATGTCTCCTGATGAAAACAGGCTGTTCTTCAAAGAACAAATTAAGGACTTTCAGTCCTGGAGGTAGAACACTGTGAGTTCATCATGTGGGGCTATAAAACAAATGTGTTGTGTGCCTGGCAACTCTGTCACACAATCAACAGGAAGCTGGAAGTGCTGAGATGGGCTGATTTGCACATTTTCATGAGGTACTTGCAAATGCAATCAAAAGAAGCCAACAGGATTTAAGACTTCTTGATATGACTCAGTCTCTTGAACATTAAAAAAAAATCTTTTAACAAATAATTGGGCTTCCCTGATAGTTCAGTTGGTAAAGAATCCTCCTGCAGTGAGGGAGGCCTGAGTTCAATCCCTGGATTGGGAAGATCCCCTGGAGAAAAAGGCTATCCACTCCAGTATTCTGAACTAGAGAATTCCATGGACTGTGTAGTCCAAGGGGTTGCAGAGTCGGACACTACTGAGCAACTTTCAGTTCACTGAAACAAATAATTTATCTTACACTAAATGAATGTTACATTTTCAAAGGCCATTTCAAATTCCAAGTTCTGTTTGAAAGTACCAGTGTACTTTAGTAAGAATGACCTCTGAAAGGACTGTGCGGTGTAGCACCCAGAACAGGAATTATGAACTTTTAATCTCTCTGATGTCCTTTCTCTTTCCTTTTCTTTGCATTTTTCTTCACCATTCTGTCTTCAGCTTTTCCTCTCCTTTATTCCCATTTGTCTTAGTCTCCAGTTCAAATGTTGTCCATGATGAATGAATGGTTATGGAAAAAATTTAGAGTAGGATAAGTACTGATTTCTTGGTAAGTCATTTTTATTAATTCAACAAATACTTTGTTTGGCACCAGCTGTGTGCTAAGCATGGTTAGGCATAGACATAGGTTTCAGTAAACCATAGTCTTTTAAAGGAACTATTTAAGTGACTGTCTCCCAAATAAAGCTCTGCTCCTATGGGTAAATGTACACCTGAAATCTATCGTCATGCTTTCGCTAAATTCCCTAGGTCGATGTGAATGGTGAGGACCCATCCCTGTAAGTTCAAAGAATTTAGAGTGGCTAGATGTATAGATGGACCTCTATGTCAGGTTCACTCTTTTATGAAATAAGAGTCAGATGATTTAACAATTGCTTAATGTATCTGAATTGGAGCTGACATATTCACAACTTTGCACCTCAGTGTAGGTGTGAAATACATCCATGAAGTGGTCTATCTAGACTTTTATACACTACAGATGTGCCGTCACGTTGTGAATCCATGTTGTATGTGAGAATCTTCCATGCTTTGCTTGTGTGTGTGCTGGGATTGCTAGGGACCTGGGGCACAGCACTGGAAAGATAGGTGCCATTTCTCTTTACAGAGTCAGCTCACAGTCAACAAGTATCATCCCTGTGTTCTTCCAGGTGTTTCTGTCATTCGACATCTTGAGTGAAATTCTTGGGAGCCCTATGCTGTAAATTCATCTACCATAGATCAATCTGAAAAACAAGCTCTTATTATAGACTAGGTCTTAGAATATAGTAATTAATTCATAAATGACTTTATGTGTTCAGTTGTGTTATGGGTTGACTTGTGACTTTGTTTGGATATAGAGCCTTGTGGATGTAGTTAAGATGAGGTCATACCAGGGTAGGGGTGGAGGCCTTTAATGCAATAGGACTCTTATCCTTATTTAAAGGGGAAATCTGGACATAGGGAGGGCTTCCTAGGTGATGCAGTTGGTAAAGAATCCACCTGCCAATGTAAGAGATGCAAGAGATGTGGGTTTGATCCCTGGGTTGGGAAGATCCCCTAGAGAAGGAAATGGCAACCCAATCAAGAATTCTTGCCTGAGAAATTCTATGGACAGAGGAGCCTGGTGGTCCACAGTCCATGAGATCACAAAGAGTTGGATACCACTGAGTACACACACACACACACACACACGCACACACACACACTCACACACGCACACAGACACTCAAATGGAGAGAAAGTCAGCGGAAGACAGGAGTCATGCTGCCGCAAGACAGGGAACTGTCAGAAGTTAGAAGAGAGACCTGGAGCAGATTCTGCCTAGAGCTTTCTGTACTTTGTTGTTGTTTAAACCACTTACTTTGTGGTACTTAGTTGTGGCTCTAGGAAACTAATACAGTTAGTATCTGAGTTACCTATTTGCTAAATGAAAAAGACAAAATAATATAGTAAAAAGTTTGCAGTCCCCTTCACCAACTGTCAGATCAGGAAATGTCTATGTTTCTATATTCTCCCAAAAGTACTGCCAAAATCAGCAGTGAGATAAGGATTTGAACCTGCTAATTGAGGAGCAAATCGGGTGCTAACACCGGATGTCTTAAGGGAAAGAGATGGATAATCTATTTCCAGTAGATGAAAAACAATAAAAAATATTCACTGTGGGTCCATTAAGTCAGAAACCAAAATCTCTAGGCAAAGTTTATGAATACCCCCAGAATTCTTAAGTGTTCTAATCTCCCTTTATGCTCCAGAGGTAGCTATAAGAAAAGCAAAATCTCAAACAGGCAGGTCCTTATTGATTATGCATCAGCAGAGGCTGGAAGATTTTATTTGTTTTCCCAAGTGGATTGTGAGAGTCTAGTTCTAACAACATGCCTGTGCACAGCTAAATGAGTCAAATTTTTTAAAAATTTGACAATACAAAAAGGAGATGCAGTGCCACATTTAAGGGGCTGAGAACACATCTCTAAAAATGAAATACAACAAAAAACTGGGTTGCCAATATCCTCCACTGTGCAGGGAAACAATGCAAGCAACTACAAGTTCTTCAAAGAAGACAACAGAGAATGAAATAGAGTAAAGCAATGGGGGAAATGTAGAAAGTAGAAACTTAATGAACAACATTAATAAAAGTGTAGCTATGCACAAAAATCTGACATTTCCAGATTTTAACTACAGTATCAAGTTGACCTTGAAACTTATATGTATAAAAATCAATGCAAAAATAATGCCTTTAATTTTAAATATGCCAGTTGCTTTCCTATGCACTCAATATATCTTTTAATATTACATATACCTTTAAAATTTCATATTCTTATCATTTTATTTTGCATAGGTAACCTGAAGCCTTACAGAAGTTTAATATCATTCCTAGAGCCAAACAGTTAATTAACTGGAGGCTAAATATGACCCCCAAAACAGTGCTCTATACTATAGTTCTGAAGCAACAGAATGTCCCTTTCAAGATTTACCATTTTTCAATAATAAAAAAAATTAGTATGTTATAATTCCCATAACCCTACCAAACTAATTAATCACTATAAAATGATGTATTTAAGAATTTACATTTTCCCACCTAAAGTCATCTAAGGGTTAAAGGCTTGATTTTTTTTTTTCCCCAACATAGTTAGGAAAACACGTGTATTATCATTGTTATTCTTTACCATTAAAGAAACAGGACAATTCTCCAGTCTATAGCAGTTAGTGACCAGGAAAAGTGCTTTGAAAACATCTTCCTGTGATGCAGTTTTTAGAGGTAAGAGCTGTGGCTTTTTTGTCTCCATGGGAGGAAGGAAAGTAAGGTCTGGAGACTAGATGCTGTGAATCATCTCTCATGTATTTCTGATGAAGCTTTATTTTTTTGTTGCCAAAAACGAAATGGTCTTTCTGGAGGAAGGCCTGCCAAGTTGGACACCCATCATAGTTTTGCTTTCCGTGATATTATTAGACATGGTGTTATAACCAATCTGTTTCAACAGTGCCTACAACAGACCATTGCTGCTAAGATTCCTGGTCTTGATTAACTGTGCTTAGCCCTACCTTTCCTTGTTCTGAGAGGGAGGAAATCCCCCTTTAAACAAATAGGAAGATGGGAGACTGCTGTTAGCATTTAAAATTGATTATTTAAAAATATGTCTTCTCAAGTGCCCTCCAAAAAAAAAAAAAAAGTAGAAATGAAAGCTTGCATGAAATCCAAACATATGCACAGACAGGAAATTAGAAAGTCAAGTGTTTCCCCACACTTTGCTCATTCATGGGTCACCTTTAAGATGTTTGCTATCTCTGCACACCACAAGGATTATTATTTATTGCCCATTTTCTTCAGATTAATGACTTATTTTCCTTGGACATCCTAAACAGCAGTATCTTCAAAATTCATAGGCTTTTATATATGAGTTATAGGTTGTTAAATATATTTCTATTAAAATAGAACAGTATTCAACTCTGAACCACTTCATGTCATTTGTACTCACCAGGAAGTGTGGGGGCTTAAATCTACCAACAAAATAATTGCAAACTTCCTCCTCCTACCTAGTCCCTCACCCTACGCCACAACTTCAGTTAGAAAACAAGTTAAAATAAGAGTTATGCCAGAACTCAGGTCCTAGGCTGTGAGTCAGTCCACCCACCCTCACTCCTGTTGGTATTTATACAGAGATGTTATGGGTCAAACCTGAATAACTTTTTCTTCCGTTAGGATCACTTTTTCTCTACAAGCTTCCTCAAGCATTCTTTCAAGTGGAATTATGGTGGGTAGGCTCTGTTCAACTATTGCATTGTCGGTTATCTCCAGTCAGAGGACAACAGAATAGAATTTTCTACTATTATTATTTCTCCATAAAGATACATCTGTACTGATCCTTTCCTTGGTAGGATCTTACATGGGTTTTATTTTTTTCTTTTTCCCTCTTTTAGTTCACATAATTTCCTTAGAATTGTTCTAGTTTTTAAGAACTAATAACCAACAAGAGGTTGCAAATAATGAGCATTCTATAGGTGTGAGCATTCTATAGGTACTTAGTTGGTATTATCATGGCTTGATGCTTAAACAAACACATGGATTATTTGGTGTGGATTTTTGTATTTATCCCTTGGTGTCAGGGAGAAATTAGAGGGGTTTTAGAATAGAAGGAAATACTAATAACGTTTAGGCAAGTTTCTGACTTGTTTTACAGATTACTAAATCCAGAGAGATGCAGGACTGTGTCCATTTTACATCAACATCTGTCAGTGACTGGGCGAGAATCCTGGGTGAACTGACTTACAGACTAAGATTCTCTCCATCATGTGGAGATGTCTGTCCGGATCTTTGAGATGAGCACAGAGCTCATTTTCATAATACATTTTTAAATCACATACATTTAAGGAAAACCTTCGCAAACTTATTTCTCTCAAGATTGAGAAGTCACACAGGCAGCACACAGAACCTTGCCCTAATGCAGAATCCCCGAAATATCTTTTCAATGTAACCAGAATGAAAATATGAGTGGTAAGAAGTTACAGAATATAGAAAGGAGGGAGACCTTTCAGTTCATATTAAAACATTCAACTTTTCTCCTCTTTTCCCCTTTCTCCCCTTTTCCTAGCAAATCAGAGTCCCAGCTACAATGCATTAAGCCGTGGCCTAATCAACAGTGAGAGATGGTCTGAGGTCTGCTTCAGTGAGTGAGAAGCTGGCACTAAAGGCATTTAAGCATCTTCCAGCCATTTCACCCAGTTGATTGTAATGATTGTTGATTGTAATGATTTTTGAGCCATTCTATATTATGGGAAATGTCAAAATCTGTATTGTCCAAGAACTCACACATTTGGAAAAAAAAAAAAAAAGAGCACACAGTGTATGGGATGTAGAAGTGGAGAAGAAACCACTAGTTATGGACAGTAGCTAATCTAATAGCTGAATTTTGTTCTTTGATAGATTGAAGTGGCTCTTTATCACTGTCAACCACTCCCCACTGCTCCACTCTCCACTCCTTTTCTTTCCACGCATCATCATTTCATGTTGATTATTTCAACTGTAGGGTTTTATTTGTGAAGTGCTTTGTCATTTGAACAGGAAGGTCACCATTTACAATACTTTCAAAGTAGAACATCGCCTTATTGGTGTCATGAAAATTGTTTTTCACTAATTCTATAAAAGGTAGGAGCTATCAAAACATACAATAGGTAGTCACAATAAAAACAATAACTAAACCAAAAGCACTGTATATCTGTCTCCCTGAAACAGTATCTTGGAATAGCACCCTTGCCTGGGATAATACACAGATGTTATCTTTCTATTTCATGTTTCTATTTTTTCTATTTTGTTTGTTGTTGATCAGTCTCTCAGTCATGTCTGACTCTTTGCGACCCCATGGACTGCAGCATTCCAGGATTCCCTATCCTTCTGTATCTCCTGGGGTGTGCTCAAACTCATGTCCATTAGTCAGTGATGCGATCTAACCATCTCAGCTTCTGCTGTCCCCTTCTCCTCTTGCCATCTTTTCTAGCATCAGGGTTTTATCCAATGAGTTGGCTCTTTGCATCAGGTGGCCAAAGTATTGGAGCTTCAGCTTCAGAGTCAGTCCTTCCAATGAATATGCAGGGTTCTGTTCTATTCCATTTTAAAGGTTTCTAATACATTATTGATTTCATGGCTTAGTGAGTACCCTAACTCATACTTTCCAAAGCACTGATGTAGACATGCATACCTAACTCCCTCTGTCTGTGTGCTTTGTGTGCTTACCCACTCAGTCACGTCTGACTCTTTGTGACCCTTTGGATTGCAGCCCACCAGGATCCTCTGTCCATGCGATTTTTCAGACAAGAACACTGGAGTGGGTTGCCATTTCTTTCTCCAAGGGATCTTCTCAACCCAGGGATTGAACCTACATCTCCTGTGTCTACTGCATTGCAGGCAGATTCTTTTCCTGGTGGGCCATAGGGGAAGCCCTCTCACTGCCTTCTAGACCCCACCATAAACTTAATGTGCTTGACCAATACATTTGGATTGGAGTTGGAGTTCCATGAATTCTCCTTGAACTTGCATATTTTAAAATATTATAATAAATTTACTTCTGGATTTGATAAATATCACTGTTTCTAGAATTGGGCCTTATTTCTTTCATTTTCCTTCATTCTCGTATCTTCTCATATACACTTAATTCCTAAAAACATGTTTTTTAAAAAAATTTTTTTTCATATGATGTGAAATCACTTTAGCTGTGTTACACAGTACAATTTTAAGCACCTAGAGATTACTGATAATACTGATAAACATTTAGCAAAAGCTATTTTGGTTTTGCTATATAAGCCTTTGCTAAGTTAACATGCTCTATTTGCTGCATTCTTCTAAAATATTAGAAAATTTTTGATCTATGTACACATACACACACACATAGATTGTGTTTGTATATGTATATATTTGTGTTTATCATACATTTCACAATAAAATTTAGCAAATTTTATTTAACAAATAATTGTATAAAATTAACAAAAAAACTTAGTTTTTGAAAACACATGCAGTATTAAAAATGAGATCATCCTAGGAGAGACAATAAACCCAGGAAATGGTTTAAGGTGAACAAAGTGTATGATGTGCATCTGTATACTTGTTCCAGGGAAGCAACAAAAGTGGGTCTAAAGCCCTTTTTATAGCCAATGGAAAGTTAGAGACATGACTAACTTGCTTGTTTTTCTTATAAATCTTTAGGGATCATGGTTGAGATTTACTTTTCTGTTATAGTAAGCTCTTGCTTTCATATGCTTTCTTATACTTTCTTATATTAGTGCTCTACCTTTATTCCTTTGATGGATCATAAATAGAAATATTCACACAGGACATAAGTCTCTGGTGTTTATTTATACATGTACAAAAGGGGCCTTATATACATACATATGTGTCTATTTATACATGTATAAATATATATGTATACATACACACCACACCATATAGTATTTATACAGTGTATGTATCTATCTATCCATGTACATGTATCTAAACTCTCTCAGACTCCCCCAGTCCTTGCCTACCTCACCAACTCACATTTCTTTTGTCTGTTTCTTCCATAAAAGATTCTAATGGGTTTTGAAGAATATGTATGGAATCATGGGGAAAGCATGACATCAGATGCACCCTTCACCAACTTGTAAAGAGCATGATCTTTGAAGGAATGGGAATCTATAATCGTTGATGGGATACTATTGGAAGTTAGGCATTTTTGGCATATTCACTCACATAAGCCTGGAAGTAACTAAGAGTTTAATAAATCGGGTTGGCTAAAGCAACTATTTTCATGTCATAAGTTCCCTGGAGGTAATACAGAGACTGGGGAGGTGGGAGGAAAAGTTTTGCTCTGCTTTCCTGGTGAAAGAGACGGGTGGATGAGAAAATCAGTGTGGGTCTAGGTAAGGAGATGGTACTATGCCATCACCATCACTTAATTTGTGTCCAAGGGGAGATCTGTTGGAGAAAGGAATGGCTATTCACTCCAGCATTATTGCCTGGAGAATCCCATGGACAGAGCAGCCTGGCGGGCTACAGTCCATGGGGTCGCAAAGAGTGGGACATGACTGAGTGACTAACACTTTCACTTTTTTTTTCCTCTCTGGAGAGAAGAGGATTCAGGCAGAAATAGGAGGAATAAGCTAATCCCAGAAAGGGAAGGCCTTGAAAGCATAAGAGGTGTATTTTTAGTCAGAGAGGACAAAATGCATCACAGGAAGGGGCAGAGTAGTAACTTCTTTTCTGCATGAAATACGTGGGACTCCACACACTCACGGTGGTGGGGGATGGGATTCTATCGCATTGAGTTAACTCCTCAGTGGTTAACTTCTGAGAGAGTCCCACATTCTTACAAGTAGGGCTGATGGTTGACCTCAGATGGCTTCAGAAATGGTTGATATGAAGGCGGGGAGCAGCCAGGGCAGAAAAACTCCACTGCATAATTAGTGAGAATGCAAAAAGAAAGTTGGGAAAGTGAACTTAGATGGGCTGGAGGTCTGTCCTTACGGGGGTAAGTGCATCTGCCAAGAGGCCTATAATTTTTTTAGTCAATATGAACCCATTAGGATGTACAAGCTGTGGCGAGCTGGGCAAAGTTTGGACATAAGTTAAAGACAGGCCATGGATAATTGGCTGCTGAGAGGAGACAGGAAGGATTATGAATGTGTCCTCTGACCAGCTGTACACAGTCTGGTGATCACTCAGAATATGAGGGTTTAGAGAATGCAAACTCTTCCCCAGTAGAAATCATACATGGAACAATAAAAAGCAGAGCCACTTTGTTGAGCCTTGTCTACCAGATGCTTCTTCACCTTCTACAGGAATCACTGACCTTAGTCTCCAACTAAAGAGTCACAGAACTCTCCAAGTTCTGGGAAACTCAGACTTCAAACTGAAACTTCTGATTCCTTCAGCTGAAAGAAGGAAACTTGAGAACATGGGGGCAACATCAGCCAAAACTACACATATATGTAGTCACAGAAATGGGCCATCCAGTGTTTACCCATTAAGTAGTTTCTGGTACTGATTCCAGTTATGAGGGGAGAAGAGGATTTCCTACACCACCAGAAAGCAATTCCTGGACCCCAGCACAAAGCCCCAAGAATTTAAGTAAATTCAGACACTCTCTACTGAGAGACAGCATGAGATTCCACAGGTTAAGGAATTAGTCCTGCAAGGCTCTCTTCTCTCCTTCACATACACTCTTCATACACCAGTTAAAAGTCTAGTTGTTAACTGTGCCTCTGATTTACTGGTTATACATCAGAGGTTCCCATCACCTCCTCTTTGGGTTCAGTTAATTCACTAGAATGGCTCACAGAACTCAGAGGACTATTTTACTTAAAGATTATAGGTTTATTATAAAAGGATATAATTTAGTAACATCCAGATGGAAGAGAAGGATAAGGTGAGGTATGAGGGAGGGGTACAGAATTTCCTCATATTACTCTCCCTAAATGGCAACCCACTCCAGTGTTCTTGCCTGGAGAATCCCAGGGACGGGGGAGCCTGGTGGGCTGTTGTCTCTGGGGTCGTACAAAGTCGGACACGACTGAAGTGACTTAGCAGCAGCAGCAGCAGCGCTCTCCCTAAATCTCAGCCTGTTTACCCACTGGAAGCTCTCTGAACTCAGTCTTTTTATAGGCTCTTCGTTACATAGACATAATTGATTAAATCATTGGCCACTGGCATTTCATTCAATCTGTAGCCCCTCTCCCCTCCCTGGAGGTCCGGAGTGAGACTAAAAGTTCTAGTCCTCTAATCACATGTTTAGCTTGACTGGCAACCAGCCACTATCTTTAGGTGGTATCCAAAAGTTACCTTATTAACAAAACAAACCCTCCCCCCACCATTTAGGAAATTCCAAGGAGCTCTGCCAGGAACTGTGGTGTTGAATATATATATATATATATATATTTCTTATCAGAAATCACGTCAGAATTGCTATGCAGAATGAAGAGAAAATTGTATATGTAATTTCTGTCTGCTTTCTGATGTTCATGTAGTCTGTGATCAAATTCCTACTGATCCTACATTTTACATGTAACTGTCAAAAGAATATGAAAAATATTAAATGTGACCAGAGAGAACAAAGCCTAGGACAGAAGGCTTCATTAGACCATGACTGCACGTGCTCTCCTTTTTGGGGTCAATGCCAGAAGGTGACCGCAGGTGAAAGAGCAGAGCAGAAGCACACACGAGGAAAGGGAAGGGAGGAGCAACCGCTGAGCACTGGTGCTCTGCTTGCTACTCCTGGGCTCATCAGTGTCTCTACCCAGAAGCATTTTGTTCACCTAGGGCATCAAGCCTATTTTGCTCTTCTCTGTTTTCTCTTTCCAGTCTCTTTATCTATCCAACACCTCTTTCCTATTTCCTCTCACTCCCCAGCCTCTTTGATCTCTCTCTTCCTTTTCCACCTATGATTTTTCTTCACCTCTTTCTTGACTTGTTTATCTTGTCTTCCTTTTTCTCATTGCCAAATGGCTCTTTCCAAAGCTTATGCTAATTTATATTCACTCCAGCATTTATCAGCATATACCTGTTTCTTTATATTCTCATGAAAACTAGGCATTATCAAAAAATGTTTACTCTTTCCCACTATGCGAGGATAAATAATCTCGTGTATTAAAATGTATTCAGTGTATTCAAATTTTTTAGAAGGGCCATCACATACTAAAGACAGATAAGTATTTAGAAGAACAGTTGGTCCTGTGTCCTAGGTGCTTTTCATTATTATCATTTCATAACAATACCAGAAAGATTCTGTCTTCTATATAAAGGAGAAGTGAGGCTCTAAGAGATTAAACAATTTCCTACAAAATACACCACTGGTAAAGTGTAAGTCTGTGATCAAATGGCACGGATTTATTTTATGAAAACTAGGTGCAGGATGTTTTGTTAGGAACAGATCATACAAATGAGCCCCAGGACAGCATTCAAGGAATGCAGAGGGATATATCTTTATATAATTATCCAGCAGAGTGATTTATTCCACATACATTAAAATGCCCCTTCTTATGCACAAGGCATTGCTGATAAATAGAAAACCAATGTTTCTTTTTCCCTCTCAAAAAACCTGCAATCTATTATAGGAGATAATTAAAAAGTACAAGCAATTATAACCCAAGTTAGTGTGTCACAAAACAAAATGAGAGGGGTGGAAGGGTGACAACTGCTCAGGACAGAGGGTTTCTGGGTTTTAGGTCTTGCAGGTGGATTCAATCCAAAACATGCAGGAGGTGGATACAATCACATCTAGATGTAGAAAGGAGGAATGTACATAAGTTTTGTTAATGTCAAGGAACTGTGCAGCTAGGGTGTTCCAGGGTTATACATTTGTATTTTTCAAGTATTTCAGACACTGAGGATGATTGGAAGTGTAAGGACAAAAGACATGTGTGGTGGGTCAACTCCTTGCAGTTTGGGAGAAAGTCCTGGAGGTTGGTAGATGCAGAGATGAGGTTAAAGAAAAAGGGAGAAGAAATAGAGAAGTTTCTGTTTCTCTACTTTGTTATGCTAATAGGTTTGCAATAAATAAATTGTTTTATGGTGTGTGTATAATATCTGAATTAATTCATGCATAAATTCGAAAGCAAAGTGTGTGGTCTCTGGCAAGTCGATGTGTGTGAACTGATTTGAAAAAGGGAATGTGGAAGAGAAGAAATTATTAAGAGGACACTGAAGTGTCATTCAATAGCACTTTCAAAGAGATATGACTCCACGGAAGCAGGTGAATGAGACAGTGAAATTTATGCTACAGCTATTGTTATTAATGTGCCCCACTTATATAATGGTGAACCTTGGGTTCCATGAGCAAAAGTTGATTAAATAAGAGATCAGATCTTATATATTGAGAATGTACAGATAAAAAAGAGTAAATTCACCTAGCCTGCGTCAAGAAGACTGGCTGATATTATAAGGACTGCTAGCACTAACATGTATTAGACACGTACTGTGTGGTAGGCACTGTTCTAAGTGCTTTGTATGTATTAACTCATTTCATCCTCAGTTGTAGGAGTTGTAGCAATTGTAGCAGATTTTCAGATAAGGAAACCAAAATAAGGCCACATAATACAAACAGATTGGCACCAGGGCCCATACTCTTAGTCACAATGAAAAATGAAATGATTAATTATTTTAACTTTCTAGGGTCCTCTGGCTGATCTAAGAATTAAATTGACATGAGAAAGATTCACAGGAGAAAATCAAATATAATTTCATGTGTATGGGAATCTCACATACATGAGCGTGTCAGAGAACCCACACACATGAGAGGTCCACAGACAAAGGTAAAATAAGGTTTATATGTCATCCTGAGCTAAGGACTGGAATAGGGGTCTGGGGCTTCTAAGGACAGGAAGGTCTTCACAGGACAAGAAGAAAAAGAACAGATGTACTAGATGTTTGCCCTGCCGTATAGATGGAGCCACCTAGATAAAATTTCTCTCTGGAAATAATTCTTTTTCTGGGAAAAATCCCCAATCTAAAATTTCTAGATAGTTAAGGAAAAGGCAATAGCTAATTTCTTGAGTTCACAGGTCTCCATTGTCTTTAGCTCAAAATAACCCACATGCCAAAGTGGTATATCTTGGGGAGGCCTGTTGTGAACCCCACAGCATCATAACGGCAGGAGTAAAGACATTTCCTGAAATGAGTGAGGGAAAATCAATGGGCAGTTATTAATACTGAGGTACATTTGATTCATACTCTGGTTAAAGTCAGAATAAAATAAAATGTAAAATGGCAACAAAAGACATCAGGTCAAAGTGAAAAAAACATAACTAAAGAAAAAATGATTTCATACTGACACAGCCACAAGTCAATAAGTGCACCAGGCAGAGATGAATGTAAAGGATGAACTCCAAAATATTATTTCTGTAGTTATCTATGCCAGGGATAGCAAAAATGTTTTTGATTTCCCAGGTAACTCTGATTGACTGTGATACTGGAGAGGAGCTGTGCTGAAAAGGATTTTGAGACTCAATAGAAATGCAAGCAGTAATTGAACAGTAATTGACCACCATACAAACCAAGTATTTGTCTGTCCTGATTTGGGAAAACATATAGGATAGAAGTTCCAGGCTAGAAGCGCAATTTCTTTAAAAAAATAGTTGGCATACCTGTGCATAATACTGCACATAAAAAAAAGACTAATTTTGTGGAAACTATTATGTATAATGCATGCATGCTGCTGCTGCTGCTGCTGCTGCTGTCGCGTCAGTCGTGTCCGACTCTGCGATCCCATAGACGGCAGCCCAACAGGCTCCCCCGTCCCTGGGATTCTCCAGGCAAGAACACTGGGGTGGGTTGCCATTTCCTTCTCCAATGCATGAAAGTGAAAAGTGAAAGTGAAGTCGCTCAGTCGTGTCCTACTCTTAGCGACCCCATGGACTGCAGCCTATCAGGCTCCTCCATCCATGGGATTTTCCAGGCAAGAGTACTGGAGTGGGGTGCCATTGCCTTCTCCGCATGTGTGCTAAGTTGCTTTAATCATGTCCAACTCTTTGTGACCCCTTGGACCATAGCCCGCCAGGCTCCTCTGTCAATGGGATTCTCCAGGCAAGAATACTGGAATGGGTTGCCAGTTCCTTCTCCAGGGATCTTCCTGACCCAGGGATTGAACCCAAGTTTCCTATGTCTCCTGCATTCGCAGGCGGGCTTTTTACCACTAGCGCCACCTGGAAATAATAGGACCAGAAAAGAATATCATAGTCAGTGTTCAAAATGGAAAGTATATTAAACTGTAACAATCTCATTGCCTCTATGAATTTACAAATTGATCTGTCACCGAGTTGGACAATCTCAACCATCAGTTCAGTTCAGTTCAGTCGTGTCCGACTCTTTGCGACCCCATGAATCGCAGCACGCCAGGCCTCCCTGCCCATCACCAACTCCCAGAGTTCACTCAGACTCACATCCATCGAGTCCGTGATGCCATACAGCCATCTCATCCTCTGTCACCCCCTTCTCCTCCTGCCCCCAATCCCTCCCAGCAACAGAGTCTTTTCCAATGAGTCAACTCTTCGCATGAGGTGGCCAAAGTACTGGAGCTTCAGCTTTAGCATCATTCCTTCCAAAGAAATCCCAGGGTTGATCTCCTTCAGAATGGACTGGTTGGATCTCCTTGCAGTCCAAGGGACTCTCAAGAGTCTTCTCCAACACCACAGTTCAAAAGCATCAACTCTTCGGTGCTCAGCTTTCTTCACAGTCCAACATCCATACAGGACTACTGGAAAAACCATAGCTTTGACTAGGTGGACCATTGTTGGCAAAGTAATGTCTCTGCTTTTCAATATGCTATCTAGGTTGGTCATAACTTTTCTTCCAAGGAGTAAGCGTCTTTTAATTTCATGGCTGCAATTACCATCTGCAGTGATTTTGAAGCTCAAAAAAATAAAGTCTGACACTGTTTCCACATCTATTTCCCATGAAGTGATGGGACCAGATGCCATGATCTTCATTTTCTGAATGTTGAGCTTTAAGCCAACTTGTTCACTCTCCTCTTTCACTTTCATCAAGAGGCTTTTTAGTTCCTCTTCACTTTCTGTCATAAGGGTGTTGTCATCTGCATATCTGAGGTTATTGATATTTCTCCCGGCAGTCTTGATTCCAGCTTGTGTTTCTTCCAGTCCAGCATTTCTCATGATGTACTCTGCATATAAGTTAACTAAGCAGGGTGACAATAACTTCCTATTTTCATGAGTATTTAGAATGGGCACTAAACTCTTCTTTTGGGTGATAAAGGAAACCAGGTACTGGTAAGATCCCAGCTTGCGTGCTATGTCACTGGCCCAACAGATGTAGTGAGTCTTTGATATGGTCCCTTTGTTCCCATTTATGCTCGTATTTTTTTCATGCTATTAATGAATATTTTATTTAGGAGGTTGAAGGAACAATGAAGCAAAACAAAAGGCACTCAATTTCCTAACTTTGTTCAGCCCTCATAGAAGATTCAGGCCTTGAAAGTCCCTTTACTGACCATGTATGCATAACCCTCCTCTTTTTAGTATCAGCTGATGGCACTTAAAAAGCACCTTTTGGTAGAGTGCAGTAAAGTGTCATTATACTCAACAGTAAGATAACTCAGTAGAGATAATTAAGCTTGATTAGATTTTGTTTGTTCTTCTGTGCTGGCTCTGAAAAGTGTAGTGCTTGAAGAGGTAAAATTATTATCAGAAGAATAATGTGCCCCTCTCTCTCTTCTAGAACATGTGTGGGAGGATCCTTGTGGACTCTTGTGTGGCATCAATACTCAGAATTGCTCTGTAGTATGACTCATCACTGATATGAGTTTTTGGATCAGTTTATGAACTGTTTTGCTGTTGAGAAACCAGCTGACATAGGCTTGGCTTGTACTAAATACTCCATATACATTTGCTGAATTGAACTGAATTTATCTTTTATACTTTCAAACACATGTTACAAATACCAAGCTCCTGTTGCCTATAGAATGTAACTGCTGTTGCACAGAAAGTGTCCTGATACAGCTATAGTGGAAGATCTGTTTTTTCTTTTTTTTTTTGGTTGTGGTGGTGGTGGTTGTTTTGCCCATGCCATATGGCTTGTGAGATCTTGGTGTCCCCACCAGGGATAGAATCTGTGCTCCACGAGGTGGTGGAAGCTTGGAGCCCTAACCACTGTACCACAGCCAATTCCCTATTTCAGATTTGAAACAGTAAGAGTTTTGTTGTCTCCAAAGATCATCATGACCCCTTGTCATACACAAAGTAAAACTGAAATAACACAAGTTACTGCAGAGAATATAGGTTTTGCATCACTACATAGACATCCCTAATATTAACAAAAATTGGCTCAAAATTAAAGATTGTCCTTTCAGGAAGTTTTTAAGTGAAAACTAGGACTCAGTAAGAGTCCTGCAACAGGAACCGTACATATAGGCACAAAGAGAGGATCCCAGAATAGCTGTTAGGGAAGATGGAGACAAAGATCATCTATGTCAGGCCAGAAACCATAAAATTCCTAGCGGAAAACAGGCTGAACCCTGTTTGACAAATTGTAGCAGTATTTTTTGGGTCTGTCTCCTAAAGCGAAGGAAATGAAAGCAAAAATAAACAAATGGGACTTAATTAAACTTAAAAGCCCTTTACACAGCAAAGGAAACCATCAACAAAACAAAGAGACCACACACAGAATGGAGGAAAGTATTTGCAAATTGTATAACTGTAGGGGTTAATATCCAAAATATATAAACAGCCCATACAACTCAACATAACACAAGCAAACAACCCGAGTTAAAAATGAGGAGAAGAACTGAATAAACATTTTCCCAAATAGGAAATGCAGATGGCCAACAAGCACATGAAAAGGTGCTCAACATCACTAAGCATCAGGGAAATGTAAATTAAAACTACAATGAGATATCACCTTGCACCTGTCAGAATGGTCAGCATCAAAAAGAATACAAATAATAAATGTTGGTGAGGATGTGCAGAAAAGAGAATCCTTGTACATGGTTTGTGGGGACTGGTGCCGCCATTGTAGAAGACAGTATGGAGCCTCTTCAAAAAACTAAAAAAACAAATACCATATGACCCAGCAGTTTCACTCCTGGATATATATCCAAAAGAAGCAAAAGCACTAAAGTTGAAAAGATATATGCACCCCAGTGTTCATAGCACCATTATTTCCAATTGCCAAGATACACAAGCAACCTAAATGTCCATCAATAGATGAATGAATAATGCGGCTTTATATAATGGAATACTTATCAGACATAAAAGAGAATGAAATTTTGCCATTTCCAAGTGTGGATGAACTTGGAGGGTATTATACCTGGTGAAAAAGAGAAAGGCAAATATTGTACACTAACACTTATATGTGAAATCTAAAAAAATACAACAAATGTGAATATTAAAAAAAAAGAAACAAACTAGCAGGTATAGAAGACAAATGAATGATTACTAGTGGGGAGAGGGAAGGGAGAGGGGTAATATAGAGGAAGCGGATTAAGAGGTACAATCTATTCTGTATAAAATAAGCTACAAGAATATATTATACCATATATATACATTTATATATATATGTATATATAGCTAATATTTTTCACCATCTGAGCCAACAGGTAAGTAAAAATAACCATAAATAGAGTATAACTTTTAAAATTAGTGAATCACTATTTATATATCTGTGACTTATATCATATTGTACCTCAACTATACTTCAAAAAATTATAGAACGCCAAGTTCATCTAACCATACTGCTTAAAGATTACCATCAATTCCTCCAAAGGAGGGGTACAATGATTACACACAAGACAAAACTTCTAATGTATAGGCTTTAGATATATAAAGTATAAAGAATTTACAAAAAAAAAAAAAACACAAGAAAACAAATGGAGTCTTAGCTTGGGGGTCTATATAGCTCATGCGACTTTAAATTAAGCTGGTCTTTAATAGTTCAGAATGTTGTGAATGGAGTTTTCTTTTTTTTCCTGATTCTGCTCTGAGGCTTTGCATTTTTAAAAGAATTATGACAAAAGTTAAGGCTAAGTGATATGTCACTATAAAGACACAAATCACAAGCACATAAATAAATATATACACACACAAATTTCCAGTAAGTTACACTGAATATCACACAATGAAATGCCTACCATTAATTCTGCAGTAAGGTCAAGGCAGTGTTGTTATCAGCAGTAAAGAAAAGCAAACAGAGATTCTTGACACAGTCAGAATTAAGCATTAATAATGTCTCCTTTTTATGTCTTAATTGGGTGTGATCTGCCTCTGATAGCACCTTTCATTATCAGTACAGCAGGGCATCTATGTGTTCCCTTTGAGGTGTCCATTGTTCTAATTATTCCTGCATGCTGGCCACCCTCAATGCATGTTAAATAATACCCGCAATGCATATTGAAGAAAGCAATATGCTTAGATATATTATAGATATACTATGTCAGCCTGGGATTGCTTTTTACTCTCCAGCCTGAGGGAAGCTGTGTGGCTATTTTACATTGATAGGCATTTATATTGATTGGAGGGAAAATTAAGTCCTTATTACAGACCTGCTAGCAGTGTAACTATAGAGTGGCACCCGTGTCAGGTGTATTAGGAGTCATGCTCCTCTTTAAAACTATGGAGCATTCAGTATCAGTAGCTCTGCTGAATACTCTCTTTGTACTGGTAATTGCTCACAGTTAAACCAAGAAAATCCCATGGACGGAGGAGCCTGGTAGGCTGTAGCCCATGGGGTCGCTAGGAGTCGGACACGACTGAGCGACTTCACTTTCACTTTTCACTTTCATGCATTGGAGAAGGAAATGGCAACCCACCCCAGTGTTCTTGCCTGGAGAATCCCAGGGGTGGGGGAGCCTGGTGGGCTGCCATCTTTGGGGTCGCAGAGTCGGACTCGACTGAAGCGACTTAGCAGCAGCGGCAGCATCAGTAGGATCTTTTCCTTTCTACCCATCAGAAGTCAGATATTGGAATGTTGGGCATTGGATTTACTTGGAGTCCTTGAAATTATTTAATTGTAGAAATCCAAAGGAGATCACCCTTGGGATTTCTTTGGAGGGAATGATGCTGAAGCTGAAACTCCAGTACTTTGGTCACCTCATGTGAAGAGTTGACTCATTGGAAAAGACTCTGATGCTGGGAGGGATTTGGGGCAGGAGGAGAAGGGGGTGACAGAGGATGAGATGGCTGGATGGCATCACTGACTCGATGGACATGAGTCTGAGTGAACTCCGGGAGTTGGTGATGGACAGGGAGGGAGGCCTGGCGCGCTGCGATTCATGGGGTCGCGAAGAGTTAGACACGACTGAGCGACTGAACTGAACTGAACTGATATGTAAGAACTTGCTTCTTTTTAGACTTTGACTAATGGTTAAAGGCCTGACTTTGAATGCATGTTCTGCCACTTACTGGCTCTTTGAACTCAGGAAAATTTCTTTGTCTCTCCAAGCCTTAGTATTTTAAACAGTGGGGTTAGTAATAGCAACCCCCTAAAGATTTATTAAAGGAATGAACTCTATATGCAGAGTAATAAGCATGTGAAAAACAGTAGCTGAAATGATGTTGTCGTGATGATTATGATACATGAATCAATCATCCGGAATCCAAATCATTTTTTATTTTAATATGTTACCTTCTAACTGCTGACTTAACCTTCTACTAATATATTTTCTTCAATATTAATGGAAATCAGCAAGTAAGTTTATGTTTCCTTTTCTTAAAGACGTTTAACATTTCTCTTGTCTGAGTTCAACCTCTTGCCTATTCTTGAAACCCTGTCCAAGCAGCTGAATTTCCTTTCTCTGTGATAAGTTTCCTAGTCATTTTTTAGTCATTGGCTAGTCATTTGTCAAATTGCTGGAATTTCAGGCTGCTGAAAGCAAATTCGGGTAATTTGCTGAAAGCAAAAACAGAGCCAGTACAATATGAGAATCTTGACTGGTCAACGTCTGACTTGACCTGTTCAGAGACTTCCTCTATGGAAATACAGAAAGTAGAAGAGTCACTTCCCAACCACTGCTGCATCTTGGGAGCATAGGACTCAGATAAAGTTCAACACTGGTTGTATGTTTATGTGAATTTATGCATATATATATGTATGTTTATATATGTAATTGGATATATACACACAAGTATATACAATAAGATTAAAAGTGAGTTCTCTAGGAGTTCGATGGCGTTACCGACATGAGTTTGAACAGGCTCTGGGAGTTGGTGATAGACAGGGAAGCAGAGCGGGTTCCAGTCCATGGGATTGCAAAGAGTCAGACATGACTGAGCAACTGAACTGAACTGAACTTTAGGAGTTCAAGAAGAGAAATGAAGCAAAAAGGGAAAACTTTATTTGCTGCTTAAAACATTTTTGATAGGATCACATTGCGTATGTGCTAAGTTGCTTCAGTTGTGTCCCACTCTGTGACCGTATGAACTGTAGCTTGCCAGGTTCCTTTGTCCATTCGATTCTCTAGCCAAGAAAATAGAGTGGGTTGCCATGCCTTCTTCCAGGGGATCTTCTCAAGCCAGGGATCAAACCCACATCTCTTACGTCTCCTGTATTGGCAGGAGAGTTCTTTACTACTAGTCCCACCTGGGAAGCCCTAGGATCATATTATTCACTTGTATATAGTACATAGATGTAATATATGTATGAATATCTGTAAAAACATGAGTAATATTAATACAAATACTGTTGCTGTGCTGTGCTCAGTTGTGTCAACTCTTTGTGACCCCATGGGCCATAGCCCACCAAGCTCCTCTGTTTAAGGCATGTTTCAGGCAAGAATACTGGAGTGGGTTGCCACTTCCTCCTCCAGGGGATCTTCCCAACTGAAGGATCAAATCCAAGTCTCCTGACTCTCTCTCCTGCATTGGCAGGCAGATTTTCTTTCTTCTTCTTCTTTTTTTTTTTTTTTTTTTTTTACCACTGAGCTACCTGGGAGACCCACAAATAACATTAAATAAAGTTAAATATATTTTTCTGAGCATAAAGTAATACACAAAAATTAGTTCTCAAAGCATCTATAGATCTAGCTCTCTTTCTAGATCAGCTTTACAAGGATCAGTTCAGTTCAATTGCTCAGTTGTGTCTGACTCTGCGACACCATGGACTCGCAGTTTGCCAGGACTCCCTGTCTATCACCAACTCCCAGAGCTTGCTCATACTCATGTCCATCGAGTCAGTGATGCTATCCAACCTTCTCAACCTCTGTCATCCCCTTCTCTTCCTACTTTTACAAGGATAGACATGCTTATTTTTCAATTATGACTCTAGACTTACAATTAAAATACTCATTTTCATTAATAAAATGCATTCTATTTAAAGGAAAAACATTTTTTTAAAGTTTGGCACTATAAAAGTTCCATAAGCATAAAATTAATAGGGTAAAATATGCATGTAACACTTTATCAAGTATTGCCTTTGTCTTCCTGAACATGTGTGCCTTTAGTACTTTCAAAAGACTGTTTTGAGATCTCAATAATTACAATAAAGGCATGCTTGTATGGTATAGAGGTGTGATAATAAAGATCTAAGCTGGGAGCAACCTCTTCTCCAGATCCCTATCATTAACATATGCTACTACAGTTTTTAAACCATAAGTAAATGAGGTTGAAAAAATAATGATCCAAGCTTTAAAGTCCTAAACCTTACCAGGTCAGTAAGTGAAAAATTTTCAAGTAAATGTACTGCCTCCCCAAGTGGATTAATTTGTTGTGTCTTCTTAGTTTATTCATCATCTCCATATCATTTTCCTGCCTTATTCAAGTGCCCTACCTTATTCAAAAGTCTTGCCTACAGACAGGGCTTCTTTGGGAACTGGCTCAATTCCTTTGTTAGATCAGAAGAGGAACAAGAAGCAAAAAAAAAACAAGAGAAAGTCCTGTGAATGTATCTTCCAAAAGGTATTGGCACAAAAGACAGATTTTAAAAAGGATAATCCACAGTGTAAAACCCTTCTTGATGTAGTTGAGATTTAGGAAGCAGAATTTATTCTCAACAAAAATTAAAGTGTTTTAAACTAAGAAATATAGAGAATCTAAGATAGTAACAAAAAATTATTTATGCTGTTTAGAGTATTCCATTCACCAAAACAGCAGCTTTCTCTTTTCATTTAAGTAGAATTTCTCTCCCCAAATTTAGTCTTTTGGTATTCTGTTTCTCCAACACAAAGGTACCTAATACTGTGGCATTTTGTTTTTTTGCCTTTCCTTCATAATGTCAGAATAAAACCATTTTTCTACAATAGTGGATTTACTTGTGATCCTGGTTTAATTTGAGTCCTTGCAAAAATGGAACAAAGAGAATAAACCAATAAAATGATAACTTGGAGAGAAGTTCTCAGCCTCAAAATGGAATTAACCTAGGAAGAAAACTAGGAATTCTTTGACTTCCTAGAAAACAAAGCTAGTTTTCTCCCTCCCTTCTCTTCTTGCCTCTTCCTCTCTTATTTACAGTACAGTGGAACTTTTGAGTGAAGGAATGGCAAACAGTTAATAAAACCTTTGATGGGTATTAATTACTTTCCACTTAATTACCTGCCATGTGGATCTTGTTGAGCTATTGATTACTGGCAAACTTACATCCCACTGGGGATAAGTGTGATTTAACTTCATCCAAAGAGTCAATTAGCCCAAGTAACATAGGGAGAGCTGGTGCTTCGCCTCAATAGCTGGGGTTTCTTGCCAAGAAGAGTAGATAAGCCATTTATTTGTTCATTAAAACGCAACACTACTATCAACAGGAGGCACTTACCAGGTGTTATTGAGATTGGTAAGATGTCACTCTGTGTCATCAAAGATTAGCTGCACGGTGTAGAGGCAATATGGGTTGAGATTTACTCTCATTTGAAAATCCTGGAAAAACTGGTCAGGTTCTCTATTTTGTAAAAATGAAAACCAAATGAATTTATCTAACACACCTAAGCACAGCTATAGTTTGTCAAGATAATGCAGCCTTCTGCTGGGTGACTTCTGGGATTCCAGATTCTTTTCTTTGATATGTTAGATTGAAAGGGGAAACTGACAGAACAGGCTCCGTCTTGAAAGCAGGACTCCATCTTGGGCTGGACTGTGGGCTTTGAGCTATATGCCCGGTATCTATGGAAACAAAATACCAACTGGAAAATCAGATCCCCGGATGGAAGAGCCTCAGGGCTCATACCTAGACTCTCCATTGCCTAAAAGAATACCCTAATTATCTGTGTAACTGAATAGATTCATAAATTCTATTATGCTTATTGGGGTATGACCACAGGCCTATTGATAATTGTCCACTGTTAACTACCTAGGCTTACGGCATACGAATCACAGGTTAACTTTGATTGTATCTTTCTTTTCCTTTGTTCAGACTACTTTCAGAGAATTTGGGGAGGTGGGTTTGAGCACGTACACTTAGGATATATAAGGTTTTCACAAAAACTGGTCAGAGTCCTTGGCTAAGAGGAGACTCTGCCTTGGACCTGATGGTGTTATAAAAAGTACTCCACTATCTGCATTGTCCTTCTTAGTGAGTTTGTTTCCCAGAACGCATGGCTACAACAAGATCAAAGACTTTTTTTCCTGCAACTTCACATAATGAATTGCTGACCTCCATGTTAATTTTGCCAGAGTCTACAGGAAAAAAAACTTGAAAGTAAAGCCTTTGGTGGATGTAGGGAGATCAGAGAAGGGTATGTGTGTGAGAAAGAAATATTGTTCCAGTGATCAGGGTTACTATTAATCTGTACCTTGAAGCCCAGGAAAAAAAATTATGAACATCATGATCTTAAAACTTTATTCAGTTTACTTCAGTTCAGTTGCTCAGTTGTGTCCGACTCTTTGCGACCCCATGAATTGCAGCATGCCAGCCCTCCCTGTCCATCACCAACTCCCAGAATTCACCCAAACCCATGTCCATCAAGTCAGTGATGCCATCCAGCCATCTCATCCTCTGTCGTCCCCTTCTCCTCCTACCCCCAATACCTCCCAGCATCAAAGTCTTTTCCAATGAGTCAACTCTTCACATGAGGTGGCCAAAGTACTGGAGTTTCAGCTTCAGCATCATTCCTTCCAAAAAAAATCCCAGGGTTGATCTCCTTCAGAATGGACTGGTTGGATCTCCTTGCAGTCCAAGGGACTTTCAAGAGTCTTCTCCAACACCACAGTTCAAAAGCATCAACTGTTCGGCGCTCAGCCTTCTTCACAGTCCAACTCTCACATCCATACATGACCACAGGAAAAACAATAGCCTTGACTAGACGGACCTTAGTCTGCAAAGTAACTTCTCTGCTTTTGAATATGTTATCTAGGTTGATCATAACTTTCCTACCAAGGAGTAAGCGTCTTTTAATTTCATGGCTGCAGTCACCATCTGCAGTGATTTTGAAGCCACCAAAAATAAAGTCTGACACTGTTTCCACTATTGCCCCATCTATTTCCCATGAAGTGATGAGACCAGATGCCATGATCTTAGTTTTCTGAATGTTGAGCTTTAAGCCAACTTGTTCACTCTCCTCTTTCACTTTCATCAAGAGGCTTTTTAGCTCCTCTTCACTTTCTGCCATAAGGGTGGTGTCATCTGCATATCTGGGGTTATTGAGATTTCTCCCGGCAATCTTGATTCCAGCTTGTGTTTCTTACAGTCCAGAGTTTCTCATGATGTGCTCTGCATAGAAGTTAAATAAGCAGGGTGACAATATACAGCCTTGACATACTCCTTTTCCTATTTGGAACCAGTCTGTTGTTCCATGTCCAGTTCTAAATGTTGTTTTCTGACTTGCATATAGGTTTCTCAAGAGGTAGCTCAGGTGGTCTGGTATTCCCATCTCTTTCATTAAGCGTCAAATTAGAATTTTAAGAACCTTCTGCTATATGGGTCTTCCACAACATTCTTATGAGACAAATTAAAGTAATCCTGTAAGATAGAGCCAACTCTAGGAGTTAGAGG
Source organism: Capricornis sumatraensis (assembly GCF_032405125.1). Taxonomy (NCBI): domain Eukaryota; kingdom Metazoa; phylum Chordata; class Mammalia; order Artiodactyla; family Bovidae; genus Capricornis; species Capricornis sumatraensis. The sequence continues at coordinate 57,486,197 of NC_091074.1, forward strand.
GAAAGGGGTAGAAGATATGTTGAATGGTAGATTAAGGGTGGAACTCTAGTCAATAAATTATGTAAAGCAGATTCATTATTGTGAAAAATCATAATACTAAACAACTAAAATAATTTATGTAAAAATTATCTGTTAACAGGAAATTAAAATTATTTGCTTTGTTGTGGAATTCACTGTGTACTGAATCTAACAAGGCTAATCTCTAAAGTTGAGAATTGCATACATATGAACAAGTTACTAATATTTGCACTCCTAAAAAGTTAAAAAGTTACATTATCACTGCATAAACATGATCATATTTCATTTTATGGCTTCTTCTTGAAATCCATGTGAGATACGATTATCCTTAAATACCCATTTTTAGGAAGTGAGATTGAAAAACCAGAAAAGACATGAGTATTGTAGCTGCTGCTGCTGCTGCTGCTGCTGCTGCTAAGTCGCTTCAGTCATGTCCAACTCTGTGCAGCCCCATAGATGGCAGCCCACCAGACTCCGCTGTCCCTGGGATTCTCCAGGCAGGAATACTGGAGTGGGTTGCCATTTCCTTCTCCAATGCATGAAAGTGAAAAGTGAAAGTGATGTTGCTCAGTTGTATCTGACTCTTAGCGACTCCATGGACTGTAGCCCACCAGGCTCTTCCATCCATAGGATTCTCCAGGCAGAGTGAGTTGCCATTGCCTTCTCCAAATAACATAGGTAGGGACACCTAAGTTCCCAAACAAGATCTCAGGTCATCTCAATTTCAAATCTTCCTTCTGCTGCCTCTTGGTAATCCTTTAGCATGATTTTGCAGTAAGGACCCCAAAAACAACAAAATAGCAACTCAAAGTGAATATAATTTCAACCTCTGGGTTTAGTTTAATATAAGTGTGATATTTTTGCATTTTGTCTCTGCCAACACCACCCCACACCCGCTGCCACACACACAACACTGCTATGGCTTTGCCAATTTTCTGTCAAGCATATTCACTTCTTTTTTTTCGGTCTTATGGCTAATGCCATACCTTTGCTGAAGTGAACACATTCATTTCTATCATACAGTCTGATGATTAAAATATTTTAAACAAGACTTTAACTTCATTATTCTCACATTCATTTTGAAGTATCTCCTTCTTTCTGACTAAAGTAGGGGGTTCTGGCAGAATAGGAGAAGATTCTCATCATTGTCATCATCAGATTTCAGGTATTAAGGTGTTATTAAATGGCATTCCTGAGGAAAGACACATTGTGTACATGTCACCTCCACCTGTTAAGTCAGAAGATCTTGACAATGATAATGACAATCACACTGGTGCCATGTAGGACTTGCAGCCTCCAAAGGGCATTTTTCTAAAAGGCATTACATTCTGGATTAAACATTTTCTGTTTCAGGATGTTCTGTAACAGTGAGTCAAAACATATTGTAGCTTCCAAAAGGGTCCGTGCTGGCTATGGGCACAGGTTCTGTATAATTCAAGATTTTCAGTTGTTTTGTTTTTAAAACAAAAATATGCTGGGCTTATGTTTGTTTGAGAAACCCAGATTTAAGACTCTGGGAAATGGAAATGACAGATGAAGATAATTCCCCAAACTTCTCTCTCCTCTGTAAGACCTTGACAAATAGATAACCATACAGAACTTAATTTTTCCTTTCTGCTGGTGTCCAAAAGCTCTATATTTCTAGAGAAATCTAATAAATCCTCAAAAAATTCCTTAGCAGATGAAAATAACATTTCTTGTTCAGATTAGAAAATAAAAGGGCCAAACATAAGCAGTCCATGGGCCACATTTGGTCCATGGGTCATAACTGGATGCTTTCTGCTCTATATTTTCATTTGGTAGTACTTATATAACTATATGTCTTTGTCAAAACACCAGAATTGTGATTAAAATTATAAATTTCACTGAATGCAAATTATGTTTTAATGAAATAAATGGGAAAAATCATATAGAGTATGTGCTTTGATAAAAGAAGTAGAAAATCTAAAAAGCCCTATAGTGCATGTATACTCATGTCCAATTCTTTCTGACCCCATGGGCTGTTGCCCATCAGCCTCCTCTGTCCATGGGATTCTTCAGGCAAGAATACTGTAGTGGCTTGCCATTTCCTACTCCAGGGATCTTCCTGACCCAGGAATTGACCCCACATCTTGCATCTCCTACATTGGCAGCTGGATTCTTTTCTACTGCACCACATGGGAAGCCCTAAAAAAAAGCCCTATACCCATTTATTAAATTGAATTTGTGGTTGAAGCAATTCCTACATTACTTTCATGAAAGCTCCTTATGGAGAATTTATAAAATATTTAATTAAGAATAATGCTGATAGTCTACAAACTCTTTCATATAGTAGTAGGGTGGATATACTTCCCAAATTATTTCACAAGACCAACTTAACTCTGAAGCCAGATCTAGATAAGAACACCATATACAAAGAAAATTGCAGACAAATATCCACCGTGAGCACAGACATGGAGTGCAGAACAAAGTATCAAACTGAATCCAACAATACAAAAACACATTAAACTATTATGGCCAAATGGGTTTTATCTCAGCAATGCAAAGTTGGTTCAATATATGGAAATCAATTGATGTCATTCGTACAACACACAGAAAAAGGAAAATGTAATTTATGCTATACGGCATTCCACTGAAGAGCAAAGACTACACATTCTTTTCAAGAGATTCTAACCATACCAAGATAGACAATATCCCATAAAACAAACCTCAATAATTTAAAAGCATTGAATTCATACAAAGTATATTCTCTAATGCAGTGAAATCAAAGTAGGAATCAATAAATAATAGAAAAATAACAAGAAAGTCTCCAAACAGAAACAAACCAACTCCACACACTTCTAAGCAATACATGAGTCAAATGGAAAGTCTGAAGGGGGAAAAATGCATTGAACTGAATGAAAATGAAAATACAACACATCAAAGTTTCTGGGACACAGGTAAAGTAGTGTTGAATGGCACATTTATAGAACTAAATGTTTATAGTATGCAAGATGAAAAATTTCAAATCAGTAATGTAAGATACTATCACAAGAACCTAAAAAAGAAGAGTAAAATGATCCCAAAACAAAGGAGATGATGAAAATAATAGAGATAAGGGCAGAAATCAATGAAATTGAAAAAGAAAACTGGTTCTTTGAAAAGATCAATACAATTGACAAACTTCTAACCTCACATCCATTCAGTTCAGTTCAGTTGCTCAGTCGTGTCCGACTCTTTGCAACTCCATGAATCACAGCACGCCAGGCCTCCCTGTCCATCATCAACTCCCGGAGTTCACTCAGACTCACGTCCATTGAGTCACTGATGCCATCCAGCCATCTCATCCTCTGTCACCCTCTTTACCTCCGGCCCCCAATCCCTCCCAGCATCAGAGTCTTTTCCAATGAGTCAACTCTTCGCATGAGGTGGCCAAAGTACTGGAGTTTCAGCTTTAGCATCATTTCTTCCAAAGAAATCCCAGGGCTGATCTCCTTCAGAATGGACTGGTTGGATCTCCTTGCAGTCCAAGGGACTCCCAAGAGTCTTCTCCAACACCACAGTTCAAAAGCATCAATTCTTCGGCGCTCAGCCTTCTTCACAGTCCAACTCTCACATCTATACGTGACCACAGGAAAAACCATAGTCTTGACTAGACAGACCTTAGTCGGCAAAGTAATGTCTCTGCTTTTGGATATACTATCTAGTTTGGTTATAACTTTTCTTCCAAGGAGTAAGCGTCTTTTAATTTCATGGCTGCAATCACCATCTGCAGTGATTTTGGAGCTCAAAAAAGTAAAGTCTGACACTGTTTCCACTGTTTCCCCATCTATTTCGCATGAAGTGATGGGACCAGATGCCATGATCTTCGTTTTCTGAATGTTGAGCTTTAGGCCAACTTTTTCATTCTCCACTTTCACTTTCATCAATAAGCTTTTTAGCTCCTCTTCACTTTCTGCCATAAAGGTGGTGTCATCTGCATGTCTGAGGTTATTGATATTTCTCCCGGCAATCTTGATTCCACCTTGTGCTCCTTCCAGTCCAGCATTTCTCATGATGTACTCTGCATAGAAGTTAAATAAGCAGGGTGACAATATACAGCCTTGACGTACTCCTTTTCCTATTTGGAACCAGTCTGTTTTTCCATGTCCAGTTCTAACTGCTGCTTCCTGACCTGCATACAGATTTCTCAAGAGGCAGGTCAAGTGGTTTGGTATTCCCATCTCTTTCAGAATTTTCCACAGTTTCTTGTGATCCACACAGTCAAAGGCTTTGGCATAGTCAATAAAGGAGAAATAGATGTTTTTCTGGAACTCTCTTGCTTTTTCCATGATCCAGCGGATGTTGGCAATTTGATCTCTGTTTCCTCTGCCTTTTCTAAAACCAGCTTGAACATCTGGAAGTTCATGGTTTACGCATTGCTGAAGCCTGTCTTGGAGAATTTTAAGCATTACTTTACTAGCATGTGAGATGAGTGCAATTGTGTGGTAGTTTGAGCATTCTTTGACATTGCCTTTCTTTGGAATTGGAATGAAAACTGACCTTTCCCAGTCCTGTGGCCACTGCTGAGTTTTCCAAATTTGCTGTCATATTGAGTGCAGCACTTTCACAGCATCGGGTGACTACTACTACAAAACAAACAAACAAAATCCACAAAAAACCCCGAAAATGACAAGTGTTGCTGAGGATGTGGATAAATTGGAACATGTGCACAGATGGTGGGATTGTATTGTAAAATGAGATAACCACTACAGAAAATAGTTTAAAATTTCCAGAATAAAATTAAAAATAGATCTGTCATATGATCCAGCAATTCCACTACTGGGTGCATATCCAAAAGAACTGAAATCAGGATCTTTAAGGGGTATTCACATACCCAATCTTGTTAGCAGCACTATTCACAATAGGCCAAGAGCTGATAATAACAACAATATCCATTGACAGATGAATGGATTAACAAAACATAGTACATCCATGCAATGGAATATTACTCTGCTTTAATAGGGAAGGAATCTTGTCATATGTCACTACATGGATGAACCCTGAGGATATTATGTTAAGTAAAATCAATCAGTTGCATAAAGACAGATACTGTATGATCATAAGAAGTATCTAAAGTAATCAGTTCACAGAAAGAAAAAGTAGAATGGTGGTTACTGGAAGCTGGAGGGAAGGGGAAAAGGAAAGCTATTGATTAAAGGATATAGAGTTTCAGTTTTTCAAGATGAAGACATTCTGGATATCTGTTTCACAACAATATGAATACAGTTAAGACTACTAAACTGTATAATTAAAAGTGGTTAGCATGGGAAACTTAATGTGAAGAACTCATATATCTCCATAGAAAAGAAAAATCTGATTAAAAATGGGCAGAGGATCACAACAGTTATTTTTCTCAAAGAAGACATACAAATGACCAACTGGTACATGAAAAAAGCACACATCACTAATCATTAGGGAAATGCAAGTCAAAACCACAGTGATATATCTCCTTATGTCTGTAGAATTGCTATTTTCAAAAAGAGGAGAAATACTAAATGTTGGCAAGGATGTGGGGAAAAGGCAACCCTTGTGTACTATTAGCGAGAATGTAAATTGGTGCACCTACCATGGAAAATAGTACAGAGATTCCTTTAAAAAATTGAAAACAGAATTACCATATGATCCAGCAATTCTACTTCTGGTTATTTATCCAAAGGAAACAGAATTATTATCTCAAAAATAAATTTGCACTCCCATACTCATTGCAGTACTTTATTTTATTTTGTTTAAGTAACTAAGATAAAGAAACAACCTGATTGTCCATTGACAGATGAATGGATAAAGAAAATGTCATGATCTATACAATGGAATATTATTTAGCCAGAAAAAGATGTAAATGCTACCATTTGGAACGACATGGATGGACCTTGAGGGTATTATACTAAATGAAATGTCAGACAGAGAGAGACAAGTCCTGCAAATGCTGTATGGTCTTACTTTTTTGTGGGAGGGGGGATGGTGGTGGTGTGCAGCTAGGCATGAGAAACTTCCTGCCTCCAGGGATCAAACCAGTACCCCCTGCACTGGAAGCATGGGGTCTCAGCTGCTTGACCACCAGGGAAATCTTATGGTTTCACTTACATGTAGAATCTTAAAAATAAAGGCTAAGACATAAACAAAAACTAACTCATAGATACAGATAACATATTAGTGAGTTGAGGCTGGGGGCTGGACAAAATTGGTGAAGATGATAAAAAATAACTCACAGTTATAAGATAAATGAGTCTGAGGGGTGTATGTAGTTACATGGTGACTACAGTTGTATATGTAGTTACATGGTGACTATAGTTAACAGTACTTATTCTATATTTGAAAGCTGCTAAGGGAGTAAACCTTAAAAAAATTTTTTTCATCACAAGAAGAAATATTTTGTAGTTATGTGTGGTGATGGATGTTGACTAACTTAGTACGGTAATTATTTCACAAATATACATACTCAAATTATTATGCTGTATACCTAAAACTATACAATGTTATGTGTCAATTATACTGAATTTTTAAAAAATTATCTATTGTATGAGTTAGCAGTTACATATGTAGGCACTGATTCAAGAAAAAAAATTGACCACAAAAATCTTAAACAAGAGTATTTATTTCTGCTTTATAAATAATAGTTAAAAGTTAAAAAGAAAAACTCAAAGTCTATTTTTAAGAGAATATATAATGTTGTATATTCATACTAATATGGCATATTCATATAATGGAAGACTAGACTATAAGGTTGCTGGTAGAAATATTAATAACCTCAGATATGCAGATGACACCACACTTATGGCAGAAAGTGAAGAACTAAAGAGCCTCTTGATGAAAGTGAGAAGAGAGTGAAAAAGCTGGCTTAAAATTCAACATTCAGAAAACTAAGATCGTGGTATCCAGTTCCCTCACTTCATGGCAAACAGATGGGAAAACAATGGAAACACTATGCGACTTTATTTTTTTGGCTCCAAAATCACTGCAGATGGTGAAATTAAAAGACACTTGCCCTTGGAAGAAAAGTTCTGATCAACCTAGACAGCATATTAAAAAGCAGAGACATTACTTTACCAACAAAGGTACATCTAGTCAAAGCTATGGTTTTTCCAGCAGTTATGTATGGATGTGAAAGTTGGACTATAAAGAAAGCTGAGTGCCGAAGAATTGATGCTTTTGAACTGTGGTGTTGGAGAAGACTCTTGAGAGTCCCTTGGACTGCTAGGAGATCCAACCAGTCCATCCTAAAGGAGATCAGCCCTGGGATTTCTTTGGAAGGACTGATGCTAAAGCTGAAACTCCAGTACTTTGGCCACCTGATGCCAAGAACCAAATCACTGGAAAAGACCCTGTGCTGGGAAAGATTGAAGGCGGGAGGAGAAGGGAATGACATGGTTGGATGGCATCACCGACGCAATGAATATGAGTTTGAGTAAGCTCCAGAAGTTGATGATGGACAGGGAAGCCTGGCGTTCTGCAGTCCACGGGGTCACAAAGAGTTGGACACGACTGAGCAACTGAACTGATGAGATTACCCTGTAATATGAGGGAAGCGACAATTGATATACAAAACAATACGAACAAATATTAACAGCATTAAGGTGACTGAAGAAGCAACTAGATGCACAGAGTATGTACTTCATAAAACTTGAGATATAACCAAAACTAACTGGTAGTGATGGGCTTCCCAGTTGGCACTAGTAGTAAAGAACCTGCTTGCCAATGCAGAGGACATAAGAGACATAAAATCCCTGGGTCGGGAAGATCCTCTGAAGGAGGCCATGACAATCCACTTCAGTATTCTTGCCTGAAGAATCCCAAGGACAGAGGGGTCGGGCGGGTGACAGTCCATAGTGTCACAAAGAGATATGACTGAAGTAACTGAGCATGCATACATGCAGGCGGTTGTGAGAGACATCAGTTCAATCGTGTCTTTGGTCTGGGGTGCCATTTACTGGGGAGAAAAACACAGAAGAACTTTTTTTGTAGATATTCTGTGCCTTGAGGGTACAGACTAACCCTTATATGCCTAGATAGTGTAGTGGTAAGGAATTCGCCTGCCAGTGCATGAGAAACAAAAGATGCAAGTTCAATCCCTGGGTCAGGAAGATCCCCTGGAGTAGGAAATGGCAATCCATTCCAGTATTCTTATCTGCAGAATCCCATGGACAGGGGAGCCTTGCAGGCTACAGTCCACGGGGTCTCAAAGATTTGAACATGATGGAGTATGGGTACAAGCAAGCAAAGCCTATTTCCAAACTTATCAAGCTCAAAAACTTATGAATTAGAAATGCACATTTTGCTCTAAGCAATTTATCCAATCTAAAAATATTTTTAAAATGAGTGGGAGAAACCATTAATAACACTTAAGATCTTATCACAGTTCTATTTACTTTTTATTTTTAAATTTATATGTAGGTTTTTACCAAGGTCCTCATGGGTGGTTGGTGTTGGGTGTTTAAAACAATCATGCTAATTACAAAAAATGAGCCATGCTTGGACTAACGATTAGAATTCATGATGATCAAGGATTATGATGAATCCAATTTTGTGTTCTTGAAACATTCTCGGCCTAAAAAAATTAATAGTGCTAAAATGAGGCCTTTGGTGTTCTTATTTGACTCAAATATACAGCATAGACTAGGCAGAAGAGAGTGGATAGGTACCACTTATGCTTATTCCTCTTTTTCCCTAACCTTGGTTTGCATTGTAAATTTGCCACTTACCAAATATATGATGTTGGGCAATTTACTTAAACTCTCTGTTGTCTAAATTTCCTCATCTGTGAGGATAATAATCTTTCTCTCTTAATATCTATCTCAATAGATCACCTTGAAAATAAATAATACATTGAAAGATGTCTGGCACATAATTGTTTGGTAAATATCAACATTATTGCTAATATTGATAGTATTCTATACTGATTAAGAAGAGCAAAACTACTGCTTTTGGGAACAAAGTAAACAAATGGTAAGATTATGCTGGTGGCTTCCAGGTGGTACAATGGTAAAATATCTGCCTGCTGGTGCATGAGACACAAGAGATGCAGGTTTGATCCTTGGGTCAGGAAGATCCAATGAAGATGGAAATGGCAACCCATTCCAGTATTCTTGCCTGGAAAATTCCATAGACAAAGGAGCCTGGTGGGCTACAGTCCATGGGGTCTCAAAGAGTTGAACATGACTGGGCATGCATGCATGGAAGATTATTCTTCTACTGAAAAGCACTAGAGCAAATGATATCAATTTTGCAAAACAGTCACTAAAAAACCCTCTACAAAATAGAAAAGAAAAAATAAATTAAAAAAATTAAAAGCCCTCTACAATATCCTCACAGGTCATGTAGTTATTCAGATAGTGGCCTTTTAAATATATTTATGTCATTGACAAAATTTAAATTATTATTGGCAAAAACAGAAAAAGTACTCTGCTGCCTGAAATTAATATTAACCACTTAGATATTGGAGAATTGTTTAGCCCTGCTCAAATAATAAGTATTTTTGTCATCATAATTAATGTTAATCTCCTCTTCTTGATAGATAACTATCAAGTTCATAATTCTTCTAAGATCTGTCATGATTCATGATAATAAAATCATGACCTTATTATAAAGAAGGGTAATTATTTTCCTCTTCACTCTTGCAAGTGGGCAAAGATCCAATTCTTTTTGCAAAGAATATTAAAATATCTAGCTTGAAAGTAAAAAGAAAGTCCAAGACTCATTTTTCTTTTATACATTTAAATTGCTGTCTTGCTTGATTCTGGCAATGATAACATAGATGTCGATTTTGCAAGCATATTAATAACTGGAGACTTATCTTAAACTCACAGAGCTTAAAAAAACATATCCCATAGACTCAAAGGCAGATGTAAAGATAATCAAAAGTCTGAGGAGTTATGCTATTTTTAGCAACATCTCAATGAGATTTTTAAAAGTTCAATAATAATCAATATTTCAAGAGTTAATTCTAAAATTTCCTTGCTCCTCACATAAAGAATTACAATGAGAATCCAAACTTTCAGTTGCTCAAGCAGAAAGAATCAAAGTTGGAAAGCATATTAAATGAACAACTAGCTCTTCATTTTTTACAAGAGTGGTAAGTTACCCCTTCTAACGTGCGGAAAACTGCATATTGAATACTTTCAGACAGAGCTGTAATTGATGAACTTATGGAAGTAAGTGATTTGAGGCAGAACAGGATCTTAAGAACAACTTTTGAATAAGTTTATTGCGCTTGCATTGGCTAACCATTTTAGTCCTCTGCATAGTTAGGACCTGCAACCACGTTAGAACTGTATCTTACATTATGTCTTAGGACTTAAATCTGGGAGAAAATAAGTTTCCATATGTAATAAGAGTAACATGATTCCTCAAAAATCTTACATACACTCAGTTCAGTTCCTGTTTATAAAATAAATAATAAAAACCTATTGTATAGCACAGGGAACTCTACTCAATACTCTGCAATGGCCTATATGAGAAAATAATCTTAAAAAGAGTGGATGTCTGTATACGTATTACATTTACTTTCTGTACTCCTGAAACTAAAACAACATTGCAAATCAACTATATTCCAGTAAAAAATTTTTTAAAAAGTATTAAGTAGAACTCTGCTAAGTAACAGACATATATATTGGAATCTTCCACCTGCCATTGTTTGTAAAAATCTTCAAGTAAACTTGAAGTAGTGTCCTTTATGGGCTTCCCAAGTGGCTCAGTGGGTAAAGAACTTGCCTGCAATGCAAGAGATGCCAGAGATATGGGTTCAGTTCCTGGGTCAGGAAGATCCCCTGGAGGAGGGCACAGCAACCCACTCCAGTATTCTTGCCTGGAGATTCCCATGGACAGAGGAGCCTGGGAAGCCACCGTCCATAGGTTGCAAAGAGTCAGACACAACTGAAGCAACTGAGCACAGCACAGCAGCACAGTGTCCTTTAAGCAAACTTCAACACATATTTACTTTTCATTGCAAGGTTTGTGGGAAACACAATCTATCTTTATATGTATTTATCTATTAATATCTACAGCTCACCATTGAAACCTGGTGTAGAAGCAGTCCAGTTTTATTCGTTATATTGGTAAGGTATGAACGTCAGTTAAGTTTTGCTGGTTCTTTAGAATGATTTTGTCATTCAAAGTGAAATGTGAATCTTTTATTTATGAAACAAAACAAATTTATATGTATCAGTGGTTCTATCAGCTGATTTGCTCCCCACCCTTCCAAGGAATATTCAGCAAAGTTTGGAGACATATTTTTAGATAACTGTGGGTTTTTGTACTGCATCAAGTAGGTATAGGTCAGAGCTGCTGCTAAACTTTGTATGATACACAAGACACCCCCCATAACAAAGAATTTTTCATTCTAAAAGATCAATAGTGCTGAGGTTGAGAAAATCTGACATACATGTGATAGGAACAGAGTAAAGGGACAAAGTAAGTGATTAAACAGTTAATCCCACTAGGGGATCACAAGTAAAGAAAAAAGTATTGGAAACCCCTGTAAGTTAAAGATTAGGCAAGAAAGCAGGTTTGCTTAACCACTAAACCAAGCATGCTTGCTTAGTAACAAAACCATGCCACAGAAGCATGAAACACGCTCCCAAACAATAAAACAATGGTGACAGGAGAGCCACATCCTGTCCCCTGGGCTCAGTAAGGTGATGATTCCTAGGACATGCCTTTCTGTGCACATTGAGAACTGTAAGGAAGAGGTGATGTTATCCTGAAACCTGAGATGACTTACCATACTTTAATATACGTTACTGCCTTTTTGCTCGTTTCCATGGCACCTTGACAATCCCAATTTGACCATGTAGGGAAAAGAGAACTGCCCCTGCCAGATGGAGAGGAAGCACTGATGATCGAAGCTTGACATCTACTCAAGAACAAGGAAGAAGGTGGTCTTCTCCCGCTTCCCCACTTTTCCTTTGTTGATAGAACTGTAGCCCACTACGTTCTTGGGGTGGCACCCTCTTGTCCACCCACTTATAAGCCTCACAAGCATCCTGTTCTAATATATCACCACTTAGCTATTTGCCTCTCACTGAATTCTCTCTGTGCTGAATCATAAAGAACTGGAACTCCTTGGAGCCCCTGAGATGCATTTCTGCAGTTTCACATGAATTGAAACAGATTAAAAACTAAAGTAAACTGATTAAATAAAGGTCTTCCTTTACTTCTTTCCTTTGTAGGGGAGGAAGAAAGTTTCCTCAACCCTTCTAGATTCTTCCAGCTGGCTAGAAGACAGATTTATAGGAGAAAATAAAACAAAGGTTTAATAACATATATAAATGTGAGAGAGACCCAAGAAAACTGTGTAACCCACCAAAATAGCTGAAGCTCTCACCTTAAATACCATTTTCAGCTACAAAAGAGGATGTTGGTTTGGGACTTCAAAGAAGAGGAAGGCAAATTCACATGGAGGTGGAGAAGTAAATGTTTGGTAAATAAGTGTTTGCTGGACAGGCGGAGGCAAGGGCACACAAAGTAGACTCTGATTTTTATGCCCTGCCTAGAGTTTCCCCCAGAACTGCAACCTATATTCTTTGTAGATGTCTCTGGTGAAACCTCTGCAACCCCTGTGGACTATAGCCCACCAGGCTCCTCTGTCCATGGCATTCTCCATGCAAGAATACTGGAGTGGGTTGCCATGCCCTCCTCCAGGGGATCTCCTATTCCCATGGGTGGAACTCATGTTTCTAGTGTACCCTGCATTGGCAGATGGGTTACTTACTACTAGTGCCACCTGGGAGGCCCCTTTCTCCCTGAGTCCTTTGAACTTTGTTTTGTTTTTTTTTTTTTTTTCAGTAATCCACATGCCAAAGAGACATTTTGGGAGACATTTGCTCCCCTATACTATTCAGTTCAGTTCAGTCGCTCAGTCATGTTGGACTCTTTGTGACCCCATGAATCGCAGCACGCCAGGCCTCCCTGTCCATCACCAACTCCCGGAGTTCACTCAGACTCACGTCCATCGAGTCAGTGATGCCATCCAGCCATCTCATCCTCGGTCATCCCCTTCTCCTCCTGCCCCCAATCCCTCCCAGCATCAGAGTCTTTTCCAATGAGTCAGGTCTTCGCATGAGGTAGCCAAAGTACTGGAGTTTCAGCTTCAGCATCATTCCTTCCAAAGAAATCCCAGGGCTGATCTCCTTCAGAATGGATTGGTTGGATCTCCTTGCAGTCCAAGGGACTCTCAAGAGTCTTCTCCAACATCACAGTTCAAAAGCATCAATTCTTCAGCACTCAGCCTTCTTTACAGTCCAACTCTCACATCCATACATGACCACAGGAAAAACCATAGCCTTGACTAGACAGACCTTAGTCAGCAAAGTAATGTCTCTGTTTTTGAATATGCTATCTAAGTTGGTCATAACTTTTCTTCCTATACTATTAACATAATTATTTATCACATTGCCTATAGTATGCAGTACCTAATAGATTATTGATTAGTCTATTACCTAAATAGATTATATCTAAGGATTTTCTTGGGTTTAAATTATAAACTAAAGCTTACAAATTTTGTTTTAGTCTCTATTAAGCACAAAATTGATGAAAACACTGCAAAATAAATGCTTCCCTAAAATAAGAAAATACTGTAAAATGGAAATAAATTGTCTAACTTATTCAATTATAGGAACTTTTCCTTATCATTTTTGCTCTCTCTGTTTTGTTTTGTTTTTTGGCCATACCACCTGGCATGTGGGATCTTAGTTTCCCAACCAGGGATTGATCCTGTGAACCTGTGCCCTCAGCAGTGGAGGAAACTCCCATGAGAGCTAAAAAGTCAGGAAATATAGGACAGATGAATAGAATATTGAAGGGGATATCCACTAGCATGTGAGGCCTGAAAGCTGAGGGTGTAGTCCAAGGTGACCATTCACTAACAGGTGAAGCCCAAGAGATGCAGTCATAGTCCAGAAAATTGCAGGGGAAATCCTAGAATGGCCATCCACTAGTATGTGGGGTTTGTGGTGGCTGTCCTTGATAAATGGGTCTGCCAAGAGATCTGCAGAAAAATGGCTTCTAATGGCTCTAAAGGTGAGCCTTTTGTAATCGATTAAATTAGCCTCCTAGAAGGAATTGGTACTTCTCTTGTGCCTTTGAGATGTAAATGATCTACCTGGGCTCTCTGAACTTTTAATCTTCTCTAATCTTTAAGTGAACACCAGCAGTAACAGGCAAATTTAGCCTTGGAGTGCAGAATGAAGCAGGGCAAGGCTAATAGAGTTCTGCCAAGAGAATGCACTGGTCATAGCAAACACACTCTTCCAATAAAACAAGAGAAGACTCTACACATGGACATCACCAGATGGTCAACACCGAAATCAGATTGATTGTATTCTTTGTAGTCAAAGATGGAAAAGCTCTATACAGTCAGCAAAAAAAGATTGGGTACTGACTGTGGCTCAGATCATGAACTCCTTATTGCCAACTAGAGAATTAAATTGAAGAAAGTAGGGAAAACCACTAGACCATTGACATATGACCTAAATCACATCACTTACCATTATACAGTGAAAGTAAAAAATAGATTTAAGGGACTAGATCTAGTAGACAGAGTGCCTGATGAACTATGGATGCAGGTTCCTGACATTGTACAGGAGACAGGGATCAAACCATCCCCAAGAAAAAGAAATGCAAAAAAGCAAAATGGCTGTCTGAGGAAGTCTTACAAATAGCTGTGAAAAGAAGAGAAGTGAAAAGCAAAGGAGAAAAGGAAAGATATAAGCATCTGAATGCAGAGTTTCAAAGAATAACAAGGAGAGATAAGAAAGCCTTCCTCAGTGATTAATGCAAAGAAATAGAGGAAAACAATAGAATGGGAAAGACTAGAGATCTCTTCAAGAAAATTAGAGATAACAAGAGAGCATTGAATGCAAAGATGGGCTTACTAAAGGACAGAAATGATATGGACCTAACAGAAGCAGAAGATATTAAGAAGAGGTGGCAAGAATACACAGAAGAACTGTACAAAAAGATCTTCATGACCCAGATAATCACGATGGTGTGATCACTCATCTAGAGCCAGACATCCTGGAATGTGAAGTCAAGTGGGCCTTAGGAAGCATCACTACGAACAAAGCTAGTGGAGGTGATGGAATTCCAGTTGAGCTATCTCAATTCCTAAAAGATGATGTTGTGAAAGTGCTGCACTTAATATGCCAACAAATTTGGAAAACTCAGCAGGGGCCATGGGGGGTCAGTTTTCATTCCAATCCCAAAGAAAGGCAATGCCAAAGAATGCCCAAAGTACGGCACAATTGCACTCATCTCACACGCTAGTAAAGTAATGCTCAAAATTCTCCAACAATATGTGAACCATGAACTTCCAGATGTTCAAGCTGGTTTTAGCAAAGGCAGAGGAACCAAAGATCAAATTGCCAACATGCTTTGGATCATCAAAAAAGCAAGAGAGTTCCAGGAAAACATCTCTTTCTGCTTTATTGACTATTCCAAAGCCTTTGTGTGGATCACAATAATCTGTGGAAAATTCTGAAAGAGATGAGAATACTAACCACCTGACCTGCCTCTTGAGAAATCTGTATGCAGGTCAGGAAGCAGCAGTTAGAACTGGACATGGAACAACAGACTGGTTCCAAATAAGAAAAGGAGTACATCGAGGCTGTATATTGTTACCCCGCTTATTCAACTTATATGTAGAGTACATTATGAGAAATGCTGGGCTGGAGGAAGCACAAGCTGGAACCAAGATTGCCAGGAGAAATATCATCACCTCAGACATGCGGATGACATCACCCTTATGGCCGAAAGTGAGGAAGAACTAAAGAGCTTCTTGATGAAAGTGAAAGAAGAGAGTGAAAAAGTTTGCTTAAAGCTCAACATTCAGAAAACTAAGATCACATCCGAACCTCATTCCATAGTTCATCAGGCACTCTATCTATCAGATCTAGGCCCTTAAATCTATTTCTCACTTCCACTGTATAATCATAAGGGATTTGATTTAGATCATACCTGAATGGTCTAGCAGTTTTCCCTACTTTCTTCAATTTAGTCTGAATTTGGCAATAAGGAGTTCATGATCTGAGCCACAGTTAGCTCCTGGTCTTGTTTTTGTTGACTGTATAGAGCTTCTCCATCTTTGGCTGCAAAGAATATAATCAATCTGATTTCGGTGTTGACCATCTGGTGATGTCCATGTGTAGAGTCTTCTCTTGTGTTGTTGGAAGAGGGTGTTTGCTACGACCAGTGCATTTTCTTGGCAAAACTCTATTAGTCTTTGGCTTGCTTCATTCCATATTCCAAGGCCAAATTTGCCTGTTACTCCAGGTGTCTTGACTTCCTACTTTTGCATTCCAGTCCCCTATAATGAAAAGGACATCTTTTTTGGGTGTTAGTTCTAAATGGTCTTGTAGGTCTTCATAAAACTGTTCAACTTCAGTTTCTTCAGCATTGCTGGTTGGGGCATAGACTTGGATAACTGTGATATTGAATGGTTTGCCTTGGAGATGAACAGAGATCATTCTGTTGTTTTTGAGACTGCATCCAAGTACTGCATTTTGGACTCTTCTGTTGACCATGATGGTTACTCCATTTCTTCTGAGGGATTCCTGCCCACAGTAGCAGATATAATGGTCATCTGAGTTAAATTCACCCATTCCAGTCCATTTTAGTTTGCTGATTCCTAGAATGTCGACGTTCACCCTTGCCATCTCTTGTTTGACCACTTCCAATTTGCCTTGATTCATGGACCTGACATTCCAGGTTCCTATGCAATGTTGCTCTTTACAGCATCGGATCTTGCTTCTATCACCAGTCACATCCACAACTGGGTATTGTTTTTGCTTTGACTCCATCCCTTCATTCTTTCTGGAGTTATTTATCCACTGATCTCCAGTAGCATATTGGGCACCTACCGACTTGGGGAGTTCCTCTTTTGGTATCCTATCATTTTGCCTTTTCATACTGTTCATGGGGTTCTCAAGGCAAGAATACTGAAGTGGCTTTCCATTCCGTTCTCCAGTGGACCATGCTCTGTCAGACTTCTCCACCATGACCCACCCATCTTGGGTTGCCCCGCAGGCATGGCTTGGCTTCATTGAGTTAGACAAGGCTGTGGTCCTAGTGTGATTAGATTGACTGGTTTTCTGTGAGTATGGTTTCAGTGTGTCTGCCCTCTGATGTCCTCTTGCAACACCTACCATCTTACTTGGGTTTCTCTTACCTTGGGCGTGGGGTATCTCTTCACGGCTGCTCCAGCAAAGCACAGCCACTGCTCCTTGCCTTGGACGAGGGGTATCTCCTTACCACCGCTGTTCCTGACCTTCAATATGGGATAGCTCCTCCAGGCCCTCCTGCGCCTGCGCAGACACCGCTCCTTGGAATGCTCTACCCGGCCACCGGCCCTTGCCTCGGGCGTGGGTGGCTCCTCCTGGCCGGCTCCCAGTGGTTCCTCAGGTTCTCCGCCCTTGGCCTCGGGTGTGAGGTGGCTTCTCCTGGCCGCCCCTATTGACTATGCCAAAGCCTTTGACTGTGTGGATCACAAGAAACTGTGGAAAATTCTGAAAGAGATGGGAATACCAGACCACCTGACCTGCCTCTTGAGAAACCTATATGCAGGTCAGGAAGCACCAGTTAGAACTGGACATGGAACAACAGACTGGTTCCAAATAGGAAAAGGAGTACGTCAAGGCTGTATATTGTCACCCTGCTTATTTAACTTCTATGCAGAGTACATCATGAGAAATGCTGGACTGGAAGAAACACAAGCTGGAATTAAGATTGCCGGGAGAAATATCAATAACCTCAGATATGCAGATGACACCATCCTTATGGCAGAAAGTGAAGAGGAGCTAAAAAGCCTCTTGATGAAAGTGAAAGAGGAGAGTGAACAAGTTGGCTTAAAGCTCAACATTCAGAAAACAAAGATCATGGCATCCGGTCCCATCACTTCATGGGAAATAGATGGGGAAACAGTGGAAACAGTGTCAGACTTTATTTTTGGGGGCTCCAAAATCACTGCAGATGGTGATTGCAGCCATGAAATTAAAAGACGCTTACTCCTTGGAAGAAAAGTTATGACCAACCTAGACAGTATATTCAAAAGCAGAGACATTACTTTGCCGACTCAGGTCCGTCTAGTCAAGGCTATGGTTTTTCCTGTGGTCATGTATGGATGTGAGAGTTGGACTGTGAAGAAGGCTGAGCGCTGAAGAATTGATGCTTTTGAACTGTGGTGTTGGAGAAGACTCTTGAGAGTCCCTTGGACTGCAAGGAGATCCAACCAATCCATTCTGAAGGAGATCAACCCTGGGATTTCTTTGGAGGAAACGATGCTGAAGCTGAAACTCCAGTACTTTGGCCACCTCATGCGAAGAGTTGACTCATTGGAAAAGACTCTGATGCTGGGAGGGATTGAGGGCAGGAGGAGAATGGGACAACCGAGGATGAGATGGCTGTATGGCATCACGGACTCGATGGACGTGAGTCTGAGTGAACTCCAGGAGATGGTGATGAACAGAGAGGCCTGGCGTGCTGCGATTCATGGGGTCGCAAAGAGTCGGACATGGCTAAGCGACTGAACTGAACTGAAGATCACATCTGGTCCCATCACTTCATGGCAAATAGATGGGGAAACAGTGGAAACATTGGCAGAATTTATTTTTGGGGCTCCAAAATCACTGCAGATGGTGATTGCAGCCATGAAATAAAAAGGATACTTCTCCTTGGAAAGAAAGTTATGACCAACCTAGATAGAATATTGAAAAGCAGAGACATTACTTTGCCAACAAAGGTCCATCTAGTCAAGGCTATGGTTTTTCCAGGAGCATGTACAGATGTGAGAGTTGGACAATAAAGAAAGCCAAGCACCATAGAACTGATGCTTTTGAACTGTGGTGTTGGAGAAGACTCTTGAGAGTCCCTTGGACAGATAAGAGATCCAACCAGTCCATTGTAAAGGAAATCAGTTCTGAATATTCATTGGAAGGACTGATGCTGAAGCTCCAAACTTTGGCCACCTGATGCGAAGAACCAACTAATGAGAAAAGACCCTGATGTTGCGAAAGGTTGAAGGGAGGAGAGGGGAACAGCAAAGGATGAGATGGTTGGATGGCATCACTGACTGAATGGACATGAGTTTGAGCAAACTCTGGGCGATGATGAAGGACATGGAAACCTGGCATCCATGGGGTTCAAAGAGTTGGATATGACTGAGCCACTGAATTACCACAACCAAGTAAGAAGACTTCCCTGACCACACATCTGCCAAAAACACTTCTTGCAGGCCAAAAGAGGATGTCAAGGGATGTTTTATACAGACACACTTTTGGGAAAATCCATCTTGTCTAAGAGATGTGTGCATACACATGGGAGGATTCTGAGATATGCCAAATATGGCAAAGCAAAATGAATAACCAAAGGAAAAGCAGAAAAAATGCCCCATAAAAATAATTCAAACTGCCATAAGGACATGACTCAGCAACTCAGGGACTCTCCCTCTGAGTCTGCCTGTATGTGTATCCACATGTAGGGTACTCTTTCTCTTCCTAAAAAATTCTTCACTTGCTTCACTATTTCCCATCTTTGTGGAAATTCTTTTCTTCAAAGCTGAAGGGTCAGAGCCCTTGTCCCTTACCACTGGTCTAATGGCTAGGATCTGGTCCTTCCACTGCCAGGACCCAATCCAATCTCTGGCTGGGAACCCAAGCCCCATTTTAAGCCATTGCAGGCCAAGGCCACCAGGTATCAGCGTCTCCTGTATTGCCCACAGATTCTTACTAAGTTAAATGGAGAGAATTCATTGATTATCTGGGTCATTTCAAATAGAGGAAAATATTGGGCTTCCCTGATGGCTCAGTTGGTAAAGAATCTGCCTGCAATGCAGGAGACAGGGCTTTGATCCCTGGGTTGGGAAAATCCCCTGGAGAAGGGAATGGCTACTCACTCCAGCGTTCTTGCCTGGAGAATCCATGGACAGAGGAGCATGGTGGGTTACAGTCCATGGGGGTTGCAAAAAGTTGGACACAACTTAGCTACTAAACCATACCACCACCATTGGAACGTTACTTGCTGGGTAGGTCTAATTATACCTACTCTTGTCTTCTTAGAAGAAGACTAAGGCATAAGTTTCCAATCAGGAAATGCACAATTACTTGCTTCTTGGTTTTTGCCAAACATTAAGGTTTTCAAGGGTTAAGATTTTGTGCATAGTCTCTCATTCATGTCCTACTCTTTGCAACCCTATGGACTGTAGCCTGCCACGTTCTTCTGTAGGTGGGGATTCTCCAGGCAAGAATACTGGAGTGGGTAGCCCTTCCCTTCTCCAAGGGATCTTCCTAACCCAGGGATCGAACCCACGTCTCCCACATTGCAGGCAGATTCTTTACCATCTGAGCCACCAGAGATAAGTCATAATTCTCAGTTCAATTCAGTTCAGTCACTCAGTCATGTCCGACTCTGCGACCCCATGAATCGCAGCACGCCAGGCCTCCCTGTTCATCACCATCTCCTGGAGTTCACTCAGACTCACGTCCATCAAGTCTGTGATGCCATCCAGCCATCTCATCCTCGGTCGTCCCTTTCTCCTCCTGCCCCCAATCCTTCCCAGCATCAGAGTCTTTTCCAGTGAGTCAACTCTTCGCATGAGGTGGCCAAAGTACTGGAGTTTCAGCTTCAGCATCATTCCCTCCAAAGAAATCCCAGGGTTGATCTCTTTCAGAATGGACTGGTTGGATCTCCTTGCAGTCCAAGGGACTCTCAAGAGTCTTCTCCAACACCACAGTTCAAAAGCATCAATTCTTCGTCGCTCAGCCTTCTTCAGAGTCCAGCTCTCACATCCATACATGACCACAGGAAAAACAATAGCCTTGACTAGACGGACCTGAGTCGGCAAAGTAATGTCTCTGCTTTTGAATATACTGTCTAGGTTGGTCATAACTTTTCTTCCAAGGAGTAAGCGTCTGTTAATTTCATGGCTGCAGTCACCATCTGCAGTGATTTTGGAGCCCCAATATATAAAGTCTGACACTGTTTCCACTGTTTCCCCATCTATTTCCCATGAAGTGATGGGACCAGATGCCATGATCTTTGTTTTCTGAATGTTGAGCTTTAAGCCAACTTGTTCATTCTCCTCTTTCACTTTCATGAAGAGGATCTTCAGTTCTTCTTCACTTTCTGCCATAAAGGTGGTATCATCTGCATATCTGAGCTTATTGATATTTCTCCTGGCAATCTTGATTCCAGCTTGTGCTTCTTCCAGCCCAGCGTTTCTCATGATGTACTCTGCATATAACAATAAGCAGGGTGACAATATACAGCCTTGATGTACTCCTTTTCCTATTTGGAACCAGTCTGTTGTTCCATGTCCAGTTCTAACTGGTGCTTCCTGACCTGCATATAAGTTTCTCAAGAGGCAGGTCAGGTGGTCTGGTATTCGCATCTCTTTCAGAATTTTCCACAGTTTCTTGTGATCCACACAGTCAAAGGCTTTGGCATAGTCAATAAAGCAGAAATAGATATTTTTCTGGAACTCTCTTGCTTTTTTGATGATCCAGCAGATGTTGGCAATTTGATCTCTGGTTCCTCTGCCTTTTCTGAAACCAGCTTGAACATCAGGAAGTTCACGGTTCACATATTGCTGAAGCCTGGCTTGGAGAATTTTGAGCATTACTTTACTAGCATGTGAGATGAGTGCAACTGTGCGGTAGTTTGAGCATTCCTTGGCGTTGCCTTTCTTTGGGATTGGAATGAAAACTGACCTTTTCCAGTCCTGTGGCCACTGCTGAGTTTTCCAAACTTGCTGGCATATTGAGCGTAGCACTTTCACAGCATCATCTTTCAGGATTTGAAACAGCTCCATTGGAATTCCATCACCTCCACTAGCTTTGTTCGTAGTGATGCTTTCTAAGGCCCACTTGACTTCACATTCCAGGATGTCTGGCTCTAGATGAGTGATCACACTATCATGATTATCTGGGTCATGAAGATCTTTTTCATACAGTTCTTCTGTGTATTCTTGCCACCTCTTCTTAATATCTTCTGCTTCTGTTAGGTCCAGACCATTTCTGTCCTTTATCAAGCCCATCTTTGCATGAAATGTTCCCTTGGTATCTCTAATTTTCTTGAAGAGATCTCTAGTCTTTCCCATTCTGTTGTTTTCCTCGATTTCTTTGCATTGATCACTGAAGAAGGCTTTCTTATCTCTTCTTGCTATTCTTTGGAACTCTGTGTTCAGGTGCTTATATCTTACCTTTTCTCCTTTGCTTTTCGCTTCTCTCCTTTTCACAGCTATTTGTAAGGCCTCCCCAGACAGCCATTTTGCTTTTTTGCATTTCTTTTCCATGGGGATGGTCTTGATCTCTTGATCCCTGTCTCCTGTTCTAGTTACCTTAAAATGTTGCATGTCATAGGAGAAATTAAGTTCCTTTTGAAATTATATTGTGATCAAATGGTTAACAGTGACTTTTTAAGTCTTCCTGTCATTTATAGACAGTTGTACTCTGTTGTACCCTGATAAATCTCAGAATATACTGGAGAACTGGCTAAGAAATTAAAGAACACTAAAGGGAAAATCTGATGACTTCATAAAATGTTAACAAGAGGATTGCTTACTGAGTGAGCTCGTGAATATGGTTATAGTGTTTATGTTTTTTTGTCTGGAATATTACTGGTTTTAACCTGTTTTCCAAATATAGGGAAGCCTTTCCCCTCAAGTTACTTATGACTTACAGCAATTTGGTAGATTACACCCCTGTGACATTTTTTTTTTTTTTTCCTCTGCTATTTCCTTCCAGAAATTCGAGACTCTGGTTTAGAGCAGTCTTATCAGATGAATGGGAAAGACTGTCCTAGAGTGTACAGAAATCTCAATATTTTGGACTTCTAGAACTGAGAGGGCTTCCCAGGTGGCTCAGTTGTAAAGAATCTACCTGCCAATGCAGGAGATGCAGGTTGATCCCTGCAATGGGAATAGCCCATGCAAAAGGAAATGCAACCCACTCCAGTGTTCTTGCTTGGGAAATCCTGTGGAAAGAAGAGGTAAATTCACCAAGGCAGAACCTGACGGCAGGCTGTTGGCATGGTTTTCCTGACCTTGAGATATCTATGGAGAATTTAGTCTGACACTCCTCCTCAGGAGTTCCTCCACTGCCAGTTTGGAGCAGCCTATCTGGTCAATTGACCAGACTTGTTTTGCAAATAGATTGTCTTCTATTTGCTTGTGTTTGGTGGAGATGATTTTAGAGAGATCAGTATTATGTTTCAGTGGATGTTAAGTACTGTTACTTAAGGTCTGAATTTATGAAAGTTACTGTGTTAGCCATAACTGATGTTCAGGAAGGAAAGAAAATTTTATAATGAAGTCACCACAGAGTATAACAAGTCACAAACCATGATATGGGTTTCTTTAAGTCTCTTTCTAAAAGCACATGTACAGTGTTGTGTGACAGCTGGGCATGAAGGACTCATGAGATCTGGTTAGTTTTCCTCTAGTGTGAATGTCTAGACGAATATAAAGGAGGCCTAGTGCCAAGAGGCATGATCTGAACCTGGAATAGGAGCCAGCACTGTAGCATTGAGGGACAGATACTTTGATTATCAGTGATGTCTAATGAATGATCTATAATCTGAAGGTGGGTGTGTTATTATCTCAGCTGTGGTTAATTCTTGCATTTTGCTTAATTTTCCCTATCTCCCCTTGTTGTGGGGCTTCCCAGGTGGCATTAGTGGTAAAGAACCCACCTGCCAATGCAGGAGACAGAAGAGACACAGGTTTCATCTCTGGGTCAGGAAGATCCCCTGGAGGGGAGCATGGCAACCCACTCCAGTATTCTTGCCTGGAAAATCCCATGGACACAGGAGCCTGGCGGGCTACAGCCCATAGGGTTGCAAAGAATCAGACTCGACTGAAGTGTCTTAACACACATAGCACCCCATGTCATGTCTGTTAGATGTCTTCCGTT
Organism: Capricornis sumatraensis; assembly: GCF_032405125.1. Taxonomy (NCBI): domain Eukaryota; kingdom Metazoa; phylum Chordata; class Mammalia; order Artiodactyla; family Bovidae; genus Capricornis; species Capricornis sumatraensis. The sequence goes on from NC_091074.1 coordinate 57,510,106, forward strand.
TCATCCCTAGCCCAAGTGACAGGAGAACTGTTCAAGGATGGAGCAGCAGCACTGGCCTCACTGAGAAATGGTCTGATAGCTAGGTCGATGGTGAGATGCCATTGTCGACCTCCTCTGGACTTCCATGAAGAATTGACCTGGCTAATATGACTATGTAGGGACTTCTGACAATGGGGGGAAAGACTCACCATCTTCTGATCCTATAAGGCAGTACATCAGCAGGGCCCCCTTCAGAAGTAAGCATTACTGTATAACTGACTACCCATGAGCACTCCTGGGGTCTGCTGGGTAGAATGGATTAGGCTGGCTTCTGGACATAAGAGCCCAACTAGTGAGACTAGTTTTGTTTGGAAACGTAAATGGGTTCACCCCTGTTGATACCCAACATAACATGGAGTGGCAGACCTGTACCGTGATGGCTGACTTCTGGCTTGGACGCCAGAATGTTTCTTTTACAGCCAGACCCTTCCCCTCCCCATGGAGGGGCCCTGGGCTTGTGAAAACCAGGGGTGGCCACATACCTGACCCCAGGGATATCCCAGAAGAAGGGCGGACCAAGACTGTAAGGGTAGTGCGAGGTATGTAGGGGTCGACTGTATGGTCAGGCCACTCAAGGTGGCTGTTCTCTGGCTCTCTGTTCCTCTCCCTGCCCAGCCACTGTTGGCTTCACTCATACCTTATGCACATGACTGACCTTCCTGCACATTTGCCCCACAGGCTAGGCTAGTGATTGTTCTTATCAAAGGGGCAGTGAGGGGCATGCCTCTTTGCTGGTTTCCTTGGTAAGTAATGAGCCCACCTGACATTAATTCCCCTTATAACTGGCAATCTTCCCTCCCCTCAGGAGTGAAGACTGCTGCCATGTCCTGCCCATCATTGACTGCACATGGTGGGGTGTCATTTCAAGACCTTACTTCTGACATGTGAGCTCCCTTGTCCTCTAAACCACTGATGTGTCTATTGCTGACTCTGGGCTGTTTCTTCAGTCTTAAAGCTGGGCAAGTGTAGGCCTTATAGGCCTGTGGGGTGCAGCCCAATAGTATTATAGAGGTATATATAAAAGAAGTAAAATATTCTCTTGGCGCTTACATACTGGTAACAACCAAAAAATGTAAATATATGGGGCAATTTTTTGAGTGATACAGGATAACATTTGCTTCAGTACCAAATTTCATTATAAACCAGGCCTATAGTTGTTCAGAAGATATGATGTATTATGGAATAATAAAGAAGACTTCACAACTAGAGTTGACCTTGAACTTGAGTGCTAAAACATGAATGAGATTTGTGTAAGACGCAAGTTGTGTAAGATGCAAAATGTGAGTTAAGCAAGGGGAAAGATTCAACAAAGGCTTAAAGTAAAAGATAGAAGAGAGGAGAAACAGTGTCCTTCTCATGTTTATTTGCTTTTTTAAAGAAGATAAAGTCTATATTATTTTTAGTCCTCCTCCATAGTATCTATATTGGAGAAGGCAATGGGAACCCACTCCAGTGCTCTTGCCTGGAAAATCCCATGGATGGAGGAGCCTGGTAGGCTGCAGTCCATGTGGTCATGAAGAGTCGGACATGACTGAGCGACTTCACTTTCACTTTTCACTTTCATGCATTGGAGAAGGAAATGGCAATCCACTCCAGTGTTCTTGCCTGGAGAATCCCAGGGACAGGGGAGCCTGGTGGGCTGCCGTCCATGGGGTCACACAGAGTCGGACATGACTGAAGCGACTTAGTAGCAGCAGCACCATAGTATCTATATGGGCTTCCAAGGTGGCGCTAGTGGTAAAGAACCCACCTGCCCACGCAGGAGACAAAAGAGATCTGGGTTCTATCCCTGGATTGGGAAGATCCTCTGGAGGAAGTCATGACAATCCACTTCAGTATTCTTGCCTGGAGAATCCCATGGACAGAGGAGCCTGGCGGGCTGCAGCCCGAGGCGTCACAAAGAGTTGGACAAGACTGAAATAACTTAGCACTTTTAGTATCTATGGATAGTTAATGGATAGGCAGATAATTATTTTGGTAATTGCATCAGTTTGTCTAGATGAAAATACTTAACCTGCTGACAATTTTGAAGGGCTACTATCATAATGTGTCCAGCAAGTAATCATTCTCAGTTCATGTGTCATTCTTGGAGCCAAGATATTCAGCTGCATAATTCAAAGTGCTATTTTCAATATCATGTTAAGTATTAAAAGAACAATTTAAGCCAGACAAATTAGTTCTTCTGGTGAATAAAATTAAAATTGTAGGCCTATCTATGACATATGCATTACATAAATTTCTTCATGTCCATTTGATTATATATGTCTTAACTCTATCATGGTAATTCTTACATAACTGTGTTATATTACCAAGGTATTAATATCTATCACTTACAAAGGGGTTGCTGTGTTAGGCACTGTTGTGACCTGTTAAAAACAGAATTCAACTGAGTAAATTTGAGAGATCTTGGCTTTATTCAGTGATTCATGAATTGGGCAGCATGCAACTTAGCAGACAGAAAGGAAATCCATGGAGCTGTACTAAATGAAAGACTTATGGGCAGAAGGGAGCAGGGACAAGAAGCTGTCTAGGCAAAAAAGCAGACTGGTTATTGCAAGGTTATTTTCCTTGTAGGGCATGACAGAGGTTTATGAGGCAGATTGCCTAACACACGTTAATCAGGCAATTCCTCATTGGCTGATTTAAGATTTCATGTCAGGGTGAGCCGAAACTATAACTTAAGTCTCAGTCTGGTGATGTGCAGCTCAGTATAAGCAATACCATCTTGGGCCTGTTGTCTTAACAAACCTCTTTAGGTGTAGTTGAAGAAAATAAACATTATTATTTAAAACCATGTCCATCTTATAAAGTTGATGGCTTGTGTAAAATAAATGCTCTTTTGCTCTCCTGAGAATATTTGCTATGATGAATTACTAAAGATGGACTGTGCAGGTCTGGAGTAATTGCTACATTTTCCTGCAAAAAGGCAAAGAAAAATCTGATATTCTGGTAGGTGATGTGGGAAGTTGTAGGAAGAAAAATAGGGTCTGAGTAGGTTGGCAGAAAGTTAGAAGATATTTTGGTAATGGCCCAGAAAAATTTTTAATTACAACAGATCTAGTATTCAATTTACACAGTTTTTGCATTTTTGTGAGATGACCTGTCTATATCATCTATCATCAATGTATCACCATCATCATCATCTATCTGATTTCTCCAAACCTATCTTCCGTTCCTCAAAGTACATTGTATACTCTCAAATTCCTTATGGAAGTGACATACAATAGAAACGAGGGACAAAACTGGATTCTGTTAGGGGCAGAAAACACAACTTAGTGAGACAGTCCCCAAAATGAACTAATTTAAGTGGAGACAGGAGCTTAGATTCACAGCTGACCAGGAGATGATACTAAGCACTCAGAATTTTCAGAAATCATAGAGCAGTTATTGAACCTTCTCCAAACTTATGAAAATTTGTGCTATACTAATATATGTTTGGATATTTTGAGGCAGTGATCACAGAAGAAACAAGATCACACATATGTATATTATTTCTACTTTAAATATATAATCTCATTTAATACCGTGTTGAAATGAAGCATGTTTCATTTGACAGGAAGTGGTGTGAAACAAAACATCTGAGGGATTCACCCTAAAGATCCATCTCCAGTGAAATTTCCCCAAAGAAAGCATTCTCAAAACTCCCATTTCCCTTCTCTCCCCTAGAAAGTATTGGATCCTTTCTCCTGTGAGTGTGATAGTTGGTATTGAGTTTAATAGCAGTTGTTTACACACGTATCTTCTCCTATAGAGGTAGCTTCCGCTTCTTTCCCTTTGCTAGGAACACCTGTTGTTGTTATTCAACGCTTGTTACATGAGTTACTTCATGAGTACCAGTGAGGAGAGGAACTATATCTTTTTTCTGTTTATATTCATATAGCGCCTAGTATAAGAATAGAATATAGAATGTTTAGGAGATGAGAGTTTCATCCCTAGGTTGGGAACATCTCCTGGAGGAGGGCATGGCAACCAGCTCCAGTATTTTTGCCTAGAGAATCCCATGGACAGAGGAACCTGGTGGGCTATAGTCCATAGCGTCGCCAAGTCAAACACAACTGAAGTGACTTAGCAGCAGAGCCTAGTAGAGTTTCTTACTTGTAGCAGGTATTCAATAAATGCTTACTACTGGGATAGAGTAAGATATATGAGGTTCTGTTTAAGATTCCTTCTAACTGTATTGTTTGGGAAAAACTTACAAAGTAGTTATCTTTTCAGTGGGATTTGAAAGATGCTAAATGTTCAGCTGCCAAAAAACTCTTCTCAAAAGCTCTGCCAATTGGTGTGGTAGAAAAATGTGCTGTAGTGTGATAGTAAGATTTATTAGCTGCCTGCCTTGGGAAAACCACTTGATGTTATAGGTACATTGGGAATGTGAATATTTTGGAAGATAGCTGTGGATTTAGTTAAAATACATTCAATTACCTAACAAACATACAGGGACACAGATAGGAAGGCAACAAGAGTGAATCCCTTTTTCCAAAATTTAAAATATAGAGCTTTTTGATTAAATGTGAATAAATTTCAGAAATTTTCTATGAGATTTTTAACATGTTTCTAAAATATACCGAGTATACTCAATGACAAAGTTTGAAAAAAAGTAGTATTAACCAGCTGTCACCTTACTGTAAATGAATGGGTCTAGGAATGGCACACATATATGGTAAAGTTTAAAAAAGTCTAAAAGAAAACTTTACTGACTTTCCTAGCTAGCAGTAGGTGGTTCTTGGTTTCCAGGAGCTAGCATGCAGACACTGTTCCAAGCAAACTTGAAAAATGGAAAAGACATACATATACAAAACAGATGAATGGGAGGATGAGGTGATAAGGTGACAGAGAAACTTGACACAGTGCTGCAGGCGTGCTAAGCTGCTTCAGTTGCGCCTGACTCTGCCACTAACCAGAATATAACAGTACATGACTGTTTTTTTTTTCCTTTTGCAAGTTTATTAACCCATCTTTCCTTTGTCTCTTTAGCTACTCTTGTGTTCAAAGCAGTCATTTGGTGAAGAACCTGCCTGCAATGCAGGAGACTAGGGTTCAATCCCTGGGTCGAGAAGATCCCCTAGAGAAGGGAATGGCAATCCATTCCAGTATTCTTGCCTGGAGAATCCCATGGACAGAGAAGCCTGGTGGGCTACAGTCTCTGAAGTTGCAAAGCGTCAAACACAACTGAGCAACTAACACACACACACAGTGCCAGCTGTTTACAGGCTCCCAAGGATGACACATTGAAGGGTTGCCTCCCTGTCTCTTCTGCATGTAGGACTGCAGTTGAAATGAAAGGAAAAGTGTGCTTCTAGAGAAAAAAAATTAAGAATGCATGCCACTTTCTTGCCTTCCAAATCCTGTCTCTACTTTAAATAATTTCCTGCCATAAGGTGGAGCTATATCCTACAGAGAGAAAAAGTATTGGCTAGAAGATCTGGCAGAAGTCCACTTAGATGATTTTTCACTTGGCTTGTGGTTTGTGGTTTTAAAAAGTTAAAATGCATGGCAGGCACCCCCAAATCCACCACCAACTGATGCAGAGAGAGTTGTTATTTTGGTGCAGCTAGGATTTTAAAGTGGTGAAAAGGTGTGTGAAGGCAAGCAGGACCTTGTTTGTTAACTTAGGCTGTAAACACAGCTTCAGGGGAAACTCTTTGAAGTGCTGAGATCTGAGGTGGCAGGTTTTGAAGCCCCCCTGAGGTAGTACAGAGAAACCACAGGTATCTGATAGTGTTTGCTCTTGAGTAAATCATCCTGAGCATCAAACAGTGTGTTGACAAACAAAACGGAAAAAAAAAAGTGCTTTATTTAAAAGCATATATTGTGTTGAATAGGCTATTGCTAGAATTTAAGAGGCTGACTTATATTAGCTGCAAGACAGGTTTTGCTTCTCAGTTTGTGATTATAAGAGGTATGACCATGAAAACCCCCAACTGTGTTATCTGTAAAACCCTGGCATCTCCACCCAAAGGAAAAAATGATGCCCTGAAGAGAGAGAGCACTGCAGGGTTTCCTGATAACACATCAAGGGTAATCTAGATAAAGGAGAATGACTCTACAGGAGTGTGTGTTCCATGACTCCCTGGGCAGTGCTCTCTATCCGGAAATCAATTAAAGGGCAAGGTACACCAGCTCATGGCTGGTTTGGGATTTTCTTACTAGAGATTTGCATAGAAACCTTGCAGACAAGCAAACCCTATTATAAAAATCCAAGATGGGGTTCATCTTGGTGGAGAAAAACCTATATCCAATAGAAACTAATACTGGGAAACTTCTATCACCAAAAGAATTCATCTAACGTGCATATGTTTTTCTGTATCGATAAGGCAACTCAAATGTGCAAACATGATAATTATTGGTAATATGTCACTTATTACCTTCCTAGTGAAAGGGAGCAGAATTTCCCAAAATATGCTTTTTGGCATAATGATTATGCTGAGTTGGTTATTTTCAAGAAACTGCAGACACAGGAAAAGCTGAGAACTGAGTGGAAGTTACCCTTTCGTAAGAGATATTTTAAAGGAAAATCTTCATTCGTAAGGTTGTCTCCCTCTCTGTACCAGGAAGAAGAGGATGATCCATTCTCTAGAAACTCTTATTCATGGAGAAGGCAGGGATGTCGATCTGCATACCGACCTTACTCTGGTTAATTGTGCTTCTACAGCTAACTTTTCCCAAGTGGCTCCCCCAGCCCTCAACATCTTCTTTTGTCTTTAGCTGGAGATATTTAAGCTGATAACCTGAACCATTTGGGGGAGTTACCAGTGAGTTTTCCTTGGTGTCTTGAATGTATATAGGAAGTATACCTGTTATTAAACCTCTGTTTGTTTTTCTCCTGTCAAGCTGTGCTTTATCACAGGGAGGTCTCAGCCAAAAACCTAGAAGGGCAGAGGGAAAACTGTTTTTCCTCCCCAACACTGGGATCCTGTAAGATGTGTTGGTATTATTAGCTTCATCTTTCCAAATAATAATAAAATCAACACTCCTGAGGGGATAGCAAACTTCCCTTAGAACAGAAATAATACAACTACTTCTATTTGCATGTTCATGCTAAGCAAAGCACTAGATACTTTATATGCACTATCTAATTTAACCCCTACCCTTTCCATGTGAAGACCAGACTCATGATTTTTATAGTTTTAAATTCCTGCCCATGGTCATATAACTGCTTAGTGGTAGAACCATGTATCCAAACTCAGCAAGTGTGATGCCAGAGTGCTCAAACACTGTATATTTGCTTGAAGACAATTTTTAGTAAGTTATTTTCCCATGTTGTCTATTTATAGGCTAGCTGTCCTTTTCCTCTTCAAAGCCCACTCGTGAGGGCAAGGTCTTCATGTGCCTGATTCATCTTTGGTTCCTCATAGAGCCTTGTGCATTACAGTTTCTCAAAAAACACTTTCTGAATATGCAATGGTCAGTCCAGCTGGGAAACCTGTACATACAATAACTCATCCTTTTAGTTTATTCCTTTCCTACATCTTTTCCTTCTTTGTATTTTTATTTTATCTTGACAAATGCATTTGTTGTTGTTTTTTTGTTTTTAAATGTACTTCTGTTGTTGTAATAGGGCTCTCGCCCACTGCCACAGGCCTTTAGTCTTCTAACTTTGAAGGTCTTTCTGCTTTCTTTTTCACAAAACACATTTGTCATGGCATTGCCTAGTCCACTCCCCTGAGTTTCACAGCTACAGACTCACACTGTAGGGGTTGTCCATCCGTCTAGAGCACCTGGGGTTTAAGGTGTAAGCAATTTGACTGTAATTGCCTCTTCCCAGCAGTTACTCCTTGAAGTGGTGGACGGGGACATTTGGTTGGTTCTCTTTTTCCATCTACATAAATAGGTATTGGAGTCAAATCCATAGGGCATGGCGTATTTATCTAGAAATAAATGTTACTCCCTATGGTGGGAGTTCTTAGCTCCATTTTTGTTTGTCTTACTCTGTTCTTGGTTTATTTTCAGCAGAAACTTAGCTCACTCTTTCCATTTACATCCAATCCATTGATTTCTCAGGTGAAATAAACAAATTTTAATACTATATTACTTAAATAAATCACGTTTTTATTTTCCTCTTAGGTCTCCATGTTGAATTAATCTCCTAATGCATGACTGTTGTATAGGACTCAATTAGTATTTCTTAAGCTATAGGTAGAAAGCATTTCTGATATCCTCTTTAATTATGTTTTTATAACAAACTTCAAATCTCAAGCTTGAATCTCCTGATCAATTTTTTGGTTAGAGAAGAGCTGTGATGGTTTCCAAGACAAAGAATGGATAGATCTGAAAGTTTATTCAGTAATTTTTGTTCAAATGGTGCTTCCCTTCTATTTTATCCTGAGAATTATACCAATATGGCCTCAGCTCTCAAGGGAAATCTTGTGTGAATAACATAATATCTTCACAAAAATGTCACTACAGAAATTAAAAGTTTGAAAATGTATGTTAAGACAGAAATCAAGTATAGTCTACACACACACACAAAAAAAATCATATGGTGTGGTGGGCTATAATGTTTTCTTCTTCCACGGTTATTTGATTAAAATGCCCATGAATTGCAGTAAACCCATTCAGGTGTTTTGGAGTGAATAAGAGTAGGTCATGCTATACCAAATATCACGGGGATAAGAAGGCCATATACCTTCTTTGTCATATATTAGCATACTTGAGACTTTCTTTGACTTCAGAGAGATAGATAAGTCAATGTATATAAAGATCAATATAATGATGGAACTGAATTGCACAATGATCCCAATTGATTTGATACAAGTTAAAATCTTGAGTAAGACTTTGAAAAATGGCACTCATCTCTCAAACTGCTGGACAAAACTTTGTTACTGTACTAATGTAAAAGTGGAATTTTATTCAATTTACAAAAGGTGGTATCAAATGCTTACTCCAATATCTCTCCTTGTGTTATTTATATTTGCAGCTAAGCGGTGCAGAAAGAAAATGAAGATTCATTAACTAGAATTCAATTTTATTCCCTTGAATACAGTGGTTTACTCAAATAGCATATTTTCCCAATATGCTATATTTATACTATCCTTATTGATAGGGTGACTGTCTAATTGATCACCTAAGTAGATACACCTTCGGAGATGAAAGTGGATACTGTTAATAATTCTGCTGAGGCAATAGGCACAAAATGAGACTGTCTTGGGAAAACTGGGACATATGATCATCATCCTTACAAGCACAGCTATCTAATTGAATCATACATAATGTCATTGTGTCAATTTCTAAGGTCTTGGTGACTCTAGACCTTACCTCTTTTTATGGTGATGACCAAGATACAACTTTCAAGAGCTGTAACAAATCCAGCCTATAGTTTTATTACTTTGATTTTTTGTTTGTTTGTTTCTTATCCTTAAACATCTACTACTAGAGAGAATCTGGATGTAACCAGAAGGAGAAGACAAACGGTTGTTTGGGAGGACAGTAGTTCTTCAACTAAATCCATTAGGATACATTCCCAGCCTCCTCTGAGAAGTCAGCAGTGGAGGGAAAGGGAACACTGTTCATGCATGATTTTGCTATCCCCCGAACAGCTATTCCTTTGGTCTCCTCTGTTCTGTAACTATACCCTGGCTGATCCCTGGGTATTCCACTTAATTGCATGCCATTTCATCGTTGTTCAGTAATTATACTTGTGCATAGTTATGAGTAAAGTGATTTTCCTATGTATGCATTAAAGTTAAATTTTGCTCCTGGGGTTCAGTGCGTGTGTCTTCTAGTGGCATCAATAAGGAGCATGTGTGCTTCTTCCTGCCATGTGTGAGAGAAGAAGATGGTCAATTATGATACTGAAATTTACTAAATGTGATGATAAACACTTTTAAAAGCAGCCCAACAAATGATTATGGATTTCACACTTTGACTAATTGCTTCAATTTCTGACTGAAATGAAAATCTTCCACTTGCTTTAGTATTGTGGCTTGGATATCTCTAGAAAATATTACAAATATCATTAAAGTATCTTTCACTGTTCATCTTTCCCTTTTTTCCTAACTTCTATAATTGACTACTGTTTTCAATTTTCCCAACAGAAAAACTTATATGTAGAGGTCATTCACATATTTATTTTATTTAGTTATCTTAAATGTATGTCTAATATCAATATTCCCTATTATTTCATGGAAATGTTCAGATTTTGTATTTCTTTTGGTTTAAATGTAGGTTTGATTTTCATTTCTTTTTTCTCACCGCTTCACCTAATTAATTCTTAGCTCAAACACTGCTATCTCAGGGAGATTTTTCCTGATCCTATTTTTTATTCCCAGTCGAGGTTGATTATTCTCTCTTAGCAGTTTCTGGCTGCTCCCTAATTTTCCATTATAGGATTAACCACATTGTATTTTATATTTGTGTTTATTTGGTGCAGGTTAGCTACGCTCAGTAGAATTTAAGTTTTATGATATCACAGAATGTGTCTTCTTTGCTTGACACATTTTTCCCAGCACCTTATAAACAGCACATGCTCTGCTAAGTCACTTCAGTCATGTCTGAATCTGTGCAACCCTATAGACTGTAGCCAGGCTTCTCTGTCCATTGGATTCTCCAGGCAAGAATATTGGAGTGGGTTGCCATTTCTTTCTTCAGTATAAAGAGCACTGCTGCTGCTGCTGGTGCTGCTAAGTCACTTCAGTCGTGTCCGACTCTGTGCAACCCCATAGACGGCAGCCACCAGGCTCCTCCGTCCCTGGGATTCTCCAGGCAAGAACACTGGAGTGGGTTGCCATTGCCCTCTCCAATGCATGAAAGTGAAAAGTGAAAGGGAAGTCGCTCAGTTGCGTTCAACCCTCAGCAACCCCATGGAGCACACTACATAGTAAATGTTAAAAATTCAAGTGAGAAGTAACAAGAGAATGAAAAGGAGGAAGAAAAAAAATGAAAGATTTTTCTTAAGATCCCTTCCAACATTCTGAATGTTAATGATTCTGTTAATCAATGATTTCTTTGTGGGTAAGTTTGAATATTCTGCCCTAGACTGTGGTGTGAGTAACAGAATATTGTTTGCTCTGAAGTTTAGGGGAGGCTTTTATTAATCTGATGGATTTTTCCATGTAGAAACCAAACATGACATTTTCCTGTGTTCTTAGCCTTCTTCTTTATTATTGCTTTTCTTTTGTCACTCTTCACTGGATCCTCCCTATACAGTCAATATCTTTGGTTCTTGAATTTATATTACATGGATTGATAGAAAGGAGGCGATGTGAGAACTGAGTGCATCCTAGGGCCTCAAGTATACTGTTCAACTACTATGGTACTGATAAGACTTTCCTGTCTTGATTTTTTTTTTTTTTATATGTCTGTCTTTTCCCATTATCCAGGAAGCTACTTAAAGAAAAGTATAGACTGCTTGTGCTGAAAATATTTCCCTAGGTTCTCCAGGTCCGATCTGTCTTTTCCATTTTGCTCTGTACTCTAGGGGTCTTCTGCTTGTGTTCAACTGGTGAGAAGTACCAGCGGGAGGTCAAATGGTAGAGACAGTGAGATTGGTATTGATTCCCTGGCTCTTGAAAGATTGCCTGTTGTGTTTAGGACTCTAAACTCTGGCCCTTCAGGCTAGGGCTGGAGAGACTCCCCCACAGTTATTAACTCTGGGGCACTATATGATCCTTCGTCCCTAATCAATTTCTTCTCTTTTGCTCAGTTTGAATGTGCTGTTTCCTGATTTCATATTTGTTTTCTCAGTGCTTAGCACAAGTATTTTCTTGAATGAACAAATGTATTTTATCCAAAATTCTACACAAACCATGATTCCTGCTTAACTGTCAAAGTTTCAGAAACAGCAGAAATCAAAAATATATGTTGGAGCAGTAGTTTCTATTGATTCTGTGAAGAGTGATAGAATAGTAAAGTCCTTACTCAAGGCATCTGTTTCACTAAATAGAAATAAAAAGTTAGTTCCTAGACCATATCCTGATTATGTGACCTTGGAAAGAAAAGACACAGCTCTTTCTGAGCCAGTTTCTTCAATTATTATTTGAAACGTAGAACTTACTAATTTATTTGTCTGATCCATTGCTGGTAATATAATTAACAGTTGACAACATTTCCATCTTGAATATTATTAACAGACAGCTTGGAAAGAATATGCAAAGAAATGAAAGGGATAACAAAGGGGCACTTCTGAACACTCATACTTTTGTTTTTGGAGATAGTTGGTTAGCTGTAGTGTTATGTTGGTCCTAATGAGTGTGCCTCTCAATTCTTCCCATCTATGAGCCTTGGTTAGTAGTGAAAGAATGACTTTCCCACAGAAAACAAAATGTTGGCAGAGAGTTTCAAATGGTCCTTCTTAGTTTTCTGTTTCTTCATGTGTTCCTATTTTAACACATTTTTTATCCTATTCTGTTTATTTATTTAAACATCACTTGGGCACTGATTTTTCTCGAGATATGCATGTATTTTTGATGCTGTGACCCATCAGATATGTGCCATTGTTTGAATTTCCTACAAACTGTAACAGAATTTTTCCCTTTCAATTTCTCTGCTAATATTGTCACCTTCTAAAGTGTTTTTGTGTGCATTCAAATGCTGTAGATGGTTCATTAGATTAGAAAAGAATTGCTGTTGAGTATAGACAATGCTAGTAACTGTATTTTATTTCCCAGGTACTCCAAAAGAGGAAAAGACTTTCTTGTGATTTTATAATTTATCTGAAAACAGAATATGTACAGAAGTGTGGAGTTAGTACAAACAGCTTTCTTTGGTTTTATTTATGACTAGAACAGCTATAATATTTCACTAGAGTAAGGAAGCCGATACATCATGTTAGTTCTTTAGATAGTTTTACTGTGCCTCAGTTGAAATCCAAGGTCCACTATTTACTTCTGTTTCTCAATTTCCTTGTCAGTAAACAGAAGGTAAAAATAATAACACCTACTCAACATGGTTGTTGTGCAGATTAAAAAAATTTAATGAAAGTAAAGTCCTTCCTTAGAATAATGCCTGCATCTAGTAAGTATTCTAAATATGTTAAATACTTTTATTCTAAAGTCCCATCTTATTTTCTATGCCTTTCAAAATGCATGGATAGTTCTGCCTTCTCTTTTAATTGTTTGTGTAAAGAATAGATCATCATCTTTACTAAATCCCATTAGGGAAGTTTTCATATCTGAGTCGTATCTTTCACACAGTTTGTATCCACCACCATAATAATTTGTAGTTTATCAGGTATGCAATAAATATCTGTACCCAGAAGAAGGGATGCATTTTAAATGAGTGTTTGTAAGCTTTATTTAATTGGGAAAATTGATAACTTCGAAATTCCCCATGGCTTGGTTCTGAAATAAAGTAATTTTATCATTTTGCTAAAAGATGTAATACAAGCTGTAGAGTTTCAATTAGCCCTTGGAAAGCATGGCTATTTTCATAAAGTGTGAATGTTGCCTGAGAATGGAAATTTTAAAAACAGGAACTCAACTGAAAGTTAAGATTATAAAAGGAAAACAGGACTGAGAGATAAAAACCACTGTTCTTTAAAGTGTCATCAAGATGTTACCTACTTTGTACAGACCAAGCACTTAGGATAGAGCAGGGCAAAGGAACATTCAATTCCCAGACAGTTCTGCCTGTGGTTAGATAAAATGAAAGGAAAAAGATACAAATTTTGCAAGTAAGATTGTATGAGAACCTTTGCATAAAGTAATAAAAAGACTAGACTCACTATGGATTTGCTATATGGCTACAGGGGGAGCCGCTTTTCCCTTCCCCATATGTTATAGGAAACAAACATTTTTAAAGTGCTTTTAGACAAGATAATCTGTTAAGCTCTTTACAAACCTAATGAACTTTAATTATTGTCATTGTGCTTTCTTTCATTGGAGATGGACTGCTTTTAAATTATTTTCAATTATTGCATAACTATTAGACTTAGTGAAAAGCAAATAGAGGGGCTTGCTAGATGATTAAAAGAAAAAAATCCAGATTAAATTCTATTTGTGCATGACAAGCGTCAATGTTTAGGAAGCAGATTTTAAGGACTTTGCCATAAATTTCCATATTGATTGAAGACAGTGCTTGGTGGCTAAGAAGTTTTTTAAGAAGTTGATGAGCTTGAAAAAGAATTTTTTATTAATGTAAATAGATCTAAGAATGTGATACCTTGAGATCACAATTTTCAGCTCTTCAGCTGCCAACATCTTAACCCAGAATTCACACTCTGGTCAAAAAAAGGTGACAGACTGGGAGTTAAAGCTTTTATGTGTGCCTTTCCTTTTCTTTAAACATTTTGTTTTAATGTTGCTTAGTTAATTTGCTGATATTCAAAGAATTAGCTAACGCCTTTTTAATCTGAGGTACTATAAAAATTTATTTTAATTTCTTTTTCAACAAAATAGAAAAAGCATCAGTTCTCTTCTATTGAAACTGCATTTGCAAAGTGATCTTCCCAAATTCAAAGGAGAAGGCATGCAAGAATAGAAAACAAAGTTTGTTAGTCCACAGATATGAGATACCTTAAAAAAATTAAAATCTCTGTAGGACTTCCCAACCTGCTGTGCTTCATTTTAGATTCTAGAGCCATCATTAAGAAAAAAACTGCTTTTTCTTTTATCTGTGCCCCATATTGGTATTCATTCTCCTCTAAGCAATTGTGAGCAATCAGGTCCCCCAACTGAAACCCCTTTGAAATTTCTGAGTCTTCAGTCTCTTTGTAAATATGCTAAGTTATTCTCTATCCTCCCTGCCACCAATGAGCAAACTTGATCAAGATAATATGCAAAGTGTTATTCCCCTACTATTTACACCTCTCCGAAAAGAGAGAATTATTTGCAAGAAAAGACACCTAAGGTTAAGGTGAGAGTGGTGAAGAATCGCCCTGGAATTGCGGAGCTCATCAAGACATGCTGCCCTAGCCCAATTCTCATTTTGATTTATTTAAGTTTGGAAATAACAGTATTAAATTAGCAAAGACAAGCAATAAACAAAGCCCTGGAGATGAATTAGCCATTGTCTCTGGTCCATTAATCTCCTCTTCAATTCTAGAGAATTGTGGCTCACCCAGACCCGGAGATCAAATAAAATGCCTAATTGGGAAAATCCTAAACAAGTGTGTCCTGGGGAGCTTGAATTTATTTGTCACCCGCTCAAACAACTGTGTTGTTTATATAAGTCTTTAAAACCCTGATACTTTTCCGCTACTATATCTTAATCCCTGGTTCTTTATGCTCAGGAGGGCAATTTGGAGTTGTTTTCAATTAACTAGAATGGAGAGGGGCACTTATTCCAAAAACAGATAGCTGTGTTGTGAGTATCTTGCGGTTTAGATCTAAACATCAGGTTTAGGACATGCTTTGGAAGTTCCTTGATGATAATGATATCTGCACTTTGGTGCATTTAATATCAATAACAAATGCTTGAATATAGTCACAATTGACACAGTATAGCAAGAAAGGTTGAGATGCTAAGGTTAAACACAAATATGAAGTAAATAGCTGAGATAATTATCTAGAACACCAACCCCTATCAGGCAATACTTTCCTTTTCAAAATGCAGACATTATGCAGATAATTGAGGTCAAACTTTTTATTTAGCATAGCAAAATAGAATGAAAATCAATGTGCTGAATTTTGCTCACACGGGGTGGGGCAATCATTTCCACAGCCTAAAAACACACAAATACTTTCTGTCATATAGAAAAAGCCAAAGAGCAGGAAACTGTGAATCAACACTCCCTGGCAGAGAAAAGACTACACGCACTGCTAATATTTGTTCTGTCTCAACAATAGTTTAAACGCAGAAGTTACGATATAAAATATTTTACAAGAATTATGTCATTTCATTCTCAGAGTGAATCAAAGGCAGGTAGTATTATTAGCTCTATTATCTAGATTAGGGATCTAATGCCTGATGATCTGAGGTGGAACTGATGTAATAATAATAGAAACAAAGTACACAATAAATGTAACGTGCTCGAATCATCCTGAAACCACCCCACCTCCCACCATCCTGTTGGGAGAAAAATTGTCTTCCAGGAAACCTGTCCTTTGCGCCAAAAAGGCTGAGGACTGCTGATCTAGATGAACAAATGGCACTTCTAGAGGTTAGAGATTCACTCAAGACTGGTCAACGGGTAGGACCACAATTTGCTCTCAAGTCTATTTCCTTCCAAAGCCTATGCTTTCAGTACTAAACTGCATGGCTGTTATCGCCAAAGTCACAGAATTACTAACGGGATTTGCTGAAGGGATTCATTGAGGAAATTAAAAAGTATTACTGAGCTTAGGTGAAACAGATGTGAGTTTAGATTTGGGGAATATGTGAAGGAATTCTCTAGTTAGCAATATCTATGCACAGTGAAAAGACACTGTTTTTCATTCTATGTTTACTAGATTAGTTTTAAGACATGTATATTGTACTGTATTATGTTTCTCCGCCCAGTTTCCTATTTTCAAAGTGTTAGTATTCTTTGTCTTTAGCTGCAGTCTTATCACTGGACCGAAGTAGTAATATGCTCAGGAAGGTAGCATATGGATCAAGTCAAACTTGTGTGTTAAGCTGACTTCAGTCCTCTACTATTGATCAGTTATACATTAACTTGTTTTATAGAAATACTCATTGGGGCAGTGCAGACTGTATTCAAGATGAAGACAGGCATGAAGTATAGGGGTTGCATATACGTATGAATTGCCTGATCCTTTAGGCACAGCATTTTCTAATATTGTTGCCATAGAGCCACATCTTTAGTTATTTGATATGATAATCACATATCAAATGGATTATTTAAATAGTTCAATTTGTAATAATTGCACAGCTATTTTAGAAGTACTGTTTACTTGTGTCTCTCATCACAGAAAAAAAAATTTGTAACTATGTGTGGTGATGGATGCTATTGCGGTGATCATTTCACAAGATATGTTAATATTGAATCATGTAGTACACTTAAAACCTATATAATATTGTATGTAAATTATATCTCAAATTTTAAGAATACTATTTAGTTAACACATGACTTTTAGGTACAGACTTTTACTTGATTCTCAGAATAGCCTTGTGGGTTATAGAGTCTTATTGTTCTCACTTTACAAATTAAAGAAATAAAGACACACAGAGGTTAAATATAAACAATAAAATAGTTACTTAAACATAAAATCTGAATAAGGGAACAAAACATTGGGATGAGAGGGATGATCAAAGTATTTGAGCAGGGCATTGAGATGTTTTATTTATTCGACTTTACCTTGTATATGAAAATTGGGTAGATACGATGCAGGTGAATCTTTGTATTTGCAGTTCTAGGGAGGTGAGAAATAAAGAGAAAGGCAGCAATCTCAATGAGGGTCAAAAATTATACTGACAGTCAGGTTCTGTTGAGGTTAAACATTTCTAGAGATGATTTGGGACTTCCCTGGTGGCTCAGCAGTAGAGAATCTGCCTGCGATGCAGAAGACGCAGGAGACTCAGGTTCCATCCCTGGGTGGGGAAGATTCCCTGGAGGAGGGCATGGCAGCCCACTCCAGTATTCTTGCCTGGAGAATCCCACGGACAGAGGAACCTGGCGGCTACAGTCCATGGAGTTGCAAAGAGTCAGCATGACTGAAGCGACTAAGCACAAGCACACAGAGATGAATTATGCAAACAGTCTGAAGTATTCAGAGTTAATTTTTTTTTTTTTTGGAGTGAAACTCTAATTACAATATCCAACTCTGAAAGTGATGAACATTTGACTTCAAAATATTTACTGACTCATACATTACTAATTATTTATATATCAGTGAGCAACTAATGCCTGAAGACTATATCCGTGATCAACAACTTTAAATTTAAGATTTTGTTCTTTCTCTCACTACAAATAACATACTCTTTATGTGCATTAATTAATGGAAGAGCCTGTCTTTATCTCATATTGGAAGGCCCTAAATTTACTCTTCTGATGCTGAGACTGTGCTTGTTACAACATGAGCAGGCAGTTCAGACAGATTATAGACTTATGACTTAGCCTTGTATGTAAAGAATTAATTATAGCTTGATTTTTCTCCAGTTTTGATCTGGCTGTTTCAGCACTGTGTGGCTGCCATCTGCATTTTAAGAAGCATTCTATAAGGGAAGCAATATTAATCTCCTTGGTTATTAATTCATTTTAATAAGAGTTAATTAATTCTTTTAATAAGATTAACAAAAATGTATTGATTACTTTCAGTATACCAGGCACTCTAGTAGAATCTAAGGGTAGATATGTGAGGAAAAATAGACATAGTCTGTGTTCTCAGGAAATTTACATGAAGTATTTTTCAGATATTACAATGACAGATATTAATCCAGTAATGTAAAATAAATAACTGTGAATGAAACTTTACTAAGTGCTACCAAACTTTGTATTCTGTACTATGAGAATGCAAGATTGGGAAAACTAGTCTGGAGGACTTGGAAAGATTTCCTTGGGAAAGTTACAACTGAATGAAGGATGAGGTGGAGTTAGGTGAAAAGGAAAGAGCATCAGAACCTTAGGTGTAGCACATTCTAAAGCCCCCTCTCAGGAAGAAGCATGGCATATGCAATGACTGGGAAGCACAAAATAAGGAAAGGATGATGGAAGCTGAAGCTGAGGATGACTAGGCGTCCAACTCTGCAGGAATTTGGTTTATTAATCCCAAATGGCCATTCACACATCCATTCAACACACTGATTTTTATTTTACATAAATGCTTTGCTGGGTGTGATGGTAAATTTTACACAAGGACTTGGCTGGGTCCCAGTGCCCAGATATCTGGCCAAACATTAATCCATTATTCAGATGTTTCTGTGAAGGTCTTTTTCTGGATGAGATTAATAATTCAATGAGTAGATTCTGAGTAAAGCAGATTATCTTCCACAATGGGAGGGGAGGACATTCATCCTATCAGCTAAAGGCTTTAATAGAACCAAGACCTACCTCCTTCAAGCAAAAAAGAATTCTGCCAGTGCCTCTGAACTTGAGCTGCAACACTTCCCTGGGTCTCCAGCCTGGTGGTCTAACCTATAAATTTTCAATGTGCCAAGCCTCCACAATTGCATGAGCCAATTCCTTAAAATCAATATCTCTCTTTATCTCTCTCTCTGGGCATGCATGCTAAGTCTCTTCAGTGGTGTCCAACTCTTTGCAACACTATGAACTGTAGCTCATCAGGCTCCTCTGCCCATGAGACTTTCCAGGCAAGAATATTGGAGTGGGTTACCATGCCCTCCTCCAGAGAATCTTCCCTGCCCAGGGATTAAACCTGTATCTCTTATGTCTCTTGCACAGGCAGGCAAGTTCTTTACCACTAGTGCCACCTGGAAAGCCTATATATATATATCTTACTGGTTGTGTTTCTCTAGAGAATCCCAACTAGTATCCTAGGTTATTAGAAATATGGGACGCATAGCTACTTGGATACTTAGTTAAAAACTAGTATGATAACAATGATACTAACAAAAAACTAACAGTGATATAAGAATACAGTATGGTGATATGAGATTAAGACAAATAAGTGGGCAGACAAATCACTGGAAGAGTTAGGAGAATGAGAGAGTGCCTGGGTAGACTCAAACAGTTGATAGGACTGGAATTGGACGGGGAGGACAGAGGAAGATAAATATTCCAGTTAAGACAAGAGCAGTGGTGCAGAGGGAGAAATAAGTGAGGGATGATTGCCAGGTAATGTGTAGACCAGACTGAATGAAGCAGAAGCTTTTGATAACAAGCACTCAAACCTGGCGTCCATTTCTGAGTCAAGAGATGATGAGAATTCAGAGCTCTCTTGTCCTGTCTTCCACAGAAGGAAGACATTGTGTATGGGAAACCTGGATGTGCAGCAACCTCACAGGAAATGCATTATGAATTATTCAGAAAGAGAAAATTAAATAGCAAGTCCTGTAAGATGGTCTAGTTCTTTGTGGATTGTTTTCACCTCACAAGGGTATACAGAATAAGATGAGTAGAGCAAAAAGAAAGTGAAATAACCAGTCAGCCAAATATAGCCGGAGAAACAGTTCTGGGACTCACATGTGGATCTGATGCTAGAGGCTCTGAGGGATGGGTAACACAAGTCTCAGGTTCCTGGGGATAGGAACTTGTGAGAGGGAACTCTGTTGACAGTCTTTTACTGCTCTTTCTGCAACTAGGCTAATCTTTTGTGCTGTTTCTTTCTTGTTTCAAGGAAAAGGACTTAGAAAGAAATCTACTGTAGGTAATGTCTGCACAAAGTTCTTTCTTTTATGTGCACTGTGGTGCTTGCTGCTATAAAGGCAGTGATTTAGCCAGCTCTGAAGTCATCTGTTCTGATTTGTTACTCAGTGGGCTCGGTTTACAGAGGCAAAGAAGCTAGCTGTCCCTCATGGGGAGGCAGACAGCGCCTTTCTTATTGGCTGCTGTAGGCAATCATTCATTTGTTCCAAGGGTCCCAAGCGTTCTAAATAACAGGTTAGGGAGTTTATGAAAGTGGCTTTTCACCTTGGGCATTCATTAAAAAGAGGCATGCTGTGTCATTTGGGCCAGTGTGGGTAGAACTGAGGTGATCCTAGTTCTTGAGAACAAGCTGTGAAAAATCTTCCTAAAACTTTCTCATGTGTTTATGATGTAAACGTTGATTTTCATGATGCTGATAAAATTTGGGAGCAAAAGAAATCACATTGCTTAAAACAGGTGAGCAGCATCTTGCATTCAGTTGCTGAGGAGATAAGAGAAGGCAGTGAGTGTTTTATTATTATTCAGACTAATCAAAATAAATATTAAGTTTGTAAAATATGCAGGCACTGAGTTTGGGCAGTCTACCTGCCTTACTTTATTGTTACACTACCACAATTGTGTATTTCAGTTCAGTTCAGTCACTTAGTCCTGTTTGACTCTTTGCGATCCCATGAACTGTAGCACGCCAGGCCTCCCTGTCCATCACCAACTCCTGAGTATACCCAAACTCATGTCCACGGAGTCAGTGATGCTATCCAACCATCTCATTCTCTGTTGTCCCCTTCTCCTCCTGCCCTCAATTTTTCCCAGCATCAGGGTCTTTTCAAATGAGTCAGCTTTTCGCATCAGGTGGCCAAATTATTGCAGCTTCAGCTTCAACATCAGTCCTACCAATGAACACCCAGGACTGATCTCCTTTAGGATGGACTTGGTTGGATCTCCTTGCAGTGCAAGGGACTCTCAAGAGTCTTCTCCAACACCACAGTTCAAAAGCATCAGTTCTTCAGTGCTCAGCTTTCTTTATAGTCCAACTCTCACATACATTCATGACTCCTGGAAAAACCATAGCCTTGACTAGATGGAACTTTGTTGACAAAGTAACATCTCTGCTTTTTAATATGCTGTCTAGGTTGGTCATAACTTTCCTTCCAAGGAGTAAGCATCTTTTAATTTCATGGCTGCAATCACCATCTGCAGTGATTTTGGAGCCCAGATAAATAAAGCCAGTCACTATTTCCACTGTTTCTCCATCTATTTGCCATGAAGTGATGGCACCAGATGCCATGATCTTAGTTTTCTGAATGTTGAGATTTAGGCCAGCTCTTTCACTCTCCTCGTTCACTTTCTTCAAGACATCAAGACCACTTTCATCATAACCTACAAGACAGTTCCACATATTTTTCCATGAAAATTGAAAAATCCCACTGACATTTTCTAATGCCCCCTTTTAAAATATATTTTATGCAATACTTTGCTTTCATCACTTTTTTGTCTGGTTCTCATTCTATCTTTCTGGACACTCCCTGTTTCTGTTTCTGGATCCTTGACTTTTGTGCCCATTTTAAATATTGAAACATCGATGAATTCTTTTTTCTTCCCTCTCCTGTCCTGTCTATAGTGTTTTCCAGGTGGCACTAGTGGTAAAGAATCCACCTGCCAGTGCTGGAGACATAAGAAACAGAGGTTCAATCCCTGGGTTTGGAAGATCCCCTGGAGAAAGGCATGGCAAATCACTCTGGTGTTCTTTCCTGGAGAATCTCCTTGGACAGAGGAACCTAGCAGGCTATAGTCCATAGGATTGCACAGAGTTGTGCACAACTGAAGTGACTTAGCATGCTCCTGTCTATAATCTATACCCTCCTCCTAAGTGATCTCATTCAGTCTCTACATTGAGGACTTTGACATTTTTCTCACTACAATCACTTCTGCTTCCAGATTCATATCATCTCCACAAATTGAATGCTTATTGCAAACTTTGTGATATAAATTTGTCATAGAAATCTCCATTTGGCATTAATGTCATTGCAAACTTGAGTCAAACAGAACTCTTCATTCTTTTCACCCACCTTGAACACAATTAAATATACTCTCAAGTCTTCTTCATACTGAATCAGCTCCTGACTTGTTACTCAGCCACAAACCTGGAGTCATCTTTGATTACTTTCTTCATATCCTGTTTGTATCCAGCCCACCAATAATTCTACCTAATGTGTCTTCAAAATAGAACACCTTTCTGACTGTATCTCATTTTTCCCATCACTAACTCTTGCCTGAAATGATTAAAACAACCTTCTAAACCTTCTAACTGGTTGTCATCCTAACGACAATTTTTACACTCACTGTCCATCCTAGCGGCAACCAGAGTGATTATTCACTCACCAACACAGAGCATTGTTAAGCCTTTCAATTGCACTTAAAATAAAATCCAAACTGCTTTCTCATCTACCTTGCTAATTCTATGTACCTACATATACCAACTGTTCCCTTTTCAAAATGGCAATATTTCTGCTGGCTTATAAACCAAGCTCTTTCCCTCCCCTTACTCTTTCTTCTCCTGGTACTATTTTCCATAATGTTCTTTCATAGATGGCACTTTTTAATGATTCAAGTCTCATCACAACTCAAACGTTACCACTTCAGAGAGGTCCTCCCTGACCACCAGCTTCCTCTTGCCTTAGTGTCACATCCCCCTGTTTTGTTTGCTTCATTGAACCTGTTAATGTGTCACTTAATTATGTATACTTATTTATTTTCTTGTTTTTTACCTATCTCCTCCACTCCAGCAGCGGCAAGGATTCTGTTTTGATTGTTCACTTTTTCTATCTCCTTTACCTAAAAGAATGTGTGTAATATAGACAGTGTTTCAGAAATTGTTTTTGGTCTTAGAATTTTCTTAACCAGCTTGAAGTGATGGTTTTAATGGAACTGGAAGATAGTGATACCCAAAGTAACAAAAATACCAAAAAAAAAAACCCAAAAAAACCAAACCCTAAAAATTCAGGCAAGTGAACATATGGAGAAAGACTGAGCCAGAAAATTACAATGTTCCTCATTCTGAGACAAATGTATAAGCTTAATATTAAGAAAAGAAATAATATCTAGGAGGCATATGTATTTTAAAGGCATAGAGATCCATGAACAATCCATCCATCCAATTTCTCTAATTTTCACTCTTTCCACCTTTCAACCATTTATCAAATATTATTGGGTATATTGACTGTGTGGATCACAACAAACTGGAAAATTCTAAAAGAGATGGGAATACTAGACCACTTGACTTGCCTCTTGATAAATCTGTATGCAAATCAAGAAGCAACAGTTAAAAGTGACATGGAACAATAGACTGGTTCCAAATTAGGAAAGGAGTACATCAAGTATACTCTCACCCTGCTTATTTAACTTATATGCAGAATGCATCATGCAAAATGCCGGGCTGAATGAAGCACAAGCTGGAATCAAGAGTGCAGGGAGAAATATCAATAAACTCAGATAAGCAGATGACATCACCCTTATGCCAGAAAGTGAAGAAGACCTAAAGAGCCTATTGATGAAAGTGAAAGAGGAGAGTGAAAAAGTTGGCTTAAAACTCAACATTCAAAAAACTAAGATTATGGCATCTGGTCCCATCACTTCATGGCAAATAGATGGAAATAGTGAGAGACTTTATTTTGGGGGGACTTTATTCTGCTGTCACTGCAGACAGTGACTGCAACCATGAGATTAAAAGACACTTGCTCCTTGGAAGAAAATCTATGACCAATCTAGAGAGCATATTAAAAAGCAGAGACATTACTTTGCCAACAAAGTTCCATCTAGTCAAAACTATGGTTTTTCCAGTAGTCATGTATGGCCGCGAGAGTTAGACTATAAAGAAAGCTGAGCACCAAAGAATTGATGCTTTTGAGCTATGATGTTGGAGAAGATTTCTTGAGTCCCTTGCACTGCAAGGAGATTAAACCAGTCCATCCTCAAGGAAATCAGTCTTGAATATTGATTGGAAGGACTGATGCTGAAGCTGAAACTCCAGTAATTTGTTCACTTGATGTGAAGAACTGACTCATTGGAAAAGATTTTGATGCTGGAAAAGATGGAAGGCAGGAGGAGAAGGGGAACACAAAGGATGAGATTGTTGTATGGCATCACCAACTTGATGGACATTAGTTTGAGCAAGCTCCGGGAGTTGGTGATGGACAGGGAAGCCTGGTGTGCTATAGTCTATGGGGTCGCATAGAGTCAGACATGACCGAGCAACTGAGCTGAACTGAATTGAAAAGGGAAAAAAGTATTGGACATATTTTCTGTATGCGGTTGATGGCAAGGTCATTCATTGCCTAGGAGACAATTACTGAATTATGTGAGCTCTAAGGAAAAAGAGTGTGAAAACAGTCGTGGTAAAGAGTGAGTAGTGCTGAGGATATATTGTAGGACAATGCACGTTTGGATGTGCATTTGAGACTCTTGGTCATAAATTTAAGGAAAGACTTATCAGAATAATTTTTTTTCAATTTCCTAAGGTTTCTAAGCACCAAAGTAAATTGATTTTTATATTTAATCTGAGTTGGGGATTGTTAAGGTATATAAAATGGAGGGAAAGAAGGGTTGAATTGGTTAAGCATGCTTGTGAAAGAGTGAATGTTGAGTCATAGAACCAGGTCACAAAGTCAGACATGACTTAAGTGACTCAGCATGCAAGCACAAGCAATAATAGGTTTTTGGGGAGTGCAGAAAAGGATTCCAGTTCTCACAAAGGGAGATCATTTTTGTAGTAGGAATACTAGTGTAAGTGATCTGAAAGAATAAGAAGATAATGTTGGAATGTTGGAAAGTCATATTTGTAGCCGATGTGTGTTATTGGTGAATACCAGGCCTAGTATCTGATCATGTGAGTGGGAGGGTGAGGCTGAACTGAAGCAAAAGATGAGTGGAGATAAGGATGTCAAGAAAAAGGTGTTGTGATTAGGACAGGAGTTGTGGCAGAAAAGAAGGCAGTGAGAGAGCTACGTAATGAATCATGAATTCTGTTGCAGGGCTTTTTCCAACCAAGAGAAACTGGTAGTTTCAAGAAAGAGGAAAACTAGAAAGGGGAAAGAATTGTGAAAACATAGGTCAGGGAAAATGAAATTATTGAAAGATGAAGGAGAGAAACAGTTTGAAAGAGGAAATGGTGGATAACTACCCAAGCGAGTCCTAGTTTATGACTGAAGTCTTAGTATGATTTTTAGTACCTGTCTTTATTTTTTAAAAATGCTCTTGTTTTAAATGACCTCCTCAATGAAAAGATATTCTTATCTCCCTGAAGAACATGATGTATGAAAAAAAACACCCTTACCGAAAGGGTTTGTAAGGTCCGTCTCCTCATGGGACAATTACATTTCTGTTCAAACCAGAAGGTAAAGAAACTAGTTAGAGAATGTGTTGAAAATATAGGCACACTTAACTCATAATAGCTTGAAAGCTTCAAAAACATAGCCCAGAGCCTTGGGAGCTGGGGAATAAATGGTTGCTGAGGTCATATTAGGGAATGCACAGAGCAGGGTGAGGGTTACCAGGTGGCTCAGTGGTAAAGAAACTGCCTACCAATGCAGGAGGTGCAAGAGCCATGGGTTCAATCTCTGAGTCAGGAAAACTGCCTGGAGGCAGAAATGGCAACTCACGTCAGTATTTTTGCCTGGACAGAGGACCCTGGTGGGCTACAGTCCTGGAGTCACAAAGAGCATCTGAGAAAACACACACACACACAAAATAGGATGAAGGAGATCTGTGAGGTTTGGCTTCTTGATGGTGAGCAGTTCTATAAAGCAGAAGATATTCGAACTGAACATCTCAGGGTGGTGGCAGGTTTCATGCAAAACCGGAGGATTATGCAGTGACTGGAAACAGTAAATATATTGGCAGCTAATCATGCTTTTGTAAAGGGGCCACTTCACAGGAACAATGGATAGAGATCTAAGTTCTGTCATTTTGAAGTCACCATAGCACAGAGCTAAACCACATTACTGAACTATTCTCTTGATTTATTCATTCACTGCTTTTCATTTATTCAATAAATAGCCATTTATGATTTGCTATGTTGAGTTGTAGCAATGTATTTTTCTAGATAGAGTAAATTCTACAAGAAGCTCAAAAAATGAGAAATTAAAAGATATATACCATAAAATATATCATTTTATATTATTAATATTTTTATATTAATGATTGTCACTTATTGAATGCCTACTATAGTCCAGGACTATCTAAGTCCCTGATTATTTAATCCTGTCAACAATATCATAGAGTAGACATTTATTATCCATTTTTACAAATGAGAGGGTGGGTAGTAATTTGCTCAATGTTGCTCAGTCTGGCACACACACAAAATGCTCTGTTTAAACAGAGGGGCTGTTTCTATTAGCACAGAATATCAGGTCTTTGGGCTTCCTGTGTAGCTCAGCTGGTAAAGAATCTTCCTGCAATGCAGGATACCCTGGTTTGATTCCTAGGTCAGGAAGTTCCCCTGGAGAAGGGACAGGCTACCCATTTCAATATTCTTGGGCTTCCCTGGTGGCTCAGATGATAAAGAATCCACCTGCAGTGCAGGAGACCTGGGTTTGATCTCTGGATTGGGAAGATACCCTGGAGGACGGTATGGCAACCCACCCCAGTATTCTTGCCTGGAGAATTTCCATAGACAGAAGAGCCCAGTGGGCTACAGTCCACGAGGTTGCAAAGAGTCGCACTGAGCAATTAAGCATAGCACAGCACTGGGTCTTTAGAAGTCCAACCTCTGAGTTGGACTTGGAATATAGATATATTTGGAATGGGGAAGGGGCAACACAAGCCAAGATAAAAGCTATTTCCAGAGGCCATTTATATGAAATGAGAAAATAATTAATTTGACTGGATTGTAAATGGGTAAATTAGCCTTGAGTGAGAATAAGACAAACACATATTTTAAGGCCAAAATGAATGTCAACATATGCATTTAACATAAAAATCCCTTCTAGGAAATAAGAAACATGAAGCAATTCATAACTGTTTAGAAACAGTATTTTTAGAAATCCTAATGTATGTTTATTTATTTTTTCCCCCAGCTGCTCTTTCTACCCTTTTCCATTCCCCACTTTCAAGCAGTTGGCTTTGTCTCTAACTTCAAAATTGTAAGTCCTAAAGTAGTGTAGGGAAATAGTTTGGGGAATGGATAATGTGTTTCATTCAGTTATGAGAAGACAATAGCATTTCCTGGACAAAGAAGAAATGCCTCCCGAGCTGTGTGGAGGCAAGGAGGAGAGGTAGAGGGAGAAGAGGCGTGTGTGTGTCAGGGACATGTCATGATATCGGAGATGAAATCCTACCACTGTCAGAGGATCCAGCAGCAGAGGGTTCTGGCAGAGAATCAGGGGACAGTCAAACGCAGCCAAACAACAAATAAATAATAAATAGGGAGCGGTCATGTGAACCCAAAGTGTGGGCTGTAAGGCTGGCCACCATGTCATAGCATGGGTGATAGAGGACTCAAGATCTAGGGGCCTTCTACTCTCTGTAAATCCAAGTAGCTTAAATAGAGGACTTGGATAAGAGTTGTGGAAGCAGGAGGGAATGAACCTCAAGGAAGACTGATATTCAAATTTCTTACATGTCTACCATGATGGGCAGGGGGCTTGAATACAAATTAAGCTATAGAAAATAAAGATCTATTTTTTAAATATCTGAATTTGTGAACTGAATCATCCATTTCCAGTTTTTCAGGCTTTGTTAGTTAGGCTAAGCTAGTGTATGGTGTGGCAAGGAAGAAAAAAAAAAAAAACAGAAATCTCAGTGACTTAACATAATCAACATATTTTTCTCTCCGTTTAGATTGGGATGTGGTTGAGCAGCCCTTTCCCACCTTGTCGTCACACTATGGGCAACATGAAAAACAGGAGCTTCCCTCTTGCTGTTGAAGGAAAGAAGTTGGTGAGGGAAGCACACTAGTTCTTAACTGCTCCAGCCTGGAAGGCAAGTGACTGAGGGGTAAAGAATCCACCTGCCAGTGCAGGAGAGGTGGAGACGTGTGTTCAATTCCTGGGTCAGGAAGATCCCCTGGAGGGGGAAATGGCTACCCACTCCAGGATTCTTGCCTGGAGAATTCCATGGACAGAGGAGCCTGGCAGGCTACAGTCCACTGGGACACGACTGAGCAACTAACACTTTCACTTGAATCATCTGCAACCCACAGACCCATGCTGTTGGACAAAGGAGAAATTCTGTTCATAAAAATGCTTTATTAATTAATTTTCTGTTAAAAATGCTGCATTGCAAACACTTTTCTTCTTCCAGTGAAGTGCTATTTACATTCTTGGGTCAGGGATTTCTTAATCTATGCTTCTTGCTTTCTAAACTCAAAGAATGTTCCCCAAAGTCCATTTATATATTCAAGGCAATGTTTCCATTCCCTTCTTCTGTCTTCTTTCTGCCCTCCTACTCTAGAAAAGTTAGGAGACTAATGAAACAGGATTTACTATGTGATTTAAACAGAAACCTCGCCAATTATATTTCAAAATTAGTATTAAAAATTAAAATCCAGAGTCACTTAATAGTTGTCCCAACAATTTAATGATGTATTTTTTTAGTCTGTCATTTGGACTAAAGACTGCTTTGAATAGCAACAAGTCATCAGTTTGATTTCTATGAATTTCTTACTACTACTAGAAAATATGTTTGCATATAACATACTAATATGGCAGAAGTGTCATTTAGGGTTATTTCATGAGGAGTAAAACAAGGACCATTTCAGAGTCTATAAAGCATAAGACATTCTTTTGGCATGCAATTTATTTTCACACTCTGCATATATACTCTGCAGACACACAAACACACAGAAAATGGTCAGAATTTCCCTTAAGGCTGGATTCTCCCTCTGTCCTGAGAATTCCGCCTTGTTACATTTATCTGACATTGGGTTAAAACTCTCATCAAACAATGTGTTATACCTGAAGAAACAAGAGTTACCTTTGCT
This sequence comes from Capricornis sumatraensis, assembly GCF_032405125.1. NCBI lineage: Eukaryota > Metazoa > Chordata > Mammalia > Artiodactyla > Bovidae > Capricornis > Capricornis sumatraensis. The sequence continues at coordinate 57,539,259 of NC_091074.1, forward strand.
CTAATGAAAGTTTTTACTGATTTGCCAGTAACTCTACTCAATGACCCTTACTAGCATCTTTTTTTAATCACACATTACAGCCTCCTATTGCAGAGTATAATATAGGAGGAGCATTGTATTAATTTGTTGATTTGGTTGCAAAAGTCTTCCCCAGCGATGCAAATGTATGCAAATGGGCATCTAAATTCTGCTCTTAACATTCTGCTATTTCAGACTTGAGTTATAAAAAAGAATGAGAGTGAGAGAGAGAATTAAAAAAAAAAAAGAAAAGAAAAGAAGGAAAGACCATAGATTGCTACAATCTTTTTTCTTCACTTATAGAACTGCAAGTTACTGCCCTACTCTCGGTTTAAAAAAATCTTTAGGTTAACTCTACTAAATAATTGTCCTTTATCATATCAGAAAATTTGGTATCTAATAGGTTTGGATGGTTTATTGTGCTGTTGCTGATAAATTTACAAACACAGAAAATGTCACTATCTTTCTAAAATTTAAATTCATTTTCGATGTGCTGAGTGTTTCCTTTTTCTTTTTTTTTTAAAATATTTAGCTAGTACAAATTTTGCCTGGCTAAACTGAACTTGTTTGAATATTAAATATTTTAGGAAACAGAAAGGACAAGGTATTTAGAAGGGTAACTTGGGATATTCGCTTAAATTTCTTTGGGTCATAAGATCATTCCTTGGCAACATAAAATTATTATACCTTTCTACAATGACAAGGTATTGAAAAGTTAAAAAATGGATGTTCAGTGTAGCAAAGCCTAAGACTGGGATACTGGCCCATGCTATTTTATTCTTTTATCACTTACATATGCCAGTAACCTTAGTTGCTTTGATATTTTCTGTATGGGATTTATGTGAGGTGTACAATATATAAAAATGATTTTCTTTCAGATCAGTTTGCCATCTGATCAATAATTTATGTTACTTAGCTGAGATATCCCATTAAACAGATGCTCATCTACTGCCTGGCTTGCTCTAAGATTGTTAACAATAATCTTTTGGCTTGTGAATGGTCTACTATATCTTCTTATCCCAGTGGACTACACTTTTTAAATTGCTCATCATTTAAGCAGCTTCATTCATTTATATGATAGTTCACTCTTTTTTAAATTGTTTTTATTGAAGTATAGTTGATTTACAATGCTGTATTAGTTTCAGGAATACAGCGCAGTGTTGTTGTTTAGTCGCAGCTGACTCTTTTGAGACCCCATAACGTGTAGGCTCTTCTGTCCATGGGATTTCTCAGGCAAGAATACTGGAGTGGCTTACCATTTCCTCACTCAGGGGCTCTATCTGATCCAGGGATTGAACCTATCTCTCCTGCATTGGCAGCCAGGTTCTTTATCACTGAGCCACCAGGGAGGGCTTCCCAGTGAGCTTGATCCCTGGATCAGGAAGACCCCCTGGAGGAGGAAAAGGCATCCTATTCCAGTATTCTTGCCTGGAAAATTCCATGGGCAGAGGAGCCTGGTGGGCTATGGAACATGGGCCACAGATTCAGACACATCTGAGCACACAGACATACAGAGCCATCAGGGAGTGATTCAGGGATGTATATCTATATCTATCTATCTATCTATATTATTTTCCAGATTATTTTTCCTTATAGGTCATTACAGAATATCAAGTATAGTCCCCTATGCTATATTGTTGGATGGGTGGTCCTTGTTGGTTATCTATTTTATATATACTAGTGTGTGTGTGTTAATCCCAAACTTCATCTCTCCCCTCCAACTTTCCCCTTTGGTAACCATAAATTTGTTTTCTATACCTGTAGGTCTACTTCTGTTTTGTAAATAAGCTCATTTGTATCTTTCTAAAATTAAATTTTAGTTTTTGACCACACCATGTGCCATTTCCTGACTGGAGATTGAACCAACACCCCCTGCATTGGAAGGGTGGAGTCTTAACTGCTGGATTGCTAGGGAAGACCTTGTATCTTTTTTTTTTTTAAGATTCCACACGGAAGTGATAACATATGATATTTGTCTTTCTCTGCCTGGCTTACTTCCTTTAGTAGGATAACCTCTAGTTTCATCCATGTTGCTGCAAATGGCATTATTTCATCCCTTTCTTATGGCTGAGTGATATTCCATTGTGTACATGCACCACATTTTCTTTATCCATTCATCTGTTGATGGACATTTAGGTTGCTTCTTTGTCTTGGCTATTCTAAATAGTTTAGACTTTATTCCTTGAGATTATTTATTGGGGGATTATTTGTGCTAAATTTGTCTTATTGTAGAAAAATTTGAGAACTTTTGTTATGATTTTTTTAAATTCAGTTTAATATTGCCGCATTTTAAAGAATGAATGACTGAAATAACAGACTTCTATTTCTGCTGTCTAATGGCATCGATCACAATGTTTGAAACATATTGAACTTTTTCGTTGTTGTTTTGTAAATAACACCCTGAAGCTCCAACTTAGTGGACATTACCTCCTTACCTCCTCTGTCCTTGTTGTATAAAAGAAAAGAGCATTCAGAGCTAGGTAAGATGGTCCTCTAGGACATTAATCCACCATCTGCTCTGACCTCCTGGCTTTCCAAATAAAGTTGTTATCCCTTGCCCCAACACCAGGTCTCCTGATTTACTGACCTGTCACCGTAACACTTACCATTCCAGACTGCAACCACCCTTCACCTCCTCTGTAATCCTTCATACAGTTAGCTTACTGAGAAGTTTCTCATGGTCATTTTTTCATCCTTTCTATTCAAAACAGGGATCAAAATCTACTAGAACCTCAATAACTTTCTTGAGTGAATGCCTGTATTATTTCTCAGTGGGGAGCCAAGAGAGGGGCAGTCTGTCTATGGTGTAGGTAATAAAGAATGCACATCTGCAGATAATTTCAATATAATAATAAAGCCAACGAAAAGCTTGCCTACTTTTTATTATAACTATATGGAAATCTATGTTAATAACTTCATGATAAAATATTCCTCTCTCCTGGGAGACACTGCTTTTCTCTCTGTGGTGCACCACTGTATTTCCATTATCAGAAACAGGTAATACATTTTGTTATAGCTTAATTCTCAACTTTCTTCCATACCCTTTCCAAGAGTTAATGCCTGCTAGAAAATATTCAGGAAAAAAAAAGAATTTATTTTATCCTTCTTCTAGGGTACAGATGAAATATTACTTCACAACCCTCTGGTACTTCCTTTCAGCCTCATTACAACCAGCTCACCCTGATGCTCGTTTCTGTCTGCAACTCTTGGATTCAATCACTTCAAAAAAGGAGAGGTATGTAAAGGTGTGTCACACCTCGCTTTACCTCTGTGGAGATGGCCTTCAGGTTCTCCTCAGTTTGACTCAAATTTAGAAAGATTTCTTTTTAACTCTAGGCACCTGATCTCCCTTCACTTGGAGCACTTACTTTAGAAAACTTGTGATTTTAACTTTTCTTTCTTTGCTTCTTTGAGATATAAATCTTCTACAACCCAGGAATGCTTTTCTCAAGGACCTGGGAGCCATTTCTTTGAAATATAATCAAGAAAGCCAGTGCCCCTGTGTGCCAGTCTCGGTGGGAGGGTAAAAAACTAACTTCAGTGACCACCAGTTATCAAATATAGATGGCCTGGACACATTGACCAGCCTCTCAAACAGTGTCCCCCGAATCTCCCCAGGGCTTCAAAATTTGTCTGCCTTTTGTTTCAGTGGAGTTGTGTTCAATCTCTCACCCCTACTATAGAACTCTCTCTCCCCTACCACAATAACCTTGAATAAAGTCCTCTTGTTTAACTGCTGCTGCTGCTGCTAAGTAGTCAGTGCTATTTTTTTTTTTCACACTTCCCTATCTATTTCTCTTTACAGAAACACAACTAAAGTAGTATGAGTTCAAATAAAATCCGCACTTCAATAAAACAAAAAAGACACAGTATTGGGAAGGAAACAAATCCTAAATAGGAATTTCTTAATAATTTAAGAGAAAAGTATGTCCGTAATCTCACAGATGTGTCCAATTACCGGCATACCTCATTTGAGGTAACTTTACTCTCCTTTACTCAGGTACACATTCAAAAAACAAAAATAACAATGACAACACACAATAAAAGCCTCCCTTTCTTCTTGAGTTGCACTGAGCTTTATAAATTGTTATTATCTTCCGTTGGGGAAACCTAACCCTTTACTGTCATGGTTCCTTTAATAAGCAGCCCCTGCTACCCTTAGGATGTAGTACCTTTCTCCACATTACTCAGTCAGTAGTGCTCGGGCACTCTAGGGACAGTCTGGGGACTTAAGCACCTTTCTTAGGGCTCTGGGCTCTGCAAGTCAACTCCTCTTAGAGTTTTCACCAACAGCACGAGTTTCAGACGTGCGTATTTATTTGTCACTATGTACAAGGCAACTGCTGAGTCTTACACCCAAACACATTTCCCAAATGACAAACATTTATTCTCAGAGACAGTACATTCTAAACCTAGTGGAGGAAGAGAAATGTATTCCTAATTGCCGCCATAATTTACAAGGCTGCCACTTTCACAGAGAAGTCAGATTTTGGCATTATCATGCAGAACACCCTTAATTCTTTTCCTTCCATCCCCCCCTCCCCACTACCCCACCCCCAGCTACTTTCTGCCTCTTTTTGTTGGCTGAGAATAAAAAAGGGACACATTCTGAAGTCAAATACCACCCTCCTTTGCTAAACAAAGTCCCCCTAAATGCAGTTTTGGCAGACTATTTGTAATTTTTATATTATATTTTATCTAATAGTCATCTTCTACTCTTTTTTACAGGGAAAAAAATATTTTTTTAAAATTTAATTCTAGTTAAAATAAAACAACAAATAGGTGGGTAAGAATTAAGCAAGTATTTAGTTACTTCTGTTTGTTTTTAATTTTAATTAGTCATTATGAAATTTCTAGATTTCATTTAATGCTTGATGTTATAGCTTATTTATTCTCTACCTTCCATAATGACTATTCCATTATTCTATATGAACTATCAGGGCCTGTGACTATGAAAGGAAAATAGTATTTCACTGACAACAACATTTTAATAACACCTGTTAATCACAGTAGTTTTTCAAATGTCTTAATATATTTTTAAATTATTATACCCTTGCCATTATAAATATACATATTGTCACTATGCCATAATGACTTTGGATTCCAAGTTTGTTAGGGGAAGCGCAGTGACTGAAACTGCCCACCCTGGCCGGGCAGCATAGTAACCATTTGTATGAGTTGTTTTATAACAGGAGGTCCTGGTAAGGAACACAGAACTAATAAGCCACCACCAACTGGGAAAGTTTGGGAAAGGTCTAAAGCAGACACCACATGTCTGACCACCTCCCAGAATTCTTCTCTCTTGTGTCCATCTTGGTTGAACAATGCGTGCACCACCAGGAAGGACTCTTGAGTCAGAATGATTGGCTAAAGACAACCCAGAAACTAATCCCATCACCATAAAACCTGAGACCGCAGAGCCATGTGGCACAGCTGTCCTCCTGGGTTCCCTTACCCTACTGCTCTCCACCCAGTGCCCTTTCCCAATAAAATCTCTTGCTTTGTCAGCACATGTGTTTCCTTGGACAATTCATTTCCAAGTGTTAGACAATTCATTTCCAAGTGTTAGACAAGGGCCCAGTTTCAGGCCCTGGAAGTGATCCCCCTTCCTGCAACAAATTGACTTTGGAGAATGAGAAACAGATATCTTTTTATTCTCAAGAAATGAATATCTTTCTGAAATTCATTGTTTGTACTTTTTTGCCTTTTGACTTCTTAGAATGAAAATTAATGAACACTGCTAAAATTAACCAAGAAAAAAAGTGGGATGAGCAGCATTTTTGCAAATTTCATTGTTGCTACAGACTGAGAGGGTTATGATAGGAATTTCATTTAAATAATGCTCTTAACGTCTTAATAAAATATCTTAGTTTTTTAGCCAACTGCTCATACTGTGACAGAGTGGAATTCAAGTGCCAGATTTTAATTCTGCCCACTGATGACAATATTTGCTTGTCTGTGAGGTGTTTAAAATTTAAGATTGATTAAACTATTGTAAATTTGGACTAATGTCAAATCTAAATAGTTTTGTAATGTTCAGGCAGAGGAAATGAAAGTACCACCATAACCACTGATTTTGCATCCAGATTAAACAAAATATCTATAATCTTCTAAATACCTAAAAGCCTGCATTGTGTCTGGAAATGGTAATATTTATCTACTACTCCCAGTAAACCATGTAGTAATTGTTAAAAAAGTTGGGCTGAATGCTATTCTATTAGTCTTCTAGGACCCTGTCTGACTCTAGGATATAGAAAAGATATTTTGTAGAAAAAACAAGGGCGCATCTTTGTCTTATCCCCATTGAAAATTTATTAATTTACTTATTCCATATAATGACCATTACTTGTGTTTGTGGTAGCTACTTTGGGATTACTTGAAGGTTATCATTATCTCAGATGATCTTCACTTCCAAAAATATGTTGGATTACGACTTTAGTACCACAGTCAAAAAAATAAAATAAAAACATGAAAATGTTCTCTACCATTATCAAATCAGGTTGAGAGTCATAGTTTTTATGATTCTCGAATTCAATGAAATTAGTAGGGAACAGTGTTATGATTACTGTTCAGTGATGAGATTCTTTTGTAATTTTTACCACAGCATTACCTATAGTATTCTGATGAACGTAGAGAGTTTCTAAAGTATCTTAAACTTCTATGAATTTGTGAGCCATGATAAAATATGCTTTCCTGAAACTGCAACAAAATAAATAAGGAAGAACACTGACTAATAAGTCTGATAGTATCAAACCTATGTTATCAGATACAGACTTTGGAATACTTTAGAAAAAGCATCTACTATAAATTTCCTAATGATACAATATATAGCATTTTTGAAGTTTACCAGTGGGCTTTATTTTGCCGTTATTTTATAGTCTTTTTAAATTTCTCTAGCAAAGAGTTACTTGAACTAGAACATGCTTAAAATGGTTAAACAGTGTTCAACAAACTTAGTACGAAACTGTGTAATAATTCCTGACATGTAAATGTCATAATGACAGTATTCATTTGCAACATTGGTTTGGTTTTGGCCTTAAAAAAGATGAACAGTGATAGCTTGTAATGAACGGGTGTTGGATTCATGATCTCTGAAGAAGATTTAGCTTCCAGACCAGGGACCAGTCTTGATCACTCAAGAGCTTTTGTGTAGCAGAATTTTATTAAAGTAAAAAAGAGACAGAGAAAGCTTCTGACATAGATAACAGAAGGGGGATGGAGAGTGCCCTCCTGATAGTCTTTAGCAAGGGAGTTATATATTTTTTAAATTAGTTATTACAATAAATCAAAAGAATGTCTGAAGGTTGTGAAGATCTTACTAGACCCAATCCCACAATTTACAATTTAAGATAACAGGATTAGCCAGAGGATTTTCAGGGAGGGGAAACTGTCCTCGAACAGGATACATTGTTGTTATATAATCCTTAGTGTAGAGTCCTTGGTCAACACCAAAATCAGATTGATTATATTCTTTGCAGCCAAAGATGGAGAAGCTCTATACAGTCAGCAAAAACAAGACCAGGAGCTGACTGTGGCTCAGATCATGAACTCCTTATTGCCAAATTCAGACTTAAATTGAAGAAAGTAGGGAAAACCACTCGACCATTCAGGTATGGCCTAAATCAAATCCCTTATGATTATACAGTAGAAGTGAGAAATAGATTTAAGGGCCTAGATCTGATAGACAGAGTGCCTGAAGAACTATAGACAGAGGTTCATGACATTGTATAGGAGACAGGGATCAAGACCATCCCCATGGAAAAGAAATGCAAAAAAGCAAAATGGCTTTCTGGGGAGGCCTTACAAATAGCTGTGAAAAGAAGAGAGGTGAAAAGCAAGGGAGAAAAGCAAAGATATTCCTATTTGAATGCAGAGTTCCAAAGAATAGCAAGGAGAGATAAGAAAGCCTTCCTCAGAGATCAATGCAAAGAAATAGAGGAAAAGAACAGAATGGGAAACACTACAGATCTCTTTAAGAAAATTAGAGATAACAAGGGAACATTACATGAAAAGATGGGCTTGATAAAGGACAGAAATGGTATGGACCTAACTGAAGCAGAAGATATTAAGAAGAGGTGGCAAGAATACACAGAAGAACTGTACAGAAAAGACCTTCACGACCCAGATAATTATGATGGTGTGATCACTCACCTATAGCCAGACCTCCTGGGATGTAAAGTCAAGTGGGCCTTAGGAAGTATCACTATGAACAAAGCTAGTGGAGGTGATGGAATTCCAGTTGAGTTGTTTCAAATCCTGAAAGATGATGCTGTGAAAGTGCTGCACTCAATATCCCAACAAATTTGGAAAACTCAGCAGTGGTCACAGGACTGGAAAATGTCAGTTTCATTCCAATCCCAAAGAAAGGCAATGCCAAAGGATGCTCAAACTACCGCACAATTGCACTCATCTCACACGCTAGCAAAGTAATGCTCAAAATTCTCCAAGCCAGGCTTCAGCAATACGTGAATGGTGAACTTCCTGACGTTCAAGCTGGTTTTAGAAAAGGCAAAGAAACCAGAGATCAAATTGCCAACATCTTCTGTATCATGGAAAAAGCAAGAGAGTTCCAGAAAAACATCTATTTCTGCTTTATTGACTATGCCAAAGCCTTTGACTGTGTGGATCACAAGAAACTGCGGAAAATTCTTCAAGAGATGGGAATACCAGACCACCTGACCTGCCTCTTGAGAAATCTGTATGCAGGTCAGGAAGCAACAGTTAGAACTGGACATGGAACAACAGACTGGTTCCAAATAGGAAGAGGAGTATGTCAAGGCTGTATATTGTCACCCTGCTTATTTAACTTCTATGCAGAGTACATCATGAGAAACGCTGGACTGGAAGAAGCACAAGCTGGAATCAAGATTGCCGGGAGAAACATCAATAACGTCAGATATGCAGATGACACCACCCTATGGCAGACTGTGAAGAGAAACTAAGAAACCTTTTGATGAAAGTGAAAGAAGAGAGTGAAAAAATTGGCTTAAAGCTCAACATTCAGAAAACGAAGATCATGGCCTCTGGTCCCTTTACTTCTTGGCAAATAGATAGGGAAGCAGTGGAAGCAGTGCTAGACTATTTTTGGGGGCTCCAAAATCACTGCAGATGGTGATTGCAGCCATGAAATTAAAAGACACTTGCTCCTTGAAAAGGAAGTTATGACCAACCTAGTTCAGTTCAGTCTCTCAGTCATGTCCGACTCTTTGTGATCCCTTGAATCACAGCAGGCCAGGCCTCGATGTTCATCACCAACTCCAAGATTTTACCCAAATTCATGTCCATTGAGTTAGTGATGCCATCCAGCCATCTTATCCTCTGTCGTCCCCTTCTCCTCCTGCCCCCAATCCCTCCCAGCATCAGTGTTTTTTCCAATGAGTCAACTCTTCACATGAGGTGGCCAAAGTATTGGAGTTTCAGCTTCAGCATCAGTCCTTCCACTGAACACCCAGAAATGATCTCTTTTAGAATGGACTGGTTGGATCTCCTTGCAGTTCAAAGGACTCTCAAGATAGCATATTAAAAAGCAGAGACATTACTTTGCCAACAAAGGTCCGTCTAGTCAAGGCTATGGTTTTTCCAGTTGTCATGTATGGATGTGAGAGTTGGACTCTGAAGAAAGCTGAGTGCTGAAGAATTGATGCTTTTTTAATTGTGGTGTTGGAGAAGACTCTTGAGAGTCCCTTGGACTGCAAGGAGATCCAACCAGTCTATCTTAAAGGAGATTAGTTTTGGGTGTTCATTGGAAGGACTGATGCTGAGGTTGAAACTCCAATACTTTGGGCCACCTCATGTGAAGAGTTGACTCATTGGAAAAGACCCTGATGCTGGGAGGGATTGGGGGCAGGAGGAGAAGGGGATGACAGAGGATGAGATGGCTGGATGGCATCGCCAACTCAATGGACATGAATTTGGGTAAAATCTTGGAGTTGATGATGGACAGGGAGGCCTGGTGTGCTGCGAATCATGCAGTCACAAAGAGTCGGACATGACTGGGCAACTGAACTGAACTGAGCAGAGTTTAAACTGAGTTTTTTGTTGTGTAATCATCAGTTCCATGCTAGATGTTTTATGTTACTAAGACTAAGGAATGTAGAGGGGGGAAAAAAAGTGTTTGTCCTTTCTTCCTCCTTGAGAATTCCAGACACCTATCTTTGCTTCAAGAGTCCCTTTTCTCTTCCTTGGGGACCCTGGACTTCTTATCAACCTGCCTAGGAATTGACTTTCTCATTCCCCCCTTTTCTTTTAGAAGAATTATGTTGCCAAGGGAAAGGGGCATCGTTTTCATTCCATAACAACTTCCTGCTATTGAGGGGCATGATTCCTAAATTGCTGAGACACATATTCTCCTAACTGTCATATCGAGGGTCTCTGATCCAGGGGCCCCAAGTAATAGTTGGAGGAGGTTGCGGCACTCATAGGAGCCTGGAGAACCATTTAACTTAAAAGCATTCAGAAAGTTAGAAACAAATCCCATTTTACATTTACAGATGTAAGGCAAAATAGTCATTAAACCAAGTTAAAACCGAATCAGAATTAAAAGTTATACTATGTCCATAGTTACATCTGTCCATCTTAGGATTGTTAGATGTCATCACAGAGTTGAAGAAAGCCCTTTCCTTGAAGTGAGAAACCCACCACATTAAAACTTTAGTTGATGGGAAAGAGGGGTGCTCCACAGACCCAGCAGTTAAAAAGAGTTCAGACTAGGAAAGTGTTGTATTTAGGGTCAAATGGCAGACTCAGGAATTTTGGAGTGAGCAGAAGCAAGCCCACCTAGATTCTCAGGCCCATCTCAGTTCCTTGCTCAAATAGCAGCTTTTTTGACTCAAAGACTGGGTCAGGAGTTAACCTCCCGATAATGCCTTTTGAAAAGCTAAAAGCTGAGTCACATAGTTAATTTTAAGGCTTCAGGATCTATGACAATATCTGTGCACAAAAACAGTCTGTCTTAGAGACAGTACCATTTTGGGGGGGCAGTTCGAGCCCTCATTAAAGCTACGAGTAAAACTTTAAACCAACTGTCTTGTGTTTCCTGAGTTACTTTACATGGGTGTCTTTTAATAATGTCATTAGCCTTTTCAACTTTTTCTGAAGATTGGGGTCTCTAGAAACAGTGTTAAGTAATATTCTATTCCTAGAGCTTTTGACACCCCTTGAGTTACAGAAGCTTTAAAGGTGGAGCATTGTTGCTCTGAATTTTAGAGTTTAAGATCCCACTTACATCATGAGAAGTCAGTATAGTAAGATTTTGCCCATTCCTTAACCTCAGGCTTTAGCACATACTGCTTTTAATGTGGAAATAAGTGAGGGTTACTGAGCTTGATAACCATAGGAACATAATTTTGTGCTCAACCCACAGTTTTCCATCAGTCCACACTCTAGGATTGACAGTTGGTTCATTAAAAACAGCTGGTTCCTTATTCATGAAAACAGAGGCCTGGACCTTGTTCAGTATATCCCTCCCTGAAGGGGTGAGGGAGACTCTGGCATGATTAGAAACTCGTGAGAAAACAGCAGAGTCCCAGTTGCCACTTAAAGGATGACTAACATAATAATGTTTGCCTCATCCAAACAGTCCCATTACGGTAGTGGATCAGGAAGAAAGCAGGCCAGGGGCTTCAGTGAGCACAGAGAAAGTTGCCCAGTGTCCAAAAGAAATCAACTGATTGGCCCTCCACTGTTATTAATACCAGGGTTCCTCAGGTGTAATTAGGATGGGAGCTTATGAGGGGACCCCCGGACATCTTCAGTCCTGATTACCTTGAGAGTCTGACCCCTGGGTCCTATACCTCGGGGGGCAGTCTCTGCTCCAGTATGGTCCCCCAGACTGGATCTGGAGCTGGGGGCGGCTTAGATTCTTGAAGGCAATCCCGCTTGAGATGCTCCTCCTTTCCATAGTAATAGCAAGTCCATCCCTTTTCACCTGGGCGCCTGTGGGCATTTTTCCTCAGGCTGTTTCAAGAGCAGATCTAACAGCCATTGTTGGGGCTTCAGTCTTTCCCCTGGTTCTTTTTTGTCTCTTATTTTCCTCCTTATATTCTCTACCATAATATACCATCTAAGGCAGTTGCAACAGATTATCGAAAGACTGATTTGATCCAAACATCTGTTTCCATAACTTACAGTAGATATCTGGAGCTGACTGAGTAAGAAATCTCTTTTAAGATCATTCCTCCTTCTGCACTTTCAAGATCAACATCAGAAAACTTGTGGAGAGCCTCCCATAGTCTATCTAGGAATTTACCAGAAGTTTCCTTCTCTCCCTGTTCTATGTTAGCCAACTTAGCATAAAGTCTTAGCACATGCTCACTTGAGTCCTAAGGGAATACATCCAACAAAGTGACTCTGATATGGGAACTGCTTGGCTCCCAGTAGGAAGGAGGGCTATTTCATGTTCCCTCTTTTCACTCACACTCAAGCCATTCATCTCCAGGAGTATTCAGTTCAGTTCAGTTCAATTCAGTCACTTAGTCATGTCCGACTCTTTGCGACCCCATGAATCACAGCACGCCAGGCCTTCCTGTCCATCACCAACTCCCGGAGTTCACTCAGACTCACGTCCATCGAGTCAGTGATGCCATCCAGCCATCTCATCCTCTGTCATCCCCTTCTCCTCCTGCCCCCAATCCCTCCCAGCATCAGGGTTTTTCCAATGAGTCAACTCTTCCCATGAGATGGCCAAAGTATTGGAGCTTCAGCTTTAGCATCATTCCCTCCAAGGAAATCCCAGGGCTGATCTCCTTCAGAATGGACTGGTTGGATCTCCTTGGAGTCCAAGGGACTCTCAAGAATCTTCTCCAACACCACAGTTTAAAAGCATCAATTCTTCGGTGCTCAGCCTTCTTCACAGTCCAACTCTCACATTCATACATGACCACAGGAAAAACCATAGCTTTGACTAGATGGACCTTAATTGGCAAAGTAATGTCTCTGCTTTTGAATATACTATCTAGGTTGGTCATAACTTTCCTTCCAAGGAGTAAGCATCTTTTAATTTCATGGCTGCAGTCACCATCTGCAATGATTTTGGAGCCCCAAAAAATAAAGTCTGACACTGTTTCCACTGTTTCTCCATCTATTTCCCATGAAGTGATGGGACCGGATGCCATGATCTTCATTTTCTGAATGTTGAGCTTTAAGCCAACTTTTTCACTCTCCACTTTCACTTTCATCAAGAAGCTTTTTAGTTCCTCTTCACTTTCTGCCATAAGGGTGATGTTATCTGCATATCTGAGGCTATTGATATTTCTTCCGGCAATCTTGATTCCAGCTTGTGTTTCTTCCAGTCCAGCGTTTCTCATGATGTACTCGGCATATAAGTTAAATAAGCAGGGTGACAATATACAGCCTTGACATACTCCTTTCCCTATTTGAAACCAGTCTGTTGTTCCATGTCCAGTTCTAACTGTTGCTTCCTGGCCTGCATACAGATTTCTCAAGAGGCAGGTCAGGTGGTCTGGTATTCCCATCTCTTGAAGAATTTTCCATAGTTTATTGTGATCCACATAGTCAAAGGCTTTGTCATAGTCAATAAAGCGAAAATAGATGTTTTTCTGGAACTCTCTTGCTTTTTCGATGATCCAGCGGATGTTGGTAATTTGATCTCTGGTTTCTCTGCCTTTTCTAAAACCAGCTTGAACATCAGGAAGTTCACCATTCACGTATTGCTGAAGCCAGGTTTGGAGAATTTTGAGCATTACTTTACTAGCATGTGAGATGAGTGCAATTATGCGGTAGTTTGAGCATTTTTTTGCATTGCCTTTCTTTGGGACTGGAATGAAAACTGACCTTTTCCAGTCCTGTGACCACTGATGAGTTTTCCAAATTTGCTGGCATATTGAGTGCAGCACCTTCACAGCATCATCTTTCAGGATTTGAAACAACTCAACTGGAATTCCATCACTAGCTTTGTTCGTAGTGATGCTTTCTAAGGCCCACTTGACTACACATTTCAGGATGTCTGGCTCTAGCTTAGAGATCACACCATCATAATTATCTGGGTCGTGAAGATCTTTTTTGTACAGTTCTTCTGTGTATTCTTGCCACCTCTTCTTAATATCTTCTGCTTCACTTAGGTCCATACCATTTATGTCCTTTATTGAGGCCATCTTTGCATGAAATGTTCCCTTGGTGTCTCTAATTTTCTTGAAGACATCTCTAGTCTTTCCCATTCTGTTCTTTTCCTCTATCTCTTTGCAAAGAATACTGAAGAAGACTTTCTTTTCTCTTCCTGCTATTCTTTCGAACTCTGCATTCAGATGCTTATATCTTTCCTTTTCTCCTTTGCTTTTCACTTCTCTTCTTTTCCCAGCTATTTTTAAGGCCTCCTCAGAGAGCCATTTTGCTTTTTTGCATTTCTTTTCCATGGGGATGGTTTTGATCCCTGTCTCCTGTACAATGTCACAAACCTCAGTCCATAGTTCATCAGGCACTCTACCTATCAGACCTAGGCCCTTAAATCTATTTCTCACTTCCTCTGTATAATCATAAAGGATTTGATTTAGGTCATACCTGTATGGTCTAGTGGTTTTCCCTACTTTCTTCAATTTAAGTCTGAATTTAGTAATAAGGAGTTCATGATCTGAGCCACAGTCAGCTCCTGGTCCTGTTTTTGTTGACTGTATAGAGCTTCTCCATCTTTGGCTGCAAATAATATAATCAGTCTGATTTCGGTGTTGACCATCTGGTGATGTCCATGTGTAGAGTCTTCTCTTGTGTTGTTGGAACAGGGTGTTTGCTATGACCAGTGCATTTTCTTGGCAAAACTCTATTAGTCTTTGCCCTGCTTCATTCTGCATTCCAAGGCCAAATTTGCCTGTTACTCCAGGTGTCTTGACTTCCTACTTTTGCATTCCAGTCCCCTATAATGAAAAGGATATCTTTTTTGGGTGTTAGTTCTAAAAGGTCTTGTAGGTCTTCAAAAATCGTTCAACTTCAATTTCTTCAGCGTTACTGGTTGGGGCATAGACTTGGATAACTGTGATATTGAATGGTTTGCCTTGGAGACGAACAGAGATCATTCTGTCGTTTTTGAGATTGCATCCAGTACTGCATTTTGGACTCTTTTGTTGACCATGATGGCTACTCCATTTCTTCTGAGGGATTCCTGCCTGCAGTAGTAGATATAATGGTCATCTGAGTTAAATTCACCCATTCCAGTCCATTTTAGTTCACTGATTCCTAGAATGTTGATGTTCACCCTTGCCATCTCTTGTTTGACCACTTCCAATTTGCCTTGATTCATGGACCTGGCATTCCAGGTTCCTATGCAATATTCCTCTTTATAGCATTGGACCTTGCTTCTATCACTAGTCACATGCACAGCTGGGTATTGTTTTTGCTTTGGCTCTATCTCTTCATTTTTTCTGGAGTTATTTCTCCACTGATCTCCAGTAGCATATTGGGCACACTCTGACCTACGGAGTTCCTCTTTCAGTATCCTATCATTTTGCCTTTTCATACTGTTCATGGGGTTCTCAAGGCAAGAATACTGAGGTGGTTTGCCATTCCCTTCTCCAGTGGACCACATTCTTTCAGACCTCTCCTCCATGACCCACCCATCTTGTGTTGCTCCGCGGGCATGGCTTGGTTTCATTCAGTTAGACAAGGCTGTGGTCCTAGTGTGATTAGATTGACTGGTTTTCTGTGAGTATGGTTTCAGTGTGTCTGCCCTCTGATGTCCTCTTGCAACACCTACCATTTTACTTGGGTTTCTCTTACCTTGGGCATGGGCTATCTCTTCACGGCTGCTCCAGCAAAGCACAGCCGCTGCTCCAGCAAAGCACAGCCGCTGCTCCTTACCTTGGACGAGGGGTATCTCCTTACTGCTGCCCTTCCTAACCTTCAACGTGGGATAGCTCCTCTAACTCCTTGTGTGCCCATGCAGCCATAGCTCCTTGGGTTGCTCCTCCCAGCTGCTGCCCCTGACCTCAGACTTGGTTAGCTCCTTTCAGCCGTTCCTGCACCTTCGCAGCCTCGCACTCTCGGCTGCTGCCCCTGACCTCGGACTTGGGGTAACTCCTCTCCACCGCGCTTAGTGCACCGGGTCGCAGCCACCTGAGCTTAAAACTCGAGTTTTTGAGTCAGGAGTCAGTGTCTGTCCCAAAACGTACATTACATCTCTCCAAGTAAGGTCATGAAATAAAGTTAGTCCCATAAAGTCTTCTATGTACTTTTTGGATCCTCTGCTGCTGCTGCTGCTGCTAAGTTGCTTCAGTCATGTCTGACTCTGTGTGACCCCATAGACAGCAGCCACCAGGCTCCCCCGTCCCTGGGATTTTCCAGGCAAGAATACTGGAGTGGGTTGCCATTTCCTTCTCCAATGCATGCAAGTGAAAAGTGAAAGTGAAGTCACTCAGTCGTGTCCTACTCTTAGTGACCCCATGGACTGCAGCCCACCAGGCTCCTCCATCCATGGGATTTTCCAGGCAAGAGTACTGGAGTGGGTAGCCAGTGCCTTCTCCTCTACTGAGACTGAGGCAACCCCTACTGGATGGGTGCCCTGTTGGGAGCCCCTGATACAGGGGCAAAATAAGAGGACAGGAGGTAGCTGAAGGTTTCATACCCAAATCTGCACCCTTAGGACATAAGCCTGGCTTGTCTCACAGAGAGATAAAGAGTAACACATATGGCACTTCTACCCATTTCACTTATTTTCTACAGAACCGGTCTAGTTGTAAAACTTTATCATAATTAGACCTTCATCAGGTCAGCATTCCCCATCTTCCAAAGGATACTGTGGGCATTCATCAATATCACAGAAGAAGATCAGGAGTGTCTTTTCAAATTCTAGGGATCGAACTTGTCCCAGTTTTTAAAATACATTTTAAAGGAGTGGTTCTGGAACTGCTAGCTTCCATCTGTAAGAGAGAAAAAAGCAACACCCACAGCCGTGGCTTTTTTCCACTGGAAGCACCCTTCCCTGCTCTAGATGGGGGTCTAGACAGACTTTCCCCAGAAGCTCTCCTTTCCTGATCGGACTTAGTCTGTCCCTTACTGACGCAGGTGTCTTACTCATCCCTGTCTGTTCTACAGAGGCAGCATGGAGATGCAACAAGGGTGGACCTGATGGCATCCTAGAATGATTTAGTTCCATATTATCAAGACTTTTATTTGATTTGCCTTTTTCTCTAATGCCACTCGGGGTGGAGCAGAGTAGTTTTTCAGAATGTTTCCCCAGCTAGTACTACTGGGGAAGCATGCATGTTATGTGTGCCTGTACAATTCCTGAGTACAATCTTGACTACAGTAGAAATGGTGAGTCACAAAGGGATGAACGACCAAGATGTTGCTTCTGAATGTCACCATGCCAGTATATGTGATAGCAAAAGAGGTGGCAGAGGGTTGGCCAGTGAGGAAAACGTGATTTTTGTCCTCAAGCTACTAGGACCAATCCTTCCAGTTCTTTCCCACTGATTCCACAGAAAGAAATATCTAAAGAGTTGAGACAAAAACCATCAGAGAGCCTCCTCTGGTCTTCTAAGAGCTAGTACTACCGAAAGAAGCCCATATCACTTCCAATCTGACCGTATCTTGCAATTCCCGATCTGAGTCCTCAAAACCCTCGTGATCACCAGCAGTGCTTCTATCCATATAGATAGGAGGCAGAGCCATGGCAAAGACTCACTTTCAGGTCACTGGCCCCTGAGGCAGGCAGCCAAGAGAGTAACCTCTAGCCTGAGAGGTGTTTTTGGAGCTAGAGTTCCACCTCTGCCCATATATGCTCCTAGTAACGTTCTAGCAAGGCTTGCCTAGTTTAGCGAGGCTAAGCGCTTCCATACATGGGGTCTAAGTAAAAGTACACTGTAACAGCATGGATCACAAGTCCCTTGAAAGTCTATTTCTGACAAATTATGTTAGTAGTTCTAATTTCCCACACACTTATGCAATGCTCAAAGAGACCAGGAAAAAGTGACCTAGAAAGAAAACTTCAGTCCACATGCTTTGCCCGTTTCTGGCTGCTCCCCTCACAGGGATGTTGGGGTCTTGGCATTGGCAGGTTGGTGTAAACCCCTGACAAGGCTCCCCTTTTGGGGGTTCCCTTCAGACATTACGAGGCACCACAAAACCCCTGAGCAGGGTCTATCACTTGCTTCGTGCAGGGCGTGTCATTCATTCACACAAGCACACCGTAGAGTTACTAAAGTAAAGCAGAAAACGTGTGTGCTGAGAGAGCAGAGAGTCTAGAGCTCTGAGCATTCTTACCTTGTCCTGAAGATCCTGGATGAACCCCCAAGAAGATAGCTTAAGATGAATGGATTCAGATTCGTGATCTTCACAGAAGATTTAGCTTCTGGACCAGAGTTGATCACTCAAGAGCTTTTGTGTAGCAGAGTTTGTTTAAAGTATGAAAAGGGACAGAGAAAGTTTCTGACAGACATCAGAAGGGGAGCGGAGAGTACCTCCCTGTCTTAGGCACGGGAGTTTTATATTTTTTAATCAGTTATTACAATAAATCAAAAGAATGTCTGAAGGTCGTAAAGATCTTACTAGACTCACTCCCATAATTTACATTTTAAGATAACAGGATTCAGTTCAGTTCAGTTCAGTCACTCAGTCCTGTCCGACTCTGCGACCCCATGAATCGCAGCACGCCAGGCCTCCCTGTCCACCACCATCTCCCGGAGTTCACTCAGACTCACGTTCATCGAATCCATGATGCCGTCCAGCCATCTCATCCTCGGTCGTCCCCTTCTCCTCTTGCCCCCAATCCCTCCCAGAATCAGAGTCTTTTCCAAGGAGTCAACTCTTCACATGAGGTGGCCAAAGTACTGGAGTTTCAGCTTTAGCATCATTCCTTCCCAAGAAATCCCAGGGTTGATCTCCTTCTGAATGGACTGGTTGGATCTCCTTGCAGTCCAAGGGACTCTCAAGAGTCTTCTCCAACACCACAGTTCAAAAGCATCAATTCTTCGGTGCTCAGCCTTCTTCACAGTCCAACTCTCACATCCATACATGACCACAGGAAAAACCATAGCCTTGACTAGACGGACCTTAGTCGGCAAAGTAATGTCTCTGCTTTTGAATATACTATCTAGGTTGGTCATAACTTTCCTTCCAAGGAGTAAGCGTCTTTTAATTACATGGCTGCAATCACCACCTGCAGTGATTTTGGAGCCCCCAAAAATAAAGTCTGACACTGTTTCCACTGTTTCCCCATCTATTTCCCATGAAGCGATGGGACCAGATGCCATAATCTTCATTTTCTGAATGTTGAGCTTTAAGCCAATATTTTCACTCTCCTCTTTCACTTTCATCAAGAGGCTTTTTAGTTCCTCTTCACTTTCTGCCATAAGGGTGGTGTCATCTGCATATAGAAACTGTCCTCAAGCAGGATACATTGTTATGTAATCCTTAGTACAGAGTTTAAACTGAGTTGTTTGTTGTCTAATCATCAGTTCCAGGCTAAACATTTTATTTAACTAAGTCTATGGCTAAATGGCATCACAGACTCGATAGACATGAGTCTGAGTGAACTCCGGGAGATGGTGATGGACAGGGAGGCCTGGCGTGCTGCGATTCATGGGGTCGCAAAGAGTCGGACACGATTGAGCGACTGAAGTGAGTGAGTAAAGAATGTAGCTCTTTTGTTGACCATGATGGCTACTCTATTTCTTCTGAGGGACTCCTGCCTACAGTAGTACATATAATGGTCATCTGAGCTGGTTTTAGAAAAGGCAGAGGAACCAGAGATCAAATTGCCAACATCCACTGGATCATCGAAAAAGCAAGAGAGTTCCAGAAAAACATCTATTTCTGCTTGATTAACTATGCCAAAGCCTTTGACTGTGTGGATCACAATGAACTGTGGAAAATTCTGAAAGAGATGGGAATACCAGACCACCTAACCTGCCTCTTGAGAAATCTGTATGCAGGTCAGGAAGCAACAGTTAGAACTGGACATGGAACAACAGACTGGTTTCAAATAGGAAAAGGAGTATGTCAAGGCTGTATATTGTCACCTGCTTATTTAACTTCTATGCAGAGTACATCATGAGAAATGCTGGACTGGAAGAAAGACAAGCTGGAATCAAGATTGCTGGGAGAAATATCAATAACCTCAGATATGCAGACGACACCACCCTTATGGCAGAAAGTGAAGAGGAGCTAAAAAGCCTCTTGATGAAAGTGAAAGAGGAGAGTGAAAAAGTTGGCTTAAAGCTCAACATTCAGATAACGAAGATTATGGCATCTGGTCCCATCACTTCATGGGAAATAGATGGGGAAACAGTAGAAACAGTGTCAGACTTTATTTTTTTGGGCTCCAAAATCACTGCAGGTGGTGATTGCAGCCATGAAATTAAAAGACGCTTACTCCTTGAAGGAAAGTTATGACCAACCTAGATAGTATATTCAAAAGCAGAGACATTACTTTGCCGACTAAGGTCCATCTAGTCAAGGCTATGGTTTTTCCTGTGGTCATGTATGGATGTGAGAGTTGGACTGTGAAGAAGGCTGAGTGCCGAAGAATTGATGCTTTTGAACTGTGGTGTTGGAGAAGACTCTTGAGAGTCCCTTGGACTGCAAGGAGATCCAACCAGTCCATTCAGAAGGAGATCAACCCTGGGATTTCTTGGGAAGGAATGATGCTAAAGCTGAAACTCCAGTACTTTGGCCACCTCATGTGAAGAGTTGACTCCTTGGAAAAGACTCTGATGCTGGGAGGGATTGGGGGCAGGAGGAGAAGGGGACGACCGAGGATGAGATGGCTGGACGGCATCATGGATTTGATGAACGTGAGTCTGTGTGAACTCCGGGAGATAGTGGTGGACAGGGAGGCCTGGCGTGCTGCGATTTATGGGGTTGCAAAGAGTTGGACACGACTAAATGACTGAACTGAACTGAACTGAGTTAAACTCACCCATTGCAGTCCATTATAGTTCGCTGATTCCTAGAATGTCGATGTTCACTCTTGCCATCTCTTGTTTGACCACTTCCAATTTGACTTGATTCATGGACCTGACATTCCAGGTTCTTATGCACTATTGCTCTTTACAGCATTGGACCTTGCTTCTATCACCAGTCACATTCACAACTGGTGATAGAAGGAAGGTCCAGTTTTTTTTCTTTGGCTCCATCTCTTCATTTTTTCTGGAGTTATTTCTCCACTGATCTCCAGTAGCCATTGCGCACCTACTGACCTGGGGAGTTCCTCTTTCAGTATCCTATCATTTTGCCTTTTCATACTGTTAGGGCAGGCAGTCTGATTGAAACTGCCCATGCTGGCCAGGCACCATAGTAACCATTTGCATGAGTTGTTTTATGATAGGAGATCCTGATAAGGAATACAGAACTAATAAGCCACCACCAATGGGAAGAGTTCAGGAAAGGTCTAAGGAGACACCGCGTGTCTGTCCACTTCCCAGAATCCCTCTCGCTAGCATCCATCTTGGCTGAGCGATGGGTGCACCACCAGGAAAGACTCTGAATTAGAATGATTGCCCAAAGACCACATGGAAACTAATCCCATCACCATAAAACCCGAGACTGTGAGCCATGCAGCAGAGCAGTTCTCCTGGGTTTCCTTACCCTGCTGCTCTCACCCGGGTGCCCTTTCCCAATAAAATCTCTTGCTTTGTCAGCACATGTGTCTCCTCAGACAATTCATTTCCGAGTGTTAGACAAGAGCCCAGTTTCAGGCCCTGGAAGGGGTCCCTCTTCCTGCAACAAATGGCTACTCTGGCAGGGACTCTTTTTCTCTGAGACTGACATCCTGACCACTCAGGGTACTCAGGGGCCAGCTTGCCTGCCAATGGACCAGACCCAGTGGTTGCAACTGGGACCCTTTTGTCCCTGGTCTCCTCCTGATGTGGACAACTGGCCAGAGTGCCCTGACCGGTAAGGAAAAGGGGACTTTATTGACATCTCTCCCCTTCCCTCTCTCTTTCCTCTCCTTAACCCTTCTTATACTTCCCTGTTTTTCTAGTCCCCTGGTCCTGGACACAGGAATCTGGTCGAAGGGCCCTCAGCCTGAGCTAAGAATTTGAGACTGATTACCTCCTCTTGGCAGAGAACTCGAATTCTGGTTCTGGTCTGGTCTGATTTCCGGTAGGGCCGAGTTCCAGACCTCCCTTCTCTGGAGGCCCATGGAAAAGTCCCATAATGCCTGGGTATTTGTAGGTGGCAGGAGATGTCTGTAGAGCCACCCCTTTTGCCCCCCTCTCCCGCCTCCTCTCCCTTCTTCTTTCAACCTGGCTTCCTTTCCTCCCTTGAAATCTTTGATGTTAGTACTTAGATCTGAAGTTCTGTGTCTCTATAGGAGGTTTTCTGAGAGACTATATTCTTGTATTTAAGGG
Organism: Capricornis sumatraensis; assembly: GCF_032405125.1. NCBI lineage: Eukaryota > Metazoa > Chordata > Mammalia > Artiodactyla > Bovidae > Capricornis > Capricornis sumatraensis. The sequence goes on from NC_091074.1 coordinate 57,561,575, forward strand.
CTTCCCTGGTGGAGCTGAGGTTAAAGCATCTGCCTGCAATGTGGGAGACCTGGGTTCGATCCCTGGGTTGAGAAGATTCCTTGGAGAAGGAAATGGCAACCCACTCCAGTATTCTTTTCTAGAGAATCCCATGGATGGAGAGGCTTGGTGGGCTACAGTCCATGCGTAGCAATCAGTCGGACACGACTGAGAGACTTCACTTTCACTTTCACTTTGATGAGGACTAGGTTTATATGTGTGTGTTTTAACTCTGTGTTCTGTGTTGTGATTTTTGATGGCCATTTTGCTTTGTCTGGCCACCATTTGGTTTAGACCTGCCGCCATTTTGTTAGAACTTGATTTTCTTTCCCTGTGCCTTGAGACCAGGGCTCTCAGGAACACTTATCTAGACCATCTCTAACTCCTGACACTGAGGAAAAAGGGAAAAAAGACTTGAAACTAGATCTTGCACTGTGTCTGTCTAAATATGTCTTGGTATGTCTGTGTCTCTGGGTAATATTTTTGAGGTTTATTTGCAAATGAACTCTATTTATTTGGCTTAAAAAAGGTAAGTGCTTACAAATCAAGTAATTCTAAATTAAACAATAAATTTCAGGTTCATGTGAACTGGGAAATATTCAATGTTAAATATCTGATATTAATGTTTGTTTGTTGACCTATCTAATATAGAAATGTCTTAGAGTAATTAACGTTAAATAGAATATTTTCATTGTACCTAGGTTTAATATAAGTTAAATATTATATCTGTTATAAGTTTGTCAACAAGGAAATTACCTCAAGTGAAGAACTTCTAAAAAAATGTAAATGAGATATGAGCGTTTATATAAACTCTATTAAGAATAATTATTCTTTAGAAATATCTGTCTAAAATTTCTAAGGGTTGTGCTAAGTGTTGAAAGTCTATTGAATAGTTAGGTAATTTCCAAATAAAATAAGATTTTGAAGCATTTACTACGAAACACTAATTTCCTTTTACAGAGAAACTAAAGAGATTTGGGACTATAAATGAATAATGTTTGGTGTCATCCTAAAATGTTCTAAGGAAGCAAGGGTTTTAGAAATTATCGCTGGTATTTATGCTCACCAATCTATAAAATGCTAATATAAAAGTTAGTTATTGATTGCTAAAGGAAAGTAGGAAGTATATTTTCAGTAAAAAAAAAAAGAAAAAAGATATGATAAAATACTAAAAAGAGTTATGCATGATCAGGATTTTCTAAAATTGGATTACAATTAGTTAGATAAATGGATTTTGTTAAGAATGACACAGCCGTAAAAAACTGGTTAGTCAGCTAGGTCCAAGATGGCGGAGCTGACTTTCACTAGATCTTGAGCTTTGGTATTTAGGCCTATTGTGACATATCAACAAGCTAAATGATACACCCATCAACATTGACTAAATCTGACCAAATGTTCTAAACCCTTTTAATTGATCTTTTTGATAAAACTTCCTAAATAGAACTCTTTTGAAGTTCTTTTGATCTCTAGCTAACTTTGGGGTGCTTCAGAGGGCCCTTGGAACATCCCAAAGAGAGATATTAAACTGCGTTTATTTGGTTGGTTAAATTACATGGAAAAAATTACCAAATGAGTAATAAATCCGCTCATGTTATAATGTATGGTAAAATTACTAATACAGATATCCTAGAAATTATATGGAGTTTTTAACATTCTGATATGTCCTGGTATTCTAATGGAAAACCTGATGACTTCATAAAAGTTAACAAAAGGACTGAATGAACCAGCAAATATGCTTATAACTTTTATGGTTTCTATCTGAAAAATTATGGGTTTGAATCTTACGTTTTCAGGGAGTAGGGAAAATCTTCCTCTCAGACTAATTATGACAATATAAGTAAACAAAACAATTATATTTTCTATCTGATTCCTCCCAAAATTGGAAGTTCTTAGGTTTCCAGTAAGTTTATCAAATGAGTTAGGAAGGTTATCTCACGGGTACAAAAATCTCAAGAAATTTTTGAGACCTTAAAAAGGGAAGAATTCACCTAGATTTGTTAGGCAAAATCTGTGATAAGCCTTTGGTGTGAATTTCCCAGCCCTGTTTTATTTTAAAAGTTCAGTCTGAGACTCTATAAATGTTTCAGCAAAATAAAAAGTCTATAATAAATTATGGTTATATAAATCATCAGACCCAAATTAGTGAGAATAGATCTATTTTGCAAACAAACTAGACTTAATTGGGTTATATTTAATAAAAATAAGGGTAACTTTAAGGAGAAAAAGACATTTCAAAAATGTTAAATCCCAGTTTGCTAATGGAGGTCTGCATCTAGTAAGACTCATCTCTTAGATAGCTTTTTGCTGTTATGTGATATTAATGTAAAATTTAATTGAATTCTTGAAGAACACCCTAAGCTTGTTTCTGAAGCTTATGTCAGTAATCTATCTTTGGATGAAGACCAGATGCCTCATGACCTGTAACCAGGACTGGAAAAAGACATAATTTAAGGGACTGTCTCCAACATGGATGGAAGGACTTTTTTTTTATCAGGAGGAACTACACTACACCAGGATGAGAAGATGACGACATCAGAGGTAGACAGCTTCCCCAAGATGCTGGACCTGATTCGTATGATCATTTATGTTTTCTTGACTTCTTAGACCTTTGCATATAAATCAAATGCTTTTCTATTATAGGCCTGATCCTATGCTAGTTTTAAAAATCAATCCAATTGTTGGGTTTGTGGCCAATTACTTGTGTCTAGTTCTGGGTTACCTTGGTAAATTTCTCTACTACCAGACTCTAACTGGTTGGCCCTGAGAAAATTTACTTAAAAAAAAAAAAATGGTCATATTCAGGTCACTGTGATATTACTAGATAGGATCCCCTCACAGGGCCAATTAATAATGTCTGCTCTGACTTTGGCCATAAATTTGAGCTTTTTTCTATTACCCAAACTTAATCAGAACAAGAAACGTTTCTGCAAAGGAGGGGAAAAACTCCCACAATTATGGGATAGATTTATATAGTTAACACCAGGCTATAGTAATTTAGGTTTAAAGTCTCCTCTATGTTGGAAACAATTAAATCATACTAAGGATAATCAGTCTAGTAACACTAGAAAACTGGGCTATGTGCCTTATAGATGGTGCCAATATATAATTTCCCTGGAAGATAAAGATTCTACAGAGCAGACTAAGTCAGATGACCTGAGATATACTGGGCTACATCTAATGGAAGTTCTTAACATAAGTCTTACTTGTGACTTTACTAATGCTGCTGTCTATGTTACCTGTATTTCACCTGTTTTACAAAATTGCTGTTTCTTATGCTGTCAAATGTGTGTCTGAGGCCTCTAATAGAATAATATATAGTCCCATATGAGATCGATGATGGTTAACAGTGTAACTCTAGATATGGCAAGAAGCAACAAGAGGGAATATTTTCCTGGACCAAGAAGCTAATAAGACAGGTGGTCCAGAGAATTTTGGATACTGTTTTATGGTCTAGTCTGGTAATAGCACATTGAGTGGCCTGTCAACAAAGTCTTTGCCAAACCTGAGAATGGACACTCTCAGCACCATGGGATAAAATGGTCATCAAATGCCCCCCTCAAAATCATGGTCAAGTTTATGAGCAAAAAGGGGCTCTGCCAACTGAAGACTGACACTTGCCATCTACATCTACAAAGATTAAATCATGGCCTCTGCAACTTCTGACTTTCAACGCCCCTGAAAGGATTTCAGGGTGAAAATCAGGAATGAGGCACTCTGTGCTCTGGGAAAAACTGGCAGAACAGGCCTTCAGATAGTTAGATCTTTTCAGGAGAAGATTTTATGAGTCCCAATTCTTGCATCTTCTTGTATCTAGAGAAACACTGACATCATTAACAGTGAAATCTGCTTTGGCTGTTAAGGAAAAGTTTACAATTAAAAGTCAAAATTGAGTAGCTATGGTTCAGATATCCTGGGAAATAACTAGGTGATGCTATGGGCGTACTTTCAGATTAGACTTTGTATTGCTGAACACTTGAGTTTTCTGAGTCGTGTCAGGCTTGGATGCCACCATTCTCAAAACAATGTCTGCTGGAAGCTAGTAACCTTACTTTTTTATAAAACTAGGCAACTGGCTACATGGCTACAAGTCTCCCTGAAGTGCCAGGTCCATTCTGGGTTTCAGGCCTATTCTTCTAAAAAGAAATGAGATTTATTTTGTCTACTAAATTCCAGTTATCACTCCTCCAACTACTTCTAATTGGGTCTGTTACACCAAAATGGCAGACCAAGGGATTAGGATTTTAATCATACAAGACTCAGATCTAGAACTTGGAACTCAGAAATATTTCCAATTCAGTGTCTATACTCCAAGCTGAGGCAGTCCTATGCCCCATTTTGACAGGAAGTTATCACAGTCATAGTTGCCCAGTTCCCTATATTAAAACTGAGTGGGACTCTGTGGTGCTCTGGAGTACAGATCTGTTGTGTATTCTCCATTTCTTATCTGTAGGATATAGGCTTTATTCAACCTCCTTGACCTTCCCTGAATTCCAAAGCCTGGATTCAAACAATTGCTAGTCAGAGAAGGGAGGCGATACAAAAACAGAAACAATCAAAAGTTGGTACAGCCTCCAGGCAGAATCCTGGTTCCTACTCAAAGAAATGTGCATAACAATATCTTTGAGACCCCACCCAGGTGGAGGATGGTAACTTCGGATTGAACACATAGCTCTGTTGCCTCACCACCAACCAATCAGAAAGGGTCACAAACCCTGCAACCCTCACTCCAAATGCTGCCTTCTGTTTCCGGGGACCAGAGATAACCATTCTGTTAGGTCTCCTGTTTGGCCCTTGTCTATTTCATCTCTGACAGGGGCCAACTAAATTGCTATTGCTACAAGGGTGGAAGCTGGTTTCAGATGTGGAACACCCCAACTTAGATCAGGTAGAGAGAGACTTCTGCTCTGCTAGGCAGGCCTACGCCCATGCACAGCAGGAAGAAGTTACAGAAGAAAGAGACCTCTGCCCCAATTCCCAAGAAGTATATTGAGTATGAATCTCTCAGAGGGGAGTTGTTAGGGGAAGCACACTGATTGAAACTGCCCACCCTGGCCAGGCACCATAGTAACCATTTGCATGAGTTGTTTTATGACAGGAGATCCTGATAAGGAATACGGAACTATAAGCCACCACCAACCGGAAGAGTTCAGGAAAGGTCTAAAGGAGACACCGCGTGTCCGTCCACTTCCCAGAATCCCTCTCACTAGCATCCATCTTGGCTGAGCTATGGGTGCACCACCAGGAAAGACTCTGAATTAGAATGATTGGCCAAAGACCACCTGGAAACTAATACCATCACCATAAAACCCGAGACTGTGAACCACGCGGCAGAGCAGTTCTCCTGGGTTTCCTTACCCTACTGCTCTCCACCTGGGTGCCCTTTCCCAATAAAATCTCTTGCTTTGTCAGCACATGTGTCTCCTCGGACAATTCATTTCTGTGTTAGACAAGAGCCCAGTTTCAGGCCCTGGAAGGGGTCCCGCTTCCTGCAACAATACTGTTCATGGGGTTCTCAAGGCAAGAATACTGAAGTGGTTTGCCATTCCCTTCTCCAGTGGACCATATTCTGTCAGACCTCTCCACCATGACCCGCCCGTCTTAGATGGCCCCACGTGCATGGCTTAATTTCAGTTTTCATTCCAATCCCAAAGAAAGGCAATGCCAAAGAATGCTCAAACTACTTCACAATTGCACTCATCTCATATGCTAGTAAAGTAATGCTCAAAATTCTCCAAGCCAGGCTTCAGCAATATGTCAACTGTGAACTTCCAGATGTTCAAGCTGGTTTTAGAAAAGGCAGAGGAACCAGAGATCAAATTGCCAACATCCGCTGGATCATCGAAAAAACATGAGAGTTCCAGAAAAATATCTATTTCTGCTTTATTGACTATGCCAAAGCCTTTGACTGTGTGGATCACAAGAAACTGCGGAAAATTCTGAAAGAGATGGGAATATCAGACCACCTAACCTGCCTCTTGAGGAATCTGTATGCATGTCAGGGAGCAACAGTTAGAACTGGACATGGAACAACAGACTGGTTTCAAATAGGAAAAGGAGTATGTCAAGGCTGTATATTGTCACCCTGCTTATTTAACTTCTATGCAGAGTACATCATGAGAAACGCTGGACTGGAAGAAACACAAGCTGGAATCAAGATTGCCGGGAGAAATATCAATAACCTCAGATATGCAGATGACACCACCCTTATGGCAGAAAGTGAAGAGGAACTAAAAAGTCTCTTGATGAAAGTGAAAGAGGAGAGTGAAAAATTTGCCTTAAACTCAACATTCAGAAGAGTAAGATCATGGCATCCGGTCCCATCACTTCATGGGAAATAGATGGGGAAACAGTGGAAACAGTGTCAGACTTTATTTTTTTGGGCTCCAAAATCACTGCAGATGGTGACTGCAACCATGAAATTAAAAGAGGCTTACTCCTTGGAAGAAAAGTTTTGACCAACCTAGATAGAATATTCAAAAGCAGAGACATTACTTTGCCGACTAAGGTCCATCTAGTCAAGGCTGTGGTTTTCCTGTGGTCATGTATGGATGTGAGAGTTGGACTGTGAAGAAGGCTGAGTGCCGAAGAATTGATGCTTTTGAACTGTGGTGTTGGAGAAGACTCTTGAGAGTCCCTTGGACTGCAAGGAGATCCAACCAATCCATTCTGAAGGAGATCAGCCCTGGGATTTCTTCGGAGGGAATGATGCTAAAGCTGAAACTCCAGTACTTTGGCCACCTCGTGCGAAGAGTTGACTCATTGGAAAAGACTCTGATGCTGGGAGGGATTGGGGGCAGGAGGAGAAGGGGATGACCGAGGATGAGATGGCTGGATGGCATCACTGACTTGATGGACGTGAGTCTGAGTGAACTCCGGGAGTTGGTGATAGACAGGGAGGCCTGGCGTGCTGCGATTCATGGGGTCGCACAGAGTCGGACACGACTGAGTGACTGAACTGAACTGAAGGAATATAGTGGAGAAGGCCACGGTACCCCACTCCAGTACTCTTGCCTGGAAAATCCCGTGGACGGGGGAGCCTGGTGGGCTGCATTCCATGGGGTCACTAAAGTATCAGACAGGACTGAGAGACTTCACTTTCACTTTTCACTTTCATGCATTGGAGAAGGAAATGGCAACCCAGTCCAGTGTTCTTGCCTGGAGAATCCCAGGGACGGGGGAGTCTGGCGGGCTGCTGTCTATGGGGCCGCACAGAGTCGGACACGACTGAAGCGACTTAGCAGCAGCAGCACGGAATGTAGAGGAAAAAACAGTGTTTGTCCTTTCTTCCTCCTTCAGAATTCCAGATCCCTATCTCCACTTAGAGAGCCCCAGACCGCTTTCTCCTCCTTGGCGACCCTGGACTTCTATCAACCTGCCTAGGAATTGACTCTCTCAGATAGGATATCTGAGAGAAATCCTATCCTATTTGATAGAGAAGGTTTTTAGCTTCCCCATCTATGGAGATGTCAGCTATCTGCTATATTGTCCATCAGTAGTTTAGGAATGCCAAAATTTTAGGCTTGGTTATACTTTATTCAAAATGGAATTGAAAGAATATAATCTAACTCAAGTCACTGTTAAGTTATTAAATTAGTCTTTGAAGCTATTTGACCATTTATTAGAGTTTAATCTTATATTTATTAATAAAAGTACTGCATCTCAATTCATGGATTCTCTTTTAGTATGACACAAATTTCAATTTTTCAATAAGTCATTCATTTTTACAGTTTTTTAGCTGAAACCTTCCTGAGAAAAAATGAAAAAAATAACAGTATTTATGTATATTGATCTATTTAGTATTTATTGCACTATGTGAATTCCCTTTTCTTGCTTGAGATGGTTGAGTACATATCTCAATATTCTTTCCAAGGAATACATTCATATGAGTTTAGAATACATGTGGAAATTCTAGAAGTAAAAATCTTTCATAAGAAAATATTTTGCTCAAATGCTATTTCACTTCAATGAAAATGTAGTTACTCTTCTCACAGTTAGTAAGTAACAACAGAAAAAAATAGTCATCTTAATTTCACATCAGACTCCCTGTTGTCTTATTTTTTCCTTCATGATCATTACAGGAATAGTTATTAATGCCAAATTACGACTCATCTCTATATATGAAATTGTTAACTATTGCTCCATTAAAGGAATAGTTATTATTGCCAAATTACGACTCATCTCTATATATGAAAATTTTAACAAACACAAAACTTTAAATGTTTACTGACTATTTATTCCGCTCTAAGCAGTCTACCATATTATGGTTATTTTATTATTGCTGTAAGGCACATCATTTTCTTGTTAAATGCCTTTTATTATAAATTCCACTTACTTAATAATCCCTTGGGTCCTTGCTAAATCTCTTCAGTCATGTCCAACTCTGTGAGACCCTATAGACTGTAATCCCTTATTTCCAACTAATTTCCAGTGTTTTCTCAATTGTAAATAAAGTTCTCATTAAACTTGGGTTCAGAGCTGCATTTTTAAAAATGTATTCCCCAGTAGTATTATCATACATTGGTGAGGAAGTTGACAGAAATAATTAAATACTCTTTCCAAATTCATACAGTTTATAAGTAGACTAAAAATGATAAGTTGGATCTTAAACTCTACTTAAGTGTGACCATTCAAATATGCATACACAAACGAGAGACTGTCAGATAGAGGTGCTACCGTCTGGTTGAACGTGTGCTGTGAAAGTGCAGAATTACTGTAGAGCAAAGCGCTGTAGGAAAAACATTTTCATTCAAGTCAGAGCTGCTGCTGCTGCTGCTGCTAAGTCACTTCAGTCATGTCCGACTCTGTGCGACCCCATAGACGGCAGCCCACCAGGATTCCCTGTCCCTGGGGATTCTCCAGGAAAGAACACTGGAGTGGGTTGCCATTTCCTTCTCCAATGCATGCAAGTGAAAAGTGAAAGTGAAGTCTCTCAGTCGTGTTTGACTCCTAGCGACCCTATGGACTGCAGCCCACCAGGCTCCTCCATCCATGGGATTTGCCAGGCAAGAGTACTGGAGTGGGGTGCCATTGCCTTCTCCATTTAAGTCAGAGCAGGTGGTTACAACTCTTCCACCAACAAAGACTAAGCTGGGAAGGGAGACAGTACAGATTGTTTCTATTTAGTTCATGATAGTGAAGAGAGTAGTGAGACATGGGGTGTCAGCTTTGGCCTTAGTTGAGAATATAGACATAGATTTTCTTGTGAAAAAGTTAAATACTTAATGAAAAAGGGATAGAGCACAGGCCATGGGTTATAGGTTGGTGGTGGTTTAGTTGCTAAGTCGAGTCTGACTTTTGCGACCCCATGGACTGTAATCTGCCAGGCTCCTCTGTCTATGGGATTCTCCAGGCAAGAACACTGGAGTGGGTTGCCATTTCCTTCTCCAGGGGATCTTCCTGACCCAGGGATCAAATCCGTGTCTTCTGCAGTTCAGGCAGATTCTTTACCAACTGAACTACGAGGGAAGCCTGTTATAGCCTGGAAGAATCTTAACATCAGCTCCATTTACCAGGTATGTTTCACAGATCCCTTGTGCTCAGAAAGCTGATTGTCAGTGTACGATGCATGCAGCCTATCATACGCTGAGCTAGTGGTACTGACAGGGCTGGGAGTAATTGACTTGTTGTAAATTATAGGATAAATTATGATTTGCCATCCCAGAAGGAGAGGACTGTGAGTATCACACCAGGTGCACATCATAGATCAGTGTCAATATTCATGATTACACCTGTGAGTAAACCTATTTCACTTTTCTGTACTTCCAATAAATTGTATTAATATATCTACACAGAAGATTTATCCACCATGAGGTAATGATGGCTGGTACAGAAGTAATTTTTCTCTATTTTTTAAGGAATGCTTGCTACATTTTCAGTAACAAATATCAAGAAAAAAATGTTAGAATTGTACATTTAACATGCTGAGTACTGCTTCATTCAAATCTCATCACATTTTAGATTAGTAGAAAAATTGAATGGAACAATATTATGAGATGAAAAAAGCAAATGAGACTTATTCCTATCTTTTCTTTGTCACCTTCAGGGGATTTATGCCCCACCAATTTTGGATATTTTCTTTCTATATTCGGAACCATCTGCTGCCACTTTTTCATTTCAGGTTGCTAATTCATTTTGTATTTTGAGAGGTGATAAACTCATTCATCTACTTCTTTAAGCCTTATTTCATGATCCGTACTATAGAAGAACTATCTTCTAGATCAGTTCAAAGAATTTGGGGGACCTAAGATATATTTTCTATTCCCTATGTTTCCATTTTTAAGTCCATATTTATTGTTCAATGATCCTTATATCCTTCAACTAGTTATTGTATCGCAGACAAGTAAGATGTTACTTTTCTCTTGTGTACAGGTAAAATGGTACCCATATAAAATAGTTAAGTGAATGACACTGCTGTCATCATTTACTAGTTCTTCAATTTAAAGCTCCCTAAACAGTTTGAGAGAAGGCATGAATTTTGTAAATGCTGCTCAAAGGTGATTCATTATTGTATGTATACCTATACATGGGAGCTTTTATAACATAGTTATGTACAATACTATGAAGTTTGATTATGGTTTTTGTTTAAGTCTGATCATTGTTTTTTTTAAATCAATCAAGTGACTTTTCTTTCTTTCTTTCTTTCTTTTTTAATGTGAATGATCTCTCAGGACTTTACCCCACAAAAAAATTCCTACGGGAACTCATTCAAGAGTAAGAAAAAAGGAAAATATGTTCCTATAGATTGTACCAAAATTTTCTTTATGTCTCAGACGTGGACTTGAGTAGATGGAACTCATCATTATTGGTGACAAAATTTTCTTTAGGTCTGACATGAACTTGTGTAGATAGAATTCATCATTGTTGTAATCTCTAGAGTTTGTCCTGCCTGACTCCTACAGATTGAATGTTTGTGTCTCCCCAAAATTCAGATGTTGAGACCTTATCCTCAATCTGATGGTACTTGATTGAAGGATTGGGAGTTGGATAGATCATCAGCATGGAGCCCTCATAAATAGAATTCAGTTCAGTTCAGTTGCTCAGTCGTGTTCGACTCTTTGAGACCCCATGAACTGCAGCATGCCAGGCCTCCCTGTCCATCACCAACTCCCGGAGTTTACCCAAATCCATGTCCATTGAGTCGGTGATGCCATCCAACCACCTCATCCTCTGTCATTTCCTTCTCATCCTGCCCCCAATCCCTCCCAGCATCAGGGTCTTTTCAAATGAGTCAGCTCTTTGCATGAGGTGGCCAAAGTATTGGAGTTTCAGCTTCAGCATCAGTCCTTCCAATGAACACCCAGGACTGATCTCCTTTAGGATGGACTGGTTGGATTTCCTTGCAGTCCAAGGGACTCTCAAGAGTCTTCTCCAACACCACAGGTAAAAAACATCAATTTTTTGGCGCTCAGCTTTGTTCACAGTTCAACTCTCATATCCATACATGACCACTGGAAAAACCATAGTCTCGACTAGACAGACCTTTGTTGCCAAAGTAATGTCTCTGCTTTTCAGTATGCTCTCTAGGTTGGTCATAACTTTCCTTCCAAGGAGTAAGCGTCTTCTAATTTCATGGCTGCAATCACCATCTGCAGTGATTTTGGAGCCCAGAAAAATAAAGTCAGCCACTGTTTCTACTGTTTCCCCATCTATTTGCCATGAAGTGATGAGTTCTCAGTGCATTTCCTTGCCTCTTCTGCCCTGTGAGGGCACAATGAAAAGACAGCCATCTGTGAAGCAGGAAGATGCTCACTCATACTGGATGCAGAATCTGCTAGTGCCTTAATGAAAAGATTGTTTTCAGCATCAAAAACCAAATTTTGCCAGTTTGGGGGCAATATTGCTTCCTTTGAGAATGCATGATTTACTCCTTTCATTGAAAGCTGTTATTGTTTATAAAAGTAGAAAATCTTGCATAAGTTATGATATTACAGAGAAGTGATCGATAGGATTGAGGTATATTCAGAAGAAGGAAGAGAATGATCAATTGCTTACTGAGCATCCACCAATGTGCCAAACACCATGCTAGGTATTTTGCATATATTATTTAACTAAATCTCCTAAAAAGCCTTCTAATTAAGCTGCATTATTTGGTTCAAGTGATCCTATTTCTCCTATAATTCTTGGCTCTGTTAATATTGACTAAATATAATTTTCCTTTTAAGATCTCTTAATATCAACTAGAGCAGTGAGTTTTAGTAGAGTATTATACCTTAGGGGCAGTGCAGGACTTGGAAAACCTCTTAATCTTTTAAGCTACTGACAAATCATATTTATTGAAGTAAACCTGTTGGATCGGAGAAGGCAGCGGCAACCCACTCCAGTACTCTTGCCGGGAAAATCCCATGGATGGAGGAGTCGGGTAGGCTGCAGTCCATGGGGTCGCGAAGTCGGACACGACTGAGCGACTTCACTTTCACTTTTCACTTTCATGCATTGGAGAACGAAATGGCAACCCACTCCAGTGTTCTTGCCTGGAGAATCCCAGGGACAGAGGAGCCTGGTGGGCTGCCGTCTGTGGGGTCGCACAGAGTCGGACACGACTGAAGTGAGTTAGCAGTAGCAGTAGCAGTAGCAGCATACCTGTTGGATTCAAGTTATTTTGCGTGTGTGTGTGTGAAAAAATGAATTCTATTTCTTTAACAAATTTTAAAAGCTGCTGTTATGGTATAAGCCTTCTTCACTTGATTTTACAGATGAAAATCTGAATCTCTGAGAGATTAGATCTTTTGCCTCTGGTTACATACTAATTTAGTTGCACAATGGAAGTAGATTCCAACTTCTTATCCAGGAGACAAATTAATTATTATCTGTTATTTGCTTTAAGGTATTTTGTTAATGCTACTTAAATTTTATGCTAATTGTTTATTAAATAGAAAGTGTCTTTGCATTTTGATTACAAAAAGTCATTCAACTATCTTCTATAGTTTTTTGAAAACTAATATTTAGTTCTTGCTCCAAACTGAAATATATTACTTGATTCAGTCTGGTGAGGAAAAGTCAACTATCCAGTGACAGTGTTCTGAGAAGCACATAATGTAAATGAACCACCATTCTGATTTTTTTTTTTTTTACAATACTAGTATTTTTCAAAATATCATTGCTAAAATTGAGTGATGTGGAGTGAAATTGCTTTTATTACATTTCATACAAGTTCATTTTGTTGTGTATATTTTAGATATAAAGGCTTAAGATTATAATGTTATATTCAATAGGATCTGGCTTCTATGTGAACCAGCTTCTATTCTTTTTAGAAGAGCATGTAGGATGAAAATGTGAATCAGTGAGATTTACATTTTTATTTTGTAGAAGGCCATAACTAATAATGTGAGCTATACTTTTAAAATAGCTTGTCAAATGCAGTGATATAATGTTTTTTTGATGATGTGAGCTTAATAGCACAAAGAGTAAGCATTAATGAGTTGAATGAATTGTTGGTTTATGAGAAGGTGGATAAGAATGGACTTCTTGGTTCATTTTGTGTTTCCCTTTACTTCTCTATCTGTTCAAATCCCCCACCTCACCACGCACAAGTATAAGTTTTCACTCCCTCCTCTGTGTGATAGGCAGAGCATTTTACTTATTCTTTTTTATGTCACATATATCTTTCTCCCTTGTTCTGCAGTTGTCTCTGTACTTGTTTTATCTCCCCTACAAGATTATCAGCCCTCAAAAATAGAGCCTGCAGCTGCTGCATTTTCCTGTTTCCTTTTTCTCTCATGACTATGGCATGTGGCCCAACATTTGATGAATTAATGGATGGATACAGGCTCAGAGAGGTGGTTTCCTTCATTTTGTGGCCTCCTATTGCTCTCATAATAGAAAATGGCACCTTCTACTTCCCTCATTTTTCTCCCCACTGTTAGGTTGAGAGAATGAATTTATACCATTTTAACCCAATAGTCTGTGAAGAAGGATACCAATTAATTCTAGTTGTGGTGGCAGCATTTAGGATGTTGTCTCTTCTTTATTAAGATTATAACCAGCAACTGAATGCAATAGGTCAGAAAGTAGCTGTCAGATGGCAGCAACTTCCAATCAATATCCACCTGGAGTGCATTCAACCTGGTGACTTGGAGGTGAGCATTAATCCCTTGAGTTATCACTTCCTCAAGAAAAGAACATTTGTTTTCTTCCTAACTTAGGTATTTATGATTGCTTTTAAAATCTCCTCTGTTTCAACATGTTTGAGAAGTGAAATTGCATATACAAATGTTCATCTTGACTTTATAAAGGTTTACTGATGTGTTCAGATGCATAAAATGTATATTTTCATTTACAGAGCAAATCTTAGTAGGTAGGAAGAAAAATTATGTGTTGATCTAAATGCAAACAAATAAAAAATATGTGTCAGTGTTGACTAGAGTATTTCAAAGTGCTAAAGAAGTAGAATAAAATTTTTTCCACAATGAAATATAATCTCTTTTGGAGGTCTCTTTCAGTAACTGTTTTAAATCAGGAAAATGTGAGTGGACTACATGGGGTGATGTTGAGCAAAAGTGGCTATCTTGGTAGCTATTCTATTTGACTCTTTTGTTGAAAACAGGATGAAACACAAAGTTACAGTTTTAACTGTTCATAAGATTACATTTTATTACAAAAATGTAACTATTTTCTAACTTTTCACAGCACATATAAAGACAAAGCATTCCTAATATTTGTTATATGTACTCATAAACGTCTTCAAGGGCTTTTCCGAAAGCTTGGTTTTTCTATGTAGTGATGTATATAGCTACATGGCTATAGGAAATTCATTCAAAGTATAAATAAGTCTCAGATCTCTCCACTGGAACAACATATGTAATGCTACCATCCATCTGTCTGTACTATTACCACTCTAACCAGAGTCTAAATTCCAAACATTTCAAGGTAGAATTAAAAGATGCGTCAGTGTTGAAAAGAGTATTTTAAAGTACTAAAGAAATAGAATCAATTTTTTCCCCCCAACAGTGAAATACAGTCTCTTTTGAGGGTAAAAGAGACTGGTAGGATTATGGAGCAGGAAAAGGTGGTGATGAGGAGTCTGAGGCAGATTAATGAATTCTGAGACAGATATAATTCTTACAGAGACCCAAAACTTTTGAGGTAAGTTCACCAGATTCACAGATGCAAATTCAGTGGATCTAGGAAATAGGAATAATGTCCTTTTATTAAAAAGTAAGAATTTTTAAAAATAAATATACTGTCAGGAAGAAACTGCTACTGTATTTGCCATAGATCTTAGTTGTCTTCAAATAGCAAGACTTGATTTCATGCACACCCTTCTTAAAGCAAAAAGCAAACTGGTTTCCATTGGAGTTGTGGTGTCTTTTTTGGGAATTGCAGTAAAGATATTAAGTAACTGAGGAAACATTAAGTATCAAGAGTTTAAAGATATTTCTGCATGTTAAGTTATTTGATACATTTACAGTTGGGCACTAACTGTTGTTGCTGCTATTGGTTGCCTATTTGTTTCTAATATAAAGCTTGATAAAATGACATCATTTCATGTAGAGGAACACACAGAAAATCTTGAGAAAGAACCATATAAATGAATATTTGCCCTTACTAGGTAAATTGTAAATACAATTTACAGATATAAGAGTTAAAAGAATATGATACTAGTATAGAGATAGTCAGATAAATTGTAACAGAAGATAGAGTTAAGAAACCCATATAGATGACATTTCAAAGAGGGAAAATGAAATATTCAATACATATTACTGATACAAATGTTCCTGTAGTCACTAAAGAAAAAAACAAAACAAAACAATTGACTATGGGGAGGGGTAAATAATTCATTTCAATTCTCTACCTACCTCTTTGCCTTAAATATAAAATTAACCTCAAAAGTGAAATCATAAAAATGCAAGAGAAGAATATGAATGGCTGTGTTCATAATACTAAGTCCAGAATGTGATAACGATGGTAAGTAATTCAGAATCTAGACCTAAAAAAATTGACTACATAGTAATTAAACCTTAATTGAATAATGAAGAAAGATAAAATTCAAAAAACAATCTGGGAAAGATATTCATAAAATAAAAGACTAGAAAGCTAATGTTTTTTTCTATCAAAAGCTTTTAGCCATCAATAAGAAAAGACCCTAGAGAGCTGGGTAAAAATATCATGAGGAGGTTCAGGAAAGAAAAAAATTGTCATACAATAGTAGGTGTAGTCACATATATTGTTCAGTTGCTAAGTCATGTCTGACTCTGGTGACAGTATGGACTGTAGCCCGCCAGGCTCCTCTGTCCATGGGATTTCCCAGACAAGAATACTGAGTGGGCTGCCATTTCCTGCTCCAGGGGGTCTTCCCAACCCAGGAATGGAACCCTCAACTCTTGAATCTCCTGCATTGGAAGGCGGATTCTTTACTGCTGAGCCACCAGGGAAGCCTGTAGTCTATATTGTTGTTGCTCAATCAGTCAGTCCTGTCTGACTCTTTGCAACCTCATGGACTGCAGCTCACCAGGCTTCCCTGTCCTTCACTATCTCCCAGAGTTTGCTCAAACTTATGTCCATTGAGTGGATAATGCCATCCAACCATCTCATCATCTGTCGCCCCCTTCTGCTCCTACCCTCAATCTTTCTACATGTAAGATTAGTTATTATAAGATTAATAGTCTGTATAAAATTGGTTAAAGGTTTTCCCAGGAATTATTTCAAAGAAAGCAACATTTTATGTGAATGTTTCCTAAGTTTAAAATGTTGACTCAATTTTTAAAAATTGTGCTGGTGAAACAAAACAAATTTGGCCTTGTGCTATGAGTCTGAGAGTATGATTGGGCATGATTTGAGAATGATTAGTTTTTTTCAGACATCTAAGAAAGTCTGCTACTCAGCATTGGACAACCTCTACAGAATTGAGGAAAGAACAATTCATGAGAATAGCAGTTACCTTCTACTAGTTATGTTAAGCAGACATTAAGCAGCACTATATATGTGTGGAATAATTTCACAATAAATTGTAATAGATAATTTTCTTGGGAACTTGAGATTAGAACATTTAACACACTGCTCAGAGAGGAATATTGGGTAAATATTAGAGGTAACTAATAGATAATCTATAACTAATCAATATAAGACCATTAAATAAATCCTGGTATATTAATATAGCAGATGAAGAGACCTTGATTTGCTATGAAGAGACACAGCATAAACTTTTAACTTATACTACAATATGTACATTTACAGCATTTTGGGATAACCAGTAAAAAGAAGCAAACAAATATATAACTTACAAACCAACAGAAGGAAAAAGAAGACAAAAATAATAACTCCATGCTGCTAAGTCACTTCAGTCGTGTCCGACTCTGTGCGACCCCATAGACTGCAGCCCACCAGGCTTCCCTGTTCCTGAGATTCTCCAGGCCAAAACATTGGAGTGGGTTGCCATTTCCTTCTCCAATGCATGAAAGTGAAAAGTGAAAGTGAAGTCGCTGAGTCGTGTCCGACGCTTCGCGACCCCATGGACTGCAGCCTACCAGGCTTGTTTTCCAGGCAAGAGTACTGGAGTGGGTTGCCATTGCCTTCTCTGATAGTAACTCCGTGAAAAGCAGAAAAAAAGGGAAAGAATTTGTCTGTTGAAAACACAGAATAATATTTTAAAACTATATTTAAATAAATAATTTATTTTAATATTAAAACTAAAATAGAAATGGACAATGTACAAGTATTTTTGGATTTGAGCATATTTTATTTTTAGACTAGTCAAAATTATATAAAAATATGAGAGTAATTGTGTTGGGATAGAAAGAACTGGGAATTACTTGAATTAAAGGCCAGCTGGGCCATTTTCCATCAAACTACATGTTTTAGGTTTATTTCCTTACTTTCAGAGTCTGCTCTTCCCCACTTGTATATACCAGATAATATATACTTCACAGATGCTTTGTGACAATTGTTTACAGTGAGTGCAATGTGGCTAGCACAATGCCTCATCCATATAGAGTGAGAGTACATTTTCTCTACTTTTATGTGGATACCAAGGGGAAATGTGGGAGGGGGGTGGAATGAACTGGGCGATTGGGATTGACATATATACACTATTGATACAATGTATAAAATAGATAACTGATGAGAACCTAAGGTATAGTAAGGAAACTCTGTTCAGTGCTCTGTGGTGACCTAAACAGGAAAGAAATGAAAAAGCAATGGGATATATGTATATGGATAGCTGATCCACTTTGCATATACAGTGGACAGATATTTCCACGGTAGAAACTAACACAACATTGTAAAATAACTACACTTCAATAAAAATGTACAAAAAAGAATACATCTTAAAAACTATGACTGAAATTTACTCATGTTATGTAAAAACAACCCAAATTAATGATTTGACTAATAGAGCTGTCAGTTTTTAGATAATGTCCTTAGTTGTTTGTTTGTTTTTAAGACATACAATGCATTTTCAAATATTGACTTTATTCTTTAATGAGAGAAAAAGTTAATACTACTTGGGTGAATATGAGATGTATTATCTTTAGCAATTAAACTCACAAGATTCTTTGCTATTGGTGTCATTTCTTAAAAATAATTAAGGTGATAAAACACCCATTTGGATGTACTAGTAATAAGTTGGGAGGATTAGATATATAGTTGAGCTGGGATTAGGGGGTTTTATCTCATTTCATGTATATTATAGTACCTAGCATATTTTGATGCTTAATGAACATTAATAATGAGAGTAGTAATAATTTCAATTTAGTTTTCTATATAGAATACAGATGTAGCAGAAATTTCTGCTGATCTTTTTCTCCTAAAGGAAACTGAGTATTACTCACAATTTATTTCTGCTATTGGCTAAATCTATGTTCTCCAGCAAATTATTTAATATCTTTTTACCTATGATTCCATCTATAAAATGGGGATAATAATACAGACCTAGTTAATTATTTAGTTCTTCAGAATGCTGAGATGGTTTATTCAAGTTAATTATCTGAAAGGTAATTCAAGTTCAGTCTTTTATTAAATGTATTTATATGATTTTGTACAATATGACTTATCAGATATACATGGCACTACACTGGATGTGGAAAATAAAAATAAAATGAATTCAAAATATCTGAACTGTAGCAGGCTAACAACAGAGATGGTAATTATATAATGGGATTATTCAAAGCTGCTAGATATGATGATTTAAATGTGAAAAAAATATCTCAAGAATACTAATTATTCCTTGTTATAGTTTGACTAGCTAAGATAAAAAAATGAAATATTTTGTTTTAAAATTTGTGTGCTTTATATATATATGGATATTTATTAGTTTAATGTATCAGATTGTTAGAATTAATATCAATTTATGGTGATGTACTGATATTCATATTTACATTTCACTTAATACTGTTTTGCAAAATAAGGCATCTACCATTGATAAAAAGCACAATATAATAAAAATAATAAAGAGGTTTTTGTCTTTAAAATAAAAATTAAGTAAAATGAAGATTGAATTAGTATCTAATACATAACAGACACTGTTAGGCAGTTTGGACACAGTGATAATCCTTAGAAGAAATGCTATGAAGTAGGAATTAATAAGTTAAATAAAGTAATATGCCCAATTCACATAAGCAGTAATGAAAGTCACCTTTTTGGTCTTTAGGCATCCACAGTCTAGGCTCCTTTTTAAAAAATAATTCTCTTCAAATAATTACTATCCTTTAACTTCTACTATTTTATCTAACATATATACTTACTGATATAGTTTATCTCTCCCTCTCTTTCTTTTTCTTTCTCTCTCTTTTCTACAGACATTCTTTTCTTCACAGTGTAACGCTTACCACATGCCCAACCTCGTGAAGCCTTACCGCTGATAATTCTTCATTGGCTCTTTTTTCCTTTTTCGTGTGTGGTAGATACAGCTAGTTGTGTACCAACATCCATTCTCTCCACCACCCTCTCCTTTTTGTCCCTTTAATAATAGAACCTAAAATTTTAGCTGAATACATGGTCACCAAACACTTCCTTTTCCCAGCTTCCCTTGCAGTATTTGTGCTTATATGACTGCATTCTGATTTATAAAAGAAGGCAGAAGAATTATGTGGGCATTTTTTCTTAAACTTACAAAAAGAGAAAGCATATGTGGGCTTCACCTTCATCTGTTTTGCCATCACGTGTGCTGTGAATAGATGCTGCGTCTTGGACCATTACGGCGGAAGCCACAAGTAATGGAGCAACAGGACGGAGGAACCAGTGTTCCTGACGAGAAGTGCACCATATCAGCCCTGGCAGGGCCAGCTTGTGGGGTCCCATACAAAAGGAAAATTGGGGTTCCATGATAAACAGCAAGAAAAATGTCACTAAAAGGACTAAACTATGCTTTTTTCTTTTCTTCCTCAATCTGTCTCTAGACTTACAATGCTTTTATTTGCTATTTAATATCACTCCAAGTAAAGAAAAAAAATGTTAAAGTATTAATGTGAACTGTAACATTCATCTTTGTATTGTTTATAATGCCACTTTTAAAGGAAAATATAAGAGCATTTAACTTATGTGCATAATTAATGAAATTACACAGTTTGCATTTTATATCTTGGATATGCTTACATCAGGAGAATAGAAATGCTGCACAAAACTAACCCAACTCTTTTTTATTTCACTTTTTGATAAACACACATTTTATCAATGCCATTTACCTTTGGCTTACTAATAAGTAAGGAAGGATTGATGGAGGAGGAAATGGTAACCCACTCCAGTGCTGTTGGCTGGATAATCGCAGGGACAGAGCAGCCTGATGGTATACAGTCCATGGGGCAGCTAAAAGTCGGACACGACTGAAGTGACTCAACACACACTGAGTGTGTGCTCAGTTTGCTCT
Organism: Capricornis sumatraensis; assembly: GCF_032405125.1. Lineage (NCBI taxonomy): Eukaryota > Metazoa > Chordata > Mammalia > Artiodactyla > Bovidae > Capricornis > Capricornis sumatraensis. The sequence continues at coordinate 57,582,390 of NC_091074.1, forward strand.
GCCATTCCCTTTTCTTCCTTTTCATCCTTCTTAGTACTAAGTGATGAGCAAATAAAGGGAAGTACATGAGTAAAAAAGGATTCAATGGAGTTCATGGTAGTTTGTGTTTCTTAGAATACCATTGCCGCTTTTGTGCACTTAAAGGAAATTCTAGGTTGACCAAAAAGCATGGACTCTTTTGGGCTGTCAGTGCCTCCCTTAGTCTTAGGGAATTCACACTTATATTGTACTTTGAGTTCCAATAAACTTAAGTACTTTGTGGATTCACTTGGATTCTATACTCACTGGGCATTGCAAAGGTTATACATTAATGAGAAAAAAATTACAGTGTTTATTTTCTCTGCTCATATATGTATATACTCCATTTTCCCCTTGGGCTTCATTTTGCAAATATCAGTTCAAAGATAAAATTACTCAGTTTCACTGTGGCTCCTGAAGAACATTAAACCTGGTGGTGGGGGTGGGGGAGCCTTGCGTGACTACTGAGGTTGAATGTCCTACTCTGACCCTGATCTACTTTTATAAACTCTTATACTTCAGACACTTCAAACTCTTACACATCATAGTCAACAAAAGAGTCAGAAATGCAGTACTTGGATGCAGTCTAAAAAATGACAGAATGAACTCTGTTCAATTCCAAGGCAAACCATTCAATATCACAGTAATCCAAGTCTGTGCTCTGACCAGTAATGCTGAAGAAGTTGAAGTTGAGTATTTCTATGAACACCTACAAGAACTTCTAGAACTAACACCCCCAAAAGATGTCCTTTTCATTGTAGGGGACTGGAATGCCAAAGTAGGAACTCAGGAAATTTGAAGTAACAGGCAAATTTGGCCTTAAGTATAGAATGAAGCTGGGCAAAGGCTAATAGAATTTTGCCAAGAGAACACAACAGTCATAGCAAACACCCTCTTCCAACAACACAAGAGAAGACTCTACATATGGACATCACCAGATGGTCAATACCAAAATCAGATTGATTATATTCTTTGCAGCCAAAGATGGAGAAACTCCATATAGACAGCAAAAACAAGAATGGGAACTGACTGTGGCTCAGATCATGAATTCCTCATTGCCAAATTCAAACTTAAGTAGAAGAAAGTAGGGGAAAGCACTAGACCATTCAGGTATGACCTAAATCAAATCCCTTACCATTATACAGTGGAAGTGACAAATAAATTCAAGGGTTTAGATCTGATAGAAAGAGTTCCTGAAGAACTATGGACAGAGATTCATGACATTGTACAGGAGGCAGTGATCAAGACCATTCCCAAGCAAAAGAAATGCAAAAAGGCAAAATGGTTGTCTGAGAAGGCCTTACAAATAGCTGAGAAACAAAGAGAAGATAAAGGCAAAGGAGAAAAGGAAAGATATACCCATTTAAATGCAGAGTTTCAAAGAATAGCAAGGAGAGATAAGAAAGAATTCCTCCAGTGATCAAAGCAAAGAAATAGAGGAAAACAGTAGAATGGGAAAGACTAGAGATCTCTTCCAGAAAATTGGAGATACCAAGGGAATGTATCATGCAAAGATGAGCACAATAAGGGGCAGAAATGGTATGGACCTAATAGAAGCAGACGATTTTAAGAAGAGATGGCAAGAATACACAGAAGAACTGTACAAAAAAGATCTAATGACCCAGATAACCATGATGGTGTGATCACCCACCTAGAGCCAGATCCGGGAAAATGAAGTCAAGTGGACTTCAGGAAGCATCACTTCGAACAAAGCTAGTGGAAGTGATGGAATTCCAGTGAGCTATTTCAAATCCTAAAAGATGTTGCTGTGAAAGTGCTGCACTCAATATGCCAACAAATTTGGAAAACTCAGCAGTGGCCACAGGACTGGAAAAGTCAGTTTTCATTCCAACCCAAACAAAGAAAATGCCAAAGATTGCTCAAACTACATACAATTGCACTCATCTCACAGGCTAGCAAAGTAATGCTCAAAATTCTCCAAGCCAGGAATCAACAGTATGTGAACCATGAACTTCCAGATGTTCAAGCTGATTTTAGCAAAGGCAGAGGAACCAGAGATCAATTTGCCAACATCCACTGGATCATCGAAAAAGCAAGAGAGTTCAAGAAAAACATCTATTTCTGTTTTATTGACTATGCCAAAGCCTTTAACTGTGTGGATAACAACAAACTGTGGAAAATTCTGAAAGAGATGGAAATACCAGACCATCTTACCTGCCTCCTGAGAAATCTGTATGCAAATCAGGAAGCAACAGTTAGAACTGGACATGGAACAACAGACTGGGTGCAAATAGGAAAAGGAGTATGTCAAAACCGCATATTGTCACCCTGCTTATTTAACTTATATGCAGGGTGCATCATGAGAAATGCTGGACTGGATGAAGCACAAGTTGGAATCAAGATTGCCAGGAGAAATATCAATAACCTCAGATATCCAGATGATACCACCCTTATGGCAGAAAGCAAAGAAGAACTAAAGAGGCTCTTGATGAAAGTGAAAGAGGAGAGTGAAAAAGTGGGCTTAAAACTCAACGTTCAGAAAACTAGGATTATGGCATCTGGTCCCGTCACTTTATGGCAAACAGATGGGGAAATAGTGGAAATAGTGAGAGAATTTATTTTTTTGGGCTCCAAAATCACTGCAGGCAGTGACTGCAGCCATGAAATTAAAAGACACTTGCTCCTTAGAAGAAAAGCTATGATCAACCTAGATAGCATATTAAAAAGCAGAGATATTACTTGGCTGAAAAAGGTCCATCTAGTCAAGGCTATGGTTTTTCCAGTGGCCATGTATGGATGTGAGAGTTGGACTATAAAGAAAGCTGAGCATCGAAGAATTGATGCTTTTGAACTATGGTGTTGGAGAAGACTCTTGAGAGTCCCTTGGACTGTAAGGAGGTCCAACCAGTCCTTCCTAAAGGAAATTAGTTGTGAATATTCATTGGAAGGACTGATGCTGAAGCTGAAACTCCAGTACTTTGGCCACCTAATGTGAATAATTGATTCATTTGAGAAGACCCAGATTCTGGGAAAAAAGGAAGGCAGGAGGAAAAGGGGATGACAGAGGATGAGATGGTTAGATGGCATCACCGACTTGATGGACATGAATTTGAGTAAGCTCCAGGAGCTGGTGATGGGCAGGGAAGCCTGGTGTGCTGAAGTCCATGGGGTTGCAAAAAGTCAAACATGACTGAGCAAATGAGCTGAACTGAACTGAACTGAACACTTCAGACTTTTGTCCTGAAACCCAACTAAAAGTCTGTTACTAGATAAAGTGGCTGCCTTAGCATTTGATATTTGATAAAAACTCAGTAATAGTTTTAGTTAGTAGTAGTAGTGGTAGTACTAATAATTCTTACTATATATCACTGTTCCTTATGAATATCTTTTCTCTATAGCTACTCTAGTATTATCAGTTATTTCAACTGCATACACAACTCATCTGTGAAAGTTCCATATTTATAAGCTGCTGGGTATGCATGTGGTCAACCATGTCCAACTCTTTGCAGCCCCATAGACTGTAGCCCTCCAGGTTCCTCTGTCCGTTGGAGTTTTCCTGGTAAGAATGCTGGAGTGAATTGCCATTTTCTTTGCCAGCAGATCTTCCTGACCCAGGACTTCTTGAAAAGGAGTAGGCTGATGCTCGCAAAATCCAATCCAAGATGATCACATTCCTTTATGATAATTAGCTTAATTAAGGTAAACAGAAATCATTTATTCTGAATCCTTGTGACAGGGGAAAAAATTAGCAATAAAAATATTTTTTATAGGTTTGTGCTTATCAGTCTGAACAAATTACACCAATCAAATGAGGACTTGGAAAGAAGAGTACATATATTTACTACTGACACTAAATATGGTAGAAAAGTGGTAGTGGACCCATCAGCTTCTTGGTTAAGTATTAGATTAGAGAGCCTTGACAGATTTGCTTAGCTAGAATACTGGCTACAAAACAGAGCACTCAGTGGCTTTGGTAAGAGGCAAGTGGGTTAAAAGGAGTCTTGAGGTTTATTCACCCTAATATAAACTAAAAATAATGAACATAAAACTACAGAATTCAGTCACTGAATGGACTAGCAGAAATTCAGAAAGGAAAGAAGCGAGTTAATCCAACTGTAGAGGTCAATTTCTTAGGCTTTATAAAAAAACGGTAACAAGTTATACCCTCTTCTATTTGTCTAAGTTCCTAGAGAGCTGGAACAAGTCTTATTTTTATTGCCCCCTGGTGCTTAGTCTTGTGACTTGCACCCAGTTACACCCCTTAGATGTTTGTTTTATTCTTTCCACAGCAAAACACAAGACAAGCTTAGACAAAACCGCAATGAATTGAAAACATACTGACACCCTCAAATAGCTGTCAAGGATTTAGAGGCCATGTCTTAAATGGTTTGGACATCTGGTGATGTCCAAAAATAGAAACTCCAGTAGAATTTTTTTTTTTTTTTTTCAAAATTGAAGAGAAAAGAAAGAGATCTAGAAGCAACCCTTGAAATCCCTATAGGAACATAATAAGGAAAAGGCTTTAAATAGAAGCCTTGAACAGAAAGCTTCATGTTCTATAGGGGTTTAAAAAGGTGGAAAGAGTGTCTCTGAGAATATGATGGATGAAAGTCTATTCTATGTATATATAAGGAATGCTGATATATGATTCACTCAACTAAGTACTCACTTGCAAATATGCAGTCAGATCCTAACCATTTAGAAACTAGTTATCTCCCTCTTGGAATATTTTCATCTATCTATGGATAGAACAGTTTGCTGAGGTAATAACCTGTAATTTTCAAATCTTTAGACATGTCAGAAATTAAGAATTCATTGGAAAAATACCCACTTAAAATAAAAGCAATATATAACAACATCTTATAGAAAGTTCAATACTGTCCTAAATTCAGACTCTTGACAAGCTTGTAGAAACATACTAAAGCCATCATTAAGCAGTTTTTCCTGGGAAGGATGCAAGTAATGGCTAGTATCAAACACTTCTTGAACATTATCAATATATATAGAAATAAGTATCTAGAGAGTCTTTGTCCCATTTCATCATTTTTTAGATACCAAGAACTCCAAGGAATAGGTATTATATAGATATAAGTTAATTCACATAAATTATAATTATAGTGATACCTCACAAGTGATACCTCACCTCTAACTAATGACTTTGTCTTGAGACATGAACTTTACAGTAACACTTTTTAAGTCTTAGTCCTAATCAACATCTTTACATCACTTTCATCAGTTTGGAATTTCCTTGAGGTTTTAAAAGACATAGTTGCTACATTTTAAGGTACCAAAGTTATACAGAGTTTAACTGCCATCTCTAGCCCACTTAAATCATGAAAAAATTACATGACTTCCTGATTAGGATTAGCAAAGGTGTTTTGCTTTCTTTACTTATATCTGTGTAGAAAAATGCAAATCAAGCCAACAAAACTGAATTGTCAACAAATAAATGTCTGGGTCAGGGAGAAATGGCCTTTATACCTTGGTCCTCTTGAGGCTTGAAGGGCTTGTTTGGCTGTGATCATAGAACTGAGGGAAGACTGCACTGACTGGAGAAATCTCAGCCTCACAGGGCCCAGCAGGCGTGGACAAGGGTCAGGAGTGGGAAGATGGCCACAGACCCAGAATGTTCTTGTGGTTCTCCTGCTGAAGCTACTTCAGCTCCCTCTTACAGCTGGACGCTTTGTTCATCAGGCTGCTTTTCTCCTTCTCCTGAGACCTGCTGGCCTCTGAGCTCAGTTCCACCTCACAGAGCCTGGAGTCCACAGCCTCCGGTCACTCCAGCATTGTGACAGACTGCGTGACTGAACAACGACGACAAAATGAACGCGAGAAATCGGAAACTTACTAACTTATCCAGAAAACGCCTAGTAATTCTGTTGTGTTTTTATTTTAGAGGTGTTTTCTTCTGTTTTGTCACATTTTTGGTATCTTTGAACTTCCAATACCTTCCAGGCAGTCAGATGGGAAATCTTGTGGGGTTAGCATTTGAACATGGACCACTGAACTGAAAAACTACAAGTTTTCCTGTTTTCTCCCATGATGACATCTTCTTGTTTCTGTGACTTTTATGGTCTGTCTAAATAAAGTTTGCTTTTCTATCCGTACTGAGGTCTATCTATCTATACATGTATATATCTATGTATTTGTTTGTTGTTCAGTCTCTATGTGGTGTCCTACTCTTTGTGACCCTATGGACTGCAGCACATCAGGCTTCCCTGTCCTTCACCATCTCCCAGAGTATGCTCAAATTCAAGTCCATTGAGTTGGTGATGCTATCAAACCATTTCATCCTCTGCTGCCCTCTTCTTAATCTTTCCCAGCATCAGGGTCTTTTCCAATAAGCTGGCTCATTGCATCAGGTGGCCAAAGTATTGGAGCATCAGCTTCAGCATCAATCCTTCCAGTGAATAGTCAGAGTTGATTTCCTTTAGGATTGACTAGTTTGTTCTCCTTGCTGTTCAAGAGACTCTTAAGAATGGGAAAGATATTTGTTGCAGTACTTTAACCATGTACAGGCTTCCATGGTGGCTCAATGGGTAAAGAATCTGCCTGCAATGCAACAGACACAGGAAATGTGGGTTCAGTCCCTGGGTTGGGAAGAGCCCCTGGAGGAGAGCATGGCAGCCCACTCCAGTATTCTTGCCTGAAGAATCCCATGGACAAAGGAGCCTGGCGGGCTACAGTCCATAGAGTCAGAAAGAGTAGGACACAACTGAAGCAACTTAGTACACACACAACTGTGTGTACTGATTTAATCTGAAACCTTTCCTATAAGAAAATAAATTGTATTCATTTTATTATGCCTTCATTGTGTGAAAACCGCTGCATGAGAAAGTGTCACCATTACAAATGCATGGAAGAGTCAGTCCCTGCCCTTAAGCAACATCTTTTATGGCATAACTTTTACATGGATATCTCAGGGTTTTCTGAAGATGAAACCAAAATAAAGTTCTTTTGAAAACAAAAAGAACTGGAAGAATGGATAGCAAGCTATATGAGAAATATGAGTTCAGTCATCCAGAACTTTCTCAAAAAGTAATGTTGGTTTAGGCTCACAGTCTCAAAGCAAGCAGAGTGTAGCAAAGATTTAGCTCTAAGAAGCTGCACTGTGTCTTTCTTTAAAAAAAAATTTCCCCAATTTGTCTATGGAAGGCAGTATAATGTTCCTGTCACTATAGTCCTGATTATTAAAGCTCAACCTTTTTATCAAAAATTGGCTGGTGAGAAAATTAGAAACAGAGGTGGAATTAAAGTCATCTCCCCTGGTGATCATTCAGCTGATATTTATTGAGGCTTGCAGGGTAAGTACAAAGTACTTTGTGACAGCATAGCACAAAATAGCAAAAATGTGTTCCTTTGGCAGAAAAAAAATGACATTTTTTTTTTTAAGAACAACCATATAGTAATTGTCAGTTTCGCCAGATATTTTCTCCTCAGGTTAATTGTTCCAACACTATTCGAAAAATTTATTTTCATCAATGAAATTACTAAGATGTGAATAAACAGAAACAAATAGGCATTTAATTTTTTGCTAATTCCTTTAGAATAATTATGAATTTATTTATGAATAGTTCAGCTGATTTTTTTATTATAGATATTTACCCTGCACATATATTGAGATTATTATTGAGAATTGTTGTTTTTCACTTAAACTTGACATTTGCTGAATTCAGTAGGTGAAGATTTATTTGCCACAGTTATACAAAATCTGTTGAGTTCCCTCAGGTTCTTAGACACAAAAAGAGAATAAAAGTTCAAAGCGGCTTTATTAGCCTGATTCCCTAACACTCCCACTAGAATCCCTTCCTCACACCCAGCAGGAAACACTCCCATTGCCCTCTTGGATATGAATTAAGACCTGTGGATTCTTGAAACAATTTATTCATTCACCCTCTTCCTTCAATCACTAAGTAGTAGTGTAGTAGTGTTAGTCGCTTTGTCATATCTGACTCTTTGTGACCCCATGGACCGTGGCCCACCAGGCTCCTCTGTCCATGGAATTCTCCAGGAAAGAATACTGGAGTGGATTGCCATTCCCTTCTCCAGAGGATCTTCCCTACCCAGGGATCAAACTCAGGTCTCTTGAATTGCAGGCAGATTCTTTACTGTTTGAGCTACACGGAAGATCCTCAATCACTGAAGTAAGTGAGAAATTGAACAGGAAAGCTGGTTAACTTTTAGATTACAGCAATTGCACTCATCTCACACACTACTAGAGTAATGCTCAAATTTCTCTAAGCCAAGCTTCAGCAATACGTGAACCGTGAACTTCCAGATGTTCAAGCTGGTTTTAGAAAAGGCAGAGGAACCAGAGATCAAATTGTCAACATCCACTGGATCATTGAAAAAGCGAGAGAGTTCCAGAAAAACATCTATTTCTGCTGTGTTGACTATGCCAAAGCCTTTGACTGTGTGGATCACAATAAACTGTGGAAAATTCTGAAAGAGATGGGAATACCAGACTACCTGATCTGCCTTCTTGATAAATTTGTATGCAGGTAAGGAAGCAACAGTTAGAACTGGACATGGAACAACAGATAGGTTCCAAATAGGAAAAGGAGTGCGTCAAGGCTGTATATTGTCACCCTGCTTATTTAACTTATATGCAGAGCACATCATGAGAAACCCTAGGCTGGAAGAAGCACAAGCTGGAATCAAGATTGCTGGGGGAAATATCAGTCACCTCAGATATGCAGATGACACCACCCTTATGGCAAAAAGTGAAGGGGAACTAAAAAGCCTCTTGATGAAAGTGAAAGTGGAGGGTGAAAATGTTGGCTTAAAGCTCAACATTCAGAAAACGAAGATCATGGCATCCGGTCCCATCACTTCATGAGAAATAGATGGGGAAACAGTGGAAACAGTGTCAGACTTTATTTTTGGGGGCTTCAAAATCACTGCAGATGGTGATTGCAGCCATGAAATTAAAAGACACTTACTCCTTGGAAGAAAAGTTATGACCAACCTAGATAATATATTCAAAAGCAGAGACATTACTTTGCCAACAAAGGTCTGTCTAGTCAAGGCTATGGTTTTTCCAGTAGTCATGTATGGATGTGAGAATTGGACTGTGAAGAAAGCTGAGTGCCGAAGAATTGATGCTTTTGAACTGTGGTGTTGGAGAAGACTCTTGAGAGTCCCTTGGACTGCAAGGAGATCCAACCAGTCCATTCTGAAGGAGATCAGCCCTGGGATTTCTTTGGAAGGAATGATGCTAAAGCTGAAACTCCAGTACCTTGGCCACCTCATGCAAAGAGCTGACTCAATGGAAAAGACTCTGATGCTGGGAGGGATTGAGGGCAGGAGGAGAAGGGGACAACAGAGGATGAGATGGCTGGATGGCATCACTGACTTGATGGATGTGAGTCTGAGTGAACTCCTGGAGTTGGTGATGGACAGGGAGGCCTGGAGTGCTGAGATTCAAGGGGTCGCAGAGTCGGACACGACTGAGCGACTGAACTGAACGGAATGTCCTCTGCTGCTGCTACTAGTTTGCCATTAATCATTTCCCCTTTCACTCAGTGACAGGAAGAAAAGTAACATGGATATCAGGAGCCCCAGCTACCATGTCTTTAATCAGTGATCCTATCCTAAGCTAAGGTCAAAAAGAATTCTAAGCAAAGCCTGAGGAAATGGTGTTGAGGGCAGAACTGATGAGAATTGGATCAACCTGATACTCTTAATGAGTATTTAAGTCAAGTGCATTACCTAGTTCTGCATCCAGCAGGGGTAATGTGCCTAGTTCCTACGAACAGGTCAAGAGCAGAAGTAAAGTGTTATTTCTGGGTCTACAGCAAGGATTACCCAAAGCATATTGTGTATGGCTAATGGGCTAAGTTTTTTTTTTTTTTTTTACATTTTCAAAGGGTTCGTAAAAGATTATATATATATATATGTGAATACACACACATATATACCAATATTATGTTTTCATATATGTGTATACATATGTACACAGACACACATACAACAAAAATTATATATGATTCATAAAGATTAATTTGCTATTTACTATCTATCTGTATACATGAAAAACTGTGAGTGTATACTATTACTTCTTGTTCCAACCTGACACTTGTAGAATTCATTTTAGCATCCAATTTTTTTTTTTTTTATTTATAAGATCTTTCTCCACCACTGATAATCCTGACTCCTCAACCAGCCTCCCTCCCTCGTCCATCTCAGGCTTTTGTTCCTCTGCTACAGTTCATCCCAGGGTTCCCAGAGGGGCAGAGTGGCAGCAGTAGAGGAGCTTCAGGTTACTCCAAGATCCAGGTGGTCTTTGGGGGTCAAGGAAGCTGAGGATGTAGCTTTGACAGGAAACTCCACAATTGTGAAGTTACTTCTTATCATATGGGGAGCAGGTTGGGGAGAGTACCTTATTCCAAATCTCACATCCACAATTGCCTTCAGCTACTTCACAACTCCCTCCTCCTTTTATTTATTTATTTTTTTTGGACCAACAATTTAACAGGAAAAAGAGGAATAAAATGATAAAGAAGTATCCACATTAAAAGTATACATCAATTTTTAGACTGGTAAAACTATAATAAACCTTGTTCATTATTAAGTAAATGCTAATTAATACAGTATTGTAAAGTAAAATAAAGTAAAATTTAAAAAAAGAAAAAAAAATAAAAACATTGGAAGCCAAAAAAAAGAAAAGAAAAGAAAAACAGATATAAAAAATCTTATCTGTCATATGACAAGCATTGGAAAAGATTGATATTAAATGCTAGCAGATGTGGGAAACATTCTGATGCTTCTGATGAGAGTGTGCAGGGTGCCTTATCTTGGATGGTACCTAAACGGTGTCTGAACCTAAAAACTACCACATCTTTTGACACAGCAATGCTGGATCAAGCTGTTGTATGTTTTAGGTTTACTTGCATATGTGGTCAGAAACACAAAAATGAGATTATTGCAGCATAATAATGATTTGGAAATGCAGTCAAGTTAAAAATGGAAGCCATCGTAAGCATTTAGAGATATCATTCCAACATTCACTGAGTATTATGGTTCTTAAATATTTATAAAATAAATGCAACATCAGAAGTCTCTAGTCTTGAAAAATCAAGGGGACCAACAATCAAGAAATATAAGATAAAGATTTTACACATTAAACTTGGTTTTAATTTCATTTTGTATACTAGGAGTGGTGGCATAGTTTATGCTTAGTTGTTAGCTTAAAAAGCATAAAGCAACTTAAGAATGAAAAGTTTGGTATGATTAAGTGTTATTTATTTTAAATTTAAAAAGCCTTTAAATAACAAAAATAACATATTCTTATGTTTGTAAATATCAAATACATATCACAATATTAAGAAAACAGAAAAAACCAGTACTCACATGCTCATAATCTGATGATTTCCCTAGCAGTCGTCATTTTCCATCTTATACACACACATATTTCCAACTTTACATTGCATCCACATGAACTTTTTTCAGTATCATTAAACGTTTTAGAAAAGAATGAGTTTTAAAGCTGCCTATCATTCCATATGTACTGTAATACAAAAATGTATTATATATTTAAAAATTTGTTTTGGACACATGAATTGTGGCTATGATGGCAAAATTAGCATCTCTGTGTTTAAAGTCATGTCCCATCTTTAGAAAGATGGTACAAACATGTAAATTCATAAAAACTTGGCTCACAGAGCATGAATAATATCCCTTAAAAGAACTACCAGATTTCCATAAAGGTAGAATCTTCTACTTTATAGTCTGGCTAAAAAAAGATCAGTGATCTTAGAGTAGACAGTATAGTTGGTGGTATTGCTTAAGATAACAGCAGGTAGAGAGGTGGATATGGGTTGAAATTTAGCTTAAGCTAGTACAGTGCCTGATAGTTTAGGATGTGAAAAGATTAGACTCTGGATTTGAACAGATTTGAGTCATAATCAGACTTCAGTTACTACTTGTGTGACCCAGGACAAGAAAATTAACATCATCCAACTTTATTTGTTTACCCAAACAATGATACTAAAAACAATTACCTAAAAATGTGATTTGAGAAACAACAAATGTAACATCATTAACTTTCTGGACCATGCTTTGTCTTCAGTTAACAACAAATTTTGTTATCATTATTATAGGTAGGTAAGCAGAAATATCTATGAGGAGTGAAAGTATTACAATGTTATGCACCTTTATTAACAACAGTTTTTTAATCAACATGGTTTATTCTATCTTGTGCTTTTGAACTGTGTTGTTGGAGAAGACTCTTGGGAGTCCCTTGGACTGCAAGGAGATCCAACCAGTCCATTCTGAAGGAGATCAGCCCTGGGTGTTCTTTGGAAGGAATGATGCTAAAGCTGAAACTCCAGTACTTTGGCCACCTCATGCAAAGAGTTGACTCATTGGAAAAGACTCTGATGCTGGGAGAGATTGGGGGCAGGAGGAGAAGGGGACGACCGAGGATGAGATGGCTGGATGGCATCAATGAATCGATGGACATGAGTCTGAGTGAACTCCGGGAGTTGGTGATGGACAGGTAGGCCTGGCTGCGATTCATGGGGTCACAAAAAGTCGGGCACGACCGAGTGACTGAACTGAACTGAACTGAACTGATTCTATTATGTTGTCTTTTAGTCACTAAGTCATATCTGACTCTTTTGTGACCTCATGGATTGTAGCCCGCCAGGTTCTCTGTCCATGGGATATTCCAGGCAATAGTACTGGAGTGGGTAGCTATTTTCTTCTCCAGGGGATTTTTCTGACCCAGGGATGGAATCCAGGTCTCTTGTGTATCCTGCACTGGCAGGCATATTCTTTACTACTGATCCACCATAGAAGACCATTCTTTTATGTGAAACTCCTGGGATAAAGTCAGATCTGATTAATGTGAGATCTGAAAGTGAACATGATCTCTATCACAAAACTTCACACCTGTATACTATAGGTCTGCAAGATTTGCAAAGAGCTTTATCTATTTTATTTCCATCACAACATTGAGTGGTAAATGAAAGCTGTGATAGTTGCAGCTACTTTTCCACATTTTACAGATGAGGCAAATCAGGTATCATTCAGTGAGTGATTTACACATAAAATGACATGGTCAATAAAATCTTAAGTTCTGGAGCTTCTTTGCACAACACTACCCTATATCTTGTGTCTGCCTCCATTTTTTTTCAATTATGGAATTGAGGTATCACTTGGAATGTTTAAAAAAATCCATAAACCTTCATCTTAATCTTATTTCTAATACAAGTAATAAATGAATAAAGCAAACAAAACTAAAGAGGTCAGACAGAGAAAATTGAAATAAAAAAACTCAACTCCCCTCAAAAGAACAAACAAACAAACAAAAAAACCCAAACTTGCCTATAACTGATGTTCCCTATACCTACTTCCCAAAAGTAACTGAATAGTTTCTTATGTGTTTCTTTAAATACTTATAATTCATATGTCAGACTATATATGTATATAAATACCTACATAATTATCTCTATAATATGTGACTTACTATACATTCAATCATGCTCCTTTGGTTTATTCCAGTTAATATATTTTATTAAAAGAAAAGGTAGCACATTTTGTTTTCAAATTGTATTGTATTTTATGCATGAGTGTAATACTTTATTTACACAATCTACTGTGGATGGATATTTAGGTTATTTCCATGTTTTTCACCAAGTCTTTTTTACTGTGTATTATTGAATAAGGAAAATTTTACAGAGGAATGCTTTTTAATGAAATGCAAAAAATTATCTATGTGTGTAATTGTGGATATGTGTAAGAGAAACAGAAAAAAGGAAAGCTAGAATTCTATAGAAAATGCAGGGTTTTAGCTGACAGTTTTGCTTGTAAGCCTATATTTTGACCTTTCAGTACTCGCATAATACAATAAGCAGAGAGAATTTTCAGTACACTGAAGCCTGTATTCTCACAGGTTTTTCACTCCATCAATTGTTAGAGGAGGAATGATTTCTAGAGTTGAGAAGAGAAACCTAAAGGCAAGGCTGTTGGCCATTACAGCGACATCTATGATATCAAAAATAAACCTGGAAATGGAAACTGTGATGAAGCCAGCATCAAGAAAAGGAAAGGTCAGGGTAAAAATCTTCCCAGAGTGGCTGCTCGGAAATGCTAACATGTTCAGATTTGGATGGTTTAGATGGATGCATCTGAAAAAAAAAATAGTGTGATACAGAAAACACTGCAACGGGAGTAAAGTGGCAATGCTTGGATCACTAAATGAAGCAAAATAAAGTGTTCAGTGAGAGGAGAAAGGTCTCCTCTAATGCATCCAAGAGCTCTATTTCTAAAGTTACTTGTGTGGAGGTGAAAGCATTAGGGGACTAAAACCCTTGCTGAGGTTACCTGCAATTTGATGATGCCAGGCTGTTTGTGGAGCTACACTCTGATGCATTTTTACCTTCTGTGTGAGGTTCATGATGGTTTATTTGCAAGAATTGTTTTAGCATTAATTTGTCAGTTCAAGTAACCCAAGGTCAGTTCAGGGTCTTCCATTCAAGGCCAAACGTCCTAGAAATTCACCACCCCTTTCTTGGCCATGAAACACCTACCCAGAAACATTAATATGCTTAAAAACAGCTAAATTTCATTTTCCACTTATTTGAAATGTCATGGATCTGATTTATGAATATTAGGCATATATATTTTTTTGCCAGATTATTACTCAGAACAAGGGCTATCACTTATTTCAGCAGTAAAAACTATTCTAAGCTTTAATGGTTCAGAAATAATCAAGAATACTATTGCAAGAACCAAAAAATTCAAAGTAAAGCTATATTGTATCTTGGCTTGTCATTTATTTTTTAGTCATCATAATTCGTGAGCTTTTCAAAGAAAAACTATTGCTGATTATTGAGTTCACTTTGAGGAACTCTAGGATGAGTTGTTTCATAAGCTGGAAAACTTCTGTTATTTTAAATTGCAATGTTTGCTTAAACTCAAAACATGCCCTATTTTGATTTACTTATGTCTAAAGATAGTCTTTCCATGAATACAACTTAAAAAATAATACATAAAATATTTCTCTTATTTTATGCTCATCTTATTAGAAACCTTGCTATGATGGTACTGCCTTTGAAATTCCAAGAGCTGTTCAGTCTGTATTTTAGGACTGGCCCTGATCCATTCCCACTCAGCATGTGCTATAAAAAGAAACAAAGAAGTTGTCAAAACTGTTTAAACATACAGAACCCAGGTTAGGTCCACCTGTTGCCAAAAACTTTTCCTTAAAATGAAAAACAAAAGTCAAGCCTATTTTAAAATAAGAATCTGTTAAGTAAGGATTTACTACTGTAGGAATTACTTTTATTACTGCTGGTCGTGGTGGTAACAAATAGATGGTATTCTAATGAAGTCAAGATTAAAACTGTGGTGAAACTTGAGAAAGAATGAAACAATCTATATATTTCTTAATTTTGGAAACACTAGGAAAATACTGAAGGGCTAATCCTGAAGGCAGAAAACTGAGAGGAAGAGAGGAGGGCCACTGATAGTATTGATCAGGCCAACTTGGCTGATTGCCCAGAGAGGGCAATGGACTTGCTGATAGCTTCTGATCCTCTAGAGCCCCCTGAGGTACCAGGCTAAGGCTTTTGTCAAAGGCCTCCCCTGGAAAGGGCTTGAAACTCTCAAAATTACCTCCTGCCTAGCTTCATGGTCTTGTGCTTCTCCCTGTTTCCTGGGTTCTTCGTTGATGATTCTTCCCTGTCTGTTGGTATAGTCTCGCCTCCCATGAGGGTCATTCGTATGAATTGACTATCCTACAAACTTCTGAACTGTGTCCTTATTTCTTTGCTATTTTTACCCACTTGGTAAAGAGACCACTGCAGGAGACCATCTAAAAATGGCATTTCTTTCCCAATCCTTGGAATCTCTTACCCTTATACATTGTCCTAGAAAGTATCATTCACCCAGGGGAAGTTAACAGTTAACACTTTCTTTCCCACTCACTTTATTCTAGTGTAGCACTTTGAAGGTGGTCAGAAATTGACTTTCAAAATCAAGCTATATTCGGTTAACACATATAGGCTAAAGGCAATTATGTTTTTCCTTTAATCTTTTCAAAAAAATTGTTGGCGTGACAATGTCTTACATTAATGTAATTATTTCAACTTACAGTTTATCAAATCAGCAAAAGCAATCTTTAAATCAGTGTCATTTTTAAGCCTTAAAATAAGCAGTTCTCTGAATTTGGACAGCTTATTTCTGGCAGTTTGCAGATGGACAGCCTCATGGCATTGCTGAATGTATGCATTAGAACATAATTAGCTACATATAAAGATAGGTTCAGCTCTTTCTAAATGGGTTAATCAGTTCTCACTGAATTCAGAAAATATAAGGGAAATTCAATGCTCAATGTTTTTAGATATGTTGGCTAAGACTTTAGATAAGCTGGATATAAATAAATATGTGCCCCAATGGGAACTACTTCTGCCATGTTCAGCCTTTCTATCAAGTTATCAAAGCATGTTAATTACTTAGTTGTATTCCAAGAGATTTCTTTGTTCTGATTTTGGTTGTTTTTATTTATAATCAAGAGTTTCACATTTGCATCATTAAATAGATAACTTGTGTGGTGCTCTGCCTTTGCAGGCTGGTTTTGAAAAAGCAGGGTTTTAGTATTAGTAAGTCCAAATATTAGAATAGCCTCTCTAAATGAGTTGTAAAGTACAACTCAATAAATCAAACAAACAAACAAAAAGCCCAAGCTGCATTTCTGGTTTTTGTTCTGTGCCTTACCTGTTCCCTGATTTCTTTTGTTTCTTCTACTCTACATGCCATGTAATGTTGCTGTTCCTTCAGGGCTCTCCCTGGCTTTTCTTCCCTGTTTCCATTCTCTCTGTATTTGTCCTTACCTAGTGCTATGCCTTTAAATATTCTCTGTATGTTGATGGTTCTGTAATGTGTTCCTCAAGGACTGGCCTCTTTCCTGTGCTTCTTCATCTGTTTGTGTAATAAATGTCTCATAGTTAAAATGCGCCAGAAAGCACCCTTGATCACCTCACCTCAACCTTCCATGTGGCTGTCCTCCACTTCCAAATCTTGTCAGTCTTGGCAAAAGATATCACCACTGATCCAGATTTCCAACAGAAATCCTGGGACCTATTTTTAATGACTTTCTTTCCTTCAGCCACAGATCCAATCAACTAAAAGTATTATTGATTCTACTTCTAAATATATAAAACCCTTTCAGTTCTCAATTGTCTCCACTACCCCCTTTTAGCATAAATCACCATCACCTCTCTTCTGCCTCATTACAGTAACCTCCTAACTGGCCTATTGCTTTCACCTAAAGTCCTCTTCAAAAGTTCCTAAGTATGAGAGCTTCAAATGCCTCTTATTTTTTCTTCTAAATGTCATTATTGAAAAATGTCAAATAGATTTAAAAGTAGAGAGAACAGTACAATGCATTCAGACTTAATAATCCATTAGTATTAATTATCACTTGTTTTTATTATATTTTTATTTGATCTATAGTGTCCCTCACTCTGAAATTTTATAATTGCATGTCCCCTATAATGACATCTTTTAACATTTTCCTTCGACTCATATGTTTTCTGAAACCTGGTAGTTAAATTAGGGATTACAAGAATAGGAGTTCATATTGTGGCAGGAATACTTCATATGTGACATTTATATTTCATAGTGCATCATATCAAAAGTCACACTCTCTGATTGTCTCTTTTTTAGAATTGTTAAAAGTGATTAGTAGGTTAAGGTTTTGTCAGCCTGGTACATTCATAATAATGGAGTGTGTGTGTATTGTGTGTGCATGCTAAGTCATGTCCGACTATTTGCTGCACAATGGACTATAGTCTGCCAGGCTCCTCTATCCATGGAATTTTCCAGCAAGAATATTGGAGCAGGTTGCCATTTCCTTCTCCAGGAGATTTTCCCAACCCAGGGATCAAACCTGCCTCTCTGTGTCTCCTGCATTGGCAGGAGGCTTCTTTACCAGCTGAGTCATCAGGGAAGCCCCGTAATAATGGTCTCCAACCATAATTAGTAGTTTTAGTTATTGCTGATGGGCCTCCCCAGTGGCTCAGTGGTAAAGAATTTACCTGCCAATGCAGGAGATGTAGATTCATCCCTGGGTTGGGAAGATCCCTTGGAGGAGGGCATGGCAACCCATTCCAGTATTCTTGCCTCGATAATCTCACGGACAGAGGAGACTGGTGAGTTACAGTCTACAGTGTTGCAAAGTGTCTGACATCACTGAGCATGCATATACAGCTATTGCTGGTGATTGTAAACTAAATCCATTACTTACTAAGGGTTGCAAAATTGTTATAAGCTAACTTTACACTTTTTTTTTCATTTATTTGCTGGGATATGTCTATAAAAAGTAATTTTATTGTCTAAGCTGTTAATATAGACGTGAATTTATATAGGAAATATATGATAAATCTTTTCCTTTACAGATTTTCAGAAGAATAGATTTGTTTTCTAATTGAGTATTATTATTAAATCATAGATTTTAACATATTTATATTATTTTTAATATATTGCTGTTGTTCAAATTGACCCTTTTTTGGCCAGTTGAACCAGTTCAGATTGAATCCTGAGTTTCGACAACATGACCCAAATGTGTCCAGTCCTGCTATGATAAGGTCTCCTATGCTTTCCTTGTACAATTCTTGCCTCATACCTGGAAGTATCCAATTTTTAAAAAACTTTGGCTCCTTTTGGAGAAATGATATTTAAAGATCTTAATTTAAGAGCTAGTGATGCTCTTTGATTGATATATATTGATACGTATTTCTAGATTTTCTCACTGGACAGATCTTAGAAAAAAATTAAAGATAAAATACACCGTGAGATCATATTCAAATTTCCAACTCCAATATTAATTTGACTTTATTAGTTTTATGTTTACATATTTTTTTCTTTTATAGTGGATCTCTTTGATCATAATAACAGTAGAATAAGTATTTTTTTGTCATCCTAATGTGTGTGTGTTTAAATGATTTGTATGTCAAATATGGACACACACAAATGGGTACAGAAACAATATAATTACTAAAAACAGTTTAAGATCTTCGAGTGTTTTTCTCTTTGGGCTATATCCCACTGGAGATGTACAAATTACTATGTTTTAAAATCACTTGCCGGGAGAAATATCAACAACCTCAGATATGCAGATGATACCACTTTAATGGCAGAAAGCAAAAAGTGACTAAAAAGCCTTTTGATGAGGGTGAAACAGGAGAGTGAAAAAGCTGGCTTAAAACTCAACATTAAAAAAACTAAGATCATGGCATCCAGTCCCATCACTTCATAGCAAATAGATGGGGAAAAAATGGAAACAGTGACAGACTCTTTTCTTGGGCTCCAAAATCACTGCAGATGGTGACTGCAGCCATGAAATTAAAAGACGCTCCTTGGAAGAGAAGCTATGACAAACCTAGACAGCGCATTAAAAAACAGAGACATCTCTTTGCCAACAAAGGTCCAGATAATCAAAGTTCTTCCAGTAGTCATGTGTGGATGAGAGAGTTGGAACATAAAGAAAGATGAGAGTCTAAGAATTGACTATTTCAAACTGTGCTGTTGGAGAAGACACCTGAGAGTCCCTTCGACTGCAAGGAAATCAAACCAGTCAATCCTAAAGGAAATTAACCCTGACTATTCATTGGAAGGACTGATGCTGAAGCTCCAATACTCTGGCCACCTGATGCGAAGAGCTGACTCACTGGAAAAGACCCTGATGCTCAGAAAGATTGAAGGCATGAGGAGAAGGGGGTGACAGAGGGTGTGATAGTTGGATGATATCATCAACTCAATGGACATGAGCTTGAGCAAACTCTAGGATATGGTGAAGGACAGGGAAGCCTGGTGTGTGGCAGTACATGGGGTCACACAGAGTCAGACATGACAAAGATTGAACAATAACAGCTAAAGGTTTTACTGTAATCAGATTGGTGTCCATGAGTGAGACAAAGTATAAGATATATGGCTGTCCTAACAAGAAAGGTACTATTATTCCCATTTTAGAGATGAGAAAATTGGGCCTCAGAAACGTTAAGCTGTCTGATAAACAGCACATATTAAGTGATTTTGCTGAAACTCAATATCAGGTTTCTTTAACTCCAATCTTATGCTCTGAGTCTGGATAAACTGAATATGAAGACATACGATGCAGAGTTTTCATGACTTCTAACCATTAATAAATCTGTACTTTAATAGCAAGTGCTAAAAACTTTTGCAAAACATATTTGTATGGAGAAAATTTGCCTATTTCAGTGTATTTTCATTTACTTCCATCTCTTCAGGCAGGAATTTTCTGACTCCATAATTCAAACACTTAAGATTTAACCATGTGATAAACTTTTGACAGTCTCTACAGTGTTAAAAGTATTCACAAACACTTGTAAGTTTTTGACCTAGTTAAAGTCTTGTAACTAAGTTAACTAGTTTTGAAATGCTCTTTTTTTCTGTTACAAAATAGCCTATTCAGCATTACGCCACTCTCAAACTCACTACATCTGTCAGTTTTCTTCCACAGTTTCATGTCAGACTGCCATTTTACTCTGCAGCCTCTATTAAACTGTGTCTTGCATTGCATAGAAATGGCCTAAAATTCTAAAGGGACAGAACATTTAAGTGGCCAGGTATGTATATTTTTCCTCATGGTAGCCACAGCAAAAATATCTGAAGCATAAAACTTAACAGAAAACTATGAAATTTCTATCAAACTTTTTGTCACAACTCTCTGGAATTCTGTGTAAGAAAACATATGTCTCTACAATTATTTATTAGTTTTATATCAGCATTTGTTCTTCACTGCTCAAGACTTTAAGTAGAAGGAAAATATTGGAAACTAAGGCCATTATTTTATTTCCCAATCTTCTCTAATTTTCAAAACCACCTGGAACATAAATACACAGATGCCCTGTTCTTGGAGGAGCGGGTTGAACAGGTTTGGATTGCAGCCTAGGAATCTGCATTTTTTAAAAAAAGAGCATCTGCTTGTGATTGTAGGCCTAATTTGGGATTATCACAGGTCTAAATGCTCCCAATTTACATTCAGAATTATTTAAAGGCAAGAAATATATCTTTGTCAACAAAGAATGTTCTGAAACTTAAATGTGCATATGAATTAAGTAGGTGTTAAAATATAGATTTGGTACATCTTGGGCAGGGCCTGAGATTCTGCATTTCAGAAAAGTTCTCACTTGAAGCCAGTGCTGCTAGTTCATGGAGCACACTTCAGGTAACTCTCAAACCTATGTAATTTTAAGAATCACCTGAGGAGTAAAAAACATACCTATGCCTGAGTCCCACCCCGGGTCTGTGAAATCAGAATCTTCACAAAGGAAAGGTAAGGAAATACATATATATTTTTAAATTCACAGGTAATTCTAATGTGTAGCCAGAGTTTAAAATCACTGTCTTTAATGAAAATGCAAGTGAAAAAGGAAAACAACATTTTCTTTTTGTAATTGTTAAACTCTCAGAACTCATGTTACCTTAAATGCTAAAAGTAAGCAAAGGAAACATAAGTGCCTGAATAGGTATTCTCTATATCAAGAAATCTCTGCTGGTTCTTCTCTACCTTAAATTTAGATTCCAATACTAAGGCATTTGCCTTATTATTATTATTATTATTTTGACTGTTATTACTATAGTTCCTCTTTTATGTGCTGGGATTAGGTGAGTATGGGTGGACATCTGGGAGGAAGAGACTCAATATTTATTTTCTGTGACTATGATATTCAGAGTGTATGGGAATTACAAGACTGGTGTTGCTATCCATGGTCCTGGTACTTGATTCATTTATTTTCTCAATTTTAGGTGTTAGAAGCCGTCAAAGTTTTCCTTGCCTTATTGCATCTTCTTCCTTTATACCCCTCCCTATCTACTGATACATATGAAGCAACAGGCATTATATTGTAGATAATTTTGAAAGCACCAAAAGAGAGGGAGAAGGAAAGTGAGAACCATCACGGCACCATGAAAGGTTATTTGCTGCTGCTGCTGCTGCCAAGTCGCTTCAGTCGTGTCCAACTCTGTGCGACCCCATAGACGGCAGCCCACTAGGCTCTCCCGTCCCTGGGATTCTCCAGGCAAGAACACTGGAGTGGGTTGCCATTTCCTTCAATGCAGGAAAGTGAAAAGTGAAAGTGAAGTCGCTCAGTCATGTCCGACTCCTAGCAACCCCATGGACTGCAGCCCACCAGGCTCCTCCGTCCATGGGGTTTTCCAGGCAAGAGTACTGAAGATAAAATAGTTCTAACATTTCTCTCTTTCTCAGAACGTATCAAACTCTTAAAATCTGTAGTAACACAGATAAAGTTGAAGATGTCACTGTGTATTTTTTTTTTTTTTTTCATGGCGGTTTAGTTGCTAGGTTATGTCCAACTCTTGCGACCCCATGGACTGTAGCCTGCCAGGCTCCTCTATCCCTGGGATTCTCCAGGCGAGAGTAGGTTGCCATTTCCTTCTCCAGAGGATCTTCCCAACCCAGGAATCGAACCTAGGTCTCCTGCATTGCAGGCAGATTCTTTAGCAACTGAGCTAAGGTCATTCATAAAACTATTAAATGATATTTTTGCAACTGCTACTATCTGCCATTTGTATCCAAAATTTTTCAGTTTTTCCTTTATTTCTGCTCAAAAATAAGTTTATAAAAGGCAATTATGAATTCGATGTTTTGCTATGCAAGTAACTGCTCCTGGGTATGCCCTCCTCTCACAAACAACTAGAAAACTATATACAATAAAGGAAAGAGCTGTTTTCATATATTGGCAACAGGCAGCCTAGGACTGTTATCCTTGAGAAAAGGAAATAAACAAGATGGACACTATGATTTCCCTGGCTTTCTGCCTGGAGGCATATTCTTGATCATGACCCAAGATAGGGCTCTAAAGTAGACCACGTGGGTCTCGCTGAAAAAGATAATAGAAATCAGAGCTTAGGAAGGCTAATACGGTATCCCACAAACGGGACAGAGTATGAAAAGAGAAGATGCATGGGGAGTAGCTTCAGCAATCACCATAGGAGTCACACTGAGTCTATTGCTGAATATTAATCTGCACAAGCACAGAATGAAATTACATTAGGCTGGTAAAGGATCATCAGATATGCATAAGATGAACAATTACCAGAGCCTACACAGGACTGGGAGATATGTAAGTTTCAACAAGGCAGGTTGGAGAGTATCTTGCTGAATACTCAGGGCCTTCAAGATCGATTCCTGAAGAGTAATACTTTAATAGTCGGATGAAAGTAGCCCTAGGGCTTTTCAACATTCACAGAGGAGTGGATAAAGCAGATGTGGCACACGTATACAACAGAATATTACTCAGTCATAAAAACAAATGAAATTGGGTCATTTGTAGAGATGTGTATGAAGCTAGAGATTGTCATACATAGTGAAGTAGGTCAGAAGGAGAAGAAAAAAATATACACTAAAGCATATATGTGGAATCTAGAACAATGGTATAGATGATCTTGTTTGCAAGGCAGAAATAGAGACAGACATAAAGAAAAAATTGTATGGACACCAAGGGGGAAAGTGGGGAGATAAATTGAGAGATTGGAATTGACATAAATATTGATGGACTCCCCAGGTGGCTGGTGGTAAAGAGTCTGCCTGCAAGTGTAGGAGATGCAAGAGATACAGGTTCGATCCCTGGGTTGGGAAATCCCCTAGAGTAGGAAATGGCAACCCACTCCTGTATTCTTGCCTGGAAAATTCCATGGACAGAGGAGCCCCATTCCATGGGGTCCCAAAGAGTTGGACACAACTGAGCACAGAATCCCTTGGACTACAAGGAGATCCAACCAGTCCATTCTAAAGAAGATCAGCCCTGGCTGTTCTTTGGAAAGAATGATGCTAAAGCTGAAACTCCAGTACTTTGGCCACCTCATGTGAAGAGTTGACTCATTGGAAAAAACCCTGATGCTGGGAGGGATTGGGGGCAGGAGGAAAAGGGGACGACAGAGGATGAGATGGCTGGATGGCATCACCGACTCAATGGATGTGAGTTTGAGTGAACTCTGGGAGATAGTGATGGACAGGGAGGCCTGGCGTGCTGCAGTTCATGGGGTCACAGAGAGTCGGACACGACTGAGTGACTGAACTGAACTGAACTGAACTAACTGAGCACGCACACACCTTTAGCTTTATATTATTGATACTATGTATAAAATAGATAACTAATAAGAACCTACTATATAGCTCAAAAAACTCTACTCAATGCTCTGTGGTGACCTAAATGGGAAGGAAATGCAAAAAAGAGATAAATGTAATGTATACATATGGCGGATTCACTTCACTGTACAGTAGAAACTCACATAATATTGTAAAGCAACTATGTTGTGGTTGTTGTTGGCTAGCTGCCCAGTCATGTCTGACTCTTTGTGACCCCATGGACTGCAGCTCGCCAGGCCTTCTTGTCCCTCACCATCTCCCAAAGTTATCCCAAGTTCATGTCCATTGCATCAGTGTTGCTACCCAGCCATCTCATCCTCTGTTGCCCTCCTTGCCTTCTGCCCTCAATCTTTCCCAGCATCAGGGACTTTTCCAATGGGTCAGCTGTTTGCATCAGATGACCAAAATACTGCAGCTTCAGCTTCAACATCAGCCCTTCCAATGAGTATTCAAGGTTGATTTCCCTTAAGATTGACTGGTTTGATCTCTTTGCTACCCAAGGGACTTTCAAGAGTCTTCTCCAGCACCATGGTTCAAAAGCATCAATTCTTTGGTGCTCTCCAACTACACTCCAATAAAAATTAATAAAGGGGCTTCCCTGATGGCTCAGTGGTAAAAAATCTGTCACCAATGCAGGAGACACAAGTTCGATCCCTGGTCTGGGAGGATCCCACATGCCACGGAGCAACTGAGGCCATGTGTCACAACTATTGGTTCTGTGCTCTAGATCTGAGGAACCACAGCTACTGAAGCCCAAATACTCTAGAGCCTGTGCTCTACAACAAGAGAAGCCATGGCAATGAGAATCCTTCACAGTGCAACTAGAGAGTGGCGCCATTCACCGCAGCTAAAAAACTCAGCATGCAACAAGGAAGACCCAGCACAGCCCAGTGCAGCCTAAATAAATAAATAAATAATTTAAAAATTAAGAAAAGAAAGAAAGTAGTTCTAGAGTAAAGCTACACCAAAGCAACCACCCACCGCAAAGTAAAATATTAGGCTGATCCAAATTAACTACTTCCCAAAGAAATGTCAATATTCTTTGAAAGAAAGCAACACATACATGACATGCAATAATATAATATTACAGTGTCTAGAGTCCAGTGAAATATTAATAAGACTGCAAAGAGGCAAAAAGAACATGACCATTACTAGGAGAAAAACAAACAAAAAAATAAAAACAGACATAAATGATGGTGATGATAAAATTAGCAGCAGCAATTTAAAACTACCTATTATAAAATGTTTAAGAATTAAATACAATAAATATAATGTGAAGAGATGTAGAAGATATAAAACAGGACAAAGTGGAAATTCTGGGGCTGAAAAAATAGAATATATCAAAAATTCTTTTTTCCAGATTTTGGGCCATTGAATAATGGCTATAGTTCAAATCTGTTTTCAGTCTCCTTGACCTACCCTTCCTTGGAGACTACACATACATTAGGCTATTTGACATGATCCCACAGCTCACAGACACTCTGTTTATTATTCTTTTCTGTAATTTTTATTCTGTTTTTCATTTTGGATAGTGTCCAATGATATGTTAATTCACCTTTCTCCCTGCAATATATAAACTGCTGTTCTCATCCAGTGTATTAGATGTTATAGTTTTCATCTTTTGATGATTTAGTTGAAGTTTTCAAAAACTATTTTTCATATATCTATCTACATTTCAATCTGTCCCTGAGCACTGCTCAAGACTCCAGAGGCACCCTCTGTAGATCTCTGCGACTCTCTCTCTGCAACTTTCTCAAGTATCTGTCCTGCAAATCCTAGCAGCTCCAGCCTCCCTGAAATGCCAGCTCCATCTTCTCAACTCAGAGCTTTTTGTCCCTTTGCTGCAGCCTGGAAACTCTCTCAAGACAGTAAATTTGTGTAACTGTGGAGCTAACCTCCTTTGTTTCCCATATCTTAGAGACCACCATAGTTGACTGCCTGATCTGCCTTGTTTAAACATCCTAGTTTCATTTATTTTATTTGTTTTTTTTTATTTTAATTCCAGATGGGAGGGTATATCCAATCCCTGTGACTCCCTTTGGATGAGAGTGGAAATTCCTTGATTCTTAAGAAAAAATATTGGTACTGAAGAAAAAGAAAAGCAGTTCTTTCTCTGTAACAAATCTTCCATACTGTCTTAATCTAATAGTGAGAAAATTTTAAGTGTAGTTTCAATAGCAAATCTTTTTTAATAGGGAGTCTTACTGGCTCTTATCTATTGCAATGAGTTTTCTTTTCACTGGCCTCACTTTATTTTTAAACAAAGTTTTGTTACATTAATGGGTGTTCATCATAAAAATGTGGATAATGCAGAAAATTTTTAAATGAATTTTAAAAACATCTCTTAATAAGTTAATCTATAACACCTGTTCAAAATATATCTTGGTAAAAAACATGTTACTAATCACCTCACAAAATAATTAGTTAAAAATAGAAAACAAAACATCTACTTTGTGTCTTATTGTATATAAAGTATTCATTAAAATGTGGATATTGAAGCAAAAAAGAACTTTCTAAAAAAGAATCAAAGCAAATTAAATGCAAAATTGTAGTTAACATTATTCAGATGTATACAAAGTCCACTGAGACAGAAAATATCATTTAGAAATTATTTTTTGGAGAAAACATTTTTAAATATGTCACTGAAAGTAGGAAATTGAATAGTTGTTTGTAATCATGAATTTAGGATCAAATAAAACAGAAAAGACCAAAGGGGAAAATAAAAGAAAAAAAACTTTAAGAAAAAGTCGAGTATGCCCTGCAAGTGCTGACACTTACAAAATGACTCCACAATTCACAAACTTATCAATGAGATGAAAAAATCAGAACACTTTCAATTAACTTGTTTTTAACACTTTGCCATCTTAAACAGATGATTTTTGATGAACTTCTATTTGTCTTTATTGTTTGATTCTGAAAATTCTCCATGATATTTTTCCCAGGAGGGTGTGTGTGTGTGTGTGTGTGTGTGTGGCCAGTAGGGTCTGACTCTTTGAGACCGCATGGGCTGTAGCTCACCAGGCTCCTCTTCCATGGAATTTTATAGGCAAGAATACTGGAGTGGTTTGCCATTTCCTTCTCCAGGGGATCTTCCAAACCCAAGGATAGAATCACATTTCTTGGGTCTCCTGTATTGTCAGGTAGATTCTTTACCACTAGCACCATCTATGCTTTAATAGCTTTAATTTATTTATTTTCTTTTTAAAAGATTAATTCTACATAAGCAAAGTAATAATACAGAAATCATATATATATATGCAAACTATTTTGTAATATGACATTTTAGAAATAATGTTATGATCAACCATCCATAATTTACCTAGCCATTCCCTCTTTATTAGAGATTTGTTTGAAATTTTTGCTATTATGAATAATTCCTCAAAGACTCCGTTTCAGAATATTCCCTCTTTGAATTTCTGAAATAGAATTTATTGGATTTGATTTTAAGATGACTTCTTAATCTGCCTTTCACAGATCATAGCTGATTTTCAAAATATATGGAATGGCCCCAGTGAGCACCAGACACACTGTTCTCTATAGAATCTATAGAATTCTCTATAGATTTCATCTATTTGAAGGATGCTTACAGGTAACTTAAATGACATTTCAATTTATGCAAGAGAATTATCTCTCTTTGTAGTTGACTTTATAGTTCTCTTTTGTGCAAAGTGAATTGAAGTCACTTAGTCGTGTCCAAGTCTTTGTGACCCCATAGATTGTGGCCTACTAGGCTCCTCCATCCATGGGATTTTCCAGGCAAGAATACTGGAGTGGGTTGCCATTGCCTTCTCCAGGAGATCTTCCTAACCCAGGGATTGAACCCGGGTCTCCTGCATTGTAGGCAGACGCTTTACCATCTGAGCCACCAGGGAAGTCTATATTTTGTGCAAAGTATTCATATATTGAAAAAATTTCCTTGTGGGAGATAGATTCATTGTCAAATCTTCCTAAATATCGCCCATATATACCAGATGGTAGGAGAGAGAGAAAGAGACTTTGACTGCATAAATATAAATATTTCTTCACTATATCATAAACTGCTGACCTCATAACCATCCAAAGAAGCCAATGCTAATATCAAGTTTGTTGTATTTCCAGATAAGTGGCTCAGAAAGGAGAAACTATACAGAATGCCACACTTCAGTATATAAGTTCTCATAGGAGAAACAATTGTGAGGAGAAATATTGAGTGTTCTCTATTATTCCAAACCTTGGTATAAATCTTTGGGAAGAAAAAGCAGATTTGTTACAGACATTTTAAAATAACTTTAGAGATTTCCATGAAAGTGACTTCGAATAACATTATTAAGCTCCCATTACATTCTCTGTTGCTGTTCTTCTTTCTTAGTTTTCTCTTTATTTCCTACTTTGTTGCCTTCATGCATGGCTGTTTTAGTCTCTTCAGTTCAGTTCAGTTCAGTTCAGTCGCTCAGTTGTGTCCGACTCTTTGCAACCCCACAAATCGCAGCACGCCAGGCCTCCCTGTCCATCACCAACTCCCGGAGTTCACTCAGACTCATGTCCATCGAGTCAGTGATGCCATCCAGCCATCTCATCCTCGGTCATCCCCTTCTCCTCCTGCCCCCAATCCCTCCCAGCATCAGAGTCTTTTCCAATGAGTCAACTCTTCTCTGGGCCAGTCTTATTTTTCAAACTGAAAATAATAAGAGAAAATACTCAGGTAGAACTTATCTAGGTATTTTGTGACTATTAACTAGTTTATTATTGCTGTCATTCTTTCACTCAGTCATGTCCAACTCTTTATGACCTCATGGACTGCAGAATACCAAGTTTCCCTGTCCTTCACTATCTCCTAGAGTTTGCTCAAATTCATTTCTATTGTGTCGACAATGCCATCCAATCATCTCTTCCTCTGTCAGCCACTTCTCCTCTTGCCCTCAATCTTTCCCAGCATCAGGGGATTTTCCAATGAGTCAGTTATTCACATCAGGTGGCCAAAGTATTGGGGTGTCAGCTTCAGCATCAGTCTTTCCAATGAATATTCAGGACTGATTTCCTTTAGGATTGACTGGTTTGATCTTCTCACAGTCCAAGAGACTCTCAAGAGTCTTTTCCAGCACCACACTTAAAAAGAATCAATTCTTTGGTGCTCAGCTTTCTTTATGGTCCAACTCTCACATCCACACATGACTGCTGGAAAAACCATAGCTTTGACTAGATAGAATTTTGTTGGCAAAGTAATCTATCTACTTTTTAATATGTTGTCTAGCAGAGTACATCATGAGAAATGCTGAGTTGGATGAAACACAAGCTGGAATCAAGATTGCTGGGAGAAATATCAATAACCTCAGATATGCAGATGACACCACCAGAAAGGTGTCAGAAAGTGGCAGAAAGTAAAGAGGAACTAAAGAGCCTCTTGATGAAAGTGAAAGAGGAGAGTGAAAGATTTGGCTTAAAACTCAACATTCAGAAAACTAGGATCATGGCATCCAGGCCCATCACTTCATGGCAGATAGATAGAGAAACAATGGAAACAGTGAGAGATTTTATTTTTGGGGGATCCCAAATCACCTGCAGGTGGTTACTGCTGCCGTGAAATTAAAAGATGCTTACTCCTTGGAAGAAAAGTTATGACCAACCTAGACAGCATATTAAAAAGCAGAGACAATACTTTGTCAACAAAGGTCAGTCTAGTCAAGGCTCTGGTTTTTCCAGTAGTCTTGTATGGATGTGAGAGTTGGACTATAAAGAAAGTTGAACGCTGAAGAATTGATGCTTTTGATCTGTGGTGTTGGAGAAGACTCTTGAGAGTTCCTTGGACTGTGAGGAGACCCAGCCAGTCCATCCTACAGGAGATCAGTCCCGAGCATTCATCAGAAGGACTGACGTTGAAGCTGAAGCTCCAATATTGTGGCCACCTGATGCAAAGAGCTTACTCATTTGAAAAGACCCTGATGCTGGACAAGATTGAGGACCAGAGGAGAAGGGGACGACAGAGGATGAGATGATTGGATGGCATCACCAATTCAATGGACATGAGTTTGCGTAAGCTCTAGAAGTTGGTGATGCACAGGGAGGCCTGGCGTGTTGCAGTCCATGGGATTGCAAAGTGTTGGACATGACTGAGTGACTGTACTGAGCTGAACTGAACTGAGGTTGGTCATAGCTTTTCTTCCAAGGAGCAAGCATCTTTTAATTTCATGGTTGCAGACACCATCTGCAATGATTTGGAGTCCAAGAAAATAAAGTCTGTCACTATTTTCATTGATTCCCCATCTATTTGCCATGAAGTGATGGGACTGGATGCCATGATTTTCATTTTCTGCATGTCAAGTTTTAAGCCGTTTTTTTCACTCTCCTCTTTCACTTTCATCAAGAGGCTCTTTAGTTCATTTTCGCTTTCTGCCATAAGAGTGGTATTATCTGCATTTCTGAAGTTATTGATATTTCTCCTAGCAATCCTGATTCCAGCTAGTGCTTCATCCATCCCAGCATTTCACAATATGTACTCTGGATATAAATTAAATAAACAAGGTGACAATATATGGCCTTGATGTGCTCTTTTCCCAATTTGGAACCAGTCTGTTGTTCTATGTCCATATCTAACTATTGCTTCTTGACCTGCATACAGATTTCTCAGGAGGCAGGTAAGGTCTGGTAATCCCATCTCTTTAAGAATATTCCACAGTTTGCTGTGATCCACACAGTCAAAGCCTTTGGCATAGTCAATAAAGCAGAAGTACATGTTTTTCTGGAACTCTCTGGCTTTTTCAATGACCCAATAGATGTTGGCAATTTGGTCTCTGGTTCCTCTGCCCTTTCTAAATCCAGCTTGAACATCTAGAAGTTCTCTGTTTACGTACTGTTGAAGACTTGCTTGGAGAACTTTGAGTATTACTTTGCTAGCATGTGAGATCAGTGCAATTGTGTGGTAGTTTGAGCAATCTTTGGCATTGCCTTTCTTTGGGATTGGAATAAAAACTGACCTTTTCCAGTCCTTTGGCCACTACTGAGTTTTCCAAATTTGCTGGCATATTCAGTGCAGCACTTTCACAGCATCATCTTTTAGGATTTGAAATAGTGCAGCTAGAATTCCATCACCTCCACTAGCTTTGTTCCAAGTGATGCTTCTTAAGGCCCACTTCACTTTGCACTCCAGGATGTCTGGCTGTAGGTGAGTGATCACACCATCGTGATTATCTGGGTCATGAAGATCTTTTTTTGTATAGTTCTATGTATTCTTGTCACCTCATCTTAACATCTTCTGCTTCTGTTAGGCTGATACCATTTCTGTCCTGTATTGTGCCCATCTTTGCATGAAAAGTTCCCTTGTTATCTCTAATTTTCTTCAAGAGAAAATTAGTCTTTCCCATTCTATTGTTTTCCTCTATTTCTTTGCACTTATCACTGAGGAAGACTTTCTTTTCTCTCCTTGCTATTCTTTGCAACTCTACATTCAAATGGGTATATCTTTCCTTTTCTCCTTTGGCTTTTGCTTCTCTTCTTTTCTAAGTTATTTGTAAGGCCTCCTCAGACAACCATTTTGGGTTTTTGCATTTCTTTTTTGGGGATGGTCTTGATCACTGCCTCCTATACAATATCATGAACCTCCATCCATATTCTTCATGCGCTCTATAAATCTAATGCCTTGAGTCTGTTTGTCACTTCCACTGTATAATCATAAGTGATTTGATTTAGGTCATACCGAAATGGTCTAGTGGTTTCTCCTACTTTCTTCAATTTAAGTCAAACTTTGCAATAAGGATTTCATGATCTGAGCCCTAGTCAGCTCCCAGTCTTATTTTTACTGACTGTATAGAGCTTCTCCATCTTTGGCTGCAAAGAATATAATCAATCTGATTTTGGTGTTGACCATTTGGTGATGTCATGTCTAGAGTTGTTTCTTGTGTTGTTGGAAGAGGGTGTTTGCTATGACTAGTTCATTTTCTTGGCAAAACTCTATTAGCCTTTGCCCTGGTTCATTTTGTACTCCAAGATCAAACTTGCCTGTTACTCCAGCTATCTTTTGACTCCCTACTTTTGCATTCCGGTCCCCTATGATGAAAAGGACATCTTTATTTGATGTTAGTTCTAGAAGGTCATGTAAGTCTTCATAGAACTGTTCAATTTCAGCCTTTTTGGCATTAGTGGTTGCGGCATAGACTTGGATTACTGTGATATTGAATGAGGGTTTGCCTTGGAAAGGAACAGAGATCATTCCGTCAGTTTTGAGACTGTATCCAAGTACTGCATTTCAGACTCTTTTTGACTATGATGGCTATTCCATTTATTCTAAGTGATTCTTGCCCACAGTAGTAGATATAATGGTCATCTGAATTAATGTACTTGATTAATTAATGTACTGATTATTGTACTTTGACATTGGTTATTTTCTGCTGTTACCACTAAGGATAAAACTCAGTTGTTTAAACTCATGTTTCAGAATTTGGAAATAAGAGTGTGGGTACAGAATATGTGTAACAGGTGTGATGCTTAAAATAACAAATTTGATGCTCATTCTTTTTAAAATATGAGTAATATATAATAATGCTAACCTATTTTTGGTTAATAAATATCATCATATGACTTACTAGAGAATAAATTTAGGTAAAATCGATGTTGCTAAGAATTAGAGACTATCTGTGACAGAAGTTGAATACACCTTACGCTTATTTCTTACTGGTTGAAATCAATCTTTTACTATGATATTATTTCAAGATATGTTAATTCAAGATACGTTGTCACATTCTTAATTACTTCCTGACTATTTTGCTAAAGCAACTGGAAAATTAATTTTGAGTCAGAGTTACAGAATAGTATTTGAATACTCTATCAGACTCTATATCTTTATGCAATAATTTATGGAGATTTCTCTTAGAGAGACTAAGTTAGCATTTAAAAACAGGACTGGCTCTTTAAAAAGTTACTAAAACCTAACATTCAATCATGAAACTTTATCAAGTCTGAATTCCAAATTATAATTACTCTAAAAATTTTACTGCCAGCTAGAAGTTGTTGCTGAAGTTTTGGTAGCAAGTGTTTTCATTTATTAAAGGATTTTCACATTCATTTCTCTGGAATATTCAATTTTAAATGTCCATCTAATAGCAATTCTACATTCCTCACCTTCTTCCTTTCACATAAAAGGAATTCATGTGTGGTTAATAATTATTAATAATAAAAGGACTTAGGAAGAACATAGGTGCTTAAAGTTGAAGCTATTCCTGGTTAGCAGAGCTATACTAACTGAATATGTCCTCCTTCCAGATCTCCAACTATGTCTTCTCAGTGTCTAACCATGCCTTCCCATTCCACCCTTCTTCAATGTTTTCATCTTTCCATTCCCATGCCCCTTCTCATTGGCATCTTATCTATTCCCACAAGTCTGACTGCCATATGTTGATATCTTACAAATCTGTATCTTCTGAATAGACTTCTATTCTGATAGACTTGTAAATTTAACTCTTACAAGCACATCAAATTCAGTGTGCTGTTTCCAACCTACCTCTTACTACTGAGACTGCTTCTGATATTAAATTTTCTTGTTCTTTTGCATGGAAATACCATTTACCCACACAGCCTCGATAATGCATGTCTAATATCCATTATGTGCATATGTGCTATGTTGTTTCAGTCATGCCCAACCCTGTGTGACCCTGTGGATTATAGCCTGCCAGGTTCCTATGTCCATGGGGATTCTCCAGAGATCTTTCATACCCAGGGGTCAAACTCAGGTGTTTACGTCTTCTGCACTGGCAGGCAGGTTCTTTATCACTAACACCACATGGAAAGCCTCCAGTATCCATTAAAAGACCACTTACTTTCTCTCACTAACAGTTAATTAGTCATTAAGCTTGACTGATTATATATTTTAACAATATTTCTGTTTACACATTTCACATTTTGGGGTCAAACTATTATTTTTTGCATAGACTAATATAGAATTTCTCAACTTCAATAGTATTGACATTTTGGGCTAAATAATTCCTTGCTATTGGCAGACTGTCTTATGCATTGTAATATGTTTGGAAACATCTCAGTCCTCTACCCAATAGATACTAGAAGCATCCCCCACTGGCAGTTATGAGAATCAAAATTGTCTCTAGATGCTGATAACTATGCTCGGTGGGGCAAAATCACCCCCACTGAGAATGCCTGGACCAGTACAACCAACTCATAACTTGTCACCATGTTGTGAGACTTTTGCAATCCATCTTCCACCAAAGTGAATTTTCCAAAATTAACTTATGACCCAAACTCTCCAACCCTTTACTGACTCCACAATGCCTAAAGAAAAGTAAAAACTTTTTCAAGCTATTTATTGAATCATTAATCTATTCTTTTTGGTTGGTAGTATTTCTGAAGGAGACAAGAGTCAACCTCCAAAGTTTGGTAGTTAATATTTTCATGATGTAGACAGACACATACTAACATTCTCTTTGGTAATATTTAATCACAACTTCTAGGTAGCTTTAAATAAATTTGGAAAGATATTTAATTACCCCAACTTTTCCTGTCCTTGATTTCTTATATTTCTATATAGTTGGACCAAACAGAAAATCTTGATACAGTAAGAAGGTAGTAAAATCACTTAAATTATTGTTAATGAAGAAGCTTACCCAGAAAAAGGAAATCAAAACATAGGCTGCAGGCTGTTAATTTTAATTCCTATTCCCAAATAACATTGAAGAAAACCAGAGAAACAAAAACAACTGTCCTACAGAAAGAACAGCATATATTTCAATGCACAATTCAGAAGTACCTGCATTAGTCAGAAATGCCATGGCAATAACCTGACCTATTGTTAGAAATATAGCAAGTACATTTTTCATTGTTCCCCAGTGGGACTTTATGGCAACCAGTATTGATTGTGGGAGTTTCAAACTTCTATTAGACTTTTCTTATCTCTTAGATGATAATTATTTTAGTCCAACAATAAGACAATTTAGGATGTGAAAATAAGCTGATGTAAGCTGGGTCAAATGACGCCAGTACTTGGGCAAACCTTATTTGAATTATGTTCTTATTTGATGTCAGAGCATAAAATCCCAATACAAGTATTTCTCATAAGACTTTACATTATTTTACATGTTATTACATATGATTTCTACTTGATTTTAGAAATTATTGTTTTATTTTTTAAGAAGTATCATATGTGCAGTTTACCATTAACACTTGATATGACAATACAACTGAATAGCATCAAGAGTTCATATGAATGTAGACACACTGTGATGTGAAGCAGGATTCAAGGTTGATGAAAAAAAAAGAGGAAACATTGGCATAGGTTATATGCAGAAGAAAAAAATTGGGATGTCACTTGGTCTTGATAGTAGATGGAGTTTTATTTCTTTGAGATAGAGACTAACATAGACTGTTTTAACTTGTTTCCCCTAATGTAGCATCTATAAAAGCTTACAGCAAACTATCAGTTCCTCAGTACCTGGAAACTCCATTAACATTTTGATCAATATAGTGTAGTATTTAAAAATGGACCCTGGAGTCAGACTGTTTAGACTTAAGCTCTAATTGCACAACTTGCTAGCCATGTGGTGTTGGGTAACTCGGTACCTGAGTTTTCTCTTCTGAAAATTGGGCTGGGTACTTATATGCCACTTATTCCATGAAGCTGTGATATTAAATTAATAACCTATCTAAAGTACTCAGAAAATTTCTTGTCATTGAGTAGTCACCCAATAAATGACATCTATTATTCCAGTAGTCATGGATGGATGTGAGAGTTGGACTATAAAGCAAGCTGAGCACCAAAGAATTGATGCTTTTGAACTGTGGTGTTGGAGAAGACTCTTGAGAGTCCCTTGCACTGCAAGGAGATACAACCAGTCAATCCTAAAGGAAATCAGTCCTGAATATTCATTGGAAGGGCTTATGCTGAAACTGAAGCTCCAATATTTTGGCCACATGATGTGAAGAACTGACTCATTAGAAAAGACCTTGATGCTGGGAAAGATTGAAGGCAGGAGAAGGGGGTGACAGAGGATGAGATGGTTGGATGGCATCATCAACTTGATGGACTGAGTTTGAGTAAATTCTGGGAGCTGGTGACGGACAGGGAAGCCTGGCCTTCTGCAATCCATGGGGTCACAAAGAGTCGGACACAACTGAGTGGCTGAACTGAGTGGCTGAAATGTTATCTGTCACAGAATAAACCTTGTAAGTGTAAAAAGAAAAGGACAAAAGCAGGTAGCATCTCAATAGCCAATCTCACATGACTGAGGCAAACACCATTTAATACAAGCTGCAATGACTTTCTTCAAAGAAATGTCTTTCCATCTGTTTTATCTTTCTTTAGACCTCTGTTTCATCTTCATGTGAAAAGTTCTAGCACTCAATTCCTTCCCAGGTTACCTTATAGCTATAGTGTCTTCAGTACTTGGCCTAATTTTGAGCTTGTAAGAGGAAATAAAAGCAGTTACCTCTTTTAAATCTGAAAAGTCTTCTGTGGTGGCTTTCAAATACAACTAACACATAACATGTCCACATTTTTCCAGAAAATCTTGGCCAAAGAAATGTGAACTTGTTTGATATGCTTACTTGCGATCTCCAGATAATATCTCCTTTTGCTGTTTCTGTTTTGCTTTGTTCTACAATATCTTTTTCTGCCTTGTTTCCTATCACAAGCTAATATCTTATTCTTATTCCCTAATTTGACATTTTGCCATGCTTACCAGGTAAATGTTATTTATAGTATTCGGGAGCTCTTGTCTGATGTCCTAAAGACTTCGGGAGAAAGGTACTATGGAAAATATTACTGTTGTTATTATTAACCATATCAATAATAGCAGACTACAGCTGTAGTCTGGGAGGAAATCCAGCCAAGTGTTTTTGCAGATATTTTAAAAAGTTTACACAGAAAAAGCTTGAAATATGTCTCCTCCTATATTCTGGGCCAAGCTAAACCTTTGATTTATGTTAATCGTGTCTGAATATTCAATCCCTAAGGCCTTGGTCTTTTCATGTTCTCATTTAGAATTCATTCTCTTGAACTGGCTGGTAATTACTGGCCAATGTCTTGACCACCCAGGTGCACGCTGGCAAAGGTACCCAGCTTTTGTGTTCGCGTCTTCTGCTGAAATAAGCACTCTTTCCTGCTATTTAGCGACTGTTAAAATCATCTGCAAAGTTGCAAATATTCTGCTCCTTAGTGCAGAGAGAGCTGGCAGTGTAAGTCTTCCACTTTTTTTTTTTTTTTTTTGCATGATGCAAGTAAACCATGTATGAGTAGGAAATGAATGAAACTACTCTGGATGCTTATTTCTTTGGATTGAATTTTAAGGTCCAGATCATATGGCCAGAGGAGGCATCTCTGCTGCTTTCCACAAATTCTTCCACATAACGCTCTGAACAAGTGCTAAATGGCTAAGGGCAGGGATTTCATCCTCCTTAAATGAAATGAATGAGGGATAAAAAGCCAAATGTAAGTCACTTTAAGAATCACTTCTTGTCTGAAGAGTCTGAAATTCTGTCTTTGAATTGACACCTTCTCTTCACTCCAGCATCTGTAACTTATATAGAAGCATAGGAAGACAACAAATCATTAAGGTTCAGCATGACCTACTGGCAACAAAGACAGTTGTAAAGTGGTGCTGAAAGTGTGCCTTTAAAGACTTCACTGCTTCACTGAATTTATAATTCTTTTTTATCTATGAAGCTTTTTCAAGGAAAAAAATTTGTTCTCAACTAGTCATAACATTGGGAATTTAAATAGATGGATAAGCTCATACAGAGCAAATTATAAGTGTCTAAAAATATAACTTAGGTATCCACATTTGAGATTGGTCAATGGAGCAACTTCTCAAGAAATAATGTTTTAACATTAGTAGATATTGTCATTTTTGACATATTTATTGAGAAATTTTGAGTAGGAAGAACTTTAAATTCTACTCTTCAAAGAAAATCACCAAGGGAACCAGTTACTTCTTACAGCTAAATGTATATCTCTCTTATGAATCTGGAACCTTGAATTTAATGTATTAATGTTAATTATAGATATCAAAAATGATAGTATGAGTGAGAAAGTGAGAATCTGTTTAATGAATAAAAGTTACAGTGAGATAATTATTTACTTTTACTTTCCAAGAAACTGTTCAACTATTTCAACCTATGTAAATCATAGTTTTGATGGCAAAACAATATTTTTTTAGCATCTACCTAAGGTGGAATGAGATTTCTGGCTCTTTAGAACTACATTGTCCAATATGGTTTAAGTAGTCTTGTGTGGGTAGTGAGCTTTGAAATGTCGTT
The DNA here is from genome assembly GCF_032405125.1 of Capricornis sumatraensis. NCBI lineage: Eukaryota > Metazoa > Chordata > Mammalia > Artiodactyla > Bovidae > Capricornis > Capricornis sumatraensis. Next base: position 57,620,737 of record NC_091074.1, read on the forward strand.
GGTCCAAACTGAGATGTGCTGAAAGTATAAAATAGACACTGGATTTCAAAGATTTAGTTAAAAAAATATGTAAAACATATCATTAATAATTTTTATATTTTAAATGTTAAAACAATACTTTGGATTTAATGGATTAAATAAAATGTATTACTAAAACTAATTTCATCTGTTCCTCTTACATTTTTAGGGAAAATTGAACAGTCCATAGGGTCGCAAAGAGTTGGACACAACTGAGCGACTTGACCTGACCTGACCTGAACAGTTTAAAAACTAAAATTTCAAACTACACCTGTAACTCACATTCCACTCTTAGCGGATTGTGCTGCTTCAGAGAATAAGCATTGTTAGCAAAGTGGGTGCCAGGAGTATGGAATGAAGTGGCCTCATGTGGTCTGTTCCCAAGTCTGTCCGCTTTTTCTGATATCTGAGCAGTATGGAGAGAGAACTACAGACATGAGCAGAAAGACAAGTTTTTACAAGGAACTATGAAAACAGTTATCCCTGCTTGAGAACTACTCTTAAAGACAAAATAGGAGTGAGGAGGATATTCCTACTTCTCTTTAGAGCACCTGATTGTTTTCCATGGCTTCTTTCAGGTCATCTGGAAAGAAGCTGGGGGAATCCATCGGATGTGGCAATCTCCCCAGATGCTTGGGGGAAGAAGGTCAATACTAGTCAGACACAACAAAGTCCAGTGTACAAGTGTCACAGACACAGCAGCACCTGGTGGAAGCCTTGTGTATAAACCATGAGTCTATTGAAGAACATCGGACTTCGTGGAGGACTGCATGAGTGATATGGGAGGATGTTATCAAGAGCGAGAGTCCTATCACCATCGCATTTCTCCATCTGTACTTATAACCTAGTGAGGACTTGGAAAAATTGCATTTGCCAAATTTATTCTTAGTGGCAAAACTTAGAAAGAATATTCAGATTTGAATTTTAATCACCACCTAGTTATAACTTTTAAAGCGATTCTTTCAATTATTATTATTATTTAGAGCTACTAGATTCTATTTTAAAATAAACCTTTAATTTTGCAATACATGTCAAGTTTTTCAATGATTGAGGGTTTATTTTTGTATAAGTGTTTGGGAAGACCTATTTCTCTCCATGGATTTATTCTGTTTCATTTCATTTCCCAGGCACGGGCTGGTTTGTAGACTTTTTAATTTTCTTTTGTATAAGACCCAAATTTTATAATAAATTCCCTACTCTAGAATATTCATAGTGGTTCTGTTTCACTGCTTGAACCCTGACTGTTGCAAGTAGCTCAGTTAAAGCCACTCCATGCATCTCCTCCAAATGCTGCCTTTCTGAATGGGAGGAAACATTAGCTGGAGGTGCTGATTATCTCTGTGGGTACGGTGGTGGGGAGGCAGAAAAAGTGGATATGGCCATATTTTTATTCATTCTCCAAATCTAGAGCTAGGTGATAGATTTTGTTTCAGCAAGAGCACTTACAACCTTTAGCTGTGACTAAGAATTTGGAAGCCACCAAGGGAACAGAAGTAAAGAACAGAAGAAAAGATTCCATTGAACTTACAAATAATAAGTCAACAGAATAAATTTACTGAAAAAATACAGGCCTCTACTGTGTTTAGCTTACTTTTGTCTTGCTTATTTGATCATGCTTATTTGAAATTGACTCCTATATGACAACCCATTCTGCTGAGTTTATTGTTAAAAGACCAGGAATGATGAATGAATCTAGTGAAATTATGGATTTCTATTGTTGCTAGGCTAATAAGTCCCAACTAAATCTTATAATGCATGATACATATATGTGTGACATTCTTTGGGATATAAATGATTGTGGAAATGCAGATGCTATAAATTATGCCTTCTGGACTATCATCAACTTCAGCTCACAAAATAAATAAAAAGGTAAATATGTTGAATTTAGTTATGGCCTTTCTCCAAAGGGAAGAAAAGAGAATAATTTTAAATATTACTTCTCCATGGAGTGACAAGAAATGTTGGCTAGTTTTCATAAATTGAGAAGTGCAATCTGATTTAGGGCAAAATTATTACTTTTAAAATAAATGCAATTATATTGCTCTGTTTTATTATTATCTACTCACATGAAATTGCTATTCCACAATCTTCTAAACATTTAAATAGGTCCTTTGTAATGGATAGATTTATGTGCATAGTGTATATTATTTATACAACAATTCAGTTCAGTTCAGTTCAGTCGCTCAGTCGTGTCCAACTCTGTGCGACCCCATGAATTGCAGCACGCCAGGCCTCCCTGTCCATCACCAACTCCTGGAGTTCACTCAGACTCATGTCCATTGAGTCAGTGATGCCATCCAGCCATCTCATCCTCGGTCGTCCCCTTCTCCTCCTGCTCACAATCCCTCCCAGCATCAGAGTCTTTACCAATGAGTCAACTCTTTGCATGAGGTGTCTAAAGTACTGGAGCTTCAGCTTTAGCATCATTCCTTCCAAAGAAATCCCAGGGTTGATCTCCTTCAGAATGGACTGGTTGGATCTCCTTGCAGTCCAAGGGACTCTCAAGAGTCTTTTCCAACACCACAGTTCAAATGCATCAATTCTTTGGCACTCAGCCTTCTTCACAGTCCAACTCTCACATCCATACACGATCACAGGAAAAACCATAGCCTTGACTAGACGGACCTTAGTCAGCAAAGTAATGTCTCTGCTTTTGAATATACTATCTAGGTTGGTCATAACTTTTCTTCCAATAAAAAGTATAAATTCCTTACTGGGTATCTGATATTGGGCTATATTTCAATCCTAAGAGATAAGCCATATTATTACCCTGATTTCACAAATGAAGAAACTGAAGTAAAAAGAAGTTTAATAATTTATCCAAGATGACATGGCTCATAGAAGAAGGAGTCAAAATTTGAATATAAATAGGTTAGCTCTTAACTTCTATCCTGTACTGGCAAGTTTTGTAGAAGTATAACATCTGAAGATTGGTGGCTCTGGGTGACATTGGTTATTTTGGATGATCTATTTCTTGTTTCTAGGTAAATTTATTCATTTGGTAAGAGTTCTTTGGCAAATGACTCTTCCATTGCATACAATTAAAATGGGACTGTCAGTGTAGATTATTTTCTACCTTCTAGAACTAAATGATGGTCAAATAAATTTTATCCAAGAAAATAATTCTTAAGCAGAGTGACACAAGAAAGAGAAGTGATTGGATCTGAGCTATGTCCATGGTAATTCTTTGTATAAAGCCCTCCATTTCTTCTTAGGACACATTTTCCTGAGGGTATCCCTGGTTCCTCTTTCCTGAGGCCTAGTTTTTCAGCTTTTCTCTTGATAATTTTCTTCCTGTGACTTGTCCTGCCTTTCACATCTAAGGGCTCGAAAGGAACAGTTTTTTTGGCATTATTTTAAAACTTGAGATACAATTCACATTCTTTTACACAAAGTTTACCATTTTAAAGTGCACAATTTGATATATTTTTAGACTATGTATAGGGTTATGCAACCATCAGCATTATCTAATTCCAGAATACTTTCCTCACTCCAAAAAGAAACGCTGCTCCCATTAGTGGTCACTTCCTAGGCTCCTTTCCCCCAATCTCTGGGATTCACTCTCTCATGATCAATTCATTTATACTGTTTAAATACCCAAAAATATTCCTTTTATAGCTTTTTCTAATTCAGTCATTCTCTATTTTTATCCACTGAATTTAAAATAAAAACAAAACAAATTGTATTTGTGTATCAAGGGAAAATAACTATGACATTTAACCCATATATTTTTTGTGGCTTCCCAGGTGGCTCAGATGGTAAGGAATCTGCCTGCAGTGTAGGAGACCCAGGTTTGATCCCTGGGTCAGGAAGATCCCATGGAGAAGGTCATGGCATCCCCCTCCAGTATTCTTGCTTGGAAAATTCCATGGACAGAGAGACCTGATAGGGTACAGTCCATTGGATCGCAAAAAGTTGGACATGACTGCTCGCATGTATTTTTTAGACTTCCTAAATTCTCTCTCTCTCTCTCTTTTGAGTATTATTGTATTTCTAAGTGTGAGAAATTGCAGTGGAATGCATACATTTACTCCATATCTGGGTGAATTAAAAAAGACAATAGATTGAAAGTATTTGCAACATCATATTCCATAATCTTCAAAAAATATTTGTCTTTTTCCACCCTCCAATCACACTTCCTTATTATTAAATAGATAAGAAAATTTTCATCTTTAATTAAGCAATTTGAAGAAATTTGAAATTCCTTTGAATGTATACTATTTCTCATATTTTCCCAATATCATATCTGAAAAAAAGAATAGTTTTCTTATCATGTGCTTTGTACTAAAGAAAGCAGCAGGAAGCAACATTTAGAACTGGACATGGAACAACAGACTGGTTCCAAATAGGAAAAAGAGTGTGTCAAGGCTGTATATTGTCACCCTGCTTATTTAACTTATAAGAAGAGTATGTCATGAGAAACGCTGGGCTGGAGGAAGCACAAGCTAGAATCAAGATTGCCAGGTGAAATATCAATAACCTCAGATATGCAGATGACACCACCTTTGTGGCAGAAAGTGAAGAAGAACTAAACAGCCTCTGGATGAAAGTGAAAGAGGAGAGTGAAAAAGTTGGCTTAAAGCTCAACATTCAGAAAACTAAGATCATGGCATCTGGTCCCATCACTTCATGGCAAATAGATGGGGAAACAGTGGTTGATTTTATTTTGGGGGGCTCCAAAATCACTGCAGATGGTGACTACAGCCATGAAATTAAAAGATGCTTACTCCTTGGAAGGAAAGTTATGATCAAACTAGACAGCATATTAAAAAGCAGAGACATTACTTTGCCAACAAAGGTCCATCTAGTCGAAGCTATGGTTTTTCCAGTGGTCATGTATGGATGTGAGAGTTGGACTATAAAGAAAGCTGAGCACCAAAGAATTTATGCTTTTGAACTGTGGTGTTGGAGAAGATTCTTGAGAGTCCCTTGCATTGCAAGGAGATCCAACCAGTCCATCCTAAAGGAGACCAGTCCTGGCTGTTGGTTGGAAGAACTGATGTTGAGGCTGAAACTCCAATACTTTGGCCACATTCTGTGAAGAACTGACTCATTTGAAAAGACCCTAATGATGGGAAAGATTGAGGGCAGGAGGAGAAGGGGATGACAGAGGATGACATGGTTGGATGGCATCACCGACTCAGTGGACATGGGTTTGGGTGGACTCCAGGAGTTGGTGATGGACAAAGAGGCCTGGAGTGCTGTGGTTCATGGGGTGGCAAAGAGTCGGACATGACTGAGCAACTGAACTGAACTGAAGTATTTAGTTAACGGCTACTACATAATGGTGTCTATTTATCCAAGAACAGTAATTAAATAGTAATCAATGTTTTCCTCTGGAATATTCTAGAAAAAAATTTTAAATAGCCATATTTTTTCAATTTAGTAACTTTTAAATAATTCTATTTATTTATTTATTTTAGACCCAGCTGTGCTAGGTCTTCATTGCTATGGGCTTTTCTCTAGTTGCAGAAGGCAGGGGCTACCTCTAGTTGTGGTGCAAAGGCTTCTCATTGTGGTGGCTTCTCTTCTTGTGGAGCACGGGCTCAGCAGTTGTGGCATGTGGGCTCAGCAGTTGCTGCTCCTGGGCTCTAGAGCACAGGCTCAGTAGTTGCAGTGCGTGGGTTCAGTTGCTCTGGCAAGTGGGGTCTACCCACACCAGGGACAGAGGCCATGTCTCTTAAATGGGCAGGAGGATTCTTCTCCACTGAGCCACCAGGGAAATCCCTCAATTTAGTAATTTTGACTCCTGTGTCCATTGTTCTCGGGCAGGATATCAACTCCTGTTTCTCAAAAGACCTGCTGAGGTCTTAGAAAGTAGAAATGTGACTTTTTAAGAACTTAGGCTCTGGAGTAAGCCTGCCTGTGATCAAATCCCACCTCTCTTCTTACTAACCACATGAACACAGGTAAATCACTTAACCTCTTTGTGTCTGTTTCCTTATGTATAAAATTAGAATAAGACAACCTACCTGAAACATTTTTTTAAATCAGTGGATGAGATAATAAAAATAAAGTTCTTAAAAGAATGAGTAACATATTCCAAGGACTCATTTGAAACTAGCAACCGATACAAACTGGAACTAGCCTTCCTCACTTCAACTCAATGATTGAAACAGCAACAGTTTGATCAAGATACATCCAAGAATATTCCCTGTGAAAGATTAATGAAATACTATATCATTGAAACTGTAATCATGATAATAGCGGCTCTAAATTGTTGAACATCCAGGGCCAACATGTTGATATGTCCTTTATTTGTTTTTCTGTTTAATATCTCAGAAACCCTATAAATTAGGTAGTTTTTCCATTTTACACAGTAGTAAACCACATTCAGAAAAATAAGATCATGGCATCTGGTCCAATCACTTCAGGGCAAATAGATGGGGAAATAATTGAAACAGTGCAAGACTTTATTTTGGGGGCCTCCAAAATCACTGCAGATGGTGACTGCAGCCATGAAATTAAAAGATGCTTATGCCTTGGAAGAAAAGCTATGACCAACCTAGACAGCATATTAAAAAGCAGAGACATTACTTTGCCAACAAAGCTTCATCTAAAAGCTATGGTTTTTCCAGTAGTCATGTACGAATGTGAGGGATGGATCATAAAGAAAGCTGAGCACTGAAGAATTGATGCTTTGGAACTGTGTTGTTAGAGAAGACTCTTGAGAGTCTCTTGGCCTGCAAGAAGATCAAACCAGTCAATCCTAAATGAAATCAGTCCTGAATATTCATTGGAATGACTGATGCAGAAGCTGAAACTCCAATACTTTGGCAACCTAATGCAAAGAGCTGACTCATTTGAAAAGACCCTAATGCTGGGAAAGATTGAGGGCAAGAGGAGAAGGGGACGACAGAGGATGAGATGGTTGGATGGCATCACCGACTCAATGGACATGAGTTTGAGTAAACTCTGGGAGTTGGGGATAGAAAGTGAAGCCTGGCGTGCTGCAGTCCATGGGGTGCTGAAGACTCGGACACGACTGAGCCACTGACCTGAACTGAAACCACATTGCAGACTAGCTAAGTAACTTGCTCATGACTTGCACATGCTTTACATTGTCTTTCCAAAAACTTATCTGTTAAAGTGATTCCCAGTGACTTTGTGAGAACTCCAAGAGCTCAAATATATTAATTTACTAGATCTTCTAAAATGTTTCCTTTAAGGTAAACCATCAGTTGGCCTTGTCATATCTTCTTTTCAGGGACATTTAATTGAGAAAGCACTGAAGAAACACAAGTAGCAGACAAAGAGCAGAGAATAATTGTGGGCAGATTTCACTTAATAAGGAGAGCTGATGTTTTTCAGGAATTTGCCATGGGGAGAGTTGTAGGGTTAAGATTTGAATGTAATGTCTCTCCTTCAAAATGTTAACTCTATGTCCATTTCCACAGATGGAGAAGAAAGGCCCAATGAAGGAGAATCAAGACATGTCCTTGGAGTTGCTTTTGCCAACCTGCATAGTTTTTGAAGCTCCCATGATGAACCTCATCCATTCAGCTTACTTAGGACCATTGGTGGAATCTGATAGCCAGGGAATAGACAATCTCTTGTAGGCCACATAAGTATGAGAGGGAAATAAACTTCCCAGGGTAAATATCACATATCATCCTAAAGTGGCAGTCTTAATAAATATAAGCAATCAAGAACACTATAGTTTTCAAGGTACACTTTATATTAAACCATATTAGGGAGTATGTTATCAGAGTCCCAGCAAAGAATAGAAGCCATATTCTAAAGTACTTAATTAAGCAATTAACAAGGGGACTATTTGTTAACATGTGAACAGAACAACAAAGGATACTGAAGCACCTATGAACCAGAAGCAGTGGGAAACTATTACCAAATTCAGAAGAGTGATTATTTCTCATTCCTCTTTAATTCACCATAGTAACTGTCACATGAAAGAGAAAGTGTGAGTTGCTCAGTTGTGTCCCACTCTTTTTGACCCCGTGGATTGTAGCCTACCAGTTTCCTCTGTCCATGGAATTCTACAGACAAGAATACTGGAGTGGGTTGCCATTCCCTTCTCCAGGGAACCTTCCCAACCCAGGGATTGAATCTGGGTCTCCTGCATTGCAGGCAGATTCTTTACCATCTGGGCCACCAGGGAAGCCCTAACCGTGGCAAAACTTGTCATTATGATCATCATCATTATAGCTATGTTTCATGAAGGCATCTCATGCGCTGGCCACGAAAACTAAATACGATACACTGTTTCATATGTTCTCAGCCATCTTGTGACTTGGAAACTGCTGACTATATTTTACATAATGAAAAGTGAAATTCAGAAGTCAAAAAATGGATAACAATTCAAACAGGGGATAGGTGTGAAGCAGAATTAAAATCATGCCTGATTGATTCAAAATACAGTGCTATCCAAGTTATAGTAAGTGAAGGTCCATGTTAGACATCAAATAAAAGATTTCTCCTCCATTCACTATAAAATTTCTATTACTTCAAAAGCCAACCAGTAGGCTTCCATCTAAACTCTAAGGAATAGTTAATGAGATAAAACTATATCACTTATCGCTCTTTTGCCAGAAATTTGTTCCTGCTTTGTCTCGCAAACAGATCACAAACTCCTCACAGAAGGATTCCTTGTGTTATACAGCTTTATATCTCAGAGACTTTGGTGCTTTGCGAATATCAGTTCTTGTTTATTTATATAATTGTTTTCTATGCTTATTTCCATAGTTCTCCACATGCCTACAAGCCTGGTTCTCACAGGGTTTTTATGATAATTAAGTTCTAGAGCAGCAGTTTCCATATCCTGAATGTATAGTGCCCATTATGTTTAGTTTTCAAATTAAGGTTAATTTTGTCTTCCCAATGCCTCTACTCCCTTTGAAAGTTTTAAGACTTTCAAATTTGCAAAGATGGGCTTTGCAAAACTAGAATTGGAAATTAATTTTACAAATGACAAATATTGAAACTATCTGACTCATATCTCTTTTATAATGGTTTTCTTAACCATAGGCATTCCTACGAAATGTTTCTGACGTTGGTAGCTAAAAGTGAGAGAAGGAATCCTTACTGTATGCTGACCCATCTGACTGATCTTGAAATCAATGAGGCCAGGTCATTCAGGACAATCTTGCAAACTGCTTAGCAAAGCATTGAAGCTCTTCTGTGGCTTGGACCCAATTAAATGCAAACTTGAATTTTCCAGCCTCTTCCATCGCTCTCTCGACCCATGCATCTCCTAGACTTTAGCTGCAGAGAATGTTTAAGGATTATGCTGTGCCCTTATGAGTCTCCCTAGTTCACATTGCTGACTGCCTCTTCCTTGAATGCTTCACCTCACATGGACTCAGATAAACAGGGATGCAGCTACATTTTGCAATAGAGTCTGCTGGTTCCTACTACATGTTCTAGAGCCAATCCCATTTTTATAGTTCTAATATATCAACTAGTTATCTGACCTTGAGCTTGACACATAGCCATTCTGAGAATTAGTTCCTACATCTCTTACAGGAGCAAAATACTGTCTATCTCAACACAGCTATTGTGAAGATTAAAATGAGTTATGAAAGTAAAATTATCACATGATGTCTGATAATACAGTAAATGTTCAATATGTAATAGCTACTGTAATTTTTATTTATATCAAATATTTTCTCTCAATGAAGCCTTATTCTTCTCCAGCTAGATGACTTACTTTCTTCTTTGCTCTCTTAGCACATTTTAGTCACCACTGTACTGGCACTTTCTTCATTAATAATTTATATGACTGCATTCCATAATCAGAATTATATGACAAAACTCAGAAATATGACATAAATTTGACATAAATCAGAAATAATATGACATAACTCCATAATTCCAGGTGGCTTAGTGATAAAGAATCCGCCTGCCAATGCAGAATATGCAAGTTTGATCCCTGGATCATGAAGATCCCCTAGAAAGGGAAATGGCAATCCACTCTAGCATTCTTGCTTAGGAAATCCAATTGACAGAGGAGCCTGGCAGGCTATAGTCCATGGGGTCACAAATAGTTGGACATGACTAGCATGTCAACTAAACATGCTAAAGCAACTAAACAACAATTCCGTAATCAGAACACAGGTCTTTAGCTTTTTATAGCTTTAGCATAGTTGGTTCCTGTGTGCTTATTAGGTACTGAATGAAATGAATGAATGAATGGTGAATGGAGGCTAAGATACAAAATATTCTTAATTAATATAAAGATGTTGATTATTCTAAAGTGACCAAGTTACTCAACGTGAGTAATCTGGATAATGAGAGACTCTGTTTTAGGATACACTTGATAAGACCTAGTCAGCAGATAGGCTTGGCAATATGATCTTGCTGACTCATTTAATCAATCATTCATTTCTTTCTGAAATTAAGAAGTGAGGAGCCTTTCTTATCTCTGTATTTTATAACAGTGAGAAAATAAATGATCAATGCTCAATACCTAGGATCAATGCTCAATACCATTAAAGTGGTGTACATTTTGCAATCCTTAATTAAATTGTGGCAAACACATTGCAGTCTCCATGGCTAGCTTCATCTGCATATAGCAGCATAATCATTTTTTTCCCTTATAGTAAAGACTTGTTATGAGTCATAAGTCTTCTCCAGAGGGTGTGGTTATCATCTGATAATCACACTCTTGGGAGGTTAAAAGCACTTATCTTTGGATCATGACTGGGAATGCCCCAGGGGTGTGATTATCTCAGGAAACTCACACTTTCTGTCATGCCTAATTGCTTAATTATTATAGCGGCAAGTTCACACCACCATACAAGAGCTAAAGTTGTGTCAGCATTTCCACTGTAAATTCTTTTTCTAAGACTCTATAGCTTAGCAGTTAAAAAAAAAACAACTATGTTTCTTAGAAGCACTGCATTAAAGGTGTTATTCAAAGAAACATATTTCTTCAATAGATTATTTTTATCTCAAAAATTGGATCCTTGTCCCCATAGTGAGTTGACCAAAGAAATAAGTGTTAATTAAATGTCTTTAAATCATATATTTTTCTGAGCAGCTGGGAAAATAATACACATTCTAAAGATATAAATATGATTTCATCTACCTAAACAACAAGAATGGCTCACACAGTTTCCAGTTCCCTTGAAAATATGCTTACACATTTTAGGACCATTCATAAAAGACTTTTCCTTTTGCAAGTAAAACAAGCTAGCCCATAGTTGAAAAATATCATATATAAGTAAGTTCCAAACCTCAGCTAAATATTTTCTTAGGTCATATGCTGTTAACTTTCTAAAGAAAACTGAGTAAAGTCTAGTTAGGTAGAAAATGGGGAACAAGGAGATTCAGGCAAAACACTGCATAGTTGCTTATAGTAAGGCTTCTCAGTTTTATCAGTGTCTCAAAGGTGACAAGTGTCTCAAAGCCTGGAAGAGGCTGATTCACGTAGATCGAAAATATGAGAGATCAAAGATTATGAGATACAGTTGTTCTTCAGTTGCTAAGTTGTGTCTGACTCTTGGTGACTCTATAGACTGCAAAATGCTAGCCTTCCCTGTCTTTCACTATTTCCCAGAGTTTGCTCAGACTCACGTCCACTGAGTCAATGGTGCCATCCAACCATCTCATGCTCTGTACCCCCCTTTCTTCCAGCCCTCAAACTGTCTCAGCATCAGGGTCTTTTCCAATGAGTCGGCTCTTAGCATTAGGTAGCCAAAGTATTGGAGCTTCAACTTCAGCATCAGTCCTTCCAATAAATATTCAGGGTTGGTTTGCCTTAAGATTGGTTTGATTTCCTTGTTGTCCTAGGGACTCTCAGGAGTCTTCTCCAGCACCACAGTTTGAAGGCATCAATTCTTTGGCACCCTGCCTTCTTTATGGTCCAGCTCTCACTAGGCTACATGACCAACAGGAAAACCATAGCCTCGACTATACAGACCTTTGTCGGCAAAGTAATGTCTCTGCTTTTCAACACACTCTACGTTTGTCATAGCTTTCCTGCCGAGAAGCAATGATGACAAATTATTGGAAGGATTTATGCTGAAGTTGAAGCTCCAATACTTTGGCCACCTGATGGGAAGAGCTGACACATTGGAAAAGATCCTGAGGCTGGGAAAGATTGAAGGCAGGAGAAGAGGACATTAGAAGAAATGATGGTTGGATAGCATAACTGACTCCACAGACAAGAGTTTGAGCAAACCCAGGAGATGGTGGACAGGGAAGCCTGGCGTGCTGTGTCCATGAGGTCGCACAGTCAGACATGACTGAGTGGCTGAACAGCAACAGTATTTAGAATTGTGCTATTTACATTTCAAATAGTTATAATTTTTACAGATATTTTTCTATTGCCAGTTCCTAGTTTAATACTGTTATAATCAAAATACTCCATATGAGCTACATTAAAAACATAAATTGAGATGTATTTTATGGCCCTGCATACAGTTTATCTTAGTGACTGTTTCCTGTGCACTTGTGTATTCTGCTGTTGATGGGCATTGTGTTCAATAAATGCCAATTAGATCAAATAGATTGAATGGATATTTAGGCTTATTTATTTCAATTTTCTTGTTTGTTCCATTAATTATTAGATAAGTGTTGAATTCTCCAAGTATAATTGTGGATATTTCTAATTCATTTTTATTATGTTTTTGCTTCATGAATTCTGAAAGTCCCCAATCAGATGCAGAAACTTTTAAGATTTTCATGTCTTCTTTATAAATTGATTCTTTTATCATTATGAATTGTCTTTTATTCTCTCTGATAATTATACTCATTATTTTTAGAATGTCAGTTATCACTATAAATTAAAGTCAGCTCTTTATGATTAGTGTTTGCTTGGTATAGCCTTTTCCATACTTTAAAATAATGTATACTATCATCTGTATCCTTATATTTAAAGGTTATTTCTCATAAATATATTTAGATCTTTTAACTAGGATGTTAAACAGTTTATTTTTAATGTGATTATTGAAATGTTTGAATTTAAGTCTACTTTCTTGGTAGTTTTTTTCTGTTTTTCCCATCTGTTCTGTCTTTCTTTTGTAACTGCCCATCTTTGGGTTAGTTGAGTAATTTCTAGGGTGTTATTTTATTTCAATTATTGACCACGGCACAGGCAGTAAGATACTCATTAATAATTTTGATTCTTTCTAAGATTTTTAAACTTGTTTAGGGAAGCAGTAGAGTAACCTTTATTTTACAATAAAATACCACTTTTCAATGTTTTAAATAGTTTGATTTATTTTTTTCCCAACTTCTTATTTATGCAGAGTTGTAAGTATAACGTGAAAGTTGTTCAGTCAGTGTGACTCTTTGTGACTCCATGGACTATACAGTCCATGGAATTCTCCAGGCCAGAATACTGGAGTGGGTAGCATTTCCCTTCTCCAGAGGATCTTCCCAACCCAGGGATCGAACCCAGGTCTCCTGCATTGCAGGCAGATTCTTTATCAGCTGAGCCACAAAGGAAACCTAGGGTTGTAGGTTGGTCCCTTTTCATCTTTCAAGGGTTCTATTAGCTTTCTAGGTCTGTTATAACAAAATACCACAAACTGAGTGGTTTAAATAACAGAAATCTACTGCCTCAGAGTTCTGGAGGCTAGAAGTCTTATCTGGGTCATGTTGATTTAGAAGGCTCTAGAGAAGGATCTGTTCCAGGCCTCCCTCCCTGTCTCTGGCATTTCCTTGGTTTGGCAGCCTACTTTAAACACCACACAGCATTCTCTCTCTAGGTACATCTCCATATCCAAATTTTCTCCTTTTATAAGGGCATCAGTCATATTGGATTAGGGGGCCCATCCTACATTAAATAAGACCTTATATTAACTAGTTACATCTTCAACAACCCTATGGGTAAATAAGGTCACATTGTGGGTTACTGGGGTTCAGTACTACAACATACGTACATTGGGGAATGCAGTTCAACTCATAACAAGGATAGAAGCACAGTGCCCCACATGAGTAATTTATGATATCAGTCAGATTCTGCCATTCACAGATTAAGAAAAATTATATAGACTGCTACTGCATATAATATGACTTCAATTGGGGATTATTACTATTTAAAAGTTACCATCGCACAGATATATTGGGGTGCACAGGAAATATTGGGGTACAATTACTAGGTCTGACAGGGTATTCCCTTAAACATGCAACTTTTTCATTTTTTTAAAAAATATTTGTTTATTTATTTGACTGTGCTGGGTTTTAGTTGCAGCACATGGGATTCTTCATCTTTGTGGTGGCATGTGAGCTCTCAGTTGTGGCATGTGGGATCTAGTTTCCAGATCAGGGATCAAACCCAGGCCCCCTTTACTGGGAGCTGAAAGCACAGAGTTTTAGGCTCTGGACCACCAGAAAACTTCTGCAAATTTTTCTAATTACTGTTAGGAGGCGAAAAGTTTTTGCTGTATGCTATTTCGATTTTGTGTTTTGTTTCATTTCCTTATTGTATTATTATTATTATTCAGCTCAGTTCAGTTCAGTCACTCAGTTGTGGCTGACTCTTTGTGACCCCATGAATCGCAGCATGCCAGGCCTCCCTGTCCGTCACCAACTCCCGGAGTTCACCCAGACTCACGTCCATTGAGACGGTGATACCATCCAGCCATCTCATCCTCTGTCATCCCCTTCTCCTGTTGCCCTCAATCTTTCCCAGCATCAGGGTCTTTTCAAATGAGTCAGCTCTTTGCATTAGGTTGCCAAAGTACTGGAGCTTCAGCTTTAGCATCATTCCTTCCAAAGAACACCCAGGACTGATCTTTAGAATGGACTGGTTGGATCTCCTTGCAGTCCAAAGGACTCTCAAGAGTCTTCTCCAACACCACAGTTCAAAAGCATCAATTCTTTGGCGCTCAGCTTTCTTCACAGTCCAACTCTCACATCCATACATGACCACAGGAAAAACCATAGACTTGAGTAGGCGGAACTTAGTTGGCAAAGTAATGTCTCTGCTTGTCAATATGCTATCTAGGTTGGTCATAACTTTTCTTCCAAGGAGTAAGCGTCTTCTAATTTCGTGGCTGCAGTCACCATCTGCAGTGATTTTGGAGCTCCCCAAAATAAAGCCAGCCACTGTTTCCCCTGTTTCCCCATCTATTTGCCATGAAGTGATGGGACCAGATGCCATGGTCTTAGTTTTCTGAATGTTGAGCTTTAAGCCAACTTTTTCACTCTCTTCTTTCACTTTCATCAAGAGGCTTTTGAGTTCCTCTTCACTTTCTGCCATAAAGGTGGTCATCTGCATTTCTGAGGTTATTGATATATCTCCTGGCAATTTTGATTCCAGCTTGTGCTTCTTCCAGCCCAGCATTTCTCATGATGTACTCTGCATATAAGTTAAATAAGCTGGGGGACAATATACAGCCTTGACATACTCCTTTCCCTGTTTGGAACCAGTCTGTTGTTCCATGTCCAGTTCTAACTGTTGCTTCCTGACCTGCATATAGGTTTCTCAAGAGGCAGGTCAGGTGGTCTGGTATGCCCATCTCTTTCAGAATTTTCCACAGTTTATTGTGATCCACACAGTCAAAGACTTTGGCATAGTCAATAAAGGAGAAATAGATGTTTTTCTGGAACTCTTTTGCTTTTTCCATGATCCAGCAGATGTTGGCAATTTGATCTCTGGTTCCTCTGCCTTTTCTAAAACCAGCTGAACATCAGGAAGTTCACGGTTCACGTATTGCTGAAGCCTGGCTTGGAGAATTTGGGGCTTTACTTTACTAGCATGTGAGATGAGTGCAATTGTGCAGTAGTTTGAGCATTCTTTGGCATTGCCTTTCTTTGGAATTGGAATGAAAACTGACCTTTTCCAGTCCTGTGGCCACTGCTGAGTTTTCCAAATTTGCTGGCATATTGAGTGCAGCACTTTCACAGCATCATCTTTCAGGATTTGAAATAGCTCAACTGGAATTCCATCACCTCCACTAGCTTTGTTCGTAGTGACGCTTTCTAAGGCCCACTTGACTTCACATTCTACAATGTCTATTAATACTATTATGATAAAGATAGTCAAGAAACTTATTTAATCTAAGCAGGATTTACACATTATCTGGCAATATCTATGTAAATTTAAATGTTATTTTTTCCATTTTTATACATAAATTATTCTTGATATGTAGTTTTAAATCTTATATATTTAAAAATTATCAGTTAAAATTTTACTTGAAAAATAATTACTGTAAGTGTGAAAATCTGTAGATGCTGAAACATTTTCTACTTTTGAAAGAAATATCTTCCTGTCATAAAGTTAAAATTATTTTTCTTGATGTGAATTTTTCTAGATATACAATTATATCATTATATACTATTCAGCTGTGTGCAAGCAATCTAAATGTCCATAGATAGATGAAACAAATAAAGAAGACATGGTACTTATATACAATAGAATATACCCCAGCCATAAAAAATGAGATAACACCATTTGCAGCAACACGGATGGACCTGGAAGTGGTCATACTGAGTGAAGTAAGTCAGATAGAGAAAGACAAACATCATATGATATCACTTGTATGTGAAATCTTAAAAAAAAAAATGATACAAAAGAACTTACTTACAAAAGAGAAACAGAATAACAGATATAGAAAACAAACTTTAGGGCTACCAGGGTGGAAAGGCAGTTCAGTTCAGTTCAGTTCAGTTGCTCAGTCGTGTCCGACTCTGTGACTCCATGAATCGCAGCACGCCAGGCCTCCCTGTCCGTCACCAACTCCCGGAATTCACTCAGATTCACATCCATCAAGTCCGTGATGCCATCCAGCCATCTCATCCTCAGTCGTCCCCTTCTCCTCCTGCCCCCAATCCCTCCCAGCATCACAGTCTTTTCCAATGAGTCTACTCTGCATGAGATGGCCAAAGTACTGGAGTTTCAGCTTTAGCATCGTTTCCTCCAAAGAAATCCCAGGGCTGATCTCCTTCAGAATGGACTGTTTGGATCTTCTTGCAGTCCAAGGGACTCTCAAGTCTTCTCCAACACCACAGTTCAAACACATCAATTCTTCGGCGCTCAGCTTTCTTCACAGTCCAACTCTCACATCCATACATGACCACTGGAAAAACCATAGCCTTGACTAGACGGATCTTAGTTGGCAAAGCAGTCTCTGTTTTTGAATATACTGTCTAGGTTGGTCATAACTTTCCTTCCAAGGAGTAAGCGTCTTTTAATTTCATGGCTGCAAGGCAGGAGGGGCTTAAATTGGGATACTGAAATTGACATACACACACTACTATTTATAAAACAGATAACTAATAAGGACCTGTTGTATAGCACAAACTCTATTCAGTACTCTGTAATGACCTACATGGGAAAAGGAACTGAAAAGGAGTGGATAGATGCATATGTATGACTGATTCACTTTGCTATACAGCAGAAATTAATACAACATTGTAAATCAACTATATTCCAATTAAAAAAAAACATGGTGGTAGCATTAATATCCATAAGCTAGAGCAAAAAACAAAAATGTTTATTAAAAAATATACTGAGTAGACATGATAATAGAAGTAGATAAACACATTTTGATATGTAAATGGTGGTTTATAAAATTTAGTAGTATTTCTATATTCTTATCATTTGCCAATGAAATAGGAGTAAATAACTGCTTTCACCAACATATGAACTGCCTAGAAATTTAGAAACACACAGCAGGAAAAGCTTCGTATCTAGGGTAATACTGTGTGTGCATGCTTAGTTGCTTAGTCATATCAAACTCTCTGTGACCTCATTCACTGTAGCCCACTAGGCTTCTCTGTCCATGGCATTCTGCAGGCAAGAACACTGGAGTGGGTTGCCATACCCACTTCCAGGGGATCTTCCTGAGCCAGGGATCAAATCTGGGTCTTTTGCAAGCAGTTTCTTTACTGTCTGAGCCACCAGGGAAGCCAAGATAATAATAAAAATAATAAATACTTTATGGCTATTAACCTGTTTATACTAACCATAACTCCAAAGGTAGATATAATTATTCCCTGGAAACTGAGGCAATGGGTATATTTAGTGACCTGCCTGATGTTTCCCCTTTGTTCTCCAGAATCTGCTCGGTGCTTTGGAGTTAACACAGCAGATAAATTCACTGTGATCTCAGGTCTCCATATCTGCAAATAGGTTCATTCTGATGATGCTAATGACATCATCAAATGCTGCAGTGTGTAAACATCTTTTATATTTTCTTTGCCTCTATTCTGTTGTCTATCAGTTCTAATCTATTATTTAGAGTTTTTCAAATGTTCTATTCCAGGGCTTTTCCTTTTCTTTCTTATGAAACTAACAAAGTTTTGTTGTTTTTGTTTTCCTTGGGGGGGGGTGTATATTTTTTGTAATTCTAAAATACTTTTGGTGAAAAGTTAGGAATCTGAACACTCTTCCATCCTGCATCCTGAGAAGGAAACCCTTAGAAGGATTTTAAGCAGAGATGTACAGGGTTTTAATGACCAGCAAGACTATTTAGGAATTTTTTTTTTTAAGCCAGGGTCAAAGTAAAAATTTAACTGTGTAACTGGGAAAATGGTTGTTTGTAACTGATCGATTTTCATCTTAGGTAGAGAGTAGGACAAAAATTTTCACTTTTCTTTTCTTTGTACCACTCCAGTCTCTACCTCATCAAAGCAGGTTTAAAAACAACCTATTAGGCATTTACATTTACACTTGCTAAATGATATATCCCTTATGAGACCTCAGTGTCAAGATACTTTCATAGGACAAAATAGCCAATAACTGCTTAGCTTTTAAGAAAGGCCACTACAAAGGCTGAAAGCTTACTTTAACCACGTTTTTTTTGTTGTTAGTGTAACATCTATTTCTTTAATCTTATAGATTCTTTTTCTTTAGTTCATGGTTCAGTCCTCATTTAATTAATAGAATGTTGGTGTCCTCCAGATATTCTTGGAATTTTTTTTTTTCAAATAATAGGATCATGGCCACATATAAAGTACCATCATATGTACTCATTGCTGATAAATTTAAAGGCCACGGATATAATATTTAATATAATAAAAAGTAGAGAAACTAAAATTTGGGAGATTAAGTAATAAGGGTTGTGAAAAGAACTGATGTTTATTCAGTGCCTGCTATTAATACTAACTTTTAACCTTTTCAAGGAATTATCATGTGTTAGGTACTATGCTAAGCATGTAACATTTATTAACTTATTTGCTTTCCTAATAATCCAAAAATGAATTCCCTCATTTCAAAGATGATAAAGGCTTGTAAAATGAGAAGTTGAAGGGCCCCACAAAATTATCTAGTGGTTAATCGGTCTTTCTAGGTGGCTCAGTGGTAAAGAATCCACCTACCAATGCAGGAGAAGCAGATGTGGATCCAGTCACTGGGTTGCGAAGATCCCAGTGATCTTACTCCAGTACTCTCACCTCGGAAATCCCAAGGACATACAAGCCTGGCGGGCTACAGGGTTGCAAAGGGTTGGACACGACTTAGAGATTAAACAACAAAGTCATTGATCATGTGAGAATGAGACGACGAACTATTCATTCAGATAGAAATGGTAAAAATCAGGCAGAATAGCATGTCTCTCCATTTTTTGCTTTTCTCCAAACCTGTTTTCTTATAATGCCAATGTCAGAATATTGATTATGTAAGCTTTTCCCCCTGGTCTTATCATTTTGATAAAAATTCTGGAAAAAAATGTAAAATTCAGATAGGATATGCAATTTTTGTTAAGATACTAGCTAAAGTAGAATTGGAATACATAATTCCTGATCACAGGGACTGCCATTTGACCACATACATTCATGATCTGGTTTTAGAAACTTGGCCAATTCAAATTAAAATATTTCTGTTTGTTAATCACTGCAGATGGTGACTGCAGCCATGAAATTAAAAGACACTTACTCCTGGGAAGGAAAGTTATGACCAACCTAGATAGCATATTGAAAAGCAGAGACATTACTTTGCCAACAAAGGTTCGTCTAGTCAAGGCTATGGTTTTTCCAGTGGTCATGTATGGATGTGAGAGTTGGACTGTGAAGAAAGCTGAGTGCCAAAGAATTGATGCATTTGAACTGTGGTGTTGGAGAAGACTCTTGAGAGTCCCTTGAACTGCAAGGAGATCCAACCAGTCCATTCTAAAGGAGATCAGTCCTGGGTGTTCTTTGGAAGGAATGATGCTAAAGCTGAAACTCCAGTACTTTGCCCACCTCATGCGTAGAGTTGACTCATTGGAAATGACTCTGATGCTGGGAGGGATTAGGGGCAGGAGGAGAAGGGGATGACAGAGGATGAGATGGCTGGATGGTATCACCGTCTCAATGGATGTGAGTTTGGGTGAACTCCGGGAGTTGGTGATGGACAGGGAGGCCTGGCGTGCTGCGATTCATGGGGTCACAAAGAGTCGGACATGACTGAGCGACTGAACTGAACTGAACTGAATTGCCCTCCAGAAATGACTGCCCAAGGAAAGTGAGATCATATGTTGATAACTGATTCAGTCTTATCTTGCTTCAGTTGCATTTTATTATAAACAAAATAACTTATGTGTAAGTTACAATGGTCCCACCTACTACTTTCAGAACAGTTTCACTTCAACTAAATATAAGGAACTTAATCACCTACTTTATCAAAATCACATGTCACTGGTACAGAGCTAATCTCACCTTGTATATTCACTTGTCAGATAGTTGGCAGGTTTAATGTGTTCTGAGTGTACACTGTGTAATCAAATAACTAATTGAAAATTTTAAATGCACTTTTTGCTTATTTTAATTTTCTTTATATTCATAACATTGTATTTCCTTGTGGCTGATGTACCACAGGCAACATAAAAATTACTTATTTTATGAATATTTAACACAAGAATACCTCTGTTGGATGATATAGTCTGTTTAATACAAGAAATAAGAAATTAAATTTGTAGAAAGCTTTCTTTTAACATTTTAACAGATGTTTTATACTGAATTTAAGCATCTTAACATATGAATGAATATATGAATGAAACTTTAGAGCTATGAATCAAGATCTGTTCCCCGATTTTTGAAGAGATGTGCCAAGTATCTAAAAGGTCAGATGAGCAGTCCAAAGTCATACAAGAAGCGTTAGTCAGACAAAGGAGATAAGGATGCAAGTTTTTCTGTCTCCTGGTATATATTTTATTAGTTACTTTTTTTAATCTAATAAAATATAGTCCTAGTTATCTGTAACATATGTTTATTTAATATTATATCAAAGAGAGGTGGTAACTCTGGCTATTTCCATATCACTCACCCAGTGGTATATTATATATCCCTATATATATATTATATATACATGTAATTATAAGGATGAATTGCTGAATATTGGATGATTGATATGAAGGAATATCAGATTTTCAAATACTGAACATTTGGCAAAACTGAAAAAGACATCATTTCTGCATGCCAGATGAAACTTAGTGGCTTCTCATATAGATCAAAATGTTTTTCAGGAACAAAAATTATCTTAACCAAAAATTATAATTATAACTCCATGTGTCTTTAAAACACATGTAAAGTTTTTATACAATATTCTTCAATAAATTCTATTTTAAATTCTCTGTGCCAGGCATTTTCACAGCCATTTGGTCCTTAAAACATCCCTTTGCATAGATAGGAAAATATTACCATCATTTCAAAATTTTATTTTATTTAGTTTATTTCACCATTTCCACATCAATAGTTAAAAGGAAAATCAAGGGTAATTAATTTAAATTACTTCCCCAAGGTCACATATATTGGACATGATAAATCTGGAATATCTCCTGGGTCTTAAATCACATTATGGTTGTAATTCTCCATCTTCATATGTTAATACTCTCGTTATATAATGTCCTACTTGCAAGTCAGCTGCCCTTGCCTAAAATTTGCTACCTCTGGTAGAGGAATAGATGAAAATTAACTTGCCTCCAAAAATAGTGAAGCTGAAATTTACTATCAGTGAGTTTTCAAAAATGTTATCACTGCAAATAGTGAACCACTTCACTTCAGGCTTACATAATTTCCAAATTATCATTGGTAATGATTTAAACTCAAGTTATTAATGTTTTAAAAAGAATAAATAAGAAAACAACAAGTAATTAGATAAATACATAATATAAATTGTAATATGGTGAACTTAATATTATTAAAGAAAGAATTGGTGAATGCTATTTTAAAATCATAATCTTGGTGAAGAAAATGGGAGTTTTTAAAAGCTGTTTGAAAACCTGTGAAGAGTTCTGATTTATATGGTATTGCTATTTGATATAATTTTATATATAACATATAACATATATATAATTTTATATAATTTTTATATAACAGAGCTATTTGATATAATTTTAGAAGATACTAATGTTTCTAGGATGTAAGGGTATAGTTTTCTCACATTTTATCAAGGTAAAAATGCCAATTTGTGATTTAAATAAGAATTTTGAAATTTCATTCATATGTAGGGTCACTCAAAAATTCTAAACAATTATTCTAGTTGTTTTAAACTTCTACTTTAGTTTTTTGGAACTTAAGAGATTATGAAGAGGCTAGAGCAATTTTAGGGCTCAGTGGCTCAGTGGTTAAGCATCCACCTGGAATGCAAGAGACACAGGAAACCTGGGTTAGATCCCTGGGTTAGGAAGTTCCCCTGAAGAAGGAAATGGCAACCCACTCCAGTTTTCTTGCTGGGAAAACCCTGTGGACAGAGGAACCTGGTTGGCTATAGTCCATAGGGTCACAAAGAGTTGGACACGACTGAGCACGCATGCAGAGCAATTTTATTTTAAAAGTAAATCATCACTCTGGCATCCAGGTGATTTATATACTGGCTCACATTTTTTCACTGCTATGTTAATAAAGACAGTGTTTTTATTTTTCAGGGAGATTTACAAATATTTTACTCTAAATTAAAGGAAATGAAAAAAATACTATAATCTCACTCATTTCCTTAGAAGTCACTCTTTCAAATATAAACTGAATATCTGGATATATAAATGTTTCCATCCTACTTGTTTATTTTTAAAAGCAAAGATGTATTGTGTGAGGCTTTTATAACGCCACTGAATGAGTGAAGCTAATCTTTTCATTCACAACTTTGGACACTACATAAACTCTATTAAACTAATACTAGACAACCTAGACAGTATATTCAAAAGCAGAGCCATTACTTTGCCGACTAAGGTCCGTCTAGTCAAGGCTATAGTTTTTCCTGTGGTCATGTATGGATGTGAGAGTTGGACTGTGAAGAAGGCTGAGCGCCGAAGAATTGATGCTTTTGAACTGTGGTGTTGGAGAAGACTCTTGAGAGTCCCTTGGACTGCAAGGAGATCCAACCAGCGCATTCTGAAGGAGATCAACCCTGGGATTTCCTTGGAAGGAATGATGCTAAAGCTGAAGCTCCAGTACTTTGGCCACCTCATGCGAAGAGTTGACTCATTGGAAAAGACTCTGATGCTGGGAGGGATTGTGGGCAGGAGGAGAAGGGGACGACAGAGGATGAGATGGCTGGATGGCATCACTGACTCAATGAATGTGAGTTTGAGTGAACTCCGGGAGATGGTGATGGACAGGGAGGCCTGGCATGCTGTGATTCATGGGGTCGCAAAGAGTTGGACACGACTGAGCGCTGAACTGAACTGAGACTCTGGGAATCTGTTATGCCTCTACCTTGCCAGTTCTATACAAAGGAGCACAGGTGGCCATTTCAACGAGAGGCTGTCACTATCTGTTAGTGACATACTATTCTTATTCCCTAATTTCCAATCCATATAGTTATGAATTTCCCAACCCCCAAATTCACATGTTGAAGTCCAAAATGTGACTACAAGATAAGGGATTTAAGTAAGTAATTAAGATTAAAGGAGGTCACAAGGTTAAATGAGGTCGTATGGAGCTATCATCCAATAGAACTTGTGTCTCTCTAAAAAAAAAAAGAAGAGACATGAATGAACACTTTCCCTCTCTCAAATACAGAGGGAAGGCCATGTTAGGACAAAGCAATATACATCTCAGGAAGAGCGACCTCACCAGAAACTAGTCCTGGAGATGCCTTGATCTTGAATCTCTACTCTCTAGAAGAATGAAAAGATATATTTCTGATTTAAACCACTCTCTCTGTGATGTTTTGTAATGGCAGTCTCAGCAAACTATACACATTTATACTCAGTCTTTCCTGGCTTTTGTGACTTGTATACTGTCTTTTATTTTCTCTTTATGCTAGGCTTCTCAGAAGTGCTGCTTCTTGCTGCAGGGTAATGTCTTTATCATTCTACCTCCCACCAAGAAATAATAGTCAAACTAATAAAATTAGAGATGACTCTAATTTCTAAGAAGTGTATCGAAAAACAAAGATAGAATAGCTAGCCATCAAAAATAGACTTATACAATCTCTATCAAAATATAATGGCATTTTCTCCCTCAGAAATAAGAATATTTATCCTAAAATTCAGTGGTATCTCAAGGCAGCTTAAATAACTAAGAAATCTTGAAAAAGAAGAACAAAGTTGAAATTTTCACAGTTCCTGATTTCAAACCTTATTACAAACTATAGTAATCAAACCAGTATGGTACTAAAGATCAACATATAGATCATTTTGGAATAGAATAACAGCCCAGAAATAAATTCTTCTTTATAAGATCAAATAATTTTTGATAGAAGTGCCAAGACCATTCAATGGAAAAATGAAAGTCTTTTCAACAAATAGTGTTAGGAAAACAGAATATTCTCATGCAAAATAATAAAGTTGGACACTTACCTTACATCATATATGGAAATTAACTCCAAATGGATCAAAGACCTAAATGTAAGACTAAATGTAAAAGCTTAAACTATAAAACTTTTTGAAGAAAGCATAGGATAAAAACTTCATGTCATTGGACATTGAAATGGTTTCTGTTTCTTTGATATGATACCCAAAACATAGGCAACAAAAATTAAAATAAATTAGTTACATCAAAGTAAAAGAAAAAAACAGCAAAAACAAAAAACTGTGCCTCAAAGGACATAATCAGTGGAGTTAAAAGGTAATCTACAGAATGAAAACCAAGTTTGTATATCATTTTTTTAAATTAACTCCATTTAAGGAGTTAATATCTAGAAATACTGAAAGAACTACAACTCAACAATAAAACAATTCAATTAAAAATGAGTAAAGGATTTGATAAAATATTTTTGCAAAGAAGATATACAAATGTCCTACAAGTGCATAAAAGGATGTTCAAAATTAGGAAAATGCAAATCAAAACTACCAGGAGATACCACCTCAAATACATTAGGATGTCTACCGTTAAAAACCAAATCTAACAAGTATTATCAAGGATGTAGAGTAAAGGAAAGCCTTGTGCACTGTTGGTGGGAAGGCAAAATGGTGCAGTTGCTATGAAAAATACATGGAGATCCTTCAAAAAATTAAAAATAACATTACATATGACCCAGCAGTTTCACCTCTAGTTTAACACTTATTATGGACTAAATTGTGTTTCTCCAAATTCATATGTTGAATTCCGAATCTCTAGTACTTTAGACTGTGATTGTATTGAGATATAGGGTCTTTAAAATGGTGATTAAATTAAAATGAATTTGGCCCCAATCTAGTATGACTGGTGTTTTTGAAAGAAGAGGAAATTAGGACACAAATGTGTGCAGAGGAAAAACTATGTGAGATGGCCATCTACAAGCCAAGAAGAACAGCCTCAGAAGAATGCAATCACTATGGTGTGAATTTTTGTGTCCTTCTAGTATTCATGTTAGAATTCTAATGCCTAGTGTGATGGTATTAGAAGGTAGGGTCTTTGTGGGATAAATAGGTTGAGGGTAGAATCCTCATAAATGGGATTAGTGATCTTATAAAAGAGACCTCACAAAGATCCCAGCTTCTTCCAACATGTGAAAACATTGAAAAGTCTGCATCCTGGAAGAGGGTCTTCATGTAACCACACTGGCACCTTGACCTCAGACTTCCCACCTCCAGAACTATGAAAAGTATATTTCTGTTGCTTATAGGCTCCCTGGCCTATAGTATTTTTTTGTAGTAGCCTGAAGGGACTAATACACCAACCCTATAGCAATATTCACAACAGCTAAAAGGTGGAAACAACCTGAGTGTCCCTAGCCAGATAAATGAATAGATAAAACTGGAATATTATTTAGCCTTAAAAAACTCAGGTTATAGCTAAGAGATTCATCCATTCACATGGATGAACCCTGTGGGGACTATGCTAAGTGAAATAAGACTGTCACAGAAAAATAAATACTGTATGATTCGACTTACATGAGGTACCTAAAATGATCAAATTTATAAAGATCGAAAGTAGACCCAGGTGGTTGACAGGGGCTAGATCAAGGCAGGAATGGTGAGTTGCTAAACAGGGATGAGGATTTCAGTTTTGCATGCTGAGAAGAATTTTGGAGGTTGGTTGCACAGCAATGTGATTATACTAAACACTACAGAACTATATACTTAAAAATTGTTAAGATGGTAAATTTTGTGTAATATGTGTTTTACCACAATTTAAACAAAAATGGTTTTATGCAAAGTGAAGATCCTATTTAGCTGTTAGTGGTTGTTATTGTCTTGAACATCAATATGAGTATATTTTTAACTGTAGTGAGTATTAGATATATAGAAATTGGAGTTGCCAGATAAAGCACAAGATACTCAGTTAAACTTGAATTCAAATAAAAAAAGAATACTCATTATTATGTGTCTCAAGTATTGCACACCACATTCTTATATTTAAAATAATATTCACTGTTTCTTTGAAATTTAAATTTAATTCAGCACTATGCATTTTTATTTGCTAAATTTAATAAAAATAAGATATTTGCCATAGGAGCATGCTGTTCTGTATAAAAGATATGTATTATCTTATATTTGAGTATATGAAATTGTAAAGTCAGGGACTATCTGACATGTCAAATTATAAGGACCAGTGACATTTTGAGAGCTATAGGTGGCCCTTGTAAAGGCGTTTCTTCTATAATTAGCAATTCTAACCTCAAGTTTTTACTCTGATTCCTCACTCTCTTGTGGCACTTGAAGTATTTCTACATTTAAACCTATTTGACCTCTTTTTGAAATGCAACATTTTTTGTTAAGGATAACATCTTAAAAGTATTTGCTGAGGTATAGAGAATTGCTTTACACACATGCACACACATTTATTTCTGTTATCAAATAAATATATTAAAAGTTGACTCAAATCAGTTCAACTTTGGAGAATTCTACAATGATTGATTGATAATCATCATCATAACTCAGACATAAGCAAATAGTCATATATGAATAAGCAACAGCAGAAAGCACTTGCATTTATAATCAGAAACTCTGTGTCTGAATCCTGGCTTTGTTCATTTTTGATTTGGTGATCTTGGACAAGTTATAAAGCCTCTTTTGTAACATTGATGCAATAATAATACCTATTTCTCAGGATATTGTATTATTGAAAATTGAAAATGAGTGTAAAATTATGTATCAACCTATATTTTCATATGGAACATGTAGAAAGCTATTAGGACATGAGGAATTTGAGAGGAGTAAGTGAGAATGAGCTTGACGAGAGTATGAAGCACTGCTGTTGGCAAGTGGGAAGAGGAGGAGATTAAGTTCTCAGGAAGTAAAAAAGAGAAACAGACACTGAAAAAGTGGCAATAAAGACAAATCTTGAACTGCCTACGTATTTCTTGCTCTTTCTCACTTTGGACAAGTAAACAGAGATACAGAATCAACTGTTTAAAGTGAAAGACTTTAGTGGATGAGAGATCTGGGGTTATATCCCACTTCTAATTTTATGGATTAATATACTGAATATACTCTGTGACAAAAGGGAGAAAAAGGAAATGGTATACACTGAACAACTAATGGAAACCAGATACTTTATTAAACTTTTAACACAGAGACATTTACTCAGTGCTTCTTATCTTTTTTTCACAAATGAGAAAATTTATACGTAATGCAGTTAAGGAGCCTAAGATCACACAGCTCATTAAGTAGCACAACATAGATTGAAACTCAGACTATCTAAATTCAAAGTTTTAATATATGATACATATCAGTTCAGTTCACTTCAGTCACTCAGTGGAGTCCGACTCTCTGCAACCCCATTGACTACACCACGTCAGGTTTCCCTGTCTATCACCAGCTCCCAGAGATTGTCAAATTCATGTCCATCAAGTCGGTAATGCCATCCAACCATCTCATCCTCTGTCATCTCTTTCTCCTCCTGCCTTCAATCTTTCCCAGCATCAGCGTCTTTTCCAATAAATCAGTTCTTTGTATCAGGTAGCCAAAGTAGGAGTTTCAGCTTTAGCATCAGTTCTTCTAAATGAATATTCAGGGCTGATTGCATTTAGGATCGACTGGTTGGATCTCCTTGCTGTCCAAGGGACTCCAAAGAGTCTTCTCCAATACCACAGTTCAAAAATATCAGTTCTTCGGCACTCAGCTTTCTTTATAGTCCAACATTCACATCCATAGATGAGTACTGAAAACCCATAGTTTTGACTAGATGGACATTTGTTACCAAAGTAATGTCTTTGCTTTTTAATATGCTGTCTAGGTTGGTTATAGCTTTTCTTCCAAGAAGCAAGCATCTTTTAATTTCATGGCAGCAGTCACCATCTGCAGTAATTTTGTAGCCCCCAAATCTAAAGTCTTTCACTGTTTCCATTGTTTTCCCACCTATGAAGTGATTGGACTGGATGCCATGATCCTAGTTTTCTGAATGTTGAGTTTTAAGCCAAATTTTTCACTCTCCTCTTTCACTTTCATCCAGAGGCTCTTTAGTTCCTCTTTGCTTTCTGCCATAAGGGGGATGTCAACTGCATATTTCAGGTTATTGCTGTTTCTCCGGGCAATCTTGATTCCAGCTTGTGATTCATACAGTCCAGCATTTCTCATGATGTACTCTGCATGTAAATTAAATAAGCAGGGTGACAACATACAGCCTTGTACTCCTTTCCTGATTTGGAACCAGTCTTTTGTTCCATATCCAGTTATTACTGTTGCTCCTTTACCTGCATACAGATTTCTTAGGAGGCAGGTCAGGTGGTCTGATATTCCCATTTCTTGAAGAATTTTCCATAGTTTGTTGTGATCTACACAATCAAAGGCTTTGGTGCAGTCAATAAAGGAGAAGTAGATGCTTTTCTAGAACTCTTTTGCTTTTTCAAAGACCCAATGGATGTTGGCAATTTGATCTATTGTTCCTCTCCCTTATCTAAATCCAGCTTGAACTTCTGGAAGTTCACAGTTCATGTACTGTTGAAGTCTGGCTTGGAGAATTTTGAGCATTACTTTACTAGCGTGTGAAGTGAGTGCAATTGTGTCATAGCTTGACACAATTGTTCTTTGGCATTGCTTTTCTTTGGAATTAGCATGAAAACTGACATTTTCCAGTCCTGTGGCCACTGCTGAGTGTTCCAAATTTGCTGGCATATTGAGTGCAACACTTTCACAGCATTATTTTTTAGGATTGAACATAGCTCCACTGGAATTCCATCACATCCTTTATTCCAAGTGATGCTTCTTAAGGCCCACTTGACTTTGCATTCCAGGATGTCTTGCTCTAGGTGAGTGACCACACCATTGTGGTTATCTGGGTTATGAAGATCTTTTTGTATAGTTCTTCTGTGTACTCTTGCCACCTCTTCTAAATATCTTCTGCTTCTGTTAGGTCCATACCGTTTCTGTCCTTTATTGTGTCCATCTTTTCATGAAATGGTCTCTTGATATTTCTAATTTATTTGAAGGGATCTCTAGTCTTTCCCATTCTAATGTTTTCCTCTATTTCTTTGCACTGATTACTGAGGACGTCTTTCATATCTCTCCTTGCTATTCTTTGGAACTCTGCATTCAAATGGATATATCTTTCCTTTCATCTTGCCTTTCACTTCTCTTTTTTTCACAGCTATTTGTAAGGCTTTCTCAAACAACCGTTTTGCCTTTTTGCATTTCTTTTTCTTGGGGATGGTCTTGATAACTGCCTCCTGTACAGTGTCATGAATCTCCATCCATAGTTCTTCAGGCACTCTGTCTATCAGATCTAATCCCTTGAATCTTATTTGTCACTTCGACTGTATAATTGTAAGGGATTTAATTTAGGTCATACCTGAATGGTCCCGTTTCCCTACTTTCTTCAGTTTAAGTCTGAATGATGCATATAGACTTCCTGAATAGTCCTTTCCTCCTGTTTACCCATAGAATTAGTTGGTATCTAATTCTAATGCCATGGAATGCATATGGCAAGGAGGTAGAATATATGAATCCCATTTTCACACTTACCAATTTGCATTAATACATTAGAGGACAAGCTATCTTAAGTAAACAAATACTTTTGGGAAAAACATTGTGTTTCTGGATGCTATATTATATTGAATACATTATCAAAATAATGAAGTTAATACAATTGTGTAGATGCATTCAATGAGAAAAGTATAAGCTATTTAACAAGCAGTGCTGAAACAGCAATGTATTGACCTGGAAAAAATTTAAAAAAAAATCTCTGTCTCATGCTATATGCAAAAATTAACACTAATTGAATAAAAAATCCAATACTGCAAGAATATCTAGATAGCTTAGTGGTGGCTGCATAGTTTTGGAGTGGTGGCTGCATGCCACTGGAGGGCAGCGTTCACGTTCAATGGCAGAGAAGCACCATCAAGACAGTAGGCACTGGAGTGGCAGCTGCAGAGCACTGGAGTGGCTTTGATGAGATACCTCACTTCAAAGGGCAAAGCAGAAGCTCCAGAAAGATGTAGGAGGGGCGAAATCATGTTTAGAATCAAACCCCATACCTGCCAGAGATGCTCAGAGGACTGAAACAAAACTTGTGCACACCAGGACCCAGAGATCCCACAGAGACTGAGACAGGACTGTATTTGAGTGCCTCCTATGGAAGTATGGTCAGCAGTCAACTGCTGCAGGGCAGGGACTCTGGGTTCAGTAGACCTGGATATGGCATAAGCCCACTTGGAGGAAGTCGCCATTAACCCCACCATAGAGCCGCCAAAACTTATACAGGACTGGGGAAACAGACTCTTGGAGGGCACAAACAAAACCTTGTGCTCACCAGGACCAAGGAGAAAGGAGTAGTGACCCCACAAGACACTGACACAGACTTGCCCATGAGTGTCTAGGAGTATTCAGTCGAGGTGTGGGTCAGTGGCGGCCTGGTGCAGGGTCGGAGGAACTGAGTGTAGCAGTGCCTGCGTGGGACCTTTTGAAGGAGGTTGCCATTATTCATTACCTACACCATAGTTTGCCTCAGATCAAATAACAGGGAGGGAACACAGCCTCACCCATAAAAAAAATTGGATTAAGGATTTACTGAGCCTCCCATCAGAACAAGACCAAGTGTCCCTTCAGTCAGTCTCTCTTATGGAAACCAGGAAGTTTCCACAAGCCTCTTATCCTTCTCCAAAAGAGGGCAGACAGAATGAAAACCACAGTGACAGGAAGCTAACCAATCTGATCACTTGGACCATAGCGTTGTATAACTCAGTGAAACTATGAGCCCTGCTGAGTATGGTCACCCAAGACAGATGGTTCATGATGGAGAGTTCTGACAAAATATGGTCCACTGGAGAAGGGAATGGCAAACTACTTCAGTGTTCTTGCCTTGAGAACCGCATGAACAGCATAAAAGGGAAAAAAGATAGGACAGTGAAAGGTGAACTCTCCAGGTTGGTAGATGCCAAATATGCTACTGGAGATCAGTGGAGAAATAACTTCAGAAAGAATGAAGAGATGGAGCCAAAGCAAAAACACACCAAGTTTAGGATGTGACTTGGATGGAAGCAAAGTCTGATACTGTAAAGAGCAATATTGCATAGGAACCTGGAATGTCAGGTCCATGAATCAAGGCAAATTGGAAGTGGTCAAATAGGAGATGACAAGAGTGAACATCAACATTCTAGGAATCAGCAAACTAAAATGGACTGGAATGGGTGAATTTAACTCAGATGGCCATTATATCTACTACTGTGGGCAAGAATCCCTTAGAAGAAATGGAGTAACCATCATAGTCAACAAAATAGTCCAAAATGCAGTACTTGGATGCAGTCTCAAAAACGACAGAATGATCTCTGTTTGTTTACAAGGCAAACCATTCAATATCACAGTAATCCAAGTCTATGCCCCAACCAGTAATGCGGAAGAAGCTGAAGTTGAATGATGCTATGAAGACCTACAAGACCTTTTAGAACTAACACCCCAAAGATATCCTTTTCATTATAGGGGACTGGAATGCAAAATTAGGAAGAAAGAGATACCTGAAGTAACAGGCAAATTTGGACATGGAGTACAAAATGAAGCAGGGCAAAGGGTAATACACATGGACAATACAGATGGTCAATACTGAAATCAGATTGATTATACTCTTTGCAGCTAAAGATGGAGAAGCTCTAAGCAGTTAACAAAAGCAAGACCAGGAGCTGACTGTTCATCAGATCATGAACTCCTCATTGCCCAATTCATATTTAAATTGAAGGAAGTAGGGAAAACCACTAGATCATTCAATGATAATCTAAATCAAATACCTTACGATTATAGAGTGCAAGTGACAAATAGATTCAAGGGATTAGATCTGATAGACAGACTGCCTGAAGAGGTATGGATGGAGGTTTGTAACATTTTATAGGAGGCAGTTATCAGGAACATCCCGAAGAAAAAGAAATGCAAAAAGGAAAAATGGTTGTGTGAGGAAGCCTACAAATAGCTGTGAAAAGAAGAGAAGCAAAAGGCAAAGGAGAAAAGGAAAGATATACCCATTTGAATGCAACGTTCCACAGATTAGCAAGGAGAGATTAAAAAAAGCCTTCCTCAGTGATCAGTGCAAAGAAATAGAGGAAGACAATAGAATGGGAAAGACTAGAGATCTCTTCAAAAAAATTAGAGATGCCAAGGGAACATTTAATACAAAGATGGACACAATAAAGGACAGAAATGGTATGGACCTAACAGAAGCAGAAGATATTTAAAAGAGGTGGCAAGAGTACACAAAAGAACTGTATGAAAAAGATCTTGACCACGCAACTACTATGGTGTGATCATTCACCTAGAGCCAGACATCCTGGAATGGAAAGTCAAATGGGCCTTAGGAAACATCACTACGAACAAAGCTAGTGAAGGTGATGGAATTCCAGTTGAGCTATTTCCAGTCCAAAATGATGATGCTGTGAAAGTGCTGCAGTCAATGTGCCAGCAAGCTTGGAAACTCAGCAGTGGCCACAGGACTGGAAAAGTCAGTTTTCATTCCAATCCCAAAGAAAGGCAATGATAAAGAATGCTCAAGCTATGACACAATTGCATTCACTTCACACGCTAGCAAAGTAATGTTCAAAATTCTCCAAGCTAGGTTTCAACTGTACATGAACTGTAAACTTCCAGAAGTTCAAGCTGGTTTTAGAAAAGGCAGAGGAACCATAGATCAAATTGCCAACATCCGTTGAATCATGAAAAAAGCAGGAGAGTTCCAGAAAAACATCTATTTCTGCTTTATTGACTTTACCGAAGACTTTGACTGTGTAGATCACAACAAACTGTGGAAAATTCTTCAAGACAAGGGAATATCAGACCACCTGAACTGCCTCTTGAGAAACCTGTATGTAGGTCAAGGATCAACAGTGATAATGGACATGGAACAACAGACTGGTTCCAAATCAGGAAAGGAGTACATCAAGGCTGTATATTGTTACCCAACTTATTTAACTTATATGCAGAGTACATCATTTGAAATGCTGGACTGGATGAATTGCAAACTGGAATTAAGATTGCCAGAAGAAACATCAATAACCTTAGATTTGCAGATAACTCCACACTTAATACAGAAAGCGAAGAAGAACTAAAGGTCTCTTGAAGAAAATGAAAGAGGAGAGTGAAAAAGTTGGCTTAAAGCTCAACATTCAGAAAACTAGGATCATGGCATCCAATCCAATCACTTCATGGGAAATAGGTGGGGAAACAATGGAAACAGTGAAAGACTTTAGATTTTGGGGCTACAAAATCACTGCAGATGGTGACTGCTGCCATGAAAGTAAAAGATGCTTGCTCCTTGGAAGAAAAGCTATGACCAACCTAGACAGCATATTAAAAAGCAGAGACATTACTTTGCCAACCAAGTTCCATCTAGTTAAAGCTATGGTTTTTCCAGTACTCATGTATGGATGTGAGAGTTGGACTACAAAGAAAGCTCAGTGCCAAAGAATTGATGCTTTTGAACTGAGGTGTTGGAGAAGACTCTTCAGAGTCCCTTGAACTGCAAAACGATCCAACCAGTCTATCCTAATGAAATCAATCCTGAGTATTCATTGGATGGACTGAAGCTGAAGCTGAAACTCCAGTACTTTGGCCACCTGATGGGAAGAACTGACTCATCTGAAATTACCCTGATGTTGGGAAAGATGGTAGCCAGGAGGTGAAGGAGACAAGAGAGGATAAGATTGTTGGATGGCATCACTGACTCAATGGACATGAGTTTGAGTAGGCTCCAGGAGTTGGTGATAGACAGGGAGGCCTGACGTGCCGCAGTTCATGGGGTATCAAAGAGCCAGACACGACCTGGCGAGTGCACTGTTGGACTGAATGTATAATACTATAAATGTAGACTACCTATAACTCTGAGTTCTACTAAATAAAATTAAACCTTTTGTATGGCAAAGCAAGATAATACACAAGATCAATAGATATGATACATCTGGAAAAAAGACAATGCAAACAGCAGGCAATGAGTTCAGTAAAACACAAAGAGTTTGTACAAATTAACAAGAAAAAGACAAAACATGCAATATAAAAATGGATGGAAGATATGAATACACAATGTGCCAAGAACAAAACCAAATAACTAGCACACTTGGGAAAAAGGAAATGCACTAGTTTCTGGTGAAATAGAAATCAATATAACAATGATTTAACCTGAGAACATTTGAAAATGCTCTAAAACTTAATGCTGGCATGGATATGAGGTATAAAGTATTGTCTTAGATTGCTGGTAGCACTGTAATATGATTCCCCTAATTTAGTGTTTTGTTTCTGAGGTCCTTATGTTAATATGCAATATGAGAATCTGCTAGTATCTACAGCTTTAAAAAAATGTTTTTAAGAATGCTATTCTTTTCCTAGATAGCTTTTCTATAGAGACTCACCCCCAAATCCAACTTTAAGAGCTTATACATAAAAATACATATGGTAGGGTTGATCAGGATAGTATAAAACAAAAGTAAAAATTATAAAAATCCCAACTGTGAAAATGTGTGTATGAGTATATATATTCACATATATGGTCTATAAAGATCATCGAAATGTGGAGAAAAAATACATGTAGACATACACTAAGGTATTAATATGAATTGTCTAAAGGGAAGAGGTTGGAATAGACTCTTGCAATTGGGGAAAAACAGGGGACAGATGAGAGAAATGTGTTCATGCTAAAACAATATGTATAATTCCACTTACAAGAAAGCAGTGGAAATTAAAACATACTTTTTGTTTTGTTTTAACATATTTTGAATCAAATAGAAAGATTATACATTGGTATTTGGAGAATTCCTATTTATGAAAAGAAAACTAAAAGTTGAATTAATAAAATGCAACATGAACTTAAAAAAAATACAGCTGCATATAGAAGCAATAAACTAGATGTTTTAAGCTTATTCAAAATAAGCCCAACAATACTGAATAAAATAAATGAAACAATGATTTTGGAAATCAAGCTAGCTATTCATATTTTCTCATAGTGGAACTTTTATATTATTTGAAGTGGGATGAAAACCAGGAAACTTGTTTCTAGCTAATAACCAGCTATTGATAGTAAATGATCCAGGAATATGTTCATTTAAACTGGGTTTGGTAAGTTTAAAAAAATTTTTTTTTTGAAAAATTGTTGAGTAAAATTTTAAGTTAAATTGTGTTTTTATATTATTAAAAAAAATTTTTTTGGAGTTTACTTGACTTCACTTTAAACTGCTAGATGTTGATTCTTTTTATGTTCATATTTAAGGAAGTGCTGAGGGTCACATCACTCAAAGCCAACGCCATCAGGCATCCTACCATGATGATCTGTGATGAGGGCAGAGGTTGGAATGACACAGAGAAGAGGTAGATTTTACAAGTCCAGTCCAAGGAACTTTTCACTATCCTCACAGAGCATCTCTTTTCAGTGGAAAGGGAAAAGGGCTGCACTATGAAGACAATAGAATTCCCTCTATTTTGTGTAGATTTATGTTTTTCATGAGATACACATTCTGTATAAAAGCATTTGTACAGAATATAATGTTTTACTGACAGTAAGTTATTTCTTTGGGGTTTAGTAGTGCTTGACTGAATTGTCTCACCCCCTCTCCAATTCTTGTGTTGAAGCCTTAACCCCCAACACTACTGTATTTGGAGACAGGGCATGTGAGGAGGTGATAAAGGTTAAATATCAGAAGAATGAGGCCTACCCAACAGAGATGATGGCCTTAGAAGAAGAGGGAGAGATATCAGATATATCAGAGATACCAGAGCTCACATTCTTCGCCTTGTAAGGATGGACATGGAGAGAAAGTGGCCACATGCAAGCCAGGAAGAGAACTCTCACCAGAAACTGAATGCTGCCAGAAACTTGACCTTGGACCTTCCAGCCAACATGCCTGTTCTCTATTCCATTTGTGGTTGTCTTGATTCTTCTAATACCTAGCAAAGGTGACGAACGTTCATTTAAAACAACAGCTTCATTATAGTCAGTTTTTTCTCATTTAATGAGCAAATTTACTACCAAATTCACCATGTTTGAAAGCTATTATGATTTTATATTGCAATTTCTTTTTAAAATTTTAGTGAATATTTGGAAAATAAGGATTTGACATTAGCTGTTTTTTATACTTAGAAATTGCATTTATACAATTTTTCCAATGTGGCATTTGATGTGATGGTAATTAAATCTTTAGTTGACACAGATGTTTAAAAGTTACTCTCTAGACTTCAGTATTTCAAATTCAGAAATATAAGAAGTTTGTTGAACATCAGCTTTAAGATTACTGTACAAAACAAAGAACTGACTCAAAGAAATTTAAGTGGCTAACCAGTTCAATTCAGTCACTCAGTGGTGTCTGACTCTTTGCGACCCAACGGACTGCAGCAAGCCAGGCTTCCTCATCCATCACCAACTCCCAGAGCTTGCTCAAACTCATGTCCATCGAGTCAGTGAGGCCATCTAACCATATCATCCTCTGTCATCCCCTTCTCTTTCTGCCCTCAATCTTTCCCAGCATCAGGGTCTTTTCCAATGAATCGGCTCTTTGCATCAGGTAGCCAAAGTATTGGAGTTTTAGCTTCAACATCAGTCCTTCCAATGAATATTCAGGACCGATTTCCTTGAGGATGGACTGGTTTGATCTCCTTGCAGTCCAAAGGACTCTCAAGAGTCTTTTCCAACAACACAGTTCAAAAGCATCAATTCTTCGGCACTCAGCTTTCTTTATAGTCCAACTCTCACATCCATACATGACTACTGGAAAAACGATAGCTTTGATTAGATGGACATTTGTTGGCAAAGTGGTGTCTCTGCTTTTTACTATGTTTAGGTTGGTCTTCCAAGGAGCAAGCATCTTTTAATTTCATGGCGGCAGTTACCATCTGCAGTTATTTGGAGCCCAAGAAAATAAAGTCTTTCACTGTTTCCAAAGTTTCCCCATCTATCTGCCATGAAGAGATGCGACTGCATACCATGTTCTTAGTTTATTAAATGTTGAGTTTTTATTCAACTTTTTTACGCTCCTCTCTCATTTTCATCAAGAGGCTCTTTAGTTCTTTGCTTTCTGCCATAAGGGTGGTGCCATCTGCATATCTGAGATTGTTGAAATTTCTCCCTGAAATCTTGATTCCAACTTGTGCTTCATCCAGTCCAACATTTCTCATGATGTACTCTGCATGTAAATTAAATAAGCAGGGTGACAATATACAGCCTTGGCGTACTCCTTTCCTGATTTGGAATCAGTCTGTTGTTCCATGTCCAGTTCTAACTGTTGCTTCTTGACCTGCATACAGATTTCTCAGGAAGTAGGTCAGGTGGTTTGGTATTCCCATCTCTTGAAGAATTTTCCAGTTTGTTGTGATCTACACAGTCAAAGGCTTTGGTGTAGTCAATAGAGCAGAAATAGATGTTTTTCTGGAACTCTCTTGCTTTTTCCATGATCCAACAGATGTTGGCAATTTGACCTCTGGTTCCTCTGCCTTTTCTAAATCCAGCTTGAATATCTGGAAGATCATAGTTCACATACTGTTGAAGCCTGGCTTGGAGGATTTTGAGCATTACTTTGCTGGGGTGTAAGATGAGTGCAATTGCGTGATAGTGTGAACATTCTTTGGAAGTGTCTTTCTTTGGAATTGGAATGAAAACTGACTTTTCCAGTCCTGTGGCCACTGCTGAGTTTTCCAAATTTGCTGACATATTGAGTGCAGCACTTTCACAGCATCATCTTTTAGGAATGGAAATAGCTCAACTGGAATACCATCATCTCCACTAATTTTCTTGAAGAGATCACTCAGCTATCAATTTTCTCAGTCATGAGAAAGGGGAAACTTTTGCTGGCATAGTGACTGTGGAAGAAAATGAGAATTGAAATGGAAACCACAAATTGCCAAGTGTATCCTAAATCACAAGGTACACAAGATATATAAAGGGTGCCATAGAAAATTATGCTTATCACACACCATCTAAACTTCTCATTCTTTCATCCCCAGTTTATTTAGACCTTTCTACTTTAGATAAGACCACAGGTGAACTGCAAGGAGATTAAACCAGTCAATCCTAAAGGAAACCCACCCTGAATATTCATTGGATGGAATGAGGCTGAAGCTGAGCTCCAGTGCTTTGGCCCCCTGATGTGACGAGCCAACTCAATGGAAAAGACTCTGATGCTGGGAAAGATTGAGGGCAGAAGAAGGGGACAACAGACGATTAGATGGCTGGACAGCATAACTGACTCCATGTACATGAATTTGAGTAAACTCCAGGAGACAGTGAGGGTCAGGGAAGTCTCATGTGCTGCAGTCCACTGGGTCACAAAGAATTGGACATGACTTAGCAATCAAACAACAACAGCAGGTGAACTGGTAAACAATAATTTCACAGGGATTCATAAATCCTAGTATTAAAGACTTCCAATAGTTTCAGCAACTTTCTGGGCTACACACTGACCAATCTCTCCCAAGGTCACCATATGAATCCAGCAATTAAATCCCTAGAAACATTCTTTTCCCAATTTCACTCTCTCCCCTTTGAGATACTCTAAGTATGCATGATAGGGGGTCTTCAGAGAGAGAGAACCAGGCATGGGTTTCTTGACAAAACAGAAGCCATTCTGGGCCTAAGTCAGTGTGTGATCTGAGCCTGTCCATAATGTTTGTGCTTGAATGGGTCTCAGTAATTAAGGATCTTAAGAGAAGTGAGGGAAGGCAGGAACAAAGGAAAAGCAGTCAAGAAACAATAGCTCAGTGATAAAAGTCCTAGTTCTTCCTCAAGGGATATGCATAACAATATGATGTATATCTTTGAGTTCTGCAATAAAGGCCCTGAATAAAGGTGGAGGATGAATTTTTGACTTCAGTCTACAAATTCTGGACTCTGTTGATCCTTGCCCCAATTCTATAATGAATTTTTTTGTGCCCAAGACTCTTCATGAATATGCATGCACTGCCCAAGTCTTTATATGAGCATGCGTGTATACCTAGCTTAAAAATTCCACAATATTGCTGTTCATGGACACTACTTTGGGAAAGAGCCCTGATGTTCTCCTTACTTGCTGTAAGAAATAAATCCTTTTTTCCCCAACTCTTTGGCTTGGTTGTGTCTTTTGCCTTGACATCTACCAAGAGGTAAACCCAGTTTTCAGGTAATATTTTGTATAGACAAATTTATTTAAAAGAGTAAGTTATACCTGACATAATTATATATCATTATAGTATAATACCATACATGAAACATGATACATTGTACATATTCATGTTATAATTTGACAGGTCCATTTAAATGGTTATTCTTTTTCTATTTTTCTTTTTATATTCAGTTAAAATTAGAAGTTCTAAAATCATAGAGCAAAGTAAGTAATACATTTTTAGAATTTAAACTGTTACATGGTAAAAGTATCTTTTTCATGAAAAGAAATACTTTTTGTCATATAGCTATCATCATGGCAGATTAAAAATTGCTTGGCAAGATATAATGAAGAAAACATCTTAATCATGCAGAAACTAAATGATCTTAGTAAAAATAAGTTAGTCTCCCTGAGCCTTACTTTTCTCATTTGTAAATTGGGTATAGAGAAGAAAACAGTAGAGAATTGTAATTAGGTGAAGCTATTGGCCTTAGTGACTGAGATGGGAAAACAATACCTGACCCATTCTACTCTTTCTTCAGTTGTTTGGTATAAAGTAAAATTCATATTTTTTGGCAAGACAAGAAAAATTTGCACATAAAAAATTCTCTGCCCTTAGGTGACCTCTCTCTCTACCTGTGCATTGGGCATCTGTGTTATGCCTCACCCAAACCTCCCCCATCAGCAGCAATATCTGCTCAATCATAAACAGCAGCTTTCTAGCATTGACAAAACAACTTATTAAAAGATAGTATTCCTTCTTGATATTGTAAAGGGTTACATGACCCACCACGATGACACTTAGATCTGGATTATGCAAACTGTCAATAATATGTCCTTTGATGTACAGTCCTCTGTCTCAGAAAACTTATATATCTGTGTCTTGGCTTCTAAGTGGCAGAACAGTTCTCAGATCTTTCTTAGATACTCCTTCCGGGTGGTGGTGGTGGTGGTTTAGTTGCTAAGTACTCTTGTGACTGCATGGACTATAGCCCTCCAGGCTCCTCTATCCATGGGATTTCTCAGGCAAGAGTACTGGATCAGGTTAATATTTCCTTCTCCAGGGGATCTTCCTGACCCAGGGACCAAACCTGGGTCCTCCTCCTCCTCAAATTTGGCTCAAATAAAACTTGTCATTTCTTTCTAAGATCAACTGATTAATTTTTTGTTGATACTAGTTTGTTGATACTAGTTGATACTATTCTCCCCATCAATTATTCCCTAAGGCTAGAAAACAACAATTCAAGTTAGTTTCTAGGTCTCTAGGCAAGTTATCATTCTTACAATATAACTCAGGCTAGGTATACTTACCTTTCTCTGACAGGCTCTGCTCCACCTGATGAAAAGTTATCATCAGCCTTTCCTTGCTATGTAAACAGATGTATGAAAACAGAGAACATAAAGAGATAGCTTGACTTTAAAACTATAATTTTCCTTAGATTTTTAATATGCACATTCTCACCAAATGTTCTTGTTTATTATTTGGGAGATTAAAAAACCCTGCAACTCTATATATTTATAATAACTTGCTATCCATTTTCATTCAAATGAGACATCATTCAAATGTTTACTTTTGGAAGCCCACCAAAAGTGGTAAACCAGAGTTAGCATACATTATGTTGTTCCTTTCCCTGAGAATCAGTCTTCTGCATTGTTGTTGAAGGAACCAATATCCTTATATTGCCATGTTTTACTCAGAAATCATGTATGATAAAATATCCTTTGCTATTCTTCAATATTCAGCCTGAAATGATAAATTATAAAAACATTCTTTTAGGGTTTTTTAAAATTATGGCTAGTATGAATTACTTTTGTGTTTTCTTTAACAAATTTTGATAGAAAAGACTTTAATATGTCTTCATCACTTATCTATTATAATAGATAGGAAAATGTACCCAAGTAAGTAAAAATTAAGAGCATAAGCACTGAGTTCACAAAGATAAGGCCAGAGAATATATAAGTATGTGACAAACTTTGATTATGTAGGCAATATTGGAAATTCTGAGAAAAAAATCAGAATAGTTTCCCCTTTGGGTGGCAGAGTTGTTTTTTGGCTGTGCCGGGTCTTCGTTGCTGTGCGGGTTTTTCTCTAGTTGTGGAGAGTGGGGGCAAGTCTCTAGTCACGGTGCTTGTGCTTTTCATTGCAGCGGCTTCTCTTGTTGCAGAGCACAGGCTCTAGGGCAGACGGGCTTCAGGACTTGTGGCTCCCAGGCTCTAGAGCACAGGCTCCAGCGGTGCAGAATTTTTAGGTTGTGAATTAAGGAGATTGTGTCTTTATCATTCCACTTCTTATTGCCTTATTTTAAACTTCCATAAATCATGTCTAATTTTCTCTAGTCAAAAATGAATGAAATGACAAAAATTTTTTAGTCATTTGTAAAGCAGTAAAAGAGTCACCTTAAAACCATATTCAGTCAGCAAAGGCAGAAATTCTGATTTATTTTTTGATTGCTATTCATATTTTTATAGTAATTATAAAATAGAACGTATGTCTAGTTCAAGTGGCTTATTTAGTTTCAAGTATTTTAAAGAGGCTCTGAATTTGTGCGGGCATGTAGAACTACAGCTCAGAATTTTGATGGGATAATCTTACTATGCCAAATATGTCGATTGGAATGAGTAGCTGCGTTTACATTAGTGACTGGGCAACAACAAAAGTATATTTATATTCTATCACAAATGAAGATTTATTTAAAATTCTTTTATTCCTTGATCTAAAATGAAACTCCATACATATCTGAATAATCATTATTTTTGAGTCTTAACAACAGGCTTTGTCATATATAACCCCAGGACTACTAGAAGGTAATCAAGAAGGTCTACCTTTTTTAAGGAAATCTGTATGAAAGTTTCAAAGTCACTCTCCTAACCCAGGTTTTTGTGTCAATGGCTTCCTAATTCTAACTGAACTAAATCCCAAATTGTCAGCCTGTCTTGAAAAATGTCCACTTTGGGGACTGTTATAAGCTGGATTATGTCCCTTGAAAATTCACAAGTTGAAGCCCTAAGCCCAGTAGACTATATTTTAGATAGGACCTTAAAGGAGGGTAATTAATGATGTCACATACTGGGGTCTAATCCTATAAGACTGGTATCCTTATACGAAAAGAAGGGAAACCAGAGCTCACTCTCTCCACAAGGATAGAGAGGAAGGGTCATATAAAGATACAGGAAGAAGGTAGGCATTTACAAGCCAGGAAAAGAGGCCTCACTAGAAACCAAATGTACTGACAAATTGATCTTGCATATCTAGCCTTCAGAACTGTGAAAAAATAAATTTTGTCTTTTAAGCCACCCAGCCTGTGGTATTTTGTTATGGCAGTCCAAGATGACTAATACAGAGAATTAGTCTCCCTGAGAGTCTTCTCATCCTCTTCTATTGTAGCTACATTCATGTTAGTATCTTTTGCTTAGAATCCTGCTTCTTACTTATCTTCCCCAAGTCCCTTCTCCCTTGGTAGCCACTAATTTGTTCTCTGTATCCATGAGTATGTTTTGTTTTATTTGTTTTTCAAGATTCCATATATGAGTGAAATCATACAGTATTTTTCTTTCTTTACTTATTCTACTTGGCATAATACCTTCATGGTCTACCCACGTTGTTACAGATGGCATGTCTCCATCTTTTATATGGTTGAGTAGTATTCCTTTATGTATATAAATATATATATTCCATTATATACATATATTCCATTATATATGTATCAAAATGTTATCCATTGATCCTAAACACTTCGCTTATTTCTATATCTTGGTTATTATGAATAAAGCTGCATTGAACATAGAGGTGCATATATCTCTTTGAATTAGTATTCTCATGTTTTTCAGATAAATATCCAGAAGTGAAATATTTGGGGCATATGGTAGTTCTATTCTTAATTTTTTGAGGCTCTCTATACTGTTTTTCCTAGTGGTTGCACTATTACAGTCTTAATAACAATGTATAAAGATTGCATTTTCTCCACAAGCTCTCCAACATTTACTATATATATTTTTTTCTTCTCAATAACAGTTATTCTACCAGGTGTGATATGAGATCTCATTGTGGTTCTGATTTGTATTTTCCTAATAATTAGTGCTGTTCAACAGCTTTTCAAGTACCCGTTGACCATCTGTGTGTCCTTTTTGGAAAAATGTCTGTTCAGACTCTTTGTACATTTTAAAATCCAGTTGTTTGTTTTATCTTGTGAGTTGTATGAGTTTTTTATATATTTTGAATAGTGACCCCTATGAAGCATATGATCTGAAAATTTCCTGTCTCATTCAGTAGATTATCTTTTCATTTTGTTAATGTTTTCTTCTCTGTGCAGAAACTTTTGATGTGGTCCCATATATTTTTGCTTTTGTTTCTTTTGTCTTTGGAGTCAGAGCCACAGAAGTGTCATTAGGTCCAAGGTCAATTAAATTACTATATTTTTCTCTAAGAATTTTGTGCTATCAGGTCTCACATTGAAGTCTCTAATCCATTTGGAGTCGTGTATGGTATAAGATGGGCTCCCAAGATAACTCAGCTCGTAAAGAAATTGCCTACACTGCAGGAATCCCTGGTTCGATCCCTGGGTCAGCAAGTTCCCCTGGAGAAGGGATAGGCTACCCACTGCAGTATTTTTGGGCTTTCCTGATGGCTCAGTGTAGGAGGCCTGGATACAAAACCTGGGTTTGGATGATTCCCTGGAGGATGGCATGGCAACCAATTCCAGTATACTTGCATGAAGAATCCCCAGGGACAGAGGAGCCTGGTGGGGTACAGCCCATGGGGTCACAAAAAGTCGAACGTAACTGGGCGACTAAGCACAGCACAGCACAGCAAGTATTATTCTGCAGATATTGTCTGAAAGTCCCTTAAGCTGTCTTCTTTTTAAATTCTTTTTTCATTTTTCTGTTCTCTCTGGGTGAGTTCCATTGTTTTGTCTTCCAGATCACTGATTCCTTCTTCTACATCATACAGT
Source organism: Capricornis sumatraensis (assembly GCF_032405125.1). Lineage (NCBI taxonomy): Eukaryota > Metazoa > Chordata > Mammalia > Artiodactyla > Bovidae > Capricornis > Capricornis sumatraensis. Next base: position 57,665,425 of record NC_091074.1, read on the forward strand.
CTGCTGTTGAACCCATCCAGTATTTTTTTCTTTTTCAGGTCAGTTATAACTTCTGTTTGGTACTTTCTGATATGTTCTCTCTATTTATTGAAAATCTCACTGAGTTTATGCATTCTTCTGAGTTTGGTGAGCATCTTTATGACCAGACTTTATGTCAGGTAAATTGCTTATCTCCATTTTGTGTAGTTCTTTTTCTGAAGTTTCATCTTTTTTTTTTTTTTTCAACTGCAACATATTCCTTTGTCTCCTCGTTTTGCCTAATTCTTTGCATTTGTTTTCATGCATTAAATGTATAACCTGTCTCTCCCAGTCTTGAAGAAGTTACCTTATTGAGGGGACAAACTGTGGGGCTCAGAAACACTATCCTGCTTGGCTACCAGAGCCAGGCACTCAAGGAGGTGTCCCCAATGTGCGCTGTTTTTCCCTCCTGTTGTGTTAGGGCTGCAACTGTTGTGGGACACTTACAGGGAGTGTTGAGCCCTGAGTTGATTGAAGGATCCAACAGGGGCTGTCATGGGGCACTGTTGGGCAGGGTTATCACTGGATCAGCTAAACCACAGTTGTAGAGTCTCTCAGCAGAGTGTGCCCACTGGTGTCAATGGTGGAGAATTCCAAAATGGTCCTCTGCTATGCCAGTATTTGGCTCAGATGGTAAAGAATCTGCCTGCAATGTGGGAGACCTAGGTTCAATCCCCGGGTCAGGAAGATACCCTGGAGAAGGAAATGACAACCCACTATTAGTAATAAGATAGCCTGAGATTGCATAAATAACACCTGCCAGTAACTTAGTCCTCAAAGGATGTCTCAGTTGTTTTCTGAGTCTCTGGCAGATGCTTCAAGATTAGTTAAGCATGCTCCCTTCACCTAAGGCCCATGCATTTTTCAATCACATTCTTTACTGCTGGTTTTTTGGTTGTGTGTGCCTGCTCATGAGCCCTTTAAGAGTGTTTTTTTTTTTCTTCCATGCAGTTCTGTAGTTTTCCTAAGCTTATTCCTCATTGATTTTTCAAAGTAAGGTGTTTGGGGAACTCAAGTGCCTGATGTAGAGTTCAAATTCCTTGCTCACTCAGAGAAAAGATCCATAACTTTGTGATCTCTCCTGATTGTGAATTGCCAGGCTGGGGTGTGAGTTTTTCCTTGTCAAGCCCATATCAATGCTGTTTTGTTTTTTGTTTTTTGTTTTTTTTTTAATTTAGCAAAAGTTCAAGTTTCTTTTATCCTTTGTTTTGGAGGTTCTGTTCGTTCAATTTTGAGGTCTCTTTTGGGGTAAATTACTCCCAGGTGGCACTAGTGGTAAAGAATCTGCCTGCCAATGCAGGAGATGAAAGAGATGTGGGTTCCATTGCCAGGTCAGAAACATTCCCTGTAGGAGGGTATGGCAACCCACTCCAGTATTCTTGACTGGAGAATCCCATGGACAGAGGAGCCTGGTGGGCTACAGCCCATAGGGTCGCAAAGAGTTGGACACAACTGAAGTGACTTAGTACACACTGCGCACATTCCATTTGCAGTTATAGACTTGTTCTGTCTGTAAACTTCCTACACCACCATCTTAAAGCCTCCTTCCACTTATCTCCCACACTTGATTCCTAGAGTTGCACCTAAAACTTAAAGCCTATGTCTAATCTCCCCCACAAAATACCTTTTTGTTTTCTCTTTCCCATATATTCCTATCCACTGAAAGCATATAATTGCTCTTGCTTGAAGGTCCATTAATACTTCTCATATATCTAGCAGAGATATAATATATTGACTAACATTTTATCTACTTGGAGATCTGTCTCAACTTTTCTATTAGATTAATTAAACAATATATAAATTGGTTAAGCCTCTTTGAGGGTCTACTATGTGCCAATTTGATTACCTCTCAGACATTTGTGTTTTCAATTACTATCTATAGTTCAGTTCAGTTACTCAGTCGTGTCTGACTACTGCGACCCCATGGAGCACAGCATGCCAGGCCTCTCTGTCCATTGCCACCTACCAGAGTTTACTCAAACACATGTCCATTGAGTCAGTGATGCCATCCAGCCATCTCATCCTCCGTCGTCCCCTTCTCCTCTTGCCCTCAATCTTTCCCAGCATCACGGTACTTTCAAATGAGTCAGCTCTTCACAAAGTATTGGAGTTTCAGCCTTAACACCAGTCCTTCCAATAAATATTCAGGTCTGATCTCCTTTAGGATGCACTGGTTGGATTTCCTTGCAGCCTAAGGGACTCTCAAGAGTCTCCTCCATCACCACAGTTCAAAAGCATCAATTCTTCAGTGCTCAGCTTTCTTTATGGTCCAACTCTCACATCCGTACATGACTACTGGAAAAACCATAGCTTTGACTAGATGGACATTTGTTGGCAAAGTAATGTCTCTGCTTTTTAGTATGCTGTCTAGGTTGGTCATAACTTTTCTTTCAAGGAGCAAGCATCTTTTAATTACATTGCTGCAGTCATCATCTGCAGTCCAAAAAAATAAATTCTCTCACTGTTTCCTTATTTATTTGCCATGAAGTGATGGGACCAGATGCCATATCTTAGTTTTCTGAATGTTGAGTTTTAACCCAGATTTTTCACTCCCCTCTGACTTTCATCAAGGGGGTCTTTAGTTCCTGTTTGCTTTCTGCCATCAGGGTGGTGTCATCTGGATATCTGAGGTTATTGATATTTCTCCTGGCAATCTTGATTCCAACTTGTGTTTCTTCCAGCCTGGCATTTCGGATGATGTGCTCTGCATATAAGTTAAATAAGCAGGATGATAATATACAGCCTTGACGTATTCCTTTCCTGATTTGGAACCAGTCTGTTGTTCCATGTCCAGTTATCACTGTTGCTTCTTGACCTGCATACAGATTTCTCAAGAGGCAGGTCAGGTGGTCTGGTGTTCCTATCTCTTGAAGAATTTTCCACAGTTTGTTGTGGTCCACACAGTCAACGCCTTTGGCATAGTCAGTAAAGAAGAAGTAGATGTTTTTCTGAAAATCTCTTGCTCTTTTGATGATCCAACGGATGTTGAAAATTTGATCTCTGGTTCCTCTGCCTTTTCTAAATCCACCTTGAACATCTGGAAGTTTATAGTTCACGTACTGTTGAAGCCTGGCTTGGAGAATTTTGATTATTCTTTACTAACGTGTGAGATGAGTGGAATTGTGCAGTAGCTTGAGCATTGTTTGGCATTGCACTTCTTTGGGATTAGAATGAAAACTGATGTTTTCCACTCCTGTGGCCACTGTTGAGTTTTCCAAATTTACTATCTAGAGAACCTTGAATATAGAAAGTATTAAGCAATGCTGAGTTAAATTTACTTGAGTTGCTTTTGAATCAGGTTAGGTAACTAGTATAATCCACTTGAAATTATCAGAAAATATCAAGATATGTAAATAAATAAAGGTAAGCGCCACAAACTAATTTATTTCTCACAACACTGTGTGTCTTTCTCTATGTTGAAATTCTTTATGTGGAACTCATATGAGCTCACTATTGAATTTTCAGGGATAAAAATCAATTCTCTCATTTAGAAAGAAGCAGCTATGTAGAATTTTGCCCCAGATCCTTTACTTAAAATAGTTCCCAGTAGCGAACATTTTCTCTCTAACTTTTCTTCTCACTCCAGCTGCCTAAAAAATCCTTTTTTTCCCTCTTGCTATCATTTTATGAATTATTCTGTGTCTGCCCTTAATACAAGATTTCAGGAAACAATGGAATATATAGATATATTGAGATATATCTCTGTCACTATAGATGTACCTATATTCTAATGGAGATTTAGGGATGCAAAGTAAAACATTAATAGGCTGAAAAGTACAAGCCTGAACATAGCTTTTATAATATTTATTTCTTGAAATTTAAATTGATAACTAACATGTTTTCAGTAACCTAACTGACACACCATTTTGTTAATTAGTATTTTTTTTTATCTTTTAATGCATTTGTGAAAAATTTCACAATGTATTATAGAGCTACTTTTTGCCTAGATGATGTTTGCACCTTTAATAAAAAATATTTTTGACATATTTTATATTTCAGAAGGTATACCAAATCAATTTGCCTGTCCCCTATGGAAATAGTATATTTCTCCACCCAGTTGGTTTTAGGTTTGGACACTTGACTTACTTTCCCACTAAAATATGAGCAAAAGGAACAGTGCACTACTTTTATGTCTGTCCGTCAATTTCTGATTCTTGCTCTTGCCATGAAAGAGTACTGTGTGCTGAGGGAGGTTGTTCCTTTAGCCTTGAACCTAGAGTGAAGAAAAAACAACAGCAAAAAAAAAGAGCAGATTCATAGCTCTAAACCAGAAAACGTAAGTCTAACACAGTTAAAGTAGAACCACAGAAAAGAGGACCATTTTGTAAGAGAGAAAGAAGTTTGCTCTTGTAAGTCACTGAGATTTGGGACTATTTGACTAAGAATTTAGATAGTAGTAATGCCAATTATAAAATATGCACCAAAAAACTCTTTATTATTTAAAACCTGACAAATAATTTACTGAGATTCAAGAGACATCCAGGTCTAACTTATATTTATGTATTTATCTATGGTTAGAATTTGGAGAAGGCAATGGCAACCCACTCCAGTACTTTTGCCTGGAAAATCCCATGGATGGAGGAGCCTGGCAGGCTGCAGTCCATGGGGTCACTAAGAGTCGGACACAACTGAGAGACTTCACTTTCACTTTTCACTTTCATGCATCGGAGAAGGAAATGGCAGCCCACTCCAGTGTTCTTGCCTGGAGAATCCCAGGGACGGGGGAGCCTGGTGGGCTGCCATCTATGGGGTCACACAGAGTCAGACACGACTGAAGTGACTTAGCAGCAGCAGGAGCAGCTATGGTTAGAATATTTAAAATTTTAACAAATCATACATTTTAGGTTTATATCTTTTAAAATGTATACCAGAGACTTCCACTTCTTGGTAAGACAGAGTATTGTCATTAGTTGTTCAGCTGCTAAGTCATGTCTGACTCTTTGCAATCCATGAACTGCAGCATGCCAGGCTCCTCTGTCCTCCACTATCTCCCAGAGTTTGCTCAAAGTCACGTTCAGAGCATTGGTTTTGTTATCTAACCATCTTACCCTCTGCTGCCCGATTTTCCTTTTGCCTTTAATCTTTGCCAGCATCAGGGTAGGCATACTTTTAAAATTATCATGAAGTTCAACCAAACGTCTGGACATATTACATAAAAGAAACATAAAAAGACACTGAAATATGGAGAGAAGGTGATAAATTTTTCAGGGACCTCAGAAACTGAGGGAAAACAGTGGTCAGTATCCTGGATTTTTTTCTTGTCTCATATATCCCAGCTTAAAGCTGAACAAATGGGCAAGAAAGAAATACCAAAAAGCACAGACAAAAAAATTACAGCAAAAGCCTGCTCTTTCACCAAAGGAATAGCCTAGCAAAACAAACCTTTTAGACAATAACCACTTTATTGCAGCTGAACACCAGACAGGATTCCTTTGGAAGGAATGATGCTAAAGCTGAAGCTCCAGTACTTTGGACACCTCATGCGAAGAGCTGACTCATTGGAAAAGACTCTGATGCTGGGAGAGATTGGGGGCAGGAGAAGGGGACGACCCAGGATGAGATGGCTGGATGGCATCACTGACTCGATGGATGTGAGTCTGAGTGAACTCTGGGAGATGGTGATGGACAGGGAGGCCTGGCGGGCTGCGATTCATGGGGTTGCAAAGAGTCGGACATGACTGAGTGACTGAACTGAACTGAACTGACACCAGACAAAAAAAAAATGTGGCCTGATTCCAATGACACCAACAAAGACTGACTGTGGAACCTCGACTTCCACACCTGTAAGGCTGCCATAAGGCAATTCAACATCTCCACTGGGATGATGTTAGAATGACAAATGGAGAATTTCATCCCTGCTAGATGGTGACAAAGTGACTGCCTTGTCCTTTCTCTACTAGAATAGTGTCAAAGAAGGACTAGAGGAGGGTTGGAATGTTTACCATGGCCACTCTTACCATGATGCCAGTGGACCTCAAAGAGGATCGGAAACTCCCATTCCACCTAAGAGTGATGAAGAACCCTCCCTGCCCTTGAACATCACTTTAAGTGCAATAGTACAGACTGAAAGCAAAATGATGAAAGAAGGATATTAAATGCAAACATTTATCAAAGAAATACAAGAATGGCCATTTTAATATCAGACAATAAAGTGAAGTGAAAGCCGCTCAGTCATGTCCAGCTCTTTGTTACCCCAGGGACGCCCCTGCCAGGCTCCTCTGTCCATGGAATTCTCCAGGCAAGGACACTGGAGTGGGCCACCATTCCCTTCTCCAGGGAATTCAAGTCTCCCACATTGCAGGTGGGCAAAGAAAATTACCATAGACAGAAAAGAACATTATATGATGATAAAAGGATCGATTCTCTCCACAGCTGTCACAATTATGTATGTATCAAATGTTATTAAGCAGCAAAATATGTAGAACAAAACCTGGGAAAACTGAAAGAAAAAGTGAATGAATTCACAATTATAATTGGAGACCTCAACACTCCTTTTTCAACAACTAAAAAGGAAGTCAGCAATTATTTAGAAGAGCTAACAACACTATCAATCAACAGGATCTTATTGACATTTATAGAACATAAAAAGTCCCAATAACAGTAGAAAACAGTAGAAATCATATGCCATGAAACACACACAAAGACAGACCATATCTCAAGCCATAGAATGAACTTCAACAAAGTTTAAAACTTGAAATCATACCGAATGTGCTCTCTGAGAAGAGAAATTTATAGCACTAAATGCATTCATTAGAAAAGAATAAAAGTCTGAATAAACAATCTAAGCATCATTCTCAAGAATAGAGAAAAAGAAGAGCAAAAGAAATCTGATGAAAACAGAAAAAGGAAATGCTGAAGATAAGAAATCAATTAAATTAAAAACAAGAACACAGTAGAAAAAGCAATCAATGAAGCTATGAGCTAGTTCTTGTAAAGTTCAATAAAATTGATAAATCTTTAGCAACACTGACAAGAAAAAAATAGATATTATACACATCAAATGTCAGAAATTATATGGGATATTATTACAGATGCTGTGAACTTCAAAACAATACTTAGGACATGGTCCAAAGAATTCTACTTATATAATTTACATAATGCACATAATTCTACTTACATATACAAAATAGACTAAATCCTCAAAGAACATAAATAACCACAACTCACCTGATATGAATTAGAGAAACTGAATATCCCTATCAGTTCAGTGCAGTTCAGTCGCTCAGTCATGTCCGACTCTTTGCGACCCCATGAATCGCAGCACGCCAGGCCTCCCTGTCCATCCACAACTCCCGGAGTTCACTCAGACTCACGTCCATCGAGTCGGTGATGCCATCCAGCCATCTCATCCTCTGTCGGCCCCTTCTCCTCCTACCCTCAATCCCTCCCAGCATCAGTCTTTTCCAATGAGTCAACTCTTCGCATGAAGTGGCCAAAGTACTGGAGCTTCAGCTTTAGCATCATTCCTTCCAAAGAACACCCAGGACCAATCTCCTTCAGAATGGACTGGTTGGATCTCCTTGCAGTCCAAGGGACTCTCAAGAGTCTTCTCTAACACCACAGTTCAAAAGCATCATTTCTTCAGTGCTCAGCTTTCTTCACAATCCAACTCACATCCATACATGACTACTGGAAAAATCATAGCCTTGACTAGATGGACCTTTGTTGGCAAATGTCTCTGCTTTTGAATATGCTATCTAGGTTGGTCATAACTTTCCTTCCAAGGAGTAAGCGTCTTTAATTTCATGGCTACAATCACTATCTGCAGTGATTTTGGAGCCCCCCAAAATAAAGTCTGACACTGTTTCCACTGTTTCCCCATCTATTTCCTGTGAAGTGTTGGGACCAGATGCCATGATCTTTGTTTTCTGAATGTTGAGCTTTAAGCCAGCTTTTGAGTTCCTCTTCACTTTCTGCCACAAAGGTGGTGCCATCTGCATATCTGAGTTTATTGATATTTCTCCCGGCAATCTTGATTCCAGCTTGTGTTTCTTCCAGTCCAGCGTTTCTCATGATGCACTCTGCATAATAAGTACTAAGAAAATTTAATTTGTAATTTTAACACTTTTAGAAAAGAAGTTTCAAGGTTCCGATATTTTCAGTGTAAAATCCTACAAACATTAAAGAAGAATTAATACCAATTCTCTAATCTCTTTTAGAAAACAGAAGAGAAGGGCATACTTCTCTATTCATTTTATGAAGTTTGGTTCCCTGATTCCGAAACCAAAGGATGTACCTGCCTTCTCTTGCCCATTACTCCCCAATGAAAAAAGGAAAGAAATAAAAATCAATAGCTCTCCTAAATAAAGACATAATAATCTTTAAAATCTTAGCAAATATAAGTAAGCAAAACATAAAAATATTATATACCATGACCAAGTATCCTGGGATACTAGTCTAGTTCAATATTTTGAAATCAATCAGTATAATTCACTATATTAACAGGCTGAAGAGGAAAAACTGCGGCATCATATTCAGTCCAGAAAAAATGTTAACAAAGTTTAATACTCATTTATGATAAAAGCTCTCAGAAAAGTACAAATAGAGCAGAAATTCCTCAACGGATCTAAAAAAATACAGCTATTGCTATTCTTAATAGTGAAGACAAGTGAGTACTTTCTTCCAACTATTGGGAACAAGGCAGGAATGTCTACTCTCACCACCCTCATTCAACATAGTGCTGGAAGTTCTAAGTGGCATAAGGCATGAAAACGTGAATAAAAGGCAACACACACACACACACACACACGCACACACACACACAGAACAGAAAAGAAAGAAAGAAATCTGACTCTACTTGCAGATGATATACTTTTCTACAAAAAACCTAATATTCCATATTGAATACTTTACTGTTATCTTACTGATCTTATTCTAATAGGTTTCATGAGAACGTGATATGAGAGTGCTTACAAAAGACATGACACTTCAGAGTTTTCAATTATCTTCACCTGTTTTGTTCCTAGCATATTCAAATTTATTTGCATAGGATATTTATTTATTTTTATAACACTCTGAAGTTAAAAGAAGAGATTATTCAGATCCCTCTACTGTTGTTTAAGACAGCTCCAGGATCAATCCTCAGAATGAGTTCCTGGTTCTAAAAAAAAAAAAAAGGAACGTAGGATAAAAATGACAAATGAAACCAAGATAATTTAAATGACACATTCAGAAGTCAACTTCCTAAGAATTCAAAGACCACCCAATGAGAGGTGTATGGAAAGGTTAGACTGTGTTTGGGAATTTGAGCATCTTTTGGAAACCTCTACCCAGATGTGGTTGGTCGGCTCTTGTCCCAAGGGGTGGTTGCCTTCCGCTATCCACGATCATTTATGGAACAACTGTTAGTTGAACATTTCAGCCCTTTTCTTCTACAACACCTGGACCTGTTGAACTCTGTGATCCATGTGTCTACCTTGCACGGCCTTCTGTCTCACTGTTCCAATTTGCAGAATCTCAGCCTGGAAGGCCTCCAACTTTCAGATCCCATTGTTGATAATCTTGCTCAGAACACAAATTTACTGTGACTAAACCTTTCTGGGAGTTCTGGATTCTCTGAATCTGCCCTGAAGACTTTGCTGAGCAGCTCTTCCAGACTGGATGAACTGAACCTCTCTTGGTGCTATGATTTTACTGAAAAGCATGTACAGGTGGCTGTTGCACATGTGTCAGAGACCATCACCCAGCTGAATCTCAGTAGCTACCGAAAGAATCTGCAGAGATCAGACGTCTCTACCTTAGTTGGAAGATGTCCCAATCTTGTCCACCTAGACTTAAGTGATAGTGTCATGCTGCAAAATGACTGTTTTCAAGAATTTTACCAACTCACTACCTCCAACACCTATCACTCAGCCGGTGTTATGACATAATATCTGAAACTTTACTTGAACTTGGAGAAATTACCACATTAAAAACACTACAAGTCTTTGGAATCATACCAGAAGGTATGCTTCAACTGTTAAAGGAAGCCCTCCCTCATCTATAGATTAATTGCTCCCATTTCACCACCATCGCCAGGCTGATCATTGGCAACAAGAAGAACCAAGAGATATGGGGCATCAAATGCCGACTGTCACTGGAGAGACTCAGTTGTCTATGAAGCTTCTATGGCAAGATGGTGTCTCCTCTTTTCTTTGAACAGGGAAAGAAAGCAGGAAGCCCAATTGTGGAGAGCTTAGCTATTCTTATTCTTGGTTTTCTGTTGCCCTCCTTCTACAAGTATATTAGACCACTGGTGACAGAAAACTATGAAGTGATGCTTTTTAGAAATGACTATGAAAGCTTTGCCAAAGCATTTGACTGTGTGGATCACAAGAAACTGTGGAAAATTCTGAAAGAGATGGGCATACCAGACCACCTGACCTGCCTCTTGAGAATCCTGTATGCAGGTCAGGAAGGAACAGTTAGAACTGGACATGGAACAACAGACTGGTGCCAAATAGGAAAAGGAGTATGTCAAGGCTGTATATTGTCACCCTGCTTATTTAACTTATATGCAGAGTACATCATGAGAAATGCTGGGCTGGAAGAAGCACAAGCTGGAATCAAGATTGCTGGGAGAAATATCAATAACCTCAGATATGCAGATGCCACCACCCTTATGGCAGAAAGTGAAGAAGAACTAAAAAGCCTCTTGATGAAAGTGAAAGTGGAGAGTGAAAAGGTTGGCTTAAAGCTCAACATTCAGGAAACTAAAATCATGGCATCTGGTCCCATCACTTCATGGGAAATAGATGGGGAAACAGTGGAAACAGTGTCAGACTTTATTTTGGGGGGGCTCCAAAATCACTGCAGATGGTGATTGCAGCCATGAAATTAAAAGACACTTACTCCTTGGAAGAAAAGTTATGACTAACCGAGATAACATATTCAAAAGCAGAGACATTACTTTGCCAACAAAGGTCCATCTAGTCAAGGCTATGGTGTTTCCAGTAGTCGTGTATGGATGTGAGAGTTGGACAGTGAAGACAGCTGAGTGCCGAAGAACTGATGCTTTTGAACTGTGGTGTTGGAGAAGACTCTTGAGAGTTCCTTGGACTGCAAGGAGATCCAACCAGTCCATTCTAAAGGAGATCAGTCCTGGGTGTTCTTTGGAAGGACTGATGCTAAAGCTGAAACTCCAATACTTTGGCCACCTCATGTTAAGAGTTGACTCATTGGAAAAGACTGATGCTGGGAGGGATAGGGGGCAGGAGGAGAAGGGGACGACAGAGAATGAGATGGCTGGATGGCATCACCGTCTCAATGGACATGAGTTTGGGTAAACTCTGGGAGTTGGTGATGGACAAGGAGGCCTGGTGTGCTGATTCGTGGGGCTGCAAAGAGTTGGACACGACTGAACGAGTGAACTGAACTGAGCTGAAGAACGCTTTTATCACTGCTATACTCTTAAGAGCCTAAGCTCTATGCTTTTTGAAATTTTAGAGAGAGTGAGCCTATAATTTCAAGATACCTTAAATAGCAAAATTTGAACCATCTTCCAAGTGCCATTCTTCATAAATCTATTTAGATTCAAGCTTAAAAATCACCACCAGCAAATCATTTTCATAGCCTATATGGCAACTGAACATTCTTCTATTTAATTATTCAGCACTGCTTTATTATAAGACATAGATTGCAAAAAATGGTAAGCTATTTGTATTGTAAGCTGAAAAGAATGAGAATCATAGAGTAGATCTGCAGCAATCTCTTCTGAGGCTGGAAAGAAAAATAGACATTTCAAGTGAGCCTTTAGATTTGCAATCAGATTGATGGAAACAAATAGCCGCAGGACATTCACCTTAAAACCTAAATGAAAAAACAAACAATCAGCCAACCAGAGGTGTAGAACTGGTATAGAATTTAAAGGTTCAAGAGACAACTTTCTAGTTAACCTGGGGTATCCTCTAATGCACATTAATGAAGTCTCCTTTATGTACAGTTGGGAAGGTCTGCTGGAGGAGGAAATGGCAACCCACTCCAGTATTTTTGCCTAGAGAATCCCATGGACAGAGGAGCCTGGAAGGCTACAGTCCATGGGGTTGCAAAAAGTCAGACATGATTGAGCAACTAATATTTTGAAATCCAAGCCTATTTACGATTAGCTATAAGGCTACCAGATAATTGATTTTCTCTGAATATCTCTGTAGTGTTGAGAACAATAAATGGTTATAAAATAGAACTTTAAGAAATACTGAAATGGGGATCAAATTTTGCTGCTTCCCATCCTTTCATTCCAAAGAAACATTTCATTCCATAGCTTTGAACTCTGACAATCTAACTTAACTTACTTTTGACTGAAGTCACAACATTGTCTTGAGTTGTATGTGTGAAAGTGAGAATGGTATTTTTCCTTCCAGCCAAACATTTTTCTGGGCCACAGGTACATTGTGTAAATAAAACTATTCTGCCCAAGCCTGGAATATCCATTTTTCTCTTCTTGCACAGTTGCATCCAGACAGTAATTTAGATTCTTGGTGTGATCTGAAGATATTTAGAGATCATATTTAAAAATTCTCACTGTAATTTGTATAAATTTGTATAAATTGAGTGTAAGTCCAAGCTGGGGAGAAAGATTATTTAGTATGATACATCATCTATCTAAGGCAAATAAAAAGAAAATTATTTATTTTAGATTGTGTTCAAAGGAAGAGGAAATTAGGACATGAAATGCTGTTTAGGTTGGTCATAACTTTCCTTCCAAGGGGTAGCGTCTTTTAATTTCATGGCTGCAATCACAATCTGCAGTGATTTCGGAGCCCAGAAAAATAAAGTCAGCCACTGTTTCCACTGTTTCCCCATCTATTTGCCATGAAGTGATGGGACTTGAGGCCATGATCTTAGTTTTCTGAATGTTAAGCTTTAAGCCAACTTTTTCACTCTCCTCTTTCACTTTCATCAAGAGGCTCTTTAGTTCTTCATTTTCTGTCATAAGGGTGGTTTCATCTGCATATCTGAGTTTATTGATATTTCTCCTAACAATCTTGATTCCAGCTTGTGTTTCTTCCAGCCCAGCATTTCTCATGATGTACTCTGCATATAAGTTTAATAAGCAGGGTGACAATATATAGCCTTGATGTACTCCTTCTCCTATTTGGAACGTAACATTTAAAGATAGCTCCATGAAGGTGAAAATTTCCAGGATTTTAAAGGTAGGGACAGTCTTCCATATAAATTACAGAAAACAGTAGAAATAGCTGAGTTGAAATCTCATTCTTTAAGGGTAATATTCATATAGCAAAGATACAACATCACTGGCATTTAATCCTTCCAGTACAGTCAAGAACAGCAACTATGTGAATCAATTGGACATAACATCAAGTCTTTTTCTCTTCTTTCAATGATTATCTCATAAGCATATAAATAGTACTATTTTTGGAAGGATTAAAATGGACATCCCAATAAGTAAAAATAGACTTATAAACAGTATATTATATAACTGATATTCATTTAAAGAAACCAGGTAACTGTAACATTACATTCTAAACATGGGAAAGTTCATTTTTCAAGCCAATTTAGGAAAATTAAAAGTGAAAATAATGATTAATTCTGTTGGATTTGTCTATTCTAACATCCAAATAAGGAAAGCATATTTAAGAGTTAGGCTTCTTTAGTAGATTCAGGTTTTTTAAGAAAAATTCATTGTTTAAGTGAATGAAATTTGCTCTAAAATTTTTTAAGTAAATGAGTTTTGTTTAAAAATTTTTAATGTAAATGAATGAAATCTAATAATGTTTCTCCAACTCAAACCTAGGCCACTGATTTCATTTTTGGATCCTAGAGAGAAAAGAAGGAAATGTTTTCTATTTATTTTAGTTTGTTTACTTTTTACCACAATTTCCGGCTCTATTAAGAAAACTAAGACCGTTAAACTATTAGAAGTTCAAAATATTCTAGAATTAAATGAATTGCCAGAATTAAATAAACCCTTTTCACAGAACAGTTACTCCACTATGTGAAGTTTAGACTCTAAATGGAACAGATAAAAATGCAAACTGAAATCTGTAACTACCAATTATTTTAATAATGTTTCAGTCTCTCACTTATCAATTTAGCATTGGGGATATTGGTTTAATCTTGAACAATTTTCTTCTGTTTTTAGAATTTTATCTCCCCAGCAATTAAATCTATTCCTTTTCATCTTTACCAGAAGCCATTTCCATGTTAAGCAGGTTAAATTATTTTCATTTCAGACTTTAACATGTAGTTTTGTACCTAGCTTAAAAAAATCCCAACTTAAAACAAATTGGACCACCACCCTAGCCCTGATTTATGTTTAAAGCTTTAAACAAAAAGTTTGCATCTGTTACCCTCAAAGTCTGTAATTAGTAGTTGAACCACACAAAGAATCAACATGATGTCATGTCTAGACAACATGTAAATTAATATGAAAGCAATTGATTTACAAACTCTATACTAATACAAATTAATCTGAATTAAGTTTAATCCTCAGTTATTAACTGATTAAGTGTCGCTGTTGGTAGCTACAGGATGGTGATTTCCATCTGTGAATTTTAAGGACACAGTCATTGATTCTGTATGGAGAAATAGTAAAAGCGTAGACCATACACAATGATGTTCCATCACTGCTCCTTGCACAGAGAAGTAAAACTGAAATACACAATTTAAAAACATATAGGAAGCTTTTCTCAAGTGTCATAATTAACTTTTGGCAAAGGGGATGTTTCAGGCATGTTGACTCTGGCTCTGACTGGCACACCATCCCTCTGAGAAAGTGCATTCATCTGTTCTGAGGGAGAATTCACTCTTGCTTTGAGCAAACATGCAATCAAAATTGCCAATATATTCTTTCTTTTTAAGCAGAATTATTACAATTTACCAAGTACTGACCTCTGTGAAAGACCCTTGGATTTTGGGGTGATAATACTCTCAAGTCTTCAGAGCAAATCAACAGGTGCATACTCTGAACCCAGAGTAGGTTATTATTCTAAAATCTCACACATAGTGTGGGTGCTAGAAATGTCTATCTGTCTCATTTACTAATACATATATTTACTTGTTTTTAAATATTATGTGTCCTCAAGTGTTTTTCCAAAGCATTGTTTCGTTTTGCTTTTTCTGAGGACTATTTGCTTAAATAAAGTTAGCTTTTATTCATTTTAGAGGGCTAAAATCTCAACCTCAATATCATTAGAATATAATAAAAATGTTACCTTTGCTTTCATTAGCTAGATCCCATAATTGTGTAATATTTCTTCAGATAACTAGAAATCAAGAACCATCATTTAAATTATGAAAAACATTTTATGTTTTATAATTTGGTGATCATGTTGGTTTAGTTTGTCAGAAAACTCTATAGTTCATGTTGGAACAAAATTCAGAAGTATTTTGTGACTATAATATACATAAGCTTGATAATTAAAAAGCAACTATGTTATATCAAAATGAGGGTCATTGTATTTATATAGACTCTTTTATAGACATCCTACTCATTGTCATAATAACTGAGGCTGTCATGACCATGGTCTGCACCTCACATGAAGCCCTAAACAATTCTGACAGGCTGCAGCTCATTAAGGGACAGTCATTTTGTTGAAATGTCTATCAGCTTGCAGGGATGCACTAAGATGAATAGGCCCAAAACAATAGGCCCATTTGTTAGAGCAGTAGCTTCTCTAATACATGATGAGACAATCAAGCCAAGCTGCCTTCGGCACAAAGACATAATTAATCAAATGGACAAATGGTTCAAAAATTGCTCTAGTATATTCTGTAGTGGACAGAGGTTTCCATGGAAACATTGGCGTTTGCATCACAGTTAATGACCATTCTGTACAATGAAGTCTCCCCCTTCGCACACACTTCTTCACTCCCTCTCCACTAGGCCTGCTCTCCCCACTCCTCCAGCCATTAAAAAATACAACCTGGAGAAAAACAAACAAAATGAGGAGAAAGCAGAAAAGAGAATCCCCAGTGTCTGATTTCCCTAACAGAAAATCTGATAGTTCTATATCACTATTTATGAAATTAATTGTAAATTTTTATCTTGTTTTCAATACTTTAAAATACCTATGTAGAAACTAACCTTAAATTGTGACTTTGCATGCTATTAAATAATTATGGTGACTTCATTGAAGTACTTACACATACAAATTAGACTACTATCATGATTTAAATGTATTTGAAAAAATTGAATTGCAACCTGTCTGAAATGTTAAATGAAAATTTAGTAAAGCCTTGTGAAAAGGGAGACGTTGAATTTATTGTCAGTCTCTGGAAAAGGATACACAAATACCTCTTCAGTATGACTGCTTTTACCTTGAGTTCTAAAGCATCACTGCTTAATATTTAATATTGAATCAGTTAAAGGCTCTCCCTTCTTTGCTGTTGTTTGTTGTGTTTGACTCTTTTGCAATCCCATGGACTGCAGTCCTCCAGGCTCCTCTCTTCATAGATTTCC
Organism: Capricornis sumatraensis; assembly: GCF_032405125.1. Taxonomy (NCBI): domain Eukaryota; kingdom Metazoa; phylum Chordata; class Mammalia; order Artiodactyla; family Bovidae; genus Capricornis; species Capricornis sumatraensis. The sequence goes on from NC_091074.1 coordinate 57,681,842, forward strand.
CAGGCAAGAATATAGGAGTGGGTCGCCATTTCCTTCTCCAGGGGATCTTCCCGACCCAGGGACTGAACTTGTGTCTCCTGGGTTGAAGGAAGATTCTTTACCACTGAGCCACTGGGGCCTTAATAAAACAAATTCCCTATAGGTAACTGCATCTGTTGAAGGTAGCTTCTTGTTACTGTATGATGGCTTTGACTTTGAATCATTGCTCTCCACCTTCCTTCCAAAATGCAGCTTATCTGAGTGTTCTTTTCAACCACAAGAAGGACAGTTGTTCAGAGGTGTCCTGACAAATGAAATATGCTCCATTCTGGTAGTTTAAGAACCACAAAATTGGCTAAGATTTATGCCTATTTTTCAGTTTTCTGTAGTACTTGAAACAAGAGTTTGATTCTTTGGAAAAGATATTGCAAAGTAGCTTCATGAAATAGTTATCTGTTTTTTTCCCCTTCTAATTACATTTTTCTCTTTTCACTTTCTTGAAAAATCTTTTGTCTTTGTATGAGTAGCTGGATTGCTTTGCAGTGTCCCTTGAGGATTGTTTTCTTATTATTTATTTATTTTTTAATAATATAAATTTATTTATTTTAACTGGAGGCTAATTACAATATTGTATTGGTTTTGCCATACATCAACATGAATCCACCATGGGTACACATGTTCCCTATCCTGCAACCGCCTCCCACCTCCCTCCCCATACCATCCCTCTGGGTCATCCCAGTGCACCAGCCCCAAGCATCCTGTATCATGCATTGAACCTGGACTGGCGATTCGTTTCACATATGATATTATACATGTTTCAATACCACTCTCCCAAATCATCCATCCTTGCCCTCTCCCACAGAGTCCAAAAGACTGTTCTATACATCTGTGTCTCTTTTGCTGTTTCACATACAGGGTTATCATTACCATCTTTCTAAATTCCATATATATGTGTTAGTATACTGTATTGGTGTTTTTCTTTCTGGCTTACTTCACTCTGTATAATCGGCTCCAGTTTCATCCACCTCATTAGAACTGATTCAAATGGATTCTTTTTAATGGCTGAATAATATTCCATTGTGTATATGTACCACAGCTTTCTTATCCATTCGTCTGCTGATGGACGTCTAGGTTGCTTCCATGTTCTGGCTAGTATAAACAGTGCTGCAATGAACTTTGGGGTAAACGTGTTTCTTTCAATTCTGGTTTCCTTGGTGTGTATGCCCAGCAGTGGGATTGCTGGGTCATATGGCAGTTCTATTTCCAGTTTTTTAAGGAATCTCCACACTGTTCTCCGTATTGGCTGTACTAGTTTGCATTCCTACCAACAGTGTAAGAGGGTTCCCTTTTCTCCACACCCTCTCCAGCATTTATTGCTTGTAGACTTTTTGATAGTAGCCATTCTGACTGGCGTGAAATGGTACCTCATTGTGGTCTTGATTTGCATTTTTCTGATAAAGAGTGATGTTGAACATCTTTTCATGTGTTTGTTAGCCATCTGTATGACTTCTTTGGAGAAATGTCTGTTTAGGTCTTTGGCTCATTTTTTGATCGGGTCATTTATTTTTCTGGAATTGAGCTGCAGGAGTTGCTTGTATATTTTTGAGATTAATTCTTTGTCAGCTGCTTCATTTGCTATTATTTTTTCCCATTCTGAATGCTCTCTTTTCACCTTGCTTATAGTTTCCTTTGCTGTGCAGAAGCTTTTAAGTTTAATTAGGTCCCATTTGTTTATTTTTGCTTTTATTTCCAATATTATGAGAGGTAAGTCATAAAGGATCCTGCTGTGATTTATGTCAGAGAGTGTTTTGCCTATGTTCCCTTCTAGCAGTTGTATAGTTTCTGGTCTTACATTTAGATCTTTAATCCATTTTGAGTTTATTTTTGTGTATGGTGTTAGAAAGTGTTCTAGTTTCATTTTTTTACAAATGGTTGACCAGTTTTCCCAGCACCACTTGTTAAAGAGATTGTCTTTACTCCATTGTATATTCTTGCCTCCTTTGTCAAAGATAAGGTGTCCATAGGTGCATGGATTTATCTCTGGGCTTTCTATTTTGTTCCATTGGCCTATATTTCTGTCTTTGTGTCAGTACTATACTGTCTTGATGACTGTGGCTTTGTAGTAGACCCTGAAGTCAGGCAGGTTGATTCCCCCAGTTCCATTTTTCTTTCTCAAGAGTGCTTTGGCTATTTGAGGTTTTTTGTATTTCCATACAAATTGTGAAATTATTTGTTCTAGCTCTGTGAAAAATATAGTTGATAGCTTGATAGGGATTGCATTGAATCTATAGATTGCTTTGGGTAGTATACTCATTTTGATTGAGTATACTCAATCACTATATTGATTCTTCTGATCCATGAACATGGTATATTTCTCCATCTATTAGTGTCCTCTTTGATTTCTTTCACCAGTGTTTTATAGTTTTCTATAAATAGGACTTTCATTTCTTTATATTCCTATATTCCTAAGTATTTTATTCTTTTCATTGCAATGATGAATAGAATTATTTCCTTAATTTCTCTTTCTATTTTCTCATTATTAGTGTGTAGGAATGCAAGGGATTTCTGTGTGTTGATTTTATATCCTGCAACTTTACTATATTTATTGATTAGCTCTAGTTTTTTTCTGGTGGAGTCTTTAGGGTTTTCTATGTAAAGGATTATGTCATCTGCAAACAGTTAGAGTTTTACTTCTTCTTTTCCAATTTGGATTCCATTTATTTTCTTTTTCTGCTCTGATTGCTGTGGCCAAAACTTCCAAAACTATGCTGAATAGTAGTGGTGAAAGTGGGCACCCTTGTCTTGTTCCTGACTTTAGGGGAAATGCTTTCAATTTTTCAGCATTGAGGATGTTTGCTGTGGATTTGTCATATATAGCTTTTATTATGTTGAGGTATGTTCCTTCCATTCCTGCTTTTTGGAGAATTTTTATCATAAATGGATGTTGAATTTTGTCAAAGGCTTTCTTTGCATCTATTGAGATAATCATATGGCTTTTATTTTTCAATTTGTTAATGTGGTGAATTACATTGATTGATTTGTGGATAATGAAGAATCCTTGTATCCCTGGGATAAAGCCCACTTGGTCATGATGTATGTTTTTTTTTTTAAATGTGTTGTTGGATTTTGATTGCTAGAATTTTGTTAAGGATTTTTGGATCTATGTTCATTAGTGATATTGGCCTGTAGTTTTCTTTTTTTGTAGCATCTTTGTCAGGTTTTGTATTAGGGTGATGGTGGCCTCATAGAATGAGTTTGAAAGTTTATCTTCCTCTGTAATTTTCTGGAAGAGTTTGAGTAGGATAGGTGTTTGATCTTCTCGAAATTTTTGGTAGAATTCAGCCGTGAAGCCGTCTGGACCTGGGTTTTGGTTTGCTGGAAGATTTCTGATTACAGTTTCAATTTCCATGCTTGTGATGGGTCTGTTAAGATTTTCTATTTCTTCCTGGTTCAGTTATGGAAAGTTGTACTTTTCTAAGAATTTGTCCATTTCTTCCACGTTCTCCATTTTATTGGCATATAATTGCTGATAGTAGTCTCTTATATGATATTTTGTATTTCTGTGTTTTTCTGTTGTGCTCTCTCCAATTTCATTTCTAATTTTATTGATTTGATTTTTCTCCCTTTGTTTATTGATGAGTCTGGCTAATGGTTTGCCAATTTTATTTATCCTCTCAAAGAACCAACTTTTGGCTTTGTTGATTTTTGCTATGGTCTCTTTTGTTTCTTTTACATTTATTTCACCCTAATTTTTAAGATTTCTTTCTTCTACTGAACCTGGGATTCTCCATTTCTTCCTTTTCTTGTAGCTTTAAGTGTAGAGTTAGGTTATTTATTTGACTTTTTTCTTGTTTCTTGAGGTATGCTTCTACTGCTATCAATCTTCCCCTTAGCACTGCTTTTACAGTGTCCCACAGTTTTTGGGTTGTTGTGTTTTCATTTTCATTTGCTTCTAGGCATATTTTGATTTCTTTTTTGATTTCTTCTGTGAATTGTTGGTTATTCAGCAGTGTGTTGTTCAGCCTCCATATGTTGGAATTTTTAATAGTTTTTTGCTTGTAATTGAGGTCTAATCTTACTGCATTGTAATCAGGAAAGATGCTTGGAATAATTTCAATTTTTTTTGAATTTACCAAGGCTAGATTTATGGCCCAGGATGTGATCTATCCTGGAGTAAGTTCCGTGTGCACTTGAGAAAAAGGTGAAATTCATTGTTTTGGGGTGAAATGTCCTATGGATATCAATTAAGTCTAACTGGTCTATTGTACCATTTAAAATTTGTGTTTCCTTGTTAATTTTCTGTTTAGTTGATCTATCCATAGGTGTGAGTGGGGTATTAAAGTCTCCCACTATTATTGTGTTATTGTTAATTTCCCCTTTCATACTTGTTAGCATTTGTCTTACATATTGCAGTGTTCCTATGTTGGGTGCATATATATTTATAATTGTTATATCTTCTTCTTGGATTGATCCTTTGATCATTATGTAGTGGCCTTCTTTGTTTCTTTTCACAGCCTTTGTTTTAAAGTCTATTTTATCTGATATGAGTATTGCTACTCCTGCTTTCTTTTGGTCTCTATTTGTGTGGAATATCTTTTTCCAGCCCTTCACTTTCAGTCTGTATGTGTCCCTTGTTTTGAGGTGGTCCTCTTGTAGACAACATAGATAGGGGTCTTGTTTTTGTATCCATTCAGCCAGTCTTTGTCTTTTGTTTGGGGCATTCAACCCATTTATGTTTATGGTAATTATTGATAAGTATGATCCCGTTGCCATTTACTTTATTGTTTTGGGTTTAAGTTTATACACCGTTTTTGTGTTACCTGTCTAGAGAATATCCTTTAGTGTTTGTTGGAGAGCTGGTTTGATGGTGCTGAATTCTCTCAGCTTTTGCTTGTCTGTAAAGCTTTTGATTTCTCCTTCATATTTGAATGAGATCCTTGCTGGATACAGTAATCTGGCCTGTAGGTTGTTTTCTTAGTGCCTCCTGGCCTGAAGAGTTTCTATTGAATGATTAGCTGTTATCCTTATGGGAATTCCCTTGTGTGTTATTTGTTGTTTTTCCCTTGTTGCTTTTAATATTTGGTTTTTTGTGTTTGATCTTTGTTAATTTGATTAATATGTGTCTTGGGGTGCTTCACCTTGGGTTTATCTTATTTGGGACTCTCTGGGTTTCTTGGACTTGGGTAATTATTTCCTTTCCCATTTTAGGGAAGTTTTCAACTATTATCTCTTCAAGTATTTTCTCATGGTCTTTCTTTTTGTCTTCTTCTTCTGGGACCCCTATGATTCAAATGTTGGGGCATTTAACATTGTTCCAGAGGTCTTTGAGATTGTCCTCATTTCTTTTAATTTGTTTTTCTTTTTTCCTCTCTGATTCATTTATTTCTACCATTCTATCTTCTATCTCACTAATCCTATCTTCTGCCTCTCTTATTCTACTATTTGTTGCCTCCAGAGTGTTTTTGATCTCATTTATTGCATTATTCATTATATATTGATTCTTTTTTATTTCTTCTAGGTCCTTGTTAAACCTTTCTTGCATCTTCTCAGTCCTTGTCTGCAGGCTATTTATCTGTGATTCCATTTTGATTTCAAGATTTTGGATCATTTTCACTATCATTATTCAGAATTCTTCATCAGGTAGATTCCCTATCTCTTCCTCTTTTATTTGGTTTGGTGGGCATTTCTCCTGTTCCTTTATCTGCTGGGTATTCCTCTGTCTCTTCATCTTGTTTATATTGCTGTGTTTGGGGTGGCCTTTCTGTATTCTGGCAGTTTGTGGAGTTCTCTTTATTGTGGATTTTCCTTATTGTAGGTGGGGTTGTATGAGTGGCTTGTCAATGTTTCCTGGTTAGGGAAGCTTGTGTCTGTGTTCTGGTGGGTAGAGCTGGATTTCTTCTCTCTGGAGTTCAATGAAGTGTCCAGTAATGAATTATGAGATGTCAGTGGGTTTGGAGTGACTTTGGGCAGCCTGTATATTGAAGCTCAGGGCTATGTTCCTGTGTTGCTGGAGAAGTTGCATGGTATGTCTTGTCTGGAACTTGTTGGCCCTTGGGTGGTGCTTGGTTTCAGTGTAGGTATGGAGGCGTTTGATGGGCTCCTGTTGATTAATCTTCCCTGAAGTCAGGAGTTCTCTGGTGTTCTCAGGATTTGGACTTAAGCCTCCTGCTTCTGGTTTTCAGTCTTATTTTTACAGTAGCCTCAAGACTGCTCCATCTATACAGCACCATTGATAAAACATCTAGGTTAAAGATGAAAAGCTTCTCCACAGTGAGGGACACCCAGAGAGGTTCACAGAGTTACATGGAGAAGAGAAGAAGGAGGAGGGAGAAAGAGGTGACCAGGATGAGATGAAGTGGAATCAAAAGAGGAGATAGCAAGCTAGCCAGTAATCACTTCATGTGCGCTCCACAGTCTGGACTGCTCGGAAATGTTCACGGAGTTACACAGAGAAGAGAAGAGGGAGGAAGGAGACAGAGGTGGCCCAGAGGATAAAGGGGGGAATCAAAAGGAGAGAGACAGATCCAGCCAGTAATCAGTTCCCTAAGTGTTCTCCACCATTGGGAACACACAAAGAGATTCAGAGTTGGGTAGAGAAGAGAAGGGGGAGGGAGGAGATAGAGGCGACCTGGTGGAGAAAAAGGAGAGTCCAAAGGGGGAAAGAGGAGTCAGGCCAGTAATCTCACTCCCAAGTAAAAGTGGGTACTGAAGATTGGGTTCTTTAAGGTACAAAATTGATACCAAAAAGCAAAAATTAAAAGTCTAGAGTAGAAGTTGATTTTCAAAAATACAATATTAATGAAAAAAAACACAAAATCACAAAAATTATAAAATATATATATATATATGAAGTTTGCTTAAAAAATAAGGTCTCTCTTTTTTTGCAAAGTAATAGTAGGTTATAAAAATGAAAACTAAAGAAGTAATAGAGGACTTAAATTATTTTAAAATTAAATAATAATAGTAAAAATAGTAAAAAAAATATATCTAGTACTTTCTCTGGTGTTGTGGGCAGTGTGGGGTCAGTTCATTTTCGGATAGTTCCTTGCTCCGGCTTATATTTCTCAAGATCTATAGGTCCCTTCCTATATAGTCAGTACTAACTACAGGGTTTTAATCTATTGCTCTTGCTCCTGTCGCTTCCAAGGTGATTCCCTCTGTTTAGCTTCTTCTGTTTGCTGGTCTCTTCAGTGTCTAATTTCTGCCCTGACACAAGGGGGCAGTGGTGGACACTTTTTATAGCTCACTTGTTCAGTCGTGCTGTGGGGAGGGAGGGACACTGCAAACAAATAACACTGATGTCTGTTCGTAGTGTCTCTGCACACTGGGCCTGGCCCCGCTCACAATGTGTGTGCTTTCCCTGTCTATACTGCTTAGGGTCTAGATTGCTCTCCTGGGAACCTGTGAGGCCAGGCCTGGGTTGTATGCACTTCCCGGGTCTAAGCTGCTCAGGTTCAGGTACTCAGGTAGTCCTCAGAGGCGCAGACTCGGTTGGGCCTGATTTTGTTCCCTCCCCAGGTCCGATCAGCTGAGGTGACCAGGTGTTTGGCGAGTGCGGTCTCTGTGACTTATCGCCTCCCCAGTCCCTGCCGCTCAGTTTTCTGGGTATACGACTGGTGCACTTTCTCAGGTCGATATTGACCGTCCAGAATCCCAAGAAGTCTTGGTTAGCAATGAAGCCTGCTTGCAGTTTGGTAGATAATGCCTCTCTGGGGCCGCGATTGCCTCCTTCAGGCTCTGGCTGCGCTTGCCTGCCTGTCACTGGAAGCAAGGGATGAGCCAGTCTGCAGCCGCCTAGCTCTGCTCAGTCCTTTGTTCTGTGAGCAGACCTAATGGTGTCTTAGGTTAGGGCTTTTCTCATGGTAGCTATCTCACAGTCTGGTTCGCTAGCCCTCAGATTGCCCTTGGGGCATTCAGGCCCAGTCCTTACTCTAAGAAATGCAGCCTGAATCTCTCTGCCCAGCCCCCGCTTGCTAGTGGCGGATGCAGGCATCTGCACTGCTTCTCTCCTGGGGGAGTTACTGTTGGGCAGTTAATCTGTGGGTTTTAATTGTTTATTTACTTTCCCTCCTGATTATGTTGCCCTCTGTGGCTCCAAGGCTTGCCACAGACTCGGCAGTGAGAGTGTTTCCTGGTGTTTGGAAACTTCTCTCTTTTAAGACTCCCTTCCAGGGACAGAGTTCCATCCCTACCTCTTTTGTCTCTCTTTTTTGTCTTTTATATTTGTTCCTACCTCCTTTTGAAGACAATGGGCTGCTTTCCTGGGTGCCTGATGTCCTCTGCCAGCATTCAGAAGTTGTTTTGTGGAATTTACTCAGCATTCAAATATTCTTTTGATGAATTTGTGGGGGAGAAAGTGGTCTCTCCATCCTATTCCTCCACCATCTTAGGACCGCCTCTTCTTATTGTTTTTTAAATCTTTATTTTTAAAAGGCTGTGTCAGTGGAGTCTTTCGCAGGCAGGAAGCATGAGGAGGAGAGAAGCTGAGGCTCTGGAGTGAGGGTAGGCGGGAGGAGGAGAGCAGCAAGGACACTGGTGGCGTTTCCAACACTGAGCGGAGGGAGAGGACTGCTGCATGAGCGCTCAGTTGCTCAGTCATGTTGATTCTTGTGACCCCATGGACTGTAGCCTGCCAGGCTTCTCTGTCCATGAACTTTTCCATGCAATTTTCCAGTGGGGTGGCATTTCCTCCTCCAGAGGATCTTCCTGACCCAGGGATCAAACCTGCGGCTTCTGCATCAGTGGGCAGATTCATTACCACTGAGCCATCTGGGAAGCCTAAGAGACCTGCTAGTCTTTAAAAAATTAAGGGCTCAGACCACTACCCTGTGTGTGGGGGAGTTTTATATGTCAACTCCACTGAACTAAGCATTGTCTGGATATCTGTTAGCACGTTATTTGTGAGTACGTCTGTTGGGGGTGTTTCTGGGATAGATTAGCATTTGAATTGGTAGACTGTGTAAGAAGCTCACCCTCACCAATGCAAGTGGGCATCATCTAATTTGTTGAGTGTCTGAACAGAACAAAAAGGCAGAGGAAGGTCAACATTGGCCTCTTTGCTTAAGCTGGGAAATCCATCTTCTCCTGCCTTCAGACATTGGCATTCCTGATTCTCAGTCCTTTGAATTAGACTGAATTACAATCACTGGCTTCCCTGGTTTCCCAGCTTGCATATTGAACTTTTCATTTCACTCTTTTCTTGCTTGCATTTATTTTTTAAAAATGGGAAGTCTGCTGTAATTCTATCCTTGTCCCTCTGTATAGAAAGTGTTTTCCAATTCCTGGATTCCCTCAATATTTTCTCTTTATATTTGGCTTTCTCAGTTTGACTATAATTTGCCTGTGTGTAGTGTTTTGAGCTTTTATCCCAAGGCTGTTCTCTAAACTTCCTGGTTCTGTGGTTTGGTATCCATCATTAATTTCAAAAAGTCTCGACTATTATTTCTTCAAATATTCCATCTGTTCCAGTCTCTTCTCTTCTTTCTGATACTCCAATTATATGCATGCTGCAGCTTTTGATATTGCTCCACAATTTTTAGATATTCTGTTCTATTCTAAACTGTTCTGTTATATCCTGTACTTTTTTTCTTTATTTTCCTCTTTGCACTTCAATTTGAGAAGTTTCTATTTACTTACGTTCAATCTCATTGCTTTTTTAAATCAGTCTACTGATGTGCCCATCAAATGCAGTCTTCATTTCAAATACTGCATTTTTATTTCTTCTTATTTCCCTTTAATTTTTTTTAAAGTTTCCTTATCTCAGCTGGTATTCCATCTGATCTTGTGTGTCATCTACTTTTCCTTGAAAGCTTTTATAATATTATAGTCATTGTTATTTAAAATTTCCTGTGAGATAATTGCAACATCATTTTTATATTTGTGTCTGGTTCTGATGCTTGCTTTGTTTTTTTTGATGGTATTTATTCTTGCCTTCTGGCATGCCTTGTTGAGATCAGACATACTGTATAGGGTAATACCTATTGAGATAAGAGGCTATCAGTATGAGATTTATGGTAATCTGGCTAAGGGTTGGGACACATTTAATGTTTGTTTTAGTTATAGGCACCAGAGGCTTTGACTTGCTTTAGTGATCTTGTTTTCCCTTCCCTCTTACCTTTCAGTTTCCTCACGTGCTCTTCTTAGAGAGAATCTGTGCCTTGCAGCTTTAATCTTTCAATGCACTGTTATTATTTCTGGAGGTTTGTTAGTGTTGTGACAGGTAATGAAGGAAAAGAAAATATTCTTTCATCTTCAGATTAAGTCTCACTCTTTCAATGGGTCTGTGTCTCAGAGGTTTGCTCTATGAAGTATTTCTGCTCCTCTCCCAGGAATAGGGCTTTTGTGTCTCCAGGCCCCCAATCCTCTCTCCAATCCCAATGTTTCCAGTATATCTCCTTGAAGCCATCTTTCATGTTAACTTTGGCTTTTTTCCTCCCTTAGGTGAGATGGGAAGGCAGGATGAAGCTAGAGTTAAGGTGGATTTCCTTTCTCCAAACTAAATTCTCAGAATTGCTCTCTGGTGATGTCCTTTATCCCATAGATTAGGTCTTTATTTGGAGAGAAGTGTCTGGGAGGACCTCATCCTGTCAGAGACTCTTGAGGAGCTTTCTCAGGTCTTCCAAGGAAAACATATTGATATTCCTGAAGGAAAAGCTGTGAAAGTTGGGGATAGTCTCTGCCTCCTCTGGCACTTCCCAGTTTTTACTAGATAAGTAATCCTTGGCTGACACTTTCTGCTTCAGGTAAGCAAATATCAAGTACTTTATCTCTCCAGACTTTGGGAATGCAGCTTGTCCTGTGAACTTAGTTTCTGATGCATCTAAGAAAGTCATGAATTTTCCATTTCTCTAGCACTTTTCTTATTGTAAAGGTTCAGTTCAGTTTAGTTCAGTGGCTCAGTCATGTCTGACTCTTTTCAACCCCATGAATTACAGCACACCAGGCCTCCCTGTCCATCACCAACTCCCTAAGGGTAGGACTAATGATTTCCAACCAGTTTATATGTTGGCCCCCAAACTGAAGGTCTCCAGATTCATGGACATTTGTTTTATTTTGGTCTTAAAATCCTATAAAATCCTGTAATACTACTACTATGATTATTACATTGTTACCTTAATTATTTTGGCCTTTGTCATTGGGAGTTCTTTTAAATTGTGGATTCTGTGTCCTTTCAACATGGTATTATTGTTGTTCAGTCGCTAAACTGTGTCCAACTCTTTGTGACCCCATGGACTGCAGCATGTCAGGCTTCCCTGTCCTTCAGTACCTCCCAGAGTTTGTTCAAATTCCTGTTCATCCTAACTATCTCATCCTCTGCTGCCCCCTCCTCCTTTTTCCTTCAATCTTTCCCAACATCAGGGCCTTTTCTAATGAGTAGACTCTTTACATCAGGTGGCCAAAGTATTGGAGCTTCAGCTTTAGCATCAGTCCTTCCAATGAATACTCAGGGTTGATTTCTTTTAGGATTGACTGGTTTGATTTCCTTGCTGTCCAAGGGACTCAAAACAGTCTCCTCCAGCACCACAATTAAAAAGCATTAATTCTTCAGCACTCAGCCTTCTTTATGGGTTCTCAAAGTAAGAATACTGGAATGGTTTGTCATTCCCTCCTCCAAAAGACTATGTATTGTCAGAACTCTTCTCTATGTCCCATCCATCTTTGGTGACCGTGCACAGTATGGTTCATAGCGCCACTGAGGTTTGCAAACCCCATCACTATGACAAGGCTGTGATCCTTGAAGGGAGTCTTTTCAACATGCACCTTCATTTTTCTACAGCAGTAAGAAATTTGCAATTTATTTACTTGTTCAAACCTAAAATTCATATAAAGCAGTTTGATAATATGTGTGTAAAACACATTTCCCAACTAGACTACAATGTTTATTTAGTTTTTTCGTGTGTCCCAATCCTTAAATTGTCCAGTCAAAATGTTGTTTTCCAGAGTTACTTTCTGTAGGTTCCTTATTCATAGTCTGCATTCCATCTTGGCTGATTTCTTTAGATCCACCTTCAAGTATACAGATTCTTTCCTTGACTGTGCCCAGTTTGCTATTAAGTCTGTTGAAGATATTTTTTTCATCTCTGTCATTGTGTTTTGAATTTTTGGTATTTCTATTTAAATCTTTCTTATAATCTCCATGTCTCTACTGAATTTGACCCCCTATCTTGTATGCTGTTCATATTTTCCCTTACAGCCTTTTACATATTAATCATAAGCATTTTTAAATCCCCTTTCAGATACTTCCAATACTTGTGTCATGTAAGAGTTTGGCTCTAATGATTGCTCTGTTTCTTAGGAATGCGCTTCTTTTCCCTTGCCTTTTTGTATGTTTCCTAATGCATTCCTGCAAGATGAATATCTTGTGTAGGGAGAGATTAAAGTAAATAGTTTTTATGCTTGGAAATAAGTATGATTTTCTTTCTGTTAGGACTTTGGTGGGAAGAAATTTATTTCACTTATTAAAATCTGGTTTTCAGGCTTATTGTTGCTATGGTTACTCTCAAGGTACCATCTGTCTCATATTCTTCTAATGACATTTGTGTTTAGGGTAGGGGCTTTCAGAGGGTTTTTTTCTTTCCATTGCCTATTTCATGCTAACTTTGGGTCTTATCTCTGCACTAGGCCTAAGTGAAGATCTGATTTTTTTTTTTTTCCAAATTATTACTTGATGTTTCTTTTCCTGGGGTATGTGCTTTGGGTAGAGCATTAGGGAGGGCATAGCTGTTCTCAAGTAAGTCTTTATTTTAGGTATTGTGTCCCCAGTTCTCAGTCCTGTAACTTGCTTTGTAGTTATGAGTCCAGTACATTTTTACACCATTCTTCCAGGGCTTGAAGTTTTTTCTACTTCCTATTTCTCTCCCCAGTATGCAATGCTTTATCACCAGAGATCAAAGAGTACCAGTGGGTGCTCATATCTCTCACCCCCACCCATCCCTGGCATAAGGTAAGGTTCTTGGTTTTGCAGGAAATATAGAGAAGAAATATCTCAGTTGAGCTTTGTGACACTCCCACAGCAGCTGCTGTTTTCCTCCTTTAGTTCTGCATCAGAAGGGAAACTTTCTCTGAATCTCTGAAATATGACAACATTTTCTGAGTCCTCAGTTGGCAGACTACCCCAGTATTTGCAGTTCCCAGGGCCTTCACCCTCTGCCAGTGCACATTCAGTCTTCACTGATTTGGCCACAACCACAGCTTAATCCTTACTTTCCAGCTGCATCTTGTTCTGGTATGCCATTGCTCATATCATGTGTTTTCCTGCAAGCTCCAGAACTTTTTTTTTTTTTTTGGGGGGGGGAGGGGGGCAGTTAGTTACCTTGCAAACTCAGCACTCTAATGGGTTCAAGAAAAGTTGTGAACTTGCTATTGTGTGTATACCATTTAATATCACTGTGAATTCTGAACCATGCAAATGTATTATATATTCATCAATTGTAAATGCAAGACAAAGTGGTACCTACTCAAAACTCTTGCATGTGAGAAGCAATCTGTTCAAAAGGTAAAGTAATAGGTCTTGATAGATTATTCATTTATGTGACTTTATGTTTAACTGTATAGGAAAAACTAATACTTAAAGTCCCCATGTCTGAGTGTAAACTCTAGAAATCTCACTTTTGCTAAAAATAAAAACAAATAGTCAGTAGAACACATATTCAGATCAAAAATGATGCAAGGATACAGTTGTTTCCATGTCCTAATGGAATTTTATGAGGTTCTTTGCTATCAAAATTTGAATTAACCTGCACTTCTGTACTGAAACTTCATTTTTATTTATGACATAGTTATGCACTAATAGCCTTCCTGCCTTTGGTGGTAATCTTATTCACCTGGTCATATAAATTATTCTGTTTATTTTTTATTTTTATTACTTTGAAGATTCTTTCATTGAACTTTGTAACTATTTTATTTACAACAAATTTGCTTTCCTTCTAGGAATTTATTCTTTTCTATATATATTTACACACATATGATGCTTTTATTGAAACCAGTTCATAGGTATGTGTATATATATAACATTTACATATATAATGTTGCATATTTTTCTACTTGTGACACATTTGAGCCATATTTTTATATATTTATGGATTCTTTAATAAAATTTATCATGTGCAGAACCTCACTACAGATCCTGGAAATTTGGCAGGTTTCTCTTACTTTACAAATGAAAATGTAAATAAATAAATTGGATAGAAGAAGTCATTTGTGCCTCACTTACTAATGTATTGCTTGAGAGCTAAGATTACAATGCAAACTTTTGACAAATAAACTTTTCTGCAATTTTCCTCTTGTCATGGTTCTACCTGACATATTCTGATCACCTTCCTAGATCACGTATTATTTGGGTTTTATACATTTTGTTAGCATTATGATGTCCAGGATACCGCTTTGTTCTGGAAGGAAAGAAAGAACAAAATGCACAGGTTTAGATTAATAAGCAAAACCTGACTGCCAAGAGCTTGCAATCAAGTAGGCCAACTTTAAATGGCAACATCCTGTGAATTAGATATTTTGTGATTCCTTAAGATTTTCTGATTTCTGACATTTTTCAATGGGCTGAAAAAGTGCATACTCAGAAGTGTGTACTTAAGAGTTGGTAATGTTTGCATGTGTCATTGAAAAGAAGAGGAGCCTATTTCCAGATGCCAAGGAATATTCTATGGTCTCCTTCATCCTGGATCATGGACATCAAGCACAGACAAGTCACAGAACTTGTCAGTTAATGAGGAAATAGTCATCTAGACCTTTTTACAACGGGGTTCCTTTGCATCCAAGACAGAAATGGAGTTAAACCTTACTGAGAGAGTGTAAAAATAAAATTCAAGAACTATGAGCACTGACTTATTGAATACTTAGATTTTGTGAGGTATAAGAGAAAGCAACCAAACAAAACAGAAAGAAGGAGTATTCACAGAGGGATAAGAAGAGGACAAAATCAGCTCAGGGATATAAAGAAGAAAAAAGTTTTAACCTGAAAACAATTTTCAGTATTGCAAACAGAGAAGAATGCTTGGGATAAATGAGAATTAGGGATAGAAAAGGGCCTTCACATTTCAATAACATGGTATAGATTCCAATTTTATAGTAAGATTATAGAGTTCTCTTTCAATTTAGTGAAAAGGGGAGAGGTACAGTTTATCTTAGGCTGGGAAGGGTCAACAAAAATATATTCCCACCCCCACCTCCAGCCACATGTTATTGGGAAAACAGTGAAAAGCAGTAAAAATTGTGAGCCTTGAATTTAGGATGTCTTAGTTAAACTCCAGTTCTGCTGCTTACAAGCTATGTGACCTTAGGTCTCATTTGTTAAATAAAAATATTAGTATCTATTTTATAGTACTGTTGTGAGGATTACATAATAAAATAGATTACTGATATTTGCTTTAATAAACTCTTTTCAAACCCTCAGAGTCATAACTACCATGGATTTCAAAATTTGAAGTGATAAGGATCATATCAGCTCAGTTCAGTCTCTCAGTCGTGTCCGCCTCTTTGCTACCCCATGGACTGCAGCATGCCAGGCTTCCCTGTCCATCACAAACTCCAGGCGCTTGCTCAAACTCATGTTCATTGAGTAGGTGATGCCATCCAACCATCTCATCCTCTGTCACCCCCTCCTCTTCCTGCTTTCAGTCATTCCCAGTATCAGGGTCTTTTCCAATGAGTCAGTTCTTTGCATCAGGTGACCAAAGTATTGGAGTTTCAGCTTCAGCGTCAGTCCTTCCAATGAATAATCAGGACTGATTTCCCTTAGGGTTGACTGGTTTTATTTCCTTGCAGTCCAAGGAGACTCTCAAGCTTCTTCTCCAACACCACAGTTCAAAAGCATCAATTCTTTGGTGTTCAGCTTTCTTTATAGTCCAAATTCTCACATCCATAAATGACTACTGGAGAAATGATAGCTTTGTTGGCACATATGTATGTGACACAGTATATGATCCTTATCATGGGTTCTGAGGAAGTCCACGTGAATATTAGTTCAGCAAAATATATCAATTTTAATACAAAATTAAATAAAGACTATAAGTAGCTGCTTATGAGTTCATTTCAGGTGTTGATGACAAAAAATTCTTGTCAGAAGAGGGTTTTACTGTCAATTGAAGTTCAAAAAAATGTTTGGTTTTCAGAGCTTTCTGGATATACTATGTGTCTAGCCAAGACTTCCAGTAAAAGTTGATAAGTATTTGTAATGGCAGAATCTTTGTCTTATTCCAGACTTAGAGACAAAATATGTGTCTAAATTTCTTCACTAAATATATTATATACTAATGTAATTTCCCTGGTTAAAGTACCAAAAAACTTAATGGAAATTTAGTATTAGTTAATTTCTGTGTATGAATCACAAAACACTCATTCAATTAATTTTTTCCTAATAGTGACTTCATATAATTTTGACAAAGATGATTTCTGTGTTATTTGAATTACTCTATACAAAAATATACTACATGGGCTTCTGGTTTCTAATTCTGCATATAAGAAGCTCAGATGTTGCCATTCCATCCTAACAACAAATAAAAAGCTAAACAGGCTCAAAAGTCAAAAATCTTGGATCCATAAGAAAGAGAAGGACACAGAGCAAATCCTGCTGTAAAGAGACAAGAAACAGACAGGTAGACACAGGGAGTCAGAGATTACTGCAGCAGAGACTCATAACTGGAATAGCCACAGGAACTATGGCTGAGGTGCATGAGTGCATGCTAAGCCACTTCAGCTGTGTCCAATTATTTGCAACCCTACAACTGTACCCCACCAGGTTTCTCTGTCCATTGGATTCTCTTGGCAAGAATACTAGAATGGGTTGCCATGCCCTCCTCCAGGGGATGATCTTCCTGACCCAGGGACTGAACCCATATCTCTTATGTCTCCTGCATTGGCAGGTGGGTTCTTTACCACTAATGCCACCTGGGAAGCCCTGCGCTGAGGTAGGAAAATTTAAACTATAATTGAAGAATTGGTAGAGGCTCAGTGTGGACAAGTATGAGAGTTTAAATTCCCAGGAGCACAGTCATGGGAGACCCCCACAGTTTTGTGAGATTGACCAGAATTCTACACCTATTATTGGAGAAGTTTCCTCCTTTGTTTCTTGCATCGGACCAGAGGCAGGGAAATGAACCATTTTGAAATATTCTGGAACATTCTGTTCTTCTTAACAAGTCCCAACCTCAGGGGAAACCAGCTAACAAAAGGCCAAGCTGCCTGGGTATTAACAAAGCCTAGCTAATCTAGGGATGGGAAATACCCAAATTCAGCTAACTCTAGCTCTCCTACCCAAGTGGTGAAAAATACTTTGAGAAACACTTGTGAAATTCATAGTTCACAAGTGTTTCTCAAAGTTTTGCTCAAACAAACAAAATACCAGAGGCATGGGTTCACTAAAGGATTGGGACTTAATTATAGGAATATAGAGCTGTTTCCCTCTCTGAATATCTTACTACTACATTACTAAAGATCTTTTACCTGGTACATCATAGATGACTATGAAGAAAAATTTATAAGCATTATCAAAAGGTAAAAAACAAAAACAAAAAACAACCATAATTTGAAGAGACAAAGCAAGCATCAGAACCAGACATGGCAGGGATGTTGGAATTAGACTGGGAATTTGAGACAACTGTAATGCCACGTGGGAAGCACCATGTATATATAAACAACATGCAAAAACAAACGGACAATGTAAACAAAGAGATGGAAATTCTAAGAAAAAGATCAAAAAGAAATGCTAGACATAAAAACAATTTAACAGAAATGAAGAGTGCCTCTGATGAGCTATCAGAAGAATGAACACAGCTGAGGAAAGAAGATATCTGAGCTTCAACATATCTCAATATAAACCCCCAAAACTGAAAAGTGAAGAGAAAAATACTGAAAAACAAGCAAAATACCAGAATATCCATGAATGGTGGAACAACTACAAAAGGTGTAATACACAAGTAATGGGAATAAAAGAAGAAAGAGAGAGAAACAGAAGAAATATTTGGAATAGTTATATCTGAGAATTTGCTCAATTAATTCAGATGCCAAATCACAAGTGTAAGAAGCTCAAAGAAGGTGAAGCAGTACAGATGTTAAAAACTATACCTAGGCATGTTCTATTCAAACTACTAAACTTTAAAAATCCTACAAAAAGCCAAAGGGGGGAGGAAAGACATCTTACTTATAGAAGAGAAAGATAAGAATTATGCTTAACTTCTTAAAAACCATGCAAACAAAAGAGTGTAGTGACATATAAATATTTAAAGTACTGACAGAAAAAGCCCACCAACATATCATTCTATAACTTAAAAAATTATCTTTCAAAAGTAGACAAAGATCTTCTCAGATGAACAAAAATTAAAGGAACTTGTTGCCAGCAGAACTGTTTTCATAATTATGAAAATTCAATAGATCTCTTTTGTTAAATTTTATAAATATTGAGTAAGAATCAGTAAGAACATTGAAGATTTGAGCAAAGCACTTAATCAAATTGACACTTTAGAACACCATGCTCAATAACAACAAAATATATTTCTATTTAAGTGGACATAGAATGTTCACTTATTGAGTCAACACTGGGAATAATTTTAAGTTATTAAATTTAAATAGGTGGAAATCAGACAGTATTGCCAGACACAATGGAATTAAATAAAAATGTACAATATAAAGAAGTTAGAAAAATCTCCAACAATTTGAGAATTAATAACACATCTAAATAACTTTAAAAGAAATTTTCTTAAAAAAGTCATAGGATATATTAAAATATTTTTAACTGAATGAATATAAAAACATACCATGTCAAAATGTGTGAGATGTAGCTAAAACAATCTTTATAGAGAAATTTACAGCTTTTAAATATTTACACTACAAAAGAAGAAATAACCTAATGTTCTTGGATTTCTCTCTTGGTAATGGTTAATTCATTCTTATTGGGCCAATACTTCCACAAATAACAGCTTTAAACTAAAGTGAAAACTGCTCAGTCATGTCCAACTCTTTGGGATGCCTTGGAAAGTCCATGGAATTCTCCAGGCCAGAATACTGGAGTGGGTAGGGTTTCCTTTCTCCAGGGGATTTCTCCCAACCCAGGGATCCAACTCAGGTCTCTCACATTGCAGGCAGATTCTTTACCAGCTGAGCCACCAGGGAAGCCCAAGAAAACTGAAGCGGGGAGCCTGTCCTTTTTCCAGGGGATCTTCCCGACCCAGGAATCAAACGAGGGTCTCCTGCATTGCAGGTGAATTCTTTACCTACTGAGCTATCAGGGAAACCCTTAAACTAAAAGGGAATGTGTAAAAAGAAATAACTACCTAAGGTCACTGGAGACTGAGAAAACTGGGTAGGTATTGTAGATGTGTTAACACTTGGTAGAAGGGAAAGATAATGGGTAAGCTCCCTGGTTTCATCACTTTTAGCTTGAGAGCCAACACCAATAGAGTGATGCAGCCAAACTATGAGAGGGAGAAGACTTTCTTGTTGGATTGGTAAGCCAAAGGGCAGGGTTTGGGACAACTGCAGAGTTCAGAGGTGAACTGAAAAATCCGGAGGTGGTAAAATGGGTTGAGAAGAATAGCTTTAAAAAAAGAGATAAGGTGGAAACACCATGTTATATCTAAATATCAGACTCAACTTTAACCAAAATACATAGATAAGACTGAAAGCAGACAAGCCAAGGTTAAAAGATAGAAATGAGATTTTAGCTTTCATGCATCAAACAGAAAAAACTGGTTTAAATTCTGTAAGATGACTGCCTGCTTAAAAAAAAAAAAGAAAATCACTATTCTTTGGAGGACTATAATATATTCTAGTCTCTACAAGTATAATTCATAATACCCAGGACAAAAATCAAAACTATTTAAATTTCAAATAAACAGAAAATGCCGCTTTTTATTATTGATTATTATCAAGAAATAATAATCAATGGAGACAATTAAAGATGATAAAGATGTTGGAATTAACAGAATTATAAGTATCTTCAAGGATAATGGAAATATGTTGATGCTGAAAGAAAAAATAGGAAATATCAGCAAAGGAATAGAAACCAAAGAACAAATAAGAAATTGAGAAGTGGAAAACACAATATCTGAAATAAAAATTTTACCTAATAGAATTAAAACCAATATTAGGGAGCCCTGAAAATCGAGTAAATAATCTTTAAGATTGTGCTGTGATTGTTCAGTCGCCAGTCGTGTCCGACTCCTTGTGAGCCCATGGACTATGGCACGCCAGGCCTCCTTGTCCACCTACCTCCTGGAGTTTGCCCAAGGTCATGTTCATTGCATCTATGATGCCATCCAGCAATCTCATTCTCTGATGCCTTCTTGTCCTTCTACCCTCAATCTTTTCCAACATCAGGGACTTTTCCAATGAGTCAATATAAATTACCTATGCTGGGTATGGGGCTTCCCAAGTGGTGCTGATGGTAAAGAATCTGCCTGCCAGTGCAGGAGACCTGAGAGATGTGAGTTCTTTCATTGGATTAGGGGATGGCAATCTGCTCCAGTATTCTTGCCTGGAAATCCCCATGGACAGAGGAGCCTAATGGGCTCAACTGAGAGCACACACACACACACACACACACGCACACACATATGAACATTGGAGTGCATATATATATATTCAAACTAGTGGGCTTTTTAAAAAATATATATATACCAAGGAGTGGAACTGCTTGGTCATATGGTAGCTCTATTTTTAGTTTTTTGAGAAACCTCTATGCTGTTTTCCACAGTAGCTACAATTGACATTCTCACCAACAGTGTATGTACAAAGGTTCCCTTTTCTCCATATCCTCACCAAAATTTGTTATTTGTATTATTTTTGGCAATAGACATTCTGACAGGTTGTGAGGTGATATCTAACTACGGTCTTGATTTGCATGTCCTTAATGATTAGAATGCTGACCATCTTTTCAGATGCCTATCGGCCATCTGCATTTCCTCTTTGGATAAATGTCTATTCATATTCTTCTGCTCATTATTAAATTGCATTGTTTTTCTGATGTTGAGTTATAAATTAAATCAAATTTGATTTTCAAAATTAATTTAAATATTGTCATTTCTTATATAGTATGATACTTGGGCTAAAATATGGTGAAATATTTGTTAATTATTGTACTGAGTTCAGTTCAGTTCAGTCGGTCAGTCGTTTCCGACTCTTTGCGACCCCATGAATCGCAGCACGCCAGGCCTCCCTGTCCATCACCAACTCCCGGAGTTCACTCAGACTCATGTCCATCGAGTCAGTGATGCCATCCAGCCATCTCATCCTCGGTCATCCCCTTCTCCTCCTGCCCCCAATCCCTCCCAGCATCAAGGTCTTTTCCAATGAGTCAACTCTTCGCATGAGGTGGCCAAAGTACTGGAGTTTCAGCTTTAGCATCATTACTTCCAAAGAAACCCAGGGCTGATCTCCTTCAGAATGGACTGGATGGATCTCCTTGCAGTCCAAGGGACTCCTAAGAGTCTTCTCTAACACCACAGTTCAAAAGCATCAATTCTTTGGCGCTCAGCCTTCTTTACAGTCCAACTCTCACATCCATACATGACCACAGGAAAAACCATAGCTTTGACTAGACGGACATTTGTTGGCAAAGTAATGTCTCTGCTTTTGAATGTGCCCATCTATTTCCCATGAAGTGATGGGAACAGATGCCATGATCTTCGTTTTCTGAATCATAACAAATTACTTGTTTTGTATTACGTTGTGAGAGATTATATTAAGCCAAGCTGATGATGTAATCTCTAGGACTAAAAATAGAAATACAATATTTTTCAGTGCTAAGATACCTTTTTTCTTTCACATTTTAATATTTTTCAAAATTATGATGTAAATTTATGTCTTATTTATGAGAATTTTATTTTGTTATTTACCAGTCCATCTCATGAAACATTACTATTTAATATCTATCTCCAAATAGCTACTAATAATTTTACCATTTCTATCACAATAAAGTTTGGTGATTTAATAGTTTTGAATATAAATTGCAATGCTTAGCTCCACTCTTATTATATTCATAATTAAGATTTACTTAATGTGTATCAAATACACACAAATGTAAATTATTTGTCCAGTAAAGATAAACTTACCAAGGATAGGCTGATAGTAATAACTAAAAAATATATATTTTAACATAAAAACAAAGATAACACATTTTCTGTGATACAAAAGGCAAACAGGAATGTGATTTCCTTTTCCTATGGATTATCATTTCCAAAAAAGATTTCTTACTTAATAATGGTTCTGATACAAATTATAACCTCCTAAAAAACTAAGTGGTCAAAGAACAAAGTATTACTAAATAATAATACTATGCTTTCCTTGAATCTGGAGATTTAAAAAAAAAAATACATATGCTGTACTTTAAGCCATGTTGTGAGGGTATGCTAAGTCGATTCAGTCATATCCAACTCTTTGTGACCCTATGGACTAGCCTGCCAGTCTCCTTTGTCCATGGGATTCTCCAGGTGAAAATGGTGGAGTAGGTTGTCCTGCCTTCCTCCAGGGCATCTTCCTGACCCAGGGATTAAACCCAAGTCTCTTATGTCTCTTGCATTGGTAGGCATGTTTTTTACCACTAGCGTCACCTGGGAAGCCCGTCTTAATACCGTGAAGAAACTTTTTTAAGTCACAGGTTTTTATGTGTAAAGTACAAACAGGGAATTATCTTTATAAAATGGGAGGAAATTGCAATTACTTTTCAAATGTAACCTTGACATTTTGAAAAGTGCAGTAATGGATCTGTGCCCATGGAGACAAATATTTTACCCTTAATTTCTGCAACCAAAATTCAGTACATTATACCCAGCTCTGATCCAGTCTCTAGTCTGCCTTGGAGGTTTATATGATACAAAGATATGTCCAAATCAATAGTAAAGATTCACAAAAAGTGTTTTCCTTTATTCACCCTTCCATTGATATGGCATGTTATCTTTTTATGTTTAAACCTTCACCTGTAAAAAAAATCTGTTTTTATTCAATACAATTTTAAAAAAATTGGTAAAAAAGGAAGTCTGTGAGAAATCAAAAGCAATCACAAGCTCTGGGACTAAGAATTGGGTCACATGTCCCTATTCTCCCAGTAGGACACATTTATAGAAATAAACATCACTTAATAAATGCTGTTTGTGTTTACTTTTTCCATAAAAAATAAATGAAAGAAATGTTTAGATTCACAGACATCTACATGTTATGTCACTGATATGTGCCATTGTTTTTCCCTTTTCCCTCTATATATAATGCGTGTTTAATCATTAAGTCATATCAACTCTTTGCAACCCCATGACTGTAACCCACCAGGCTCCTTTTTCAATGGGGTTTCCCAAGCAAGAATACTGGAGTGGGTTGGTATTTCCTCTTCCAGGTGATCTTCCTAATCCAGGGATCAAACCAAAGTTTCTTGCATTGGCAGGCATTGGTGGGCATATTCTTTGACCCCTGAGCCACCAAGTATAATTGAAATAATACATGCAAATGTTTTATTCAGTGCCTGAAATAAATCAGTATTCCTATATGTGTTCAATTGGTTTTTTGTTGGTTCATGTTTCATTAATTCATCCACTTTTTTCTTTATACTTTGAAAATATATTAATTTAAAAGTTCTAAACAATGGGAAATAGATGGGGAAACAATGGAAACAGTGGCTGACTTTATTTTGGGGGGGCTCCAAAATCACTGCAGATGGTGATTGCAGCCAGGAAATTAAAAGACGCTTACTCTTTGGAAGGAAAGTTATGACCAACCTAGATAGTATATTAAAAAGCAGAGACATTACTTTGCCAGCAAAGGTCCATCTAGTCAAGGCTATGTTTTTTCCAAGGGTCATGTATGGATGTGAGAGTTGGACTGTGAAGAAAGCTGAGCACCGAAGAATTGATGTTTTTGAACTATGGTGTTGGAGAAGACTCTTGAGAGTCCCTTGGACTGCAAGGAGATCCAGCCAGTCCATCCTAAAGGAGATCAGTCTTGGTGTTCATTGGAAGGACTGATGCTAAAGCTGAAACTCCAATAATTTGGCCACCTCATACGAAGAGTTGACTCATTGGAAAAGACTCTGATGCTGGGAGGGATTGGGGGCAGGAGAAGGGGATGACAGAGGATGAGATGGCTGGATGGCATCATCGACTCAATGCACATGAGCTTGGGTGAACTCTGGGAGTTGGTGATGGACAGGGTGGTCTGGCATGCTGCAATTCATGGGCCTTAAAGATTTGGACATGACTGAGCAACTGAACTGAACTGAACTGAACTGAACTAAAACAATAAAAAAGCAGAGCTCATGTTTATTATTCACAGAATTTTCTAAATCTCTAGAACAAAACCAAAACTCTTCAATGAATTTCATAATTGGTCTACTTTCATTGGTAATTTCATACATGTGGCTCATCAAAATTCTGCTTGTGTGTATGTGTGTGTTTTAAGGGATAGGAGAACATAGATTTTTGTCATCACCATCCAATATATTTGACTTAAGCATTATCTCTTTTCCTTATATTTCAGTATTGTCTTTCTGAGTGTCTGAGGACCTGGTCTTTTAAGGTAAATTTACATAGTTGACCCAATCTACTTCAATAGCTTACTTATTTCAGGGTTTTGTTTCTACTTACTTTATATGTTTATTCTCCGTGGAATTTTGCCTGTGTGCAACTTCATTTCCTTAGTAGGCATATCATACATCATGAACACAGTTCACTTACAAAGGAAATTCTTTATGATAATTCATTTGATGCATTATTACTTTTAATCTAATTAATGATTTTCTTATGGAATTTTTTAATACCTAAGGATATATAATGCATCTGCTTATTTACTTACTGGCTATCTTTCTTCTACATGAAATATGTTTATGAGGCCAGGAACTGTGTCTCTTTTCTGCTGTATCTTTACTCCGAATAGGAGCAAGCATGTATTAGATGTACAATAAATACCTCATATTTTTAGAGGTATTTCTAGATATTTCAAATTTCTACAATCTGTTGAAAAGATTATTTTTACCCACTGACTATGTCAAAAGCCTGTTGGCTGTATGTATGTAGTTTTATTTCTGGTCGTTCTATTCTGTTCCATTCACTTATGTCTTATCTTTATGCCAGTGCTATATTGTCATGATTATTGACTTTTATAATGAATCTTCCATTTAAGTGGTGCAAATCTTTCAAATTTGGTCTTATTTTTTCAAAATTATTTTAGCTATTTTAAATTCTTCATATTTCTACATATAGTTATAATGTACTTTTCTGTTTCTATTAAGTGTCTGCTGGGGAGTGGAATAATATTGATTTAATCTATAGATAAATTGGGGAATATTTGTTTCACTAACTTTACTTTTCTTCTATTCTAACTTCCTTTGGCTACCTTTATATTGTTGAAATGATTTCATTGCATAGGCTACTTCAAATCATCTTTTAGAACCAGGTAGTTTAGATAAAAAATCTACTGAGATAAAAACAGAAGAGAAATTTTGAATATTGGGTTTCCCATATCTAGATCATATCAATAGTTGAAATTTGGTCCATATGAAATACTCTCTTGCTTTTTTGAGGATCCAGAGGATGTTGGCAATTTGATCTCTGTTTCTCTGCCTTTTCTAAAACCAGCTTGAACATCTGGAAGTTCATGGTTCATGTACTGTTGAAGCCTAAGTTGGAGGATTTTGAGCATTACTTTACTAGCGTGTGAGA
The DNA here is from genome assembly GCF_032405125.1 of Capricornis sumatraensis. Classification (NCBI taxonomy): domain Eukaryota; kingdom Metazoa; phylum Chordata; class Mammalia; order Artiodactyla; family Bovidae; genus Capricornis; species Capricornis sumatraensis. Next base: position 57,707,467 of record NC_091074.1, read on the forward strand.
TGAGTGCAATTGTGTGGTAGTTTAAGCATTCTTTGGGATTGCCTTTCTTCAGGATTGGAATGAAAACTGACCTTTTCCAGTCCTGTGGCCACTGCTGAGTTTTCCAAATTTGCTGGCTTATTGACTGCAGCACTTTCACAGCATCATCTTTCAGGATTTGAAATAGCTCAACTGGAATTCCATCACCTCCACTAGCTTTGTTCACAAAGATGTTTTCTAAGGCCCATTTGACTTCACATTCCAGGATGTCTGGCTCTTGGTGAACGATCATACCATCATGACCATCTGGGTCGTGAAGATCTTTTTTCTACAGTTCTTCTGTGTATTCTTACCACCTCTTCTAAATATCTTCTGCTTCTGTTAGGTCCATACCATTTCTGTCCTTTATTGTGCCCATCTTTGCATGAAATGTCCCCTTGGTATCTCTAATTTTCTTGAAGATATCTCTAGTCTTTCCCACTCTATTGTTTTCCTCTATTTCTTTCCAGTGATCATTGAGGGAGCCTTTCTTATCTCCTCTTGCTATTCCTTGGAACTGTGCATTCAAATGGGTATATCTTTCCTTTCCTCTTTTGCCTTTCACTTCTCTTCTTTTCATAGATATTTTTAAGGTCTCAGACAACCATTTTGCCTTTTTGCATTTCTTTTTCATGGGGACTGTGTTGATCACTGCCTCCTGTACAATATCATGAATCCCCGTCCATAGTTCTTCAGGCACTCTATCAGATTTAATCCCTTGAATCTACTTGTCACTTCCACTGTATAATGGTAAGAGATTTGATTTAGGTCATACCTGAATGGTCTAGTGGTTTTCCCCACTTTCTTCAATTTAAGTCTGAATATGGCAATAAGAAGTTCATGATCTGAGTCACAGTCAGCTCCTGGTTTTGTTTTTGCTGACTGCATAGAGCTTCCCCATCTTTGGCTGCAAAGAATATAATCAATCTGATTTTGGTATTGACCATCTGGTGATGTCCATGTGTAGTCTTCTCTTGTGTTGTTGGAAGAGGGTGTTTGCTATGACTGGTGTGTAATCTTTTCAAAACTCTATTAGCCTTTGCCATGGCTCACTCTGTTCTCCAAGGCCAAATTTTCTTGTTTCTCCATATGTTTCTTGACTTTCTACTTTTGCATTCCAGTCCCCTATAATGAAAAGGACATCTTTTTGGGGTGTTAGTTCTAAAAGGTCTTGTAGGTCTTCGTAGATCCATTCAACTTCAGCTTCTTCAGCATTACTGGTTGGGGCATAGACTTGAATTACTGTGATATTGAATGGTTTGCCTTGGAAATGAATAGTATCAGACTTTATTTCCATCCAAGTTGCATCTACAACTGGGTACTGTTTTTGCTTTAGCTCTGTCTCTTCCTTCTTTCTGGAGTTATTTCTCCACTGATCTCCAGTAGCATATTGGAGATCACCTACCAACCTGGGGAGTTCATCATTCATTGTCCTATCTTTTTGCCTTTTCATACTGTTCATGGGGTTCTCAAGTTAAGAATACCGAAGTGGTTTGCCATTCCCTTCTCCAGTGGACAACATTTTGTAAGAACTTTCAACCATGATCTATCCATCTTGGGTGGCCCTACATGGCAGAATTCATAGTTTCATTGAGTTAGACAAGGCTGTGGTCCATGTGATCAGGTTGGTTAGTTTCCTGTTGTTTTCATTCTGTCTGCCCTCTGATGGAGAAGGAAAAGAGGCTTATGGAAGCTTCATGATGTGAGAGACTGAGGGGAAAACTGAGTCTTGTTCTAATGAGGCCATGCTCTAATCTTTAACCCCAGTTTTCTTTATGGGTGAGGCTAAATTCCTTCCCTGTTATTTGACCTGAGTCTAAAGTACGGTGGAGGTAATGAAAATAATGGTGACCTCCTTCAAAGATCCCATGCATGCGCTGTTACTCTCAGTGCCCCCAACCCTGCTGCAGGCCATCACCAACCCACACCTCTACTGGAGACTCTTAGACACTCATGGGCAAGGCTAGGTCAGTCTCTTGTAGGGTCACTGCTCCTTTCTCCTTGGTCCTAGTGCACACAGGTTTTGTTTGTGGCCTGTAAGAGTCTGTTTCCCCTGACCTGTGTAAGGCTCTATGGTGGGGTTAATGGTGACCTCCTCCAAATGGGCTTATGCCATACCCAGGTCTACTGCACCCAGAACACCTGCTCCTGCAGCAAGTACACTTCTGCCTCATACCTCCTCAGGAGACACTCAAACACAGTCTGTCTCAGTCTCTGTGGGGTGTCTGTGTCCTGGTGTGCACAAGGTGTGTTTGAGCCCTCTGACTGTCTCTGGAACGTATGGGTTTGATTCTACATGTGATTTTGACCCTCATACCATGTTGCTGGGGCTCTTCAAAGTCACTCCAGCTCCACACAGCTGCTGCTCTAGTGCCACACAGCCGTCACTCCAGCACCTACCATCTTGTTGGGGCTTCCAAAAATAGTGGAAAATTGTCTCTTAAAGAGATGGGACTACCAGACCACCTGACCTGCCTCCTCAGAAATCTGTGTGCAAGTCAGGAAGCAACATTTAGAACTGGACATGAAACAACAGACTGGTTCCAAATTGGGAAAAGAGTATGTAAAGGCTGTATATTGTCACTGTGTTTATTTAACTTATATGCAAAGTACATCATGAGAAATGCTGGACTGTATGAAGCACAAGCTGGAATCAAGATTTCTGGGAGAAATATCAATAATCTCAGATATGCAGATGACACAACTCTTATGGGAGAAAGTGAAGAAGAACTAAAGAAGCTCTTAATGAAAATGAAAGAGGAGAGTGGAAAAGTTGGTTTAAAATTCAACATTCAGAAAATGAAGATCATGGCATCTAGTCTCATCACTTCATGGCAAATAGATGGGGAAACAATGGAAACAGTGAGATACTTTATTTTGGGGGGCTCCAAAATCACTGCAGATGGTGACTGCAGCAGTGAAATTAAAAGACTCCTGCTCCTTGGAAGAAAAGTTATGACCAACCTAGACTGCATATTAAAAAGCAGAGACATTACTTTGCCAACAAACTCCATCTAGTCAAAGCTATGATTTTTTAAGTAGTCATGTATGGATGTGAGAGTTGGACTATAAAGAAAGCTGAGTGCTGAAAAACTGATGCTTTTGAACTGTGGTGTTTGAGAAGATTCTTGAGAGTCCCTTGGACAGCAGGGAATCCACCCAGTCCATTCTACAGGAAATTAGTCCTGAATATTCATTGGAAGGACTGATGCTGAAGCTGAAACTCCAATACTTTGGCCACCTGATATGAAGAACTGACTCATTTGAGAAGACCCTGATGCTGGGAAGGATTGAAGGTTGGAGGAGAAGGGGATGACAGATGATGAAATGGTTGGATGGCATCACCAACTCAGTGGACATAAGTTTGAGTAAACCCTGGGAGTTGGTGATGAACAGGGAGGCGTGGCGTGCTGCAGTCCATTGGGTCGCAATGAGTTGGACATGACTGAGTGACTGAAGTGAGATGTTACTCTCACTGTTTTTAGTAGTAATTCTCAACTATACTTTGGGGCTTGTGTCCCTATTCTATTGATGTGATTGATGATTATGTACTAAGAATATGAAAGGCAATGAGGCATGAAGCAAAGTTGAGAAGCATTGGCTTAAAGTGAACTGGTCTTCAAGATTAATGTGAAGAGCAAGAAGACATCTAGATTTAGCACAAAGGAGGTAAAAGTTGACTGGCTACATTCTTCAGTTCTCTCTAATGATATGCACAATGGCGTCAAGTACAATTTCCAGTTCAAATTTAGTTTCTAAATGCTATCTTTATTAAAATATCAAACAATTAATGTGGCACAAAAAGTAAAAAAAAAATGTTTAGACACTTATGTTTTAATTTCTATGGGTATATATTTCTGTTGCTAAAGACTCTAGACTATATTTCTCCAGTTTATGAAGAGGGAGAGAACAAGAAGCATGAGTTTTAACACCAAAATCAGAGAGTAACAGTGCTATTAGGTAAAAGTGTACAGGTATGGCTCTAATTGAGAAAATCTTCTAACTTCTGTCATCTAATTGGAACAGAGGGTCCAAAATATCAGCCTAGGGTTTTATGTTCTTTTAAAACACCAGGTAAATAATGCCAAATAATTTTGATGATTGTATAATTTTTCTGTTATTTTCTTTTTAATGGCTATCAATCGGGAAAATACTTCCCTAGCTTATCTGTACATCTCTTTAAGAATTTTCCACAGTTCATTTACACTTCAGTGAAAATTCACTAAATTAGCATTTAATAAATAATTCTTACATTCCAGACACTAGATGATACAAACAGCATCTTGGAAATAGATCAAAAACATTGTCCCAAGTTTTACTTTTCAGGTTTGAGACATCTTAAAAGGAGGTACCAGGATAAAAAGCATTTTTGTACAAATCTTTTAAACAGTATTATCTACCTTCCCAGTGGGTCAAACGGTAAAGAGTCTGCAATGCAGGAGACCTGGGTTTGATCCCTGGATCAGGAAGATCCCCTAGAGAAGGGAATGGCTACCCACTCCAGTATTCTTATTGGGAGAATCCCATGGACAGAGGAGCCTGGAGGTCTATAGTCCATGAGGTTGCAAAGAGTCAGAAAGGACTGAGCGACCAACTTTTGTATGTCTACCTTCCCACCACTGTGAGGCAGCAGATAAACTTCTAGTTTGTTAACAAATTTCTGAACCATCAAAACAACTACTTGCAAGTCTTCTATTCTCTCATGTCAGCAAACTCTGTAACTATTTTCTCCTTTTAAGTCTGTACTTCGTTTTTTCAAATTTGCACTGCATTTTTGCTTCCTATTCATGTCTTGGTTTTGCCTCTTTATGGGCAGCCCCTCCCTCAATTGCTTAAACAAAGTTCCTGCTCACTTTAACCTTACACATAGAATTTACACTTATGTTTACACTTACAAAAAAATCCTCTTTGCCATTTTAAATTCACAAGATTCATACTACCAAGCAAAAGCTACAGGACTGGGAGTCTGGGGTTACTGGGTTTCAGACTTTCATAAAAAGAGAATTGGTCTGCCTCGCTTTGCCACCATTACAAAACTTATTACAGAGAATTCAACTACCCTCTCTTGTACAACAGTGTGGAAAGCTTGTAACATGTATATTTTGTTGTTCAGTTTTATATTTCCTTTTTGTAACAAATGGTATTACGACACTCAAGAAAGTATATTTTACATACGGTAGCTATTATTACTCTGAAACTGAAATATAAAAATGGGATCTCTTGGTAAGAAAGACAATAGTATAATCATAGCACTATATACACAATAGGATAGTTCTAGCCTCAGGTTGTAATAACTTCATGTACTGGAAGATATCCATTTTTAAAAAGCTTTTATACAATTTTCTCATCTTAAATGTTACTGAATTAAGCACCTTTCCTTAAACTAAGCGCTTCCTGATTACTCAAGATTATTTTTTATCCCAACTGCAATACACTTCTCTAATTTTAAAATATTTTATGAAAATGATCTTTATATTTTCATAAAAGTATTAGTAGAAAGAGAAAATACAAATGATTTCCACAAAGTTTTATGTAGCTTCTCAACATCATAAGAGTATAGATCTTGTGGATAAAACTGCAACTTTGGTGAGACAAAGCAAATATTTGCAAAGCAAAGAACATCCTCTGAGCCAGACAACCCCTGGGCTAGGATTCAAAGCTAGGTCATAACAGAGGGAAAAAATGAAATTTTGACTCTTCCCAGAATACTCGGCTTCCATTTTGTTCTAGGGAAAATGAAACAAAGAGAGAGTTATGTTTAATTATTTCATGTAAGCCAATTCAAAACTTTAAATGTACTGTCTTAAAGCTTTCAGCTCTACATTGGATTAACTAAATCACAGTTAAGATTGAAAGTTGAAAACTAAAGGCTGGAAAACTTACTACACTTGCATTTTTAATCATGCTCATGAATACATTATGGTTTGTATAGGTAATGGCCACTGAACATTTGTAAAAATAATAAGGTAGATTTGTATATTCTGATGTACAAAAAGTTTTATAAGCCACATTATAAATTAGTAAATAAGACATGGGACACTGTTTATGTGTGCTGCTGCTGCTAAGTCGCTTCAGTCGTGTCCGTCTCTGTGCGACCCCATAGACGACAGCCCACCAGGCTCCCCCGTCCCTGGGATTCTCCAGGCAGGAACACTGGAGTGGGTCGCCATTTCCTTCTCCAATGCGTGAAAGTGAAAAGTGAAAGGGAAGTCGCTCTGTCGTGTCTGACTCTTAGCAACCCCATAGACTGCAGCCCACAAGGCTCCACTGTCCATAGGATTTTCCAGGCAAGAGTACTAGAATGGGGTGTCATTGCCTTCTCCAGTTTATGTGTTATAATGCCATTATTAAAAATAAAAAATATTTTTATGTACACACCGTATTAGCATTCTCCACAGAGACAGAACCACTAAGACATATATATAGAGAAAAAATTTACTTTAAGAAATTGGTTTATATGATTGTGGGGGGTGGCAAATCTGAAATCTACAGGTCAGCTAGCAAGATGGAAACTCAGGAGATGACACCAGTCTTCAGACAGAACTTCTCTGAAAAATCTCAGTTTTGTTGTTGTTGTTGTTGTTGTTGTTGTTTTAGCTCAAAGGCTTCATCTGTTTAGGTAAAGCTTACCCACATTTTGAAGGTAATCTCTTTTGTTCATAGTCAACTGATTGCAGATATTAACCACATCTACAAAATACCCTAAGAGCAACACTTAGATTAACGTTTGGCTAAATAATGGAGTACCATAGCTTAGGCAAACTGACATATAATTCTAACCACCACAGGGAGAGTATACAAAGGAGTGAATACCAGGAACTGGGAAGTCAGTAGGGGCTCCTTGTCATCTGCCCATCACAGAAGGTGTTTAGCTTTGTATTTAAGTTATTTTTTACCATATAAGAAAAATGCAGAATCCACTAATGGGAATTTTTTTTTTTTTAAGATAACTGCCACTGAAAAATTAGCATAGACTGCTTCTAGATAGTACACTGACAATTCTGAGGATAAACCGGAAATCTATATCCAATCTCTTTCAACATTCAGATGAATCAGGTTAGAGGTAGTCTACTTGCACACTACCATCCTTTAAGACAAGGACAAAAGCACAAAACAAACCAAAGAACATTGTTTCAGGCCACATTCATTTCCAAAGGCTTTCATTCATTCTATGCTGAGAATGATTTGGGCATGTTTACCTGTGTTGTGTTCTTCGTCCAATGTCACAGCCTGTAGCTCAAGGTCATAGCACATGAACAGGGCTGCAAGATCACAGAGAAGTCTTTCCTGAGATTAATGGCAGGGCTGAGCCAAAGATGACGGAAAGAGCACCCTCTGGCATGCTCATTTTTCAGGGATTTACTTGTTGGCTAATCATAGCAATAACAGTTTGTATCTGACAAACACAACTGGATATGTGCAGTGAGAACCTCTGTATTTGAAGTTGGATTATACTGGATCCATACAATTTCCTCTTTTATTGCTCGAGCTGTCATCACAGTCTCTGTCAGTGAAGTTTGTGCATTTTACTTTAGTTTTTAGAAAAGGTAATTATTTTTATTAAAAAAAGTAACACAATTGAAGATCATATTAAATTAATTTTATGCATTTTTAGAAAGATATTTTTCAAATATATATGTAATTTCTAAATTCTATAATCATAGCAGAGATAGAATAAAGTTCTTTAATTAAATTCTTACTGCTAATTCTATTCTGTGGTCTATATTTCCTAGCAGTGTTTGTTTGTTTTAAATGAAGGATAATTGCTTTACAAGTTTTTGCTGTTTTCTGTCAAACCTCAACATGAATCAGCCATAGACATACAGATATCCCCTCCCTTTTGAACCTCCCTTCCATCTCCCTCCCTTCCATCTCCCTCCCTATCCAACCCCTCTAGGTTGATACAGAGCCCCTGTTTGAGTTTCCTGAGCCATACAGCAAATTCCCATTGGCTATCTGTTTTACATAGGGTAACGTAAGTTTCCACTTTACCCTTTCCATATATCTCACCCTCTCCTCCCCTTTCACCATGTCCATGAATCTACTCTCTAGGTCTATTTCTCCATTCAGTTCAGTTCAGTTCAGTTCAGTTGCTCAGTCATGTCCGACTCTTTGCGACCCCATAAATCACAGCACGCTAGGCCTCCCTATCCATCACCAACTCCCAGAGTTCACTCAGACTCATGTCCATTGAGTCAGTGATGCCATCCAGCCATCTCATCCTCTGTCGTCCCCTTCTCCTCCTGCCTCCAATCCCTCCCAGCATCAGAGTCTTTTCCAATGAGTCAACTCTTCGCATAAGGTGGCCAAAGTACTGGAGTTTCAGCTTTAGCATCATTACTTCCAAAGAAATCTCAGGGCTGATCTCCTTCAGAATGGATTGGTTGGATCACCTTGCAGTCCAAGGGACTCTTAAGAGTCTTCTCCTTTACTTCCCTGTAAATAAATTGTTCAGTACCATTTTTCTAGATTCTGTATATATGTGTTAGAATATGGTATTTATTTTTCTCTCTCTGACTCACTTCACTCTGTATAATAGGTTCTATGTTCATCCACCTCATCAGAACTGACTCAAATGTGTTCCTTTTTATGGCTGAGTAATATATCATTGTTAATATGATCCACAACTTCTTTATCCATTCATCTGTCGATGGACATCTAGGTTGCTTCCATATTCTAGCTATTGTAAATACTGCTGCAATGAGCAATGGGATACGTGTTTCTCTTTGAATTTTGGTTTCCTCAGAGTATATGTCTAGGAGTGGGATTGCTGGATCATATGATGATTTTATTCCTCGTTTTTCTATGCCAAAGCCTTTGACTGTGTGGATCACAAGAAACTGTGGAAAATTCTGAAAGAGATGGGAATACCAGACCACCTAACCTGCCTCTTGAGAAATCTGTATGCAGGTCAGGAAGCAACAGTTAGAACCGGACATGGAACAACAGACTGGTTCCAAATAGGAAAAGGAGTGCATCAAGGCTGCATATTGTCACCCTGCTTATTTAACTTCTATCCAGAGTACATCATGAGAAACGCTGGACTGGAAGAAGCACAAGCTGGACTCAAGATTGCCGGGAGAAATATCAATAACCTCAGATATGCAGATGACACCACCCTTATGGCAGAAAGTGAAGAGGAGCTAAAAAAAACCTCTTGATGAAAGTGAAAGAGGAGAGTGAACAAGTTGGCTTAAAGCTCAACATTCAGAAAACGAAGATCATGGCATCCGGTCCCATCACTTCATGGGAAATAGATGGGGAAACAGTGGAAACAATGTCAGACTTTATTTTTGGGGGCTCCAAAATCACTGCAGATGGTGACTGCAGCCATGAAATTAAAAGACGCTTACTCCTTGGAAGAAAAGTTATGACCAACGTAGATAGCATATTCAAAAGCAGAGACATTACTTTGCCGACTAAGGTCCATCTAGTCAAGGCTATGGTTTTTCCAGTGGTCACATATGGATGTGAGAGTTGGACTGTGAGGAAGGCTGAGCGCCAAAGAATTGATGCTTTTGAACTGTGGTGTTGGAGAAGACTCTTGAGAGTCTCTTGGACTGCAAGGAGATCCAACCAGTCCATTCTGAAGGAGATCAACCCTGGGATTTCTTTGGAAGGAATGATGCTGAAGCTGAAACTCCAGTACTTTGGCCACCTCAGGTGTAGAGTTGACTCATTGGAAAAGACTCTGATGCTGGGAGGGATTGAGGGCAGGAGAAGAAGGGGACGACCGAGGATGAGATGGCTGGATGGCATCACGGACTTGATGGACGTGAGTCTGAGTGAACTCCGGGAGATGGTGATGGACAGGGAGGCCTGGCGTGCTGCGATTCATGGGGTCACAAAGAATCGGACATGACTGAGCGACTGAACTGAACTGAACTGAACTGAACTGATTCCTAGTTTTTTAAGGAATCTCCTTACTGTCTTCCATAATGACTGTATCAATTTGCATTCCCACCACAGTGCAAGAGCATTCCCTTTCCTCCACACCCTCTCCAGCATTCATTGTTTGTAGACATTTTGATGAAGGCCTTTCTGATCAGTGTGAGATGATATCTCATTATAATTTTGATTTGCATTTCTCTAATAACGAGTGAAGATCATGGCATCTGGTCCCATCACTTCATGGGAAATAGATGGGGAAACAGTGTCAGACTTTATTTTTTTGAGCTCCATTTCATTCTCTTAACAATGTCTTTCATTGTGTTTTTTTAATCCCCTGGAGAAGTCTAATTTATCATTTTTTCTTTTATGAATTATGTTTTCGGTAGCATGTCTAACAACTCAATACCAAACCCAAAGTCACATAGATTTTTTCCCATGTCCCTTCTAAAAGTGTTATATTTTTATATTTAGATACATGATTCACTTTAAGTTAATTTCTATATAAGGTGTAAAATTTACAAGATTCATTTCTTTAGCCTATGAACCTCTAGCTGTTTCAGTACAACTTGCTGAAACGACTAGCCTTTATTCATTGAATTGATTTTGTATCTTTGTCAAAAATCAATTGGTCATATTTATGTTGATCTATCTTTAGAACTTCTGTTCTATTCCTTTATCTATGTGTCTATTTCTTCAATACCACACAGACTTGATTACTGTAGATTTATAATAAGCCTTAACATTAGCAGAGTAATTCCTCCAAATTTATTCTTGTCTTTCCAAATTCTTTTGGCTATTCTAATTCCTTTGCTTTTCCCTATAAATTTTAGAGCTAGCAGGTTTAATCTGAGAAAAATATTTCATAGATTTTGATAGGAGTTGTATTAAAATCTACAGAACAATGTGGAGAAAATTAGCATCTTTAATAAATTGAGTCAATAAACAAAAATGGTAGGGATGGTCATTTACTTAGAACTTTATTTCATTCATCACATATTTCATCATATAGGTCCTATTATTTTTTTTAATATTTATAAATAAGTATTTACATTTTTGGAAGTTATTGCATTTTTATGGTATGTTACAGGTTTTGTTTTTGTAGAATAGTTTTTAGATTCTAAGTTTGTATAGCTAGTACCTAGAAATAAGGTTCATTTGCCATGTGTTGACTTTGTGACTTAGGACCTTACTAAACCCATTAGTTCCATAATTGATTATAGATTCTTGGGGATTTCCTATTTAGATGGTTATGTTGTCTGTGGATAGGGGAAGTTTTATTTCCTTTTTTCTCCCAATCTACATGTTTTTATTTTTACTTCTCTTTTTGTCTTATTACCTTTGTAAAAGCAAAAAATACATTTTCTAAAACAATGTATTTGAACTTTCATTTCCAAGACAAAACAGATTGAGTACACTTTTCCCTATTTCTCCTACTGCCATCTATGGGGTTGCACAGAGTCGGACATGACTGAAGCGACTTAGCAGTAGCAGTAGCAGTACAACTAAAATCTATGCACATTGTATATATAAAACAAACAAGACTCTGAAAGGTAGAGAGAAGGTAAACTAGTTAAGATCCTTGGATCCTGATGAATGACCTGTCAGTGGATTTCTTGAGATTTTTGCCTAATATATCCAAGACTACATGCTGGAAAAGCTAGAAATGCAAATAGGCACAGACAAACTTTAGGGAAAGCCTGTTCTCCTTAGACAAAGGACCAAGGAAAGGGAAAGACTAACAAGATAGACAATTTTTAGACAATTGCCCCCCTCTTGCAAATACCATGGATTCTACCTCCACCCTACAGCTAAGGCCAAGTGAAGAGCCTAGGTTTTTACTCTTGTCCTACTTTAATATGGCATCCCTCTTTTCTTCCTTCAGAGTGATTATAAAAGGCCTAGTGGGAATGTAAGACTTTCATCCCAGCCTGGAGATAAGACACAACCTCACTGCCCCCTGACACAAACATAGTAGTGTCAGTGCTTATCATGTCAACAGCTGTAATAAAGTGTCCTCCCCAGTTAGGGCAGTGTAAGCAAAGCTCTAATGGGGAGTCTGAACTTCCACCTCTGCAACTTTTTACCCCAGTAGACACAAAGGAAGCTAGGTAGAGAATATGAATATCCACTCCTCCTAGAATAGGAAAGATTGCCTCACTCCTTTGTCTCAGTATTACAGTATCAGAAGCTGTCTGCTAAAATAAAAGATTGACATGAGAGCCAGAGTCTCAGAACACAATACTCAAACTGTCTGGGATACAATCTTCTAATAGATTAATGGTTAAACAAACTATGGTGCATCCATACCAGGGGATGCTATTCAGCAATACAAAGGAATAAACTGTTGATACAGGCAACAACTTGTATGGATCACACGGCATTATTTTCAGTAAAAATATGTTAACCTCAAAGGCCACATATTGTATTCCCTTCACATAACATTCTCAAAAGACAAAATTACAGAGATGGAAAATAGATAAGTGGTTGTCACAGTTAAAGATGGTTGGGGACTAGAGGTGGGTATATTTATAAAGGAGTAGAATGAGGGAGATTTTTTTTGTGAAAGAATATTACCGTATCATGATTACAATGTATCACTATACAATTAGATATAGATATATACATATGGGTTAAAAATACACAGAACTAATCACATATTATATAAATGTCAGTTTCCTGGTTTTCATATGGTTCCCAAGTTACATTAGATAAGATCATTGAGAGAAAGTGCTTGAAGGGTACATAGTACTTCTCTATTTTCTTTGCAGCTTCTTGTAAATCTATTTATAATTATTTCAAAATAAGAAGATTCAAAAATTAAGTAAGAAAAAAATGTATCTAAGAATCAATATTAGTAAAAAAAGAAAATATTTGGCTGTTGAAAATAGCAAAACTGTAGATGAATGTAAAGCAATATATAGAGAAATCTACAGCATTCAATGTATATGAAAGAAAAAGAATGGCTGAAAATTGATGAGTTGATTATTTGTTGAGGAAGTTATAAAAAGATGAGAAAAATAAAGCCAAAGAAAAGTTGAGGAAAGACAATATAATAAATGAAATAAAGAAAAAAATATAGAAAAAAAGGGATCAATTGCATATGGTAACCTATATCAGTTCAGTTGAGTTGCTCAGTTGTGTCCGAATCTTTGCGACCCCATGAAAAACAATACACCTTCCTCCCTGTCCATCACCAACTCCCGGTATTTACCCAGTCTCATGTCCATTGAGTTGGTGATGTCATCCATCCATCTCATCCCCTGTCGTCCCCTTCTCCTCCAGCCCTCAATCTTTCCCAGCATCACGGTCTTTTCAAATGAGTCAGCTCTTTGCATTAGATGGCCAAAGGATTGAAGTTTCAGCCTTAGCATCAGTCATTCCAATGAACACCCAAGACTGATCTCCTATAGAATGGACTGGTTGGATCTCCTTGCAGTCCAAGGGACTCTCAAGAGTCTTCTCCAACACCACAGTGCAAAAGCATCAGTTCTTCAGTGCTCAGCTTTCTTTATAGTCCAACTGTCACATCCATACATGATCACTGGAAAAATCATAGCCTTGACTAGATGGACATTTGTTGGCAAAGTAATGTCTCTGCTTTTCAATGTGCTATCTAGGTTGGTCATAACTTTCCTTCCTGGAGTGTCTTTTAATTTCCTGGCTGCAATCACCATCTGCAGTGATTTTGGAGCCCAGAAAATTAAAGTCAACCACTGTTTCCACTGTTTCCCCAAATATTTGCCATGAAGTGATGGGACCAGATGCCATGATCTTAGGTTTCTAAATGTTGAGCTTTAAGCCAACTTTTTCACTCTCTTCTTTCACTTTCATCAAGAGGCTTTTGAGTTCTTCTTCACTTTCTGTCATAAGGGTGGTGTCATCTGCATATCTGAGGTTATTGATATTTCTCCCGGCAATCTTGATTCCAGCTTGTGCTTCTTCCAGCCCAGTGTTTCTCATGATGTACTCTGCATGTAAGTTAAATAAGCAGAGTGACAATATACAGCCTTGACGTACTCCTTTTCCTATTTGGAACCAGTCTGTGGTTCCATGACCAGTGCATGTTCTTGGCAAAACTCTATTATAGTCTTTGCCCTGCTTCATTCCTCATTCCAAGGCCAAATTTGCCTGTTACTCCAGGTGTTTCTTGACCTCCTACTTTTGCATTCCAGTCCCCTATAATGAAAAGGACTTTTTTGGGTGTTAGTTCTAAAACGTCTTTTAGGTTTTCATAGATCCATTCAACTTCAGCTTCTTCAGCGTTACTGGTTGAGGCATAGACTTGGATTACTGTGATATTGAGTGGTTTGCCTCTGATCTCACGAACAGAGATCATTATGTCGTTTTTGAGATTGCATCCAAGTACTGCATTTCAGACTCTTTTGTTGACCATGATGGCTACTCCATTTCTTCTGAGAGATTCCTTCCCACAGTAGTAGATATAATGGTCATCTGAGTTATATTCACCCATTCCAGTCCATCTTAGTTCTCTGATTCCTAGAATGTCGATGTTCACCCTTGCCATTTCTTGTTTGACCACTTCCAATTTGCCTTGATTCATGGACCTGACATTCCAGGTTCCTATGCAATATTGCTCTTTACAGCATTGGACCTTGCTTCTATCACTAGTCACACCCACAGCTGGTTGTTCTTTTCTCTTTGGCTCCATCCCTTCATTCTTTCTGGAGTTATTTCTCCACTGATCTCCAGTAGCGTGTTGGGCACCTACTGACCTGGGGAGTTCCTCTTTCAGTATCCTATCATTTTGCCTTTTCATACTGTTCATGGGGTTCTCAAGGCAAGAATACTGAAGTGGTTTGCCATTCCCTTCTCCAGTGGACCACATTCCATCAGACCTCTCCACCATGACCCGCCCTTCTTGGGTTGCCCCATGGGCATGGCTTAGTTTCATTGAGTTAAACAAGGCTGTGGTCCTAGTGTGATTAGATTGACTACTTTTCTGTGAGCATGGTTTCAGTGTGTCTGCCCTCTGATGCCCTCTTGCAACACCTACCCTCTTACTTAGGTATCTCTTACCTTGGGCATGGGGTATCACTTCATGGCTGCTCCAGCAAAGCGCAACCACTGCTCCTTACCTTGGACGAAGGGTATCTCCTCACTGCCGCCATTCCTGACCTTCAACGTGGGATAGCTCCTCTAGGCCCTCCTGCTCCCACACAGCCACCACTCCTTGGACGTGGGGTTGCTCCACCCGGCCGCTGCCCCTGACCTTGGACATGGAGTAGCTCCTCTTGGCCATTCCTGCAACGTCACAGCCTGGCACTCTCAGCTGCTTCCATAACCTTGGACGTGGGGTAACTCCTCTTGACCACTGCCCTTCAGGCATGGGGTCCTCTCGGCTTCTGCCCCTGACCTCGGACACGGAGTAGCTCCTCTCGGCTGTGCTTAGTGAACTGGTCGCACCCGCCATGCTTAGTGCTTGGCCTCAGGAAACTAAAACTAATAAAGTTTTGCCAAGAAAATGCACTGGACATAGCAAACACCCTCTTCCAACAAAACAAGAGAAGACTCTACACTTGGACATTACCAGATGATCAACACTGAAATCAGATTGATCATATTCTTTGCAGACAAAGATGGAGAAGCTCTATACAGTCAACAAAAACAAGACCAGGAGCTGACTGTGGCTCAGATCATGAACTCCTTATTACCAAATTCAGACTTAAATTGAAGAAAGTAGGGAAAACCGCTAGACCATTCAGGTATGACCTAAATCAAATCTGTTATGATTGTACAGTGGAAGTAAGAAATAGATTTAAGGGCCTGACCTGATAGAGTGCCTGATGAACTATGGAATGAGGTTCATGACATTGTATAGGAGACAGGGATCAAGACCATCCCCATGGAAAAGGAATGCAAAAAAGCAAAATGGCTGTCTCAGGAAGCCTTACAAATAGCTGTGAAGAGAAGAGAACCGAAAAGCAAAGGAGAAAAGGAAAGATATAAGCATCTGAATGCAGACTTCCAAAGAATAGCAAGAAAGAGATAAGAAGCCTTCCTCAGTGATCAACGCAAAGAAATAGCAGAAAACAACAGAATGGGAAAGACTAGAGATCTCTTCAAGGACATTAGAGATACCAAAGGAATATTTCATGCAAAGATGGGCAAAATAAAGGACAGAAATGGTATGGACCTAACAGAAGCAGAAAATATTAAGAAGAAGTGGCAAGAATACACAGAAGAACTGTACAAAAAAGACCTTCATGACCCAGATAATCACGATGGTGTGATCATTCACCTAGAGCCAGACATCCTGGAATGTGAAGTCAAATGGGCCTTAGAAAGCATCACTACGAACAAAGCCAGTGGAGATGTTGGAATTCCAGTTGAGCTATTTCAAATCCTGAAAGATGATGCTGTGAAAGTGCTACACTCAATATGCCAGCAAATTTGGAAAACTCAGCAGTGGCCATATGACTGGAAAAGGTCAGTTTTCATTCCAATCCCAAAGAAAAGCTTTGCCAAAAAATGCTCAAACTACTGCACAATTGCACTCAACTCACATGCTAGTAAAGTATTGCTCAAAATTCTCCAAGACAGGCTTCAGCAATACGTGAACCATGAACTTCCAGATGTTAAAGCTGGTTTTAGAAAAGGCAGAGGAACCAGAGATCAAATTGCCAACATCCACTGGATCACAGAAAAAGCAAGAGAGTTCCAGAAAAACATCTATTTCTGCTTTATTGACTGTGCCAAAGCCTTTGACTGTGTGGATCACAATAAACTGTGGAAAATTCTGAAAGAGATGGGAATACCAGATCACCTGACTTGCCTCTTGAGAAATCTGTATGCAGGTCAGGAAGCAACAGTTAGAACTGGACATGGAACAACAGACTGGTTCCAAATAGGAAAAGGAATACGTCAAGGCTGTATATTGTCACTCTGCTTATTTAACCTATACGCAGTATACATCATGAGAAACGATGGACTGGAAGAAACACAAGCTGGAATCAAGATTGTCAGGAGAAATATCAATAACCTCAGATATGCAGATGACACCATCCTTATGGCAGAAAGTGAAGAGGAACTCAAAAGCCTCTTGATGAAAGTGAAAGTGGAGAGTGAAAATATTGGCTTAATGCTCAACATTCAGAAAACAAAGATCATGGCATCTGTCCCATCACTTCATGGGAAATAGATGGGGAAACAGTGGAAACAGTGTCAGACTTTATTTTGGGGGCTCCAAAATCACTGCAGATGGTGACTGCCCATGAAATTAAAAGACGCTTACTGCTTGGAAGAAAAATTATGACCAATCTAGATAATATATTCAAAAGCAGAGACATTACTTTGCTGACTAAAGTCTATCTAGTCAAGGCTATGGTTTATCCTGTGGTCATGTACGGATGTAAGAGTTGGACTGTGAAGAAGGCTGAGCGCCGAAGAATTGATGCTTTTGAAGTGTGGTGTTGGAGAAGACTCTTGAGAGTCTCTTGGACTGCAAGGAGATCCAACCAGTCCATTCTGAAGATCAAACCTGGGATTTCTTTGGAAGGAATGATGCTGAAGCTGAAACTCCAGTACTTTGGCCACCTCATGCAAAGAGTTGACTCATTGGAAAAGACTCCGATGCTGGGAGGGATTGGGGGCAGGAGGAGAAGGGGATGACCGTGGATGAGATGGCTGGATGGTATCACCGACTCGATGGACGTGAGTTTGAGTGAACTCCAGGAGTTGGTGATGGACAGGAAGGCCTGACGTGCTGCGGTTCTTGGGGTCACAAAGAGTCAAACATGACTGAGCGACTGAACTGAAAGGAACTGTTGTTTCATGTCCAGTTCTAACTGTTACTTCCTGACCTGCATATAGGTTTCTCAAGAGCCCAGTCAGGTGGTCTGGTATTCCCATCTCTTTCAGAATTTTCCACGGTTTATTGTGATCCACACAGTCGAAGGCTTTGGCATAGTCAGTAATGTTTCTCTGGTACTCTCTTGCTTTTTCTGTGATCCAGCACATGTTGGAAATTTGATCTCTGGTTCCTCTGCCTTTTCTAAAACCAGCTTGAACATCTGAAGTTCACGGTTCACATATTGCTGAAGCCTGGCTAGTGAATTTTGAGCATTACTTTACCAGCCTGTGAGATGAGTGCAATTGTGTAGTAGTTTGAGCATTCTTTGGCATTGATTTCTTTGGGATTGGAACGAAAACTGAACTTTTCCAGTCCTGTGGCCGCTGCTGAGGTTTCCAAATTTGCTGACATATTGAGTGTAGCACTTTCACAACATCATCTTTCAGGATTTGAAATAGCTCAACTGGAATTCCATCACCTCCACTAGCTTTGTTCGTAGTGATACTTCCTAAGGCCCACTTGGCTTCACATTCCAGGATGTCTGGCTTTAGGTGAGTGATCATACCATCATGATTATCTGGGTCATGGAGATCTTTTTTGTACAGTTCTTCTCTGTATTCTTGCCACCTCTTCTTAATATCTTCTGCTTCTGTTAAGTCCATACCATTTCTGTCCTTTATTTTGCCCATCTTTGCATGAAATGTTCCCTTGGTATCTCTAATTTCCTTGAAGAGATCTCTAGTCTTTCCCGTTCTGTTATTTTCTGCTATTTCTTTGCATTGATCGCCGAGGAAGGCTTTCTTATCTCTCCTTGCTATTCTTTGGAACTCTGCATTCAAATGGGTATATCTTTCTTTTTCTTTTTCTCCTTTGCTTTTCGGTTCTCTTCTCTTCACAGCTATTTTTTAAGGCTTCCTGAGACAGCTATTTTGCCTTTTTGCATTTCTTTTTCTTGTGGAAGGTCTTGATCCCTGCCTCTTGTACAATATCATGACCCTCCATCCATAGTTCATCAGGCACTCTATCAGACCTAATCCCTTAAATCTATTTCTTACTTCCATGTATAATCAAAAGGGATTTGTTAGGTCATACCAGAATGGTCTAGTGGTTTTTCCTACTTCCTTCAATTTCAGTCTGAATTTGGCAATACGAGATTCATGATTTGAGCGACCATCAGCTCCCAGTCTTGTTTTTGTTGACTGTATAGAGCTTCTCCATCTTTGGCTGCAAAGAATATAATCAGTCTGATTTTGGTGTTGGCCATCTGGTGATGTCCATGTGTAGAGTCTTCTCTTGTGTTGTTGGAAGAGGGTGTTTGCTATGACCAGTGTGTCCTCTTAGCAAAACTCTATTAGCCTCTGCCCTGATTCATCCCGTATTACAAGGCCAAATTTGTCTGTTAGTTCAGGTGTTTTTTGACTTCCTACCTTTGCATTCCAGCCCCGATAATGAAAAGGACATCTTTTTTGGGTTTTAGTTCCAAAAGGTTTTGTAGGTCTTCACAGAACCATTCAACTTCAGCTTCTTCAGCATTACTGGTCAGGGCATAGACTTGGATTACCATGATATTAAATGGCTTGCCTTGGAAATGAATAGAGATCATTCTGTCGTTTTTGAGATTGCATCCAAGTACGGCATTTTGGATTCTTTTGTTGACTATGATGGCTACTCTATTTCTTCTAAGGAATTTGTGCCCACAGTAGTAGATATAATGATCATCTGAGTGAAATTCACCCATTGCAGTCCATTTTAGTTCACTTATTCCTGGAATGTCGACATTCACTCTTGCCATCTCCTGTTTGACCACTTCCAATCTACTTTGATTCATGGACCTGACATTCCAGGTTCCTATGCAATGTTGCTCTTTATAGCATCAGACCTTGCTTCTATCACCAGTCACATCCACAACTGGGTGTTGTTTTTGCTTTGGCTCCATCCCTTCATTCTTTCTGGTGTTATTTCTCCACTGGTCATGGAGAAATAGCATATTGGGCACCTACCGTATAACCTGTATAGGACTTGTTAAAACTGATTTTGGATACCATCCCCAAATTTCTATTTGAGTATCTCTGGAGTGCCAAATTAAGCTTCTTTTAAACAAATAACACAATTGAGAAAACTCGAGATATTGAGAAAGAAACAGCAGGAATAATGAAAAATCACATCAATAATGAAAAATGAAACATTAATACAGATGTTACAAACATTAAAGAAATAATGAGAATATTATTATAAGTGAGTTATCAAAATTTTTGATGATTTCAAATAAAATGGGTAAGTTTCCCACAACTGTAATTTACCAAATCTAACTTTAGAAAAGTTAGGCTTTTAACATTTAAACATTTAAGCAGTATCATATTTTGTCATAACAATAGATGAAAAACTATGTATTATAAAAGCCACAATGATATTTTAAAGGCAAGAGAGGGTCCATTGCAAAATTTTTCTATTTTGCCATGTGTTTGATATTTATTATAATTAAAATGTTGAGGTAAAAATCTTTGTATACACAGACATGCATAAGCATACACACACACACACACACACACACACACGCACACACACCTGTTATTTTATAAATCAAGCAAGCATTAAGGAAAATCCCTCCAATCTTATTCAAAGTTTTTCCAAAAAATAGACATTGAAAGTTTTCTTACTTGTTTGTTTTGTTTTTTTTTTTTTTTTTACTAAAACTGCATATCCTTAGTACAAAAATCTCACAAAGATAACATGTAGAATAAAAACTGTTGACCAAATTTCATCATTCGTGACCATTCCAACAAGCTCCTTTTTGTGTTACATTAGGTCCCTGCCCTTCAGGGCAATGCTTTAATATAAGTAAACAACCCTGTCTCACTTATAGTCTGGGTGCAGTTGGCTGCCTTTGTATTGGGGCCTGGAGAAAGTGAATCTGAGCAGATGAGCACTTTAAGACTAATCCTCAGACAGCTGAAGTCATGGGTGTCACATGAACAGAAGGCCTATTGGTTTTCAAAGATAGATGTTTGAGGTCATTCCTCTCTCAGGTGTGGGTCTTAAGAGTTGGGGAACCGAATGTTGGGTTCAAACATTTTGCTCCTCAGGGCAAAACTTGGGGAGTTATAAGCTCCTTTCTGATTATGGACTGCTGTGCTGGGGATAGGGTTTATGGTGACATTGTGGCCCAGCCTCTTCCACCCTTTTTGATGTGTATGTGTGTATGTGTGTGTGTGTATCTCTGTGTGTGTTTTCTCATTTTCCTCATGTGTAGTCATTGCTCAGCCAGCCTTTAGATTATTTTCAGAGGAAATAATTTTGTATGTAGAAACACTGTGTCCATGGGAGGAGGTGAGTTCAGGATCCTCCTATATCACAGTCTTGAACCTCAAGAGACATCATCAGTTCAGTTCAGTTCAGTTCAGTTCAGTCGCTCAGTCGTGTTTGACTCTGTGACCCCATGAATTGCAGCATGCCAGGCCTCACTGTCCATCACCATCTCCTGGAGTTCACTCAAACTCATGTCCATCGAGTCAGTGATGCCATCCAGCAATCTCATCCTCTGTCATCCCCTTCTCCTCCTGCCCCCAATCCCTCCCAGAATCAGAATCTTTTCCAATGAGTCAACTCTTCTCATGAGGTGGCCAAAGTACTGGAGTTTCAGCTTCAGCATCAGTCCTTCCAATGAACACCCAGGACTGATCTCCTTTGAAGGGAATGGTTGGATCTCCTTGCTGTCCAAGAGACTCTCAAGAGTCTTCTCCAACACCACAGGTCAAAAGCATCAATTCTCTTTCACAGTCCAACTCTCACATACATACATGACCATAGACTTGACTAGGTGGACCTTTGTTGGCAAAGTAATATCTCTGCTTTTGAATATGCTATCTAGGTTGGTCATAACTTTCCTTCCAACGAGTAAGCATCTTTTAATTTCATGGCTGCAATAACCATCTGCAGTGATTTTGGACCCCAGAAAATTAAAGTCAACCACTGTTTCTACTGTTTCCCCATCTATTTCCCATGAAGTGATGGGACCGGATGCCATGATCTTAGTTTTCTGAATGTTGAGCTTTAAGTCAACTTTTTCACTCTTCACTTTCACTTTCATCAAGAGGCTTTTGAGTTCCTCTTCACTTTTTGCCATAAGGGTGGTGTCATCTGCATATCTGAGGTTACTGATATTTCTCCCAGCAATCTTGATTCCAGCTTGTGCTTCTTCCAGCCCAGCGTTTCTCATGATGTACTCTGCATAGAAGTTAAATCAGCAGGATGACAATATATAGCCTTGACGTATTCCTTTTCCTATTTTGAACCAGTCTGTTGTTCCATGTCCATTTCTAACTGTTGCTTCCTGACCTGCATATAGGTTTCTCAAGAGCCCAGTCAGGTGGTCTGGTATTCCCATCTCTTTCAGAATTTTCCACGGTTTATTGTGATCCACAGAGTCGGAGGCTTTGGCATAGTCAGTAATGTTTCTCTGGTACTCTCTTGCTTTTTCTGTGATCCAGCACACGTTGGCAATTTGATCTCTGGTTCCTCTGTCTTTTCTAAAACCAGTTTAAACATCTGGAAGTTCACGTTCATGCATTGTTGAAGCGTAGCTTGGAGAATTTTGAGAATTACTTTACTAGTGTGTGAGATGAGTGCAATTGTGTGGTAGTTTGAGCATTCTTTGGCATTGATTTCTTTGGGATTGGAATGAAAACTGACCTTTTCCAGTCCTGTGGCCACTGCTGAGTTTTCCAAATTTTCTGTAAAGGAGAGAAAAAAACAAATGCAGGAGACAAAAATACTCAAAGAAATAGTAAAAAATGCCACAGTATACCAGAAGTAGAGAACAACCTTAGTAGAACTGAAACTAATTACTAAGAGTGTAAGAAGATAAAAAGTCTCACTGGTAAAAAAATAATGGTGGTGAAAACTAAGAACAAGAAATTTATAAAATCCTAAAAGCTTCCAGAAAGAGAAGGAAAAACTAGCTGCAAATAGACAAGAATCAGGTTGTTCCACCAGAATGATTACTGACGACTCAGGTGCATAAAGGCAATAGGTCAATTTTCTCAATGTTCTGAGAATAAATAAATAACCTTGAACCTGGATATATCAAAAGTATCATTCAAATTTGAGTGAGAAATGAGAAAGTGTCAGACATGCCCACAGGTGACAGCAAAGATACCTTAAACAATAATTCAGATTTTCTCTAAAAAATAAGAGAATGAATGACTGAGTGAATGAATGAATAATGCTGACTGCTTCAGCATAAACAAACATTTAGCTTCATGTACTTCTCTGAGGAAGACGGTTACAAGTGGTCCAGTTGTTCACAATGAAATTTCTAGTGAAATTCTTCAGTGTTTGCTTTTGAACACCTCCTTCATTGCATATACTGACTATGAGCTTTGTGTTCTTATCTATGAAATCTAATTCTACATGTTTCTGGCTATGAAATTCTCTGAACTGAACTAAACTGAACTGAATAACTGTCTCTATTTTATATGTTGTGAATTTCACATATGCTTTGATGTTGCTTTGAGTATTTATTATTTTTTGAGTATTTATTATTTATTATTTTTCTTGTTTATTATCTTTCCATATTTTTTTCTGGGATTTTGGGTGAGATGGGAAGTAAATACATGTGCTCAGCTCATCATCTCATACACTATCCTAACTGCATACAGTTCAGTCCCATGAAAACTTTTATTCAACAAATGGATTCAAGCTCAGTTGCTAATCCATCCTGGTACAAAAACCTCAGTGTAAGGCTGAGGAAACCAGAGTCAAGGCAGATAGAAGGGTTTGCTCTGGTAGATGCAGTAAATTGAGACAGAATCAATATGAAAATTTAGTTCTATAAAGTACTGGAGCTGAAAACTTTCTACTGGCTCATATTGGATGTTTGATTAACTTGAAGCTCTTAAATATATATTTAAACAGTTTACATAGGCTTCTACAAAATAAAAAGATAACTATGAATATGTAATTAAATATTGGGAAAGCAAATGTGAGTTTTCTTTTAAAGTATAAAAATTGTACTGTCTATCATTTTTTTCAAATAGTGCAACTAACTTCACCCTATATTTTGACTGCTAAGCCATATACTTTTATATACAGAGATAACTAAATTATTAAAAATGATTTTTATATTTTGCCAGATCTCTTGAATATAGAAACTAAATCCACTATAGCCCATTCTATAATTCTTTGTGATATATTGTGGCTGATAGTGATTACAATCAGCATTTATTTGTCACTTAAAGTTTGATCCAGACAGTGTTAAGTGCTTAGGAGATACTTGTAAACCATCTTACAGACAAAAGATTGAGGCAACCCCACACTAAGAAAAATGGTACAAGAGCACATAGATATTAATGGGCCAGAGCAGACCTGGAGGCCTGTGTTATGAGTCACTAAGCTACATTTCATCCTTGTTCTGAGTTAGCCAGTGGGGTGCTGAAAAATGTATCATCATATATACACATATACAAACACATATGTGAAACATGTGTCCCTATCTTTCCACACGTGGGTTCATGTTTAGACACAGAAAACAATACATTTGGGAGAATAAGTTAAAATAAAAAAGTAATAGTTTGTTAAAGAATATTACTAGAAATTACTTCAAGGTTTGTATTTATGATATCATATATATATATGTATCAGTTCAGTTCAGTTGCTCAGCCATGCGTGTGTGTGTGTGTGTGTTTTCTCATTTGCCTCATGTGTAGTCATTGCTCAGCCAGCCTTTAGATTTTTTTCAGAAGACAGAATTTTGTATGTAGAAACACTGTGTCCATGGGAAGACATGAGTTCAAGATCCTCCTATATTACAGTCTTGAACCTCAAGAGACATCATCAGTTCAGTTCAGTTCAGTTCAGTTCAGTCGCTCAGTCGTGTCTGACTTTGCGACCCCATGAATTGCAGCACGCCAGGCCTCCCTGTCCATCACCAACTCCCGGAGTTCACTCAGACTCACGTCCATCGAGTCAGTGATGCCATCCAGCCATCTCATCCTCTGTCGTCCCCTTCTCCTGCCCCCAATCCCTCCCAGCATCAGACTCTTTCCCAGTGAATCAACTCTTTGCATGAGGTGGCCAAAGTACTGGAGTTTCAGCTTTAGCATCATTCCTTCCAAAGAACATCCAGAGCTGATCTCCTCTAGAATGGACTGGTTAGATCTCCATGTATGTGTGTGTGTGTATCTATCTATATATATATACTTTATCAGTTTATATATAGATATATTTGTATTATTAGCTAAAGAGTAAAATCTCATTCACTCAAAGTTGAATTTGACTCCTTATCATGGAAAGTTTAGCAGTGACAATAGATGAAAGATGGTTTCTGGGTGAAGCCTCTGCTAAGAATGCCTTTCTTTCAGATACAGAATTCAAGACAAGGTCATTGATTGTGTTTCATAAACATCTTTTTCTATTGTGCATGGCTTCAGCATTTTTGCCGTGAGATGTTTCTCATTTATGCTAGCACTTATCACTCTTCCATCTGTACCTTCTTTAGACTATCTTATTCTACCACTGAACAGTCTAAGATAAATAACTGCTTTACTAGAAGGGAAATAATACTGTTGAATTTTTCTTATATATAAGAATTTTTTGGTTCAAAACTATTAAAAGTATGTGACACTGAAACATAAGGAAAGAATATTAGCTATAGATCTAAAATTCTACTGCTGTTATTAACTTCCTGCTAAATTTGATCATGTATATATATGTCCAGGTTATCCTGCAAAACTGATAAAGTGACTGATGCAATTGCAATACTTGACAGTTGAATACTTGAAGATCATTTTAATTCACTTTTTGGTTTTGCATTTTCATAGTAAAGGTATTGAATTCTTTGACTTTATATCTGATTCTGATAAATTTTTCCATTATAGATGACTAAATACATCTGTACACCTAGTGGTTATCATTTCACTATCCAATCTACAAGTCTGCTTCTGCAAGGAAAGAACTTGCAAGGAAATTGATTTGGGCTAATTCAGATGAAATGTATGACTCTGAAATAGTATATTCTCCATCACCAGAGATATTCAAGTATAACTTGGATAACTACATATTAATTCTAAAGTAGAATTGTTTACATAGAATTAATAGAGGGGATTTAGACATCTCACAAGGAATGAGAAAGCCAAAGGATCTAAGTTATCTTTAATATCTCTTACCTCTTCAGTCATTGGAACTGCCTTTTTTTCTCCTGATTTTTATTCAATAAAACAGCAAAATCATTCAGCAACTCTCATAACAAAGTAATGCCATTTCTTCCTTATGGGTCTTTGTGTGCTCTAATCATATACATTTACATCTGCATTAATTATGTTAAATCAGTGTCTAACTGTGATGCTGAGAACGCTATCAGGCTTCAGTGTCCTCAACACCAAAAGAGGACTGCTCTTGTGAAATCTCAGTTTGCTAGGAGTGCTATAAGGTATATGACTATATCAGCTTTCTATCTCAATTATCTCCAACATATACAATGGGTTATAGTTTCTCAACCCTACTTTCACCTCTTCCTAATGAGACTCATATAAAGAAAAGTGTTCTCTATGTGAACCTCATTTGCTAAATTTGGGGTTGAAATTAAATATCCTTTTTCGATGATTTGGTGCGCTAGCCAATTTCAGTACTACAATCACCTTCCTAGAAAAGATTGCCAAGAAAAGCTTAAAGTTGAGTATCTCCTGCTAATTTGTTTTCCAAAGTATTAAAAATGTAGTTGCAAGGATAATGCTTTGTGGATTGTGCTATCCATCCTCTCTATTTTGCTGATGTCACACTAAGGTGTCAATTAAAGATGATATGTGCAAATCATTTAAAGCCCCAAAGAAAAAAAAGGAAAAGGTCACAAAATATAAGGTCATGCCCAGGCAATTAAGGAAGCAATAAATGGAAATTATAAATGGCAGGCAAACCAAGCCCATAAGAAATGGAATGGGTATTAAATCTCAGAGTCTCTTTTTTGCCTGTATGTTGTCCTTTGAGCAGAATATGCCATAAGTCGAGCAAGGTCTTTTGGAAAGACAAGCATCAGATTCTGTGCAAGTTGCCTGCAATATTATTTGATGTGGATAACATTTATTAGCCTGGAAGTATCATTCTTAATTTCCTATTATTGAGAAAAACAAGAGGCTTGCTATTTACAGGCTTTTTTCCCCAAGAATCAAGTTAATTGTATACAGGATATGTAGTAAACACAAATGCATACTTCTTTTCAAAGTTATATACTCATACTTAGCAGTCTAATTTTCTGAGCTATCTTATTGATATAAAAACAATACAAATATATATTTAAGGAACTAATATCAGAATGTAAATTCACATCGCTTCAAAGCATAACCTTGTCTAGCTTTACATTCTAAGGACCTCAAGTATTTTAAGATCCTTAAAGACTGACTGGATTCAGTCTTTCCTCATATTTACCTGTGAAAAGGAGACATGGGTGGAAAGTATCAGTGTGTTACTTTCAGAGGGCAGAGGAAAATAAGAATGTGGGTGATCATTCAACCACTGCTAAGTTTATTAGCAGTAAATTAAGTTATTGCTAAGCAGTAACTTAATATAGTATTTGCCAGAGTAAACCAGATGATCCTGACAATGTCATGGTTTTACTTGGGTGACTTTCTTGCTAAACTTCTCATCTATGCCCAAAACAGTGTGACTCCTGGAGGGGTTCAGAGTATTAGAGCAGCATGGAGATGGGTATTGCCTGTTAACATTGTGGTGTGGGGCTGGTGATCTGTATACCTTAAAAGGAGAAGCAATTAGCCTTCATTGCTGCTTAACAAGCAAGTCAGACTTTCTTTTTTTTTTTTTTTTTTTCCTTTTTTTTTTAATTAAATTTTAAAATCTTTAATTCTTACATGTGTTCCCAAACATGAAACCCCCTCCCACCTCCCTCGCCATAACATCTCTGTGGGTGATCCCCATGCACCAGCCCCAAGCATGCTGTATCCTGCGTCAGACATAGACTGGCGATTCAATTCTTACATGATAGTATACATGATAGAATGCCATTCTCCCAAATCATCCCGCCCTCTCCCTCTCTCTCTGAGTCCAAAAGTCCGTTATACACAGCTGTGTCTTTTTTCCTGTCTTGCATACAGGGTCGTCATTGCCATCTTTCTAAATTCCATATATATGTGTTAGTATACTGTATTGGTGTTTTTCTTTTTGGCTTACTTCACTCAGGTATCACCTAGGGGACCAGAGCAGAACTTAATTTATCATGGAATGTTGTAGGCCATATGCTTTGGTGGAGGTTTAGGCATTTTTTCTTCTGCCTAGAATATGCTTCCTCTCATTCCTCACAGGTCATCCTTTTGTTCTCAGGTTCTATGTCTCCTCTGGCTTTTCTGACTCTCTAGTCCAGTTTCTCCTACAGGCTCTCAGAGCACTTTGTTCTTCCACACCATATTACTTATCACACTGCTTTACCGTATGTTTGTTTCCTGACTAAACTCAAGTTTCCAAGATGGCATGGGTTCAGTCCATGTATCTCCTGCGCTGGACAAAATGCTTGGTTTATTATAGGCATGGTATGGAGATTTGTCACTAACCCCCACTCCTCTGCTGCTGCTGCTGCTAAGTCACTTCAGTCGTGTCCGACTCTGTGTGACCCCATAGATGGCAACCTACCAGGCTCCTCCATCCCTGCGATTCTCCAGGCAAGAACACTGGAGTGGGTTGCCATTTCCTTTTCCTATGCATGAAAGTGAAAAGTGAAAGTGAAGTCACTCAGTCCTGTCCGACTCTTTGCGACCCCATGGACTGCAGCCCACCAGGCTCCTCCACCCATGGGGCTTTCCAGGGAACAGTACCGGAGTGGGGTGCCATTGCCTTCTCCAAACCCCCACTGCTCAATGGATCCCAAATGAAAATACACGTCTGTTAGCATTTTTTGGGGTTCCAAAGATCTCCAATAAATAGTACGGCTGATATTCTGGAAAAGAAAGAGGATTACAGGCATACCTCATTCTAGTGTACTTCACTTTACTGTGCTTTGCTGATGCTGCATGTTTTTTTTTACGAACTGAAGGTTTGTAATAGCCCTGGGTCAAGGAAGTCTATCGTCACCATTTTTCCAACAGAATGTGCTCTCTTCATGCCCCTGGGTCATGTGTTGGTGATTCTCACAGTATTTCCAAACTTTTCCATTATTATTATATTTGTCATGATGACCTGAAATCTTTGATGTCACTGTTGTAATTGTTTTGGGGTGCCATAAACCACACCTATATAAGATGGCACAACTAATCAATATATACTTGTGTATTCTGACTGTTCTACCAACTGGCTGCTCCCCTATCTCTTTCCCTGTCCTTGACCCTTCCTATTCCCTGAGATACAACAATATTGAAATTAGGTCAGTTAATAACCTTACAATGGCCTCTCAGTTTTCAGTTGAAGGGGAGGGTTGCATGTCTCTTACTCTAAAACAAACGCTAGAAATAATTAAGCTTAGTGAGGAAGGCATGTTGAAAGTTGAGACAGTTTGAAATCTAGAGATTACAGCTTTTCAGTTGACACAGATAGTGATTCCTCTGATGGATCTGGGCAAAGTAAACTGAAAACCTACTGGAAAGGATTCACTATTATAGATGCCATTAAGAATATTTGTGATTCATGGGAAGAGGTCAAGATATCAACATTAATAGGAATTTGAAAGAAGTTGATCTCAACTCTCATGGATGAATTTGAGGAATTCAAGATCAGTAATGGAAGTAACTGCAGATGTGGTAGAAATAGCAAGAGAACTGGAGGTAGAAGTGGAGCTTGAAGATGCAACTGAAATTCTGTAATCTCTTAACAAAACTATTGGATAAGGAATTGCTTTGTATGAGTGAGCAAAGAATATGGTTTCTTGAAATGGAATCTACTCCTGGTTGGAATGTTATGAAGACTATTGAAATGACATCAAAGGATTTGAAATATTACATAAATTTAGTTGCTGAAACAGCAGCAGTGTTTGAGAAGATTGACTCCAATTTTTAAACAAGTTCTACTGTGGGAAACAGCATTATATGCTACCAAAAACTGTTCATGAAAAAAAAATTAATTAACACAGCAAACTTCACTGTTGTCTTATTTCAAGAAATTGCCACAGCTACTGCAGGCTTCAGCAATCACCACTCTGATCAGTCAGCAACAACCAGCATCAAGGCAAGACCCTCCACCTGTAAAAACTATGACTCAGTGAAGGCTCAGATGATAATTAGATTTTTTTAGCAATATGGTGTTTTAAAATAAACTATGTACATTACTTTAGACATACTGTTATTGCATGCTTATGATAATGCAGTAGAGTGTCATATAACTTCTTTTCACTGGGAAACAAAAAAATCATGTAATTTACTTTATTGCAATATTCACTTTATTGTAGTAGTCTGGAACTAAATCTAAAATATCTCTGACATATGCCTATACTAGTAATGGGAACTGATTTTAAATTCCAAATTTAGACCTAGGAAAACACAGGTAATGACAACAATGATAATTTATATTTGTGTACATATTCCATATTGCAAAACACATTAATAAATGGTGAGATACTCAACATGCACATATCTTGATCAAGTACCATTTTGGGGGGAGGAGGGTGAGAAGGAGTAGGTTAGTCTTTTGACTGCTGCCAACAGTTGAATCTAGCTGGAGCAGTTAACTCCCTTACCAGATAGCTTAAATGTTTACTAAAACTCACATGTTTGGAAAGACACAAAGGGACTAGATGAGATGAATTAAGTTCATTGCATAGAATAAATTTGGCAATAAGGAGTTCATGATCTGAGCCAGTCAGCTCCCTGTCTTGTTTTTGCTGACTGTATAGAGCTTCTTCATCTTTGGTTGCAAAGAATATAATCAATCTGATTTTGGTGTTGACCATCTGGTGATGTCCATGTGCAGAATCTTCTCTTGTGTTGTTGGAAGAGGGTGTTTGCTATGACCAGTGTGTTTTCTTGGCAAAACCTTTATTAGCCTTTGCCCTGCTTCATTCCATATCCCAAGGCCAAATTTGCCTGTTACTCCAGGTGTTTCTTGACTTATTACTTTTGCATTCCAGTCCCCTATAATGAAAAGGACATCTTTTTTTGGGTGTTAGTTCTAAAAGGTCTTGTAGGTCTTCATAGAACCGTTCAACTTCAGCTTCTTCAGCGTTACTGGTTGGGGCAAAACTTGGATTACTGTGATATTGAATGGTTTGCCTTGGAAACAAACAGAAATCATTCTTTCGTTTTTGAGAATGCATTCAAGTACTGCATTTTGGACTCTTTGTTGACCATGATGACTACTCCATTTCTTCTAAGGGATTCCTGCCCATAGTAGTAGATATAATGGTCATCTGAGTTAAATCCCATTCCAGTCCATTTTAGTTTGCTGATTCTTAGAATGTCGATGTTCCCTTTTGCCATCTCCTATTTGACCACTTCCAATTTGCCTTGATTCATGGACTCTTACCTGGAAAATCCCATGGACTGAGGAGCCTGTTGGGCTGCAGTCCATGGGGTCGCGAAGAGTCAGACATGACCGAGTGACTTCACTTTCACTTTTTACTTTCATGCATTGTAGAAGGAAATGGCAACCCACTCCAGTGTTCTTGCCTGGAGAATCCCAGGGACGGGGGAGCCTGGTGGGCTGCCGTCTGTGGGGTTACACAGAGTCGGACACAACTGAAGAGACTTTGCAGCAGCAGCAGCAGCAGCATGCCATATTGCTCTGTACAGCTTCAGAGCTTGCTTCTATCACCAGTCACATCCATAACGGGGTATTGTTTGTGCTTTGGCTTTGGCTCCATCCCTTCATTCTTTCTGGAGTTATTTCTCCACTGATCTCCAGTAGCATATTGGGCACCTACTGACCTGGGGAGTTCCTCTTTCAGTATCCTATCAATTTGCCTTTTCATACTGTTCATGGGGTTCTCAAGGCAAGAATACTGAAGTGGTTTGCTATTCCCTTCTCCAGTGGACCACATTCTGTAAGACCTCTCCACCATGACCCTTATTGCCAAATTCAGACTTAAATTGAAGAAAGTAGGGAAAACCACTAGACTGTTCAGGTATGACCTAAATCAAATCCCTTATGATTATACAGTGGAAGTGAGAAATAGATTTAAGGGACTAGATCTGATAGATAGAGTGCCTGATGAGCTATTGACTGAGGTTCATGACATTGTTACAGGAGACAGGGATCAAGACCATCCCCATGGAAAAGAAATGCAAAAAAGCAAAATGGCTGTCTGGGGAGGCCTTACAAATAGCTGTGAAAAAAAAAAAAAAAAAGAAGTAAAAAGCAAAGGAGAAAAGGAAAGATATAAGCATCTGAATGCAGAGTTCCAAAGAACAGCAAGAAGAAATAAAAAAGCCTTCCTCAGCAACCAATGCAAAGAAATAGAGGAAAACAATAGATGGGAAAGATTAGATATCTCTTTAAGAAAATTAGAGATACCAAGGGAATAATTCATGCAAAGATGGGCTCGATAAAGGACAGAAATGGTATGGACCTAACAGAAGCAGAAGATATTAAGAAGAGGTGGCAAGAATACACAGAACTGTACAAAAAAGATCTTCACAACACAGATAATCATGATGGTGTGATCACTCACCTAGAGCCAGACATCCTGGAATGTGAAGTCAAGTGGGCCTTAGGAAACATCACTACAAACAAAGCTAGTGGAGGTGATGGAATTCCAGTGGATCTATTTCAAATCCTGAAAGAAGATGCTGTGAAAGTGCTGTACTCAATATGCCAGCAAATCTGGAAAACTCAGCATGGCCATAGGACTGGAAAAGGTGGGTTTTCATTCCAATCTGAAAGAAAGGCAATGACAAAGAATGTTCAAACTACTGCACATACCACTCCTCACACGTGAACAAAGTAATGCTCAAAATTCTTCAAGCCACTCTTCAACAGTATGTGAACCATGAATTTCCAGATGTTCAAGTTGGACTTAGAAAAGGCAGAGGAGCCAGAGATCAAATTGCCAAGATCCTCTGAATGATCAAAAAAGCAAGAGAGTTCCAGTAAAACATCTACTTTTGCTTTATTGACTATGCCAAAGCCTTTGACTGTGTGGATCACAACAAACTGAATAATTCTTAAAGAGATAGGAATGCCAGACCACCTGACCTGCCTCCTGAGAAATTTGTATGCAGGTCAAGAAGCAACAGCTAGAACTGGACATAGAGCAACAGACTGGTTCCAAATCGAGAAATGAGTACGTCAAGCCTGTATATTGTCACCCTGCTTATTTAACTTATATGCACAGTACATCATCCAAAATGCTGGGCTGGATGAAACACAAGCTGAAATCAAGACTGACATATTGGAGAAATGTCAGTAACCTCAGGTACTCAGGTGACACCACCCTTGTGGTAATAAGGGAAGAGGAACTACAGAATATCTTGATGAAAGTGAAAGAGGAGAATGAAAAAGTTGACTTAAAACTCAACATTCAGAAAACTAAGATCATAACATCTGGTCCAATCACTTCATGGGAAATAGATGGGGAAACAATGGAAATGGTGAAAGACTTTATTTTTGGGGCCTCCAAAATCACTACAGATGGTGACTGCAGCTATGAAACGAAAAGATGCTTGCTCCTTGGAAGAAAAGCTATGGCCAACCTAGACAGCATATTTAAAAGCACAGACATTACTTTGCCAACAAAAGTCCATCTAGTCAAAGCTATGGTTTTTCAAGTAGCCATGTATGGATGTGACAGTTGGACTATAAAGAAAGCTGAATGCTGAAGTATTGATGTTTTTGAACTGTGGTGTTGGAGAAGACTCTTGAGAGTCCCTTGGACTGCAAGGAGATTCAACCAGTCCATTCTAAAGGAAATCAGTCCTGAATGTTCATTGGAAGGACTGATGCTGAAGCTGAAACTCCAATACTTTGGCCACCTGATGTGAAGAATTAACTCATTGGAAAAAACCCTATTGCTGGGAAAGATTGAAGGCAGGAGGAGAAGGGGACGACAAAGGATGAGATGGTTAGATGGCATCACCAACATGATGGGCATGAGTTTGTGTAGGCTCCAGGAGTTGGTGATGGACTGAGAAGCATGACATTCTGCAGCCCATGGGGTCACAAAGAGTCGGACATAACTGAGGGACTGAACTGACTGAACTGAGATTACTTTTGGACTATAATGTAAAATCTACACTAAGTGTTTTCTCAAATCATTAAAATACTTTCAAAGAGAAATTCTTTAAAATTCCTTAAAAAATTTTTTTCTCAGAAAATTTCTGCCCACCAGAGTTACCAGGTGTGCTCATTCAGTGGCCATTGAGAGCATAGAATGGCCTTGTCCAAGAGTACTCTTTAAATTTGCTTGCAGAAATTTGAGCCTTCTATCCAGCTATTGTAGCTCAGTCAGTAAAGAATCTGCCTCCACTGCAGGAGACCGGGTTCCATCCCTGGGTTGGGAAGATCCCCTGGAGAAGGAAATGGCAACCAAATACAGTATCCATGCCTGGAAAATCTTATGGACACAGGAGCTTGGTAGGCTATAGTCCATGGGGTTGCAAAGAGTCAGGCATGACTCTGCCACTTCCTACTTGGGTAAGGTTGGACAATTCACTTAACCTTTCTGAACTTTACTTTTTTCCTATGCAAATGTATATAAAGTTGCTGCTGTATATGCATTGATCAAATGCCATATGTATTAAAGTGGCTTGGATGTTTCAAGTAGGATGCAAGTTTAAGGCTGATTACTGTCGTTATTACAATGAAAACATAAAAAACTGGCATAATAACAGAAGAAAAGAAAAACATCAAGAAGTGGGAGTCAATGAATGTGGGACACATGATCAACATATAACTGGCAAAATGATGGAATGGAAATTTCAAAGTATTCAACATGATGTTTGGCTCATCTCCTGGCCTGTCTCAGAACCATAGTTGCCTGGACCAATGTCATTCATTGTAGTAAAATGTGGGAAACAAAGTCTGGGGCATTTTCAGGTTCCTATGGTAACTAGCTGGAGCTCCGAATAATGGCAGCCCTGACAATATGGCTTAAGAAAAGGAGAAACAAAACAAAAGATATTTGACACTATAGCATATACAAAATTCCTTCCCTTGATACAGTTAAAAGTTTAAAGATTTTTGAGTTCTGTCTGGTTGAGTAATGTTGAACAAATTATACAATCTTATAGAGTATAAATTACTCAGAGAGCCAACAAAGTTCCCAACCTAATACCTGCAAAATACCATTTTTACAGAAATTTTAAAACTTCAATTTAAAGACTGATAAGGAAAAATTAATGCACCCATGCCCTCTCAGACACAAAATTCAAATTTTAAGTTTCTAATAAATGGTTGTCTTGGTGCCTTTTTCCCCAAAGTACCATCAGACTGCAAACAGTGATTTTAGTAGAAGCATTTTCTCAAGGCAAAAATGTCAAATCACTTTCCCAGGAAAATGTTTCACTCTTTTCCAGACAAGTTTTGCAAAGTGAAAAATCAATTGTGTTAACATTGATCTTTAGTCTTCATCTATCAAGACCTTTAATCCTTTAGACCTGTGTGCTGAAGACAGAGTTATTGAATAGCAATAACCTGTAAACATATACATAATGCTGGAAGACTATGACATAGACAAAGAAATGATGATCTGTATCTATTAGAGAGACGTTTCAGGATGGAAGGATCAATTTCTTAATATAGCACTCTGGAACTTGTGATTTACAATGGGATGCAGGATCATTGATTTATCTAATGTGACTTTCATCACCAGAGAATGGCCAGCACTACTCTTGCAGGGGAAAGACAGCCACATACCTGCATTTTCCTACTATGCCCCATGTCCACTAACTATTCAACTGGATTTTTTATGATGCTTTATGGAAGCAGGATTCCTGCTTTCAACCAACTTTATGCTTCTTGTGCATGTATTTATTCCCTTCATCACCAACATCCATGTTCATTCAATAGTTATTCTTTGAGGTCTCTGTGTGGCAAGTATACTGAAAGAAAGTAATATCCCTAGACACAGAAAGAGGGGCCCCTTTGCTAGTACACCAAGGGGTAAGGAATTAGTGGGACCAATAAAATGTGCCTCCCCTTCCAGACCATAATCTGAGTACCCAGAAACTTTAGTCCCTTGTCCAAACAACTCTGAGCCCCTTTCAGGCTCCTATAATCAAGTTTGCCCTTTTTAGGCTGACAGGGTAGCAACGTGCTTTCTTTAAGCCTGAGGAGTAGCCAGTTCAATTGATTTCTGTTGCTCAGTCATGTCTGACTCTGCGATCCCATAAACTATAGCACGTCAGGCTTCCCTGTCCATCACCAACTCCTAGAGCTTGCTCAAATTCAAGTCCATTGAGTCGGTGATGCCATCCAACCATCTCATCCTCTGTCGCCCCCTTTTCCTCCCACCTTCAATCTATCCCAGCATCAGGGTCTTTTCAAATGAGTCAGTTCTTTGCATCAGGGGAACAAAGTATTGGAGTTTCAGCTTCAGCATCTGTCCTGACAGTGAATATTCAGAACTGATTTCATTTAGGATTGACTGGTTTCCAGCCCAAGGGACTTCCAAGAGTCTTCTCCAGCACCACAGTCCAAAACATCAATTCCTCGGCAGTCAACTTTATTATAGTCCAACTGTCACATCCATACATGACTATTGGAAAAAACATAGCCTTGACAGATGGACCTTTGTTGGCAAAATAATGTCTCTGCTTTTTAATATGCTGTCTAGGCTTTTCTTAACTTTTCTTTCAAGGAGCAAGCACCTTTTAATTTCATGGCTGCAGTCATCATCTGCAGTGATTTTGGAGCCCAAAAGGATAAAGTCAGCCGCTGTTTCCATTGTTTCCCCATCTATTTGCCATGAAGTGCTGGGACAGGATACCATGATCTTAGTTTTCAGAATGTTGAGTTTTAGGCCAGCTTTTTCACTCTCCTCTTTCACTTTCATCAAGAGGCTCTTTAGTTCTTTGCTTTCTGCCATAAGGATGGTGTCATCTGTGTATCTGAGGTTATTGATTGATCTCTCAGCAATCTTTATTCCAACTTATGCTTCATCCAGCCCAGGATTTTGCATGATGTATTTTGCATGTAAGTTAAATAAGCAGGGTGACAATATATAGCCTTGACATACTCCTTTCCTGATTTGGAACCAGTCTGTTGTTCCATGTCCTGTTCTAACTGTTGCTTCTTGACCTGCATACAGATTTCTCAGGAGGCAGGTCAGGTGGTCTGGTATTCCCATCTCTTTAAGAATTATCCACAGTTTGTTGTGATCCACATAGTCAAAGGCTTTGGTGTAATCAATAAAGCAAAAGTAGATGTTTTTCTGGAACTCTCTTGCTTTTTCAATGATCCAGTGAATATTGGCAATTTGATCTCTGGTTCCTCTGCCTTTTCTAAATGCAGCTTGAATATCTGGAAGATCTCGGTTCACATCCTGTTAAAGCCTGGCTTGAAGACTTTTGAGAAGAACTTTGCTAGAATGTGAGACAAGTGCAATTGAGTGGTAGTTTGAACATTCTTTGTCATTGTCTTTCTTTGAAATTGAAATGAAAACTGACCTTTTCCAGTTCTGCGGCCACTGCTGAGTTTTCCAGATTTTCTGACATATTTAGTGCAGTGCTTTCACAGCATCATTTTTTTAGGATTTGAAATAGCTCTACTTGAATTCCATCACCTCCACTAGCTTTGTTCATAGTGATGCTTCCTAAGGCCCACTTGACTTCACATTCTAGGATGTCTGGCTCTAGGTGAGTGATCACACCACTGTGGTTATCTGGGTCGTGAAAATCTTTTTTGTATAGTTCTTCTGGGCTCAGAGGGTAAAAGCATCTGCTTACGATGTGGGAGACCAGGGTTTGAACCCTGGGTATGGAAGATCCTCTGGAGAAGGAAATGGCAACCCACTCCAGTACTCTTGCCTTGAAAAACCCATGGATGAAGGAACTTGATAGGCTACAGTCCATGGAATTGCAAAGAGTCGGACACGACTGAGCAACTTCGCTTTCTTTCTTTCTTTCTGTGTATTCTTGCCAGCTCTTCTTAATATCTTCTGCTTCTAATAGGCTGGTACCATTTCTGTTCTTTATTCTGCCCATCTTTGCATGAAATGTCCCCTTGGTATTTCTGATTTTTTTTGGAGAGATCGCTAGTCTTTCGCATTCTAGTGTTTTCCTCTATATCTTTGCACTGATCACTGAGGAAGGCTTTCTTATCTTTCCTTGCTATTCTTTGAAACTCTGCATTCAAGTGGGTATATCTTTCCTTTTCTCCTTTGTCTTTCACATCTCTTCTTTTCTCAGCTATTTGTAAGGCCTCCTCAGACAACCATTTTGCCTTTTTGCATTTCTTTTTCTTGGGGATGGTCTTGATCACTGCCTCCTGTACAATGTCATGAACCTCTGTCCATAGTTCTTCAGGCACTCTGTCTATCAGAGCTAATCCCTTGAAACTATTTCTCACTTCCACTGTGTAATCATAAAGGATTTGATTTAGGTCATATCTAAATGGTCTAGTGGTTTTTCCTACTTCCTTCAATTTCAGTCTGAATTTGGCAATAAGGGGTTCATGATCTGAGCCCCAGTCAGCTCCCAGTCTTGTTTTTGCTGACTGTATAGAGTTTCTCCATCTTTGGCTGCAAAGAATATAATCAGTCTGATTTCAGTATTAACCATCTGGTGATGCCCATGTGTAAAGTTTTCTCTTGTGTTGTTGGAAGAGGGTGTTTGCTATGACCAGTGCGTTCTCTTGGCAAAATTCTATTAGCCTTTGCCCTGCTTCATTCTGTACTTCAAGCCATATTTGCCTGTTACTCCAGGTATTTCTTGACTTCCTACTTTTGCATTCTAGTCCCCTATAATGAAAAGGACATCTTTTTTGGGTGTTAGTTCCAAAAGGTCTTATAAGTCTTCATAGAATTGTTCAACTTCAGCTTCTTCAGCATTACTGTTCAGGGCACAGAATTGGATTACTGTGATATTGAATGATTTGCCTTAGAAATGAACAGAGATCATTGGGTCATTTTTGAAATTGCACCCTAAAACTGCATTTCAGACTCTTTTTGTTTTGACTATGATGGCTACTCCATTTCTTCTAAGGGATTCTTGCCCACAGTAAGAACATATATATATATATATATATATGTAACTGTCATTGGAGTTAAATTAGCCCATTCCAGTCCATTTTAGTTAACTTATTCCTGAAATGTTGATACTCTCCCTTGCCAGCTCCTGTTTGACCACTTCCAACAAGCTTGTAGGAGAGGCAAAATTGTGTTTAGAATCAAACACCATACCCACCAGAGATGTTCGGAGTCTCTAACAAAACCTTGTGCACACCAGGAGACCCCACAGAGACAGCATCAGACCTGCCTTTGAGTGTCTGAATGTCTCCTGCAGAGGTACATATCAGCAGTGGCCTGCCACAGGTGCAGGGGCTCTGGGTGCAACAGACCTGGGTATGGCCTAAGCCCTCTTGGAGGAGGTCACCATTAACCCTAATATAGAGCTCCAGAACTTGCACAGGCCTGGGGAAACCAGCTCTGGAGGGCACAAATGAAACCTTGTGTGCATAGCATCCAGGAGAAAGGAGCAGTGACCCCACAAGAGACTGACACAGACTTGCCTGTGAGTGTCCAGGAGTCTCCAGCGGAGGTGTGGGTCAGGGGTGACCTGCTGCAGGGTCGGGGGCACTGAGTGAGGCAGTGCATGATGGGACCTTTTGAAAGAGATCACCATTATCTTCATTACCTCCACCATTGTTTTGTCTCAGGTCAAACAACAGAGAGGGAACACAGCCCCATCCATCAACAGAAAAATGGATTAAAGATTTACTGAGAATGGCCCCACCTATCAGAACAAGACTCAGTTCCCCCCCCCCCCCCCGCCCCCCCACCAGTCAGTCTCTCCCATCAGGAAGCTTCCATGAGCCTCTTATCCTTCTCCATCAGAGGGCAGACAGAATGAAAACCACAATCATAGAAAAATAATCAAACTGATTACATGGACCACAGCCTTGTCTAACTCAATGAAACTGTGAGCTATGCCATGTAGGGTCACCCAGGACAGATGGGTCACAGTGGAGAGTTCTGACAAAATGTGATCCACTGGAGAAGGGAATGGCAAACCACTTCAATATTCTTGCCTTGCAAACCCTATGAACAGTATGAGGGGTGACCAAGTCATAGCTTTTTGGGAGGGGTAATTACTGTGAGAAAGCTTGCATGTGCATTTTTGGAATTTCTACAGCCCCTGCACATGCAGACAAAGTCAAAAGAGACGGTAACAGAGTGTAGGCTCAGTTCAGTTCAGTCGCTCAGTCGTGTCCGACTCTTTGCGATCCCACGAATCGCAGCACACCAGGCCACAGATGGTGACTACAGCCATGAAATTAAAAGATGCTTACTCCTTTGAAGAGTGTAGGCTAGAAGTTTCCATTTCTATACTTTCTCCAAGTCCTGCCCACAGTAGGAATAGGCCTGGTAAGAGCTGCTGCTATTACAAAGGTGGATGGGTACTTTCTCCATGTTAATGGATTATAACATAATATATTATGTTAATGGAAAAATCTTACTCTCTTCACATCTTGATGTTGGAAGACTGTTACATAAGGCTGTCAAAAATGGCATCTATATTTGCCCTATGTTGCTTATTTCTTCAAAGCAGCCTGAGATCCATGAGCTCAAAATCCTGCTGGATCCAAACTCAAATTCTTACACATTTAATTGTTTTAAATATAGTCTCAAAAAGCAGATTTAGAGACATTTGTAACCCACTGCATACATACTCCAGGAAGATGAACTTCATATCTGATAGTCACAGATAAATCACGGGTCTATTAAAAACAAATAAACCAAATCAAACAAATAAGCAAAACAAGACACAGCTGCCCATTAAAGTTCTCTAACACAGAAATTCCCCACAGTGCAGCTGAGTGACACCACCTAGACAGGTAACTCCCCTCGTCAATCTCCCTCTCCCAAAGGAGTTTCCCTGTTCTTCTACCCTTCTGGATGCCATGAACCCAAGGCGATAGCCTCAGAGGGTCTTCTACTGTGAGATACTTCCTCTGCCTTCAATCTATCAGTGATACTTGAATAAAGCTTGTACAAGCCACTACTAACTCACAGACAGCTCATTTTCCACGATCAATTCCCAAATTTTTAAACTCATATCTTACAAGGAAAAACACTTTCTTTCTAGGCATAGAATGGCAGTTAACAAAACTGGCTAATTTTATCTGGAAAAATTTAAGAGAACAGATCTAATTCTATAGAGGATGGTTGTAATGTAAAAGTTTAACTTATTTTGACTTAATATTAATTAATTATAAGATTCATATTTTAGACCACATTTTTACAAACTGAGTAATATTTAATCTATTTAATAACTCTGTATACAAAAGTATAGACAAACGACTGGAAAGTGAGTAGGCAAAATGAAAACTTACATATAAAACATTGTTAGATTTATTTTAAGATCAAACATAAAAAAAATCTTTTCTAAAGCAAATTTTCAGCTACTGTAAAGCAGAAGTATTGCAATCCCCTTGACTTACTGTATCCCTACATTAAAATTTGGTTTTGACTCACTATATTGAAGAACAGAGGAAGCTTTTTACAATACTTTGGAGTGAGGTAACACTGTTTTATTGCCTGGAAAGATTCATATCGTTCATTTATACATATTTTTCAATGCTTTACCTTATTAATAAGGCTTGATGGAGCTTCCAAGTGTGCCAAGAACTGGGAAGGAATTGAAAATATAAGGAAATGGAGACCATTATTGCTCTTGAGGTTTAGGCAGTCATTTTATTTTTCCTCCTTGCTATAGAAGATATCAGAGAAACTTATTTTATTAAAAGGACTTCTGTTCTATATTGGAAGGAAAAAGCTAACAGTGGGTTTGTAATATAACATCTCCTTCTCTGGATACATGAAGTGTGGTTGATTTCCACTAGACATCATTCTGATAAGGGTGCTTACTTTAAATTACTGGTAATTTTCAGATTTATTAAATGCAGCTGACTGGAGAGTTGATGTTAGAATATAAATTCTACATAACAAATAGAATACAAAAATTAAAAAATTTCAAAACTAAAGAGTTTCCTCTGAGATAACATTTAACTCATACTTTGTAAGCATTTCTCTGTTATTCCAAAAACAAAGTGAATTCCAGTAAGGAAAAGTCCTAGGCATGATCCTCTTCTATATAATTTAATAGTTTTTTTTTTTTTTTAACTCCTTTGGTTTCTATAAGTTCTTTATATATATGCAATAGTTATCCTTTTTCAGCTGAAAGTGTTTCAAATATCTTCTTCCAATCTGTACTCTAGCATTGCTTTCTTTAACATATTTTTATTAATAAAAATTCTTTATTTTAATATAATTCAATTAATCAAATTTAATGTATTTTTCAGTTATGATTAGCATTTTCCTTTATGACTCTATGATTCTATATTTTCTTCTGAAAGTTTTAAATTTTCATTTTCTCCTCCTCTGACTTCTTATTTTTGAAATATTCATATCTATTAAAAAGTTAAGAGACTAGTACAAGGACCATATCTCCCTAAATGGATATATTTGTATCTGTATGCAAGTACATATGTAATCACATATACATATATATACATAAATTAATGCAGCTATATCTGTTCATTTACTTATATCTCTATATCTAACAAGAGGATTTCCTTTTTCCTCTTCTCCTTCTGACTGTGTAGTATTACTGCAAACTCAAGATTTTTGAATATTCCATATTGCAAAATCTATTAAGACCTTGGAAGAAAAGTTATGAACAACCTAGATAGCATATTCAAAAGCAGAGACATTACTTTGCCGACTAAGGTCCGTCTAGTCAAGGCTATGGTTTTTCCTGTGGTCATGTATGGATGTGAGAGTTGGACTGTGAAGAAGGCTGAGTGCCGAAGAATTGACGCTTTTGAACTGTGGTGTTGGAGAAGACCCTTGAGAGTCCCTTGGACTGCAAGGAGATCCAACCAATCCATTCTGAAGGAGATCAGCCCTGGGATTTCTTTGGAAGGAATGATGTTAAAGCTGAAACCCCAGTACTT
The DNA here is from genome assembly GCF_032405125.1 of Capricornis sumatraensis. Lineage (NCBI taxonomy): Eukaryota > Metazoa > Chordata > Mammalia > Artiodactyla > Bovidae > Capricornis > Capricornis sumatraensis. Next base: position 57,750,221 of record NC_091074.1, read on the forward strand.
TGGCCACCTCATGCAAAGAGTTGACTCATTGGGAAAGACTCTGATGCTGGGAGGGGTTGGGGGCAGGAGAAGAAGGGGATGACAGAGAATGAGATGGCTGGATAGCATCACTGACTCGATGGACGTGAGTCCGAGTGAACTCTGGGAGACGGTGATGGACAGGGAGGCCTGGCGTGCTGCAGTTCATGGGGTCGCAAAGAGTCGGACATGACTGAGCGACAGAACTGAAATAATTAAGACCATTATTACTTTTGTTCCAAATTTTGCCATTGAGAACTATTCAACTTGGTTTCTTTGTCCTTTTGATGTGTCCTAATTAATCTTATTTATTTTTTGTTAAAAAAGAAAGGTGTGGTATTATTTGTACTTTCCCTGCTTCATATTTGGAACAAGCAATTTCTATAACAACCTCTATTTTCCTTTACTAAGGAGTGGTATTTAGACACAAATAATGGGAGTCAGAAGTACACATTGCACTCATGTATAATTGCCTCTATAATTGCCTCTTTCAGTGAGAAGAGCAGCCAGCAGGAAAATATTTCTAAATAAAATATTTGTGGTAGATAGATTTTGAGATGACCTTTAAAAATCTCTGAAGTGAAGAGGAACTAAAGAGTCTCTCAATGAGGGTGAAAGGAGTGAAAAATCTGACCTGAAACTCAATATTCAAAAAACTAAGATCATGGCATCCAGTCCCATCACTTCATGGCAAACAGAAGGGGAAAAAGTGGAAACAGTGACAGATTTTACTTTCTTGGCCTCTAAAATCACTGTGGATGGTGACTGCAGCCATGAAATTAAAAAGATTCTTACTCTTTGTAAGGAAAGCCATGACAAACCTAGAGAGCATATTAAAAAGCTGAGACATCACTTTGCCAACAAAGGTCATTATAGTCAAAGCTATGGTTTTCCAGTAGTCATGTATGGATGTGAATTGGGCCATGAAGAAGACTGAGTGCTGAAGAACTGATGCTTTTGAATTGTGGTACTGGAAAAGACTCTTGAGAGTCCCTTGGACCACAGGGAGATCAAACCAGTCAATTCTCAAAGAAATCAATCTTGAATATTCACTGGAAGTACTTATGCTGAATCTGAAGCTCCAATACTTTGGCCACCTGTTGTAAAGAGCCAGCTTATTCAAAAAAACTCTGATGCTAGGGAAGACTGAAGGCAAAAGGAGAAGTGGGTGACAATGATGCTACCGAGTTTCACTGACTCAATGGATATGAGTTTGAGCAACTCCAGGACAGACGAGTCTGGTATGTTACACTCTGTGGGGTTGCAGAAAGACACGTGGAAAAGCAAAAACTTTATAAGTTTTATAAAAAATATAAATAAGTCAAATGCCAAAGATGAAGTAAGAATTGAAACATATAAATTAATTACAAAGCTAAGAATAATGGGGTGAGTAGCCTAACCTTTCTCCAGGGGATCTTCTGGACCCAGGAATCAAACCGGGGTTACTGCATTGCAGTAGTTTTGAAATAGATGGGGAAACAGTGGAAACAATGTCAGACTTTATTTTGGGGGGCTCCAAAATCACTGCAGATGGTGATTGCAGCCATGAAATTAAAAGACACTTACTCCTTGGAACGAAAATTATGACCAACCTAGATAACATATTGAAAAGCAGAGACATTACTTTGCCGACTAAGGTCCGTCTAGTCAAGGCTATGGTTTTTCCTGCAGTCATATATGGATGTGAGAGCTAGACTGTGAAGAAAGCTGGGCGCCAAAGAATTGATGCTTTTGAACTGTGTTGTTGGAGAAGACTCTTGAGAGTCCCTTGGACTGCAAGGAGATCCAACCAGTCCATTCTGAAGGAGATCAGCCCTGGGTTTTCTTTGGAAGGAATGATGCTAAAGCTGAAACTCCAGTACTTTGGCCACCTCATGCAAAGAGTTGACTCATTGGGAAAGAGTCTGATGCTGGGAGAGATTGGGGGCAGGAGGAGAAGGGGACGATCGAGGATGAGATGGCTGGATGGCGTTACTGACTCGATGGATTTGAGTCCCAGTGAACTCTGGGAGTTGGTGATGGACAAGGAGGCCTGGCATGCTGCGATTCATGGGGTCGCAAATAGTCTTACACAACTGAGCAACTGAACTGAACTGAATCCTGATGTTTTAGAATGTTTATTATGGGAGTGGGTGTGGTAGGATCTTTCTATCATTAAATTCTAATCCTGTTATCCTAAAATGTAAATTGTGAGAGTGGGTCTGGTAAAAATTTCACAAACTTGAAACATTCTTTTGATTTAATATAATAATTAACTTAAAAGTATATAACTCCCTTGCTAACACTAGTGAGGTGGGCACTCTCCGCCCCACTTCTGATGTCTATGTCAGAAGCTTTCTCTGTCCCTTTCTTACTTTAATAAAAGTCTGCTACACAAAAGCTCTTGAGTGATCAAATCTGGTCCCTGGCCCCGAACCTAAACCCTCTTTGGAGATCACGAATCCAACATTGTTCACTGTAAATTATCAGAAACTTCACATGTAAAGCCAGTATCCTTTTAATTGGCTAAAAATAGAAGTATTTCTCTAAGGTCAGGAATAGGAAGTATACACATTTTTTTCCCCAGTCTTTTGTAGCCAAGCAGACATGCTGGGCCAAGGAACCATAAATTTATTTTCAAAACTAGTGAGGTGGCGTGATTCTGTAGGATAGGATTCTAGAGAGGAAGAATCTCAAAAGAAGGAGCCCTAGAAATCTAGATAGAGAATTCCCAGGAATTTGACTCAGTCTTAAACTGGATCACTTCAGTTCAGTCAGTCACTCAGTCATGTCCAACTCTCTGCGACCCAATGGACTGCAGCATGCCACACCTCCTTGTCCATCACCAACTCCCGGAGTTTACTCAAACTCATGTCTGTGATGCCATCCAACAATCTCCTCCTCTGTCGTTCCCTTCTCCTGCCTTCAAGTTTTCCCACCATCAGGGTTTTTTTTTTTTTTTTTTTTTCAGTGATTCTGCTCTTCGCATCAGGTGGCCAAAGAATTGGTGTTTCAGCTTCAGCATCAGTTCTTCCAATAAATATTCAGGATTGATTTCTTTTAGAATGGACTGGTTGGATCTCCTTGCAGTCCAAGGGACTCTCAAGAGTCTTCCCCAAACCGAAGTTCAAAAGCATCAATTCTTCAGCACTCAACTTTCTTTATTGTCCAACTTTCACGTACATACATGACTACTAGAAAAACCATAGCTTTGACTAGATGGACCTTTGTTGGCAAAGTAATGTCTTTGCTTTTTAATATGCTGTCTAGCTTGGTCACAATTTTTCTTCCAAGGAGCAAGCATCTTGTAATTTCATGGCTACAGTCACCATCTGCAGTGATTTTGGAGCCCCCCAAAATAAAGTCTCTCACTGTTTTCCCATCTATTTGCCATGAAGTGATGGGATCAGATGCCATGATCTTAGTTATCTGAATGTTGAGTTTTAAGCCAACTTTTTCACTCTCCTCTTTCACTTTCATCAAGAGGCTCTTTAGTTCTTCGCTTTCTGCCATAAGTGTAATGTCATCTGCATATCTGAGGTTATTAACATTTCTCCTGGCAATCTTGATTCCAGCTTGTGCTTCATCCAGTCCAGCATTTCTCATGAGGTACTCTGCATATAATTTAAATAAGCAGGGTGACAATACACAGCCTTGGCATACTCCTTTTCCTATTTGGAACCAGTCCGTTGTTCCATGTCCAGTTCTAATTCTTGCTTCTGGACCTGCATACAGATTTCTCAGGAGGCAGATCAGGTGATCTGGTATTCACATCTTGGAGAATTTTCCACAGTTTGTTGTGATCCACACAGTCAAAGGCTTTGACATAGTCAGTAAAGCAGAAGTAGATGTCTTTCTGGAACTCTCTTGCTTTTTTGATGATCCAAAAGGATGTTGAAAATTTGATCTCTGGTTTCTCTGCTTCCTCTAAATCTGGCTTAAACATCTGGATGTTCATGGTTCATGTACTGTTGAAGCCTGGCTTGGAGAATCTTGAGCATTATTTTGCTACTGTGTGAGATGAATGCAATTTTGCAGTAGTTTGAAAATTCTTTGGCATTGACTTTCTTTTGGATTGGAATGAAAACTGACCTTTTCCAGTCCTGTAGCCACTGCTGACTTTTCCAAATTTTCTGGCATGTTGAGTGCAGCACTTTCACAGCATCATCTTTTAGGATTTGAAATAGCTCCACTGGAATTCCATCACCTCCAATAGCTTTGTTTGTAGTGATGCTTTCTAAGGCCCACTTGACTTCACATTCCAGGATGTCTGGCTCTAGGTGAGTGATCACACCATCGTAATCATCTGGGTCATGAAGATTTTTTTTTTTTTTGTATAGTCCTGTGTATTCTTGCTTCCTCTTCTTAATATCTTCTGCTTCTGTTAGGTCTACACCATTTCTGTCCTTTTTTGTGCCCATCTTTGCATGAAATATTCCCTTGGTATCTCTAATCTCTAGTTCACTGATTCCTAAAATGTTGATGTTCACTCTTGCCATCTCCTGTTTGACCACTTCCAGCTTGCCTTCATTCATTGACCTGACATTCCAGGTTCCTATGCAATATTGCTCTTTACAGAATTGAACTTTACTTCTCTCACCAGTCACATCCACAACTGGGTGCTGTTTTTGCTTTGGCTCCAACTCTTCATTCTTTCTGGAGTTATTTCTCCACTGATCTCCAATAGCATATTGGATGCCTTCCTATCTGGGGCATGATCTTTCATTGTCCTATCTTTTTGCCTCTTGCACTGCTACACTGAGTTCTCCCAACCCTGCAGCAACATATGTGCAGGGAAAACCCTAAAGAGGTTTAACAGAGATCAGTTGTTAGGGGAGGGGACTCAGACTAGAACAAAGATTTCATAAGTAACATTTTTGTGGGGAGATATGGCATTTCAATGCAACCATAGCAGAAATTGTGTGAACATTTGAAAACTTCATTTCAGAGTGGAGAGTGTCCACAACTTAGGAGTATGAAATTGTACTACAGTACTAAAAGTACTATTGTAGTAGGTGTGCCTTTAGAAAGCCTAAAGAAAAGTCTGAACAAGATCACAGTGATTTGCCAATAATTTCACCATCTGCCAGATTCACAATTCAACACACTTAGAGAAAAAGAAGATAACAAAAATCTGCAATGTGTAATTCATGACATCTCACATAAAGTAAGAAAAAATATCAAGCATGTGAAGAAGCAAGAAAACAGGGCACTTATTCAAGAGAATACAATTGTCAACAGGAGACCACAGAAGACCTAAGGGTTGGAAATAACAGAATAAAAGATTTTACAATAATCAATAAAAACATGTTAAATGGTCAGTTGATAAAGATGTAAATGTTGCAATAATTTAAGCAGGTAAATAAAACTCTTATAAAAGAAGATAATGAAAATTCTAGTGTTAAAAAATAGATTTTGTGAAATGAAGAATTCATTAGAATTACCTAGTCACAGACAAGTCACAGCAGAATAACTGATTGTGAGTTCAATAAAGGATAACAAAAGTTACACAATTTGAAGCATAGAAAAAAAATAATGAAAAAAATTAAAGGAGGAGTCTGTGTCATGTAATATATAAAATGATCAAATATATAAGGAAGTACCAGAAAGAGACTAGAGAGGAAATGTGCAGAAGAAATATTTGAAGAGATAATGGCTCATTTTTTTTCTGAAATAGATAAAAGACAGCAATGCAGAAATCCACAAAGCTCATCAAATATTTAATATACATATATTGACTATGTGCCACTGTTTTTTGTATATATAATGTTTATATATATATATATATATATATATATACTCATATGTGCATGTTTTATATACATATGGAGCACAAGGGAAAAAGAGGCTCTTAAACATTGTCTGGAATATACCAATGGAACACAATAGAGAGCACAGAAATAAACCTATGCATATATAATATACTTTATAAGTAATTTGTAATGTATACATATAATTTTTAACACAAGTACCAAAAATACACAATCAGGAAAGGATACTCTCTCAATAAATGGTGGTGGGAAAACTGGATCTCCATATTTGAAAAATAAAGTTTGACCTTTATCTAATGCCATGTACAAAAATCAACTCATAATGGATTAAAGACTTAAACTAAACAAGAGATCTGAAACCATAAAACTCATAGAAGAAAATATAAAGAAAAAGTTTGACATTGGTTTTTGGCAATGTTTTTGGATATTATACCAAAAGCAGAGGCAACAAACTAAACACACACACACACACACACACACACACACACACACAAGCAGGACTACATCAAACTAAAAGTCTTCTGAATAGCAAAATATACAATCAAAATACAGAGACAGCTTAAGGAAAGGAGAAAAAATGTTTGCAAATCATATCTGATAAGGATTAGGGTATATCTCCAAAGAAGACATACAAATGAACAAAAGTGTGCTCAACACCATTAATCATCAGAAAATGCAAATGAAAACCACAATGAGATTTCACCACACACAGTCAGAATGATTATCAAATGTAAAAGATATTAATATTAATAACAAATGGCAGCGAAGATGTGGAGAAAAGAGAAAACTTTTACATTGTTGGTAGAAATATAAATCAGTGCAGCCACCATGGAAAACAGTATGGAAGTTCCTCAAAAAATTAAAAACAGAACTACCATATGATCCAGCCATTCAATCTATGAGTTTATATCCAAAAGAAATGAAGTGGTTATCTTTAAGAGACATATGCACTCTCACTGTAGCATTATTCACAATAGCCAAGACACAGAAACAATCTACGTGACCATCAACAGGTGAACGATAAAGAAAATGTGTACACAATAGAATATGATTCAGCCACAAAAAAAGGGAAGAAAATTCTGATACTTGTGACAACATATAGCTTCTCTGGTGGCTCAGATGGTAAAGCATCTGCTTGCAATGTGGGAGACCTGGGTTCAATTCGTGGGTCACGAAGATATCCTGGAGAAGGAAATGGCAACCCACTCCAGTACTCTTGCCTGGGAAATCCCATGAATGGGGTTGCAGTGAGTTTGACATGACTGAACGACTTCACTTTCTTTTCTTTTCTTGTGACAACATGCATGGACCTTAGAACAAGGCCAATAATTGAAATAAGTCAAACAGAAGAAGACAAATACTATATGATCTTACCTGCACATGGAATCTGAAAAACGTGTTATATAGAAACAAAGTTTTCAGGGGCTGGGGGACCTATAGTGAACTATACACTTTGTATGCTCAAATTTGCTAAGAGGGTAGATTTTATGTTGTGTTCTTACATAAAAACACACATAATAAGAATAAGAATAAAATGATAGGAAACTTTGAAACATTATAGATATATATATATGGCTTTGGTGCTGGGGATGGCTTCATGAGCACACTTATTCCAAAACTCATAGAGTTATAAACATTAAATTTTCAGCTTTTTATATGTTAGTTATGTCTTTAGGCTTAAAAGTTCTCTGCATCAAATTTCTCACATCCAAAAGCACAACCCTAACTAGGCTCCTATTGTTATTTCATGAGGGATTTAAATTTTTTCATTGAGCTTATTTAGTTGGACATCCAACAAGACAGATTCTGGTTTTGGTGGCAGTGTCTTTGGATTAATTTGAAAATTATCTCAGTGTCTAAGGCTTCTATAAGGAAAGGTATTCTTACTGATAGAAATATTGTACTTTGGTTGTAACTGTGTTATCTGTGAAGGAAAGTTATGCCCAACCTAGATAGCATATTCAAAAGCAGAGACATTACTTTGCCAACAAAGGTCCGTCTAGTCAAGGCTATGGTTTTTCCAGTAGTCATGTATGGATGTGAGAGTTGGACTGTGAACAAAGCTGAGCACTGAATAATTCATGCTTTTGAACTGTAGAAGACTCTTAGTAGGCCCTTGGACTGCAAGGAGATCCAAACAGTCCATTCTGAAGGAGATCAGCCCTGGGATTCCTTTGGAAGTAATGATGCTAAAACTGAAACTCCAGTACTTTGGCCACCTCATGCGAAGAGTTGACTCATTGGGAAAGAGTCTGATGCTGGGAGGGATTGGGGGCAGGAGGAGAAAGGGATGACCCAGGATGAGATGGCTGGATGGCATCACTGACTCTATGGATGTGAGTCTGACTGAACTCTGGGAGTTGGTGATGGACAGGGAGGCCTGGCGTGCTGTGATTCATGGGGTTGCAAAGAGTTGTACACGACTGAGAGACTGAACTGAACTGAGCTGATGTTATTTGTTAAGGATAGCACTTTAAAATATTGTCACTCATATCTGTATTTCATTGTGTTAGATTCTCAATATACGGAAAGCAAAATAGATATGTTTTAACTGTCAATGGTTTAGAAAGTGTTCTCTCCTTAGAGTAAGTATAGAATCGGGTGTCCTTCCTTAGAGATCTCAGACAGTCATTTAGTCACTTGCTACTCAATATGTGACCTGGGAACCAGTTTTATCAGCACTGGTATCACAAAAGGGCTTGGGCTGACTTGAAGAGTTAGATTTTTAACAGGACCTCCAGTAAGTAATGTGCACAATAATTTTGAAAAGAACTGATCTAACCTACTACCATAGAAACAAAAATGACAGCATGAAGGAAACCCGGCTTCCTGAATAGTCTCAGGTGCCAATGACTATTATTATATACTTTTAATGTCTACTCCTTCCTTTCTATTATAATTCTGCTTTACAAAATTTAGCTTGCATTCAGTTTTGCCAGGAATCTTACAATAACTTCTTAACTTATTTACTTAAAAAAAAATACCCCCACTCTTAGATTTGAAATTATCCAGTCTTAGTCTGTCTAGTAATGGGGGCTGTGTAAAGGGGAACTGTAGGGCTTCCCAGATGGTGTTAGTCAAAGAATCCACCTGCCAGTGCAGAAGACATAAAGATGCAGGTTAAAAATTCCTGGGTCAGGAAGAACCCCTGGAGTAGGAAATGGCACCCCACTCGAGTATTCTTGCCTAGAAAATTCTAAGGGCAAAGCAGTCTGGAAGGCTACAGTCCATGGGGCCACAAAGAATTAGGTACGAATGATCACACAAAGGGGAACTGTATGTGACTCACTTTGAAAACTTTTAGAGACTTCGGATGTGTTAGTTCCTGCTAAGAGCAAACAGGAATGAATTAATGGATTCAAGGAGAGATATAATGTTTCCAAAATTAAGTATACCAGCAATGAACATAAATAATATTATTTCAGGGGTAAAATGTAGACATGAAGAAAAACTATAGCAGCTGAAGGAAAGATCAATAGAACCCAAATTTAAAAAAAATGTAAATAATGAGGTAAGCCTTTTAGTGAAATGAATACCTCAAAAAATATAAAAAAGAAAATGATATGTTAATAATATCCAAAGGGGTTTTCAAAGAAATAAATAAGGATTTTATATATAAAAACATATATATACACATTCTAATTAATGAGGAGAAAATAATGAAATCCACAAAGACTTTGAAATGACTAAGATATTGACCTGCTTTCTAAAATCATCTTTAACAAAAGCCAAATAAATAAATAAAATAAAGCCAAGGTAGGGAGTTGAAGCAATTAACATGCAATGAAGATCTTGTTAAACACATGGAAGACAGGGTCATTTCAGAAATCAATCATTTTATTTTTCCAAGACAAAATAGACAGTCCAGAATACTGATACAAATATACATACCTAGATACATACATAAATACATAAATGTGTGTTTGTACAGGTATATACATATATATATTTGGTGTCACATTTTCAAGATAGAATAGGGAGAAACAATTTGTTCAGTGAACTTGCCTCCTAATGATGAGTGCAGCTTTATGTTCATAGGTAACTTGAGACAATAAAAGAGAAAATCTATGAGCAAACAAGGCTCTGTTTTCTTAAAAGGAGGGCAGCAGTCATCTCAACTCTTAGTAAAATAAGGAGACAAATCCTAAGATAAATATTGGAAGACATCTAGAGGATAAATGAATTATGAAAAGCAAGCAGTATGATTTTACAAAGGAAAAAAATCATGCAGGCAAATTTAATTGCTTTTTTTTTTCCTTGTGAATCAAGTTATGAGATTAATAGATGAAAGCAGCAATAGATGTGGTATATCTTGATTCCAGCAAAGCAAAAGGATAGCATATCTTATAAAATTTTACTCAAAGAATTAGTTTAAATTAGCTTGAATATGAACACTTTTACATCGAGTAAAAATTGGTTGAAGTATCACATAAAAGGGCTCATAAAAAATGGCAGTTTTTCTTGGAGGAAGGAGGTGTCTAGAGGACTGTTACAAGGGCTCGTGGTAGGTCCAGTTCTTTCAAACAGGCTCATTAATTATGGGAATGAGGAAGTAAACAGCATGCTAATTAAATTCACAGACACTGCTAAGTTGGGAAATACTGCACACATCCCCAAGATTGGGAAAGCAATAATGAGCCCTGAGGAGGTTTGATATACAGTTAAAACTTCATTTTGATTTATCCAACTTGGAAAATTCACTGGGGAAAAAAAAATCCTTGCCCACATAGGAGACTTGAGAGCAAGATACCCCCAAAAGCTGCATTGCTAATTGATTTCTACTCAAGAAGCAACCAGATCTCAGAGGCCTTATCATTTGAGTCAAAATATCACAACATTTAGCTGGTTTGGAAACGTTACCTAGATCCCTTATATTCTAATGGTCAAAGAAAGGCTACATGTATATTGTATGTTGGTCTTTTAGAACACAGAAATGTGTTTTTGGTATTTCATCTCCAGAAAGTTAAGAAAAAAGAAAGGTGGTCCAGAACACAATAAGAAAAATATTGACAAAGGATTCGCAATGGAGAGGGCTTGCTAGGATGGTTTACCCAACATGTTATGTCTGTTGGATAACATCCTTGTTTCATCTGCAATGAAACTCCATTCTTTTCAATTCACAGATTTCATGTCTACTGCCACCCTTTAAGAAAACATTAGGGGACTTATGAATAAAGATATTTGCCAAACTATTACTTATCATAGAAAAAATATTGGCAATAACTTGTCAAGATAGATAACATTGCAATGACATAAAGTTAATTTTACAGCCATAGGAAATATTTTGTAAGGATGGTTAAAACACTGAAATAAAACAGCAAATGAAAATAAAGACACCAAAAAACAAGATGAAAAGTTACATGTACAGTATCTTCTCAATATTGAGGGAGATTCACCAAAGTATTAAAAATGTTTTATCTTTAGGTGGTTATCAATGATTACTGAAAATTTTTATTTTATTTTCATATTTCTCTGAATTTGCAAAGGCTAATATATAAAATTTCATATATATAAAGAAAAAAAAGAAAAGGCAATAAGATTCACAACATTAAATTACTAAAGTCATAGAGACTACTCCCTCCCATAGTAATTTTTAAGCTAAATTCAAAGAATAGAATGGAAATATGGATGCATTGGGTTCCATTACATAAGACCATTTAGATGACATGGAACAACAGCAACTTTATAATATGCATACGTTCACATAAAAACTGACAAATTGGAGCTCAAGTGTATTTGCGTCATTATCTTTTTGGAATATCATTAGAAGTCTGAAATTTCTCTCCAGTCATAGAATTCTTTATATATATATATATAAACTTGCCTGGAAAATTCCATGGACAGAGAAGCCTGGCAAGCTACAATCCATGGAGTCACAAAGAATCAGACACAACTGAGCATGCACACACATATATTAATATATATATACGGCAGTGTTATCATATGTGGTACTTAGAATGGATAACAAATATTTCTAAGGTTAAAGAGATTTATGACTAAACATTGGCACATTCTTTCTTAATGTTGTAAATTGTATAGATTTGGTTTTTTTTAAAGTAGATTAAATTTTTTTTCCACTGTGCTCCAATCAAATATTAGCTTAAAATACAAGTCACTTTCTTTTTGATCTAAGGAATACTCACCTAACCTGTATTGTTATTTCATACAATTTGATTTATCTTTCAAACTTCAGGTTTTGTTCCTGATTCATACAAAGGCATTGTATTTAAAATGTGAAGAACACATTACATGCAGCAATATTGAGGATCTGAGTCTGGAGATCAAAACCTCTTTGTACTTCTTCTATGATCCTTTCTTTATCAAGCTATACAAAATAGTACTGCTCATCTGCTACACAGGGGACGTTTATCTTGTTTTACCAAAGGGGATCTTGATCTTTTCTCCAGTTTGTCCACATCTCTTACAAGAATGTCAGCAGGAACTTTACTGTTTCTAGACTAATGGCATAAGAAATAGAAATATTACAACCGCTACTCCACATGTGGTAATGATTTTGAAAAACTGCAATTTAGATACTCACATTGAGTTTTCATTGCAGTCTACAATGTATCAAACAATAAGAATATCTTTAGGGTTGTATTAACTTTTCAAAAAAAAGTACAGTGAAAATGAAAGAAATGATTTGATTTCTTCTCTTACAGTAGGAGGTGTGGGGTAAATGGAGTAGATGTTTATTCTCATATTTAACATATTTCTATTTAACAGAATTAGTCCCAACTTTCCTGAAGCTGTTTATTCTTTTTCTAGATTTCTCCAGATTCTCAGCACTTTACTATTAGGATCTAGGACCCACCCATTGGTTTCAGTCCATTAACAAGTAGCAACATAAAAGCATTTGTTCAATTCTTTAAATACCGAGATCACATAGTTTTAGGAAACTTTCAATGTTTTCTTGCTCTAATGGCTCTCCAAAGGACTTAACAGTATGAATTTATTAGCTTATTTAATGTGTTATCATCAAACTATCCATCTAGCCCTCAAAGACTTTTCCTTTTATATTTCTGATTATTCAGTTTATGTAAACAGCCTTTATAATAAATTGGTTTGGACTCTTGGCAATATTGATGTTTTCAAACAAACCACACATAATTTCTTGACAAAATACCTTAATTCCATTTTCACATATTCTATTCATTTAAATAAAAAGACAACTAATGCAATCCTGGAACTCATTTTAATAAAATTAAAAATTACCTGTTTATTCAAAGACTATTCATAACTTCAGAAAAGTAACTTTAAAAGGGAATAGCACTTAAAAACAAGACTCAACTACTTTTTTAAAAAAATTGCAACTATAAGTGAATGAAGTAGAATGATTCACATTTTGTAACCTTATAAATGAAAAATATTTATTATAATTATACTTTATATACTAGACTAAATGTTAGAATAAATAGAATATCACTTTAGCTTCTATTATTGAGTAATTATCAATGAAAATTTTGAAATATAAATAAAAATGCTGATATTCAATATAATAAATGCATATAATTATACAAAGCATGAACATTACTCAGATTCTAAACTGATAATTTATTCCAGTGGAACACAAGGTTTCTTTTCTTAAAATAGAGAACTTTTCTTAGAATGTATTTCCAAAAGAGTGTTTTATAGACATGTAAATTTGCTACTGTTTACTATCTTCTAGAAATTGTCATTACGGTTTTAATATTCTTTTTCTCATTTATTACTCACAATACATCAAGTAAGTACTGTGATTGTCTTCAGCTATTGAAAAACTACGATAAAATAAGTGAGCATTTATCATTAATGATTATGGTCACTTGGAGAATAATTTGTGAGCTGAGGCTTTAGAAAAGTCATGCTATTAACTGCTTAGATATCTTAATTTGTAATTAGAGCATCTACACTAGCTTCTTCAAACACCAGTGCTAAATTAAATGATCACTATGTACCATTCCATAATAAAGAAACAAATATTAGAAGCATCAGTTCGGTTCATTTCAGTCGCTCAGTTGTGCCCGACTCTTTGCGACCCCATGAATCGCAGCCAGGCCTACCTGTCCATCACCAACTCCCGGAGTTCACTCAAACTCATGTCCATCGAGTCGGTGATGCCATCCAGCCATCTCAACCTCTGTTATCCCCTTCTCCTCCTGCCCCCAATCCCTCCCAGCATCAGAGTCTTTTCCAATGAGTCAACTCTTCACATGAGGTGGCCAAAGTATTGGCATTTCAGTCTTCGGCATCGGTCTTTCTGATGAACACCCAGGACTGATCTCCTTTAGGATGGACTGGTTGGATCTCCTTGCAGTCCAAGGGACTCCCAAGAGTCTTCTCCAACACAACAGTTCAAAAGCATCAATTCTTCGGTGCTCAGCCTTCTTCACAGTCCAACTCTCACATCCATACATGACCACTGGAAAAACCATAGCCAAAGGAGTATGTCAAGGCTGTATATTGTCTCCCTGCTTATTTAACTTACATGCAGAGTACATCATGAGAAACACTGGGCTGGAAGAACCACAAGCTGGAATCAAATTGGCCGGGAGAAATATCAATAACCTCAGATATGCAGATGACACCACCCTTATGGCAGAAAGTGAAGAGGAACTAAAAAGCCTCTTGATGAAAGTGAAAGAGGAGAGTGAAAAAGTTGGCTTAAAGCTCAACCTTCAGAAAACTAAGATCATGGCTCTGGTCCCATCACCTCATGAGAAATAGATGGGAAAACAGTGGAAACAGTGGCTGACTTTGTTTTGGGGGGCTCCAAAATCACTGCAGATGGTGACTGCAGCCATAAAATTAAAAGATGCTTACTCCTTGGAAAGAAAGTTATGACCAAACTAGATAGCATGTTGAAAAGCAGAGACATTACTTTGCCAACAAAGGTCCGCATAGCCAAGCTCTAATCCATTTGCATCACTACTTATATGGTAGTTGTAAACAGAGGTTGAGAATTTAATTATGTAAAGGTATTTGTACACACACAACACTTCACTTAGGCATATATCCACAGTTAAAGGCCTAAGGTGAAAATTAACAATTAAATAAATAAGTTCCTTAGATTTAAAAATTATCAATAAATAAAATTAACTGGAATTTATGAAAAAATAGTTATTTTTCTAAAACAATCCAAAGTATAATTTTCAAATCATATCTACAATAACCCTCCACTGTCATTACATTTAAAACTATATATTGACAGTCTGTGGATAGTATTTTCCTATCTTATAAATTATACTTTTATTATACATCTAACAGTGTACATTAAAAATCTGTTTAATATTATACAAAATCAAAATATCCTTCAGTTAAACAATAATTCCTAAAATCATGTGCTTATAATTATTTAACAATAATTTCTAATCATCTATATGATTTATTTCCCCATGTTTTAAATAAGAAAAAATTTTGATTTGAATATGATTCAGTTTGATTATTATTTCACCATACTACAGTATCAATTATAGAAATAAATGTATTTGTGGACATACAAAATTAACACTTTTTTAGCTTTTTTAAAAAAATAACTTCATTGAGATGTAATTCATACACCATGAATTTTACTCTTTTAAAGTCTATAATATTCATTGGAAGGACTGATGCTGAATCTGAAGCTCCAATACTTTGGCCACCTGATGCAAAGAACTGACTCATTGGAAAAGACCCTGATGCTGGGATAGATTGAAGGTGGGAGGAGAAGAGGACAACAGAGGATGAGATGGTTGTATGGCATCACCAACTCGATGCACATGAGTTTGAGCAAATTTTGGGAGATGGTGAAGGACAGGGAAACCTGGCGTGCTGCAGTCCATGGGGTCACAGAGCCAGACACGAATGAGTAATTGAACAACAAAAGTCTCTAATTCAGTGGCTTTAGCATCACTAAACAGAGCTGTACAACTGTCACCACTTATTTCAGAATACTTTCATCAGCACGAAGTGAAACCCTATAACCAGACATCAGTAGTCAATCTCTATTGTGCCTTCTCCCTTGCTGCTGCTGTGCTGTGCTCAGTCGTTTCCCACTCTTTTGTGACTCTATGAATTGTAGCCCACCAGGGTCCTCTGTCCATGGGATTTTCCAGGCAAAAATGCTAAAGTCGGTTGTCATTTCCTACTGCAGCCCTAGCCCTTGAGAATCTATTTTTCATCTTTATAGATTTGCCTGCTCTGGACATTTTATATAAATGAAATCATGTGGTCTTCTGTGGGCTTGTTTCATCCATGCTGTGGCATGTTACAGTACGTCATTCCTTTTTATGGTCAAATGACATTCCATTTTGTGGATAAACCATGTTTTACTCATCAGTAGATGGACTTTGGGTTAAATCCATTTTTTATCTTTTATGAATATCCATATATAAGTTTTTGAATGGACATGTGTTTCATAAATTTGTTTCAAAAAAGGTGCTTGTGCTTAGTCATGTCCCAACCTTTGAGACCTTTGGACTATAGCCTACCAGGCTCCTCTGTCCATGGGATTTTTCAGGCAAGAATACTGGAGTGGGTTGCCATTTCCTCCTCCAGTGAATCTTCCCAGCCCAGGGATTAAACCTGTGTCTTGTTCATTGCAGTCGGATTCTTTATCCATTGAGCCATCAGGGCATCTTGTATAATTCCTTCCACATTTACTTTTTGACATTCTTTATGAAAGAAGCATTCCTTTTTTTCACATATAAACTATCAGTATGGACTCAAGGATTCTTATTTTATGCAAGGGTTTTAAATCCATTTTTGCATTACTTATTTTAAATGCTCAAATTTTCCATTATTTGGCCACTATGAGTCCCTTCAAGGAACTCCAATTTTTGACATACCCACTATTAAAATAATGGTTTATTACTTTCTAATATAACAAGATGGCCCCAACTTCATTTCATACTTTCTCAAACCCAGCATCAGATTAGGTCATTTCTCCAAGGTACACAGATTACTTTTATTAAAAAAAAAAAAAGATATTTAGAAACCCAGGTTTGGATGCTACCTATGCTTATTGCTGGCAAGGTTTGTTAAAGTCTCAGCTAGGATGCCAGCTTGTGAATAACATCATACAGGGTTGGAGTCCTGTCTTCCAAGAAGTAGTATTTGTGTTGAACTAAAGGCCAGTGTGCAGTGTCCTTTCTCTATTAACTAAAACACAGATCTAGAAGCAGTGAGCTAGAAATGAGGCTGGCTTCTCTCATCCTCTCATCATAGCTTCCAAGGAACCATTTGTAGCATATGTTCTAAGCACTCGACTTTAGAATTTGCTACTAGATATACAGCTTGTCTTTTCATTTTTGTTTGTTTTTTGTTGTTTTGTTTTTTGGTTGGGGGAAGGGGCAAGAGCAGTGGGCAAGAGGAACACATTTACCAGAGGACACACAATAGTTTCCTCTCATCCTGAAGCTCCAGCTTGGCACTCTGTGCCACTGGAACAGGAAGCAAAATTAGGAGTTACTATACTGACAGAGATGATAAACTGACTACTATAAAAAGCTATGTATATGCTATATATTATGGACAAGGAGAAATATGGCTGAAAACTAGGTGATTGCCTGGATGATTTGAATATTTCTTTGTTTAATGATAATGGTATATGGGTAATATTCTCAAGAAGGGCAAATTAAGATAGCAGTTCAGACTCCTTATGAATAAAGGTCTGAGCCACATCACTGTTCATGGGCTCCATATCTAAGACCAAAGTACTTGATGGAGGTAAAGAATGCCTAGTGTGGCTGGTTAAGAAAGAAAATGAAAAAATATTAATTAAGGTTTTGAATCAATTCAGCTACAGTGGCTGGGACTATAGCTTACTTTATTACCTTCGAATTGAACATATGTAGCAAGATTCCTGCTTATTACCTTGAAAGGCATTTAGATGAATAGAATCTAGCGAAGAGCGCATGGGATTTGAGTAATGCAAGGAGTTGGCTCTATTGGATAGATATCTCTTGAATTTTGCTTCAAATACACGCTCCCAATATTATTACAATTTCTGCTGTGTTGACCTGATTATTTTGTCCAGTCAGCTTCACATGACTGAGTGACTAACACACACAGCTTCACACAGTGAAGTATGACAATGTTTTAGTTTAGGCTTGGGTTGTGCATCTCTCATTTCCTGTCCCAGGACTGTACATTCACATATGTGTAATCCAAAAGTTCAGAGAAACAATTATCCTATGGGGCATCTCTCAGTCAGTAAATGAGGGAACTGACTGTTAATCTTCCTGTAGGCAAAAAGTCTATGAAGACTGTCAATAGCATAAAGCATCCACTTGCCCATAGAGATGGCCTGTTATTACACTGGCCAGTTTACTAAGGCTTCTTTATAATGGCTCCATGATTTATTCCTTTTGTCCCCAGTTCCTACATTCTGGATTGCACTCCTAAACAAAATACGTGAATTTAATCTTTAGCCGATGTCTAGCTTTTTAAGAAAAACAAGTTGTTAATTATCACAGCTTCAAATGTATGCCCAGGTAAATGTGCATGAGATTTTTCTCACGGAGTATAGAATATATTGAAGAAAGCAGCTCTTGAGTTCCCCAAGACTGAGAAAGCTGATGGCCAAGATTTTTCAGCCTCTTGAGGGATATTTTATTGTGAAGAAAGCTGCCAGAAGTGTGAAGACTGGAAAGAAAATGGAACATTTCTATGTATCAGACAACTCAAGACCATGGATAAACTATGAAAACTGAATGTACACAGCACCAAAAAAGGACCGAAAAATATTCAAGAAACCCACCAAGTTATTCTTGAACAGTAACCAGAAAGAACAGAGACTCGCAAATTATCAATAGATCAGACTCTTCTCTACCTATGTGTTCCAAATCCACTCCATAAGGATGTAAAATCACTTCCAGGAAAGTATGCCAACTGGATAGGCAAATACTAATTTTTTTCTCTTTGCATTTTATTATACACAGAGACTTAAGCCAGTAATTTATTTAAAATTAGTAAGATATAACTCTGTCATCAGTGGAAATAATTGTTCAAGAGCACAATTAACTTCAGGTAAGTAGCTATTGTTTCAAATTCTACACAGGGATTTATACACTGAAAACATATATTACATCTCACTAAGGGTATGAACCCAAATAAAATGGTCCATTTCTTAAAAATCTCTTTTTTTAATTTTTATTTTTTCTACCTTTCCATCTACTCTAGTATTATTTGTTTAAGCTTTTATTTTATATTGTAGTATAGCCAATTAACAATATTTCATTAGTTGCAGGTGTACAACTAAGGGATTCAGTTAGACATATACTCATATCTATTATTTTTCAAAAATTTTTCCCAACTAGGTTGTTACAAGATATTGGGCTGAGTTCCCTCTACTTCACAGTAGGTCCTTGTAAAACTGTCCATTTTTAGAGCAGTTTTTTTTTTTTTTAGTGTTCTAAACAAAGACATGCTACCAAAATAATATTCTATCTGTGAATATAAGCTCTATTTGAGAGGATACAGTATTATATATCTTGTGTTTTCTTTGTTTTGTCAGGTGAATAAACCATGGAGGTATACAGAAGACTCTTTAGCTTTCTTTTTCTTATTATAATGCTTCAATGTAGTTTTAATAATGCAGTTATTTTTATATACATACATCAGAAAGAAAACCTCTGCACTGGCCAATGCTACTGTCAACTTGGGTAAAATGGAAACTGAAATTCGTTAAAAGTTCAGAATTACCCTCCTTTAAGATTTAGGATTAGAGCTGACCAACTTAGGAACCCATATGAGATTTGAAGGTGGAGGGAAATAGAGGCCTTATAGGCAAAGTTCAGGGGTTATTTTGAGTGACAAGCAGGCAGAGAAGTTCCTGCAGGTCCCAATGTGCCCTCTGACTTCTCTGCTGTGTGTCTAGCTCCTCTTCCTGACTGATAGCCCTGCTGACTACTGGGTCCCCAGGCTCAGCAGGAGATGCTTCCCTGTGGAGCCACAGATGGCAGCTGCACACAGAAAATGGCTTCCTGGTATCTTAGGATAAATACCCCTTCAGAGTCCCATTTTGAAGGCTGGATGTGCTTAGTTCCTCAGATTTCCCTATATGTTCTCCCTTATTCACTCATGGCAGGACTTCAGTAGGCATGATTTTTGATTCTCTCTCTGATCTTCTGACTTCTTCCCTCCATACGTTTATACCTTTCCCAGCTTTGTTTTTGCTTATTTTGTAGAATAGCTAATCTATACAGTACATTCTCCATTCACATAACAGTATTTGTATTAATATTTCTGCCTCCCTCAATGAACCTTGACTCATACAAATCCAATCTAATTTCCCAAGAAACAGACATTTGTTGGGCACCTATCTTGACCTAGTCACTGGCTTAAATACTGGTAATTCGGAGATCTTCATGATCAGTAGGAATAATTCAATCATGACTAAATAATGACTGTACTTTTAAAGAAGTAACTTCAATCTAAAATTTGTTTCAGAACTTAAAGACATTGATGGTCCAAATCTGATCCAATCCTGATGACCATAATAATGTTTCTGTGTTCCTAGCACTACCCCTAGCAGTGAGTCTGCTTCCCAAGTCCACTGGGCTAGGAGTACAAAGAGTAGTGACCGTAAGTCTGAGCCTGCTTTTACTGGTAGAACAACTCTCACTATTTTATCTGCATCTATTATGAAGAAAAATATATTACCATGGATCTCTTAAACCCAGACCAGACATTTGAACTGTCATTTTCACCTCTGATTTCCATCAAGGTTCACAAAGCTTTTAAAGGCACTCAGTAATGTATCCTGTATATCAAGATCCACAAAAGGCGACGTTTCTGTTCTACAGGGGTGAGAGGCAGAGCGCCGGACTCTTTGTAGTCCACGACCAGGGAGTTCAAAAGCACCAACAAAGAACTTTTATGCAGCCAAGGACTTTTTTCTATGACTTTTATTCTGAGCAAAATGTATTCAGCCAAGGAAGAATGGGAAATAGTGGTCTTAAAATAATTTCTGCAGCAGAAACTGGATTTCAAATGATATAATGAACTAATGTGCAGTAAAGGGATAGAAATAATTAGCTCAGACAAGGCATTTGATAGAGTTAGCAGAAAAATAATTGGTCTACATTTTATGTGAGTCTTTTAGAAAAGGACTATATGGATAAATTAATAAAGTCTTTGATAGTGATATTCCAAAACATAGATACATGATAAATATTGGCATATCATTTGTGATATATAGACTTGATTAGAATTCAGATATTTGTCCTCTTTATGAGCCCAAGACCATGTTCTTTTTTATAATGGAATTTTTCATTTTCCAATTATCTTTGTAATTTTACTACATACATCTGGTTTATCTATTGGTTATTTACAACTTTTACAATTTCACAGAGATGTTGACAAAATTTATAGAATATAAGGACGGTGAAGTTGTAGCATGCATAACACATTGGAATGAGAACTTAAGTTAGACCAAAACTGGAAAACTTGAAAGAATATGTTTACTGGCTTTGTCAAAAGTTAGAGCTACCCTTTGGACACTCAGTTTACACACTGAGGTCATTTATTTAGGAGTATGGAATTGTGCTGATCTATCCAGTCTCTGAATTAGGAATAAGAAATATGTGTTTCCTCAGCACTAAGGTGAATCACTTATGGAGAGATGGAAGTCAATTGCCTAGGAAACCACATAGTTCACTATTATTGTCCCATCTCAGGCTACTACCTGAGGGCCCTTTACAGCCTGGTGGTACAACCAGTACCTATGGGCTACTACTTCTGCTTCAAACAAAATACACTTTTTAACCCAATGACTTCACAGCTCTTAAATGACGGATTTCAGTACTCTAAACACTGGCAGTTTTAAATTGTCTTTTGCCTGGAGCTTTGCCCTAATTTTGGTGTTCTCTTGATCTAGTGCCCTAAATGTAGGTTCTTTGGGACCTCATGACCTTTCTCTCTCAGATTTTTATCTGATGTTAGTGTCCAACTCTTGTTCTGATGTATGCCTCCATCCTCAAATGTGACTATCTGCTACCCTGAATCACAGAACTGCAAAGAATAACCATTGATTCATGTTCACTTTCTTCACAGGAATTTATCTTCTGCTGTCCTCAACTTGGCCTAAATATATTATTTCCAATTTTCCAACCAATGCTTACATAGTTTTAAAAAGGCACTCAGTAATGTATCCTGTATATAAAGATATCTATTATTATTATCCACATTATCTTTAATAATAACAGTTATAAGAATTAATTTTAATTTTTAAGCAGAACTGTAAGCCAGAGCTGTGATATTAGGTACTAAGTCATGCTGTATAACCCCTGAAGCTGTGTAACGACTTCACACAGAAACCATGTTACAAGCTAAACACTTACAATTCTTTATTTTCTCTTTACAATAGAAATGAGATGGTTGTTATTACTCTCATTTCACAAAGGTAAAATTTGGTTATATGCTCAAAGTCTTAGTAAGTTGTAATATGGAGTTTTTATTTCAGGCTTGACTCCAAATCTCATACTTTTGCATTAATTTTTAAAAATCATAAACAATATGCATGCTTTAACATTAAAGGATAGAGCTACTGGCTTACACGAAGTCTTTCTTGTGACTATTTCCTATATTTCCCACTTTCCTTCAATCATTACATATTAAAAGGAGTAGTAAGAGAACACAGTCATCTACCAAAGTTTATTCAAGGCAGGAAGTTTTGAGAGTTTATCTCTAAAGACAATTTGTTCCGATGGCTCAGTGGGTAAAGAATCCATCTCCAATGCAGGAGACAAGGAGACATGGGTTTAATCCCTGGATCAAGAAGATCCCCTGGAGAAGGAATGGTAATCCACTCCAGTATTCTTGCCTGAAAAATCCCATGGACAGAGGGATCTGGTGGGCTACAGTCCAAAGGGTTGCAAAGAGTCAGACAAGACTGTGTAACTAAGCACACAGGCACACAGAAGTTATCTCTATTATAATGTCACCATCATTTATAAGACAGGAATATGCTCAAGATTATAGGCATATGGGCTGAACTAATCAGCAATCCATGATACTGGTTGTTCTTAGACACCCATCTTTAGCCTTCCAGAAATGGTAAAGAACACATTCCATAGCCGTATTTGACACATTCATTCACTGGCTGTTCATAGAGAACATAATGTCAAAAATATTTTGAAGCTTTTCACTCTTTTTTGGGGGGGGGCAGGTATTCAGTTTAACAAAAATTGAATCCATTCCCACTTAAAAAATCTTTTGAAGACCAATCTGTTACATCCAAATGAAAATCAAATAAAAAAGTGACACATTTATATAAGTCTTTTGCAATATACTATGGCTATGTGAGATGTTATCATGGGGGGGAGTTGGATGAAAGGCACAAGGGAATTCTGTAAAATTTTTGGTAACTCTTATCAGTCTTAAAACTACTAAACAATAAAAGTCATAAAAATGTGAAAAAATTTTAAAAAATCATTTTGACTTATTGTTTTATTTCATCTTCGTTTTGAAAACAGATACATGTTTCTCTCTAGGTCTTCACCAACTGAAAAGCCATTCATTGATTACAATGCAATTAATTCTCTAACGGTAGTCACATATATTTATCTAGAAGATAATTCTTGAATGGAGGGAGATTAGTATAGAGGAGAAATTAAAAAGGAAAACAGAAAGATAAAATAACAGTGGGTTTCTGAAGGTGAGAATGGACCACAAGGCATCATTAAAAACATGGAAAAACATATTTTTGATTGTCTGAATTTTTGGTAACTTATGAAATAATTTTTATTCCCCAACAACTGTTTATAGATATCTATATAGCAGCATAAAGATAAATGTTTAGGAATACAATCTAAGTTTCATTTGGAATGAAATCATGGAGCTGAAAGACATTTCTTCATTTTCTTTTTTATCATCATCATCATCTTTAGTGTTCTTACCATTTGTCAAATACCTAATTTTTGGTTTGTTGTTGTTGCTCATTCACTCAGTCATGTCTGACTCTTTGTGATCCCATGGACTGCAACACACCAGGCTCCCCTGTCCTTCACCATCTCCCAGAGCTTGCTCAGACTCATGTGCATTGAGTCAGTGATGCCATCCAGTCATCTTGTCCTCTGTAGTCTGCTTCTCCTGCCTTCAATCTTTCCCAGCATCAGAGTCTTTTCCAACAAGTAGATTCTTTGTATCAGGTGGCCAAAGTATTGAAGTTTCAGCTTCAGCATCAGTCCTTCCAATGAATATTCAGGACTGATTTCCTTTAGGACGTACTGGTTTGATCTCCTTGCACTCCAAGGGACTCTGAAGAGTCTTCTCCAACACCTCACTTCAAAAGCATCAACTCTTTGCTGCTCAGCCTTTTATGGTCCAACTCTCACATCCATACATGACTAGTGGAAAAACCATAGCTTTGATTATCTGGGCTTTTGTCAGCAAAGTGATGCCTCTGCTTTTTAATATGCTGTCTAGGTTTGTCATAGCTTTTCTTCCAAGGAACAAGTGTCTTTTAATTTCATGGCGGCAGTCACCATCTGCAGTGATATTGGAGCCCAAGAAAATAAAGTCTGTCATTGTTTCCATTGTTTCCCCATCGTTTGTCATGAAGTGATGGGAGTGGAGGCCATGTTCTTAGTTTTTTGAATGTTGAGTTTTTATCCAACATTTTCACTCTTCTCTTTCACCTTCATCAAGAGTCTCTTTAGTTCCTCTTCACTTTCTGCCATAAGGGTGTTGTCATCTGTTTGTCTGAGGTTGTTATTTCTCCTGGCAATTTTGTTCCAGCTTGTGCTTCATCCAGCCCAGCATTTTGCATGATATACTCTGGATATAAGTTAAATAAGCAAGGTGACAATATGCAGCCTTGACATACTGCTTTCCCAATTTGGAACCAGTCAGCTGTTCCATGTCTGATTCTAACTGTTGCTTCTTAACTTGCATACAGGTTTCTCAGGAGACAGGTAAGATTGTCTGGTATTCCCATCTCTTTAAGAATTTTCTACAGATTGTTATGACTTTTTTGATTAGATATTTACAAATTTTATATTAGAAGCCTTAGATTCTAGCTAGAATCACACATTTTTGATAAAAATGTTTCTAGTACTTTCCTATAAATGATAGAAACAATTCAACTGATTTGAAAATTATTAATATAGTTAGTACCTGTAGTATTTTAATTTAGAAACTATATCTTTGTAAAACAATGATATTTTCACAGTTACACCATACTAAAAAGCAATATGATAACACTAAACTTTTAGTCATTTGTTTCTGAGTTTCAATTTGTTCCTGGTATTCTACTAAGATACGGAGGTTACACAACAGACCCACTGAAACTCCCAGCTCAGAGGAAAAAGAGTAGGAAAAATATGATTCAAAATAAATAAATAACTAATTTTCATGATTATAATTATGTCAGCAACTTATTTGGATTGATGGCTTTCAGCTCAATTAAATAAACAAGTACAGGTGTAATAAGAATTATAAGTGCAAAACTATAAAGCTGTCTAAGGCAAGATATTTGGGTTCTATTCTGAGTTTTGCCATTGACTAGAAGTTGAAACATTTGAACCAACAATTTCTCACCTGAAAATCCAATTTTGCAAACATTTTGATTCAATGTATGTTTAAGCAGATTTCTTGTCTGTATTTAACTTTAATGACTATTTTAAGGAAATATCTTAATTATAATTATTTGCAAAAGACCAGGGTTAATATTCATTATTTAATAACTTTCAGTATAGTATAAAAAAAAAGACAGTAAGACTTTGGTATGGATGCAATTTAAAGCCATATTTTAAAGGAAAATGTGTTTATCAAGATTTTGTCTCTCTATATTATATTTTCACAGCATTTTTAGAGTTAAAACTCAATTTTCTTTTGGGAGGGCTGAGTTAAATTGTATTACTTATGGATTTTTAAAATAGTTCTTTATGTTATTTTGAGGATTGCACTATATATGTTCAAGTATATTTTTGGAAGATTTGCTTAAAATGAGCTTGACATTAATTTTTTTTCTGCTGAGTTATGAGATCACAGCTAACATGTATTAATTGTGTTGGTGCTGGATAAAACTACACATTATTTTTTAATACAGTTGTGCTATATGGT
The DNA here is from genome assembly GCF_032405125.1 of Capricornis sumatraensis. Lineage (NCBI taxonomy): Eukaryota > Metazoa > Chordata > Mammalia > Artiodactyla > Bovidae > Capricornis > Capricornis sumatraensis. Next base: position 57,776,014 of record NC_091074.1, read on the forward strand.
GCATTTTACAAACCTTAACTTATATTACAAGTGTTAAATTTCCTGCTCAAGCTGTCAGTTAGTAAGGGAGAGGGTAAATTTTGAACCCAGGCATCCTGCCTCCAGAGTTTGTACACCTGCCACCAGGCAACTCTGTATTTCTTAGTAGACATCTAATAGTGGCTTTACTTTTTGGATACTAGTTAATGCAGACCGTCCCTTCACTAACCTGGTACTAAGTTTGAAAGACATCTTTTGAAAGATATAATGTGTTAAAATGTACTGACCTGCCTTCCAGCATTTAAAAGTCTTTGTCTTTTCAGTGTAAGATGGGATTATCATGAACTTGTTAAAATGGGAGGGAAACCTATAGGATTCTCTTAAAGAGCTCTGACCTAGTTTTATAAGTATGTGATGTGCTGTTAAGATTTAAGGTCAAAATAAGGGTTTCTTTTCCTTAAATTTGCAAACCTCTGTTAATGAAGCTCAATTATGGCCTTTACTTGGTTACTTCTCTATATACCAAAGCCTGAATGAAACTTTAGTACTGAAAAATTTAGAGTTGGAAGTCTTTAGTCGTTTGGTTCGACTCTGTGCTTAATAATAGGATGATTTAATTGAGCTGAAACCCATCAATCCAAACAACTTGCCAACATAATTACAGTGTCATGAAAATTAGAGTTAAATGTGCTAATAGAAAACATTGTTCCTTTAAAACAAATTTTTTTTGTTGTTACTTTTAATACTGGTAAGTTCTAGGCAGTGTATATTACAAATGCAGTATTTGAAGTTTTAATTGCATAGATAGGGGAGTATAAACCCTTTCACAAAGTCTTATACAAAATATTTTTCATCTTAATGGGATGGCTCAAAGGGAGTAATGATGTTTGGAATTTTTCAACATGTTTTTAACAAATTCACTTTAAATATATCTCAAGTGTTGGGACTTCCCTGGTGGCTAATGGATAAGAATCTACCTGTTAATGCAAGGGACACAGGCTCAATCCCTGTTCTGCAAAGATTCCATATGCTGTGAAGTAACCAAGCCCATGCTCCAAAACTTCTGAGCCTGTGCTCTAGAGCCTGGGAGCAGCAATGACTGAGTCTGTGTGCAGCAACTTCTAAAGCCTGTGCACCCTAGAGCCCGTGCTCTGCAAAGAGGAGCCATCACAATGAGAAGCCTATACACCACAACTAGAGACCAGCCTCGACTTGCAGCAACTAGAGAAAGCACATGCACAACATCAAAGACTGAGTACAATAAAAAATAAACATAAATAAATAATTTTTAAACAAATCTGGGAGTTAAAAAATAAATGTATCTCAAGTATTTGTAAATTGTATTATCTTAAGAAATAGATTTTCTCATAACATTATTAGGATTGGCCACAATAAAGGTCAGTTCAGTTAGTTCAGTTGATTAGTCATGTCCAACTCTTCGATCCCATGGACTGCAAAACACCAGGCTTCCCTGTCCATCACCAATGCCTGGAACTTGCTCAAATTCATGTGCATTGAGTTGGTGATGCCATACAATCATCTCATTCTCTGTTGTCCCCTCTCCTCCCGCCTTCAATCTTTCCCACCCAGGGTCTTTTCCAGTGAGTTGGTTCTTCATAACAGATGGCCAAAGTATTGGAGATTCAGCTTCAGCATGAGTCCTTCCAATCAATATTCAGGACTGATTTCCTTTAGAATGGACTGGTTAGATCTTCTTGAAGTCCAAGGGACTCTAACCCTGTATGCAAGCCAGCTAAAGAGACACAGATGTATAGAACAGTCTTTTGGACTCTGTGGGAGAGGGAGAGGGTGGGCTAATTTGGGAGAATGGCATTGAAACATGTATAATATCATATAAGAAACGAAAAACAAAAAAATAAATGTCGGGGGCCAGCGTGAGGAACTCCGCCCATGGCAAAGGTCATGAGGAAGGAGGCTTGGCATACGCAAAGGCGTGATCAAGCCTCAGGAAACCCCCTGTTCCCGAGCATCTACCCCAAAACCAGAGTCTGTTTTATGCTCTCACCTACACCTCTGACTTTACGGGGGGCTCTCCCCCATAACCATTTCTCTCGGAGAAGGAGTTAACTTGCAGCTCCAAGTCAATAAAAATTCCTGGGTGTGACAAGAGTATTTCAGCTTACGGACTCCTCTGAAGGTTATCTAGCCTGCCTGTACAGGTTCGTCCAGCCACATGTGATTGTTTACAGCCTCCCAACCTGAGAGGCGCGAGATGTTTTAGACTTACTAAAGGCAAACTCTTTTGGGGAGTTGGAAATTATTAGTATAGTGGGTTGGTTAGGAATTATATTGGTGAAGGGTTTTTCATTTGTTGTGCCAATAATTGCTGCTAATTCCCTGCTCTGGGTGGGACAAGGATGTTTCAGGTCAAACCTCTCTGCTGACAGACTAGCTTGTGTGACAGGATTATCCATACTCCTGCCACATGACTGTTTACTACCTCTCAACCATAAACAGCACAGAGAGTTTTGGAGTATTTTGAAAGTCTTAATTAGCATAGGGCTTTTCTTCTTGTTGAGTCAATGATTGCTGCCAGACCTCCATATCCTTAGGCACCTGGGAATATATTAATCAATGTATTTGGAATATAGAAAAGGAAATACAGTAGTTTTTGATGTTAGCAATACTAGACTTTTTGAGTTAATGAATTTTTTCTTTTGTAATAGATCACTGTACTTTGTTATAAATCACTGTGTCCTTGCTATGTAAAATGCAACTTTATCAGTATCTTAAGACTAAATAGATCTTAAGGGGAACATTGGTGAAAGGATTTTCATTTGTTGGGTTGATGTTTGCTGCTAAATCTCCATATTCCCTGCCCGTATAATGAATATAACTAACATATAGGAGAAATAAGTATTAACCTTTAAGCATATAGGAGAAATAAGCATTAACCTTTAAGATTAACCATGTTAACCTTGGGTTAAATAAATTCCTTTCTTGATTTAATTCGATACACCCTCATCCTATAGGAATGTAACTTTATTTGGAGGGTGGTGCCTGGTTTAAGAAAAAACACCCTTGGAAGAAATAAGTTTTTTGGTTATCAGAAAGAAAGGATCGTAAAATGTCAGCAGGTCTCATTCATGGCCAGAAGATGATGTAATATCCCTAAGACCTTTTTTTTTTATACATTTATGTGAAGCACCTGATTTTGGTAAAGGTCAGGACTACTGACCCCCGCGTGACTCTGTATTCATCCCTATGCGTAACAAAAGGTATATAAGCAAACCCAAAAATAAAGAAATCGGATCAGTTTCCGGAAAGACTGATTACCCCATGTTGTTTCTTTCTTGCTCCCCATTTTTCTGGCTGAATATTCAGCCCCTTTTTCTCCACTAATTTTCCTACTACACTATCTGTTTCTAATCTCTCTATATATCTGTAATTAAATATGTATTCTTCCAAGGATGCCGACTGTCCCCACCTTCGAATCACCCTGGATCCACCGGGGCTGGACCCCGACAAAAAAAGTCTTCAACACCACACTTCAAAAGCAGAAATTCTTTTGTGCTCAGCTTTCTTTATAGTCTAACTCTCACATCCATACATGACTACTGGAAAAACCATAGCTTGGACTTGACCGACTTTGTTGGCAAAGTAATGTCTCTGCTTTTTAATATACTGTCTATGATGGTCATCGGAGAAGGCAATGGCACCCCACTCCAGCACTCTTGCCTGGAAAATCCCATGGACGGAGGAGCCTGGTAGGCTGCAGTCCATGGGGTCGCGAAGAGTCGGGCACAACTGAGCGACTTCACTTTCACTTTTCACTTTCATGCATTGGAGAAGGAAATGGCAACCCACTCCAGTGTTCTTGCCTGGAGAATCCCAGAGACAGGGGAGCCTGGTGGGCTGCAGTCTCTGGGGTCACACAGAGTCGGACATGACTGAAGTGACTTAGCAGCATGATGGTCATAGCTTTTCTTCCAAGGAGCAAGTGTCTTTTAATTTCATGGCTGCAGTCACCGTTTGCAGTGATTTTGGAGCCCAAGAAAATAAAGTCTGTCTCTGTTTCCATTGTTTCCTCATATATTTGCCATGAAGTGATGGGGCCAGATGCCATGATCTTAGTTTTTTGAATGTTGAGTTTTAAGCCAGTTTTTTCACTTTCCTCTTTCACTTTCATCAAGAGGCTTTTTAGTTCTTCATCGTTTTCTGCCATAAGGGTGGAGACATCTTTATATCTGAGGTTACTGATATTGCTCCTGGAAATCTTGATTCCAGCTTGTGCTTCATCCAGCCCGGCATTTTGTGTGATGTACTCTGCATATAAGTTAAATAAGCTGGGTGACAACATACAGCCTTGATGTAACTCCTTTCTGTTGTTCCAAGTCCAGTTCTAACTGTTGCTTCTTGACCTACATGCATATTTCTCAGGAGGCAGGTCAGGTGTTCTGGTATTCCCACCTCTTGATGAATTTTCCAGTTTGTTGTGATCCACACAGTCAAAGACTTTGGCATAGTCAATAAAGCAGAAGTGTAAACTTTTCTGGAACTCTCTTGCTTTTTCTGTGATCCAACAGATGTTGAAAATTTGATCTCTGGTTCCTCTGCCTTTTCTAAATCCAACTTGAACATCTGGAAGTTCTTGGTCTACGTACTGTTGGAGCCTGGCTTGGAGAATTTTGAGCATTACTTTACTAGTGTGTGAGATGAGTACAATTATTTGGTAGTTTGAGCATTCTTTGGCATTGCCTTTCTTTGGGATTGGAATGAAAACTGACCTTTTCCGGTCCTGTGGCCGCTGCTGACTTTTCCAAATTTGCTGGCATATTAAGTGCAGCACTTTCAGAGCATCATCTTTTAAGACTTGAAAAAGCTTAGCTGAATTCCATCACGTCCACTAAATTTGTTTGTAGTGATGTTTCCTAAGGCTTACTTGACTTCGCCTTCCAGGATGTCTGGCTCTTGGTGAGTGATCACACCATCCTGTTTATCTGGGTCATTGAGATCTTTTTTGTATAGTTCTGCATATTCTTGCCAATTCTTCTTAATGTCTTCTGCTTCTGTCAGGTTCATACTATTTCTGTCCTTTGTTGAGCCCATCTTTGCATGAAATCTCTAATTTTCTTGAAGACATCTCTAGTCTTTCCCATTCTATTGTTTTCCTCTATTTGTTTGCATTGATCACTTAGGAAGACTTTCTTATCTCTCCTTGCTATTCTTTGGAACTCTGCATTCAAATGGGTATATCTTTCCTTTTTTCCTTTACTTTTAGCTTCTCTTCTTTTCTCAGCTATTTGTAAGGCCTCCTCAGACAACCATTTTTGATTTTTGCATTTCTTTTTCTTGGGGATGGTGTTGATCACTGCCTCCTGTACAGTGTCACGAACCTCCGTCTGTAGTTCTTCATGCACTCTCCCAGATATAATCTCTTGAATCTATTTGTCACTTCCACTATGTAACTGTAAGGGATTTGATCTAGGTCATACCTGAATGATCTAGTAGCTTTTTCTACTTTCTTCAATTTGTCTGAATATTCCAATAAGTAGTTCATGTTCCAAGCAAAAGAGTCCGAAATGCAGTACTTGGGTGCAGTATCAAAAATGATGAAATTATCTCTGTTCATTTCCAGGGCAGACCATTCAATATCACAGTAATCCAAGTGTATGCACCAACTGCTAATGCCAAAGAAGCTGAAGCTGAATGATTCTATGAGGACCCACAAGACCTTTCAGAACTAACACCAAAAAAAAAAAAAAAAAAAGATGTCCTTTTTATCATAGGGAAGTTGAATGAAAAAGTAGGAAGTCAAGAGATATCTGAAGTAAAAGGCAAGTTTGGCCTTGGAGTACAAAATTGTAGTCTACTTGCTCTCAATCCTGGCCATAACTTGGGGTCATATGGAGGATTTAAAGAAAAAAAATTAATACTATGATCTCATCTTAGGCAAAATAAAGATAAGTTAAAGTTTCTTTTGGGTGAAACTCTGTCAATGCTAATGTTTGAATGCAACTTCCTCCCACTTAATGATTCCTACCTTCTTCTTTTTTCTCATTTACTCTCCTTTAAATATGATGTCTTTCTATGCTTGTGAGAATATTTATAGGGTTGTCCCAGTGGCCTTTCCTTTTTCTTTTTAAAAAATTTTATCTTAGTACATTTAAATATACCTCAATTATTTAGTATATTGAATTTTGAAATTTTCTTAATTATACCTTGACCCTAGTTAATTTTTTTCCTTCATTTGCACTTCCTCAGTCTTTCATTTGTTTTTGTTTTTTTTTTCTGGTTATTAAACTTTTCATTTTGTATTGGTGTATAACCAATTAACAATGTTGTGATAGTTCTAGGTGAACAGCAAATAGACTCAGCCATACATATACGTGTATCCATTCTCCCCCAGTCTCACTTTCTATCCAGGCTGCCACATAGCATTGAGCAGATTTCCCTGTCTACACAGTAGGACCATGTTGATTATTCAGTTTACATACAGCAGTGTGTAACTGTCCCTCACAAACTCCCTAACTATCCCTTCCCCCCATTTTTACTCCCAGTAACTATAAGTTCATTCTCTGTTTCCAGTCTTTTAAACCTGCCTCTACTTAGCATGCATTTGGTTGTTTATCTTTGTAATTTAATTAAAAGCTTTTACATTTAATTTCCAATAGATTTTGTATAACTTTCCAATACTATAAAACACCGACAAGATTATCAATAGCTATTTGCTGAATTAAATTGAATTTGGAAATTTGATAATGTTTACAGGATGATATAAATGTGGAGAAAAACAAAATACCTCTTCCTTACAAGGCATTATTTTGTTTCTGGTTCACTTATGCCCTACTTTAACCATCCTTTTGTTGAAATTTCTTAGGGAATAAGTCAGGTATTGAAATAGCTGTTAGAAATATGTATACACACACATACATATTATATATATATATTTTTTTTCTTATATCTCAAGATGAATTTCAAGCTTAACTTTCTCCGTGAACCTTTTACTAATGCTGTCGTACCTTTCCTTCACTTCCAGAATTGACCTCCTTTGTGCTTGGTCATAGTCCTTGGTCATTGTCCTCATGGCTTGCTTATTTATTTATTTATTTATTCATAAAACATCTACTGCTTGAGGGTAGGGATTATACTTATTCATCTTTGTTTATGGGGAACTTGGAACTTAGTTTTTATGAAAAAAAAAATCTCTTCATTTAAAAGGATGGACAATTCTGTGGCAAACAGCCTATATATATTGTTGATCTTGCTCATGTCAGAGCTGCTTTAGGGATCAGAATCCAATCTCCGTCTCTACCAGGCCTTGAACTAGATGGCTCTGTAAATAGGACTTTTAATTTGAGGCTCTTGTTCAGGGTTTCTGATTATTTGGCCAAATTTCATATCTTTTATAGATATTTTGGTTGTTTTTGAAGGATGGTTTTTGGGGATAGGAAAATTTATATAGTCCCATGCATAGTCCAAACAGGTAATTATTATAAATCTGGCCTCATAGGGGAAACCAATATGCATATGGGATGATTCGTTTGAAAGAGTGATAGCCATCTTATAATATTCTTTTTCTTTTCTTTACTTTTACCTGATAGATTTTGATGCAAAGTCAAGTCTTAGATTCTTTTCTTACATTTTTCTTTTCCAAAAAAAAAAATAAAGTATTCTTTTCCTTTCTATCTCTGTGCTATGCACAAATATACATGATTTTTTAAGGCATACTTACTTCAGAAACCTTGTAAAATTTTTGGCTACTTATTAACTGTAAAGAAAACCTGTGTTTTTCTATAGTGAATTATTTGTATCAAACTAAAATGTAATGATTTTGCTATTTGAACAAGAAACTGCCTACTTTGAGTTAACTCTATAAACTGGTACCAATACAAATAATTAATACCTTAAATATAATTTCTTAAATCAAGCGACTTTTTAAAATAACTGTCACTCATTTTTATTTCTTATCTGTTTGTGATTGTTCTTCCAAATCATTATAAGAAGAGTCTTCGAAACAAAACTGAACTGCAAACTGTGTCTTTCAAAGCTTCACAAACCCACCTTTTTATTTCGTCTTGTGCTGTTATGTAAAATTTGCCCTAGCATTTTGCTCAGCAAGATGGCAATTATTAACAATATATTTCTCTAAACTGTTGCCGCAAAGCTATTATTCACGCAGGGTTACAACCGAGTTAATTTCGGAAGAGAGCTGTTCAAAGAGGCCCAGAACTGTGGTGCTTATGAACACTGCCTTTTCTCTTATTTCTAATTAGTGTGAAATGGTTCCAAACAGGAGTCAGCCCCGCGGAAGTCTGTGTAGCACAAAGCCAGCCTCGTTAACGGACACAGGGTACAGTTTTGTTTTGCTGAATAAATAACTGCGTCATAAAGCCTTTTCAAAAGGAACACAATCTGATTTACCACGCTCCTTAAATGTTGAACGTTGTTTATATGTCTCCAAGTCTTTTTTATTAAATTTTAAAAGGCTTATTATTATGACTCAGTATAGATGATATGTTTGCAATGTTCCCTACAGTAAAACTGTACACTTACCTAGTAATACGTTTTCCCCGTCTCTTTCTATTTTATAAATAAATTTTTATCTCTTGTTTTGGACGCCTGACGACCTTTCCGAATTTCACATTATGAAATTAATGTGAAATAATTTCGCTAGCAATGATTGTTATAAGAAAATCTATTTATCACCTTTTTTTAAAAAAAAATTGATTTATGTCGTACTACAGATTACTATTTTCTTCCGATAAAAATTCCCAACCCATATTGTTAGTAATTTGTATATATGTGTGTGTGTGTGTGTGTGTGTGTGTGTGTGTGTGTGTTTAAAATGGTATAAATATAACTTACAACTGGAGATATTTGCATTAGAGGAGTCAACCGGACAGTTAGATCTGATTGAGAATATAGCAGATTTCCTATTTGGTATTCACGACAGAAAAACCCAGATACCTGACTGTGCATTGCAAGACAAATCATACAAATCCAGGTCTTTCTTATGTTTGCCCTGGATCACTCAATACTGATGTGCAAAATTTCTGTTTCTTCTTGGAAAACCTAAACATCTTGCATTTTTTGCATCTTTCCAAAATGCATACTGTATTTTAAGTACACAAAGTGGAAGGTGCTGGATGAATGTTTTTTGAATAAATTTATGAGTGGATATCAGCAACACTGCTCTCCTCACTCAAAACAACATGAAAAGCTAAATATGCTTACATGATATGTGTATTATTGTATTATGTTTACTGTCTAACCATGGAATATAATGTATTGTTGTACTTTGAGATACAAAGATATTTTAGATTCAGATCAGAGAATACCTAAGAGATTTTAAAATCATAATCCCTTATTGCCTTGATGTTGAAATTGTGCATTCTTATTTAGATAAAAACCACAAAATTTAATTCTAAATGTTTTTCGTTTTAAAATCAGTGACAAGTGTACTTAACCAGTGAAATGCTAACTGCTATGGAGAGTAAGGCTCACTGAAGTGGTATGGATTTAGGAAAGAGTGCCCAAGAGAGTGGTCAGGTGAAAATGAGCATTCAGAAGTCAATGAGCAGGTTTAATGCTTTTATCCCCTCTTCTGATTTAACTTACTAGATCCTAAATTTGAAGATATTCTCTTTTTTAACATTTTTATTAGCATGATCATGATCTTTTCATAACTGTGTATTCACAAAATCAGAGGTGTTTTAAGGAGACAGATAAATGTATAGCTATAGGTGAAGTTGTAGAGAGATTATTTTAAGAGTATATATGTGTATATATATATATATATATACATACATACATATATTCATATGCTATGATTTGGAATATTGTTTAACATTAACTTGTGGTAATTATTATCCCTTAATAGTCTTTGGATATAGTTTATATATCCTGTGTTTCAGCTGTATGCACTGAGGAAAGAGACTAAATATTGCTTAAAGAACAGAGTATCAACAAAAACATGACCTGAGGGTTTTCCACCTTGCACACTGGTATTTCCCACAGCAAAATTTCTCAATTTCTGCAGTGTCTTGTTTCTCTGCCCCTGAAATCTCAGTAGCTTCAGCACTCTACTCAGAGAGCTAGAAAATAATTTCTTATTAAAATGTCACATTTAAAGATGAGAAAGTCAATTTTTAAAAAATACAAAAATTTACATGAATTAAATCTACATTAAAGAAAGCAAGTTGAAACTACTGACAAGGAGTAGTACATTCTTCCCAGAACTTAAGCTTTAATATATTTGACACTAGTGTCTCTACCACTTCAGGTAGATAACTCATCTTCTAACCTAACCAACTCTGCTTTCGTTGAAATAAGTTGAGTTGAATTTGCTGAGTTAGTCCATATATATACACTTACATACATACATATATGTTTTGACCAGGCTAGAAGACTTTTCTCATTTTTGTTTTTTGTTTAGTTTCCTGCCCCCTTGTGGAGTTTTATTATTGCTTCATTACTAAAACCAGTATGTAAAAGGGAAAACGAACAAGATCCAGTGTTTCTCTAGAATGTCTTTTTGAAACAGCAAAAGTAGAACAAATTAAGAATAAATCAAAGTTGGTGTTAAATAACCACACAGGAAGAAAAAAAAAAGTTCTTTTTACCTTCTGATTTTATCTTTCAGTAGTATTTTAGTTAGTTCTCAACACTGCCTGAATAATGTATAGAACATCTTTTTTCATGAAGCATACAGAATTTTTGCAGGACATCTATTTACTGAAGCTGAAATTAGGTGTCAATAAGTTATGACCTGTTGGTGATTTGGAAAAAAGAATAAAAGAACATGCAATTTGCTACTTCCTTTATGGCCCTGGGGTATACCTGGAGTATACCTTCTAGTAATGTGAAAGTGTTAATTTATTTAAATTTCACATTAAGAGGGCAATCCTGGGTGAAAGTCAAGCACTACATATCTTTAACACTGTCACAGTGGAGGGGTCATAGATGAAAGAAATGCAGTGAGAATTCACCACCTAATGCTCCTCCTTGTACTACAGGATTCCCTTACCTGTAGTTAGCCTAATTAAACTGGATAGGGGACTGTTCTTAATTGGTTCCCTGCTCTATTAAGTAATGCAGATTTTTTTCCTAGTTGTATAAGGTATCTTCCCTTTTTTGGTCATACTCTGTATACCTGGAACTTATTCATTTCTGCACTTCCATATTTATCTTTATTCACTTCCTTTGAAATTATGAATATCTTCATTTTTTATTACATTAAATGACACTATGATCCTATAATTTAGATGAAATTTATCTGAGTGAAAAACCCTGTTTAGATTATTTAATTTCCAAATTGTTTTATTGTTAAAGTTGTCAGTGATACTAATGGAGTTTTAATATTTATTGAGTGCCTGCTTTGAGCTACATATTATGCTGAGCATTTTCAGGTTCGTTTCTTCAGTTGGTCAATCTTATTTTTGATGTTGAGTAGTATGATCTTCATTTTAATCCCAAGATAAGACATACAGTATTAGATATTCAATATTTTAATCTGAGACTAGTCAACTTCACAAAATCCATTTACACCATGTTGTTTAAATATGACACATTATTAAAATATCTTTCCCACAATGGTCAAGCCAGAGATCCATACTGATCTAATGCAATCCATAAGTTTCTAATGAAAACAACAAGAAAAACTTCAAATCAATAACTTTTCAGTTTTATCACATTAAAAAAATAATGCACTTAAACTCATTCTTTTCATGTATGTTGTTTTGCATTTTTGTTGTTTTCATTAGAAATTGATTGCTGTTTTGATTTGTTGATTTTCTATTTCTTTGTCTTGCTTTTGTTTCTTTGTTTACATTTGGGAGCCCAAAGTATCTTTACACTCTGGCCTATAACCCAAATTTCTGATAAGCTTAATTTTAATATTTTTATTTTGTCCCCTACTCCCCTTCCCTCCTCCTTACTTTCTTCCTACTACCAGAAAACCTATGGTGATGACGCAAACCAATCACCTGCTTCAGGTATTGAGTTTTTATCAACTAAGATTAGAATCTGAATCTTCTCATTCTGGGATAACTGCTCAGTCTACCTAAACTGCTTTGTTTTGTGTTTTTAGTCACTTTGGTTTGGTTGTTAAAAATGTTTGTATGTTCTATTTATTTTTTCTAATGCAAAGATCTCTTTTATAAAATCAATTTAAATAGCACTGACAGTTGTTGTAGATCATAAACTGTCCTTTCATATAAATCCAAGTGTTCTAGCCTCAAACTTTAAAGAGATCCCTGCATTTTAATATCACTATGAGCCTTGAGAAAATTTAAGATTTAAAATTTTTAACTCTACGTGTTAAAGGACTCAAAATCTAGCAAGTAACATTCATTAACATTTTCTCTCTTACCTTTACAGAATGATGAAGACTGTTCTCAGTGGAGAAATTCATCTGTTCTCAAATGTTCTGATATTTTTTCATAATGGAACATTTCCGTTTTGGCTATAAAACAAGTGAAAATTTCAGATTGCAGCAATAAACTTCTGTCTGTCAAAATTTAAAAGACTAATACATATCTGCATAAGTCGGTACCCTCCTTGGTAATTATTCCATAAGGTCAAAACTCATAACTGGTGTGATGTACAGTGCTGTTGCCTGGCTTAGCTGGTTATGAAGCTAGTGTAAAAGTGCTACAGGAGAAAAATGTAAATTCAGGACTCAGGTCACTTTCCATATTTTTTCACTAGCTTAAAGAAATTTTTAAAGATAACTTCAGAGGACTTTTCCAATACATTGATTGTGCAATAACACTATATTATTACGAATGGCTACTGTTGTAAACAGAAAAGCAATACTTTGGTATTTGAGCAAAAGAATGGCATCTGATCTTATCATATCATAATATTAATAATTAAAATTTCAGGAAGGTTGGCAAGTGAATTCACCTGTTATATTTTTAAAAGTCTATTGCATGACTTCAAAATTGAAGTCATCGAACAAAAGTGCTGTCATTTACAACAGATGTGCAAACATCTCAATATAGCTGCTGCTTCTTAAGGCCTACTGGTTTTAAATATGTGATATTCTAGATAAATTTAATATTCACAAAAGATCCTTTTCAATGAGTTCTTAGTAATGAACTGACATTTTTTTTTATTTTTTAGTGTTTATAATAATAAAATAGCAAAACTCCACTGATATAATTGTTGTTTTCTCTTTCAAAGTATTTTTTTTTAAGCATAGAACTTTTTTTCCCTTCTAATTCCTGCAACCTGACCCCTTAACTAATCTGCACATTGCTTATTCAAGCTCATCATTTGGTAAACTGATTACTTGTTGTACATACTTGCTATTTCCTTTAGTTTCCTACACGGCAACAAGCATATTTTGCATATGTGTTTCCATCACAGACAAGAAACTGTTTATCTTGAAAATACTATTTATCTTAAAGATGCAGGTGCCCAGAACAGAAACACACTGAATTGTTTTAGGCCATTGAGTGGACTATGGTTATGAAAGTATTTTCATGTGTTTCCTAGGTTAAACTGAGAAATAACATTTCATTTTCAATTGGCATAAGAAGGAAATAAGACCAAACTTCAAAAAAAAAACAATTAATGCACAAATATTAAGAATAACTGGAGCATTACAAATATAATATAAAAATACTATAATAATTGCAATCAATATTTGAATATTTACAATGTGGTAAGCATTTTCTGAAGGGTTTTATCAATTTTCCATATTAACTTCTTACAACTATGAAAAAAGTACATTATAATACAGATTCTACATGAAGAAGCTGGTTTTGATTGAAGGTAGTGGTATGACCTGAATGTCTGTGTCCCCTCAAAATTCATGTTGATACCCAGTGTGATGGTATTATGAGAGTAGAGCCCTCGTGAATGGGATTAGTATCAAGAGACCTCACAGAGCTCCCTAGTCCCATTCACTATGTGAAGACACAGAAATAAAGTGCTGGCTATGAACCAAAAAGTGAGCTCTCATCAGAATACAACCATGCTAGTACTTTGAGCTTGAACTTCCCAGAACCCAGAAATGTGAGAGATAAATTTCTGTTGTTTATAAGGCACCCTGTCTGTAGTATCTTGTTGTAGATCCCCAAACAGACTAAGACATGTAGCTCTCCCAATAATCATTACCTAGTAAGTTACTGCTTGGATGAGATGATTAGATAACATCATGGACTCAATGGACATGAATCTGAGCAAACTGTAGGAGATAGTGAATGACAGGGAAGCCTGGCATGCTGCAGTTCATGGGGTTGCAAGAAGCTGGACATGACTTAGCGACTGAACAACAGTAAGTTACTGAGATGGAATGGGAATGAGTCAGTAGGTTCAGAGCTTATCTGACTAATGATCATGCTCTCTTCATACAAAGGGATAGGAATATCTTCACTGTTCTAAAATATACATGTGTATTTAAGTAGTTATTTACTAATTACTTTTAACAGTATTTTATAGATAAGAAAACTTCTGCATGAGAAGATTAAGTAACTTGCTCTATCTAATCTACACAGCTCTAAAATGAGAAGAAAACTAGGAGTTATGCTCCTTAGCAGTTCATGAGCACTCCCTCCTCTATTAAAATCTAAGTTCTTCAAATATTAAGTTAGTACTTATTACAAGTTAAGAACTATGTTGAGCAAACCCTTTAAAATCATTTAGGCAGAGTTTTTTGTTTTGTTTTGTTTTGGTGGTTGAATGAACCAGACACAACCATTACCCTTTTGCAGACTCCAGAAATCTGTCAAATTCTCACAGAGTTCTACCATTTTACCTAGATATTGACTATAGTGACCTAAATAGATGCTTATTTGATCAAGTATTTTATAAATAAAATATGAATACAGGTTGCCAGTTTTAAATAAAATGCAAGAAATTTGTTTAAAAAATAAATCACTAAAAAAATCACTAAGAGCAAACTGCAAAGTTGGAGAGGGGCTGCCATGTTCCTTGCTCTCTCTGATAAAGATAACACAAGAGATATGTGGTAGAATATAATACAAAATTTAAAACAAAGCAGTGAATGAATTAAAAATGCCTCTGCTTTCTTCGACAACTTGATGGAGAAAAGCATAGGATTCAATGTTAGTTTTTAAAAAATTCTATTTAAGTGAGCACACAAATTTAATTATGGATAAACCTGGTGTCAAATCAACTCAAAACCAAGAACTAAATAAGGGAAAAATTAATACCATTTTAGCTAGCTATCTAAATTGTTAAATTGTCAGTTATAATTTACTCAGTCTCAAATGTCTTTATACAAT
Source organism: Capricornis sumatraensis (assembly GCF_032405125.1). NCBI lineage: Eukaryota > Metazoa > Chordata > Mammalia > Artiodactyla > Bovidae > Capricornis > Capricornis sumatraensis. The sequence goes on from NC_091074.1 coordinate 57,791,211, forward strand.
ATGTAGATATGGAGAACTTTTCAACATGATGTTGTTTGCCTAGTTATTTGTTTCTGTCAACCTCAAAATAAAGTGTTCACTAAAGCTAATTTTCTAATATATATTTTATAACTCCTGAATAATTATTAATTATGAAAAGTAGATTTAGAGAAATTAAAAATTTGAAGGAACTCCAGAACATTCACCCTGATCAGTATTTCTAGACGTCATGTTTTCCGCCTTATTAGGCTCCAGTTGACCAGTAGTCCTGTGACCTGTTTTTCAGATGATTTTGTGAGTTTAGATTATTCTAGGTCAATAGGATGCTATTATCAGAGAAGGCAATGACACCCCATTCCAGTACTCTTGCCTGGAAAATCCCATGGATGGAGGAGCCTAGGGGGCTGCAGTCCATGGGGTCACTGAGAGTTGGACATGACTCAGTGACTTCACTTTCAGTTTTCACTTTCATGCATTGGAGAAGGAAATGGCAATCCACTCCACTGTTTTTGCCTGGAGAATTCCAGGGACGGGGGAGCCTCATGGGCTGCCGTCTATGGGGTCGCACAGAGTCAGACATGACTGAAGCGACTTAGCAGCAGCAGCAGCAGCAGGATGCTATTATAGCAAGTTTGTTCTGAATGAAACAAATCAACATAATTTCTCACTATGAAACTTTGTTGATGTCTCAAGGAAAAAAATGAGACAATTGCAAACCATAACCTAGAGGAGAGTGAAAAAGTTGGCTTAACGCTCAACATTCAGAAAACTAACATTATGGCATCTGGTCCCATCACTTCATGGGAAATAGATGGGGAAACAGTGTCAGACTTTATTTTGGGGGGCTCCAAAATCACTGTAGATGGTGACTGCAGCCATGAAATTAAAAGACACTTACTCCTTGGAAGGCAAGTTATGACCAACCTAGATAGCATATTCAAAAGCAGAGACATGACTTTGCCATCAAAGGTCCATCTAATCAAGGCTATGGTTTTTCCAGTGGTCATGTATGGATGTGAGAGTTGGACTGTGAAGAAGGCTGAGCACCGAAGAATTGATGCTTTTGAACTGTGGTGTTGGAGAAGACTCTTGAGAGTACCTTGGACTGCAAGGAAATCCAACCAGTCCATTCTAAAGGAGAAATCCTGGGTGTTCTTTGGAAGGACTGATGCTAAAGCTGAAACTCCAATACTTTGGCCACCTCATGTGAAGAGTTGACTCATTGGAAAAGACTCTGATGCTGGTAGGGATTGGGGGCAGGAGGAGAAGGGGACAAGATGAGATAGCTGGATGGCAGGATGGCTGGATGGCATCACTGACTTGATGGACTTGAGTTTGAGTGAACTCTGGGAGTTGGTGATGGACAGGGAGGGCTGGCGTGCTGCAATTCATGGGGTCGCAAAGAGTTGGACATGACTGAGTGACTGAACTGAACATAATGTTACCATGTAATTGTTATGTGTTAGAATACACATGACTAATTGTTTATGTCACAGGAAAAGTTTTTGCAAGAGATTTGGAAGAAAGGGACATGTATTATTATTTTTTAAGTTAATTAATTTATTTTAATTGGAGGCTAATTACAATATTGTGGTTGTTTTTGCCATACATTGACATGAATCAGCCATGGGTGTTCATGTGTCCCCCATCCCAAACCCCCCTCCCAGAAATATATTATTGATATACGTCTTGCCTGATAGTAAGCACACATTTAATTTTTTATTTTAAAATGTTCAAAGTGAAATTTGCTAAAACGTACTAACAAAAAGTGGCATATTTTCAGAAGGGATTTTTTTAAACAATAATGCAGCTAACATTAAATTACTTTATATGCTTGGTATCCAGTGTCTTCTCACCTTTTCCTCTCTTGAGAACTCTATTTTCCTCTTTGTCCCCTGTGCTTCTTTGATTTACAATATTGCTGTGTGTCCAGTCCTCAAGAAATGTGAAATGGAGCAAGAGGCCAATGTACCTTTATCTTTCAGCTGGTCTCCTGAAAAATTGATGTATTAGTTTTCCACTAATGTGGAATGTTTAACAAATTACCACAAAATTAGCAGCATAAAACAGAGCCCTCTGCTCAATGTCTCACAAGGTCCAAATCATGGTGTTGGTCAGGCTGTGTTCTCATCTGGAGCTCAGGGTGCAGAATTCAGTTCCCTGTGAAGTTAGGAATAAGGACTCTGTTATCTCATTAGATGTTGGCCATTGTATGTTTTCAGGTCCGTGCTGCATGGCTGTCTCTGTAGGCAGTTCACAATATAGATGTTTGTTTCTTCAAGTGATTAGGATAGTCTTTTCTGCTTTGAATCTTCTCTTTCAGGAAGACTGAGTCCTTTTTAAAGGACCTTTTAAGGAGATCCACATGATTAGATCAGGGCCAGGATGATCTCTCTTTTGTTGATCGCAATCTTACTGATTAATTACAACTGCAGAATCTTTTCACTTTCATCATATAACATAACACAATCAAGGGAGTTAAGTTCCATCATATCCATGAGTCTTACTCATATTCAGGGAGAAAGTATTATACAGTATATATGCATAAATGAGTGAGGGCCTTGGGAGTCTTTCAGAATTCTGCAAACCACAACTGCCAGGTAGTACCAAAATTAATTCTGACCCAACTCCATCTCCATCCTTTAATGCTGGAGGAATCCTCTCAAACACAACTTTGATCATTTTGTTTCCTAAATTAAACTCTATTTTCACTTCCCATTGTTGCTAATATGAATTAAGTAAATGAATTTTTACAAGGACTATGATAACTAGTGTGGTCTGGCTCTATCCACCTCTCTGGCTGTATTTTCTACCCTGTTATCTTCACTTTGAATTTCAATCAAAATGATTTTCTCTATCTCTTTATTTACCATGTTCCTTTTCACACACCCTGATATCTCTGCCTGAAACTTTTCTTCCTTCCCTTTTCATCTAGCTATTCTAACTCATTCTTTAGATCTCAGATAAAGTATTACTTCCTCAGGTTGACTCTCCTTTTGTAGACACTCCTTGCACTATATACCTTTTTCATAGCAGTTTTCAAAGCTGAATTTTCTCTGTGTTGTGAAGTGAATATTTCTGTCTTCTCTACTAAGCTTCTTAGGGCAGGGGTCAGTGAGAGGTTTTAAACCCTTGCATACCTCCTATATTTGGAATAGTATCTAACACATACTCAGTCAGTATATATTAACTGACCAACTAAATGCATAATAGTTTCTCATATAACATCTACATTTGACTTTAAAAAGAAACGACATTCTTCCTAAAATAATAAATATATTTATGCATGTTTAGTCATAATTTACATTTTTGAAGCATAATTAATGCCTACCCTCTAATAGAGTAACTAAGCAAATATTATGAAGGTTAAGTTATGTAGAAATTGTCCTTTCCATGAAGAACATGATTTTTGAACAATTTATAATAAATCATTTAATCTTTTACAATCATGGGGAGGAAATAATTTGAAGGCACATGAAAATATTTGCAGAGAAGATGTTTTAATTGTAGGTTATATGAAAAAGGACTATACTTTGATGTGCTGTGAAGATTTGAGAGGCATTTCAGCATTAAAAGTTGGAGATGTAATAAAACCTAATTGAAGAGATAACAGCAAAATGTAAAACATCAGAAACCGACATAGACAAATAGAAATCTGTTTTAGTTAAAAAAAGTAATTAATCAGGTTGGTTTTACTTTTAATCTGATTAACTCTTCTTTATGAAACTACATAAGTAAGCTCCCAAGTTAAAATTAGATTATTAATTTCCATGGAACAGGAATGTGTAGGGAAAAGAAATCTTGCTAAACTTAATGCCTACCAAGCAGAGATTTGTTTTGTTGAATAGGACTAATCATCTAATTCACTGTATTTTCAATTTGAATATTCTTAATTCCTTCTAAGTTTTTAGATTCAGTATCCTATGAAGCAAGTTCAAGACTCACCCCTGCACTCCAAGCATTCCAAAAGATATGACCCTGAATACTTCTTTCAAAGTTGTCAAACTGTCAGAATACTAGAGGAGGAAGTATTCTCAATAGTTACTCATATTCTTATTTTAGAAATATATTTCACCAATTATAAACTAAGATACTTACTTATGTTAGTGAATATGTTGAAAGATACTATTATTTTGAGGGCAATAAACAGTTTTTCTGAAGTAAAGAATTATTTCCCAAACATGTTGAATTCAAAATCAAGAGTCTATTATTAAACACATTAAGGATTGCTACACTTTCTGATGAATTGATTATGTTTCTCCTTATCCTGCTAATTATTACTTGTTTTGATGTCAACTTTCTGTAATATTAATGTATCTACTACAGTATGTCTTCTTTCTATCCTTTTATTTTTAACTCTCCCTGGTGGCTCAGATGGTAAAGAATCTGCCTGAAAAGCAGGAGACCTGGGTTTGATCCCTGGGTTGTGAAGATCCCCTGGAGAAAGTTATGGCTACCCACTCCAGTATTCTTGCCTGGAGAATTACATGAACAGAGGAGATTGGTGGGCTACAGTCTATGGAGTTGCAGAGTTGAACAGGACTGAGCAACTAACACTTTCACTTTTTGTCTATGTGTTTATATTTAAAGTATATTTATTAAAGGCACACATAGGTGAGCCTTGCTGTTTTATCAAATCTATTAATCATTGTCTTTTAATTGAGGGATTTAGATCATGTACATTTAATGCAATTATTAAGATGGGTGAATTTAAAGCTACCATTTTGTTAGTTGTTTTCTATGTGTCTGATATAGGTACATACATATATTGTTCCCCTTTCTTTCTTTATCCTTTATTGTTGGTTTACTTGAACATTTTAAAATGATTCCATGATTGGCTTATTGGTTATACCACTTTTAAAAATTTTTAGTGGCCACATAAAGGTTTACAATATGCATCTTTAATTCATCATAGTCATCTTCAAATAACATGGTATCATTTCACATGTAATATAACAAACTTACAATAGTGTACTACAGTTGCTTTTCTCCCATTCTTTGCTATATTGTCAGCTTTTTTTCTACATATGTTATAAAGCAAACAATACATTCATAATCCCGCTTTTCCCTGTGCTATGTGCTTAGTCGCTCAGTCCTGTCTGACTCTTTGCAACACTATGGACTGTAGCCCAACAGGCTCCTCTGTCCATGGGGATTCTCCAGGAAAGAACACTGGAATGGGTTGCCATGCCAGCCTCCAGGGGATCTTCCCAACCCACGGATTGAACCCAGGTCTCCCACACTGCAGGCAGATTCTTTACCTTCTGAGCCACTAGGGAAGCCCTGCTGCTGCTGCTTGCTGCCAAGTCGCTTCAGTCGTGTCCGACTCTGTGCGACCCCATAGATGGCAGCCCAGCAGGCTCCGCTGTCCCTGGGATTCTCCAGGCAAGAACACTGGAGTGGGTTGCCATTTCCTTCTCCAATGCATGAAAGTGAAAAGTGAAAGTGAAGTCACTCAGTCGTGTCCGACTCTTAGCGACCCCATGGACTGCAGCTTACCAGCTCCTCCGCCCATGGGATTTTCCAGGCAAGAGTGCTGGAGTGGGGTGTCATTGAGATAGCTAATTATCTTTTACATAAATTAAAACCCATAAAAAGTCACACATTTACTTTGACTTCAGAAATTCTGATATCTTTATTTCTTGTTTAGATCAGAATTTTCAGCCGCTATCTTATACCTGCCAATAGAACATTTTATGATAATTCTTATAATGTTGGTCTACTGGCAATGGATTTTCTCACCTTTTGTTTGTCTGTAGAGTCTTTGTGTAACCTTTATTTTCATTCTACACAAAAAGAAATTCAGAAGCAGTACGGCTTCAGGGATGATTCCATAGCATCATCCAGCATCCAGTTTCCTTCAGTTTTTTTGCTTTTCCATCTGGAAATGTTGGTTCTTATATTTCCCTCTCATAGTCTTAGTAAGACTGGATCAGCTCAAGAAATCTCATACTTTCTAATCTTAACACCTGAAAAAAGAATGTCTTTTCATTCCTTTCCCTGAATACCAAAAGCAGCTTCTTCTTGGATTATATTACATATCCACTCTCCAAATACTTATCAATAAAGGGGTTGCTACTAACAACATTTTCATGTGAAGGCTGTACAGGAGTCCAGATCCCAGTAAAAGTACAGCTAATGTACAAGACTTCCCCAATAAAAGTACAGCTCTGCCAGTGTAAATATTAGATGCTGGGTAGTCAACCGACAAAGTCAGCCAAGCCCTATTTTCACTTTTATTATTTCAACTTGGAAAGAAATAGGTATTATCATGTGCTTTATTTTTCATCTCATAGAACTGGATTTCTGAGAGGAAACTGATTTTAAGGTATTTTTCTTCAGTCACCTACAAAAGTGAATTCTTCTATAGATTGGTGATGTGTTTAAGCATGCTCACAACATCTCAGGGATGTTTGGGGAGTTTTCCTGAGAAGCCTTCTCTCAGGAAGTCACATGCAAGCAAAAATAAGATGTCACCTCCAATTATCTCCTTGGTTTTTCAAAAAGACCAACTTCCATATCAAAAAGACACTTGTACAAAAGGAAATAAGTATAGTCCCAATATCCTAAAGTTGAGTCAACCTAAAGTCAGGGGTACATACAAAGATATATGTAAAATTCCTATGTTTTGGCAAGTTTGAATATATCTATGCTTGAGAAGCCTGTTATCAAATTAGTATTTTGCAGACTTTTAGGTAAGGTCCGAAGTCAACAATGCTTTATGTCTGCTCTCATGAGATTTTAATATCGGGTGGGATCAAAAAAATTCTTTATACTTTTAAGTAACTTAGTGTACGTAGTCAAGTGCATGTATACTTTCCATACGTGTGTGCTAAGTCGCTTCATTCATGCCCAACTCTTTTGAGACCCAAAGACTGTAGCCCAGCCGGTTCTTCTGTCCATGGAATTCTCCAGGCAAGAACACTGGAATGGGTTGCCATGCCCTTCTCCAGGGGATCTTCCTGATCTAGGGATCGAACCTGCATCTCTTAATTCTCTTGCATTGGCAGATGAGTTCCTTACCATTAGTGCTCCCTGGGAAGCCCCAATATAGCCTCCATTAAACAATTTCTCAAAAATGAATAGACAATCTCTTGAGAAAGTCCAGTTCAAATTCTATGTTTCTTACAGTGAACTGTATTTGCTCTCTATAGCTTTAAGCCACCTGCCTCCTTTCTGCCCTTTGTAGTGATATTTTGGAGCTGGTCTTCATGTGCTTTGGAAAGCCAACTGTGTGCATTTCTTCTGGGCTCTGCATTCAATGACTTCATACTGATGACTGAAATCAGCCATGGTGGGACTACTTGTGCCACAAAAATCAGCAAACACTAGAAACCAGGGCTATTTTTCCTGCAGAGAATCAATTTACCAATATACCACTACCTCTGGGGTAACATAACAAATTAAATCCATCTTCCAAAAGGGTCACTAAAATATTTGAGAACAGCTATTTCTCTTTGTCCCTCCCCTTTGTGGAAGATGGAATTTAATAGCTGTTTTAAAATGTTACCCCCCTAGCTCTTCTTTTCCAGGCTAACCATTCTTGTTCTCTTAACTTTTTCTTCTAAATTTATTGTTTTGTGTATTGTTTTCATCTTAGCCTCACTCCCAGGAAAAACAAAACAAAAATCGTTTAACTCTACTAAAACATGATATCCAGGACTGTATATTGTTTCCTAGATGTCCCCGGTGGATGGGTACCATTATATTCAATACTGTTATCCTTGGTTTTTTCACTTTTATAATTTTAAATCACTTGAGTTTTATTGAGAGTTGTTTATATTAATATTCATAATTTATCTTAATTCATTCTAAATTTAGAGTCAACAACAAACATTTATTAAGAGCTAGATGTGAATCAGGTTCCATTCTGTGATAGAAAATTAGGGAAAAGACATTCAGAGGATCAAAGACACAAGAATTAGGACAAGTGGTGTCACTGATCACTTATTACACACATGTGAAATTTTTTGTTGCATCCATATATTTTTATATAAGTTATAATTTACACAAATATATTAAAAGTTTGACAAAGGCTACACACTATTGGAATGCAGGTGCAATGCTCTATAAATACTAAAATAAATCACAAAAATGGAAATTATTATATATGTATCTATGCATATAATGTATAGTCACAAAAGATATTTCTATGAAACTGTTAACTTAGGCACATTGGTGAATTAACATTAACATTGGTAAATGTCAGCACATGTACAATATCTGAAGGCTAGCACTTCAATAAAAAAAATTTTGTGTTAGTCATATGTAATGAAGAGAGTACAAAGTGAATGTTTAAAGAAAAAAAAAAAAGACAAAACACAAAACTCTATGCCCAACAAAATTTCCATTCTGCAGTCAATGACAATTACTCAATGTTCTCTGAAATTTTGCATTGAAGATTTATTGCTGTTCTGAAAAATATGTTGTTTTTTGCCTTTTATTGATTTTTATTGCTATCTGCCTAGAGAAATAAAAGCACTATATCAATAAAAATCATTTATGTCTTTTGACATTTTAAAAATTTGTTAAAATCTAGCATAAACTAGGTAGAATCCTAGTTCTACCTTAGGCTGACAATGCCCAGGATTTTTATCTTAATTAATCAAACATGAATTAATAAAGTATGTTAATACAGAAACATATGGCAATATGAATTATAAAATATTTATCCACATATGGAATAATTAAATAGTTTGTGTGTCTGTAAATGCAAAATATCCATAAATACTTTTATACAGACCTAATAAAATATAAGTGCTTATAATTAAGGCTAAATCAAGTCAGTAGCCAAAAATACTTAAACATACTGTGATCTAAGTATTGTGAAATTTTAGGATGAATATAATGTCATTTGTTCATTCTTATTCATGTGAGAGTGACTGTTAAAATTCATATTGTATTTTCTTTTAGAGTAACTTAGTCTCTACACTTGGACAAAGGAAATGTTGAATATATATGCACACCAAAAGGCTCTTTATCTGACCTAATGACTTAAAAACCAGCACTGGTGAAGAAAAGTTAGGCATACTTGTAGGTGTTTTCACATTATTTTAGGAGAATGGGGAGTATAGACATGCTGCAGACACAAATATTTGCTCTATATGAATACATACCCTCCCAATGACTGGGAGGAAAGTTTTAATTCCCACCACATAATGGGCCATTTGCCTCGAGTGTTTCAGATGGTTCAATAGTCACTAGCCATGTGTGTAGTTTGTTGAATTATTTAAGCTTATTTCCAGGGGGAAAAAAAGACAGGGAAGGAGGCAACTGATTCAATGCAAATGAAAAGCTTTTGAAGCTCCCTATGGTGAAGATGTGATTACAGTCAGACAGCTAATAACCTAGACTTAGAAAAATCTGAAGGTTTTAAAACTGTCTGGCCAGTCAGTAAATGAGGTTTTTCCACACTGTCGACCAACTGCCATGCGTTGTAATGGTTTAAGATCTGTTTGGAGTTGGAGTGGACCCACAAATGAAGCAAGAATACCACCCCCTGTACTTTCCATGATTAAAAAAAAGTAGTTTGTAAACCCCAACGGTTTTCCTCTGGATTTGGGATTGAGTCTTCAGTGTATATAATTCCTAAAGCCATGCACAATGCATGCTATTTTTTGAAAGCTAGGATTGTTGATTTGTAAAGTACTTATATGTTGGGGCAGGGTCTCCCTCTCAAGATGACCACTACGTCTGCACCCATGGACATTCAATGAATGTTGCATAACTGGAGAAAACCAGAAGAATTTCTGGGCAGCAGTATTTCCTCTGGTTATGAGATCAAATTTAAATAGAAATTTGGAGACCTATGATTTTATTTTAGCTGCTACTGAAAACCCATTCAGCACCTCTATAGAAAAAACAATTTTTTTTAATGTTCTTTTAATTTTGTAGAGTAAAAAATTCTTTTTGGCTACAAATCTCTGCAGATATGATAGAGATATCTTTCTGAGTTTCATGAAGTTTCTTTGAAAATTAGATAAGTATTATATGTTTGAACTCAGGTGAGTCTTTACATCATTTATACAATGGTGAGAAGAAGTTTAAGTTTGCTTAGATGAAATTAAAATGATGTCAAGTGTTTTACTGAGTTGAATAAATATGACTACAAAATTTATTCTGAGCTCTGTTAATGAAATTTTCTCCCTAGACTCAAAATATAGTTTAATTGATCTGCTTTCCTAACATTTTATGTGTCAGTTATTTTATTATTCTTTATGAGAATGAGAGAAGAAACCATTTAAAAATATTTTAACTCGGAAGAAATTTTGATTCCCTTCTTGTAATCAGTTCCTTTTTAGAATTACCTTATTAAAAATAAGGGTTTTGCCCTCCAGGCCAGGGGTAGCCTGTTAAAATGCAGTTGCATTAACTGTTTTAGAATGTGTGCGTGTGTGTGTGTTTGTGTGTGTGATGTTTTTTTCTTTCAGTAAAAATGCCAAAAAGGATATTAACATTTCCAGTCATCTAAGGGAAACTTCTTACTTCAGAGCTCAGCACTGAAGTTGCTTTTGCACTAGCAAAGTTGTAAAATTTAGGCAGCTATATATCTGTTCTCACAGAAAACTTTCACTATTCACTTTTCTTTTAAATGTGCAAAATCTCATAAATCATGAAAAAATAAAAATCCTCAAAGTGGAAGATGATCAGTTATATAGCAAATGCAGTATCTTTAAATATTCTATCTCATGCTCACCAACCAGATTAATTAACATAAGAAAGTTATCTTGGAAAAATGTTTTGTTATAGCTCAATTATTGATGGAGCTTACACTTTGAATTTAATCAGCAGTTTTTGCTCTCTGCTGCACTATTGCATGAAATCCCTCAGCTCCTCACCCTGAATGAAGATTTCATGAGATATGAAGACATAGTCATGTTTTTATTTTCCCTCTCACAAATACTTGTAAAGAAAACAGAAGAGTCTTACTGTATTATGATTGGGAAGTATATAAAACTTAATTGAATTTACATTAAAAACACGAAATAAATTTTTAACTTTTTTCATCTTTTCTTAAGAAAACACACAAAAAAACATTTGTGTGTGGCTAGTTGAATAAATTTACAGATAGCAATATTAATTACAAAGAGAGAAAATATTCTTTCATTTTATTACACAGTTAAAAATAAAATTTTACTTTTATAATATTTGACGGATTCTACTCCCAATTTTTAGCATTTCATTTTAAGCCATAAAATTTTATATGAGTAGTCAAAAAGTTTAATTGGTGTGAAGAGCTCAAATTGTTCAATTTGACATAGCTACTATTTCCTTTTGAAAGTCACCACACAAACAGCCTTTCCTCTTCCAAAATTATCAATATTTGATTTACAACAATACAAGTAAATTGAAAATAAATAGGTCATGTACAAAATCATACACTCACACTCTGCTCCAAAGTAATAAAATATTCCAAAGCAAATAGGTAATAGCAACTACACCCATGACTAGACATTTAACTCTCTCTGTACATACTTTTTTGCTGACAACATTCAAATCAGCAAATTGGCTACCTTTAAAAGAAAATCACAATTTTCGAAGTTTTACCAGGCTGCATATAAATACAGCAAACAAACAAAAAAAGTGCATAATGTTAATATAAGCTAGAAGTCATTGAACTACACGTATGGTGTGTATAATAAAAATGTTTTCTTCTGCAAAAGAGGTTTAGGCACAAACACAATGTTTTCTCAAAGATAATACTTGGTCTTTTGAAAAATACTGGTTAAAGAATTTGCTTGAATGATAGAAGCTACTATATGTCATAGATAGGACAAGAATGGTATTTTGCCAAAACTGGATAAGGAAAATATAAGCCATAGCAAAAAAACCCCAGAAAATATAAGAAACTTCGCTAATAAAATTCTTAAAAACCATATATTAATGGGAAATACTTTATAATCTTATTATTATCTATTTACTATATAAACAGAGGCTGCTACTACTTGAATCAGCACAACAGTTTTTCAACAGCCATGTAACTTTATTAAAGTTATTTACTATGTAAATAGAATTTAATCCAAAACATTGTATGGCTATTTTTCTTTGCTGGTACTACTTTCCCAATAAAATAAATGAATAGAATTAATTTGATTGCAAAAGCTTCCTACAACTTAACAAGGAACAACAGATTTGCATTGTTACTTTCTCTCAGATTTTGAAGTTGACATTCCCTGGGAAGACAACAAATTCTATGTAGAGGTGGACTACTGACAAACACCAGCTTCAGCTTTCCCAGAAATTACATGTAGTTAGGGAAAAAAACAAAGAAACTATGTCTTCTTAACTTAGCATCCCATTGGTGTGAGAATTAAAGTGGGGAGGGGAGAGAAGAGGATTTTAATTGATTCTGAGAATCCAGAGAGTTGAAAAGGTCAGTATACACAGTACTCAAAATGTGCACACCAAATCCTAAACTGGTGAAAGAAATAAAGCTGGGTAACACTAATGCAAGTCATTGTTGTATTGTTGTTTTTGTTTGAACCATGGTGAAAGAGCAGTTTCTGTATTTAAGAAAATAAAGCACTTAGAAGCATACATGATTAGAGTATTAAAATGGATTATTTGCCATGTTCATTTGGGAAAGTCCCTATCAATAACAGGTGATACTTAACTGCATTGCATTATAAGACTAGACTGTTCATTATAAAGAAAGGAGGAAGCTAGAACTATAAATCAACAGAGACTCCTAGGGAGTTTTATATTAGGCAGTAATTAAATAATAGTTCATGTTGCTTTCTTTCACTGGGAATTACATCCTTTTCACCTCTTCTCTGCTAAAGCAGAGACATCCATTACGACGAGTAGCTACAACACTTGTCAGATGTGATCAGCTCCAAACAGCTGAAGGCCAACTGACGTGTACTCTCTTAAAGCAGGTTTTCTTCTCCCCCTCAAGCCCACTGTCCTTTCACGTGCATGCAACAGTCAAAAGGGATCACATCACCTAATGAAGAAAAACAGAAGCATATGGTAGGAAGGGGCCTCAGCAGGAGCCGGCTGAAATGCCAAGGCTTGCACATAAACAAAATATATGCAAAAATGTGTGTTCACAGAAGCTGTCAGCCACAGCTTCAGGAAATAATAAGCCTGCAAAGGAAGATAGAGTTTTCCTGTGACCACAGTTACCTAGCAGTCTGTATTTTTAGTTTAATTTTTTATTACTCTATGAAGTGGTGCACCAGAGCAGGCTAGTCCCAGATAGTTAATTATGCATAAGCAGTTGCAATTTTGATTTTGCTGTACAATATTGAGCCACGTACTCTTCATAGTATATATTGCTTATACCTACTGCAGACTTCCACATGACAGCTGAATTGCAAACTGTAAGTGACTTCATCACTGCTTTCCTTTTTGCACTCGTCACTTTCCAAGGGTGAATGTTTAACTCAGTCCGTGAATTCATCCTGTCTTTGTAACTGAAACGTAAGCACTCATCTTTTCGGATGTGTATTAATTAATATTTTAGATGTGCATTGGGCACATCCTCCCATATTGTCTCTTTTGGATTTGCTTCTGCGCAAGGTTAACGGTCTTAATCAGAATCCTTTCTTCCCATAATGGCTCTGATCACGGGACTGCAGCTGTCCTGCTGCTCTGAATCTTTATCATTTGCTAGAGAAACTGCATATTATCTCCCCTTTTGACTTGTTAGCTTTTATGTTGGGACAACTCTGGTGTTATCACCTGGTATAATCAGTTTGACTGGAACCTTCAAACTTGTGTGTCCCTTTACTGTGAACATTTTAATATGCTGTGATGATATCGTTAGAACTGGGGAATTTGTAAGGACAGAATTCAAAGACGGAACTCTGTATGATTTCTAAAATATGACTACAAGCATTTTATGCACCAATGTTGACAACATAAAACAAGATACTGTTTTGTTTTTTTTTTAACTAGAAGTGATGTGGGCACTCCTGTGGACAATTGTAGTTATATAAAAATATATTCCTTTCAACTTGAGTAAAACAATGCTTTGCGGTTTAGTTTGAATGGTATAAATAATTCACCGTGCTCTATCTAAATATTCTGTATTTTATATGAAGGATGGTCACATTTCTAGCATTATAATTAAAATACATTTTCTTAACCCTTAAACTATCTGTTCTCAATGACTCCTAAGAAAGAAAATACATATTTGTTCATTTATTTGTTTTTTTGAGGATAACATTAAGATAGAGTATATGCTTTTAATTCTTAAAAAGAGTCCTTTATTGAAAAGGTGACTGGAATCTGCAATTTAGCATCTGTCTAAAACTAAAAATTTTAAAGGATGCAATTAGTTATGTGACAAAAGATTGGTGTGTAAAGTTTGGTTTCCCCAATATTCCAAATGCTTTACATCCATTTACTGGTTCATTTGTTTCATTGTATGAGTATAAATGAAAAAGTGGTACTTGTGAGCAGTTTTCTTACCTTTGGAAGTGATATGAAAACACTTTGCTAGACATTGACATAATCAAAATATCAAGGCTTCTATATTAATTTTTACTTTGAGCAAGGCCAGCATCTGACAGAATCCCTTCCTGTCAGAGAGTCTTACTGACTCGGTAGTGGCATGTTAATAAATTTCTTCTTGGATAATTCTTAAAGGGTTTATTTCTCTTTGACTCTCCTAGCATTTCATCATAAAATTTGCACTTTGAGTAACTGAGGAAATCAGAAAAAACACAACTTGGGAATATGCATCCTTATGAAACTCACACTAGCATAGACTGGATCAAAATGAAGGCAGAGTTGAAACAAGTGGCTATTTGTTGCAGACTATTCAGGACCAACTGATTGAACCTTCAGTTCTATTCCCAGTGAGGTGAACCATGCCTTACCACACATTTTCTACCGTATGGCCAAATACAGAGAATTGGATTAAGATACTTTTCAGAATCACTTTTTTTTTTTGGCAATGATTCTTTAGGTGGATCTAAGAAACAGCTCTGCTTGGCCCAGGATTGTCCCAAATGTCCTTTTAGCTATTTCATTATAGGCAACAGGAGAGCCAGAGTGAGCAACTGCAGGCAAAATGTTGATTCCTCCTGGCATGCCTTTGACTCCAGCAGGAAAGGTGCTCTCAGCATCCTGTTACGCCCCTGATTCATCTCCTAATGCTCCATGTGTTAGCAAAGCTTGGCCTTGAAGTGTGTGTGTGTGTGTGTGTGTGTTTTCCTGAAGTACAGACTTTCAGACACTTCTGGCAATTTGATTTTAAAATGTGGAGTAAAGAGGATAGGTCGGTAGTGCCAGGGGGAAGAGTTGCACTGCACAATTACTAGACTAATTCAAAATAGAAAAAAAAAAAAACACACACACACACACAGAAATTTGCTGAATACTGTGGGCATTATGTATTCTGGTTTAAAAGGGCTTATTGGGAAAATATTTTGTAAGAGGGTATAAACATTTCCGAGTAGTCTCTAAGATAGTTTTGAATGTTTGCTAATATTTCTCCTGCTACACTTTGAAAAAGTCTCCAGGAATAAATCAGTGTAGACATCGAAGAATATCCTAACACCATTAAAAACATGCAAATAGGACCACTGTTTGCCATGTTCACAAGTATATTCAATTTCCTCAAACTTTCATTATTAAAGAGCTCTTAGAGCATTTTACGATTATTCTCAATTACTGTGATCATGTGCAATTTGTAACAGGTAATTTAATTTATTCTTTACTGAACAAATAATTGAAGAAACTGACAAATTTCTCATAAATAAAAAATGTACAGCAGTAAGAATTTTGAATCCATATGAATGGCTGGAGATTGTATTATAAACATGGAATCCTTCCTTTCTAATGCTAATTGACGTTATTTGGATAAATATGTGTTGGTGTTACAAAATATTTTAAATGTTAAATGTATATTGAGAACAAAGGTGTGATTTTTAAAAAGTGAATTATTTGAATATAAACTTACATTTTAACCTCATCAAAGGTAGTACGAATACAAATTAAACCCATCTTTTTTCTCATATTACTAGGATTGTACTATATCCTATGGAATTTGGAAACACTGAGTATTTTCATATCTTATTTGATCTCATGAAAATGAAAAGACCGCTAATACCCGACGAGAGGCAAGTGGCGGAATCCAGCTGAACATATTTCACAAATTCCACAAAATTAAGAACTTTGTTGTTGGCCAAGAAGTGATGCCTCACATTCAGCTTGAGGTAGACACCATCTCTTTTCTCAAAACTATTTTCTACCAAAGGCAATTTTTAGCGTGGTGTTTCAATGCAGACACACATTTTAGAAGATACATAGACACAGTAGATTTGTGAATGGAACCTTGCTCAAATGGTAAAAAGGTAATCCTTGTTTTGTTTTGTTTGTTTGCTTGTTTGCTTTTATATGCTTTACTTCTATTTTCAGTTATAAATGAAACTGAAAAAAAAGTAAGTCATATGTAACAGGAAAATATGAGACAACACAGCTGTGGGAGATCAAGAAAACTGAGGAAATAAGAAACTGAACAAGTACATTGATGATTCTTGGTATTGCTGGATTGTTGAAGCACCTCAGACAATATTGACTTGACTTTGGGATCATTTAGACCTTTCTTTGTTTGAAATCTCTTCAAACAGGATAAAAAATAGACCCTGAAAGCCCTCTCTTGCCTTCCTTGTTCCCTCAGCATGTCTAGGTGTTTACCGAGTTTGCTACCATATATCCTGCTTTACTAACGTCCAGTGCACCCTGCTGCTATATAATATTTATTTATTTTATTTTTGCAAGCTTGTGTAAAGACTTTAATGTTTAAAATCTGAAAATATAAAATGCAAATGAACCTCTGGACCAATTTCCAATAGCAAAATGAATAAGCATACTATGTGTGTGTGTGTGTGTATCCCTCAAAAAATGTATGAATACAAAAGCAGAATAAAACTCGTTTCTGATTGGTAGAGTTATTCAATACATTTTTACATGGAAGTGCCAAGGCTGGATGCATTAAATGTATTTACGTAAAAAAGCACAAAGATCATGTGGCATCAGAAACAATATGAGATGTGATATTTTATTTTGCGTTTTAGCAGGAGTGTCAAAATGTTTGGGATTTCATTTATTTTTAAACTTAGGTGTTTTAGCAGTGACACATTTTTAAAGCTCTAAATCTTAGCTCCCAAAGGTTATGCTTTTTATATTCTCTAACAGAATCTATTATATGACTAGCTGACAGATATTTCAATTAAGAGCCTTAAGTTAAAGATTATTTTGATAAAGTAGCTCCAGGGATTGATGGTTTGGTACTACCTTTCGAAAGGCTTGGTATGGTGCTTTCACAATAGGCAAACAAAGTCACCCCCATAATCAATAATAATAGCAGCAACAATAATAATACATGGGTCTAGTACAATCTTCTATACAGATTATGGCTTTACACCCCCTATTCTTTTCCTTTGACAGGTAAATGGTTGAAGACAGAAGACTTATTATAGATTTTACATCTAGCCCATGAGGATTTTGACTGATTCCATTGAGCAGGCTCAGGTCAGCTAAGTCCTTCCCTTCAAAGCATCATGGGTGTCTCTGAGCATCATTGCAAGCTTGTCCTGGCAGTAAGCCAGGCTTCAAAAGCCGTTCACTGCAGTCACTGACTCACTAATGGGCAACTGCAGGCTTTCTGATTTTCCTTTCGTTTCATGTGTTCATTTGACATAAATTTAATTAAACCAAATCTGGTGTTAAAGCAAGATGAGATAAAAGTGATATGTCTCAAATTAAAGAACTGTGAAAGATACAGGAAACAGAACTATGCTTTTTTTTTTTAAATCTGTTTCTGTAAAATATTGTCAATTTTTGTAAGCTTACTACTTAAAGTCGACCAAAAAAAAAAAAAGATAGGGGTATGCATTATTAAGAATAATGTGTATCCAGGGTTAGATGAAGGTCTTGGCCCCACATTCTCTGTAGTAAAACCTTTCATAGAATTCTTATGTTTTCTTTCATTCTCACACTTCAGGTAGTCACCTCTTCACAGGATATAAGACAAGTCTGCCCTTCTTCTAGCTACATAGCTATAGTTGTTAGGCAGCTCAAAAGCATACAACACCAGAAACATGAAAAGATCACATATTAAATGTAAAAAAAAAAATCATCATTTTTCAAAGGGTCCTTTGGTTTTTACTTAAGGCTAAAGAGGAGATAGAGTGAAAAAGATCATGTTGCTTAAAAAGCTCCATTTAATTGCTTTGAATGTTGCTTTAGGAAACATCCAAGTTTCTCCTTTTAAAAATTGCTTTTTCTCCATTAAAAGAAATCCCAGACTAGAAATACACTATGTGAACTAAAAGCAGTTTTGCAATCTTTCTCAAGAATGCTCAGACTGATCCTTTTCCTTCCCCCAGCTGAAAGGCTGTTACCTCCTAGGACCACACCATAAGTCACTGGATGTAAAATGATTACTCTGAGCAAATACACACAAACTAGCAAGTGATGGCAGTGTCCTGTGGATAAGAATCAAGAAAACCAGGGGAACTGAGCTGACAAATTATGTGATAGAAAGTAGATGTCCTTGGGGCAGAAAACCGGTGCGTGGCATGTGGACTGTCCGTCTTTCTTGCATTCCAACTTTTGATGGCCAACTTCTTTCATTACAAACAGAACTCAGATGCTTCTGGCAGACTCCCCTGACTTGATTACTTTCTGTAGGATTCACTGGGATTTAGATTCAGGGTTTAGGATTATCAAATCCCTCTGTTACATCTTTCATTTAAAAGATGAAAAATTAAGGGCCAACAAAATTAAGTGACTTGTCCAGGGTCACACAGCCTGTTGTTAGCACAGCTGAGACAAAATCCACGTCAACTAACTCCCAGGTGAATGTTGCTTTAATTTTTGTTTTTAGGGACTTCTGAGTGCTATATTAAAATGGATCTTTTGATCTTTTGGAGTCTTTAAAAGAAACTCTTCTTTATATTTCCAGGTGCTTGTCATGTCTCTGATCTAAGAGAAAATATTCATAGTGGAATAGGTAGAATTAAATCTATTTAATATTCTCAAGAGTCTCATATAGATTTCTCATTTTCAGTCAGTTCAGTAGCTCAGTCATATCCTACTCTTTGTGACCCCATGGACTGCAGCAAACCAGGCTTGCTTTCTCATTTTAGTACTCAATGAATGTTACTCATTGGGCAAAACTTTGTTTTTTCCAGAATTACTAATGGGGCCATTTTTAGACTATGATTTACACGGAGTAGAACCTACTCATGAAAGCCGTTCATACCTTTAATATAACCACAGTATAAACCCTATGTTTCATCAGCAACCAAGTGGAGTAATGACCTTCCAAATGCATTTATGTAGTCCTTAAGAAATTTTACTTGAAATTTTATTCCAAATTCAAATTATCATTGAAATATAAAAGACAGAATGTTTTACTCCCCCTTACACAGTCCAGGTTTTTTTTTTCCTAAACACTTCGGATCTTTTTAGCCATGTGCCTAAATTTACAGAGATATTATATAATTTCTATATTTATTTACCTTTCTATAATATACATTTTAATATAGATTCTAGACGTGAGTTTGAGTGAACTCTAGGAGTTGGTGATGGACAGGGAGGCCTGGCGTCCTGCGATTCATGGGGTCACAAAGAGTCGGACACAACTGAGCAACTGAACTGAACTGAACTGATGGGCTTCCCTGGTGGCTCAGCTGGTAAAGAATCTGCCTGCAGTGCAGGAGACCCTGGTTCAATTTGTGGGTTGGGAAGATCCCCTGGAGAAGGAATAGGCTACCCACTCCAGTATTTTTGGGCTTCTCTGGTGGCTCAGATGGTAAAGAATCCACTGGCAATGTGGGAGACCTAATCTATTAAAACTAGGACTTTAAGACTCTAGTTTTTATAAAGCTTTAAAATGCTTAATGAGACTTTGACAAGGTCCACAATGATAGCATGTGTTACCAGTACTCTTGCCTGGGAAATCCCATGGACAGAGGAGCCTGGTAGGTTACAGTCCATGGGGTTGCAAAGAGTCCGACATGACTGAGCAACTTCACTTTCACTTTTCACTTTCATGCACTGGAGAAGGAAATGGCAACCCCACTCCAGTATTCTTGCCTAAAGAATCCCAGCAGCTTGGTTGGCTGCTGTCTATGGGGTCGCACAGAGTTGGACACAACTGATGTGTGTCCAACTTAGCAGCAGCAGCAGCAGTGTATCCAATTTATTGCGTACACACACACACAGCATAAAGGGTGAATCAGCCACTGAACACTTGGTAATCACTCTACTTAACAAAGATACTCCATTTTTCTTATGGCATATACATATATATTCAAGTAATTTTACTAAGTTAAACGACACATTATTCACATTTCTATATTTTCACAATTTTGGAATTTAAGTATTTCATTTTCATAAGGGCTGAGTGAGCTTCTAGTGACAGACTTCAAAGGTAGAAGTTCTATAAGATGCCATGTTAGCTAGTTGATTTGATTAATCAGAATGTAATTGGCAGTGTTTATAAATCTCACTATGCTGAAGAACTGACGTTTAAAAAAAATTAAAGCAAAAATAAATTTCAAATTACCAGTGTTAAGCATAAGGGCAGGAAAATAGTATCATTATCATCTAATAATTTAACGACTACATAACACTCTTCAAAAATGTCCCTTCCCTAATTGTTACTAACCTGTCTGAACAAATGTCTTTGTTAAAAAGGTAGAATTTTAAAAATCATAATGATTCCTGTATATTTAAAAGATTTATATTTCTGTCCCCAAAATGATTTTACACAACATAAATTGTATGTCTTTCCAAATATCTGGAAGTTTAATTTTTAAACTTTATGTATCAGTAACAAAATTAACATTTCAGATATTCTAATCACAACATTTAGAAAATATGGTCAAAAGCAACTTTGCATTGGTAGAAGCTCAGCTGGTAAAGAACCCACCTGCATTGCAGGAGACCCCAGTTTGATTCCTGGGTTGGGAAGATCCCCTGGAGAACTGATAGGCTACCCATTCTAGTATTCATGGGTTTCCCTGGTGGTTGCTGAGCCAGTAAAGAATCTGCCTGCAATGGGGGAGACCTAGGTTTGATCCCTGGGTTGGAAAGATCTCCTAGAGGAGGGCATGGCAACCCACTCCAATATTCTTGCCTGGAGAATCCCCACGGACAGAAGAGCTCGGTGGGCTACAGTCCATAGGGTCACGAAGATTCAGACATGACTGAGTGACAAAGCATAGCACAGCACATCCTTGTAACAGGACGAAATCTTTGAAAAGCTGAGTAACTCCTAAGGTGCTGGAAATACTTAGTGTGTCCCCATAAAGCATTTTTTTCCCCAAGATTCTCAACAGTAGTAAATGACTTCTGATAAATTAGCATTAAAGATTTTTTTGAGTAAGTATGAAAAACCTTCTGTTTATCACTTCTTAAGAGTGTTAAGAAGCAAATTGCTTATAAAAACTGACATGTGAAAAGAATCAGAGTTCAGAAAAACAAGTATGAATTTCAAAAATAATCTGTAAAAATGATTTTTAAATAATTCCTCCTGATATTCAATGTAATGGCATTTCATCTCCAATAGTTAGAATCTCGTTTAATGTCTTAGCAACCATTAGGAGGCAAGTAGCTCTTGAAAATGACTGAAAAATGTAGGCTGATCCTTGGGAGGTCTATTCTTCTCCTGTTAAGTATTTTGATAATACCTAAGGCTTGGTGCCTGACATCTTAGACTTCCTCAGAGTGAAGTTACAGTGTAGGATAACCCAGTACCAAACATGAATTGACAATTAATTTTTTAAAAACAATGGTTGGCAATGTCTGGAGGAATGCCTTTTTTTTATATCTATGTTCGCCTATCCCTGTGTCTTATTTGGCATCGTATTAGACAGAGCCAATCTTGGACATGGACTTTCATGCGGGTCACATAATACAATTCATCCTCTTCTTCCCCTTCTCTCCCTCCTGTCTTTTCTTCTCTTCATCCTCCTTCACTACCTCTTCCTCCTATTTATTAAAAAACAAACAAACAAACAAAAACAGTAAGGATGAGAAGAGTTCATGTCTGTCATATTATTAATCAAATATATTTTGTCTGGTTTATTTCTTCTCTTTTGATTGACAAAAAGAATTGGCAAGGAATATTTTCAAAGAAAATTTTATTGATAAAATTTTATATACTAAAGAAGCAATTTTATACTAAAGAAGTAATTCTTGGTAGAAATTTGAATGCAACACTAGGGCTGAAATGTTCTTGAGCAGGAGTTGGCAAACTCTTTTTGTAAAATCTAGACAAGAACTATTTTAGATTTTGTGGGACCTACAGTATTAGTTGCAATTGTATGGCTTCACAAAACTTCGGTAGTTGATGATTTTGATATTCTGTATATCGTGAACTTTTTTTGCATTGACTTTGAGCTTTAAATATTGCATTAGGGTGTTATTATCTTTTCTATTGAGCTTCTGATACCTCTTTAAATTCTGTGCCCAAAGTGAGTGAGTGCCTACTTGCCTTAACCTAGTTTCAGCCCCATGTAGCTCAGAAGCAGCCCAAGACGATGTGTAAATAAGTCAGCATGGCTGTTTTCCAACAAAATTTTTACCTGTTGACACTTAAACTTGAATTTCATGTTATTTTCACACTGTGAAATATTATTTCTTCTTTTGATTTTCAGCCATTAAAAATCATAAAAAAAAATTCTTAGTTTGCAGGTACAAAAACAGGCAGTCAGCTAAATTCATCACTTTGGTCATAGTTTGCCAACCCTTCCTTTTGAAATTCAGGTATGTCCTATTTTTTGAGAGACTTCTCTGCAAAATTTACATTAATATTGATAAGTCTATAAGACACCAACAGTTTTGTTAGAAGAATGAAATTATGGGTAATTGCTTCCTCTATAATGTGTTCATGTTGCTTTCATAATTAAAATTCCAAAATATTGATAGCTTATTTTTATAACTCAAAAAACATCTATCTATTGGAATGCATCAGAATCTCAGAATCTCAGTGTGAGTTCACTTTTGATTGATGCTCAATGAGAAGTTATTCTTAATATGAAATTTCAAGCCAACCAATGCTTAGATTGTAGGTCAAGTTATTTATGATTTATGGAGAAGAATGGGCATACCATGGGCTCTCAGGTTTTTAATTCATTGTAATTAAATGATAATTTATAAACACATATTCCTATAAATATTTATGATAGACCTGTGTAGTCTATCAACAAACATTCAAATCCTTGGATTTTTTTGTTTTTAGTGACTATAACCATCATTTACCCATGCACTATCTCTCTCCCAAACACCTTTAAAGAAGAGGGGCAAGATATATCGAAAAAACAAACAAACAAAACCATGGATTTGGGAGATGATCTGTACCCTAGGTCTGCTTCATAAATAAGTGATCAATAACCAGAATTTCTTTTTTGTTATTAGGTCCTGGGAAAGAAAGAAGATCTGTTCTCTATTACTTAAGTACTTAGTTCTCCATTACTTAGGTGTCTCCATTACTTAGGGGAGACAGGCTTATCAAATCACAGGGTCAAATTTGAAACAAATTACCTTACATAAGTCACAAAAAGTGGTTAAGACCTCTGATGTTAGTAGTTCTCTGTAGCAATCAGATAGCTGATTGGGACTGACTGTTTAATTAACTATGTGATTTCCAACAACTTTCCCTATATAAAAAATATATATTTCATATTGTAAACTGCTTACTTCTCAGCATGTTTACTTCACAAATTCTCTGTGAGTTTAGGTTTATAAGTGCATTTTAAAGTTATGCATGGCTTAAGTGATGTTGTAAATAAATAAAACATTAAAAATACTGCCTATCTGGCTACAGAACTGAGCTACCACCAGATTTCAGCCCGCTTGGCACAAGGATAATGCTTTGGAGCAATTCAAGTCTGAAACAGCTTCAGTGATACCATTTAAACTTGAGGTATATTGGCAGAACAAGGATATGTTTAAACTAAATTTGGCTTAAGCCACCTATTACTCATACCCTCTTTCTACTGCATTCACACTCCAATTAGCAAACTGTACATGATACACACACATATATTTATAGTTTATGTTTTTCCTGTGTTGGCAATGAAACTTTTAAAATTACTTTCCATAAGCTGTGAGAATCTTTTATTCGTATCTATTTGATAAGATAAATTTGGCTCTGGAAGTAGTGGGGTGCACAGGTTTTTCCTGTTCAACTTAGAGAAGAGTTACATTTGTACCCATTACCTCTAACCCATTACCACTTTCTACTCCTTTCACTTTGTGAAATAATGATCATCTGCCTCCTTTTCATAATAACCAACACTCATGAGGCAGTTCTGTGACAAATGCTTTGTATGCACTACTGTCATTATTGGAAACAATAGGTACAACAATATTCCAAAGTTAAGAAATTTGTCTATGGTTACAGCTTCCCTGGTGGCTCAGAGGTTAAAGCATCTGCCTGGAATGCAGGAGACCCGGGTTCGATCCCTGAGTCAGGAAAATCCCCTGAAGAAGGGGAAATGGAAGCCCACTCCAGTACTCTTGCTTGGAGAATCCCATGGGGGAGGAGTCTGGTGGGCTACAGTCCATGGGGTCACAAAGAGTCGGACATGACTGAGCGACTTCACTCACTCACTCACAGAATCAGTATCTTCTGTACTATGATATCTACTTCTTTCTAAATCAAAATCTGTGTTTTTTTAAAGTTTTGGGTTTTAGGTATAATTTAAGTACGCCAAAAGACACAATGAGTTTTGACAAACATGCTTAAGTTTGTACCACAACCACAATCAATATATAAAATATTTTCACCATTGTAAAACACTCCCTCATTACTCTTTATAATTTATTGACTTTCCCTACCCACAGATTCTGGTTTCTACTGATCTGACTTCTGTCCCTATATGTTTGATATTGTTAGAATGTGATAAAGATGGAATCATACAAAATATGTCATTTTGTGTGGACTTCTCTTACTTAGAATAATATTTTAAGATTTATCTTTATTTCTTCATGCTAATTCCTTCCTATTGAGTGATAAATTGATGAATGGTACTCCATTGTACAGAAGTATTTTAATAAGCTTGGTCATCCATATGTAATGGTATATGGGTTGTGTCCAGGTTTAATCAAACAATCATAATCATGATCACATAACAATGATTAAGTGTCTGAGATCTAATTGCCATCAAAAAGCAGGAGAGTTCCAGAAAAACATCTGCTTTATTGACTATGCTAAAGCTTTTGACTATGTGGATCACAACAAAATGTAGAAAATTCTTCAAGAGATGGGAATACCTTATCACCTGACCTGCCTCCTCAGTAATCTGTATGCAGGTCAAGAAGTAACAGTCAGAACTGAACATGGAACAACAGACTGG
This sequence comes from Capricornis sumatraensis, assembly GCF_032405125.1. Classification (NCBI taxonomy): domain Eukaryota; kingdom Metazoa; phylum Chordata; class Mammalia; order Artiodactyla; family Bovidae; genus Capricornis; species Capricornis sumatraensis. The sequence continues at coordinate 57,816,518 of NC_091074.1, forward strand.
TTCCAAATCGGGAAAGCAGTATGTTAAGGCTCTATATTATCACACTGCTTATTTAACTTAAAAGCAGGGTATGTCATGTGAAATGTTGGACTGGATGAAGCACAAGCTGGAATCAAGATTGCAAGGAGAAATATCAATAGCCTCAGATATGCAGATGACACCACCCTTATGGCAGAAAGTGAAGAGGAACTAAAAAGCCTCTTGATGAAAGTGAAAGAGGAGAGTGAAAAAGTTGACTTCAAGCACAAAATTCAGAAAACTAAGATCATGGCATCTGATCCCATCACTTCACAGCAAATAGATGGAGAAACAGTGGAAACAGTGAAAGGCTATTTTTAGGGGCTCCAAAATCACTACAGATGTGACTGCACCAATGAAATTAAAAGGCGCTTACTCCTTGGAAGGAAAGCTATGACCAACCTAGATAGTATATTAAAAAACAGAGATATTACTTTGTTAACAAAGGTTCATCTACTCAAAGCTATGGTTTTTCCAGTAGTCATGTATGGGTGTGAGAGTTGGACTATAAAGAAATCTGAGCACTGAAGAGTGGATGCTTTTGAACTGCAGTGTTGGAGAAGAGTCTTGAGAGTCCCTTGAACTACAGGGAGATCCAACCAGTCCATCCTAAAGGAAGTCAATCCTGGATATTCCTTGGAAGGATTGGTGCTGAAGCTGGAACTCCAATATTTTGGCCATCTGATGCAAAGGACTGACTCATTGGACCAGACCCTGATTCTGGGAAAGATTGAAGGCGGGAGGAGAAGGGGACAACAGAGGATGAAATGGTTGGATGGCACTGACTTGATAGACATGAGTTTGAGCAAGCTCTGGGAGTTCATGATGGACAAGGAAGCCTTGCGTACTATAGTCTATGGCATAAATAGATATGGCTGAGCAACTGAACTGACTGAACCTTTCATGTAAGTTATTGATGGGGACATTTTTTGTTTGTTTTGTTTGTTTCTCTTGCACAAATACCTGGTAGTAAGATTGCTCAGTCATAAATGTGTTTGTTGTGTATGTTTCATTTTCTCAGAAATTGCCAGACTTCTTCCCAAAGTGAATGCAGTATTTTTGCTTACCTGTAGGCAATGCACGTGAGTTCCAGTTGCTTTGTATCTTAATCAGCCATTTTAATAGACATGTGATAGAATCTCATTGTTTTAATTTTTATTTCCTTAATGAATAATGACATTGAACACCTTTTCATGTGTTTGTTCTGTCATTTGACTCTTTTCTATTGTGAAAACATCTTTTCAAATTTTTCACTCTTTTAAGAATTGGGTTATTTGTTTTATTATTGAATTCTGTGATTTTTAATGTATATTCTGGATACAAGGAATACTTCAAATATCTTTTCCAAAAATTTTCTCCCTATTAGTGTGTGCTTTTAAGCCTTACTTTTATTTTAAACAGTTTTAGGATCACTGCAAAATTAAGAGGAAGGTACAGAGATTTCCCATATACCCCTGCAAATAAGTAGCTTCTCCCATTGTCAGCATTCCTTACCAGAGGGTATGTTTGTTGTAAGTGATGCATTTAAATTTACTGATAAATCATAATTACTAAAATCCATAGTTTACCTTATGGTTCACTCTAGTTGTACATTCAATAAATTTGAACAAATATATAATAACATGTATCTATCAATGTATTATCATAAATAATAATTTCAGTGGTCTAAAAATTCTGCGCTCCATCTATTCATCCTTCTCTCTCAAACCTCTGACAAACAGTGATCTTTTTACTGGCTCCATAGTTTTGCCTAATATAAAGAAATCTGTAGAAATCTGATAAATTAAATATCATTTAAAATAGTAAAAATTGATAAATTATTAAATTTGTTACAGCAATAGACTATTACATAGCCCAAAGTTAATATATATAATATGTATCTTTACTATATTATTAAAATTAAAATATGCTAAAATTATATTATCGAATAAAAACATATTACAAAATATTGTTATGATATGATTAAAGCAAACATATTTAGTAAAAAATGGAAATTAAAGTAAAAAAAATCTGCCATTCATCCCAGGATATAGCAAAAAATTGTTATTCCAGCATATAGCAAAAAATAATCATGCCAGGAAGATAACCATTCCTTTGTATATAAAATATTTTGTGGAGAAATAAAATTGACTTGAAGATGAAATAAAATGGTTTTAAATGAAATGTAAAAGAGTGACTGCTTGCTTTTGTAATATCATTTGTGGTGCCTCTAATGGAAGAGAGAGCAGAGATAGAAGAATGGGCCCCAATTATATGATGGGACACCAAGGAGAATGATGGGTACTATGTAGGGGAACTATATATCATCCAAAGTAAGACATGTTTGAGAGTGAAAATGGTCTCTGTTTATAACTATACCCAGCAGAGTTGAGCATACTTAACTATAATAAACCAGAGATGTGTGATCTGCTTACCTCTCAGTAATCCCTCTGACAAGGATCATACTTGGTTATTCATTTTAGATCCCATCTTATTTGAAGGTGTCATTTTCTTCTATTTTCTCAAAATCTTTCATGGTGAATATCATGGAGAAGAGCCTTGTGCTAGTGGAAATACAGAAATATGAAGGTGAAGGCTGAGTAATTCATTACACACAACTGGACAGATTGCAGAAGGGATTATTCAGACAATTTAAATAGTGTTGGAAATCCACAGGAAGCTATTATCTAACTTAAATATTAAAAGTAGGCACAATTTCACATTGTATTCATGTATATAGCAACATGTCTGAAGTGTAGAATGAGCCTAATAAATATTCATATGGTTAAATGAGTGAAAAAAAAAAAAACCTATACAAGAATCTTAACATTCCTTGAGGCATTTTGTTTGTGCTTAAAATTAATAATGGCTTAACCTTACCATATGTCACATATTGTTTTAAATATATATTAACCAATTTAATACTTGCTATCATCCCATGCCCTATAAAGGTCAACAGAAACACACTGATGCTGAAAAAAATTGAATAAAACTGTATAACATTAAAAACCATGGTTCATCCCAATAAGAAGGTATTTAGAAGGGATTTAGAGGGTTTGGCCTTGGATGGGTAATTTTAGAGAGAATTCAAATAAGTAAGAATTTGTTCTGAACTGAGTGTTATCAAGAAGGAGGGAGAATTCTATATTGGATGTATTAATGTGTATGAAGAACTTGTTAGAAATGAAGTTGGGATTAAGGAGTAATAGACAAAGAAGCAGGCATTCCTCACATCATCTCTGGGAGGGAGATTTGATAATTTTTTGTAATTTACTCGGGATCATTTTTGTTTCTGCTCAAACATGATTATGAGAGATGTTAGTCACAGAACGACCATCTAATGGTGGTGATGTCTGGCATTGTTTTGTTCAAAGGAAGAATACCACAGCCTAGCTGAGTGTAGGCCTGGTGACAAGCTAGCTACCAACTGGAAGAAGTTACTTTTCTCTTTTCTCAGTAATATTTTTTTCTCATTTTGCAGTCAAGGAAATTGAAGTACAAATAAGCTGAGTAACTTAAACAAAAGCAGAGTTAGTACCAAGTATTGGTAGGAAACAGGTTTCTGGTTCTAGAGCACCTGTGAATTATTATGGTTTTCTATAACATTCAGAATTTTTCTTGGAATTGTTACGAAGAAAAAAAGGATTTATTGTTGCTGTTGTCTAACGTGAAGTTTTGTTTTTATTTTTCATCTCTTGAAAATGAAGAAATGACTGGTTTCTTTCATATAACTTATTTTATATGGAGATATAGTAAATTCCTTTTAGCATTTGATATCTATATATTTCCCAACAATATTTGATATACTCATGTTCCTTTTTGTGTGTCTGAGTGACTTTGACTCTGTATTCATCAAGAGCAGGAAGTCTCCAATTTAAGAACCTCTGACTTTAGACTTATATTCCCTAAGGGACACAGAAATTGACTAACTGTATGTGTCGAGCCTAAAGGGAATATTGGTTTCAATTCAACATCTCAATACAGGCCTTCCAGTCAGAATGTCAGTATGATTTAGAAATATAAGTCTCTTATAATTCTGATTATATGCTAGTCATTGTCCCCAAAGATGACTTTATTCTAAACCCTACTAAAGGAGGAAGGAATGGAGAGCATGGAGAAATTAATTACAACGCTTCCTGTCTGTCTGAGGGTTTACTGAAGACTGAAATGAGCCTAGAAAATATTGGCAGTGGGAGTAGAAGCTCAGGAAGAATGGAGACAGAGGAGAACAGCCTGTGCTTGGCACTCTTCTCTCAATTATAGACTGAATCTCTTCAGTAGGGAGCCTCTTTCTTTTCTTTTTTCTACTGAGAATCAGTTATTACATAGATCTACTTGCCTAGTAATATGCATTATTATTTCTAGCTTGTGATAGTTAATTTTTTGTGTCAATTTGAGTAGGTCACAGTACCTAGATATCTGGTTAAATATCAAATTTAATATCTCTGTGAAGGTATTTTTAGATGAGATTAAGAGTCGGACATGATTGAGCGACGTCATTTTGACTTTTCACTTTCGTGCATTGGAGAAGGAAATGGCAACCCACTCCAGCATTCTTGCCTAGAGAATCCCAGGGATGGGGGAGCCTGGTGGGCTGCTGTCTATGAGGTCGTACAGAGTCGGGCACAACTGAAGAGATTCAGCAGCAATATGTAAATCAGTAGACTTTGAGTAAAGCAGATTATCCTCTAATATGGTTGCTGTTATGTGTGTGCTCGGTCACATCTGACTCTGTGACCCACATGGACTGTAGCCAGCCAGGCTCCTCTATCCTTGAGATTTTCCAGGTAAGAGTATTGAAGCGGGTTGCTATTTCCTACTCCAGGGAATTTTCCTGACCCAAGGATCGAACCTCTGTCTCTTGCTTCTCCTGCATTGGTAGGCAAATTTTTGACCACTAGTGATATCTGAGACTAGTGGACTTTATGACTGGACTTTATCTAATCACATAAAAGCCTTAAAGAGAAAACAGAGGTCTCTTGAGGGAGAAGAAACTTTGTCTCCAGACTATCTTTGGATCTCTAACCTGCTGGCCTATACTGAAACCTGTATACTTGCCAGACTCCACAATCATGTGAGTCAATTTCTTAGAACTGATCTATCGATCTATCTATCCAGCCTTTCTATTGTATTTGCTTCTCACATCACAACTGCTACTGACCTAGTTCATATCATCATCATCTCTCTCCTGAACTAATGCAACTTCTTAACTAGTCTATCTTCCCCTTTCCTCCTTTCATCCAATGCATTTTACACACTACTACAAAATTGACTTTATAAAATACAGATCTAATGTTGCCAGTCTCAGGCTCAAATATTTTGATGGTTTTCTGTGAATTTCAGGAAAATTTTTGGTGAAAAATGTATAGTTATATCCATTAAAGGCACAGAAGACTTCATGAAAAAAATAGAACCACACTTTGACTTAGGTAAAATTAAAATACACTTAAAATATTCTAATGAATTTTAGAAATTAAAATAGGAATATATCCATGCACATTATTACTTTTCATATTCTTTAATCAAGATTGTCTAAGCTAAGATTATTTCACTCCTATTGAAAAAAATTTTTTTTTCTTTAGTAGTAAGCTACTACAGATTACTTTTGTCCATAATTAAGATCAAGGTTTTTATGGCCAGAGGTAACAAATAGTTCTATCCTCTCTCAAAGGCTTATTGTAGTGTTAGAAACATGTTTATATAATCTTCCTGGAAAATAAAAGTACTTCCAAAGTCAAAACTATATTTGCTTGATAAATTTACATATATATGTGTATGAATATATATATCCATTATTTTTCAGGACAGCTCTTAGAGTCCTTAAAATATCATAAAGATTTCCTAAGCTAACTTATGTGATTTGAAGCCAGCCTGCTTCTAAGATCCTCACATAAAATCTATATAGATTTATGTTACCTTTTCCTGACAACACACGATATAGTGTGTTTAAGTCATGAAGATTATTATCCTAATAATTTCACATTTTAATTTATCTATTTTTAATTTTGGATAAAATATGACTTAATAAAGGCAGAAAAATACAATGAAATGATCAAGTTTTGTTATCAGTTGACATTCAGTATGTCTAGAATCACTACTTATATATATTGATATTTTATTCTATTCCATTCTAGTATATTTCATTTTATTATAATGCTGATGGCCATCATTTAAATGACAATAACTCACTAATCTGCTTTGATATATAGTTTGAGTAGCTATACTTTAAACTACTTTTTCTTCCTATTGGCTTTTTGGAGTTATGGTTAAGTTTTCTCACATATATAATAGGTTAAAGTTCAAGAACTAAAAAGAGAGAGACTTGAATTGAGAATATAGGTAAGTAAATATTTTCTTTTGCTTCTCAAGTTGAGATTTATAACAAGCACTGTTATCATTTTAAGTGTTCAAGTATAAACAGTAATTTGCAAAATCAGTTTATTCATAGGTCTTACCTCTTCTGACTTGAAGCCCACTTTTATATGCAGAAGAGTATGGCTATCTCTTCTCTATTAGTAATAATCCACAATTTCCCCAGATAACCCCGTGTTTTCTGCCTGGCTTTCCAGAGGCATGCTGGAAATAAAGGTATAAAAGTTTATAAATAAATAAAATATAACAGTGAAGAGAGCTGGGGGTATAATTGGATAAGAGTAAAAAATTAAATATTTCGATAAATTTCTACATAATAGCAAGTAGCTCGGAACACACTGAAGAATGAAATGAGTTTAGAAAGCCTCAGATCAAAAATTTCAGGGGACTGCGGAGATCTGGGAATCAGTCAGCTGGTTAGCACCTTAGCGAGGCCCTGGTCTCGAGTTAGCAGATACAATGAGGGCCAACAGAGTAGAGGGAAAGGATCAACTAGATCTGACCAAGTGCCTTGATTATCAGGGACCCCTTCCCAACCTCCATCTGAAGAAAAAGATATTTTATCCTTTAATCCCAGGCCAAAAAGAAACAAATTAATGCTTCAAAACAAAAAGAAACAAGGTGAAAAAATTTGCAGTTACTCTTCTCTAAAAGTACTAAACAAATTGTTCTCACAAACTGTAGATTTTAAGTCTGGATAATGGTACCCCCAGATCCAAAGTCTTTTGATTCTGGATTTGATATTTATGTTGCAAGAAATAAAGAGACACTTTCAAGCTTAAGTGAAAGAATATTTACAGTTGGGACCTGAGCTAGTCTAGAACTAGAGGAGTGGTAGTTTGACTTTTCTCTCAGGAACACCATAGCAGTTCTCTATCTGGCTCCTCTGCTTCCATTTATTGTTTACTCATTTCTCCTCTTTCATTTGGTTAGTTGATTTTGCTGGCTCAGTTTTTGCTCCCAACCCTTCATTTTTTTTTTTTTTTCATTCTCTTGTTCTAACTCTACCCATGTCAGTTCAGTCAGTCAGTTCAGTCGCTCAGTCGTGTCCAACTCTTTGTGACCCCATGAACTGCAGCACGCCAGGCCTCCGTGTCCATCACCAGCTCCCAGAGTTCACTGAGATTCACATCCATCAAGTCAGTGATGCCATCCAGCCAGCTCATCCTCTGTCATCCCCTTCTCCTCCTGCCCCCAATCCCTCCCAGCATCAGACTCTTTCCCAATGAGTCAGGTCTTCGCATGAGGTGGCCAAAGTACTGGAGTTTCAGCTTTAGTATCATTCCTTCCAAAGAACAACCAGGACTGATCTCCTTTAGAATGGACTGGTTGGATCTCCTTGCAGTCCAAGGGATTTTCAAGAGTCTTCTCCAACACCATAGTTCAAAAGCATCAATTCTTCGGTGCTCAGCCTTCTTCACAGTCCAACTCTCACATCCATACATGACCACTGGAAAAACCATAGCCTTGACTAGACGGACCTTAGTCGCCAAAGTAATGTCTCTGCTTTTGAATATACTATCTAGGTTGGTCATAACTTTTCTTCCAAGGAATAAGCGTCTTTTAATTTCATGGCTGCAGTCACTATCTGCAGTGTTTTTTTTAAGCTAGTCATCCTTTCTATTTGCCTCCATGACACAGACTAAACAGATTTCTTCACAACAGAATTCCAGAGTGAGAGAGAAATCATCTTAGACCACATCACAGTTATAGCAGTTCTCGGCTATCAGATGTGCAGTTGTAGTATCCAATATGGTTGAGGGATCACAAGATATAAAACATGGTTGTGGTCCCTTGGTTTGATTCTGAGCTGAAGTTTGCCTTATAAAGGGTAATGATGATGTAAAAATGAAATCCCAAGCACATTTCATTTTTGCCCAGTTAAAGAATTTTATCATTATTATGCAAATTGATGTTCACTCACTTTAAATTCACTTATATTGATATACAAGTGTGAATAAACAATTCCTTAACTTTGAATATCTCAATGACTCTCATCTTATTCATCTTCACTGATATTTATTCCAGCTAGAGATGAATTGTGCATTATTTCTTAGTCTTATGTTGGTGCTATTTCCCTTTCTTGATTGACCATATACTGGGGAATTTTCATTAAACTTATGCATTAGGTATTTTTTGAGGGATTTATCACTTTGCCAATTCTACCCTTTGGTAGAAAGTAGGCGATGGCACCCCACTCCAGTACTGTTGCCTGGAAAATCCCATGGACACAGGACCCTGGTATGCTGCAGCCCATGGGGTCACGAAGAGTTGGATATGACTGAGCGACTTCACTTTCACTTTTCACTTTCATGCTTTGGAGAAGGAAATGGGAACCCACTCCAGTGTTCTTGCCTGGAGAATCCCAGGGACGGGGGAGCCTGGTGGGCTGCCGTCTATGGGGTCACACAGAGTCGGACACGACTGAAGTGACTCAGCAGCAGCAGCAGCAGCATATGCAAATTGTTCTCTCTACAAATGTCACTTTTTCTTTCTTCAAATACAAGTATAGCAGTAGTTCACAATTGTGATCTTTTTATATTTTTCATTAAACTTTTCTCCTCCACCTTTATTGAGATATACTTGATAAATAAAATTGCATATATCTAAAGAGTACAACCTAATAATCTGATGTAGGTATGCTTTGTGAAATGAAGACTGCAGTCAAATCTGTCACCTTACATAGGTACCTTTTGTGTCTGTGTGAGATGAGAATGTTTGGGATTTATTCTCAGCAAATTTAAAGTACAATATAGTATTATTAACTACTGTCATCAAGAAGTACACTGGATCTTCAGAACTAATTCATCTTATAACTGAAGCTTTGTACCTATTGATCATCATTTCCCTCACTTTCTCAATCATCCAGCTCCTGGCAATCACCAATCTACTCTCTGTTTCTATGAATTTAACTCTTTTTTTATGTTCTACATATAAATGAGACTATACAGTATTGCCTTTTCTGTTGTTGTTGTCTTATTTCACCTAGCATAATGTTCAAGTTCCTGTAAATGGCAGAATTTCATCTCATGGCTGAATAATGTTTATATATAGTGTATATTTATTATACGATATTGGTACAATAATCATAATACTATATATGCTATTATGATGAATATATATTAATGATATATCATATATATTATATAAATAGGTATTGTGGTTAATGCTGCAATAAGCATGGGAGTGCTGATATCTCTATGAGATACTGATTTCATTTACCTTTGATATGTACTCAGAAGTTTGCTTGCTGGATCATATGGTAGTTCTATTTTTAATTTTTGAGAACTGTCTATACTGTTTTCCATAATGTCCGTACCAATTTATTTCCCTGTCATCCGTGTACGAGGGTTCATTCTTTCCATATCCTCAGAGCACACAACTGCGATTCTTAAATGTGAGTGTGGATCAGAATTTCTTGGAGGACTTTCAAAAACACAGATTGCTGGGTTTTTTATTTAGTAAGTCTGAGTTGCTGCTGAGTCGCATCAGCCGTGTCTGACTCTGTGCAACCCCACAGACGTCAGCCTACTAGGCTCCTCTGTCTCTGGGATTCTCCAGGCAAGAATACCGGAGTGGGTTGCCATTTCCTTCTCCAATGCGTGAAAGTGAAAAGCGAAAGTGAAGTCACTCAGTTGGGACCCAAGAATTGTGTTTCTAACAAGTTTTCAGGTAATGCTCATGTTGCGTGTTCAAGAATCACACTTTCAGATCCACTACCTAACACAATTGAGATTTCAATTTTTTTTTTTTTTTTTTTTGGGTCAGCAAGACCTGAATTCAAACTCGAGCATACTCCCTTTTAAATAAAATAACTGTGGTAAAATGACCTAAATTGTGAGTTTCTGTTTATTCTTCAGGAAAATAGGGATACAACAAGAGTATTACCAATCTTAAATAATAAAATAAACAAGCCCAACACATGCTAAACAATCAATACACATTACTACAATTTTTTAAAATATAAATTGATAATATTTTTATGGCATCAGATATTTAAGTTATCCATGTCTATTTTCCTAATAGTTTATGCCTGTAGGCAACAGTAGTAGACTCTAAAATATGAATAGGGGACTCAATTAAAAGTCTCTTACGTTTACATTGTGACATTATCTGAGTCTTCCTTGATTTTGCTGACCAATCTGTGCATTGGGGTTAATGTTTTCACATGATGAAACCATTTGAGGAGGACAATAGTCCATAGTGCTTCTCACCTGGCATTTTATGTTTCCAACATGCTCAGATGTAAATAATTGTTCTTGCCATAATATCCATTGTGAATTGCTCTCTTGCTGTGGCTTGCCCCTTTTTCAATTTGATAGGGAATCATGGTTTGCTTTTCAGCTGGGGTTATCCACATAAAAGATATCTGAGGAAGTTCTTTAATTAAGAACATCATAACAAAGAGAAACTAATTAAAATTTATTAAATCACTATGTAATATGAATTTGATACATATATATGTATAGAATGATACCCACACATACACATTTGTGGTGGATGTATTTATGTCATTTCCAGTTCATGCTTGTTAAGGAAGTGTTAGAAGTACAACTCCCTCTCTATTACGGTCTCATCAGGCTTGTATTCCTCTTTTCAAGGTCCTAAGACCTCTTCCTTGAGCCACAGGTCTCTAAGCTGGCCAAATTATAAGATTTGAACTTGTAGGCAATGAAAACCAAGTTCTTGAACTGGTTAAAATAAAGCTTCCACTCAACAAGTTGCAAAATGAAAAGTGAATGAGATTAACTGACTGAAGAAACAAAATTCTGCATTGAATCGAAAACCACCTTCTCCAGCCCATTTCCAATCTTCACCTGTCTTTTGCCTATTTTCGCTACATTACTTTATTTACACAGAAGAGTGTTTATGGGTGAAAAGCTTCTATGACTCAGTTCAGTTTTGCAAAGTACTAGCAGTTCTTGAGAGGAAACCTGCTATACTGAGTAAGTGCAAAGTATGATTATTAATCTTAATATAATATTTTTAAACAGCTGACAGATGGTGAACACAATGAAATATTTTGATAACTCCTTGTTATATTTTCAGAGACTTGGAGGCTTATTGAAAATATGAGGTTCTAAATATTTGAACACGTGGATGCTTTTTCGGATGAGCGTGATAAAATCTTTTTTTTTTTTTTTGCAAATAACATGCTATAGTTTAAAAATTAAGGTGGCGCTAAAAGAAAAGGAGATAAAAATACATCCAAATGAGAGATTCCTGCAAGAATTCTAGGGTAACATCAGGCATTGCACCTTCAGGGCAATCTATGCCTCTTTCAAACAGAAACTCCTTCAGATGAGCTTGTCTAGGATCTCTAAAAGATCGTGGGCCAAGTATGTCAGCATTAAAAATACTGAATTGGCTGGAAACACTGTTGTGTGTCAACCTTTATTTGTCCTTTAAACCAAGAAAAAAGAATAAAAGTATGCCTGTAGGCAAAATAAAGGTCTGCTCTTTCCTTCCTCTCATTCCATCCCTCATGCTCTCTTCAACTTATATGAGATTTGTAAAATGAATTGTAATAGAAAGTTCATATGACAAAAATTACAGTGGTGTGGCCAAGAAAACACCCAGGGGGCTTTTAGCTTCCGTTGTGCCAGGAATGAACTATCAGATCAGCCTTCTGGACTCAAATGCGACACTGTCAATAAGGATACATCATCTTTTTTGTGGTGTAGAAGAGCTGTCGGTTGTAATTCCCATTATTCCAAAGCCAGGATTTTCCATTAGTACAGCCACCTGCTGGGTTTCTCTACTCAGGTTTAATGGAGTCTGAATTTGAATTTATCACCATCTGTGGAGAGACAGGAAATGAGAGAGCATCACTAATTCCTTTCTTCATTTGCAAAGTGTATGTATAATCTTTATAAGGAAGCAGCAAAAGCAGCTGAGGTTGGAAATGGATTGGAGAATATTTTAGCTCACATTGACATCAGAGCTCCCAACCAAGGGGGACACATGCTGTTTGTTCTAAAGCCAATTCCAGCAACAAAAAGAATGTTTTAATTTCCTATGTAATGCCGTATCAAAATCATGCAGATTCAGGATGCTGTTTGTCTTCAACTTCCAAAAAGATCTCAGAAGATTTAATCAGATCTCTAGTAAAGATGAAAGACTTGGATACATGTCAAGTTCACAAAAATGAGTTCAGGATTACTAATTACAACATTAACTTATAAATAGAACATTATAGAATGTAAGTGTCTATTTTATGTAGTTCTTTTCCCCTAAGATTAAAACAAAAACAAAAAGCTTTGTATAACTCAAGAAGAAAGACCAGAGAACATCAAAACCTTCAGGATGATCTATAGAAATAATGTAATGCCTTAAATTCATATAAACATGTCTCAGTGGTCCTGACTTATATGGAGTCATCAGTGATGTTTATCAACATATTTAATTTAAAAAAATAGGTTTACAGGAAAGGTAAGCAATTTACAATTAAATTCTGGCATTGTCTAGTGGATAAAAGCTTTCAAATCTGATCTGCCTAATTTTTTACACTGCTCCATCAGGGCAGAGTGTTGCCTTCTGGAATCTGCTGTCCAGGCAAAGACACGAGGAAAAACTAAACCATTCTGACACACCAGTTGCAATAGGTATTACGGACCACTTCAGCTCAGAACAAGCAGAGGATAATAGCAGTTCAGAAGATGAGAGGAAATATCCTCTCAGGAAAGAGGAAGATTCAAAGTCAAAACACACAAACACATATACACACAGACACACACACGCACAGAGCCTCTGAGAAAACACTGCATGCCATTGTCTTTCTTCAGGAACCATGAGTTCATCCCTTTCTCATGAATCTCCCTCCATGTTTATAATCTCGGATTAATGACTCTAAACAGTCAGTCTGTTCTAAAGTCATGGGGGTCAGCTCTGTGGACTTGAGGAGCTTGGATAATTGGAAGGAATGTTACTTATTATAGTGAAGCAACGATTCCAGGGGAGGAGAGGAAGAAGCACAACAAATAACTGCGCTGTTGTTCTTTAAGACTACCAAGAGAGTTCGCGCTCCTATCAGGGAGGCTGTGAAGACTGCATTGTGACAAAGCAAAATACCTCCTGGGTGCCTGCTTCTAGAGGAAAGCGTTTGATGTTTGATCTGTAATGAGATGGAAGAGGAAAACAGTCCCTTGGTTAACTAATATGTACTGGAGATGAACAGATTCAAAGATTTAAGTTTCAGTTCTGGGACAAGATCCCCCATGCCACTAATTTATTATTTAGGAAATTCTGTAAGTTCTTTTCTCTTTTTGTACTGAATGCATGATGGGTTTAACATACATTTGCTTTCACATCTGGCTTAGATAATAACCCTAATAATTAATACGCTGTATTTCACTTTTGCTAGTTTAGTTCTTTCTCAGTGTGGCTATGATGTGGCCTTATGTGGTTTCCTTTTGGCACATGAGTGATTGGAACCTAGGGCTTTATGCTAGGCCTAAGCACTTTGTACTGGAAAGCAAAGAGGCAGTAACCTAGCTCAAGCGCAAAAGGTTGCATATAATACGGAATTCAGGATAAAGCTAGAATGAAAACAGGAAAGCAACAGCAATAAATAAATAAGCAGTTAATTTTACTCCAAATGGCATGCTATGGATGATGTCACACATATGGTGATTCATACCAGGAGCAGCAACTTTAGAGACGAAGTCAAACCCTAGAAAATCTGTCAGTTTGGGTTAACAGAACATTGTTATTACCTCAAGTCAAGCAGATGGAGGGCAAACTTCTCTGCTGGATTCTGCTGCTCTTTAATTAATGTCCACATTTATTATGTCAATATAATGCATCACGTTTGGTCTAAAGGTTGTTTTAGTTTTGTTTTTTTTTTTAAAGAAATGATTATTTCATTAGTTTCAACATTTGAACAGTTGCATAGGATTTTAGAGGCATATGTAGATACCCCAATAATAATGTTTATATCAGTGTATAAAAGAAACAGAAGAGAAGGGACCGAGCTGGCTTTTCATATTTCATTCTTGATGTAGAGATGGGTTTGATACTTCTTTTATGAACATTTTCAAATGAGGGCTTTTGAGTACATGCATGTGAACATATAAGAAGAACGGGAATCTCAAATGATAAAGCTATGCAGATCTTATTAATGTTAGTATTTCATAAAGAAATTAAGAGCTGCAATTAATTTACTCCTGGAAGTAATGCAGTAAATGAAGAAAAGCAAGTAGGAAAATATCATCTTACCTCAGAAACATTGATTTTCTTAGGTGTGTTCAGAAAGAACAAGGAATCTCTGGCATTGGATATTGTCCACATGAAACTGTGTGGTATTAAATCTTTAGGTGCAATTCAAAGAACAAGCCTATTATGTAAGAATGAAAGAGTGTGCCATAACTACAAATATACTTTCTTAAATAGATGGCAGGTTTGCATTGTTCATTTTGGGAAAATATTTTTTTTTTTTCAGTGTTGGCTCTAGCCTTTAATTATTTAAGTAAGTCAAATCCAAAATCGTTAAAATGTGCAAATATTACTTGGAATCACTCCAAGAGGAAACAGTAGGCAGTGATCTGGCCTCTTGGATTGAGCACTCAATTGCTGCTTAGTTTTCTTTCAGATTGTCAAAGAGACATGCTCTTAAACAAAGATCAGTACTCCCACCAATGACTGGTAAAATATTCTTGGTATTAGTAGTACCATATAGGGCTTCTGAGTGGCTAGACCACACCACACCCAGTGTAGTCTCTGCTGATTTCTAGATGATGGTAAATGAAACCTTTGATAAACACAGTTTTTCAAGTCAAGCAATCACTTTGTATACACACACACTTCAGGGTTTCAGCATCCTGAAAAGCAAAGGCTATAAAGATTTCTTTTTTTTTTTTTTTCTTTCTGTACAACATCCCATTAGATTCCTGTACTTCTTCATAGCAGTAAGATTTTTTTATAAGCTAACAGATTCACTCTAGTGATGGAGAATTGAAGAAAAGATTCTAATATTCTACTGTGAACTTCACTTAAAAAAATGATAATTTAGGCCACTGGTTCTCAAACAGAGGCAATTTTGTCCCCCACAGTGTAGACAAGTCTGGCGCTACTGAAATCTAGTGGGTAGAAGCCAGGAATGCTCCTAAATATCCCCAAATTGCACAAGATAGACCCCCAAACACAGACTCATCTGCCTCAAAATGTTAATAATGCTGATTTAGGAAACTCTTGCCTATATCAATAAGACCACTTTTTCATCTCTAAACATATGAAAAGACTTCATATGATTGGGGGGAAAGTGTGGTTTACAAAATTTCAGTGAATTTTTTCCATTGTAGGTACTATAAAGAATACAATCCCAACTTTGATTGTGTTACTTATCAATGAACTGCATTATATGACAGGAATGTATACAGTAATGAAATAAAAAGTAAGTGAAAAGTTTCATCTTTTATAGGTTCTTTTCCATTCATTATTCTCTCTCTCCCTCTTACTCTCTCTTATTTTTACATCATTTTCCCTAATTTGTCTTTACATTATTTGGAGGAAAAAAATCCCCAAAACGTATTGAATTGGCATGTTAGCATTTCTGTTTCTGGAATCCTTTTTCATTTTCAGTTCTTCAAAATCTGATGCAAAACACTGCTAGCAGGAAACTTTTTCCTGTTCCTTTTACTAATGGTTTAGAATTTAATTCATCAAGCTTTAACATTCAGATATTTGGTGTTCTTCCAAATATAAATTTCATTTCACAGTATACAGAAAAGCCTGTATTCAAAGAAATAATTTGTAAATGATGGGTTAAACAAAGTTAAATTTTGTTTATTTCGTAACTTTTCAATATCTCAAATATGCTGACATTCATTGTAAACATCAAAAGAAAGATTTAGAAACTATTTTTTTAAAACAAATCTATTATATCACAGAACTTTTTTTTACATGAATATTCTAGCACCATTTGATGGAATTTGTGGTCTGAAAAACATGCCATGGACCTAGCTCATGAGTTGTCTAGAATCTTCTCTTTTTGTTGCTAGGA
Source organism: Capricornis sumatraensis (assembly GCF_032405125.1). Lineage (NCBI taxonomy): Eukaryota > Metazoa > Chordata > Mammalia > Artiodactyla > Bovidae > Capricornis > Capricornis sumatraensis. The sequence goes on from NC_091074.1 coordinate 57,832,887, forward strand.
ATCTATTATCCATAATTCCACATTCTCACTTTAACTATTCCAAAGTCACTAGGAACCTAAGGATCTGATATCTGCTAGAGAATGGCCACATCCATGGGTCAGAATATAATATAATTCCTTTCTTTTCTTTTTCCTTTGTTGCCCCCTTCTCCTCTAGCCCTCAATCTTTTCCAGCATCAGGGTCTTTTCCAATGAGTTGGCTCTTTGCATCAGATGGCCAAATTATTACTTTTTTATTTTTTTTTGTTTTGTTTATTTTTTAATTTATTTAATTGGAGGCTAATTACTTTACAATATTGTGGTGGGTTTTGCCATACATTCACATGAATCAGCCATGGGTGTACATGTTTCCTCATCCTGACCCCCCCTCCCTCCTCCCTCTCCATCCCATCCTTCAGGGTCATCCCAGTGCACTAGCCCTGAGAACCCTCTCTCATATGTTGAACCTGGACTGGCAATCTCTTTGACATATAGTAATATACATGTTTCAATTCTATGCTCTCAAATCATTCCACCCTTGCTTTCTCCCACAGAGCCCCAAAGTCTGTTCTTTACATCTGTGTCTCTTTTGCTCTCTCGCATATAGGGTCATCGTTACCATCTTTCTAAATTCCATATATATGTGATAATATACTGTACTGGTGTTTTTCTTTCTGACTTTCTTGCTCTGTATAATAGGCTCCAGTTTCATCCATCTCATTAGAATTGATTCAAATGCATTCTTTCTAATAGCTGAGTAATAATCCATTGTGTATATGTACCGCAGCTTTCTTATCTATTCATCTGCTGATGGACATCTAGGTTGCTTCCATGTCCTGGCTATTGTAAACAGTGCTGGGATGAACACTGGGGTACATATGTCTCTTTCACTTCTGGCTTCCTTGGTGTGTATCCCCAGCAGTGGGATTGCTGGGTCATATGGCAGTTCTATTTCCAGTTTTTGAAGGAATCTCCACACTGTTCTCCATAGTGGCTGTACTAGTTTGCATTCCCACCAACAGTGTAAGAGGGTTTCTTTTTCTCCGCACCCTCTCCAGCATTTATTGTTTGTAGACTTTTTGGTAGCAGTCATTCTGACTGGTGTGAGATGGTCCCTCATTGTGGTTTTGATTTGCATTTCTCTGATCATGAGTGATGTTGAACATCTTTTCATGTGTTTGTTAGCCATCTAATACAGTTCCTTTCTAATCTTGTATTGCTGATAGTCCACTTTTGGTCCAAAGGAAACACTAACATAATGCTTTAGCCAAACAAAATCTGAAAGTGCAGGTCAAGCTGGGTGTAGTTGTGTCTTATATATTTGCACGTTAGACATCAGTCAAACTGTCCCTGGCCACTTAGACTTCTCTGCCTAAGAAAAGCTTTGCTTGCCTCTATCCCTTATACTGCAGAAGATGCAGATTAAATTCTTTCAGGGATCTCATTGAAGATGTTTTAGTAAGCAGGTAATCCACTCTAAGTGCTAGGGACTCACAGCACAGCCTCCCCTAATAAAGTCTTTTATGCAGTTTTCTAATTTCCACCCTAGAGTCTATCATAGCTTCAGTACAATACTTCACTGAAGTATCATACTATCCTTTATTTATTAATTAATTTATTTTCTGTCTATTTTTTGCCAGTCCTATCAGCTAGCCAGTCTCCTAATTCGCCTTGCTTTCTCATATGCTATAATGTGTTGCTTCAGTTTAAAGTTCTAACAAACTGACAGATAGATCTATAAGTTGTACACATGAATCATGTACACTGTCCAGTACCTTATGGATAATTTGGAGAAATTTCAAAGATAATTTCATTTGTGCTTGGTTTTCATCAAATATGCTAACATTTGAACCAGACTCCAATGATAATACTTGACTTCTCTCTATAGAAAAGACAAGATAACAGAATTTGAAATGTTCTATACTTGTGACCAACTTTCTAAGTGAGCTGACTGAGTCAATCTACATCTTTGATCTATTTCTCACCTGTCCAATATATTAGGTATCTTCATATTTTACTTTTAAATATATTCAAGAAGTAAAACAACATATGATGACTAAAACATGGTCTCAAATGTAAGATATTCTTAATATACTCATGTTTGTATTAAAGTCAGTTAAACGTGCCTCTGAATTCTGAAGTTTTGGTTAATGTTCTATTATACACACACACACACACACACACACACACACACACACACATATATTTACACATATATACATATTCATCTAGGTTGGTCATAACTTTCCTTTCAAGGAGTAAGCGTCTTTTAATTTCATGGCTGCAATCACCATCTGCAGTGATTTTGGAGCCCCCAAAAATACAGTCTGACACTGTTTCCACTGTTTCCCCATCTATTTCCCATGAAGTGATGGGACAAGATGCCATGATCTTCGTTTTCTGAATGTTGAGCTTTAAGCCAACTTTTTCACTTTCCTCTTTCACTTTCATCAAGAGGCTTTTTAGTTCCTCTTCACTTTCTGCCATAAGGGTGGTGTCATCTGCATATCTGAGGTTATTGATATTTCTCACAGCAATCTTGATTCCAGCTTATGCTTCTTCTAGCCCAGCATTTCTCATGATATACTCTGTATATAAGTTAAATAAGCAGGGTGACAATAGTGATTGCAGCCATGAAATTAAAAGACACTTACTTCTTGGAAGGAAAGTTATGACCAAGCTAGATAGCATATTCAAAAGCAGAGACATTACTTTGGCAACAAAATCCATCTAGTCAAGGCTATGGTTTTCCCAGTAGTCATGTATGGATGTGAGAGTTGGACTGTGAGGAAAGCTGAATGCCGAAGAATTGATGCTTTTGAACTGTGGTGTTGGAGAAGACTCCTGAGAGTCCCTTGGACTGCAAGGAGATCCAACCAGTCCATTCTAAAAGAGATCAGTCCTGAGTGTTCTTTGGAAGGAATGATACTAAAGCTGAAACTCCAGTACTTTGGCCACCTCATGTGAAGAGTTGACTCGTTGGAAAAGACTCTGATGTTGGGAGGGGTTGGGGGCCAGGAGGAGAAGGGGACGACAGAGAATGAGATGGCTGGATGGCATTACCTGCTCGATGGACATGATTTTGGGTAAACTCCAGGAGTTGGTGATGGGCAGGGAGGCTTGGCGTGCTGCAATTTGTGGGGTCTCAAAGAGTCGGACACGACTGAGTGACTGAACTGAACTGAACTGAACTGATAGTCATCATTACTTACTAACACTCTATTAAGCTTCTCAACTAAAAGGTACCCATAAAGCTTATGGATATCATATACTGTTTGTTTTCTAGAAAAGCCTAGATTTTAGTGATTGTGCTTCATGAAAAAATTATGTCATATATGTATATATGTGTGTATATATATATATATATATGAGAGAGAGAGAGAGATGTTAGGGGAACCACTGACCAAAACGACCCACCCTGGCCAGGCAAGATAGTGACCTACTTGTATGGGTTATTTTACAAGAAGAGATCCTGGTAAGGAATGCAGAACTAAAAAGCTACCACCACCTGGAAGAATTCAGGAAAGATCAAAAGGAGAGTGAAAATGCCAGTCCACATATCTTACCAACCTCACAGAATCCTTCTTGCTAGAATCCATCTTGGCTGAGTGATGTACATACCACCAGAAAGACCCGAGTCAGAATGATTGGCCAGCTACAACCTGGAAACTAACCCCATCACTATAAAACCCAAGACTGCAGTCCACATGGCAGAGTAATTGTCTTGGATTCCCTTACCTGTTGCTCTCCACCTGGGTGCCCCATCCCCATAAAGTTTCTTGCTTTGTCAGCACTTGTGTCTCCTTGGAAAATTTATTTCTGAGTGTGATAGAAGAGCCCACACTTGCAATATATATATTTAAACAATGGAACTTGGGAATAGGCTTTTATTTTCTATATTTTCAATTCTTACCTAACACTTGCCACCAGATAGGCTAATAAATAGGTTTTTTAATGTTTTAATTATTACTCAAAAGTAATAAATAATAAAATAAATAAAAGTTATAAAAAAATGCCACCTAAATAAATCACTGAACTGTATAACAGTTCTATTGGTTAGCAGCTTCATTTAAAGAAATGAATTAAGTTTCCTTTAGGATATAACCTCAGACCATTAATGCTTAGTTGCTCAAATCTTTTCTGTTTGGTTCTGTGATACTGTGATTATTCAGAATGGCTAAATAATCTTGGAAATTACTGAACCTGATGATAACTTTAATTTGAAGACTTTGAAGTACTCTCCTTGATGCCTCGCTACTTTTATGGTTGTCTTCAAAGTTCATACTGTCTCATTTACAAAAATCTCTATGTAGATCTATTGCAAATTGTATATAATGTTTCTTGTGCTCATCATACCCTCATCAACATATTTTGAGGTTATTAATAGCATGATAATTTTGAAGTGTCATGTAAAAGAAGAAGCCTTTTATGTAAAGGAGATCACATTAATCCAAACTGAAGTTTATGCAATATAAGCTTGAGGGAAAAGAAATTTGAATGCAAATCAAATTGGATTTTTCTGGAAATATCTCTTTAAGTCTGTGAGGAAACCACTGTAGCAATGATTAAAATTTGTTCTTATTCTCTTATATTTGATGTTTTTTTAAAAGTTCTTGTTCTTTTGGAAAAGTGTTTGTTAAAAGGAAACTTTATAACACTTCCCATCCTATTTCATTATCCGTTCAATAGGCATTGACTTTCATCAAGGAAATGTGGGTAGAACTGGGAGTGGAACAAACTGATAGAAATTGGTTTCTATAGGACTGACTGAGAGGAGATTATAGAGACAACACGGCAAGACTACTTGCCCTTTTCAGAAGGTTTCTTATACAGAAGAGAGGAGAATTGGCCGTATTAAAGGGATACCCAAATCATGGGCTTAAAAATCCCTGGCAGCTTTGGAGATGTCCTTAATGAAGCATGAAAGCAAGGGGAATCCTTTACCTTTTGATAAAAATAGCCTTGGGTTTTTACTTTATCTTTGTGAAAGAGCTCTTCTTTTATTGATATTTTCCTTTGGTTTGCCTTGTTTCTTCCTCAAGAAACGTAGTTTTTGGCATTTGGAAAATGAAGCAGGATAAGAGGATGAAATGATATGGGCAGGAGAGGGGAATGCTACTTAAGATGGTGCTCAGGGCAGGAAGGTTTCTGTGACAGGTGATATTTCAGCAGTGACCACAGTGAAATGAGGGAACAAGTCAAGTAGATGATTAGGTAAGAGATCTCCAGGCCAATGGGAAAACAAAGGTAAAGCTGTTAGGTAAATATGTTCATGGGAATTTTGAAAAACTGTAGAGAAGTTAGTGAAAAAGGGAGTAGTAAGATCATGTTGCATCAAGAACCAAGGTCAAGACGACAAGAAAATTTAAGGCTTGATAAGAACTTCGGATTTTATCTAAGTATAGTGGGAAATAGTCTGAGCACTTTGAGAGACACATAGTTATCATGATGTGTCGTGATAAGAACTACATGTTAAAAGGATCATTCTGACCACTGGCTGGTGAATAAACTCTAATATGTGTCATATTATGCAGGGTCTAATAGATCATTTGAAATTTAATACACATGTGATCAGGAACCATTGGAGTTATAGAAACAAAGTGTGAAATAATTTTATTTATGATTTAGAATGATCATTTTCGTTACTATATTGGTGATCATTTTTAGGAAAAGCAAGGAGAGTAATTAGGGGGACATTTTTTTAGTGGCTGAAATATTAAAAGCAGCAGTGGTTTGAACTAGATGGAAAGGGGAGTAGTAAGAAGTGGTTGTTTTTGGATATTGTGAAGGCTGAGGTAAAGAAATTTGATGGCAGATTGAATATGTGATTTCAAAGAAAAGAGAAGAGTCAAAAATAACTCTAAGGTTTGGGGCCTGAGTAAACAGGTAAATGACAGTAAATCATTTGCTGAAACAGGGAAGTTTGGAGGAGAAGTGCTTATAGGCCTACAAAATCAATCCTTCTTCTCAGACATGTCAAATTTGAGATGCTCTTAAGCTTTCAATTTAGAATGTGGATTTAGCAGTCAGATACATGCATATTTATTTACGCATGCATCCAATTACTGAACACTTACTGAATGTATTGAGCCATCAGGAAGAAAGAGATGCTTTTATAGTCTCCCAAAATATAGGATTTATTTGTTATTGTAGCATAGCCTAGCTCATCCTGAATAATAGAAATAGTTAAATCCATGGGATTTAATGAGATCATATATAGAATAAGTACAAAAAAAGAAAACAGAACAGGTCTAAGGATTGAGCCATGAGGCATTCCAGCATTTACTAATTGGAAAGTGAAAGAGGATAAGGATGAGGATCAAGCAGAGGAAAAGAAAAGCCTCAGGGTTATTTATTTATCTTTTAGAAGGCCATTATTACTATTATTGCAGTTGTTTCAAAATTGTCAGAAATTTAATAAAAGCATTTCCCAGCCTGGGAATAGGGGTAAGGGTTGGGGTAGGGTGGGGAACACATCTTTAAACACCAAAAATAAACAACTATAGCACACTCTTGGCTGCATAATTATAAAACATTATTTCTCTGTCAGAATAATTGTGAGTCTAAGCCCTCTTTACCTTTATACAAATTCTGAAATAAAATTAACTCTTGGGTCTGGCATAGTCATATGAAAACCCACTGCCCACAGTCTTTGCTTAACTTGATTTCTTCAGTATCTCTGGGATTATGGTAAAACTTTATGATGTATTTTAGTATGTGGCATAGTCTAGTGTATCATATCTTGTAAAATTTAATAGCATATACCAGGGTTTTGACTATGTTTTCTGTTTTGTTAGCTGCAGAGTTATTTTATTTTCCTTAACTGAATAATATATCCCTGAACTTCGGCTTTATATGAATACTGGATCACTTGGAATGATAGCTATTTTGTGCGTGAGTCTTTGGAAAGATTTTAATAAGGGCCCCCACCCCCATCCACAGCACAAACACATATACACCACAAACCTAACTATCTGAACTCAATAATACTCACAGAGTAATGTGTAAACTTTTCTATCTTAATTTTATTACCTGATATATGATATGTAAAAATGCCAATTTCATGTGTCTTGATAACAAAATGAGACAAAGCTACATCTGTAGCCACCTTCCCTTCTTAGGTTTGAAAGCTTACAACAAATTTGCAAGTGTCCTGTTTCCATCAGTGACAGATACTAGCTTCATTCATAAATGTATGTTTTGAAACTCTGTTCTATTACTCTTCTTTTGATAAAGTACATTTCAAGCCTGTCATAATTTAATATTTTTGAAAATTTAAGCTTATGAATTCTGTTAAAAAGGTAACTGCTTGTGATTTACTAACGTAATAGCACTACCGAGGTGATTATTGGATGAACAGATATATTTCTAACGTGGCTAAGCACACACAGAGAGATGCTGACAATTATGTCACAACATACTCCTCTTCCTGTCAAGGTGTAAGTTTTCTTTGGAAGTTAATTATAAAATGAGCCACAATTTCAGAAACGTTGACACATTTTGAAGGGTTATAAATTTGTTTGAGTGCTGCCCAATTATTTCTCTCTTTTCATTGCTAAAAGGATTTCAATTTCCTTTTCCCTGACCCCATCCAAAACAGATAGTCCTGCTATTGCTAGTTTGATTTTGATTTTTTTTTTTTTATGATGCTAAATCTCAAAGAGGGAGGGATACAAGAATAAAAGGGAAGGGTGGAAGGACAAGTAGTAGGCTAGGGACAGAAATTTCATGGTTGGAGGGGAACTGGTAACAGAAGGATAGACAGCAGGTGTGATTGAGAATTGGAAATGAGGGGAAAAAGGGTGAAACATTGCCAAATGTCAGAAATTGAATCTCCTTTATAGGTTTCTAGGGATGCAATTGAAACGTGGAGTTCATTTTGACGTATTTGAACTCTGTTTCTTTAAAGACAGCTTGTGGGTTGAAAAAGACTGTTCATTCATTCAATAATCCATTCTCTTAACCAATATTTATTGAGCTCCTACTACCTGCCAAACATTTTTTAAGGCATAGGAAACACAGCAGTAAATAAAGTAGCCCCAAATTCCAGTCTTCAAGAAACTTATGTATAGCGGAGTGTTAATTAAACAAACAAGAAAACAAACCCATAATGATGGAGATTGAATCAGTATGAAAAATCTCTCAAGAAAATTTTAGAATCATGGTTTCACTGGTAAATTCTACCAAACTTTTAAAATTATAAAAATCATTCTTAAGCTCTTCCACAAAAATTGAAGAGGAGGATACACTCTCAACAGCTTTTATAAGGCCAGCATTAACCTAATACCTAAGGACACTATGAAAAAACTATAGGCCAACATCCCTGATGAATGTAAATGCAAAAATCCCTAGCAAAATACTAGAAAAATATTTCCAACAGAACATTAAAAAGATTCTACTTCATGATCAAGTGAAATCTGTTCCAGGCATGCAGAAATGGTTCCCATATGCAAATCAATAAACATGTATCATATTAATAGAATGAAGGATATAAATCAAATGATCATCTCAACAGATGCAGAAAAAGAATTTGATAAAATTCAATATCCTTTCATGAAAAAAACTTATGATAATTTGGGTATAGAGGAATGGATCTCAAAAGAATAAAGGCCACATATGACAAATTCAAAACTAGCATCACACTTAACAGTATGAAGAAAGGCTGAAAGCTTTTCCCCAAAGCCCAGGAACAACACAAGGGTGCCCACTGTCAACATTTCCATTCAACATAGTACTCGATGTACTAACAGAACAATTAAGAAAAAGAAATAAAAGGCACCAAATTGGAAAGGCAAAAGTAAAATTTACTTCTTGCAAATGATATGATCATATTTAGAGAAAAACCTATAAGTGCCACTAGAAAACTGTTAACACTCATGAACAAATTTTAAAATTTAACAAGAAATGAAAACCTCTTAAGTGACCTAAACGACCCACTTCACTATATCAACATATAGTAAGATATTACTCAACTGTACATTAGACGAAAATCTTGATATTTGTGACATGGATGCACTTAAGAACATTCAGTTCAGTCACTGTCGTGTCCGACTCTTTGCAACCCCATGAATCGCAGCACGCCAGACCTCCCCGTGCATCACCAACTCCCGGAGTTCACTCAAACTCACGTCCATCGAGTCCGTGATGCCATTCAGCCATCTCATCCTCTGTCGTCCACTTCTCCTCCTGGCCCCAATCTCTCCCAGCATCAGAGTCTTTACCAATGAGTCAACTCGTCACATGAGGTAACCAAAGTATTGGAGCTTCAGCTTCAGCATCAGTCCCTCCAATGAACACCCAGGACTGATCTCCTTTAGGATGGACTGGTTGGATCGCCTTGCAGTCCAAGGGACTCTCAAGAGTCTTCTCTGACACCAAAGTTCAAAAGCATTAATTCTTCCGAGCTCTGCTTTCTTTATAATCCAACTTTCCCATCCATACATGACTACTGGAAAAACCATAGCCTTGACTAGACGGACCTTTGTTGGCAAAGTAATGTCTCTGCTTTTGAATATGCTATCTAGGTTGGTCATAACTTTCCTTCCAAGGAGTAAGCGTGTTTTAATTTCCTGGCTGCAATCACCATCTGCAGTGATTTTGGAGCCCCCAAAAATACAGTCTGACACTGTTTCCACTGTTTCCCTATCTATTTGCCATGAAGTGATGGGACCAGATGGCATTATCTTAGTTTTCTGAATGTTGAGCTTTAAGCCAACTTTTTCACTCTCCTCTTTCACTTTCATCAAGAGGCTTTTTAGTTCCTCTTCACTTTCTGCCATAATGGTGGTGTCATCTGGATATCTGAGGTTATTGATATTTCTCCTGGAAATTTAGATTCCAGCTTGTGCTTCTTCCAGCCCAGAGTTTCTCATGATGTACTCTGCATAGACCATTATGCTCAGTGAAATAAATGACAGAAAAGATAGATAATGTATGATTTCAATCACATGTGGAATCTAAACAAACAAATAAAAAAAACTTATAAAAGCAGAAACTAAGTCGGTGGTTGCCAGGGGCTGGAGGGTTGGTGGTAGAAACGAGGAGTTGTTTGTTAAAGAGCATAAACTTCCACTTAGCAGATGAATAACTGTGGTGTAAGGTGCACCACGCTGACTACAGTTAACAATAATGCATTGTGTACATAAAAGCTGGAAAATGTTCTCACTACAACTAGAAAAAGAAAAAAAAAAGGAAAAGAAAACTAAGTGAGATTATGTAGGTGTTAACTAATTTTATTGTTGTCATTTAACAATGCATGTATATACTAAATCTTCACATCAGTTCAGTTCAGTTGTCTCTCAGTCATGTCTGACTTCTTGTGACCCCATGAACTGCAGCACACCAGGCCTCCCTGTCCACCAACTCCCGGAGTTTAGCCAAATTCATGTCCATTAATCGGTGATGCCATCTAACCATCTCATCCTCTGTTGTCTCCCTCTCTTCCTGCCCTCAATCTTTCTCAGCATCAGGGTCTTTTCAAGAGTCAGTTCTTCACATCAGGTGGCCAAAGTATCGGAGTTTCAGCTTCAACATCATTCCTTCCAATAAACACCCAGGACTGATCTCCTTTAGGATGGACTGACTCGATCTCCTTGCAGTCCAAGAGATTCTCAAGAGTCTTCTCCAACATGACAGTTAAAAAGCATCAATTCTTCCGAGCTCTGCTTTCTTTATAGTCCAACTCTCACATTCATACATGACTACTGGAAAAACCATAGCCTTGACTAGGTGGACCTTTATTGACAAACTAATGTCTCTGCTTCTGAATATGCTATCTAGGTTGGTCATAATTTTTCTTCAAAGGAGCAAGTGTCTTTTAATTTCATGGCTGCAATCACCATCTGCAGTGATTTTAGAGTGCAAAAAAATAAAGTCAGCCACTGTTTCCATTGTTTACCCATCTATTTGCTATGAAGTGATGGGACCAGATGCCATGATCTTAGTTTTCTGAATGTTGAGCTTTGAGCCAACTTTTTCACTCTCCTCTTTCACTTTCATCAAGAGGCTCTTCAGTTCTTCACTTTCTGCCATAAGGGTGGTGTCATCTGCATATCTGAGGTTATTGATATTTCTCTGGCAATATTGATTCTAAGTTGTGCTTCTTCCAGCCCAGCTTTTCTCATGATGTAATCTGCATATAAGTTAAATAAGCATGGTGACAATATACAGCCTTGACACACTCCTTTTCCTATTTGGAACCAGTCTGTGGTTCCATGTCCAGTTCTAACGGTTGCTTCTTGACTGGCATACAGGTTTCTCAAGAGGCAAGTCAGTTGGTCTGGTATTCGCATCTCTTTCAGAATTTTCCACAGTTTATTGTGATCCACACAGTCAAAGGCTTTGGCATAGTCAATAAAGCAGAAATAGATGTTTTTCTGAAACTCTTCTGCTTTTTTGATGATCCATCGGATGTTGGCAATTTGATCTCTGTCCTCCGCCTTTTCAAAAACCAGCCTGAACATCTGGAAGTTCACAGTTCACGTATTGCTGAAGCTTGGCTTGGAGAATTTTGAGCATTACTTTACTAGCACGTGAGATGAGTGCAATTGTGTGGTTGTTTGAACATTCTTTGACATTGCCTTTCTCTGGGATTTGAATGAAAGCTGACCTTTTCCAATCCGGTGGCCACTGCTGAGTTGTCAAATTTGCTGGCATATTGAGTGTAGCACTTTCACAGCATCATCTTTCAGGATTTGAAAGAGCTCAACTGGAATTCCATAACCTTCACTAGCTTTGTTCATAGTGAATCTTCCTAATGTCCAGTTGCCTTCACATTCCAGGGTGTCTGACTCTAGGTGAGTGATCACACCATCATGATTATCTGGGTCATGAAGATCTTTTTTTGTACAGTTCTTCTGGGTATCCTTGCCAACTCTTAATATCTTCTGCTTCTGTTAAGTCCATACCATTTCTGTCTTTTATTGAGCCCATCTTTGCATGAAATGTTCCCTTGGTATCTCTAATTTTCTTGATGAGATCTCTAGTCTTTCCCATTCTAGGGGTTTCCTCTATTTCTTTGCACTGATCGCTGAGGAAGGCTTTCTTATCTCTCTTTGCTATTCTTTGAAACACTGCATTTAAATGGGTATATCTTTCCTTTTCTCCTTTGCTTTTGGCTTCTCTTCTTTTCACAGCTATTTGTAAGACCTTCTCAGATAGCCATTTTGCTTTTTTTCATTTCTTTTTCTTGGAGATTATCTTGCCCCCTGTCTCCTGTACAATGTCATGAACTTCTGTCCATAGTTCATCAGGCACTCTGTCAGATCTAGTCCCTTAAATCTATTTCTCACTTCCAATGTAGAATCATAAGAGATTTTATCTAGGTCATAACAGAATGGTCTAGTAGTTTTCCCCACTTTCTTCAATTTAAGTCTGAATTTGGCAATAAGGAATTCATGATCTGAGCCATAGTAAGCTTTCGGTCTTGTTTTTGCTGTGTGTATACAGCTTCTTCATCTTTGGCTGCAAAGAATATAATCAATCTGATTTCAGTGCTGGCCATGTGGTGATGTCCATGTGTAGAGTCTTCTCATGTGTTGTTGGAACAGGGTGTTTGCTATGACCAGTGCATTCTCTTGGCACAACTCTATTAGCCTTTGCCCTGCCTCATTCTGTACTCCAAGGACAAATTTTCCTGTTACTTCAGGTGTTTCTTGACCACCTACTTTTGCATTCCAGTCCCCTATAATGAAAAGAATATCTTTTTGGGGTGTTAGTTTTAGAAGGTCTTGTAGGTCTTCATAGAACCGTTCAACTTTAGCTTCCTCAGCATTGCTGTTCAGGGCATAGACTTGGATTACTGTGATATTGAATGGTTTGCCTTGGAAATGAACAGAGATCATTCTGTTATTTTTGAGATTGCATCCAAGTACTGTATTTCAGACTCTTTTGTTGACTATGATGGCTACTCCATTACTTCTAAGGAATTCCTGCCCACAGTAGTAGATATAATGGTCATCTGAGTTAAATTCACCCATTCCAGTCCATCTTAGTTCTCTGATTCCTAGAATGTCGATTTTCAATTTTGCCATCTCCTGTTTGACCACTTCCGATTTGCCTTGATTCATGGACCTAACATTCCAGGTTCCTATGCAATATTGCTCTTTACAGCATTGGACCTTACTTCTATCACCAGTCACATCCACAATTCGGTGTTTGTTTTTTCTTTGGCTCCATCCCTTCATTCTTTCTGGAGTTATTTCTCCACTGATCTCCAGTAGCATATCGGACACCTAACGACCTGAGGAGTTCATCTTTCAGTTTCCTATGTTTTTGCCTTTTCATACTGTCCATGGGGTTCTCAAGGCAAGAATACTGAAGTGGTTTGCCATTCCCTTCTCTAGTGGACCACATTCTGTCAGACCTCTCCACCATGTCCCTTCCACCTTGGGTAGCCCTATATGGCATGGCTTAGTTTCATTGAATTAGAGAAGGCTGTGGTCCATGTGATCAGATTGGCTAGTTGTCTATGATTGTGTTTTCACTCTGTCTGCCCTCTGATGCCCTCTCTCAGCATCTACTGTCTTACTGGGATTTCTCTTACCTTGGACATGGGATGTCTCCTCACAGCTGCCTGTCCTGACCTTGGTCGTGGGGTATCTCCTCTGGGCCTCTCTGCTCCTACACCGTGCAGCCACATTGTACATGCTAAATGTATACCTGCTGCTACTGCTAAGTCGCTTCAGTCATGTCCAACTCTGTGCAACCCCATAGATGGCAGCCCACCAGGCTCTGCCATCCCTGGGATTCTCCAGGCAAGAACACTGGAGTGGGTTGCCATTTCCTTCTCTAATGCATGAAAGTGAAAAGTGAAAGTGAAGTCTCTTAGTCGTGTCTGACTCTTTGTGACCCCATGGACTGCAGCCCACCAGGCTCCTCTGTCCATGGGATTTTCCAGGAAAGAGTACTGGAGTGGGGTGACATTGCCTTCATGTCAATTATATCTCAGTAAACCTGGAGGAATAAGAGATGTGGGTTTGATCCCTGCGTGGGGAAGATCCCTGGGTGGGGAAGATCCCCTGGAGGAGGAAATGGCAACCCACTCCAGTACTCTTGCCTGGAGAATCCCATGGACAGAGGAACCTGGCAGGGGATAGTCCATGGGGTCACAAAGAGTCTGACATGACTGAAGCAAAACTGGGGAAAAGTCTGACACGACTTAACAAAACTGGGAAAAGTCAACGTAGCAAAATTTATGGCAGAGAATGGTAAATTGTCTAAAATGAAATACAAATCAGAAAAGACAGGTAAAAACTGTGGGATTAGGGGGCACACTGAGAGAGTCAATTCCTCAGCAGGTTGATAAAAAGCCCAGGGGTCCCAAAGGAGAGAGGGGTCTGGAACTCTAAAGGAGGAGGAAAGAACAAATGCTTTTTTTCCCTCTATATTCCTTAGTCTTAGTCACATAAAACATTTTTATCTTTAAGCCTGGAACTGATGATTACACAACAAACAACTCAGTTTAAACTCTGTACTAAGGATTATATAACAACAGTGTATCCTGCCTGAGGACAGTTTCCCCTTCCTGAAAATGTTCTGGCTAATCTTGTTATCTTAAAATGTAAATTATGGGGGTTGGGTCTTGTAAGCTCTTTACAATCTCCAGACATTCTTTTGATTCACTGTAACAAGTAATTAAAAAGTATATAACTCCATTGCTAACACTAGTGAAGGGGCACTCTCTTTCCCACTTCTGATGTCTGTGTCAGAAGGTTTCTCTATATCTTTTATACTTTAATAAAACTTTATTATACACAAAGGGCTTCCCTGGTGGCTCAGAGGGTAAAGTGTCGGCCTGCAATGCAGGAGAACTGGGTTGGGAAGATCCCCTGGAGAAGGAAATGGCAACCCACTCCAGTACTCTTGCTTGGAAAATCCCATGGACAGAGAAGCCTGGTAGACTACAGTCCATGGGATCACAAACAGTCAGACATGACTGAGTGACCTCGCTTCTTCTTCACACAAAAGCTCTGAGCGATCAAGCCCGCCCCTGATTGAATTCTTCTCCTCTGGAGGCCAAAAATCCAAGTGTCTTTGTTCAACATCATTGTTCGGCAACACCTTTCAATATTATAAATTGGAATGTCAAAAAAACTTCACTGAAAAGGTGACATGTATGCAAATTTTCAGTATTATGGGATATCCAGGGAAACTGTTGGAAGAAGAAGCCTCTAGGGAGAAAGCACAGCAAAGGAAAGGCCTTGAGTTATGGAAATTCTTGTCTGTTCCAGAAAGAGCAGAGGACATTGTGGCTGGAGGTGGGGAGGTGGGAAAGACTTAGGATGACAGGTGCGGGAGACAACAGGAGCAGCTCTTGGATGTTGTCTGGGGCCATTGTGAGAGCAAGTTTTTACTCAAATGAGTTGAGCCTTTGAAAAGTTTGGAGGTTTACACATGAAAGAATCAAAGAAAGTGGTTTTACTTACATCAAGGTATTATATATTGTTCTGTGTAGGGTCACCAAATTAAATGTTAGGGCTCAAAACAATTGTTTTTAATTTCAGGCATAAAATTCAAATGTGTTGGATAGAACTATTTATATTAAAAATATGGGTATGATGTTGCTGCTGTGAAATTACCTTCAGACACTATATAGAGTTTTATTTAAACATTTGTTATGTAAAACTAAAAACTTTGTTGCCAAAGACCCTATCTTTATCAAGTACTAAATAAAAGGCGACTATTATTATTGCTTTCTCCCTCTTCTTGTGAGAACAATCCTGTGGGACTAACACATCAGTTACATAAAAGACAGGCTAAACAATGCTTTATGTGAGAAAAATCTCCTTTATAACACATTTTTTTCTTGGCTAGTTTTAAAGGAAGTATTTGTATTGTCATAATATTTCCCCTTCAACACAAATTGTTCTCCAGTTGACATGTTACGTAAGAGGAAAAAAGCAAGAGTTAAATGATAACGACTAAAAGTGATGTGTGAGGCAAACTGAAATTGATTTTATATTCCATTAAGCAGGGCTTGTGATGAGGGGTTAAAAGACTATACTCTGAATTTAATGTTAATTGTGTATAGAGAAAACAAAAGTCATACTCCAAAAAGAAAAAGTTCTAAATTTTAACAATTTAAAGGGTTATAGATGCAATTCACAAGTTGCTGATTTCTTTTTCTTTTTTTTTTTGCTTCAAACTTTGATTCAGACTTGTCTTCTCCCAGTGTCCACTACATGAAGTAACAGACAGAAACTCTACTCTGGGAAAACTAAGCCAAAATGCCAGTGTCCGGTGTGTCAAAATAGTTACAGATAATGGAAATTAAATGAAGAACTACTGAACAACATTCTCTGGAGGCAAATAGGTCTAGTCAATATAAAGCACCAGGACACTGAGCAGAAGGCTATTTACAGTCTCTGTGGACGTGTAGGGAAGATTCTCCAAATATAGTACCAGATCTCTGCTTAGCGGGCATTTCAAGGCCACAAGGAAGGTTGTATCTATCATATCCAAATACTCTCCAATTCTTCCTGAAACCTAGACCAAGGTCGGGAGAAAGTTGTTGTAAAGCAGGAGACTCTCCACAACACAGATGTGCATTACTGACTCCAGCGACATATAAGTAGTACAAAGATATTGAATTCAGGGTCTTAGATTTGAATTCCAGGGTAGTCACTTATAAGAAGTCTGGTCTTGAGCCACCTTTTTACCTTCTCTACTCCATTACTGAAAAGATATAACACTAACATTTTATGGTTAAATAAAATAACGTGCAGTGCATGATACATAGCAGGTATGTAATGTAGCACAAATAATGCTATACTTAGAAGAATATTAATATTATTAATTATTAATATTAATATTATACTTTAGGATTGGCCACAGTCAATCTTAAAGGAAAATCAGTCCTGAATATTCACTGGGAAAACTGATGCTGAAGCTGAAGCCCCAATACTTTGGGCACCTGATGTGAAGAACTAACTCATTGGAAAAGACCCTGTTGCTGGGAAAGATTGAAAGGAGGAGAAGGAGACAGAGGATGAGATGGTTGCATGGCATCACCAACTCAATGGACATGAGTTTGAGAAAGCTCCTGGAGTTGGTGACGGACAGGGTGGCCTGGCATGCTGCAGTCCATAGAGTCTCAAAGAGTTGGACATGACTGAGCAACTGAACTGAACTGATAAATAATATTAGCTAGCTTCTGTGAGTTGGGATCAATGTATAATGGATATTTGGGACAACTTAATGTTTATAATTATTATCCTTTTATATTCAAATAGTTGAAATTTTGTGTAATGGTCAACAATAAATCAATCAATTTTACTTTCCTCACCCCACTAAATCAACAAAATCAAATCATCGTTTAAGTAACAACCCACTTTGGTGACAAACATTATTTTCAATAATTCTCTACCTTTGGAGAAAAGTTAAAAAAAAGAAAATATAAAGAGCACTTACAAACATTATTATATCCCTTACTCTTTTACTTTCCTCCTTCATAATTATCATTTCTATACTTATATTATGCATCAAAAAAGAGAGCCAATTTAACTCTCTTTTTCTCTCTGTCTCTTTTTTTTCCTCTCAGCCTACAAGGTCATTAATTGCTATTGGGACCTTCATAAACCCTAGTCTGCCGGTGGGGTGAGAACTCTATTGTTAAATGTATTATGGCAAGACTGTCTTTGGAGATTGCCTGCTTGATTGCTTTGTAAAGGCCCAATGGCACATAGCAATTAAAATCCATAGACCTCTATAACCCTTCTGATGTTTTATGGGCCTTTTTGTGTCCTTTGGTAGAGTTTACCATTTGTGTATTTCCCACTGGGTCTCTCTTTCAAAACTCTAAGTGGGATTTTTTTTTTTTTTTTATCCACTGTGATAAAGCTAGTTATACATCATGTGAAAGGTTAATGAATATTTTCAACAGGAGCATATGTTTTAAGTCAGAGTGTGAATGTTGTAGTAAAGAATGGTTATATAAAAACTAATAATAGTATTTTCCCAATCTCATCAGAGTTAATTTCTATAAGCCTCATCAATACCTGTGATTTCTAAAGGAAAGCATAGCTTGTAAGACTGAAATGACCCCAAAATTTAAGGAAGTGACTTGAGTGTACATGAAAAGCTACTTTTGAGCTACTGCACAAAAACTGCCCTATTCATTTATCAGATTTATACCATATGCAGAATAAATATATCTATTTATTTTCTGTTTCACTGGAATTAGATGTTTCACCTGAAGAGCAGGCTTTGCAAAGATTCCTAGTTTGTGTTCAGATGTGAGAAATTTGATGACATAATAACTGGGAAGAAGCCTGAGAAAAACCGCCAGAGCCGTGTTAAGGAAAGCAGAACAGCTAAGTATGATCTAGTGCTATGAGAAGCCTCCATACCTGGTATCTTTCTACTTTCAGCACCACTATCAAAGCCCTCATAACCCCTCAGATGAAGTCATTAGGCCGTTCATAATGTTTCCAGTCATTTGGAACTGCAATTGCTTTCTTTCTCTCCCTTCTTACCGCCCTCCCCCCTCCATATTTTCACTCTTTTTTACTTCTCTGTGCTCCCACTCTCATATACTCAAAGGGCATTTAGAAATCTTCATTGGAAAAGTGATTTGTACACTCTGAAAGCAAATTGTTCAGAGCCTGGAGCTCTTTGAAGGAAAAGCATTCTTGGACTTCAAAAAGTGAATACCAAGCCTCAGACTGTACTTTGCGTGAATCTCACATATGCTACTGCTTCACAAACTATTATCTTAGATGTAAATGGTAGATATGAGAAAAGGACACCTCCTTACTTATGAATTTTCTAAACCATGTTCTGAAAAGCATTTTGTGTACTGTAGCTAGGAGGAAAATGATTACCAAATCACATGTAGGTGGTGTGGAAGGAAAGGAGGATGAATGAAATGATAATGCATTATTATTTAATGGAGACAGGACTAGTTCTTAATCCCCATGACCAGATGGTCACAGATCAACAGGAATAATTCAGTAACTCTTCATCTAGATCCATGAAGTTCTTATCTCCTTAAAAACACATATTGCAATATGCTTTTTAAATATTATATTTTTAAAATTTCTAAGTACTATTGCTTTTAAAATTATGTCAAGTGTCAACTGCTTGAACTCTAAACAATTCACTCTATTAATAACATTTTTTAGGGCTATATTTTCTAAAATATAGTCCATGCTTTTTATGCATCTAGATGTCCTATTTTACTTGTTTAAGAGATAGATTTCTGGGCTACTCACTTGAATTAGTTTATCTAGGAATATTCACTGAAGGTAATTTTCTCACATGGTTCTTAAGCACACGAAACTGTGAAAAAACTTGTTCTAGAGTTTAAATGTTCAATATCTTTTATGCAACAAGGAGTTGGTCTTGAAAATAAATGCACATTCTGGACACTATGTAGATGCTTTGCACATATTCATTCATTTAATATTCTTAGTATTCTTGCAAAGTAAGCCCCATTACCTCTAATTAATAGATTACACTTAGTGTTTTTCATGTATTCACTGAAACTACTTTTTGAATACTTAATGCCTTTTAGGCATTGGAAAAAATGATGAATTTGACAGTATCTATTGTAGAGTAGCTTTCAGTTTGTAAGTAATCTGAAGAGGAATAGGAGGAATTAGATCTTCTCTTAATCTCTCAGTTTGCCATTTTAAATGACTCCAAATTTCCAAATGAATATAATGCTAAATGAATTAACATTATATATGTACACATATGTGAATATATATTTTCTTCTAGAAAATTTCATGCTAACAGAATGGTCTTTTTAGTTATAACAATCATCTCTAAGGACATCACCTGCATAATAAATATGTGAATAAAATCTTTAACATTCTTTGAGTATTAGAATGTTAGCAAAAAAAGCATGGGGACTTTTTCTCTAAAACAGTATGGGAGGAGTTACATTATACTAGAATGACAATAGGCCATTTGAGTGGATTCAAATTATAATTGTGAAATCTAATATTCTTGTAACTTTCAGTTCAGTTCAGTTGAGTTGCTCAGTTGTGTCCGATTCTTTGTGACCCCATGAATTGCAGCACGCCAGGCCCTCCTGTCCATCACCAACTCCTGGAGTTCACTCAGACTCACGTCCATCGAGTCTGTGATGCCATCCAGCCACCTCATCCTCTGTCGTCCCCTTTTCCTCCTGCCCCTAATCCCTCCCAACATCGGAGTATTTTCCAATGAGTCAACTCTTCTCATGAAGTGGCCAAAGAACGGGAGTTTCAGCTTTAGCATCATTCCTTCCAAAGAATACCCAGGACTGATCTCCTTTAGAATGGACTGGTTGGATCTCCTTGCAGTCCAAGGGACTCTCAAGAGTCTTCTCCAACACCACAGTTCAAAAGCATCAGTTCTTCAGTGTTCAGCTTTCTTCACAGTC
Organism: Capricornis sumatraensis; assembly: GCF_032405125.1. NCBI lineage: Eukaryota > Metazoa > Chordata > Mammalia > Artiodactyla > Bovidae > Capricornis > Capricornis sumatraensis. Next base: position 57,853,234 of record NC_091074.1, read on the forward strand.
CAACTCTCACATCCATACATGACTACTGGAAAAACCATAACCTTGAGTAGACGGACCTTAGTCGGCAAAGTAATGTCTCTGCTTTTGAATATGCTGTCTAGGTTGGTCATAACTTTCCTTCCGAGGAGTAAGCGTCTTTTAATTTCATGGCTGCAATCTGGAATTCCAGTTGAGCTGTTTCAAATCCTGGAAGATGATGCTGTGAAAGTGCTGCACTCAATATGCCAGCAAATTTGGAAAACTCAGCAGTGGCCACAGGACTGGAAAAGGTCAGTTTTCATTCCAATTCCAAAGAAAGGCAATGCAAAAGAATGCTCAAACTACCGCACAATTGCACTCATCTCACATGCTAGTAAAGTAATGCTCAAAATTCTCCAAGCCAGGCTTCAGCAATACGTGAACCGTGAGCTTCCTGATGTTCAAGCTGGGTTTAGAAAAGGCAGAGGAACCAGAGATCAAATTGCCAGCATCCGCTGGGTCATGGAAAAAGTGAGAGAGTTCCAGAAAAACATCTATTTTGGCTTGATTGACTATGCCAAAGCCTTTGACTGTGTGGCTCACAATAAACTGTGGAAAATTCTGAAAGAGATGCGAATACCAGACCACCTGACCTGCCTCTTGAGAAATCTGTATGCAGGTCAGGAAGCAACGGTTAGAACTGGACATGGAACAACAGACTGGTTCCAAATAGGAAAAGGAGTATGTAAAGGCTGTATATTGTCACCCTGCTTATTTAACTTCTATGCAGAGTACATCATGAGAAACGCTGGGCTGGAAGAAACACAAGCTGGAATCAAGATTGCCGGGAGAAATATCAATAACCTCAAATATGCAGATGACACCACCTTTATGGCAGAAAGTGAAGAGGAGCTAAAAAGTCTCTTGATGAAAGTGAAAGAGGAGAGCAAAAAAGTTGGCTTAAAGCTCAACATTCAGAAAACTAAGATCATGGCATCCGGTCCCATCACTTCATGGGAAATAGATGGGGAAACAGTAGAAACAGTGTCAAACTTTATTTTTGGGGGCTCCAAAATCACTGCAGATGGTGACTGCAGCCATGAAATTAAAAGACGCTTACTCCTTGGAAGACAAGTTATGACCAACCTAGATAGCATACTCAAAAGCAGAGACATTACCTTGCCAACTAAGGTCCGTCTAGTCAAGGCTATTGTTTTTCCTGTGGTCATGTATGGATGTGAGAGTTGGACAGTGAAGATGGCTGAGCGCTGAAGCATTGATGCTTTTGAACTGTGGTGTTGGAGAAGACCCTTGGACTTCAAGGAAATCCAACCAGTCCATTCTGAAGGAGATCAACCCTGGGATTTCTTTGGAAGGAATGATGCTAAAGCTGAAGCTCCAGTAATTTGGCCACCTCATGTGAAGAGTTGACTCATTGGAAAAGACTCTGATGCTTGGAGGGATTGGGGGCAGGAGGAGAAGGAGACGACAGAGGATGAGATGGCTGGATGGCATCACGGACTCAATGGACGTGAGTCTGAGTGAACTCCGGGAGATGGTGATGCACAGGGAGGCCTGGCGTGCTGCGATTCATGGGGTTGCAAAGAGTCGGACACGACTGAGTGACTGAACTGAACTGAATCACCATCTGCAGTGGTAAATATAACTCACCAGGTTGAGTTAAACAATTTACCTATTTTAGACATTTGGCAAATTAGTGAACATTTCTGAGCCTCAGTTTCCTTGTATGTAAAGTGGATATAACACTATTATTTTTGAAGAGTAACCTTAAAAAGTAAAAATTAAATATGTAAAAATATGTGGTTCCTAGTAGAAAGTTAAGGTAGTTTAGATAATTAGACTATTTAAGTTGAGTTAGTCATTGTAGCAGTAGCACTAATCACTAGATCCAAGAGCACTTTTACCAATTAAAGACTGTTAATGCATTTCTGTATTTCCTGCAATGAAGTCAATCAGTTCCATCTTACTGCAGCATTCTTGCCCATGATGTATGGTACAGACTCACCCTTGTTAGGTGGCTCTCAATTAATAGACATCTATAGTATAGTTATTGTAGAAAGATAAGACAAAAATATCTGTTTTAGATTAGGCTGCACTTGTATGTTAAGTGGCTAAAAATGAGTATAAGGACAGAAAATATGTGATATTTATACTGTCAATCCTTCTTTCTCATCCTAGGGTAACACTGATAATAAATCATTGTATTTACATGATGGGCTTAACTTACCCTCAAAATACTCATCAATACAGGCAGCCTTTATCAGTAAGTAATAATTGACAACCTGTGCTCATGTGCTTAGTCACTTCAGTCATGTCCAACTCTATGCAACCCCATGGACTGGGTAGCCCACCAGGCTCCTCTTTCCATGGGATTCTCTAGGCAAGAATACTGGGGTGTGTTGCCATTCCTCTTTCAGAGGCTCTGACCCAGGGATTGAACATGCATCTCTTTTGTCCCCTAATTGAAATTAAAAGTTTTTTTCAGCTCAATTAGCAATTCAGAGTTGATCTGTGTAACTATGACTCAAATCCACATCAGGTTTATTTTTTTTAAACTGGAAGTTTAAGTGTAGATATTTATTAGCTTCAATTCTAATGGTGATCCTTCCCAGACTTTACGGTAGTGCTGTTTTTCCCTAGATTACAGAATCCACTTCTCTATGGATTATGTTGTCCACTGTCCACTAGTCTCATTCAAGATAAAATCCTTTGTAAACAGCTCAGATATTGTTTTAAATGAGGTTATCTCACTATTATAGATCATATATAGCTTACACAAATTGATAAAACTAGAAAAAGTAGAGAAAACTACTATCCTTGTTTTATGAAGCTAGTATAGTATAATGCCAAAATAGGCATGAACGGTACAATGAAATAAAAATTATAAACCAATATCATTACTGTATAAAATGGTTAACATCTAAATAAGATAAAAACAGATCTTCCTCCAGAGATTAAATATAATGCATGTATAATCCATGTAAGATGCATTATAATCAATGCATCAAAATTTTTTTAAAAAGCTTATCTCAAGAATACAATGTGATTTTAATACAAGTACACTTATTAATATACTTTACTCAAGCAACAATGTATATGAGAAAAATATAAACAGCACAGGTAGAAACAACATACAGTTCAACAACTATTTATGATTTTAAACAAAATTTAGCAAATTACAGATAGGATGAAACTTCCTTATAGGCAAAGTGTGTGTCTTATGTAAAAAACAAAAAAAAAATACTTAGAAGAAATGTTAAGTATATAGTTGCTGAAATAGTCCCACTGAAATCAATGAAACACAAGGCTTCCTGCTGTTACTTAACTACTGGAAGTCCTTGCCAATTCTGTAATGTCAAAAAGAAATAAAATATAATACAGTGATGCAAAGTAAAATAAAATAAAACAAAATAAGGCATAAGATAGAAAACTGGCATAGAAGTTTGTAGGTGTTTTTGTGTATGTGTATAAGAGGACAAGAGTATACACATATAAAAAATGAAAAGAACTCAGCAAGATGGCTGGATACACACATGCATATACACAACCTATATCTGCCTCTATGTCTATTTCTATGTCTATATCTGCATATATAAAGTAAAATTATTCAAAATAGAAAGAATATGTATAAGTTATCTCAGGTTAAATTTATAAAAGTAGCACAAGAAATTTAATAGACAAAAATATAAAACTTTTTGAAGGGTATGAAAAAAATGCAAGAATAGGTGCACTTTGTTTATAAATAAAAATGATATAGTATATAATATATATATACTATATGCTATATTATATACTATATAAATGATATAATATTATTCAACTATTAGTTTTTCTCCAATCTATACATTCATTTCAATTTCACTGAACATCCCAAAGAACTTTTCATGGATCTTTACAAAATTTCTCTATGATATAACTCCTCTTAATAGGAAAAAATATAAGCAGAGAATATATATATATACATACATGTATATGTATATGTATACATAGGTAAAAAAGAAAGCCGAGAAGATTTCAGAGATCAAGGTGAAGGAATTTTTATAAAGATTTAAATATTTTTTTTCTATATCAGGTTGCAGAAATACACATGAGTACTAGTTAGACTAAATTGTGAATGTGACTGGCAAAATTTTAAAGCATATAAAAGAAAAAATTTTTAAACATAGAAATATATCTTAATGGGTAATTTCAAAACAAATGTTGAGTGAAACAAGAAGTCACATAATTATAAACAAGTATCACATAATTTATACAAAACATATAAAGCATAGAAAACAGTACTACATATTGAATATCAGTATACATATGTAATTTCAAAAATGAACTATGTTAACAGGTTTGAATACTGGATATGGAGACAAAGAAGTTAAAGGGACCAGAAGGTTCAAAAGACGTCAGTTATATCTGCAGCATTTTATTTAAAAAAATAATACTTGAAGCAAATGTAACCATTTGTTAATTCTTGGTGGTAGATGTATGGAAGATGTTACATATTTTCCATGTGTTTCTGTATGTTTGCTTTCAAGCTGCTGGTTAGTGAACCACACATTGACTAGCAAGGATCTCTATGATTTTCTGTTTTAAGAAAATGATAATTCTATTTATGTGCAACAAATCCTGCTAATCTCCTTACTGGGAAAATGAGTCAAGTAAAAGACTAGTAATTTATCCTGGCTGCCTATTATATGGTATTTGGTAATTTAACAAATTTTAATGAAAGCAAAAAACAAGATACTTAGTTTTGCTAAATGTGTGTATTTGATAAAAGAGCACATTAATGAGGAAGGACATATGTAACTCAACCAGCCAATAAATTCATATCTATATCGATTTATCACCTATGTATCTATCTGCCATCACTTGAATCTCTAAGTTTATATATTATTATTTGTCAAGAGCCCATTGTGATCTAGATGTATTGATACAAGGAACAAAAGTTGATAAAACGGGATTTGGTTAAAAGAAAAAAAAAGAGCTACTGAATTTAAAGTGAGACAGATTTAGTTTTATTGGCTTTTTGTCATCAACTTCTTGTTTTTAGAAAAACAGTTTAAAATTATTTTAAGTGGATTAAATTAATGTTTAGACATCAAATGACTCTTACAAAACAACAATTAATGATTCAAGTCTCAGTCATTACAAACATGTGGAATAAATACCAAAAAATAAAATATAACCCATGAAATTGAAACCCAGAACAAAAGTTGTTTTAAATTGTACTGTTTTTTACAAAGTAAAATTAAATTTTATGCCAACCTATAGAATAAGTGAATAGAATAAAGTATAATAATAAAAAACAAGTAACTTTTTCTTTTAGAGAAAATTAATTCAATGACCACACAGAATTCAGAAAACATACAACAACAAAAACAAAACAAAAATGTCTTTTTGAACAAAGTAAAGCTCATGCATGAATCAGATGGGGGTATTCATACCTCGTTCTAAAAATGAAAGGTCCTTTGGACAGTGATATCTGACAGTTCTTCAAGCAGGGTGAACAGAGGCCTGGTTCACAAAGGGCTAGAAGTGTGCCGTGAGAAGAATAGAGATTCAGACAGAAATGAATAAGAAGGAAATGATAAATGGAATAGTCAGGTAAGTAAATACCAGAAGAAAAAAGGATGAAAATTTTAGTCTTGATATTATTGACAAACAACTCTATGAACTTCTTTAAAACATGTCTCTGGGCCTCAGTTTACTCATGTCTAAAGGATTGGTAACCACTAATTTCTAAATGGTCACCTCATTCTAAATATTACTATTCTTTGTGAGATTATGGAATTCATTGCTATCACGTGATAATAGCATAAGCAAAATAACGTATAGATTTAGGCTTACTATTAGTCCTGCTTGATAATTTCTGACACAAATTCTCTCAATGTTATACTAAAGAAAAATAAATAGGAAATGTACCAAAATAAGGGGAAAGAAAATAATTTAATTTACTATTGGACATTTTGACCACAAGACAGTCAACTTATTGCACAAAACCTGGAGGGCATTATCACTCTGACTTATGTGTACTTAAAACATAATCTAGCACAAAGAATAAACATTAAGGAAGAAAAATATTTAAAGGACAATATAACAGAAATTATGAATATCTGAAAGAAAAATTTCATATAGTCAAGAATTTTAAAATTAAAAGATTGAAATTCATGTGGAAAAGGAATTTATGAGTATTCTGAAGTTTAAAAAAGAAATCAGAAAACCTATCATCTATCATGTATGGATGTGAGAGTTGGACTGTGAGGAAGGCTGAGCGCCAAAGAATTGATGCTTTTGAACTGTGGTGTTGGAGAAGGCTCTTGAGAATCCCTTGGACTGCAAGGAGATCCAACCAGTCCATACTGAAGGAGATCAGCCCTGGGATTTCTTTGGAAGGAATGATGCTAAAGCTGAAACTCCAGTACTTTGGCCGCCTCATGCAAAGAGTTTACTCATTGGAAAAGACTTTGATGCTGGGAAGGATTGGGGGCAGGAGGAGAGGGGGACGACAGAGGATGAGATGGCTGGATGGTATCACGGACTTGATGGATGTGAGTCTGAGTGAACCCCGAGAGATGGTGATGAACAGGGAGGCCTGGTGTGCTGTGATTCATGGGGTCGCAAAGAGTTGGACACGACTGAGCAACTGAACTGAACTGAAGAACATTTTCTGGCCAACTAAAACATATGGCAAAATTAATAATTTTTGTGTAGCAAATATTTCAAAATGATTGATAGGAAGGACTAAACTTCTTAAATAAAGTTCAAGTAAGAAAGTTAAGTTTATGTAGGGACTGACTGTAAACCTTCCAGAGACCAGAGAAGCCAGCAGACGCCACCTTTGCCTTCTTATTCCCTCTCTCCAAATCACCACTGTCTCCCTAGAAGGGATTTGTATGCAGGTGTGGTGCCCCAGCTTTTGTGACTACTACCCAAAGGGTAGGTTGCTGGATCATTTTGCTTGATAGCCAATGGGTCTTGTATTTATGAGTCCCATGGGACTGTAGCAAACACAGAAGTAGTTTTTAGTGGAGCAAAATCACACAGCCCTACTCTTGACATTTGGCTATACACTTGGGAGCAAGCAAAATTCTTATTTCCCAGTTTATCTCTGGAAAGGGAAACTACATACATTTTTAGCTGCTGCCTGATGACCTGGCTTCCAGCCAACCTGCTTCTAGGTGCTCACTGTCATTTCTCCCCTTTGGAACCCTGGCAAATCTTAACAAACTATTGGGAGTTACTAAGAACAATAAAGGAAGCTTGGACAAACACAGAAATTGGAGAGGAAACCATAAGCTCAGGCTAAGCTTATCAATGTTTCCTACTCTACACAAGTCCACTTCACTCAAGATTAGGGGAGATGGTTGTTTTATCTAATGTGCAGAAATCAACACAGAAAGTAAGTAAAAATGAAGATATAGGAATATGTTCCACATAAAACCCCAGAAGCAGAATTTAATGAAATGGAGATAAGTAATTTACAGGCTAAAAAGTTCAAAATGACAGTCACAAAATTGCTCACAGAGGTCAGAAGGAAAAAAAAATGCATGAAGAAAATGAGAATATCAACAGAGGCAAAATATGTAAGGAAGTACCAAACATAAATCACAGAGATGATAAATATAATAAATGAACTGAAAAATTCAATCATGGGATTCAATAGATGACTGGATGAAGTAGAATAAAGCATCTGTGAACTGTAGGACAGGACGGAGGAATTTATCCAATCAGAGGGATAACAAGAAATTTGAATCAATACAGCATAAGGAATATATAGGACATCATCAAGTGGACCAATATACACTTTCTGTGTGGTGTGGTTTAGTCGCTAAATCATGTCCAACTCTTTGTGATCCCATACACTTTCTAGAGGAGCCTAGTAGAGGAGAGAGAAAAGATTAGAAACTTATTCTAAGAAATAATGGCTTAATACGGGGAAAATAACAAACATCCAGATTCAGGAAGCCCAGAGAGTTCAAAATAAGATAAACCCAAAGGATCCATACCAAACCACATTATAATTAAAATGTCAAAATTTAAAGACAAAGACTGTGATTAAAAAAGAAGAGATAAGTGTTGATGAGAAAGAAAGGGGAATCTTCATGCACACATTGGTGAGAATGTAAATTGGTACAGCCACTTTGGGAAACAGTATGGAGGTTCTTTGAGAAATTAAAACTAGAACTTTACCACATGATCCAGCCATCCTAATTCTAGGTATATAATCAAAGAAAATATTTCAGAGAGATATCTGAATTCTATGTTCATTACAACATTATTTACAATAACTTAGATATAGAAATAATCTAAATGTTCACTAATAGATAAATAGATAAAGAAGATTATATATATATATATATACTTTAGTCATGAGAAAGGAAAATTCTTCAGTCATGAAAAAGAAGGAAATTCTCCTGCTTGCCACAGCATAGATGGATCTTGAGGTAGTATGCTAAGTGAAATAAGGCAAACAGAGAATATAAAAATACTGTATGGTATCACTTCTATGTGGAATATTAAAATAAATGTGAAATCCATAGAAACAGAATGTTTAAAAGTGGCTACCAGGAACTGGAGGTTGGGGAAATAGAGAGCAATTGATAAAAAGGTAGAAACTCTCAGGTACAAGATGAATAAGTGCCTAGTGTATTAATATGATGACTAAAGTTGATTAGTCTATGTTGTATAATCTAAATTTGCTAAGAAAATAGAATGTAAATGTTCTCACACATACAAGAAAAAAGATAAACAGGACCTCTTTAGTCATCCAGTGGTTAAGACTCTGCACTTACACTTCAGGGGACACGGGTCTGATCCCAGGTAAGGGAACTAAGATCTGGCATGTTGCAAAGTGATGCCAAAAAACAAAGAAATAAAAATTTTAAAAATAAAAATATATGTTAAAAAAACAAGAAAAAGTATCCTTAAAAAAAGATAAACATGTTAGGTGATATGTGCTAACTAGATGACATGAATCCTTTTACAATGTATATCAAATCATGAAGTATACTTTATATATTACAATTTTATATGCCAATTATACCTCAATAAAGGTAAAAGAAAGACAATAAATAAAAATGAAAAAATAATGTAATTATAATCATTAGAGAAGGCAATGGCACCCCACTCCAGTACTCTTGCCTGGAAAATCCCATGGATGGAGGAGCCTGGTGGGCTGCAGTCCATGGGGTCGAGAAGAGTCAGACATGACTGAGCGACTTCACTTTCACTTTTCACTTTCACTTTTCACTTGCATGCACCGGAGAAGGAAATGGCAACCCACTCCAGGGTTCTTGCCTAGAGAATCCCAGGGACAGGGATCATGGTGGGCTGCTGTCTATGGGGTCGCATGGACATGACTAAAGCGACTTAGCAGCAGCAGCAGAGTTATACCAATAGTTATTAGGGAGTAAATATATAGTATGTTTGCTGACAGTTGTTTGTGGTGAATGTCACCAACTGGTACTGGTATAGTTTCTGGATTACTTTGATAGGTTTCCTGTTAAAATCCTTCTTAAGAGAACACTAAGGAAAGCTGCTACTCTTCTATTACATTTGTCATGTGATACACTGTTATCAAAACAATGGTTCATCAAGGGTTTAACTCTGTTTTAGGAGCACAGAATGAGATTATTTTTAGCAAAAGAATATGGTAATCATACGAGAAAGCCATTTGCCATTTTACAGTTTCCACAACTCCAGAAGAGGTCATGGGCCAGATGGCATGGAAGATATTTGAGGAAAAATTAAAACATTCCAAATACAAGGAGAATTCAAAAGACAGTCCACTACCAAACAGACTGCTCCTGGTATTAGGTTTTCAATATACAGTATTTTGATTCTGAATTTCTATTCAGAATTTTACTAAAGCACTGTGTCTACTGATTCACTTAACTCTTCATTCAGGATGAAAGATGGCCATATCAAAACTGGAATATAATTCAAATGCATTGATTCTTTTTGGTGTGTGATACCCTGCTCCCATGCTTGCCCCTCAACTAGAAGTGCTTAATTAGTACTCACTAAATGGTTAGGAAGGGGAAAGATCCTAAAAGCCCAAAACATGACTTAGTAGCATTATCATTTAGTCTTTTTTTAATTAATTAACTAATTAATTGATTTTGATTGGTGGATAATTACTTAACAATATTGTGGTGGTTTTTGCCATATATCAACATGAATCAATCACAGATATAAATGTGTTCCCCTCATCATGAAACCCCCTCCCAACTCCATCCCTACCTCATCCCTCTCCGTTGTCCCAGAACACTGGCTTTGGGGGCCCTGCTTCATGCATCAAACTTGCACTGGTCATCTATTTTACATATGGTAATGTACATGTTTCAATGCTATTCTCTCAAATCATTCCACCCTCACTTTCTCCCACTGAGTACAAAAGTCTGACTTTCAGTCTTTAACGTTTTGTATTAAATCAGGGATTTCCTGGTGGCTCAGTGGCAAAGCATCTGCCTGCAATGTAGGAGATGCTGGTTTGATTCCTGGGTCAGGAAGATCCTTTGGAGAAGGGCATGGCAACCCATTCCAGTATTCTTGCCTGGAGAATCCCATGGACAGAGGAACCTGGCAGGCTACAGTCCATAAGGTCATAAAGAACTGGACAAGACTAGAGTGACTGAGTACACATGCATGCACTTATTTTGGATCAAAACATATGTGAATTTATAAAAAGAAATTAAGTAAAAATAACCACTTGGCTCAGTGCCTCAAAGTAGAGGGAAAATTAATGATAATTCATTTGCTTTTATTATGCTTTAAAACTGATTAAACATGTTACTTAATTCCTCATTGAAAAATAAAAAAAAAAAGGTTAGAAAAATAAGTGGTCATTTACATTTATGACTCTGTCTTATTTGTTAAATATAATATCATATTAATATTCTTTTTATTATATTAGTTAATATTACCAACAGGAAAAGATATTTTTAAATAGTTTTAAACAGGAAAAAATATCTGTACTCTAAAATTAACCCACATTTACTACATTATTATTCTTGAATATGTAACTTAAGCCAATAAAATATTATACAAATCATAATAATTAACAATAGACATTTGAATTTGGATGAACTATTAATGTTAAGAATTGAAAGCATTGGTCTCTCAGTCATGTCTGACTCTTTGTCACCCCATGGACTGTAGCCCACCAGGCCCCTCTGTCCATGGGATTCTCCAGGCAAGAATACTGGAGTGGGAAGCCATTCCCTTCTCCATGGGATCTTCCTGACTCAGGGATCAAACCTGGGTCTCCCACATTGTGGGCAGATTCTTTACAGTCTGAGCCACCAGGAATGTTTCTAATAAATACAGTATAAAATATTTGTGATTTTTTTATTTATGTAGAAGCTTCCTATTTTAATATTTTCCACTTAATTATATGAAACTTACAAAAATATAATCTTTTGAGAGTTGAAAGAGGATGATTTTAATACATGCATTAATTTAAAACTTGGCATATTTATACATTGCATTTCAAATTACATTCTCCAAGTATAATATAGAATTGGATAGAGATAGGTCAGTGTCAATTTCTTCTTTGCTGATAAGACCATTTGATCTTTCAGATGACCTATTTATTTTGACCTTGGTCCAGTAGAAGGCAGTCAACAGTGCAAATGTCGACAACTACCAGTTTTGTTTTGTTATTTTTTCAAGTTTTCAGAGCATTCTAATACTTTAACCATATCCATTCCCTTTGTCTGCTTTTTGTCTGTAGCTACTTGTTTCAAGGAAAGTTTCATTGATATATGACCATATAGTATCTGTGGTTGCATTCATACTGCAGAAGCAGAATGGTATAGCTGCAAATGAGACTGCATGGTTGGTGAAGACTAAAACTTTTACCATCTGGCCCTTTGATGGAAACAAATTGCCGATTCCTGTTATGGGCAATTTTCTAGGTTTGAATACCAAACTACCACTTGTTAACTATTTGCATATCAAACAAATTATATGACTACCTGGACCTCAGTTTTCTTATACATAAAAGAGGTCTTTTGTGAGGATTACAAAATACAACATATAAATAAGACATACAGTCCTATATATATACTTAGAACAATTCTGGGAACACATAAAACACTTATTACTTGTTTACTGTTTTCAAATAGCAATTTAAAAAAGCTTTTACTGAATCTTCCTTGTCTAGAATTATCTGAGGAATTACCAGGAACCCACTACAGCAATAACCGTTCCCTCCCCTTCCAGTCAGTAATAAAACATTATACCCTGCATTTATAAAATTGATGATGTAACTCAAAACCCATTTCAAGGTTTCAGATATTCTGAGCATCATAAATGCAAAACAGTGTCTCAGACTTGGATCTACCATTGTTCCTGTCCAATAGAACCATTAGCAATGAAGACCTAACTTCTGGTTGCATAATTTCTATTAGAAAAATCTTTGTAGAGATACCACTTCATAGAGAAGCTTGACAATTGCTTGAACTTGTAGGAGATTCAGAAGAAATAAGTGATTCAAAGGAATATAATGCTGAATGTGTCCTGTGGTCAGGCAGTAAAGATAAAAGGATCTCTTTTGACCCTATGACAATAGTTATTGATTATCTTGTGATGAAAATGAACAACTATAACTCCTAGATGCTTTAAATACATATTTTCATGTCAGTTTACAGGTGTCTACGTATATACCTCTCAATTTTAATAAATCCAATAGAACCATAGAAATTAATATCCTGATTTTTTCATGTTTTATTGTGAACTGATAATGAATAAGCTTATAAAACATTAGCAAACTGTTTTATTTTAGTATCCTAGAAACATCTTTATTACAGTCGTATTACAGACCTCACTGCACACACTGAAGAATGGGTACCACTCCATTCACTAAAAGGACACTGTGTTAAATGCAGCTTATAAGCAGTTTGTAAAAACTGGCTGATCTTTCCCTTAGGTTATATTCAATACATTCAACATATTTCAATATATTCAATATCTATAAATTAGCTTTTAAAAAGACTGTTCTTTGGCTGCATTATAATTTTAATCAAGTAAACCAACGAGTCTCTCTATGCTCCTTTCTGCCTGTAGGATTATGTGATAATGTCTGACAGGTCTAATAGATTCTATACCATTCTGTATGTACAACTGACCCACAAATCTTCTAGTTTTATGACCCATTTACCTTGGTTTAATAGGAGGATCTTGATGTTGGAACAGAGTGAATATACATCTGAGAAAATCCCTGTTTTGATGTCATAGTTTCAAACTATATGACAAGGCAGATGATACATCAGGAATTTTGATGAAATGTTTCTGGAGATCAATAATTCTTGAATTTCTGAACTTTAGTTTTCTATATACAAAATATTATCCACAATCAGCAGGATAAAAAAGTGGTAGACTTTCTAAAACTCAGAACAAGAGACATCACCAATATAACTCTGCTGCTTATAAACCATGTTCTATTTATATGAGCTGATGATGAGCCTATGTAGATTTTATAAGTGTACGATTTAATTATGCATGTTACTATGAGAATTAAATAGATCAATACAAATGTATTAAGACTCTTACACAGATATATACGTACATATGTATGAAAGTAAGTATCTGAATACATGGTTGCACATCCGGGCACACACACAAACAGGCACACACACCCATTCACAAATACAACCTGACTGCTAAGGTTGTCCTACAAGAGCACCAATTACATTGTTTAATATAGAGCTATATAAAATGGCAGGCCTCTGCCAGATGCTTTACATATTGATTAATCAAACCAGCATGATGTTAATGTTCAATAATCTATGTTTAGAGGGGTAGGAAAGTTAACAAATAAGGAAATAAACATAAAATGGTTATGTACAATGTACCTTGAAGATAATAATGAGAAAGAGTGGTCAAGGGAAAGCTTTATTAAGGCAGTAAGGCCTGAAATTTGAAAAAGAACCAGTCAAACGAAGAGCCTGGAGACTGAGCACTAAAGGCAGAAGCAAATACGTGTGTTCAGAGAGCAATGAAGCAGAAAAGAATTTAACAATATTGAAATTATCAAAGACCAGCACAGCTGGAGAAGAGAAAGTGGAAAAAAAAGACCTCAAATTGAGAATGGTGCTATGTGTAATGGCTTGATCATACAGGTCCTTGTAAAGTATATTTAATGGTCTGGATTTTATTCTTAATACAGTATGGAGCAACTGCCAACCTTTAAGTATAAGAGTGATAGCTAAACTAGTTGACATTATTGACATTATTTTGCCAACAAAGGTCTATCTAATCAAAGCTATGTTTTTTCCAGTAGCCATGTATGGATGTGAGAGTTGGACTATAAAGAAAACTGAGCGCCAAAGAATTTATACTTTTGAACTGTGGTGTTGGAGAAGACGCTTGAGAGTCCCTTGGACTGCAAGGAGATCCAATCAGTCCATCTTAAAGGAAATCAGTCTTGAGTGCTCATTGGAAGGACTGATGCTGAAGCTGACATTCCAATATTTTGGTCACCTGATTTGAAGAACTGACTCATTGGAAAAGACCCTGACGCTGGGAAAGATTGGAGGCAGGAGGAGAAGGAGATGGCAGAGTATAAGATGGTTGGATGATATCACTGACTCAATGGACAGAAGTTTGAGTAAACTCCGGGAGTCAGTGATGGACAAGGAGGCCTGGTATGCTGCAGTCCATGGGGTCGCAAAGAGGCAGACACGACTGAGTGACTGAAATGAACTGAGCTGAGCTGAAAAACTACCGATATTGCATAATGAGACCCTGAAGCAAGGCAAGCAGAGAGTAAAAGTGGGAATAACAGTTAAGAAACTAAGTAATCCATTCAGATAAGGGATGATCGTGGCTTCACTGAGATAAAGGCAATGGAAACAGAAATAGATATGTTCATGTCATATCTGAGGACCAAAAAGTGTCAAGATGGATTGTGATAAATAATTATTTGACATAACAATAATAAAGGATAGCTGAGTCTTCAAAAAACACTAGATATAAAGAAATTATGTTCAGATTTAAAAATGAACCTCGTTAAAAACTAAAGAAAACACATTTAGCTCAAGGGTGTAAAGCAGAGGTTTCCAGTCTGGGGTAATAATGGGAACCCAACAGCTACAGCTGCTGCTGTTTCTGTTTAATCACTAAATTGTGACTGACTCTTTGAAACCTCATGGACTGTAGCTGGCCAAGTTCCTCTGTCCATGGGATTTCTGAAGTAAGAATACTGGAGTGGGTTGCCATTTACTTCTCCAGGGGATCTTCCTGACCCCGAGATTGAACCTGGGTCTTCTGCTTGGCAGGCAGATTATTTATAACTGAGTCATCTTTAGTATTTAAAATATACTTCAGGAATCATATTTTTTTTAATAAGGAAATTTATTATTTTTTTTCTGAGTAGATTTTTAGGTCTTGCTATGTGAGGACTTGTTTAGTTCTGATAATGGAATGTATCTATTATCCAAATGTGATTCATAATGATAAAAAGATAAGTTCCTTTAAAAATAATATTTAGTGCATGTGTACATGTGTACATATATATGGATTAGTAAAGTTAAGGCAGGCTTATTTTTTTTAAGTGAAATACAAAGAAAGGAATGGAGATTAAAATAAAAATATTTAAATTTCTATCATCTATAGATATCTGTTATTAATATAATGGTATTTTACTTCAAAGTATCTTTTCATGCATACAAAAACACATATATGAACATATTTTAATCAGAATGGCTGTGTGGAAAAAAAATATGGGCTTTAGAGTGGGACAAAACTGAATATAAATACTAGTTTAACCACTTGCTAGCTGTGTGTCCTTTGGAATGTTACACCGATATTTTGATTTTCCATTTCCTCTTCACTAAAAGAAGTGAAATAATAACCAGAGCAATAATGTGGAATGAAGAACAGTACTGATACATGTGACATCATGAATAAATTTCAATAAAAAATGTAAATGAAAGAAGCCAGACTCTAAACTGCATCCTATATAATTTCCTTTACCTAATATTTTACAAAGCAAAACTATAGAACTTAAAGAATAGATGAGTAGTCTCCAGAGTCTCAGGTTGGGGAATGACAGACTACAAATGGATATGAGGGCTGATGGTGTGGCTGAAAAATAGAAGTTGACTATTTCAGATCCTTATGTAAAGGTTGTTAAATAACTCTCTGTATCTGACAATACTTACAAAATCATGAGAAATGTTGGGATGGAAGAAGCACAAGCTGGAATCAAGACTGCTGGGAGAAATATCAATAACCTCAGATATGTAGATGACAACACTCATGGCAGAAAGTGAAGAGGAACTAAAAAGCCTCTTGATGAAAGTGAAAGAAGAGAGTGAAAAAGTTGGCTTAAAGCTCAACATTCAGAAAACGAAGATCATGGTATCTTGTCCCATCACTTCATGGGAAATAGATGGGGAAACAGTGGAAACAGTGGTTGACTTTAATTTTCTGGGCTCCAAAATCACTGCAGATGGTGATTGCTTACTCCTTGGAAGGAAAGTTATGACCAACCTAGACAGCATATTCAAAAGCAGAGACATTAGTTTGCCAACAAAGGTCCGTCTACTCAAGGCTAAGGTTTTTCCAGTAGTCATGTATGGATGTGAGAGGTAGACTGTGAGGAAAGCTGAGCACCGAAGAACTGATGCTTTTGAACTGCGGTGTTGGAGAAGACTCTTGAGAGTCCCTTGGACTGCAAGGAGATCCAACCAGTCCATTCTGAAGGAGATCAGCCCTGGGATTTCTTTGGAAGGAATGATGCTAAAGCTGAAACTCCAGTACTTTGCCCACCTCATGCGTAGAGTTGACTCATTGGAAATGACTCTGATGCTGGGAGGGATTAGGGCAGGAGGAGAAGGGGATGACAGAGGATGAGATAGCTGGATGGCATCACTGACACGATGGACGTGAGTCTGAGTGAACTCTGGGAGTTGGTGATGGACAGGGAGGCCTGGCGTGCTGCGATTCATGGGGTCACAAAGAGTCGGACACAACTGAGCGACTGAACTGAACAAAACTGTACATTAAATAGATAACTTTACTGCACACAGTTTTCACCCCCAAGAAAGAAAGAAAAAATGCTCTGAGCAAACTAGGAAAAGAAGGGAACATCAATATCAAAATTAAGAGCATCTACAAAAAATTACAGCTTTGTCATTCTCAAATGAAAAACTCAATATTTCTTACCAAAAAATTAGGAAAAAAAGGTAAGGTTGTCTCGTTTTACTACTTCTATTTAACACTGTAGATGCTTGAAAGTAATACTAGTCAAGAATAAAAGGTTTTACAGATTGGAAAGGAAGAAGTAAAACTTCCATTGCTAGCAGACAGTGTGACAACGTATGTCCAAAACCGTTAAGGCATTTACCAAAAGCCTGCTAGATTAATAACTGAATTTTTAATAACTGAATTAGCAATATTTTAAGATAAAAAGTTATAATATAAAAATCAACTCTACTTCTATAGACGAACAATGAACGTTTCCTATACAAAATTTTAAAAACTAGAATATTTCAATACTATAAAAATATTTAGGAACAAATATGAAAGAAATTTTCAAAGCTCTGTATGTTTAAAAATACAAAATAATACTGACAGGCCAAGGTCTGGCTTGGAAGACTTGATATTTTAAAAATATGACAATTTTACACAAAGTAATCTATACATTCAGTGAATTCATGATCAAAATACAAACAGGTGTTTTTGACAAAGCTGACAACTCAATATTAAAATTTTTATGGAAGGCCAAAAGTTTTAGAATAGGAAAAACTATTTCAAAAATTAAAGAAAAATGCAGAATGTGAAATATCTGTCAAGACTTACTGTAAAGGTAAAAGTCATTGCCCTGCAGTATCAATGTAAGTGTGAGTAATTGCCAGTGTAATAGAATGGAGAGTCCAAGAGAGTCAGGTTTGTATGGCTAATTGTTTTCCAACAGAATTTCTGAATCAATTCAATAAGAAACAGGTAGGTTTTTCAACATATGGTGCTAGAACAACTGGATATGAGTATAGAAGAAAAAATGAAGCTTGAACTTCACCTCACAGATATACACAAGTTAACTCAAAATGGACCATCAGTTCAGTTCAGTTCAGTCGCTCAGTTGTGTCTGACTTTTTGTGACCCACAGACTGCAGCATGCCAGTCTTCCCTATCTATCACCAGCTCCCGTAGTTTACTCAAATTCATGTCCATTGAGTCGGTGATGCCATCCAACCATCTCATCCTCTGTTGTCCCTTCTCCTCTCACCTTCAATCTTTCCCAGCATCAGGGTCTTTTCAAATGAGTCAGCTCTCTGCATCAGGTGGCCAAAGTATTGGAGTTTCAGCTTCAACAACAGTCCTCCCAATGAACATTCAGGAATGGTATCCTTTAGAATGGACTGGTTGGATCTCCTTGCAGTCCAAAGGACTCTCAAGAGTCTTCTCCAACACCACAGTTCAAAAGCAACAATTCTGTGCTCAGCTTTCTTTATAGTCCAACACTCACATCTATACATGACTACTGGAAAAACCATAGCCTTGACTAGATGGACCTTTGTTGGCAAAGTAATGTCTTTGCTTTTTAAAACGCTGTCTATGTTGGTCATAACTTTTCTTCCAAGGAACAAGTGTCTTTTTATTTCATGGCTGCAGTCACAATCTGCAGTGATTTTGGACCCCCCCAAAATAAAGTCTGCTACCGTTTCCATTGTTTACCCGTCTATTCGCCATGAAGTGATGGAACCAGATGCCATGATCTTTGTTTTCTGAATGTTGAGCTTTAAGCCAACTTTTTCACTCCTCTTTCACTTTCATCAAGAGGCTCTTTAGTTCTTCTTCACTTTCTGTCATAAGGGTGGTGTCATCTGCATATCTGAGGTGATTGATATTTCTCCTGGCAATCTTGATTCCAGCTTGTGCTTCATCCAGCCCAGCCCCAGCGTTTCTCATGATGTACCCTGCATATAAACCAAATAAGCAAGGTAACAATACACAGCCTTGACGTACTCCTTTTCCCATTTGGAACCAGTCTGTTCCATGTCCAGTTCTAACTGTTGCTTCCTGACCTGCATACAGATTTCTCAAGAGGCAGGTTAGGTGGTCTGGTATTCCCATCTCTTTCAGAATTTTCCGCAGTTTGTTGTGACCAAACAGTCAAAGGCTTTGGCATAGTCAATAAAGCAGAAATAGACATTTTTCTGGAACTCTTGCTTTTTCAATGATCGAGTGGATGTTGGCAATTTGATCTCTGGTTCCTCTGCCTTTTCTAAATCCAGCTTGCACCTCTGGAAGTTCACAGTTCACATATTGCTGAAGCCTGGCTTGGAAAATTTTGAGCATTAGTTTACTAGAGTGTGATATGAGTGCAATTGTGCAGTAGTTTGAGCATTCTTTGGCTTTGCCTTTCTTAGGGATTGGAATGAAAACTGACTTTTTCCAGTCCTGTGGCCACTGCTGAGTTTTCCAAAATGGACTATAGACCTAGGTATAAGGGATAAAATCATTCAACTTACAGGGGAGGCTTAGAAGAAATGTTTTTGATACTGAGTTAAGTAAACTATTTTGTCTAAGCATGGCACAAAAGGAGAAAATATAAAGAAAAAATGATAAAATGAGGTTATCAAGAGTACAAACTTTGTTTTTCAAACGATGTAGTTTAAAAAGGCAAATTAGAGTGAGAAATCTATTCCAGTTATTCTACTCTACTTGCTTCTGATTTTAGGAAATCATCTATGACACAGATTTGGTTGTGCTATGTAATGAAAATAAATTAAACAAGTTATTAATCTCATTCAGTTCAGTTCAGGTCAGTTCCGTTGCTTGTCCTGTCTCTTTGTGACCCCATGAATTGCAGCACACCAGGCCTCCCTGTCCATCACCAACTCCCAGAGTTTACCCAAAGTCACGTCCACCAAGTTGGTGATGCCATCCAGCCATCTCATCCTCTGTCGTTCCCTTCTCCTCCTTCCCCCAATCCCTCCCAGCATCAGAGTCTTTTCCAATGAGTCAACTCTTTTCATGAGGTGGCCAAAGTATTGGAGTTTCAGCTTCAGCGTCAGTCCCTCCAATGAACTGGAGGACTGATCTCTTTTAGGATGGACTAGTTGGATCTCCTTGCAGTCCAAAGGACTCTCATATTCTTCTCCAACACTACACTTTAAAAGCATCAATTCTTTGGCACTCAGCTTTCTTCACAGTCCAACTCTCACATCCATACATGACCACTGGAAAAACCATAGCCCTGACTAGACAGACCTTTGTAGACAAAGTAATGTCTCTCCTTTCAATATGCCATCTAGGTTGGTCATAACTTTCCTTCCAAGGAGTGTCTTTTAATTTCATTAAACACACGCAAATCATGGAGCCAAATACAAAAAAGCAGCCCAAATGCCAAGTTATCTATGGAATTTTGCCATTTAATTTTTATAAAGTATGATTTTGAAATTTACCAGGGATTAAGGCAATAACTGTAGTTTGATGCATTTGAAGAAAGGAAACATCACCACATACTTTCTTTGTTATCATAGATTTAATTAAGCAGAAATGTAAAAAGCCTTGAACTTTTTAAAGTAGAGATTTTTAAAGGAAAAATATATTTTCTATAGTAGTTTCTAATACCTAAATTATTAAATCCTAAGATAAAAATCTTTGTATACACAATTATTCTGGACAGTGTGGAATCTCTTTGGTGCTACCATCAATGTGTCATGATAGAGAACAATTTTGTAAATAAGTTCACTTGTACTATTTTTTAGCTTCTACACATAAGTAATATCATATGATATTTGTCTTGTCTGACCTCCTTCACTCAGTATGACAGTCTCAGAAATAGAGTCACAAATGGCCCTCAAGCAGAGTATAATCTGTAGTTCTGCTTCTAAACTCAGCACAGCTGAGGCAGAGGTCAGCATCTCTCGGGCTCTGTTTTCTAGGCTCAATGGGCAAGTGTGCACTCAGAGTCTGTTCTGCAGATCTCCCTCTGCCTCAGGCAGGCCCCAAGGCCCAGGTTGGGAAAGATGGCAATAGATGAGGTAAAGATTTAGGAATAGGAAGGAAATCTCAACCATTCTCAAAACTGGCTTATACCACACAGCCAAAATAAAACTGATACTTTACTTTGGTTTGCATGTGGCATCTGTGTCAGTGCTTCATCCGCTAATAATTTGGAGGGGAGAATGGAGACTAACTGAACTCAAGGGATGGCAAGCTTACATGATGTCATTATTACATGTCAACACTAGAACCATTAAGAATTAACTCACTACTATCTGAAATTGAAATCAAGTACTCATTGACAACTAGTAATATTTATCCATTTGATTTGATGAGCTTTATATATATTTTTAACATAAATTTATTTATTTTAATTGGAGGATAATTACTTTACAATAATGCATTGGTTTTGCTATACATCAACATAAATCCGCCCCGAGTGTACACGTGTTCCCCATAGTGAAGCCCCCCTCCCATCTCCCTCCCCATACCATCTCCCTGGGTCATCCCAGTGCACCAGCACTGAGCACGCTGTATCATGCATCAAGTCTGGTCTGGCAATTCGTTTCACATATGATATTATACATGTTTCAATGCCATTCTCCCATTCATCCCACCCTTGGCCTCTCCCACAGAGTCCAAAAGACTGTACTATACATCTGTGCCTCTTTTGCTGTCTTGCATACAGGGTTATCATTATCATCTTTCTAAATTCCATATATATGTGTTAGTATACTGTATTGGTGTTTTTCTTTCTGGCTTACTTCACTCTGTATAATAGGCTCCAGTTTCATCCACCTTATTAGAATTGATCCAAATGCATTCTTTTTAATGGCTGAGTAATACTCTATGGTGTATATGTACCACAGCTTTCTTATCCATTCTTCTGCTGATGGACATCTAGGTTGCTTCCATGTCTTGGCTATTATAAACAGTGCTGTGATGAACATTGGGGTACACATGTCTCTTTCAATTCTGGTTTCCTCAGTGTGTATGCCCAGCAGTGGGATTGCTGGGTCATATGGCAGTTCTATTCCCAATTTTTGAAGGAATCTGCACACTGTTCTCCACAGTGACTGTACTAGTTTACATTCCCACCAACAGTGTCTTACACCCTCTTAGGGGTTCCCTTTTCTCCACACCCTCTCCAGCATTTATTGATTATAGACTTTTGGATAGCAGCCATTCTGACTAGTGTGAAATGGTACCTCATTGTGGTTTGATTTGCATTTCTCTGATAATGAGTGATGTTGAGCATATTTTCATGTGTTTGTTAGCCATCTGTATGTCTTCTTTGGAGAAATGTCTATTTAGTTCTTTGGCCCATTTTTTGATTGGGTCGCTTATTTTTCTGGAATTGAGCTGCAGGAGTTGCTTGCATATTTTTGAGATTAGTTGTTTGTCAGTTGCTTCATTTGCTATTATTTTCTCCCATTCTGAAGGCTGTCTTTTCACCTTACTTATAGTTTCCTTTGTTGTGCAGAAGCTTTTAATTTTAATTAGATACCATTTGTTTATTTTTCCTTTTATTTCTAGTATTCTGGGAGGTGGATCATAGAGGATCCTGTTGTGATTTATGTCAGACAGTGTTTTGCCTATGTTCTCCTCTAGGGGTTTTATAGTTTCTGGTCTTACGTTTAGATCTTTAATCCATCTTGAGTTTATTTTTGTGTATGGTGTTAGAAAGTGTTCTAGTTTCATTCTTTTACAAGTGGTTGACCAGTTTTCCCAGCACCACTTGTTAAAGAGATTGTCTTTACTCCATTGAATATTCTTGCCTCCTTTGTCAAAGATAAGATGTCCATAGGTGCATGGATTTATCTCTGGTCTTCCTATTTTGTTCCATTGATCTATATTTCTGTCTTTGTGCTAGTACCATACTGTCTTGATGACTGTGGCTTTGTAGTAGAGCCTGAAGTCAGGCAGGTTGATTCCTCCAGTTCCATTCTTCTTTCTCAAGAGTGCTTTGGCTATTTGAGGTTTTTTGTATTTCCATACAAATTGTGAAATTATTTGTTCTAGCTCTGTGAAAAATACCGCTAGTAGCTTGATAGGGATTGCATTGAATCTATAGATTGCTTTGAGCAGTATACTCGTTTTCACTATCTTGATTCTTTCGATCCATGAACACAGTGTATTTCTCCATCTATTAGTGTCCTCTTTGATTTCTTTCACCAGTGTTTTATAGTTTCTATATATAGGTCTTTAGTTTCTTTAGGTAGATATATTCCTATTTTATTCTTTTTGTTGCAATGGTGAATGGAATTGTTTCCTTAATTTCTCTTTCTATTTTCTCATTATTAGTATATAAGAATGCAAGGGATTTCTGTGTGTTGATTTTATATCCTGCAACTTTACTATATTCACTGATTAGCTCTAGTAATTTTCTGGTGGAGTCTTTAGGGGTTTTTATGTAGAGGATCATGTCATCTGCAAACAGTGAGAGTTTTACTTCTTTTCCAATTTGGATTCCTTTTATTTTTTTTTCTGCTCTGATTGCTGCAGCCAAAATTTCCAAAACTATGTTGAATAGTAGTGGTGAATGTGGGCGCCCTTGTCTTGTTCCTAACTTTACGAGAAATGCTCTCAATTTTTCACGGTTGAGGATAATGTTTGCTGTGGGTTTGTCATATATAGCTTTTATTATGTTGAAGTATGTTCCTTCTATTCCTGCTTTCTGGAGAGTTTTTTTTATCATAAATAGATGTTGAATTTTGTCAAAGGCTTTCTCTGCATCTATTGAGATAATCATATGACTTAATTTTTAAATTAAAGATAATTGCAGATATAGAAGAATCCTTGCATCCCTGGGATAAAGCCCACTTGGTCATGGCGTATGATCTTTTTAATGTGTTGTTGGATTTTGATTGCTAGAATTCTGTTGAGGATTTTTGCATCTGTGTTCATCAGTGATATTGGCCTGTAGTTTTCTTTTTTTCTGGTATCTTTGTCAGGTTTTGGTATTAGGGTGATGGTGGGCTCATAGAATGAGTTTGGAAGTTTAACTTCCTCTGCAATTTTCTGGAAGAGTTTGAGTATGATAGGTGTTAGCTCTTCTCGAAATTTTTGGTAGAATTCAGCTGTGAAGCCGTCTGGACCTGGGCTTTTGTTTTCTGGAAGATTTCTAATTACAGTTTCATTTTCCGTGCTTGTGATGGGTCTAAGATTTTCTGTTTCTTCCTGGTTCAGTTTTGGAAAGTTGTACTTTTCTAAGAATTTGTCCATTTCTTCCACGTTGTCCATTTTGTTGGCATATAATTGCGGATAGTAGTCTCTTATGATCCTCTGTATTTCTGTGTTGTCTGTTGTGATCTCTATTTTCATTTCTAATTTTATTAATTTGATTTCTCTCCCTTTGTTTCTTGATGAGTCTAGCTAATGGTTTGTCAATTTTATTTATCCTCTCAAAGAACCAGCTTTTGCCTTAATTGATTTTTGCTATGGTTTTTTTGTTTGTTTGTTTGTTTCTTTTGCATTTATTTCTGCCCTAATTTTTAATATTTCTTTCCTTCTACTACTTGCGGGGTTCTTCATTTCTTCCTTTTCTAGTTGCTCTAGGTGTAGAGTTAGGGTATTTATTTGGCTCTTTTCTTGTTTCTTGAGGTATGCCTGTATTGCTATGAACTTTTCCCTTAGCACTGCTTTTACAGTGTTCCATAGGTTTTAGGTTGTTGTGTTTTCATTTTCATTCATTTCTATGCATATTTGGATTTCTTTTTTGATTTCTTCTGTGATTTGTTGGTTATTCAGCAGTGTTGTTCAGCCTCCATATGTTGGAATTTTTAATAGTTTTTCTCATGTAATTGAGATTTAATGTTATTGCATTGTGGTCAGAAAAGATGCTTGGAATGATTTTGATATTTTTGAATTTATCAAGTTTAGATTTATGGCCCAGGATGTGATCTATCCTGGAGAAAGTTTCGTGTGTGCTTGAGTAAAACGTGAAATTCATTGTTTTGGGGTCAAATGTTCTATAGATATCAATTAGGTCTAACTGGTCTATTGTATAATTTAAAGTTTGTGTTTCCTTGTTAAATTTGTTTAGTTGATCTATCCATAGGTGTGAGTGGGGTATTAAAGTCTCCCACTATTATTGTGTTATTGTTAATTTCCTTTTTCATACTTGTTAGCATTTGTCTTACACATTGCAGTGCTCCTATGTTGGGTGCATATATATTTATAATTGTTATATCTTTTTCTTGGATTGATCCTTTGGTCATTATGTAGTGTCCTTCTTTGTTCCTTTTCACAGCCTGTGTTTTAAAGTCTATTTTATCTGATATGAGTATTGCTACTCCTGCTTTCTTTTGGTCACAATTTGCGTGGAATATCTTTTTTCAGCCCTTCACTTTTAGTCTGTATGAGTCCCCTGTTTTGAGGTGGGTCTCTTGTAGACAACATATATAGGGGACTTGTTTTTTTATCCATTCAGCCAGTCTTTGTCTTTTGGTTGGGGCATTCAACCCATTTACGTTTAAGGTAATTATTGATAAGTATGATCATGTTGCCATTTACTTTATTGTTTTGGGGTTATTGTTTGGGGTTATTGTTTTTGTGTTTCCAGTCTAGAGAAGATCCTTTAGCATTTGTTGGAGAGCTGGTTTGGTGGTGCTGAATTCTCTCAGCTTTTGCTTGTCTGTAAAACTTTTGATTTCTCCTTCATATTTGAATGAGATCCTTGCTGGGTACAGTAATCTGGGCTGTAAGTTATTTCCTTTCATCACTTTAAGTATGTCCTGCCATTCCCTACTAGCCTGAAGAGTTTCTATTAAAAGATCAGCTGTTATCCTTATGGGAATCCCCTTGTGTGTTATTTGTTGTTTTTCCCTTGCTGCTTTTAATATTTGTTCTTTGTGTTTGATCTTTGTTAATTTGATTAATATGTGTCCTGTCTCTGGTTTTCAGTCTTATTTTTACAGTAGCCTCAAGACTTCTCCATCTATACAGCACCATTTATAAAACATCTAGGTTAAAGATGAAAAGTTTCTCCACAGTGAGGAATACCCAGAGAGGTTCACAGAATTACATGGAGAAGAAAAGAGGGAGGAAGGAGAAAGAGGTGGCCAGGAGGATACAGGGGGGAATCAAAAGGAGAGAGACAGGTCCAACCAGTAATCAGTTCCCTAAGTGTTCTCCACCATTGGGAACACACAAAGAGATTCACAGAGTTGGGTAGAGAAGAGAATGGAGAGGGAGGAGATAGAGGTGACAGGGTGGAGAAAAAGGAGATTCCAAAGGGGGGGAGAACAGTCAAGCCAGTAATCTCGCACCCAAGTAAAAATGGGTACTGAAGATTCCATTCTTAAAGGTACAAAATTGATAACAAATACCAAAAAGCAAAGATTAAAAATCTAGAGTAGAGGTTGGATTTTCAAAAATACAATATTAAAGAAAAAAAGTCATAAAATTATAAAATAGATATATATGAAGTTTGCTTTAAAAAATAGGGTCTCTCTCTCTCTTTCTTTCTTTCTTTTTTTTTTTTTTTTTACAAAGTAATAGTAGGTTATAGAAACGAAAATTAAAGGAGTAATAGAGGACTTAAATTTTTTTAAAAATTAAAAAAAATAATGATAGTAGAAATAGTCAAAATATATCTAGGACTTTCTCTGGTGTTGTGGGCAGTGTGGGATCAGTTCATTTTCAGATAGTTCCTTGATCTGATTATATTTCTCAAGATCTATAGGCCCCTTCATATGTAGTCAGTACTAACTGCAGGGTTTTAATCTATTGCACTTGCCAGCTTCTTCTGATTGCTGGTCTTGTCATTGTCTAATTTCTGCCCTGATCCAAGGGGGCAGTGGTGGACAATTTCTAAGGCTCACTTGTTCAGTCGTCCTGGTGGCAGAGGGGGTGGGGGGTGGGGTGGGGGGTTGTGGGGGACTCTGCAAACAAATAACACTCGTGTGTGTTCCCAGTGTCTCAGCCACACTGGGTTTGCCCCTGCTCATGGAGTGTGTGCTTTCACTGTCTAAACTGCTTAGGCTCTAGGTTGCTCTGCCGGGAACTGTCTGAGGCCAGCCCTGGGTTGTATGCACTTCCCAGGTCTAAGCTGCTCAGGTTCAGGTACTCAGGTAGTCCTCAGAGGCACAGACTCAGTTGGGCCTGCATTTTGTGCCCTTCCTAGGTCCAAGCAGATCAGTTGACCAGGTGTTTGGCAAGTGTGGTCACTGCGACTTATCGCCTCTGCCGTCCCTGTCACTCAGTTTTCTGGGCACCTTCTCAGGCGGATGTTGACCATCCAGAATCCCAAGAAGTCTTAGTTAGCAATGAAGCCTGCTTGCAGTTTGGTAGATAATGCCTCTCTGGGGCCGCGATTGCCCCCTTATGGCTCTGGCTGTCTGTCACCAGAGGGGGATGGTCTGCAGCCGGCTATCTCTACTCAGTCCTTTGTTCTGTGAGCGGGCCTGTCGGTGTCTTAGGTTAAGGCTTTTTGTGTGGTAGCTATCCCATAGCCTAGTTTGCTAGCCCAAGTTAGTTCTCTCAGATTGCCCTTGGGGCATTCTGGCCCAGTCCTTACTCTAAGCAATACAGCCCGTGCCTCCCTGCCCAGCCCCTGCTTGCTAGTGGCGGGTATAGGCATCTGCACTGCTTCTCCGCTGGGTGAGTTATGGATGGGCACATAATCTGTGGGTTTTAATTTTTTATTTCTTTATCCTCCCAGTCATGTTGCCCTCTGTGGTTCCAAGGCTCACCACAGACTCAGCAGTGAGAGTGTTTCCTGGTGTTTGGAAAATTCTCTCTTTTTGAAGACTCTCTTCCAGACAGAGCTCCATCCCTAACTCTTTTGTCTCTCTTTTTGTCTTTTATATATTTTCCTACCTCCTTTCAAAGACAATGGGCTGCTTTTCTGGGTACCTGATGTTCTCTGCCGGTGTTCAGAAGTTGTTTTGTGGATTTTACTCAGCGTTGAAATGTCCTTTTGATGAATTTGTGGGGGAGAAAGTGGTCTCCCCATCCTATTCCTCAGCCATCTTAGCACTGCCTTGATGAGCTTTATAAAGAAATAATAGATTAAAAATTGAGTGAGAGAGCAGATCTTATTTTACGTCTTTTACCACAGAAGAAAAATCAATATAAAAATAATCTAAACATGGCTGGGGGGAAACATTTGAAGGTGATAAATAAATTTATACCCTGGGTGTGGTGATGATTTCATAGGTAAATTCAGTTCAGTTCAGTCGCTCAGTTGTGTCCGACTCTTTGCGACCCCATGAATCACAGCACGCCAGGCCTCCCTGTCTATCACCAACTCCCGGAGTTTACTCTAACTCATGTCCATTGAGTCGGTGATGCCATCAGCCATCTCATCCTCTGTCACCCCTTTCTCCTGTCCAATCCCTCCCAGCATCAGAGTCTTTTCCAATGAGTCAACTCTTCCCATGAGGTGGCCAAAGTATTGGAGTTTCAGCTTCAGCATCATTCCTTCCAATAAACACCAAGGACTGATCTTTAGAATGGACTGGTTGAATCTCCTTGCAGTCCAGGGACTCTCAAGAGACTTCTCCAACACTGTAGTTCAAAAGCATCAATTCTTCGGTGCTCAGGGTTCTTCACAGTCCAACTCTCACATCTATACATGACCAGGGGAAAAACCATAGCCTTGACAAGATGGACCTTTATTGGCAAAGTAATGTCTTTGCTTTTGAATATGCTATCTAGGTTGGTCATAACTTTCCTTCCAAGGAGCAAGTGTCTTTTAATTTCATGGTTGCAATCACCATGTGCAGTGATTTTGGAGCCCCCTCAAAATAAAGTCTGACACTGCTTCCACTGTTTCCTCATTTACTTCCCATGAAGTGATGGGACCAGATTCCATGATCTTTGTTTTCTGAATGTTGAGCTTTAAGCCATCTTGTTCACTCTCCTCTTTCACTTTCATGAAGAGGCTTTTGAGTTCCTCTTCACTTTCTGCCATAAGGGTGGTGTCATCTGCATATCTGAGGTTATTGATATTTCTCCTGGCAATCTTGATTCTAGCTTGTGCTTCTTCCAGCCCAGCATTTCTCATGATGTACTCTGCATAGAAGTTAAATAAGCAGGGTGACAATATACAGCTTTGACGTA
The DNA here is from genome assembly GCF_032405125.1 of Capricornis sumatraensis. NCBI lineage: Eukaryota > Metazoa > Chordata > Mammalia > Artiodactyla > Bovidae > Capricornis > Capricornis sumatraensis. The sequence continues at coordinate 57,882,232 of NC_091074.1, forward strand.
CTCCTTTTCCTATTTGGAACCAGTCTGTTGTTCCATGTCCAGTTCTAACTGTTGCTTCCTGACCTGCATACAGATTTCTCAAGAGGCAGTTCAAGTGGTCTGGTATTCCCATCTCTTGAAGAATTTTCCACAGTTTATTGTGATCCACACAGTCAAAGGCTTTGGCATAGTCAATATAGCAGAAATATATGTTTTTCTGGAACTCTCTTGCTTTTTATACTTGTCTCCAAACTTCTCAAGTTGTATGTATTAAATATCTATAGCTTTCTGTATGTCAATTATAACCCCAATAAAGAGATTTTTAAGAAGAGGAAAAAAATAATAAAAATTTTATTTATATTTACACATCTGAAATTCCAAACTGTGCATTCCTTGTGACAGTATTAGACTCAACTGGTAAACCAGGAGAATTTCTAAAAGAACGAAAAGATCGGTTCTGTATTTGCCATCTAATCGTCTCTAAGAACTCCTGAAAAGATAGATCCACTTCAGTTGCAGAGAAGGGAATCCTCTGCTGAATAAACAAGTCATCCTTAATGTTTTTGAGGAATAAAAAGAGCCACTTCTTGGCAAAGAGCTACTTTAGAATAAAAGGAAAATGGAAAGCATTTCAAACGCTACAGATGGTAGTAGATCACTAACTATGACAAGAAAGTGACTGAATTTTCAGTGCCTTATGAGATAATATTCTTCGTGAAGATCATGTTTTAAAGGTAGAAAAGCAAACTTACACTTGGAATACCACATCTTAAAAAATAATCTCAGGCAACTTGTAGCTCTAAATTATTGGCAACAAGAATTCAATTCACAACATCTTTCAAATGCCTAGAATTTACTCTTATGTAATGAGCATTGACACCCTAGTATTGATTATTTTATGTGATTTAAGTAAAAGCTGGTCACTTTTGTGGCTAGGCCTTTAAAGACTTCAAAATGCACACATTGTTTTCAAATAATCTCTGAATATTGTGTGAGATGTCAACATTAGATATTTATTACTCCAAAAATATTTATTCATTTAGAGAATCATTTTTGGTGCATATAAGTGGATATAGATAATTTTACCAGACTGAAGAAGTCAGTGTAGCCCTTGGCCTGTGGAGGAAGGAAAAATAGTACGGAAAGAAATGAAGATAGAAACCACTGAAGGAAAAACGAAATCTTGAAAATGTCAATTATGCTAGGCTCAGTGCAATATAAAATACAGTCACAAATACACTGGATACATATATATATATAATCCATGTTATGGATAGCATTACTGTATTTTTCTGGGTTCTCCAGAGAAACAGAACCAATATGATGCCGGTATGCATATATATATATAAACTTATTTATCCATCTGTCTCCATTGTCAACTGAAAAGTACCACAAGGAGGCAAAACGGCAGTTTATTTGAGGTCTTAAATTTTTAATTCAGGGATCATAAATTCCAGAGAAATCTAGAATAGTGTATTTTTCCTTTTGGGGAAAAGGAAATATTAGTTTATAATATTCTTTTACAGGATATCTTGGCCCCAAAGGAGTATGGGAGCAGAAGAAACAGTAAGAAACTGGTGGATTCCCTGACAACAGCCTATCTCAAATGGCAAGGGAGTGATTTGCTTACTTTCATAACATCTACTTCTGCCTCACTGACTATACTAAAGCCTTTTGGGGCAGACTGTGTGTATCAAAAACAACTGCGGAAAAATTCTTAAAGTGACAGGAATACCAGACCACCTTATCAGCCTCCTAAGAAACCTGTACACAGCTCAAGAAGCAACCACTAGAACCCGACATGGAACAATGAAAGTGGAAGTGTTAGTCACTCAGTTATGTCCCACTCTTTGCAAACAGATGGACTATAGCCAGGCTCCTCTGTCCATGAGATTCTCCAGGAAAGATACTGGAGTGGGTTACCATTTACTTCTCCAAGGGATCTTCCCGACCTAGGGATAGAACCTGGGTCTCCTGCATTGCAGGCAGATTCTCTACCATCTGAGTCATGAGGAAACCAAATAGAACTGCCATATGATCCATCAATCCCAGTTCTGAGTTTATGTGTGTGTGTTTCTACCAGGCTCATCTGTCCATGGGATTCTATAGGCAAGAATACTGGAGCAGTTTGCCATTTCCTCCTCCAGGGGCTCTCCACAACCAAGGGATCGAATCCACAGCTCCTGCATCTCCTGCATTGCAGGCAGATTCTTTATTCCCTGAGCCATCAGGGAAGCCATGGGCTGGTTCAAAACTGGGAAAGGAGTACATCAAGGCCATGTATTGTCACCCTGCTTATTTAACTTATATGCAGAATACACTGGAGTTTCTCAGGTGGCGCTAGTGGTAAAGAGCCCACCTGAAAATGCAGGAGATCCAAGAGACTTAGGGCAGAAAGTGAAGAGGAACCAAAAAGCCTCTTGATGAAGGTGAAAGAAGAGAGAGCAAAAGCTGATTTAAAATTCAATATTCAAAAAACTAAGATCCCGGCATCCAGTCCCATCACTTCATGGCAAATAGATGGGGAAACAATGGAAACAGTGACAGACTTTATTTTTGTGCGGTCCAAAAACACTGCCGATGGTGACTGCAGCCATGAAATTAAAAGATCTTATTCCTTGGAAGAAAAGCTGTCACAAACCTAGACAGGGTATTAAAAAGCAGAGACGTCACTTTGCCCACAAAGGTCCAGAAAGCCAAAGCTTTTTTTTTTTTTTTTCCAGTAGTCATGTATGGATGTGAGAGCTGGATCATAAAGGCTGAGCGCAAATGAACTGATGCTTGAAAACTGGTGCTGGAGAATGCTATCAGGAAGCAAATCGTCTGGTTTCCAAATATCTGATAATTCATTCAGTTTTAGTGTCTCTCACATAACAGCAAACACAGCAACAATAATAATATTAATGACTATTATGTACTAAGACACCACAGTATTAAATGCCGTTCATGTATTACCTTTCATTGCAATCTTTTGATACAGAGACCCAAAATAGCTTCATTTTACATGTAAAATATCTGAGACAGACTCTAAAAAACCTAACTTTACAGAATTTAATATTAAATGTTTTAAAATGATAGAAAAGTAAATCATGCCATTGAGAAGAAAGAAGAAATTTTCATATGTGGGAATACCCAGCACACAAAAATATTCTGTGTTTTAATATCGAAGATTAGATAAGAAAAGTATAATTTGCACAATGCTATTATTAATAGTTAATATTACTATTGGAAGTATCTAGCCATCTCTCTCTTTATATTTACATCTATATATAATTAAATTTGAGTATGAAAACACACATGCAGTATAATAACCAAGTTAATGACAAATACCATTTGAGACTAAATAAATGTCTCACATTTTCATTTATTTTGTACTGAAATTGATTGGATTTAAGTTCAAATATAATTTTATTTCCATTTTTCCCCAGTTGAAAGGAACAGAGAAACACTTGGCAGCTATATACTTTTTCTCTTTTAATGCTTATAGAAAAGAGAGAAAAAGACTAGTGTTGTTTTTTTTAGTTGTTTGTCATTATCACCAAAAAATGCTCCATGCTGATACCCTAATAGTGGTGATTTATGTTTGTAGAACTAATTACAGAGAAGGAATTTGTACTTAAGATTTGATTTCTGTAAAAACAATGCATCAATTAAAATCCTCAAGTTATTTATTTCTTCCTTTCAGCTATTACTGTTTTAACAGAATGAGTTTCTTACACTTGAAACTAGTTGGTGAGGATACTAGGTTAGCTCTTTTCAACATCTTAATTCTTCAAAGCCAAATTTTTCACAGTGTGAGAAGCACTCACTGACTATAGGACCAATAAGACAAATTGTAATATCCATTTGGAAGCAGTAATGTTGAAATTAGGGTGTCAGAGCTCAATATTTCTCTGACATTTCATAGACACAAACATGATAAGTGAGGTGAGGTAATCTTACCATTGCTGTAGGTGATGAAATCATGTCAACACAGGGCCAGGGAATTCACCTGGTTATACACCAAGAACAAAACAAGCCCTAGTCCTCCCAAAGGAAAACATTAATTCTTTATATCAAATTCTTCTCCATGGTGATTTAGTTTGTGACTTTGCACATGGGAGGCTTACTTATAAGTAAATGGTAAACTCTGTAATATGGTGTAGTCTCCAGTCTACCATGACTTATGAGCCACATTTTATAACGTCTGCTTTTGGAGCATGTTTCAAGCTGTGTAAATAATATGTACCTCATCAAAAGTTAAAGAAAAGCAGCATTACATGCAATGACAGCATGGTAGAACATTGACCTTTTCACATTTATCATGTGCCTCTGATGCCTCTCTAATGGATATCTTGACATTTTCATTTGAAACGATTGCTGTGTTCTCTGACATTTTTGTCTCTGTCATTGAAATCATAGGGGTTAGCAGCAATTGTTTACAATTACTGGGCATACAAATCATTAGAGGTATAAGAAGCATATTTTTTAACACAAAATATTCCAGGATATATTGGAGAACAACCAGATTTTGCGTTTGTCTTTGTATGGGACCAATGTGATAAGTTTGCAGCTGTAAATAAAAATCCATAGAGCATATCCCATCTCTTGAGAATCTACATACATTTTCAGATAAAAATTGACTTGAATGCTCATATTTCCAATGAACTTTTTTAATGAAAATGTGTTTTAGCAAACTGATTTTACACTTTCTATTTTGAGTTTCAATATAGCAAAGAATGCAAATATGAATTTCAGTTACCTGTATGAATGAATTTGTTTATAGTTTATTTTTATCTAAAGTTTGAAGTTGTTACCAAAATAGATTTAAATGAAGAAGAGAACATATATTAACAAAATTGGGATTAAACGTATCTGAGAACATTAATAAAGGCAAGATTATAAGCTAGAAAGGCATATTATGTGACCATATATAGTTTATAAATGTGGATACCAAATCTGATTGTGAAGATTGTGTTTTGATCAAACACAAACGAAAAGTGAAGTTATGATAATCACAGCATCCAATAAACGAATTGTTTAAGGGAAACACGTTGGAAGGAATGATGCTAAAGCTGAAACTCCAGTACTTTGGCCACCTCATGCGAAGAGTTGACTCATTGGAAAAGACTCTGATGCTGAGAGGGATTGGGGGCAGGAGGAGAAGGATACAACAGAAGATGAGATGGCTGGATGGCATCACCGACTCAATGGATGTGACTCTGAGTGAACTCCAGGAGTTCGTGATGGACAGGGAGGCCTGGAGTGCTGAGATTCATGGGGTTGCAAAGAGTTGGACATGACTGAGCAACTGAACTGAACTGAACTGAACTTTTCCTCAGTGAGACCTTTGTCAATTTCTCTCATGGGTTTTTATAAATAGAGTGATGTTTTTGATGTCCATTTTTTCCCCCCATAACACATGCTCTGCATGGTTAAGAAAGGATGAAATCATGTTGTTTAGGATTGAATCCTGATTTTAGAACAGATGAGATACTTATGACCAACTAAGAGCTCGTTGTTTCATCTGTAAAGTGGCATATATTTTACAAGGTTCATGGGAAGAAAAAATGAGTTTAGTTTAGTGCAGTACTTAGTTCAGCGCCTGACACAATTTTAGTGAAAAATATTAACGTTTAGTGATTCCAACATCCTTTTGAGTAGGTTATAAGGATACTAATGTGTAATTGAGTAAACGTATTTGATGACTTTCAAATCAATGGGGTCCAGGAATGTCATTCTGGTTTTGTCTAAAAGAATAATTTATAACATCTAGAACTCTTTCTGAAGTTTCATCTACAGAACACTAATATTATAACATGGTTCACACAAATTGGCTTATGAAACTTAGAATTTTACACCAATTTTTTATGCTGCAGAGCCCAAATTAGCATATTTGGGTATCTGAAATACCCTTATTTGAGCAACCTATTTAACTGTGTTTAATGTAACATTTTATTAGTTTTTTGTTTGCTTGTTTCACTATTGCCTGGGATCCCAGGTATGGGATTTAATTAATGACCAGTAGTGAAAATTAATGAACTTGAATAAGGCATATGACTGAAGAGATAATCATCACTGTCCTAAATGTATATGTACCAAGAAAGAACCAATTAGCTGAGCCAAAATCTTACTTAAGATATCAATTCTTGCCCATCTCAGCATGGTCATGCAACTGAAGTACATGAAAACCAGCCTATAAAGTTTAGTGTTAAACATTTTCAAACTAGTTATCTACCAGAAACTTAGATCACACAGTTGAATATTTGATGATGAATTAGTTTTCAATTTCACTGTTAATACTTAGAGAACTGAATGATTTTATCTCTTCTTGAAACACATGTGATATGTTTCCCTCTATGAAATTTTAACACCTGCCCCAAATATATATATTTGTAGTAATCATATGTAAGCCATCTTCTCCTGGCAAAGTTAAACAGAAGAACTACTGATTTGCTGAGATTGCTTTTAGTACTTGATAACAAAAGCTTTCTATCACAGAAACTTACATTTGACTTCATAATTATATATGGCTTATTCAAAAGTAGAAGAAAATCACTGTAACAAATTAAATAAAAGGAGAAGAGGGCAAAACATATCCTTTCCTGTACTACTCGAAGTTGTTATTTTTCTGCTTGGAAACTTCTACAAACTTTCTAGTATTAGTATTAAATACTAAATAATGATCTTTCCTCCAAATAAAGAAGACTTGACAGACTTGCTTTATATAGCCACTGTGTAGCAACATGCCAGGCTCATGGTAGACACAAAAATATTTGGGTGAAATAAGGGATACGTGAATACTAGCTGAATTCATGAGTACTAACTTCAGAAGCAGAATAATTACAGGGCTATAATCACTGTTTATGGAGAGACACAAATGAAATATCCTCATTCTCACACAATACTTCCAGAATTAATATATATACTTCCAAGTTATCTCTTCATATTTCTAACCAAAAATTGAAAACTGAGTTATAGATAAGTTTCACAGTATCTTAATGAAGAATGAAAATAGCTCAACTAGAATTAAATTATCCTTAGAGGCAAATATAAATAAACTGAAAGAGATCAACAACTAAGTGAACATTAAATAAGTGAAGATTTGAGAACTGTCTATCAATTGAGTATCATTTTTAGAATGTTTGTAGTTTGGGCATGAGATCTGTTTAAATAATTCTAACACTAATTCATTTAAGAATAATATAATTTCCCAATTACAGGAATTATAAAATGGTTCCATTTTAATAAATCAAGAATGTTTAATTACATAACAAATTTGTTCATAGTAGTGTGTGGTCATGAGAGACAATTTGCAAAATATATGCTTTCTCTGTTCTCCTTAAGTTCACAAATGATTTCAACAAGTTATATTTTAACGGTTACAGAGGTTTGAGAAGACTTCCCTCATTGGCTTATGCAGCTTCAGACTTATTTTTTCAGTGGTTTGGGAAGTATAAAGGCAATATTTGACATATGTAAGAAATATATTCTTGGAAGAAAAAAGTTAAAAATAAAAAGAAAACAAGGAGCTAAAAGATTCATTATCAACTGAGGGTAAATCATCAAAGTTTTTTAGTTGCTTTTCCCCACATCTTTGTTTAAAGTAAATAAAAGATATCACTTTTTACTATGTATTGATTTTTCCAGTAAATCTTACTATGATTGCTAAAAAAGAACTTATGGGATACAACTTAGCAACTAACGCTTTAAGGGATTTCCAGGTGGCCAATGGTAAGAAAAAATCTGTTTGCCAATGCAGGAGATGCAGGAGATGCAGAGTCAATCCCTGTGCTGGCAAGATCGCCTGGAGCAAGAAATGTCAATAAACTCCAGTATTCTTGCCTGGAAAATTTCATGGACAGAGGAGCCTAGTGCTGGGCAACAGTTTATGGGCTTACAAAGAGTAGGACATATCCAAGGTTTAGAGTTGTATAGCTGTATAAGTAAACTCTATGATATAAGCATTCCAGGTGAGATGATGCCAGTTGCTTGAGTAAAGCAAAATGTTTCATGTCAATAATCCATGTAAGTCAACTTTGTTGACACATGTTCTCATCTACATGTGTCTTGCCATGGCAGCCTACAGAGGTCGTATTTTAGAGTAATTTTACAAATAATTAAGAAGTAATGTACTGGTTTAGTCCAAAAGAAGTTTTAAAAATGCTTCTTGGTTTTGGCCTCATTATTTCAATCGGCAATCCTTTCAGCTCAAGTACTCTAGTTTTTCTCTCGCTTGCTTGTACACATAAATGGTCCACTTTGAGTAAATGGAAAATGTGCACATTTGATCCATCATATGAGATAATCAAGTTATTTCCCAAATCCTAGCTGTATATTCTGCTGCTTCAGGCAATCCTTTATTCTTATTTATCATATACTGGATAGAGAACAGTTTAATTTACCCCTTAAATCCCAGGGTACACACGAAGCCCAAGCCCTTCTCACAAAAGGAAAACAACCCACATGATCATCTTTCAAGGAAAAAAATGAGACTACCAGAGTATAAGCTGGTTAATTCTGAAATTCCTCTCTTGAATTTAATGCCTTCCCACTGGCCTTTCCAACTTCTCTTGGTAATTTACAGATTGAATAATCAACTAATGGTTGGATGTATTCTTGGTTCTGAAAACTTATTTTCAAAGGTGACTCATGTGGCCTCATCACCTCAATATGCAATGTGAAGTACTTGTCATTTACTATATTAACTCAGTTGGAGAACTAACTTTATCATAACTTTGGAGAACAGTCAAAGGTTTATAAAAAGCAAGTAAATAGTGAATTAAGAAAATGCCAACTTCAAAATGATAGAAAAGTTTTGTGGATATATATTTTTTTTCTTTTCCTTGCCCTCCTCCTTCTTTGGCTCAGTAGGAGCTTAAAGACAGGAGCCATATTCTTAGTGTGAGAACTTGGTCCCTGGTTCTGGTGGGGCAGAGATGGACTTATTCATAAAGTATTATGTATATCTGCTCTAAACAGAGGTCAACCTGAAGGACTGACCCAAGGCACTTACCTCTGTTTCATTTAATGACAACCCAATTCAGAATGAAAAAGTGACAGGCATCACAAAAAATATTATAAAGCTAACAACCTGTAGCCACCCAGGCCAAAAGATTACTATTTAGGCATAAAGAGACTATCTAAAGCCTCAGAGGAAAAGATAGGGAGAGAATTTTGGTAAATTAGGGTAATCAAAAGCTCCCATGTATATTGTATGCTTAGTTGCTCAGTTATGTCTGACTCTATGCAACCCCATGGATTGTAGCCCACCAGACTCCACTGTCTATGGGGATTTTCCAAGAAAGAATAGTTGAGTGGGTTGCCTTGCCCTCTTCCAGGGGATCTTCCCAAACCAGAGATTGAACCCAGGTCTCCCACACTGCAGGGGGATTCTTTCTTGTCTGAGCCACCAGGAAAGCACCCACTAGGGAGCTTGTAAAGCCACATGCATAATCAGAGATGTGTGTTCAGAAAGGACTCAAGAGATCCTAGCCTAAGATCCTCCCACTTTTCTAAAGACTTAGTGCAAGGCTGACTAAGAGTTGTTTCAAATGGAACCAGTTTGCAAATAATAGAAGACTTTTTTCCTTTGTTTTCTGTTTCTTTGTTCTTGGAATTTGAGGAAGTTACTATAAAAATATTTCAGTTCAGTTCAGTTCAGTTGCTCAGTCATGTTCAACGCTTTGCGACCCCATGGGCTGCAGCACTCCAGGCTTACCTGTCCATCACCAACTCATGGAGCTTGCTCAAACTCATGTCCATCGCATTGGTGATGGCATCCAACAATTTCATCCTCTGTCATCCCCTTCTCCTCCTGCCTTCAATCATTCCCAGCATCAAGGTCTTTTCCAGCTAGCAGTTCTTCACATCAGGTGGCAAAAGTATTGGGGCTTCAGCTTCAGGATCAATCTTTCCAATGAATATTCAGGACTGATCTCCTTTAGGATGGACTGGTTGAATCTCCTTGCAGTCCAAGGGACTCTCAAGAGTCTTCTCCAACACCACAGTTCAAAAGCATCAGTTCTTCAGTGCTTAGCTTTCTTTATTGTCCAACTCTCACATCCATACATGACTAATGGAAAAACTATAGCTTTGACCTTTGTTGGCAAAGTAATGGCTCTGCTCTTTAATATACTGTCTATGTTGGTCATAGCTTTTCTTCCAAGGAGCAAGCATCTTTTAATTTCATGGCTGCAGTCACCATCTGCAGTGATTTTAGAGCCCCCCAAAATAAAATCTCTCACTGTTTCCATTGTTTCCCCATCTATTTGAAATGAAGTGATGGGATAGTATGCTATGATGTTAGTTTTCTGAATGTTGAGATTTCGGCCAGCTCTTTCACTCTCCTCTTTCACTTTTATCAAGAGGCTCTTTAGTTCCTCTTCACTTTCTGCCATAAGTGTAGTGTCATCTACATATCTGAGGTTATTGATATTTCTCCCTGCAATCTTGATTCCAGCTTGTGCTTCATCCAGGCCAGCATTTCTCATGATGTACTTTGCATATAAGTTAAATAAGCAGGGTGACAATATACAGCCTTGACATACTCCATTCCCAATTTGAAACCATTCTGTTGTTCCATGTCCAATTCTAACTGTTGCTTCTTGACCTGTATATAGATTTCTCAGGAGGCAGATAAAGTGGTCTGGTATTCCCATCTCTGTAAGAATTTTCCATAGTTTGCTGTGATCTACACAGTCAAATGTTTGGCATAAAATATTAGATGAATGTGAGCTAAAGGAAGAGACAGTGACAATATACAATAGGAAATACAGTCCTTTCTGCATGTGTAAATTAACTAGTGGGGGGATTTCTTTCACAATAAATAATGTGTATCACATCAACATAATCAACTTTAAATATCTCATAATATTATACACTACTTATACCTCAATAAAGCTGGAATTATTTTTAAAAATACAAATATTCATTTTCAAAACCAGTGTGGAAAAGTCACCAGAGAAATGAACAACTAAATCTTTTAGAAATCAAAAAATAGTAAACCATGGGAGAATCTCATTTCTAGAGTTACAAGATCATCATAATTAAATTTCCAGGTTTTTAAAAATCTTTGTTTCAATGTGTTTAATTGTGAATTTCTATAATTTAATTTTTAATAATGGCTTTCAAAATTAGCTGCTCTTGAACTCTGATGGATAGGTATTGATCTGTGCCTCCTGTATTCATGTTAGAATGTAGAAATAACTTTTTAAAAAAGGGTCTTATGTTTTAGAAAGAGTAGTTTTAGATTCACAGCAAAATTGGGGGAAAGTCCACAGATTTTCCATATATTTATTGCCCCACACATGCATAATCTCCTCCGTTATCAACATTCTTCACCATGAAGAACACTTGTCACAACTGATAAACATACACTGACACATTACAGTCACTCAAATTCCACAGTTTACTTCAGGGTCCACACTCTGTGTTATAAATTCTATGAGTCTGGAGAACTGTAAAAAAAGCACATACTTTGACCCTCACTTCTCTAATAATTAGTGATGTTGAGCATCTTTTCATGTGCCTCTTGATTATCTGTCAGTCTTCTTTGGAGAAATGTCTATTTATATCAGCTAACTATTCTTTTATTAGGTTACTTGGTTTTTTTATATTGAGTTTCATAAGATGTTTATTTATTTTGGAGATTAATCCCACATCAGTTGCCTTGTTTGCAAATATTTTCTTCCATTGTAAGAGTGTCTTTTTGTCATGTTTATGGTTTCCTTTGTTGTGCAAAAACTTAAGCTGAATTACGTCCCATTTGCTTATTTTCATTACTCTAGGAGGTGGCTCAAATAAGATCTTGCTGTAATTTATGTCCAAGAGTGTTCTTCCTATGTTTCTCTCTAAGAGTTTTATAGTATCTGATCTGATATTTCAGGTAATCACCTCACATCAATAAGAATGTCCATCATCAAAAAAATCTGTAAACAATAAATGTTGGAGGGGGTGTGTAGAAAAGGGAACCCTCTTGTAGTGTTGGGTGGAATGTTAATTAATACAGCAAACTAGGAAGAACAATATTGTGGTTCCTCAAAAACTAAAAATAAAACTTACATGAGGTAGCAATCCACTACTGGACATATACTCTGAGAAAACTGTAATGCGAAAAGACACATGCATCCCAGTGTTCACTGCAGAACTGTTTACAATAGGACGTGGAAGCAACCTAAATATCCACTGATGGATGAATGGATAAAGGTGTGGTACATATATATAATAGAATATTACTCAGCCATACAAAGGAACAATATTGGCTCAATTGTAGAGACAGGGATGAACCTAGGGTCTGTCATACAGAGTGAGGTTAAGTCAGAAAGAGAAAAGCGAATATTGTGCATTATATGTATGTGAGTAGAAAGCTGAGCATGGAAGAATTGATGCTTTTGATTTGTTGTGCTGGAGAAGACTCTTGAGAGTTCCTCGGAGAGCAAGCAGATCTAACCAGTCAATCCTAAAGAAAATCTACCCTGAATATTCATTGGAAGGACTGGATGCTGAAGCTGAAGCTCCAATACTTTGGCCACCTGATGCAAAGAGCCAGCTCACTGGAAAAGACCCTGATGCTGGGAAAGACTGAGAGCAGGAGACAGGGACGACTGAGGATGAGATGGTTAGGTGGCATCACTGACTCAATAGACATGGGTTTGAGCAAATTCTGGGAGACAGTGAAGGACAGAGAAGCCCTGTGTGCTGTAAGTTCATGGGGTTACAAAGAGTTGGACACGAATTAGCAACTGAATGACAATAACAAGGTTTTCAGTTTCTTTCTCTAAATACCAAGAAGAATGATTGCTAATTGTATCATAACATTTCTGATTTTGTAAGAAATTACCGAATGGTCTTCCATATAATTGTACTATTTTCCATTCCTACTTGCAATGAATGAGAGATCCTGCTGTTCCACAACCACATTAGTGTTTGGTGTTGTCAGTGTTCTAGATTTAGTCCATTCTAACGCGGTGTTCAGTTCAGTTCAGTTCAGTCGCTCAGTCGTGTCTGACTCTTTGCGACCTCATGGACTGTAACACGCCAGGCTTCCCCTTCGTCACCAACTCCCGGACTTTACTCAAACTTATGTCCATTGAGTCGGTGAGGCCATCCAACCACCTCATCCTTTGTCGTCCCCTTCTCATCCCACCTTCAGTCTTTCCCAGCACCAGGGACTTTTCCAGTGAGTCAGTTCTTTGCAACAGGTGGTCAAAGTATTGGAGTTTCAGCTTCAACATCAGTCCTTCGAATGAATATTCAGTACTGATTTCCTTTAGGATTGACTGATTTGATCTCTTTAAAGTCCAAGGGACTCTCAAGAGTCTTCTCCAGCATCACAGTTGAAAACCATCAATTCTTTGGCACTCAGCTTTCTTTATAGTCCAACTCTTACATCCATACATGACTACTAGAATAACCATAGCTTTGATTGGATGGACCTTTGTTGGTAAAGAAATGTCTCTGTTTTTTAATATGCTGTCTAGGTTGGTCATAACTTTTCTTGCAAGGAACAAGTGTCTTTTAATTTCATGGCTGCAGTCACCATCTTCAGTGTTTTTGGAGCCCCCCAAAATAAAATCTCTCACTGTTTCTACTGTTTCCCCATCTGTTTGCCATGAAGTGATGGGACCAGATGCCATAATCTTAATCTTCTGAATGTTGAGTTTTAAGCCAAATTTTTCACTCTCCTCTTTCACTTTCACCAAGAGGCTTTTTAGTTCCTCTTCACTTTCTGCCATAAGGGTGGTGTCATCTGCATATCTGAGGTTATTGATATTTTTCCCGGCAATCTTGATTCCAGCTTGTGCTTCATAAAGCCTGGTAATTCACATGATGTTCTCTGCATATAACTTAAATAAACTGGGTGACAATATACAGCCTTGACATACTCCTTTCCCAATTTGAAACCAGGCTATAGTTCCATGTTTGATTCTAACTGTTGCTTCCTGACCTGCATACAGATTTCTCAGGAGATGGGTCAGATGTTGTGCTATTTCCTTCTCTTTAAGAATTTTCCACAGTTTGTTGTGATCCACACAGTCAAAGGCTTTGGCATAGTCAACAAAACAGAAGTAGATATTTTCTGGAACTCTCTTGCTTTTTCAATGATCCAATAGATGTTGGCAATTTGATCTCTCGTTCCTCTGCCTTTTCTAAATGCAGCTTGAACATCTGGAAGCACATAGTTCACATACTGTTGAAGCCTGGCTTGGAGAATTTTGAGCATTACTTTACTAGCCTGTGAGATCAGTGCAATTCTGTGGTAGTTTGAAAATTCTTTGGCATTGCTTTTCTTTGGGATTGGAATGAAAATTGACCTTTCCCAGTCCTGTGGCCACTGCTGAGTTTTCCACATTTGCTGGCATATTGAGTATAGTGCTTTCATAGCATCATCTTACAGGATTTGAAATAGCTCAACTGGAATTCCATCACCTCCAGTAGCTTTGTTCATAGCGATGCTTCCTAAGGCTCACTTGACTTTGCATTCCAGGATGTCTGGCTCTAGGTAAGTGATCACACCATCATAATTATCTGTGTTATGAAAATCTTTTCTGTATAGTTCTGTGTATTCTTGCCAGTTCTTCTTAATATCTTCCGCTTCTGTTAGGTTGATACCATTTTTGTCCTTTATTGCATGAAATGTTCCCTTCAGTTCAGTCACTCAGTCGTGTCCGACTCTTTGCAACCCCATGAATCGCAGCACGCCAGGCCTCCCTGTCCATCACCAACTCCCAGAGTTCACTCAGACTCATGTCCATCGAGTCAGTGATGCCATCCAGCCATCTCATCATTCGTCATCCCATTCTCCTCCTGCCCCCAATCCCTCCCAGCATCAGAGTCTTTTCCAATGAGTCAACTCTTCGCATGAGTTGACCAAAGTACTGGAGTTTTGGTATTTCTAAATTTCTTGAAGAAATTTCTAGTCTTTCCCATTCTGTTGTTTTCCTGCATATATATATATATTTTTTTTTTTGCATTTCCACACCATTTGTTACCTTTGTTCATTTTTTTTTCTTTTGATTTTACTTTATTTTACTTTACAATACTGTATTGGTTTTGCCATACATTGACATGAATCTGCCACAAGTGTACATGAGTTCCCAATCCTGAACCCCCCTCCCACCACCCTCCCCATATCATCTCTCTGGGTCATCCCAGTGCACCAGCCCCAAGCATCCTGTATCCTGTATCGAACCTAGACTGGCAATTCATTTCTTACATGATAGTATACATGTTTCAATGCCATTGTCGCAAATCATCCCACCCTCTCCCTCTCCCGCAGAGTCCAAGAGTCTGTTCTATACATCTGTGTCTCTTTTGCTGTCTTGCATACAGGATTATCATTAACATCTTTCTAAATTCCATATATATGTATTCCTTTTATTCAGTCTTTTTACCTTCCAAAAAGTGTGCTATGTTCATATTTTGAAGAATACTTTAAAGATTTCCTTTAAAAGATTTTGTAATAAACTGACTCTTTTTCAAGGTCAATACATCAAAACTGTAGAAGTGAAGGTTTACTTCCACGAAGTTGACTCAGGAAGCCAGAAGAGAAGAAATCACTGAATCCAAGCACAGAGGTCATTCTTCTACACACTACAAAGTCCGAAGCAAATGAAATAGGAGGAAAAAGAAGCAAAAAACTTGGCTATATTTTGTGTTCAAATAACTGCATATTTTTGTCAAAAGTCAAGTCACAAGTGAGAGATATCTCACAATATGAAAAAATATATGTATGCTCTAATGGGAAACTGGAAATACACAGAACAATGAAAGTTGATACTTATTTTTATCTAACTAATCACAGTGCAGAGTGTTACAAATTTAAAATGTTAGCTATAAGGTTAAATTTAGTATTGACTCAAAATTACTCAGATACAGTGTGTTCACATTTATTATAGTCAAAAATAATTTTAATATCACATATTTTGAATTTTGAAAAATGGAACAGAGTATTGGAACTTTCTGTCCCACTTTCATACACTTAGAGACATTCTTTAGAGTTCCTCTTTAAAAGCATCTTCCCCAAATAACATACAAATGCTTTTGATCTTTATATTCTTATATATTTATTTATATATATAATACATAGCCTTAGCTCACTCAGCAAGATACAGATAACAGAGAGGTTGATAAAAGTTCAAAATATTAAACTATTGAGTAAGTTTTCTTTCAAAAGCCAGACTTATTTGGAAACGTTATTACAGTTTTAAAAGATTTCAATGCATTTATTCATGTTTTAAAAGTGGCCCCCACATTATTTTCTAGTAAGTCTCAATGACTCGCTAATCATTTTCAAGTATAAAGTGAAAGTGAAGTCACTCAGTCGTGTCCAACTCTTTGCAACCCCATGGACTGTAGCCAACCAGGTTCCTCTGTCCATGGGATTTTCCAGGCAAGAATACTGGAGTGGGTCACCATTTCCTTCTCCAGGGGATCTTCCCAACCCAGAGATCGAACCCGGGTCTCCTGCATTGTAGGCAGATGCTTTACCGTCTGAGCCACCAGGGAAGTCAAGTATGAATGCATATAAGGTGTTTTAAATATATATGAATATATTTACATATTTTAAGATTGTGAGAATACGAGCAATATATGATTCTATAGACATGTCTAATATTTTACATTAGAATTCCACATTGGTGCAAATAGTGATACAAATTCAGTGTTTCTATGGTAACTTTTTCCAAAATTATTTAACTTCTAAGGACTTCCATTCCCTTACTCATATATTGTCAGAGTTGATGATTTTTTAAGTCCTTTCCTGAAATTTAGTGATGCAATGGATGTAATTTTTAAAATGTGTAGTAATTATCATTGTATTCAATTCAGCAGTCAGAAATATTCTGAAATATTATTCCTGAAAGCAGTTTCAATTCAAGAGTAACAATAAAAAATGTGATGAACAGTTTGCTTTGCTTTTGTTCTGTTTTCTCATCTCACCTCTTGAGGATATTTGATAGCAGTTTTCATTGCAATCTAAAAAGCAAGGTCCATGGATACTTACTTTGTCTTCAGGGACTATATGGATGTAGTTTGAGAAAAATCCATCAAAATGGAACTAGTATTTGGTAATAATTTATTATTTCCTTCAAATAAATGCAGACCAGTACAAAAAGCAGAATTTTATTTAAAAAATATATTTTGTAAAAGATATAACCATTATATTATACAATTATTCCCAGGACAGACAAAGAAATGTTATTCAGAGCAAATATTGAAAAAAGATCAAGAGCTTCCATGGCTAACTATGAGGTTATAACTTAGAGGAGAAGTAGATCCATGATAAGAATAAACATAAAACTTCTAAAATTTTGTTTTTAATTTTTACTGGCGTATAGTTGATTTAAAATGTTGTGTTAGTTTCTGTTGTACAGTAAATAAATTAATTACACACACACACACACATATATATACATACATATATCTCCACTATTTTTTAGATTCTTTCCCCAATACAGGTCATTAAAGAGAATTGAGTAGGGTTCATTGTGCTATACAGTAGGTTCTTAATTAGGTAAAAATTTCTAAAAAAAATAAAAATAAAAATCAGTTTGACTCATTCAAAAGAACCAACATTGAAAGGACTTGAGAGGCACATATATTTGAATCACTGGAAAAGCAATCAGGAAATTCTGATATTTCACCATATTTTACCTCAAGGGATTTACTAATTGCCAAGTTGATCTACAGTGTGAAAAACTGAAGCAAAGTAGAGCTTTTGTGGGCTTTACAATGCTGAGGAGGTGATAAGATATAATTCAGAAATGGTCAAAGAGAAGAGGCTATGATAAACATCCTAGATTTTCACTTAGAAGCCCTGAAGAGCTATAATGTAGGAGTAAGGCAGAAACCAGAATAACACATTTCTTACAAAGACTGAAAAACAGCTTTGAATTCACTCAGGGTTTTTTTTTTTTTTTTTTTTACACAAGTAGTTTGTCGATACCCTAATTGCATGTCTAAAGCAAAACCAAGTTTTCAATTAAAACATATTCCTTAAACATCACGAGAGACAGGGTTAAGACAGCATCAGATTGTCCTATAAATATAAGAATTTCAGGTTTCTGGAAAATAGATGTGAGTTTTAAGCATATCATCAAGAGTTTAACCAATCTCATGGTATTGCTGCTTAAGCATCCTTTTTTTTTTTTTTTTTTTTTTTTTTCGGCTGAGCAGCCCATGGAACACCTTAGATGACATTACACCCTTCATGTGACTGCTTGCTGTAGACAACATTCTGCAGAGACATGAATAGATGTAAATTCCTGATACATCTTTTCCAATAGCCTTTGTTATTGACAGTCTCCCTTGCCTTCCAGTGTCTTTCTCTTGTGCATCACTCAGGTAAGACCTTAACCATGCTTACCAAAATCCAGTTAAAATTTTTGGTCTGAATTGACCAATCAGTCTTAGCCTAGGAACACAAAACACCGACCGCCATAACTCTAATAAAAGCATAGGTCCCGGGTCCCATCTCTGTCTCTGTCTATACCCTGCCTTGACCTTCCTATGTGAAGTCTTGAGGCTTACTTCCTCCAGGAATGTAAGAAACTCCTTGTATCACTCCCTGTGGCCTTTTGTTGAACCAAAGTTCTCTATGCAGTACCCTGTGACTCTTCTTAAAAAATATTAATCTAACAAATTCATAACACTATGATTAATATATGCAAAAAATCAAGAGAAAGAGTGGGTAATTTCAATGGAGAAGAAAATCTTTAAGAAATGAATTTAGAATTCAAGAACTGAAAAATATATTAACTAATATTATGAATCAAATTGATGAATTTAACAGCAAATCAGATACTTTTAGAAGAGAATCAGTAAGTAGAAATATAAATCAATGTAAAATACTCAGGTAAAATCATACAGAGAAAACAAAAGAGGAAAACGTGAAGAAAATAATGAGAGACAATCGTACATGATGAGAAGATCTAGTAAGCATGCAACTGCAATTCCAAAAGGCAGACAAGATGAAATATTTTCAGGCAAACAAACAGAAAAATCAACCCTAAAAACCTCAGATAAAAGTTCTCAAGGCACTAGAATACCAAGCCTAGAAATGTGCATGAAAATGCAAAAGGATGAAGCAAAATGAAATTGTAAATATACATGCATACTGAAAAGTATAAAAGATCATTTCAAATGCCTGGTAGTGTAAAATATATGTGGAAATAAAATGCATGGAAACATTAACAAAGAGTGAGAATGGGAAAAAGCAATTAAAGATAAATGAAGCTAACGGAGGTAACTGCATTTTTCAGGAAGTGTTGAAAATATTCATTTAGATCCCAAGTACTTTCTCCTCTTGAGTGAGAGAACTTCCAAGAGCCACATCTCTCAAGATTTCTGGTTCTTTGTTCCAGGTAGGTTGCTCTATAGTGAGCAATTCATTTTTCTGTGAATTAATTGTTTTCAAACAAATTCCTAATTAGATAGTTCACACCTGAGAGATTTATCAAGATGTCAAAATCTGTTTCCCTGCTTCTTTTCTGTGTGTCATTGTCTAGAAAGAGTTCATTCTGTTGCGAAAGCAAATTTTCTTCTGGTCATTATGTTACATGTTCATCTTAGTATCAAAAAATTTCCCCAAAAAATCCCTTAGTCCACTCATTGGAAAGGAACTAGAAGGTGTCTCATCTTTTTATTATGTTACTGTTTATATACATTTTACTTTACATATTTCTACGTACTGATTTTCTTCTAAAATTCTCAGAGTTACATTTATTAATCTAGCTTATACAACAGAGAGCTCTGTGAGGGAATCTTCCCCTTTCTGAAACTAAATTGTCATTGATATCTGTATTTTCAACTCAGTTTTACTTACAACATAACATATTACACTGCTTCTCAAACAGGTCAAGAATACTGTTTCTTCCATACCCTCTTACTCAATTCTCCAAATCGCTTAGAGAAAATAGTTTTAAGGAATTCTTGAGAGCTATAATCATAATAATTTGATTTTATCTGCCAAATTCTTCATATACTTAGATAAAAGTTTTCTTAAGGACATGTGACTAGTATGCACAGATGCTCACTCAGTTGTGTCCAACTCTTTGTGACCCTGTGGACTGTAGCCCACTAGGCTCCTCTGCCCATGGGATTTCCCAGACAAGAATACTAGAGTGGGGAGCCTTTTCCTTCTCCAGGGGATCTTCCCAAATCAGGGATCAAACCCATAGAAAGAAAGTGAAGTCGCCCAGTCGTGTCCGACTCTTTGCAACCCCATGGACTAGTAGCCTACTAGGCTCCTCCCTCCATGGGATTCTCCAGGCAAGAATACTGGAGTGGGTTGCCATTTCCTTCTCCAGGGGATCTTCCCAATCCAGGGATTGAACCCAGGTCTTCCGCATTCCAGGCAGACGCTTTAACCTCTGAGCCACTGGGGAAGCCATGTCTCTTACATTTCCTGCATTGGCAGATGGATTCTTCACAACTAGTGACTATTAACTGCTTTTAAACATGTAAGCAATCTTTATGCTCAAGATCGCACTCATCCTATTGCCTTTTGTTGTTATTTTTCTGCAATAATTTGAAGAACATTACAATGAGAATTTCAAACATACTTCTTTTTTGTGAGATAAAACCTACATAATTTTACATTTTGATGGATACTAGTTTATAAAAGAATGCTTCCAAATAAAATTCAATTTTTCTCTTTTCAAAAACTTATCCAGACAGCTTGTTTCACCTGATAATGCTTAACTTACAATGCATGTATTAGGGTCAAGTTTATTAGTTTACTCTATATAGTATGTTAAATAAATTCACACACATTATTTTATTTGGCTTTAGAGCTTTATGAAAAGCTCAGGCAGTTGTTCTGTTTCTTCATTTATACCCATGGTGTTTTGAAAGTTAAAGATCGTTTATTAGAAAACTGAAAGTTAAATGAATTGCTCAATGTAAAAACTTACTAAGAAGTGGCAAAAACCAGGTTTTCTTATGCAGTGTTTCTTGACTGTTCTTACATGAAACACACTATAGGATGAGTTAAAACTAATCCTTAAATAATTCAAAGTACTTCACAGAGTTCCAAAGAATAGCAAGGAGAGATAAGAAAGCCTTTCTCAGCAATCAATGCAAAGAAATAGAGGAAAACAATAGAATAGGAAAGACTAAGGATCTCTCCAAGAAAATTAGAGATACCAAGGGAATATTTCATGCAAAGATGGGCACAATAAAGGACAGAGATGGTATCAACCTAAAAGAAGCAGAAGATATTAAGAATAGGTGGCAAGAATACACAGAAGTACTATACAGAAAAAATCTTCATGACCCAGATAACAACAATGGTGTGATCACACACCTAGAGCCAGACATCCTAGAATGCAAAGTCAAGTGGGCCTTAGGAAACATCACTATGAACAAAGCTAGTGGAGGTGATGGAATTCTAGTTGAGCTATTTCAAATCCTGAAAGATGATGTTGTGAAAGTGCTGCACTCAATATGCCAGTAAATTTGGAAAAGTCAGTGGTGGCCACAGGACTGGAAGAAGTCAGTTTTCATTCCAATCCCTAAGAAAGGCAATGCCAAAGAATTTTCAAACTACCACAGAATTGTACTCATATCACACGCTAGCAAAGTAATGTTCAAAATTCTCCAAGCCAGGCTTCAACAGTATATGAGCCAGGAATGTTAAGATGCTCAAACTGGATTTGAAAGAAGAAGAGGAACCAGAGATCAAATTGCCAACATTTGTTGGATCATTGAAAAATCAAGAGAGTTCCAGAAAAACATGTACTTCTGCTTTATTGACTATGCCAAAGCCTTTGACTCTGTGGATCACAACAAACTGTGGAAAATTCTTAAAGAGATGGAAATACCAGACCACTTGATCTGCCTCTGGAGAAATCTGTATACAGGTCAAGAAGCAACAGTTAGAACTGGACATGGAACAACAGCCTGGTTCCAAATCAGGAAAGGAGTATGTCAAGGCTGTATATTTCCACCCTGCTTATTTAACTTATATGTAGAAATGCAAAATGCCAGGCTGGATGAAACATAAGCTGGAATCAAGATTGCTGGAAGACATATCAATAACCCCAGGTATGGAGATGATACCACCCTTATGGCAGAAAGTGTAGAACTAAAGAGCCTCTTGAAGAAAGTGAAAGAAGAGAGTGAAAAAGTTGGCTTAAAGCTCAACCTTCAGAAAACAAAGATCATGGCAGAGGGTCCCATCACTTCATGGCAAATAGATGGGGAAACAATGGAAACAGTGAGAGATTTTATTTTGGGGGCCTCCAAAATCACTGCAGGTGGTGACTGCAGCCATGAAAATTAAAAGATGCTTGCTCCTTGGAAGAAAAGTTATGACCAATCTAGATAGCTTATTAAAATGCAGAGACATTACTTTACCAACAAAGGTCATCTAGTCAGGGTATGGTTTTTCCAGTAGTCATGTATGGGTGTGAGAGTTGAACTATAAAGAAAGCTGAGCGCTGAAGAATTGATGTTTTTGATCTGTGGTGTTGGAGAAGACTCTTGAGAGTCCCCTGGACTGCAAGGAGATAAAGCCAGTCCATCCTCAAGGAAATCAGAGGATGAGATGGTTGGATGGGATCACCGATGTGATGGAAACGAGTTTGAAATGGCTCCTGGTGTTGGTGATGGACAAGGGAGCCTGGCGAGCTGCAGTCCATTGGGTTGCAAAGAGTCAGATACGACTGAGCGAACTGAACCGACTGACTGACTTAATTGAAGCTTCTTCCCTATATGTCAGCCTTAGTCAGTGTTTAAAGAAGTCCAATGCACAGCCCACTACCAGATAAATCCACATGACATTTCCCCATTTCTCTATCTTTATAACTTGTATTTTACTTCAATTCAATTAATTTCATGTGCTGCCCATCTAGAATATCAAGGACCATTTTGGGTAATATTTTTGAAACTTTCCACAATAATTCAGCCTTATACTTTCCTTTTAATGTACAAATGTCCTCATCACTGATGCTGCTGCTGCTGCTGCTAAGTTGCTTCAATCGTGTCCGACCTTGTGCGACCCCAGAGACGGCAGCCCACCAGTCTCCCCTGTCCCTGGGATTCTCCAGGCAAGAACACTGGAGTAGGTTGCCATTTCCTTCTCCAATGCATGAAAGTGAAAAGTGAAAGTGAAGTCATTCAGTCATGTCTGACTCTTAGTGACCCATGGACTGCAGCCTACCAGGCTCCTCCATCCATGGGATTTTCCAGGCAAGAGTATTGCAGTGGGCTGCCATTGCCTTCTCTGGTCCTCGTCACTATACAGCTTGTAAACAAATGTTGTCTTTTATTGCTTTCTTATATTCTTATGTTTCTTATTTTGTTATATCTATAATTGACTTTTTTGGTATTGTTATTGTTTTGCTTTTGGGAATTTCATCCTTTTTCTCCAAAATAGTATGAAAACTTAGTGTTTTTTTTTTTTTCCTTTATACTTATAGACAGGAAAATATAAATCATTTTGTTGATATACTTTAAGGAAATTCTAGGCATGACTAACTTTCTTTTCTAAATGGAAACAGGAATGGAGAGTACAAATATGCAGTTAGAGGTATAGACTCAGGAGGAATAGCTGCTGCTTCTATGAAGATGAGCATAAGATTTGTCTGGAGTGTACCCAGGTATTTGCACTGATTATAAATTTTTTTCGAGTTAAATTTATCTGTATAATCATTCCTTGAATTTTGCTATGAGAGATCTGATGACTTTGAAAGAAGTTTCATTCCTCAAAACTCCACTTGAAATCATAAAATTAAAGAAAAAAAAAGGGGGGGATCATGTCCATTTGTTTCTTATGTGTATATTGGTGTGGGCTTATTTTCATCTCGTGTCTTCCCAACACTATTAGTCACCACAAAGGTGATTGACTTGACAATTTCAGGTTTAATGAAAAAAGTTTTAAAACAGCAAACAGGAGAAAGTCACAGACAGAGTCATCCATGTCTAAGTTTATGAAAAGTCACAGAAAACGGCTCCTCTAAATCAATAACTCCCTTCTTTTCCTAAAGACCTCTTCTGTGAAACCTTCAGGAATCCTGCCGAAGAGTCAGGATCCAACTGTGTCCACACTTTAGCCCTAGTGTTCCTACCTTATGTATGAGGGGCTTTGGGGGCAGTGATGCCTGGATGGCCCCACCCCCAGGCAAGGTCTAGAGAGATGGACATTTTCACTGCTTAGACCACACACACAGCATCACACATTCATCCAGTCTTCCAACCACTTGCCTCTTGATCATCACAAAGTTTCAGGCCTCTTTCCAGTCTCAGGAGACGTCAAACATTTCCTCTTTCTTTTAGGATCTCCGGTAGGCGGGTCAGGAAGCCTGGGTCCATGGTGTCCAACTGACATCCATCCTGGAACCTGATTAGTAAATGGGGCATGGTAAACAAGAAAGCAGCTTCTGGGGATGCAGACCTAATGAAAAACACTAACTGTGGTATTGGGTGCCGGGGTGTGCCCCAGTGAGCACATGGTCTGCATTGTTTGCACTTAGTTTCTCTCTATACCCAGAATAGCCAACAAGGAGTGATCCACTGTGCCCCGCATAGGGCCTTCAGGTACTTCTAGATAGTACTCAATAACCACTCAGGGACATAATATTACAGTGTCATGTATTGAGGCCACATCTGCACAGACCAGGGGAAGTGAAGAGTTAGACACAAATTATGTTCAAATGAAATGTGTACATCAGTTCAGTTCAGACTCTCAGTCATGTCCGACTCTTTCCAACCCCACGGACTGCAGCATGTCAGGCTTCCCTGTCCATCACCAACTCCCAGAGCTTACTCAAACTCATGCCCATTGAGTCAGTGATGCCATTCAACCATCTCATCCTTTGTCATCCCCTTCTCCTCCTGCCTTCAATCTTTGCCAGCATTTTCCAATGAGTCAGTTCTTCGCATCAGGTGGCCAAAGTATTGGGTTTTCAGTTTCAGCATCAGTCCTTCAAGGGACTCTCAAGCGTCTTCTCCAACACCACAGTTCAAAAGTATCAATTCTTCTGTGCTCAGCTTTTTTTATAATCCAACTCTCACATCCTACTGGAAAAACCATAGTTTTGACTAGATTGACATTTGTTGGCAAAGTAATGTCTCTGCTTTTTAACATGTTGTATAGGTTGGTTATAGCTTTTCTTTCAAAGAGCTGCTGCTGCTGCTGCTGCTAAGTCGCTTCAGTCGTGTCCGACTCTGTGCAACCCCATAGACAGCAGGCCACCAGGCTCCCCCGTCCCTGGGATTCTCCAGGCAAGAATACTGGAGTGGGTTGCCATTTCCTTCTCCAATGCATCAAAGTGAAAAGTGAAAGTGAAGTCGCTCAGTTGTGTCTGATTCTTAGCAACCCCATGGACTGGAGACCACCATGCTCCTCCGTCCATGGGATTTTCCAGGCAAGAGTACTGGAGTGGGGTGTCATTGCCTTCTCCGAGCAAGCATCTTTTAATTTCATGGCTGCAGTCACCATCTGCAGTGATTTTCGAACCCCTGAAAATAAAGTCTCTCACTGTTTCCATTGTGTACACCAGCATAATGTGTACACGCCAATAAATTAATATTTTTCATTACTGGCTCAGATGATAAAGAATTTGCCTGCAATGCAAGAGACCTGGGCTCAGTCCCTGGGTTGGGAAGATCCCCTGGAGAAGGGAACGGCTACCCACTAGAGTATTCTTGTCTGGAGAATTCCATGGACAGAGGAGACTGGTGGGCTACAATCCATGGAGTCGCAAAGAGTCGGACACAACTGAGTGACTAATACTTTCACTTTTGTTACATTAACTATACTGATATTAACTATGTGCTAAATGGCTAAATGTGCTCAGTCGCTCAGTTGTGTCCAACTCTTTGTGGCCCCATGGACTGTAGCCTGCTGGGCTCCTTTGCCCATAGAATTCCCCAAGCAAGAATACTGGAATGGGCTGCCATTTTCTCCTCCAGGGGATTCTTCTGACCCAGGGATCAAGCCCATGCCCCTGGTGTCTCCTGCAGGCATAGTGCACACTCTCACACCCACACCCACACACACGAACACATACCATTAAGCCTTTAAATTTTTCTTGAGGTATATATTTCATTATATTTGTTCTTGATATTATCATTGTTTAGATACTGAGGCATATAGAGGTTAAGTAATCATGCTCAGATCACACAACTAACAAGTATTGTAGCCAGGGCATTTTGTACCCACAGTTTGGGGACACATCCCTCAGTCCCCTAGTAAAGTTAATAAAAGAGTACTTGGAGACCAAACACACATTCTATTGTTTTCAAATACATCAAGATGCTTTACTAATTAATAACATATAAAATAATTTTATTGTCTCTGATATTTTGAAAGCTTTTAGACTTGGATTTTTCCAATTCAAAATTATCAAAAATACATTTTTGTATTATGTGTGAATACACATAAATTAAAAGGGGTCCTCTTATTGCCAAAAGCTGGAAACAACTGTCTTAGAAGATAAACATGAAAAACCAATTAGATCAATTTTTCATGAACAGCCTCTCAGAACTCAGCTTCTGAAGCCCCTTCCAGCCTGTTCATTACACTGAGGACCCGTGTTATGTCTGTGGATGACTGAAGTTCTGACTGATGTTACTGAGTACTAATTAATACCTCATTCTGTGAGGTAGAAATCTGGTGGAATCACTCTGAAACTAATTTTCAGATATGCTTGTCCCACCTCAACAGATGCTGTACCACTCCCAATATGAAGGGTTATGTTGTATAATGCAAAGGGTTAGTTTAGACATGTCAGTCTCTGTACAAGTCAATTAGCAATCTCTACTACAGAAGATTTGCATTCACTATAGCATATAGAAAGTATTTGTAATTATGGATTTATTTAAGTGTTGCTTGTTTATTCACACATTAGTTTTTATATAGTTGTCAACTCCATGAGGGAAAGGACTCTGACTGTCCCCCATTGCCAGTGTGTTACAAACAAAAGGCATGAGAGCAGGCCAATAATATATACTGAGTGGATGAATGAATGAATGAAGGAGAGAGATCTAAAATTCAAGTATGTCAAATTATCTGTCTGATGTTGGCCAAGCTATTCAACTTCTCTGAATCTCAATTCTTTAAACTTGTGAAATATTAACCTCACTATTTTAAGGATGACATGAGATGATATATATAAAATGTATAGCAAGCGCTTGAGAAGTGATGGCTATTACAGATGTCTTTCAAAAAGTTTAGGTCTAAAAGGAGCACTAAAGAATCGAAAGGAGGTAGTGACAGACAATGAAGATACTTAAGAGTCTCACAAAGGATACTCAGTGTCTCATCAAGAAATGAAACAGAGGAAGAGGGCTAAGAATGTCCTGCTAAGAGTAATGTAATGCATATATGCTAAGTTAAAGCACAATAATTCAAAATGAAATGTCTCACTGAGAATGCCTTGTAACCTGAGTGTGTGTGTAAAATGATGGGCCGATATTTATGAAGCCAATAGTCGCACACAGAGACTAAAGCAAGCTGGCATTTTAAAACCCAAGAGTATCATAGAACCAAAGTAAGTTACTTGATATGAATAAAAAACTTTAATACAAATATGTACAAAGTAGAGGAAGGAGTATTATTCTTTCTACTTATGTAGTGTGCATTCAGTTCAAGTTTCCACTGCACACTGGGTTCGATCCCTGGGTTGGGAAGATCCCCTGGAGAAGGGAAACGCTACCCACTCCAGTATTCTGGCCTGGAAGATTCCATGGACTGTATAGTCCATGAGGTCGCAAAGTGTCGGACATGACTGAGCTACTTTCACTTTCATTTTTCATGACCCTGGAGTCACTCACTCACTTTTGCTTTTGACTGAGCTCACTACAATGTCCCTTTCCATTAAATTCTATCTTGATTTGTATGGTAATTAGTTCCATGCTTTTTAACATAGGTTTATCACCCCAAAATACTTCTCTAAACGTTTGCCTATTTTGAACTTTGTACAGTAGAATTATATGATATCTATATGTTTTGTGTTTTACTAAAAGTGGGAAAATTAGACCACATTATATTAATGAAGGGCATCACTAAAAGGATAAAAGTGTAAGTCAAGCAGTGGAAAAAGAGAGAAAGAAAGAGAATAAAAGCAATGGGGCTACTGATTCACTTTGCTGTACAGAAGAAACTAATACAATTTTGCAAATCCACTATACTCCAAAAAGAATTAATTATTAAAAAAAAAGCAATGGGGGCTGATCCCACCATCCTTAGAACACAGATCCAGCAACGGGAGCTGAAGATGCTTCTCTTTTAGAGTTTGGGCTCCTCAGGGTTTCTGTTGTGCTGCTGCCAATGCTGCTGTGGAATGGCCTGAGACACAGTAGTGGAAGGAAAATATAAGAAAAGGAGAGGAGGTGCCTCACTCTCTCAGAGCATGATGTGTGTTCTTTTATTCTCTGAGCCAGAACTGGAAGGTTTCTGTTACCCAGCGCTCACTTCCTCACTGGCCAGAAATATTGGAGGCAAACAATAGCAATCTTATTATCAGGTGAATGATGCTTTGCATTGTGGTCTTCTTCTTCAGTCTGTGTGTGTGTGTGTGTGTGTGTGTGTGTTGGTCTCTCATTCGTGTCTGACTCTTTGTGATTCGATGGGCTGTAGTACACTAGGCTCTTCTATCCATAGTATTCTTCAGGCAAGAATTCTCTTTCCAGGGGATCTTCCCAACCCAGGGATCGAACCTGGGTCTTCTGCATTGCAGGAAGAATTTTTACCCTCTGAGCCGTCAGGAAAGCCCCTTCCTCAGTCTATCAGGTATGATTACTTTTCAGAGCCTTCAAAGGCCATTCTCATGCATTTTGTATAGGTATTACAGCTGGAGTCAATTTGTGAAGTCTGTTTCCTGAACAATGTGCAGCTGCTGATGCCTCGGTTTAGCTTTCTTTTTCTTTTTCCTTGTTTTGATTTTAAGCCTGACTCTTTAAAGGTCAAGCTTGTGTCTACATAGCTTATATTTTAGCCAAAGATAGGGCTCAAACACTGCAAGCCAGTAAGGTTTCCATCATGTGGTGAAAGATGAGGGGGGCAGGCAGGGAGCATGTATTAATACAAATTCAGGTCATTTTTCAGCCTGCTTTCTGTTTCATATGGTCTCTCTGGTATCATCTCTGGGCGTCGCAGGCTCCTTCTGCCAGGGATGTGCAAGTGGTTGACACGTGCACATGATTCATGTGGCAAATGTACACAGCCTCTGGTCAACCTGGATGTTTGAAGGTCTCACCTTCACAACTCTCAAGGTTCTATATAAACTACCTATATGCAAAGATAAATTATATCACAATGCAAGCATTAGACAACTAGAAAATTATGTTTGAAAATATAATTCAGTTTTAATAGCATCACTAATCATCAAAAACCTAGGAATATGTCTAACAGACTTGAAAGACCTCTACAATGAGATTTAGAAATCACTAATTAAGACACAAAATAATGGAGAGAGACATAACCTGTGCCTAGTAGGAAGGCATGACTTGGTAAAGATTTCAGTTTTAGACAAATAGACTTGTAAACTCAATTTTAGTAAAAATCCCAGTATTTGGGTTTGCTTGTTTGTGCATGTGTGTGTGCGGAGGGGTGTATAAATAGATAAGATATTCCGAAGAATAGTAATCTTGAAAAAGAATAAAGCTGAAGGAATTACATACTGAAATCAAGATCTATTAAAAAGCTTTACTAATTAAAATAATGTAGTGTTAGAGCAAAAAAAGACAAAACAATACTACAAAATAGAGAATCCAGAAACAGCAATCTATACATACAGTAAATTGTGTGTGTGACAACCCTTGATAATCCAATACAGTTAGAGAAAAATTATTTTCAATAATCACTGCTAGTTCAAACAGATACACATATTTAAAAAATGAAATTTATCCCACCTGTCGTCATAGACTGAAATGCTTCTAAAAGTATATGTCTAAATGCAAAGACAAAAACAATAAAGTTTTGGGAGAAAATCAGGGAGAATATCTTTATGACACTGAAATACACAAAAATTTCTTAAGTAGAACATAAAAAGCATGAATCAAAGACGACTGATGTTTAGACAACATCAAGCATAAATACTGGTCAGCAAATAACACCATTGATACAGAAAAGAGGCAAGCCACAGCATGGGATAACAGGGTTGTTTTATGTTATGTATAGAATGTATAAAAAATAATAAAATATTATTTTCTTAAAATAATATTTTAAGAAAAATATTATAAAAATATATAAGAAAATAATAAGTATTATTTCTTAATATATATAAAAAATAATAAAAATTACAGCCCAAGAAAAGAAGTGACAAAATGTTTCACAGGCACATCACAAAAGCAGGCATCCAAAGGACCAAAAACGTGAAAATGTTCTCAACATAATTATTCTTCTGATAAGTGCAAATGTAAAACATAATCAGATATTATGCATACCAATGGAAAGAGTAAAACAAAAAGGACAAAATAAGAAAAAAGAAAGGAGAGAGAGAGGAAGTGAGAAAGAGGGGGCAAGGGAGACAAACTGTGGAGTGGGCAGAAATAAAGAATAAAATATTAATACAGAGGAAAAAAAAAGAATGAGAGAAAGAACAGACAAAAACTAGAGAAGAGTTTGGAGGAAGTGGTCACAGATCTTTCAAACATTTCTGGTGAAAGTATAAAGAGTTGGGCTCATTTTGGAAAATCACTTCGTAGTTTGTACCAAGTCTAAATAAGAATTATAATTTACCCAGACAAATCCAATTTTACCTATATATATCCAATAGAAATGCAAATATATGATCACTAAAATACATTACCCACATATTTATATTCTTAAATTAATAATAAGAAAACTGGAAATCATTTAGCTACCAATCAAAAATTGAAAACACAAATACTGCTTTTGCTTTTTTAATAGTTAACCAATGGCAACCCACTCCAGTACTCTTGCCTGGAAAATCCCATGGGACACGACTGAGTCGCTATTCATGAATGAAAAATGTTATGAGAGTTTATTTTTTCCTGTTTTTCAGATGTTCTGTTTCTTGAGTCAGTGGTCAGTTACCTAGGTGTGTTTTGTTTGTGAAAATTCATCAAACTGTTCACTGTGATCTTTGTAAGTTTCTGCATACCTGTATACTTCAATAGAATGTTTATGTAAAATTTAATGTTTGTTTGCTTTTTTAAATGCAAATTATATTGGACTGAAGATTATTCCTGCAAAAAAGTCATTGTCATTCACTTGCATTGAATATGAAAGGAAGAAAAAATGTGAAGCTATAAATTATGATGAATTTTTGTGAGTAGAACACACTCTTTTCTCTATGTTGAAGCTCCTAACCTATACTTAACAAGAATGGTGAGTCACAATAATATATCAGTTCAGTTCAGTCGCTCAGTCATGTCCAACACTTTGCGACCCCATGAATTGCAACACACCAGGCCTCCCTGTCCATCACCAACTGCCGGAGTTCACTCAAACTCGGAGTTCACTCAAACTCACATCCATCGAGTCAGTGATGTCATCCAGCCATCTCATCCTCGGTCATCCCCTTTACCTCCTGCCCCCAATCCCTCCCAGCATCAGAGTCTTTTCCAATGAGTCAACTCTCCGCATGAGGTGGCCAAAGTACTGGAGCTTCAGCTTTAGCATCATTCCTTCCAAAGAACACCCAGGGCTGATCTCCTTTAGAATGGACTGGCTGGATCTCCTTGCAGTCCAAGGGACTCTCAGGAGTCTTCTCCAACACCACAGTTCAAAAGCATCAGTTCTTTGTTGCTCAGCTTTCTTCACAGTCCAACTTTCACATCCATACATGACCACTGGAAAAACCATAGCCTTGACTAGACAGACCTTTGTTGGCAAAGTTGTTAAATAAGTCTAAGTTGAAAAAACGCTTATAAATTCTACTATATGCAACCTAGCAGGGCAACACACTTTACTTTGTCACTGGTTTTTGTTAATAATATGATAAATATAATTTTATATTAAACTAGGGAGGATTGTAGTCAGAATGTATCATATCTAGTCTGATTATGTAAAATGTAACTGTGTGAATTGTGGAGCAAAGAGACAATTATTTTAGTTCTACATTGTTACTTGAAATGGCAGAGCCAATGAATAAATATATTTATGGCTTGGGGAAACAACAGCATATTTATCATGGGAAATTTGTTGTTATTCAGTTGCTAAGTCATGTTTGATGCTTTGTGACTCCGTGGACTGCAGCACACCACGTCTGTCTGTCCTTCACTATTTCCCAGAATTTGTTCAAATTCATGTTCATTGAATTGGTGATGCCATCCAACCATCTCATCTTCTGTCATCCCTTTCTTCCCTTGCCCTCAACCTTTCCCAGTCTCATGGTCTTTTCCAAAGAGTTGGCTCTTCACATCAGGTGGCCAAAGTTTTGGGGCTTCAGTTTCAGCAGCAGTTCTTCCAGTGGATATTCAGGGTTGATTTTCTTTTAGGATTGACAGGTTTGATCTCCTTGCAATCCTAGGGACTTTCAAGAGTCTTCTCTAGCACCACAGTTAGAAAGCATCAATTCTTTGGCACTCAGCTTTGTGGTCCAATGCTCACATCCGTACATGACAATTGGAAAAACCATAGCTTTCCCTCACTGTACGGACCTTTGCTGGCAAAGCGATGACCTACCAGTTTTACTCCTATACAAATATCCAAATGAAAATGAGTACTTCTGTCCACTGAAATATGTTCAGAAATATTCATGCTAGCTTTATCTAAAATGACCAAAAATATAAATAACATAAAAATCCATAAAATTGTTCATTTAAAGAAATAGTACATGGAATGAAAAAGTTGCTACTCACAATAATATGGCTAAATCTCACAAAATAATGTTGAACAAAAGAATATTAAAACAAAAGTGTACATGTGCTATAAATCCATTTTTAGAAGCAGCAAAATAAATTATAATGGTTGAAATCAAGAATGATAGTTATCTTTAGGGTATATTGACTGAGAAAGCCATACTGGGGCTATCTGAGGTGCTGGTAATATTTTAATATTTATCCATCTGATGAGTTGGTTTTACAGGCATTTTCATTTTAGAAATGAAATTATCATATTTTTGCGATTATTAACTTTAACATTTGAACTTTAAAATTAGAAAAAAAATAGAGTTATAACTCTATATATTTACATAGAAGTATTTCCAAGACACACTGTAAAGTCAAAAAAACAAACTGTAAAACACGTATAGTCTCTGAACCCATTCCTACGACCATCTATCTCAACAAAATAAGAAACAAAACTGCATATTTATATATGTGTTTATAATATTCAATTCTGTGATTTAAAGAAAATATATCTCACTCACAGAGTAATTTCAAGAATGCTGAACCATATCTAGGCCAGATAATTTTTATTAGGCTAGTTTTTTGTTATGTTAGTTTTAGGATGACAAAATTAAATCAAGGTATTTTCTATGTCAAATTTACTCCAACAGAAATGAGCTGACCAAAGAAATTTGATTTCCCAAATTAAACTTAGTTTCATAAATCATTAATTATATATATTTTTTTCATAGTGAAAATCTTGCCTCTCTTTACTTTTGACTTGAAAGCCCAGAGGACTGTCATAACTACTAAATTATATTTCTATGTCTAATCAGTGCTAACATTACAATCAATTCAAGGACCACTGATCAGTCTTTTCTAGAGTTATAAAGTCTGAGTTTCAGTGAAAAAAAATGTGAAAATTATCAGTCTTAAATCCTGTAACAATAAATCACCAAGTATTTATTCATCACTAATCTTGTGCTTAATCCTTTCCTAGGCAGCCTGAAGAGTAATGAGAAAATATCAGACATGGTTCCTGCTATAAAGGAGATAATAATTCAATTTAAAAGAGATACTTTTGGTATAGATCTTTTGTAATTTAAACTACCTACAGAAGGGTCATCTGTCAAAATGATGGATTAAATTTTAATCCAGAATAGGAAGCAAATGACAAATATATACTTATCATTTAGGATACTTATGGAATGATTATGCTGATAAATCTATATTGGGACTAACTAAAACACAAAATGACACAAAATTGATTATATTACACTTTGAGGTCTCTGAAGAAGATATTTTGAATAATTATGAGTAATGAATACGACAACTTGATTTTGTTCAAAATTAAAAATGAAGTTGTCAATCATTGCCTATAACAAGTGCACAATATTTATTTTTTTAAATACCAAATCCTTATTCATAATAATAAGTTTTGCACTGAGTAGGAGATACAAGTTATGGTACTGATGATAAAGATGAAAAAAGATGCTAAAAGCAATAATTTCCATATTTTGAGAGATGTCACTTGACCAAGTTCAGATGAGAAGAAAATAAGACAGCCAAAATTTGAATGTAGTCTTATCTGAAGCCAAATTCATATAATTTCTCTCACCCCAGAGTTTCTTCTATCAGTTCTGTAAAAGTATAAAAAATTGCTTCTGCGTTTCATATAAACTGATGTGAATATATTGCCTATTATGTCACTCAAAGTCCCATGTAATTGACAACACTGAACATTTTACATCAAATAAAAGTGTATCTCCACTCTCAAAAGTACATCTCTTTTGTAATATCTGAGCTATGATTTCTCTTAAATTTTTCTTTCTGCCTACCCTCTGTGGATAAACATAGCCAGATTTTAAGCTCATCATAGAATATGTTAATATTATCAATGTCATTCCATTTCCCTTTTCCTCCTTTTTTGTTTATATCAATTTATTTGAAGTTGCCTGAAATTCCTGTTCAGAAGAATTGAGTTGAGGTTAAATTAAAGTTAAATGTGACAGGCACTGAATAACTTCTATTAGTAAATATAGAAGAAGCTTCAACAAACATGAAGCAGCTAGAAGTCTATTTTTCATTAGCCTATAGGATCTATTTCTGGTTCTTACTAACAGTGATGAAGAAAAAAATATATACTTGGCTCGCAATCCAAAGAAAGATAGAGCTGAGAGGTCTCTCCAAAAATGAAGGGTTTCTTTCCACATCCACAGTCTTCATTTAGTGTACTCCAGACAGATAGACATCAAGCTTTCTCTCAATATCTTCATGGAAAAATAGACTTGGCCATCATTTGCTTTCAACACTTCTCTGTTTCCTCAGTGGTTTTCCCATGAAGTTGTCTGATTTCTTCATTCTTGCCAATTTTCTCTCCTAGACTTCTGTCTAAGCAGACTGCATTTTCCAAGATCAGTACTGATTCAGCCTGTTATTTCTGCTTTATGCTTCTGAGCACCAAGGGCTATGATATTAGCACATGTTGTATTACTCTCCTAAACAGCACTGAGAAGAGAGCAAGGCCCCAAAGGGTGAAGGCATAAATGAAAACAAGGAGCACTTTAGTAAGAAGCTCAGGGCATTCAAATCCAGTGTCCCTGAATGAAAAATAACTTTGCTAATTCCAGCAAGCATTTAAGGATCTCTTTTATGTTGTAAATTCAGGTACCCTTTCCATTTATGCAAAATTATTTAGAGAGCAAAATAAGGAAATGTTTTCTACTAATTTAAATGGTAAAAAGAAGAAGGCAAAGGACTAGAATTCTTTCCATGCTCAGCCCTAAAACAGAAGATCCTCTGTTTGGGCAACAGTGCTGTGGATATAGCCAAGAGACTGCTTTGGCACCAAAAAGAATATATCAGCATTACCACTGCCAGTTACATTCCATTGCCTTCAGTTTCCTGGCTGAGTTTATCTGTGTGTTTGGGGGAGGGGAAAAGGCAAGAGGGAGGCAGAATCTGGCAGCTATTTCTCAACTCTGCAATGTCCTTTTTAGTATCTAAGTAAGAATATGCTTCTATTTCATTATCATTTTGCAGTTCTAGCTGTTGGGAATATCAACATCGTGATAGTTACCACAATATGGCTGAACACAGCTATGGAAGGTCAAAGAAAGAAAAAAAAAATCTGATTGAATGAAACTTTGATCACACTGATTTTTAATTTTTAGTTTAAGTTCTAGCCTTCTATTGTTGTGCAAAAATAATTTTAAAAATCAGAACATAATTATATAGCAATAATGTATCATCCCACATGACTCTGAGTGAAAGCAGCACAAAACTAAGGGGTTCTTTCCTTGGGCCTGTCATGAAGGTGAAGGAAGATGTAGACTGGTCTTGCAGTCATCTTAAGGTTGACAGAATTGGAAGTTCAAAATATCTCCCTTACATGACTCACAGTTTTTGCTGGCCTTTTGGCTAGGCTCTTATTTGGGGTTGATCACTGAAGCACCAATATGTAGTCTTTCCATGCGGCAGGGCTTCTTCCAGCATGGCAGCTGTGTTCTGACAGACAGTATCCTAAACATGAGCATTCCAAGAGAGAAAAGAAGCTGCCAGTCTCTGAGGGCCTGGACCCATTACTGGCACAGCACCATTTCTGCTGAATCTAATTGTTCAGAACAGTCACAGAGAAATCTCAGAATCAAAACAGGGAGAAGGGCAGAGAACACACCTCTGGATGGTGGAGCATCAAAGAATCTCTAGTCATCTTTAATCTGCCACCCTTTAGTTATTACTATATGTGAGGAAACTCATTTAAATTAAATGGCTAAAATTGTCTGTGCATATCATTAAGTTCAGTTGAGTCACTCAGTCATGTCAGACTCTTTTTGATCCCATGGAATACAACACGCCAGGCTGCCCTGTCCATCACCAACTCCCAGAGCTTGCTCAAACTCATGTCCATCAAGTCGGTGATGCCATACAACAATCTCATTCTCTGTCATCCCTTTTCCTCCCATCTTCAACCTTTCACAGCATCAGTTTTTTTTCCAAAGAGTCTGTTCTTTCACTTCAGGTGGCCAAAGTACTGGAGTTTCAGCTTTAGCATCAGTCCTGCAATGAATATTCAGGGCTGATTTCCTTTAGGATTGTCTAGATGGATCTCCTTGCGGTCAAAGGGAGTTTCAAGAGTCTTCTCCAACACCACAGTTCAAAAGCATCAGTTCTCCAGTCTCAGCTCTCTTGATACTCCAATTCTCACATGAATAGATTCCTACTGAAAAAACCACAGCTTTGACTACTTGGACCTTTGTCGGCAAAGTAATGTCTCTGCTTTTTAATATACTGTCTAGGTTAGTCATAGCTTTTCTTACAAGTAGCAAGCATCTTTTGTTTTTAAGGCTGCAGTCACCACCTGCAGTGATTTTGGAGCCCAAGAAAATAAAGTCTCTTACAATTTCCATTGTTTCTCCATCTATTTGCCATGAAATGATGGAGCTGGATACCATGATCTTAGCTTTCTGAATGTTGTTTCTTGAGCCAAACTTTTCACTCACCTCTTTCATTTTCATTAGTTCTTCGCTTTCTGCCATAAGTGTGGTGTCATCTTCCTATCTGAGGTTATTGATATTTCTCCTGGTACTCTTGATTCCAACTTGTGATTCATCCAGACCAGCATTACTCACGATGTACTCTGCATATAAGTTAAATCAGCTTGGCGACAATATACAGCCTTGGCATACTCTTTTCCCGATTTGAAACCAGGCTGTTCTATGTCTAGTTCTAACTGTTGCTGCTTGACCTGCATACAGTATTCTCAGGAGGCAGGTAAGGTGTTCTGCTATTCCCATCTCTTTAAGAATTTCCCACAGATTGTTGTGATCCACACAGCCAAAAGCTTCGGCATAGTCAATAAAAGAGAAGTAAATGTTTTTCTGGAACTCTCTTGCTTTTTCAATGATCCAACAGATGTAGGTAATTTGATCTCCAGTTCCTCTGCCTCTTCCAAATCCAGCTTGACCATCTGAAAGTTCCCAGTTCACATACTGTTGAAGCCTGGCTTGGAGAATTTTGAGGATTACTTTGCTAGTGAGTGAGATGAATACAATTGTGCAGTATTTTGAAAATTCTTTGGCATTGCCTTTCTTTGGGATTGAAATGAAAACTGACCTTTTCCAGTCCTGTGGCCACTGTTGAGTCCCAAATCTGCTGGCATATTGAGTACAGCACTTTCTAGCATCATCTTTTAGAATTCAAAATAGCTCAACTAGAATTCCATCACCTCCACTAGCTTTGTTCATAGTGATGCTTCCTAAGGCCCACTTGACTTTGCATTCCAGGATGTCTGGCTCTAGGTGAGTGATCGTGGTTATCTGGATCATGAAGACATTTCTTGTATAGTTCTTCTGTGTATTCTTGCCACCTCTTCTTAATATCTTCTGCTTCTGTTAGGTTGATACCATTTCTGTCCTTTATTGTACCCATGAAATGTTCCCTTGGTGTCTCGAAGTTTCTTGAAGAGATCTCTAGACTTTCCCATTCTACTTTTTTCATCTATTTTTTGCGCTGATCACTGAGGAAGGCTTTCTTATCGCTCCTTGCTATTCTTTGCAACTCTGCATTCAGATGGGTATATCTTTCCTTTTCTTTTTTGCCTTTATCTTCTCTTCATTTCTCAGCTATTTGTAAGGCCTCCTCAGACAACCATTTTGCCTTTTTGCATTTCTTACTCTTGGGAATAGTCTTGATCACTGCCTCCTATACAATGTCATGAACCTCCATCCATAGTTCTTCAGGCACTCTGCCTATCAGATCTAATCCCTTGAATCTATTTGTCACTTCCACTGTATAAGGGATTTTATTTAGGTCATACCTGAATGGTCTAGTGGTTTTCCCTACTTTCTTCAATTTAACTCTGAATTTGGCAATAAGGAGTTCATGAACCACAGTCAGCTGCCAGTCAGCTCTTGTATAGAGCTTCTCCATCTTTGGCTGCAGAGAATATAACCAATCTGATTTTGGTATTGACCATCTGATATTGTCCATGTGTAGAGTCCTCTCTTGTGTTGTTGAAAGAGGGTGTTTGCTATGACCAGTGCATTCTCTTGGCAAAACTCTATTAGCCTTTGCCCTGCTTCATTTTGTACTTTAAGTCCAAATTTGCCTGTTACTCCAGGTATCTCTTGACTCCCTAAATTTGCACTCCAATCCCCTATAATGCAAGGGACATCTTTCTGGGTGTTAGTTCTAGAAGGTCTTGTAGATCTTCATAGAACCATTCAACCTCAGCTTCTTTGGCATTACTGGTTGAGGTACAGGCTTGGATTACTGTGATGTTGCATGGTTTACCTTGGAATCAAACAGAAATCATTCTGTCATTTTCTTGAGTGAGATTGCACCCAACAACTGCATTTGGACTCTTTTGTTGACTATGATGTCTACTCCATTTCTTCTAAGGGATTCTTGCCCACATATCTATTCTTGCCCCATATCTATTCTTGTAGATATAAAGGACATCTGAGTTAAATTCGCCCATTCCAGTCAATTTTTGTTCATTGATTCCTAAAATGTCAATGTTCACTCTTGACATCTCCTGTTTGACCACTTCAAATTTACCTTGATTCATGAACCTAACATTTTGGTTCCTATGCAATATTATTCATTATAGGATTGGACTTTAATTCCATTGCCAGTCACATCCACAACTAGGTCTTGTTTTTGCTTTGGTTCTCTCTCTTCATTCTTTCTGGAGTTATTTCTCCATTCTTCTCCAGTAGCATACTGAGCACCTACTGACCTGGGGAGTTCATCTTTCAGTGTCATATCTTTTTGCCTTATCATACTGTTCATGGGGTTCTCAAGGCAAGAATACTGAAGTGGTTTGCCATTCCCTTCTCCAGTGTGCATATTAAGGTGTTAAAAAAAATCCACAGTTTAAAATTTGCATAATGGTAATCAATAAAGCATAGTATATTTGTATCTTTCTGGTAAGTAAAGAATATTAACAAATATTAGTATTATTTGATTTGTACTCCAATCCTTTTCACTCCTGGATCTAACTTTTAGAAGATTGACAGATATTTCAGCATAAGATATTCTCTCTTGGCCTAGAAGGAGCAAAGATTTTAGTGTTTTATGTAGAGGAATAGAGGATCTATTAAAGATATACAGGTGTTA
Organism: Capricornis sumatraensis; assembly: GCF_032405125.1. Taxonomy (NCBI): domain Eukaryota; kingdom Metazoa; phylum Chordata; class Mammalia; order Artiodactyla; family Bovidae; genus Capricornis; species Capricornis sumatraensis. The sequence goes on from NC_091074.1 coordinate 57,922,054, forward strand.
GATCTCTGAATATCATTTTCTTTTTATGGCATTGACAGGAGACATAAATTGTGTTTCAGCTTAACTTTGATTGCAATAGACACTTTTTTTTTTCATTCTATATTCCTAGTGGTTATAAATTGATTTTTTTTTTGCATGACTATTACCCCTGTTTCTCCCTACTCTTAAAATGACTCGTATCCCACAGAGATTACCAATGTGTCTCCTGTGAAATTCAGATGACTTCTAGTCTGTTTCCTAATCTTTTGCCTTCAAAGTGAATATTTCTTGACCTGTCCCTCAATTTCCATGGGCTAGAGAAGTCCAAAACATTTCTTACAATCAGGTCAAGCTCTGAGAAATATTTTCATGGCCAGTCATTCTATAAGCACTGTATCTGTTTCAACATGTTTTATTTAGCACCATCTGGATTAAGGTAGCTCATATATCTTTACTAGAGGAGCAAGAACACACATGTATATCTAATGTGCTCAGGAATTAAAATACACTAATACTTAGTCAGAGTACACTGAAGGTCTTAGTGTACTGGCGCCTTAGAGCAAATAATGGAATATCCACAACCAAGTGATGGACAGACAGGTATAAAATCTGTTTCATGATATCCGCTTATAGAAATGTACTTTGTAGGATGAGTATAACTTGTGTTCCTTAAGCCTCTCTGTTCACAGGAAATAACTTTGGGCATGTTTGTCCCACTTTAAATATATCCCCACTTAGACATATATCCTGATTATATGATTTCCTCCTACATATTTAAATTTATTTTCAGTCTTTCGAACATTTGATCTCTAATTTCTGAATTGTGAACAAGAATAATGACAACAAAACAGAAAGCAAACAAACAAAAATACCCAAACAAACCACTACAACAAAATCATTTAAAACTTTAGCAACAACAAACCTGGGGCTTTCCAAGAGGCACAGTGTAGGAGACTCTAGAGACAAGCGTCGGAAGATCCCCTGGAGATGGAAATGGCAACTCACTCAAGTATTATTGCTTGGAAAATTCCATCGACAGAGAAGCCAGGCAGGCTTTTGTCCATGGGGTTGCAAAGAGTCTGACACAACTTAGCGACTGAGCACACAACAACAAATCTGAGGTTAAGAATAAGGTAACTATATCCAAGCCAGTTAAGTATTTCACAGAGTAGTTAACAAGATTATCAGAAACCTGGTCAATCTTTTGAAAGGTAAAAATCAGGCAAAATTTACATCTCAAGGTTTGTATTATATTCCTTTCAGAGTTATATCAGTTTAATATTGCTTCTAGGATGAGATATTGCTGCACTGTGCCTATTTTCTTCTTTCCAACAGGATAATACTGTTCATACACCCAATAATGACAAATAGATTTCATCTCATGTGACAACTCTAATCAGCTGATATTGGATGCCTGGGGCATTGTTTTGTGAACAGTTTTGAGGCTATGTCTAGACTCGACAATCCAAAAAGTTCTTTATATCATCCAAGGGCATGATGCAAGGAGTTGAGTTACTCAGTGAAAGATATCAGTCATCCATGCATTACCCACTAAGAACTATGGGTAGGGATTTATCCTTAGTGTTTCTTTCTTTTTTTTTTTTTTTAACTTTGTTTTACTTTGCAATACTGTATTGGTTTTGCCATACATTGAGATGAATCCACCATGAATGTATACAAGCTCCCAATCCTGAATCCCCCTCCCACCTCCCAGCCCATATCATCTCTCTGGATCATCCCCATGCACCAGCCCCAAGCATCCTGTATCCTGTATCGAACATAGTTTCGCACTTCATTTCTTACATGATAGTATACATGTTTCAATGCCATTCTCCCAAATCATCCCACCCTCTCCCTCTCCCTCTGAGTCCAAAAGTCCTTTCTATACATCTGTGTCTCTTTTGCTGTCTCGCATAAAGAGTCATCATTACCATCTTTCAAAATTCTGTATATATGTGTCAGTATACTGTATTGGTGTTTTTCTTTCTGGCTTACTTCACTCTGTATAATCGGCTCCAGTTTCATCCATCTCATTAGAACTGATTCAAATGTATTCTTTTTAATGGCTGAGTAATACTCCATTGTGTATATGTACCACAGCTTTCTTATCCATTCATCTGCTGATGGACATCTAGGTTGTTTCCATGTCCTGGCTATTATAAACAGTGCTGCGATGAACATTGGGGTACATGTGTCTCTTTCAATTCTGGTTTCCTCTGTGTGTATGCCCAGCAGTGGGATTGCTGGGTCATAAGGCACCTCTATTTGCAATTTTTTAAGGAATCTCCACACTGTTTTCCATAGTGGCTGTACTAGTTTGCATTCCCACCAACAGTGTAAGAAGGTTCCCTTTTCTCCACATCCTCTCCAGCATTTATTGCTTGTAGACTTTTGGATCATAGCCATTCTGACTGGTGTGAAATTGTACCTCATTGTGGTCTTGATTTGCATTTCTCTGATAATGAGTGATATTGAGCATCTTTTCAGGTGCTTGTTAGCCATCCATATGTCTTCTTTGGAGAAATGCCTATTTAGTTCTTTGGCCCATTTTTTTATTAGGTCGTTTATTTTTCTGGAGGTGAGCTGCGTAAGTTGCTTGTATATTTTGAGATTAGTTGTTTGTCAGTTGCTTCATTTGCTATTGTTTTCTCCCATACAGAAGGCTGTCTTTTCACCTTACTTATAGTTTCCTTTGATGTGCAGAAGCTTTTAATTTTAATTAGATACCATTTGTTTATTTTTGCTTTTATTACCAGTATTCTGGGAGGTGGATCATAGAGGATCCTGCTGTGATTTATGTCGGAGAGTGTTTTGCCTATGTTCTCCTCTAGGAGTTTTATAGTTTCTGGTCTTACATTTAGACCTGTAATCCATTTTGAGTTTATTTTTGTGTGTGGTGTTAGAAAGTGTTCTAGTTTCATTCTTTTACAAGCGGTTGACCAGTTTTCCCAGCACCAATTGTTAAAGAGATTGTCTTTACTCCATTGAATATTCTTGCCTCCTTTATCAAAGATAAGGTGTCCATAGGTGTGTGGATTTATTTCTGGGCTTTCTATTTTGTTCCATTGATCTATATTTCTGTCTTTGTGCCAGTACCATACTGTCTTGATGACTGTGGCTTTGTAGTAGAGCCTGAAGTCAGGCAAGTTGATTCCTCCAGTTCCATTCTTCTTTCTCAAGATTGCTTTGGCTATTTGAGGTTTTTTGTATTTCCATACAAATCTTGAAATTATTTGTTCTAGTTCTGTGAAAAATACCGCTGGTAGCTTGATAGGGATTGCATTGAATCTGTAGATTGCTTTGGGTAGAATACTCATTTTCACTATATTCATTCTTCCAATCCATGAACATGGTATATTTCTCCATCTATTAGTGTCCTCTTTGATTTCTTTCATCAGTGTTTTATAGTTTTCTATATATAGGTCTTTAGTTTCTTTAGGTAGGTATATTCCTAAGTATTTTATTCTTTTCGTTGCAATGGTGAATGGAATTGTTTCCTTAATTTCTCTTTCTACTTTCTCATTATTAGTGTATAAGAATGCAAGGGATTTCTGTGTGTTGATTTTACATCCTGCAACTTTACTATATTCATTGATGAGCTCTAGTAATTTTCTGGTGGAGTCTTTAGGGTTATCTATGTAGAGGATCTTGTCATCTGCAAATAGTGAGAGTTTTACTTCTTCTTTTCCAATTTGGATTCCTTTTATTTCTTTTTCTGCTCTGATTGCTGTGGCCAAAACTTCCAGAACGGTGTTGAATAGTAGCGGTGAAAGTGGGCACCCTTGTCTTGTTCCTGACTTTAGGGGAAATGCTTTCAATTTTTCACCATTGAGGATAATGTTTGTTGTGGGTTTGTCATATATAGCTTTTATTATGTTGAGGTATGTTCCTTCTATTCCTGCTTTCTGGAGAGTTTTTATCATAAATGGATGTTGAATTTTGTCAAAGGCCTTCTCTGCATCTATTGAGATAATCACATGGTTTTTATTTTCCAATTTGTTAATGTGGTGAATTACACTGATTGATTTGCGGATTTTGAAGAATCCTTGCATCCCTGGGATAAAGCCCATTTTGTCATGGTGTATGATCTTTTTAATGTGTTATTGGATTCTGATTGCTAGAATTTTGTTAAGGATTTTTGCATCTATGTTCATCAGTGATGTTGGCCTGTAGTTTTCTTTTTGTGTGGCATCTTTGTCAGGTTTTGGTATTAGGGTGATGGTGGCCTCATAGAATGAGTTTGGAAGTTTACCTTCCTCTGCAATTTTCTGGAAGAGTTTGAGTAGGATAGGTGTTAGCTCTTCTCGAAATTTTTGGTAGAATTCAGCTGTGAAGCCATCTGGACCTGGGCTTTTGTTTGCTGGAAGATTTCTGATTACAGTTTCAATTTCCATGCTTGTGATGGGTCTGTTAAGATTTTCTATTTCTTCCTGGTTCAGTTTTGGAAAGTTGTACTTTTCTAAGAATTTGTCCATTTCTTCCACGTTCTCCATTTTATCGGCATATAATTACTGATAGTAGTCTCTTATGATCCTTTGTATTTCTGTGTTGTCTGTTGTGATCTCTCCATTTTCATTTCTAATTTTATTGATTTGATTTTTTCTCTCTTTGTTTCTTGATGAGTCTAGCTAATGGTTTGTCAATTTTATTTATCCTTTCAAAGAACCAGCTTTTGGCTTTGTTGATTTTTGCTATGGTCTCTTTTGTTTCTTTTGCATTTATTTCTGCCCTAATTTTAAAGATTTCTTTCCTTCTACTAACTCTGGGGTTCTCAATTTCTACCTTTTCTAGTTGCTTTAGGTGTAGAGTTAGGTTATTTATTTGACTTTTTTCTTGTTGCTTGAGGTGTGCCTGTATTGCTATGAACTTTCCTCTAAGCACTGCTTTTATAGTGTCCCACAGGTTTTGGGTTGTTGTGTTTTCATTTTCATTCATTTCTATGCATAATTTGATTTTGTTTTTGATTTCTTCTGTGATTTGTTGGTTATTCAGAAGCGTGTTGTTCAGCCTCCATATGTTGGGATTTTTAATAGTTTTTCTCCTGTAATTGAGATCTAATCTTAATGCATTATGGTCAGAAAAGATGCTTGGAACGATTTCGATTCCTTTGAATTTATCAAGGTTAGATTTATGGCCCAGGGTGTGATCTATCCTGGAAAAGGTTCCGTGAGCAGTTGAGAAAAAGGTGAAATTCATTGTTTTGGGGTGAAATGTCCTATAGATATCAATTAGGTCTAACTGGTCTATTGTATCATTTAAAGTTTGCGTTTCTTTGTTAATATTCTGTTTAGTTGATCTGTTCATAGGTGTGAGTGGGGTATTAAAGTCTCCCACTATTATTGTGTTATTGTTAATTTCCCCTTTCATGCTTGTTAGCATTTGTCTTACATATTGCAGTGCTCCTATGTTGGGTGCATATATATTTATAATTGTTATATCTTCTTCTTGGATTGATCCTTTGATCGTTATGTAGTGTCCTTCTTTGTTCCTTTTCACAGCCTTTGTTTTAAAGTCTATTTTATCTGATATGAGTATTGCTACTCCTGCTTTCTTTTGGTCTCTATTTGCGTGGAATATCTTTTTCCAGCCCTTCACTTTCAGTCTGTATGTGTCCCTTGTTTTGAGGTGGGTCTCTTGTAGGCAGCATATGTAGGGATCTTGTTTTTGTATCCATTCAGCCAGTCTTTGCCTTTTGGTTGGGGCATTCAACCCATTTATGTTTAAGGTAATTATTGATAAGTGTGATCCTGTTGCCATGTACTTTATTGTTTTGGGTTCGGGTTTATACGCCCTTTTTGTGTTTCCTGTCTGGAGAATATTCTTTAGTATTTGTTGGAGAGCTGGTTTGGTGGTGCTGAATTCTCTCAGCTTTTGCTTTTCTGTAAAGCTTTTGATTTCTCCTTCGTATTTGAATGAGATCCTTGCTGGGTACAGTAATCTGGGCTGTAGGTTATTTTCTTTCATCACTTTAAGTATGTCTTGCCATTCCCTCCTGGCTTGAAGAGTTTCTCTTGAAAGATCTGCAGTTATCCTTATGGGAATCCCCTTGTGTGTTATTTGTTGTTTTTCCCTTGCTGCTTTTAATGTTTGTTCTTTGTGTTTGATCTTCGTTAATTTGATTAATATATGTCTTGGGGTGTTTCGCCTTGGGTTTATCCTGTTTGGAACTCTCTGGGTTTCTTGGACTTGGGTGATTATTTCCTTCCCCATTTTAGGGAAGTTTTCAACTATTACCTCCTCAAGAATTTTCTCATGGTCTTTCTTTTTGTCTTCTTCTTCTGGGACTCCTATAATTCGAATGTTGGAGCATTTCATATTGTCCTGGAGGTCTCTGAGGTTGTCCTCATTTCTTTTAATTCGCTTTTCTTTTTTCTTCTCTGATTCATTTATTTCTACCATTCTGTCTTCTATTTCACTAATCCTATATTCTGCCTCCGTTATTCTACTATTTGTTGCCTCCAGAGTGTTTCTGATCTCATTTGTTGCATTATTCATTATATATTGACTCTTTTTTATTTCTTCTAGGTCCTTGTTAAACCTTTCTTGCATCTTCTCAATCCTTGTCTCCAGGCTATTTATCTGTGATTCCATTTTTATTTCAAGATTTTGGATCATTTTCACTATCAATATTCGGAATTCTTTCTCAGGTAGATTCCCTATCTCCTCCTCTTTGGTTTGGTTTGGTAGGCATTTCTCCTGTTCCTTTACCTGCTGGGTATTCCTCTGTCTCTTCATCTTGGTTATATTGCTGTGTTTGGGGTGGCCTTTCTATATTCTTGGAATTTGTGGAGTTCTCTTTATTATGGAGTTTCCTCACTGTGGGTGTGGTTGTATCAGTGGCTTGTCAAGGTTTCTTGGTTAGGGAGGCTTGCATTGGAGTTCTGGTGGGTGGAGCTGGATTTATTCTCTCTGGAGTGCTATGAATTGCCCAGTAATGGGTTGTGAGACGTCATTGTTTTTGGAGTAGTTTTGAGCTGCCTGTATATTGAAGCTCAGGAGTGTGTTCCTGTGTTGCTGGAGAATTTGCGTGGTATGTCTTGCTCTGGAACTTGTTGCCCCTTGGGTGTTGCTTGGTTTCAGTGTAGGTATGGAGGTGTTTGATGAGCTTCTATTGATTAATGTTCCTTGGATTCAGGATTTCTCTGATGTTCTTAGGATTTGGACTTAAGCCTCCTGTTTCTGGTTTTCAGTTTTATTTTTACCCTAGCCTCAGGACTTTCCCATCTATACAGCACTGATGATAAAGCATCTAGGTTAAAGATGAAAGGTTTCTCCACATTGAGGGTCACCCATAGAGGTTCACTGAGTTACACGGAGAAGAGAAGAGGGAGGGGGTAGTTAGATGTGACTGGAATGAGATGAGGTGGGATCAAAAGAGGAGAGAGCAAGCTAGCCAATAATCACGTCCTTATGTACGCTCCACAGTCTGGACCACTCAGAGGTGTTTATGGAGTTTTACAGGGAAGAGGAGAGGGAGGAAGTAGACAGAGGTGGCCAGGAGGATAAAAGAGGGAAATGAAAGGGAGAGAGAGAGATCCGGCCAGTAACCAGTACCCTGAGTGTTCTCCACTGTCTGGAACACACAGAGATTCACAGGGTTGGGTAGAGAAGTGGGAGGGAGGAGACAGAGGACACCTGGTGGAGAAAAAGGAGAGTCCAAAGGAGGGGAGAGTGGTCAAGCCAGTAATCTCGCTCTCAGGTAAAATTGGGTACTGAAGATTGGGTTTTTACATGTACAAAATTGACAACAAATACCCAAAAGCAAAGATTAAAAATCTGGAGTAGAGATTGGATTTTCAAAAATACAATATTAAAGAAAAGAAGAAGAAAAGGAAAAAAAGAAAGAAAAAACAAACAAACAAACAAAACAAACACAAAGAACAAAAACAAAAACAAAAAAAACAAAGCCACAAGAATTATTAAAAATAATAATTAGAGAAATAGAGTACTTAAAAATTTAAGAAAGTTAAAAAGAAAGAGGAAAAACAAACAAAAAGAAGAAAAAACAATCACGCAACCCCATCAACTCAAAAAAAAAAAAAAAAAGATTGTAAAAGTAGCAAAGGCATATCTGGCCCTTTCTCTGGTGTTGTGGGCTGTGTGGGGTCACTTCCAAGGCGGTTCCCTCTGTTTAACTTCCTCTGTTTGCTGGTCTCTTCAGTGTCTGATTTCCATCTTGACACAGGGAGGGCGGTGGTGGACACACTAGGTTCACTATTCAGTCGTCCTGTGGGGAGGGAGGGATACTGCAAACAAATATTACTGGCGTGTGCTTGCAGTGTTTCACCACTCTGGGCTTGCCCCTGCTCACGGTGCACACCACTCAGGCTCTAAATAGCTCCACCGGGGAACCGTCTGAGGCCGGCCCTAGCCTTCATGCACCTCCCCAGTCTAAACCACTCAGGCTCGGCGCTCAGGAAGCCCTCAGAGGCACAGATTTGGTTGGGCCTACGTTTTGTGCCCTTCCCAGGTCCGAGTAGCTCAGGAGTTCGGTGAGCACAATCGCTGCGACTATGGCCTTTCCCTGTTGCTCAGTTTTCTGGGTGTACTGCTGGCGTTCCTTCTCAGGTGGATGATGACTGTCCAGAACCCCCAGAAATCTTAGTTAACAAAGAAGCCTGCTTGCATTTTGGTAGGTAATGTCTCTCTTGGGCTGCGATTGCCCCCTTCCAGCTCTTAAGGCTCTGGCTGCCTGTCACCAGAGGGGGATGGTCTTCAGCCGGCTATTTCTGATCCGTCCTTTGTTCTGTGCACGGTCCTGGCAGTGTCTTGTGTTCAAGCATTTCACGTGGTAGCTATCCCACAGTCTGGTTTGCTAGCCCAAGTTAATTCACTCTGTCCACGCGTGGGGCGTTCCGGCCCGATTCTCAAAAAAGCACTGCAACCCGCTCCTCCTGCAGCCCAATTCTTAAAAAGCACTGCCGGCTGTGCCTCCCGCTCCTCCCTGCCCAGCCCCTACTTGCTATTGGCGGATGCAGGCGTCTGCGCTGCTTTTCTGCTGGGGGAGTTACTGTTGGGCTCATAATCTGTTGTTTTTAATTATTTATTTATTTTTCCTTCCTGTTATGTTGCCCTCTGTGCTTCCAAAGCTCGCCATAGACTCGGCTGCTAGAATGTTTCCTGGTGCTTGGAAACCTCTCTTTTTAAGAGTCTCTTCCCGGGATGGGATTCCCTTCCCGGGACGGAGCTCCCTCCCTACCTCCTTTGTCTCTTTTTTCATCTTATTATATTTTTTCCTACCTGTTTTTGAAGCCAATGATCTGCTTTGCTGGGTGCCTGATGTCCTCTGCCAGCATTTAGAAGTTGTTTTGTGGAATTTACTCAGCGTTGAAATGTTCTTTTGATGAATTTTTGAGGGAGAAGGTGGTCTCCCTGTCCTATTCCTCTGCCATCTTAGGACTGCCCCCCTTAGTGTTTCAAAAGCACATATGTGTGTTGAGTCATTGCTATATCCTTTTATCTGGCTTAAAACAGATATTCAACAAAATGAATGAATTAATAAGATGTACTAGTTTTTTTTTTTTTTTTTTTTAATGTGTCTGTAATGGGCATACACTGGGATACAAATGGAACGGACAGATAAGGAAAGAGAGTTCTAGTAGCCTACATTAATAAATGTGTCTTTCATATACTTCAGAAAACATTAAGAATATAGCAAAATGGTTGAATACATACTATGAATAGCTTGTATAATATATCTCCTCTTTTCCAAAATATCTGTGGTGCTAAGTATCAAATAATATTAAGTAGACCTTTTCTAGTTAGAAAACCAAGATATTAGAATTTTAGAAGTCGATGAGATTGTAAAATTTAAATTAGACTGAATTTTCAATATTTGAGTACATGACTATCCCCCAGATCCAAACCTTCACCCTCTATCTACTAGGCTAAGACTCTAGGGCAGCACATGTGTTATATACAATTTCCTTTCCTACACAGGGCCATAAATACTTCTCTATAAACATTCACTTTGAGAATAATCACTTGATATTATCATATGGTTATGAGATCCTATATTTACAAACAATTCTAGTTGAAGTTTCTTGGTTACCTCAGAAATTACATAAAACAACGTGTTTGAAATTATTTCAATGTTCAGAATATTTTATATATACATCAAGATTCATATTATTGCTTGTAATAATGATATAAATAAAAGCACCAAAAATTTATCTAATTTTTAACATAGTATACCATAATATACTTAGATATACTATGGTTAAATATACAGATATTACTCAATATGCATATGGGATTGGTTTGAGGACCCCACTATTGCATACCAAAAACTGTAGATGCTCAAGTCCCGTATATAAAAAGGCATAGTGCAGTTGTTAAAGTGCTGTACTCAATATGCCAGCAAATTTGGAAAACTCAGCAGTGGCCACAGGACTGGAAAAGGTCAGTTTTCATTCCAATCCCAAAGAAAGGCAATACCAAAGAATGCTCAAACTACTGCACAATTGCACTCGTCTCACATGCTAGCAAAGTAATGTTCAAAATTCTCCAAGCCAGGCTTCAACAGTACATGAACTGTGAACTTCCTGATGTTCAAGCTGGATTTAGAAAAGGCAGAGGAACCAGTGATCAAATTGCCAACATCTGTTGGATTGTTGAAAAAGCAAAAAAGTTCCAGAAAAACATCTACTTCTGCTTTATTGACTATGCCAAAGCTTTTGACTGTGTGGACCAAAACAAACTGGAAAATCCTTCAAGAGATGGGAATACCAGACCACTTGACCTGCCTCCTGAGAAATCTGTATGCAGGTCAAGAAGCAACAGTTAGAACTGGACATGAAACAACAGACTGGTTCCAAATAGGAAAAAGAGTAGGTCAACGCTGTATATTGTCACCTTGTTGATTTAACTTATATGCAGAGTACACAATGAGAAACGCTGGGCTGGAGAAAGCACAAGTTGGAATCAAGATTGCTGGCAGAAACATCAATAAACTCAGATATGCAGATGACACCACAGTTATGGCAGAAAGCAAAGAACTTTCTATGATTCTACTAATCAACTATGTCCTAAACGTCATTCATTTTTACTTTCTTCAGTCACCTCAAATATTTTCTTGGCACTTTTGTCAATGGACTCTCTAAAATGTGGGACTAATTATGTCTGTCCCCTTAAAGTCTTCCCATAACATCCTGCAGACTCTAGGATGAAAGTCATGATTCTTAGCATGACACAAAATCTTTTATTGTCTATTTCCCCCCTTATCTCTCCTGCATGTTACAATGGCATGTACCCCTTTGAAACAATTCACTGTTTCTGGAATAACTGTCTCTCCACCATACCTTCTGGCTTCTCTTTTTTGAATTTCTCTTCAATCTTTAGACTACTTATTGGTTTGCTTTCTCATTCATGGCTTTAATATTCTACTTTCCTGTTCCCTCATGCCATATTTTGCCACTTTGACTATTATCATTATCATCAATATCATATAATAATACTAGCATCCATTGTAGTACTAGTACTAATAGTAATAGTAATCATAAACTGTGCACTTAAAATTCATATTTCAAAGATGAAAAAATTGAAGCAAAGAGTCATCAAGCAATTTATCCCTAAATCTTAATGCTTCAATTTCGGTCAGGAGTTAAAAACTAAGCAACCTGACTCCAGAGTTCCACTTTTTAACAAAGCTATTCTGCAGCCATGAAATTAAGACACTTGCTCCTTGGAAGTAAAACTATGACAAACCTACACGGTGTATTAAAAAACAAAGATATCACTTTGCCGACAAAGGTCCATATAGTCAAATCTATGGTTTTTCCAGTAGTCATGTATGGATGTGAGAGTTGGACCATGAAGAAGGCCGAGCACCAAAGAATTGATGCTTTTGAACCATGGTGCTGAAGAAGAGTCTTGGGAGTCCCTTGGATCAAACCAGTCAATCCTAAAGGAAACTAATCCTGAATATTCATTGGAAGGACTGATGCTGAAGCTGAAGCGCCAATACTTTGGCCACCTGATATGAAGAGCCAACTCTCTGGAGAAGAACTTGATGCTGGGAAAGATTGAGGGTAGGAGGAGAAGGGGGTGACAAAGGATGACATAGTTGGATGGCATCACTGAATCAATGGACATGAGTTTGAGCAAACTCTGGGAGATAGTGAAGGACAGGGAAGCCTGGCATGATGCAGTCCATGGCGTCGCAAAGAGTTAGACATGACCTAGCAACTGGACAGAACTGATTCTGCTTTCCTATCCTAGAAGCCTGGTCTCTAAGTTCTAATGTTCTGTTCACTTGTTTGTCTACATTGGTGGTCTCTGAATTCCTTAAAGTCAGTGTCACAATCTTGACTTTCAGATTCTCAACACATGGGTTTGATCTCTTCATTCTTAGGTTGTTCAAGCAGGGATAAGAGAAAAAGAATTTGCCAAATGTAGGAATTCTGATTAAAGTTTAACACTAGCATTCAAAAATATTGAGGGGTAGAGAAGAAAGAAAGGATAGGTAGTGTAAGTTTAAAATGTAATGAAGAATGAATTCATTCAGTAGTTACAAAGCAGCTACTAAGGCTACACATTGTGTTAGCTGATCTACAATATGAAGTGTCTTAGTGAAATGAGACACTTCTTATCCATTTTGAACAGTTGTTGATGTGGCCTCTGCTACAATATGTTCTTGGTAAATATCATAGCTATATCTTTGCCATTAAGGCTGCAAAATTTTTGTGAATTGGGTATGATTATTCCTGTTTACAGCTTTTGAATCTGCTGCTGCTGCTGCTGCTGCTGCTGCTGCTGCTAAGTCGCTTCAGTCGTGTCCGACTCTGTGAGACCCCAGAGACGGCAGCCCACCAGGCTCCCCCGTCCCCAGGATTCTCCAGGCAAGAACACTGGAGTGGGTTGCCATCTCCTTCTTCAATGCATGAAAGTGAAAAGTGAAAGGGAATTTGCTCAGTCGTGTCCGACTCAGCGATCCCATGGACTGCAGCCTACCAGGCTCCTCCGTCCATGGGATTTTCCAGACAAGAGTACTGGAGTGGGGTGCCATTGCCTTCTCCGTTTGAATCTAGAGACTCTGAGGATTTTAGTGACTTATCCAAGTTCACATTTTTACTACAATACAGTTCACTTCCACAGATGTGTAATGAAAGAGAGGGGAAAAGAAAAAGAAGGAAGAGGGGAGTAAGAAAGGAAGGAGGCAGGAAGCAGGGAAAGGAGAGAAAGAAGGAAGGAAGGAGGGAAAAAAGGGAAGGACAGAGGAAGGGATGAAGAGATTGCATACATTTGTATGTTTGTGTGTGTGACTGAGTATGAGTGAGCAACTGTGTACATCCACCAGGTGCCAATTGAGTCCTCCTATACTCTCTCTCCAGGATGGGCCAAGGTTAAGGGTTTGTTGTGTGGCTGCTCAGCCTAAGTATGGAGTGTTGGAGGAGAGTAGAGAGGGCAGACTATTCCCTGCCTTCCTTCCAAAGAGATTGACTCAGCTTGGCTCATTCTTTCAAGCAAGGTTCACTGTTTTACTCAAAGCTGCTGACTCTGTTCAGGTCTATCTTCTCCACAGGCCTGGGGATGGAAGGTTCAGGTCACTGCACACTGAACAGACCTTGTAGTTTCCCAATACTTGCTCTCTGCAGTTAATCTCTTTACAAATCAAATTTTCTATATTAATAGTGCCATGTGTTTACTGTGGGAAGCAGAAGGATGCATCAGTTGTTTGTGTGTATATCAGAGTATATCTATTGTCTAATTATTTCCCTATATTCTAAAGCATCATGATATTATAAACTTTACAGTGAAATTACTTGGCTGTAGTGGAATTCACAAAATAATGACAAAAAGCAAAGTTTTCTGTTAAGGTACATGAATTAATCTGTAATATTTTTTGTTGGTTATAGCCAATTGCTTATATATAAATGGAATCCTGTCTGTTAACTTTAACATTAAGCAGATTTCTAGAGGAAAATGTCTCAGTATTTCCAGCAAGGTTTCCTTTGGCCTTCAAAAGGCCAAAGCTTTTATGCTAAAAGAAAGCTAGGGGAATAACAACTGTTGCATTTTCAATTCCCATATCAGAAGTGATGATAGACTAGCATTATTTACATCTACTTTCAGATAGATTTTGTTAGCACTGTCAAGATCAAGGCTGAGCAAAACTCTCCCTTCTCATCACTTCATTATCCTTACCCTTACATGCATAAAAATGAAAATTCTTCTCTGTTATGGAGTAATAATCTTGCTATATTTATAAATGTAAAGTAGATGTATCAAAATAATTGGAAACAGGATTCTCCATCATGGTTAATGATTGCAGAGATAGCTTGACATGAAAAAACTAAACTTTATTCTTTTCCCTCCTTTCCTCACCATTTCTTCAATTTATACACAAAGAACTTCATGTTGTATCTACTAACAATATTATATCTCCAGGATGATTAGGTAATCATCATTTATAAATTTATATATTATATATTGCATATACTATAAACACATATGCCCTAATAGTGACTATATGATGTATTTTTTATCTCTGTAAGGCTTTGAATAGAGTGGATGAAGTGTGGGAGAATAGGAATTAATGAATCAGTCCATGACCTGCTCTTTTTTCATATGATGATGTATTTTACAGCTGAAGTGATTGCATCATACCAAATTTATGATATACTATTCAAGAACTTGATAAGAATATAATTTCAGCTCATTGTAGTATAATAATAAGCTTTCTTGTAGTTTCACTGCATTGTTTTCATTAAAGTTATAAAGAAAGCAAACTATATCTTTTTTTCCCCCCCTGTTGCCAAAGTTAGATTTAATAACTTCTCATTTTCCTGGGACATTTTCACTTATTAGATAACCAAATTCCTTTGGATCTTTCTTATTTTTCTAATATAAATTTAAATCCATTCTTCCTTTTGATTTGTTAGTTATCCATATTATTTTCCTGCCCACAATTCATATTCCACTAAAGAGTTGTGATTCTACAAGACACATTATACTGATACTCTGAACTAAAAACAGTGTTCCCTTGGAATATTTTCACCTGAAAATATAAGGATATATTGCATACAGTTCAAATAGCTTCTAGGTAAAGGTAATAATCTCACCCAAGAGTTGAAAAAATTCATAAGAACATAAACGATTTATCAGTAATTTACTAAATCTAAAATCTGTATGACCTGAATAAACTGTGTTTTCTCCAAATCATGCAGTTTTTCTCCAAACTGATGCTTGCACATATTGTAGCTATGAAGAGAGACTCTGCTACATACCAATCTTGCTTTCCCTCTGCCCCTCAACATTCCAAGCTCTCTATTTTCAGGTTGTGTCACAGGATTGCCTGTCTCACTACTCCCTATTCCGATGAGCCCAAGTGACTGGTTCTAAACAAGGAGTCGGGAGTGGGAAGGTGTCCTTCTTCTGGTTGAGTATTCATCAGCCTCTGTGAGACATTCCAGAGAACTCTTTTCTTCATTTGTTACCATGACTAGCTGTTTTCAAGACACTCCCTTATATCCTTGATTCTTAAAAGAGTATAGTGAGCATATCCTCTGTTCCCCTACAGTGGACATATAACTTAATGGGAAAAATATACCTTTGTAGTTTTAAGTCACTAAAATGTGGGACTGCTTGCCACAGCACAGTAATTTACTAATCTTAAGTAACACAGAGGCAAAACACAGAAAAAAACAGTGAAAAACATTCTTGGCAAGAACAGATCCCAATAAGCCAGGGAAAGGGGAGTGCTATAAGCAGGATTTAGGAAAGATATTGTCAGGACTCACAAAACAGAGAAGTTATAACTACATTGGTTTTACCTGAATTGGTTAGGGAAAAGTTTAGTTGATGGCTACAACTCATCCATTGTCCAGATAGATTTTGACAGAGATTGCAGAAGACAGTTTAATATGTCTGTAAGTCCTCTTACAGGCATAGCTAAGACATTGTAAACCTCAATATGAAAGGGCCATTTTCTTTAAGAAGACCAAATATCTGATCTGATTAAGTCCAACAAGTGGAGGACAATTATCAAAATGTTAAGCAGATTTTTAAAAATATATTAACTGAAATGAATTTATACTTTACATAATTGAAATGCTTTATCCACATGATTATAGATCAACTCAACAAACTAAACTTACATTTTAAAATTCACCCTATTAATTTCTGAAACTTTTATTATCTTACCATTTCATGACATCTACATCTATGGACTTTTATATGTATATACTTTCATTTTTTCTAGGTTTTCTTTTCACATCTTATATAAACTTAAGAGTGTAGGCAATTTCCTCTGATAATCACTAAATTATTTTAATGCATGATTGGTATTATAAGAAGTCATTAATTTTATGTCTTTAAGCTTGGAAAACAAAGTATTTGGGGGGTAAATATTTTTAAATTTTGTATTAGACAACTGTGAGTCAGTGTATACTATAAAATATTTAACACTTGATCATGACTTTTTATGTTTTAATTATTTTACAAAACTGAACTAATCAGCAGAATAATTTACTACTATCACATAGAAGGAATAAAAACTAATATCAAAATATAAACCTTTATTAATAAGCACATTGCAAACTTGATTCATAAAAATATTAATAAATTAGCTAATAAAATATTGGTTTATATTATTTCCCAAAAAATGAAGATAGGCTCTATTGGTCAAATCCAACCCTTTTCTTCTTAATCACATATTAATTTGCATGTAAAGAGACCTTTAGAAAAGTACAATTCAGAGCCCAGTAAGGAAATGGAATGTCTTTTAATCCTTTATGTCATTTGTCATTGGCTGAAAGGAAACCTATAGTTCGAGCAAACTGACCTGCATATGGGTGCTGTGATAAGTAAAGTCCCATTAGGCTTACCAAACATCCTACTTCCAGTCCTACTTAGCATGAAATATTCTGTATCATATAGGAACCCTAAATAACACACCAATACATTTACTTAGCATGAATCTTCTGTTTTTTTCTTTATCATACACATATCACTTGTAATTTGTTGAATGTAAGAAGGTAGCTAAGGGGATTTCCCTGGTGGTCCAGTGGTCCCAATGCATGAAAGCTGGGTTTAATCCTTGATCAGGGAACTAGATCCCACATGCTGCAACTAAGAACTCTGATGCCACAATTAAAGATCTTGCATGCTACACCTAAAAATTTTGAATGCCCCAACAATGACCTGGCATAGCCAAATAAATAATGAATGAATAAATATTTTTTAAAAGAAGGTAGATATGGGCATGATATTTAAAAGTATAAGAATCTTTTTTCATATTACATTATAATGACATTAATATAATATTCAAAATTTGAAAAGATACGTGTATACATAATCCAACAACTTAAGTCTATGATTCTATTATTTTTTAGTCTAGATGTCACTTTTGTTGGGTTTCATATGTTAGGGTATGAGATGAAAGGGAAAGTATACAAGGTCTTTTTTAATACCTCCTATATGCTGTCAATGAAAAAAGCAAGACAAAATCTACATGAGGTGGAGAGTTTTGCACATTTACATATAGCAAGGTAAAATAATAATGTGAAAGCTTCTAAGAAAATGAGAATATACTTTTAAAAACAATTCATGAAGGACCAACTTTGGGAATGGTGTACGGAGGACCTTAGTCAGAGTTCTCCTACAAAAAACAATGAAAATACTGGCCAAAACCCTAAAATCATTTCAGAACTCTGGAAAATACCCAACGCTGAAACAGAACAAATTGGATATAGTCTATGAAAAAGAAATTGTTGACCTTAGTAGCACAGCAGTATCTATGATGCTTTAACTTCCTCTTTCTCTAGCATAGTGACACAACAATAACAAAAAATAAAAATAAAAAATTTCTTTCAGCCAACAGAAAGGACTGAATCATTCTGTAATTCTTTAAATGCACCATCCCCAGAAGCATAGTCAATATTGTGCCCAAATTTGAAACTCTGGAAAATATCCCTTCTGAAATGTTATGGCTATTTTATTTAACTCAGAGTTCAGAAAAGGAAGAGGGTAAGGAAATATCCTATCTCAAGGATATTACCAACACAATAAATTTTGCTAGCAATATCACTGGTGTCTAAGATTGTGATTTCAGGCAAACAAACAAAATCTTTGCCAGGAATTTAAAACTAAGCACTGCTGAATAAGATGAGCACAAGGAACTTTGAAAAATTTCCACATATTCCTAGGAATTTAAAGCAGTGTACATTCATAAGTCTATGTGCATGCCCAGGAAACACTTGGAAAAATAGAAAGCCCCACACATCTGTAACATATGTTGAGGTGTTGAGGCCCTGTGTAAGCAGGAAGTGAAAGTTAAAGTGTATGGTAAACTTCCTGAAGCTTAAAGCATACTTTCCCACACAGCTTTTTTTTTTTTTTTTTTTTTTACAGAAAGTGAAAGAAATAAAGGTAGGGTACTTTAGAAAACCTTCTGATCAATCACTGATTCTGAGAATCTGATTTGGAAAACATTTTGACTAGCCACTGACTAAATTGTACTGACCTTGTGTTGATTCTAAGAAGTTAGCTTAAAATTAAAACAACTACTTAAAAAATCCTATTAATAGTAGAACTCAGTGACTGCACAAGATTTGAAGAACTAATGGCCAAAAACTTCTCAAATTTGATAAGAGATGTGAATCTACACTTAAATTTCATGAACTCTAAGAAGAATAAACCTAAAGAGCTTAATACCTAGATGCATCATAGTCAAACTGACAAAATTCAAAGGCAAACAAAAACTTAGGAAAGCAACAAGAATATATCTTATTACATACAAGAAAAGACATGGATGCCAGAAAATAATAGGATAACACCTCAAAGTATAGAAATTAGAAGACTGTCAAGCAAGAATTCTATATCCAGCAAAACTATCCTTCAAAAAAATGAAGGAATGAAGATATTTCAAGAACAGCAAAAACTTAAGAGAATTTGTTGCTAATAGGTTGAAATGTATGGAAACTACATAGAAAATAAAATTCACACAAAGAAATAATGAGCATTCATAAAAGGTACTATCTAGGTAAATATAAAAAAATACAAACTGTAACTTGTTTGTAATTTTTGTATTCTAGCTCATTAAAAAGTGACTACATAAAACAACAATTATAACATTGTATTCATGGACTTATAATATACAAGATATAATTTTCATGACAATAATAATACTAAGAAGGGGAGAGGGAAGGGAAGTGTATTGGGTCAAAGTTTTGTATACAATTGAAATTAAGTTAGTATTGATGAGCTGGACTATTGCAAACTCAGATACTAATTATAACATACATATCAGCCACTGAAGAAATAAATTTAAAAATAATATCACACACACACGGAAATTTAAATGATAAATGAAGAAGTATCTATTTAATACCAAATTCATAATAATCAAGGAATAGATGAGCAAAAACCACATAGAAAATATAGAAAACAAATAGCATGGTGCCTGACATAAGTATTGTCATTGCAGTAATTACCCTGAGCGTAAATGAATTAAACACTGCAAACAAAAGACAGAGATTGACAAAATGAAGGGAAAAAAAGTCAAAACATGATCCAACTACACAAGAGATTCACTGGATGAAAAGACACATTGCTTGAAAGTGAAACAAGAAATGAAAGAATATATACTATTCAAGTAGTAACTGCTGTGGTCTAAATGTTTGTATCCCATCAACCTAAATTCCCTGGTGGCTCAGATGGTAAAGCATCTGCCTACAATGCAGGAAACCTGGATGCAATCCCTGCGTTGGGAAGATACTCTGGAGAAGGAAATGGCAACCCACTCCAACACTCTTTCCTGGAAAACCCCATGGATGGAAGAGCGTGATAGGCCAGAGTCCATGGGGTAACAAACAGTCAGACACTAAACTACTTCACTTTCACCTAAAATTATATTTTAAAATCTTAACTTCAAAGGTGATGGTATTAGTAGGTGAGGCATCTGAGAGGTGTTTTAAGTCATGAAAGTGGAACCTTCACGAATGGGGTCAGCACCTTAAACAAGAGGCTCCAAAGAGATCCTTGGCCCCTTCTTTCATGTGAGGATGCAAAAAGAAGTCTGCAACCTGGAAAAGAGCCCTCACCTGACTATGCTGAAACCCTGATCTCAGATTTCTAGCCTCCAAATCGTGAGAAATAAATTTTCTGTTGCTTATAAGCCGCTCAGTCTGTTATAGCAGTATGAATAAGACAATAACCAAAAGATAGCTAGGGTGGCTAGATTAATTCAGGCAAAACACATTTTAAAACGAAAAAGATTTTTGCAGATAAAAACTCTTCTAAGGGCAAAAGAAATATAACAACTGTGTGTCTACCTAGAAACAACTCTCCAAATTGCATTAAGCTAAAACAGACAGAATTGAGGGAGAACTAGACAATAATAATTGGAGATATCAAAACTACACTTTCCATACAAAAATAAAATTAGCAAATGATCAGCAAGTATAAAAGACTTAAAAAGCATAATAACTAGACCTAACAGACATTTACAGAAATTCTTATCCAACAATAGGAGAATATACATTTTTTACAAGTGTGCATGGAATATTATCCAGCATAAAGATTGTATGCTCTGCCACAAAAAAAAACCTCAATAAATTTAATGATTTGAAATCATAAAAATCTATTTTTATTTTTAAAGATATTTTAATGATCATATGGAAGTTAAATAGAAATCAACAATTATAAAATTTGTATGAAATTATGAAAATTCACAAATATGTGTATATGAAACCATACAGTATCATATAAGCAATCAGTCATGAAATAAATCTCAAGGAAAATAGAAAATATTTTTAGAAGAATGAGAACAAAAACACAAATTTACCAAAACTGATGAAACACAATTAGAGGAGTGATTTAAATGGAAATTTATAGCTTTTACCACTTACAATTTTTTTAAAGAAAGGCTTCATATCAAACCCTCTGATTTAAGAAGCTAGAATAATAAGAGCAAATTGAGTGAAAAAACAAGCAGAAAGTAGTAAATAATAAAGATTAGAGCAGAAATCACTTAAATGGAGAATAGAAAACAATAGAGAAAATCAACAAATCTAAAAATTGCTTATTCAAAAAATAAAACTGACAAAACCTTCAGCTAGACTGCTCAAGAACAGAAGGAAGCAGATGCAAACTATTCAAATAAAAAAAGAATGGGGGCATCATGAAAGGCTTACAGAAATTAAAAAAAAAAACAATTGTAAGAAGTACTATGAATAAATGTAAGCAATGAGTTATCTAACTCAGATAAAAAATTTTTCTAGAAAGACACCTGACAGACCTATAATAAGTAAAGAGATTGAATTAATAATTCAAATATTTCCTAAAAGAAAATTTCAGGACCAATAGCTTTACCAATGAGTTCTAGTAAACATTTAAAGGAAAACTAAACTCTTTAAAATTTCTCAAATCATTATATGAGGTCCATATGACCTGACATCCAAACCAGACAAAGACATCACACTAAAAAAAAAAAAAAAGAAAAAGAAAAAGAAAGAAAGAAGGAAAATCATACATCAATTACAAGGTGAGCAATTTTTTAGGACAGTAGCCCAACATACAAAAATCAATGTATTTTTCTATACTAGCAATAGACAATCCAAAAACAAAATTAAGAACAGAATTCCATGTAAAATAGCATTAACAAAAAAAAATGTTTCATCAAAGAAGTACAAGACTAACACACTGAAAATTACAAACCATTGTTGAAAGAATTATTTTTAACAATTAAAATAAATGAAAGCTATCCTATGCTCATGGGTCAGAAAACATATTGCTTAAGGTGATAATACTCCAATGGATTATCAGATTCAATTAAAAACCTTTTAACATCCCAGCTGGTTTATTTTTGGTGGAAATAGACAACTTGATCCAAAAATTCATATGGGAATTGAAGGGACCAATTGAAGATTGAAGCCAAAAACAATCTTCAAAAATAGTAAAATTGGAGAACTCAGACTTCTTTATTCTAAACTTAATACAAAATTTCAGCAATCAAGATAGCATGGTACTGATGTAAGGACAGACATAGACCAATGGAATAAAATTGAAAGTCCAGAAATAATCATAAATTGATTTTCAACAAGGTGTCAAGACTATCAAATAGGGAAAGAAGAGATTTTTCAAAAACTTGTGGGTCAATTATATATCTTCAAGAAAAAGAATGAATTTGATACTTACCTCACATAGCATAAAGAAAATTAACTCAGATAATTTATCACTAAAATTATAAAATTCTTGGAAGAAAACATACATGTAAATCATTATGAACTTGGGATAGGTAATGGTATCTTAGGACACAAAAACACAAATGACAAGAAAAAAAATAGATGAGTTGGGCTTCTCCAAAATTAAAAACTTTCATGTTTTAAATGACAATATAAAGAAAGCAAAAATACAAACAATAGAATGGGGAAAAAATCTAACAAGGGACTTGCATCCAAAATGTATAATTATTGTAAATTACAAGTCAGTCATAAAATCAAAACTACCTTAATTTTAAAATGGGCTAAAGCGTCAATAGGCATTTCACCAAATAATATAGTCAGATGGCCTATAAGCACATGAAAAGTTGTTTAACATCTTTAGTTAGCAGGGAAGTGGAAATCAAAATCACAGTGAAATACTACTTCACATTGCCTAAATGGTTATAGTAAAAAAAAAAAAAAAACACACACACACAGAAAGTAACAAATATTATGAAGAAATTAGAACTACCACAGCACTGCTAATGGGAATGTAAAATGATGTGATGCCTTGAAAAACATTTCTTCAAAATGTTAAATATAGAGGTATCATGTGACCCCAGTTCTAGTCCTAAGTATGAGTGTGTGCTAAGTCACTTCAGAGGTGTCCAAATCTTTGCAACCCTATGGACTGTAGCCCACCAGGCTCCTCTGTCCATTGAATTCTCCAGGCAAGAATACTGGATTGGGTTGGGGTGACTTCCTCCAGGGGATCTTCCTGACCCAGGGATTGAACCTGAGTCTCTTGTGTCTCCTGCATTGGCAGTTGGGTTCTTTACCACTAGGACCACCTGGGAAGCCTCAGTCCTAAGTATATGACCAAGCAAAATAAAAACATTATTCCACACAAAACTTGCACATGATAGTTCATTGAATTATTTATGATAGCTAAGAAGTAACAGAAACAAAACAAATGCACATCAACTGACAAATGTCTAAACATTAAATGGTACATCCACAGGGTGGAATATTTCACACAACTGATATGTACTACAACAAAGGTGAATCTTGAGAGCACTGTGCTAAGTGAAACAAACCAACAATAAAATACTGCATATTTATGATTCCATTTAAATGAAATATCTAGAATAGGCAAATCTGTAAAGACAGAAAGTGAACTAGTAGTTGACCAGGACTAGGGTATTGCAAGGAAGTGGATTCAGTTCAGTTCAGTTCAGTTTAGTCACTCAGTCGTGTCCGACTCTTTGTGACTCCATGAATTGCAGCACGCCAGGCCTCCCTGTCCATCACCAACTCCCAGAGTTCACTCAGACTCACGTCCATCGAGTCATCTCATACTCTGTCATCCGCTTCTCCTCCTGCCGCCAATCCCTCCCAGCATCAGAGTCTTTTCCAATGAGTCAACTCTTCGCATGAGGTGGCCAAAGTACTGGACTTTCAGCTTCAGCGTCATTCCTTCCAAAGAAATCCCAGGGCTGATCTCCTTCACAGTGGACTGGTTGGATCTCCTTGCAGTCCAAGGGACTCAAGAGTCTTCTTCAACACCACAGTTTAAAAGCATCAATCCGTCGGCGCTCAGCCTTCTTCACAGTCCAACTCTCACATACATACATGACCACTGGAAAAACCATAGCCTTGACTAGACGGACCTTAGTCGGCAAAGTAATGTCTCTGCTTTTGAATATACTATCTAGGTTGGTCATAACTTTTCTTCCAAGGAGTAAGCGTCTGTTAATTTCATGGCTGCAGTCACCATCTGCAGTGATTTTGGAGCCCCCAAAAATAAAGTCTGACACTGCTTCCACTGTTTCCCCATCAATTTCCCATGAAGTGATGAGACCGGATGCCATGATCTTCGTTTTCTGAATGTTGAGCTTTAAGCCAACTTTTTCACTCTCCTCTTTCACTTTCATCAAGAGGCTTTTGAGTTCCTCTTCACTTTCTGCCATAAGGTGTCATCTGCATATCTGAGGTTATAGATATTTCTCCAGGCAATCTTGATTCCAGCTTGTGTTTCTTCCAGTCCAGCGTTTCTCATGATGTACTCTACATATAAGTTAAATAAGCAGGGTGAAATAAAAATAATAAATAAATAAGCAGGGTGACAATGTTGGTAGTGACTGCTAAAAGACACAAGGTTTCTTTCTGTAATAATGAAGATGTTCAAAACTTAGATGTAGTGATTTTTGTCTAAAACTATGACAATGCTAAACCTATGAAACAATACCCTTTGAATGGTGCATTTTGTGATACATGAATTGCATTTCAATGAAGGGATAAAAAATTCATGGACAGAAATTTAATCCTCCATATTGTGTTTGAAAGCAGTGTACTTAATCTTGACTAAATATAATAAAAATATAATAACACTAACAATAAAAAAATAGCTGCCCTTTACTGACTGCTTGTTACAATGACTATGTGACTATCAGACAGTGATTTTGGTATATGAAGTCTGATTTTTAAGACAGCCTTGCAGAATGGATAATATTAATCAACATATTAGAGATGAGCAAATAGAATGTCATATAGATTAAGTCAGGAGGTCACAGTTAATTACTTGATAAAATGGTAGAGCCAAGATATAAAATCAGTATAAGACCCAACCATCTGGCCTTGACAAATATCTAGAGCAACATTTCATAAAATGCATTTGCAGTATTGTTGTTGTTTAGTCACTAAGATGTATCCGACTTTTTCTAACCTCATCAACTGCAGCACAGAGAGCCACAAAACATTCAAGATTTTGTGTTTTAAAAGGATTCATGGTTAAGACTGAAAAACACATAAAAACAAATGTAGCATTTTGTATTGAGAGTCTATAATAAAGAGATTAAGCTAATTCATTCTCTATAGATGAGCAAATGAGCCAATATTAAGACAAACAATTTTCTTAGCATTCTTAATCGATGGAAGCACAAAAACTGCTTTCAAATAGATGGTTTATTCCATTGTATCAGATTTATACCAAAGACAAGGGCTTAGTTAGATTTGTAGACCTTTACGTTTATGGACAATTAGCAACTTGATCACCACTCTCTGCAAAATGAGTTATTTCACCTCTTACCACACATTAATACATTATCATATGCTGGCTTAACCAATGTCAAGCAGATGAGATAAACTTTTTCCTGAATACCTTGTCAGGCATACAAGAATATAGGCAATCTCTAGGATTCTGATTTCATCAGTTAAGGAGAAATTTTCATAACAGAGGCTGGAAAAGGCCTGGAATTGAGATCCTCTCTTGTTTACATAGGAGAAGGCAATGGCACTCCACTCCAGTACTCTTGCCTGGAAAATCCCATGGACGGAGGACCCTGAAAGGCTGCAGTCCATGGGGTCGCTGAGGGTCGGACACAACTGAGCGACTTCACTTTCACTTTTCACTTTCATGCATTGGAGAAGGAAATGGCAACCCACTCCAGGGTTCTTGCCTGGAGAATCCCAGGGACAGGGGAGCCTGGTGGGCTGCCGTCTCTGGGGTCGCTCAGAGTCAGACCCGACTGTAGTGACTTAGCAGCAGCTTGTTTACATAAAAATTGAGGCTGTATATTTCACATGCACTCATATGCCCCGTGAAATGTGCTAAGCATTGTCACTTTTCTTTTTCAAAATAAATGAATAAAACATTTAAAACTTTAACTGTAAATCCAACAAAATACCTACCATTCTTTATTCTACTATTCCTTACTCATCACAGCTATATTTATCTTTGAAGCCCAGTCTGGCCAGTAATCACCTACTTAATAACCATGCATAGTTTTCCTATAGTCTGCAAAACAAAATCCAAATCAAATCCCGTAGCCTGTCATTTATGATTTTTCCCAACAGATGGCCTCAGGCTTATTCACTATTCACACATAATTTCCAGAAAGCATCACAACTTGCTATTCTTACAAATAAGATCCATACTTCGTAATTGCTGGGTCTTTGCTCATTTTCTTCCTATGTTCAAAGTTCTTTCTTTTCCCCACTGCTTAGCAAAAGTCTATCCATTTTTCATCTCAAAGGCAACTTCCATGACAAATTTTTTCTCAGTTCCCAAATCAGAAATAAGTTGCACTTTTTCTGAATTCTTTGGAAAAAATTTTATAAAACTTATCTGATATATTTACAAACATCATCTTATTTATACTTTGCTAAAATCCAAGAGGAAGTAATTTACATCCAGGCCTTCAGTATGCTGCTACTGAAGAAACTGATGGTTATGAAATAGACTCAGGTTAAGCATATACTAAAGACCAGAAATTGGGTTCAAAATAATTTAGCTATATCCAAAGTGTGAGCTTTGTGTTAATGATAGTAGGTGACTTTTTTTTTCTGTCATGCAAACTGTATTTTAGGAACTGTACTCTTTACTTTAAAAACAGTTCTTTCTTTCTTGAAGCTCTTTACTTTCCGGCTCTGGGACCTAATTTTCCTCCCATATCATGTATATTCTTTTTCAGTTTCTTTTTCAAATTATATATATATATATATATATATATATATATATATATATATATATTAACTTCATCTCAATCCCTAATTCTTGTAATGTCTCAACCTTGGACTCTTTTATCTTTTTTATTTATACTCATTGTGATAGTTTTAAATACTATCTATGTACTTGTGACTCCAAGATTTACATATCTAACTCCAATCTCTCTGCTGAGCTATGGACTAAAATATTCGACCACCTGCTCAGAACCTCCATTTGGATGTCTAATTTAAAATTAAAATATTCAAAGGAGATCCTCTCTTTGCCTCTCTTATCAAAGTACATTCCTATACCTTCTTTCTTCCCATGTTACTAAATAGAATGCAATTTATCCAGTACTTCAGATGGAAAACTTTGACTCCTGTTTCACATTTACCATCAGTAAGTTCTGTTTGTGACCATCACACTGTGTCGCCATTTCTTACCATTTGTTTTCTTACTGTTTTTATCAAAGCCACGAAAATATCTTACCTAGAACTCATCAAGATTTTGTAATGAGGTCGTCTTCTTTCAATCCTGTGTCAGTACTGAAAAGCTTCCATCTTCCACTCACCACCATTCTCTAACTCTCTAACTTGATCTGAACAGACTGACTCATCAGGCTCCTTGTACTCTAGGTTGCATTTGGTTTTGGCCAGTGGTGAATGGGTGAGTGAGGCATCAGCAAGAGTGAGAAACAACATGCAGATTGCCCTCAGGTTTATTTGAATTTAAGGTCTCAGTTTGTATCAGACACGCCTCTTCACACAGCTCTTTCTTTCCCCATTTCACTAACTCCATTCTTCTGTGCTTTTGGGCGCAGTAGTGGTAAAACCTCCCAAGTATTGGTCTTTTTTTTATTGCACTGCTGCTGCTGCTGCTAAGTCGCTTCAGTCGTGTCCGACTCTGTGAGACCTCATAGACGGCAGCCCACCAGGCTTCCCCATCCCTGGGATTCTCCAGGCAAGAACACTGGAGTGGGTTGCCATTTCCTTCTCCAATGCATGAAAGTGAAAAGTGAAAGGTAAGTCGCTGTCATGTCCAACTCTTCGTGACCCTGTGGACTGCAGCCCACCAGGCTCCTCCTTCCATGGGATTTTCCAGGCAAGAGTACTGGAGGGGGGTGCCATCGCCTTCTCATATAGTTTGCTAATCTGTTGCTTTTTAATAAACAGTCTTTTTATTAAGCTCTCCATACAGTAGTCAAATTGAGGGTGACATTTTGATCTCCTCTGAATTCCAGGTGACACACACTACCTATAGCTTGCACTATATATATCAGCTATAATTATCTTAAAGTGAAATCATGAAATTGTTTCTTCTTAAAGCTCTCCTGTGATTTTTTTAGTACATTTAGAGTAAGATCCAAATCCCTAATCATGACTCTCATACAAGAATAAGCTGGCTCTGGTCACGACTCCAGGTTCATCTTTCACTCTCCCTGCTTTCATTCATTTCATTCCTGCTGTTTTGACTCGCCATTTTGTTCCTCAAGCAAGAATATACCACACTAAACCTGTTTCTATCTCAGTCATTGCATCTTATTAGTTCTTCCTGAAATATTCCTCATACACAGGTGACCATTGCTTTGTTTCTTCATTTTATTTAGGTATCATTTAGACAGGTCTCCTTAATTTCTCTTTCAAAAACAGTCCCCCGTTTGTATTTAATATCTAGTTGTTTGTCTGATTTTAGTTTTCTCTTAGAATTTATCTCCACCCAAAACTGTATTTTACAGTTATTTGTTTATTTGAGAATTTTCCATTTCATTCGCTAAAAGTTTCACAATGTCAAGAACTTTATGTTTCGTGAAAGTGAAAGTGATAATCATTCAGTCATGTCTAAATCTTTGAGACACATAGACTGTAGCTGCAAGCTTCTCAGTCCATAGAATTCTCTGGGCAAGAATAATGGAGTGAGTCAATCAGTCAGTTCAGTCACTGAGTTGTGTCCGACTCTTTGCGACTCCATGGACTGCAGCACACAAGGTTTCCCTGTCCATCACCAACACCCAAAGCCTGCTCAAACTCATGTCCATCTCATCAATAATGCCATCTAACCATCTCATTCTCTGTCATCCCCTTCTCCTCCTGCCTTCAATCTTTCCCAGCATCAGGGTTTTTTCCAATGAGTCAGTTCTTCACATCAGGTGGCCAAAGTATTGGAGTTTCAGCTTCAACATCAGTTCCTTCCAAAGAATATTCAGGAATGATTTACTTTAGGATGGACTGGTTGGATCTATTTGCAGTCCAAGGGACTCTCAAGAGTCTTCTCCAACACCATAGTTCAAAAGCATCAATTCTTTCGTGCTCAGCTTTCTTTATAGTCCAACTCTCACATCCATACATGACTATTGGAAAAAACATAGCTTTGACTAGATGGACCTTTTTTGGCAAAGTAATATCTCTGCTTTTTAATATGCTGTCTAGGTTGGTCATAGCTTTTCTTCCAAGGAGCAAGCATCTTTTAATTTCATTGTTGCAGTCACCATCTGCTATGATTTTGGAGCCCCCCCAAATAAAAGTCTCTCATTGTTTCCATTGTTTCCCTATCTATTTGCCATGAAGTGATGGAGTGTGTAGCCATTCCCTTTTCCAAGGGAATTTTCTGACCCAGGGATCAAACCTGGGTCTACTGCACTGCAGGCAGATTCTTTAGCTTCTGAGCCACCCAAGGACTATATATTAACACACCCTTTTTATTTCCTTTAAACCCTGCTTGAGCATGGCTATCTCTCAATTGATTTATGGTCACTGATAATGGAAGGTTTTTTTCAGCAATGTGGAAGCAGTATGCAGACTGGCTTTTGGGAAGACAGCTATTAATAGTTAGAAATGTATCTTAGTACTAGGTATGTATTTCCACATAGTCTCAGACAACATAAATTGATAAATTAAAAGATATTTTAATAAAGGGTTAGAATTATTACAGTCAAGTGCTATGGATTTACATACATTTACTTACAACTATTTATCTAGTTTGCAGATTATCCAGGTTTTGCCTGCTACTTGTCTTTTGGAAGATCTGCTTTTTGGCTCATTAATAAATTTACCAGAGTTTGTGTAGGAAAGGAAAGTATCATAAATTCACTGCAATCACTTTAAAATTTTCATTAGTAGCTCTGATACTAGCAAGTAACAGCATTTTAGAAATAAAAGTGATATGTAATTTATGTAATATTATGATTACTCTTGAATTCAGCCTCACAACTATTTTTCAAATCTATACTGAATATATATCTGTTTATAATTTGAGAATTTTTTTTTAAATGTGGCTATCAAACCCACTCTGTATTATTTGGCTAAGTAGTGAGAGAGCACACATGAAGCAAGTAGATATCTAGTTCAAGATAAGATGCTATGCAAGCCCACAGGATATAGTGGATCAGATTTGCTCAGGAACTCCAAAAACACCTCATATGTTCTTCAAGAATAACTTTAATTTGGTTTAACCAACTATTTACAACAATAGCATGTGGCATTTATAGCTAGAGCAATTGATATTTTGTAATGCTTTGCATAATTTTGAATTTGGTGATTTCAATACTAGTCTAGTTTCTAGGTACATTTTGTTTTCCTGAAAAATAAAAAAAAAAAAATAGGTGCTAGTCTTCTTGTCACAATAATGTAAAACTACTTAGAACATGGTAGGTCCATGAAATGAAGATACTATCTAATCACAAAAACTTTAGGATAAAAAATATCATTAGGAAATTAAGGAATTTAGGAACAGTTCTTTCAGGTTAAGAACAGACTAGGACTCCCAAAACTAACTTTCAACATCAAAAAAAAAAAAAAAAAAGAAAAAAAATTATTTCTTAACGGCACATAAGGCTTTCATATAGCTATTTCATGTAATTATACATACTTAATGTTCATCTTAATATAAAAGATTCTCTAAAACAATTTAAAACCTTATTGTTTTCAGTTGGAAAATTGCTATTAACAATTCTACCAAGGGGCAGAGTTTCTCTTTTGTACAATGTCTATTATGTTTGAGGTTGTTAGTCGTTAAGTCACGTCCGACTCTTTGTGACCCCATGGACTGCAGCATGCCAGACTTCTCTGTCCATTATCTCCAGGAATTTGCTCAAACTCATGTTCATTGAGTTGGTGATGCCATCCAAGCATCTCATCCTTGTTGCCCCCTTCTCCTCTTGCCCTCAGTCTTTCCCAGCATGATGGTCTTTTCCAATCAGTCAGCTCTTCATATCAAGTGGCCAAAGTATTGGAGCTTCAGCGTTAGCATCAGTCTTTCCAGTGAATGCTTGGGTTTAATTTCCTTTAGGACTGACTGGTTTGATCTCCTTGCTGGACAAGGGACTTTAAAAAATATCGTTGTTGTGAAATATTTAGTGGACATTAAACTTAAAGAAATTCTGTAAGACTTAAGTCAAATAAACAAAGAATAAAGTCAAGTTTAAATTCAATATCATCAATATCAATAAGCACAAATTAGGAAATTTTAGTTGATACAGGTTAGAATCTACACTGAAAATATTTATACAGCAACTAGGAGAGTGTTTAAAAAAACACAGGAAATAAAATCAGAAACAATTTTTAAATATTTATTTTTTATTTTAGGAAAGCTCAGAAGTTGCATAAATATTAGCCTCCCTGTATACCTCACACTTCTCTATCATTGAAATTACCATTATATTTATCATAACTATTGAACCATTATTATTAACTACGCTTGATATTTCATTCAAATTGCTTTAGTTTTTGCCTCCCGTGCTTTCTCTGTTCCGTGGCTGCATCCAGGACATCACATTGCATTTAGTTTCCTCAGGCTTCTCTAGATTATGAGTTTCTTAGATTTTCCTTTTTTATTTGATTTTTTTTGAGAGTTTTGAGGAGTAGTCATCAGGCATGCCATGGAATGTCCTTCAATTTGGGCTTGTTTTATGTGTTTCTCGTGGTTCCATTGTTTATGGATTTGATAAGAAAGACCACAGATGTAAACTGCCATTTTCATCACATCATATCACGGGTACATGTTATTAGCATGACTTTATCCCCGATGATTTTAATCTTTTTCTCCTGGCAGATGTAGTATGTGTTAGTGTTTTGTTTTGTTTCTTTCAAAACTTTTGAAAGTTTTCTTCTTTCTTTCCATAATATACTCATTAGTAGACGTTACTAAAGCTAACTCTTGAATAACATGGGGACAAGAGCTGCTGGTCCTTAGTATAGTCAGAAATCTGTCTATAACTTACAGTCAGCCCTCTGTATTTGTGGCTCTTCCATATTAGTAGTTCCTCATTATCTGAGGTTCTGCATCCAAGAATTCAACCAACTTCAGATCATGTAGTATCACAGTATTTATTATTGAAAAAAATCCACATATAATTGGAACTGTGCCGTTCACACCCGTATTGATCTGGCTCACGCATAAGGAGTGAGACTTTATCCTCCACCTCCTTGAGGGGACATTAACTACCTAATTTAGTTGTAATTCTTCTGCATGGGGGATTGGTCTGCTCTCATTGTATCTTTTTATGTACTCATTTATTTATATCAGTCTGGCACATGGGTATTTATTTTATACTTTGAACTAAAATCCAAAGCTACCATATTTATTTTATTGCTCAAATTGTTCCAGTTGAAAACCATTGAGAGTTTTTTTCAGTTGGTTCCTGTGACCCTTTGACACATTCCCACTATTATTTATTTGTTTTCTGAGTACTGTTTTATATTTTTGCATGACAAAACACCAAATAACTCATCTTGCATCTTCCATGCCTCCATATTCCCTTTGTTCAACTGGGAAAAGTTTTCAGAATCATCTCCTTGTGAATCCTTTTCCCCTAGAGATTAGGAATTCATTAAGATGCTGGATGGGTTTCAGGATGACTGTTATCCCTATTGCCCAACTAGCACCACGAAGAATCATTCTCATATTCTCATTAGCAGAAATTGGTGGGTTCCTGGAGTGAAAGTATGAATAACTGTGGGGGCCCTCTTTTGACTGTAAATCCCTAAGAGTTCTTCACTTTCAAGCTAAACTGCACTAGCCTCCAGCAGTTCCTCAAGACTACCATTTAGATGTCCCCACCAGATTAAGGATTCTTGTATGTTCTTCTACAGGTAAGCACATCTCTGGAGCTCAGTCTTTCTGGATGTGACTGTTTCTCTACATTTGGGGGTTTCAGCTTGCCTTGTGACCTTTGTTCTGTGATGGGTCAAAAAACGATTGATTTTTAATTCGAGTTTTTTTTTTATTATTATTATAAGAATGGAGTTAAGAATTCCAATCTAGTGAAGCTGAAACTCAAAGTCTTTAGAAATAGATACTTACAACTCATACCATGACAGATTAAACTGACAAAATGTAAATTTCCATAAATAATGAAATTAGTAATGTTATACTAATAGTCATGCTTTGAAATATATTTTCTGAAAATTTAGGAAAATTTTAGTTTCAAATATTTATCAAATATTTACAAAACTGATCATTTGCAAATATGAGACAAGTAAAACTTAAAAACTTCAAAGCTAAAAAAGATATATGTTATATTTATAGTTATATAAAATAAACTAAATAAATATAAATAAATAAATTAAATTAAATAAATAAAAAAGTATTGTCCAATATTTTGGCTACCTAATGTGAAGTACTGACTCATTGGAAAAGACCTGATGCTGGGTAAGATTGAGGGCAAGAGGAAAAGATGGCATCAGAGGATGAGATGGTTGGATGGCATCACTGACTCAATGGACATGTGCTTGAGCAATCTCTGGGAGACAGTGAAGTACAGGGAAGCCTGGTGTGCTTGCAATTCATGGGGTCACAAAAAGTCACCATCGACTTAGCAACTCAACCACAACAATATTGTCGGGAGCCAGCACGGGAGATCCCACCCATGACAAGGTCATGTGGAGAGGCCTGATGGGCAAGGCGAGTCAGGCTTCAGGGGTTCCCCCTGGGTTTTCCTGAACATCTACCCGCCAAAACCAGAGTCTGCCTGCCTTATTGTACTGTGCTTTCCACTCTTCTGCCTCTAAAAGGAATTAACTTAGGGCTCCAGTGAACAGTCTCCTGCATATGAAAAGAATGTCTCAGCTTAAACCCCTTTGATGGCTTTCTAACTTATCTGATCGGTCTGCCCAACTTTACAATTTGTGGATTGTTTACAGCCCCCAACCGTGAGAGGCACGAAGCTTAAAACATCTTAAAGATATAGAGCCTTTTGGAGCTAAGAATTAGTTTGGTGAAGAGTTTGTTGAGTTAATGTTTGCCGCCAGGCCTCCATATCCTTTATCTTTTAGGCACCTGGGAGGATATTAATCAATGTAAATGGGATGCAGAAATAGGAATATAGTAGTTTTGATGTTAGCAACACTAGACTTTTGACTTAATTACTTTTCTCTTTGTTATAAATCACTGTACTACTTTCATTGGTATAAATTGTTGTATCCTTGCTATGTAAGAATGTAACTTTACTTAATGCTTTCTGAGAGTGGCACCAGACTTTGGGAAGAACAACACTTTTAAGACAATTAAGTCTTCTGGTTGACAAACCCCTATCAGAAAAGGGCCATAAAATGTTAATTGGCCTTCTGGCCAGAAGATGATGTAAATCACCTAAGACTTGTGTATACAACTAGGTATGCAGAGAGAAAGCCTGGTCTCGATAAGAGTCAGGGCTGCTGACGCTGCATAATGTTGTATTATCCATTGATCTCTATGTAAAATCTAGAGTATACAAGGCGTTTCCGGACAATAGAGGAGAGGCCAGTCACTGGAAAGTCTGGTTTCCCCCGTGTCTTTTCTTACTCTGTTTTCTGGCTGAATTCCCATCTGGAGTGGGGAGGCTCACCACATATACTTGCTTGCCCTGGCTTCTAAGATCCATGAGAGAGGGAGCCCAAGGCAGGGCACTCTTCACTATTCAAATGGACACTGGTGGCCTAACGTAGATGGTGCAAATCTCTTGTCCTGAGATTTTATTAATTCTCCATGTAAACCAAGTTATTCAGCCTCTTTTCCCCACTAAGTTTCCTACTACACTATTCTTTCCTAATCTTTCTTTTATATTTCTAAATAAAGAAGTTTTTCCTCGCCACACCATCCCCGCTTCAAATTACCCTGGATCCACCAGGGCTGGACTCCAGCACAAAATGTATAGTAATATTATTTAACTAGATCTTAATAGCAAAAGGAGAAAATAATAAATTAGTGCAGTATATTTATAAACAAACATTTTCATAAAACTTGAAACTATTTGTTAATTTCATGATACCTAGCACTAATTTTATTCATTTTACAACAATAATTTTCCACAAAATGTTAATATTTGTAGAGTAATATATAGTTACAAAAATTATTCTAACAAAAGAGTATATCTGTTACTTTAATTTTTAAAATAAACATGATTTAAACTTTCCAATTAAAAATAATTTGTAAGTTTTGACACAATTAAAACTTCTCATTTACAAATTTGGAATTCAAGCCAAGTAGTTACCAATCACTGGATCCTGAAATATTTGCACCCAACATTAAAGACAGAGCATAGTAACACTTGCACAGTTAGTACAACTGTATGTGTGTGCATGCTAAATCACTTCAGTTGGGTCCAACTCTTTGCGGCCCTATGGACTAAAGCCCACCAGGCTCCTCTGTCCATGGGATTCTCCAGGCAAAAATACTGGAGTGGGTTGCCATGCCCTCTTCCAGGGGATCAAATCTGTGTCTCTTAAGACTCCTGCATTGGCAAGTGGTTTCTTTACCAGTAGCACTGCTAGGGAAGCCCTAATACAACTATAAATTTCCCTAGCTATCTAGCAGTGTTTTAAAATGGAAACAGCTTATAATTCCTTTAAGATCACGGTCATCCCTTGCAACTCTGAAGTGAGAAAATCCAAATTCCTTGTAGGAAGACTTCAATTGTTACAGAAACCATCAGGATGGGCAGCAAGGTTTCCATCCATTTTTGTATTTTACCATTTTCCTTTCTGTTTTGTAGGAGATAAATGCTTTAAAAAAGTAAGTAGTTGAATTTCATTCTGAAAAATTAATTCTTTAAAACAGATTATTTTTACTCCTTTGTTTTTTTCACTTTCTGTGCTTTTCTGGGGGAAATGGATATGTATAAATATTTTCAACCAGGGTGTTTTGGTTTTACCCAGTTTGTGGATTTTATAATTGATATTTTAATGCTGAGTTTATGCTCTGAGGCAATTTCATGAAGAGTACAATTTCTGAAAATAAACTGAATCAATAGGTTATAAGTTGTAATTTTTAATTTTTTGTGGTAAATGTTCCTTGCAGCTTCAGGCCTCGCATCTTGAAAGACTTCATATTAGAATATGAAGCAACAGAGTAAAGGTGAAATGAGAATTAGAAAGATTCAAAACCTATCAGTTTATAAATGAGTGAAATATGAGTTAAGAATAATACACTGCTTGTGTTGAATGAGTATCTAAACATCAGCATTTGTGGCCTCAAAAATAAATCAATTACTTTAAATAAAGCCTTTCTTTTCAAAAGGAGCTGAAGGGAATAAAAAGAATCTTTCACTCATTGAGAAGGAAATGAGTCCATTGGGGAACTTTGCATGGGGGCTTGATGGGTATAAGAGACAATCAGAGCCCAAAGTGGCTGGCTTCTTAAACTTTTTAAAAATATTTCCTTTTGCTTTTTTTTTAAATTTATGTTAAAGCTTTCAAGTTTTAATCATTACCATATGGGATTTAGAACAAAATTGTTAAGAAATTTTTGTTCACAATACTCATAAGTAGTCTGATTTAAATTAGAGCAGAGAATGAGAGATGATGGGGTGTTCATGAATTTGCTTTTAAAGACAAATGCTTAATAGAAGGACACATTTAATATTGTATGTGAAATCAATTGTTACTGACAAGAAATGCTAGACATTTCAAGTTCAAATGGACAATGTTAGCATTTGGATTCAGTTATCATCCATGGATTTATCTTTTTTTAATGTTATTAGGCAATTAACAACATATCAGGGAAGATATTTCCTTAAGTGTCCCATCTTTGTCCATATAGTCAAAGGTTCATCTAGTCAAAGCTATGGTTTTTCCAGTAGTCACATATGGATGTGAGAGTTGGACCATAGAGAAAGATGAACGCAGAAGAACTGATGCTTTTGAACCGTGGTGTTGGAGAAGCCTCTTGAGAGTCCCTTGGACTGCAAGGAGATCAAACCAGTTAATCCTAAAAGGAATCAGTCCTGAATATTTATTGGAAGGACTGATGCTGAAGCTTCAATACTTTGGCCAACTGATGCAAAAAACTGACTCATTGGAAAAGACCCTGATACTGGGAAAGATTGAAGGCAGGAGGAGAATGGGATGACAGAGGATGAGATGGTTGGATGGCATCACTAATTCGAAAGACATGAGTTTGAGCAAGCCCTGGGAGTTGGTGATGGACAGGGAAGACTGGCGTGCTGTAGTGCATGGGATCGCAAAGAGTCAGACATTACTGAGCAACAGAACTGAACCATCTTTGTAAAGGAGCTTCTAAAAAGCTTTGTGTAAATAATGTGATATTGTTCTCACATAATACTTAATATAATTTTTTTTAAGGAAAGGTAAAGGGTCTTGGGCTTTCCCAGGTAGTACCTTTGGTAAAGAATCCACCTATCCAGTGCAAGAGCTGTAAGAGACTGGGGTTCAATTCCTCGGTCGGGAAGATCCCCTGGAGAAGGAAATGGCAACCCATTCAAGTATTATTACTTGGAAAATCTCATGGACAGAGGAGCCTAGGGGCCAACAGTCTAAGGGACTGCAAAGAGCCAGACATGATGGAGCATCCAGGCACCCATGCTAAAGGACCTTAACAAGCAAACACCACACACACATTTTCTTGCCCTGTACATTGAAAATACACAGAAATTGTGAGATTTCAGAAGCAAAGACCCATTTAACTCTCAATACAAAAGCCATTTCTCTCTATATAGAGGTCAGATGTCATGGGGAAAATGGAGAATTTCATAGATAAGACGAGGAAAGTTCAGAGTGAATGTGAAACACTCATGGAAAAAAAAAAAAGTCTCTTTTAAGTAAGAATGCCAGGTAACAAAAACAAAGAGAATAGTGAGAACTACCTCCCTGGCTAATGATGCAGACTTGACCAACAATGAGTGTGAAAGCCATTGGGTGAATGGTTATCAGAGAAGGACTGAATCAGAAAATATGTTTTTAAAATAGGGTGGTCTGACTGTCCATATCTTAGTCAAGTGGTTAAAGTTAGCACTGCCATGGAGAGATGGCCTCACTTGATATCCCTCCCAAGAGCACATCATAACCTTTGTGGGGTGGAATGGCTTTCATTAAATTTCACCTGAGTTTTATCCTAAAAAAGTGGTCAGAAGAATTTGGACTACAGGATGATCTGCAGGACAGTTTGACTAGACCATTCAAATAAGTGTGGAGCTTTCCTGATGGCTCAGTTGTTAAGAATCCACCTGACAGTGGAGGAGCTGCTGGAGACTTGGGTTCAAACCTTGGGTCAGGAAGATCTGCTGGAGAAGGAAATGGCAACCCCCTCCAGAATTCTTGCCTGGAGAATCCCATGGACAGAGAAGCCTGGTAAGTTATAGTCCATGGGGTCACAAAGTGTCAGCCAAAACTAAGCATGTAAATACAATGAAGAGATGAAGGAGGTGACAAGACAGATAGCAGCCAAATGTACTATGTAAACCTTGCCTGGTACCTAATTTGAAACAACCGCTCCCTATAAAGGACATCTTGGGAACAACTGAGGACATTTGAGAATGATCATTTGGTCAGTGCCATTAAATTAGTGTTGGTTTTCTTAGGTAGTACTGATATGGTTTTGTAGGAGAATGACCTTGCTTTAAGAAGATAAGGTTTTTAAATGTGAAGAGTTATAATGCCTCAGCCTACTACTGCCTTTTGGCAGAGAGATGAGGGGGGAAAAAGGAAGGAAAGGGAATGAGGATGGGAGGAAGAAAAAAGAGAGAAAGAAAGAAAACTAAAGAGCAAGAAAGAAAGAGGGAGATAAAGTAAAGGGAAAGAAAGAGAAAGACCAAAAGATGGGAGTAACTGTGACAAGGTTTTATGAACTGATAAAACTGTTTAAGAAGTATTTTATTGTGTTATTTATCCACTATTCTGTAGACCTAAACTATCTCAAAATAAAATGAAATGAATGTTTACAAAATAAAAAATAATATGCATTTAAATAGTTTCTCAGTTTCTTTAATCTTAGAACATATATAGTAAAAAAGCATGATACGGCCACTATGGTCCTATTATTATTTATAAATATGATTCCAGATTGTTTGGATTCCAAATTGTTAGTCTCAATGAGCCCAAACAAGATAAAACATAAGAAAATATAAATATAAAAATAATAGAAATCATATTTTATGTCAGGAAAGCACAGGGGAAGGGGAGACAATTGAAGAGAGGTTTGTTGATAAATATTTTAACTGAAACAGATAATGCATGTGCCTTCTAAGGAATCAAAGAATGTAGATTGTTAAAATTATTGTTACAATAATGATATCTGAATCATCACTGACTTTATTCATAAATTTGAGACCAGCAAGGAAAAAAAAATGAAATTTTAATTAAAAAAATCTTGAGAATCTACTATATGCAAAAACAGAAATTATGTTATGAAAGGAATGATGTGCAGCTAATGTTTCTTATATAATATATTTAATATGTGCTTTGGAAATAAAAAATGAATGAATACTCAATATTTTGTGCTCTACTTATTAAATAACACCAGAAAAGAGTCTGAATAAGTAATTTACATTTAGTTAACCTAAAAATGATGAATAATATTTTAAAGTGGAACTATTATAAAAATTGGACATATTTGAATTACTACACAGAATCTGCTATTATAGTATCGTTTCCATTCATTGTAAAAATGTTAACTGATTTATACTTTACAATATCCATGATATTTTTCTCACTCCCCTCAGAATGCCAGAAAACAGGGAAGCCGGGCATGCTGCAGTCCCTGGGATCGCAAAGAGTAGGGCACAACTTAGCGACTGAACAAGCTGATTGGATCCAGTAGAACCAGTGACTTGATCGGTGGAGCAGTAGTGGAAAGAACAGTGAGCAAGTTTTCCATAAGGTCTCTTCTTTTTGTTCAGATTGATATAGGTCCAAATTCAGAACAGAATAATCATGTCTATCTAATCCTTTATTTTTTAATATGTTTATATTTCTGAAATCAATGTATAATGTCAAATAAACTCACTAGCCATTTTCTTTTCTTTTTTTTCCTAAGAGGCTCTTTTAAAATAAATGAACATCATACAATTGATGTTTTCTGAGTATCAGGAACTATGGCTTGTAGGTATCTATGATTACTAGTTAAATAATCTTGTCATAGGACATACTTTAGAGAAGTAATTGCTTTCTATCTTAGAGAATTTATTGGCTTTCATCTTCTAGTTAGTCATACCCAAGGTACCCTTCTGAATAATCCAAGATTGCTTCATACCCTAGGTTGCTGTATAAATAGATGAGGCCAGATGAATGACTGAAAGCAACTAAGTCTAGGCCAGCCAGCAGCTGGCCTACTACGTGATAGGACATGATCTGCTCCCAATGCTTTATACAAAGTTACCAACTGAACCAAAAATATCTCCTTTTTTTCTTTTTTTGGGTGAAGAGAAAGAAACTCTGTGGAAACACTCAGCATACAGCAGGGGAAAAAAAAGGAAGGCAAAAGACGTGATGAAAAGAGGAGAATAGAGAGGAAATGAGATAGATATGGGAAAAGAGAGCCAAAAAGAACCAGAGTCTGTCAGTTAGAACAACAGCAGCCTACTTCTGAAGAGGCAACTACAGATATGAATGCTGGGCCATTAGTCTGCTATTGGACTACCAGAGTGATATGTGCCCTGAATGACATTCCAGTTCTTTCCAGTTCCTAGCTAGCTCATTGTGCAGATGTTCTAAAGGACGCTCCTGTTTCTCATGACACCTTCTGAAAAAAATGCTTCCTTCACTTTCTTATTTATCCCGAAGTTAGCTCCTATTACCTAGGCTGTCTAGTTATGACTACAGAGGAATAAAGTGAAAGTGAAAGTGTTAGTCACTCAGTCATATCCGACTCTTTGCGACATCATGGATTGGAGCATACCAGGTTCCTCTGTCCATGGAATTCTCCAGGCAAGAACACCAAAGTGGGTTTCCAGTCCCTTCTCCAAAGGATCTTCCCCACACAGGGACTGAACCCAGGTCTCCTGCATTACAGGCAGATTCTTTACCATTTGAGCCACCTGAGAAGCCCCACAAAAGTGAGAAAATAGTATTATTAACATACATAACTCAACTGAGTTAAAGTGGGGAATGCCAATGTGTGCCCAAGAATTTTTAATCAGTCTTCATAACCCTAA
The DNA here is from genome assembly GCF_032405125.1 of Capricornis sumatraensis. Taxonomy (NCBI): domain Eukaryota; kingdom Metazoa; phylum Chordata; class Mammalia; order Artiodactyla; family Bovidae; genus Capricornis; species Capricornis sumatraensis. Next base: position 57,963,020 of record NC_091074.1, read on the forward strand.
ACAAAAGGTTCTATTATTGTGATATATTCTGGCCAGAGCCCACAGTAGGACACTGGCTTGATTCTAGTGATGCTTTTCATCCATATACTTTGTTACCTGTAACTGACAACCAGGATTATAAAGTTTTGATTTTCCCTGGCTATGAAACCAGATGCCATTTGTCTGAGAATTTCATGTTAAGTTCTTAGACAGAGAAAAATAGGAGATTAGATGCTTCTACATTTAAAGGGTGTTGTGGCATCAATCAGTATAGTGCAGGAAAGAAAAAGTCACTCCAGGGATTCAGAATGGGAGGAAATTTAAGATTTTTCAGATTTCACAACTATCAGAATGGCTGGGAGAATAATATTCAAGAAAGCCACTACTAATTTTCAACAAATTTGGAAGGACAGGTATTACAAGGAAAAGGCCATCAGAGACTCCATCTACCTACAGCACCAAAAGGAGGAGGAGGATGCCTGAAGGTGCTAGAAAACCTCTCATCTGCCAACTGCCAAGACCCACATACCTACATTAAAGCTCTCACCAGAGAACAATGGCTTTCTCTCTCTTCAGTCTTCCTAACCTTCTGTGAGTATTGGCAGAGTCAAACTCACACTGTGCTGAAAAAGGATTCTGGGAAATATGCTTCCCCGATTTCTTCCTTCAAACCCAAGGGTGAATATAAAAGACAGGAGATGGGAGGATATTGACTTGACAGCAGACAGTCCTACAAAGCAGCTAAGGAGTTTCCAGGCTTCAGAGCTTAATAAGCCTTACAGGGCTCTCAAAGGTAGATAAGATGTTCCTGAGATGACCAACTCATCAGTGGTCTTGAGCCTTTAGAAAGCTAATTATAGGCTTAGAGAGAAAATGCTTTTTCTCTTCCTAATAGAGCAAAAAGGTAAGTGCTTGATCCCTCCCCCACCCCACTACATCCACTTGAAGAGTGCCTACTGGAGGTGCACTTAACTGCATAAGCACCTCACACCCTGGCTCAATGCTTGCCAAGCAGTCAAACCAGACAGGAAGTGCTGGGTCTGCCATTTCACTGAAGAAAGTGAAGTTAGAGAATTTATTAATTTTAAAAATGGTATGTTTGGCCCTCTTCCTTAACCCTTGGCATATGCCTGCTTCCCACCAGAATCTGAAGGTAGAGTGTTGGTTGAGCAACAGCAGAAAGACTAGGGAAACCAGTGATAAGCAAAACGTATACACAGCATTCACATGGCAAAGATGAGTGAATTTCCCATGGGTCTGAATGGAGGTCATAGAGGTAAGCAGGCTGTGAGCCACTGTGAAAGAATTTTGCTTTGAAGGTAGCCCTTAGGTGAGGGGATACCAGGAGTACAGAGTAATGGATAGATCTCTGGGAACAGAAGCTGAGGTTGTACCGTGAAAACACATTGCACATATCAGTGATGTGGGACCTGTTAGAAAACCTTCAGTTGATCATTTAAGATGCTCCACATAAAAGAGACCAGCAGTCAAATGATACACCATTTTGCCATTTTTCTCCTGTTTCTTCTCCTTAACTTCAATATATCAAAGAAAGAAGAGAAAAGCAGAAGACTGTGGAAAGAAAAGAGAGTTAAACACAGCTTTTAAACCCTTCCCTGTTATGGGTCTCTTAGCCACATGTCAAACCTAAGCATAAGGAGAGGAGAAAGAGTTGAACTGAATGTGAAATTTAGAATTAAATTTGATAATCCTGTGTATTTAATATTTAAAATGCATTAACATTAGGTGGCTCAGTGGGTAAAGAACCTGCCTGCAATGCAGGAGATGCCAGAGATGAGAATACAATCCCTGGGTCAGGAAGATCCCCTGGATGAAGGCATGGCAGCCCACTCCAGTATTCTTGCCTGGAGAATTCTATGATCAGAAGAGCCTAAAAGTAAGTAAAGGATGGGCTCATTACATAAGTAAAGAGAGAGCGAGGGACCACTGAGTGTACATATTTGAAGGCAGGAGTCAAAGAAAAATAAAAATAAAAATAAAAATTTTGTTTACACTCCACTGTGCTCTGTGTCTTCAACAAAAATGTCTATTCTTATTCTTTAAGCATTTCTCTTCCTTTTTTGTACCTTCTATATATTTTTACACATTTGAGGCAAATTTTACATATAATAAATTTCCCATTGTAGGTGAATTTTAACAACTGTATATGATCATGTAACCTTCATCATAATTAAGTCACAAATATTTTTAATACCCTAAAATTTTTCCCGGTGCCTCTCTGCAGCTTAAGTGTCTGAACTGAGCCCATCACCTAATTTCTGATCTTTCTGCCACCTTTTCTAGACGGTCATACATCTGTACTTAGAAAGAATATAGTATTTTATGTTTGACTTCACTTAGAAAATATTTTTCAGATTTATCTAAGTTGTTGAATGTAACCGTATTTTGTACCATTTTATTGTTGAGTATATCACAATTTGTTTGTCCATCCACCAACTGAGGAACACTTGAGTTCTTTCCAGGGTTGCATTTTTAAGAATAAAGCTGGTGTGAACATTCAAACACACAACTTTATGTGGACATAGGTTTGTATTTTTCTTGGGTGAGATTGTTGGGTCATGTTGCTAGTTATGTCCTTGTTTTTGCATTTATAATTGATTATAATACCTATCCCTATTGGTTTTACTCCCTCAGAGTAGAAATCATTTACTTAACAAACAAATAATTATACAAAATTACCCCCTATTCATCTTAAAGTAATAGCTTTTTCAATTAATATTTTTTCCTTTTTTTCCCCCAAACTTTTGAAAAGTCCACAATTACTTAACCTACAGACATAGTGAAGTGTCTCCTTACTGTTGTGATAACAGTGTCACATTTATTCTGATGAAGTCTATTAGCTAATAAAAGTAATTTATTATCAATTAAATGACCTCAGTGTTCAAAGTTATATTTTTAATTTTAGGGAAATAATTTACATTCATGCATTTTAAAACTCTATATAATGAGAACTGGGCATCAGAGAAATTTGTAGGCATCATCAAAACTTGTGGGACTCAGGAAGGCTCTCAGAGATGAGGACTAGACATTGTGACTCTGCTACAGTACATCTGAGCTGATGTGGCACACCCAGGCTGAAAAGGGGATATTCTTAACTTTCTCTAAAGAAAATGCTCAGGCAAGTTTTGAGAAGTCCTACATATATCAACTTAAATTTTTTTAACAAGCCTGCAAGATATACACAGTTAATGAATTTCTAAAGAGGCTAAAATATGAAGCAACTGAAATGAAGGAGTAATGCATCACACAGCTCTTCCTCTTGTCTGATTTCTACACCGAGAATGACACATGTTCAAACATGTGAACAGAAATCCAAGTAGCATCTTTATTACTGACTATGGCTAATTTGAACACATGGCTTAAGGATTGTTATTCATATGGACTTTCTAATAGTACTTCCCTGACAAAGACATGTCTGCCCTCAGAAAAACAGTCCTTTCCAGGCAAGGGTGGAACTTTTACTGCTAGACTTACCAAAAGGTCTAGAAAGCAGGTAAAAGCTCAGGCTCTTATTAATAAGTTTCCAAAGAGAAAGCAGCAGAAAAGCATCTAAGTTACACTCATCAGATCATTCACATCTTCTCCCCTGGAGAGGTGTAGGTAAGGAAGCTGAAAGCAACAAAAAGAGTTAGTTTCTACTTGGAAGCATAAAGCCAGAAGAAAGTGGGTTCCCCATTCCTAATTTCTTCAGCTTTATATTTGTTTTACTTCTTAAGACTATGGCTAACCAAAAGTTTGGCTTTACCAGTTGGGGAGGAAATCAGCTGCTTATTAGTGCAGTCCTGTAACTATTTCATCATACTGTTGTTATAATCCCAACCATTGTTTCCGTATGTATACTCTTGGGTCCCACTATCGAATAAGTTTGATTTTGCTGCTGGATGGCTTGGAAATAGGTCAAAAGAGCACTTTTATTAAATTAACAACAAGGCCACTCTACCCTAGGCTGAACTTCTATTCCCTAATCTATTTCCCATCTCAAATTAAGTCTATCTATGCTGTTCAACACATTTTGAGAGGTCTATTTATTTACTATTTTACCAAATATGAACTGGGAGCCCATGGCAGGCACTGTTAGAGTATAAGACATTAAAAAGTAAATAAAACATCATTCCTGCCTTCTTGAAACGTGTACGTTGTAGGAGAAAAACAGAACATACCTATAAAGATGTAAATGTACAGTATGTTAGGCTGTGATTAGTGGGACAAAAAGAGGGGAATGGGAGAGAGGGAGAAAGCGAGAAAGTTACTGAATGGTAAATCATTCAAGGGAGATTTCTTTGATGGAGCGACATTTGCACAGACTTGAAGGAAGAAAGAGAGAGTACCCTGTGTTTGTCTGGGAAGGGTTCATTCATGGCACAGGAAACAGAAAGTAGAAAGGCCCAGAGTGAATGTCTGGAGGGGAGTGACTAAAAGGAGCTGAGAATGAAGAGGTGGAGAGAAGGTGAATCACACAGAGCTGTGCAGACCCCCCTGAGGGCTTCTGCTGTTACTTGGAGTGAAGCTAAAATGCGAAGCTATTAGAAAGTTTGAACATATAAATGTCACAGTGAAACTTGCATTTTAAGTGAACTGTACTGACTTTGGTTTGGAAAAAAGGTTGTGATGAGGTAAGTATAGGAATAGTTAGAGGTATGCGAGGGATTTGGGGGCTTGGATCAATATATTCATAGTAAGGGTGATGAAAAGTGGTACAATTTCTGGGTCTATTTCAAAGATAAGTGAGTAGAATATTCTAATACTCTGCTGTGGATGATGAAAAGGAGAGAAGAATTAAAATTCTAACCTAAGCAGTGAAGAAAGTAGCACTTCCATTTTTGACAACAGGGCATACTGCAAGAAGAGCAGGTTGGGTGATGGAGCTGATGGGGTGAAAATCAGATGCAATTTCAGAGATGCAGTACCTGATGTACCTGTTAGATAGCCAAGTAAATATTTTGAATAGATAATAAGAGTTCGCCAGAGAAATAACAGGACTCACTAAAGAGATGGCATTTAAAGGTGTGAGCTCAGATGAGAACATGTAAGCAACAAAGACAGAAAATAATAGGACCGATCAAGACCTCCAGGACACTTTATCATTAAGAGGCTACACTGAAAAAGATCATTCAGCAATGGAGCAGAAACATCTCAATCCACATCTGGTTCATAGCTCATGTTGCCCAGCCCAGTGAACCAGCTGAGGCTTGAAGGAGCTAGCAAATAATACCGAGAGGCAGAAGAGTCAGACATATTAAAATAAAAGCATCTGAGAGACTAGGGGAGTGTTGCTCAAGTATGTACAAATGATAAACTGCCTAATATTGACCCCTAGCTAGCACAGAATCCACAGACTTTGAAGAAAAGATTTTCTACGTTTAATTTATCGTGACTTTAAGAATGGTGCAATGCACATACTGTCTGAAAGCAAACAGATCCCAAAGAAGAAAAGGTAGAAGCAACCACATTTTCCCCACACTCACGTATTAGACAATTATTTTTGTCATTCCCTAATGCAGTACTTTCAAATCACTGGTGAAAGGGGGCAACTTTAACCACCAGAAGACATTCAACAATGTTTGGAAGCATTTTTTGGTTGTCACACTGGGTGGAGGTGCTACTGGCATACTGAGCAGGTAGAGGTTGGCCTGCTGCTAAACCTCCAGTAAAGCACATGATATCCTCCTAGCCCTTCACAACAACAAATTATCTGGCCCAAATGTCAGGAGTGCTATGGCTTAGAAACTGCCCTAATGTGAAGGCTTAAGGAGTTATGTAGAGTTATTTTTCATAGTTATTTATATTTCTAACTTAGAGAAATATATTATTTTTAGATTTCAGTTTTTCCCCACTCAGCATTGTTTTTTAATATTGTGGTTTAAAAATGTACATATATATATATATATATATATATATATATATATATATATATGCACATAGAGAGAGAGAGAAAGCTTCCCTAGTGGCCCAGTGGAAAAAGAATCTGCCTGCCAATGCTGGAGATACAGAGGATGTGGGTTCCTGATCCAGGGTCAGGAAGGTCCCCTGGAGGAGGAAATGGCAACTCATCTCAGTATTTTTGCTGGGAAAACCCCACAGACAGAGGAATCTGGCAGACTGCAGTTCATGGAGCTGCAAAGAGTAGGACACAACTGAGCATGTGTGAAAATATACACAACATAAAACTTACCACTTTAACCCCTTTTAAGCATACAATTCAGTGGCACTGAGTATGTTCGCATTGCTATTGTATGATTCCACTTATATGAGGTATCCACAGTAGTCAAATTCAGAGTAAACACTGTTTTGAGTATACATTTATTTCACTAAATACTACAGGAGTCATTTCATGTAGCAGGGGTATAGAAAGAGTTAGCTTCAACACTTCTGGAGGACTAAAACACACAGAGAGACAAAAAAGAGGTCATCCATGTATAAGACCCTTCTATCAAAAGGTAACTCATATGTAAGAAGATGAATCTTAGGGCTAGAGCAATAAAAGGGGAAAGAAAACAAGGAGCTTAGAGGAAAAGATTTCATGAAGCTGGTGCTCAGACTTCTCCGGTGGGGGCGCCACCTAGTAGTAGTAGTGCTGGTCACTAGATAGTGTCTGCCTCTGCGATCCCACGGACTGTAGCACACCAGGCTCCTTTGTCCATGGGATTCTCCAGGCAAGAATATGGGAGTGGATTGCCACTCCCTTCTCCAGAACATTTTCCTGATCCAGGGATCAATCCCGAGTCTTCTGCATTGCAGTCTGTTTCTTTACCGTTTAAGCTACAGGGGAGACTGGGGAGCCCACCCAGCCACTGCTAAAATCTCTAGGAGGGCTCAGGTACTGAGGATGCCATAAGAAGCTGGAGGCTGACCCAAGAAGGCTTGTTGCAGTAACTATGACACATATAGGAAGATCAAGAAACCAGGATCAGGGAATACTTTCTGTCTTCCTTTTATCCCTGCCTAATCACTTCTCCTGCTCATCCTCAGTCACTTCTGTCATGTTTGATTCTGTGGGACCCTATGTACTGTAGCCCTCCAGGCTCCTCTGTCCATGGAATTCTCCAGGCAAGAATATTGGAGTGGATTGCCATGCCCTTCTCCAGGGAATCTTCCTGACTCAGGGATCGGACCCTCATCTCCTGAGTCTCCTGCATTGCAGGCAGATCCTTTACCCACTGAGCCACTTGGAAAGCCCAATAATTTCTTCTAGTGTCTCCTTTTGTCAGAATCTAAGATAGAAAGATATCTTTCGAGGAAGAGCAGTTTATAGCATCCTAGCTGCGGTATTACAGAAAAAACTGTAGAATGAATGTCAAGTTGAAGGATGAGTTATATAACAGCACAATACTTGTAAACTATTGCTATTAACCAGCACATAAAATACACCTTGCTATGCATCCACCATGTTTCACTTTTGAATTTACCTATTCACTCTCTCAGATTGTCCCCAACTACCTGCCACCACAACTTATGATGAACATTTTACTCTAAAATAGAGCTAGCTACTAGATCATAGAGGTTATGAATATTTATTTTATTCAGTAGTTCCAGATTAATCTTTAGACTGTTTGAACTTCTTCAAAATCACACCACCCATCAGTAAAGTTGAATCTTTATACTGGCAATTTTTAATAGAAGTATCATGATGGCTTTATTTGATTTCTCAGCAGAACCTTTGAAAAAATTAGAACAATTATTTGACTCTATTGAAACCTAGAATCAATTGATGTTACAACTTTTCTGTGTTGAAGCTCCTCACCTCCAAATTTCTCACTTGTGCCTTTACCTAGAAAATATGTTCATCATCACGGTCACCACACTGGGTTCACTTACACCATTGTACTTGCATTTGTTTACCAGGTTATATCCAACAGTATCTACTGCATTTCCATACCCAGACAATTAACACAATGGAGAAAACACACAACCAAGCTTATTGGTCCCATTTAAAATTTTGATCACTAATTCAAATGGACTGGCTAACAACAGACATGTAGAGAATATTCAGTGAACAAATTAAATTAAAATTTGCTAATAATATACTAAATTGTATAATCTATTCATAATTAAAGATAAGAAAGTTAAAATTATAAGATGCTATTGTTATTAAATTGGCAGGAGAAGATAATGCTTGATGACACCTGGTGTGTGAAACAAGCATTCTCTTATCCTTTCAATTCATTCTTTTGATAACACATATTTACTAAGTTGCCTTCATATGCCAGGCATATTTCTAGGCAGTGTGAGCAGGAACCAAACTAGGTGATGTCTCTTGCTCTAAAAGTTAACACTTTAGAAGAGAGAAGGAAAACAAACACATAACAACATGTCAGATATTGATAAAAAGAAACTAATCTAAGTCAAAGGATAGATAGTAATTAACAGAGCAGCATGTTCTCATAAGATGGTCAGGGCATACCTCTGTGAAACAGAAGCCTAATGAAATAAGGGAGAAAGTTATGTAAGACTATATGGCAGAATATCCCAGGCGATTAAGACAGCAAGTACAAATTTCCTGAGGTAGCAGTATTTTTGGCCTATGACAATAGTGTGGTTATAGTAAAATGGATAATGGAATAACAGTATTTATGAGATTAGAGAAATGGCAAAGGCCAAGTCAGGAAGGGAATGACAATAAACTTATTTAATTCAGATTCTTCTGGGATTTATAAGTTTGCTCTTCAGTTCAGTTCAGTGACTCAGTCATGTCCAACTCCTTGTGACCCCATGGACTGCAGCACACAAGGCTTCCCTGTCCATCACCAACTCCCAGAATTTACTCAAACTCATGTCCATTGAGTCGGTGATGCTATCCAAAAATCTCATCCTCTGTTGTCCCCTTCTCCTCCCACCTTCAATCTTTCCCAGCATCAGGGTCTTTCCCAATAAGTCAGTTCTTTGCATCAGGTGGGCAAAGTACTAGGGTTTCAACTTCAACATCAGCCCTTTCAATGAATATTCAGGACTTATTTCCGATAGATTGGACTGGTTGGGTCTCCTTGCAGTCCAGGGGACTCTCAAGAGTCCCTTCTCCAACACCACAGTTCCAAAGCATCAATTCTTCGGCACTCAGCTTTCTTTATAGTACAACTCTCACATCCATGCATGACTACTGGAAAAACCATAGCTTTGACTAGACAGACCTTTCTTGGCAAAGTGATGTCTCTGCTTTTTAATATGCTGTCTAGGTTGGTCATAGCTTTTCTTCCAAGGAGCAAGTTATCTTTTAATTTCATGGCTGCAGTCACCATCTGCAGTGATTTGGGAGCCCCAAAAATAAAGTTTCTCACTGTTTCCATTGTTTCCCCATCTATTTGCCATGATGTAATGGGACCAGATGCCATAGTCTTAGTTTTCTGAATGTGAGTTTTAAGCCAACATTTTCACTCTCTTCTTTCACTTTCAGCAAGAGGCTCTTCAGTTCTTCTTCGCTTTCTGCCATAAGGAACCATGAACTTCCAGAGGTTCAAACTGGATTAAAGAAAAAGCAGAGGAACCAGAGATCAAATTTCAACATCTGTTGGATCATTGATAAAGCAAGACAGTTCCAAAAAACATCTATTTCTGCTTCATTGACTATGCCAAAGCCTTTTACTGTGTGGATCACAACAAACTGTGGAAAATTCTTCAAGAGATGGGAATGCCAGACCACCTGACCTACCTCTTTGAGAAATCTGTATACAGGTCAGGAAACAACAGTTAGAACTGGACATGGAACAACAGACTGGTTCCAAACTGGAAAAGGAGTAGGTCAAGGCTGTATATTGTCACCCTGCTTATTTAACTTATATGCAGAGCACATCATGAGAAATGCCAGGCTGGATGAAGCACAAGCTGGAATCAAGATTGCCAGGAGAAATATTAATAACCTCAATTATGCAGATAACACCACCCTTAGGGCTGAAAGTGAAGAAGAACTAAAGAGTTTGCTCTTAGAAGAAGTATACACTGGTAGAAACTACTCAAAGGATCATTTGGTAATATTTATCAAAATTAAAAGGACGCAGACTCTGAATCAGCAATTCTAATTCTTTACACTCAGAAATAGCCCCACGAGTGTGAAAGATTTCTGTACAAATATTTCTATTTCAATAATGTGGGGAATAAAAATGGAAATAAACTAAATGTTTATTTGTAGGTGGGTGACCATACAATTTATCATCTGAACTGGGACAATTCTAAGAATTCATGAAAGAGCTGTTTGCAATAATGCAAGGATACCACACATAAACCAGAACTGTCCATGGAACACAGAAGTGTTCACTATCATAACAATTTATCTATCTTCATAGAGACTGCTCATATAAAACTTTGATTGAAAAAGAGATACACAGAGATATAAACAGACATAGATACACATACATATAGGCTTATGCAAGAAAGCATTTCCAAAAAGATTAGACAAAATTAGTTGTTTGTCAGTTGCTTCATTTGCTATTATTTTTTCCCATTCAGAAGGCTGTCTTTTCACCTTGCTTATATTTTCCTTTGTTGTGCAGAAGCTTTTAATTTTAATTAGATCCCATGATATGGGGTGGGAGGTGGGAGGGGGGTTCATGTTTGGGAACTCATGTACACCTGTGGAGGATTCATGTCAATGTATGGCAAAACCAATACAGTATTGTAATGTAAAATAAAGTAAAAATTAAAATTAAAAAAAAAATTAGTGAGCTCTGGGAAATGGGATATGGGGAGGAGGAAGAAGAGTTTTAATTTTTAAAACATTATTTTGAATTTTTGGAATTTTTGTCCATAAACAGAATAAAAAGCTAACAGATCATATTATTTGAATGTTCTGCTCTGCATTAAGAAGAGCCCATTGAATGGCTCATTAATTTTTTTTCCCTTCTGTCATCTTTCTACAGCTACTGATTTCCTTTCCTCTCTGCCAAAAGCATGTTTTAATTTCAATTTCAATCATCTCAGGTCAATTAAATAACACCTTAACAATATTGTAGAAGATCTTTTAAACAATATCTGCTTAAGTGACCTGAACTATCCACATTTTCCATTTTGTTAATACAAATGGATCTTACTGCTAGCAGACAAGTCAGCAAGTTTCTAACCCACTTGCCCATTTCTGTTCCTGTGAATTGGGCTGAATGTTTCCTAAAGCTTCAGCTGTGTTTGTAATCAATTTAAATTAGTGGCATTTGTCTTAGTAATTACATAATTTTATTAAATAATACTTCAAAAACTGATGATCATGTGTGTGTATCAATGATACACGCTTTGAGAAATAAGGTAGACATGAGAAAAACAACAACACAAAAACCCCAATATATCAAAATGGGTAAGGACAAGAACTGTGATGAAACTTGTGGGAGAGTATAGAGAATTGTTAATTTTCCAGTCAGACTGCTTCAGGATATTTAAATTTCCTTACTTAAAAAAAAATCAAATTTGGAAATGATAAACACTGTCTTTATAAGCATAGTTTAGGTGAGAAAAAGAAAGATTCAGAATAAAAAGCCTTGGCCCTACTTCAAAAGCTCTATTTTTAAATTAAAATATGGAGTTTGAAGTGGCTATAAACTTATGATTGTCCTTTTTAGCTGACTGTTCCAATTAACAGTTTCAATCCAAGTTTCACCAATTGTTTTTTTCTCTTTAATCCTCCAACTCAAATATTTTCTTTTCCATGAAAAATTTCCTGAACTTTCATAATTGCCTCTAAAGAATCAATTATCTATAGATGATTTAGAACAATAGACAAGAACAATAAACTCTTTCTAGCCCCAGCCTCTCTATTAAACTTCATAATTTCACTTCTGCATGCTATATCATTCATTCAAAGAATGGCATTCATTCAGTCCTTTAAAGAAATATTTACTGAATGCCTACTGAATGTGAGGAAGTATACTATACACTTGGAAAACAAGGAGTTAAGTTCTTCAAAGAATTCAGTTTAGTGAAAAAGACTAATTAATGAAAAAATAATTGCAATTATTAGTTGCAATAAAAAGTAGGCATTGCTATAAGATGAATAAACATGAGCTGATGGAGGTACACACAAGTCCATCCTTATACAGACATCTCAAGCAGAACACATCCCAAACCACATATATTATTCAAGTTTTCTTTCTCTTCAATTTACATTCAAGTGAAGGGTACCACAGTTCACCCAAAGCAGAAAGCTACACATCCAATAACAAATCATGTTTTATCAATCACATCACTTAAAGATTACTTTACTGCACTCATCAACTCAAAAAGTCCTTAATTCTGGTCCTCATCATTTTTTCCTTGGATAATAAAATACAGTTATCTACCTTCTTCAAATTAAGCTTCTTTTCCTCTGGCTTTATAATTGATAAATAAAATCATAAAATGTTGAAAGTATACAACATGATGATTTGATAAAGGTATATACTGTGAAAGGATTCCCACCATCAGGTTAATGGATACATCTATTACCTTATATATTTACTTTTTTTAAATGAGAATATTTACATTCTACTCTTAGGGAATTAGCTGTAGTCATCATGTTATACATTAGATCTTCATACCTTTTTACCTTAAAGCTGAAAGTCTGTACCTTTTTACCCACCTCTCTCTATTTCCCCCACCCCCAGGTCCTGGCAACCACTTTTCTGCTTTATTTCTATGAGTTTGACATTTATTTTTCAGATTCCAGTTGTAAGTTATGTAGTATTGGCCTTTCTGTCTGGCTTATTTCAGTTAATATTTCCTTCTCATTCATCCAATTTGTAAATGACAGAACTTCCCTTTTTTAAGACTAAATAATATTCAGTTACATATTATAATTACATAATATTGGTATTTTCTTTATCCATTTATTTGTTGATATACACTTGGGTTGTACCTATACCTCGCCTATCATCTAATGTGGCAATGAGCATGGGAGTACAGATCTCTCTTTCAGATAATAGCTTTGTTTCCTTTGAATATAAATCCAGAAGTAAGTTTGCTGGTTCATACAGTAGTTTTACTTTCAGTTTCTTGAGGAACCTCCATATTGTTTTTCACAGTGACTATTTAAGTTTATATTTCTACCAACAGCGCACAAGGGTTTCCTTTTTACCACATCCTCTCCAACATTGTTATATCTTGATTTAGATAATAGACATCCTAATAGGTGTGAGGTTGCAGTTTTGATTTTCTATTTCCTGACAATTAGAGATGCTGAGCACTTTTCATGTTCCCAATGGCCACTTGTGTCTTCTTTAGAAAGTGTCTATTCAAGACCTCTGCTCATTTTTTAACGTTTGTAGTTTTGGGTTTTTTTGTTTGTTTGTTTGTTATTGAGTTGTGTGAGATCCTTGTGTATTTTTAAAAATTAACTTCATATCTATACAAATACCTTCTCCCATTTCCTAGGTTGACTTTTCATTTTGTTGTTTGTTTCCTTTGATGTGTAGAAGTTTTTTCATTTGATATTGCCTCATTCATTTTGCTTTTGTTGCTTTGCTGCCTTTTTTTTTTTTTTTTAATTGGGCTTTAGGGGATGGGATGGGGAATGCCTCTGTTAACTTATGCCCCACTAGGAAGATGTCCATTCTAACTTTCCTGGGATAGCTTTCGGAGCTTTTTCTTTATCTTGGAGCTGCTGCTCTTGCTGGCAGCAGCCTCTTAAGGTCCACTGCTGAATGGCTCCTCCTTGAAAGACAATTTCCGCTTTTTCTTGGGGACCCTCTTGTTTTCTGACTCATCAGGGTCAGCAACTGGTTCCTCTTTGGGAAAAGATTTCTTCCTCTTGGGAAGACTTCCAGTACCAGCTGTCTCTTCAAAATCACTACTAATTAGCTCTTCCTTGGGAAAAGATTTCTTTTTCTTGGGTTTGGAAAGAGACAGATGGGTCTTCCATTCCATTCTCCTGAAGAGCCTCCTGGGGCTTTTGCTTTTTCTTCTTTTTGGGTCTTTTACTTGTCTCCTCACACTCCTCCGGGGCACTGCTATTTTCTGAAGAAGCCAGGGCAATTGCAGCCAGCTTTTTCTTTTCCTTCTTCAAGCGTTTCTTCTGTTTTTCAAGCTTTCTAGTAATCTCAGCAGCTGCTTCTTCTGCCTGAACCATTGCCTCCTTCATGACATCCAGATTCTTCCAGGGAATCTCTCCAATCTCATAGAAGGACAGCCACTCCTCAACTTGTTCTCGAAGCTTCTCCCAAAAAACACTGGTGGGCACTTCTGAGAAGCAATTGATTCGTGAGGCAATACTGCATTTGTTTGCCAGGTATCAGGAGATGCGACCTTTGTTCTTGGCAGCTACTCGGCCAATGAATGTAGAGTGGAAAATGAGTCCATATTTTAGGGTGTTATCCCTTGTCTTCAAGGCTCTGGAAGCTTAGTCCCTTTGCTAGGCCCAGGGAATCACAGACACCAGGACTGGCCATCACTGTTGCTTTGCTTTTGATGTCGAAAACAAACATCATGAAATGAGTGTCAGGGAGCTTACCCCCTGTTTTCTTCTAGGAGTGTCACATTTGTAGGAGTTTAAATATTATGTTCAAATCTTTAATCCATTTTTGACCTGAATTTTGTGTATGGTATAAGGATCCAGTTTCATTCTTTTGCATGGCTATTCAGTTTTCCCAACACTATTGAAGAGACTGTCCTTTTCTCATTGTATGTTCTTGGCTCCTTTGTCAAAAGTGTATTGAGCATATATGCATATGTTTATTTCTGAGCTTTTTTATGTTAATGCCACACCTCTTTGATTACTATGGTTTTGAATTATAATTTGAAATGAGTAAGTGTGACGTTTCAAGCTATGTTGTTCCTCAAGAGTGCTTTGGCTATTCAAGGTCCTTTGTGGTTTCCTAAACATTTTAAGACTCTTTTTTTTTTTTTTTGTGAAAAATGACATTTGAATTCTGATAGGGATTATATTAAATCTGTAGATAACTTTGGGTAGTGTGGACATTTGAAAAATATTAATTATTGTGAGTATCTTCTGATACCTTCTTCACTGTGGCCTCTGGAATGTTTCTCCAAAAGGTAATTGTGGGCATACCTCACTCCTGTTTTCTCCTTCCATGACTCCGCATTGCCTTCAGGATGAAGATCTACCTCATCTCTGATCATGCTTCTGCTTGTACCTTTCTTTCTTATGATTATACTAAATTTGATTGAGAATTAAACTTTAGAACATTCATAAACTAAGCATATTCATTAAAGAATGTTTTAAGTAGTTTTGCTCATACCTTCTGCCTCTCAACAAACAGCACTGCAGCTGCAATTTCCTCTAGAGCCAATCACAATGAATACATTGCAATCACAGATTTAGAAGCATGGCATGCCTTCATGGTTACATAGTTGACTGATTATATGGTCCAATTCCAGCTATCACCAATTTGGATTTAAGCCATTGTTTCACATGGCTCCCTTCCCTGAAATTAGGATAATAGCTCCTGGAGGGCAGACCTTTGCAGAATTTGATCAGGGCTTCTCTTAGACATAACCCAAACAGCAGAAGAATTAGTACAATCCTTCAATAGTTGGCATAAACAGTTATAAAGTACAATTTTGATATTTTCCTTTTAAATTATGAACTTCATGCAATGCTTAATTGATATTCACCTATAAGATATCTTCAGTGTCTACCATATAAGAGGCACTACTCTAAGTGGTAAGATTCAAAGATTAATAAAGTATAGACTCCCTCCTAAGTGGAATAAGCATAAAGATAAGTATTGTCAACATTTTCCAATAATAAAGATGTGGGTAAATTATTATTTATTATGCTAACATGTCTAATCTAAAAGCTACATATAGTTAAAATCATTTTAAAATTTATTCATTCAATTACAACATAGTCTTTGAATTTCTATTTTGTATTAGGTACTATATAAGGAACAATGGGAAAAGAGGTGAACAAAAAGCATAAATAATACCCTTGTTTTCACCTTCAAATAATAATCAGTCTAGTCAAAGATGATGTTATTGAAATGGTTAATTCAATGAATACTCATAACTATGTTAAATAATCTAATGTAGAAACTCATGATCCTGTAAGACCATTTAACAATGGGATTAATCTCATCAAAACTGGTCAGGGAGGGCATCCTTGAGGAAGTGATGATGGAGCTTAGGTCTAATGAGTGGCTAGAAGTTGACTAGATGGGGAGGAGAGAGGGTGCTCCTGGTAAAGAAACCAGCTTGCACTAGGACCCTGTGAAAGGAAGCAGCACATTGTAAAACACCTCAAAGGACCTCATAGGCAGTCAAGTTGGAGTAGAGAAGGCAAGGAAAATGAGGGTATGGAGCATTTTAAGGCACTGCTAAAGGGTTTTATGCAGGGATAGGAACAGCATGGGAGATGGGTCTGAGGAGAAATGAATGGAGCTGGGAGTGCTATAAACAGTTGTGTTCTGTCAAGATAACTGGCTACCCTAGAGAGAAATGATGAGGAGGGACAACAGAGACTGTGGGGAGGCCTTCAGGGGGCTTTTACAAGGGTCCAGGTGTGAGGTGACAATGCTATGAAGCAAGATGGTACTAGTGCCTATGAAAAGAAGGTGAAATTATGAACATAATTAGGATGCAAAATTCTTAGAACTTATTGATGAATTAGTGAGGGAAAAGTAGATGTCTTCTGATTTGGTAACATAAATGAATGGTGCTACCATGCTCTAAGATATGTGTAAAAAGTCTATCCACCAGATTCCTTTTCTCTTATTGTCTTTTTTTTAATGTCAAATGCCAAATAGGGTCAAAAATGGATTTTTAAATATTAACTGAATATTAATCTAATTTTATTTCTCTAATTTTTCTTATAACAAATGAAATTAATCAACTTTAAAACACTACAAATTACTTAACACATTACATTTGCACAAAAGGGTAACAAGCAAGTGGCTTATCATGGTTTGGCATCTGAGCAAGCCTACAATCCTATCAGTAGTTCACCAGCCTGATATCATCCAAACATAAAATATCCAGAGATGGTGCCTGAGCTTTGACTGGAAGATGATGCCCGAGTTAAACAAAGGATTCTTAAATAGGACTGGCATCTTAGAAACCAACTTATGTCTTAAGCTTTGTACTCTAGAAGTTAAAAAAAAGAGCTAAGATTTGAATTAATTAATATGTCAGCTCCCATTCAGTTCAGTTCAGTTCAGTAGCTCAGTTGTGTCCGACTCTTTGCGACCCCATGAATCGCAGCACGCCAGGCCTCCCTGTCCATCACCAACTCCCGGAGTTCACTCAGACTCATGTCCATCGAGTCAGTGATGCCATCCAGCCATCTCATCCTCTGTCGTCCCCTTCTCCTCCTGCCCCTAATCCCTCCCAGCATCAGAGTCTTTTCCAATGAGTCAACTCTTCACATGAGGTGACCAAAGTACTGGAGTTTCACCTTTAGCATCATTCGATCCAAAGAAATCCCAGGACTCATCTCCTTCAGAATGGACTGGTTGGATCTCCTTGCAGTCTAAGGGACTCTCAAGAGTCTTCTCCAACACCACAGTTCAAAACCATCAATTCTGCGCTCAGCCTTCTTCACAGTCCAACTCTCACATCCATACATGACTACTGGAAAAACCATAGCCTTGACTAGACAGACCTTAGTCGGGAAAGTAATGTCTCTGCTTTTGAATATGCTATCTAGGTTGGTCATAACTTTTCTTCCAAGGAGTAAGCGTCTTTTAATTTCATGGCTGCAGTCATCATCTGCAGTGATTTTGGAGCCCAAAAGAATAAAGTCTGACACTGTTTCTTTCCACTGTTTCCCCATCTATTTCCCATGAAGTGATGGGACTGGATGCCATGATCTTTGTTTTCTGAATGTTGAGCTTTAAGCCAACTTTTTCACTCTCCTCTTTTACTTTCATCAAGAGGCTTTTTAGCTCCTCATCACTTTCTGCCATAAGGGTGGTGTCATCTGCATATCTGAGGTTATTGATATTTCTCCTGGTAATCTTGATTCCAGCTTGTGTTTCTTCCAGCCCAGCGTTTCTCATGATGTACTCTGCATATAAGTTAAATAAGCAGGGTGACAATATACAGCCTTGACGTACTCCTTTTCCTATTTGAAACCAGTCTGTTGTCCATGTCCAGTTCTAACTGTTGCTTCCTGACCTGCATACAGATTTCTCAAGAGGCATGGAAAAGAAATGCAAAAAAGCAAAATGGCTGTGTGGGGAGGCCTTACAAATAACTGTGAAAAGAAGAGAGGCGAAAAGCAAAGGAGAAAAGGAAAGATACAAGCATCTGAATGCAGAGTTCCAGAGAATAGCAAGAAGAGTTAAGAAAGCCTTCTTCAGTGATCAATGCAAAGAAATAGAGGAAAAGAACAGAATGGGAAAGACTAGAGATCTCTTTAAGAAAATTAGAGATACCAAGGGAACATTTCATGCAAAGATGGGCTCGATAAAGGACAGAAATGGTATGGACCTAACAGAAGCAGAAGATATTAAGAAGAGGTGGCAAGAATACACAGAAGAACTGTACAAAAAAGATCTTCATGATCCAGATAATCACGATGGTGTGATCTCTAATCTAGAGCCAGACATCCTGGAATGTGAAGTCAAGTGGGCCTTAGAAAGCATCACTACAAACAAAGCTAGTGGAGGTGATGGAATTCCAGTTGAGCTGTTTCAAATCCTGAAAGATGATGCTGTGAAAGTGCTACTCAATATGCCAGCAAATTTGGAAAACTCAGCAGTGGCCACAGGACTGGCAAAGGTCAGTTTTAAAGAAAGGCAATGCCAAAGAATGATCAAACTACTGCACAATTGCACTCATCTCACATGCTAGTAAAGTAACACTCAAAATTCTCTAAGCCAGGCTTCAGCATTACGTGAACCGTGAACTTCCAGATGTTCAAGCTGGTTTTAGAAAAGGCAGAGGAACCAGAGACCAAATTGCCAACATCCGCTGGATCGTGGAAAAAGCAAGAGAGTTCCAGAAAACATCTATTTCTGCTTTATTGACTATGCCATAGCCTTTGACTGTGTGGATTACAGCTCTCATTAATGCAGTTCAAATCCCTCAAATTATGGACATTATAGGAGATATGCTTTCTTCTAGGAAACATATTTGTGTTAAGAATAAAATGAGTTATAATGAATGATACCCACTCTGCAATTTTATTTTTATTTTTAATTAATTTTTATTGGAGTATAGTTGCTTTATAATGTAGTGTTAGTTTCTGCTTTACAGCAAAGTGAATCAGCTATATGTATATATATAATATATATCCTTTCTTTTTTGGATTTCCTTCCCATTTAGGTTACCACAGAGCACTGAGTAGAATTTCCAGTGCTATACAGCATTCACTCTGCGTTTCAAAAACTTTATAATCAATTTGGAGGACAGATTTAATTCCTAAATTCAAAGGCAAGGGAATCCTGTAAGCTGACTATCAGTGTTAAAGATTTTGTAAATGAGTATTATATTTTTGGAAAAAAAATGAAAAATAATAGAAAAATTTAATATGAAACCATTCTTCCATATTAAACAGGCTGAATACAATAATTTTTTAGACTAGTTTCTGATTTTGAAAGAAAGATGCTGCTGTTGCTGCTGCTGCTAAGTCGTTTCAGTCGTGTCTGACTCTGTGTGACCCCATAGACAGCTGCCCACCAGGCTCCCCTGTCCCTGGGATTCTCCAGGCGAGAATACTGGAGTGGTTTGCCATTTCCTTCTCCAATGTAGGAAAGTGAAAAGTGAAAGTGAAATCACTCAGTCGTGTCTGACTCTTAGCGACCCATGGACTACAGCCTACCAGGCTCCTGTGTCCATGGAATTTTACAGGTAAGAGTACTGGAGTGGGGTGCCATTGCCTTCTCCATGGAAGAAGGATAATAGGAATATAAAGGGAGGAAAAAGAACTTGATGGTGATGATGATGATATTGATGTTGATAACAGTAATGAACAATAGTAAGGCACTAACTACTAGAATACTATACATGGATTAGCTCCCAAGAACCATTAGGGGCAAACACTATTACTACTGTCTCACAGATGAGGAAACTGAGGCATAGAGACATTACACAGTCTGGTGTAAGTGAGGCACCTGGCGGAGTTAAGCAAAGTCTTAACCTAAGTAATCTTTACAAATCTGTGCTTTGAGCCACTATAATCCCTTTTAGGGCTTCCCTGGTGGCTCAGCTGGTAAAGAATCCACTTGCAATGCGGCAGACTTGGGTTCAATCCCTGGCTTCGGAAGATCCCCTGGAGGAGGCATGGCACCCACTACAGTATTCTTGCCTGGATTGTACCTGTGGACAAAGGAACCTGGAAGGGGTCCATGAGGTTGCATAGTCAGACACAACTGAAGCAACTAAGCAGCAGCAGCACCAATCTCTCTTAATGGTAACTTGATTTCAGAATCACTAAACTTTGGTGTTATCATGCTGTTAGAAGTTTTGAATGGAAATGGAGTGGGACAAAACATTCGTTTCCCTGATGTATCCTACTGTGAATCAGCCCCCCAACCCCACCCCCCACACACAAAATAACTAAACCGGAAGCAGTGTACTAATTCAGTATGAGATGGATTTTCCCCCTTTAGGAAAAAGCTCCCCCATAATTCACTACTAGGCAGAGATTCCAGTGTAATTCAGAACAAATATATTTAAATGCAATAATTGAAAATTTGGACTTGACTTTTTATCTCTGTGGTACACTGTGCACTGTGGCCTGAAAGGCAACAGCATGCTGCTAGGAAGAATTTACAAGTGACTTTTCCTCTGGAAAAAAAAAGAAAAAAAGGAAAAGCAAACTGTTGGGGCATCCTAAATGTAACGTATTATTCCCAAAGGTGGCTTTGGGCTGTTCTTTATACTGCTCACCTGAGCTCATTAATTAGTGTTTCAGTATTTTTTTTTGTTCCTGGGGATATGAGGCAATGTGGTGTGGTGGGGAAGGTTTGCTACCAGCCTGACAAGATGGGCAGGTTAACTCCACCATTTAGCAGCTCTAGGACTTGAGCAAGTTACGGTAACTTCTCTATTATTTGCTACTCTGATATGCAAAATGGATATGTTAAATGTGACTAACATCTAAGCCTTTTTTGGAAGATAAGTTATACATACATAAATAAGCTTATTATATTAAAATAATTATATATACATATATATATTTTAAGTTCTTAAAATAGAGCCTGACACATAACAAATACTCAAGAGATGCTCACAATTACTACTATTATCTGACCTTAAAGTAATAGTGCTAGTGTCTGTAAATAAAGATCCAGGACGGTATTTATTTATAAATAAATCCTAACTTTTGGAGAGGATAAAAATGTGCCTTTTTTAGTTCCAGACTTTTAAAGGAATCATTTCGGGCATAATAAAAGCAGCTGAGAGTGATTTAGATTTAACTATTTCATTTTTTAATTAAAAATTGCTCAGGGGTTATATTGACTGCAAACATGGTAAAGAGAGACTGCTTTCCAGACAGCAGCCTGGAGGTTATTGCTGAATGGGTGTCCATGATCCCAGGCTATGTACCAAAGCTCTGACTGCTTTGTGTCAAAGTAGAAGAGTAATTGACATTCTAGTAAATACAGGTTGAAAAACGACCTTGATTTTCACTTTGTCCCTGACTCAGCAGGACAGTTGTTTCTTCTATCTTTTATCTGGATGAATAAAGACTATAAAATATGATTTTAAAACAAAACCAACAATATCCTCATGGGTATATGCTGATCAAAAGCCTCGTATGTGTTTGCTACCCTTTTTTTAGTGTTCTAATTTCATTTATTGATATGAACAAATATGAATGTAATTCCTCAGAGGTTGTCTGCCTCTAGTCTAAATAAAATACTTCATAAATTATATACACATGTAAAAAGAACATAAACTCAAAAGGCACTATTATAATATACACTTTTCCATTCAAAGAAAGATATGGAAATTCTATGACCGGATATTTTAGTGCTAAAATAAATGTTGGTTGGTTGTGCGCTAAATTTAATGATTTAATCATTTGTCTCTTTCCTTCTATCACCAAAATCTAGTATTCACTGACAATTTTCTCATTTGTTTATATGTCATACAACAGAATTCTTAAGAGTTAATATCATAATGGGTTTTTCTACACTGAGTATTTGCAAGGCTGAAAGCACATTACCTTACTATTTTCCCTTGCAAATAGCACTTTAGCCATCCAAATCTGGCATATTATCTGGATTCTTTGACATTGTCTTATGTCTCTGCTGATGACTGGGTGCTGCTGGTAAAGTCTGCAGCTGATACATTTATTAATTTCTTGCCTTGGTAGGACCTTTGTTGACATATAAGATCCAGATAGAAAGCCCATCTTATCCATAATGGCTACTCTGTCAGGTGGTATTAAACAACCTTGTCACAACTGCATATAATGCAACTTGCAAAATATTTTGAAAATCATCATGCTCTTAATATGCTAGTAAACTTACGATTCAACATAGTTTCAATTCTTCAGCTACTTTTTTTGCCATAGTATCTCATCAACTTTATAAGAACAATGTCTTTTTCTTGCTTGAATGGTAAAAATAAAGCATTAAAATAATAAATTTAATATTATTCAGAGACTTTAATAAGCAAATATTTAAAATAGCCATTTGAGTAGATAGTCATTATGCAAAACTGCTAGCATTCCTAGAAACTTCAGACATCATTAAGACCAGGAGAAGCAAATTTAAGAGATAGAGGGCCCAGATGTAAATAGCAGGTAAGTGTGAGACAACAGGTCCTACAATATGCTAAAGCAGAGAGTATGGCCAACAGAAGAGTTCACACCTCTTCTGAAGGGGCAGCCTCTAGTTACTTGTTGCCATAGAGAAATGCCAGCTCTTTGCGGCCAGCTCATTTAATTCTTTGATAGAAAGAAATTTTTGAATCTGTGTGAAATAACATATTTTTTTAATTGCAGGTTAATTTAAAATTTAAACATTGTGAGTGCAAAAAATCAAGCTATCTTTAGGTATGATACAGTTTATAGGTTGTCTGTTTATAGGTCACATTTTTAGAATAACATATTAATATTATATATGAAGTAACTAATAATCCCTCCCCTGAATTCAGTAACTTGCCTAAAGTAATGAAAATATATCATGACAACCCAAGTTTTTCCAAATTACCATCTTCTGCTCTTATGACTTCATTATACTGACCTTATCATTCCATGACATAATTTACAAGTTTATAGTTATAATAGCCAACTTGAATAAGTAACTATGTGTGTGTGTATGTGTCAAACAAGTATATGTCAAGTGAATTATCTTTATATATTGTGTTGAGTTCCCATATATTTCCTCATTTAATTCTACCAATCAGCATCTTTGTACTAGGAAGGAAAACTGGAAGCCAAAGTCTTGTATATTCAAAAATGAAGAAGGAAGAATATTAAGAACCAAGTACAGAATTTGATACATTTAAAGCCTAGGACTGGCTCTAATATGTTGTTTAAGGGAAAGATGGGTATATTTCTTACTTGAAAGCAGAATTTGGTAATTGTCATAATACTAACCTACAGAAAGTTACTACTTTTTATTTTTCAAGCTATCTTTATGTCCATTATCTTCCAGTATGTGGCTTTTTCTGTAAGAAATGGTTATCCTTTGAAACTCTACTCTCATATTCTCTTACTGTCTTCACTATTTAAGTTTCCATCCTTTATGTGCTTCTCTGAAAAGTGAAAGTGTTAGTCGCACAGTTATGTCTGACTCTTGTGACCCCATGCGCTATAGCCTGCCAGGCTTCTCTTTCCATGGAGTGAGTAACCATTCCCTTCTCCAGGGGATCTTCTTAAACATGTGAACACCAGGGAGGCCCATATGCTTCTTTAGTATACTTTATGCTTATTTTTTTCATCACTTAGAGAATCCCCTAAATTTTCACTTAATTTTCTATCCTGCAATTTCTCAACTCATAAAAAAATTGTTTCTCCACTTTCATCAAGTTTACAGTCCTCCACTCTACCAGCTGAGCTGTAAAGTAAAATAAAGTAAAAAAAAAAATTGTTTCTCTATCAACTTATTTTAAAACTAAGGACAGAAAAATAGAAAAATACATGGCATTTAAAATAAAACAACAGTCTGCAATGGTTGACAGGATGCAGACATTGGGCAATGTAAAACTACATTGTGCTGTTGGGATATGAACGTTGAAGCTCTTTTATGTAATATGGGCATGCAAACACACAAAACAATAAAATTATAAGTATACACATATAATATACATGGAAAGTACATATGTATATAACACTTAAAAATTGATTGGAATACACAGAAGAACTGTACAAAAAAAGATCTTCATGACCCGGATAATCACGATTGTGTGATCACTCATCTAGAGCCAGACATCCTGGAATGTGAAGTCAAGGGGGCCTCAGAAAGCATCACTACGAACAAAGCTAATGGAGGTGATGGAATTCCAGTGGAGCTGTTTCAAATCCTGAAAGATGATGCTGTGAGAGTGCTGCACTCAGTATGCCAGCAAGTTTGGAAAACTCAGCAGTGGCCACAGGACTGGGAAAGGTGTTTTCATTCCAGTCCCAAAGAAAGGCAAAGCCAAAGAATGCTCAAACTACTGCACAATTGCACTCATCTCACGTGCTAGTAAAGTAATGCTCAAAATTCTCCAAGCCAAGCTTCAGCAATATGTGAACCATGAACTTCCTGATGTTCAAGGGGGTTTTAGAAAAGGCAGAGGAACCAGAAATCAAATTGCCAACATCCGCTGGATCATTGAAAAAGCAAGAGAGTTCCAGAAAAACATCTATTTCTGCTTGATTGACTATGCCAAAGCCTTTGACTGTGTGGATCACAATAAACTGTGGAAACTTCTGAGAGAGATGGGAATACCAGACCACCTGACTTGCCTCTTGAGAAATTTGTATACAGGTCAGGAAGCAGCAGTTAGAACTGGGTATGGAACAACAGACTGGTTCCAAATAGGAAAAGGAGTACGTCAAGGCTGTATATTGTCACCCTGCTTGTTTAACTTATATGCAGAGTACATCATGAGAAATGCTGGACTGGAAGAAACACAAGCTGGAATCAAGATTGCCGGGAGAAATATCAACAACCTCAGACATGCAGACAACACCACCCTTATGGCAGAAAGTGAAGAGGAACTCAAAAGCCTCTTGATGAAAGTGAAAGAGGAGAGTGAAAATGTTGGCTTAAAGCTCAACATTCAAAAAACGAAGATTATGGCATTCGGTCCCACCACTTCATGGGAAATAGATGGGAAAAAAGTGGAAACAGTGTCAAACATTATTTTTAGGGGGGGCTCCAAAATCACTGCAGGTGGTGACTGCAGCCATGCAATTAAAAGACGCTTACTCCTTGGAAGAAAAGTTATGACCAACCTAGATAGCATATTCAAAAGCAGAGACATTACTTTGCCGACTAAGGTCCGTCTAGTCAAGGCTATGGTTTTTCCTGTGGTCATGTGTGGATGTAAGAGTTGGACTGTGAAGAAGGCTGAGCGCCTAAGAACTGATGCTTTTGAACTGTGGTGCTGGAGAAGACTCTTGAGAGTCCCTTGGACTGCAAGGAGACCCAACCAGTCCATTCTGAAGGAGATCAACCCTGGGATTTCTTTGGAAGGAATGATGCTAAAGGTGAAACTCCAGTACTTTGGCCACCTCTTGCGAAGAGTTGACTCATTGGAAAAGACTCTGATGCTGGGAGGGATTGGGGGCAGGAGGAGAAGGGGATAACAGAGGATGAGATGGCTGGATGGCATCAACAACTCGATGGACATGAGTCTGAGTGAACTCTGGGAGTTGGTGATGGACAGGGAGGCCTGCCGTGCTGCAATTCATGGGGTCGCAATGATTCGGACATGACTGAGCGACTGAACTGAACTGATGCTCATGGTAAGAATTCCTTGGTAAAAGGGAAGAAAGTTTGGATTTATATTGGTTGTAAAGTGGGCTTTAGATATATTTATGCCTGTGAATCTAAGTATCCATTAAAAGGAGAAAAAATTATATAAATATGGTAGTTAATTATTGGTCATAGGGATATTTGCTTGTAATAGTTTTCATTTTTGTCTGTAATTCTGAAAAAAAAGTAAAGTTTTCAGATAATTTTGAGCAATGCTATTATTTCTATGCAAACTTTTTTTCTCCATTAGACTTTTAAAAAAAGTCACCAGCAGTAAAAAGAGCCAACCACAGGTTAAAGTGCTAGTCGCTCAATCATGCTTGACACTTGGTGACCCCCATGGACTGTAGCCAGCTAGGCTTCTTTGTCCATGGAAATCTCTGGGCAAGAATACTGGAGTGGGGTGCCATTTCCTTCTCCAGTGGATATTCCCAACCCAGAGATTGAACTCTTGTCTACTGTATGGCAGGCAGATCCTTTACCATCTGAGCCACCTGGGAAGCCTCAAAACATTAGTCACATCTTGAATCTATGGTCACAAAAACGTCTTTGTACCAACCTATGTCCAGATCTACTCTCTAGTGTAAAGTTTTGGCTTAATTTAAGCGAGATGGTAGACTCAGACATGATAATACCTTTCCTACAACTTAATAGATATCCTGAAACTTATTTAAAAAGTAAAGTATATCAGTGTCAATACAACTCTTTCTAAATAGTATAACAAACAACAGGCCTGAGCTCTCATTCAAACTACCCTCTTTTCCTTCTACTCTAGGAAGTGGGACTAATGGCCAATGATCCCTAAAGCAGTTCTTCCATCCTGTAACATTCTGCTTTCCTATAAGATTCAGTAGCATCTATGGTAGATCCTTTTCCACTTTTGCCAGGTTTGGGGTCTTCCCTATAAATTTCTCTGGAATTTGGCAGGAAGTAAAAGAAAGGAGAGGGCTTTGCAAGTGGCTCAGTAGGTAAAGAATCCACCTGCAATGCAGGAGACACAAGAGATGCAAGTTCAATCCCTGGGTCGGGAAGATCCCACAGAAGAGGGCATAGCAACCCACTCCAATATTCTCGCTTAGAGAATCCCATAGACAGAGGAACATGGTGGGCTTCAATCCATAGGGTTGCAGATACAACTGAAGCAACTAAGCATGCATGCACAGAAGAGAGAGGAAAACTAATACATGCTAAATAGTTGTATTGGAACTAACATTTTATACATGGTATTTACTCAGTTATTAAAATATTACTAAAAATATAGACACTGTTCTCTCCATTAATGAAATAAAGAACTGGGGTTCATGGAGGTCATAGCATTATTAGAAAGACTACAATTCTTATCTAACTCCCAATCTGATATTTTATACAAGGAAAATGCTTTCAGTGTTCACATTCCAAAGCTGTTCACCAGAATTCATCGAGTGATCTTAGTGTTGTAATAGAGCTGTTAATTATCTTCTTACCCCTTACAAGTTAGCTTTCTAGGAAACAAGGATGACATATTTAAATATAAACCAGGTGTTCATTGGGACTTCCCTGGTCACTCAGAGGTAAAGAATCTGCCTGCCAATGCTGTAGATGAAGGTTCAATCCGTGGGTTGGGAAGATTCTCTGGAGAAGGAAAGGGCAGGCTACTCCGGTATTCTTGCCTGGGAAATCTCATGGAGAGAGGAGCCTGCAGGGCTATAATCCATGGGGTCGCAAAAAATGTCAGACACAACTTAGTGACTAAACAACAACAAGTGTTCATTAAAGGGGGCAGCAGAATGAGCATTTTTAAAAAAATATCCGGTAAGTGATTCTGATAGATGAACCTCTGCCTCTACCTTGTTGAGAATCTGTGATTTAGACAGAAAGGTTAGAGGCATGACTCTTTAAACACATTACCATCATCTGCTGCTGCTGCTGCTAAGTCACTTCAGTCGTGTACGACTCTGTGCGACCCCATAGATGGCAGCCCACCAGGCTCCCCCATCCCTGGGATTCTCTAGGCAAGAACACTGGGGTGGGTTGCCATTTCCTTCTCCAATGCATGAAAGTGAAAAGTGAAAGTGGAGTTGCTCAGTTATGTCCGACTCTTAGCGACCCCCTGGACTGCAGCCCACCAGGCTCCTTCATCCATGGGATTTTCCAGGCAAGAGTACTGTAGTAGGGTGCCATTGCCTTCTCCATCTAGTGACCCCCAAAAGAGGTAAATGACAAGGTGACTGAGCAAATTTAAGATCTCTCATTTCACTGAAAGCTGATTGCTCTTTTTCATACTTTTGCTCACTATTTGCCCAAGCCAAGGAATCATTTGATGTTGTAAATATTGTTTGTTTGGGTAAAAAACCACGCACACA
This sequence comes from Capricornis sumatraensis, assembly GCF_032405125.1. Lineage (NCBI taxonomy): Eukaryota > Metazoa > Chordata > Mammalia > Artiodactyla > Bovidae > Capricornis > Capricornis sumatraensis. Next base: position 57,991,131 of record NC_091074.1, read on the forward strand.
GTTATTGCTCCTGTTGAGTGTAACTGAACCTCATTTGATGGGCAAAGTGGGGAAACAGTTCAGTAGGCCTTCTAGCACTCATCTCTATAATAAACTTTAAAGATAACTTTACATGGAGAAAGGTAAAATTATGACAAGAGAACTGGGTCAGCTCAAGTAGTTGGCTTTCAGAGCAGGTAAAGTATTTAAGGAAGCAAATAAAATCATAATTTAACCCCATCTTTGAAAAGGGTTACTTGCAAAGTTTTTAATTTGATGTCTACATAAAAATTGCTTACATATAATAAAACCTTAGATGTGATCATTTTCACAAACAGTATAAATGAGAATATATAAGGCTTTCTTATTAGCAATTTACATATTTATCTAAACAAAAAAGATTAGACTTGTGTACTAAATTCTGTTCACTTTTGTTAAACCAGGTTGTGCATCCCCCAGTTCTCGATCATTTGGGATTCTTTCTTTTTTATCCTCCTTTTTTTGAAAATGTGGGCTTATTAAAAGTAGTTTGCCAGTGACTAAGCCAGCACTCAAGGCATAGTCAGCTCCCAGTTCAGTTAAATCAGAAATCCGTGGGGGTGGAACCCAGGCAACTGGATTTTACAAATCACACTAGGTACAGCCAATTCTAATGTGCAGCCAACATTGAGAGCCATTCATATTTATCTCTACACTGACCATCTGAAGCCTGCCAGCTCACTAGAGTTTACAGAGATGCTGTTCTTGCCACAAGCATCTCCAAATAGCTGAATATTTTCTATGGCAAATATGAAGGGGAAGATCAATTAAGACCATTTTTCTGAAAACAGTTAGCTACATCTGTTGCATTAAAATAAATTTGAAAGGCGGATGAATCCCAAAGAAGAGATCATATTTATTTTTATCTGTCTTTTAATAGCCTGTTTTACTAGTGATGCTTTTGAACTGTGGTGTTGGAGAAGACTCTTGAGAGTCCCTTGGACTGCAAGGAGATCCAACCAGTCCATCCTAAAGGAGATCAGTCCTGGGTGTTCATTGGAAGGACTGATGCTGAAGCTGAAACTCCAATACTTTGGCCACCTCATGCGAAGAGTTGACTCATTGGAAAAGACTCTGATGCTGGGAAGGATTGGGGGCAGGAGGAGAAGGGGACGACAGAGGATGAGATGGCTGGATGGCATCACCAACTCGATGGACATGAGTTTAAGTGAACTCTGACAGTTGGTGATGGACAGGGAGGCCTGGCGTGCTGCGATTCATGGGGTCGCAAAGAGTCGGACAAAACTGAGTGACTGAACTGAACTGAACCTACTAGTGAAAATTTTAATACATTGTTTAATGAACCAACATTTTACAAATAAAAGACAAGAAATATTTTTTATGAAAGAAGACACTGCCACCTACCATTATTTCATATTTGCTTGTTAGTAGATGCCTTAAACACATCTTCCAAATGTATTGTTTTGAATGATATACCAGTACTACACGAAATATACTATTTACCTTTTCAAAAATAAGTCTCACCTCATTCCTCAAAAAATAAAACTATACATAAAATGTGTTGTTACATGGTTATTGTTCTTAGATTGTAATTTTCTGTTTGTATAGCATTATAGCTAACACCTTTAGAAACTTAAATATGATATTAATTTTATAGCATTACAAATATAATTATAAAGTGTCAATTTTTTTTTAAACTACAAATAATTGACACATTACTATTAACCCCCCAGATGTATGTATGTTGTAGGTTCACACACACACAAAAACACAGCCCAGTTCAATAGAGTGAAAGCAAAGGCAACAATTATTAAAAGGTAGAAACGCTAGAGTCACATTTCTGAGACAGAGAGCGAGGGCTTGGAGAGAACACTGTGACACACACTGAAATATCAGCAAAGTGAAGAGATTTGAAAAATCATTTTCACGTGTATTACCTCATTGTGATTTCTATTATTTCTATAACCTTAATTTTATACAGTTAAGAATTTTAAGTATGTTTCTTAACCATTATATAGAATTATATCGATGACATTCTGTGTTGTTTTCTCTTTTTGTTTCTAATGACAAGACTGAACTATTGTTCGGTTAAATTAAATGAAATTATAAATTATTTAAAACAGATGACCAAAACTCAATGTAATGCTTCCCTATTCTATTCTTCTGAGGTCTATCTCCATTTACATGATGCTAAATATCTAGAGACTCAAAAAAAGTGTATTTTTATTATTATTTACCTCACATCAACATTATTATAAGAGAAGCTTAGTGTTTTTGTTTACAGAATAAATAATACAATAGGGATTCTAAACATTATTTATAATTTTCTGAGTTCTTAAAATAACTACCAGAATACATGAGTTTCATTTGAAAGATCTTTTTGCTCAAGTACCTTCAGTTATAATTTGGCTTGGCTCAGAACTTGGTGGCAATACATTTAGAGACTGAGAAAAGGGATTTATTAAATTTTGAGCATTCTGCTTTATTTTTGTGACAAAACTTCAGTATAGATTTAAATTTCTGAACATACATGTAAGAATTCCACCAGTGACAAAAGCTATAATCACCTCTAAGCTTTCCAAGTGTTTCTAAATTATATGTCATCAGTGTATTTTTTTTTAGCCACATCCTAAACTCCTACATTTGATTTATTTTTCAGAATCCCTCACCAATGTGTTGTTGGAAACTCTTTTGATCTCTGGATGTTTTTAAAATATATCTTTATGTAACTGTTTTAATTGCAACTAAGCCAATTCACCTATGAAAATACATTCTTAAATAGAGCTCACTTTTCCTCTGAGGCTCTCATACTAAATCGGGATGAATTATATCAAGGAATCATCCATGGCACATTAACAAATGCAGTACGATTATTTGGCATCTAAACATTACATACAGACCTCTGTTTACCCCAAAAGCATTTCCTAAAGACATCTTCACCTGACAAGGAGTTAAAAATATAATTCATCAGGAGATGGAGACATATCATTCAGAATCCAAACTTCCTAACAAAGGTAAACTGTTCTCTTGCTTTGAAATGCAAACAAAATGCACTAGGTACAATGGGAGGGCATTCCGTGTACTAAGTACAATGAGAATAGTCTAAAAGACATGTAAATATATCAGATGATTCATCAATTTCATTTTCCCATGGCAAGGTTTCTTAGAGCCTTCTTTCTGCTTTAAACTAGACTTTAGCTTCTCTAAGCCTGGAAATATCCTCAGACACTGTTTGCAAGTCTGTTTGCAATCTCCTCCTCTCAATTGTCTTAATTAATTATTTAACAACAACAAAAATTAAAAGATGGTTACACATGGACCGACAGTGAAAGTACAGCATAAACCAGTATTGATGATTAGTCCATCTATTCACCTGAGGGCAAAATATAAGTAAAAAAGGAAGTAAAACCATCTTCTCACAGTTACTTGACACTACATGATTTGTCTCCGTTCCTACATAAAATGAGTTCTTCCCCCTGGATCCTTCTCTTGAATAGAGACCCTTTGTTTATACCACATATCCCTCCAGCTACCTCTTTCCATTGAACTCTTTATAGTAAAACACTCCCAAATCTTAAACATTGTCTATCTACAACTTACACAAATTCTTACACAGTTGAAAACTTCTTCCTTTATGACACATTTTTCTTAACTTAGATTCTGAGATGCTTCTAGTTTTCTTCCTGCCTCTAGTCTCTTCCCTGAAGTCTACATTGCAGGTTCCTCCATCATGTCTGGACCAATGAATACCAAAGTGTTCCAAATAAGTTTTTGTTTTTCTCAAAGTACATATCTTCGTTGTCAATTTACCTAGATCTATGGTTTCACAAACTATCATTGTGCTAAAGACTCCCAACTGTGTATCTCTAGTCTTAACCAAATTCTCATTTTCCCAAAAAGGGATAACTTTCCCTAGGTTAATCTGCTTCATTTCAGTAAAATATGTTTCTGTTCTACCAGAAGTTCAGGCCAAACCTAACCTGTACACTCTTAATTCTTCCCTTTCTTCTTCATATCCCATAGCAAATCCTCTCAGCTCTGCTTTCAAAAGTAAATACCTTTTCTAAACTTTTCTTAACATGTCCACCATGACTTTAATCCAAATCTCTGTTAGCTTCCATTCAGATTACTGCCAAATTCTCATTTATTCCTACTTTTTCTACATTTACCCCATTGTAGTAGCCATAATTATCCTTTAAGAGAGAGACCAGATTATTTTACAACACTGTTCAAAGCCATTCATGTTTCTCTACCATATTTAAGCTAAAACAAACTCCTTATGATTGGTAGAAAACATCCCTTGCCTACTTCAATAACCACTCATGTCTCTGCCTCCCACTGTTTGCTCACTTGAAAACATCATTCTTGTTTCCACTTCAAAGATTCTAAGCTTGTTCTCCCTTCTTTCTGAGCTTCTCCTTATTCCAATAGTCACATGATACTTTCCTTTTTACATTTATACATTTACATTATATCTTTGGGATTTACTGTGTAGAACAGAGCAGACCACTGACCTCAGACTCTTTTGAACCATTTACATAAGTGGGAAATAACTTTTATTGTTTTTGAACAATCATATATTTTTCAGTCTAATTTTACAATAACCTGACTAAAGAAATAGGTATCAAAGCTGTCCAAATTTCTGCCTTAAGGAGATGAATGCTAAACAAAGTCTTCTTGTGTCAGATGAACATAGAGCATAAATATTATTATGAATTCCTATGTTTGCAAATATAAGCCTTCTGCTAAGTCTCATATGTTAAAGTATAGAGCTGTTACAGTTGTTTCATTTGCTTTGGGAGGAGTTGAGGAAGGACTCTAATCTCTTGTTTGGAATTTGGTAAGTAGCCTTCTTTCTAATTGAGTAAAAATAGAGAGGAGGCCTGGAAACCCAGTCACTCCAAATTCACACTTTCAATCAATTCTCTGACATTTATCTCTGTGTATCATACATATTTCTGAGATATCTTTGGCCTTTTAGGTTATTTTGGTAGTAAGCTGTTAATACCTTTGTGGACACTTGTTATGGCTTCCTCTTATCTACTAATTCAATAATCACTCCATTTCCTTTTTGGCTTAAAAAAATTGAATTGTTCATCTGTTCTTCTCTATGTCACTATTTCCTTTGTCTTTTTCAGTTGTATCACTTTTGAGCCTTTACTATCTATTACTCTCATTTAAGTGAGGTTTAAGGAGAACAAGGAGATAATTGATTACTAGAAGTTACTAACTTCAAATACACCCAAAAGAACAAGGAGATTATTGATAACTAGAAGTTACTAACTTCAAATATACCTAAACATCTTCCATCCTAAAGCAAAGCAAACCCACTTGAAAAAAAGAAAGCCTCACAGGACATTATAACCCTTTCATGATGCCATTCAATTTCTCACCTTTCCTTTAGAGTAGTAGTTCTCAACTGGGGGCAATTTTGTTCCCCAAGGGAACAACTCAGTTCAGTCAGTTCAGTCACTCAGTCATGTTTAGCTTTTTGCGACCCCATGGACTGCAACATGCCAGGCTTCCTTGTCCAATACCAACTCCCAGAGTTTGCTCAAACTCATGTCCATTGAGTCGGTGATGCCATCCAACCATCTCATTCTCTGCTGTCACCTTCTCCTCCTGCCTTCAACCTTTCTCAGCATCAGGGTCTTTTCAAATGAGTCAGCTCTTTGAATCCAGTGGCCAAAGTATTGGAGTTTCAGCATCAGTACCAGTCCTTCCAATGAATATTCAGGATTGATTTCCTTTAGTATGGACCGGTTGGATCTCTTTGCAGTCCAAGGGACTCTCAAGAGTCTTCTCCAACACCACAGTTCAAAAGCATCAATTCATCAGCACTCAGCTTTCTTTATAGTCCAACTCTCACATCCATACATGACTACTGGAAAAAACATAACCTAGACTAAATGGACCTTTGTTGGCAAAGTAATGTCTCTGCTTTTTAATATACTGTCTAGATTGGCTATAACTTTTCTTCCAAGGAGCAAACGTCTTTTGTTTCATGGCTGCAGTCACCATCCGCCGTGATTTTGGAGCCCCCCCAAAAAAAGTCTGACACTTTTTTCACTATTTCCCCGTCTATTTGCCATGAAGTGATGGGACTGGATGCCATGATCTTAGTTTTTTGAATGTTGAAGTTTAAGCCTATGTTTTCACTCTCCTCTTTCATTTTCATCAAGGGGCTCTTTAGTTCTTCTTCACTTTCTGCCATAAGGGTGGTGTCATCTGCATATCTGAGGTTATTGATATTTCTCATGGCAATCTTGACTCCAGCTTGTGCTTCATCGAGCCCAGTGTTTCTCATGATGTACTCTGCATATAAGTGGGTCTAGGAAGATCTTTACAACCTTGAGTCATTCTTTTGATTTATTGTAATAAATAACTTAAAAAGTATATAACTACCTTGCTAACACTAGCGAGGTGGACACTCTCCACCCCTCTTCTGATGTCTGTGTCAGAAGCTTTCTCTGTCCCTTTTCACTGTAATAAACCTCTGCTATACAAAAGCTTTTGAGTGATCAAGCCTGGTCACTGGCCCCACAGCTAAATCATCTTCTTCAGAGATCATAAACCTGACAACATTCACTGTAAGCTATCACTGGTAAGGTCATGCTTAAAATTTTGCATGCTACGCTTCAGCATTGTGTGAACCAAACTACCAGATGTCCAAGCTGGATTTAGAAAAAGCAGAGGAACCAGAGATCAAATTGCCAACATTCACTGGATCTTAGAGTAAACTAGGAAATTCCAGGAAAATCTACCTGTTTCATCATCTACACCAAAGCCTTTGACTGTGCAGATCACAATAAACTGTGGAAAGCTCTTAGAGAGGTGGAAATACCAGAGCATCTTACCTGTCTCCTGAGAAACCTGTATGGGGTCAAGAAGCAACAGTTAGAACCCTGTATGGAACAAATGACTGGTTCAAGATTGGGTAAGGAGTAAGGCAGGGCTGTCTGCTATCATCTTGTTTGTTTAATCTATATGCTGAGCACATCATAAGAAATGCTGGGCTGGATGAATTGCAAGCTAGAATCAGGATAGGAAGGAGAACAACAACAACCTCAGATATGTGGATGATATTCTAATGGCAGAAAGCACAAAGGAACTAAAGAGCCTCTTGAGGAGGGTGAAGGAGGTTGAGTGCAAGAGCTGACTTAAAACTAAACATTTAAAACAAACAAACAAACAAACAAACTGAGTTCATGGCATCAGGCCCTATGACTTCATGGCAAGTGGAAGGGAAAAGGTGGAAGTAGTGACAGGTTTCTTCTTCTTGGGCTCCAAAATCACAGTGAATGGTGACTGTAGTCATGAAATCAGAAGATGTTTGCTACTTGGCAGGAAAGTTATGACAAGCCTAGACAGTGTGTTGAAAAACGGAGACATTACTTTTCCAACAAAGGTCCATATAGTCAAGGTTATGGTCAGTGGTCACATATGGTTGTGAGAGCTGGACTGTAAAGAAGGCGGAACACCGAAGAATTGATGATTTCAAATTGTGCTGCTGGAGAAGAATCCTGAAAGTCCCTTGGACAGCAAGAAGATCAAATTGGTCAGTCTTCAGGGAAATCAACACTGCATACTTGTAAGAATTGTTAATGAAGCTGAAACTCCTATATTTGGTCATCTGATGCAAACAGACAACTCATTGGAAAAGTCCTGATGCTGGGAAAGATTGAAGGCAGAAGGAGAAGAGGGCATTAGAGGATGAGATGAATGGATAGCATCACCAATGCAATGGAGATGAACTTCGGCAAACTTTGAGAGATGGGAGGGAAAGGGAGGCCTGGTGTGCTGCAGTCCATGGGTTCACAGAGTCTGACCTGACTGGCTGACTGAACAACAACAGGAACAGTGATGGAAGCTGTAAACATTTGGTGAGTAAATAAAAGGGGCACAGAGATATAGCCACTGTCAAATTCAGCTTAGCATCCTATTCAGGAAATGACACTATCTTTAAAGCTAGGTGACAACAATTGGCAAAGATGGGTTTATGCTGTAGCAACATAATAAGAATTATGTTAAAAAGAGTTTACACTCCAAACAGTTATGTGTTATGGACCTCAGAACAAAGCACCTGGTTTCATGATGTAGAGCATTTAATTTATTTATTTTAATATTATAGATAAGACATACCACATATGTTATATAAGTAATTAAGAATGGAAACGAAGTATATAAAATAGAGTCAACAGATATTTTACAGATAAAATGGACTTCACTGGATAGGAAAAGCTTAGAAATGGCAAACAAAATTGATCACCTCTAGGAGAAAAGGGGAATGACTGAAAAAAAACAACAACAACAGCAACTTCCTAGCTTAAGTAAGTGTATGCATTGGACCAGTCCTGAAATAATCTGCATAGCCTATTTCAAGCCTCCTCACTTACACACATATACCCACACAATCTAACACACAAACAAGTGTGGCATCTTCCTTTCTAAAATCTTATTTTGATACTTCAGTACTTCAAACAATGTTTGTCAATAGAAAAATGGCACCATCCCCATCTAAAATGATACTGGGAATCTTCTGCAGAAAAAGTTAGAAACATGGATGGATTGTTCCCCACTAAAATATCAGTTTAGCCAGTTGCTACTTTTGCCTCCCACTCTTGCCCATCTTGCTCATTATCTATCTGAGATTAAATTGAATGACAAGTTTTCTTTGACCAATGAATAAATAATGAGAAATTCTGAGTGAAATCCTTTCAGTTACATAAAACTATAAATCAGAGTCAAACAAAGCAACCTTTTGAACCATCAGAATCACTGACTATGACCCACACGTCTCATGATCAAAGAACCAGGCTTTTAGTTTTCTTCTACTAACTATATTTAATATATTTTAGAGGTAAAAATCCATTGAAAACTATGAACAGAATATTAAGATGAACGTGGTATCCTCCATGGAATAAGCATATTATATCCACATGAAAATGAGCATTTGATAATAAAAAGAATAGAAATATGAAGCTCAAAACATCAAAGTGTTTGATTTCAATCTGGGAATCAGTGCATATAGATAGCAATAAAGCCAGGGTTGTGCTTGAGACTGTCCAAGGATATAACCAGAAAAAGAAGAGAGACCGGCTAGACAGAAAGACAGACAGACACTAAAGATAGGCCTGTGTAATTTAGGCTTTGAAGGAATATGTAAAGGAATAAGGACAATTCTGAGGAGACTGAAGATGGAAAGGAGAAAAACTGTCCCAGAAGCCCAAGATAAAATTTCAAGAACTGTTCATAGGGGCATATGGAATTAAAAGACAATGAGTTCTTTAAATGATCCACTAAAAGAGACAACTAGAGATTATTATTAGTAATCTTACCAGGAAGATGAACAGTATAGGGAAAGACACTTTGAAGTTGTCTTATAGAATGTTTTTTGCTGTTTTGTAAGTATGTTGTTTGATATGATTCAGTAAAAAAGGATTATGTAGGTTATAAAAATGTAAAAGTTAATACAAAGTAAATTAGGAAATTTCTTACAAAGTTTAACATAGATTTTCTACCCTATGTCTGAGTAATTTCATTCTTGTTTGTCAAAAAAATATATATTTCCATAAAAAAAACTGTGATCATGATTGCTCATTAGTAACTTTATTTTTAATAGCTAAAACCAGACACAACCCAGGTTTCAGTCAACTGGAGAAACAAACTGTGGCATATTTGTACGACAGAATAGTACTCAGCAATTTAAAAGAACAGAGTATTGATACATTCAACAGCTGGCTAAATTTCAAAAATATATGAAGTAGAAATAGCCAATGCAAAAGAACAGCTATTGTGTGATTCCATTTATGTGAATTTTTATAATAGGGAAACCAAATGATCATGACAGAAATAAGAATAGTGTTACTTCTGAGGTTGTGAAGGATCAACTGAAAAGGGAAATTTCCAAGGATGGAATTGTTCTGTGTTTTGATAGAAGTGTGGGTTAATACAGCTGCATGCACTTGTGAAAACTCAAACAACTTTACACTTAATATTTCATCATATCTAAATTGTTCTTTTAATCAAAGGGAAAAATAAACCAAATGTTAATGGGAAGAAGATATTATAGACATTTATCTGCATTGAGAAGGGTAAGGAGAGATATCTAAGGATGAGGACTATCCCTGTCTGAGGGAAAGTTCCTTTAAATTAGGCTGAGGGAAAATTCCTTTATATAGTGTTAAGACCACGGAACTTGAACATGTTAATATTATAAAACAGAGCAAGAGAGAGGGAAATGTCCATTTTAAAGAGAGGGTATTGATAGAGCAATATCCCAGAGTAGGCAGAGGGGAATTGAATTCAAATTACTAAACATGTTTTACTTTTCTGCTCTGAAAGGCCACAAAAGAGACAGAGCAGGCTCAGATTTAGGGACTTAGTCTAATTAATTTATAGTGGGTTATGTAACCAGTCATGAGAAGAGACTAAACATAAAAATTTCATTATTTGGGCCCCATGTAGTCCTCACAAGGATAAGAGGACCTCTGGGGCCTCTGTAATTGACTTCTAACAAGACAGATTATTTTGATCATGTTAGAGACTTGAATCTGAAATGGGCTCTATTCTGAGCTACTTCTTTGGTTAGGACTCAGCAATGGCAATGCTTGTCTAAAATTGTTTTTATAGAAGGAAAAGTCAAGCACTGCCAGAAACTTTGCACAGGAATTAGAGTGGACTGTGGAGACTGATGCAAACCTAAATTGCCAGATGCATTTGGAAACAGCTGATGTATCAGAATATGAAATGTTAACTTAAGCATGAGCCTTTTCATCTTATTGAGTTTAATGAAAAAGTTACTTGGGTATCTGTAAAACAACAGAAAATAAATGGGAAATATCTAGACAATCAGTAAGACATTTTGGCAAAGTTACATCATAGCCTCATAAACTTTGAACCTAATAGAGTATGTTGACCATAATTATTAGGGAGAAATGAATGGGTAGAAAGCACTCCACGTATGTTTGCAGAGTGCTATTTGAAATTTGAGAGTGTATGAGAATGACTAGATAATTTCAAAGAACAATACTGGTTTAAATAATGACGATAGCTCCAACACTCCAAAAACAATGCTCTGAAGTGGCTTCACTGAAAATTACTTACATTTGAAACTATGGATTAGGAAACTTCAGTAAATAGACTAAATGGAAACCATCTAAGAGGAATGGAAATTAGAAATAGGCTCAAAAACAAAAATATAATAGGAAGAAAACTTGCATGCTTATATTGAACATTTGGTCTCATTAGGAACAAATCTCTACATCATCATTTAAAAACCCTGGCTATGTTTTGCTGTAAAAAATTCCACTTTTAATTACTTATTTAAATTTTATTATTTCAAAAAAATTTCTGTCATTTCCACTCAGTAAAACAGACATTGAAATTCTATAGTATTTTTATATCACTTTTTCATATTACTTATGGCATATCATGCTGTTTTAAAACTACAGGTATAAATAAAGCAATGACATGGGATTTTATTTTTATAATAGAGGATACTACAATATATAAAGAATCAAGCCACTATAAATCTAGGAGGTTATGTTAGTCTGCTGAGGCTGCCATAACAAAACATCACACACTGGGTAGCTCAAACAAATATTAATTTCTCACAGTTCTAGAGGCAGCAAGTCCAAGATCAAGGCATCAGTGGCTTTGATTTCTCCTCCTTGACTTGTAGACCTTCTCACTGTGGCCTCACATGGTGTCACATGGTGTTTTCTCTGTGCAACTGGAACCCTGGTAGCTTTCCTCTTTCTCTATGGCCACCAGTCCTGTTGGGTTAGGGCCCCACCCTTCCTTATGTCTTCACTTAACCTTAATACCTCTTTATAGGCCCTGTGCCAAGATACAGTCACATCAGGCATTAAGGGTTTCTACATATGAATTTGAATGGGGAAGACAATTGAGTTCATAAAACAGGTTATGTCAGGTCCAATATTTGAGGGGCCTCTAAGACAACAAATATGTAGTGACTAGGGACGGTTGAAGGGTGGATAATCCAGCTAATATTAAGAAAATATCTTGGTTCTAGACCAAAATATTTGCCTACATTTGCTATTGGTCTAGGATTTGCTAATCCTACAGATTAGCAAATGTGTCTTTATAAGAATATCTTCTTACTCCTCACCCTATAAGAGAACTGTTTCAGACTACTCATTTCTTCCTACCCTAGAGAATTGAATTTTGTCATTTCTCTAGATGAAAGCATATGAATATGAACTTTCCTAACTTAAGTGCCTCCTACGTAGAGAAGGAAGTTTTCATAAGGTGTTATAACTGATCCTTCATGTTTTATCTTGGTACCTTTTGGACAATCAGAGAGATTGTGATAGAGAGTGGGAGTGCCTTATAATTGCCATGTGACGGGTTTAGAAGTAAGCCAATCCAGTTGGCATTAATAATTAGATTGTGATTTTTTTTCAGCATCAGCTGGTAGACCCAGACACTCTGCCAGTCTTAGCCTCTATAATATTTCCTATGAGCAAGTACAAACTGGTTGAAGAAGACTAGAGAAGGAAGGAAAAATCTAGATTTCTCTGGGTTGAGATCTGAATGCAAGGTGAAGTGTATCACACTCTTTGATAGTTTAAAGCAAGTTTTCTCAACCTAAGCACTGGTGTTACTGGACCCAGATAAGTATTTACTATGGAGGGAGGGGGGTACCGTTCTATGTGTTATATGATGTTTAGCAGCATCTCTGGCTTCTGCTTACCAGATTCCAGTGGTATCTTTAGCCATGACAACTGAAATTATCTCCAGACATCGGTAGAATATGCAGCAAAAAAAAAAAAAAAGCAAGACTAGATGTTCCCTTTTAATTTCATTTCTAATTAAAAAAAAATGAAATTAAAAGATGCTTGCTTCTTGGAAGAAAAGCTCCACCAACCTAGACAGCATATGAAAAAGCAGAGACATTACTTTGCCAACAAAAGTCTGCCTAGTCAAAGCAACAGTTTTTCCAGTAGTCATGTATGGATGTGAGAGTTGGACCATAAAGAAAGCTGAGCACCAAAGAATTGATGCTTTTCAACTGTGATGCTGGAGAAGACTCTTGAGAGTCTCTTGGACTGCAAGGAGATCCAACCATCATAAAGGAAATCAGTCCTGAATATTCATTGAAAGGACTGATGCTGAAGCTGAAACTTCAGTACTTTGGCCATTTGATGCAAAGAACTGACTTACTGGAAAAGACCTTGATGCTGGAAAAGATTGAAGGCAAGAGGAGAAGGGGATGATAGAGGATGAGGTGATTGGATGGCATCACCGATTCAATGGACATGAGCTGGGTAAGCTCCAGGGGTTGGTGATGGAGGCCTGGCATGCTGCAGTTCATGGGGTCGCAAGGAGTCAGACATGACTAAGCAACTGAACTGAACTAACTGAACTGGGAGACTAAGTAAAGCAGATTGTCATCCTCATTATGAGTAGGTCCTATACAATCTGTAGGAGACCTGAATAGAACAAAAGTCAAAGTAGGGGAGAATTCACTTCTCTGTCTGGGCTATTGTGTTTTCTCCTCCTTTCATACTGTTTTATAACTAGTACATTGGTTTGCTCCTCCACTCAGACTGGAACTTAAACCATCAGTTTACCTGCTTCTCAGGGCTTTAGGATGTGAACTGAAACTATAGCAATGGTTCTCCTGGGTCTTCATCTTGCAGATGGCAGATTATAGAACTCTACAGTCATTCTAGTGGTGTAAGCTAATTCATACACACACACACACACATATATAATTCTATGCATGATTCATATAAATACATATAATTCCTATATATGTATAAAATTCCTATATGCATGCATATATCCTCTTTCAACCTCCATAATCACATGATCCGATTCTCTATTTATCAATAAATTTTAGAAAATGGGGAAGGGAGATTCTTTACTTCTGGCATTTGTTGGCAAAATTACTAATAAACAATGTGAGAAAAAATTAATAAACTGAATAAATTTTCTGTACCCAAAGTATAATCATACCTGACAGTAAATTTATTTCATCTTTTCAGAAGATTGGTTTTATAAGAAGAGGTAGCCAGGTGGTCTAGGTAAAAGTGTTAGAGAGCATAACATGTTTTCCTTTATTTACAATTCTTTTATTCCTAAGGGAAACACTTTTCAAATAAAGCAAGATATACCCTTTCATTCCAAGAGTGAAAAAAGTATTCATATCAAAATGATGAAAGTGGTATCTTCCTTCTTTTTATGCTTCAGGATGAAATGAAAATACCATTTTGGCATGCTATCTTCTTTCCATGCTTATTCTGTCATTCTGCCAGCTTATTAGTAGGTAAAAATTAATGGGAAATAAATTAGTAAAATCCAACCTAGAAAACCGATGTAAGGAAACTAAGGTAAAAAAGTAGGTATTAGTAGAGGTTTTTAATGCACCCAGAAAATAATAAAAAAGACTGCAGTTAGAAGGAAAAGAGTTGACCTGCTTTTTTTTCTTTTTTCACTTAAACTAGTAGTGTCCATGTTGCAAAACAGAAATTTGGATGAAAATAAAATCTTAAATTTAATGGCACCATTTTTCAAATCTACTTGTTTTTCATTCTTTTTACTGAAACTCACACAAGAAAAGCCCTCTATACCAATAGAATGAATTCTTCAGTTTTTATCCCTCACTAATCCATCCATCTAATTGTCCAGTACTGGCTCAGTAAATTACAGTAAATTCATTTTCATTTTCAATGCAAAGTTTGACTGAAATCTGAAAGGCAGTTTCTAGAACTTAAATAATTATTTAGAGGAATGTATGCTAAGAGAACAAGATTGCAACCATATTTTTTACTCTGAAACTTTGTCCAGGTTCCTGTCTCTTTAGTAAGATCCATTGACATCTCAAAGTTAGTAAATACTGAACATAGTAATAAGCTCTGATATTTTAATGAGGCTTGCTAAAGTTTACTGAGCATAGTCAAATTTCTAATTAGGTATTTATTTTACAGAGAAAAAAATGTCAATGATGGGGATAATTTCAAAAATAAATTTATGAGAGACTGAGATCTAAAAGTAAACTGATTACCAAAATCTATTTTTGGTTTAATGAAGACTTTATCTTCAATATTAAGTAGTGCTAGCATTTGTTTCATGTAACTTCCTATACTTTATATGGGCAACCGTGATGGCTCAGATGGTAAAGAATCCATCTGCAACGTACAGATCTGAGTTCAATCCCTGTGTCAGGAAGACCCCTGGAGAAGGGAATGGCTACCTACTCCAGTATTCTTGACTGAAGAATCCCATGGACAGAGATGCCTGGTAGTCTACAATGCATGGGGTCACAGAGAGTCAGACATGACATGTTCCTCAAAGCAATCATTGCTATAATATCTGAGAAGTGACATTTTGTGGCTACCCATTTGGCAAATATTTAAGAAACTATAACAAAAGAGTGGCTTTTTGTTTTGTTTTTGTTGTTTATTTTATAACTAAGGTTTTTAGAGTTGAAAAGGATCTTGTGGCTAATTTGATTCCCACACTAATTTTACAGATGATGGAAAGTTAGCTCCCCCCCAAAAAAAAAATTGATTTTATACATCACTGAGAATTCACAGCAGAACCAAGGGTATACTGCACTTTAAAAAAATAGTCTATTACACTCTTATTTTTCTGTGGAAAATTCAATCCTCTTCAAAGAACAATGAGGCAGAAGTTTAAAGTTTCCTTTCCCCTCTTATCCCCCTAATTCTGGCTTGTGGTTATGTTTACGGTTAACTTGCCAATTCATTTGTTTTGTTCATCTGATTGCTTATTTTTCCTTGGGAGATTCAGTTTGGATTTCTTCTGAAGGTTTCATAAATGCATAACTAGGAAACTCTCCTATGATGAGCTTTTGTCAAAACTTAATTCAGTTGGAAATGCTCATAAATAAGTTAATAGAAAAATCACCCCATTGGTGGGTTAAGGAACCATTCCCAGAATCACATTGTCAATACTCAACCATGTGACTTTGTGCATGATGCTTTCCAAACTAAATGAAAATGTTATAGCAGAATACCTATACATTCCCTTCTAGGTAACAGTTCTCTGATTCTATGAAATTGGCACTAATACAAGTCACTGTTCTTGAAAAGACAACATTTTGTAAATCAAGGTTTATCTATCATTCCAAAAGAATAATCTAGGTGCTCATTTAATTACCAAAGAAAAGAATGAATCAAGAAATATTTACTTTTAGGAAAAGTTTGCAAAGAGATACATATACATACAGAAAGAATGAATAGGCTGAACCAAGTAGAAATGACACCCAGTAGTTAGAAAAGGCAGAAGAACCAGAGATCAAATTGCCAACATACTCTGGATCATTGAAAAAGCAAGGGGATTCCCCCAAAAAATATCTACTTCTGTTTCATTGACTATGCTAAAGCCTTTAACTGTGTGGATCATAACAAGGTGTGGAAAGAAAGAGGTATACCCGACCACTTTACGTGCCTCCTGAGAAACCTGTAGGCAGGACAAGAAGCAACAGTTAGAACTGGACATGGAAAATGACTGGTTCAAAATTTGGAAAGGGGCACATTAAGGTTGTATATTGTCATACTGCTTGTTTAATTTCTGTGAAGAGTACGTCATGTGAAATGCAGGGCTAGATGAATCACAAGCTGAAATCAAGATTACCAGGAGAAATAACAACAACCTCAGATATGCAGATGATGCCACTTTACTAGCAGAAAGTGAAGAGGAACTAAAGAGTTTCTAGATGAGGGTAAAAGAGGTGAGTAAAAAAGCTGGCTTAAAACTCAACATTTAAAAAAACTAAGATCCTGGTATTTGGTCCTATCACTTCATGGCAAATAGATGAGGAAAATGTGGAAACAGTGTCAGATTTCACTTTCTTGGGCTCCAAAATCAATGTGGGCAGTGATTGCAATCACAAAATTCAAAAAACACTTGCTCCTTGGAAGAATAGCTAAGTCAAACCTAGACAGTGTTTTAAAAAGCAGAGACATTACTTTGCCAACAAAGGCCCATAAAGTGAATGCTATGGCTTTACCAGCAATCGTGTATGGATGTGACAGTTGGATCATACAGAAGGCTGAGTGCTGAAGAATTGACAGTTTTGAACTGTGGTGCTGGAGAAGACTCTTGAGAGTCCTTTGGACTGCAAGGAGATCAAACCACTCATTCCTAAAGGAAATCAGTCCTGAGTATTCATTGGAAGGACTGATGCTGAAGCTCCAATACTTTGGCCACTGGATGCAAAGAGCTGACTCATTGGAAAAGACACTGATGGTGGGAAAGACTGAAGGCAGGTGTAAAAGGGGATGACAGAGGATGAAATGGTTGGAAGGCATCACCAATTCAATGGACTGAGTTTGAGCAAATTCAGGGAGATAGTGATGGACAAAGAAGCCTGGCATGCTGCAGTTCATGGGGTTGCAAAGAGTCAGACACGACTTAGCTATTAAGCACAATGTCTTTTACCACGGTATCTATTTATTTGGATCATGTGGAGCTTACTCATTTAGATTTCTCAAAGATGAGAATAAATTTTGTTTGTTCTGTTTTAAATTTACAATATAAGGAAAGGTCCCATATAAGCCAACAAATGCTGCTATTTATCTTTCCAATCTAGTGCAAAGAATCAGAAATTCCAATAAAAATGTGAATGGATTTTCTGTAGAAACATTAGAAGTTGGAAAGGGTTGAAAAGTAGAATCCCATTTGGAATATGAGTACCAAGTATCTCAGTAAATATGGTTATTTTTAATGTTGTTCAAACCTGAGTTCCAAAATGTTTTAAGCAATTTTCTTATCAATAAAAAATAGAGAAAAGAAAGAAAATTAAGTAAGACAAAAGGGGCTTAAATTTAGCAGTACTGCTTTTATTCATTGTTAGTTTATTCTATCCATACTGAAAAATGTAAATATTTAAAAAAAAATAGTGATTTAAAACACTGGTAGATAAGCGATTATACAAGTGATATATTCCTTTTGTCAAAATCCTAGTTAATTTTATAAGTAATGAATAATGTTTCTCCGAATGTAAAGCAGAAAATGCATAAATTAATACAACATATTCAGAGGATAATGGTCTTAAAATTATGGTTGGAAAATGATTGAAAAATATTTTAATTTAAATATTCAATGCCAGTTCTTTGCAAAGATAAACAAAATTGGCAAACCTTTAGCCAGACTCAACAAAAAATAGAGAAGAATCAAATCAACATAATTAGAAGTTAAAAAGGAGAGGTTACAACAGACGAAACAGAAATACAAAGGATTATAAGAGACTATTATGAACAACAATATGGCAATAAAATGGATAACTTGGAAGAGATGGACAAATTCTTAGAAAAGTTTAATCATCCAAGACTGAACCAGGAAGAAATAGAAATTATGAACAACCCAATTACAAGCACTGAAACTGAAGCTGTGATCAAAAATCTCCCAAAAAACAAAAGCTCAGGATCAGATGGTGTCATAGGAGAATTCTATCAAACATTTAGACAAAAGCTAATGCCTATCCTTTTAAAACTCTTTGAAAAAAAAAATGCAGAGGAAGGAACACTTTCAAACTCATTCTATGAGGCCACCATCACCCTGATACCAAATCCAGAAAAAGACAAAAAGAAAACTACAGGCCAATATCACTGATGAACATAGATGCAAAAATTCTCAACAAAATTTTAGCAGACAGAATTCAGCAACACATCAAAAAGCTCATATACCATGATCAAGTTGGGTTTATTCCAGGGATGCAAGGATTCTTCACTATATGCAAATCTACCAATGTGATACATCAGATTGAAAAGTAAAAAGCATATGATCAGATGCAGAAAAAGCCTTTGACAAAATTCAGCACCCATTTGTGATTAAAACTCTTTTTTTAAAAAGGGCATAGAACGAAGCTACCACAACATAGTACAGGCCATATATGATAAGCCTACAGCAAACATTATCCTCAGTGGTGAAAAACTGAAAGCATCCGCTGCTAAGATCAGGAACATGACAAGAGTGTCTGCTTTCACCACTATTGCTTAACATAGTTCTGGAAGTCCTAGCTTCAGCAATCAAAGAAGAAAAATAAATAAAAGGAATCCAGATTGGAAAAGAAGTAAAGCTCTCACTGTTTGCAGATGACATGGTATTGTACATTGAAAATCCTGAAGATAGTATCAGAAAATTACTAAAGCTAATCAGTGAATTTAGCAAAGTTGCAGAACACAAAATCAATATACAGAAATCACTTGCATTTCTATATACTAACAATGAAAAATCAGAAACAGAAATTAAGGTATCAATCCCATTTGCCACTGCAATAAAAACAATTAAATATCTATGAATAAACTTACCTAAGGAGACAAAATAACAGTACACAGAAAAGTATAAGACACTAATGAAAGAAATCAAAGACCTCATAAACAGATGGAGAGATATTCCATGTCTCTGGGTAGAAAGAATCAACATTGTGAAAATGACTAAGACTCTTGAGAGTCCCTTGGACCGCAAGGAGATCCAACCTGTCCATTCTGAAGGCGATCAACCCTGGGATTTCTTTGAAAGGAATGATGCTAAAGCTGAAACTCCAGTACTTTGGCCACCTCATGCGAAGAGTTGACTCGTTGGAAAAGACTCTGATGCTGGGAGGGATTGGGGGCAGGAGGAAAAGGGGACGACCGAGGATGAGATGGCTGGATGGCATCACTGACTCGATAGACGAGTTCACTCGTCACTCGAGTGAACTCGAGTCTGAGTGAACTCCGGGAGTTGGTGATGGACAGGGAGGCCTGGCGTGCTGCGATTCATGGGGTCGCAAAGAGTCAGACACGACTGAGCGACTGAATTGAACTGAACCAAATATAATCTACAAATTCAGTGCAATTCCTATCAAATTATCAATGGCATTTTTCACAGAACTAGAATAAAAATTTTCACAGTTCATATGGAAATACAAAAGACCCCGAATAGCCAAAGCAGTCTTGAGAAAGAAGAATGGAGCAGGAGGAATCAAGCTTCCTGACTTCCATTAAACTACAAAGCTACAGTCATCATGACAGTGTGGTACTGGCACCAAAACAGAAATACAGAACAATAGAACAAGTTAGGAAGCCCAGAAATAAACCCATGCACCTATGGGTACCTTATTTTTGACAAAGGAGGCAAGAATATACAATGGGGCAAAGACAGCCTTTTCAATAAATGGTGCTGGGAAAACTGGACAGCTACATGTAAAAGAATGAAATTAGAACACTTCTTAACATCATACACAAAGATAAACTCAAAATGGATTAAAGACTTCAGTGTAAGACCAGAAAGTATAAAACTCTTAGAGGAAAGCAGAGGCAGAACACTCAATGACATAAATCAAAGCAAGAGCCTCTATGACCCACCCCCTAGAGTAACAGAAATTAAACCAAAAGTAAACAAGTGGGACCTGATTAAACATAAAAGCTTTTGCACAGCAAAGGAAACTATAAGCAATGTGAAAATACACACAAAAATACACTTTTCTCCCTTAAAATGGGAGAAAATAATAGCAAGTGCAACAACTGACAAAGGATTAATTTCCAAAATATACAAGCAGCTCATACAACTCAATACCAGAAAAACAAACAACCCAATCAAAAAGTGGGAAAAAGACCTAAACACATATTTCTCCAAAGAAGACATACAGATGGCTAACAAACACATCAAAGGACACTCAACATTGCTCATTATTAGAGAAATGCAAATCAAAACTATAATGAGGTATCACCTCACCAATCAGAATAGCCATCATCAAAAAGTCTACAAATAATAGATGCTTGAGAGGATGTGAAGAAAAGGGAATGCTGATACAGCCACTATGGGAGACAGTATGGAGATTCCTTACAAAACTGGGAATAAAACCACCATATGGCCCAGCAATCCCACTTCTAGGCATATATCCTGAGGGAACCAAAACTGAAAAGGATACATGTATCCCATTGTTCACTGCAGCACTGCTTACGATAGCTAGAACATGGAAGCAACCTAGATGTCCATCGACAGATGAATGGATAAAGAAGTTGTGGTACGTAGACACAATGCAATATTATTCAGCCATAAAACAGAATGCATTTGAGTCAGTTCTGATGAGGTGGATGAACCTCATCAGTAAAGTGAGTAAAGTGAGTCAGAAAGAGAAAGATAAATATCGTACTCGAACACATATATACGGATTCCAGAACAATGGTACTGAAGAATTTATTTACAGGACAGCAATGCAGAAACAGACATAGAGAATAGACTTATATATATGAGGAGAGGGGAGGAGAGGGTGAGATGTATGGAAAGAGTAACATGGAAACTTACATTACCATATGTAAGATAGCCAATGGAAATTTGCTGTTTGGCTTAGGAAACTCACACAAGGGCTCCTTATCAACCTACAGGGGTCAGATGGGGAGGGAGATGGGAGGAAGATTCAAAAGGAAGGGGATGTATGTATACCTATGGCTGATTCATCTTGAAGTTTGACAGAGAACAGCAAAATTCTGTAAAGCAATTATCCCTCAATAAAAAGTAAATAAATTAACCAAATTTAGGACAAGAAAAAAAAAATCTATGAGCTATCTTAGAAAATGCTATAACATCTGACTGCAGTGAGAAATTGTGCTTTCATCATATGTACACCCCATCACTTACAAAATGCTCTGTCGAAAATCTGTTTCAAATATTATCTAACAGAACATTTTGATATTTTAGCCTTTTTTGGTTTATTTTTGTACTTTTTTTGTTAACTGAGAATGGGTTAGCTCATTCTTGACCACCCAGGTTATAAAAACCACGTCACAGATAGCTGTGTAAATTCTTAAAAACAAAAAAGATAACTATCTGTTCTGAACAGTTCAACCCTAAGAAAAATTATTGGTTCTCTCAAAGTTTTTACAGTTTCATGATTTTTGGGTTAAAAAGCTTTAGGAAAATATTGCATGTTGATATTTAAGATAAAAATATTACATATTTGAAAATGTATATTTAATGTGACATTTCCTCATTGTTGGGTGGAACAGAGCTATGGGACTCCAGGAATGGTTATGCTATTATTATGCCATCTTTTTCTCTATCTAGAGGGAAATCACTCTGTATATATTCTCTTGTGTAGCCATATTTCAAAAAGATACCCTTAAATGATGAGGGCAACAGAAATAAATTTATTTTATGACTCTCATCCTGTCTTTTGTATAACTGTATCCCTTATATATAGAAAAATATAAAGAACTCTCTGCTGAGAGATTCACAGCATTTATGGAGTAGGGGTAGGGGTAGAAAATTTAATCCTGTAGTATGTTTCTGTTTTGCCTCAACTGTCAAATTCAATGCCTGATTTTAGACGTTTCAAATACTGAGCACCTACCCTCAGTAATTCCTTTTTAAACTTAAAAATATCTTCCTCTTTATTTAATTAATGTGTAAGTACTTCTAGTAGATATGAATGGTGTAGTAGAGTTAGTATATAATTATAATAGTAATCAAAATGTCTAGTTTTTGGAATCCCTTTGTAAATTGAGAAGAGAAATGCCCTTATTAGAAGAAATTATCTCTGATTTTAAATTCTAAGCCAGAGTACAATAAGTATGATCCTTTGGGTTGTACTCAGGAAGTCTCCTGCATTGAAAAAAAAAAGATTGAAAGATACATCCTAAGGGCAGGTTAAAGTATAAGGCTAAATGATCTATTACAGTCTAAGGGGTGAAAACTACATACCAACATTATATGAGATGAAAGAAGTCAAAGAAGGGACGTTATCATGCTCTGGAGTCAAAGAGAACCAGCAGCAAAGAGCAATTCAGCCTGTGTTTAAGTAAGGATCTCTGCAACTTTTTCCATGGGAAGAATTGTGGTTAACACTTTGATGAATTTGTAAGACACAAAGAAAATTATCCTCCCATCACCTCCAAAATGGTTCTTGCTGCTGCACAATGCTCTTTACTTCCTACTTATTGACTTAGTCCTATGTGGGTCTCTAAAATATAAATATTCCTATGAATGTATCAATAGTACATAAGTCTGAATGTTTTCCAAGATGTCTTTACACTGAGACAGTGGCTGAGAACTTCAGAACATTTGACAGGGCGTTGAGGAGAGTTTGAGGTTAGAGAGAAGTGAAAAAAGAGAAAAGAAGGAGGAAAGATGAAAAGAAAGGTGATGTTTATGGATGGCAGGCAATATGCTGAGAAGAATATTAGTGTCACACTCTTAGAAATGGTTCAGGTGTGAACTAATATTTCAAGTGTGAATGGTTCAGGTGTGAACTAATTAAACCTTGCTTTTTTATATTATCACCATGTACTGTTCTCATCACTCAGGATCTTAGTTATTATACTCATAAATGAGATTGACTCTGATTTTCCTTTATCATATTATTCTTGTCTAGTTTGATCATGCTTGGGGCTGGTGCACTGGGATAACCCAGAGGGATGGGATGGGGAGGGAGGTGGGAGGGGGGTTCAGGAGTGGGAACTTATGTACACCCCTGGCGGACTCATGTTGATGTATGGCAAAACCAATACAGTATTGTAAAGTAAAAAGAAAAAAAAAAAGGAAAAAAAAATAATAAAGCAAGCTACATAATTTAAAAAAAAAAGAATTTATAAGCTTTCTATTTCATGGAAGAGTCTGCATAGAACAGAGTTCATCTGCTCCATTAAGTTTTAGTATAATTCACCTGTATAAGTTCTTGGATCTGAGAAGACAAACAACAAAACTTTTCAATTTCTTCACTTACCAAAGACCTGTTCTCAATATAGACTGGTTATAGGTGCCATTCATTCTACCTTATTGAATCTGGCAGTCAGTAGAAAAATCTGCAAAAATAAAATAGAACATAATCAAGAATTTTAGTAGCACTAATGATTAAATAAAATCATATAGTTGGTTATGCTTATGCTTTTCATTATGCAAACACTAGTGGGAGTTACAAAAGATTTAACCAAATATATAAACATTGAATTTAGGTAATTTTTTTCACTTGAAATATGACCTTGTTTAGTAATTTAGTTCTCACCAACATTGTGATTTTGAAGTTTTCTAAGAGTTAGGCACATGCAGTCTTTAATCTAAGGCATTAAAATGCAGCAAAGTTTTGTTTTTGTTTTTTTTCAGTCTAGGTTGCTTTATTTTTTTAATTAAAAAATTTATTTATTTATTTTTAATTTTAATTGGAGGCTAATTACTTTACAATATTGTGGTGGTTTTTGCCATACATTCACATGAATCAGCCGTGGGTGTACATGTGTTCCCCATCCTGAACCCCCCTCACACTTCCCTCCCCATCCCATCCCTCTGGGTCATCCCAGTGCACCAGGCCTGAGCACTCTGTCTCATGCATCAAACCTGGACTGGCGATCTATTTCACATATGATAATATACATGTTTTAATGCTATTCTTCCAAATCATCCCACCCTCACCTTCTCCCACAGAATCTAAAAGTCTGTTCTTTACATCTGTGTCTCTTTTGCTGTCTTGCATATAGGGTCATCGTTATCATCTTTCTAAATTCCATATATATGCGTTAATGGTTTTAAGTCAAACTTTCTGCTTTGAGATTTTCTTCACCCACCACCTTTATTGAACTTGAAATGTTTTTAACTTTCACATGGTATTAATTTTAGTATATTTATTAAAGTTATTTTCCTTTTAATATAAAACATACTTCTTTTTAGAGAAGAGAAGAAATGAAAGATTTTTCCTTATGTCATGTTAGAAACTAGAATAAAAAGGTTTGTGGCAAGGTAGAGAGTGTTAATATTTCTTGTATTTTGTTGGTTAGAATTTTCTTAATAAAAATAAACTTTTTGACATTATCCAAGGAAAAACAACATCAACATTTTCTAGATGACAAAAAAGAAACTTTGAGAAAGTTATCATGATTTTTTTCAGTTTGTGCTTTTTTAATGTAATTACAATTAAGTGCTATAAAATTCTAAGATAGTATCTTTATAATATGTGAGAGCAACAGTAAATACTGTGCTATTCAGATGTTTAGAAATTTGCTCGTTGCATGTCAGACTGTAACTGATTTGGCATTTTATAACTTTGATAGTGACATGAACATATAGAAATTATAATCTGAGTTATCCTTTGAATAGTACTTTAGAGTTTTCTATTATTTTCATTTTCTTTGTTTCACTTGATCTGTAGTAGCTCTCTATAACTATTGATACATGTCATATCAAGTATTTCTAATGGTTTTCAACAAGTGAAGAGAGTAAGATTGAGAAAGTTAAATCACATATTAAGTGGCAGAGTTTAAACTGGTATTATCATCATGTTTCTTCAAATTCAATGATTTCTATAAGACTGTAAGCAATGGTAATGCACTATAACGGCATGCGGAGTCAGAAAGGAATATGACAGTAATAATAGGAATGCTGCTGCTGCTGCTAAGTCACTTCAGTCTTGTACAACTCTTTGCGAACCTATGGACTGTAGCCCACCAGGCTCCTCTTCCATGAGAGTCTCCAGAAAAGAATACTGGAGTGGGTTGCCATTTTTCTCCACCAGGGGATCTTCCCAACCCAGGGATCAAATCCGCATCTGCCGTGGCTCCTGCGTTGCAGGCGGATTCACTACCGATGAGCCACCAGGGGAAGCCCCAATAATAGGAATAGATATTAATAAAGTCTGTGTCCTGTGCTTTATATATCATATCTCCCTTCATGCTAATAATAACTGTGAGGGAGAAAAACTTATCACCAATTATCAGATGGGGACTCTAAAATGTTAATTAATTTTCCAAAGTCAACCCAATCATTTTGGTTGTGTGACATAATATTTTCAACTCCAAACCAATCAAAATGAAGATGCTTAAAATATAATAGGAGGTCCAAGGTTCTTTTTTTTTTTTTTTTTTTTTGGGAGCAAATAATTTTTATTTTTTTTACAAATACACCAAAGAATCACGCAATGCTGCCAGCATTGGATGCAATCCTGGGCCACAAGTCTGCACATTACTTTGCAACTGGTCCTGTGATGGCAGAACCTTTCATCTTGCCTTTATTGTTTACTATGACCCCTGCATTATCTTCAAAATAAAGAAACACACCATCTTTTCTCCGGTATGACTTTCGTTGTCGAATTACCACCGCTGGATGTACCTTCTTTCTGAGCTCTGGTTTGCCTTTCTTGACTGTGGCCATTACCATGTCACCCACACCAGCAGCAGGAAGTCTATTCAATCGTCCCTTGATCCCCTTCACAGAGATGATATACAGACTTTTGGCTCCTGTGTTGTCAGCACCGTTGATCACGGCTCCAACCGGAAGACCCAAGGAAATCAGGAATTTCGCACCAGAGGACCCACCACGTCCTCGCTTCGACATCTTGAAGGCCGGAGAGGGACCAAAAAAAAAAAAAAAAAAAGGAGGTCCAAGTTTTAAACATGAACATGTCAGTTTATCTGAGATTTGAAAACCATTCATTTCAAGTAGATATTTGAAGTTACAAATATGTTTCATATCCTTGATACTTGTCAATTTTTGACAGTCCAAAAAATAACGGAAAAGGGTAAGAACAATATTCTAGAATTTTATGAAACTAATATCAGGATCAGCTGATTCTCAGTTTTATTTTTCTTAGCCGATTCATATTTAAATTAGTTCCATTAGCTCCATTTTCCTTATTAGAAGTTAGCACTAAAATTTTCTTGAACTCACATCTATTACTTTGTCCTATAAAATTAGAAAACAGAACAAAAAGAAAGGAGAAAGCTAATATATCCTGTTATATGGGATATTGTTGCTTTGAACATTTTAAGACAGAATTTATGTGGAACCAGATTAATTTTAAGGAACTCCCTGTGGGTTCTGTTTGTTGTTTTGAATTGCTTTAATAGTAAACTTGCATTATTTATGTTTATTAATATTTAGAATGCACTCTGCAAGGATGATTTTCATCTGAGTTATAATTAGTCTCAGCTGATGAATGCAATAAAATGATTATAAACAACTTTGTGAGATCATTACCAGTGTCGTGGGAGAAAATGTTAAAACACTGCTCCAACATTTTACCTTCAAAGATTCACTGAAATGAGCTTCAACCCATTTAAAACCTTACTGAAATCACATTAAATTCATTTTCTTCCTCATGAAGTTATTGAACTTCACATACTAGTTCACTCTTCCAAAATCCAACTCATATCTCTTCTGTTGAAAACCTTTAAGCATTATGTTTGTTATGCATTCCTGAATTTAAAGGTATACTTTTTGTGAAATGTTTAGAAAATATAGAGGGATAAAAAGAACTACATAAATATTATCCACAAACTTATTATGCAGAGAAAATAATCACTGAATATTTGGCCTATTTCCTTCTAATTAGGACATATGAAGATTTGAGTATTGGTGTACTATTAATATATGCATGGTCTATGAACTTTACATGACTCAGTTAATATTTGATGTAGAATATCCTATAAGTTATTTTCACTTAGCTAAAACAATATTATAAAACAATGCTATGTTTTTATAGCTTATTTATTTAAATAGTTTTCAAAACTTTTTGTTAACTAATAATACAGATATAGCATAGTGAAATTAATCACTAAACTGTGGTAACTTTAAGTGGTGTTTTAGTGTGTCAGCATGATGAATGATACAATAATGGTAATAGACTTATTTGAATATTTCTGTTGCCTACATAAATAAGATTTTTGAATCAAAGCTTATCACATTAAAAATGTAGAGTTTTTGTATATATTATAAAGTTATTGTCCAGAAAAACCTTATTTATTCACATGACTGCCAATATTTTGAGAGAACTTGCCTTAAGAATGCTAAATACCATCATTAACAATATTTATATATTTAATAAATGAGTTTTACATATTATGCTTAACCTATTTTATTCAGCTATTTATAATAAGTGTTCTCTTCATATTTCAAATAACCACTTACTATTTCCCAAATATTTTAATATAAATTATGTTTATAAAAGTTTTTAATTTTTTAAGAATAGATTCCAGAATGTTATCTAATATAGTTTTGTTATTGATATTTTTAAAAGTCACATAATGGACTGATTTTTGACATTTTTTAGCTTCAGCACCATTAAATATATGTATGTTTCACTTTTGCTCTCTTTGTTTTTTTGTCATTTAATTAAAAGCATGTCTACATTTTTATTCATTCTATTTCATAAAAGAGTCTGTATAAAATGTAAACACCTCTTAAGTGCACCTTTTGTGGTAGTCCTTGAATTCTGATAAGTTGGATTATTTCACTTTTTATGAGCTAAAACAATAATTTTAGTCAACCAATAGAATTTATTTGGGATTATTTGTGTTTTTAGCCAATTTGCTTATATTTTGTTGCTACATCTGTAGCTAAGCAATGATTATGATCACAGAAAATGACACGGACAACTAGTTCTGTCCACTTTCACACAAAATTATAATTTTTCTCTAGGCATTTTCTGGCTATTGTGTGCCACAAGCACAATTTATTTTATTGATATTATTGATTTTTTCCAACTATGTATTAATTTCTTTCTTGATAAACTCATTGCAATGTATTCTCTTTAGCCAAATCTCTTCATATTTATTTCATGGTTAAGTCCTGTTTTTTTCTGTCTCTCTCTTGCTCTCTCACACTCTGTTCCTACCTGAATTGCTAAAACCAGTATGGATATGACCACAACATTTTTATCTTTGGTGTTGATCTCTTCACTGAGCCTCTCAAATCTATTTGACATCTTTATTGGGATTATCAATCAGCAAACTTCAATGTACATGTTGAGAAGAGAATCCTTCGTTCAACTTAAATGTCATTTTAAATTCCTGTCCTTTTTCCCTATCTTTTTCCCCCATCTACATTCTGTGAATCAACATTACACTGCCAGTTCTATCACCAGATAATATTCCCAGCTTCCAGAATATACCTTTCTCTAATATTCCTTTTTCAGCCATTACAGTGAGTTGACTTGAACCAAGTCACCATTATCTCTCTCCAGCCCCTCTGAAAAATCCTCCTATATGATACCCCAGTTTTCCTTCATTTAGTTTTTTTCTGTTTTATACACCACTTCTACCAAACACCCTTCAACGGGTTCCCATTACATATAGTATACAACCTAATGTTTTGTCTTGTCCTGTGTTATATCTGGTCTTCTTTGGTGGCTTAGAGGTTAAAGAATCTGCCTACCAATGCAGGAAACTGGCATTCAATCCCTGGGTTGAGAAGATCCCCTGGAGATGGGAATGGCAACCCACTCCAGTATTCTTGCCTCGAGAGTTACATGGATAGAGGAGTCTGGTGAGCTACAGTCCATGGGGCAGCAAAGAGCAGGACAGGACTGATTGACTAACACACACACTCGTGTTATTTCTAGTACCTGTTTATTCATCTTGTGTTATCTTTTAGCACTCCCACCTTTATTCTCTCGTAGGGAGTTTTCACTTTTTAACCTTCCCACTCTGACAATTCTTTCCCTAATCTTTGCACAATTGCTTTCTTTTCTTCATGTGTTTAGTTGCTCAGTCCTATCTGACTCTTTGTGACCCCATGGACTGAAGCCTGTCAGGCCCATGTGCCATGGGATTTCCCAAGAAAGAATACTTGAGTAGATTGCCGGTTCCTTCACCAGGGGATCTTCTTACCCTAGAGATCAAACCACTGTCTCTTGCACTGGTAGGTGTGTTCTTTACCACTGACCCACCAGGGAAATCCCTCTCATTACTTCAGTTCAGTTCAGTTCAGCTCCATTGCTCAGTACCGCGTGACTCTTTGTGACCCCATGGACTGCAGCATCCCAGGCTTCCCTGTCTATCACCAACTCCCAGAGCATACCCAAACTTATATCCATTGAGTTGGTGATGCCATACAACCATCTCATCCTCTGTCATCCCCGTCTCCTTCCACCTTCAATCTTTCCCAGCATCAGGGTCTTTTTAAACAAGTCAGTTCTTCGCAGCAGGTGGCCAAAGTATTCCACTTCAACCTCAGTCCTTCTAATGAACATTCAGGACTGATTTCCTGTAGGATGACTGGTTGTATCACCTTGCAGAACAAGGGACTCTCAAGTTCTAAAGCATCAGTTCTTCGGTGCTTAGCTTTCTTTATAGTCCAACTCTCACATCCATACATGGCTACTGGAAAAACCATAGTTTTAATTAGATGGACCTTTGTTGGCAAAGTAATGTCTCTGCTTTTTAATACTCTGGCTAAGTTGGTTATAAGTTTTCTTCCAAGAAGCAAGCGTCTTTTAATTTCATGGCTGCAATCACCATCGGCAGTGATTTTGGAGCCCCCCAAAACAGTCTTTTACTGTTTCCATTGTCTCTCTATCTATTTGCCATGAAGTGATGGGACCAGATGACACGATCTTAGTTTTCTGAACATTGAGTTTTATGTCAACTTTTTCACTCTCCTCTTTCACTTTCAAGAGACTCTTTAGTTCACTTTCTGCCATAAGGGTGGTGTCATCTGCATATCTGAGGTTATTGACATTTCTCCCAGCAATCTTGATTCCAGCTTGTGCTTCATCCAGTCCAGCATTTGTCATGATGTACTCTGCATATAAGTTAAATAAGCAGGGTGACAATATACAGCCTTGACATACTCCTTTCCCGATTTGGAACCAGGCTATTGTTCCATGTCCAGTTCTAATTGTTGCTTCTTGACCTGCATACAGATTTCTCAGGAGGCTCAGGTCAAGTGGTTTGATATTCCCATCTCTTGAAGAATTTTCCACAGTTTGTTGTGATACACACAGTCAAAAGCTTTGGCATAGTCAATAAAGCAGAAGTAGATGTTTTCCTGGAACTCTCCAACAGATATTGACAATTTGATCTCTAGTTCCTCTGCCTTTTCTAAATCCAGCTTGAACATCAGGAAGTTCACAGTTCAAGTACTGGTGAAGCCTGGCTTGGAGAATTTTGAGCATTACTTTGCTAGCATGTGAGATGAGAGCAATTGTACAATAGTTTCAGCATTCTTTGGCATTGCCTTACTTTGTGATTAGAATGAAAACTAACCTTTTCCAGTCCTGTGGCCACTGCTGAGTATTCCAAATTGCTGGCATATTGAGTTCAACACTTTCACAACATTGTCTTTTAGGATTTGAAATAGCTCAACTGGAATCTCATCACTTAGATCTCACCAAAAATGGGACTTTCTCAGAGAGGCCATCTGATTATCTTTCCTAATTCAGTATCCCCCTTCATTTTGTCCTTGACTCACATGTTTTATTCTGCTTATAGATATTATCTTACAGAAAAATTTAATTATGTATTGATTATTAAATTTTATTTTATCCTCTTTATTAGAATATTATTTTGATTAAGAGCAAGGACTTGTGAAGCTTGTACATTTTATACTCCTGGTGTCAAAAATAAAGTGGTGTCTCTAACATGAAAATCTACCATACCTTTATTAGGAATTATAAGTTGTACTAATATATGATGATACTTTTTTATATTATTGAAGGCTGTTTTGTTTTAACTTCAACTAATATTCATATTCCATTTCAGGATATTTTACTTTGCCCAGTGTAATTTTGCCTAGTGTTTAATTTTCAACTATTTTTTTTGCCTAGTTTTAAATTTCAACTTCATTTTTTTTTAGGTATCTATTGCAATCAGCATGTAATTAGATTTTGTCTTATAAGACAATTGGCAAGACATTCTGTTTTAGTAGATAAGTTTAAACCAATTATGTTTATTATCATAACTGACAATTTCTATCATATTTCTCCATGCTTTTGTTTTTTACTGACTTCTTGTTGATTCCTTTGTTTTTTCCTATGATTCATCTTAGCAATTCAAAGATATTAGGTTTATTTTATGTCTACATATGCTTATAAGTCTTATCCATTATTCTACACATGGTTTTACAGTTGTCAGAAATTTACATGTAAAGTTAAATTGTAAGTCACCTTCAGGAAAGTTGGGGGCTCCAGAATGTTTGTCTTATAGTGATCCCTTACTAGTTATTTTTAGTGAAATCTGAAACTTCCAAAGTATTGTTATCCTTTTTTAAATTTATTATTTGTTTCTGTAACTATTCTCTCATAGATTATTTACCATACATAGCTATTTTTCTACTTCCCCTTATAAAATTTTAAGATTTTAGAATAATTTTTAACTCCTCATCAATACCAGTACATTTTTCTTCTATGAATATGTAATTATTATTTAAAATAATTAAATATTGATTGTAAAAGTATTGATAACTTTATTCTATATGTTTAATGTAAAACATAAAACTAAAATATTAACCCACAATAGCATGATGGGAAGGTTTGACTCCTTGAGACCCTGTGGACTATAACCCGCCAAACTCCTCTGTCCATGGAATCTCCCAGGCGAAAAAAAAAAAACAAATGAAGTGGGTTGCCATTTACTTCTTTTACACAGTAGAAGCCTAAATCTCAGTCTGCTACTTCCAGATCAAGTACCCAGTCAGTTCACAAATTCAACCATATGCAATGAGGTATATGTAAATATCTTCATAACTTAGTTTTTGCCAAGCCATGAAAATGCACATGCTGTTTTAGATCCTGGGGTGTTTTGCAACTTCACTTTTTTCTCCCCTTCTTCATCATCATTAATAACAAACTGAAGTTAAAATTTAAATTAAGATGACTGATAAGGTCAGTCAGAAGTTGAAAGTAGAAGAGATGATTCTGCTGGTAAAATGAATAAAATGAATTATGAGAATTTCAAAATATAAATGCATAATTCAACATTCAAGTTTCATACTTCAAATATTAGCTTGTTTCTTCATTTCAGTAGTTAATTTACATAAACTTTGCTTTGTTAAAAGTGAATACACAGTTAGAAAAAGG
Source organism: Capricornis sumatraensis (assembly GCF_032405125.1). Classification (NCBI taxonomy): domain Eukaryota; kingdom Metazoa; phylum Chordata; class Mammalia; order Artiodactyla; family Bovidae; genus Capricornis; species Capricornis sumatraensis. The sequence continues at coordinate 58,023,871 of NC_091074.1, forward strand.
TCTTGTTTATTTCAATGCTTTGCTTGTGATCACTAAGAAGATTTTATGCTCTGAAGATATATGCACCACCTTGAGTGGTCAAAATAAAGTTATATCAGAACTCACTTATGAATTTAACATAATTATTTTAATTTTATATATTAAGAACTGTATTAAGCCTCCCACAGTAATCTTTAGTCTATTTGTTATTGGATATTTCCATGTAATTTGACATTTCACATGCTGAAATTACTGCAGAACGACAGTATGTATGTTTCTAAGTAAAAAGCAAAACAAAACGAAATACCTTTCATTTTCCTGATCAATAAGAATCACTCCATTTTGGCAAATCAGGTGTGCTAATTGTGAAAATGCAAAATTTTTGCCTAGGCCAAATTTATTACTATAGAAAGCGATCTCTGCTTATCTAGGATCTAACAACAAAAAGCCTTAAAATTTTAATTTGGTTTCTTAGTAGATAATATTTATATACTTAGTATGACTCAGCACACAATTTAATCATGGTAGAACTGATCATGTAGACTTAATGTGACACCATAAGTACTATAAAGGGAAGCTTCAGTTCAGTTCAGTTCAGTCACTCAGTCGTGTCTGACTCTTTGCGACCCCATGAATCGCAGCACCTCCCGGTCAATCACCATCTCCCGGAGTTCACTCAAACTCTTGTCCATCAAGTCGGTGATGCTACCCAGCCATCTCATCCTCTGTCGTCCCCTTCGCCTCCTGCCCCCAATCCCTCCCAGCATCAAAGTCTTTTCCGATGAGTCAACTCTTTGCATGAGGTGGCCAAAGTACTGGAGTTTCATGGTTTAATTATAGAATAAGAGATTTTAATAGGGCTTGAAATGAAGAGATAGGACAACAGCATGGGATCAAAAGTAAGAAATTCTATTTGAAAAAGTTGTTCTTGTTCTTCTACCTATGATCAACACACAGCAAAAGTAATCCAAAGAGAAAAACATGTATCTGGGATCACTGCTGAGACTAAAGAACAGGTTACAGACTGCACGGATAGTAAGCAGAATATCTTCATTTTCTTGCAGTAGGTCCAGAAGAAATAAACCAGGCTATATTCAGCCAGTTTGAGAGAGGTAAGACAGAGGGTAAAGCAACAGGAATCTGGTAGATTTAGGGATCTCAGTTCATCAGTTGCATTTTCCAGTTCCATTAATTTAGCCAGTGATTTATTATTTCTTATATCTTCTTTTCTAATAATTAATCATAATAAAACTTTGACCCAAAAATGTTTGCTAGATATTATGCACTCGATACTAAGAACCTGGTGCAGTGATAAAGACACCCCCAGTGTATCATATACCCACAAACCATGGTCTCTTTATGGGGATAATAACCTGAGCCCTTTGTTGCAGCAACAGTCAGATGGAAACTGTACATTCAACTGATCCTGAGTTTTATAACTTCCACATCATTATATATTTGCAAAAGATTCAGAATGTAAATTCACTTCAGAAATAAACATCATTTCAAGTATAGTACTTAGAGAATAATTAAATCCAAAGTGCTTAAAAAATGATTTTTTTCTGCTTTCAAATGATCACATACTTTAAAAAATTATTTTAATTCTATGAGATAAACTTTCTGTCTGAAGCTCCACTACCTCAGTTTCATTTTTGTTCTGGATTCCTACAGACCTCATTCATTATATATTTCATTAGTTTAGCTTTTAACTTGTACTGCATTATATTATTAGTTTCCTGGATCTTACCTTCTGTTCAACTTAATTGTAAGCTTTGTTAGGGCAGAGTGTACGGTTTATTTCTACTTATGCCTGTAACCCTCAATGTACCATATTCATATAGCTAGGTAAAATTGTGTTTAAATTCTGCAATATTTCTTTAATATTCTATACTATTTAATGTTATTTAAATACAGATTTGATGAGTAACAAATATTTTCTCTGTTCACCTGGAGAAAATGTGAAATAAAAATTTAAATATGTACCAGAACTTTGATATTTCTATATATACATTATCACTTAAGTGGGGCAGATTTCATTTTTAAATGGCAAGGTTCCCGACCTACCAAGACACATTTCAACTTGGTTTTAAATTGTGATTTATGTAAATAATATCTCCACTTAGAACTCCTAATTTTGTGTATCTTGAATTCATACCCATTTTGAAATACAAGAGATGGAATATTACTTAGGACGACTTCAAGTACTAGCTAGCTACATCAAAAAAATCTCCAATATGTAGATTAAAAGCGCTAGAAGCCCTATTCTGTTTAGCTAACTGATCTATCTCTATGTCAGTAAGCTTCTTAGATCTCCCTTCTTGCATATATTCACCTCAGTCTTTTTGTGGACCATGATGTTATCATCAGTCAAAAATATGCTTTCCAACTGAATTTACACCTCCAAAAATTCACCCAGTTTTAGGCAGAGAAAATAAGCTCCCGAAGATGAACAGCTGGAAAGAGAATGCTACTGCGTTAGCATCACTCATTCTCTTACAATTACTTCTCAATTGCAAAATATACAATAGTCAGCCAGTGTTCTCTTTTCTCTTTAGATTTCTTGCTCATATATCAACAAAATGATTTGCCTTATTTACACAAGTATCTGTGAAAGTGTGATCTCTTCAAAGGTTTTATAAAATACTAGCTATAAACAAAAACAACTCAGAAATGACAGCATTACCCAGCTCTCCTTAGACTTGTTACTGCTGAACTCTTTGTATATGAAAAGTGTTCCTAAAGATTAGGATAGGGGAGGACGGTTGTCCTTCCTTCATTTTTCCCTTCTTCATGCTGGACAAAATACTACTATCCTGGGTGAAGCCTTTGCCAGGAGTCATATACTGAGAATAAAAGAATAGCAAGATAGAAGAAGCTGAGATTTTTACATGAAATAGAAGAAACAGCTATCTTAAGTTACTATTATGTTAGGTTGTCTGAAACCCATACCTAAAATAGGACTTAAAAGAACTATGTCTGCATTCTCAATACCAACACATACTGATTTCCCAATATATATTTATCAGATGAATAATGCTATGATACTTCATTGGGTTACCAAACTGCGCCTTTTTTTTTTCCTTTTTAAATTTTCTTTTTGTAAAGTTATTTATTTTAATTGGAGGCTAATTACTTTACAATATTGTAGTGGTTTTACCATATATTGACAATCATCCAAGGGGTACATGTGTTTTCCATCCCCTCCCACATCCCTCCCCATCCCATCCCTCTGGGTCATCCCAGTGCACTAGCCCTGAGCACCCTGTCTCATGCATCGAACTGGACTGGCAATTCATTTCACATGTGATAATATACATGTTTCAATGTCATTTTCCCAAATCATCCCCCACTCACCCTCTCCCACAGAGTCCAAAAGACAGTTCTATACATCTGTGTCTCTTTGGCTGTCTTGCATAGTAAAGTAATGCTCAAAATTATCCAAGCCAGGCTGCAGCAATACGTGAACTGTGAACTTCCAGATGTTCAAGCTGGTTTAGAAAAGGCAGAGGAACAAGAGATCAATTTGCCAACATCCACTGGATCATCGAAAAAGCAAGAGAGTTCCAGAAAAACATCTATTTCTGCTTGATTGACTATGCCAAAGCCTTTGACTGTGTGGATCACAATAAACTGTGGAAAATTCTGAAAGAGATGGAAATACCAGACCATCTGACCTGCCTCTTGAGAAATTTGTAGGCAAGTCAGGAAGCAACAGTTAGAACTGAACATGGAAAAACAGACTGGTTTCAAATAGGAAAGGAGTACATCAAGGCTGTATATTGTCACCCTGCTTGTTTAACTTATATGCAGAGTACATCATGAGAAATGCTGGGCTGGAAGAAACACAAGCTGGAATCAAGATTGACAGGAGAAATATCAATAACTCAGATATGCAGATGACAACACCCTTATGGCAGAAAGTGAAGAGGAACTAAAAAGCCTCTTAATGAAAGTGAAAGTGGAGAGTGAAAAAGTTGGCTTAAAGCTCAACATTCAGAAAACAAAGATCATGACATCTGGTCCCATCACTTCATGGGGAATAGATGGGGAAACAGTGGAAACAGTGTCAGACTTTATTTTCTGGGGCTCCAAAATCACTGCAGATGATGACTGTAGCCATGAAATTAAGAGACGTTTACTCCTTGGAAGAAAACTTATGTCCAACCTAGATAGCATATTGAAAAGCAGAGACATTACTTTGCCAACAAAGGTCCATCTAGTCAAGGCTATGGTTTTTCCTGTGGGCATGTATGGATGTGAGAATTGGACTGTGAAGAAAGCCGAGTGCCGAAGAATTGATGATTTAGAAATGTGGTGTTGGAGAAGACTCTTGAGAGTCCCTTGGACTGCAAGGAGATCCAGCCAGTCCATTCTGAAGGAGATCAGCCGTGGGTGTTCTTTGGAAGGAATGATGCTAAAGCTGAAACTCCAGTACTTTGGCTACCTCATGCAAACAGTTGACTCATTGGAAAAGACTCTGATGCTGGGAGGGATTGGGGGCAGGAGGAGATGGAGACGACAGATGATTAGATGGCTGTATGGCATCACTGACGCGATGGATGTGAGTCTGAGTGAACTCTGGGAGTTGGTGATGGACAGGGAGGCCTGGTGTGCTGCGATTCATGGGGTTGCAAATAATCAGACACGACTGAGTGACTGAACTGAACTGATATAAGGTCATTGTTACCATCTTTCTAAATTCCATATATATGCATTAGTATACTGTATTGGGGAGAAGGCAATGGCACCCCACTCCAGTACTCTTGCCTGGAAAATCCCATGAATGGAGGAGCCTGGTGGGCTGCAGTCCATGGGGTCACTAGGAGTCGGACACGACTGAGCGACTTCACTTTCACTTTTCACTTTCATGCATTGGAGAAGGAAATGGCAACCCACTCCAGTGTTCTTGCCTGGAGAATCCCAGGGATGGGGGAGCCTGATGGGCTGCCGTCTCTGGGGTCTCACAGAGTCGGACATGACTGAAGCGACTTAGCAGCAGCAGCATACTGTGTTGGGGGAGGCGGCAATGGTACCCCACTCCAGTACTCTTGCCTGGAAAATCCCATGGTTGGAGGAGCTTGGCAGGCTGCAGTCCATGGGGTCACTAAGAGTCAGACATGACTGAGCAACTTCTTTCACTTTTCACTTTCCTACATTGTAGAAGGAAATGGCAACCCACTCCAGTGTTCTTGCCTGGAGAATCCCAGGGATGGTGGAGCCTGGTGAGCTGCCGTCTATGGGGTCATACAGAGTCGGACATGACTGAAGTGACTTAGCAGCAGCAGCAGCATACTGTATTGGTATTTTTCTTTCTGGCTCACTTCACTCTGTATAATAGGCTCCAGTTACATCCACCTCATTAGAACTGATGCAAATGGATTCTTTTTAATGGCTGTGTAATATGCCATTGTGTATATGTACCACAGCTTTCTTATCTATTCATCTGCTGATGGACACCTAGGTTGCTTCCATGTCCTGGCTATTATAAACAGTGCTGCAGTGAACACTGGGGTACACATGTCTCTTTCAATTCTGGTTTCCTCAGTGTGTATGCCCAGCAGTGGGATTGAGGGGTCATATGGCAGTTCTATTTTCTGTTTTTTTAAGGAATCTCCACACTGTTCTCCACAATGACTGTACTAGTTTGCATTCCCACCAACAGTGCAAGAGGGTTCCCTTTTCTCCACACCCTCTCCAGCATTTATTGCTTGTAGACTTTTGGATAACAGCCATTCTGACTTGTGTAAAATGGTACCTCATTGTGGTTTTGATTTGCGTTTCTCTGATAATGAGTGATGTTGAGCATTTTTTCATGTGTTTGTTAGTCATCTGAATGTCTTCTTTGGAGAAATGTCTGTTTAGTTTTTTGGCCCATTTTTTTGATTGGGTCGTTTATTTTTCTGGAATTGAGCTGCAGGAGTTGCTTGTATATTTTTGAGATTAATTCTGTGTCAGTTGCTTCATTTGCTATTATTTTTTCCCATTCTGAAGGCTGTCTTTTCACCTTGCTTATAGTTTCCTTCATTGTGCAAAAGTTTCTAAGTTTAATTATATCCCATTTGTTTATTTTTGCTTTTATTTCCATTAATCTGGGAAGTGGGTCATAGGGGATCCTGCTATGATTTATGTCAGAGAATGTTTTGCTTTTTTTTTCCTCTAGGAGTTTTATAGTTTCTGGTCTTACATTTAGATCTTTAATCCATTTTGAGTTTATTATTGTGTATGGTGTTAGAAACTGTTCTAGGTTCTTTCTTTTACAAGTGGTTGACCCAGCACCACTTGTTAAAGAGATTGTCTTTTCTCCATTGTATATTCTTGCCTCCTTTGTCAAAGATAAGGTGTCCACAGGTGCATGGATTTATCTCTGGGGTTTCTATTTTGTTCCATTGATCTATATTTATGTCTTTGTGCCAGTACCACACTGTCTTGATGACTGTAGCTTTGTAGTATAGCTTGAAGTCAGGCAGGTTGATTCCTCTAGTTCCATTCTTTCTCAAGATTGCTTTGGCTATTCAAGTTTTTTTTTGTATTTCCATACGAATTGTGAAATTATTTCTTCTAGTTCTGTGAAAAATACTGTTGGTAGCTTAATAGGGATTGCATTGAATCAAAGATTTCTTTGGGTAGTATACTCATTTTCACTATATTGATTCTTCCAATCCATGAACATGGTATATTTCTGCCGCAAGCCAGCACGGGAGATCCCACCCATGACAAGGTCATGCGGAGAGACCTGATGGGGCAAGGTGAGTCAGGTCTCAAGGGGTCATCTGCCTGAGCACCTACCCCGAAACCAAAATCTGTCTGTTTAGTGTCTGCTCTACTGTACTCTTCTGACATTACAGAGGGCTATCCCCTTCCACCTTTCTCTGGAAAAAGTTAACTTAGAGCTCCAACTGGTCTCCTGCATATGAATGGAGTGTCTCAACTCAAATCCCTCTGATGGCTCTCTAACTTGCCTGACAGAGACTTTTACAACTTGTGATTGTTTACAGCCCCCCAACTGCGAGAGGCACGAAGCTTAAAACATCTTAAAGATATAGAGTCTTTTCTAAAGAGCTAAAAGTTATATTGGTGATGGGTTTCACTGTTGAGTCAATGGCTGCTGCCAGGCCTCCATATTCTTTATCTTTTAGGCACCTGGAGGATATTAATCAATGTAATTGGGATATAGAAAAAGGAATATAGTGGTTTTCATGTTAGCAACACTAGACTTTTGAGTTAGTGAACTTTCTCTTTGTTATAAATCACTGTACTCCTCTTTCCTTGTTATAAATTGTTGTGTCCTTGCTATATAAGAACGTCACCTTAATTAGTGCTTTCTGAGAGTGGCACCAGACTTTAGTAAGAACAACACTTTTAAGGCAAATAAGCTTTCTGGTTGATGGACCCTTATCAGAAAAGGGCCGTAAAATGCTAATAGGCCTCCTGGCCAGAAGATGATGTAAATCACCTAAGACTTGTGTATACAGCTAGGTATGCAGAGAGAAAGCCTGGTCTCGATAAGAGTCAGGGCTGCTGATGCTGCGTAACTTTGTATCTCTATGTACAACCAAAAGTATAAAAAGCTTTCCCAGACAATAAAGGATGGACCAGTTTCTTGGGCCATTTCCTGGAAAGAAAGACTGGTTCCCCCCTGTCTTCCTTTATTTCTTACTCTATTTTCTGGCTGATTCCCGTCTGGGGCATAAAGGCTATCCATGTCTACTTATTTGCCTGGGCTTCTAAGACCCACGCAGGAGGGAGCCCAAGGCAGGGCACCCTCCACTATTCAAGTGGGCGCCTGTGGCTCTATGTAGATAGTTCAAGTTCCTTGTCTCGGGGCTTTATTGGCTTTCTACGTAAACCAAGGAATACAGCTTCTTTCCTCCTCTAAATTTCCCACTACACTATTCTTTCCTAACCTCTCTTTATATCTCTAAATCTATATATCTCTCTTGCCACACCGTCCCCACTTCAAATTACCCTGGATCCACTGGGGCTGGACCCCAGTATATTTCTCCATCTATTTGTATCCTCTTTGATTTCTTTCATCAGTGTTTTATAGTTTTCTATATATATGTCTTTTGTTCCTTTAGGTAGATATATTCCTAAGTATTTTATTCTTTTTGTTGCAATGGTGAATGGAATTGTTTCCTTAAAACTGTGCCTTTCTAAAGAGCTACTGACTGAAAATTCTTACTCGTAATTTCACTCTTCCTTTTTCCACTTCATTATCTGCTTGCATATAAAGAAGACATCCTACTTCCAGAGAAAAAGTAATAAACTGACTTAATTACTCTTTTCTGATTACAGACCTTTGTATTTTTATCTGGAACAAGTCATCATAGAAGAAGAAAATGTCCAGTTATAAGGAAAATACTTATCTTGTCACAAGAACATAGTTAGGGTCTAGAGCACACACAGTTCATCTTCTTATTCCTACCATTATCATTTTAGAAACTATCCCCAAGATTTCTCATATACTTTTAATGCATTAAAATCAGCTATAAAATAGTTATATGTGTGTGTGTGTGCATACACACATACACATATATGTATATATATGTATTTTTTTTTCTTTTTAATTCTTGGTTAAAAGTCAGTATATAAGTTATTTGAAAGGAATGACCTCATGAATGTTTAGGAGAGCATCCACCTTCCTATGGTTTCTATATAAATCCAGAAGAAACTTTCAAAGTCTGCCAATGCTGCCATTAAAAATCTGTCCCTAATAAAAATGTTTTCTGCATTGGGGCTGGGAAGGTTGAGAACCACTTCTTAGTTTTCTAAAGGTATTCATAGGAAATATTAATATAAGGAGGAAAGGTGTCCAAAATTAACGATTCGTTTTGAATCCAAAGAAAGCAAACCCCAAGGGCCACATGCACATAAGTTACAGTAATAATATTTGATATATAGGAAATAAGTGAGCTTAGATGAATTTACTTAGCCAATAAAAGTTTATAAAGGCACAATGTGAAAAGGCAATACCAACACAAAAATCTCTTAGAATTTTGTTCTTTATTATGTTAAGACAGGGTCACTTGTTTATTTTAAAATGAGATAAAACAAGCACAGTGTCCTGAACAGCTAAACCGGAAAAAAAAAAAAAAAAAATGACCTCAGCACTGTAAGACAATTTACAAGTACTGAAACAAAAGGCCTCCCAAGTTTTGGCCTCTAATGAATGGAATGTTCTTGGCTGTTTTGAGATAGGATTTTGACCACTTTGTTTCTGTTTTTCTTCTGATTGGATAGACAAGTCAAGGCCACATAAGCTACTTAAACATCTGGCAGGCAGGTTGCCTGAACTGATTTATCTGGATTTAGGATCACTTCATGAATTGCTCAATGGAGTATTCATACACAACTCCAAAGTGACATCAGAATAACCCAATATTTCCTTGGAAATATCAAGAGAATACTCTTTGCATTATTTTAACCTTCGGAACTGAAGCTTTGCCTTCTGGAGGTTAAGAGGAAAAGTTTTAAGTGAATCCACTCAAAAATAGATATCCTATAAACAGATCTTATATCAAAACTTAAGATTTCAAGCTAAGTGCTCTTACTAATTGCCCATTACTTTAGGAAAATGCTGATATTTAGGCCATGTTTCATGAGTTTTGAAAGTCATATTTTATTTGAACCTATAGAATTTATGAAATGAAGTTAAAGAGTTCATTTTGACACATGAGCCATTTCTAAAGAAGTTCATGATAGAGTTGTAACAAGAGATGCCTTTAGAAAAATAATCATTCAAAGCAGAGAATGATTTTTAGAGTTTCAAAATCTCCCCTTTCCTTTTCCTATTATAGTTCTTTTCTCCTATAGTTGTCATATGGATGAAGGCTCCAAACGTCAAAAAAGAGTCATCTGGACTTCTGTGTTGAGCCACAGTTTTGGCCTTGTTTTTTTCCTATACTTTCACCTCTGGTACTGATCATTCAGAAAGTGGCTCTGTTCTTGGTGCTCAGGTGTTTTGTTTCGATTTTAGTATCTGCTCATGCGAGGCCGTTTTGCATGTAACAGAATGTATTAATGTAGTCAGTTCAGTTCAGTTCAGTCGCTCAGTCATGTCCGACTCTTTGCAACCCCATGAATCGCAGCACGCCAGGCCTCCCTGTCCATCACCAACTCCCGGAGTTCACTCAGACTCACGACCATCACGTCAGTGATGCCATCCAACCATTTCATCCTCTGTTGCCCCCTTCTCCTCCTGCCCCCAATCCCTCCCAGCATCAGAGTCTTTTCAGTACCTCTTATGTGACAGGCATATCTTAGGTTCACATACTCTCCTACAGATTCTTTTCCAGTAATACTTAATGCTATGTCTAATATGAAATAGAGAAAGAGGAGGGAAAGAATTGGTTCACACAATTACGGAGGCTAAGAAGTTCCCAGATCTGCAATTGGCAAGTTGGAGACCCAGGAAAGCTGGCAAGGTGAATTGCAGTTTGAGGACAGGAGACCAACGTCTCGGTTCAAACAGGCAGGCAGGCAAAGCTCCCTCTTACTCAAACTTTTTGTTTTTGTCTTCACTTGCTGTAGGCAGGTTTTCAGTTTAGGTCATCTGTCACAGGATGAGGCCTACTCACATTAGGGAGAAACAATCTCCTTTACTCAGTTTACTCATTCAAATGTTAATGTAATTCAGAAACACCCTCAGAGTCACACCCAGCATAATATCTGACAAAATCACATCATTCACATCATCTTATGGCACAATCAAGCTGACGCATAAAACAAACCATCACACAGGGCCTAACTGGATATATACAGTGAAAATATGGTTAACTCAGTTAGCATAATACACTTAACTCAGATAGAATTTAAAGCTAACAAAAAGACAGCTTTATCAAAACTTGCCACCCTGGTTGACCAGAATGACTAAAATTTCATCATTATGTATTTGTTCCACTGTATTAGACATCATATGTGGTTTTAAAAATCTAAATGTCTTTGGATCACAGATATCTCTTGAGAATATATTTCACTCTCTGAATCACTATCCCCATTGCCAGACGAAAACAGTAATAAAAATAGTAGTTGTTAAATGGCAAACACTACAATAAGTGCTTTCATATGTAGTCAGTGCTATGAAGTACACACCATCACGATGACCATTTTAAAGACAAAGAAACCAAAGCTTCACAATATTGAGTAACTTACCTGTTTACCTGGTTAGTAGATAAAGCTGAGATTTAAATCCAGGACTATTTTGTACCAAAACCTTAGTTCTTAACCACAATTCTGTGTGAATTCTTTTCTAAATTAGTTGTATGGAAAAACACATTTCTCCTGTCCCACACCAGTTAAGTTGTGAAGGACAGGGAAGCCTGGTGTGCTGCAGTCCATGGGGTCACAAAGAGTCGGATACGACTGAGTGACTGAACCCATACACACCCCCAAATAACAACAGATATGAATGTTTTTAAAGGTAACTGATATGATAGTGGGAACATATTTGAAAAGAATGAGCCATGAGGTAAAGAAATGTTTCCTGGTTTGTGACTTTGGGAAATTTACTGAACATCATTGATCTTCATTTGTTTTTATATATAAAATGGATAAATATCTCTTATCTCCTAGAATCTAATTAAGTGAAATGCTGAAAGTAGTTATTATTTATTACTTGGATAAAAAATGAAAGTGTTGCTCAGTCATGCCCGATTCTTTGCAACTGCCTGGATTGTAGCTCTTCAGCCTCTTCTGTCCATGGAATTCTCCAGGTAAGAATATTGGAGTGGGTAGCCAGTCCCTTCTCCAGGGGATCTTCTCAACCTAGGGATCTAACCTGGATCTCCTACATTACAGGCAGATTCCTTGTTGTCTGAGCCACCAGGGAAGCCCTATTACTAGGATAAAATTTGTAAATCAAGAGCAAAATAACACGGTGATTTTTTAAAAGAATATTGACATAATTTACATACTTCTATTCTTATTGGAAAGTAGGGTGGAAATAGATGAAAAGAAAAAGAGAAATGGTGGAAACTATGTATTGGTTAGCAAAACTAGGAGACAGTGAGAAAATCAGCTTTCCTTGTGGTAGAAAGTTTGTCAGTAGAGAGAAATAAGAGATAATGTGGGAAGTGTGTGTAAGGGACACACAGGCTATAACTTCCAAAGTAAAGTATTTGGTTTTTTCCCATTAAGTTATGGGGTTCCTCAAAAGTTTCTTCATGTGGAATGGAACATAAGACAGAGGATTTTAATACCATAGTGATGTATAGATAGATTATAGAAATGATAGTATGAAATTCTCATACGGGTTGAGGAATCAGAGTGACCTGATAGCCCTGAGATTAGCAAGTAAGAAATCAGCCTGAAAAACAAAGGGTAGGGAAGATTAACAAGGAATTCAGAGTGATCAGAGATGGAGGAAAAGTTGTTTCAAGTTTTCAGTCTTAGATCACTAATGACTAACAGTTGTTATTAGTAGAAATTATGAGAACAGTTTGTGCTGATTTGACAAAGAAGGAAAATAAATACTAAATCTGAGGCAGAGGTGGGAATACTGATTGGAAATATCCTATGTGAAGGTGAAAAGTTGGAAGTGGGACTTGAAAGAAAAATTGCAATATATCTTCTTGTTAATCATATGGAAGTGACCCTTGAGGCCAGGGAAATCAATCTGTTGGGAAAAGACAATTAAGAAAGATCATAATATAAAAATCTAGACATAGTTAAACCACACTTCATTTTCTATGTTGCAAAGTGTAAAATGTTTTGAAATGAAGGAAAATGGTCTTGCTGGGTGAAAAGCATCTATCAATTAAAAACCATTTATGCTACCACAGATTAGTCCTCCAAATACAAGAAATGCATTTATTTTGATGTATTACAAAGAAAGTTGACCTTTTAATATAGAAATGACATATTAGGACATTAGTTTCAAAGAATTCTGTCTTTAAAATAATATATTTATTTTCTCAAACACAAGAGACGGTGTCATTAAAATGTTCAAAATTAAAGGTTTCAAAACTATTCCCCCAAAAGTATCATTTTTCTTTGTTGTGTTGTTCATCGGGTTTTCTAGGTAAGAATACTGGAGTGGGTTACCACTTTCTACTCCAGGGGATCTTTCTGACCCAGGGATTGAACCCATGTCTCTTGCATCTTGTACATTGGTAGGCAGATTCTTTACCACTGGTGCCACCTGGGAAGCCCCTTTTAAAATATCTTTGATTGCAATGTTTTTATTATTTAACACTCTAAAATAATCCCATTCTTCCTTGATATAGTTGTTTTAGTAATGGGACCACCCTGCTTTTATAGTGCAGTTAAAAATTCATGTTGAACAACTACAATGCACCAAACTTCTTACTAAATGCTTAAAATATAAGGTAAATTATATATATATATATATATATTTAAGCATTTGATCCTAGCTTCCCTGCTGGCTCAGATGGTAAAGAATCAACCTGCAGTGCAGGAGACCTGGGTTCGATCCCTGAGTTGGAAAGATCCCCTAGAGAAGGAATGGCTACCCACTCCAGTATTCTTGTCTGAAGAATTCCATGGACAGAGGACCCTGGTGGACTACAGTCTATGCGGTCACAAAGAGTTGGACACAACTGAGTGACTAACACACTTAAGAATTTAGTTAGCACTAATAACTTTAGTAGGGGCTAATCTATCCATTCAAAATGCAAGAATCCTTGAGCAACTACCTACCCAAGAGTAGCTGTTATTTTTTGTATGTCTGGAAGGACCTAGACTCATCCCTTTGATATAGTAACTAAATGATCTTATCAGTGCAAAACCAGCAACACTGAGAAAATGAAAGAGGTGATATTATTTTATAAATAGTTAGCTGATACTTTTAGGAAACATTTAAGTGCTATTTTATAAAGAAAGAATTCCTTGTAACAATGTTCCTTATGGCTGAGTTTCTTTTAGCCATGTTTTTGCCAGGGTTTCGATAAAGCTGCTAGTATTGAAGCTTTGGATAAACAACTTACAATTAGCCTTTTAAGTTGGTGTATTCCCTGAACTCCATTAAAAAGATATATGGGAAAAAATACATTTTTATGGTATCATTCATTTTATATCATCATCCAAAGTTTAATCCTGGACATTGATATCGATGGCCTAAATATAAAAGATGGATTTAACTTTAGTTACATTCTAATATCTTAGTTTCAATGTTTTCCTTCCCTCATTTTTAGTTAGTGGCTTGAGCACTGATTTTCTAATTATGTTCCTTATTAAAATGCCAGCAAAATAAAATCATCTTCTATGAGATTTCAGATGCATCCAGTGGTTGTAGCCAATGATCCATGAAAAAGTAAAGGCAAAATATAAAATGTAAAACCACATGAATTAACATCATAGAACCATTTATATTTTTAGCTATAGGTAGGTAGTTTTTACTGATTACAAATAAAGTTACCAAAGTATTTGGTAAAGTATTTGGTTGGTGTTGAGTTTTTTGATGTATGAACAGTCTTCACTACTTTAGAGTAAATGTTTAGAAGTAATAATGCATAACTATATAATAGAAGTATGTTTAGTTTCATATGGAACTGCCCAACTTTTCCCCAGAATAGCTTATAGTCAAAAAGTTCTTTTCAGGACTATCCTGTTTTTAGTCCTCAGGCCAGAGAGACTGGGCTTTTCTTAGGACTGTTTTATTTTGTTCTAGTCTATGCTCACTGACATTTCTAAACTGTGGGCTGCTTTAGTATCCAGACCAGGACATATATGTCCTTCCTTAGGCGCTCTTCACTGCAGCATCCCGTCCATTTTCTCCTTTCCACCAAGTAGAGTCTTCTGAGAGTTGATTTATGCATTGTGTTCAGTTTTAGTTGCAATTAGTGGAAGTGAGCTGGTGGAATGTGCTTACTCCATCTTGTCTAGAATTAAAATAATCAGTTATGACCATTTATATTGAATTATCTTGCAACACGAGAAAATTCATGCATTTTAGAAAGTCAAGCCTATCATGCTAAAACAAATTGGTTTTAGCTACTCTATACCTCAGTTTCCTCCACGTAAACATATGTGTCCCAACAATTCACATTACAGGAAGACTTGACATTAGCAGTTCTGAGCACTCCACGAGTGTATCAAGGGCACAGGAGGATTCACTTTAAGAATGAAAACAAACTTCCACATGGCTGTCTTTTTTCAGCTCTGTGCAAATTCACAATTTAAAATTCCATTTAATTGAACTGAGAAAGTGCCAGCCTCTCCACCCACATGCCCAAAAGCCATTCTGCTCACACTTTCTTGTTTGGAGCACTATACTTCTATTCCCCTGCTTCGAAGGAACTCACAGGACATCTGTCAAATAACCCCACAGAAGCTTTACACCAGGGTGTTGAAAATATTCTTAAAAAAAAATCTGTTCCAAAGCCGCAACATTTTAAAATTAGCATCAGTGACTCACAATGCATTGCCATTAATATCTATTAGTAGAGTTTAACTTGTCAAGTTTTCACATTGCTGCTAATGACTATATATTACTTAGAAGCTAGTAATTTGTGCATAATGGATGTACAGTATACTGATCTCTTTTATAGCTATAATTTATCCACTGTGTGTTTTTAATAAGGTCATTATTTGATATAATTACTAATATGTGAAAATACATAATATATAATATATCCACAGCTATTTACTATACTTATTACTTAAAAA
Organism: Capricornis sumatraensis; assembly: GCF_032405125.1. Lineage (NCBI taxonomy): Eukaryota > Metazoa > Chordata > Mammalia > Artiodactyla > Bovidae > Capricornis > Capricornis sumatraensis. Next base: position 58,039,474 of record NC_091074.1, read on the forward strand.
ATGAAAAAAATACATTTCCTTGGAATTCTTAAAAGACATTATTATTTAAAGAAAAAATACATCTAAATAAAATATGATTTTTTATCTAGATAAAATATAAACACATTCAAATCATCTTTTTTAAAATTTAAATTTATTTTAATTGGAGGCTAATTACTTTACAATATTGTATTGGTTCTGCCACACATCAACATAAATCTGCCACGGGCCTACATGTGTTCCCCATCCTGAACCCACCTCCCACCTCCCTCCTCGTACCATCCCTCCGGGTCATCCAAGTGCACCAGCCCCAAGGATCCTGTATCAAACCTGGACTGGCGATTCATTTCTTATATGATATTATACATGTTTCCATGCCATTCCCCCAAATCATCCCACCCTCTCCCTCTCCCACAGAGTCCAAAAGACTCAAATCATCTTACATATTGTACTAGTTGGGGATATACTAGTTGGTTATATGATATTCTTTCCCTGTATTCCAATGCAACCTTTGGCTCTTAGAAGTAAAATAAGATATGAAAGATCCCATGAAGCCCTGCTCTAAATATGTCAGTTTATTAATATGTAGTTTATATATTTGTTTGTTTTAAGCCATAATAAAGCCAACTTGTATTTGAAAGTTTAAACTCTATGGAAGATCATGTTTTCATTTTTATTTTATATGACAATTACATAATGTATCAAATTTCTTCTCCAGCTAGTCTCATACAATAAAGCAAAACAGAAGAGCAAAGATTTGGTCCAATGTAAAAGGAGTATCTGTGATATCTCAACTGATTTCCATGAATATTTGGCAAGAAAATCTCTGTATAACTTTGAAAGTTTTTTCTCTTTCTGAAAGGACAGCTATTAATACTATGGAGCTAGAAGCAGAGGCCTTAGAAGCTCATGTATCAATTTGACATTTTTCTTTATGAAATAAAAAAGAATTGCATGTGTGCATGCACACACACATATTTACACACAACCTAAAAGTAAATTTTCACTCATGAAACCAATAACATAGTAAATGATCCACATTCTAATTAACAAAATACACAATCAACAACTATTTTTCTTCTATATGGTAAAAAATGATTTAATGACTTAAATCAGTATTAGCTAGAGCTTAATCATATGATCTTGAGTCAATGATAAAGCAAATCATCCTAAAAATACAAATAAAACAGTAATTATATGGTAGTGATAAAGCTGCTTACTATTATTTTTGGTTCTCTTCCTTCATGGTACTTGAAAGTATTGTACTTTCAAGGATGCCTGATCCTTGTAAGTGAACTATGGTCATATGCCTTGTTTTGACTAATAGAATTAAAGTGAAAGTGACACATGGAAAGTGTCATGTGGAAGCATTTAATTGTTAGTGTTAGACTTCACTTCTTTTAGCCTAGAAATCTTGAAAGCATATATTGATAGGAAGGTCAATACTAAATCATCATATAGACAGCTGACTTAGTAAATCACTTAAATTTGTAAGGGACTTTGTGGGAAGCAAAAACAAGCCTTTATCATTTTTATGTCACTGGGCTTTTGGAGTTTCTTGTTAGGAAAGCATAACCTATCCTATACTGAGTAAGCCCATTGGTACTGTGGAAATAAGAGGATTAACATTTACTGAGTGAGCCTAGGAATGTGTTTCCTTGGTGGCTCAGACTGTAAAGAATCTGCCTCCAATGCAGGAGACTCAAGTTCAATCCTTGGGTTGGGAAGATCCCCTGGAGTAGGAAATGGCAACCCGCTCCAGTGTTCTTGCCTAGAGAATCCCATGGACAGAGGAGCCAGGTGGGCTATAGGCCATGGGGTTACAAAGAGTCAGACATGACTGAGTGACTAAAACTTTCACTTTCACAGGAATGTGCTAGAAGTTTTTGAAAGATTAGTCAATTATTCTTTAAAACAATCCATATAGGGTTGTTATTAGTATTCCTGTTTTACAAATGGCTTCTCAACACAATTTTGTCACATGCCATTAATTGCTGTGGCACACCTCTCAACTCCATTTCTGATGAGTTCCATTGATAAAGTAGATGGTGTAGTTTCATACTTGGTAATAAAAATCAATTTTCTACATAATCAAGGACCATCTTTGTTCCCTATCTCTGTCTGCTTTAAATGTTCAAAGGGGTGAGCTATCCGAAGAGAAATGCATAAGAGATGTCTATACCCCATCCTCATGTGTTTTGTTTTCATATGGAGTGTAAAAGATTCACACACAAAAAACTATCCATGTAAATCATACTTCCTGGATGTATCCACTAAGTTCGCATATTCAACTCATATTTATGGACAAAGAAATATATTAAATTGGGTTGGCACTGAACTCTAGGCTGAGAAGAGTTATTACTAATCCAGACTGCCACTTAACCAGTTTTATGACACTAGGTAAGCTTTCCATCTTCTCTGTGCTTCAGTTTCTTCACTTAGGAGTGTGACAGTGCATAAGGTCAATAGGAGGATTTTATAAGGTAATCAATATGAAAAGCTTAAAACACAGATTGACACATAAGAAATAGTATTATTGTATACTATGTGAACAGAAAATAAAAATGGCATAATGTTATAATTATTTTGAGCACTTGCATTATGCTAATGCTATTCCTGGTACTTTTTCTAAATTACGCTTTTATATCTTCATGATGACTCTGAGACCTCATCGTTCTTACACTCATTCTCATTTCATAGGTGAAGCAAATCACATTTCAAGATGTAAATAAGGATTTTAATTCTACTTTCCTTGACTTGTTCTCATCTCAGAGTCTAGGCTTTACCTATGACAGTCTTAAGACTAGTGACCATGATGCATAAAAGACCAAAAAGATATAAGCTCAAGGCCTCAAGAATATTAACCTGGATATTGTTAGGACAAGAAGGAAGACCACTGCAATGCGTGATGTGTTATAAGATATATAAAAATGAAGTATTGTGCCAATTCTGAGGAATGAGTTTGCTTCTGAATGGAGCAGATGGTTACATGGAGAAGGAACTTTTGGAATTTCAGCAAGCTTAGAAGGATAGGCAGAATTTTGACAAGTAAAAAGGATGCAAGAGCATCCCTGGAGAAAGGAACAGCAGGAAAAGGGATCTTGCAAAAAAAAGTATAAAGTATAGAGCATATTAAAAATAAATCTAGGACACTTGAATGCATGTAAGTATTTTTAAGTAACTAAGATTACAATTATTCTCAGTAGATGATAGTATAATTCCTATTAGCAACTGTATTTATCTGTTTCTATGTAATCCAGAAACTACTAGCTTGAAACAACGAATGTTTATTGCTTCACTTTTCCTGCAGGTCAGGAATTTTAGAGAGGCTTAGTTGGGTTGTTTGGGGTGAGGGTCTATCAGAAGATTGCTGTCAAGATGTTGGCTGGTGCTATGCTCTTCAAAGCTTGACTGGGACTAGAGGATATACTTCCAATTGATCTACTCTCTTGTTATCAGGATGCCTCAATCTCTTGACATGGACCTCTGCCTTGGACTGCTTGAATGTCCTGATCACATGGCAGCTAGCTCCCCCAAGAGTGAATGACTCAAGAGAGGCAAAATTTGGAAGTCATGTATTGTCATTTCTTTAAAATTCTGGTGGTCATGCAGGTCATCCCTATTAGTTATGGGAAGGGAGTTTATTAAGATGGGAATGCCAAGAAGTGAAGCATCACTGGGGATATTCGCAAAGTTGGCTGCCATAGCCATCATTTATGCTTAAAGTAAATTCATACACCCTACTTAAAGAATGTATTAGTATAAGAAATCAAGAAACCAAGTCAGGAATCATAGTAAAATGCTATCTAACAAGGATATCTATTGTTAAAAACTCACCCAATAGCATGAAAATAGAAATAGCTAAAGTTTTCTTCTCTTTTATATACGTAGTCTTCCATATTTTCTATCTCACCAAATTTTAAGCACTATAGATAGGTCTTCTTAACTATCATAAAGTGATGATCACAAGTGTGATTTCTATGTGTCTTAGTCCTTTATAACTATCTTTAATCAGATTTATTTATTCCTTTTTTTAAAATAAATGGCACATCTGAAAGTTAGGAGATCACCATGTTTATTGGGTACAAAATCAAACATGAAGGATTTTCAGAGTACTCATCTAGGGACAGTTTATCAGGACCACTCATTGAAAGAATATAAAAAAAGACAGTGCTGACTCTTGGGACTACCATGTTCTGAGAACTTACTGATTAAAATAGTTCAGGTAATGAAGAGGGGATAAAGTTAAACATTACCTTACTACAATATAAAAAATTTGAAAATAAAGCAGTCCAATAGCTGTTGCATAGTATTTTCTATCATTACCAGTCTTAGCTACATTCTCAAGCCACAGATATTTCCTACTGTTTTATCTGGCCTCTTGCTTTTATTGGCCCCAAGTTCAATCAAATGAACTGCTGAAAGTGAAACTCTTGAACTAACTCATATGCTGAACAATGAACTCCAAACAAGCCTAGGGCAGCAAATGGAATTTTAATTGCTCACTTGTATTTCTCCAGTGCCTTTTTCTCTAGATGACTGTGTGACAAGAGACCTCACTGCATTCAGAAATTGTAGGACAAAATACCTAAGCATAAATGATAACCATCCATGACCTTGATCTTGCTAGCATGTCTTTCTTTAGTCCAGGTAATGCTACTTGACACAGTCACCTGGAGATATTAATAGATTATAGACTGCTCTTACTACAGAGGGCTCTTGAAAGGGCAGAGTGGGAAATATAATCACATTATCTTTGCTATTATTAAGCACTGATTGAATGCCACCAGAGGGCTATACATTACATACCAAGTATCCATTTTGCACACATTAAGAATTGCATATGCCTTTTACTTTAGAAACATATTAACATCATTGTTCTTTCTGTCACTTTTACTTTCATTTCCTATAGAATCCTTTTGGGACATCTTAGGTAGTAAAAACTCACTTGGATTGTTTTTCTAGAATGACCTTTCATCCTCCTTGTCAGTTTATCCCAGCAGGGAAATATGTCTGGTCCCAGAAATGATCTCCCACCTCAGCCATTTCTATATTGTCAGAGGGGCAAGGACTCAACTGATTCCCATACAGTTTAATGGAAAAAGTAAAAAGCGACAGCGAAAGATAACTGCAGCATTTGCTTACGTTTGACCATTAAAGGTGTTAATGTTTCAAAGGAACGATCATGGATCCTGCAGCATACTAGACACTTTTACATAAAGTGCTTATTTTATATTTCTCTGCTCTTCCCCAGTAGCATATTAGACACCTACAGACCTGGGAGGCTCATCCTCCGGTGTCATAACTTTTTGTCTTTTCATACTGTTCATGGGGTTCTCAAGGCAAGAATATTGCAGAGGTTTGTCACTCCCTTCTCCAGTGGACTGTGCTTTGACAGAACTCTCCACCATGACCCATCCATCTTGGGTGGCCCTGCGTGGCATGGTTCAAAGCTTCATTGAGTTACACAAGGCTGTGATCCATAAGATCATTTTGGTTAGTTTTCTGTGATTGTGATTTTCATTCTGGAGGCCATGAGATTGTAGTTCTTGCTTCTTCTGTCTGCCCTCTGATGGATGAGGATAAGAAGCTTGTGCAAGGATGAGGATGGATGAGGAAGGATAAGAAGCTTGTGCAAGCTTCCTGATGGGAGGGACTAGCTGTGAAGAAAACTGGGCCTTGCTCTGGTGGGCAGGGCCATGCTCAGCAAATCTGTAATCAAATTTTCTGTGAATGGGTGAGGCTGTGCTCCCTCCCTGTTAGTTGTTTGGCCCAGTTCTGGAGTCTTCAGTATCTGTGGTAGGGCTACAGGCACTACGGTAGGGCTAATGGTGACCTCCTCGAAGAGGACTTATGCCAACAAGCTGTGCCTCCCTAGACTGCTGCTGCCAGTGTCCCTGACCCCACAGCAGGCAGGCAACTGTTGACCCATGCCTACACAGGAGACCCCCAAACACTCACGGGAAGGTCTAGCTCGGTCTCTTGTGGAGTCACTGCTCCTTTACCTTGGTGTGCACAAGGTTTTTTTATGCCCTCCAAGTATCTCTGCTTCCCTCAGTCCTGTGGAAGTTCTGTATTCAAATCTTGATGACCTTCAAAGTCATATTCTCTGGGGATTCCCAGTCAGTTTCCAGATCTCCAGGTAGGGAAATCTTATATGGGGCCAAGAACCTTCACAACAATGTGGTAACTTCTTTGATATGACTGTTCTCCAGTTGCAGCAGCTCTATGGTAAGGCTATAGGCTCTATGGTAGAGCTAATGGTGACCTCCTTCAAGAGGACTTAACGCCACAAGCTGCACCTCCCAGTTTGCTGCTGTAAGTGTCCCTGTGCCTGTGGCTGGCCACTGATGACCCACACCTCCTCAGGAGACCCTTAAACTTTCACAAGCAGGTCTGGCTCCGTCTCTTGTGGGGGTCACTGCTATTTTCCCCTGGGTCCTGGTGTGAAGAAGATTTTGTTTTTGCCCTCCAAGAGTCTCTGGTGGGTGTGGGACTTGATTTTAACATGATTGTGCCCATCCTACCATCTTGTTGCAGCTTTTCCTTTGTTCTTAGATGTAGGGTATCTTTCTTTGGTCGGTTCCAACATCCTCCTATCAATGGTTGTTCAGCAGTTAGTGGCGATTTTGGTGTTCTCACAGAAGATAAACATCATGTATGGATGTGAGAGCTGGACCATAAGGAAGGCTAAATGAAGCGAAGTGAAGTGAAGTCACTCAGTCGTGTCCGACTCTTTGCGACCCCATGAACTGTAGCCTATCAGGCTCCTCCGTCCATGGGATTCTCCAGGCAAAGTGCTGGAGTGGATTGCCATTTCCTTCTCCAGGGGATCTTCCCGACCCAGGAATCGAACCCAGGTTTCCTGCATTGCAGGCAGGCGCTTTACCGTCTGAGCCACCAGGGAAGCCCCAAAAGAAGGCTAAACACCAAAAAATTGATGCTTTTGAACTGTGGTGCTGGAGAAGACTCTGAGAGTCCCTTGGACTACAAGGAGATCAAACCAGTCAGTTCAAAAAGAAATCAACCCTGAATATTCATTGAAAGGACTGATGCTAAAGCTGAAACTCATATACTTTGGCCACCTGATGAGAAGAGCCGACTCATTGGAAAAGATCCTGATGCTGGGAAAGATTGAGAAAAGGAGGAGAAGGGGACTATAGAGAATGAGATGGTTGGATGGCATCACTGCCTCAATGGACATGAGTTTGAGAAAACTCTGGGAGATAGTGAAGGACAAGGAAGCCTGGCATGCTGTGGTACATGGGGTTGCAAAAGGTTGGACACAACTTAGCAATTGAACAACAACTTATTTTATATACACAATGCCTAGCAAAGTAGGAAAATGTAGCATGTTACAGATGTTGAATCTGAGTTGCATAGAAATTTAGAAACTTTCCCAAGGCTGTATCAACAGAAAAGAGTGGAGACAGTTTAGAACCTCTTACTGCCTAGCATAATACAGGCCTTTTTCATTGATAGGAATATAGAATAAAATTAAAAAAAAAAATCTCAACAGCTAATTAAAGAGTTTTCTACCCATAATTCTAGGATTATATACAATGAATAAAATGGATGGATAAGATTATTTTAGCTATATTTATTTTTAATTGATTGATGATTGCTTTATAATATTGGTTTGATTTCTGTCATACATCAGTATGAATCAGCCATAGGTGTACATATGTCCCTCCCTCTTAAAGCTCCTTCCCACTTCCCACCCTTTCCCACCCCTCTAGGTTGTGACAGAGAAGTCATACAGCAAATTTCCATTGGCTATCTGCTTTTCACATGGAAGTGTATATGCTTTCATGCTACTCTCCCCATTTGTCTCACCTTCTCCTACCTTTCCTCCAGCCTTGTCCGTACTCTGTTGTCTATATCAGCATCTCCATTGCTGCCCTGCAAATAGGTTCATCAGTACCATCTTCTAGATTCCATACATATGTGTTGTGGTGGTTTAGTTGCTAAGTTGTGTCCATCTCTTGTGACCCCATGGATTGTAGCCTGCCAGGCTCCTCTGTCCATGGGATTTTTCAGGCAAGAATACTGAAGTAGTTTGCCATTTCCTTCTCCATATAAGTGCTATTATACAATATTTGCTTTTCTCTTTCTGACTTACTTCACTCTGTATAATAGGTTATGACTGAGTAGTATTCCATTGTTTTATATATATGTGTACCACAGCTTCTTTGTTCATTCATCTGTCAGCGGACATTTAGGTTGCTTCCATGTCCTAGTTATTGTAAATAGCACTGCAATGAACATTGGGGTATATGTGAATTTTTCACTTTTGGTTTCCTAAGGGTAAATGCCTAGAAATGGAATTGCTGGGTCATATTGTGGTTTTATTCCTAGTTTTTTAAGGAATCTCCATACCATCTTCCATAGCAGTTGCATAAATTTACATTACCACCAGTAGTGCAAGAGGGTTCCCTTTTCTCCACACCCTCAGGATGGATAAGATTCTGAATTTGTAAAAGCTAAAATTGGGAGTGTTTATTTCTTTAAGGATATTGTTATTTTAGGGAACTAGCCAAACATTCTAACACATAGGAAGGAAAAACGATAGTGGTTCCCTTTCATTGTGATTTGTTTCATTATTAGAGGCTATAGTGCTTGCTACATCAGAATGCTAAATACATACAAAAAGCCTAATCTCTTCTGAAGCTTCTATAATTTTTAAACCATCAAATAACATCTTCAATTATTTTTTACTTTTTTGTTTAAAGGTTTATAACTTAGACAAAAATAACACTCTAGCATGATAATCATACTTGCCTTTACATGTTCACTTATAATAATTATCCCAATATTTTTACAAAGTCAGTAAAATGTAGTCTGATATATATTTATATTGTTATTTTTAGTATGATACTATATTACAAATATATTTCATTCAGTTACTAGTTTTTACAATAATTTACCTATGTAGCTGCATAACATACAGCTGAACGGCTTACTGAAACTGATTTTGATTTTCCCATTATTTATTTTACATAAATGTTTTTTTTTTACAAACAGTATAAATACAGTTGAAATGAATATCTACTGCTATAAAAGATTTTCCTTTCTTTTAAACTGTTTCCTTAAGATACAATCTCTAGAACTAAACAAGAGCTAACAAGATATTATACACATGAAAATATTCTATGATATGTATTTTTAATATAGTTTTATAGTGAAACATTTTAAAAAACACTGAAAAACATCACCAAGGAACAAATAAAATTAGAAAAGATAGAGTATTCTATTTCTTTGCCTTTTAATATTCTTGTCTACTTTTATTTTTACCAACTTCAGAGTATGTGTAGAAGGGGGCAAATTTTTCCAACAGTTAACTCATGTTACACGTGCGGCTCAATTCTCCACTTCAGGGGTAGAATATGTTACCCAAGTCTGACCAATCAGCTTCACATATGGTTCCTATCACTTACAGTACTTACAGTATTTATAGTATATTCTATGCTCCCAGTCTATTTTTAAATACACATGGCTATGTGTGTACACACACACACACACACACACACACACACACACACATATATATATGTATATACTGCTTGGTGTCTTGATTGCTTGTGTGTTAGTCACTCAGTTGTGTTCGATTCTTTGTGACCCCATGAACTGTAGCCCGCCAGGCTCCTCTGTCCACTGAATTCTCCAGGCAAGAATACTGGAGTGGGTTGCCATCCCCTTCACCAGGGGATCTTCCTGACCCAGGGATCAAACTTGGGTCTCCCACATTACAGGCAGATTCTTTACTGTATTAAAAATAAGTAATAAAAATTTAAAGCAACATTAAATATTTCCTTTCTCACATTTTCAGTAACAATGCTGCTGCTGCTGCTGCTAAGTCGCTTTAGTCGTGTCTGACTCTGTGCAACCCCATAGACAGGGGCCCACTGTCTCTGGGAGTCTCCAGGCAAGAACACTGGAGTGGGTTGCCATTTCCTTCTCCAATGCATGAAAGTGAAAAGCGAAAGTGAAGTCGCTCAGTCGTGCCCGACTCTTAGCAACCCCATGGACTGCAGCCTACCACGCTCCTCCGTCCATGGGATTTTCCAGTCAAGAGTACTGGAGTGGGGTGCCATTGCTTTCTCCAATCAATTCTCTACTGTTAGGTATTTATAACAGTAACATTTTTTAAAAATTATAAATGTATGATGAATATATACAGACATACATATTCACCATTTATTGTTCTAAATGGATATAGAACTCAAAAGGGCACATTATTAGAAATAAAACTGCTTCTTTAAAATGTATGCATATTTTAGGATAGATAAAATCTGCATGTTATTATTATAAAAATCTCATGTTATTTATTCTTGATACAAGGCTTTTGCTTATAATCTTTCTCTGATATTAAAATTACCAATCTTGTTTTCCTTTATCCAATATTTTTGTCCACACTTTAAAAAAATTCTTAATCTTAATTTTAAGTAACTATCCTCTAATTGGTAGAGCTGGATTTTATTTCTGACCCAATTTGATATTCTTAGCCTTTCAGAAGAGCAAGTTCATTTTTGTATTGTTACATTGAATACACTAGTTTTATTTTTATCATTCTATTTTGACGGTTATCATATATCTATCTTTCTATATATATATATATACACATATTTTCTTTTGCTTCAGCTTTGTCCTATGCTTTTTATGTTGTGTAACACAAACTCTGGTTTTCTATTCTTAAGCAAGTCATTTGCAAGGTATGCAACATACTTTAAATTCTAGTAATAAAGACTTGTAAATTTAAAAATCAGAATCACTGGACTAAAATTGTTCTATTTTCATCAACATAAATGTCAAGTAAACTCCTTTCAATGGTGGTCTATGCAAAGTTAGGCAATTAAATCACTTTTCAGTTCAGTTCAGTTCAGTCGTTCAGTCGTGTCCGACTCTTTGCGACCCTATGAATCGCAGCACGCCAGGCCTCCCTGTCCATCACCAACTCCCGGAGTTCACTCAGACTCACATCCTTCGAGTCAGTAATGCCATCCAGCCATCTCATCCTCTGTCGTCCCCTTCTCCTCCGGCCCGCAATCTCTCCCAGCATCAGAGTCTTTTCCAATGAGTTAACTCTTCGCGTGAGGTGGCCAAAGTACTGGAGTTTCAGCTTTAGCATCATTCCTTCCAAAGAAATCCCAGGGTTGATCTCCTTCAGAATGGACTGGTTGGATCTCTTTGCTGTCCAAGTGACCCTCAAGACTCTTCTCCAGCACCACAGTTCAAACACATAAATTCTTCAGCACTCAGCCTTCTTCACAGTCCAACTCTCACATCCATATATGACCACAGGAAAAACCATAGCCTTGACTAGACGGACCTTAGTCAGCAAAATAATGTCTCTGCTTTTGAATATGCTATCTAGGTTGGTCATAACTTTTCCTCCAAGGAGTAAGCGTTTTTTAATTTCATGGCTGCAGTCACCATCTGCAGTGATATTGGAGCCAGAAAAATAGTCAGCCACTGTTTCCACTGTTTCCCCATCTATCTGCCATGAAGTGATGGGACCAGATGCCATGATCTTCGTTTTCTGAATGTTGAGCTTTAAGCCAACTTTTTCACTCTCCTCTTTCACTTGCATCAAGAGGCTTTTTAGTTCCTCTTCACTTTCTGCCATAGGGGTGGTGTCATCTGCATATCTGAGGTTATTGATATTTCTCCTGGCAATCTTGATTCTACCTTGTGCTTCCTCTGGCCCAGCATTTCTCATGAGGTACTCTGCATATAAGTTAAATAAGCAGGGTGACAATACACAGCCTTGACATACTCCTTTTCCTCTTTGGAACCAGTCTGTTGTTCCATGTCCAGTTCTAACTTTGCTTCCTGACCTGCATACAGGTTTCTCAAGAGGCAGGTTAGGTGGTCTGGTATTCCCATCTCTTTCAGAATTTTCCACAGTTTATTGTGATCCACACAGTCAAAGGCTTTGGCATAGTCAATCAAGCAGAAATAGATGTTTTTCTGGAACTCTCTTGCTTTTTCCATGATCCAGCAGATGTTGGCAATTTGATCTCTGGTTCCTCTGCCTTTCTAAAACCAGCTTGAACATCAGGGAGTTCATGGTTCATGTATTGCTGAAGTCTGGTTTGGAGAATTTTGAGCATTACTTTACTAGTATGTGAGATGACTGCAATTGTGCAGTAGTTTGAGCATTCTTTTGCATTGCCTTTCTTTGGAATTGGAATGAAAACTGACATTTTCCAGTCCTGTGGCCACTGCTGAGTTTTCCAAATTTGCTGGCATATTGAGTGTAGCACTTTCACAGCATCATCTTTCAGGATTTGAAAGAGCTCAACTGGAATTCCATCGCCTCCATTAGCTTTGTTCGTAGTGATGCTTTCTAAGGCCCACTTGACTTCACATTCCAAGATGTCTGGCTCTAGATTAGTGATCACATCATCATGATTATCTGGATCATGAAGATCTTTTTTGTACAGTTCTTCCATGTATTCTTGCCACTTCTTCTTAATATCTTCTGTTTCTGTTAGATCCAGACCATTTCTATCCTTTATCAAGCCCATCTTTGCATGAAATGTTCCCTTGGTATCTCTAATTTTCTTGAAGAGATCTCTAGTCTTTCCCATTCTGTTGTTTTCCTCTTACTTTTTAACCTTGACTGTGTAGTTTTTATTGACATATCTCATACTTTTATCTTCAATTTTATTGTTAAATTATTGTTTATATACATCTTTGTTGGGGTTTAGCTCTGGTGGATCTAGGGTAATTTGAAGGGTGGACAGAGTCAGCGAAGAGAGATTTATTTAATTAGAAATATAAGATTAGATCAGGAAAAAATAATGTAGTAGGAAAATGAGTGGAGAAAAGAGGCTGAATAACTTGGTTTATGTGGAGAACTAATAAAGTTCCAGACAAGGATCTTGCACCATCTACGTCAGGCCACTGGTGTCTGTTTGAATATTGGAGAGTGTCCCGCCTTGGGCTCTCTCTCTCATGGATCTTAGAAGCCGGGGCAAGTAAATAGACATGGCGAGCCTCCACGCCCCAGATGGGAATTTAGCCAGAAAAGGAGTAAGACATGGGGAACCAGTCTTCTCAGGACTTGCCCGGCCTCTATTGTCTAGAAAGGCCTTTTATACCTTTTTGATTGTACATAGAGATCAATGGGTAATACAAAATTATGCAGTGTTAGCAGCCCAGACTCTTATCAAAACCAGGCTTTTTTTTCTGCATACCTAGTTGTATACACAAGTCTTAGGTGATTTACATCATCTTCCAACCAAAAGGGCCAATTAACATTTTACAGCCCTTTTTCTGATAAGGGTTTGTCAACCAGAAGACTTATTTGTGTTGATCTTCCCAAAGTCTGGTGCCACTCTCAGAAAAACATTAAATAAAGTTACATTTTTACATAGCAAAGATAGAGCAATTTATAACAAGTAAAAGGAATACAGTGATTTATATATAACAAAAGAAATGCAATTAACTCAAAAGTCTAGTGTTGCTAACATCAAAACTACTATATACCTTTTTCCATATCCCGATTACATTGATTAATATCCTCCCAGGTGTCTAAAAAATAAAGAATATGGAAGCCTGGCAGCAATCATTGAGTCAACAGTGAAATCTGTCACCAATATGATTTTTAGCTGTTTAGAAAAGGCTCTGTATCTTTAAGATGCTTTAAGCTTTCTGCCTTTTGCAGTTGGGGGGCTGTAAGCAATTTACAAGCTGTAAAAAGTTTGGGGGAACCTGTTAGGCAAGTTAGGGAGTTATCACAGGGGGTTTGAACTGAAACATTTCTTTTAAATGCAGAAGACAAAAGCCCTAAATTAACTTTTTCCAGAGAGTGTCAGAAGAGTGGAAAAGCACAGTACAATAAGGCTGGCAGATTTTGGTTTTTGGGGTACATGCTTAGGAAATTTTAGGGGGACACCCTGAGGCCTGACTCGCCTTGCCCATCAGGCCTCTCCACATGACCTTGTCATGGGTAGGATTCCTCAGGCTGGCTCCTGGCACACCTTAATTTCCAGAAATTATTGTTGACATTTTTGTTGTTTTGTTACTTACATGTATAAGTTATTCCATTTTATTCCATATTTAAATGTTTCTCTCTGTTTCTTTTACAATTTTTCCATCTTTCATATAATTCTTCATTTTAACTTTAATTTGTACTCTCTTTTCCCTTGAATGAAATATATTTTTAATTACCTAGGCTATGTTCTTTACATATATGAGAGTCAAATGAGAATCATCAACTTTCATAAGTAAAATATTTCGAAATTACCATCTTGGTTTTGTTCAAATTCTGTAAATTTCACTCATTATTTGTTGCTAGGTACAAAGCTGTCTCTTCTTACTTTTTTTTTAAAAACTGTTGTTCCATTTTCCTCTGAATGTTTAAGGAATTTTAAATTCATTCTTTAAATTCAAATATATCATTAGATTATGTCATAGTATTTATCACTTGTTTATCTCTTCTCTGATCACCAGGAACCTATTTTACAGGCAATTCTATCATTCTGCAAGACAGAAACGTTTTCTCCCATTATAACTAATCATGGATTCATGTCCAATTGTTCCAGGAACATTGTTAGGTATAACATTAGATGTATTTGTTTTTTCGTTGGGTGTTAGGTTTTAGTCTCTCTGTCAGCTTTACATTTTGGAATAACTTCTTGCTTGGTCCCTACTCTCTGATTCAGTTTTCTTCAATGCAAATTCTTAATTTTGAGTGACGTCCTCCTAATTCTACTGTGGTTATACCTATTTCTCTGCTGCTGCTAAGTCGCTTCAGTCGTGTCCAACTCTGTGTGATCCCATAGACGGCAGCCCACCAGGCTCCCCCGTCCCTGGGATTCTCCAGGCAAGAACACTGGAGTGGGTTGCCATTTCTCTAGGCTCTTTCTTAAACTCTTCCTGATGATCCCTTTTAGTTTCATCCTATAATCTACTTTGTCTTTTAACTTAATTAAGAAAACAAAATACATAACACCATCTGAAAAACCTCCTTTATATATAACAAATCCTATTTGAATGTTTCTTTTCCTTATATTTTGAGTGCTACATTTATTCACATCTTTTATATTGTACTTTTTCCATGAAGAATTGAAATGAAGTCACTCAGTGATGTCTGACTTCTTTGTGACACCATGGACTGTAGCCTGCCAGACTCCTCCATCCATGGAATTTTCCATGCAAGAATGCTGGAATGGGTTGCCATTTCCTTTTCCAGGGATCTTCCTTCTCCAGGGATTGAACCCAGGTCTCCTGCACTGCAAGCAGAGTCTTTATCATTTGAGCCACCATAGATCCCATTCTTCTATATTCTAATCTTTCATCCTAAAATGAGACAACTATCTCTTGGTATTTAACTTGTACAAAACAAGGAGTAAATACTTTTGTGGATCTTGACTTTCTGATCAACTATGAGATACTAAAATTCTCATCTAAAATTTAAACTTCTATGGCCAGATGATAAGCTTTCATGTTACTTTCAAATGACCCATCAGCTCTCAAGTGAAAGGAAACATATAGATTGCAGATATTCTTTTGAATACTATCCAACTTCTATATTAGGGCCAATCTTTGCAACCAGTTTTCTGTGTCCTGACTTCTATTCAAGTGATCAGATCCGGATTCTTTATTTATTATTTTAGTGATGGATTAGAGAAGCGCATCTCGTGCCATGATGGCTTAATAAAATTCTCAGAAATGTGCATAACAGTCAAAATAAAGCGATCTTTGACTATGCATTCATTTTGGTTATGTTTGCATTTAGAATTACACCTACAACTATCTTTAAAAGTGGTAGCAAATGAGGTCAAACTAGAGAGTTCAATATTTATACAAACCTCCTCTAAAATTGTCTGTTATTTTTCATTTCAACTATTTCTGAGGAAAGTAGAGATGGAATTCCTTCATTTACCTTGACATCTTTCCATAATGAGAATTGCGTTGATTGAGTATAACATAAAAGAAATTTCATCAATTAGTTATGACCCAAATTAAGTAGACTTAATTTTAAGACACAGAACACCTAGGAAAAACTATATATGAGTGAAGAAAAAACAAACAAACAACTGAAGGGGGGAAAAAAATATTCCCAGCATTTTACAAGGGTGTTTTCCCACTCTGAGCAACAATCTGACAGCAATAAGCAGATAAGATTCTTTGAATCTCCCTATATAATTACTAGGTAAAATTCTTTAGAAAGAAAAACCAATAAATCTTTAGACAACCTCTAAGCCAAAATTTATAAAATTATAATGATAGACAATAAGGTTCACATGTATAGTTTTAATTCTTAGTATCTGAACAAATCTTGTTGAAGGCTAAATCAATATGTCCATATACTATACACACCTTCCAAAGTATTCATCTGCAGTAATTCCAATGAATTTGATGGTAATAATAAAGAATTTACCTCCCTTCCATTTCCAAGCCACTGACAGTTTATTTCTGTTAGCAAGTATGTTGCCCTTTCTAAGGAAAACACTGGTCAACTATTTTGTTCTAGGTTATGGGAATGACCACGTCAGTAAACCTCACTCAGAATCCTTTCTGTATTCTAGGCAGAAGTGAGGGCTATATTTGGCTGTTGCTTTCTAGAGCAAAACAGGTCTTCCCTTAGATCTACTTTTACAACAATCCCTGCTACCTGCACACACAAAGATAGCTAAGCATACACACGGATGACTGCAAACCTTGTATACTGGCTGAATGTGATAACTAATCCCATTTAGTAAAGAGTTGACTTTTAAATCACGATGTTTCATACATCCTAGTTTTCTAAGAATTACCCCTATTGCTTCCTAGAACCTGCCTGGATTTGATTGGACTAGAAAAATAACCATTTCTTTCTACTCCTATTATCTCCTTAATATGCAAAGTGGTGTCTGCAAAGAAAATGGGTTTGAAGCATACCTCAAATCCACCACTTACTAAACTCTATACATTTTGGAAACTACTTAATCTTGTCAATTCTCAATGTCCTTACCTGCCTGCCTGTGCCCGTAAAGTCACTTCAGTCATGTCTGACTCTTTGTGACCCCATGGACTGTAGCCCGCCAGGCTCCTCTATCCAGGGGATTCTCCAGGCAAGAATTCTGGAGTGGGTAGTCATGTACTCCTCCAGAGGGTCTTCCCCATCCAGAGATCGAACCCAAGTCTCTTGCAGCTCCTGCAACGCAGGCCACCGGGGAAGCCCGTCCTTACCTATATGATAAAAAAGATAACGTTTACTTTATAGGGTTTTGTGATAATTAGCTTGGATAACCTAGGTAAAAAATTTTATCACAATTTCTGAAACTTATTCTGTGTTAAATAAAGTTGGTTTCCTGAAGAACAAGAGGTAAAGAAGACAAAAAATTTGAATTAAAACTATGCACACTTGATTTCTCTGCCATTATAAATTATTATAAGATATTGAGTATAGTTCTCTGTGATATATAATAGGTCCTTTGGTTATCTATTTTATGTATAGTAGTATATATGCTTTAATCCCAAAGTCCTAATTTATCCCTCTTTCATAGGTAGATACATGGATAGAACACATATCTATGTATACAAATATGTATAAGTGAATCATTTACTGTATACATGAAGCTAACACAATACTGTAAGTCAACTATATTTCAATAAAAATGAATTTGAAAACTATGCACACTTGCAATAATTAGTATTTCTCAATTTTAAATCCTGGAAATTTAGTTTGCATATTTGAAGCTTCTAGTATTTTTGTTAATTATTAATTTAGGCTTGAATTATAACTAAACTAACTTTCTTTATATGAAAAATTATCATTTGATGATAAAATGTTTGTTAATATCCAAGTATTTTAGCTTTTTCAATTATTGATTTATTTATAAACTGTAGATCTATATTTATTCACTGATAGTTCAGTACATATCAATAATTGATGAGTGAATAACTACCAATCCCTTGTATGTCAGATCTGATTATTTTCAAAAGTCAATTTGTAAATTTTTAATCTTAATTCTAAAAGTTTTACTTTTCAGAGAGAACTTATAACTCAGAAATCTACTTTCTTTTAAATATACTATTGGGTAAATAAAGACAATATACACTAATAGTACCTATCATGTGCCAGAAATGATTCTAAGATTAACATATTTAATCACCACAATTAATTTATGAGGTGGATCCTATTATTATCTCAATTTTTTTTAAGTGGTGAAAATGAGATACTGAGAAATCACAAGTAATTTTCCGAGCTTCACACAGCAAGTGATAGAGTTAGGATAGCACCTCTCTCTCACCTAAATATACATTCAAGTTTCTGAAGAGTAAGTTTGCTTTTGAATGATTTCATAAGACCAAATTTTCTGTTCAGGATGAGAGGGTCTTGACTAATTCTACTTTCTGAATTATGGAAAGGACTAGAGACTAATACACAATCTTAGATGAAAGCTTGATGCAAAAAAAAAATACATATATATATATATATCAACTTTGTTCATCAACACATTTAAAATCCCTCTGTTGCCATTGAGAGATAGTAAAGCACACGGTTAGTATATATATGCTGTCTCTAGCTGGAATACATCAAGAACTTTCCCTGATTACATAAATAAATGCAGTAATTGAGCTCATGCCTCATGTGGAAACTCATGTTCCTAGCAATTATTCTCCCTTAGGAAGATAAGTTTATTTATCAATGTCTACTTGCTACATGGTTCAAATAAATCTTTTTCTAAGTGAAGCATCTGACTTGCAGTCCATGACTATCTGGAAAACATGACCATTCAAGCCAATCTAAGATTTACACCTTAGCTCAAAACATGCTCAAGTGCAATATTCAGCCTCAAGTCCTGGCTGACAAAATGTTGATCTTTTATTTGACATTAAAATCAATTATTGAGAAAAGGGGGAGCAACAGCCCTATTAGGGAAATTGCTACTGATTTTATGTCTATCACATCAAAGTGAACTGGATATTAATATTCTCACATTTTATTGTTAAAACATTTTAATTTCTTCTAAGTGTGCATTTCAGGTTGTGAATCGTTGATGAGAAACCAGCTCAGTAGTTCCAATTTGCATATGAAAGCTACAATATTGTGACATCTACCTGTCAGCAGGTACTTTACCCTCACCTGCATAAAGTCCTTTAATGTTGGGATCTAACTGAAGAATTACAGAAATATACAATATGTAAATAATATGCCTAAAGCTTATTTAAAATCTCTCCTTGATTTTATGATTATAAAAAAGCAAGGAAGAGATATTTTCACTTTCTGGAATGACTTAAGAATGTATTGAACTTTGTTGGGCCAAAATTTATAGTAAGCCATTGGACCTTCCCATATGGATATATATTTAAATACTCTCTGAGTCTGTTTATTCTTTTTACTTCAAGAAAAAAGAACCTCCAACCATAAGCAAATTCTGTGCCCTGAGATTGTATTGCATATACTGGGCTGAACAAAATTAAAATGAACCTGAAGTTCCACTAAAACCTAGCTCTGTGCCCCCATCTCTGAATTCTTCAAGTTAAAGGGTTACAGAGAAAAAACAAATCATAGTAGCCGAGAAGTTAGGAATATTGATTCAAAGTCTCCAAAGTTTATTCAAGAGACTGAAGTCAAGAAAACTAACCTCTCTGGTGATATGGCTCTCCTTCTCTTACTGAGGGATCCTCTTGACAAATACACATTGGTGAGCCTAAAGGACTTGGAGGAAATATTTGATTCTGCATATCTTTCTTTCTTTTCCACCTGGCACAGCTACAGGATTTATACACACTCCCTTTGTTTTCCTCTCTCTGACTTCTCCACTAAGGAGGACACAGTGCTTTTGGCTAGTAGGTGTTTGTACAAATAGACAATCTGACATTCAGTCATATATCCATCCATTTATTTTTTCACCAACTATTATTGCTACAATAAAGTGATAAAATAATAAATCACTTTAAAATCACTTTAAAATACAATAAAATAAAGGGTCAGATCTATGTGACTCTGATCACTTATTAGCTATGTCAGTCAGTCAGTTCAGTTGCTCAGTCGTGTCCAACACTTTGCAACTCAATGAACCACAGCACACAAAGCCTCCCTGTCCATCATCAACTGCCGGAGTCTACCCAAACCCATGTCCACTGAGTCGGTGATACCATCCAACCATCTCATCCTCTGTTGTCCCCTTCTCCTCCTGCCCTCAATCTTTCCCAGCATCAGCGTCTTTTCAAACGAGTCAGCTCTTTGCATGAGGTGGCCAAAGTATTGGAGTTTCAGCATCATCAGTCCTTCCAATGAAGACCCAGGACTGATATCCCTTAGGATGAACTGGTTGGATCTCCTTGCAGTCCAAGGAACTCTCAAGAGTCTTCTCCAACATCACAGTTCAAAAGCATCAATTCTTCTTGCTCAACTTTCTTTATAGTCCAACTCTCACATCCATACATGACTACTGGAAAAACCATAGCCTTGACTAGATGGACCTTTGTTGAAAAAGTAATGTCTCTTCTTTTCAATATGTTGTATAGGTTGGTCATAACTTTCCTTCCAAGGAGTAAGCATCTTTAATTTCATGGCTGCAGTGATTTTGGAGCCCCCCAAAATAAAGTCTCTCACTGTTTCCAATGTTTCCCCATCTATTTGCCATGAAGTGATGGGACCAAATGCCATGATCTTAGTTTTCTGAATGTTGAGCTTTAAGCCAACTTTTTCACTCTCCTCTTTCACTTTCATCAAGAGGCTCTTTAGTTCTTCTTCACTTTCTGCCATAAGAGTGGTATCATCTGTGTATCTGAGGTTATTGATATTATTCCCAGCAATCTTGATTCCACTTTGTGCTTCCTCCAGCCAAGCATTTCTCATGATGTACTCTGCATATACGTTAAATAAGTAGGGTGACAATATACAGCCTTGATGTACTCCTTTTCCTATTTGGAACCAGTCTGTTGTTCCATGTCCAGTTCTAACTGTTGCTTTCTGACCTGCATACTGGTTTCTCAAGAGGCAGGTCAGGTGGTATAGTA
The DNA here is from genome assembly GCF_032405125.1 of Capricornis sumatraensis. Lineage (NCBI taxonomy): Eukaryota > Metazoa > Chordata > Mammalia > Artiodactyla > Bovidae > Capricornis > Capricornis sumatraensis. Next base: position 58,060,420 of record NC_091074.1, read on the forward strand.
TTCCCATCTCCTTCAGAATTTTCCACAGTTTATTGTGATCCACACAGTCAAAGCCTATGTAAACAAAGGCAAATTATTATTAGCTACGTAAACACAGGCAAATTATCTAACCTGGTGAATGCTATCCTCTTTCATCATAGAATAAAAGCATATTGCAAGGTTTAAAGGATATTGCATATGAAAAGTGCCTAGCACAGTAAGAGTCTTTATCACAACATGCACTCTTCAAATAGTAGCTTTAAAAATAAGAGGAAGACTTGCAAATCAGAGAAATGAATCAGCTTTAATCAAAGGAATGTAGAGTCGGACATGACTGAGCTGAACTGAGCTGAACTGATGCTGTCGTTATTTTGTTGCTAAGTAGTGACAAATTCTTTGCAAATCTATAGACTGTAGACCATCAGGTTCCTTTGTCCATGAGGTTTCCCAGGTGAGAATATTGGAGTGTGTTGCCATCCTTCTCCAACCCAGGGACTGAACCCACATCTGCTGCATCTCCTGCACTGGCAGGTGGATTCTTTACCACTGAGCCACCTGGAAGCCCCATCTTTCCATTCAGTTCAGTTCAGTTGCTCAGTCATGTCCAACTCTTGGCAACCCCATGGACTGAGCGCACCAGGATTCCCTGTCCTTCACCAACTCCCAGAGCTTACTCAAACTCATGTCCATTGAGTCAGTGATGCCATCCAACCATCTCATCCTGTTGTCCCCTTCTCCTCCTGCTTCAATCTTTCCCAGCATCATGGTCTTTTCTAGTGAGTCAGTTCATATCAGGTGGCCAAAGTATTGGAGCTTCAGCTTCAGCATCAGTCCTTCCAATGAATACTCAGGACTGATTTCCTTTAGGATGGACTGCTTGGATCTCCTTGAAGTCCAAAGGACTCTCCAGAGTCTTCTCCAACACCACAGTTCTAAAGCATCAATTCTTTGGTGCTCATCATTCTTTACAGTCCAACTCTCACATCCATACATGACCACTGGAAAAACCACAGTCTTGACTAGACAGACCTTTGCTGGCAAAGCAATGTCTCTGCTTTTTAATATGCTGTCTAGGTTGGTCATAAATTTTCTTCCAAGGAACAAGCTTCTTTTAATTTCATGGCTGCAGTCAACATCTGCAGTGATTTTGGAGCCCCCCCCCAAATAAAGTGTGCTACTGTTTCCCCATCTATTTGCCATGAAGTGATAGGCCCAGATGCCAGGATCTTAGTTTTCTGAATGTTGAGTTTTAAGCCAACTTTTTCACTCTCCTCTTTCACTTTCATCAAGAGGCTCTTTAGTTCTTGTTTAACCTGGCTTTCTGCCATAAGGGTGGTGTCATCTGCATATTTGAGGCTATTGACATTTCTCCCTGTAATCTTGATTCCAGCTTGTGCTTCATCCAGCCTGGCATTTCACATGACAAACTCTGCATATAAGTTAAATAAGCAGGGTGACAATATGCAGCCTTTACATACTCCTTTCCCAATTTGGAACCAGGCTGTTGTTGCACAGCCAGTTCTAACTGTTGCTTCCTGACCTGCATACAGATTTCTCAGGAGGCAGGTCAGGTGGTCTGGTATTCCCATCTCTTGGAGAATTTTCCAGTTTGTTGTGATACACACAGTCAAAGGCTTTTGCGTAGTCAATAAAGCAGAAGTAGATGTTTTTCAGGAACTCTCTTGCTTTTTCTATGATCCAATGGATATTGGCAATTTGATCTCTGGTTCCTCTGGCTTTTCTAAATCCAGCTTGAACATCTGGAAGTTCATGGTTCATGTCTGTTGAAGACTGCCTGGAGAATTTTGAGTATTGCTTTGCTATTGTGTGAGATAAGTACAATCGTGCGGTAGTTTGAACATTCTTTGGCATTGCCTTTCTTTAGGATTGGAATGAAAACTGACCTTTTGTTTGCCATTAGGCATGTGAATTTGGTAAAAATAATCTCTCACAGGCTTTCTCTTAGGCTATCATCATAGTATATATCTCCAAAAATAAGTGTGATATTTAAGTGAGATAAAGACAGCTAGATCATCTAACACATTTCCCAGCACAAAGTTAGTATATGTAACATGGCTTTAATGCATAGAAATGTCCTGGTTAGGATTGTATTTTCAAAAGCTAATTCTGATGGTAGTAAATCAGAAAAGAAGGTTTAGGAGAAAGTGGACACAAATATGATGCCATTTGTTTCTTAAATAAATGTGTATTAACCACTTGCTAAATATGCCAGATAAATGCTATGAATTCAATAATAAACAGTAAGATGAAAGCCTTAGTCACATCTTGCTCATGGCAACACAAGGGTTAAGAAAAAGGGTGAAGTGTTTATTTGTTTGTTTTAACCTGGCATGATAATGTAGAAAACTGCTTATCAAACTTTTTCATTAAAATACCTGCAAAGGAAACAATGCATAACCTCAAAGGAACTGGTCTGAGGGATAAATCTAATAATACACAAAATACATGGCTCATAGTAGGTTTTGTTTTGTTATGCTTTTAATGTCCTTGTTAGACTCATAAAGTATAGATACACGGAATCCTGAATCACTTTTTCTCTTACTAGTCTTATTTTCCATCTTTTGCGACTCTTGTCACTGGTTCTCCAATCCTTTAACAGTACACTCATTATCTTAGTTTTTTCCCTAGCCCTTCTTTCTTCTGCTATCAGACTGACTTCTTTATGTGTAACTTTGAGACCTCCTCACTTCATTCTCAGATCAACACCTTTAATCGCTATCATTGTCATGGTCATCATTCGCTGCTGGTAAGATACCACCATTCTTAGTACAACTAAGACCTTCTATTTTCAATATACAATGAGCTGCCTGATTACTTAGCAGTCAGAGTTCCTTAAGTAAGCTATGACAGTTATCCCCAGAGAAAGCAAGTGTCCATGCAAACCATCATAATTAAGCTTAAAGTCAATTTTTCATTAATTATGGGCCATTAGTTCTTTACAGTGATATTAGAATGGTTTTTTAAAAATTGTTTTTAAGTGTAAAAGAGTATAAAGTAAAAAGTTCCCCTCTGTTCCTGTCACCCAGCATCCATCCTCCTTTAAGGTTTGGGCTGGGGGAGCAGAGTGTTTGCAATTCCTCCATGCATCTTTCACAGAATATTTAATACACTAGGAGTAAATACAGTATAAACTATTTTACTTTCATTTTCTACATATAGGATTGTTTTGACTTCATTCATCAGCTTGCTTTCTTCACATAATTATGTATCTTGAAGAGTGTCTTCAAACACTTTTTTTACAGCTGCATAATGTCCTGTTTATGCATGGATCATAAACATAACAGTAGGGTTATATTCAGTTACTGTAGTCAGAAAAAATATTCGAAAGTTTCTTCAATGGTCGTTTTTGAGTCCTAAGCTGACAGGTGTTAGAGCTGAGAGCTCTAGAAGCAGACAACCTCTATCTTCTCCTGAGTACTACTATCAACTCGGGAAGCAGTGCTTCCGGTTTCGTGTAGCAGCAGCACTGAAAATCAGTCTAATCTCACCTCCAAGATAGTTAAAATTGAATATATTGAAATACCAATGGAATTGTCTATGTCTTTAGGGAAAGGTGTGTTTTTACCCAGAAAACACTAAGCACAAATGAGTGAAAATAGAAAGCTACTGAATTTAGCATGTTATCTGATATTTTTAAAGTCAAATTCTTCAGGCTTATCTTCCCACTTCACGGAGTGTTTTCAGTAACATGTGTTCTTAAGTTTTCCATTCTAAAAAGTTTCTGCTTAAAAGGCCATAACATAAGATACAATTATTACTAAAATTAGTCTCTATGACACACACTAAAACTTTACTAGATATTTTCACATGCACTATTTAATTTTAAAATATGTGCTTTTTCCATTCTTGTGCATTGATTTTCAAGGTTAATACTAAGCTAGATATATTAAGACCTATGGAAATCCCCAAGCCCACAAACCCTAAATAATTTTTAACACTGCTAAATATAATACCCATATTATAGCTCCTGATTTTCTAGGTCTCAGAACAGGATAGTTTTTTCATTAATTCCTTGCCTCCAGCTTATCTTCAACCATAATTCTATTTTACTTAACTATATTTAAAAGAATCCCTTTAGCACTAGGGTAAACTTCATATAAACCAAGTAATTTTCAGTGGGGCTTACTTTTTAAAAAAGAAAAAAAAAGTGTTCAATTGGCTTTTAATGTTAATATTTAACTACTTTAAATTAGAACATATCTGGATAAATAAAATAAATTTTTTTCTGCCAATATTCAAATAAGTAGATGTTTATTGTGTCTAAACCAAATGGATTAGACATGGGTACAGTTGGGCTTTTTCATTTAGTTGAGCCATTACACTGGGGATCATGAATACAGCCATGTTACTGCAATTTCCTAGGTGATTTGGGAAAAATAGACTAGCTTTCTTTAAACTCCTCATCATCCATCAATACCTCTTACCACCGTTCCCGTTCAGCAACCAAACATGTGCACATGAACAAACACACAGAGAAAGGGGCAAATTTGACAGCCCTTTTCTGTGTCATGTAAACACTCTCCTTCATTACATCCAGGGAAAGATGAGATACAAAAAAAAAAACAAATTCCGATTATTTGAGCAGTAGACTAAAACCCAGAAAGTCCCTAGAAACAAAAGCAAAACCGAAACAGTAACAGGGTTGATGCATTCTGCATTTGGGCTCGGCCGCTTCAGACATGTCGACCCTTCAGCCCACCAGGCTCCTCCGTCCGAAGGATTCTCCAGGCGAGAATACTCGAGTGGGCGGCCCTCCTGCCTCCAGGAGAGCTTCCCAACCCAGCGATCAAACCCACATCTTCTGTGTCTTGGATTTCAGGTGGATTCTTTACCCACTGAGCCACCTGGAAAGCCTGTATTCTGCATTTACACAGGAAGAATCTCAAGGATTTCATTTTCAGGAGAAACACGTTGTGAGATTCTTTCATTTAGATTTCCAAATATAGACATGAACTCCAGCAAGCCTGAACAAATAACTCTGGTGAAGAGAGAGCAGGCTAAATCCAGGATTTGACGATGGGATTTAAACATTGGTGTTAGCACTCAAATATCATTTGAACCCATTGACCATTTTGATTTTCAATTTTCTTACCAGTAAGAGTTGGAACAGGGTTTCCCTGGTGACTCAGATGTTAAAAGAATCCGCCTGTAAGGAGGGAAACTTGGCTTTGATCCTCAGGTCAGGAAGATCCCCTGGAGAAGGGTATGACTACCCACTCTAGTATTCTTACCTGGAGAATTCCATGGACAGAGAAACCTGGTGGGCTACAGTCCGTGGGGTTGCAAAGAGCCAGACATGACTGAGCAACTAACACACACACACACACACGAGTTGCAATAATGGTTGGAGCAGCAGTTTTCAAACTGGTGCAGAAACTCTCTTGAATAGCTAGGTTTGAGATTTTCACCTCTACAACAACTATTATATCAAGCTCTAAACTCAAAACCAAAACCAAAATTGTACTAACATATTTGCCTTTAGGTAGGATTTCACTCGAATAATGAATCTAGTCCAGTGAGTTTGAAAATCACCACGCTTAGGAAAAGTTTCCTTAACTAGTGGGTGTGAATGTTCTCTAGTTCTCTAATCAGGCAAAATCATAGCTATGTACAAGGCAATATTTTTATATACAAGCTAGAAAATAGTGAACTAACTGAGTAAAACTGAGGCTAAGGAACCTGGGAACATTAGCAAATTCTTGACATCATTTGTTATCTCCGTTACTTTGTTAACCTACTGGGCTTTTGAAGTGAATTTTTAGAAAATGTAAATCAAATTTCTCTTTAAAATCTTTCAGAAACTGCTTTGGTTATTTTGGTTACCCTTTGGTAAAATTTATACTCCATGGCAAAGCAAAAAGACATGTTGTGACCTGGGTCCTGCCTTTCTAACCTTAATACCCATCAAGCCTCACAAAGGACACACTCTCCAACCTGTCCAAGCTACTGTACTTATAATTCCTGGAACTCACCAAGCTTTTTATTCATCTTCATACCTTTATATATGCTCATACATGCTGATGCTTCTTCTTAAACAGCTCAATTCACAGATTCCTCACCTTTTGATTAATAAAGAAATTTTTATTCTGCCTCAGTTAAGGCTGTGTTACTTTCAGAAGACATCCTCTGACCTTCTTCTCCACAGGCTGGATTAGATGTCACTCAAAGTGGCGATCATAAAAAATCTGAATTTTCCTGGAAAAGTGCTTCTTCTTTGAGTTGTGATTTTGTTAATATTGTCTTTCTCCACCACTATGATGGAACTCTTCAAGAAGAGACACTTTGACTTTTATTATCTCTTTCATAACATAGAAATATAGCAGGTGATCATTCAGTGGTTCTTGATTAGATGAAATAGTTAATGATGGCATATCCTGAACTTATTATATTATATCCAGTTGGCCAAGGAATAAATGCTTTGTGAGGTTTTATCTTCACATCCCACTAACTATAGTCATTTTCAACTGGAACATACCCATACACCCATTAATTCTAAGCTACATCTCGTTTTAACATTTTAATGTTTCTAATATCTGGACATAATGTACCATTGGTATTATTGACTGTCATTGTCCTTCAGTAAAAATAAAAATAGCCACTTCAAAATTTGCATAATAATGTCAGTGACTAAAAAGAAAATCTCAGAGACATTATGAAACACTGTTTTATCCCCTAGAAATAAGACAGCTGGGAGAGAGGGTTGGGAAATGGGTGAATCAGAGGTATTTGTCATTAACGATGAAGGTGGACTTGAAAGTTATCCAGTTTTAGATAACTACAAAGTTGGTTTAAGTCATGCCATGATGGCACTTAGTTCTTTCTGAAATATTTCCAAAAAGGGCCTTGATGGGACAGAAGACTACATTGTATGGAAAAAAGTGGACAGCAGAATTCTCAACAGAAAAGAGATTCTAAATGTGAAGTTAAATTCCTTAACCAATTTATTTTGCTCACCTCTTTTATATACACCCAAAACAAATACCTGTCAAATTTAATATAAAATGATTCCTTCACTTAGTATAAAGTAAAAAATCTGCGTCATAAGAAAGTACTATGTGAAATTTAATTAGTGGTGTTCTCCTTTGTTAGCAGTATATGAAATAATGGTGAGATTTCCAATTAGTGGTGTTTTAGATTTAGTTTTGTGGAATCAAATATGGGACCAGGCAATGAATGAGACATAATCTAAAATTTGGCCACTTTTGCCACTTAAGTAATTTAGTTCACAGCTTGAGTTTATTTAAAGTTATCCTATACTTAAAAAAATTACTTTATTCTAGTTCCTTGTATTTAAACTAAGTGATCAGTGAAACTGGAGGATAGCTCATGTGTTTATTACCACTCAAAAGAGATTGTAGAGATAATATGTTATATTTTGTTTACCAGTATTTGAAGCTGTAGGGAAGGAATAAATATGCCAAAGTGGAGAGCTTACTAGGCACTAGCATTAAACAGAACACTTGTATTTTAGTTATTCGTATTTCAAATCCATGTATCTATCCACATGACAAATTCACTATACTTACCAAATCACTTTCATTTCCCAACCACCACTTGACTTGGACTTTTAATGCCTTTGTTTGTTTGTCTCTCAGTTCAGGGATAATTCTCTGGCAGTAAATAACTGGGATAGAAATCATGGTGTGTTTCTCTTCAGCATATGCTGCATGTGGTACAACACTTCATGTTGGGCCAGGGATAGACTAAATGGATGGTTCTTGCCACTTTTTTTAATAAAAAGGAAAGAGCTTTTCTTTTAGGCATAAAGGATTTAGAATGAAATTTTAAAGAAAAATAACGTAAATATATATAAAACTCACTTGATAAATATGCTTTAACATGCATATCACTACTGTCTTTTCACTCTTAGACCTATGTGTTTGATAACTCAAAGTCTGCATTAGGATGAATTTGGTTAAAAATATTTCTCAATAAAAATATTGTAAAAAAAAGTTCAAGTTCCCCAGTGTTGGTACCCTTGGTTATAAGAAAATATAGCAAATGAGGTAATTGCTAAAATAGCTAAACCACAACCAAGATTGCAAAAATTCTCAAGGACTGTGTGTATGTGAGAGAGAGATTTTACAGCAGGAAAGATAGTTCATCTTCAATGGGAATTTAATTATCGAGAACAAGTTCTTTAAAGAGGTTACCAGTGGACCAACTTGGCGGCCAGGAAATGGCCTTTCTTTCATGGAGACTGACTTTCTTCCCTCCTACCACTCCTTTCTTGTACCAATGTCAGCTTTCAGCTTGTATCCAAACACTAACCTCAAACATCTTACTTAACTTCACACAGAGAAAAGATTTAATTAAATTTAAGAAATGTATTTTCTTCATTTTTACTGTATTTCACATCCTGTATTTTAAATCCACTGCTTGTTTCTATTGTTAAATTTTTTATATTTATTATGTTTTGGACACATACTATTATTATTAACAGAAAACATTAATTTGATTATTTTTATTATTACAGGAAAGAAAAAAGGCCTCCCAAAGTTTCCTTTGAAAAATTTAAATATATACATATATACATGTGAAATGTCTCAAAGTATATTATAGATCTCCTTTGAATGATAAAGAAAATTGTAAATCAATAGTGTGTGAATCCTATCTGACTTTTATCTTGAAAAATCAGTTATCCAAGGATAATCTTCTTCATTTAATATGTGTAATCTGAGTGATTACTTACTGGTATTTGCTATGTAAATACCACATACCATTCTAGAATGGTTTCCTGTATGTACGTTAAATTATTTGATGCTGACATCACATATATTTTATATTCAGGGAACTGAGATGCTGGGAAGCACATAGTTAATAAGTAGAAACCCTGGGATTTGAACATAGTTAGTCTGATGTGGAAAGTGAAAGGAAAGTGAAGTCGCTCAGTCGTGTCCGACTCTTTGCAACCCCATGGACTGTAGACTACCAGGTTTCTCTGTCCATGGAATTTTCCAGGCAAGAATACTGGAGTGGGTTGCCATTTCCTTCTCTAGGAGATCTTCCCAACCCAGGGATTGAACCCGGGTCTCCCACATTGTAGGCAGATACTTTACCATCTGAGCCACCAGGGAAGTCCAGTCCGATGTGGAGACCTTGCTATTATCCACTATATTATATGGCACCTTAGCCATTCTATATCATGTCTCAATTTGTTTAGCTTTCATTCAATTACTAAACAGCTCCTGTTCCACGTTTTCATATCTGTAAAAATGAAAGTTAGTCCAGATACTAAGGACCTCTCAACCTTCCAGCTATAAAACTAAGGGCTTGAGAAGTTGAGCAGAAGAAATAGCAAAAGTTTGAGTGCTCAAGAGCTCAGGAAAGGAAACACATTTGTTTGAGGAAAGATACTCCTGCACCATCATAGAATTTTCAAATAGACATTAACCAATTGAATAATTACATATTGATGACTTCCAAGGGCTTGACCAGTTACAGATGAAAAGGAATATTGCAGATTTCTAACCATTAAAACGTCTTATTCCAATATACAACAGACAATTAAAATATAGTATTAGAAGTTACTTCCCAGGCATAAACGCTAAGCACAATGAGAATACCCAGGTGGACACTCAGACTTGGGGGGGAGGGTAAATGCATTTGATTTATTTTCCTTGTTCTGATTTCAGAGGATATACTTATCCTGAATGACCTTGCTCTTGTCTCCATTTTTAATATGCAAACTATAGTGACTCAAAACAATGACTTTTGAATAAATTAAGCTATATCCAAACCTAATAATCTACAATTTTATTTCATAGTCAAAGAAGAGCTGAACACTAAGTGTATATGGGAAACAAATGTAAACATTATTTGTCTTACATTGTCACATTTTTACTGGAAAAACCAATAGTTGTTACATTTCAAATGCAATCCTTAATTTATTACAGCTATTACTGTGAGAACCAGAAAATGCTTGGGTCTAATGAATACATGTAAAAGTAGTATAATCACAGGCTTTACAAAATATAGGATTTAAAATCCTATTGTACTTAGTACTTCTGTTGTTAATGTAAATTCTCAAAGGTAGGTAATTTCCAGATTTGAGGGGTCAAATTAACAGTACTTCCACTTTGGCCTTTGTTTTGTACCAGCGGAGAAACAGAATAGGGATGAAGAAGACAGAGAGAAAAATGCCAGTATTACCATTAATGGAGATTTGGAACTTCATAGCTTATATAGATGAAAATGATAAGATGCATGGCTATTCAGAGGTGTTATTCAAGAATTCAAGAATTCGATGAGAATATAGACTAGACAACTTTAATATTTCTTCCAGCTATATTAATGAGTGATTCTAAGCGTAATATGTTCAGTGGACTCTTTGATAGTCTTCATATTCATAAATAAATTCAGTTCAGTTCAGTTCATTCACTCAGTTGTGTCTGACTCTTTGCGACCACCTGGACTGCAGCATGCCAGGCCTCCCTGTCCATCACCAACTCCTGGAGTTTACTCAAACTCATGTCCATTGAGTCAGTGATGCCATAAATTATTGGTGATGAATAAATTAGCATGACTTTATTGAGCACCTGGGCACTTAGCAAAGTGAAAAATAATAACAGATACATAAACATCAACAAAATATCTCAAAATTATCTGCCTATATATAACCCTTACCATTTCATAGTTTTCATTTAAGTTTTAGAGAATAATATATTAAGCAAGCAGTTAAAAATATTTGTTTCAGCCAAATGTACTGACTTGAGAGATGAAAGAATATTAGTGAAGAGAGAAATTATGATGGTCTGCAGTAAATGGAGATGCCTCATATTGGGTAAGAGTTTTGATTCAAGGGATATAGAAGATCTGAAAGGGAAACAGAAAATACTTAACAGTGTAAGTAAACAACTGCATAGATATACATGTAGTGTGTGCTCAGTGTGTACTTGCTAAATGAGTCAAGGGACATGTTCAGAGGAGAGGGAGGGAATAATTTAAGGCTGGAACACAGAACCCATGATGAGGAAAAACAGATGTGACCTAGATCATGAGAGGTGAAAATGAACTTACAGATGCATAAGCGGCAGAAAGAGAAAACCCTCTTGTGTTCCTAAATTAGATCTTACGTTAAAAATTATTTAGTAATATTATCCCAGAGGGGAGAAACTAGATATGGAATAAACACCAGAAAGGCTACAACAGGAATGCAGGTATAAAGCAAGGAAGACCTAGATTAGAAGGGCAGCAGTAGATATAGAAAAGAGAGGGTAAATCTGAGGGACACTTAACAGGATCAAGAGACTTTCTACAAAGGGCGTAGAGCGTATGCTTGTAGAATAAGCTTTATCTTCACTAGGAAGTCTTTTTTATGACCTTAGTCTAAAACTCTGGGGAAAATGATAATGTATTAATTCATAAGAAAATCAGATAAATAGTTCTGGGTATTTTTCTTAGCTGTGAAATGTGAAATCCTGTTCAGAGGGGGGAAAGAAAGGGAGTTCTCTGGACCAGGAATAGAACTAGTTTATTTTCTCACTCCTCTTTGCTTCCAACCAGTTTTAATACTATGAGTGCAATTATAACCAAACAGGCAAAGAAAGACACACAGTGTGCCTGAATCCAGACTGAAAAGGGATCACAGCCTCTAGGATTAACAGAAGGCTCTAATTGGCTTTTCCAAGCAGATGAAAAACTGAGGTACATGCCCTTTGTAAACTGGGTTGCCTATAATTAGTCAAAGGATGGTTAGACTGTTTCATTGGAAGAAAAAGTGTGGGAAGCAATAAATTGCCTTTTCACTGCAACTTAAATCAAGCAAGTGTAAATGGTACCTGATCATTTATAATTCTTTTTAAGTGTCTCCTCACCATTCCACATTGTTTCCTATCATGTAGTTACAGTATGATACCAATCCATGTTATCATCACATTTACCTGACTCAAAATATTGACATTAGATCTGATATTTTGTCTGTCAAAAATACATTGTAAGGTACTGCCTCCTTTCCTAAATGCAATCTGGTTGCATTTATAAAGGAAAAATTCAATCTTATTCTTGGGTAATCTTCACAATACCATACAATTCATTCCCGGTAGGCTCAGACAGTAAAGAATCTGCCTGCAATGCAGGAGACCCAAATTCGATACCTGGGTCTGGAAGATTCCCTGGAGAAGGGTATGGCTACTCACTCCAGTATTCTTGCCTGGAGAATTCTATGGACAGAGGAGTCCATGTGTCGCAAAGAGTCAGACACAGCTGAGCAATCAACATACAACTTGTTAAAATATGATGTAACGGCTGAGTGTGCCAATGATTTTAATAGTTTTAGTTTTCATTAACAAAGATGAAAACTGGAGAAAAGGATCTGTAGTGCATATTTCTTTTCCTTGTTACATATGACAACGGATTAAATTATACTAATAAGACAGTAGTCCCTGTAAAACCAGCACTGGGCATCATTTTGCAATAAACAGAAACAAAAGTCTATCAATTTGGTACTTGTCAGTTTGTGTTCTCGTGAACAACAATAACAACAACAAGGAGTAAGAAGAGCAAAGGTGAAAAAATTGCGATTTCAAAATTGCCTTAGTTGGAGTGTTATTTTGGAGCTCATTGGTAAGGTCAGCTGATGCAGGATTTCAAAGGCAATTAGAGTAAATCAAACCGCAGAACATCCCCTTGGGCTGGTTTGAAGATACCTTGGAAAGACGCTCTTTTTTTCCCCTTAACCCTGGTTGCTGCCACATCTAGCAGCTGCTTTCTTTTTGACAATTCGTCACTCCTGAAAAATGTTTGCAAGCAGTTTGGATAATTTCCAATTCATTCTTGCAGGAAATGAGGATTTGCTTCCTCACTTGGGATACCTGCTGCTAGGTTTATTCACTAATAAGCATGATAAATGTTTTAGCCTTTGATCAGTGCTAATTTAACAAGTAAGCTCCCCAGAAAAAAAAAAGTCTTTGAGGCTCAGGGGCTCAAGACAGCACATGAGTTGGAAATATGATTGATTGTGTTGCTGTGAGAAATTTCCATAAAAAAGTTTTATCACACTGCTATGTTCTGAACAATTAAATAAAAAATGAAAGGTAGTTACCCTCTAAAGAAGGACAGAGGCAGCCCAGCAAACTTCACAAGACTTTTTACGAAACTGGCTCAGACCAATTTTCCAGAGAAATATCAGTCCTCTTTTTTATTAAATTTTGTCCTCATTACCTTATCCATTTCCTCTTTCTCTCATCCTGACTTATCTTCTTTACACATGATTCTTTTCTCTACCTGCCTTGCCAGACCTATAATTAATATTTTACATAAATTATAACATGAGGTATATTATGAAAACTGAACAAATCAAATGGAAGAGAAATGTATATCTGCCACAAATGTCAGATATGACATTTGCATCAGCTAGCCATTGTCAAAGGGGTTCACATGCAATCTAATGTCTAATGTGGAAGCCGCTGCTGTTTGTTAAAGAGTAGTCTACACATCCAGTTACCAAAGTAGACACCACTACGGAACAAACACAGAAAAGACCAAATTCCTTTCATTCCATATCAAATTTTTGAATTATCTTTAGCATTAGACTGTAGTCTTTCTCCACTATACAAAGAAATTATGTTTGCAGTTTACTGTGACAAATAGTACTGGACCTTAGATCAGTTCTTAATACAGCAAAGGTTGTACTATAGATTGCACTTCAAATCAACATTTCAAAATATCTAATCTGTGTTAAATAAAAGACACAGAAATAAATGAGTCACTCCCTGCCATTCAGTACACTCAACAAAACACTCTCCATGGAGAAATAGGCATATAGATACATAGGCATGGATAGAACCTAGTCATTGGTAATCATCATTTTTTGTTACTAAGGTTTATATTGCATGTGACAAAACTGAGAAGAAATTCCATTTTTTAAATTGGAACAAAATTGCTTTACAATGTTGTGTTAGTTTCTGCTGTACAATCAAGTGAATCAGTCATATGCATACATATAACCCCTCCCTCTTGGACCTCCCTCTCACCTCACCCTCATCCCACCCTTCTAGGTCATCACACAGCAATGAATTGAGGTTACTGTGATTTATAGCAGCTTTCTTCCCACTAGCTATCTATTTTACACATGGTAGTGTATATGAATCACATATATATGTATGTATATGTATGTATACACGTATATATCCCAATCTCCCAATTCCTCCCATGTTTCCCTTTCTCCCTGTGTCAACATGTCCATTTTAAAAGAAGAATCTGAAAAAGAAAGATGAGAAAGAAAACTTTGTCAATGGTCCAATGATATGAGGGGAACTAAAAATATTAGCTAAGACAAAATAGGTATCGTTTACTATATATAGACCTAAGTGTGTGTGGTAAAAGCTTAACAACACAGAAAGATAGTGATTACCTCATGTAGCAAAGGAGAGAAGAAAGACAATAGAATTAGAAAAGGTTAAAAAGGGGCTTCTCTTATACTGTGTTGTTTCATTTTCAGAAGAACATAAGAACATTTCAGTTCAGTTCAGTTCGTTCAGTTCACTCGCTCAGTCGTGTCTGACTCTTTGCGACCCCATGAATTGCAGGATGCCAGGCCGCCCTGTCCATCACCAACTCCCGGAGTTCTCTCAGACGCACGTCCATCGAGTCCATGATGCCATCCAGCCATCTCATCCTCGGTCGTCCACTTTTGCTCCTTCCCCCAATCCCTCCCAGCATCAGAGTCTTTTCCAATGAGTCAACTCTTCGCATGAGGTGGCCAAAGTACTGGAGGTTCAGCTTTAGCATCATTCCTTCCAAAGAACAGCCAGGGCTGATCTCCTTCAGAATGGACTGGTTGGATCTCCTTGCATTCCAAGGGACTCTCAAGAGTCTTCTCCAACACCACAGTTCAAAAGCATCAATTCTTTGGTGCTCAGCCTTCTTCACAGTCCAACTCTCACATCCATACATGACTACTGGGAAAACCATAGCCTTGACTAGACGGACCTTTGTTGGCAATGTAATGTCTCTACTTTTCAATATGCTATCTAGGTTGGTCATAACTTTTCTTCCAAGGAGTAAGCGTCTCTTAATTTCATGGCTGCAGTCACCATCTGCAGTGATTTTGAAGCCCAAAAAATAAAGTCTGACACTGTTTCCACCATTTCCCCATCTATTTCCTATGGAGTGATGGGACCAGATGCCATGATCTTCGTTTTCTGAATATTGAGCTTTAAGCCAACTTTTTCACTCTCCTCTTTCACTTTCATCAAGAGGCTTTTTAGCTCCTCTTCACTTTCTGCCATAAGGGTGGTGTCATCTGCATATCTGAGGTTATTGATATTTCTCCCGGCAATCTTGTTTCCAGCTTGTGCTTCTTCTAGCCCAGCATTTCTCATGATGTACTCTGATATAGGTTAATTAAGCAAGGTGACAATATACAGCCTTGACGTACTCCTTTCCCTATTTGAAACCAGTCTGTTTCACTTCTCTTCTTTTCATAGCTATGTGTAAGGCCTCCCCAGACAGCCATTTTGCTTTTTTGCATTTCTTTTCCATGGGGATGGTCTTGATCCCTGTCTCCTGTACAGTGTCACGAACCTCAGTCCTTAGTTCATCAGGCACTGTATCTATCAGATCTAATCCCTTAAATCTATTTCTCACTTTCTGTGTAATCATAAGGGATTTGATTTAGGTCATACCTGAATGGTCTAGTGGTTTTCCCTACTTTCTTAAATTAAGTCTGAATTTGGCAATAAGGAGTTCATGATCTGAGCCACAGTCAGCTCCTGGTCTTGTTCTTGTTGAGTGTATAGAGCTTCTCCATCTTTGGCTGCAAAGAATATAATCAACCTGATTTCTGTATTGACCATCTGTCATCTGGTGATGTCCATGTGTAAGAATATTTAACATTTGTTAAATCTAGATGGTAGCTATACAAGTATTCATTAAATTTTTTGAACTTTTCTATAAATCTGAAATATTTCATAAATATGTCTAAATTAAATTTATTATAGTTTATACAATAATTACTCTAAATTGGAAAAAAAAAAAGATGCTGGTAAATGTTAAGTTCTCCAAGCCAGGCTTCAGCAATATGTGAACTGTGAACTTCCAGATATTCAAGCTGGTTTAGAAAAGGCAGAGGAACCAGAGATCAAACTGCCAACATCTGCTGGATCATTGAAAAAGCAAGAGAGTTCCAGAAAAAACATCTATTTCTGCTTGATTGACTATGCCAAAGCCTTTGACTGTGTGGATCACAATAAACTGTGGAAAATTCTGAAAGATGGGAATACCAGACCACCTGACCTGCCTCTTGAGAAATCTGTATGCAGGTCAAGAAGCAACAGTTAAAACTGGACATGAAACAAAAGACTGGTTCCAAATAGGAAAAGGAGTAGGTCAAGGCTGTATATTGTCACCTTGCTTAATTAACCTATATGCAGAGTACATCATGAGAAATGCTGGGCTGGAAGAAGCACAAGCTGGAATCAAGATTGCTGTGAGAAATATCAATAACCTCAGATATGCAGATGACACCACCCCTATGGCAGAAAGTGAAGAGGAGCTAAAAAGCCTCTTGATGAAAGTGAAAGTGGAGAGTGGAAAGTTGGCTTAAAGCTCAACATTCAGAAAATGAAGATCATGGCATCTGGTCCCATCACTTCATGGGAAATAGATGGGGAAACAGTGGAAACAGTGTCAGACTTTATTTTTTGGGCTTCAAAATCACTGCAGATGGTGACTGCAGCCATGAAATTAAGAGATGCTTACTCCTTGGAAGAAAAGTTATGTCCAACCTAGATAGCATATTGAAAATCAGAGACATTATTTTGCCAACAAAGGTCCGTCTAGTCAAGGCTATGGTTTTTCCAGTGGTTATGTATGGATGTGAGAGTTGGACTGTGAAGTAAGCTGAGTGCCAAAGAATTGATGCCTTTGAACTGTTGTGTTGGAGAAGACTCTTGAGAGTCCCTTGGACTGCAAGAAGATCCAACTAGTCCATTGTGAAGGAGATCAGCCCTGGGATTTCTTTGGAAGGAATGATGCTAAAGCTGAACCTCCAGTACTTTGGCCACCTCATGCGGAGAGCTGACTCATTGGAAAAGACTCTGATGCTGGGAGGGATTGGGGGCAGGAGGAGAAGGGGACGACCGAGGATGAGATGGCTGGCTGGCATCACTGACTCAAGTCTGAGAGAATTCTGGGTCTTGGTAATGGACAGGGAGGCCTGGCATGCTCCGATTCATGGGGTCTCAAAGAGTCAGACACAACTGAGCAACTGAACTGAACTGAACTGAAAAGTTGTAATGAAATATGTAAGATTTTGACATGTGGATGATTGAGTAGAATAACTTTAAGTAAATCTTAAGTGTAAAATTAAATCCAACTGGGGAAGTTACAATCAGAAATATTTTGATTGTTAGGTAAACCTGCAAGATCATTCAGTTATACAATAAGAACATATTTTGCCTTCTGAATCAGTGAGTTGTTAGAAATGTACAAGAGTACACTCTACATTCTAACCACTTTGCATTCTGAGTCTATGAGTCAAAAGTATTCATTCATATAGAAACACATAAATTATGTAGTGTTAATGATTTTATTATCATAAATTGCAGTTAATTTGTTTTATAAGATTATACACTAAATGTTCTCACACTTTACCTCACTCATCCACTTTTAAGTAAACTGGGTAGCTCACAGCTAATGTGTAAGGGAAAACCTGTGAGAAACAATTGAAAACATATGTTCTAACCATTATTAATAAGAAAGTGAGATGAACAAATAAAAAAGAAAAACATTTTACCTGATGAGGCCATTCCTTGTTATTTTTCTTGTTTTCAAAATTAACATGGGATATGTCCATATATACTCATAGTAAATTGATATCTTCTTTATCTTGCTTTTGGAAAATACACTGGATGTGTTAATGTAAATTATTTTAGAACATGAAAATAAATGCACATAGTCAGATTCCACAGCATATCTACTGGAGTAAAAAGAATCTGACTTAACAAGAACTTCCATAAAGAGACATAACAAAATTAATTAGAAAAAAATGACTTCATTAAAATACTATAACTCTTATTAATTTCCAAGTTGCTCTCATGTATGCCCCTTACTATAATGAATGTCAATTTGTAAATTCCAGAACATATTAAAAACTGTCTTCATTGTAAAAATTATAATGACATTGTTTACTTAAAAGTATATGTTATTCAAGTGATTTTTCAGGAACAAATGACTTTTTGAGGAAGAATGAACCATTTAGCAGTACTGCCTGAAAGAAGAAGTGTTTTAAGGACACAAGAGATCACTTCTATATCACTTCAGCTTTGAGTCTTGAATTTCAACCACACAATTTGGGTTCTTTTGTATGTTTTATTATTTCATTTGAAAATAATTTCAATTTGCAGCAAAAGTGCAAGAATAAAAAAAGTACAAAGAAGACCTTTACTAATGACCTATTATAAATATTTTACTCCATTTGCACTACTTTGTTGTTCAGTCACTTAGCCATGTCCAACTCTTTGCAACCCCATGAATTGCAGCACACCAGGCTTCCCTGTCCTTCACCATCTCCTATTTGCTCAAATTCATGTCCATTGAATCAGTGATGCCATCCAATCACCTCATCCTCTGTCATCCCCTTCTCCTCCTGCCTTCAATCTTTTCCAGCATCAAGGTCTTTTCCAATGAGTCACCTCTTCGACTCAGGTTGCCAAAATATTGGAGCTCCAGCTTCAGCATCAGTCCTTCCAATGGATATTCAGGGTTGATTTCCTTTAGGATTGACTGATTCATTCTCCTTGCTGTCCAAGGGACTCTCAAAAGTCTTCTCGAGCACCACAGTTTGAAAGCATCAATTCTTCGGTGCTCAGCCTTCTTTATGGTCCAACTCTCAATATCTGTACATGACTACTGGAAAAACCCATAGCTTTGACTAGACAGACGTTTAGTTGGCAAAGTGATGTCTCTGCTTTCTAATAGTTGTCTAGGTTTGTCATAGCTTTCTTCCAAGGAGCAAGCATCTCTTAATTTATTTGCTCTCAATCTCCCTCTCTTTCTCTCTCAAATGAAATAAATACATGGAATAAATATGTAAAATATATAAAATATAAAATGTTTTTTTTTCAGAGACACGTTGGAGTAAAATTCTATACATCATGCCCCTTTTGTTGTCATTCTTTAGTCACTAAGTTGTATTCAACTCTTTTGGGACCCCATGGACTGTAGCCTGCCAGGCTTCCTCTGTCCATGGCATTTTCGAGGCAAAGATACTGGAGCACGTTGCTATTTCTTTCTCCATCTGGTATTCCTGACCCAGGGGTTGAACCCAAGTCTCTTGCATGGCAGGCGAATTCTTTACCACTGAGCCACCCTTATTTACCCCTAACTATTTCTGAGGTATTTCTTAAGAATAAGAAATTACTCTTACATTACACAATATACTTATCAGTTTCAATAACAGTTAAAATTGACATATTTACCTAATTTACCATTTTATTACAATTTTGTCAATTGACCCGAATAACATCCTTTAAAATATTTTTATTTTTTTCTAACCCACAATACATTTAATATCAGCTACTTCATTCTGCTGTGGTTTCTCATCTTTGTGAAATGTATATTATTATCAATGTATACATAAATATCTCTTGAATGACACAGCATTAAAATAATTTTTACAATCATTATTGATAAAATGAAGAAAAACAACAAATTTTAAAAGCTCACAAAATCTCATTCGTACAATTATTTCATTTATTCTTTTTCATTTTCAAGAAATCTTCTCCCAACAAACTTCTTAAAATTATATTTTACACTCCTTTTTTTTTTAACCTATAAATAGGTCAATTTTCTGTCAACTATCTTTTGACTTCACAGATCCAGGCAAAACATTAGTGCAGTCTGTCGATGACTTCTGAAATCTAATGTCTTGTTGTACTGTAACTCTTCCTGATCATAACCAGAACTTTTTCTTGTATACTGTCATCTTGATATTAGAATCTGTCTCTTACTTTGTCCCATTGATCCTGGTTCCCCTTTTTTTCTTCCCTACTTTTTTGATCAGCTTATCCATCTCATTTGCTGTCTCATATTCGTTCAGTCTTAAAAACTGAGCTTTCAAACCTGCCTTTCGCAGTGTGGCAAACCCAAAGACTCAGCAATTACCATCATGTAAACAAAGTCACCAATGCGATGGACATGGACTTGCGCAAACTTGGGAAGATGATAAGAGACAGGGAGGCCTGGTGTATTACAGTCCATGGGGTCAAAAAGAGTCGGACATGACTGGGCACCTGAACAACAACAACAAAATAAAATCGAAACAGACAACAAAAATCGAATCCACCCTGAATTTCAGCATTCCACTTTCAACTTGTCCCATCAGTACTTTAAATTCATTACATGCATGTTGCTGATGGTATGCTGTTGCAAGCTGACCTCACCCTTGCTCTGCTTCTTTTAGTGTTCCATTTAGCTTTCCAAATAACTGAGACTTACTCATCACTCTTGCCCCTAACAACACCCAGGTTTCCCATTTCAAGCCATTCCATCTTGTTAAAAATCTAACTCATTATCACCACTCAAAACTATTACTCAAGCCAAGTCCTTTAAACCTTTCAACTCCTTTAACTGATCTCTATGAATCCATTTCTATCCTCTTTCTTATTATATTAATAACATTAATCTAATTACAAGATCCTTTCACAACAGTATTCTTGCAGAGTACTTCTGATCATATTAATTCCTTATTGAAAAAAAAAAGTTCTCTGCATAGAGAATAAAGCACAAGGTTTTTGACCTGGTCATTAAATGCTTCAATGATATTGGCATCAATACATTGCTGAAAGGTTTTTGTTTTTGTTTTTTTAACTATTCTGTAATGTACTATATATTGTATTCTCTCCATGTATCTCTCATATCTTTTTTGCTCTCTCTCCGCATTATCACATTTCAAAACCCAAAGCAAATGTCTCCTTAGTCAAGCAGTTCCCTTTAAAGCTGCTGGATGGAATTAATCTCTGTAACCTAAGATTTTCCACTTAAATTGCATTGATATGCTACAGTTTAGGAGATATATATATATGTGTACATAATAACATATGTACATATAGTATGTATATCATATCTATATATACATACACACATATAGGCACAAACATATATATATGTGCATATAATAAACATATATGTAAGCATATATATGTATATGTGCTTGATAGGTATTTGTTTCTTATGTTAATGTGTTAATAAAGTAGATAAAATATCAGATTATGAACTTTTAGTTTGGAAAGTATTTGTTACATAGGGATTTTAGTTTTAAAATTATTTATGGTAATGATATTTGAGTTTTCCAAGTAGGAAAATTATCTCCACTCATTTTCCAAATTATGACAATTTTATATCTGAATTCTACTAGCTTTCCAACTGCGAGGGGGTTGAAACTTATTTAACCTCACAGACCCTTCGGTGTAAGCCCTCTGAACTCCTAGTGAGCAGATGTTGAAACACACTAGAGATCCATTACATGGACACTTTCATACATGTCCTGAGTTCCCCCTGAGAAGCATCGTGGCTAATCCTGTTGTAAGAACTCACTAACATCAGATGCTGCAATTGAGATGAAGTTCCAAAGGTTAATGAACTATACATATGACTACAAATAGCAGCATGTTTTCCTTCAGCAATCAGTTTTTCTATAGTAGAGAAACTTCAGATCAGTGAAAGAACCTTCCTCAAGATTTCATCTCTAAGGAGGCTTTCAAGTCAACGAGCATTTCATGAGATGTGAGTGCCTTTAATGACTGTCAATTACTGATGGTGACAATGGTACAGATTTCATACAGATATATTTATTTACCCTGAAAATACTGAGGAGTTTACAAAGTTCAAGGTCTTTAGTTATACCTTCACCATTTCATAGTTTATTCCATACTGAGCAGAAGGTATGAAGTGAAGTGAAAGTTGCTCAGTCATCTCTGACTCTTTGCGCACCCATGGACTGTGTAGCCCATCAGGCTCCCCCATCCATGGAATTCTCCAGGCAAGAATACTAGAGTGGATTACCATTCGTTTCTCCAATAAGGTGTGCGATAATATAATTTAGTAATTATTAAACTTGAGAGTGCATCAAAATACTTAGAGGGCTTATTAAAACACTGCAGAGGAAGTAGTTTGGTTCAGTCAGTCATATCCGACTCTTTGCAACCCCATGGACTGCAGCACACCAGGCTTCCCTGTACATCACCAACTCCTGTAGTCTACTCAAACTCATGTCCATTGAGTTGGTGATGCCATGCAACCATCTCATCCTCTGTCATCGCCTTCTCCTCCTGCCTCCAATCTTTCCCAACATAAGGGTCTTTTCAAGTGAGTCAGTTCTTCGCAGCAGGTGGCCAAAGTATTGGAGTTTCAGCTTCAGCATCATTCTTTTGAATGAATATTCAGGACTGATTTCCTTTAGGATGGACTGGTTGGATCTCCAAAGGACTCTCAAGAGTCTTCTCCAACTCTAGAGTTCAAAAGCATCAATTCTTCAGCATTCAGCTTTCTTTATGGTCCAACTCTCACATCCATATGTGACTACTGGAAAAACCATAGCTATGACTAGATGGACCTTTGTTGGCAAAGTAATGTCTCTGCTTTTTAATATGTGGTCTAGGTTGATCATAGCTTTCCTTCCAAGGAGTAAGAGTCTTTTAATTTCACGGCTGCAGTCACCACCTGCAGTGATTTTGGAGCCCCCCAAAATAAAGTCTCACTGTTTCCATTGTTTTCCCATCTATTTGGCATGAAGTGATGGGACCAGATGCTATGATCTTAGTTTTCTGAATGTTGAGTTTTAAGTCAAGTTTTTCACTCTCCTCTTTCACTTTCATCAAGAGGCTCTTTAGCTCTTTTTTGCTTTCTGCCATAAGGGTGGTGTCATCTGCGTATCTGAGGTTATTGATATCAGTGAGATGGGTTATTACTAGAGTTATTGATTTAGTAAGTCTTTAGGGTGTGAGAACTTAAATTTTAGTAGGATGCTATAATCTGCATTTCTAACATGCTCTATGTGATATTGATGCTGCTGGTCTGAGTACAATGCTTTGAGAATCACTGCTCTGGTTCTTTGGTTTCAATTTGGTCTTGTATTGAAACCTAAAAAGCTTTCACATACCACCCTTTCACCTCTCCCTTCCCAGTCTGATCCAAGTCTCTGAAATTCTGAATGGTATAGGGTGTGGCCTGGTCACAGGAATTTTTAATGAAGGTGATTCATAGTTGGAGATATGATAATTAGCCTCTAAAGGGTTATTTTATATATTCATTAAGAAATCAATCCTCAAGACTTAAATAAGGACAGGTCATATCTTGAACAAATTAAGAGAATTTTACAATGATATTTTATTTCTATTCCACATCAGCCAAGCCTTTTGTGGGGCAATAAAAACTCCTAAAGAATACACACTATGTATATGAAATGGCTACTGCTAAAATTTAAAAAAGAAATCTCTACAGCCTTGCTCTTTGGAAGAAAAGTTATGAGAAAACTAAACAATATATTTTAAAAAAAGCAGAGACATTACTTTGCCTACAAAGGTCCCTATGGTCAAAGCTATGGCTTTCCCAGTAGTCATGTACAGATGTGAGAGTTGAACCTTAAAATAAAGCTAAGCACCAAAGAACTGATGCTTTCAAAATACAGCATTGGAGAATACTCTTGAGAGTCTCTTAGACAGCAAGATGATCCAATCCATCTGTCCTAAAGGAAATCAGTCCTGAATATTCACTGGAAGGACTGATGCTGAAGCTGAAACTCCAATACTTTGGCCACCTGATGTGAAGAGTCAACTCATTGGAAAAGACCTTGATGCTGAGACAGGAGTAGAAGGGGATGCCAAAGGATGAGATGATTGGATGGCATCACTGACTTAACAAACATGAGTCTGAGCAAACTCTGGGAGATGGTGCTAAAGGAAAGCTTGGCATGCTGCAGTCCAGGGGGTTGCAAAGAGTTGGACACTACTGAGCAACTGAACAACAACAACAGTATTCATTATCTGATCAGGAATTCATAGAACCAAGTTGTTTTATATTAGCACGTTTTTCACTAAGAGGTCTTATTAAAATAGAATCTTATCCCCAGAGTTCCTGGAAGTGGGACTCCTGAGTTTCACTTCTATTTTTAAAAAGTTTCCCGGGGATGATGGCCAGGTACCATGCCCTGAGGAGAATTACTTTGAAAATGAGAAGTTCAGCAAGACTCACAGTAAAAAGGCAGTTCTTGATATGTCAATCAACGAGACAAGTTATCTTGAACCTCTCACCCAATTGCCTTCAGGTGAATCAGGAATCATTAGCAAAGGTCACATGGATATGTATATAAGATATAGACATTATATACTAATTCTGTATTAATTAAGTATGAGCTTATTAAAAGCTTACAGTTATATATTACATACTGAAGTTCTTTTTTTTGAATCACTGGCACAAAAAGTAAGTCAAATACATCATACATATTGAATAATTTGGTGGATTTGATTTAACCCAGATCCCTTTTTTAACTCTTTAGAAATGATCTGGATTTCTAGTCAGAGGAAAATAAGATGTCAGTGACAATCTGTCTTTATCACTGTCATGCTATCAAACCAACAAGTAGATTTTTGGGGATATCTATTATTGAAATATCTAAGTTTTTCAATAAATGAATGCTGAAATCTTCGAGTAGCCCCAAATTTGAGAATTGCTATTTACCTTATAATTTACCCATTCATTAATCAATAAACCAAACATTCTGCTAGTTGTTAATGGTCAAATTGCTGCCAGTTAAAAACAAAAGACATTATGCCTGTCTTCATGGAAGTTAATGGGGAAGTAGGCATTAATCAACTAATTTACTAGGTACATCATTACAAACTGTGATAATGTAATGAGAAAGTTTGTAAATAATTTACATATTATGGACAATGTTTGAATACACACTATCAAAGCTGGATAACCTGAAGGAGATAACAAACATATCAATAGGTGTTTGAGTGACTGGTACACCAGGCCAAGAAGGTTTAAATCTCTGCCTCGACAAAATTATAAGTCAGTATGTGTCACTGACCTTCACGGAATATTTATAATGATAGTAACTATGGGTATCAGAGCCAGAGAGGCCAAAGATCTACTATGCTTGGCCAAGGTGATATTTAAAGGGATATTTGCAATTTTAGGTAAAATTGCCTTTCATCAATTAGGAATTACAGGCCAATCTTTGTTTTCAATCAAAATCAATACATGTGACATTTTATAAACCATCATGACTAATTTAGGTTAAATAGCTTTAATCCAACAAATTATACTAATATTTGTGCTCTAAATATGGTCGAGGATCCTAAGAAATATGTTTTCAAGTAATTCACTAGTGAATATAGCAATGATTTTAAATTACTGGTAATATAGGAGAAGGCAGGCTTATCTACGTTTACACACTTCATATTTTTCAATGCTTTCATTGAACTATAATACAGACTGAAAATGGCATAAAATGAAAGTGCACAGGTCAATGAATTTTTACAAAATAGATACAGTGATTTAAAAAGATTTAGAAGATAATGCCAATCTTTCCACCACGTTGTACCAATTTAAACTCCATATGGCAATAGATGAGTATCCCAGTGACTTCATATTCTTGCTAACTCTCAATATTTCCCTCCATTTTAGTCATTCTGGTGAAATATAGTAGAACTGGATAAAATTGTGGTTTTATTTTACGTGTCTTTGGGTGTTCTTTTCCTTGTGAGTTTTTTTAACTTTTACATTGTCTGTCTTTTATTTCTTGATTGGCTGAAGTTTAATATGTAGTTTGGTAGAAGTACCTTGTAAACTATATGAATTGCAAGTATTTCCTCCCTTTCTGTGGGATTTTTTTCATTATGATGACTTTGCCTTTCCAGCACTCTATCTTCTACTCTGCAGCTTCAAAATCTGGCATATGCATCAAGGCAAAACACTGCTATTTATTTGAGCCCTCTGAAGTCACCAATTCTGTCACTCCAGCCCCATGAGTCCACCAACATTTTGTGGTTTCCCCATCCCATGACTCCTAGTAGTAATCTTCTGCTCTGGAAAAGTCTCTGGTCCTCATTACTTGAACAGCTCTTTGGTGCCATTATTCTTTTTAACAATTTCTTCCAGCTTTTCCATTTTTTCTCAGTTGGACCTTTTAGGTTTCAGAGGCCACGCTATACTACCTGGACGTAGATGCTCCATACCACATACCTAAACTTATTTATAAAGTGCATCAAATATGGCTATAAATATGTGAGAGACTAGATTACTGACTCAATTTCTGAGTTGGGAATGATGAAGAATACACAGTTCAAAGTAGACAGTGATAATTAAGAATAAAGATGGTAATTTAAAAAGCAGACTTTTAGAGATCAGATTATAATTTCAATTGTTTATTCTTATTTGTATTTTGCTTTGTGGTCTGACATGTTTTTGAGAAGCAAAACACAGCAGCGATTTGGGAGCCAAGAGACACAGTTCTTATAGTCTGTCCTATAAATAAAAAACTATCATTTCATTTTTCTGGACCTCTATCTTTCTGACCTATAAAATGAAAATGTTTGCGTGCATGTAAGGTATAGCTGACATATAGCATTAAGTTATCTGCAGGTGTACAATGTAATGATACAATATTTGTATATTTTGTTAAATGATCACTGCAATAATCTACTTAATACCATCATCATATGTGGTTACAACTTTTTCTCGTGATGATAACTTTTAAGATCTACTACTCTCTTAGGAACTTTTAAATATGCAATACAGTATTATTAACAGGAAGATCCCCTGGAGGAGGGCATGACAACTCATTCCAGTATTTTCTCCTGGAGAATCCCATGGACAGAGGAGCCTGGCCAGCTACAGTTCATAGGGTCACAGTCACTTAGTGAAGCAACTTAGTAGCACTATTAGCTATAGGCACCATGATGTACATTATAGCTCCATGAGTTTTTATTTTGGAAATTTGTACTTTGTGATTGCCTTCACCCATTACACTTACCTCTCAGCTCCTAGTAAGATGAGAACTTTAAGGTAAATCAACTACAGGGTCTTTTTTTGAATCTTTAAAAATTGGTTTCTGCAATACGTTCACATGTTTCTCATTTGCAACTTATTTTTGAGCCTGGATAACAGAACTTAAAATACTTGTCATTTTGGGCAAAAGAAGAGGCAAGTAAAGGAGTAATTACTCTCCAAATTCATTGCTGGTTTGATATGACTGATAATGTAGTGTATTTTGGGGGGACATTTTAAAATATAATATACAGAGTAGCATAGCATGATAATTAATATAATATAATATGGAGAGAGAGAATATCATGACTCTAGAGCCAGAAGTTTCAAGTCCAAGTCCGAGCTTCAACACTTACTAAAGTGTGACTGTGGGTCAGTTGCTTAACCACTCTGTGAATATTTTATATAGACACTTAATGAATTAATATATGTAAAATTCTCACAACTATGTCAAATAAGAATTAATATAAAGTTGCCTAAAAAGAGATAAAAATTTATGTGTGTGTATACACACGTATTTTACAAGATACAATTCACAGGAAAACATTTTGATATTATTTTTAATGACAAGAGCTAAATAATAGTTCCTAGTGGAAAATTTGTTTATTTTTTTCTGCAAAAATTAAACAACTGAATGTAGCCATGAAAATGCATTGCTTCACTAAGTATGCATATCTGGGGTAAATTTTCCATTTATCTTCAGTAGGCCTGTTTTCTTAGTTCAGAATATGTCTCCATTGGACTCACAGTGTCACAGAAAAGGAAAAAGCAAAACAAAATAATCATTCCTCTGAATCTTCTGCTCTCAATATTGAATAATCTTGAAAGAATTTTCCCCCTTAGGGGAGAATAAAAAGTTTAGAGAGCTACTTTCATTATTTTTCACATCTTTCCGTCTTTTTTACAAGTCTCAGTCAGACCCCTAAACTAAAATCCAGAAATACATCAAGAAAGGCAGATCTGATGTTGGGAATAAGAAGCCTTAAATCCTTACATCTATCCTCACTTCAAGTCCCCTGCAACGTTTCCCTTATCACTTGGTGTTCTTTAGTCCCTTGCAGAATCTGGCTTCACAGTCTGAAGAGTGATAGAGAAGGAACTGAGAAAGATTTAGGTAGAATTGAAGCCCAGTCTGTATTATCTGAAGTACCATATTAGAAACAATAGCACTTTATTTGGAACTGCCAGGCATTTTAAATTCTTTTTTGTTTTTTTCTCCCTAAAGCAGAAAATTAGAACTGTCAAGTTTTCAGTGGTAGTTGTTTTGTTTTGTTTTGTTTCAATTTCTGGATTTACTTTCAAATTTGCCACAGACTGTTTTGAAATCGGTAGATTAAAACTTCTTTTACAGGAGCTTGTAATCATGGGAGTTGAAATGGCTTCTCAGACCAATTCTCTTTTTCCCGTTTTTCTTTCTTCTGAGTCCTATTCCCCAGAAGCCCTGGATTTTTGTTACAAAGTTTCTCACACTGTTTCTCAAACTTAGTTTCTGTTCAGTTTTGTTTAGAGGCCTCATCTTGAGTTTTTTCATCTCAGAATTCTATATGGGTCTCACTTTCCTTTCAGGAAAGAAACTAAAGTTTGAAGTTTTACCTATAGTTGAATTTGAATGAAGAAGTTTTGCAGATCCAGGATAAAAGGATTTTGCCTAGAATTTGATCAGATCATGAAGAATTCACACTAACTTCTGTTTTGTTTTTTTGATCAAGATTAAACTGTAACAAAATGAAGCTCAGAGAAGAGGATGTGTTAGAAGTGAATTGAACACATAATATGAAATGGTTAAGGGCTCTAGAGTGTCAAACTTATGAATGATACTCAAGAGCAGTTGTGATAATATTAACATTCCACCTAGATTTCCCGGGGATTAATTTTATCTTTCCTGCATTTACTCCCCCCTCTCACCTTCTGTGTGTTTTTGCTTTTAATACTCAATACCTGTAGCTTTTCTTCAGCAGGTGTCCCTGAAGCTATGAAACCTACTTGCTCTTTACTTCTGAAGCTTAGAAGGCTGCAGTTGCCTGGGACTCCACTGTATTGTAGCTCAGACAGTAAAGAGTCTGCCTGTAATGCGGGAGACCTGGGTTTGATCCTTGGGTTGGGAATATTCCCTGGAGAAGGAAATGGCAATGCATTCCAGTATTCTTGCCTAGAAAATCCCATGGATGGAGGAGCCTGGTGGGCTACATACTATGGGGTCGCGAAGAGTCGGACACAACTGAGCAACTTCACTTTCACTTTTCTTTCCACTGTCCCCTAGGTGTCTTGACCCTTAACTAATTACTGACACATGCAAGGTCAGCTCTCTTTGCTTCAGGATGCACAACTCTTAGTAAAATTTACATTGTAGACATGCCCTGCAGGGTCATGCTGAATCTGCCCCTCTTAGAAGACCTTGCCTGAGATCTCATTCTTAATTGGCTTCCCATCCCCTTGTTCAACTTCCCTCACTCTTACTATTTGTCCCTTAATAATTCTAGGCAACACATTTTCATTATAGTTACTGCTTCTGGTTTACCCTACCTAATACACAAGACAAGATAGATTATGAATGTCATCATTCACATATCTTCATTCAACAAATATTTATTAAGAGCTTTCATTGTAAAAGTGCTGGAAAAAAAAAGAAGATTTTAGGAGAGAGCCTTTTAGTCAATGACTTCATATGTAATTAGTTGCTAGTTATAATAAGTGCTGTGAGAGAGAAGAACATGAGGCTTTCTAAATTGCATTCATCAGAAGAAAATTGTTTATACCTATTCAAAGAGGCCTCAATGGACAGATCTGGGGAAAACGGATGGAAGCTACAAGAAGAGAGATTTCATCTGAATACAATAAAGAAATTTTTAGCTCTGTCCAGGGGTGGAAATGGGCTCCTATGAAAGATAAGGACTCCTCATCAGTGAAGGTATTTGTTAAGCCGCAACATCATTCACTGTTTTATCGATGAGACTCAAGCTTCTGTTAGCCTAGGTGTAGTTTTAGACCCTCACTCTACTCATTATGGTGACAGTACATAGTGATGAGAGAAAACAGCTCACAAGATACTGAAGGACTGCAGTTTGTCGACTGGCAGTAAATATCAGGGGGGTGTTCAGTGAAAAAGCTGACTGAAAAAATATTTAATAATCTTGCCATATAGTCTTTGCCATATTCAAAAATGACTTTCTGTCATTATAATAAAATAAAATAAAAATAAAATCTATACTTATTCGTAGAGTTGCTTTCCCTGCATTCAAAATATGGATGTAACATAGGCTTTTAAGACTCTGATATCATGATGGAAAGAAGGCAACTTGAGATCTGATGGCACTGATATTATCATACAAACTCATTTCATACAATTCACTGTCTTCTGTTGTACATTCACATTACATGAATATGATATGTCTCAAGTGTTATTGGGTAGAATACCACCATGGGTCTTCAGTAAAATAAACATATTTAAACTAGAAATAATGTGATATGTATTCATGTTCCATATAATATACAGAGCAAAATATATAAAATGAATGCTGCTGCTGCTGCTGCTGCTAAGTCGCTTCAGTCGTGTCCGACTCTGTGCGACCCTATAGACGGCAGCCCACCAGGCTCCCCCGGCCCTGGGATTCTCCAGGCAAGAACACTGGAGGGGGTTGCCATTTCTTTCTCCAATGCTGAAACTGAAAAGTGAAAGTGAAGTTGCTCAGTAGTGTCCGACTCTTAGCGACCCCATGGACTGCAGCCTACCAGGCTCCTCTGTCCATGGAATTTTCCAGGCAAGAGTACTGGAGTAGGGTGCCATTGCCTTCTCGAATAAAATGAATAAATTACATCAAATAATAAATATGTAAATGTTTCCCTTCATCCTATGTAAGTTTACTGAGGGAAGAAATCATGTCTATCTTGCTTTTTACTATATCTTTAATAATTAATGTTTGGCACAAACAGTAAAAAAAATATTATTTGGGAAATAATGTAAGAAAAAAATTATGAATAAAAGTGGCATACACATATATAATGTACATAGAAAGGGTATTCTTACAAAGGGTAATTGTTCTTCATGAATTAGTTTTATTTATTTTTAGAATAATTATTTCTTTAAATTAGCAGAAAATTTTCCAGGCAAGAGTACTAATGCCAGATTCCTATGACCGATCACTGATATTTCACTTTTAGCTAAAATCACAAAAGAGGAATGATTTTATATCACATTCTCTTAGGTTGTAAAAATATTTTATTATTACAAGGTTTTAGATATTTTGGAGAATAAGAAAAAGCAACTCAAAAGCTTCAAGTGAATAACTGAAATTTTCTAACCAAGCAGCCTATGCCTAAAAGTCCATAATGAGATCATTTCTGCATTAATGAGATTTCGGTGTGCTTTATGTTTTTGCCACCCTCCACCCGACCAGTGTCTTTCTACCCCATCCTTTGTCACCACTTCTGGAGCCAATGTGATTTTACTCTAGTATAAATCATCCTCATTAGGTGAACTAGATTATGTTGATGAGTTCAGCTTGAGCTAGATTTATGAAGTGACACAAAGTTTGAAATCTCAATTTATTCCAGTCCTATGCATCATCTTCTGTGAGCAGTTTTATGATGTGGTAATTGGGCAACAGTTCAGCATTCTGATAGCCCCAGGAGATTCAATTCTACTAATAAAGAACATTTAAGAAGAATAACCATTCTATTAAAGCATACCCAAATATCACTGCATTTATTTTACTTTATTTTTTATGCCTTTTTTTTTTCCTTTTCAGTCGACATTGTTCAAACTTGGAGCACTGACTCACCAAAGGGTTATCTAGAAGGCGTCAAGCTCCACTGGACTAGATAAGTTCTGTACATCACTGATTACCACCCTGATGACTTCTTTATTCAGGCCTGGAAGTCAGATTTGCTTCTTTGTATAGAAACTACAGGACCGACAGCACACAATGAATCATGCCTAACAACATGCTGACAGGCTGGAAAGAGACAGCCTGTACAGTGACAAATACAGCTGACAACAAGTGTACACATCTGTTTGGTAGGATTTATGAGAGAGGAATACAAACAAGAAGAAGATGGGTTCTTTGATTTTATAAGAGAATTTAGAGGCTCTTTTCTTTCTATCCAAATAACAGCAACATAAGGAATACATCTTAGCCCTCAAGAATTATTTATTATAGGCACAACTACATTACAAATGGTATGTGCAGATTAGCATTTTGATTATCAAACTGCTGTTCCAAATATCTGATGAACAGATATTAGAATAGCTCTTAAAAATACTGATTATACACACATTGATGCTGCTATTTTTAACACCTGCTTGTACTAAAATATAAATCAGTTTCCATAGCCTTCCTTAAAGGTTAAAGGGAAGCATATAAAATGTATACATTCTTACCAGATTTTTCTCAGGGAGACAGAAACCCAAGCCTTCATTTTTGGGTTCAATTTTGGGTCTTAAATAAATAAAATTTAAAAGAAGGTCAACAGATTTAAAGGCCCATAATTAGGTTTCAAATAGCTTATGCAGTAATCAAGGTGATCTCACAAAACATCATTTCTCAACCAGCCTGCTAACTCCAACATTTGCATTTGTCTATAAAATAAATGCTCTGCCATCAACACAATTAGTTTAAAGCACCAAAATTTTCTCAGTTCTGCAACAAGTTTCTAAGTAAATATTATATATATATATATATATATATATATAATAGTAATAACAACAGCCACCAATAAAAAATAATAATAAATCTATTCAGAGTAGTTGTAATTCCCCTCCCTCTTGCAAGAGATTATATATCATACTGAAAATGACTGGAGCACAGATAAACTTTCACAAATGGTAATGTGGACTGGAAAAGGTCCGTTTTCATTCCAATCCCAAAGAAAGGCAATGCTAAAGAATGCTCAAACTGCCACACAATTGCACTCATATCACATGCTAGTAAAGTAATGCTCAAAATTCTCCAAGCCAGGCTTCAGTAATATGTGAACCGTGAACTTCCAGATGTTCAAGCTAGTTTTAGAAAACGCAGAGGAACCAGAGATCAAATTGCCAACATCCACTGGATCATCGAAACAGCAAGAGAGTTCCAGAAAACATCTACTTCTGCTTTATTGACTATGCCAAAGCCTTTGACTGTGTGGATCACAATAAACTGTGGAAAATTCTGAAACAGATGGAAATACCAGACCACCCGAACTGCCTCTTGAAAAACCTGTATGCAGGTCAGGAAGCAACAGTTAGAACTGGACATGGACCAACAGACTGGTTCCAAATAGGAAAAAGAGTATGTCAAGGCTGTACATTGTCACCCTACTTATTTAACTTATATGCAGAGTACATCATGAGAAATGCTGGGCTGGATGAAGCACGAGCTAGAATCAAGATTGCCAGGAGAAATATCAATAACCTCAGATATGCAGATGACACCACCCTTATGGCAGAAAGTGAAGAGGAGCTCAAAAGCCTCTTGATGAAAGTGAAAGAGGAGAGTGAAAAAGTTGGCTTACAGCTCAACATTCAGAAAACGAAGATCATAGCATCTGGTCCCATCACTTCATGGGAAATAGATAGGGAAACAGTGGAAACAGTGTCAGACTGTATTTTTGGGAGCTCCAAAATCACTGCAGATGGTGATTGCAGCCATGAAATTAAGACGCTTACTCCTTGGAAGGAAAGTTATGACCAACCTAGATAATATATTAAAAAGCAGAGACATTACTTTGCCAACAAAGGTCCGTCTAGTCAAGGCTATGGTTTTTCCTGTGGTCATGTATGGATGTGAGAGTTGGACTGTGAAAAAAGCTGAGTACTGAAGAATTGATGGTTTTGAACTGTGGTGTTGGAGAAGACTCTTGAGAGTCTCTTGGACTGCAAGGAGATCCAACCAGTCCATTCTAAAGATCAGTCCTGGGTGTTCTTTGGAAGGACTGATGCTAAAGCTGAAACTCCAGTACTTTGGCCACCTCATGCAAAGAGCTGACTCATTGGAAAAGACTCTGGGAGGGATTGGGGGCAGGAGGAGAAGGGGTCGACAGAGGATGAGATGGCTGGATGGCATCACCCGCTCGATGGACATGAGTTTGGGTGAACTCTGGGAGTTGGTGATGGACAGGGAGGCCTGGCGTGCTGCAGTTCATGGGGTCGCAAAGAGTTGGACATGACTGAACAACTGAACTGAACTGAACTGAAATGAATGTGTTGCATTGTTTTGGTGGCATAGGCAAAAAAAAAAAAGAAAACATGTTTAGAAACATTAAAAAAAATTTTTTTTTGTATTTTTTAATCAAAGTATATTCAAAAGCAGAGACATTACTTTGCCGACTAAGGTCCATCTAGTCAAGGCTATGGTTTTTCCTGTGGTCATGTATGGATGTGAGAGTTGGACTGTGAAGAAGGCTGAGCACCGAAGAATTGATGGTTTTGAACTGTGGTGTTGGAGAAGACTCTTGAGAGTCCCTTGGACTGCAAGGAGATCCAACCAGTCCATTCTGAAGGAGATCAGCCCTGGGATTTCTTTGGAATGAATGATGCTAAAGCTGAAACTCCAGTACTTTGGCCACCTCATGTGAAGAGTTGACTCACTGGAAAAGACTCTGATGCTGGGCGGGATTGGGGGCAGGAGGAGAAGGGGAAGACAGAGGATGAGATGGCTGGATGGCATCACGGAGTCGATGGACGTGAGTCTGAGTGAACTCCGGGAGATGGTGATGGACAGGGAGGCCTGGCGTGCTGCCATTCATGGGGTCTCAAAGAGTTGGACACGACTGAGCAACTGAACTGAACTGAATCGAAGTATAATTGCTTTACAATGCTGTGATAGTTTCTGCTGTACAACAAAGTGAATCAGCTGTATGTATACATATATCCCCTCCCTGTGCACCTCCCTCCCAGACCTGCATCCCTCCCTCTAGCTCATCACAGAGAACCACTGAGCTCCCTGTGCTATATAGCAGCTTCCCACTAGCTATCTTCTTTACACATTAGTTGTGTTAGTTGCTCAGTTTGACTGTAGTCCACCAGGCATCTCTGGATTCTCCATAGAATTCTCCAGGCAAGAATACTGGAGTGGGTAGGTAGCCATTCCCTTCTCCAGGGGATCTTTCTGACCCAACGATTTACCCTGGGTCTCTTGCATTGCAGTCAGATTCTTTACTGTCTGAGCCACCAGGAAATCAAAGGATCTTCCCAGACCAGGGATCAAACCCTTTGTCTCTGCGTGTCCTCTGAGTTAGCAGGCAGATTCTTTACCACTGGACCACCATGAAAGTACATATATGTTAATGCTACTCTCCCAATTTGTCTTGATCTGAGCAATTTAGGGAGGGATTGGGGGCAGGAGGAGAAGGGGACGACAGAGGATGAGATGGCTGGATGGGATCACCGAATCGATGGACATGAGTTTGAGTAAACTCTGGGAGTTGGTAATGGACAGGGAGGCCTGGCATGCTGAGATTCATGGAGTCGCAAAGAGTTGGACATGACTGAGTGACTGAACTGACTGACTGAGCTATTTATTCTTATAATTGTAGCTGTTGATTTTTTCTTTTGTTGTTGTTGTTTGTTTCTATCAGTATTATCCTGGAAGACCTTTAATGGGAGAGCTTCTACTTTTCACATAGTAAATGTTTATTAATGGTTGATCAAATAAAATGACATCAGACTACAGTACAAGTGCCTAAAATGTTTGTCCCTACCCTGAATGACCACAACTCTGAACTTAGTTTCTGACGAAGTTTCTCCACTGCCAGTATCCTCAGAGAATAACAACTCTGGGAACAGAGAAAGGTTCTGAATATACTGAGCTATCTGTAATAGAATCAAGGACTTTTCCTCATCTTCATCATTGTTTTAATCTCCAAATTTTGAAAAAAATGGCAGGGATATTATTCAGAAACCTGGATAACATATAAATACATTTTCCACCAATTGTTTATATCCTGTTCCTCCTCCCTTCATGTGGAGACAAAGTGAATGGATGAACAGGGTGTTAGGGAAAGATTGAAGTGTGAGAAGTCCTTTCTGTCTTTTCATATGTTGAAGTATAATGGTCTAGTCATTGCTAATCCTTTAGATTAACAATTGGCTCACATTTTCATTTATATTTACATATAAGTTTCTTTAAAATAATTAATCACAATTATTGTTTTCAGGAAATCTCCAACCTGAAGCTGTGAGAAAAAGAGAAAATCTTCTTAAACAAAAAAAATAAGGATCTCAACTTCAAATCTATTGCCAATGGTTCTGTGCTGTATTGTTAAATTTTATAATTAGAAGTTTTAGAGAAAAAATAGAGCATAGAGATTATTTATGCAAGACATTTCATTTTCCTTCCCTCATTATTGGCACATGGTTCTACCCAGTTCATTCTGCTTTTATTGAGTGAATTTCAAAGTCATATTTTATCAAATGTCATGTATTTACATAATTAGCATAATTACATATAAGTGTATAATTAGTGTAAATACATGTAATTACATTATTATAGTATGCCATAATCTTGTAAAAAAGCTTTTTCTAACTTTACAAGCCAAAACATATGCATTGTGCAAGCATATTTGATAATTTTTGAGTCAGTATCTTTCTCTTTTTAATTCATTTAACTACATACCACATTCTTAATATAAGTATTTGGAAGATACTTTTATCTTTATTTTTGCCAGTTGTTTCATAATCTTTTTTTTTAATTTCAAGGAAAACAATAGACAATGGAAAAGAAAATACTCTTTCTCTACCTTGTATTTTAAGTTAGTATATAGAACAAGCAATCTTTGAATTCAAATGAAAACAGCTTTATATGCAAATTTCACTTGGATAGAAATTAATAAAACTGAACTCATTTACTTGGCAACTAATGAGTATTAATAAAAATGCTGGATGCCATCTTCACTATGCTGGTCTCCTAGTGCACCTGATGTAAGAGAAAAAAAAAAAAAAGTTAAGTAATTTTAAATATCGAACCAAAGAGAAATGGCCAGTAAACAGAGGAATTCACACCTGAAACACTATAAGCTCTTTCTTGCCAGTCTCTGTAAAAAGTTCTAAAAATGCTATGATAATCATTTTATTCCTTTGCTACCACCCCATAATGATTCCCACATCAGGTATATCTCATTAAAAATGAAACTTGAATTTTTCTTCTTATTAATGCCAAAACTCTAAGTCCATCACATCAACTCTGTTTAAGAATGGTATGTTTAGTTAGCTATGGTGATGTTTATATACATATCTCTGCATGATATTGACAACTAGCAGATAAAATTATTAAGACAAGATAACTGTAAAGACATTTTCCTTATCTCATTCTCTGGAAAATAACTGAAAGATCACAACAAATATGAATGCAAAGTAGCAAATATACTTAACCCAAACCATAATATATAATGTTAAAAAGAGAAGGCAAACTGAAAAACTCACAGAAGAGACACGTATTTAACTTTCATATTTGAAATCATGTGGGTAGTGACAAGATAGAGATTGCTTTGCTCTGAAATATTATTCAGAAACTAGTGGCACATCAACAGAAGGAAGAGTAAGATGGGTGGAAATTGGTATTTTAATGTCTGTAACATCATCAAATAATCTTCAGTTCCTATCTACAAGCTTATGCAGTTGGAGAAATGTTCATTTCTAGTTTATAGATCAGAAATCTTGTTGAAATTGAACCAAACAGTTCTGAACATTGGAACTCCAGGCACAGAGGTGATTGATGGTGAGGTATTGTACAAAGAGAGAGAGAGAGAGAATTAGAAAAATTCTACACCCTAAATCATGAAACACCTGGTTCTCTTCCTTTCTGAGCACCAAAACACTTCCTTAGGCAAGAGGCAGGGGGATTCTATAGGAAAAAAGAAATCACCTCAGAAAAAAAGACCTAAAATCCTGACATCTGTGTATTCCCTAAATAGATAGCTGGCCATATAGTCAGATTTCAAACTCTTAGGACAGTCAACCAGAAAATCATTGCCCAAACTCTGTCAAAACACACAGAGAATTTGTTATATTCCTCTGAAATGTCAATGAAGTACTACACAAGACACTGAGAACAGCTTTTAATATGAAGGTAGAGATCGACAAGAAAGGCCTACTTCACTCATGAAAAAAAAAAAAAGTAGGTCAGTAAAAAAACAATCCAGGAAGCAGAAAATAGATCTAAAACTTTTCAGTAGTATACTCATGGAGCTAGTGTAGATACTGAACACTGCATCTATAAAACAAGAATAGGACATCATGCAAACAGGCACATCAGAGAAAAACAAAGAACTATTGGGAAAAAAGAATCACAAGAAAACAAAATATCAAAGTACTAAAATGCCACTGATAAAGAGAAACAACTTGTTATAAATAAATTGTAACAATCAGTGATCTTTAATTTCTCAAATTAATATAATATATTATAAATCAACTGTATTTCAATAAAAATTTAAATGAAAAACAAATAATGCGTCTTTCAATAGTAAAGTTATATAGAAGGTAATAAAGCAATATATTTTGACTGCTGAGTTAAAACCATACCAATAGAGAATTTTCTGTCTAGGTAGTTAATCAAATATGAGGCAAAAACTAAGGCATTTTGATTTACACATAGTCTCAAAAAAAGACTTCCCATTCATGCATTCTTGGATAGTTTTTTGGGAAAAAAACATGCTTCAATAAGAGCAAAAACCAAGAAAGAATAAGACATAGGACCTAGAAAGCAGAGGACTTGCCACTGGAGAAAGGAGGAGGAATTACTGATAAAAGCCACATAAAGATCCAGGATGACAACTGTACAACTGATATATAGATCAACTGGACCTTAGAGGAATCACTAGAGGACTCCAATAAGGATAGCTCCAGGTTAAGGTTTGACCAATTAAAAAAAAATGTCTATTAAGAGATACTGTGCCAAGTTAGAGGATTTAATCAAGTATCAAATGTTTTTGCAGATAAAATATTGAAGCAATTATTAACCTCAAAAAATGAAAGTTATGAAAGAAAATAAATACAGTATAGAATTATACTTCAACAGTAATCAACACTATCAGAATTGTAAAGCTGAAAGGAGCTAATAGCGATTTAACAACAAAAAATATCAGTACGTAGTGATAACGGCAGGTAAGGTGTAAAGTAAATAAAAATCATTTACAATATAAAGTACATAGGTAATGTCTATAACTAAGGAAACTATAGGTACAAATATACTCATCATTTAGAAATATGTAGCTAAAATCCAGAAGTAATGATTACAACATTTGTAACTGATTGCCACTGAGAAGTGCAGATATATTCATTTTCAAGTCTTAAATGTTTAACTCAATGTTACTTACATAAAATACTTTTATAAAAATTTTAAATAATAATATAATAATAAATTCTTACTGTATTAAAAAGAAAGTCAATGAAGTCCTTGAGAATGAGGTAATTTACATTAGAAATGTTTAATTTAGTATTGTGAAATTAAATTATATTAAATTTTGCTAAATTGGAATATAAAAGCAATCTAATTGAAAGTAAAACAAAAAGACTAGATTCATTTAATATTTTAAAAAATCCTCCTGATATCAGTTTGGCCTCCCTCCCTCATCGAACATAATTATTCTCTCTACATAGTGAGAGAGTACACTCATGTTTCTCCAAAAATCCCCGTCTAATTTCTTATCTTCTCAAACTTGGCACATAAGTATTTCTTTTTCACAGAAAGGAAAATCCACAAATGCGCTTTCTCTTTATTTACGGTTCCATGTAATACCACTTCCCTTCACTCCCCTTTTTTTCTGTGCCAGAGGAATGGGCATTGCTCCTCTCTAATTCTAAGCATTCCATTTGAGAATAAGATGTCAACCAAATCGAGATTTATGTCCTTTTCCTGTACTTCAGATTCTTCTTCTTAGTTGTCTTCTTCTCCCTTTGAAGATACTGACACCTGGCTTAAATTTGGTTACCCACTGGCAGCTCAGTCAGTAAAGAATCTGACTCCAATGCAGAAAATCAGGGTTAGATCCCTGGGTTAGGAAGATCCCCTGGAGAAGGAAATGGCAACCCACTCTAGTATTATTGCCTGGAAAATTCCATGGACAGAGGAGCCTGGCAGGCTACAGTCCATGGGGTCACAAGAGTCAGACAGGACTTAGTAACTAAATCACCACCACCACTGAAATAAAGATTCAAGTGCAAGCAGTTTACTTGGGAAATGATGCAAAGAAATATCAGAAAAAGTGGAAAATAATGGGCAAGAAGGAGAAATAACCAACAAAGGGTTTGCTGTCAAGCCAGTTACCACTGCCAGTAACTGGAATTCAGTCCCACCAGGGGACTCTGGGATCCAGTGTATCAAACACCAGGGTGCTGTTGAAAATGGAGCAAAAGAAACTGGGATACTAACCCGCCAATTCCTTTATTGATACTGTTTGAGAGCTGTTTCTTGAGGCTCTGGCACTTCCTCCTTTCCCTCAAAGTGAGATAAAG
The DNA here is from genome assembly GCF_032405125.1 of Capricornis sumatraensis. Classification (NCBI taxonomy): domain Eukaryota; kingdom Metazoa; phylum Chordata; class Mammalia; order Artiodactyla; family Bovidae; genus Capricornis; species Capricornis sumatraensis. The sequence continues at coordinate 58,100,843 of NC_091074.1, forward strand.
ATGTTTTTCTTATATTCAGACAAAAGAATACAGAGCTGCTGGTATCCCAGAAGGCAACTTTAGAATGAAGAGGTGAATGCCAAAAGGATCTAGATGGGTCTCTAATAGCAATAATACGGTACCTATGGCACAGACTAATCTAAAAGCCTTGGAGTTATTCCTGGCTTTCCTTCTCTCAGTTTCTACAGCCAGACAATCATGAAATCCCATTAATGCCCTATTAAAGTCCCTTGGTCTCAGACAGTAAAGAATCTGCCTGCAATGGGATAAACCCAGGTTGGATCACTGGGTTGGAAAGATCCCCTGGAGAAGAGAATGGTAATACACTCCAGTATTCTTGCCTAGAGAATTCCATGGACAGAGGAGCTTGGAGGGCAATAGTCCATGGGTCGCAAAGAGTCCAACATGACTGAACGACTACACTTTCACTTTCATTAATGCTCTAAAATATTTCCAATCTCCCTCACCCACTGTTCCACTTCTATGTGTAGATTCTGCTACATTTTTCTATACAGCCATGGAATTCTCCAGGCCAGAATACTGGTGTGGGTATCTTTCCCTTCTCCAGGGGATATTCCCAACCCAGGGATCAAATCCTGGTCTCCTGCATTGCAAGTGGATTCCTTGGTCACAAGCGAAGACTTTTCACTTTTCATTAATGCTCTAACATATTTCCAATCTCCCTCACTCGTATATTTAATCTCTTCATTAGCTCACCAGAAGAGAATATCAGATCTTTGAATTATTGCAGAAGCTTGCTCAGTGATTTCTTTAATATATCGTTATCATTTCCATGACATAATTCACTTTTTCCCCTACAACTTTCCATCTTCTACAAGATCCATGAGAACCAGAATATTCTGAAAATAAGGACTCTGGAAACAAGCAGAACTAGAATTGAATCTTGATTTTGATCCACACAAGCTTTAGAATATTTGGCATGGGCTGAGTCTTATTTTCCTCATTTGTATATTGGGCATATTTATAATTATCTCATAGGATTATTTTGACTATGAGAAATAATATGCTTAATTTGTTTTACTTTGGGGAGCTCATTAAATGATAACTGATTTTTATTACTATAGGTAGGATTAGATCATCACACAAGGCATTCTATAACACTACTCCACTTCTATGTCTAGATTCTGCTCCATTTTTCTATACACTACCCTAATCTTTTCCCTGTAACTTGGCCATATTCTTTCTACCAGCTCTTGCCTATATCCCTGAATACCCTAGAAATCTCTTACTCATACTTAAAAGTGAAAGTGAAGTTGCTCAGTCATGTCTTTGCAACCTCTGGACTGTAGCCTACCAGGCTCCTTCATCCATGGGATTTTCCGGGCAAGAATACTGGAGTGGGTTGCCATTTCCTTGTCCAGGAGATCTTCCCAACCCAGGATTGAACCCGGGTCTCCTGCATTGTAGACAGATGCTTTACCGTCTGAAGGCAGCTCAAATGTCATGTCTTCTATGAAATGCTTCCTTATTCTTCCAGATAGTTGGTCACTTCTTCTTATGCTAGCCCATAAATAGGATATAAATTTTATCTTCAATGTTGAAAAACATTTTAACAGAAGTCTCCTTGACCAGAATATAAGATTTTCCAAGACAAGAAGAAAATGATGTTCAATATTGCATCCTTAGCACCAGACATAGTGCCTCCACAACAAATGTCTGCTAAATAAAGAGATGAAAAAAAATAGATGATAAATATATGATTACTAGATGACTGATAGATGCATCATGCTCTTCTTTTCCTGGGCCTCATAGGTTAAGCTACACTAAGAGCAGAAATTAATATTGATTTTCAAAGGCAGGGTTTTAATATAAAATGCAGATTTTTAATGTAGCAGGTTATATGTGAAATATTTTTAAAATATGATTGAGTTGGCTTGGTTTCATATGTGCAATTAGCTTCTTCTTCCAAATATGTCAAATTATTCAGTGATTACCAAGATCACACTTAGTAGCACGCCCTATAGTAAGGATTAAGAACTCTTATAACATTCATTCTACTGGAGCCAACGAGAATGGCAGTGCAAAGTTAAATTCCATGTGTGCATCAAAGAAGAGAATGGCATAAGGGCAATGCTAATTACTTCACATTCCTATCAAGGATGGATAAATACATTCTAGCTAAGATCTCATATATATGAAAAATTTGAAAGTATTGACCTTTACTGTAGGAGAATGTAGAGCTAAAGAAACTGAGACTTGAAAAAGCAAACAACCTATTTAAAGTGATCAGCATATTTATATCTGGTCACTTATACCCCTTTCAATTAACAAAGTACAGAAAAATTTAGAAGTGTCTACAGGAAATCTCTGAGGAACCAGAGATCAAATTGCCAAAATTCATGGGATCACAGAAAAAGGAAAGAAATTCCAAAAAAACCCTGCTTCATTGACTATGGTAAAGCCTTTGACTTTATGGATCACAACACACTGTGAAAAATTCTTATAGAGATGGGAATATCAGACCATCTTACCTGTCTCCTGAGAAACCTATATACAGGTCAAGAAGCAACAGTTAGAACTTGACATGAAACAAAGAATTGGCTCAAAATTGGAACAGGAGAACGTCAAGGTTGTATATTGTCAACCTGCTTATTTAACTTCTATGCAGAGTAAATCATGCAAAATGCCAGGCTGGATGAACCACAAGCTGGAATCAAGATTGCAGATTTCCAGGAGAAATATCCTAAGATATGCAGATGATACCAATCTAATGGCAGAAACTGAAGAGAAACTAAAGATGAGGGTGAAAGAGAAGAGTGAAAAAGCTCACTCTTTTTTAAAGTGTTCATGCTGCTGCTAAGTCGCTTCAGTCATGTCCGACTCTGTGAGACCCCAGAGATGGCAGCCCACCAGGCTCTGCCATCCCTGGGATTCTCCAGGCAAGAACACTGGAGTGGGTTGCCATTTCCTTCTCCAGTACATGAAAGTGAAAAGTAAAAGTGAAGTCACTGAGGCGTGTCCAACTCTCAGCGACCCCAGGGACTGCAGCCTACCAGGCTCCTCCGTCCATGGGATTTTCCAGGCAAGAGTACTGGAGTGGGGTGCCATTGCCTTCTCCTAATGTGTTCATAATCCAACCCAATTTTTCTCTGATCTAATATAAACACTTCAGTTCAGTTCCAGTTCAGTTCAGTCGCTCAGTCGTGTCGACTCTTTGCGACCTCATGAATCGCAGCACGTCAGGCCTCCCTGTCCATCACCAACTCCCGGAGTTCACTCAGACTCATGTCCATCGAGTCAGTGATGCCATCCAGCCATTTCTTCCTCTGTCGTCCCCTTCTCCTCCTGCCCCCAATCCCTCCCAGCATCAGAGTCTTTTCCAATGCAAAATATAGCAATTTGACCACTAATAATTTAAGTCCTAAGATCACTACACACTAAATCCAAAATAAAATTGCACTTTTCACACCTAAGGGTAGGTCAAGGTGCTGGGAAAAAAATAATTTTCCTTTTGTGATACTGGTTGATTTAAACAGTTTTTTTTTTTCCTCTACTTAAAGTAAGTATAATAACAATCTCATGCTCTCTCACTGAATCTTACACACCTACCTAGTAATCCAATTTTCAAAGAAGTTACTGGCAGTAGAAGTTGTGACTTTTGATATAATAACATCAAATTTTGCTTTACCCAAGGTACCACAGATTTCAGTGAATGTTCTCACCTTTAAAGCAAGAAAATAGTCTTTTTTCTTTTTTTAAGAGGGGCCATTTTCTTTTGAAATTTGTTTTTGAGCCAGTTTGCAAAACCACACATTTAGCCTCATTACATTAAAGAACTTTCTTTGGAGTCAGTCACGCTGCTTGAATTTTTACTCATTTTATTCAGTAACCTTGGCCCTCAATGGCTAATGTCTGCTTCCAAAGCCAAATCCAACTTTAAATCATGATTCTATCATCAATCTGAGATATTAAAAAAATTTACCATGGAATCTTGAAGGCATTAACATGAGATATTCTCCAAAATGTCTTGAACAGTCAGAACACCATTATTGAAATATTTCCCTTCATTTCAAATGAACTGCTCTAATGAGAGAATGTTTATTAGAAAATCTTAAATCTGTTACATTTGAAAGATAGTCACATTATGCAATAGTCACAAACTCATGAGAATATAATACCCATCCCTTTTTCCATTTACTCTGAGCATTTTAAAATCTAAATTAATTACTGTAGTCTAAAAGATCTGGATTTAGTTTCCTTCTCTGATCTCTGTGCTCTTCTTCTATTCCAGATACTCTGTCCATTTTCAAAACACCAAACACACTTCTTTCTCTGGCCTCTGCTTGCTGTTTTTTCCAAATGGAATGTTCCATTAACAAATGATCTAAAAACTATACTCAGATCACTAATCAACTGTCACCAATTAGAAAGGCCTCCATGATCACTCTGCCTAAATGCTTTCAACCTTTTATCTACCTCTATTGTCTTATTTTCACATGATATCACACTCTCCGTTTATTATTTGACTCCTACACAGGAATGCAAGGTACATGAGGTCAAGTGGCTTGTTTTGTTCATCACTGAATTCACAATACCTGAAACAGTACATCAAATGCAGTAAATGGTCAAGAAATATTTATCGAATACTGAGTGATGAACTGAATAATGTGTTTAATCAGCATCGACTCACTTTGTCTTAGATGAGGAAAAGAGAAAAAAGAAAAACACTTTCTTCAAGGAGCTCACGGTCTATTAGAAGACATAGGCATGTAAACAGTCACAAATAGTTTTAAGGGTAATAAGAGTAATATACTGTATATGGTAAAAAATAAGAAAAACATTACTGAATATTCAGTCAACCAATTTTCCACGAGAAAGGTAATTTTGAGATGAATCAAGAATCAACTGAATTTTAACAGACCAAAAAAAAAAGAAAAAGAAAAAACAAACATATCGATTCACTTTAACAAATTTAGAGTGTTTGCCAGACAGCAAGTTCTGTACTCTGCTAAATACTAACAAGATATAATAAGTACTGCTAATGATCCTATGATACATTTAGTTGTAAATAATTTCATATAGGTAAGAAGTATTTTGAGAGTAATATGCATGAGTGAATTCAAAGCAAAGGAACTTCCCAGCCATTTAGATGTTCCCAAGATTCCATATTCCCTATCCTTCAAGAGGTATTATTTTCCAAAATCTTCTTTTTATTTGATCTACCTCAACTGGATTTCTGCCCCTTTCAAGCAAATAAACTTAAATCAAACACTTCTGAAATGAGAAGGAGGGGCAGGAACTAACTGCATATGGCATGAGGGAACATTGTGAAATGAAGAAATCTTCTATATCTTGATAAGGGTGTATGTTAACCATGAATATATATTTGTCAAAATTCATAAAATGGTATCTGTAAAATATATGCATTCTGTTGAATTTAAGTTGTATCTCAATAATGCAAGAGCATATTGTAACAAGAAATCCATGTGAATAAGTTTTACTGTTTTATTCAGTTTTTAAAACAATATGTCTAGCCTGTTTGCCAAAATAGGAAAGTGTCAATCATTCCTACTTGCAACAAAACAGCTTAGAAATGTATGTTGGGACATACATCTTTTTATATCATTTTTTGCAATAATACATACCTTATGGTATATATTTAACAAAAGTCTCCATTCCTAACTTTGTATTACTTCTATTCATTATCAAACCATCAATTTTGTTCTTGAAAACTTAGCAGTGGCCACAGGAATTAAACAATAGTTTATCCAGTCAATAATCATAACATATCTCACTTGCTATTTCATTGGAAACTTTTTTAAAAGAGGAGGAGGAATTCCATCTAATAAATTTTCATACTGAGATATTTATTGAGGCAGATCAGACTACAAAATAATGTTTCAATTTAGAACACTGAGTCTTTTTAAACCAGTCACTTCAAAGTAGACCCTTTTCTTGCTTCAAAGCAGTATTAATAAGGGATGTATCAAAGCAGGTTGGGAGCAGTAATAGGCATGTTTTCAAATGGCATCTTTAATTTCTGCATATGACTTACTTTAGCCATTGGAGAATTATCACAGTATTAAGCTATAATAGGCACTTGCATTGGAGGTCTTAATCTAGGACTTAAAAGAAATGAATAACTGTTGTTTCCTTTTGCCTTTCCATATAGTAAATCACTAACTATATAGGGATGACTAGTCATGGTAGGAAATAGTAACATGATAATAATTTTAAAAATGTATGTTATTGAAAGGAAAAAATAGCTTTTAAAACTGCTTTCTGTTCTATAACAGTTGAAAATGAGACGATACATTGCTCTCCAGGGCAAATTTCCTCAAAGTTCCTCTTCTTTTCTTGGCCTCACTTAAGGATTATGCAAGAAATTACAAAATATTGCAAAATTTCAAAATATTCTATTTTCCATTTGAATCAGCATTTATAAAAATGTATTCTTTGAGTTCCAGTGTGCCTTAGGCTCTCTTGAGGTCTGTGATGGGGGGTTGCACAAAAGCCTCCTCAGATCTTAACAACCACCATTCAAATTTTTGTCTCTATAACTTTTGGCTATTCTAATTATCTCTTATAAGCAGAATCAAACAGTATTTGTCTTTGTGTGACTGGTTTATTTCACTTAGCATAATGTCCTCAAGTATCATCCATTTTGCAGCATAGGTCATAATTCCCTTCCTTTTTAAGGCTGAATAATATTCCATTGGTTGTGTACACCAATATTGCTTCCAACATGCATCCATCTGCCAGTGGGCACTTAGGTTGCTTCCATGTTTTAGTTTCTGTGGATAATCCTGTGATCAACATGAGAGTACAAAGATCTATCTCTTCAAGAGCCTGATTTTAATAATTTTGTATATATACCCAGAAGTGGGATTGCTGGATTGTACACTTAAGCATTTGTTAAGAAAATAGTTCTCAGGTTGAATACTGTTGCTGAAATAATACTAATACAGGGCTCTGAGCATTTTCATCTATTTCTCCTTTGAAAATCTTATAAAAATTACTGAAAAAATATTAAAAATGAAACCAAAATTCTGGAAAACTAGAGAGTGACTTTATATTTTAGAGTTATGTCAAGAAATGGGAACCATATGAGATATTTTAATAGAAAAAATAACATTTGTTATACAGGTGTTGGAAAGCAGAAACAGCTAAACCATTTCTGAGTTAAAATAGATATCAGTAACTCCAGGAAGGAGTTAAAATTCCTAGGGCAGAAATATAAAGGAGAAGAAATTATAAGTTATTAAGACCTAGGAGATTGGAGAAGAAATATCCCTTAGTCCCTCCATGATTGTTACATGGAGATGAGTACCGTTCTGCTAAAACTCCATTTCACTAAGGGGTATATGACTTGCTGCTCACTACTGACACTTCTGAGGGAACAGGGAATGACTATGGCTGGGAGTGGCAAAGAAATAAAAAAGTTAGAGCCTACAGCTGTCCATTGTCCCTGGTGGAGGGAAAATGCCCAGAGCTGAAAACAAAAGGCAAGCTTTTCTTTCTTTCCTCTGCCTTCCACTCTATCTTTCCTTTGCTCCCCATTTGCACAACCTCTGGAAGCCAGCTGACTAGAACATGCATAAAACATTTAGTTGCAGAATCTCATCTCCAACACAAGAAAAAAAAAAAATTAAAGAGTGGGCTTGCAGGTGAGGGGAAATAGGTAAAGAATTAGCACAGAGACAGGAGAAGGAAGAGAAATTTGAGGAACTTCAGGAAGATGCTGTAGTAGATTGATTAAAATGGCCCAAGTTTTCATTCTTCCTTTTATTCATATCCCTTGCAATATGACCTCATTCCCTGGTGGCTCAAATAGTAAAGAATCTGCCTGTAATGCGGGAAACCTGGCTTCAATCCCTAGCTTGGGAAGATGCCCTCAAGAAGGGAACAGCTACCCAATGCAGTATTCTTGCATAGAGAATCCCATGAATGGGTAGCCTGGTGGGCTCCAGTCCACAGGGTCACAAAGAATCAGATGTAACTGAGCGATTAACATTTTCACACATTTCACTGCTCTTACCAAGATATGAAGTTTAAATCTTTACTCTTTAATAGTGTCTGGTCTTGAGATTTACTTTGAAAAAAACAATATGCTAGAAAAGGCAGAGTGCTCGTCTCAAGCCTAGGTCTCAAAGAGTCTTATATGCCTCTGCTTTCATCTGAGAATACTGCTTCTCCATGAGAATAATCTCAGAATGTCCTTCTGAAGGATGGGAGATCCCATAGAGAGGAGAGGAGTCATTCTCACTGGGGCCATGCTAGACCATCCAACTCCCACCTTAGTTTAGAACTTTGTTTAAAAACTTGAGAAAAAAGGAAGTTATACCCAGGAGTCAATTTATATTTCTCTTTACTTTGATTCCTTTGCCTGTCAGCTCCATGTTCATGAAATTCAAAAAGAGACCTGTCTGTGAACACCCTGCTCGTAGAATCACACTGCTACACAGGAATTCCATTTCAGCTGAGCATAATTATCAACCTATGAAATAAGAACTTCAGAGGACCAAATATTTCAGGAATCTCATAGCAAGGATGCAAAAGATGAACAAACAAACAAAAATTAGCCTAGAGGAAAAATATATAATTCATTGAGTAGAAATTTAGAATATATTTCTAATAAGACACTTTTATCTTCATCAAGTACATAAACGTTGTTATGAAAACAAGAAGAAATAACATCTGATCTCAAAAATATAAATGTTGAATAACAGAGTCATCTGAAAGTTAGAAAAATAAATTGTTAGTCTAGGGATTAACCTATAATCAGAAAGAAAAACTGAAAAATTTACTCCTAAATTGTATTTAAAAAAACAAATATAAAGAAAAGATCAGGAAAAAATAAACACACATACATTAGACTTTGAACTCCAGGTTTTACCTAAGAGGAGTTCATAGAAGAGTCACAATGGGATGGAAGAAACAAATAAAATTGATAGAAAAATATTCTCCTGAGTTTTCAGTTTTAAATGGAAAGTTTTAAAATGGAAAAAGCCTATTGAAGGCCAAGAAAGATAAATGAAGATGACTCATAGTAAGACACAACCTTGTATAATTTTAAAATTGCAAGTATAAAGAGAATATTCTGAAAGCTTCTAAAGAGAAACAAATATGTATGTGCACACACACACATGCATGTGCATATACACACAAACTCACATGTACACAGCACTATCAGAAAAGTGATGGGACTCATCCTAATTTTATATCCTTGTTGAAGATTAGAAGATGGTGCTTTAAAAAGTCTGATCAAAAATTATTTTGAACAATCATATATAGATCCATTTGGCAACAGAGATGTCCATTAGCAGATGAATGGATAGGAAAGCTGTGGTACATATACACAGTGGAATATACTCAGCTATTAAAAAGAATGCATTTGAATCAGTTCTAATGAGGTGGATGAAACTGGAGCCTATTATACAGAGTGAAGTAAGTCAGAAAGAAAAACACCAATACAGTATATTAATGCATATATATGGAATTTAGAAAGATGGTAACAATGACCCTATATGTGAGACAGCAAAAGAGACACAGATGTAAAGAACAGACTTTTGGACTCTGTGGGAGAAAGCGAGGGTGGGATGACTTGAGAGAATAGCATTGAAACATGTATATTATCATAGGTGAAATAGAGAGGCCAGTCCAGGTTCTATGCGTGAAACAGGGTGCTCAGGGTTGGTGCAATGCGATGACCCTGAGGGATGGGATGGGGAGGGAGGTGGGAGGCAGGTTCAGGATGGGGAACACATGTACACCCATGGCTGATTCATGTCAATGTATGGCAAAAATTACTACTATATTGTAAAGTAATTAGCCTCCAATTAAAATAAATTAATTAATTTAAAATTTAAAAACAAAACAAAAAAAGATCCAACTGTGTTGAGAAAAAGTAAAATACTTCCTGACAAACCTTGAAGTATCATCACCCATGCACTAACAGTATTTTCAGAAAATAAAATCACATAATAGTATACTTCAACAAAAATTTTAAAGAGTAAAAGATGAACCATAACAAGTTTTGGTGAAGAAGTAAAGAAATTGGAATCCTCATATATTGCTGGTGGGAATGTAAAATGATGTAGTTCTTTTGGAAAAAAGGTTGAGCAGTTAAACAATGATTTAAAATTTGCCTAACACATTTTAGGCATTTAAACCTAAAAATGTTAAACAATTACCATATAACCCAACAATTCCACTCTTAGATATATACCCAAGAAAACTGAAAACATTAAACCTTATACAAAATGACTCTAGCATTGTTATTAACAACAGCCAAAATGTGTAAACAACTCAAATGTCCAATAATTGATGAGTAGATAAATCAAATGTGATAAATCCTACAATGGCATGTTATTCAGACATAAAAAGGAATGAAGTACTGAAACACTATAATACAATTACCCTTGAAAGCATAACACTAAGTTTATAAAGTCAGACAAAAGAGGCCACCTACATGTATTATTCCAATGGTTTGAAATTTAATCTATAGAACCATAAAGTAGATTATAGGTTTCTATGTGGAGATACAAATAGTGAGTAAATGCTAAAAAGCATGGAGTTTCTTTAGTATTCTAGAATTAGATATGGTAAGCTTCCCACATACAAATGAGTTCTGTTCCAAGAGAATGTTCCTGAGTCCAATTTGTTCATAAGTCCCTCAAGGTTAGTCTAGATACCCAATTAACACAATCAGGTATCTAGTGCTGTACTGTAATAAGCTTAAAATACTTCTCACACAAATGATGCATAGAAAAACTATGAAAAAATCAAGAAAACATTTAAAAACTCAGTACCTTGAAAAGTACCATAGTACAGTACAACAGCTGGCACACAGGGGCTGGCATCGAGTAAACAGGCAGGGAGAGTTACTGACTGTAAGAGGGCAGGGACGTGGGAGATGGTAGGGATGAAGGATCGTCAGCAAAGGAAATGACAGGGGACCTGCAATTTCGCTCACGTCTGTCGTGGATGGCAGAGATTATGATTCTTTGATGGATTCAACTCTATCCACCCTCTTGAAAAAATGATCCACTGACGTATGAATCTCTTCTTAGCAGCTCCAGCTGTATCACCGCTGCTTTTACACTTGTTTCTGGACATCCTGGACTTGAAATAAAGATACTGTACTACTGTACAGAGTATTGTATGGTAAAGTACACTAAGGCATAACCACTTATGCAGGATGTGCACACTTGACAAGGTACTGAGACACATGACCTAACTTAAGTAACTGGGCATGTGAAATCACGTTTGCATCTTTGAAAGTTCACAACTTGAAGACTTGCATGCAGGAGACTTACTATAGTTGTGATTGTCACACAAACTTGGAAATACACTAAGATCCACTAAGTGTACACTTTTAGAAGATGGCATTGTGATATGTGAAGCATATATGAATAAAAATTGAAAAAGAAAACAATGGCAGTTGAATATCATTGACAGAATAAATCATGAAAGGTATTTTTTAAAAAAAAAAAAAAGCTTTAGTAAGCACTTCAGAGTTGAAAGATACATATTTAAGGTGAAAACTTAGGCTTAATACCTTTCAATTACAAAATAGTCAAATCTATAAAAAAAATTTAAAGCTAGTTTAAAAAGGAAAGCCACATACCCTTCACTATAATTCAACAATTAATCTATTTTATTTAGGTTGAACTATTTGGAAGTGAGACCCAGATAGAAAATCTCCCTGGCAAAGATTAAAGTATCAGCTTTTGAGTGTATTCTCTTATATAATGTGTTATTTTCATACCTAGGAAATCAGCAATAACTTCATAATATCTACCATCAATTCCATATTCTATCTTCCTAAATAGTCTCCAAAATGCCTTTTATAAATGTTTTGTTTGGGACTTTGCTTGTCTTTTTTGGCCCATAAACAACGGAACTTTATTTCTCATACTTCTACAGGCTAGAATTCTGAGATCAGGGTGGCAATGTGGTTGAGTTCTGGTGAGAAGCTTCTTCTGGGTTGCAAATATCAACTCCTCCTTGTATCCCCCCATGGCAAAGTGCAGGGAGAGCTAAATATTTTGGTTTTAAAATCTAGAATCCAAATCAAGATTCACATAATGAATGCCTTCAATCATTATGCTCATTTAATTTCTTTAAATCTAGAATATTTTTAGTGATATTGACTTTAAAGAATCCAAGCTAGTTTTCTTGTGGAATGTTCTGCACTTTGAATTTGGCTTATTGTTTCCTTTCAATACATTCCTCCTAAATTTTCTATAAACTGAAAAATAGATTTAAAAATATTTGGTTCACATTAAACATTTTTGGCTAGAATAATTTCTAATCATATCACGTATTTCATAAGTGCTACATACAAGTGATGACAAGACTTTTTATTTGGTTAAGCTGTTAAGCACCAGATCTCTGTTGCAAGAGTCAAGTACACATTTGTAATCTGTTAGATGTGGGCTGATACTTTGGCATAGGGTAAATATATCATTTCTCAATGGAAAATGATATATACAAAGAAATGGAAAGATATTCTGGCATTGGAAGAAATAATATTGGTAAAATGTCCTTACTACTCAAAGAAATTTACAAATTTAATGCAATCCTTATCAAATACCCATGACATTTTTCACAGAACTAGGAAACATAATTCAATATTTATATGGAACCACAAAAGACTTCAAATTGCTAAAGCATTCTTGAAAAAAAAAGAACAAAGCTGGAGGTATCCCTGACTTCATACTATATTACAAAGTTACAGTAACCAAAACAACTTGGTACTAACACAAAGACAGACACAAAAATAGATCAACAGAACAGAATAATAGGGAGCTCACTCATAAGTAAACTCATGCACCTATTGTCATTTCGTCTACAACAAAGAGGGCAAGAACACACCGCGAAAAAAGACAAATCTTTCAGTAAGAGGTGTTGGGAAAGCTGGACAGCCACATTTAAAGAATAAGATTACGATATTCAGTTCAGTTCAGTTCAGTCGCTCAGTCATGTCCGATTCTTTGCGACCCCATGAATCGCAGCATGCCAGGCCTCCCTGTTCATCACCAGCTCCTGGAGTTCACTCAGACTCACGTCCATAGAGTCGGTGATGCCATCCAGCCATCTCATCTTTGGTTGTCCCCTTCTTCTCCTGCCCCCAATCCCTCCCAGCATCAGACTCTTTTCCAATGAGTCAACTCTTCGCACGAGGTGTCCAAAGTACTGGAGTTTCAGCTTTAGCATCATTCCTTCCAAAGAAATCCCAGGGTTGATCTCCTTCAGAATGGACTGGTTGGATCTCCTTGCAGTCCAAGGGACTCTCAAGAGTCTTCTCCAACACCACAGTGCAAAAGCATCAATTTTTTGGCACTCTGCCTTCTTCACAGTCCAACTCTCACATCCATACATGACCACTGGAAAAACCATAGCCTTGACTAGACGGACCTTAGACCTTAGCAGAGACAAAGTAATGTCTCTGCTTTTGAATATGCTTTCTAGGTTGGTCATAAGTTTTCTTCCAAGGAGTAAGCGTCTTTTAATTTCAGGGCTACAATCACCATCTGCAGTGATTTTGGAGCCCAAAAAAATAAAGTCTGACACTGTTTCCACTGTTTTTCCATCTATTTCCCATGAAGTGAAGGGACCAGATGCCATGAATTTTGTTTTCTGAATGTTGAGCTTTAAGCCAACATTTTCACTCTCCTCTTTCACTTTCATCAAGAGGCTTTTTAGCTCCTCTTCACTTTCTGCCATAAGGGTGGTGTCCTCTGCATATCTGAGGTTATTGATATTTCTCCCAGCAATCTTGATTCCAGCTTGTGTTTCTTCCAGCCCAGCGTTTCTCATGATGTACTCTGCACATAAGTTAAATAAGCACGGTGACAATATACAGCCTTGACGTACTCCTTTTCCTATTTGGAACTAGTCTGTTTTTCCATGTTCAGTTCTAACTGTTGCTTTCTGACCTGCATACGGATTTCTCAAGAGGCAGGTCAGGTGGTCTGGTATTCCCACAAAAACAATCTCAAAATGGATTAACTATCTAAATGGAAGGTCTGAAACCATAACTTCCAGAAGAGAACATAGACATAACACACTTTGATATAAATCACAGCAAATTTTGGGGGGTTTTTCTCCTAAAACAAAAGAAATCAAAGTAAAAATAAACAAATAGGTCCTAATTAGACTTGAAATATTTTGCACAGAAAAGAAAATCATTGACAAAATGAAAATACAGGCTACTGAATAAGTGGTTAATACTCAAAGTATATAAATAGCTCATACTACTCAATATAAAAAATAAAATAAAAAACTGATTTTAAAAAATGAGTCAAAGGTCTGAACAGACATTTTTCCAAAGAAGATATACAGATAGCTAAGGGGAACATGGAAAATTACCTATCACTAATATTAGAGAAATGAAAATCAGAACAACCATGAGATATCACCTCACATCTGCCAGAATGATGAACATCAAAAAGTCTAAAATAGGGACTCCCCTGGTGGTTCAGAGGTTGACTGCATGCTTCCATTGTAAGATGTCTGGGGTTGATCCCTGGTCAGGGAACTAAGACCCCACATGCTGCACTGCATGGTCAAAAAAAGAAGCTTAAAAATAGCAAATGTTGGAGAAGATGTGGAGAAAAGGAAATCCTTATACACTGTGGGTGTGAATGTAAATCAGTGCAGCCACGATGGAAAACAATATATAGGTTCTTAAAAAAAGAAAAAAAGAAGAAAGCTATCATATGATCTGGCAATTCCAGTCCTGGATATATATCCAAAAAAAAAGCAAAAATACTAACAGGAAAAGATGTATGCAAACTAGTGTCCATAGCAGCATTATTTACAATACCATGATATGAGAGCAATCAAAGTGCCCATTGACAAATGAATGGATAAAGGAAATGTGGTGTATAAAATTCGAATTTCTCAGCCAAAAAAAAAGAATGAAAATCTGCCATTTGCAACAATGTGTGTGGACCTAAAAGGTATTTTGCTTAGTGACATGTTAGACAAAGAAAGACAAACACCCTATTTTAGCACTTATATATGGAATATAGAAATAATACAAATGAATGCATATAATAAAACAAAAACAGACTCACAGACATAGAAAACAAACTACACACTACCATGGCATAAAATGGATAACTAATAAAAACCTATCATACAGCACAGGGAACTCCATTCAATACTCGGTGGTGAGCTAAATGGGAAGGAAATCCAAAATAGAGAGGATATATATGTTCACATATAGTTGATTCACTTTGCTGTACAGCAGAAACAAACACAACATTTTAAAGCAACTATACTCCAATAAAAATTTAATTAAAAGAAAGAAAACAAACAAGTAGTATCCAGTAAGGAGAGAGAAGAGGGAAAGGGCAGGATAGTTGTTTGGGATTAGGAGATATAAACTACTATATATAAAACAAATAAGCAACAATAATATAATATATTGTACAGCACAGGGGAATATAGCCATTATTTTGCAGTTACTGTAGATAGTATATAATCTATACCAATATCAAATCACTATGCTATACATCTGAAACTAAAATAATATCCTGTCAATTATACATCAATTAAAAAATATTATTCCTCAACAATATCTCAGCCAACAGTCTGACCACTGGTTAATGGGCTGTATCTGATCCAATTTTTTACACTGGGTATTCAAGGTATTCTTGAAAAAGTGTTTGTAATTTTTATACTGTCATAGAATATGACATGTGCTCTTTATATTTCCTTTTACATTTATTAGCTGTAATTCATCTTAAAGAAGTTTTTCTCTTCACCCAGACCCCATATGTCCTCTCTCTCTCTTTAAATGCCATTATGGATTCTAAAGATTTAAATATGTAGTATATTATAATTAATTATTGCATTTCTGATGCTAAAATTGTTGCAAATCGGCCTGTGGAACCCCTTCACATCAGTTCCATTCAACATAGTTTCATTTGCTTTGGAGCACTTCCTTGTTTCCTGGCACAAATATTTCAGTACTCAATTTGTATTATGTGGGTCCCAGATATTAAAGGTCTCACTTTGAAAACACCAATAAAAGAAACAAAAATATCGGCAGCTCTTAAAATGCATGCAACAAATTCATGGTACCAAATGCTCCTCTGCATGATATTATAATTTCCTAGTGTTCATTCTTTTACTTCCATCAAAGTATTGTTAACTAGACTCATTTTCACTCTGCTGACAAAATTTTCTCAAATACTTACTTCTTCCCTTGCTCTAGGACAAGAGCCTTAGGTGGACCCTAAATTATAAGTGTAGTATGGTTAAATTCTAATGAATACAGACATGTCAGTAGTATGTTCCAAGGATTTCATGTGTATAATTGTATAGAAACCATTTTCCATGTGATCAAGCACTAATACACATATACATATGAAACAACATGTATTTTCTACATGTGACATATTTTGATATTCTCTATTATGTTCTATTTCATTATAAAAATTGATTTTACCACCAACTAATGATCCCTGGTCCAGAATTTTAAATTAAAAAAGAGGATTAGAGGATGCAAGAGAAGTGTATTTTTCCAACAGGATACTATGATTAAGTCAAGAAGAATACTGAAGAAGAAGATGAAGTATATGAATCAGGAGATATGGGACTAAGAAAGTACTGGCATCAAGAGTTAAGCTACAGTTGTGTATCAAATACATATGCGCGTGCATATACATAGTTTTTCTTTTTTCTATCACTTTTTCTTCTTTTATGCTTATAACGTCTTAATTGATCTACACTAAAGCATTCAAGGTATTCTTGAAAAAGTGTTTGTAATTTTTATACTGTCATAGAATATTGTGCTTATTTGACAATTGTATCATCGCTGACATAAACATCTCCCTCTGAAAAGATGCGAACCGTGACCCCCTTCCAATTACCTCCAATATTGTGTTTATCCCATTTCATTTCTCAACAGGGCTATGAAAATTACCTTCTAATGAGTCTCTCCACTGCTGTTCTTTGCCTCTAATTCCAAGTCAAGCTATCACTCATATTTCCACTGACCAATGCGATGTCACTTAAAACCTCCATTAAACTGCTGCATACTACATAGAGGAGCACATTGGTAAATTATCACAAGTTTAGTTACTTTAAAAAAAACACAAATTTATTGTTATATATTGGGTTTTAAGGGAGAATGTGTTCCTTGTCACGTGGTTAATCCAGGATATTTCCATCTCAAGTTTCTTAAATTAATCACATCTAAATAGTCTTGTTTGCCATGTTAGGTGATATATTCACAGGTTTACGTGATTAAGACATGGACATCATTGAAACTGTACATTATCTTTCTACTACAAGAAGTAACTACAATTGCTTTAGCATGCCAGACAAACCACTGCACTATTTCCTGTTTCCTAGCCTATCTCCTGCCTCTTCTCAAACCCCATGAAGTCATGCCAGGATCCTTTCAGCAAATGAACTTTGTCAAATAACATTATTTTTCGGGTCTTTATATCTTTTAACATTCTGTTTCTTTTGCCTCTGAAATCCTCCCCCACTTCTCCATCTGTTGAACTCCAACTCAGTTTTTCAAGACAGCACAAATGGTATCTCTTTGTAAAACGATATACTCCCACATGGAATTCTCAGTCACAAGCAAGTTGTTCCTTATCATAATGCTTTGTTTAAACTCTCCTGGAAGTTTATAACATGTTGTCTCCTGGTCTTTCTTTCCAAATAGAATGTAAGGTTCTCAAGAGACTGAGCTACTCATCCCTGTGTTCCAGGGTACTTCTATCTGATTAAAAAAAAAAAAAAAAAAGACAGTAAGTAAACAAAGAAAAAAAAAAGAAAAGTTCAACAAAAGCCAAGTTAATAAAGCAATTATCTGTGGGTCTTCAAAGTGTCTGAGAGGAAAACCACTTGCTCTCAGAAACACATGTGGCCACATCTATCACTAATCTTCACAATTAGGGTGACAACTCTGTCTAATATTTATAATCAGAGGGTGCTCAGATAACATAATGGTATGGGGGTGTAATCTGCCAAACAGGAAGCATGACTGAGAGGTATCAAAGGCAAAGAATGCAAGGCCAAGATATATGGTGAGTGAGAGGAAACCATGTAAAGGTAAATGATGCCAAGAAATGTGGCATGAGGCAGAAAGAACAAGAAAGACAGAATGAACGACATTGGGAAACATAGCAGGGAGAGAGATTAAAAAAGTCATGAGCTACTTGGTAAATTTTTTTCAAAATATAAGTAAAAAGTAACAATAAAAATAACATGAAATAACTACACCTAATCATATCATAGTCATACTTCTGAGAAACAAAGATAGGACATCATGAAATCTTAGGAAAAGTAATATGCTATATGCAGGACAATATGTGAACAATGGATAATTTGTCATCAGACACAATGATGTCAGAAAGCAAAAGTTTAGCAATCAAGGAGATCCAACCAGTCCATC
Organism: Capricornis sumatraensis; assembly: GCF_032405125.1. NCBI lineage: Eukaryota > Metazoa > Chordata > Mammalia > Artiodactyla > Bovidae > Capricornis > Capricornis sumatraensis. Next base: position 58,119,231 of record NC_091074.1, read on the forward strand.
CTAAAGGAGATCAGTCCTGGGTATTCATTGGAAGGACTGATGCTGAAGCTGACACTCTAATACTTTGGCCACCTCATGCAAAGAGTTGACTCATTGGAAAAGACCCTCCTGCTGGGAGGGATTGGGGGCAGGAAGAGAAGGGGACAACAGAGGATGAGATGGCTGGATGGCATCACTGACTCGAAGGATGTGAGTTTGAGTGAACTCCGGGAGTTGGTGATGGACAGGGAGGCCTGGCGTGCTGCGATTCATGGGGTCGCAAAGAGTCGGACACGACTAAGTGACTGAAATGAACTGAACGGAAAATGCTCAAAGACAAATATATCCACCTGAAATTCCGCAACCAGAAATTTCTTTTATCAGAGATAAAGGCAAAATAATGATATTCAGCTCAGTAAAATTTAAGAGATTTGGTTTTTAATTGGCATAACCCACACAAAAACAAAGGGATTCCATGGTGGCTCAGATGGTAAAGAATACCTGCAGTACAGGAGACCTGGGTTCGACCCCTTGATCGAAAGATCTCCTGGAGAAGGAAATGGCAACCCACTCCAATATTATTGCCTGGAAAATCCCATGGATGAAGGAGCCTGGCAAACTACATACCATGGGGTTGCAAAGAGTTGGATACGACTGAGTGACTTCACAAAAACAAATAGTAACAAAAATTTCTCTAGACTAAAAGAAAGTGATAAAAAAACAATAGACTCTAGACTGTTCAGGAAGACTCAACAGTCCTGAGCATTATATATATAACTATCAAATTTGCTAATTATATTACATAAATATATTAAACTGGTATTCATATTTTATATTAATTTACAGTATTTAAATTTACAGTGACAATTTTTCTTGATTATTTTAAAAAGCTATTTGCTGAAAGAGGATAATATTTTGTGGTGCTTCCAAAATATGGAGACGTAAAATGTACGGTAACAGTGGCAAAAAAGGACAGGAAGGAGGTAAATGGAATATATAACACAGAAATGGGAAAATGAAAAATGTATGCTTTCCTGGGTATGGCAGCAGAACCATATAGGAAAGAAATGAGAAAATCACACTTATTAAAATGCTAGGACCCGGTTAGCGGTGGGTTTCAGTGTTTTTGCTACTGGGAACATCAAGTACTTCTTTGGCTGAGAGTTGGTAGACAGGGCCATGCTGTCATAGCAATATGGCTCTGCATGAATAGTCATAAGTAGCATGGGCTAATGAAGTTAGAGAGTCCTGTGTTTCAGACCCAACTCTGTTCATTGTCTCCTTGAATAAGAACTCAACTACTGCCATTTCTGCAAAATGGGAAGACATTTGCCTAACTTGAATGTTTTCTACAAGGATCAGGAATAATATCCCTAAGTGCCTAGCACTGTGCGTGGACTATAGTAGAATGGTTTGGAAGATACACAATGAATAGTAACAGGAAAGATGACAGTTGAAGAAGGATGACTTCTGTGCCTTTTAGTGAAGTCATATCTAAAACGAGTGGGACCGATTTAAAGTTAAATTTAAGCATCAATTATATTTCTTTTCCTTTGATGACTTAGCCTTAGTCCAATCTGATAACTTTAGAATAGCTCTGGTTATAGGATATCCAGTATCAGAGCCAGCAGGAGCCAGACCTAGTCACAGATGTTTCCTGCCAAAGAACAATCCAAAAGGGCTACAGAGGGCAAGGGCTGCCAAGTCCTCCAGTCACTCAAATAGGGGAAAGGAAAAAGAGAGCTCGGCAACTGAAGGACCCAGGTGCCACTTGTGTGTGTGCTGTCTGGGGTGCCTGGATGCCACCTGGGTCCTCAGACTTCCATGCACTCACCCTGGAGCTTGAGTAGCCATGTTTCCAGAGCACAAGCTGGTGAAAGAGGAAGGCTGAGGGAGACCATGTGCCTTGGGAAAATCAATAATAAAATTCAATGCCAACTGAGAGATGTGCAGCTGTTCAAGAACTGTTTTACTCCTTAAAAATAAAACTTGGGTTTAATGTAATCTAAACGTGTATTTACCTGCATATCACTCATCCTTTTGTAATACAAAGATTGGTTGTAAAACTAAGATCTTGATTGCTCAGAGTTATAACTATTAAAGTGATTTAATCTTTAAGCTATAATTAAAAGCATAAAAATTAACACATATTAAATATAAATACAATGGAGAAGGAGATGGCAACCCACTCCAGTGTTCTTGCCTGGAGAATCCCAGGGATGGGGGAGCCTGGTGGGCTGCCATCTATGGGGTCGCACAGAATCGGACACGACTGAAGTGACTTAGCAGCAGCAGCAGCAGCAGCAGCATAAATACAAAAAATGAGCAAAACTTTACCATGAGGGTGCAAACCAAGGAATACATGTTATTTTTTTCTAACCTGCCAGTTCTGTGAAACCCACTTATGATGACAATTTGAATTAAAATCTTATTTTTAAAAATGTTCATTTTATCAATTTCTTCTTCTGAAATCAGTATCACCCATGCTGCCAACTGTGGTGTTTTAAACTCCAAATGGCTGAAGTTTCTCTATGTGTAGATATCTTTCTTTTTTCCATTTACTTCAAAAGAACTTTCAGGCGGACCATATCCTCTTGAACCAATAAAATTCAAAAATTTGGAAATCTGGGCAGGGATTATTATTTTACATTTCTCTATTTGTTTGGTCTCCAAACAGTTGCTTTTAAGATGTATTAAGTTATTAATAAAACCATTGTTTGAGACTCTGTATGAATTAGTGAAACACGCTTCTGGTTCTTCCTTTACAAACCTTTCACTGTGCAACTCTGATCTTTCAGAGAATGTCCTACAATGTCAGAAGTTTATTCAAACAACATATTGCACAATTTAGTAAATTTCAAGTTTTATCTTTCAGCAATTGCAATCTTAGCTAAATAATATATCTTGTGAAATATTTCTACTTGGTCTTACCTGGGTAGGGTCAAAATGAGTTTTCAGCTAAAATATTCTAAGATGAAACATCCTACCAATCAAGAAATTTTCTCGAAGTTGGTTAAACATGTGAAGAAGTTGCTTTGACTCTTTCAGGTTCAGTTCAGTTCAGTTCAGTCACTCAGTCGTGTCTGACTCTTTGCAACCCCATGGACTGCAGCACGCCAAGTTTCCCTGTCCATCACCAACACCTAGAGCTTGCTCAAACTTATGTCCATCAAGTCAGTGATGTCATACAACTATCTCATCCCTTGTCATCCCCTTCTCCTCCTGCCTTCAGTCTTTAACAACATCAGGGTATTTTCCAAGGAGTCAGTTCTTCATATCAAGTGGCCAAAGTATTGGAGTTTTAGCTTCAATATCAGTCCTTCCAATGAATATTCAGGACTGATTTCCTTTAGGATGGACTGGTTGGATCTCAACGCTGTCCAAGGGGCTCTCAAGAGTCCTCTCCACACCAGAGTTCAAAAGCATCAATTCTTTGTTGCTCAGCTGTCTTCATAGTCCAACTCTCACATCCATACATGACTACTGGAAAAACCATAGCTTTGACTACACAGACCTATGTTGGCAAGGTAATGTCTGTGCTTTTTAATATGCTATCTAGGTTGGTCATAATGTTTCTTCCAAGGAGCAAGCATCTTTTAATTTCATGGCTGCAGTCACCATCGGCAGTGATTTTGGAGCCCCAAAAATAAAGTCTCTTACTCTTTCCATTGTTTCCCCATCTATTTACCATGAAGTGATGGGACCAGATGCCATGATCTTCGTTTTCTGAATGTTGAGCTTTAAGCCAAATTTTCACTCTCCTCTTTTACTTTCATCAAGAGGCTCTTTAGTTCTTCTTCGCTTTCTGTCAGAAGGGTGGTGTAATCTGCATATCTGAGGTTATTGATATTTTTCCCGGAAATCTTGATTCCAGCTTGTGCTTCATCCAGCCTGGCATTTCACATGATGTACTCTGCATATAAGTTAATTAAGGAGGGTGACAATATAACAACCTTGACGTACTCCTTTCCAGATTTGGAACCAGGCTGTCGTTCCATGTCCAGTTCTAACTGTTGCTTCCTGACCTGCATACAGATTTCTTAGGAGGCAGGCCAGGCAGTCTGGTATTCTCACCTCTTTAAGAATATTCCACAGTTTGTCGTGATGTACACAGTCATAGGCTTTGGAGTAGTCAATAAAGCAGAAGTAGATGTTCTTCTGGAATTCTCATGCTTTTTTGATGATCCAACAGGTGTTGGCAATTTGATCTCTGGTTCCTCTGTCTTTTCTAAATCCAGCTTGAACATCTGGAATTTCACAGTTCATGTACTTTTGAATTCTGTCTGGAGAATTTTGAGCATCACTTTGCCGGTGTGTGTGATAAGTGCAATAGTGTGGTAGTTTGAACATTCTTTGGCATCACCTTTCTTTAAGACTGGAATGGAAAATTACCTTTTCCAGTCCTGTGGATACTGCTGAGTTTTCCAAATTTGCTGGCATATTGAGTGCAGCACTTTCACAGCATCATCTTTTAGCATTTGAAATAGCTCAACTGGAATTTCATCACCTTTGCTAGCTGTGTTTATAGTGAAGCTTCCTAAGGCCCACTTGATTTCGCATTTCAGGATGTCTGGCTCTAGGTAAGTGATCATGGTTACCTGGGTCATGTAGATCTTTTTTGTATAGTTCTTCTGTGTATTCTTGCCACCTCTTCTTAATATCTTCTGCTGCTGTTAGACCCATATCATTTCTGTCCTTTATTGTGCCCATCTTTGCATGAAATTTCCCCTTGGTATCTCTAATTTCCTTGAAGAGATCTCCAGTCTTTCCCATTCTATTGTTTTCCCCTATTTCTTTACCCTGATCACTGAGGAAGGCTTTCTTATCTGTCCTTGCTATTCTTTGAAACTCTGTATTCAGATGGGTAGATCTTTCCTTTTCTCCTTTGCTTTTGCTTCTCTTCTTATCTCAGCTATTTGTAAGGCCTCCTCAGACAACCATTTTGCCTTTTTGCATTTCTTTTTCTTGGGGATGGTCTTGATCATTGCCTCCTGTACAATATCATGAACCTCCGTCCATAGTTCTTCAGGCACTCTGTCAGTTCTAATCCTTTGAATATATTTGTCACTTATACTGTATAATCATAAGGGATTTGATTTAGGTCATACCTGAATGGTCTAGTGGTTTTCCCTACTTTCTTCAGTTTCCGTCTGAATTTGTCAATAAGGAGTTCATGATCAGAGCCACAGTCAGCTCCCTGTCCTGTGTTTGCTGACTGTATAGAGCTTCTCCATCTTTGGCTGCAAAGAATGTAATCAATTTAATTTCACTATTGACCATCTGGTGATGTCCACGTGTAGAGTCTTCTCTTGTGTTGTTGGAAGTAACCTGTTCTTTCAGGAAGTAATCTGTTCTTTCAGGTTACATGATCCAAATCTCTAAGTATAGACATATTTGCAAAGATAGTTCACATATGCTGCTTGGAAAACTTATTATTTAATTTTAACATTTTTTGAAGGCACAGATGCCTAAGGAGTAGAACAAGAAGAGTTTTTCAGCTGTTAATGCTTTAATTTTGAACTATTAGAATGAGGGATCAGTTCATTCACATTAAAATCAACGGGATCCTAGTGCCTAGTTTTTCCTTCCTGCTGCTTTACCTTTCTTAACTCTTCCCCTTGCTATGCATCAGTTCAGCGAGCAGCTTAATTCGCTTAACCCAATATTTCTTTCCTAAAAGTGACGTCAAGCTTGCAGATATTTACTTTGAGGAGTACAGAGGAAATTTCATTTTATTATTGTATATTTCAGAAGTAGTAAATAAAAATTCAGTCAATTCAAGGCACTGAGTAAGAGAATAACTTCTGAAAGTAACATTTTAAAATATACTGGCCTTGTAGAGAAAAAACACCAGGTATGTTTTTTACTTGAGATCAGAAATTAAAACATTGTCTCACCTCAGTTTCCTGGTAAATACCAAATTTTTTACTTCTTTCATCAATCCACTTGCTATCCTCCCCCCCCCCAACTTTGCATTTTCTCTCTTTTATTAAAGTTTAATGATACTTTACTTCCACTAAAGTATAAAGAGGCTGCATGGGGGTTGAAGACTGCAACTCTTCTCCATGCAATTGCCATCATTTTCTCTCCTCTCACAATTTAGTCCAAGGTTCTGTTGGGATGTTCTGTTAACATGCAAGAACCTTCAAGAAGATCCTTTCTCAGAAAATCAGTTACAGAGTTCCATTCTAATCTCACAAACCTTGTATAGGGTCTAATTTTGCCACAAGAATGATATAAAGTTTCAAAAAATAATATTTCTCAAAGCTATTTCTACATAAAATGAGATGGGAAACCAAGTAATTACCAAAATGCTTGATGTCAAAATAAGTTTGGATGGACCATTCAAACAATGAGTCAAAAATTATTCTGAATATTTTTGTTTTGAATATATGAATACCTGCTTCTACTTCACTTTACACAGGTATCTGAGGGCTTAGGCTGATTAAAATAATCTGAACACTGCCAGACATCTAATCCCAGAGCACTGACTCATTCTACATACCAAATCCACCCTTCACTGGATTGAGCTGCTGGACATACCATGTACAACAGGCTGAATGTATTTTGGTAAAAAATGTGAATTTGGATGGATGGGTTTTAAGAACAATATCTTTGTACCCATCTTGTGCTGCCCAGGGATGTATATATAAAGCAATGACTAAAAATTAGCCTTTACAAATTCTAAGCTTTTCCTCCTTTGTTTCCAAACCAACTCGTACATGAGAGCTTTTTTGTGGTGCCTGAATCTAGTGCCTTACCAAGAATCAGTGATTAATAGTGTTATGGTAGCTAAAGGAGAAAAGGGGTTTTGTTTATGTGCTGTGAAATCATCACAGACCTATCTCACCGTTTCAAGACGGGGTGAGTGTAAAAGGACACATTGGGTGCTGTGTGTCTGATCCAGGATTCTTGCCTCCCCTAATTGCTACACCCATCTAGTTTTGCTTGCTGGGGAGTGTAAGGACTCCACAAGTCACTGATTTGTTTATTGCCAAGTGACCTAGCTTGTATAAATATAATGTGTTGGTTTTTCTCCATGTTCTTTGTGGATTTATTGTTTACAAACTTCTTTCTGTAACCAAGAGAAAAATAGCCAAAACATCTTTGACGAAAAGTTCTGCACCAGGAAAAAGAAACTGAAATATAAGTTTGGGTACCCTTCGGCTCTAAGTGAGGACCTTAAGCCATCCTATCTTTTGCCTTTCCCTTCTTCTATTTTCTATTTTGGACCAAATCTAGATTCTACAAAACTGACTTATATCACACTCCTTCTTTCATACCTCCCCAAAAGCCCACACACCTATGCAATACACATTTAACCTGCAGGATGTCTCCACAACATTTAAGCAATTTGAGTAACAACTCTGAAAAATCTAGAAATACTCCATTCCTTGTTCTCCACCTTCTGGATCATGTGTATTTCTGGATGATTCATGCCAAATACACTGGGTAGACCATACCTCCTTAAATCTCAAATCTTAGGGTAGAGAGAAGCAATGAGCAGGGCTTTCTTACAGACACTGGGGTCAGAAGATCAAAGAAGGAAAAGAAGTATATATACATGTCACTCAGGAACTTTTATGTAGGTTAATATACTTATGTCAAAATATCACAAGATAGTTTAACAGCAGACAGATGAATACAGCTCCATATTTATTGCTAGAAATCAAAACTTTGTGTGAAATCTTGAATTTATGAGGAACAACGGTAGGAAAAATGTGTACCTCTCTGTTCTTTGTCTTATCCCTTCCCCTCTTTCCTGACTGCAGGAGACTGAGTCCCCATGTGCTTTGGTGAGCCTATCACTGGGGAGTTTATGTGATGGTTGGTTTTGCTGTGATGGGGACTCCTTTTACCATTTGCCATCATTTTGTGACACACGTGTTGCTCCTTTTCCCTCCCCCTCACTGTTCCAGGAAAAATATAGTGAATTGTGGCACTGGGAAAAAAAAAAACAAAACAGGGACAGGAATGTGCTCAAGAAGACATTGTTGAAAACTGTAGAAAGAATGCCTACATTGACTTGAAAGATGTGGTAAATTTTCTAAAGCACCTGTCAACTAACCACAAAAATTCTAAAATCCTCATTGTACAGGTTAAGACTAGATAGAGTACTAGAAAACAATGGAGGGTAGCCTTTCACAGGCTCCATTGGGTGTCTCTGCTCTTCTGACAATAACATCTGGATAATTGCATCTCCTATAATTATTACATGTTATTCTTGGTCATGCTCTATTATGTTCTAAGATAAAAATGGGCAGAATACTGTTACTATAGATAGGGATCTTTACATATATTTTTTTCCTAAGCAGATTTCCTGTATGATTATGCATTTTAATTTCACAATGAATTATATGTGTGGAGCATGCATGTGCATGCTTGAATCCTTTCAAAGTGTGTAGAAGAAGATATGCAGATGGCAATTTGTGAACAATTTCTTCTCTTCCTTTTCTTTTTTGCTGAAAAAGAACTTATTTCAATAAGTTGTGTTTTAGGCATGACAACCTCAGCCTAGGACCCTAGTGGGTTATAGCCTGATGTAATTCATTATATTTGTTGTAAGGAAGGACACCCAACAAAAGCATCAATTATTATTTCATAGGGACTATTTTTATTATGATCCATGGGATAAATTTTTCTCAGATCTCAATGTTTACAAGATGGTTATACTTCATCTTTGGTAATGCTGTGATTTTTTTTTTATGTATAGGTGATAAGAATGTTTGATTTATATTTCTCCTTTTTCATTGACTACCAAAAATCTCAGAGACAATTTAGTGACCCAGTAGTCATAAAGACCATTTTAGATATTACCTTAGTCTATCTCTTTTTTTCTAATTCTTAGAGCCTTTATTGTATCTTCCTCTATTTTTTTCTTTGTTTCAAAATTCACTTTGATTTACTGGCCAGAATCCTACCCCAGTATGATACTACACAACAACTGTTGTGGTAAATTCTGTTGTGTTACAGTGTGTAGAAAATTATTTTGCACACTCCAGGGTCACTCAGTTTGTACTTTGAAGATAGAATTTGATAACATTTAATGTGTGTATGTGTGATCATTGTTCAGTCGTGTCCTACTCTTTGCAACCCACCAGGCTCCTCCATCCCTGGAATTTTCCAGGTAAGAATACTGAAGTGGTTTGCTGTTTTCTATTCTTGGGGATCTTCCCAACCCAGGGGTCCAACCTGTGTCTCTTGCATCCCCTTCATTGGCAGGCAGATTCTCTACCACTGAGCCATCTGGGAAGCTCTAACATTTAATACTGGATCTCTCTTTTTTAAAATTAATTATTATTTATTTTTATTGGAGGATAGTTGCTTTACAATGTTGTGTTTGCTTCTGCCATACAACAACGTGAATCAGCAATAAGTGTACATACATATCCATTCCCTCTTGAGCCTTCCCCCAACACCCTGTCATCCCACCCCTCTAGGTCATCACAGAGTGTCAGGCTGGGTTCGCTGTGTTAAATAGCAGCTTCCCAGTAGCTACCTGTTTTACACATGGCAGTTCATATGTGTCAGTGCAACTCTCTCAATTCATCTCACCCTCTCTTTCCTCCTTAGTGTCCACAAGCCCATTCTCTACAGCTGTGTCTCTATTCTTGCCCTCCAAATAGGTTCATGAGTACCATTTTTCTAGATTTCATATATATGCACTAACATACAATGTTTGTTTTTCTTTCTCTGACTTCACTCTGTATGACAGGCTCTAGGTTCATGCAGCTCAGTGCAAGTAAGTCTCATTCATTCCTTTTTATGGCTGAGTAATATTCCAATGTATATATGTACCATATCTTTATCTGCTCATCTGTTGATGGACATCTAGGTTGCTTCCATGTCCTGGCTATTGTAAATAGTGCTGCAATGAACACTGGGGGTATATGTCTCTTTTTGAATTATAGTTTGATCAGAGTACATGCCCAATAGTAATACTGCTGGGTCATATAGTTGTTTTAGTCCTAGTATTATAAGGAATTTCCATATTGTTCTCCATTGTGGTTGTATCAATTTATATTCACACCAATTCAAGAGGGTTCCCTTTTCTCCACATGTTCTCCAGCATTAATTGTTTGTAGATTTTTTTGATAATGGCAATTCTGACCAGTATAAGGTGATACCCAATTGTAGTTTTGATTTGCATTTCTCTAATAATAAGTGATGTTGAACGTTTTTATTCATGTGTTTATTGGACATCTTATGTCTTCTTTGGAGAAATGTCTGTTTAGGTCTTCCACGCATTTTTTTTTAATTAGGTTGATTGTTTTGTTGACATTGAACTGCATGAGTTGCTAGAATCAACCTTCCTGACTTCAGACTATACTACAAAGCTATAGTCATTGAGACAGTATGGTACAGGCACAAAAACAGAAATCAATGGAACAAATAGATCAATGGAACAAAACAGAAAGCTCAGAGATAAATCAACACACCTACATGGGACCTTACCTTTGACAAAGGAGGCAAGAATATACAATGAATAAAAAGCAAACTCTTCAATAAGTGGTACTGGGAAAACTGCACAGATACATGAAAAAGAATGAAATTAGGACATTTCCTAACACCATACACAAAAATAAACTCAAAATGGATTAAAGATCTAACTATAAGGTCAGACACTATAAACTCTTAGAGGAAAACATAGGCAGAACACTCTTTGACATAAGTCACAGCAAGATCCTCTTTGACTCACTTCCCAGAGTAATGGAAATAAAAACAAAAATAAACAAACAGGATATAATTAAACTTAAAATCTTTTGCACAGCAAAGGAAACTATAAAAAAGATGAAAAGACAACTTTCAGAATGGGAGAAAAAAATTGCAAATAAGGCAACTAGTCTCAGTCTATTTTTATGTTAACTCATTGATCCTTACCTTTCCACTTATTAATCTTTTCAAAAATTTTTTCATTGAATTTAGTTTTCTTATCACAAATGCTTTTTGAACAAGTTGGACATTAAAGAAATAAATGATTTGTCAAATGAATGGATGTGTCATTCTTAACTCTCCAATGCATACTATGGAAACTGCACAAGCCTGTCATAAAATCTCTAAGAAAGTGTAAAAATCAGTATTTTTTTTTTAAACAACCAGATGAGTACTATGCACCTACTTTATATTCATCTGTCTCATTATAGTCACATTGTATCATGACTCACCTTTCCCCTCCTTCACTGATGGTGTATTTCGGAGTATTAAAACAAAGATGTTTCTGTCAGACTAAGACTATGTGGATCTGTTTCTCCTATGGTGTAGTTTACATGTGTGTCTGCACATATTACTATGCAAACTGCATTTTCAAAGAGAGAAGAAAAAGACACTTTAAATTAATTCCCTACATGTTGAAAACACTAGGCTCAGTAAATTCAGATACAGAATTCACATTGAACTTTATGACTATTATAATTCTATTATAGGTCATGTGTGTGTTCATCGCTCAACCATGTCCAACTCTTTTTTGACCCCATGGACTATAGCCTGCCAGGCTCCTCTGTCCATGGAATTCTCCAGGCAAGAATACTGGAGTGGGTAGCCATTCCCTTCTCCAGGGGATCTTCCTGACTCAGGGACTGAACCTGGGTCTCCTGCATTACAGGCAGATTCTTTACCATCTGAGCCAACAAGGAAGCCCATTATAGGCCATGCACATCCACAATTCAGAAAACAGGGAAATGGTGGGATTTGTGCTGATCTTGTCTTGACCCATCCTGACCAATTAAAGGAAGCCAAGGAAAATGTTTCAAGAGCCACAAACAGACAATAGTCAATTACTTTTTTAAGAAAGCTGAATTGTTTCTTATAACTTCTTTATGAAATATTTATTCAGCATGACTAATTGCTGATTGAAAATAATTCTATAGAAAAGCAATTGCTTATTCTGGAAGGCAGTGACTTAAATTTGATGTCCATTTCTTTTGCTTACAGGTAAGTGGTTATTTGCTTATTTAACAAAGCTAATGTAACTAAGATGAAAATTTGTTTCCCCTTTGAGGCATTATACTTTTCTATGAAGAAATATCAAAGAAATTTAAATGTGGTCTCAATTAAATGCACTGGCCCAGATTTCAAGCCTGAGCTGAGTTTCTCAAATCATAGTCCTCATGCTTCAATATTCCTGTGATGCTTATTGTTATGCAGGATAACAGGCTAAGAGAAACTTCAACTATGGTGGACTTAAAGTAATAGCTCCCAAATGACCATCAAAATAGAAAATGATTTGAGGTGCAGAAAGAATTTAACTTAAATATTTCCAATATGCCCAGGTCAGAGGATTCTGCACAGGTTGTTTCAGGAGAAAAGTCCCAGAAAAAAATAATATTAGAACATTCACATGAGAATGATGACTGGCAAATTTCATCCAGTAAATACTATGAAGCTGAAATCCAAAGTGACTGGTAAAAATCTTCCTCTTTTTGATTAAAACAGCAGCCTCCAACAAACATCACACAGAATCTTCAAGTCACTGGTCACAATCCATAACTAATGTTGTTTATTTTAATTCTTTTAATTCACTTTGTGATCATTATGTTTTGACTTTTCCTCTATCATTGCCACTTTGCTGGGCTTCAAAAGCCAATGCCCCTTTCCCTCATTATTCCAAGTAGTGTTACTTAATGTCAGTTTCAAAAATGGAAGCACAGAAGGATAGAAAAGTTCCTGCTGTGTCTGTCTTGGTTCCAGAACCTTACAGGATTGATTCCTATGGAAATACAAACCACAGGAATAATGTTTCAGTAAGAGAAAGATGCCGAAAAATCTTTATTGATGAGTAGAGGGCTAGGTCATTGCATTCACATCTATCCCATTGCAAGTGATATTTACAATTTAAAGAAAAAAAAATCCTATAAATTCAGACATAAAGATGGAGAGGCAGATTCTGGCTGCCCCTCTGGGTAGGACATATATTTTAATTCTTGAGTGGTTTCCTACAGACACAGATAGCACCATAGCATTTTATTTAATTGTTTCTCATGATATCAGTTGCCTGAAGGTAACATTTCTACATATTATGATAAATTATGGAGAATACCATATGTGGTTAAACTAGCAGTGTCTTAATGAGCAGATATAAGCAAAAAGTATGTGGATACTTCTCTGTCATTCACAGGAAAAAATCACCAGTGATAGCAAAGTTTCCCTGTACCTTTTGTGCTTCCACATAACAGCTAATACAAAATCTCAAGACCTTTATCTAAGGCACTTTTTTATGTGATGTGGTGGTATATAGTCAGTTTTTGCAATTTGGTTGAAAATTCTCTATAAAATTGACTAAAACTCAGCTATTAACCATTAAAGGAGGGCTATTTAAGGCAGATATTTCTAGAATGCAAGCTACTGGGAAGATTAACAAGGAAAGGGAAAAATTATTTACATAGATAAACCTTGTACTATAAGTGAGAACAGAGTAAGCACTTGATCTTTTCAAAACTTCACATCACTTTGTATAGTTACCTGCTTGAATTGTAAATATCTTTTCCTTATGTTGAAAACCTCTTAGCCAAACTAAATCATGCCAGAGGTGAACATGTCACTTTCTCACCTCAGTTTGTCATTTTGAGTATTTTTCATCAGCAAGTTTTCCTTATAATACTCATACTTAGAATATTCTGCTTTAACAGTGTTGCCCAAATTAAAATGAATTACTTTTCTATAATGGATATTTACCAAAAAAAAAAAAACCACACTATTATACTCATTAGATACTCATTGTGTCTCACTGTAATATGAAATCTCCATTTTTCCCTTAACATGCCACCCAAACCAATTTTTTTTCCTATCTTTTGCAATGTCTTGGAAGGTGAGCATAAGATAGAAGAAGCAGTAGAATGAAAGTCGCTTTCAGACTATCAGTATCACTTGGGGTTTATTATTTCTCTTGAAGTCATAGCAGAGTAGCATACATACAAAAGCAAGCTTGACTGTCTTACCTGGCATTTTATGAAATTTAGTATATTACCGGAGAAGACAATGGCACCCCACTCCAGTACTCTTGCCTGGAAAATCCCATGGACAGAGAAGCCTCAGCTCAGTTCAGTTCAGTCACTCAGTCGTGTCCGACTCTTTGCGACCCCATGAACTGCAGCACGCCAGGCCTCCCTGTCCATCACCATCTCCCGGAGTTCACTCAGACTCACGTCCATCGAGTCCGTGATGCCATCCAGCCATCTCATCCTCTGTCGTCTCCTTCTCCTCCTGCCCCCAATCCCTCCCAGCATCAGACTCTTTTCCAATGAGTCAACTCTTTGCATGAAGTGGCCAAAGTACTGGAGCTTCAGCTTTAGCATCATTCCTTCCAAAGAAATCCCAGGGCTGATCTCCTTCAGAATGGACTGGTTGGATCTCCTTGCAGTCCAAGGGGACTCTCAAGACTCTTCTCCAACACCACAGTTCAAAAGCATCAATTCTTCAGCACTCAGCCTTCTTCACAGTCCAACTCTCACATCCATACATGACCACAGGAAAAACCATAGCCTTGACTAGACAGACCTTAGTCAGCAAAGTAATGTCTCTGTTTTTGAATATGCTATCTAGGTTGGTCATAAGTTTTCTTCCAAGGAGTAAGCGTCTTTTAATTTCATGGCTGCAATCACCATCTGCAGTGATTTTGGAGCCCCCAAAAATAAAGTCTGACACTGTTTCCACTGTTTCTCCATCTATTTCCCATGAAGTGATGGGACCAGGTGTGATGATCTTCGTTTTCTGAATGTTGAGCTTTAAGTCAACTTTTTTGCTCTCCTCTTTAGCCTGGTAGGCTGCAATCCATGGGGTCTCTAAGAGTTGGACAGGACTGAGCGACTTCACTTTCACTTTTTACTTTTATGCTTTGGAGAAGGAAATGGCAACCCACTCCAGTGTTCTTGCCTGGAGAATCCCAGGGACGGGGGAGCCTGTTGTGCTGCTGTCTATGGGGTCTCACAGAGTCGGACACAACTGAAGCGACTTAGCAGCAGCAGCAGCAGCAGCAGCAGCAGCAGCAACAACAGCAGCAGCATATTACCACTCTCTCCCTAAGTGCGTAAGACAATCCACAATGGTAACATTGTCCAGGAGCATTTAAGGAGGCAATAACTTTTCAAAATCAATAGGATATACCTAATCTTGTTGGAGCAAAAGAAGATCAACTTTATTCAATATTGCATTAATTAGACAAGAGTAAGATTGCAATTTAATTAATTGAGCATATTTGTCTTCTATATGAAATGGAAATATTTCTTGACATATGGAAATTAGAGCTTCTTTAATTTTTTCTCCAAGAGGAGAAAACAAACAAAAAAATCTGAGTATTTACTGAGTAATTATAATCTGAAGGATAGATCATATTCAATTGCAGTTGAGAAAATATAATGAGATTCCAAATATTGAGCACCTATGAGGGGACGAACACTGTTATGAATTCCTAAGTATGTAAAAGAAAAAAAAATACTAAGAACAGTAATAAAGTAGAAGGGAGATACTAAATTACACATCATAGACTATTATAGAAACTGTAACAAGCTAGAAGACAGATACTAAATTATACATCATAGACTGTAAGTGCTCTACAATTGATGATTTTGTGACAATGGAAATGTTTGATATTTGTACTTCTGTCCAATGCTGCCGGTATTAAACATATGCAGTTATTGTCCAAACAAAATTGTCAAACAACACTAAAATTGAAAGAAATCATACCAAAATTCCATAAAAACTTAATGCAATAAAATTATTCATAATATTTAATATAAAATGAAGCAGTGACTCAAAAACACTGGCTTCATTAAAATGTTTTCTGTTATGCTTCATATCAATATACACAGTAAATTATTTCACTTTATTTTGTCCTTTTTATTCATAATGACAATGACTTAATTGTTCTAATTTGTTGTTTATAATGTTTCTTAGGAAGCATATAAATCAGGGTTCAGTTATTTCTTATAGCAGATAATTCAGCTGTGAGATCATTTTTGCTGTCCATTTTAATCCAAATGGACATTACATCTCATGAGCTTTGCTTGATAGTCTGCCAATGTTTAAATGTGTTCTGTAGTCGAATAGGCTTAGAAAATGATTCCCCACAGTATGAAGGCTGGGGCATAATTATGGGATTTTGGCTACATATTGGTCACCACACAGGAGCACTGGAATAACTCAGGTATAGAAGTTTGTTAGTATTAAGTATTTTATTTCCAAAGCATTAAAAAACATTTCAAGCATATTGTTGAAAGACATTTGCATAATGCATACAGGTAGATGAACAGAGATATCAGACCAAAGAATTAATTAACATTAAATTATTTTCTAATATATGTCCATTCAGGGAGTATTGGCAACAGTACATTCTTAATTGGAATGAAGAGTAGATTTTGTAATTGTGATAAATCTAGACCTCAGTTCAGTTCAGTTCAGTCGCTCAGTTCTGTCTGACTTTTTGCGACCCCATGAATTGCAGCATGCCAGGCCTCCCTGTCCATCACCAACTCCCAGAGTTCCCTCAGACTCACGTCCATTGAGTAAGTGATGACATCCAGCCATTTCGTTCTCTGTCGTCCACTTCCCCTACTGCCCCCAATCCCTTCCAGCATCAGAGTCTTTTCCAATGACTCAACTCTTCACATGAGGTGGCCAAAGTACTGGAGTTTCAGCTTTAGCATCATTCCTTCCAAAGAACACCCAGGACTGATCTCCTTTAGAATGGACTGGTGGATCTCCTTGCAGTCCAAGGGACTCTCAAGACTCTTCTCCAACACCACAGTGCAAAACCAATACAGTATTATAAAGTAAAATAAAAAAAATAAAATAAAGCATCAATTCTTCAGTGCTCAGCTTTCTTCACAATCCAACTCTCACATCCATACATGACCACTGCAAAAACCATAGCCTTGACTAGATGGACCTTTGTTGGGAAAGTAATGTCTCTGCTTTTCAACATGCTATCTAGGTTGGTCATAACTTTCCTTCTAAGGAGTAAGCATCTTTTAGTTTCATGGCTGCAGTCACCATCTGCAGTGATTTTTGGAGCCCCCCAAAACAAAAGCAAAGTCCGACGCTATTTCCACTGTTTCCCCATCTATTTCCCATGAAGTGGTGGGACCGGATGCCATGATCTTCGTTTTCTGAATGTTGAGCTTTAAGCCAACTTGTTCACACTCCTCTTTCACTTTCATCAAGAGGCTTTTTAGTTCCTCTTCACTTTCTGCCATAAGGGTGGTATCATCTGCATATCTGAGGTTGTTGAAATTTCTCCTGACAATCTTGATTCCAGCTTGTGACTCATCCAGCTGAGCATTTTGCCTGAGGGGTATTATACTTTAATTTTCATCTCGTTTTTGTCAATTGTTCTCAATTTGATTAGAACTCAGAAGGCAGAAGTGAGGATAAATAATGTTAGCATCTCACCAATCCCAAACAATCATTAAGAAAAAAATAATAAATCAGTGTTGACAAAGATCCTTTGCAAACTCAGAAAGGAAAAAATTCAGAACTCTTCTACATTAAAAATGCATTTTAACTGCAAGCCCATATCATCAAAAATAGGCAAATATCTCTATTCAATTTTAATTTTCAGGAAATACTATTAAAATTATGGTGACTTATGTTTAAAAGAATCATTGAGTGGCAGGATTGTCCCATAATTGAATTAGTATAGGTAAACCAAGATCACTCCTTTACAGATTTGTGATAGGTAAATATTCCTTGGTATAAAAGTACAATTATTATTCTTTTCCCTGTGGGGTAATTGAAGGTGCTGCACATAACACTTTGAGGGTTAAAGCTACAGTGCTCACTTTGCTGTGCCAGTTGTAAGAGCCTTTTGTAGACCCTCTGCCCATAGGCCAGTATTAGAAACCTGTGCTTCAGGGAGTTTTAAATGTCTCCAGTAACTTTCTGCAATTATCCCTTGTTGAATTAACAGAATCAATAGGGCACCAAAAGAGGCCCCTGTGAATTTCTGTTTGTTACCTTGGGGTGTTTTTAGTTTCTTAAAACTCCCAGGGTTATTAATCCTGCAGTTTTAAAGTTAAAATGGCTGCTGTATGTAATGCAAATTTGTGCAAAGCTTTCGAGGTCTCTGATAACTAACTTTCTGCAGTGGCCTTTGTTTTATTAACCAGACCACTGGGGCTATCCCACACCATTCCTATATTTGGTATGCTTTCCCTGTAGGCTCAAAGGCAGCCATTTAAGACAACCTTAAATGTTTCAATTACATACAAGACCCACTTTAGCTCTGAGATTGCAGATCATCAGCCTTTCCAAGAGTTGACATACCTAGAGACCAATCAGGAAGTCACAGGAGATGATAATTGTGGGTCTGCTAATTCAGCAAGAAACAGTTGTACAAAATTGGGAGATATTTTCTTTATATGATGGCCACTTCCTTTCACTGCCTTAAATTAAACCTATCTACTTACCTAAACATTCTTAGCTTAGTGTTCTATGTCAGTTTTCTAAGCATTACCTTATGAGTTAGTAAACTTTATGGACCAAAAACACTTTTATTTTTTACAACTAATGCATTTACTAAAGATCATGCTACTTTGTCAGAAATTTTCTCAAACTTAATTTTAGATGCTTATCTTCTTGATTCTGTATTTCTTTATGGCTTTCCAGAGAAATACGAAAAACTCTGTTAACTGCAAAGCATTGTCAGTCCTGAAGCAGAGAATAATCAAAGAATGCATTAATAGCATACATTTCTTCCTAATGTACTTTATTTGCTCTGATTCTAAGAAGCAGCGCATGTGAGTCAGAAGAGATGGAGGAGGAAATTATTACTCTTAGATTTTGCTTTTATAAATAATTTTCTACTGAGAAAACACTATCGAGAGAGCATTCTCCATGACACTGCATGCTCATATCTTGTGTCAGAAAAATATATTTGAATTAGTTGCTAGTGAAAAAAAACTAAGAGGGGAAAAATTCTCCACTTATCTCTCTGCACCCATGGCAACCCAGCATTTTTTCCAAAATTTTTTTCCAAACCTCAAGAAAACAAAAGTAATATTAAGCCATTATTTACAAAATTTCAGCTTGACTTGTACATTGGAGATAAAAATCTAAACTAGAACAGTTGTGTTTTATGTTCTGCATACCCCTTGAGACCTAATCAACCTGTAAAGTAAGTACTTACCTTCAAGGTAAAACCTGTAGGATTTGCTATATGGTGTGCTTATGGATGTTTCTTGTTGATAAAACTTTGCATCTTTGGATTTTTTTTTTCTCAATATCACCTCTAACTGATTTTCTGTATGTCCATGCTTGGTCAGAAATACAATTATTTTATAATAATTTTAATTATGTTGAAATTTCCATAAATGAATTATGAGGGAAAAACCAAAAGATTTTTGAAGCATATATGATTTTTAATATAATGGCAGGTCCTCTAACATAATTTTCTGCTTTTGTTTTGGAAAATAAATGAGTCACCAGAACCAAATCACCACTTGCAGAATTTTGTAATGTGCAAAATCCCGTGTACCACATTAGTTTCTACAGAATATCTCAAACATGTCGTGGGACCACTATAATAATAACATATATGCCAATTACAAGCAAATTCACCCTACCATCACAGCAATCTTTGCTACACTTGTTAGAAAATTTTTATTACTTTGTGTTGCAATTATGTTTTTACATACTTGTCTAACTTAGGCTCAAAGATCAAATGTAAAAAGATGTAACACATAATAGGTATTCAGGTGTTTTCTCTGGTTAATGAATCAATGGAATATCAAGTGTATGCATGAAACAAAATTTGCATTTATTGCATGTGATATTGATTACCACATTGTGTTTATTAATACATCATATTGAAATACAATTTGTATTTTCTCCACTAGTGACTTCTGGAAGTAAGGAAGCCATACATATACTCAGCGATAAGATTACTTGGCACAAGGCTCTGCCACTGATGCTTCACCCAATGCTTGACTCTTCATTCTTCTCCTACTTCATCTGCCTAATTCTTATTCTCTTCAATCTGATCACACATTTGTTTTTTGCCCAAGAACTTGCATCCACAATCCTAGAGTGGTCTTAGAGTGCCATTTTCTGCTTGATTTTCACAAGTAACAACTCAATGATTACACTTAAAAATATATTCCATGAGCTGCTTCCAATATCTTTTCAAAAAATTCTTCTTTACTTCTCTTATTTGAATTTTAATACATATCATACAATGGTTTTTGTTTTAGCTCTTATACCTCACCATTTTTAGTTAATATATTAGTATTCTCAATGTATTAATTCCTTCCAATAATCTCTAAATACATTTTGCCAAACTCATGGATAAATCAATCTATTTTTATATAGAACAGTAAAATTTTGCTATCTAAGTGATATATCAGTGGTTATGAAAATCATTAAAGCCTTAAACACAGAAAAAATAGACTGATGCATTTCTAAGGACTAGTTTATACACTGATAGAATAATAGTTAATTATGAACATTTTTCTGTCCTCTTATATTTCAAAAATTTGGTGAATTCTGTTTTGTTTTTTAGACATCCAGTAAGTATGTACACAACAACTTTAAGTAACTATTTTCTATTTTATGATCATTATTAAAATGTTAAAAAATAAAATACAAAAAAAATTATTTCAAATTCCATTATCTAGACCATCACATATATTAAGATATGCATAAAATTCTTTGTGTGATCACAAGGTAATCACACTCTGAAATAAAATTTTACAATTCATTTGAGTAGCCTGGCTCTATTTAATAACAGCTATTCAACTGATTTTGGAAATACAGTATACTTTAGCTTAACTGAACTAATTTTTTCTAGTCAATAGTTAACAAAAGTCTAAATATTTGTACAGGTAATATATATCTGTACATCTGATTTATTTCAGTTTTTTCTGATTAAACTATATAAATGTATAATAATATGAAGTCTAAACTACAGGACTTTTGAGGGCTGCTTTCTCAAAAGAATTCAGTTAAGATTCCATCTCTGGTGAAAAGAATCATGTATATACAAGTGTGTGCATGCACACAGCTCCCCCACTTTCAACCATTTATTTATAGTATACTTAATAATTTCTTTAAAAAGAATTAGATCCAAAAATATGAAAACAAAAATGGTTTGGGATCTGAGATTTTTTTTTTAATTTAGCTTTGTCTATAGGCATTCTTTTCTCTGTAAATCCATATTGTAAACAATATTTTTTAAAAAGATATGCCAAGAAGATGACAGGAATGTTAGAGTTCTCGCCTGCATGAGATTATTTAACCTAAGCCACCTCAACTGTGAAAACTGTGGATGCAACTTTGAGAAAACATTTTGAATGTGACAGCAAAATTACTTTGTGATGTTTATACATTTTTCATAATACTGTTCCCAATAGAACTGATTTCTACATTTCTTACAGCGATAGTACGAAGAATCAGCCTTTTAAAAAGATCAGAATTTGCTGACGCTGCTGTTGGAGTGCCTTGTTAGCTGAGAGACAATGCTGTGGTTAAACGCAGCATAGTAATAACTTTAAGGAATTAGGAGGTATCAAGAAAGGGAGTTGTATGGCTCTATATGTTCACATTTGTGTTTGAGAAAAAGAGAGAAAAGAGAAAGGGGAAAACACTGAGGTAGACAGAAATGAAACAAGACAGCCAGAGCAGAGAACTCAAACAACGTGCCACTGAGTTCGATAAATCTATACTTATTTTTTTCCATCCTGCAAGGTCATAGATGACGCTGACATTGGTCTCCTAGCAACCCACTCTACTAACCTACTTTTGTCCCAATCACTGGAGAATGGGTTTGGTGCTTTGAGCTGTGTTTCAATACAAAGAAGAAAGAATCAAAGTGATGCTGGGTAACTACTGATGGGTGAAATAAAAAAAGTGTGCACACACAGACACATACACACATTTTGAGTCTCTTTTCTATCTAATTCTACAAAGTTCAGAGTGGTCTCTACAAATTTCCTATAATTGAAAATAAATGTCCAGTCATCACAGAATCATTGCATTTTTAAAAATCCAAAATGCCAATTTTGATGTAACATACATAAAACTCTAATACATTTATGTGTGAGACACATGGATTAAAATGTATATCAACATAACTAGTACCAGGATTTAATTAGAAAAATGAACTAAGCAAAAATAAACTGAATTCTAATATAGATGTTATTACTTTTAAGTTTGATGTAAATTTTAAATTTTTATAAATTATAAATTTATCATATTTTTGTCATTCAAGTTCAGAGACAATGTTTTCAGAATTGGTTTCTGTGACTAAATTTTATAGACTATATTTTCTCTTGAGTTATATAATTTCTTCTTTTTCTGAGTTATATCTTTACATAAGTGATTCCAAGTTTTCACATTACCTTCCTTCCTCTAAAGTTCTATTGTCATCTTTCTTAATTTTTTTGAGAACTTATAAGTCTTTTCATACCTCTATAAAAGATATGGATATATTTTATTCTATTTTAAACTGTTATAGTATTTTAAATAAATTATTTAATCATATAATGGAAATGTTTTATCTTATATTGTCCAATTTAACAAATTAAAGGGACAATATTTGTTAAAAGGGCAAAAAATTGGTTACAATTTCTTAGTGAGAGCTGATCTAGTTCAACATGAACTTCAGCTCAGAAGGTTCTTCTTCAAAATCATTAAAGCACAGACTATTCACACACTGAGGGACAATTCATACATGTCTGTTTTGTTCAGCATGACTTTTGCCTATTGTATTACAGTTGCAAGATACAGATGGTAGACCTCCCACTCTTTTCATCCCCTCTACCCTCAACTCTTAAAAATGTACTCGAGAAGACTTCCCACAGTTTATTATGATCCATCCTTCTTAAAACACAAGTCTCAGAACTGAATGAAATATCCCGAAAGTGGTCTTGCCAACATGTAGAACGGCATACCTATTTTATCCTAAATTAATGTATGCCTTACTTTTAAAAAGGCACTCTCCATTGCCTTTATTTTCTTTTAGAAGGCATCTCACACAATGAAAATGAAATGCTATTTTTTCCAGAACTGCTGTTAATCTGTCACCTCAGTTATACATATATGCAAAGACTGAGCATGTATTTTTAGTCTATAAGGGAAAAATCATAATCTTTTCTGTTAAATGGATCTTGTATGTCTTGACACAATTTCAATCGGTTGAGATATGGTTCTAAACTCTGATTCCTTCATGTAAATATCTCCATTTTTTTTCTTTTTTCACATGAAAATGGTGATGCTATTAAAAACTATTTCATAGGATTGATAAATTATATTAACACAAAAAAAATCAGTTGTAATTGCATACACTAACAATAAACAATCCAAAAAGGATATTAAGAAAATAATTCAATTTATATAACACCAAAAAGAATAAAACATATCAAAATAATCCTAACTAATGAGGTGAGAGACTTGTGCCCTGAAAATTACAAAACATTGCTGAAAGAAATTAAAGAAGACACAGATGGAAAAACATCCAGTCTTCATGGGTTGAAAAATATAAAACTATTAGGATGTCCATACTACTCAGTGACCTACATATTCCCCATAACCTCTATCAAAATCCAAATAGCATTCATATACAGAATTTAAAATACAAGAAGCTATATAACATTTAATACATATACTAATAAAGAAGAGACCTAAAATCAATAATCTAAGTGTTTACCTTAGGAATCTAGAGAAAAATATATTAAATTTAAGACTAAGCAAACAGAAAACAAAATTAATATAAAAATCAATGAAATTGAAAACAAGAAATCAATAGAGAAAACCAATGAAACCAAAAACTTAATCTTTAAAAAGATCAATAAGTTGATATAGTTCTAGACAGGGTTACTAAGAGAAAAAGAAGAAACAAATTACTAGTATCAGAAATGAAAAAAGGAGTTGTCACCACTGATCCCATGGATATTAAAAAAATAATAAGGAAATGTTATGAACAACTCTGCTCAAAAATAAAACTTAGAAAAATGGAACAATTCCATTACCTTCTAAAAATCAAATGTCGTTGTTGTTCAGTCACCCAGTTGTGTCTGACTCTTCGCAACCCCATGGAGTGCAGCACACCAGGCTTCCCTGTCCTTCACCATCTCCTGAAGTTTGCCAAAGTTCATGTCCATGGCATCGGTGACTTTTCCAATGAGTCAGCTGTTCTCATCAGGTGACCAAAATACTGGAGCTTCAGCTTCAACATCAGTCTTTCCGATGAGTGTTCAGGGTTGATTTCCATTAAGATTGACTAGTTTGATCTCTTTGCTGGCCAAGGGACTCTCAGGAGTCTTCTCCAGCATCACAGTTTGAAGAAATCAATTCTTTGGTGTTCTGCTTTCTTTAAGGTCCAGCTCTACAATCATACATGACCACTGGCAAGACCATAGCCTTGACTATATGGACCTTTTTGTTGGTAGAGTAACGTCTCTGCTTTTCAACACATTGTCTAGATGTCATACCTTTCCTGCCAAGAAGCGATTGTCTTCTGATTTCATGGCTGTAGTCACTATCCACAGTGATTTTAGAGACAAAGAAAAGGAAATCTGTCACTACTTCCATATTTTTCTTTTCTATTTGCCATAGAGTAATGGGGCCAGATGCCATGATTTTAGTTTTTTTCTTTTCAATATTTAGTTTTAAGCTGGCTCTTTCACTTGACCTTCTTCAGCCTCATCAAGAGACTCTTCAGTTCCTCTTTGCTTTCTGCCACTAGCATGGTATCATTCACATATGTAAAGCTGTTAATGTTTCTCCCACCTACCTTGATTCCAGCTTGTAACCCATCCAGCCCAGCATTTCTTATGATGTGCTCAGTGTATAGTTTAAACAATCAGGGTAACAGCAGACAGCCTTGACATACTCCTTTGTCATTCCTGAAGCAGTCAGTTGTTCCATACAGGGTTCTAACTGTTGTTTCTTGACCCATACAGGTTTCTCAGGAGACAGGTAAAATGGTATGGTATTCCCATCTCTTTAAGAGCTTTCCACAGTTTGTTATGATCCACACAGTCAAAGGCCTTAGTGTAGTCAATGAAACAGAAGTAGTTGTTTTTCTGGAATTCCTTTGCTTTCTCTATGATCCAGCAAATGTTGGCTGCCTTTTCTGAATCCAACTTGGAAATCTGGAAGTTCTTGTTTCACATAATGCTGAAGCCTAGCGTGCAATATTTTAAGCATGACCTTCCTAGCATGGGAGGGGAGTGTAATTGTCTGTCGGTTAGAACATTCTTTAGTACTACCTTTCCTGGAAACTAGGATAAGGGCTCATCTTTTCCAGTCCTGTGGCCACTGCTGGGTCTTCCAGATTTGCTAACATATTTAGGGCAATACTTTGATAGCATCATCCTTAGGGTTTTGAACAGCTGTACTGGAATTCCATCGCACTCACTAGCTTTATTAACAACAGTGCTTCCTAGAGGCCCAATTAACTTCACATTGCAGAATATCTGGCTCTGCATGACTGAGCACACCATCACAGTTATCTGATGCATTAAGATCTTTTTTGTAGAGTTCTGTGTATTCTTTCCGTCTCTTCTTGAACTCATCATCATCTACTAGACCGCTACACTTTCTGTCCTTTATTGTGCCCATCTTTAGGTAAAATATTCCCTTGATATTTTCAGTTTTCCTGAAGAGATTCCCTACTCTTTCCCCTTCCGTGTTTTCCTCTATTTTTATACACTATTTGTTGAAGAAGGCCTTCTTGTCTCTCCTTGCTGTTCTTTGGAGCTCTGTGTTTAGTTGGATTTACCTTTACCTTTCTCCCTTGCTTTTCACTTCTCGGCCTTCTTCAGCTATTTTTAACGCCTCCTCAGATAACCACTTTGCCTTCTTGCTTTTCTTCTTCTTTTGGATTTTTTTTTTTTTTTTTTGCTGCCTCCTGTACAATATTATGGACTCTGTCCATAGTTCTTTAGGCACACTGCTTTGCTAGATCTAATCCCTTGAATCTATTCATCGCCTCTATTGCACATTCATAGAGGATTTGATTTAAGTCATGCCTGGCTGGCAAAGTGGTTTTCCCTGCTCTCTTCAGTTTAAGCCTGAATTTTCCTATGCGAAGTTGATGATCTGAGCCACAGTCAGCTCCAGGTCTTATTTCTGCTGACTGTACAGAGCATCTCCATCTTCAGCTGCAAAGAATGCAATCAATTTTATTTCACTAAAAAATGAAATGGTGATGTCCATGTGTAAAGTCATCTCTCGTGTTGTTGAAAAAGGATGTTATTATAACAAATGCATCTCTTGTTAAAAAGACAAACATCAAATAGTTATGCATAAATCTAAGAAAATATGTACAGATCAATACAAGAAAAACTATAAATTTCTTTTAGAACTCCCTGGAGAGTCCCTTGGACAGCAAGGAGATCAAACTAGTCAATCCTAAAGGAAATCAAGCCTGAATATTCATTGGAAGGGCTGATGCTGAAGCAAAAGCTCCAATATTTTGGCTACCTGATGAGAAGAGTGGACTCATTGGAAAAGACCCTGAAGCTGGGAAAGACTGAAGGTAAGAGGAGAAGGAGACGACAGAGAATGAGATGGTTGAATGGCATCACTGACTCAATGGACATGAGTTTGAGAAAACTCTGGGAGATGGTAAATGACAGGGAAGCCTGGCATGCTGCAGTCCATGAGGTCATAAAGAGTTAGACACAAGTGAGCAACTTAACAACAACAACAAAAATTTCTGCTAAAAGAGAACAAAGAAGATCTAAGTAAACGGAGAGATAGTTCATGTTCATGAATAGAAGACTCAGCATTGTTATAATGTTAGTTCTCCTTATCTTGGTCTATAGATTCAAAGAAATCCCATATGTTTTATGAATACCAACAAACTGATTCTAAAATGTATCTCAGAACAACACCACCAACCAAAATAGCCAACACAACATTCTTTGTATGGAAGAACAAATTAAAGTATTAACATTAACCAACTTCAGTACTCACAAAGCTACAATAATGAAGATCCCATGAAACTGGTTAAAGAATAGAAAAATAAAGTAATGAAAAAGAATAGAGGGCCAGAAGCACACCCATATCAGCTAATCTTTGCCAAAAGAGCAAAGGCAACTCAATGGAGAAAAAGAAAGTTTTTCAGATGAGAAAGAATATATCTTATTATGTCATTTATAAAAATTAATTTAAATGGATTATATACCCAATGATAAAATATAAAACTATAATAATTTTAGAGGATAATATAAGAAAAATTCTATGTGACTTTGGTTTTGGAGATAAGATTCTAGTTACAACATCCAAAGCACAAATCATGAAATAAATTTTAAAAATCTGTAAGTTGAATTTCAGTAAAATTTTTTAAAAAAATCTGTTCTGCCAAAACTCTGCTAACAGAATGAGAAGACAAGACACAGACTAGATGAAAATGTCAGCAAAACACATTTCTAATAAAGAACTTGTATCTAAAATTCACAAAGACTCTTTAAACTCAATAATAAGAAAACAACCCAGTTTAAAAATTGACAAAGGTGTCTGAAGATTTACAGGTGGCATACAAGTATAGGAAAAGATACCCAACATCATATGTCATAAGGGTATTCATAGTGAAACAACAATAAAATCTACTGAAGACACTGGCTTTTGACTAAAAAACCCAAGTGTGATTCTTCAAGTACAACCATAGATAATGACAAAGGCTTTACCTAAAAGGGTGCACAGAGAACTTCCCTTTCCCATCCTTTCACTACCAACTTGGAAGGGAGTTTTAGTCAAGGATTTAGACTCTACCGGGCAGCCATGCTCTTATGGATATTTGCATTCCAAGCCTGGTGCCTTCATTCTGAAGGTCTCTTTATCTGGAGCTTTGGCCAAAGCCTTCCTCAGGTACCTCAGCCAAAACATCATTATGGGGGCACAGGAGGAACCTTAAAAACATTTTCTCTACTCTCACTCGGTACTTTGTACTTTTCCATTCCTAGTCCTTCTCCCGCTCCCTTGACAGGGGCTCAGGGTTTTTGAAGGTGGTGTGAATAAATGAAGCACAGTGGGCTTTGAGAACAGTTAAACTAATCTGTACGATACCATAAAGATAGATATGATATTTTTCACTTGTCTAAACTCAT
Organism: Capricornis sumatraensis; assembly: GCF_032405125.1. NCBI lineage: Eukaryota > Metazoa > Chordata > Mammalia > Artiodactyla > Bovidae > Capricornis > Capricornis sumatraensis. The sequence goes on from NC_091074.1 coordinate 58,147,250, forward strand.
AAAACTATACGACACAAAGAGGGAACTTTAAAATTATGGAATTTAGTTAATAGTAGTGCACCAAGATGGATTAATTAATTGTAAAGAATGCACTACATTAATGATACAGAATGCTATCATAATATCTGCTCTTTTTTGTTTGTTTTTTTCAGTTTTGTGCTCTTTTAATCTACATATACATATATATGACAAGCCACAGATTGTGATTTTTGCAAGGCACATATCTTAAAAAACACCTGTGTTCAAAAAATGAAGTAGACTCACAGATACAGAGAACAAATTAGTGGTTACCAGTGGGGAGAGAAAAGAAAAGGTAGAGGAGCAATATAAGGGAAGGGGATTAAGAGGTACAAGCTATTAGAAATAAAATAAGCTACAAGAATAATGTTACAACACAGGAAATACAACACATGATTTAAAATAACTATAGATGAAATTCAACTGTTAAAACTTATAAATCACTATACTGTAAACCTGCAACTTACATTGTATAACATCTATACTTGAATTAAAAATGATTAAAAATATATTTCCTTCTTTAAAAATATTCCTTATTTTCAGTCTATATCAAGGATTCCCACAACTCATTAACAGAAAAACAAACAACTCAATAGTATATGGGCAAAGTATTGTAGAGTTTTACCAAAACAAATGTATGGATGGCTAAAAAAAGGCACATGAAAACCTGCCAACACCATTCATCATTTAAAGGCAACTGCAAATTAAAATCACAATCAGTTACTGCTGCAGCTGCTGCTAAGTCACTTCAGTCATGTCTGACTCTGTGCCATCCCATAGATGGCAGCCCACCAGGCTCCCCTGTCCCTGGGATTCTCCAGGCAAGAGTACTGGAGTTACTACTGCACACTTATTAGAAAGGCTAAACCAAAACCAAAAGTATTATAGCAATACTAAATAGTGATGATGGTATGGAATAATCTGAAACTTTCATAGTAGATGAGAGTTTACTATAACTCTCAAAATAACTTAAGAAGAATGAAGCAATATTCTTCTTCATTAACCTACTGATTGGGAAGCAACATTACAGTACAGCCACATTAAAAAACAGTTTAGCAATTTCTAATGAAGTTAAACATACACTTTCCACTCATCTCAGCATGCCATTCGTAAGTATTTATCTGAGCAAAATGAAACCTCATGTGCTCACAAAACCCTGTATTTTAATGTTTATACCAGCTTTATTCATAAGTTATGACAACTTCCAAGTTATAAACAGCATGTGTCATTAAAAGAGCCAGGAGGCATAGGCTCAGGAGGGCAGACTCTTGTTACTCTTTGCAATAGCTTTTCAGAACAGCTAGAGAATAGGAGAAGGAAATGGCAACTCACTCCAGTACTCCTGTCTAGAGAATTCCTTGGACAGAGGAGCCTGGTGGGCTGCCGTCTATGGGGTCGCACAGAGTCGGAGACGACTGAAGCAACTTAGTACGTATGTGTGCACTGGGAAGGAAATGGCAAACCACTCCAGTATTCTTGCCTGGAGAATCCCAGGGACAGAGGATCCTCGTGGGCTGCTGTCTATAGGGTCGCACAGAGTCAGACATGACTGAAGTGACTTAGCAGCAGCAGCAGCAGCAGCAGCAGAAAACAGGAAGCTTTGGAATGAGCACCATTCTGAGTCAATAATTTGTGGGGAAAATTAGACACGTTAACTCACTCAGTACATATTCTGGAGTCATCCCGGTGATTTCCTTTGTCACAGAGACAGAGAGTCACAAGATACATTTCCCAGATTTCTTTAGACCTAGGTCTGTCGTTTTTTGCATTTCCTTCCCATGGGGATCTCTGTCTCCTGTAAAATGTCACCAACCTCAGTCCATAGTTCGTCAGGCACTCTATCTATTAGATCTAGTCCCTTAAATCTATTTCACACTGCCACAGTATAATAATAAGGGATTTTATTTAGGTCACACCTGAATGGTCTAGTTTTCCTAACTTTCTTCAATGTAATTCTGAATTTGGCAATAAGGAAGCAAAATGGCTGTCTGGGGAGGCCTTACAATAGCTGTGAAAAGAAGAGAAGTGAAAAGCAAAGGAGAAAAGGAAAGATTATAAGCATCTGAATGCAGAGTTCCAAACAATAGCAAGAAGAGATAAGAAAGCCTTCCTCAGTGATCAAGGCAAAGATATAGAGGAAAACAACAGAATGGGGAGGACTAGAGATCTCTTCAAGAAAATTAGAGATACCAAGGGAACATTTCATGCAAAGATGGGCTCGATAAAGGACAGAAATGGTATGGACCTAACAGAAGCAGAAGATATTAAGAAGAGGTGGCAAGAATACACAGAAGAACTATGCAAAAAAGACCTTCATGACTAAGATAATCAAGATGGCAGGATCACTCACCTAGAGCCAGACATCCTGGAATGTGAAGTCAAGTGGCCCTTAGGAAGCATCACTACGAACAAAGCTACTGGAGGTGATGGAATTCCAGCAGAGCTATTTCAAATCCTGAAAGATGATGGCATTAAACTGCTGCACTCAATATGCCAGCAAAATTGGAAAACTCAGCAGTGGCCACAGGACTGGAAAAGGTCAGTTTTCATTCCAATCCCAAAGAAAGGCAATGCAAAAGAATGCTCAAACTACTGCACAATTGCACTCATCTCACATGCTAGTAAAGTAATGCTCAAAATTCTCCAAGCCAGGCTTCAGCAAATACTTGAACCGTGAACTTCCAGATGTTCAAGCTGGTTTTTGAAAAGGCAGAGGGACCAGAGATCAAATTGCCAACATCTGCTGGATCATGGGAAAAGCAAGAGAGTTCCAGAAAAACACCTATTTCTGCTTTATTGACTATGCCAAACCTTTGACTGTATGAATCACAATAAACTGTGGAAAATTCTGAAAGAGATAGGAATACCAGACCACCTGACCTGCCTCTTGAGAAACCTATATGCAGATCAGGAAGCAACAGTTAGAACTGGACATGGAACAGACTGGTTCCAAATAGGAAAAGGAATATGTCAAGGCTGTATATTGTCACCCTGCTTATTTAACTTCTATGCAGAGCACATCATGAGAAACGCTGGGCTGGAATCAAGATTTCTGGGAGAAATATCAATAACCTCAGATATGCAGATGACACCACCCTTATGGCAAAAATTAAAGAGGAGCTAAAAAGCCTCTTGATGAAAGTGAAAGTGGAGAGTGAAAAGGTTGGCTTAAAGCTCAACATTCAGAAAACGAAGATCATGGCATCTGGTCCCATCACTTCATGGGAAATAGATGGGGAAACAGTGGAAACAGTGTCAGACTTTATTTTTTTGGGCTCCCAAATCACTGCAGTCCCATTCATGGTGACTGCAGCCATGAAATTAAAAGACGCTTACTCCTTGGAAGAAAAGTTATGACCAACCTAGATAGCACACTGAAAAGCAGAGACATTACTTTGCCAAGAAAGGTCTGTCTGGTCAAGGCTATGATTTTTCCAGTGGTCATGTATGGATGTGAGAGTTGGACTGTGAAGAAGGCTGAGTGCAGAAGAATTGATGCTTTTGAACTGTGGTGTTGGAGAAGACTCTTGAGAGTGCCTTGGACTGCAAGGAGATCCAACCAGTCTATTCTAAAGGAAGTCAGCTCTGGGTGTTTTTTGGAAGGAATGATGCTAAAGCTGAAACTCCAGTACTCTGGCCACCTCATGGGAAGAGTTGACTCATTGGAAAAGACTCTGATGCTGGGAGGGATAGGGGCAGGAGGAAAAGGGGATGACAGAGGATGAGATGGCTGGATGGCATGACTGACTCGATGGACGTGAATTTGAGTGAACTCGGGGAGTCGGTGATGGACAGGGAGGCCTAGTGTGCTGCGATTCATGGGGTCACAAGAGTCGGACATGACTGAGTGACTGAACTGAACTGAGGTTTGTCGTTGAGATTACACCAATCACAGCACCTGCAGACAACACAAACAGAATTGAGAACAGCATAATTATATAACTTCATAGCAATACAACTCCTTCCATTTCAAAGAAACAAGTATTAACAATATGCACAGTATTAGTGGGTAATTTTCCAAAAATGGTAAAATCATAATACACATGCAAGTGAAAAGTGAGAGTCAAGTCGCTCAGCCATGTCCAACTCTTTGCAGCTCCATGGACTGTAGCCTACCAGGCTCCTCCCTCCATGGGATTTTCCAGGCAAGAGTACTGAAGTGGGTTGCCATTTCCTTCACCAGTAGATCTTGCTGAACCAGGGACTGAACCCAGGTCTCCTGCATTGTAGGTAGATGCTTTACAGTCTGAGCCACCAGGCATAAGACTCATACAGCTATTTTTTAAAAAATAACATGTATTAAAGATTTTTAACTGATTAAGTGAAGGAGCTGGTTTAGACATTATAAGCAAATCAAATGAAAAGTTAAAGAAATGCAAGCATATAGAAGTAAAAGAATATTGAAATTTGCAAATGGACATGAAAATGAATGTATTCATGGTGGGGCGGGGCAGGGCAGGAAATCAACTGAATCTCCATTGGACATAATTTATTTTCTGTGTTTGGAAAATAATTCTTTTGCACTGCTATCAATTATTTACAACTTACGGACTGTAAAATAGCTCAAAAGCTATGCCAGATCAGAATCAGATAACTCAGAAGGGCATTCAGTAAGTCAGAGCTTAGTAACTACAGCCTGAAGGTCAAATTCTAGCCCTCACCTGTTTTCTTGATTTGTTCTCCTTTCTTTCTTTGTTTTTCAACTGTGGTAAAATACATATAAAGCTTACCATGTTAACTATTTTTAAATTTATAGTTTAGTGAGTTTAAGCACATTTATGATGTTGTATAACCATTACCATCATCCATCTCAAGAACTTTTTTCATCTTAGAAAACTGAAATACTGGACATTAAACAATAATTCCCCATTCTACTTTGTCTGTATGATTAAATAAGTCTATTTTTTACTTATGAAATAGGCTAAAATAATTAAGAATTCTTTTTGTCTTTTTTTTTTCACTAAACTAGGGGAAGAAGAACTAAACATTCTTTTTCATAAATTATACAAACGAAAATCCTATAACTTACATAGCTAAATAGTGTTTTTAGCACTTACTGCATCATGATTTAGTTTTAATACTTATCATATATTTATTTGTTTGTCTATATCCTCCCTGGGGTATAAACTTCAAGGAAAAAAGACCATGTTTTTAACATCATATTTCCAGCACAACAAAGAACCAGGTAAATATTAGCAGAATGAATGAAAGAAAAGTTCCTTATTGTCACAGCCCCCAGTCCCCAATCAGTTCAGTTCAATTCAGCTCAGTCACTCAGTCAGGTCTGACTCTTTGCGATCCCATGAATCACAGCACACCAGGCCTCCCTGTTCATCACTATCTCCCAGAGTTCACTCAGACTCACGTCCATTGAATCCGTGATGCCATCCAGCCATCTCATCCTCGGTCGTCTCCTTCTCCTCCTGCCCCCAATCCTTCCCAGCATCAGACTCTTTTCCAATGAATCAGCTCTTCGCATGAGGTGGCCAAAGTACTGGAATTCCAGCTTTAGCATCATTCCTTCCAACGAAATCCCAGGGTTGATCTCCTGCAGAATGTACTGGTTGGATCTCTTTGCAGTCCAAGGCACTCTCAAGAGTCTTCTCCAACACCACAGTTCAGATGCATCAATTCTTTGGCACTCTGCCTTCTTCACAGTCCAACTCTCACATCCATACATGACCACTGGAAAAACTATAGCCTTGACTAGACGGACCTTAGTCGGCAAAGTAATGTCTCTGCTTTTCAATATGCTGTCTAAGTTGGTCATAACTTTTCTTCCAAGGAGTAAGCGTCTTTTAATTTCATGGCTGCAGTCACCATCTGCAGTGATTCTGGAGCCCCCCAAAATAAAATCTGACACTGTTTCCACTGTTTCCCCATCTATTCCCCATGAAGTGTTGGGACCGGATGCCATGATGTTCGTTTACTGAATGTTGAGCTTTAAGCCAAATTTGTCGCTCTCCTCTTTCACTTTCATCAAGAGGCTTTTTAGCTCCTCTTTAATTTCTGCCATAAGGGTGGTGTCATCTGCATATCTGAGGTTATTGATATTTCTCCCGGCAATCTTGATTCCAGCTTGTGTTTCTTTCAGTCCAGCATTTCTCATGATGTACTCTGCATATAAGTTAAAGAAGCAGGGTGACAATATATAGCCTTGATGTACTCCTTTTCCTATTTGGAACCAGTCTGTTGTTCCATGTCCAGTTCTAACTGTTGCTTCCTGACCTGCATACAGATTTCTCAAGAGGCAGGTCAGGTGGTCTGGTATTCCCATCTCTTTCAGAATTTTCCACAGTTGATTGTGATCCACACAGTCAAAGGCTTTGGCATAGTCAATAAAGCAGAAGTAGATGTTTTTCTGGAATTCTCTTGCTTTTCCCATGATCCAGCAGCTGTTGGCAATTTGATCTCTGGTCCTTTTCTAAAACCAGCTTGAACATCAGGGAGTTCACGGTTCACGTATTGCTGAAGCCTGGCTTGGAGAATTTTGAGCATTACTTTACTAGCATGTGAGATGAGTGCAATTGTGCAGTAGTTTGAGCATTCTTTTGCATTGCCTTTCTTTGGGATTGGAATGAAAACTGACCTTTTCCAGTCCTGTGGCCACTGCTGAGTTTTCCAAATTTGCTGGCATATTGAGTGCAGCACTTTCACAGCATCACCTTTCAGGATTTGAAACAGCTCTACTGGAATTCCATCACCTCCACTAGCTTTGTTTGTAGTGATGCTTTCTAAGGCCCACTTGACTTCACATTCCAAGATGTCTGGCTCTAGATTAGTGATCACTTCATCATGACTATCTGGGTTGTGACGATCTTTTTTGTGCAGTTCTTCCATGTATTCTTGCCACCTCTTCTTAATATCTTCTGCTTCTGTCAGGTCCATACCATTTCTGTCCTTTATCGAGCCCATCTTTGCATGAAATATTCCTTTGGTATCTCTAATTTTCTTGAAGAGATCTCTAGTCTTTCCCATTCTGTTCTTTTCCTCTATTTCTTTGCCTTGATTGCTGAGGAAGGCTTTCTTATCTCTTCTTGCTATTCTTTGGAACTCTGCATTCAGATGCTTATAATCTTTCCTTTTCTCCTTTGCTTTTCACCTCTCTTCTTTTCACAGCTATTTGTAAGGCCTCCCCAGACAGCCATTTTGCTTTTTTGCATTTCTTTTCCATGGGGATGGTCTTGATCCCTGTCTCCTGTACAATGTCACGAACCTCATTCCATAGTTCATCAGGCACTCTATCTATTAGATCTAGGCCCTTAAATCTATTCCTCACTTCCACTGTATAATCATAAGGGATTTGATTTAGGTCATACCTGAATGGTCAAGCGGTTTTCCCTATTTTCTTCAATTTAAGTCTGAATTTGGTAATAAGAAGTCATGATCTGAGCCACAGTCAGCTCCTGGTCTTGTTTTTGTTGACTTTGTAGAGCTTCTTCAACTTTGGCTGCAAAGAATATAATCAATCTGATTTCAGTGTTGACCATCTGGTGATGTCCATGTGTAGAATCTTCTTTTGTGTTGTTGTAAGAGGGTGTTTGCTATGACCAGTGCATTTTCTTGGCAAAAGTCTATTAGTCTTTAGACTAATATGTAATGACTAATACTTATGTAATGAAGACTGCTTCATTACATATTCCAATGCCAAATTTGCCTGTTACTCCAGGTGTTTCTTGACTTCCTACTTTTGCATTGCAGTCCCCTATAAGGAAAAGGACATCTTTTTTGGGTGTTAGTTCTAAAAGGTCTTGTAGGTCTTCATAAAACCGTTCAACTTCAGTTTCTTCAGCGTTACTGGTTGGGGCATAGGCTTGGATAACTGTGATATTGAATGGTTTGCCTTGGAGATGAACAGAGATCATTCTGTCATTTTTGAGATTGCATCCAAGTACTGCATTTTGGACTCTCTTGTTGACCATGATGGTTACTCCATTTCTTCTGAGGGATTCCTGCCCGCAGTAGTAGATATAATAATGGTCATCTGAGTTAAATTCACCCATTCCAGTCCATTTTAGTTCGCTGATTCCTAGAATGTTGATGTTCACCCTTGCCATTTCTTGTTTGACCACTTCCAATTTGCCTTGATTCATGGACCTGACATTCCAGGTTCCTATGCAATATTGCTCTTTACAGCATCGGATCTTGCTTCTATCACCAGTCACATCCACAACTGGGTATTGTTTTTGCTTTGGCTCCATCCCTTCATTCTTTCTGGAGTTATTTCTACACTGATCTCCAGTAGCATATTGGGCACCTAATGACCTGGGGAGTTTCTCTTTCGGTATCCTATCATTTTGCCTTTTCATACTGTTCATGTGGTTCTCAAGGGAAGAATACTGAAGTAGCTTGCCATTCCCTTCTCCAGTGGACCACATTCTGTCAGATCTCTCCACCATGACCCACCCATCTTGAGTTGCCCTGCAGGCATGGCTTGGTTTCATTGAGTTAGACAATGCTGTGGTCCTAGTGTGATTAGATTGACTAGTTTTCTGTGAGTATGGTTTCAGTGTGTCTGCCCTCTGATGCCCTCAGTCGCCAATACTCATTTTCATTTAAGCAACCTTTTGCTGACAAATTTTGAGCAAGGAACCTATGTCTGTGCACACATGCACTTGTGTGTATACTACTTTTCCAACATGTGTTTTCTGTAATACAACCATGGTAAGAATTTCATCTCAGTTTTCTTAGTTGTTCACTTCTGCCCCTTTATACCAGAGTTGGATGTTGCACATACATATTTTTTTTGGTTTACACAAGGTCATAAAGGCATTTCTATAGATTGGAAACATTCAAAAAACAAGATATTTCTCTGAAGTCCATATTTCTGGCTTCTGTTAAATAATCTGATATTATAACACAGGACCTACAATTTATCATGACAGTCGTTAGTTATACCTGAAGAGCTGCTCTACCTACAGACTGGGCATTTGTTTCCCGCCTGCTCCCCTCACTTATGTCACCTGCTTGTGCCCTGTAGGCATTTGACTTTTTGACCCCTGCTATTAAGTCACTGTTGGTAGTTGTAGCTTCCTTTTTGTTTTGATTTGCATTTTGAGAATGTAGATAAAAGTATGGTAACTGTCAGGATCATATGTCTGCTGATTAAAGAAATGGAGTCTCTGTTATAATATCCCTATTTAAACCAAGGATTCTAGAGGATATGTAAAATGTATAAAAATAGTATAAAATGTGTTTTAATGCTATGTAAACTCATTTTATAATCCATCAACCTCAGAAATACTTGAGTCTCCATTTCACCTACTGTATTAGAATCATTGCGATTCTAGGTAAAAAGGAGGAAGATATTTTTGATGTATTCATTATGATATGGAATAACTTCTGACTCATCTTCATTTTATGCTTATGTTTGAATGATACATTCATTTAGCATTACATGTGTGTGATAATTCTGAAACATATTTCAATTACAGATTTGCTGTATTTTTTTAAAAATTCAGTTAATTTAGTAGTAAGAGAGCTGTTATATAGACCTCATCAATAATTACACAGAAGGGTCTGTTAGACTAACAGATGCTCTAACAGTATAAACAAAACGTTTTGTTTAGAGTTCTTTTTAACTTTACATATTTAATTTTAATAATATTTTTGTTGAGTTATCATCATTTATAGCACTACAAACTTAAACACACACAGCATGAAATTTTTATAATTATGAAGTGTATAGTATTTCAGGGCACAGTTATCCATGAATTGATCAGTTGTGGTACAGAATATATCCTACAGTTAGAGTACAATCTAAAATTTTGGATAGATATAAAGGCAAAATAAGTTATTGAATGATCTGATTTAATAAAGCTTTAACTATACTGGTGAGATATAATGTTAGAGCCTAAATCATTAAGAAAATGTTTTATTTTCAAATATTTTTCAAATATGGAATGAACTATTTCAAAATAATTCATCACAATTGGATAGTCATTTAATATTTTCAAGCCATTTTAATCTAGGTTACCTCCTTCAACCAAATATAGTAGTGAACATTCTCTCAACTGTAACTATAATTTGTTTTTAAGAACTAGAAGTCACTCTACATGAAAAAAAAACCCACACTGTACACTAGTTAGAACCATCAGATCATTTTCTTGAAAATTTTCTGAATCAAAAGTTTACAACTTGTGTCCTGTGGGCTATATTTGGCCATAAATATTTTATCTTTTACCCATATGGTAGTTTACAGTTTATTTGAAATGACTGTCAATACATGAATACTTAAAGATTTCTCAAAATAATTGATTTTAATCTCTTTTCAAAACAATATAAAGACCAGCACAGGGTCTACCTACTGTCACAGAAATAATCAGCTGGAATAAGATAGTGCCTACTTGCATGTTAGCACTCTACAGTTAGTTTCACTCTAAAGGGCCAACTTCAGTCATTTATACTGAAACACTATGTGCCATTCTGGTATTGTCCTTTCAGTAGTTTTCAAACTTGGTGCACATGCTAATCATCTGGTGGAACTTTTCAAAGTATGAATTTCCATCATCCATCATGAATAGTTAAATCAGAATCTCTGATTAAGGGGTCAGATGTTTTCTAAGCTCCCCGGGTGATTCTAATACATACCCAGTTTTGAGAAGTATACTTCTAGAGTTTTCTGCTTATGTTCTAACTCACTGGTACTCAGGGGGTGGTCATTCACATCACCTACAATCACATCTACATCTCCATAGGTTGGGCCCAAGAACTGAGTCTAACACACTTTCCAGGAAAGTACTTCTCTAATTCATCATTGTTGTTGTTCAGTCACTCAGTTGTGTCCAACTCTTTCAGACCCCATGGACTACAGCACTCCAGACTTCCCCATCTTCCACTATCTCCTGAAGTCTGCCCAAACTCATGTCTATACAGTTGGTGATGCCATCCATCCATCTCATCCTCTTTTGTCCCCTTCTCCTCCTACCCTCAATCTTTCCCAGCTTCAGGCTATTTTCCAACAGGTCAGCTCTTTGTATCAGGTGGCCAAAGAATTGGAGCCTCAGCTTCAGCATCAGTCCTTCTAATGAATATTCAGGGTTGAGTCTCTTTAGGATTGACTGGTTGGATCTTCTTGCTGTCCAAGAGACTCTCAAGAGTCTTCTCTAGCACAGTTTGAAAGCACCAATTTTTTGGTGCTCAAACTTCAATGAAAGAATTTCATCTTTGACTTTCTGTTTGCTACTCAGCATCTTTCCTCAAACCTAGACAAAGGCCCTAGTGTCACTGGCTGCTCTCTAATGTTTTAGAGAGTCTCAATGTAAGGATCCATCTAAAATTGTCTCCTACACTAGTTCTATGTACTTCAACTTTACCTTTACCACTTCTGACCTTATTCAACTGAAGATCCATTTCCTCCAGAGTGGTTATAAGAGGAAAACAATCTGATATTAATTTTATGATTTCATTCACAACTTTGATTATTCCTACAGAGGATCTGAATTTTCAAAGAGAGGTAGTTCATAAATATAAATCTCAAATTTCAGCAATTTCAGTTATTGTAGGGAAGACATTTAGTGGGTAAGCAGGAAAAACAACTTATTTACCATTCAAGCCTATTATTATAACTGATCCAACTCTATATCAAAAATTTGGATTAAAATACAACTGAAATTTCTTAGACATAAAGACACCTCAGACCTGATTCTGTATTACCCTGGGCCATAGTTTCTACATTTGGGTGCCATTCTCACTGGTCCTCATTTTGTGTAACCATAAAAAAAAGAAGGTTCAACAAAGAGTATGTTTGTTGTTTGTGTCTTGGTTAAAGAACTCTTTACTCAAACAAAATATCATGAAATCCCATTTAATAAAATAGCTAAAAGAAAAATTTATAAATTCAATATGAGGGACACAGAGCACAGTTAATTCACTGGTTCTCTCATCTTTTGACTTCAAAAAAAATAGGCTAGGGGTAAAGAAAGTAAAAAGGAACTGTTCTTGGGAGTAAAAAATGGCCCCTTGAATTGTTGTTGTTCAGTCACTCAGTCAGGTCCAACTCTTTGGACTTCAGCATGCCAGGCTTTCCTGCCCTTCACCATCTCCTGGAGCTTCTCATATACACTGAGTCGGTGATGCCCTCCAACCATCTCATCCTATGCCATCCCCTTCCTTCTGCCTTCATTCTTTCCCAGTATCAGAGTCTTTTCTAAGGAGTCAGTTCTTTGATTCATGTGGCCAAAGTATTGGAGCTTCAGCTTCAGCATCAGTTTTTCCAATGAATAGTTGGGGTTGATTTCCTTTAGGATTGACTGGTTTAATCTCCTTGTTGCCCAAGGGACTCTCAAGTCTTCTCCAACACCACAGTTCAAAAGCATAAATTCTTTGGTGCTCAGTCTTCTTTATGTTCCAACTCTCATATCCATGAATGACTACTGGAAAAATAGTTTTGACTATATGGACCTTTGTTGGCAAAGTGAAGTCTCTGCCTTTTAACACTCTGTCTAGATTTATCATAACTGTCCTTCCAAAGGGCAAGTGTCTTTTAATCTCATGGCTGCAGTCACCATCCAGTGATTTTGGTGCCCAGAAAAATAAATTCTGTTACTGCTTACACTTTTTTCCCTTCTATTTGCCATGAAGTGATGGGACCAGATGCCATGATATTCATTTTTTGAAGGTTGAGTTTTAAGCCAGCTTTTTCACTCTCATCTTTCACCTTAATCAAAAGACTCTTTAGTTCCTCTTCTCTTTATGTCATAAGGATGGTGTCATCTGAATAGCTGAGGTTGTTGATATTTCTCCTGGCAATACTGATTCTAGTTTGTGTTTCATCCAGCCTGGCATTTTGCATGACGTACTCTTGTATATAAGCCTTGATGTACTACTTTCCAATTTGGAACCAGTCCATTGTTCCATGTCCAGTTCAAACTGTTGCTTCTTGGCCTGCGTACATGTCTCTCAGGAGGCCGATAAGGTGGTCTGGTATTCCCATCTCTTTAAGAATTTTCTACAATTTGTTGTGATCCACACAGCCAAAGGCTTTAGAATAGTAATGAAGCAGAAGTAGATGTTTTTCTGGAATTCTCTTGCTTTTTCTGTGATCCAATGGATGTTGGAAATGTGATCTCTGCTTCCTCTATCTTTTCTAAATCCACCTTGTACATCTGGAATTTCTCGATTCATGTACTGTTGAAGCCTCACTTGAAGGATTTTGAACATTACCTTGCTAGCATGTGAAATGAGTGCAATTGTGTAGTAGTTTGAGCATTCTTTGGCATTTACTGCTTCAATAAATATAGAATTAATAAAATCTAACTGCATATTTTACACCTTTGTGTTTCAACAGCCAGACAAATTAAATTAGTAGCACAGAACAAATATAAATTTGTACAGTTGAAACTGGTATAATTTCTTCTAATATATTAAAAGATAGTATTTTGTGAAACCATAGTGTGTCAATAAAAGTGTTACATGATTAAAGTAAACTGTCGACAACTTTCATAAGAACAGTGCATGGTAGTTACTACTACCTGCATTTTGTAAAATAGGAAACTGAGGCACAAAGATATTATGTAATTTGTCTAAGGTCATACATACATCTTGTAAGAGGCAGATCCTATATCTTAACAAGTGTTCACCTTGAATGAAAGACCATGTTTTACCTATTGCTCAACACTACCACTGATCAGTGAGCACAAAGTATTTTAGACACATATTTCATGGCCATTTTGTCTGATGTTCCTAGTTAGAGAAGGAACTTGGAATGTGTCTTGCTGCTGTTGGAAATATAGTATACTGAAGTTGGCAAGACCACCCATTGAAGTCAGACAATTATATTTTACCAAATACCTCGAACTTCTACTTTCTCACGTACAAAATAGTGTCCCATCCCTGTAGAATTGTTGGAAGAAGGGTATACAGTATTTACAAGCAAGAATAATTCCTGGCATATAAAAGGTGTTTAGAAAGCTTACATTCATTCCTCTCCATATAGGTTTGCAAGTTTTCCATCAGCTTGGTGCCATGAGATTAAGTAAGAGTTAAACATTTCAATGGAATTTTGACATTATTAAATGTGGAGAGGTTTAATACAATGTTGCATGCCTAATAGGATTATGGGAGTCTTGTTAGCCTTACAAAATTATTTGCAGAACTGGCACAGATAAAGCCTAAAATAAAAGGAGGGGTTTTTTTTCCAGTTGTTTTTGGGTGGTCCATATGTTTTGGATGAGAAATAAGTTATAAAAAATGATGAAGTACTTTTAAAATATAAAAAGATTAATTAATACTAATGTTTGGAAAAGCTAAATCTCTACAAATAAATTACCCTTAAAATGGAACTAAATGTTTGTGTCTCTCTGTTCTTCAATTTTCAAATTAATTTCTCCCACAGACTGAGTATGAAGGATAAATAATTTATCTTTCTGAGTGTTTCAAAAAATAGGATGAAATATGAATAAATACTATTCTTCTTTGAATAATGGATATTTTTCTATAGCTTGCAAATACATTTTGAGAGTCTTTTTTTTTATTGAATTCATTATTTTTCAGCCTCTTTGGAAGTCAGTTTGACAGTTTGTTAGAAAGCTGTACATACTCTTATTATCAATTCTGCACTTGCAATCCTTGGTGTTCAGTCACAGGAGTTAAGAACTTATGTTCATATGAAAATCTGGATGTAAATGTATATAGGAATTTTATTCAAAATTGGCAAAACTTAGAAGCAACCAAGATGTCCTTCATTAGGTGAAAGAATAAACTGTGTATATTCAGAAAATGGAATATTATTCACTGCTCCAAAGAAATGAACTACAAAGCTATGGAAAAAACATGGAGGAAACTTAAATGTGTATTACTAAATGAAAGAAGCCAATCTGGAAAAGCAAAACTATGGAGACAGTAAATAGATTGGTAAAAAGATGGGTGGTTCCGAGCGGTTTGAGAGAGGCGGAGACAGATGGAGCACAGAGGATTTTTAGGGTGCTGAAACTATTCTGTATGATACTAAAATGATAGATATATGTTATTATCCATTCAAAACTCACAAAATGTACAACACCAAGAGTGAACCCTATTATAAACTATAGACTTCTGATGATAATGAACTGAATGTGGGTTCATCAGTGGTAACAAATGTTCTAGTGAGGTTGCTGATAATGGTGGGAGAGGCTGTGCAGGTGTGAAGACAGGGAATATCTGGGAACTACTTGTAGTTTCTGTTCCATTTTGCTGTTAACTTAAAAATAGCTTATTGATTTTTTTTTTAAGTGCATAAAATCCACTAGCTACTCACCCTCAGAATTAGCAGGAAAGGAAAGACTAAAAGAACCAACACAGCAATCCAGATCTCAAAGAAAATTTCATTTGCCCCTAGTCTCTTTCTACACAAATACCTTTAAGAATGGCTGGTGTGAAACAACTTAATGCCTTCAGAAAAGATTTTCTTCATAAAAAAATAAAAGAGTAAAATCAAATTCTTCACCTAGTGAAGAATTTTCAGAGAAGGCTTTGCCATTAAGCGGAGAAAACAAATAATTTCTAATAATGATAGTCACTATGGAACAAGAACAGAAAGCAGAAATCAGAGTTAAAAGAACTCAAGGAAGATATAGAATACAACATAATGATAAAATTATAACTAGTAGACTTTGAGAAATAATGGAAAAATGAAATGTCAGATTTTGAGATTAAATTAGTAAAAGCAAAAGAATAGTTTTAACAGTATAATGATGCATAATAAAGAAAATGGGTTTTGAAAATGAAACAAAAATAGAGAATCTAAAAATGAGATAAAATGATAGGCATGAAAGATACCAAAGTAGAATCTTCAAGTGGATAATTAGAATTCACACACACAAAAAATGGGAATAATAACCAAATGTTAAAAGATGTAATTCAAGAAAATGATCTGTGAATTCCTTGGTGGTCCAGTGGTTAGGGGGCTTCCCTGATGGCTCTGATGACAAAGACTCTGCCTGCAATGTAGGTTCTATCCCAGGTCTGGAAGATCCCCTGGAGAAGGAAATGGCAACCCACTCCAATATTCTTGCCTGGAGAATCCCATGGACAGAGGAGCCTGGCGCTACCATCCATGGGGTCCCAAAGAGTTGGATATGACTGAGTGACTAAGCACAGCACTAGTGGTTAGGATTTAGCACTTCACTACCATGGGCCCAGGTTCAATCCCTACAGGTAACTATGCTTCAGCAAGCTATGTAGCTTGGCTGGAAACAAACAAACAAACAAACAAAATGGAAAAGAAAATGATCTTCAAAAGAAGAACTGATTATATATTGCAGAGGTCACCATGACACTGAGAAAATTAATCCAGAATGATCAAAATTAATGGGTTTTCCCCTAGCCTAATAAATTTGTCACATTCAATGAAGCAATCTTTTATATTTTAAGGATTCTAAATATAATAACAATAAAGGCATTCATAAGACAAATATCAGTCTGTCCTATGAATTAAAGACAGCAACATTAAAAGCCAGAAGTCATTGAGGCAATATCTACAATTTTAAAAAAAGGAGAATTTCCTCTTGGTTAATTTTCATTCTAATACAAATCAACAGTCTTAAATACACACATGCAAGAACTGAGGGAGCAATGTTCTCATGAACTCTTCTTAAGGGACAGAATAGGGCCCACTATGAAAGAACTCAAAACATTTTCAAGTCAATGTTAGTGAACATCTGTTTAAGTTTAACACTAATAAAAAGAGAAGTTATGCTAAGAAATAGTACTCTGAGAAAAACTGGGAGTCAAGGTATGGACATAGTGATAGTATGCTACTAAAAGTCAAAACAAAATTTGCAAAACTACTAAGTAATTAATAGAATTATGTTTTTATGTAATTATAAAGTTAAACTCTAAATTACTGTGAAAGAAAATATAACAAACAAGAAATAGATGGTGGAGGAGAAAAAGAAGGTGAGAAGGAAAAAATGCAAATTCAATAAACTTCTCATGGAAAAGTAAAACAAAAACTACATATATATACACACACACATCTGGTATTTTGTGTATGTGTGTGTGTATATTCTTAAGAATATAATATAAAGTTAGCAACTAAAAGAATATAAAAACTTCCTTAAAAAACTTTCTTAACTATCAGGAAAAAAAATCCAGAATGGCCGTACATTGAACAATACTTCAAAATCAGTTTAAAACATGGAAATCTCAAAATACCATAAGACTGAACTAAAAGTAATATTGCTCTTTTGGATGTGTATACAAAAATGCTCTAAATTCCCAATATCCTTTGCATTACACACACAATAAAATACCTAAGGTATTTGTGACCTAGTAATGATGAAAACAAAGAAGGCCAAAAAATCTAACAAACAAAAACAAATATAAATTATGTGTTTCTATCTTAATGAAGTTTAAAATCATGCCAAGAGACATTAAGTGAAACAAAAGAGGTGATTTCATAATGCTAAATAGTGCAATTAATTATGACAATATAGCAATTATTAAGACTTAGATGCTAGTTACTTTGGCATCAATCTTAATAAAACAAAAACTATAGGCGATTCAAAATTCAAGTGAAAACTGACAGAAACACATCAGTAGACAAAGACTGCAATTCTAACAATGATCAAATAAGTGAAAAAAAGTAAGTGCCATCCATCATAGTATATATATGTCAATGCTACTTATCCTTCCCCCACGGTGACCACAAGCCCATTCTCTCTATATATATGAGTTTCTATTCTTTCTCTGCAAATAGGTTTATTATGAAATACCATTTTCTAGATGCCATCTATATGCAATAATGTTTTTTAAAAGCAAGTACCATTATGCAAGATGATTCAACCAATATTGGCTTGATTTAGCAAGCAGTACCCCAGTCTCAATATCTTAAAACAATAAATAGTTATTTCTTGCTTTTATCACATGTGTTCAAGGATTAGAATAGGTCTCCGCTCAGAGTACTCCCTAAGGGACACAGGACAGCAGATTAGCAATGGTTTCTAACATTGCCAATTACTGTGTTTGAAGAGAAAAGAACAATCTGGAATATCTTGGCAGCAATTTCATGACACATGTCACTTTTGCTTACAATTCATTTCATCACCCAGTCAACCACAAGGTGGGCGCAGAGAAATGCAATTCTACAATGTGTCCAGACACAGGGCAACTCAGAAAATTTTGTAAATGGCATTAAAACTACAATATAATCAGTGAAGTGTATTTTATTGAGATATAGATATGTTGTAGATATATTATACAAGGACTCATGAAACATTCATAAAAACTCACTTACATTGGGTCATGAAATAAATATAAAAGAGTACAAATGACATTATGTGCTGACAATTACAAGATAGAAAATTTAGACACTAGAAGCTTAAATCTCTGTCACTTGGAAATTGTCCACATATGTCTTTAAACAAGTATTGTAAAAAAAAAAAAGAAACCTGTCACTACTATACATGAAGCTATGCTCAGAGGAAAACTCATAGTGCTAAATATTCATGTTATTAAATAATGAAAGTAAGTTATGCAGCTATTTAACATAAAAATGAAACAAAACATACAAAATGTAATAAAAACAAAACTACTCAGCAAAAAGCATAAAAAGTTAAAAACCATAAATCTTAAAGCTAGTTATTTTAAAGGTAAAAATTATTTAAATTATAATTGAATTTTAATATGCAAATTATTAGAGAATATAGAGGCAAGTGAAAGAATAAAAAACACCAGACAGAAAATAACTAAAGAAACTGAGGAAATTAAAAGAGCCATAGAATAAATTATTAATCTATGCAAATTAATTTAAAAACTTGGATGCAAATTAATATGAAAAATAATTCAAAATGCATCAAAACAGACTCTAGAGTAATGGAAGATCTAAACAATCCAATTAACATTGAGCATGGGAATAGGGGTGAACAGAAACAAATAAGGTTTTCAGAAAACAAATCATAGAAAACATCAGGTCAAAGAAGATTCACAACAGAATTCTACTAAATCATAAAATAACAGTTAACCTCATTTTAAATGCTTAATACCACAGAAAATAATTTTTTTCTAAAGGATTATAATAAGTAAAATATAATATTGTTACCAAAGCCTGGCAAAAAATATGAAAATGCAAAACTGATGCCATACATGAATATCAATGAAAATGTAAACTAAATAAAACATTGACAAAGAAACACAGAGCACATTAAAATAATAATAATCACTATGATCAATAGAAACATATTCCATAAGTCAAACATGATTCAATATTATAATAGAATACCTATTAATATAAATTACAATATGACTACATCTAAGGAAAAAAATAACTGTTTATTCATGTCCATTAATGTTAAATAACCACTTGATAAAAGTCCACATTTTTACAAATAATAATTTATAATAAATAGAAATATACATATTATTTAACAGTGAATAAAATTCCAAGGACATCATCATTCTTAAACAGGAAAACACTAGCTGTATACTTCAAAATCACTGCAGATGGTGATTGCAGCCATGAAATTAAAAGACACTTACTCCTTGGAAGAAAACTTATGACCAACCTAGATAGCATATTCAAAAGCAGAGACATTACTTTGCCAACAAAGGTCCATCTAGTCAAGGCTATGGTTTTTCCAGTGGGTCATGTATCGATGTGAGAGTTGGACTGTGAAGAAAGCTGAGCACCAAAGAATTGATGCTTTTGAACTGTGGTGTTGGAGAAGACTCTTGAGAGTCCCTTGGACTGCAAGGAGATCCAACCAGTCCATTCTGAAGGAGATCAGCCCTGGGATTTCTTTGGAAGGAATGATGCTAAAGCTGAAACTCCAGTACTTTGGCCACCTCATGCAAAGAGTTGACTCATTGGAAAAGACTCTGATGCTGGGAGGGATTGGGGGCAGGAGGAGAAGGGGACAATAGAGAACGAGATGGCTGGATGGCATCACCGACTCAATGGACATGAGTCTGAGTGAACGCTGGGAGAGGTGATGGACAGGGAGGCCTGGTGTGCTGCGATTCATGAGGTCGCAAAGAGTCAGACACAACTGAGCGACTGAACTGACTAAGCTGTATAATCATTTGTACAAGAACCTCCATTAAAATGGCCACTGTTTAAAGTTGCTGTGAGTGATCTAACTAATACAATTAAATTAGTAAAAGAAACAACACAAAATTAGTTGAAAAGGAAGAGGAAAATCAATTATTTACAGATAAAATTCCAGCTACTTTGGATACCCAATAAAACCAACTTCAAAAGCATCATAAATAAAAATTAATTCAATGAGGTGACAATATAATGCCAGGACACAGAAAATAATAAACTTCATGAACAGAAAAACCATCAACCCTGAAGAAGTAATACAATAAGCAATGAGCTAATTTATAATATAGAAAAACATAAAATTCTTAGGAATAAACTGGTAGAAATTCACATAAATAAAAAATAGACAGTGTCTAAGAGACAAAAGAAGCTTTGAACAAATTGAAAGTTATATCATTTTCTCGGCAGAAAACCTCAATCTTATAAAGATGCCAATTCACCATAATTTAAACAACAAATTTAATGGTATCCTAATGAAAATCAATGATGATTGGTTTCAGAACTGGAAAAGCTGATTATGAAGGCATATAAGAATAGCCAGAAAAATGTGTGTGTGTGTGTGTGTGTGTGTGTGTGTGTGTGTGTGTATGTGTTTGAGAGAGAGAGAGAAAGAGACAGAAAGAAATGAGAGGAAATTTTCCTATGAGTCAAATATATATTTAAAGCTACAATAGTTAATCGTGCATTATCACCACATTTGTAGATAAAAGAGCAATGGAACAAAATCAATAGTCCAACTGACTTAAATACATATGATGATTATGTTTCTTATTATGATAAAGATGATACCTCAATGTAGTGAGAGAAGAGTGTTTCATAATATCTCTATGGGCAAAATAGTTTAATCCACACTTCACACTTACATAAGGATAAATTTTATATGAATTAGGTATTTAAATATCAAAAAGGATAATAAAAGGAACCATAACAGCATTTAATGAAAATTTAGGGTGATTAAAATTTTAATCTCAGAATGTGGAAAATTTTTCTAATTAATATAACTCCAGAAGCTACAAAAGAAAAAAAGTGACTAACTTGACTGCATTTTTTAAAGTTTTCATGGAAAATTCACAATAAACAACAGCTTATAAATCACATCACTATGACATTTTTATACATGTATTATAGACTTGTTACAGTCCCTAACATAAATACTATGAATTCATTAGAGAAAAAACAGACAAAAAATGAACTGATAACTTTCAAAAAAGATAATTTAAATGATCCTAATTGTATGTGAAGGAAATCTTAATCATAGTAAGAGAAATACAAATTAAAATTTCTCTGATTAGTCTTCACCTGACAGATTGTAAAAGAATCAAAAGTTTGATCTCACTGTGATGCCAAGCATGTCAGGGAGCAGACAGTCTCTTCTGTGAAATCTGAGTTTAACTGATAATTTAATTTAATTTGATTTAACCATAAAATGAAATTTAGGAAAACAGAGTAGCCAAATAATAAATGCAATTGTCATTTCCCTGTCAATTCTACATCTAGAAATTATTCCATAGTTATGTTCACAACCCTATGAAATGATATATGCTGGGCTGGTGCTGACTAGTAGAGCCAATTATCCCCAAAATATTGTTTACAGATAACTAAAATGATTGGTCTGCCTTGTGTCTGTCATTATTGGTTGGTGCTCAAGTCATATTGGTATTTTGGTATTTGTTAACTATTTTGAATATTATCTCAACACTGTAGCATCGTTTAGAGTTGCAAAAGACTGGAAATGACACTCAACATCATTTATTACTAGAAAATTAGAAATAAACTCCATTAAAATACCACCACATATCTAATAAAATGGCCTTGAAAAAAAATACCAAGTTGTGGAAAGGATATAGGATAATTGGAATGTTCATACACTGCTGGGGAAATGGTAAACTGAACAAGTACTTCCAAAAAAAAAAAATAGCAGTTTCTTGCAAAGTTAAAAATACATTTAGTAGGAATCCCACTTCAAGAGAAATTAAAATTTATATTCACAGAAAATCTGTTTGCAAATGTTTCTAGTGGCTTTGTTCATAATTGCCAAAAGAGGAAACAGCTTGTTCTTCAACTGGTGAATGATACACTGTGAGATACGCAAGCAATGGAATACTACTCAGATATTTAAAAAGAAATAGGGATACACAAACAATATATATTTGAAAATGAAATGAAAAATATACACTTGTTTTTACACATAAAGTCCTGATGGAGACGATGCCAATATTAACAAGAGTCCTTCTCTTCTCTTTGATCCCAGTTAGCATGCAGTTTTTCTTTTCATAGATGCTATAAAAATGCTGCACTTCCGCATTGCAGGCAGATTCTTTACCACTAAGCCACCAGGGAAGCCCTTAGATGCTGCAGTTCCAAGTTTCAACTCCATATTTCAGGTCAGAGAAAAGAGAATATTTGGGAACTCTTTCCTTTTTTTTTCTTAGATAGATATTTTGAATTATAATTTATAACACATGCCTTAAAACTTAACCACTGTAATTGTAGAATTCAGTATCTCTAAGGAATACTGTTCAATCATCACTACAACCATTTAAAACATTTACTTAATTCCAGAAAGATCCTTCATGCTTTTTCAAACAATTCTCCTTGTCATCCCCAGACCCCAGGCACCCACTAATGTGATATTTTCTATATCTATACATTTGCCTTTTCTGAGCATTTTAAATACATGAAATTATACAATACTGCATTTATTCTGTTTCATTTCATTCACTGATCCTAATGTTTTGAGGTTCACTCATGTTATAACATGTATCAGAAAAAGGTATGCAGGATTGAGGCCCATTTTGAAGTCAGAAAAAAAACCTGTGGAGCAGAATAAGTAAGACAACAAAGGAAGCAAGTTAACAACAAATGAAACTGGGGCATTGGGCATGGTGTGGAGATGAAAAAGCCAGACAATTGAAGGCAAATTAAGTGAATTCTGACATATCCCGGAGATTATCTATTATATAGATATAGAACAAATACATCTCCTTGTGACAAGGACAGAAAGCAGCTCACTATGCCATATGGAAATTCTGTGCCTTCCTGTGATGACTGAATGAGTACAAATTGGGATTATTCACATACAGATGAACAAGGCAAGAGCTTAGTTACAGAGTCTTCCAATTTATTCCATTGAATGACATAAGCTGTTAATGACAAACTTCCAAAGACATATAAATACCTAGAAATGACAGCAAAAATATAACAAAACTCTTTTACATACATTGTTGAGCACATTAAAAAATATCCCGTGTCAGAAGTGAAAAGAAACTAAAAATCAAAACTGATGAAAGACTGAATATTTGTAGTAAACCGATGCAATTCTTGAAATGGATAAATAAAGTAAATGCATTATAGATGCACTGCAGTACTTTGTTATGATATTATCTGTACTAAAGAAAGATCATCTTAAAAACAATCAGAAAAAATGGTTATCTAGGAAATCAACTAAATCAATGAATTTTATAACAGTAGATACCAATTATATTTAAAACATAGAACTGAAAGAATAAAATCCAATCTTATGAAATAAAAATGTTAAAAAAAATCTAGTGAAAACAATAATCTGAAAGAAAAGTAAAGATCATGGGAAATAAAAATAAAAATAAACTTAGAAATAAAAACAAAAATATTATAAAGTACAATAAATATAAACAGGTTAAATGAACTGGTTAAAAATGCTTACTTGACTCTCAGTTTGAAATTTAAAAAACAAATTAAATGTGAAAACAGACTATGAGCAATATAAAACAGAAAACATACAAAATGATAGAAAAGTAAGGGATTAAAAACAAATAGTAGGCAAAAAAGAACCAAAAAGTTTGAAGAGAAAGGAAACAAGAAATATGAAACAAAGATAAAACTGAAGACTTTAGGAGTAAAAAGGATGTCAATGAGCTGTTTACTTTTTTACTCTTGAATTCCAAAATGAACATCTTGACATCAGGTCATTCCAAAAACAGTTTGTTTTTTTTTTAAATTCTTGTTGATGCAATTACATATCCAAGACATTCTAACATAGGAATCCCTGTGCATATTTGCCAAATATTTTTTCTTGCTGCAGATTAACAAAATACTTTTTGTTTTTCATCAGTTCAGTTCAGTCGCTCAGTCGTGTCCGACTCTTTGCAACCCCATGAATCACAGCACACCAGGCTTCCTTGCCCAAAAAGTATGATGGAAATTATTTTGTTTTTCATAATTTCCATCATACTTTTTGTATATTTGTTGCTTTCAAAATTATAGTTTTTCAGGCATCTTTTTCAAAGGTTAGAATATGCAATCTCTTAGTTTTCAAACATGAATAAATCAAATAGTGCTGAAACTTTGATACTTTCACACAGACATTTAATTAAGACATAATTATAATTGACAGATTTTCAATAAACAGAATTACAGTTCTCATTTCAATTTATAAACAAAGGAGATATTATGATAAATAAGTAATACAAAAGACTGCCCAATTTTGAGCACTTATTTGCTCATAAATTTTTTTTATTCAAGATTTATATTATGTCCAAATCTATGTGAGGTAGATTACTAAATTAAAGAAAATGTAAAGTAAGAGTCCTTAGATAAAAATCAGGGCTTCCCTGGTGGC
This sequence comes from Capricornis sumatraensis, assembly GCF_032405125.1. Taxonomy (NCBI): domain Eukaryota; kingdom Metazoa; phylum Chordata; class Mammalia; order Artiodactyla; family Bovidae; genus Capricornis; species Capricornis sumatraensis. The sequence goes on from NC_091074.1 coordinate 58,171,885, forward strand.
TTAGAGGGTAAAGCGTCCTCCTGCAATGTGGGAGACCCAGGCTCAATCTCTGAGTTGGGAAGATCCCCTGGAAAAGGAAATAGCAACCCACTTCAGTACTCTTGCCTGGAAAATCCCATGGACGGAGGAGCCTGGGAGGCTGCAGTCCATGGGGTCACAAAGAGTCGGACACAACTGAGAGACTTCATTTTAGATAAAATCAGAGCCATATATATCTTATTTATAGCTTTCCTTGTAGGACATTTATCCTGCCCAAATGTCCATTAGACAGTTAGTCCACACCAAAAGGTCCTTGATATTTGGTACTGTCCAAAACCATTTGGCATGGAACAAACATGCTCACAGACATTTTTCGATAGGACCAAATTTCAAGGACCTTTGGGAGTGAACCAAATCTCCTATGGACCAAATATCTTATGGACATTTTGGACAGAACTGGAAATCATTCAGAAACACTTTGTTAACTATATATATTATATATATATATATATATATAACAATACTATATCTAGTCATAGGAAGACCATCATTATTGAATAAGACAATACAAATAACTTGAATAGCAACAAGTTTAACTTGTGTTTTCAATTTTTTTTTAGAGTAGCAATTAATAGTTATCCCAGTTAAACTGATTTTTTTAAAATTATGAAGAAAATAATTTGTATTTCTTCCACCAACGAGAAAGTAACCACTAACACAGATTTATTTCTGTAAATGCTATTTAGGTATTTTTCTTTCTCAGATTACATCATTTTCATTTTTGAAATAGCCTATCATAGCTAGAATATATTATCCTTGCCTAAGGTGCACTTTTCTTTTTACACATTAGGTTTGATTTGCTTGTATTTTGTTGAGAAATTTTGCATGCCTGTTCATTAATGAGATCAGTCTATAGATTTTCTTTCCTGTAATCTCTTAATCTTATTTTAGGATTAAAATAATCCTAACCTTATAAATTAATTAGGAAATGTTTTCTCTACTTTTATATTTGGACTAGTTTGTGGAAAATTGGTATCATTTCTTAATTAAATGTTTGGCAAATTTCATAAATAAAAACATTTGAATCTGGTGCTTTATAGAAAAGCTATTTATTATTAATTCAAGTTTTTAATAGTATTAGAACTATTCAAGCCGTTTCTTCCTCCTTGTATGAGTTTTGGGGGGTTTGTTCCTCAAATAATCGGTCCATTTTATCTAAGTTATCAAATCTGTAGGCATAAAATAATTCATAATATTTCCTTATTTTCCTTTTCATGCACAGAAGATCAGTAGTAATTACTGTTTCTCTAGTTCTGATATTTGTAATGTGACTTTTATTTTTATTTTTATTTTTGGTTAAAATGACCAGAGATCTATCAGTTTTACCAATCTTCACAAAGAAATAGCTTTAGATTTGGCTGATTTTCTCTACTGTTTACAGTTTCCATTTTGACAATTTCTGTTTTAATTTTTATTGTTTCTATTAAGGTGAAAGCTTAGGCTATTGATTTTAGGCTTTCTGACTTTCTAATGTATGCTTTTAATACTATAAATTTCCCTTTAAACATTATTTTCACCCCCAAACTTGCTAAATTGTATTTTCTTTTTCATTTAGTTCAAATATTTTGAAATTTATCTCAAGACTTCTTTAGTCAATATGTTATTTGGAAGTGTTTCATGTAATTTCCAAATATTTGGGAATTTTCCAGCTCTCATTATGTTATTAATTTCTAGTTTAATCTCACTGGGATATAAAAGCATACTTTGTATGATGCCTATTATTTTAAATTTGTTTAGATGTGTTTTATGGCTCAGAATGTGGTTTACTTTCATTACTGTCCTACATGAATTTGAGAGGAATGTGTATTCTGTTGTCATTGGATGGAGTAGTCTATAAATGTCAATTAGATCGAGCCGATTGACAGTGCTATTCAGGTCATCTATATCCACACAGATCTTCCGACTGTATCAATTACTGAAAGAAGGATGTTGGCATATCCAACTATAATGATAGATTTATTTGTCCTTGTAGTTCTATACATTGTACCTCATGTACTTTTATACTCCAGTGCTAAATACAGTAAATACATGCTAAATTTAAGGTTTCTCTGATATCTTAGAGAAGGGGATAAACACTGTGGAGTTATGTAATGTGTTCTTTATCTTTTAATTTTCTTTTGTTCGGAACTGCACATTGCTTGAAATTAATATAGGTTCTTCAGCTTTCTTTTGTTTAGTGTTAATGTATCTTTCTCCAGTCTTTTGAGTGTAACCTATCTGAGTCTTAACTTTAAAGCAAATTTCTTGTAGACAAATTATCATTGGGTCTTGCTTTTTTATCCATTCTGACAGCCACTGTATTTTTATTGGTGTATTAAAATTATTCACATTTACAGTTGAATTAGTATTTACCATTTTTGCAGCTTTTTATCTCATTTCTTTGATGGGTCTGAGAAGAATTTTTGATTTGCAATTTTTCAGCTTTTCCTTGTGATGACTGGAGTGATTACTTCCAACCCATTTACATATCAAAGCAGAAATTAGAATACTTCGCTTTATTTACATTTAAAATACTTTGAAATTACACACACACACACACACACACACACACAGAGTGATTGAACTGAACTGATATATACACATGCAGCACAGGGATACACTCTCATTATAAGTAAATAAAATATTACCAATAAGAAAAATTACCAAGTATATTGCTCTACTCTCTTCCCAGAAAGTACCACTATGACTAATTTGATGTAAGTCTCTTTAGACACTTTTTCCATACATTTAAATATGTAAAGAGACTTCCCTGGTAGCTCAGCAGTAAAGACTTCATCTGCCAATACAGGAGACATGGGTTCGTATCTGGGTCAAGAAGATCCCCTGGAAGAAGAAACGGCAAGCCAATCCAGTATTCTTTCTGGGACAATCCCAAGGGACAGAGGAGCCTGTGGGGGCTAAAGTCATGGGGTTGCAAGACTTGGACATGACTGATTGACTAAGCACACAAAATATATGGAAAAATGCCCCAGACACAAAGGAACCTCAAATACATAGTACTAAATGAAATAAGCTAATCTGAAAAAGTTACATACTGTATAATTACAACTATACTATATTCTGCAAAAAGCAAAATTATAGGCTTCCTTGGTGGCTCAGAAGGTGAAGAATCTGCCTGCAATGTAGAAGACACAGGTTTGACCCCTGGGACAGGAAGATCTGGAGAAGGGAATGGTTGCCCACTCCAATATTCTTGCCTGGAGAATTCCATGGACAGAGGAGCCTGGTGGGCTATAGTCCATGGGGTTGCAAAAGAGTCTGACATGACTGAATGGCTAACACTTTCTAATGGAGACAATAAGGGCTTCCCTAGAGGCTCAGTTGTAAAGAATCCACCTACCAATGCAGGAGCTGTGGGTTCCGTCCCTGGGTTGGGAAGATCCCTTGGAGAAGGAGACGGCAACCCATTCCAGTATTCTTGCCTGGAAAATCCCCTGGACAGAAGGGTCCATGAAATCACAAAAGAGCTGGACACAATTTAGCAACTAACAATAACATGGAGACAATGGAAGAATCACTGGTTGTCAGGTGGTTGGAAGTGGTGAATAGGCAAAGCACAGAGGATTTTTAGGGCAGCAGAAATAACCTGCAAGATATCATAATGATTAATATGTGTTATTATATTAATATATTCACCTAAGCCACAATATGAACAAACCAAGCGTGAACGAAAATATAAACCATGTACTTTGGGGGATTACGTGTCAATATAGGTTCATTAATGTCCACCGTGACCAGCTGTAAAAGATGTACCACTCTGATGAGTGATGTTGATCAGGGAAAGGATACATGTGTGTATATAGAAAATCTCTGCATTTTCCTCTCAATTTCCCTGTGATCTTAAAACTGCTCTTAAATTTTTTTAATGTATATGATCAAAAATTCCATAAATATTCACTATTACTTTGCATATTTTCTACCATCTGTATATTGTAACCAATTATTTCTGTAATTTGATAATTTTTCTTTTTACATTAGATCTAAAGTGAGACTTGCCTCACTTTATTAAAGTTTTTTAACTGCTACAATTTCCCATTCTCCTATTGAAATATTTAAGCTATCTCCAAGTTTCCTCTTTTACAATTGAAGCTACAGTAAAAATCCTTGTACTTGAAACTTTATCTTATTAAAATATGAGTTTTCAACAGGGACAGGAGACTCTTATAACCAATAAATATTTCGAGGACTTTTTGAAAAGCGTTTCAACTGACCTTCAGATCTGAGAGAAACCAGATGACAGTCTTAAAATAATTCAGAACCAATTATTTTGTAGTAGATCATCTCAAGGAAAGGATTCTGATCTTTTCTGGAACTTTATCAATCAACATTATCCTCACTCTAATCATGAAAAGCAATTACTTCAGATGTTTTCATAAACAATGTGTAACTCAATCAAGTACAAATTATTAATGGACATTGGTTATGGAAAGAGGTATATAAATAAAGTAATAATGTCCTAATATTGAACAATTTTCTATAATACAAATTATATAGTCAACAATCATTAGTACACCCTGATTATTATAATTATATTAATACTCTCTACCATAAAAGACATTTACTTCAAGACAAGAACAAAATGTTTTATATTAATAAATGATTAAAGTAGAAACTAGATCATAAATAGAAGTGTGAGTTCTTAACATATGTTAATACTAAACAAAACATGATGACCTCAGATTACATTTAAAACTTCATGCTGTTGCTGCTGCTGCTAAGTCGCTTCAGTCATGTCCGATTCTTAGCAACCCCATGGACTGCAGCCCACCAGGCTCCTCCATCCATGGAATTTTCCAGGCAAGGGTACTGGAGTGGGATGCCATTGCCTTCTCCATTAAAACTTCATAGGAGTACATATTTAGTTTCAAAGCTGGTTACTAATTAAATAATAGAGTACTAGCTGATTTTGATTAAGCTAAACAATCTAATTTTGTGAAGGAAATAATCATTTTATAGAATATACAGCTCCATAAAAAGACTTAATAAGTCTTAGCTAATCCTTACCTTATTTTTTCTTTTCTTTTTTTATTGAAGGATAATTACTTTAAGCATTTTGTTGTTTTCTGTCAAATCTCAGCATGAATCAGCCATTGGTATACATATATTTCCTCCCTTTTGAACCTGCCCCCATCTCCCTCCCCACCCCACCCCTCTAGATTGATACAGAGCCCTTGTTTGAGTTTCCTGAGCCATAGAGCAAATTCCTGTTGGCTATCTATTTTACATATGGTAATGTAAGTTTTCACATTACTCTTTCCATACATCACACCCTCTCCTCCCCTCTCCCCATGTCCCTAAGTCTATTTTTTTGCCTGTTTGTCCATTCCTGCCCTCTAAATAAATCCTTCAGTAACATTTTTCTAGATTCTGTATATGTGCATTAGAATACGATCTATGTGCCTTATCTTTCTCTTTCTGACTCACTTCACTCTGTATAATAGGTTCTAGGTTCATCACCTCATCAGAACTGACTCAAATATGTTCCATTTTATGACTGAGTAATATTTCATTGTGTATATGTACCACAACTTCTTTATTCATTCATCTGTCAATGGACATCTAGGTTGCTTCCATGTTCTAGTTATTGTAAACAGTGCTGCAATGAACAATGGGACACAAGTGTCTTTTTCAATTTTGGTCTCCTCAGGGTATTTGCCTAGGAGTGAGATTGCTGGGTCATATAGTGGCTTTATTCCTAGGTTTTTAAGGAATCTTCATACCATCTTCCATAGTGGCTGTATCAATTTACATTCACATCAACAGTGCAAGAGTGTTTCCTTTTCTCCACACCCTCTCAAGCATTTATTGTTTATAGATTATTTTTATGATGACCATTCTGACAGGTGTAGGGTAATATCTCATTGTGGTTTTGATTAGTATTTCTCTAATAATGAGCGATGCTGTACATCTTTTCATGTATTTGTTAGCCATCCGTATGTCTTCTTTGGAAAAATGTCTGTTTAGGTCTTTTTCCCACTCTTTGATTGAGTTGTTTGTTTTTATGGCATTGAGTTGTATGAGCTGCTTGTATATTTTGGAAATTAATCCTTTGCCAGTTGTTTCATTTGCTATTATTTTCTTCCATTCTAACATTTGTCTTTTCACCTTGCTGTTTCCTTTACTGTGCAAAAGCTTTTAGGTTTAATCAGGTCCCACTTGTTTACTTTTTGTTTATAATTTCTATTACTCTAGGAGGTGAGTCATAGAGGATCTTGCTTTGATTTATGTCATCGAGTGTTCTGTCTATTTTTTCACCTAAGTTTTACAGATTCTAGTCTTAAGTTTAGGTCTTTAATCCATTTTGAGTTTATTTTTCTGTATGGTGTTAGGAAGTGTTCTAATTTCATTCTTTACATGTAGCTGTCCAGTTTTCCCAGTATCATTTACTGAAGAGGCTATCTTTACCTCATTGTATATTCTTGCCTCCTTTATCAAAAATAAGGTACCCATAGGTGCATGGGCTTATTTCTGGGCTTGCTATCTTGTTCCACTGGTGTATATTTCTGTTTTTGTGCCAGGATCACACTGTCATGATGACTGTAGCTTTTTGTAGCTTTTTGTAATATAATCTGAAGTCAGGAAGGTTGATTCCTCCAGCTCCATTTTTCTTTCTCAAGACTGCTTTGGCTATTCAGAGTCTTTTGTATTTCCATATGAATTATGAAATTTTTTATTTTTTTAGTTCTGTGAAAAATGCCATTGGTAATTTGATAAGGATCACACTGAATCTGTAGATTGCATTTGGTAATATAGTCATTTTCATAAATTTGATTCTTCTTACCCAGGAAAATGGAATATTTTTCCATCTGTTTATATCATCTTTGATTTCTCTCATCATTGTCTTATAATCTTCTGTGTATACTTCTTTTCTGCTTAGTTAAGATTATTCCTAGATATTTAATTCTTTTTGTTACAATGGTGAATGGGATTGATTCCTCAATTTCTTTTTCTGATTTTTCATTGTTAGTATATAGAAATGCAACTGATTTCTATGTATTGATTTTGTATCCTGCAACTTTGCTAAATTCACTGATTAGCTTTAGTAATTTTCTGATACTATCTTTAGGGCTTTCTATGTACAGGATCATGACATTCTCAAACAGTGAGAGCTTTACTTCTTTTCCAATCTAGATTCCTTTTATTTCTTTTTCTTCTCTTATTGCTGCAGCTAGGCCTTCCAAAGCTATGTTGAATAGTAGTGGTGAAAGTGGACACCTTTATCTTGTTCCTAATCTTAGAGGAAATGCTTTCAGTTTTTCACCATTGAGAATGATGTTTGCTGTAAACATCATATATGGCCTTTACTACGCTGAGGTAGGTTCCTTCAATGCCCATTTCTTAAAGAGTTTTAATCACAGATGGGTGCTGAATTTTGTCAAAGGCTTTTTCTGCTTCTATTGAGACTACCTTTCAATTTATTAATATGGTGCATCACATTGGTTGATTTGGGTATATTGAAGAATCTTTGCTTTTCCCGGGAAAAACCCAACTTGATCATGGTGTATGAGCTTTTTATGTGTTGCTGAATTCCACTTGCTAAGATTTTGTTGAGGATTTTTGCATCTATGTTCATCAGTGAAATTGGCCTGTAGTTTTCTTTCTTTGGGTTGTTTTTGTCTGGTTTTGTTATCAGGGTAATGGTGGCCTCATAGAATAAGTTTGAAACTGTTCCTTCCTCTGCAATTTTTGAAAGAATTTTAGAAGTATAGGCATTAGCTCTCTCTAAATGTTTGACAGAATTCTCCTGTGAAGCCATCTGGTCCTGCACTATTGTTTTTTGGGAGATTTTTGCTCACAGCTTCAATTTCAGTGCTTGTAATTGGGTTGTTCATAATTTCTATTTCTTCCTGGTTCAGTCTTGGAAGATAGAACATTTATAAGAATCTATGCATTTCTTCCAGATTATCCATTTTATTGTCAGATATTTGTTTATAATAGTCTCTTATAATCTTTTATGCCCACTCCAATACTCCTGCCTGGAAAATCTCATGGACAGAGGAGGTTGGTGTGCTGCAGTCCATGGGGTCACTAAGAGTAGGACACGACTGAGCGACTTCAACGATCAATGCAAAGAAATAGAGGAAAAGAACAGAATGGGAAAGACTAGAGATCTCTTCAAGAAAATTAGAGATAACAAGGGAATATTTCATGCAAAGATGGGCTTGATAAAGGACAGAAATGGTATGGACCTAACAGAAGCAGAAGATATTAAGAAGAGGTGGCAAGAATACACAGAAGAACTGTACAAAAAAGATCTTCACAACCCAGATAATCATGATGATGTGATCACTAATCTAGAGCCAGGCATCTTGGAATGTGAAGTCAAGTGGGCCTTGGAAAACATCACTATGAACAAAGCTAGTGGAGGTGATGGAATTCCAGTTGAGCTGTTTCAAATTCTGAAAGATGATGCTGTGAAAGTGCTGCACTCAATATGCCAGCAAATTAGGAAAACTCAGCAGTGGCCACAGGACTGGAAAAGGTCAGTTTTCATTCCAATAAAGAAAGGCAATGCAAAGAATGCTCAAACTACTGCACAATTGCACTCATCTCGCGTGCTAGTAAAGTAATGCTCAAAATTCTCCAAGCCAGGCTTTAGCAATACGTGAACCGTGTACTCCCTGATGTTCAAGCTGGTTTTAGAAAAGGCAGAGGAACCAGAGATCAAATTGCCAACATCCACTGGATCATCAAAAAAGAAAGAGAGTTCAAGAAAAACATCTATTTCTGCTTTATTGACTACGCCAAAGCCTTTGACTGTGTGGATCACAATAAACTGTGGAAAATTCTGAAAGAGATGGGAATACCAGACCACCTGACCTGCCTCTTGAGAAATCTGTATGCAGGTCAGGAAGCAACAGTTAGAGCTGGACGTGGAACAACAGACTGGTTCCAAATAGGAAAAGGAGTATGTCAAGGCTGTATATTGTCACCCTGCTTATTTAACCTATATGCAGAGTACATCATGAGAAACGCTGGACTGGAAGAAACACAAGCTGGAATCAAGATTGCCAGGAGAAATATCAATAACCTCAGATATGCAGATGACACCACCTTCATGGTAGAAAGTGAAGAGTAACTTAAAAGCCTCTTGATGAAAGTGAAAGAAGAGAGTGAAAAAGTTGACCTAAAGTGCAACATTCAGAAAACGAACATCATGGCATCCAGTCCCATCACTTCATGGGAAATAGATGGGGAAACAGTGGAAACAGTGTCAGACTTTATCTTTTTGGGCTCCAAAATCACTGCAGATGGTGACTGCAGCCAGGAAATTAAAAGACGCTTACTCCTTGGAAGAAAAGTTATGACCAACCTAGATAGTGTATTCAAAAGCAGAGACATTACTTTGCCAACAAAGGTCCGTCTAGTCAAGGCTACAGTTTTTCCTGTGGTCATGTATGCATGTGAGAGTTGGACTTTGAAGAGGGCTGAGCGCTGAAGAGTTGATGCTTTTGAACTGTGGTGTTGGAGAAAACTCTTGAGAGTCCCTTGGACTGCAAGGAGATCCAACCAGTCCATTCTGAAGGAGATCAGCCCTGGGATTTCTTTGGAAGGAATGATGCTAAAGCTGAAACTCCAGTACTTTGGCCACCTCATGCGAAGAGTTGACTCATTGGAAAAGACTCTGATGCTGGGATTGGAGGCAGGAGGAGAAGGGGACGACAGAGGATGAGATGGCTGGATGGCATTACTGACTCGATGGACGTGAGTCTGAGTGAACTCTGGGAGTTGGTGATGGACAGGGAGGCCTGGCGTGCTGTGATTCATGGGGTCACAAAGAGTCGAATACGACTGAGCGACTGAACTGAACTGAACTGAACTGAGCGATTTCACTTTCACTTTTCACTTCCATGTATTGGAGAAGGAAATGGCAACCCACTCCAGTGTTCTTGCCTGGAGAATTCCAGGGACAGTGGATATTTCTGCATTGTCTGTTGTAACTTCTCCTTTTTCATTTCTAATATTGTTGATTTGATTCTTCTCTCTTTTTTTCTTGATGAGTCTGGCTAAATGTTTCTTAATTTTGTTCATCTCCTCCTAGAACCAGCTCATGATTTTATTAATCTTTACTACTGCTTCTCTCATTTCATTTCATTTATTTCTGCTCAGATCTGTATGATTTCTTTCCTGCTGTGATTTTTGGGGTTATTTTGTTCTTCTTTTTCCAGTTGTTCTAGGTGTAAAGTTAGGTTGTCTATTTGATCTTTTTCTTGTTTCTTGAGGTAGGATTGCATTGCTATAAACTTCCCTCTCAGAACTGCTTTTGTTGCATCCCATAGTTTTTGGGTTGTCATGCTTTCATTGTCATTTGTTTCTAGAAATTTTTTTTTTATTTCCCTTTTCATTTCTTCAGCAATCTGTTGGTTATTTAGAAACATGTTGTTTAATCTCCATGTGTTTGTGTCTTAACAATATTTTTCTTGTAATTAATATTTAGTCTCACAGTGTTGTGGTCAGAGAAGATGCTTAATACAATTTCAATTTTCTTAAATTTACTGAGGTTTGATTTGTGACCCAAGATGTGGTCTATCCTGGAGAATGTTCCATTTGCACTTGAGAAGGTGTATTCTTCTGTATTTGGATGGAATGTCCTGAAGATATCAATGAAATACATCTTACCTAATGTATCATTTAAGGCTTATGTTTCCTTATTAATTTTCTGTCTTGATGATCTGTCCATTGGTGTTAGTGGGGTGTTAAAGTCTCCTGCTATTATTGTGTTACTGTAAATTTCTCCTTTTATGTCTATTACTGTTTGTCTTATGTATTGAGGTGCTCCTATGTTGCGTGCATAGATATTTACAATTGTTATGTCTTCCTCATGGACTGATCACTAGATCATTATGTATTGTCTTTCCTTATCTCTTGTAATCTTTATTGTAAGGTCTTTTTTGTCTGATATAAGGATTGCTACTCCAGCTATCTTTTGCTTCCCGTTTCCATGGAATATATTTTTCCATCCTCTTGCTTTCAGTCTATATGTGTCTTTAGGTCTGAAGTGGGTTTCTTGTAGACAACATATATATGGGTCTTGTTTTTGTATCCATTCAGCTAGTCTGTGTCTTTTGGTTGGAGCATTTAATGCATTTACATTTAAAGTAATTATTGATATATGTGCTCCTATTGCCATTTTCTTAATTGTTTGGCATTGATTTTGTAGATCTTTTTTCTTCTCTATTATTTCTTAACTATATAAGCCCTTTAACATTTGTGAAAGCTGATTTGGTGGTACTGAAGTCTCTTACTTCTGCTTGTCTGAAAAGCTTTTTATTTCTCCTTCAATTATGAATGAGATCCTTGCCAGGTCCAGTAATCTTGGCTGTAGATTTTTGCCTTTCATTACTTTAACTATATCCTGCCATTCCCTTCTGGCCTGCAGAGTTTCTGCTGAAAGATCATATGTTAAGCATATGGGTTTCCCTTGTATGTTACTTGTTGCTTCTACCTTGATGCTTTTAATATTCTTTCTTTGTGCTTAGTCTTTGTTAGTTTGATTAGTATGTTTCTTGGTGTGTTTCTTCTTGGTTTTGTCCTGTATAGGACTCTTTGGACTTGAGTCTTGGACTTGATTGACTGTTTCCTTTTCCATGTTGGGGAAATTTTCAACTATAATCTCTTCAAAAACTTTCTCATGTCCTTCTCTTTTTCCTCTTCTGGGACCCCTATATTTCAAATGTTGGTGTGTTTGATATTACCCCAGAGGTCTCTTAGACTGTACTCAGTTCTTTTCATCCTTTTTACTTTCTTCTGCTTTTCAGGAGTTATTTCCACCATTTTATCTTCCAGGTCACTGATTCGTTCTGCTTCAGATATTCTGCTACTGATTCCTTCAAGAGTATTTTTAATTTCAGTAATTGTGTTGTTTGTCTCTGTATGTTTGTTCTTTTTAATTCTTCTAGGTCTTTGCTAATTGATTCTTGCATTTTCTCCATTTTGTTTTCAAGATTTTGGATCATGTTTCCTAGCATTATTCTGAATTCTTTTTCAGGCAGTTTGCCTTTTCCTTCTTCATCTATTTGGACTTCTGTTTTCTAGTATGTTGCTTCATTTGTGCAGTATTTCCTCTACCTTTTTTTTTTTTTTTTAACATACTGTTTTTGAGGTTTCCTTTTCCAAGACATGAAGGTTGAATTCTTTCTTCCTTCTGGTTTCTGCCCTCCTTATGGTTGGTCCAGGGGTTTGTGTAAGGTTCCTATAGGGTGAGATTTGTGCTTAGTTTTTGTTTGTTTTTCTTTTCATGGGCAAGGCTTAATGAGGTGGTAATCCTGTCTGCTGATGATTGAGTTGCATTTTTGTTTTGTTTGTTGTTTAGATGAGGCGTTCCACACGGGGTGATACTGGTGGTTGGGTGATGCCAGGTCTTGTATTCAAGTGGTTTCCTTTTTGTGAGTTGTCACTATTTGATACTCCCTAGGATTAGTTCTCTGGTAATCTAGGGTCTTGGAGTCAGTGATCCCACTCCAAAGGCTCAGGGTTTGATCTCTGGTCAGGAATGAAGATTCCACAAGTGGTTTGTTATGGCATTAAGTGAGATTAAAACAAATATCCCAAAATGATAAACTAAAGATGAACCCCTGACAAATGGCAGTTACAAAATCAGGCAAATAAAAATTAAAATAATGGAATATACACACCTACATATACACCCATGAGCAAAGTCAGGACAGTTCAACAAAAATAAAGTACAGTAGATTGACCCGGTGAACAAAGGAAATAAAAAATTATATTTACCAGTTAGGAACAAAACTAACTACAGCACGAAGTGGAAAGCAAAACTAAAGGAATGTGCCAAGTAGGGAATAAGGCAGTGAAAACAAAACTAACAAATATGTTGAGAGGAAAGAAAAGAAAGAAAGAATACATACGCAAAGTTAAATAGAGGTAGACGAAGATTTATATACATTAAAGATTTAACCACAGGAGGAAAAGAACAGTAGGAAAGATAAACAAAGGAATAAATGTAGAAAAAATATAATAGGTTTAAAAAGTTAAAATTATAAAAAAGAGAAAAAAAGTAAGAAAGTAAAGAAGAAGAAAGTAAAAAGGTGGAAAAAAAGGAAAACCTCCACAGAAATGCAAAAGCCCACCACAGAGGCAGAGGTTTATAAACAACAATAATAAGTGTGACTGAACATGTGAAAGTGAAGTTGCTCAGTCATGTCTGACTCTTTGCGACCCCATGGACTATAGCCTACCAGGTTTCTCTGTCCATCGGATTTTCCAGGCAAGGATACTGGAGTGGATTGCAATTTCCTTCTCCAGGAGACCTTCCCAACCCAGGGACCAAACCTGGGTCTCACGCATTATAGGCAGATGCTTTACCATCTCAGCCACCAGATAAGTCATACACATATACATATACACCCATAAGCAAAATCAAAACAGTTCAACAAAAATAGAGTACAATAGACTGACCTGGCAAACAAAGGAAACCAAAAATTATGTCTACCAGAACAAAACTAACTAAAGGACAAACTGGAAAACAAAACTAAAGCAAGGTGCCAATTGGGGAACAAAGCAATGCAAACAAAACTAACAAATATGTTGAGAGGAAAGGAGAGAAAGAAAAGAAAGAAAGAATAGATATGCAAAGTTAAATAGAGGTACATGAAGAAGATTCATATACATTAAAGATTAACTGCAAGGGGAAAAGAACAGTAAGAAAAGCAAGCAAAGGAATATATGTAGAAAAAATAATAATAGGTTTACAAAATTAAAAATGGAATTAAAAAAGAGGAAAACTCCATAGAAATGCAAAACACCAATGTAGAGGCAGACATTTATAACAACAATATAAAATGTAACTGAGACAAAAAAAAAAGGTCAAAAGCTTAATTGGATTTCTTCAGTTCAGTTCAGTTCAGTTCAGTCGCTCAGTTGTGTCCAACTCTTTGCGACCCCATGAATCACAGCACGCCAGGCCTCCCTGTCCATCACCAGCTCCGGAGTTCACTCAGATTCACGTCCATTGAGTCGGTGATGCCATCCAGCCATCTCATCCTCTGTCATCCCCTTCTCCTCCTGCCCCCAATCCCTCCCAGCATCAGAGTCTTTTCCAATGAGTCAACTCTTCTCATGAGGTGGCCAAAGTACTGGAGTTTCAGCTTTAGCATCATTCCTTCCAAAGAAATCCCAGGGCTGATCTCCTTCAGAATGGACTGGTTGGATCTCCTTGCAGTCCAAGGGACTCTCAAGTGTTTTCTCCAACACCACAGTTCAAAAGCATCAATTCTTCGGCGTTCAGCCTTCTTCACAGTCCAACTCTCACATCCATACATGACCACAGGAGAAACCATAGCCTTGGCTAGACGGACCTTAGTCAGCAAAGTAATGTCTTTGCTTTTGAATATGCTATCTAGGTTGGTCATAACTTTTCTTCCAAGGAGTAAGCGTCTTTTAATTTCATGGCTGCAATCACCATCTGCAGTGATTTTGGAGGCCAGAAAAATAAAGTCTGACACTGTTTCCACTGTTTCCCCATCTATTTCCCATGAATTGATGGGACCAGATGTCATGACCAATAAAATTGACAACTACCACAGAGGCGGATAAAAAGGAAAAAGAAAAACAATTCAAAGGAATCTACAGAACAAGTTAAAACATAAGAATAATAAATATTTTTCTTGAGTCACAGCTGTCAGAGTTCTTTCCCTCCCTGAGAGTCACAGTCCAACTCACCTCTTTAGGATGCTCTCCAACACTCTGCTGATCTCTGGACCTGCTATGGAGGCAGTTCAGATCCTAATCTGGCCCTGGTCCTCTGTGTTCTTGCCTCCAATGTCCACAGCTGTTGGAACTAGTGTATTTTCTTTTGTGGGAGCATTCAATGACCTTTTATATATTCCATAAAGACAGAGTCTGCCTAGTTGATCGTGTGGATTTAATCTGCAGCTTGTACAGCTGGTGGGAAGGTTTGGGGTCTTCTTCCTTAGTCACACTGCACCTGGGTTTCAATTGTGGTTTTATTTCCACCTAAGCATAGGGGTTGTCCACTGCGGTTTGCTCCTGAGGCTACCCTGGAGGACTTGGATTTGTCCCTGTGAAGGCCAGGTGTGGAGGTGGTGCAGGTGCTTGGGTCACAGGGGTTCTGACAGCACCAGGTACTCAGGGAAGTTGCGGCTAGGGCAGCAGGAAATTTAGTGCTCTAGAAGGGTATGGCAACCAGTACTGGGCAATACACTCCAATATTCTTGTTTGGATAACTCCTCTCCTTGACAGAGAAGCCTGGCACAGCCTGCTGCTGCTGCTGCTGCTAAGTCATTTCAGTCGTTTCCGACTCTGTGCGATCCCATAGACGGCAGCCCACCAGGCTCTGCTGTCCCTGGGATTCTCCAGGCAAGAACACTGGAGTGGGTTGCCATTTCCTTCTCCAATGCATGAAAGTGAAACGTGGAAGTGAACCCACAGTCTACAGGGTTGCAAAGTTTCGGACACAACTGATGTGACCCTCTGTGCATAGACACAAGACCTTTTTTGCCTTTGGCAGCTCTGCCCCAGTGAGAGTTGAGTGTGAAGGTGGTGCAGCTGCTTGGCTTGTGGGGACCCTGGTGGTGCCAAGTGTGCAGGGCCACGGACTGCCTTGGCTGCAGGAGTTATGGCTCTATCAGAGTCTCTTCTCAAGCCTCTTGTAGCTGGCGATCAGAAGGCCTCTTTGGCCAGTCTTTCTCCGTACCTCTGCCAGATCAGGCACATAGAGGGTGTCCTACTCTGTAGATCGGTGTGTCAGGCACTTAAAGGGTTACCCTGGGTGGGGTCCTACTCTGTAGTTCAGTGCATCAGGCGATTGATGGGCCAGCCTCTCTATTGTTCAGCTGCCAATTATGGCGTGTGTGTGTGGGAGAGTCACGCATATACCCGCTATGTGTGACTCAGCAGTATGCCTTGCTTCCATGGCTGTCCAGCTTTCCTCCACAGGCATTTCCCACCACAGTCTCCTCCCTCATACCCCCTCAATCTGTCATCTGCAGTCAACAGTAGCCCGTGTCCTGGGATTGCTCCACAATCCCTAAACTCAAACTCCCAGCTGCTGCACCTTCCTGGGGATCTACATCCCTGTCCAGGGTATGTATGGCTGCAGCCAGGACTGTCTGATTCTCATTCCATTTAGGCTGCCAAAGATCAGCTGTTTCACTCCCAGCCTGAAATGTTTCTCCTCTGACTCAGACAGCTGCCCTGATATGGGGATCAAACCCCTGCTTCAGTTCCCCCACCCACTGAGGGCAGGTCCAGTCCCACTAACACTCCTGTTGTTCCTCCTAGTTCCTTCATCCTACTAAGTTTTGCGTGGGTTTATATATTATTTTCGGCTTGCCAGGTACTCCTGTCTGCTCTCAGGTGGTGTTCTGCATGCACTTCTTTGTCTGAAGGTATATTCCTGATGTATCCGTGGAGAGAGATGTACTTCACATCCACCTGCTTCTCCTCCATGTTGTTCTTTCCTAGTCCTTACGTTATTATTTAGGGGAAGCATTGAATCTGATCATAAACATTAAAAAGTACCATTATCCCGTCTAATTTTCAATTTACTCAGACGACTTAAGAAGTGGCACTGCAGCATGTTCTAAGGACTCAACATTGCCCTAGAAGTCAAAGTAATAGACTTCTAGATTCCATTCATCACAAATTAGTTATGTGTATGTTCAGGAGTGCTCAGATTTCTGGGCTTAAACTTCTTTCTGAGTAAAATAAAGATACAGTGACCTCTAACTTTACTTCTAAGTTTTCTTTTAAAACAACTTTTTATTACTTACTCAAGCAAGTCAACTTATATTTACCAAGTCCCTACTATGTGGCAGTCACTCTGCTAGGCACTATAAAATTATAAATGATAGAATATAAATATTTTGCTTTAAGTGAATGCTAATTCTCATCCTCTATTTAACAAAATATATTCTGACACATTAACTTACAAAATCAAACACTTAAGTGTCACCTTAAAGCCTTTGTGCTTCATAAACACAAATCTATGTCATCACCCAGAGGCTGTATGGATTTTGGTGCTTTTATAGGGAACATGCAATAAGAGTATAAATTTATTTAATAGGAAATATATTTTGTTCATTTGTATATCTTCAGGGCTTAAGACAATGTTTCCTTTGGCATACAACAGATACTCAATAAAAAGAGTTGGCTGAAAACATTTATCAAATAATTTTTTGTTTAACAATAATGAAAATACAAGTACAAATGAGAACCAGTGACAGTACCTTTAATTCATTCCCCAGGAAAACTTAACTACCTGCTTTTAGAAATATACATCTATAATCACAAAAGGAAACATGGTGGATAGATACTGAAACTACTTCAAAGAATTTATTATGTGCTGAGGAAGACAATGCATGTGTATGAACAAATAGTCACATACAGTGTGCCTCAGCATCTTAAAAGAAATGCAGACACAGAACAATGAGACTTCAGGAAGATTCTTCTGACTGTATCACATTCTAATCCAAAATCTAAATATTAATCCCAAATTTTGAAAACCTAAAAAGGTGACATTGTTTTCTGAATGTTAGAAGACCAAAGAAATGAATAGGCCAAAATTAAGGAAGGCTTCATTTATTTTAGTTTATTTCTTTCCAGGCATCAGCCGTAGGTGACTCATTACAGGGGTTTACCACTTCTGTTCCAGATTCTTCCAGAAATTCTCAGAATATATGGCTATCCTGTCCCCCACCTCTTCAAATTGAAAACTACATATTTTCTTATCAAAGTCCATTATTTTTCTGAAGTCCATATTATTCTTCCTTCATCTTAAAGTGTTCAGAATAACAATTCAATAGAACCAAAATTTTTGTAAACGCAAAATAAAACTTGAAACCATTTGTCTCTGTCAGAACTGAGGATTTTTCAAGTAATCTCCTCAGAAAAGTTGTTTATTCTGATTTGTTTTGTTTAATCACAAACCTAAAGGTAATTGATAGTATTTCCCAAAGACTCTGAGGGGTTAGGTTGGCTGGACTGGCAAATCCTCAGGAGAAATGTTTTTGAACTGATGAAAAAGAAATTGTACATTTTTCTTTAGAATATAAATGAACACTCTAAATGACATCTGTTTCAAAAGTTCATGAAAAGTGACCTCAGCAGACTAATTAGTGTCTATGTTGACACATCAATTTGCAACATAATTGTTTATTTAACTGCTAGTTATTTTTTTCCTCAAGGTTGATAGTATTTTTAAAACCATGTTTAAGAGCTGGCAAATTAATCATTTATTAAATCATTAGTTCTCTAGGACTTGATTGCAAAATGCTATTTAAGAGACAATGTAACAACTAAAAATCAATGGGAATGCTGAAAGAAGAAAAGAGTAAATAATATTTTACCAAGTTACTAGAAAAATTATTTCCCTCTATTTCTCTAGAGCCTTTTCCCCATGCAAAAGTATTTGGATTTTTTAATTTATTCCCTATTTTCAACAACTTACAATGATCCTCACAAATGTCTGCTTAGCTTTAATTTTGTTTTACTTTACATCTTTTTAAAAAATATTATCATTGAAATATAGTAGATTTATAATATTGTACAGCAAAGTGATTTTTTTACAGATCATGTTCCATTCAAGATATTGAATATAATACCCTGAGCTATAAAGAATATCCTTGTTGGTTATCTATTTTACATATAGTAGCTCATATCTGTTAATCCCATACTCCTTAATTCTCCCTCTCTCCTCCTTTTCCATATTTTTTTCTTTCTTTCTCAATCTTTTCAGTCTTCAGTATTCTTCTCTAAATCTACCATCACTTAGAATGTCCTAGAGTTAAATCCTGTGTAAGCAATAAGCCATCCTGTCAACAAATCAGCCAAAACCTTTCATATAATGATTTCCACAAACTTTTGAGCATTCTAAGAGATGTCAATTCAAATATAGTAACTTTTCATCTGAGTTTAGATTTTTAGTTTAGCTGGGTAACTGAGAGAAAAAGCATATCTAAATTTCCACCAGGTCTTTCCATCTGAACTTATTTTCTCTGGGTGGCATTTTTTTCTTTCCCCTTACACCTGACACAGATTCATTTCTCTCCTATATGGTCTGAGTATGTACATACATGTACATATACATATGTACATACATACAACAGCACAACAAATTTTCTTCTTCCCCTCATATTCTGTCCTCCCTTCACAGAAATGTAAAATTCTCCAGGTGTTAAATAAGAAAAAAAAAAAATAAGAAACGAAATGAAATATAATAGAATTTAGGATAGGGGAGTAAACAGTGTGCGTGTGCTCAGCTGCTTCAGTTGTCTGCCTCTTTGTGATCCTATGGACTGGAGCCCACCAGGCTCCTCTGTTCATGGGATTCTCCAAGTAAGAATAATGGAGTGGATTGCCATGCCCTCATCCAGAGGATCTTCCTGATCCAGGGATCTTCCTGACCCAGGGATCTAGCCCACATCTGCGTTTCCTGCATTGCAAGCAGATTCTTTATTGCTGAGCCACTGGGGAAGCCCAGGGGATTAAACAGAAATATTGACAACTCAACAGGATAGACAGGAAATGAGGATACAGCTTGAAACAATTGGTTTAATAAAGCTAGACATAATGGAATAAAAGAAAAGAAATTGACTCATCAGAGTTATTTAATCTTGGAGGGTCTGGCAGAAGAACTCCATGAATAAAGTCAGGAAAGTAAAACCTTCAGTCCCTCTGAGGAAGCAAGTGCAGACGCTGACTCTAAGCTGACTGGAAGAGTGTAAGCATCCAGATTTCACCTAAAGAAGGCTGCTTTGGCTCACAAAAGGGAACTGAGCCTGAAGTAAAGACCTACTCTTTGCATTTCTCTTGACTGTCGTTCTTAGAACTGGACTTCACTATTACACCAATTTAATACTAAGAACTTGGCAGAGGAAAGGGTCCTTACCAATGACTTCAATACGACACACAGTTGAGAACTGGGGGCATGGAAGGATTAGAGAAATGATAGAAAAGGTTACTATCCTATAATATAAAACAGCATGGATTCAAGTCATCCAAAGAGGTGAAAAGTGCTGTTATTACTAAAATATTATAAACATTTGATTTATTAACATAATTCATTATCAGTGCATTTAACAATCCATTGACCATCCTCTGCTAACTTCTAAGTCAGTGGTTCTTAAAAGTTTTGGACTTCAGGAATATTTTACACTCAGAGTTAGTGAAAACCCCTAGGAGTTTTTGTCTACATTGGCTATATATATCAAAATTTTCTATATTTTAATTTAAAATAGAAAAATCTAAATTATGTATTGAGTTAGTTTATTAAATAAACATGTTACATGTTAACTTAAACATCATATTTTTATAAAGAATAAGTATCTTCCAATAACCAATAACAATTTGAGAAGAATGGCATCACTTTACATGTTTAATGTCTAATGCCTGGCTTACTGGAAGACAGCTGGGTTTTCAAATCTCCTTCTGTACTGATTGTTGTAATATCACATGACATGTAGTCTCTAGAAAACTACACTATATGTGCACGAAAAAATAAAACTTAAAAACAAATAATGTCTTACCATTATTATGAAATTATTTTGATCTCATGAACTTCTGAAAGTGTCTTACAAAGCCACACTGAGAATCTCTGCCCAAAGTCACTGCTGCTCCCAAGCCAGTCCACATTTCCAACATGAAAGAACATAACCCATCTCCCTTTCTCTTCAGTGCAAGTACATCACAATGATGGGAAAATAAATTAAATCATAACATTTTATCTGTACCCTCAATCTTAAAAATGATCTTGTAAAAACTTGAAGATTACAACTCTAATATAGGCCAGTTTCAGATATATTGTCCATGGGATTCTCCAGGTAAGAATATTGGAGGGGGTTGCCATGCCCTCCTCCAGGGTCACTTCCTGACCCAGGGATAGAACCCATGTCTCCTGTATCTCCTGCATTGGCAGGTGGGTTCTTTATCACTAGCACCAACTGGGAAGTACATATACACATACACAAATATATACATATATTTGTGTTTAAATTTCATAATAATCTTGGCCAAAAAGTAAAGCAGGCAATGTTCTTATGTCAGAGTTTTAGTTATAAGAAAACTGAGGCTCTGTGAGGAAAAATAGCTGCCCCAAGTACAATACATCTATGCATCTAGTTAAATTGAGATGGCTAAATGGAGCTGAATATTGCGTTCAACAATATGCTCTGGACAAAAAGAAAATACAGTGTATACCTTTTGCTGTTTCTGTGGTTGGCACTGAACTTTGTATAATCTCCCCTTTTCTATAAAAGGAGAGAGGGGAGTCAGTTAAATTAAGAGTTTCTCTTATGCCAACATTTTTAACACTAAGAATAACTTTTTGACTGTTAGTTATTTGTCCCTCAGGTTTCTCTAAAAAAGTAATTAAACTATCAATATTTGAGTGGGTTTCTTTTTCTGTTCTCTCTTGCCCTATTTTCAAACCTTATTTTCATTAGTATTTTGCTGCTCTTCAGGGAAATCTATGGGGCTGACCCCAATGTGGCTAACTGGGGGTGGAATCACTAACTAGATCAATCATTCACTCTGTTCCTGAGACAGAAGAAATCCAAGCAGTAACATTTTATACTAACTTCTCTTTGGTGAATACTGAAATAATTCAGAATAAGCAAGTTCAAGCTGGAATTCATGATGAGGCAAGTCCATTAGCACTCCAGCAAACTCATGTGAACTCTGGAAGGGTTTTAGGGACTGAACTAAGCCTGCTAATTATTTTTAGACTGAATCATATTAGAAATTGAATCTATTCCCTCTTGTACCAGGCTCTGGATGTAAGATGCTCTGGGAGGAGTGTTAACCCTTCAGGGCCCACAAGGTCCTACTTTGGGTGGGCTGACATTTAATAGCAAAGGGCTTATATTTCAAATACGTACCTCTGGGTCTCTTCCTTATGTGGGCTTTATGTGATTGATACTCCCCTCCTCCAAAAAAGAAAAAGAAATATAATCCTGATGTACTTCCATTTACATAAGACTGGCAGCTACTTTTGTCTCTTTCATCATTTCTCTTATTATCTAGTATAGAATGATTTCAGATCCTGCTTAATGTTATTACTCTTTTTCTTGACTCTAAAATTTTGCACTTTCTCACCAACTTAAGTATTTGTAGGTTCTAAATACACAAGAAATTCAGTAGGACAAACACAAAAATCTAGGTCTTGTTCCAAAAAACCTCTACAGCTGCCAAATATTATTTTTATCAGAGGCAATACTAAGATCTTCTCTTTTCCTTAAAACAAAACCCAAGGTCAAGTTCTGATTTGTTTGCTTCCTTAGTCACATCATCCTTTCCAACATAAAATTATTCATAGAGGCTTATTTTCTTTCTCACTACTAAATTTTTTGGTTGAATCCTTGGCAATGTAGCTCTGCATGAGGAAAAAAAAAAAAAAAAGCTATCTTCTATTGAGCTTGACATACCAAATCTTCTGAGTACTACCAATACATTCATTTCCATTGTCCTGATTTAGCCCTGATGATCTGACTTTCATGCCTGATATCTTATTACTTTGCAGATCAAATTAATGGTTGTAATTTCAGTGCAAAATTACAGCATTCTTTCAGGATTTCTTTCTGGTAATAATACTTGGGCTTTATTTTTTTATTATTTAGAATACATATTAAGTAGTCCTGTTAAATATTATATTTTAGATAAAACTATACATGTAAAAATCAAGAAAAATAAAAGTTCATAAGAATAGACAAAAATTCTTTACAAGTATAAAATAAACTACTTTTTGGTCCTGATCCTGGTGCTTCTTTGATCTCCCTTGTTTTGGTAACTTTCTGTTCTGTTCAGTGTTCCTGAATGAAGCTTCTAAGATACCACATCTGAAAACTGCAATTTTGAATTTTTCCTCCTTACTGATCCAGGAGGAATGGTCCTGCCCATGATGAAATGAATCCTCTTCCCCACTAAAGACAAAAGTAGGTATCAGAGGATTCTTCTTGCCTCTGTTGTGGTAAGTGTGAGTCAGGCTACATGAACAGAAAGTTAACAGGAGACAGGATGAGTTCTAAGAATTAAAAAAAGGGGTTTGGAGGCTTGAGGCCATCAGAGATCCAAGAATGGTACTGCATATGGGCAAGCTGATGAAGAGTGTCTTTAATAACACTGTCATAACCACAGAAATGCCTGTGATTTGGTACTTTAAAAATCATGACTTAAGGGAAGACCATAAAACCAAAAACTGATATTCCAATCACTATATCAGAGCTAAATTAATTATCCAAGTCTTTTTACCCTATCAGTCTGAATAAACCATGATTTACATGAGGATACTATCTGGTCCTCCTTCATCTCGCCTCTCAGGACAAAAGGTACTCAACTCCGAATGAATTCATGCTAAACTAAGCAAGATAGGAATAATGTTTACTGTTGTTTCAGGCAGTATGAATCATATATAAGAAAGTACAGAAACATGAAATAATATTTATTTAAAGTATAAGTAGCCAATATGGCTGAGTAATAATAGAAGAGCTGGTGAGGTAAATTAAATTCTGAGCACAGTGAATCCTGAAAATGTTACTGGAGAAATAATATCTTTGAAAACATTTGAGATTCAATGAATAATTTCAATCTGGGAAAGATGCTTGCAAGACTGGCATTTTACCAGATTTAAGTATCTTTACGGCTATGGTTTTTCCTGTGGTCATGTATGGATGTGAGAGTTGGACTGTGAAGAAGGCTGAGTGCAGAAGAATTGATGCTTTTGAACTGTGGTGTTGGAGAAGACTCTTGAGAGTCCCTTGGACTGCAAGGAGATCCAACCAGTCCATTCTGAAGGAGATCAGCCCTGGGATTTCTTTGGAAGGAATGATGCTAAAGCCGAAACTCCAGTACTTTGGCCACCTCATGCGAAGAGTTGACTCATTGGAAAAGACTCTGATGCTGGGAGGGATTGGGGGCAGGAGGAGAAGGGGACGACAGAGGATGAGATGGCTGGATGGCATCACGGACTCGATGGACGTGAGTCTGAGTGAACTCCGGGCGTTGGTGATGGACAGGGAGGCCTGGCGTGCTGCGATTCATGGGGTCGCAAAGAGTCGGACGTGACTGAGCGACTGAAATGAACTGAACTGAAGATGAATTTTTCTAATAGTATAGAGAATAGAATGGCACAAAACTGGAAGTAGGTGGCTTATTGTAAAGTTTAGGAGGAAAGCAGTGAAGATGCCAATTATGGCAGCAATGATGAAAAAGTAGAGGAGGAGACAAAATAAGTGCCAACCTGGAGGTAAAATTGACAGAACATGATGAGATGATGATCGTAAAAGAGAAAACTATAATGTAACATCATTTTTCAGGTTTCCTACATGGGAAGGAATACACGGTAATTATTTTTCACTGAGGTACAAACAATGGTATATGTGTCAGGAGAGGCAAAAGAATCCCTGAATACAATGATAGCGATTGTTTGCTGAGAATTTAGTTTGCACTTAGCACCATAAAAATGATCTATGTTAGGGCAAAATTTAAGCACAGATCAGAGTGGAGAGTCTCTTTTCCTTAGGAGGCCCTGCAAAATTAATAATTAAAATGCCAGAAAAGAGATATCAGAAATGCCTTTCAACAAAATTCCTTTACTTTTAAATAAGATAATGTTAAATAATGATAAATTTTTAAATTGTTTTAAAGGCTCAGACAGAATGAGGACCACCATGCCCACAGTCCCCAGCTCCACCATTCACAGATCTTAGGGGAGAGGGAAGAAGGTCATTCGCTCATGTTGATCCTGTTCCCTGATGGTGTGCCACCTTCTTTGATAAGGCCTGAGAAGACTTAACAACTACTCATATCCAATTATAATTTGTATTTATTCAATTATAGTGCTTTAGTTAGATCATTCTGTCTTCCCTTAGAGAAGTAATATAAGGTATCAAGCACACAAATATTCTCATAATATCATAAACTCTATAAAGGCCATATGAGATCTATTGCCTTTATTATCTGTACTTTTGATTAATATATGCATTGTCTTATGGAAATGGAATAAATATATTATACAGAAAAATATTTCCCAGTAAAGCTTCTCAAGCCTACCTAGTCACAGAAGGAAGCATTATTATATGGCAAAGGGCCAAGAATTTCTCCTCTTCTTGAGGCAAGTTTATTTAGAGATTTCCTTATGCATAAATAACACATTTCATAAGTTAAGAAAAACTAACAAATAAAGACATTTAAAAAACTGCCCAAGATCACATAGCAGACAAATATCAAATATGAAGTTATAAGCCCATTGTTAAATCCTTCACAGGACTCCCTCTCCCATAAGTTCAGCTATAGTTGCTATGTGGAAATCGAGAGGCTGCGAGATATTAGAGATGTGCTGTGTACAGCTGGATATTAGCCTGGAGATGCCATGCAAGGCCCAGACTGGCAATACAGACAATACAATCATCAGAATGTAATTGGTATTTAAAATGGGGAAAAGCACAATATGACCAGAGAAAAGTAAGAAATCATGTTGTGTTCATAAATAAATTTTTAAGTGCAACAAAACTGTTCATTTCTATTTCAGATCATAGTCATTATTGAAGGGAAAGAATGAGCAGTTTATCTTCAATAACGTTTTCCTCATAAACCATCTACAGACCAAACACCTGTTTCATGAAAATAGCTCTCAAGTTTGCCATAAAAATTAGTAATTTCTTTCATTCTGTTTCATTTATTTGAAAGTAGTGAGTCATGTAGGAAGGACATATCTGCTTGTACAAATTATTAGTAGACACAAGAGAATTATATCTCAAAAGTATCAACATATAAATACACATTAAATTTTTAGGGCATTATTTGAGAATTGTAAAATAAAGATATCAAAAAAATCAAAGTAGTTACATAACAGTTCTTTTAAGCAAATGTAATGTATTAAAAGAACATTAGTGACAATACCTTTTAGGTCGCTATATATACATATTTATTTAAATACTGCCAGTTTAATGAGCAGGTGAAAGTGACATCATTATTTTCTTGTATTACTATTTTAGTTCCTTTTCCATAAACTATAATCTTTGTTAACTGACCATTTTGATTTACTTGAATTACTTGAGTGTGCCCATTTATCTATAAGAAACTGTATAATGGGGTTGTCTTTCTATTTAAAACATAATTTATAAAGTTTCTCACATAATTTGTATTACTAGCTTTATTTGTCTTTATATGTTATGGTTTCATTATATTTTTCCCTCTAGATATTTATCCATATAGAATTTACTTTCATTCATTATGTAAGGCTTTCCTCGTAGCTCAGTCAGTAAAGAATCTGCCTGAAATTAGAACTCAATAGGTATTTTTTTATGAATAAACAGCCACTTTAAAAAGTACTTTATTAAAAGTAATCTTTCTAAAATAATATAATGTTAATTCCTTTTTTAGTAATTATGATATTTAAAACTTCATATATAATAATAATACAACCACTCCTAACATGTTGCCATTTTCAGACTTTCTTCTGAAATATTTTTCTTCCCAATGTGTAGAATAATTTTAATTTTTTCCATTTTGATTTTAATGAAAATAGTAAATGTATAGTTTTTATATTTTAGATACAACATTGAATTTTGTCATGGGCTCTCCCATATTCTACCTTTTTTGTACTTCAGTAAAACTTTAGAGATTTTCTTATGAATATCTATTTTAAAATTATTTCTTACCACTTTGCAATGTTTTTATTTTTATACTAATATTTTTGTTTATTTTGAACAAGTTGTTTCTAACTTTTCAGTTCAGTTCAGTTCAGTCACTCAATCATGTCTGACTCTGTGACACCATGGACTGCAGGACGCTAGGTTTCCCTGTCCAACATCAACTCCCGGAGTTTACTCAAATTCATGTCCATTGAGTCAGTGATGCCATCCAAACATCTCAGCCTCTGTCCTCTCCTTCTGCTCCCACCTTCAGTCTTTCCCAGCATCAGGGTCTTTTCTAAAGAGTCAGTTCTTTGCATCAGGTGGCAAAAGTATTGGAGTTTCAGCTTTAGCATCAGTCTTTCCAATGAATATTCAGGACTAATTTCCTATAGGATGGACTGGTTGGGTCTCCTTGCAGTCCAAGGGACTCTCAAGAGTTTTCTCCAACACCACAATTCAAAAGCATCAGTTCTTTGGTGTTCAACTATCTTTTTAGTACAACTCTCACATCTTTACCTGACTACTGGGAAAACCACAGCTTTGACTAGATGGACTTTTGATGGCAAAGTAATGTCTCTGCTTTTGAATATGCTATCTAGGTTGGTCATAACTTTTCTTCCAAGGAGCAAGCGTCTTTTAATTTCATGGCTGCAGTCACCATCTGCAGTGATTCTGGAGCCCCCCAAAATAAAGTCTGTCACTGTTTCCATTGTTTCCCCATCTATTTGCATAAAGTGATGGAACTAGATGCCATGATCTTAGTTTTCTGAATGTTGACTTCTAACTTTTACCTTATACATTATCAACTGATCAATTATTTAAGTAATCCTCTCTTGTTTTGGGGGTCTCTGGTGGCTCAATCCCTAAAGAATCTGCCTACAATGCAGGAGACCCGGGATCAATCCCTGGGTCATGAAGATCCCCTGGAGAAAGAAATGGCAACTCACTCCAATATTCTTGCCTGGGAAATCCGATGGACTGGAGAGCCTGGCAGTCGGATATGACTGAGCGACCAACACTATCTTGTTTTCACTCCTCTTGCATACTTCATAGCTAAGCAAGCCTATCCTTCAAAATGCACACATTTTTACTTCTTTATTTTCAATATCTATATGTATTACTTCATTTTCCTGTCTTGTCTCATTAGTTAGTGCTTCCAAAATGGTGTTCAATGATACCAGTTATAACATACTTTCAAATATACTACAACTAGACTTATTATTTCACCCTTTACTGCAGTTTCCTAGCTGAAACACTCTTTAAAACACTAGTGTCCATCTTGCCTATTTTACTTGGAATTTTCAAAAGCTTTACTTGAAATTTTTGCTAAGTATTATTAAATTTTTAAAGCTTTTATCATTAGTATTATGAATTATATTGATGGATTTTATGATTTTCAATGTCATTCCATTTTCAAGAAAATTCTACTTAGTGTTGGCATGTTACTTTTTCAGCATATTGCTATATTCATTTTATTAGTCTAATTAAAATTCTATCATATATTACTAACATTACTTAATTATATAATGCCTTTTCTTATTATTTTCCCAGATTTTCATGTCAGAGCATGACAGCTTCATAAAACAAACTGATGCATCTTTTTAAATTTCATATTATCTGGGATAGCTTATGTAAAGAGATTATCTGCACTTTAGAAGTTAAACAATATATTATAATACAACCATTTAAACATGACAGATTTTTAATTGTAGGTCTTTAGTTTTCCAAATTCTCTATAGTTATTTGGCTCTTTGAGTTAATTTTATTAGTTTATATATTGCCAAAAACTATTCATTCATATTAGGTATTAAAATTAATATTGGAAAGATGCATATAAATTTTAATCTAATGTATATTTATGGTTGCTATAAATGGCATCACCTTCTCAATGGACATGAACTTGAACAAACTCCAGGAAATACTGGAGGACGGGGAGGCCTGGCATGCTGCAGTCCACAGAGTTGCAAAGAGTGGGACATGACAGCAACTGAAAAACAACAATAATGCTTACATGCTTTCTGTCATCTGTAAGAGTTCTAATATTTTTTATTATATTCATCTCCTTTATTTCAAATCAGACTTATCAAAACTTTTCCATTTTAGAAATCTATCCATAGAATCAACTTTTAACTTATACTTCTTGCCTATTATTTTGTTTTACAATTTCACTTTTATCTTAATGAATTTCTTCCTCTGCCTTATTTTATTCTATTTTTACATTTTCTTCTAGATTTTAATTATAATTTTATATAGTATTATTCTTCCCTGTAAGTTTTAAGAGTACTGAAGTCCTAGTATTGTCCTCAAAATTACAGCTATAATTGTGTTCCAGTAAACAGATTCTTGGAGGGCACAAACAGAACCTTGTGCACACCAGGACCCAGGAGAAAGGATCAATGACCCCACAGAGAGTGACCCAGACTTGCCCATGTGTGTCCAGGAGTCTCTGGCAGAGGGGTGGGTCAGCAGTGGCCTGCTGCAGGGCTGTGGGCACTGAGTGTAGCATTACATGCATGGGACCCTTTGAAAGAGGTTGTCATTATCCTCATTATCTCCATCATAGTTTGGTTCCAAGTAATAACAACAGGAAGGGAACACAGCCGCACCCATCAACAGAAATTGGATTAAAGATTAATTAAGCATGGCCTCCCCCATCAGAACAAGACCCAGTCTCCCCTTCAGTCTCTCCCATCAAGAAGTTTCCATAAGCCTCTTATCCTTATCCATCAGAGGGCAGACAGACTGAAAACTACAATGACAGAAAATTAACCAATCTGATCACATGGACCAAGTCTAGTCTAATTCAATGAAACTATGAGCCATGCCACGTAGGGCCACCCAAGACAGACGGGTGGAGAGTTCTGACAAAATGTGGCCCACTGGAGAAGGGAATGGCAAGCCACTTCAGTATTCTTGCCTTGAGAACCCCATAAACAGTATGTAAAGAGTGCCTGAAGAACTATGGATGGAGGTTTGTGACACTGTACAGGAGGCAGCGATCAAGACTGAGCCCAAGAAAAAGAAATTTTAAAATGCAAAATGGTTGTCTGAGGAAGCCTTACTAATAGCTTTGAAAAGAAGACAAGTGAAAGGCAAAAGAGAAAAGGAAATATGTACCCATTTGAATGCAGAGTCCCAAAGAATAGCAAGGAGAGATAGCAAAGCCTTCCTCAGTGATCAATACAAAGAAATAGAGGGAAACAATAGAATGGGAAAGACTAGAGATCTCTTCAAGAAAATTAGAGATACCAAGGGAACATTTCATGCAAATGGGCACAATAAAGGACAGAAATGGTATGGACCTAACAGAAGCAGAAGATATTAAGAGGTAGCAAGAATACACAGAAGAACTATACAGAAAAGATCTTCACAACCCAGGTAATCACGATAGTGTGATCACTCACCTAGAGACAGACATCTTGGAATGCAAAGTCAACTGGGCTTTAGGAAGCGTCACACAAACAAAGCTAATCAAGGTGATGGAATTCCAGTGGAGCTATTTCAAATCCTGAAAGATGATGCTGTGAAAGTGCTGCACTCAATATGCCAGCACATTTGGAAAACTCAGCAGTGGCCACAGGACTGGAAAAGGTCAGTTTTCATTCCAATCCCAAAGAAAGGAAGTGCCAAAGAAGGCTCAAACTACCACACAATCGCACTCACTCCAGGCAAGTAAAGTAATGCTCAAAATTCTCCAAGCGAGGTTTCAGCAATACATGAACGGTGAACTTCCTGATGTACAAGCTGGTTTTAGAAAAGGCAGAGGAACCAGAGATCAAATTGCCAACATCGACTGGATCATTGAAAAAGCAAGAGAATTCCAGAAAAACATCTATTTTGCTTTATTGACTATGGCAAAGCCTTTGACTGTGTGGATCACAATCAACTGTGGAAAATTCTGAAAGAGATGGGCATACCAGACCACTTGACCTGCCTCTTGAGAAATCTGTATGCAGGCCAGAAGCAACAGTTAGAACTAGACATGGAACACAGACTGGTTCCAAATAGGAAAAGGAGTACGTCATGGCTGTATATTGTCACACTACTTATTTTGACTCATTACAAGATCAATTTTTTTTTTTTTAATTTCATAGCCATGAAAGTAATGTGTATTTTCTCTTTGAGAGTTTCAATTCTCTGTCTGGTTTTTTTGTTGTTATTTTTGTTATATACTGCTATTTTCCTACAAGAAACGTATCTGCATATTGGTAGTGCTCAAAACATATTTTTTTGAAGTTGTTAATATATACCACCTTTAACTTGATCTCTATATACTTTTGGTATTAAGTGTATCTTCAGTTAGCTTCTTATTGAAATAAATTTACTTTTACTCCCCTTAATTCTTTGTTATTGAGCTATACTTTAATATTAATATTGTCACTTCTCTTCATTTGATATACACCAGACAGCTTTTCTTCCCCTTTAAAGTTTCCATTGTCCTTTTATTTTAGATATTCTTCTTGTAAATAAATCATAGCTGGATTTCCGTTTTTTATACTTACTAACATTGTCCTGTTTTTCTGTAGAGGAATTCAATTCTTTGGCAATTACTCTGATGTCTTATATACTTGTTTTTATTTTTCTCATCTTATATTTAATCACTATGTATGTTTATACTTATTTCCTCTTAATCTAATTCTTATTTCTTGGATTCATCAAAGAATCCTTTTTATTTTCTTTGCATTCCCAACTTCATTATCAGGAGTTATAATGTAACCCACATGCTTTTCAGTGCAGTTCACTTCAGTCGCTCAGTCGTGTCCGACTCTTTGCGACCCCATGAATCGCAGCACACCAGGCCTCCCTGTCCATCACCATCTCCCGGAATTCACTCAGACTCACATCCATCGAGTCCGTGATGCCATCCAGTCATCTCATCCTCTGTCGTCTCCTTCTCCTCCTGCCCCCAATCCTTCCCAGCATCAGAGTCTTTTCCAATGAGTCAATTCTTCGCATGATGTGGCCAAAGTACTGGAGCTTCAGCTTTAGCATCATTCCTTCCAAAGAAATCCCAGGGTTGATCTCCTTTAGAATGGACTGGTTGGATCTCCTTGCAGTCCAAGGGACTCTCAAGAGTCTTCTCCAACACCACAGTTCAAAAACATCAATTCTTCTGCGCTCAGCCTTCTTCACAGTCCAACTCTCACATCCATACATGACTACTAGAAAAACCATAGCCTTGACTAGACGGACCTTAGTCGGCAAAGTAATGTCTCTGCTTTTCAATATGCTATCTAGGGTGGTCATAACTTTTCTTCCAAGGAGTAAGCGTCTTTTAATTTCATGGCTGCAGTCACCATCTGCAGTGATTCTGGAGCCCCCAAAAATAAAATCTGACACTGTTTCCACTGTTTCCCCATCTATTTCCCATGAAGTGATGGGACCAGATGCCATGATCTTTATTTTCTGAATGTTGAGCTTTAGGTCAACTTTTTCACTCTCCTCTTTTACTTTCATCAAGAGGCTTTTGAGTTCCTCTTCACTTTCTGCCATAAGGGTGGTGTCATCTGCATATCTGAGGTTATTGATATTTCTCCCAGCAATCTTGATTCCAGCTTGTGTTTCTTCCAGTCCAGCGTTACTCATGATGTACTCTGTATATAAGTTAAATAAGCAGGGTGACAATATACAGCCTTGATGTACTCCTTTTCCTATTTGGAATCAGTCTGTTGTTCCATGTCCAGTTCTAACTGTTGCTTCTGGCCTGCATACAGATTTCTCAAGAGGCAGGTCAGGTGGTCTGGTATTCCCATCTCTTTCAGAATTTTCCACAGTTGATTGTGATCCACACAGTCAAAGGCTTTGGCATAGTCAATAAAGCAGAAATAGATGTTTTTCTGGAACTCTCTTGCTTTTTCCATGATCCAGCAGATGTTGGCAGTTTGATCTCTGGTTCCTCTGCCTTTTCTAAAACCAGCTTGAACATCAGGAAGTTCACCGTTCACGTATTGCTGAAGCCTGGCTTGGAGAATTTTGAGCATTACTTTACTAGTGTGTGGATGCTTTTATTTTATATTAAAACTCAATAACAAGTATGCCTATTCACTAAGCTACTTATATCATCTCTTACATAGTATCTAGCAGAAAAAAATCCATCACCTTCTCTTTATCCAACATCTAAGTTATGACCAACCGAGATAACATATTCAAAAGCAGAGACATTACTTTGTCAACAGAGGTCCATCTAGTCAAGGCTATGGTTTTTCCTGTGGTCATGTATGGATGTGAGAGTAGGACTGTGAAGAAAGCTGAGTGCCAAAGAATTCATGTTTTTGAACTGTGGTGTTGGAGAAGACTCTTGAGAGTCCCTTGGACTGCAAGGAGATCCAACTAGTCCATCCTAAAGGAGATCAGTCCTGGGTATTCTTTGGAAGGAATGATGCCAAAGCAGAAACTCCAATACTTTGGCAACCTCATGTGAAGAGTTGACTTATTGGGAAAGACTCTGATGCTGGGCGGGATTAGGGGCAGGAGGAGAAGGGGACGACCGAGGATGAGATGGCTGGATGTCATCATTTACTCGATGGATGTGAGTTTGAGTGAACTCTAGGAGTTGGTGATGGACAGGGAGGCCTGGCGTGCTGTGATTCATGAGTTCGCAGAGTCGGACATCAATGTGTGACTGAACTGAAGTGAACTGAACTGATGGAGAACTCTTTTGTACACTTTACCTATCACCACCAGTCCTGTTGTTTAGTTTGACCAGGAAAACTGTGTAAAAAAGAGAGAGGACACTCATACAAACAACTGTCTTTTTTTCCTTAAT
The DNA here is from genome assembly GCF_032405125.1 of Capricornis sumatraensis. NCBI lineage: Eukaryota > Metazoa > Chordata > Mammalia > Artiodactyla > Bovidae > Capricornis > Capricornis sumatraensis. The sequence continues at coordinate 58,205,299 of NC_091074.1, forward strand.
ATCTTTTTCTTTTTTAGAATTTAATCATAAACAAAGATTTTTTTCTTTCTTCAAGTGTTTCAAATATCTTGTAAAATAAGTGCTTTAATATAAAACATGTTGTAACACAAGGAATAGTGTGATTCATTCAAGAACCAAGAAGTTATTTATTTATTCCACAATACATGTTCCGTACTAATCATAATACACTGCTTGATGTAGACACTAAAATACAAAATTAAAAATAACAGAAGTCTCTCACTGCTTCTGGGTTAGAAAAGCAATGTAAAATTCACTATGAACTAAATTTCAGTAAATTAAAAAGGATGGTTTGTTGAAGATCTAAACACATGTTACAGAAGATCAGAGAATGAAGAAATTACTGCTAGGAGATGGTACACAAGAAGTGATAACAGAATAAATAAATGAGATTTGTCTGTGATATTGTTTTCAGAAGAAGAATCCAGGTTTCACAAAACATTTTGAATCCAGAATAAGAAGGGGATTTAGGTTTCTGAAAAACATCAGGAGAAAGGCTACTGAATACATTAAAGACAGATCACAAAGGGCTCAGATGCCAAACAGTGTACTCCTGGGAGTTTTAAAACTATTAAATAAAAATAACTTCCTAAGCCCATCTTACATGTTTATAGTTACAAAGATTTCCAATGACTGACTTCTAAATATAGTAGTACAGTTAACCCACAATGAAACAAGAATACATGCTTCCGCATTTCAGTTTTACAATAACCTATAGCAATTTAGACGGAGAAGGCAATGGCACCCCACTCCAGTACTCTTGCCTGGAAAATCCCATGGACAGGAGCCTGGTGGGCTGCAGTCCATGGGGTCGCTAAGAGTCGGACATGACTGAGCGACTTCACTTTCACTTTTCACTTTCATGCATTGGAGAAGGAAATGGCAACCCACTCCAGTGTTCTTGCCTGGAGAATCCCAGGGACACGGGAGCCTGGTGGGCTGCCGTCTATGGGGTCACACAGAGTCGGACAGGACTAAAGTGACTTAGCACGTAGCAATTCAGAAAGCCACTTAGCTATTTTTTATACTTTTTCCTCACCTTAAAATTAATACTTGAGAAATAAAACATTAATGATTGGAAAACATAACTTGTTGGCTACAGGAATGTAAATTTAATTTTTTTCTTAGAAGCCACTGAAATAGTAAATTTCCAAATTTTCTGACAGATTCTTTCCAACTCAGGTTTCTAAGACAGTGTCTATTCTCTCTTCTCACCAACTGCTCCTTCAATACTTCTTTCAGCTGTTCCCATTTCAAGTACTAACGCTGCCAGTTTTGTTTCTTTTCTAATAATCCTACATCCTATTAATCATATCAATGTGCCATCAATATTTTCTAGTCTTCACACATTATCATAAGATGGGTTATTTTTTCCACCTGTTTCTCTGCATTGCCAACATACTATCTCTCTGAGTCCAAAAGATCACACCTGTGCAATTTGGAAAGCATCCAAAAAACTCTGTCAAATTTTAAATTACATTGTCCCTAACTTAGCTCCTTTTGATATAGCATCAGTAAGCCGGGTATCTATTTCATTGATTTTTCACTCAATTTTTATTTAATTCCCATAACATTATTCTTTCCAAGGTTTATTCAGTTCTGCTAGGTATATTGTTATTTTAAGAACAATGTATATTATTTGAAGATGAGTCTTCCCTGTATTTTGTAATTTTAAAGCAACAGTAGACACACTATTCCAAATTCTAATAAACTGAATGAGACACATACATACATGCAGGCTTTTAACAAAGAAATTAAAAAATCTGTGTGGAAGGAAACCCTTATATCTCAAAGCTGATTTCTATATTCTTTCTTTGAAAATGTACTCTCTTAGTTATTATTATAAGTTTAGTTTAAAAATACAGTGGAAAAATGTTGCTATACTTGGCACATTAATGTAATGATACAATTTATCTCCCTAATTTATTACTTCTTTCCAAAACGTCATATCTTACCTGATAGAGTGACATAAATTGAGATCTTAAAGTGTAAAGTGTTAGAACTGGAAAAGATCCAAGAGATAATTTACTTTAATCACTTTATCCTATAAATGATGAGATTGGTGCACAGATGGACTCATGTTATTCAGTATCACATTTCTGGTCATTTTTTTGTAGTCGCCAGAGTTCTAAACTGATGCTATTTTAAATACAGATCTTCCATCCCTTTTCTCTAAACTTTCTAGTGAATATAAAGATATTCATAGTTTCGTTAATCTTGTATGCAATTTTCTCTTCATTGATAGCATTGGAGAAACTGATCAACATCTGCTAACTCCAATCTGCCGATTTCATGTCTTTAAGTAATTTTTCCTTTCAACATACTTCAAGATTGATATTTCATGTGAAAAACAAAAAAAAAAAATGAAACATGTTTCTAAAAACCCATTAACCAGGCCCATATAATAAGATAGAAAATTGAGTCATTTTAGATTTAGTAATAATATAACCTAGTTTTGATTCATGTTTTATTTTTCAGGAAAACAAATTCTCCTTCCTGTTTTATTACTAATTTAAGTTAATAATGAATTGGTATAATCATTTCCAATCATTCTTTCCTTTTCAAATATAACTCATTTTCAGTATATTTGTTATTCAGGGGAGGAAATTATCTCCTCTACTAAAATCAGTTCTTATTTTTTGACCCCAGTCACCAAACAGAATAGCCCTGATATATTGTATGGACAAGGGCTTCCTGGGAGGCTCAGCAGTAAAGAATCTGCCTGCAATTCAGGAAATGCAGGAGACACAGGTTTGATCCCTGAGTCGGAAAGACTCCCTGGAGGAGGCCATGGCAACTTATTCCAGTATTCTTGCCTGGAGAATCCCATGGACAGAGGAGCCTGGCGGGGTTCAGTCCATAGGGTTGCAGAGTCAGACACGACTGAAGTGACTGAGCACGCACGTACGCACACTATATATGCACTTGGAATCCCCAGGTTCTCACAATTACACAAAGCTGTGTTCTCTTCTATGACTTCTGAAAGTGTAAATATGCTTCCTTGTTGCTCAAAGAGGATAGCAAGTGGGAAGGAAGCAAAAGAGGGGCAGGTGTACTGGGGTGGCTTGGTGCAGAGTAAAAAGTGCAAATTCTACCTCATATTCAAGGGCTAAGCTATGTGGGCGCTGCGGCTTCGCTACAGATGCAAGCTCTGTGTTTCTGTCCTCTTTGAGCATGAATTTTCCCTATGAATCTAGACACATTCTTTAGATCAGGCTTTACCAAGAGCAGGTATAATTAAGCCATGACAGATTTTGCTGGTTGATGGCGAATCATGGGAAAAAAAAGAAGCAAAATAGTAAGTTTTTCATGAAGCAAACTTTATTTAATTGAAAGGAAGGTGACTTTGAGACATCACCTTTACCTCCTAATTGCACTAAAATGTCACTTTCAAATATCTTTCAAAGAAATTATAGTTGGTTGCCTAATGTCAATCCCAAGAGTATTAAATTTCACAGATGACTATTATAACAAATAAAGACTGTGTCTTAAAAAGCAAAGACATCACTTTACCCACAAAGGTCTGTATAGTCAAAGCTATGGTTTCTCCAGTACTCATGTATGGATGGGAGAGTTGGACTATAAAGAAGGCTGAAGGCTGAAGAATTGATGCTTTCAAATTTTGGTACTGGAGCAGACTCTTGAGAGTCCCTTAGACTACAAGGAGAGCAAACCAGTCAATCCTAAAGAAAATAAATCCTGAATATTCATTGGAAGAAACGATGCTGAAGTTGAATCTCCAATAGTTTGACCACCTGATGCACAGAGCGGATTCACTGGAAAAGACCCAGAGGCTGGAAAACACTGAGGCAGGAGGAGAAGGGGGTGACAGAGGATGCGATGGTTGGATGGCATTACCAACTCAACAGACATGAGTTTGAGCAAACTCTGAGAGATAGTAAAAGACAGGGAAGGCTGGTGTGCTGCAGTTGCAAAAAGTAGGACATTACTTAGCGAGTGAACAACAACAAAATTATTACCAAAACTTATTCAACCATTATTCTAGATGATCCTAATATTCTATCACTGAATAATAATAATAAAGTGGATAACAGCTTTGTGACAATTTTATGTAAATATTTCAAACAGAACTTCTGGCTATATAATCATACCTGGTACATATTTTGAGTTTGGTTCTAGACTACTGCGATAAGTGAATACTGTAGTAAATGAAGTCATGTGAATCTTTTGGTTTTCTAATGTGTATCAAAATTACATTTAAAAAACTATATTTAATCTATTAAATGTTCAGAAGCATACACAATGTTTATATCTCATTTTTAAATATTTCATTGTTAACAATATGCTAACCATCATAAGGGCCTTCAGTGAGTCAGGTTTTTTGTGCTTTTTTTGCTGGTGAAGGGTCTTATCTTCATCTGTGAAGGCTGTCGGTGGATCAGGGTGGTGGTAATTGCTGAAGGTTGAGGTGGCTGTGGCAATTTCCTAAAATAAAACAACATTGCATAGTGCTGCATCAATTGACTCTTCCTTTCATGAATGATTTCTCTGTGTTGTGCACTGTTGCTTGATAGCATTTTACCCACAGCAGAACTTCTTTCAAAATTGGAGTCAATACTCTCAAACCCTCATGCTGCTTTATCAACTAATTTTTTGTACTATTTTAAAACTTTTGTTATCATTTCAACAATCTTCACAGCATCTTCACCAGGAATAGTTTTCATCTCAAAAAAACACTTTCTTTGCTCATCCATATGAAGCAACTCCTCATTTGTTCAAGTTTATCATGAGATTGCATTAGTTCAGTTATACCTTCAGGCTCCACTTCTATTTCTCTTGCTATATTACCACATATGCACGGATGTTATCCATGAGGGCTGAAACCAACTTCTTTCAAATTCTTCTTAATGTTGGTATTTTGACCTCTTCCCCAAATCACAAATGTTCTTAACACCTAGAATGGAAAATCCTGTCCAGGAGATCTGTAATTGACTTTGCCTTGATATGGCAACAGACTGCAGTATTCTTGTCTGGGAAATCCCATGCACAGAGGAGCCTGGGGGCAGGAGGAAGGCTATAGTTCATAGGTCGCAAAGAGTCAGACGACCAAGTGACTAACAGTTTGCCCTGATCCATCAGAAGAGTCACTATGAGGCTATAGCCTTACAAAATGTTTTTCTTAAATAACTAGACCTGAAAGTCAAAAGTATTCTTTGATTCAGGAGCTGTAAAATAGATGTTGTGTTAGTAGGCATGAAAGCATATTAATATTGTTCTACATCTCCATTAGAACTCTGGGTGACCAGGTGCATTGTCAAGGAGCAGCAATATTTTGAAATAAATCTTCTCTCTTTTTTTTTTTTTTTTCTTCTGAAGAGTGGGTCTTAACGGTGGGCTTGAAATATTCAGTAAACCATGATATAAACAGATGTGCTGTCATCCAGGCTTTGTTGTTCCATTTATAGAGCACAGGCAGAATAGACTGAGTATAATTCTAATGGGCCCTAAGATTTCCAAAATGGTAATGAGTACTGATTTCAACTGAAGTCACCAGCCACATTAGCTCCTAAAGAGAATGTCAACCCATGTTTTGATGTTTGGAGTCAAGCATTGACTTCTCCTCTCTAGCTACGAAAGTACTAGATGGCATCTTCTTCTAGTATGAGGCTATTTCATCTACATTGAAAGTCTGTTGTTTAATGTAGCCACCTTTATTAATTATCTTAGCTGGATACTCTACTAAACTTGCTATGGCCTAGACATCAGCACTTGCTGCTATACCTTGCACTTCTATATTATGGAGATGGCTTCTCTCCATAGACCTCATGCATCAACCTCTGCTAGCTTCAGACTTTCCTTTGGCAGCTTCCTCATCTCTCTTAACATTTATAGAATGGGAGAGAGTTAGAGTCTTGCTCTGAAGTAGGCTTTGGCTTAAGGGAATGATGTGGCTAATCTATTCAATCTAGACCACCAAAATTCTCCATAACAGCAATAAGACTGTTTCACTTTCTTATTATTCTATCATTTCTGTGTTCACTTGAGTAGCACTTTTAATGTCTTTGAAGAGCTCTTCCTTTGCATTCACAACTTGACTAATGAAGAGGACTTGCTTTCAGCCTTTCACTTTTGACATGCCTTCCTCACCAAGCTTAATCATTTCTTGTTTTGATTTAAAGTGAGAGACATGTGACTTGTTTTGATTTAAAATGAGAGACATGTGACTCTTCCTATCGAACACTTAGAAGCCATTGTGTACGATTATTAATACATCTAATTTCAATATTCGTCTGTCTCAGGGAACAGGCACGACAAAGGAAAGGCAGAGAGATAGCCCTTTTCGCGGGGCACAGTTTGTTGTGCCTCTAAAACAATTACCATAGTAACATCAAAGATCACTGATACAGATCACCACAACAAATATAATAATGATGAAAAAATTCTGAAATACTGTGAAAGTGATCAAAATGTAATAGAGACATGAAGTGAGCAACTGCTGCTGGAAGAATGGCACTGACAGACTTGCTCAACAGAGGGTTGCCACAAACCTTAAATTTGTAAAAAAGTGCAGAATCTGGAAAGTGCAGTAATGCAAGTCACAAATAAAATGAGGTATGCCTGTATAAATAATTTGAATAACCCAAATTGGTGTGTATGCAGCATTCTAACAACCCAGTTTCAATAATACTATGAAAAAGCAATCTGTTTCCAAGGATGACGTCTGAGAACTAGGGCCCAAGTATAGGGCTCAAAATGACCCCAGAGCTGTGAGTCCTGGAAATTCTTAGGATATCTGGTGGTGTATGGAATGCCTGCTTTCCCCAATAATGCATATGTTGAAATCCCAACTCCCTAGTATGCGAGCATTAGTAGATGGGGACTTTGGGAGACGATTAGGTCATGAGGTTACAGCCCTCATAAATGAGACTGGTCCTTTTATAAAAGAGGTTCCAGAGTGTGTTCTAGCCTTCTCTGTCATGTGAAGATACAATGAGAAGTCTGCAGCTTGGAAGCATCCTGACCTCAAATTTCCAGTCAGCAGAACTGGCGGCAGTAAATGTCTGCTGTTTAAAGGCCACCCAGTGTGTGGTATTTTGTTGAGGCAGGTGGGTGGTAAAAGAGAAGAGGGATGAGAGAGGGACTAAAGCGGGTCCAGGACATCCTGTCATAAAGGTATTACCCACCCTGGCTAATCCCAGGTACCAAAGAATAACTCAAAAATGTTGAAGATGACACTTCCAGTGACCACGACACACAGGTGATTGAGTCAGGCCATTTCTATGTGTGGCGCTGCTGGCTGGTCCCAGGCACCAAAGGAGAACTAGAAAACTTCATGGAAGGCACTCCAGCATATAGGGGCTCAGATCCAGGGCAGATTTTATACGGTGACTACTATTATCATCTCCATAGGTAAGATAACATCTCTTAGATTGTGTCCACCAGCTAAGTAGAAAATTTGTTGCCAAACAAATAGCACTTTCCAGTAGTTAGTAGCAGACAACTAAACAGTTACACCTACACAATATTCCTTCCTTGGCTCACTAAACTCTAAAATGATGTTCAATTTCTTTTAATATTTCTAATAGTTTTATGTATTAATAAAATCTCTTCTTTTGAAATAAGTTTAGGTTCTCCATATTTGCTGGCTAAAATTCTGAAAAAGAAAAATGTCAGAAGACAACTGCTGAATACTGCCTCTTCTCTTTATAAGAGAACTTTAAAAAGACTTCCAAATAGATGTCTAAATTTAAATTCTACTCTCCCCTTGTTCCTCATAATTTTTATGTATTTATACTTTTCCAGTTTTATAATCACTATTAGAAGAGAGTCATCCATATTCATATTAGAGATGATCTGTACTATAAACTCATAATATTACTAGCAGTTTCTCTATGCTATTATTTTAGTGTATTTTTTTTCAACTATATTTACACTCTGGTTTGTGGATTCATTTTAGAGAGTCACTTTTAAGAAACTGCACTTTATCTTATTTTTTAAGGAAGCCCTATAGCACGTTAGCTCAAAGATACAAAATGTATTTCAAATCACACACTTTTCTTAATCAAGTTCAGCCAATCAACTTGATAAAATTTTCATATACATATATATCATTCTACATTATTCCTCCAGGTTTTCAGAAACAAAAATATGACAAAGGTCTGATAAAGGTCACATTCTCAAGGATTTTTTTTCTCACATAAAAAGTGTTGATAACTGGATTTGCATGTGATTAATCTTCCTGAATAAAAAATAGAAAAAATAGTCCTAAATTACTACAAAAAAAATTGCTTCCTATTGCTAATTACAGATATTTCATCTATCGCCTAGTGACATTTTCATGCTAAGAAACAAGGTAAACTCATTTTATTTTCCATATCTTACATTTTATAGAGAACGTTAGACTATTATCAGAGACAACCTGGTGAGGACTTTTGTCCACCACTTTTTAAAATTATGCCTGAACACAAGCTGATCTGAAAGTTTTGAATCAATCAATATTAAACATCTCCTGCAAGTATTTGATAATAATGTTGAATTCAGTTCAGTTCAGTTAAGTCGCTCAGTTGTGTCCTACTCTTTGCAACCCCATGAATCACAGCACGCCAGGCCTCCTTGTCCATCACCAACTCCCGGAGTTCACTCAAACTCATGTCCATCAAGTCGATGATGCCATCCAGCCATCTCATCCTCTGTTGTCCCCTTCTCCTCCTGCCCCCAATCCCTCCCAGCATCAGGGTCTTTTCCAGTGAGTCAACTCTTCTCATGAGGTGGCCAAAGTATTGGAGTTTCAGCTTTAGCATCAGTCCTTCCAATGAACACCCAGGACTGATCTCCTTTAGGATGGACTGGTTGAATCTCCTTGCAGTCCAAGGGACTCTCAAGAGCCTTCTCCAACACTACAATGATTCAACTGGCTGCAATGGGGAGAGAATAAATAAATAGTCCACCAGGGGTGCCTATCTGTATGGAGTAGAATGGAGTCTTGAAATAATGTTTATCAAAAAATATAATTGAAATATTAAGTAATATTGACAGATGAGTTTCTATACCTTCTCCATATTATATCTTATCACAATGAAGTTACTGATCACCATCAGGCGCTAATCTCTTCATTGTTTCATGGTCCATCCACCATGGGCCAGGTTAATATCATCTAGACTAAAGTAATATCTGTTAGGTCCATACCATTTCTGTCCTGTATTGTGCCCATCTTTGCATGAAATGTATCCTTGGTATCTCTAATTTTCTTGAAGAGATCTCTAGTCTTTCCCATTCTATTGTTTTCTTCTAGTTCTTTGCACTGACCCCTGAGGAAAGCTGTGTTATCTCTCCTTGCTATTCTTTGAAACTCTTCATTCAGATGGATATATCTTTCCTTTTCTCTTTCTCCTTTTGCTTCTCTTCTTTGCTCAGCTATTTGTAAGGCCTCCTCAGACAACCATTTTGCCTTTTTGCATTTTTTTTCTTGGGGATTGTTTTGATCACTGCCTCCTGTACAATATTAAGAACCTCCATCCGTAATTCTTCAGGCACTCTGTATATCAGATTTAATCCTTTGAATCTATTTCTCACTTCCACTGTATAATCGTAAGGGATTTGATTTAGGTCATACATAAATGGTCTAGTGGTTTTCCCTATTTTCTTCAATTTCAGTCTGAATTTTGCAATAAGGAATTAATTATCTGAGCCACAGTAAGCTGCCAGTCTTGTTTTTGCTGACTTAATAGAGCTCCTCCATCTTCGGCTGCAAAGAATATGATCAATCTGATTAAGGAATTGACCATCTGATGATGTCATGTATAGAGTCGTCTCATGGGAAGAAGGTGTTTGCTATGACTAGTGCATTCTCTTGGCAAAACCTTATCAGCCTTTGTCCTGATTCATTTTGTACTCAAAGGCCAAAATTGCCTGTTACTCCATGTATCTCTTAACTTCTGACTTTTGCATTCCAGTCCCCTATGATGAAAAGAACATCTTTTTTTGGTGTTAGAGATACCAAGGGAAATTTCATGCAAAGATAGGCACAATAAAGGACAGAAATGGTATGGACCTAACAGAAGCAGAAGTAATTAAAAGAAGGTGGCAAGAATACACAGAAGAACTATACAAAAAAGATCCAAATGACCCAGATAACCACAATGGTGTGATCACTCACCTAAAACCAGACATCCTGGAATGCGAAGTCAAGCGGGCCTTAGGAAGCAACACTGCAAAGAAAGCTAGTGGAGGTGACAGAATTCCAGTTGAGCTATTTCAAATTCTAAAAGGTGATGCTGTGAAAGTGCTGCACTCAATATGCTAGCAAATTTGGAAAAGTCAGCAGTGGCCACAGGACCGGAAAAGTTCAGTTTTCATTCCAATCCCAAAGAAAGACCATGCCAAAGAATGTTCAAACTACTGCACGATTGCACTCATCTCACACGCTAGCATAATAATGCTCAAAATTATCCAAGCAAGGCTTCAACAGTACATGAACTAAGACATTCCAAATGTTCAATTGGATTTAGAAAAGGCAGAAGAACCAGAGATCAAATTGCCAGCATCCGTTGGATTAACGAAAAAGCACAAGAATTCCAGAAAAACATCTGTTTCTGCTTCATTGACTACACTAAAGACTTTGACTGTGTGGATCACAACAAACTGTAGAAAATTCTAAAAGAGATGGAAATATCAGACCACCTACCTGCTTACTTTAAAATCTGTATGCAGCTCAAGAACAATAGTTAGAACAGGACATGGAAAAGCAGACTGGTTCCAAAGTGGGAAAGGAGTTTGTCAAAGTTTTATATTGTCACCTTGCTTATTTAACTTATATGCAGAGTACATCATTTGAAATGCCAGGCTGGATGAAGCACAAGCTGCAATCAATATTGACAGGAGAAATATAAATAACCTCAGATATGCAGATGACACTGCCCTTAGGGCAGAAAGCAAAGAGGAACTAAAGAGCTTCTTGATGAAAGTAAAAGAGGAGAGTGAAAAAACTGGCTTAAAACTGAACATTCAAATAACGAAGATCATGGCATCCAGTCCCATCACTTCATGACAAATAGATGGAGAAACAATGAAAACAGTGACAAACTTTATTTTCTTTGGCTCAAAATCACTGCAGCCATGAAATTAAAAGAAACTTGCTCCTTGGAAGATAATCTATAACTAACCTAGCCAGCATATTAAAAAGTAGAGACATTACTTTGCTGACAAAGGTTTTTATAGCCAAAGCTATAGTTTTTTCCAGTAGTCATGTATGGATGTGAGAGTTGGACCATAAAGAAAGCTGAGCACTGAAGAACTGATGCTTTTGAACTGTGGTGTTGGAGAAGACTCTTGAGAGTCTCTTGGACAGCAAGGACATCCAACCAGTCCATCATAAAGGAAATCAGTCTTGAATATTCATTGGAAGGAGTGATGCTGAAGCTGAAACTCCAATACTTTGGTCACTTATGTGAACAACTGACTCCTTGGAAAAGACCCTGATGCTGGGGAAGACTGAAGGCAGGAGAAGAAGGGGACAACAGAGGATGATATGGTTGGATGGCATCACCAAGTTGACATACATGAGTTTGAGCAGGCTCCAGGTGTTGGTGACGGACAGGGAAGCCTGGTGTGCTGCAGTCCATGGCATCACAAAGAGTCGGACACAGCTGAGTGACTGAACTGAACTGAAAGTTATATACTACCAGTGGCTTCCGAGATTTTAAGCACTTCTTATTTGTAATTCTGCCTATTTCAGTTCAGTTCAGTCACTCAGTCGTGTCCAACTCTTTGTGACCCCATGAATCGCAGCAGGCCAGGCCCTCCTCCCCATCACCATCTCCTGGAGTTCAACCAGACTCATGTCCATCGAGTCCGTGATGCCATCCAGCCATCTCATCCTGGGTCGTCCCCTTCTCCTCCTGCCCTCAATCCCTCCCAGCATCAGAGTCTTTTCCAATGAGTCAACTCATCGCATGAGGTGGCCAAAGTACTGGAGCTTCAGCTTTAGCATCATTCCTTCCAAAGAAATCCCAGGGTTGATCTCCTTCAGAATGGACCGGTTGGATCTCCTTGCAGTCCAAGGGACTCTCAAGAATCTTCTCCAACACCACAGTTTAAAAGCATCAATTCTTCTGTGCTCAGCCTTCTTCACAGTCCAACTCTCACATCTGTACATGACCACAGGAAAAACCATAGCCTTGACTAGACGGACCTTAGTCGGCAAAGTAACGTCTCTGCTTTTGAATATACTATCTAGGTTGGTCATAACTTTTCTTCCAAGGAGTAAGCATCTTTTAGTTTCATGGCTGCAGTCACCACCTGCAGTGATTTTGGAGCCCCCCAGAATAAAGTCTGACACTGTTTCCACTGTTTCCTCATCTATTTCCCATGAAGTGATGGGACCGGATGCATGATCTTCATTTTCTGAATGTTGAGCTTTAAGCCAACTTTTTCACTCTCCTCTTTCACTTTCATCAAGAGGCTCTTTAGTTCCTCTTCACTTTCTGCCATAAGGGTGGTGTCATCTGCATATCTGAGGTTATTGATATTTCTCCCAGCAATCTTGATTCCAGCTTGTGCTTCTTCCAGTCCAGCGTTTCTCATGATGTACTCTGCATATAAGTTAAATAAACAGGGTGACAGTATACAGCCTTGATGTACTCCTTTTCCTATTTGGAACCAGTCTGGTATTCCATGTCCAGTTCTAACTGTTGCTTCCTGACCTGCATACAGATTTCTCAAGAGGCAGGTTAGGTGGTCTGGTATTCCCATCTCTTTCAGAATTTTCCACAGTTTTTTCTGCCTATTTACCATCCTTCAAATTACCCTGTTAAAACACCATGTTCAACATTTTTTTTTCTTTTGTTCATTTTTCAGTTGCTAAGTTGTGTCTACTCTGAGACCAATGGACTGCAGCATTCCAGGATTTCCTTTCCTTCACTATCTCCTAGAAGTTTTTCAGACTCATGTCCATTCAGTCAGTGATGCCATTCAGCCATCTTATTCTCTGTTTCCCTCGTCTCCTGTCCTCAGTCTTTCCCAACATCAGGGTCTTTTCCAAATGTTCATCATGCTAGCTGCTAATTTGAAACTCTTCACCAAGACTCCATCTTCAATAAGACAGAAGTCCCCAAATTTTGCCCCTCCAACTCCAATTTATATTCCATATATAAATCTAGTTAGGTATACTGGTTTTTGGCTGTCTCATTGATGTTTCTTCCTCTTTTCTACAGTCATAGAAATAATGTATACTTGCTGCATTCCTGACCAGGTAAACCATAGCCATCATTTGAGGCTAAATTCTACTTTTCCTTATAAATGCAATATTATTTTATTGGGAACAAATATGCACAATCTCTACTAATTCATTTTAATTGATCTGATATAAACAGGCATTTTTCAGATAGGGAATTTGAGGCTCAAGACGTCTGCCTTAACCACTTGAATTCAGGTTGCTCTCTATCTCTCTAACATTGATGGCATTATGTCCTTAATATTTATTGGCACAACCATTTTATTTGCCAGTGGTTCTATCTATCCCTTTGTGTCTTTAAGTTTATTTAAAATATCTGCTTATTCATTAATCCATTCACTCATCACAGATTTGTTGATACCTTACAGTGTGTCAGGCAATTATCTGGGCAAAGTCTCTGTACCAGGAAGTTTACTATTAGTATTTTTAACTAGATGGTAAGCTCCTTCACATCAGGGATCACAGCGTTTTAGTTTTCCAACAGAGTCTAGGATAGGCAATATGCAGCAAACATTTTTAAGAGTAAAGCCAAAGTAAACCATTGCTTCATTAGGACAACTGCATTTTTAAAATAAAAACTACAGAAACTTGAACTTCTGACACTTTCCTTAAACCATCTTATATGCAGTTTATTAATGCTAGGTTCCTAAGTGTACAGTAAAAGAAAAATTCAGAACAAAAACACCAGACTTTTTCAGGACTTATCATCAAAAGTGATTAGTCAGAGGGTGCCATTACCATTAGCACTAAAGGCAATTTTTTTGGGCCCTAAAATAATTATGCTGAATATTCAGCATCTTTTGGGAAGGCTAAATAAGGGGAAATGAAATACTAAGCTTCTGTGTTGTGCAATTGCAGTTATTAAGATGTACAACTGTTGTCATTAGTGTCTCATTGAACTTCAGAAAAATGAATTTTTGTATGATGTGTGTCTGTTATTTAAACACCTAAATTTCAGATACAAGGTGAGTTTAAATTTAGCTTTGGGACGTACTTTTATCTTTAGGATGCTCTAAGCCCAGCAATTGTCATGTATTTTCCCCTAGTATAGAACAAAAAAGGATGCCTCTCACTGCACCACTCATAGAGATCAACAACGTGGTGAAAAAAGAAAGGCAAATCCTGTCATCTGTTCAAGTGTGAGAAGCAGGACCTGGGAGACGTATGTCATCAGCCCCGCATTTGAAGATGAAGTCTGTGCCCATGCTCTTTCCTCTATGCAGGAGGTTGCTGAAAGAGCCAACGTGTGACCCCAGACCTCTCCACAGAGTACACAGAAGCTTGTTCTTTGGCTAGTGCTTGCGACCACCACTTACAAGGCCTTTATTGCTTTCAACTTTGTTTGTCATAAAAAAGTTTGACCTCTTTTCCTACACTGAGTTAACCTGCCTTTGCTGCAAAGCAGTGAGAACTTGGTATGCCACTGTTGTTGCTTCCCTAAAGCTCTGGCTAGAAAACCTTCAGGGACACACTCGACCACAGTGTTCTCCTTCTCTGTGATTTCCTTCAATAGGCAGTGCTGCAGGTTTTCAGGAATCCTATTATATAAGTAACATAATTTGCCATGTTAAACATTTGGTTCATTTTGTGATAGTTCCTCAGAGGCAAATATGAAAAGTAAAGTATATTCAAAAAGCTTGGCTTTTATAAGTGTAAAAGGAAGGCCGTGTGGATTTCAATTTGAATGGACCTCGGGCACAAAACAGAGGTCCCTCTTGATGTAAAAGACTGTGAAATTTTTGTTCTACTTTTAAGATCTCTGCTCCATTAGGGACTTCTTTCCCTAAGTGCTCTAGGGTAATTTAGTCAAGTCTAGGAAGTCTCTACATCAGAGATTTCTTCAATTACTATAAGATAGATGGAGTATCACTTTACCAACTCAATTCCTCATACTGCTGAAGCTCTGCACGTAGTAATTTTTTTCCCCGCCAAATATAAGTGAAAAGAACCATCTTTCAGAATACTTGTGTTTTAAACCCTTTTATGAAAGGGTAATAATCGTTATCATTCTGGGCAAAAGACCTAGTGAATCTCTAGTTATATAGGTGTATTATCAGAGATATATGTATACTGAGAAAGTGGATTAGTACTGGATTTCCTTTGCCTTTCTTTACCTTTATATAGTGTATAATCATATTTAACACTCTCTATTAATGTTAGCAATATAATTAGGACTGAAAATTGTATTTCCTCTTCTTCCACCACTGAAAACTCTACTTCTCTATTCTTGAGTAGAAACTCATTATTCCAGTGGCACATTGGTAAAGAATCTGTCTGCAAATGCAGGATTTGCAAATGCAGGAGACACAAGAGAGGTGGGTTTGATCCCTGGGTTGGAAAGATTCCCTA
This sequence comes from Capricornis sumatraensis, assembly GCF_032405125.1. Classification (NCBI taxonomy): domain Eukaryota; kingdom Metazoa; phylum Chordata; class Mammalia; order Artiodactyla; family Bovidae; genus Capricornis; species Capricornis sumatraensis. Next base: position 58,220,858 of record NC_091074.1, read on the forward strand.
GAGAAGGAAATGGCAAACCACTCCACTATTCTTGCCTGCAAAATTCCATGGAATGAGGAGCCTGGTGGGCTACAGTCCATGGGGTCACAAAGAGTCAGACACGACTGAGCAACTTCACTTTCACTTTTCACTTTCATGCATTGGAGAAGGAAATGGCAACCCACTCCAGTGTTCTTGCCTGGAGAATCCCAGGGACGGGGGAGCCTGGTGGGCTGCCGTCTATGGGGTCTCACAGAGTCGGACACGACTGAAGTGACTTAGCATACTTTAAGGAGATGCAACTAGTCCATTCTGAAAGAGATCAGCCCTGGGATTTCTTTGGAGGGAATGATGCTGAAGCTGAAACTCCAGTAATTTGGATACCTCATGCGAAGAGTTGACTCACTGGGAAAGACCCTGATGCTGGGAGGGATTGGGGGCAGGAGAAGGGGACAACCGAGGATGAGATGGCTGGATGGCATCACTGACTCGATGGACGTGAGTCTGAGTGAACTCCGGGAGTTGGTGATGGACAGGGAGGCCTGGCGTCCTGTGATTCATGGGGTTGCAAAGAGTCAGACATGATTGAGCGACTGAACTGAACTGAACTGATATTTTAAACAGACACCAATCTGCTATCACAAAATCTTATTTCTTTAAATTTGTCTTTTAAATGCATTTGAGTCCTTTTATGCTTGTCAGAGTTAAGTACTATGTGGAGATTCAGAGGGCTGACCAGCCCATGGACTGGAAGAAGCTCTCTGATCCTGACCTCCCTATGTTACAATGATATAAACTTGCCCTAACAGAGTTTCTATGAGGATCACAGAAATTAGTGCTAATATACACTAATTATACATTAGTGTATATAAGGAGCTTGCAAACTTTAAAAAAGCACTGGACAAACGTAGGGTAAACAGTAGAATTAAAATGGATGTTCTTATTGATACTGAATGCAGATATTTCCAAAGATTAATTTATAGTTTAGATGGTAATCATTAATTCTCATTGGAAGTAATTTCTTAGATGTCACTCTAATGTGGTGCATTCCTCTGGTGTTTCTTTCTTGATCTGTTGTATAACATATATAACTGCAAACAAGCAAATGATTTGCCTAAGTCACAGAAAAAAAAAAATGTGGATCAAGAGGCAAAAGAAGAAGAGTAATGAACAAAGTGAACTAACTTACCAAATATATTCATTCATTCACTAAGAGGATGCATAGGTTCAATGACAAGAATAAGTGCAGCCTTTTGATGCAGGCAGACAGATCTGTGATTCAAGTCCTAACTCTGCTGCATATGAGCCATGTGAGACCTGGGTCAAACCAGTGATTAAACCAGTGATTCCCAAAGTGTAGTCCCAGACTACCAACATCAGCATCGCCAGAGAACATGGTAGAAATGCAAAGTCTCCAGAGGCACCTCAGACCTACCAAGTAAACAGTCTTTGGGTGTGAAGCCCAGAAATCTGTGCTTCAACAAGCACATGATGGATATAAGTCTGATGCATGCTCACGTTTGAGAAGCACTAAACTGTACTATTTGATTAGGTTTTTTCACTTATAAAATCGGGCTTCCGAGGTGGCACTAGTGGTAAAGAATCTGCCTACCAGTGTCAAAGACACAAGAGACATGGGTTTCATCCCTGAGTTGGGAAAATCCTCTGGAGAAGGAAATGACAACTCACTCCAGTATTTTTGCCTGGGAAATCCCACAGACAGAGGATCCTGGTGGGCTACAGTCCATGGGGATGAAAAGAGTTAGACACGACTAAGCATACATACACACCTATAAAGTAGAAATAATGACACTTCTTACCAATAGAATTATAATTATTAGATATAAAATATATGCATGAGCTGCTGCTGCTGCTAAGTCACTTCATTCGTGTCTGACTCTGTGCGACGCCATAGACCTAGTACATGTTAAATGTATTGAGTGTTCCTCAATAAATAGACTCAATAACACTGTCCTTTCAGACACATCTCATTTGCCACCCAATCCATAAAGCCATTTTTACCCTTTTATGTAGGCATCACCTCTCTACACTTATTTAAACTAAATAATCCCAATTCTGATTATAAGCTTTATTACCGGCTGTGTATGTTTGTGTGTGTGTGTATGTGATTGGCTAATTACCTCTTCAGAATTAGATACTTCTTGACTTTAGAGGGTACTACTCAATTAGAACTGGACATGGAACAACAGACTGGTTCCAAATAGGAAAAGGAGTATGTCAAGGCTGTATATTGTCACCCTGCTTATTTAACTTCTATGCAGAGTACATCATGAGAAACGCTGGACTGGAAGAAACACAAGCTGGAATCAAGATTGCCGGGAGAAATATCAATAACCTCAGATATGCAGATGACACCACCTTTATGGCAGAAAGTGAAGAGGAACTAAAAAGCCTCTTAATGAAAATGAAACAGGAGAGTGAAAAAGTTGGCTTAGACCTCAACATTCAGAAAACAAAGATCATGGCATCTGGTCCCATCACTCCATGGGAAATAGATGGGGAAACAGTGGAAACAGTGTCAGACTTTATTTTTTTGGGCTCCCAAATCACTGCATATGGTGACGGCAGCCATGAAATTAAAAGATGCTTACTCCTTGGAAGAAAAGTTATGACCAACCTATATAGCATATTCAAAAGCAGAGACATTACCTTGCCGACTAAGGTCCGTCTAGTCAAGGCTATGCTTTTTCCAGTAGTCATGTATGGATGTGAGAGTTGGACTGTGAAGAGGGCTGAGTGCCGAAGAATTGATGCTTTTGAACTGTGGTGTTGGAGAAGACTCTTGAGAGTCCCTTGGACTGCAAGGAGATCCAACTAGTCCATTCTGAAGGAGATTAGTCCTGGGATTTCTTTGGAAGGAATGATGCTAAAGCTGAAACTCCAGTACTTTGGCCACCTCATGTGAAGGGTTGGCTCATTGGAGAAGACTTTGATGCTGGGAGGGATTGGGGGCAGGAAGAGAAGGGGACGACCAAGGATGAGATGGCTGGATGGCATCACTGACTCGATGGACGTGAATCTGAGTGAACTCCGGGAGTTGGTGATGGACAGGGGGCCTGGGATGCTGCAATTCAAGGAGTCACAAAGAGTCGGACACGACTGAGCGACTGAACTGAACTGAACTCATTTAAGTGGAGAAGGAAATGGCCACCCAGTGTTCTTGCCTGGAAAATCCCATGGACGGACCTCTCGGTATATTTAATACATATCACAATGGCTTGTCTTCCTGTCCAATCAAATATAAAAAATGACTATATGCTAGCATGTTCTATAGTGTTAAGGATAGTTTTTACTCAATAAGGCAAATTGATCTTGAGTTATACATTCCTTTAGAGCTGGATAAGATATCACCCAGGACCCTTCAGTACTCCCTGGGCGTGAGATATTTGGCTTTTTATCCTGTTGACCACTTTCTTAAATTGTCTTACTGTCATGATAATGTTGATTTAATAAAACTTACCATGTACTACCGGTCTAGAGAGGACTGACTGGAGAAATTGGTCTTAATAAAATGCTACAGATCAGATAGACTGTGCTCTCATGCTGTCGAGAAATTACTCAAAAAAGATTATTATGTGTGATTACCAAAGACTCGGGCAGCTAAAATGTTGTCTTTGAGAACACAGACACTGGATGTGTAGTCATGGGTAGAGTCATCAATAAATTGTACTCTCTTCAGAAGCCAAGAAAGCTGAGGAAACCATCTAAGGAACTGGGTTTAAATATGGTTTTTGAAGCTAACAGGAAATAGTGTTCAGTGTTTGCCAAGATTAAAATGCTCTTACTCAAAGCTAAATTGGATGTGGTCGCAGTTAGTAAAGACTATTTAGTATCATTTATGAACATTTCAGATCTTTTCAGTGACACATGGGTAACTATTGTTTTGAGAGACCTAAAAGGAATAAGTGGGAAAAGATGAAAAGATGACTAAGGCAAACATCCTAGAGAATGTAACTTTTTCATCCTTATTTGTGCTTATGAATTTGTAAAAGAACAAAAACAGTTATGTGCCAGAGTACTTGCTTTCATTTGTTTTCTTATTAAGTTTTTAAGTTAATAACATATATTTTAAACATATTTTCAAGATACTCTTTTCCTTGAATTCATTTAAGTCAGAGGCAAACACTGAGACAAGAGTAAGCATTTGAGATATTTTAAAAGAACATATAACATGATGTACAGAGAGAAACCATGTGTACATGCTCAGCCATGTTTTGCAACCCTGTAGACAGTAGCCTACCAGACTTCTCCCTCCATAACATTATTCAGGCAGGAATACTGGAGCCATTTCCTTCTCCAGAGGATTTTCCTGACCCAGGGACTGAACGCACTTCATTTGCATCTCTTGCATTGGCAGGCAGATTCTTTACCACCGTGCCACTTGGAAAGATACCCATGGAAAACTTAAGTCCAAAGAGGAGAAGTGACTTCTATAAGACCACACAGTGGGTAGGAAGGCAGGTCCTCCACCCACTCACTGATCCTCTACCTACATGCATTTTGTGTCCAAATACAGTAAGAGGAATATTGAAGTATATCATAAGTTGAAGTCTAGAAACATTTAAAATGTATTTTGCTAACATGAGATTTCATGCATGCAGCTATTGTAGCTCATAGTTTTCTGAACATGTAATCAATAATATGAACAAAATCACTCAGTATAATACACTGAAAGGCACTCTGAAGGACATACAAAAAAATGACATAGTTTCTTCTCAAAACTAACAATACTGACAAGGCAATGAAATTATCATGAAGATGTCTATATGTGTAAGTTATCAATTTAAGCACACTTTCACAAATATATAGTTGATATTTATCACCATCCTACAGAGAATTTAGTACCACTGTCTGTATTGTTTGACCACTGAAACTTCTGTATTATATTTACCAAAATATATAATACCATCTTATGTCAGTGTAGTATATACAGATTTCCAAGTGTTTTCACAAATATGTTCTCTATAAATAAGGACCTATTTAGTAAGGATACAATTATCATCCTCATTTAACAGATATGACAGGAGTGAATGCATTGTATTTAAGCCATCATTGCTTACAGATTAGAGAGCATAGATTAGAATTCAGAACTTCAGACATCAAATCATGCAGTCTCTCTTTGACATTATGCTGCTATGGATGGGCAGAATAGGAAGAAAATTCTTCTGAAAGAGCCATTAGGAAACCTTTAAGAATATAGGCTTAAAATAATTATTGAATTCTATTCAAATTTTTTTTTGCTTTAAGTGTTTCTCTTTGTACTGATACATGAAACTCCTTAAAAGTCTTTTCTTTTTTCCGATTATTTGTAATCTCAACTGAAATCTGATTAGGTGAAATTTTGAAAACAGGAACATGCATAGATATGCATGTTACTCAAACTAGATATGGGTCTACAAAAAATGTTCACTGGAGAGAGAACTTACTTAACTTTGTTAGTAGAGCCTTATCAATATTCAAACAAACCCATGGCATGTGTCTCTGGATATGATGTAATGGGAAGGAGACAACATCACATCTGCAGTATTCTTGCCAAAATTACCTAACCATAAAGCTAATCATGAGGAAACATCAGAAAAATCCCAAACTGAGAGACATGCTACAAAATAAATGGATTTTATGCTTCAAAATTTTAAGGTCATAAAAGAAAGGAAAGTTGAAAATCAATCCAGATTAAAGGAGACTAGAAAGATGTGACAACTAAACAGTGTACACAAACTTCGATTTGGTCCTAGATCTGGAAAAAACAGCTGTAAAGCACTAGTAGGATGATTTTTAATGTTCAAATATGAAGTATGGTTTGGTTTGTTTGTTTGTTTAACCGCAAAGCCCTGTCTGACTCTTTTTTTTTTGTGACTCCAGGGACTGTAGTCCACCAGGCTCCTCTGTCCATGGGATTTCCCAGGCAAGAATACTGGAATGGGTTGCCATTTCCTTCTCCATGGGATCTTGCCAACCCCGGGATCGAACCCACATCTCCTGCCTTGCAGGCAGATTCTTTACCACTGAACCACCTTGGCAGCCATGGAGTATGGATTAGATAATCATAATATATCAACATGGAATTTCCTGATTTTGTCAACTGCATTGTAGTTCTATGAGAAAACGTCCTTTTTTGCAGGAATTTCACTTAAAATTATTTAGGGTAAAAGACACATGGTGTCTCCAACTTACTTGGTCCAGGAGAAAAAAAAAAAGGTGTGTGTATGTATATGTAGTACAATTACTGAACCTGGGTAAAAAGTAGAGTGGAATTCCTTTTACTCTTTACTGTTATTATAAATTTAAGTTTGAAATTCTATCTAATTAAAAGAATAATCAAGAAAATGATTTGCCTCTAAAAAATGTGTTTTTTTTCTAACACTGCATCTTCCAAGCTATTATAAAACAGAAGTCTAATCAGTAGTGTCTTCCTATTCACACACACCTAAAAAATTAGTGATAAACTAATAAATTATCAATAGCTAATGAATAATAAACCCACTTAAAATTCCATTTGATTAAAATAGAAAGGATTAAACTATTAATATAACTATGAAGAAACTGTCAGGCATTAATTTTCTTATCAAACATCAATGTCATCATCCACATTTCTGAGTACATGAGCTATTTTTCATCAACAATATCTGGTGCTTTTATTTCAGGTACTCATCAATAATTTGAATGTAGGAATTTTAAAATATGATTCATTAAAAACAGACTGGATCATTTGAAATTCTAGAGAAATAGCTAAAAACAGTCTGTTCATTGAAGATGCTAGATTTATAAAATCTCTCTACATATCCCAATCAATATCATCCAAAATCAACAAATATTATCTCCCCTCAGAGCTACAGTCAACTAAAAACAGTTATGTTTTATTCATTTTTGAATGCAGTTATTGAACAAATATGTGTTTGTCTATTCTACTAAGAACTAAGAATACAGAGAAGCCACCATCCTTTAAAGATAAATAAAAGCAGTAAGTAGAGTACAGTTAAAAGGAAATTAAAGTGCATAGTACAGAATAATGGTACAGCTGGAGAAAGTGCAAGATAGAATGAAGCCTATAAAAGTGAGAACATGCTGAGTGTTAAGAGGTAAAAAACCTACTCCGATGACACAAAATTTAGTAGGAGTTAACAAACTGGGTACAATGGAAAAAATACATCAGGCTGAGAAATAAATATGTGGAAGCAGTAGTTACAAAAGAGCATGGGCAATTTCTGAAAGCTTCAGTATGACTGGAGTAGGTGTGGAAGATGGAGATGTTAACAGAGGCAAAATCATAAACGACCACCTGTGCTGGATTAAGGAGCTTGAATCTTGAGGGCTATAAAGAGATACTAAGAGTTTAAAGGAGCAGAAAGGCAGAGTCAGATTTGGTTATTGGAAAATTTCGCTGAACATCAGCCATTCTGAGCATTTGTTTTGAGAGACGAATTTAAAATACAAGGCCACAATGTTTCAGTGGAAATCCTTAGGACCAGATATGATTTAGCATGCAGAATATGTTGGACTTCTGGAAAAGTAATAAGGTAAATACCCTTGATATTATATAAGGTTCTCAGAAGGATCTGAAACAACATACTACAAATCAAATACATGAAGATATCTCCTCCATCAAAATGTGTAAGTTTCACCTTAAATGAAACTAATCAGTTCAGATCTGGTTTCTCACTAAAAGAATTAAGATGAAACATTTGATGAAAAAACACCTTGAATTCACAGTTAAGCATGGGCGGGGGGGACTGTGAACATACATCAAAAATGCTGAGACACACATGAAGACAGTGTAAGTCTGAAAACCAACACAAACAACTGAGTAACAATTATGACTCTGACATTAGGCTGGTATAACAATGCTCTAAAGTGTCTAGAAAGGCATCCAGACTGAATTTCATTCATTAGCTGCCCTTCATTTCTGTGTCTCTTCTTAATAAACTTAGTTCTCCTACTTTATCGAAGACAAATTGTTTTTACATGTTTTAGTATACACTAGATTTTCCTCCAGAATAAATCCCACATTATATTATGACTTGGAGCAAGCTGCACCCCAGTTTTATGTGTCCTACCCTGCTCAGCATCTTGTCAAACTATTTTAACAGTTTATTTATAAAGCTCTAGTTAAAATAAAACTCACATATTCATTAAAATCTGGTGACACAGCCTATGGAGAGTTTGAATTATACTTTATGCTATAGACTAACAGTTGAGAACTACTAGGGTAGAAAATGAATTGTTAGAAGGAGCACATTTCATCCAAGAGAGCTAGTTAAGAATAATCATGTAGTGATTCCAGAAACAGCTAACAGTCATCTTAACCTGGGTAACTGTTGCAGTGTCATTTGACCCTGAAACTCAGATGATTCTTGTCCCACTACAGCACAGGGCAGAAACAAAAATGAGCACATTGTTAATCTGGGAAAAGAAAGAGTATTCATTTATGACAGGAGGTATTTGGGAATGTTTCTTATAGGAAGAAATGCTTGTTCTGAATCTTGAAGGATTTATAGACAGTCTATGGGTGGAAAGGATGAGGCAGATAGTTAAGTCTAAGGGAGAGATAAGAACAAAGCATCAAAGTATGTCTAGATGAAGTCTGAAAGAAAAGGTAGGGGTGAAACATGAACACTGTCACATTAAGACATTTTATTTTATTCTGTAGATAATGGGGCCTGAGTACCTGGCAGCTATATAAAAGATAGGTCAAAACCAAGGATGTAAATCTCAACGACTCTAATATCTTGCACATGAAAAAATATACATATGTTATAAATGTCAGCCTTCAAATACACGGGTTCTCTGCAATACTGATTTTGTATACACACATACAGTATTTATGGGCATGTCTGTGTATATTTTCTGCAACCTCATTTTCTAGAATTTAAGAATTCAGCTCAGATGTATTTCAAGCATAGCAACCCAGCCATACAGTCTTTAGCCTGACTACTCTTCAGCCATGAAAATTTAGCCATTTTTTCCTGAAATAAAAACGGCAGGGTGACGCGTTCCTTGGCTCATGGGGTGAGAAGGTCTCTCTTGAGGCCCTCTGTTGCATTGCCCTGCCTTCTTACTAATTAATGCTTCCCCTATTTGCAAACTTCTTTAGGCAAAACAATTTACTTTCAAGGTGCTTTATGTCAGTAGATTTTGCATTGTTTTCAAATGTACCACATTCAAGCGCAGGGTATGCAAGCACTGGTTTTCTCCAAAGTGAGGGATCAAGAAATTCCTTTCTACTGAACATTAGACAACCTTCACCTTATAACTCTGTTTCTTAAATGAGAGTATGTCAGGCATTTGCTATTTTTTTTCTACCTGACTTTTCTCCATGGACATGAAAAAGAGTGCAATAAGACTAGTAAGCTACAGGGGTACCCATACTTTTAACTATGCATGTCAGGCCCACTCTGACACAGTCACATTAAATTCAGAAAGGCAGGTCTCCACGATGATCCCTGGCATCGATAACTTCATAAAACAATAGCATTTTACTTCTTTCTTCCTTTTAGTAATATTCACCAAAATCTAAGAGACATATGTGTTTGGTCCATGAAGAATAACACTTAAGATCATACTTTTGAAACATGTAAAGTCTCACCATTCCATGAGCCCCAATATGAGAATCTGAGAGTACATTCTGGAACAGTGCTCTGAATACTTTAACCATCCTGACATATGTGACTTAGTTTCTCTCAGCTTGGTATTTTGTTTTATTTACTTGTTTGACTGCTCATTGTGAACTGACAAGCAAATAAAATTTAAGAATGCTAATAGCCACATACATTCTGACTTTTAAAATGTTCAGCACTGATTCTTCTAAAAAAATTATTAAAATGAGCTTAGGAATTATGGTGCAAATCTTATACCCTCGGACTAGCATCCTCATTTAGAATTCATCAAGAGAGGTTTAAAAAAATAGTTAGATCGATGATACTATTACTGTGGAGCTTTACTACTTAGCCTAGTATAAAATGGATACTTGGCTGAAGCAGAGATCAAAGCCAAAATCACCCCCATAGTACAAAATTTAAGGATGAAAAATGAACCCATAATACTATAATATTAATTGTCATTACTATTTCTTTGCTAAAATAGCTTCGAAATCATGTTTAAACTTGGTTATATATATTAACACCCAAAAAATAATTTCTCTGTGAGGAATTCTCAGAATAGTACTTTAAAAATTATTGGCTTGAAAAACATGTAACATTCTCATTCCTAAGTTATATGGCTGATGTGCTTTCCCAGTATCCCAATATCACTTTGAGACTTTAAATAGAATCTCCACGGTAAACGGGAAAATTATTCATATAGTTTAAGCGTCTATTTTATTTAAATTTTATTTAACTATTTGAAAGCTATTAAACAATTTGTAGGCAAAACACACAATCATCATTAACTTGTGAAGCATTTTCATCTTGCAATGATACATGCATCTTAAAAATTTCAGTTACTGAAAGAATTTCAAACTATAGATTCAGTAAGGATATTTTCACTCCAATTTACATATAGAATGATTGTCTATATTTCAATGTGAATATCTTAGTCATTTTGGGTTGCTAGAACAAACTACCATAGACTGGATGCTTCAACCAAATTATTTTTTCTTTTTGGCACAGTTCTGGAGGCTGGAAGTTTCAAATCAGGCTTCCAACACACTCATGTTCTCAGTGATTAACCTCTTCCTGGTTTACAGAGAGCTGTCTTTTAGCTGTGTCCTCGTAAGTCAGAAAAAGTCAGCTTTTGATAGCTTTCTGGTCTCTTATAAGAACTTTACTGCCAAACATGAGGATTCCACCCTTATTACTTAATTACTTTCCAAAGGCTCCATCTCCAAATACCACAAAACTGGGATTAGGATGTCAACATATGAACTTGGGGATAAGGGGGCACATATATTCAAACCAATTGCAGGGAAAATATTCTAGTTTTAACACTAAATCCTAATGACCTATATATGTTTCTATTACTGATACGGTTATATTGATTATTCATCACTAGATATCAGAAGTGATGTTTAAAAAGGAATTTGGCAGTACAAACTTCATAAAGCTAAGAACAAAATTAAGGCCAAAAAGTAGATTTTAGACAACTATCAAAACCAAAAACAAAATTCAGAGAATTCCCCAACTTGGCTATTTGATACAATTAAAAAAGAGATCCTTCAATATCTTTGTAGCTTAATGCCTTCTTTTCTCAATTAAAATTCAAGGTTTTCTGTGTTTGTGTGTATATAAACAGATATACATATTTCTGTCTATGGTTTGTATGTGTTTTTATGTATATAAGTATATGTGTGTATGTGAGAAATATATATGTATGTTATATTTGCCCCTGAGAAAAAAACAAAACGTTAAATGTCGGTGCTTCTTTTTTAAAAGAATTAACTGTGATTTTTAGTCTTGGCTAAATCACATTGCAACTTCTTCACACAATAATCATGACTCAATGATATTTTGAAAGTGAACATCTCAGTCATGTGTGTAAAAGATTATTTTCATTTTCAAATAGTTTCACCATCAGCACTGCTACTCTTCACATAATAAATAACCTCCAAGTCAGGAACATATCTGATTATACATTATATTAGGGATATATTCATAGCAAAAGACATTTACATCAAGACGCCCTTTCAGATTTTTCTGTGTAAAGGATAGTATCTGCCTTAAGGCTGTGCCAACATGACTGACCCATGAATGTTCTTTGCAGAACAGTACATTGATCAAAGTTAACATTCATTCAGCAACTGTTTAGGTAAAGCTTTCAGGAGTAAACCAATCACTCTTGACTACCTTAGGCAATAACAAGCTTTGTGTAACTGAAGTGAGCAAGTGAGCCTCCTGTGATGCTGTTTGTCTGGGTGACGTGGAAGGAGTTATGGGTTCACTTATGGAGGGTTAATAATTAATGTCTGAAGAAGTCAAATCCATCTAAAAGAGTTGTAAGCATATGAATCCAAAACAAAATCATAGACAATTGGTTTAAAATTTATAAAATTGGGTCTTTACCTTCCCATTTTCTTTTGAAGCAGTTAAGAACCTAAGGTCCCCATGCCCCTGGAAAATTTTTCAACACAGTAAGTGTCCAAAATCAGCTATATTTATTTCGTACTGATGAGATGCTTAGCTCAGGAATGCTTATAGTATCACTGGGTCAACTATTCTCTTTATTCAAGAAACTCTAAATAGTATTATGATATCATATGATACAAAAATTATTTTATACTTGGGGGATGTCAATTTCCCTTATGTAACTGATATTTAACTTATAGTATCTTTGGGTCAACTATTATCTTTATTCAAGAAACTGTAAATAATATTTTGATATCATATGATACTAAAATTATTTTATACTTGGGGGATGTCAATTTCCCTTATGTAATTGACATTAGAAGCAATACAAGCAAAAGCACATGATTTCCTGGTTCATTCTAAATATTATATCAAATTAATTAACATCTACTATGCCCATCTAATTCATAAATTCATCTTTATTTGTCTTGAGTTATTTAAACTTGGAAATTTTTTTAAAATTGGCTCTTAAATATTCTTTAGACAAATAGATCATGGAAAAGAACAAAAAGCCCAGAAATAAATCCTTACATATATAGTCAATTAATTTACAATAAAGAAGCAAAGGATATACAATGGGGAAAAGATGGCTTCATCAATAAATGGTGCTAGCTAATTTGAATGACAATATGCAAAAGAATGAAAGTAACTTTTATGATATATCATATACAAAATCAACTCAAAACGGATTAAAGTCTTGAACATAAGACCTTTAATAGCTCAACTTCTAGAAGAAAATATCAATCATTTCTTTGACATTGGTTTTGGCAATGATTTTTTTGATATTTACAAACTTGAACAAAAGCAAAAATAAACAAGTGTGACTACATCAAAGGAAAAACACTTCTCCACAGTAAAGAAGTCACACAAAAAAAAAAAAAGTGAAAAGTTAATCTTTGGAATGGAAACAAATATTTGCAAACCACATATCCAGTATGTGGCTATTATCCAAAATATACATGAAACATTTACAGCTCAAAATTTTAAAAAAAATCCAACTAAAATATGGGCAAAGAAATTTTATCAATAAGAAATACAAATGGCCAGTAGGTACATGAAGAAGATCTGACTCTTTGCAACCCCATGGGCTGTAGCCCATCAGGCACCTCCATACATGGGATTTTTCCATGCAAGGATACTGGAGTGGGTTGCCATTTCCTCCTTCAGGGGATCTACCCAACCCAGGAATCAAATCCACATATCCTGCATCTGCTGCACTGAAGGTGGATTCTCACCTACTGAGATGCCACGAAAGCCTACTGATCATTAGAAAAATGAAATTCAAAAACAAAATAGGGTATCATCTCACATCTGTCAAGATGTCTATTATCAAAGTGATAAAAGGTAACAAATGCTGGCAAGGATGTTGAGTAAAGGAAACTCTTGTACACTGTTGATAAGAATATGAACAAGTACATCCATTATGGAAAACAATATGGAAGCTCATCCAAAAATTAAAAGTAGAACTGCCATATGATTCAGCAATTCTATTTATCTGTCATATTCAAAATATGAAAACAGAATAATGAAGAAATATATGCACTCCATGTTCACTAAACATAATTTACAATAGTTAAAATATGGAAACAACCTAGGTGTCCATGGATGAATGGATAAAGATGTATTACATATATATAAACATATGCATACAACAAAGTACTATTGAGCTTTAAAATAGAAATAAATCTTTTCATTTATAAGAACATGGATAAACATGAAGGGCATTTATTATGCTACATAAAATAAGACAGGACTTTCCAGGTGGTGCTAGTGGTAAAGAATCTACTTGCCAATTCAGGAAACATAAGAGGTTCAGGTTCAATCCTTGTGTTGGAAAGATCCCCTGGAGGAAGAAATAGCAACCCACTCCAATATCTTTGCCGGGAGAAACCCATGGACAGAGCCTGATGGCCTACAGTCCATGGGTTGCAAAGAGTTGGACCTGACTAAGCATCTGATCCCACAAAATAAATCAGAGAAAGGTGAATACTGTGTGTTATCATTTACACACAGAATCTTTAAAAAAAAAAAAAATGTAAAACTCACAAAAACGGAGAGAAGAAAAGTAGTTGCCAGGCTCTGGGAGTTGGGGGAAATAGGGAGAGGATGGTGAAAAGGTAAACACTTTCAAATTAACATGATTAAGTTCTGAGGTCCTAATGTATCACATGGTGACTGCAGCTGATAAAAGTGTATTGTATAATTAAAATTTACTGAGAGATTAGAACTTAACCATTATTACCAAGAAAACAAATAAAAATGGTAAATATGTGAGGTGATAGATGTGTTAATTAGATAAGGAGAAAACTTTCATAAGGAATATGTTAATCAAACCATCACATTATATATTTAAACATCTTATAATTTTATATGTCAATTATATCTCTATAAAGCTGAAAAAATGTAATTGGTAGCAATACCAGTGCATATTAATGGAGGGATAACAAATAAAAGAACAGTTCTTTGAAAATTATCCCTTGGAGAATAAATGCTAATTGCCTGTAATATAAAAAAAAAAGAAGTTAATTAAAGTATATATTTGTATTTCATGTTATTTAATAAGTACTTGTGGACATAATTTTGCTGGAAGACAATATTTTCTAGAATAATATACTGATAAAATGAGACTTTATTCTTAACCTATATCATAATCTTGAATAACTTAGGGGAAGAGTCTTTACATAATACTATTAAATTTCAAGGTAAAAGTAATTTTATCTTCAAGAATAATATGTATATGTATTTCTTCAAGAATTATGTATGAAGTAGATATACTTCACATATAATTTCAGAAAATAGAATTGAGACATTTAGAAATCTATAAAATTCAATAGAAGATACCATACTCACTTTTATTATTGCATTTCTACATTTCTATCAACAAAATGTCAAGGCAATTTTTTTTAAATGCTAGGTAATTCATTTCATGGTTTAAAGGCAGAATTTTTCAAAAGTTATTTATATCTGTCAAATATCTGAGCGCATATTTATACTGCCTTTTCTTAAAACATCTAATTACTATATTCTTGCTTTCTTTTTGCCATTCCCTTTCATTTTTGTTTTTATTTTTCATTTTTTCTTTATTTCTCTGTTAATGTTGCCATCTCTCTCTTCTTATTTATTTTTGGTATCCATCAGTTTAGCTTCATTCTCCTTTCTAAAGCCTTATCCTTCTGCCATTTTCCTCTCTCTTTTTTTTTAACCTTAATTTATCTTTGTTGAAACATGACTCAACTTTACCTAGGTAAAATAATCAGACCCAAGGAAAATAATGAGATGAGGAAGAGTATTTAAGTTCATTAAGAAATACTGAGAACTCTGATGGTATAAAATAATACACATTTTGTAACCAAGGTTTTCCTTCAATAATTCTCTGCAATTTATTCTTAAATTTGGGGAAAAAATGAAAAGTGTCATAAAATCTATAATTAAGTAATGGTGAATTTAATCTTTTAAAATGTAATTACTAATCTGTTTGATTTTAATCTTATCCTTCTATTCTGTGACTGCTCATTGTGATACAACCTCTTTGCTTGTTCTTTCTTGACTTCTAGGAAGCATCACTAAGAACAAAGCTAGTGGAGGTGATGAATGCCAGCTGAGCTATTTCAAATCCTAAAAGATGGTGCTGTGAAAGTGCTGCACTCAATATGCCAGCAAATTGGAAAACTCAGCAGTGGCCACAGGACTGGAAAAGGTCAGTTTTCATTCCAATCCCAAAGAAAAGCAATGCCAAAGAATGCTCAAACTACCACAAAATTGCACTCGTCTCACATGCTACCAAAGTAATGCTCAAAATTCTCCACTTCAACAGTATGTGAAGTGAGAACATCCAGACGTTCAAGCTGAATTTAGAAAAGGTAGAGGAACCAGAGATCAAATTGCCAACGTCCACTGGATCCTAGAAAAGGAAAGAGAATTCCAGAAAAAAACATCTACTTCTGCTTCATTCACTAGGCTAAAGCCTTTCACTGTGTGGATCACAACAAACTGTAGAAAATTCTTAAAGAGATGGGAATACCACACCATCTTACCTGCCTCCTGAGAAACCTGTATGCAGGTCAAGAAGCAACAGTTAGAACCAGATATGGAACAATGAACTGGTTCCAAATTGGGAAAGGAGTAGGTCAAGGCTGTATATTGTTACCTTGATTATTTAACTTATATGCAGAGTACATCATGCGAAATGCTGAGTTGGATGAAGCACAAGCTGGAATCAATATGATGAGAGAAATACCAATAATCTCAGATATGCAGATGACACCACCCTTATGGCAGGAAGCAGAGAGGAACTAAAGAGCCTCTTAATGAAAATGAAAGAGGAGAGTGAAAAAGTTGGCCTAAAACTCAACATTCAAAAAACGAATATCATGGCATCCAGTCCCATCACTTCATAGCAAATACATGGGGAAACAATGGAAACAGTAACATACTTTATTTTCCTGGGCTCTAAAAATCACTACAGATGGTGATGGCAGCCATGAAATTAAAAGATGTTTGCTCCTTGGAAGGAAAGTTATGAAAAACCTAGACAGCATGTTAAAAAGTAGAGACATTATTTTACTGACAAAGGTCTTTATAGTCAAAGCTATGGTTTTTCCAGTAGTCATGTATGGATGTGAGAATTGGGCCATAAAGAAAGCTGAGTGTCAAAGAATTGATGCTTTTGAACTGTGGTGTTGGAGAAGACTCTTGAGAGTCCCTTGGAATGCAAAGAAATCCAACCAGTCCATCCTAAAGGAGATCAGTCCTAGGTGTTCATTGGAAGGACTGATGCTGAAGCTGAAACTCCAATACTTTGGCCATCTGATGCAAAGCACTGACTCATTGGAAAAGGCCTCAATGCTGGGAAAGATTAAAGGCAGGAGGAGGAGATGACAGAGGATTTGATAGTTGGATAGCATAACCAACGCAATGGACTAGAGTTTGAGCATGTTTCAGGAGTTGGTGATGGACAGGGAAGCCTGGCATGCTGCAGTCCATGGGATCGCAGAGTTGGACATGACTGAGCAACTGAACTGACTGATTGGTTCCATGAAGTTATCCTTCAAATTTCTTTTCCTTATTTAAAATTTTGAAGTTTGTACATGATGTTTCCATATTTAGGTACTGTCTTTAAAATATATTAAAGTATTTTACACGCTAAAATCTAACATACTCAATTTCTCTTCCTTAATGAACATAAACTGTTGTCTACTATATTATTAGCTTTATCTTTATTTCTACCTCAAAAAAACTCCTATTAGTAATAATATTTTATCATCATTATTTTACATCATAAGTACTTACAGTTGTCCAAAATATTGTCATTGCATCTTGCATATTAATCCTCCTTCTGAGTTTAATTTACCTCTTCCAAAAATAAACCTTTAATTTTATTTTTATTTTTGGCTTGAAGATCTTTCAATGGTAAATTTCCTTAATTTTACATGAAATATATATAATTTTCTTATTTTTAGGTGGGTATATATTGTTAGTTTAATAATATTTTTTTAAGTGCTGTGAATATAATCCATTGTCATCTGAATCTTATTTTTACTTTCAGAAGGCATTTAAGGATAATTATTCTTTCACTGTAGGTAATCTGTCTTTACTTTTTTAGTAGCTATTAGGAATTTGTCTTTGGAAGTCTACAATTTCTCTACCATGTGTCTAGGTGTGGAATCACATTGATTTTCTTTTTCTCAACTAGATTTACCTTCTGAAGTTTGGAGTCTTTCATAAGTTCTGATAAAATTTTATTCATTATTTCTAAACATATTTTCTCTAATCTTCCTATTCTCACCCATATTATTGTCTTTGTGCTGTACTTTGAGTAATTTTCCCACATCAGCATTTCCATTTATATATTCTCTCTTCATCTGCATCTAAACTTCCAATTGACACTTATTATATTAACTACAATTAATGTATTTTTCATATATAAAATTGCATTTAAATTACCTCAACATGCCAATATTTTACCCACATTGCATTATGATTTTCTTTAAAGCCCAATTACTTCAATCATCATTTTAGACATATTTATTTAATAACTTTAAAAAATATTTTCTTAGTATCTGGAGTTCTCCAACTGAAAATTTTCCTTTTTCCCCTAAAATCTTGCTTTTGGTGAACTGTAACTGGAGCAATTTTAAATGTGGGTAATATGATTTATAATATGTATCCTGTGGAGCACTAACTGTTGGATTGTTTTCCTAAAGGAATTTGTATTTGCTCTGATAGAACCTGAATGAATCACAACTCTGAGACCAAGTTTTGTATTACTTTTTTCATTTTGATATTTTCTGAAATATACAGGTAAAATTA
Source organism: Capricornis sumatraensis (assembly GCF_032405125.1). Lineage (NCBI taxonomy): Eukaryota > Metazoa > Chordata > Mammalia > Artiodactyla > Bovidae > Capricornis > Capricornis sumatraensis. Next base: position 58,239,223 of record NC_091074.1, read on the forward strand.
ATTTGAATCACACACAAATTGAAAGAACAGAATTGGAGTTTACATTTTTAGATAAAACTTATATATATATATATATATATCAGTTCAGTTCAATTCAGTTCAGTTCAGTCGCTCAGTCGTGTCCGACTCTTTGCGACCCCATGAATCACAGTACCCAGGCCTCCCTGTCCATCACCAACTCCCAGAGTTCACTCAGACTCGCGTCCGTCAAGTCAGTGATGCCATCCAGCCATCTCATCCTCGGTCGTCTCCTTCTCTTCCTGCCCCCAATCCCTCCCAGCCTCAGAGTCTTTTCCAATGAGCCAACCCTTCGCATGAGGTGGCCAAAGTACTGGAGCTTCAGCTTTAGCATCATTCCTTCCAAAGAAATCCCAGGGTTGATTTCCTTCAGAATGGGCTGGTTGGATCTCCTTGCAGTCCAAGGGACTCTCAAGAGTCTTCTCCAACGCCACAGTTCAAAAGCATCAATTCTTTGGCGCTCAGCCTTCTTCACAGTCCAACTCTCACATCCATACATGACTACAGGAAAAACCATAGCCTTGACTAGACGGACCTTAGTTGGCAAAGTAATGTCTCTGCTTTTGAATATACTATCTAGGTTGGTCATAACTTTTCTTCCAAGGAGTAAGCGTCTTTTAATTTCATGGCTGCAGTCACCATCTGCAGTGATTTGGGAGCCCAAAATAATAAAGTCTGACACTGTTTCTACTGTTTCCCCATCTATTTCCCATGAAGTGATGGGACCAGATGCCATGATCTTTGTTTTCTGAATGTTGAGCTTTAAGCCAACTTTTTCACTCTCCTCTTTCACTTTCATCAAAAGGCTTTTTAGCTCCTCTTCACTTTCTGCCATATGTTCAAGCTGGTTTTAGAAAAGGCAGAGGAACCAGAGATCAAATTGCCAACATCCGCTGGATCATGGAAAAAGCAAGAGAGTTCCAGAAAAACATCTATTTCTGCTTTATTGACTATGCCAAAGCCTTTGACTGTGTGGATCACAAAAAACTGTGGAAAATTCTGAAAGAGATAGGAATACCAGACTACCTAACCTGCCTCTTGAGAAATCTGTATGCAGGTCAAGAAGCAACAGTTAGAACTGGACATGGAACAACAGACTGTTTCCAAATAGGAAAAGGAGTACGTCAAGGCTGTATATTGTCACCCTGCTAATTTAACTTATATGCAGAGTACATCATGAGAAACGCTGGACTGGAAGAAACACAAGCTGGAATCAAGATTGCTGGGAGAAATATCAATAACCTCAGATATATATAGATATATATATATATGTACACATATATATGGATATGTATATATACTTATTTATATCAAGTCAGTGAGAATCAAAATCATTGTCTTCTCCCTGTGGCAATAGTGGAATGTGTCCTGGTCAACCTTTATAGGAGAGTATGGTGTTTGTTTTTAAGCCCTTTCTTGATGTTGATGTTCCACTCTGAGTCTCTGCTTCCTATAGACCCTCAGCCACTTTTGCTGCCCAAGTGTCAGAATTAAACAGAGCCCTTGGGATATCAGGAAAAATAAAACATCTCAGGGCATTTGTAATATCAGTTCAAACATTCATGCCTCTAACTCTTAGTCCTTGTTTCCTTCATGTTAGTTTTCCTCTTTCTTTCTTGCAAAAGAGAAATTTATTAAATTTTCTATGTTACTATTGTTTCTTTTTTCTTATTTTACTTTTTCTAAACTATCAATACTTTTGCAACTAGGAATATTTAATTAGTATTTAAATTTTTCAGATTTTCTCTTCTTTCAAGAGCAATACTCTAAAAGGTCTTCTGATATAGGCCTTGGGAAACTATGGATTTACTGAAAAAAATACATTGTGTTTATATGAAAGCAGTACTTATTCTGATTGGAACATGGAGAAATCCTCCATTAAAATGTCCAAAGTAGGCAAAGAAATCTTAATCAAAAACATAATTTTTAATCTGAGATGGAGAGTTGAGTAGATTAGAGGGCTGTATCTTCTGGTTGGTGTACTCTTTATCTGCTCAAGTATGGTGTCCTATACCAGCATAATGGTAGTGGCAACTGAAATGTCCAGGCAGACATGAGCTATTTCAGAAGTGGAAATGCCAATGTTTGATGACTGAACGGCAGCAGTGGGAACTAAAGGGTCCAAGGAGGACAACCAAATTAGGTGTAAAGATCATTACTAATGATCCCTCAAACTTCTCTGACATCTTAGAAAGGGGTCAGCTCCCATACACTTGATCATTCTTACCATTCAATTTATTTCTATTTCAATAGCAATTTACTCATACTCATAGCTGCCAAACTATTCACTTCAGGGATGATTCTTTTTGTCTAACACCATAGAATCACCAGAAGAAGACATAAAAGTGATCCTTATTTGTAGCTTTAAGAAAAAAAGATTTGCTGATATATTTCTATCTGTTTTGATTAAATACTCAAAAACTGTTGACATGTGCATTTTAAAAGGTGATTTTTGTATCTCCATTTCTATATGCCAAATAAATATTTGGTTTCAGAGATAAGTTTTAGTTATAATTTACTTGCATGTTTTTTATGAACACTGAAATCCCTTTCCAATATTATCTTTCATGTTATCTGCAAAGTATAAGCATAAATTTAAATGGTTTTATTTTTTACATTCCTTTCAGAGATTTTTAAAAGATTGTTATACGTTTCATCTTTAAACCTTACAATGTCTTATGTATGATCTCATGTATTCCAACATACTCAGAACATTTCACAAATTTATCTTATATATATTAACATAAATATCACTCTTATACAGTTCTCATCCACTGTTAACTGATACAAAATCCCCCAATCTCAGTCCTAAGGATTTGCAGTAAATGTTTCTATAATATTTAAAGCCAGCCAAATTATTTACGCTAAAGTATACTTACTGAGCGACTTTACTTTCACTTTTCACTTTCATGCATTGGAGAAAGAAATGGCAACCCACTCCAGTGTTCTTGCTTGGAGAATCCCAGGGATGGGGGAGCCTGGTGGGCTGCTGTCTCTGGGGTCGCACAGAGTCGGACACGACTGAAGTGACTTAGCAGCAGTAGCAGCAGCATGCCTAACTTCAGCTTTTTAGAACATACCACAGTAAAACCCTTATTTCCATTATAGTCTTTTAATTTTTTTTTCATTTTAAACTGCTGAGATTCATGTGATCTGTTATTTTGTTAATGCTTTCATAAATTACATGCTTCCATCCCTTTTCCTCTAACATCAGGTCTGGGTTGATTACATTTTTCAACTGTTTTCTTTCTTTTAGTGTTTGGTCAAAAACATTGGTCCTACTTTCTCCATGAGTTTTGAAGCACCACTGATCTTTTATATTTCCAAGCAAAGCCTGGTTTTCCATGTGTTCTCTTTCTCCTTTCCTCTGTGACAGCCAACTTCTTCATATTGTTTCTCCTTTGGTTCCTTGTTCTTCTCTTAGCTTTCCTCTCACCCCTCATTCCAAACTTAGCACCAGCTCTTTGTAAAACCATTGCTCTTTCAGTGAGAGAATTTCATAGAGTTTCTCTGAACTGAATTACAAACTCAATTGTCCCCCTTCTTGTTTCTTTAACTCAGCATCTCTTTTAATACAACATGTTCATGAGCAATTTGTATATAGTCCATTTTCACCTCAGAATTTATAGACAAATTCAATATTAATGTTTATAGAGAAAATTTTTAATGTGAAATTTTCCATAGCCTACCAACCTAACTCAGCAGATTTCACTTCTGAGCATCTTTGTACAACTTTGACTCAATATTTCACATGATATTAGTCAGAGTGTTCTCTTAATTAAGGAGTATGCCTTTATTTCTTTATGCTACCTTGAAATTTTTTTACTGTGTGACATGGTATTTACCATGATAGTCTATCAATTTGTTATACATTAATTTACTTATTATATCTCTTAATGATAACTGTTAACGTTTATTAAGTAATTACATTGCATAAGCAAAGTGAAAGTTGCTCAGTTGTGTCTGACTCAGAGTGACCCCACGGACTGTAGTCCATCAGTCTCCTCTGTCCATGGAATTCTCTTGGCCAGAATACTGGAGTGGGTAGCTGTTCCCTTCTCTGGGGTACATTGCATAAACATTGTTCCTTAAACTCTGTACTTATTAACTCAATTATTGCTCATGACAAACCTATGAGATATATGTTATCATTATCCTCATTTTAAACATATTGATTTTCCCTTCGACTTCCCTGGTGGCTCAGGAGGTAAAGCATCTGTCTACAATGTGGGAGACCCGGGTTCAATCCCCGGGTCGGGAAGATCCCCTGGAGAAGGAAATGGCAATCCACTCCAGTACTATTGCCTGGAAAATCCCATGGACAGAGGAGCCTGGTAGGCTTCAGCCCATGGGCTCGCAAAGAGTCGGACACGACTGAGCGACTTTACCTTTACCTCTGACTTGTCTTTTCTCCTTTATTCTACCTTTGTTTCCTATATCCCTAATGAACCAATTGCCTAAACCTAATTTTAGTCCTCTTAGATCCTTCATTTCCCACTTCCACCATATTCAGTCATTAAACATTGCCATTTCCACCTCTGAAATAGCTCAGGTCTGCCCAAACATTTCAGTTGTTACTACCACAACACTGGAGTAGGCTACTATATCTGACAACAGGTACACAATGCATTCCAGCCAAAGGATACAGCCTTCTTATCTACTCAACCCTCGTATCACAGCTCAAGAGTTATGTCTTTAATGAAACTTTCTCTGCCTCTTCTGGACATGTTAATAGAGCATTTCTCTGTGCTCCACCAGAATAACTACTGCTCTTCTCATAAGTACAACAAAGCATTTTTTCAGTAAATCCATAGTTTCCAAAGGTCTTTGTTAGATAATCTATTAGACTATTGCACACAAAGTCTTAGCTTATCTTATCTTAACTACACAAAGTCTTATCCACACTACTCTTATCATACTGGATGTTGACTTTCCTTCCTTCTGGAGCCAATTTATTCAAGGAAACAGGATTCAAATCTCAAAAATTGCAACACTATAGTGGCAAGGATAATAACCAACAGCTACGGCATTTAGAAGTGTCATTAAAGGCAACCAAATAGGAATAACCACTCCTTAGACCAGTGACTATCCATATGACAGCCTGGCAGTACTTATGGTTAAATGGTATATCTTAGCAAAAAGTCAAATGTATTCATCCCTTGGGCACCTGAATCCATCAGGAAGCATTAAAATCAATAAATTTCAAATTGCAAATAAATGAGTAAATACAAAAATAAATGTCTGTGAATGCTTACAGGTGTGAAAGTTCTCAAAAAGTAAATGAAGACTTTCTTTATGTGGAACAGATTCCTAAAAGAATGAAATATCATAATAAATTGTATTTTTTTAAATATTCTTTGTTTACATCCAGAACACTGCTTCTGGTGACACATTATACACACTATACATTATTTCTTAAATCTTTTAATAGATTTGTCTTTGTCTCAGGTCCCAATAATAACCTTCCCTAATCATAAATGAGAAAATTCTGAGAGTAATGTAAGTTCATTCTCTCTCACCTCAGGTGTCTCTCAACCTTATTACTGTCCTTTAAAGCCCAATACATTTGTTCTTCGCATTGTAAGCTCACCACAGCATCTTTAGGCGCCAGACCATACCTAGATAAAATTCACAGACCATTTAGCCTGCAAAGTGGAATTATCTCCAAGTTCTTTAAGTAGCTTTGGTTTTCTGTCTCTTATTCAGTCACCAGATAAAATTAGTCCCTCCGCTGACCTGAATGAAACATGGTGTGGGATCCCTAACTCTTGAAATTTAAATGGACTCAAATATATCCCTTGACTTATCTTCCCACCTGCATCAAGAACACTATAACATAATATTTTATTGAGAAACTGCTTATCCCTGTGAAAGAAAATTAAAGTGTTCCTTACAAATTTAATGTTAATATTTTTTCTGGTCTCACTCATCTTCTTAGGGTTGTTATAAGAAATTCAATCATAAGGAAAAAAAACACTTTTTCTTAATGTTTTCCCATTTATTCTCTTCTTTATCCAATCCTATTGTAAAGGCTCTCTTTTTCCTTTTCCTCTTCCTCTTCCTGTCCTTCAATTCTCTTCTTTTCTTCTTCATTTTTATATTTCTTTTCCTTAATCTAGTCCCTATTTGCTTCAGACACCTTAAACTTCAAATGGTTCCTATAACTGAATCTAGGCTCAGCACATCTGAACTGACTGGTTTTATCTTGCATGTTCTTCATTGCTCTTCTCTCCCTCTCCTGATTTTCCTTTACCACGTGCTGGAAGTAACTGCCTATATCCTGCGGAGGCCGAGGCTACTCCCTATAGTACTCCACACCCAGCATGCGTGCTGATGCAGTCCAGCATCCATCACTCACTGGTGATGTTTACCACAGAGCAATCACATACATAGAATCTCTTGTTCCAGAGCTCATGTTCAAATCCAAGCTCTTTTGTTAGTAGTATACACTTCCTTCCTTTTCAGCAATCACATCAGCAGGAATAATTTGTTTTCACATTTACTCAAATTTAATGGCCTCAAAAATTTTAAAGCCCATGAGGACAGAAATGATGTTGACTACACTGTCTGTAGACACCAATACATCTTATGATATCAGACACAGATACTAAAATTACATTTATATATATATTTGTTGAAAAAATGAGTGAATCTAGTAAGGGTTGTGGCAAGAATCAAATGAGATTTTTGCAGATAGTGATAATGTTAATTGATGATTACTGAGTTGGAATGATGATTAACATTCCAACGCTATATTAGAAGGACTTTTTGCATTATCTCATTTAGTCCACCCAGTAACTCTATGGAGGTTATTATTAACTCTATGGAGGATATTATAATCTCCTCTGCTGCAAAAATAAAGAAGCTATGGTACATACAAGTTAAGTCAACTGTCCTATATCACACAGACAGTGGGTGACAAACAGAGAGCCTCACTATGGAGTTTCTGCTCTTAACTGTCTACACTAGACTATTTCCTGACCTTAGTATTTAGTGTTCTACTTCACAAAATACTATGGGCTTTCCAGGTCGGCATTAGTGGTTAAAAAAAAAAACCAAAAACCCTCCTGCCAATGTAGGAGATGACGTGAGAGTAATGGGTTCAATCCCTGGGTTGGGAAGATCCTTTGTGGGAGGCCCAATCCAATATTTTTGCCTGGAGGACCTATGGACAGAGGAGCCTGGTGGGTTACAGCCCATGGGGTTGCAAAGAGTTGGACACAACTGAAGAGACTTAGCACACATGCACATAAAACACTAGATAAGTAATACTTCCAGAATTATCCTTATCACAAATCAGATGAGCTTATATATATCTCTCTATATATATATTATATATCATATATATAATTTAAGGATAGTAATATGGATATAGATGAATAAGCATTTCAAAATATTTTAGGAGATAATGACTAATAGTAGATAAATCTATTTACTACTATTTTCCATATTAGCAAAGACTAAAGAGAGAAAATAATATGTCTAAGATCAGGTAACTTGCTAATGGCAGAAAAAGATTTCCAACTTACAAGTATTTTGTTATTTCTTCATTATCAGTGAGTCATCACTACTAATGAAGATTTATATGTGTTGTATGTATACATATACATTCATTCAATTTGAACTGATTATAAGTTGTTTCTATTATAACTCAATGAATGGTCTGAAGAAGTATCATCAAACAGCAATTTTAAAAATAATTTATTGGATGTTGGTTTTAGAACATATTTATTACACTTCAGTTTACACAATTTATTACACAACTTAAATGTATATACATGTTATTTGTCTATTATTCCAGAAGCAGTAAGGAAATAGTATTGATTTACCATGATACAATATGAAAAACATTTAAGTGAATTGTTTTTTTTTTTGACTACAGGCACTTGTACCTGCATAATTACAGCTACATATAAACATCTTTTACAGAGTATACAATACAGGAAACTCCAACTCCAAATGGCATTTAAATTCTTGATATTAAAACCTCCTATAATGTATTTTGCTTTACACACTAGAGAAAAATTGCTTGTGACGTCACCTTGCCCCAGGAGACACTGTTTTTTCCTATTTTGTCTTTAAAATGTCTCTTTTTCTGGTTATGAGTAAAAGAATTTTAAATTTACCTCTATTTTTTTTTTAATGGTTGAGAGTGAGAAGTAGATTTTCTAAAGCAATAATGTTTAACTTTGAGGCAGAGTAACTTTGAGAGCCTTGAGTAATTCACTCTGACATTCCTGGCTCTCTGAAAAGTGCCGAGGGCAGGAAGAGGTACCATATTGTCTTACAGAGTATATTGCATTGTTTTCTTTGTCATCACTAGAGATGAATCTCTAGAATGTTACAAAAGAAGTACACAACAAAAATTTTGCAAATTAGAATTTTTTTTTCCTGAGATCTCAATGAGATGTGACATAAAAAAAAAATCAGGACAATATACAAGCAAGAGTATGATTGTCTTTGACTTGTTAGAAGTCACTTGATTTTTTAAAATTTTATTTCCCAGAACCCCATTTCTAAGACTTAATTATATGTATTTATACCAAGCAGATGGTTAGGAAGTGCCATCTACCGATCACTTTACTTTCTAAGTTGGAGCCTCTATAATGCCCTTTCATACATCAAACGATAATTAAAACAAAGCACATGGGAAACAAAGCTAAGTATTACTTCAATGGCTTGAACATTTATGGTTAGTACAGTTGATATTTTCCTTTTTGTTTTCAGAAGCTTAAATACTGTAAATAGAATCCTGCAGCAAGCTGTGTTTCAACTGTATAACAGAGGCCTAGACTCAGGAATTTTAACAATTTCACTTCAAAGGAAAGCAGACTAGTCAGTAGCTCAATTTTTGTTCTTTTGAAGCAATCAATAATAGACTTGCCAGTTTACAAAATGTGCACATATGTATAGTGTATCAACATTGTTAAATAAAAGGTTACTGCATTAAATAAAATGACCTTGCTACCTTTTAGTTGCAGTCTTAGAGAGCAAACTTGTTTTAATTAGCAGTCAGCAAGCAGACTGTAACTTCACTGAAGGAGCATTGAAGAATCACTGCCTATTAACAACCCAGCGGTAAGTAAGCCAGCACAAATACTTATAACCAAATAGTGTGCATTTCAGGAGTGGAGAGGATTAGCTATTGGGCACACAACACAGTGGAGGAAATTGCTTTATTCCCAGTACTGCTGGGTACCAGGAGGCAATCACTGTGCCTCTAGCCCATTAACAGCATTCAGAGTGTTGCTTCCCATAGAAGGGGTTATTGGCTAACCACTGGGTGACCAATTAAATGCTATGAATAAGTCCCAAACCCAGCAGCATGGGGCCTGTTTGTGGCACAGTGGTATCATTACTAAAGTGAAAAACTTGATGAGAAAGGAACATATTTAATTATAGAACTATACAAATGGCTAATTAGGACCATAAAGTGAAATGAATGACTTTCCAGTGGATTTTTGAATGTTACTGATAACTGCTTAGCTTCTTTGGAGACCATGAAAGTGATCTACTGCTAGAGCTTGCATGTCATGGTAATGGATGGATCTTCATTATAGGAAGCTTTTTTGACCTGGTTGCTCAAGGTAGCATGGGTTCTAAAGACAATCCTTGATTCCTTTCACTGCAAGGGTTCCTTCTCTCTAACCCCCTGGTCTCTCATGAGTTCTGCTTGCTTTCACAATAATTCTTATGGGCTTAAATGCAGAAACATTATCTGAGATAGTCACTCCATATCAGTTGGAAAACTGAATTACAAAAGGGTGTCACTAATTTCTGGAAAACACTGATCCATGCCTAGTTTAGTTTTTAAACTCTGGCGTTAACCTGAAATCTGATGTCATACTTTCCTAATCTAGACATCTCATTTGCTAAAAAATATATGGAGGCTTTAAATTGAAGAAGTACAATTTTAAAGGCTGGGTCTAACTTGTGGCAGAGTTCATATTCTTTAAAAAGGAACACTGAATATTGATCAGCAACCATAAAAACAGAAATAAATACGATTGACTTCCAGCTATCATATGTCAGAGCAAGTATTTGTTTTTGAGTGTGTTTGCGTATTTTATGCTAATTTGGTAAGTACACGTTTAATGAAACCATTTTTTTCATTTATCAAACATTTAGTAAGCACCTCTTCTGTGTATATTAACTATTCACAGAATAGTTATACTAAATAACTATACTACAGATGTGTAGAAACATGGCCTTTATTTAGAGTAAGAAACAGTGGATGCCAGCAAAGAATTATACACTTCTAGTCATTTAAGTATTCAACAGACATACTGTCAGTCACTTAATATTAAATGCCTGCCTTTGTTTTAATTTTATAGCTTAATTTCATCTTTATTAAAAATACTATTGTTCTTTAAAAAAAGTAAATAAGTGAAGCAGTAGCAGTATATACAGTGAAAAGTAAAATCTTATCACCCCAATCTGTTTCTCCAAAGTGTGTTAGTCACTCTTACATTGTTAAGTGTTTAGTAAGTACCTTCCTGATAATAAGGATTTACTGGAAAATACTGAGACTAGATGAGTTTATAACCAATCTGGCTAGGATTTTAAATGAAGGTGTCTATACTTGTAAATATATTTTATATTCCTAGATTATTTCATTAAACATTAATGGAAGCTTCATACATGTATACAAAATCTAAGAATGCTTGGAATATGGAAGTGATAAGAATACTTATCAGCTCTACCTTCACTGATCACAAATATACTTGTCCTGAACATGCTGATGGATTGCCTAATCAGAATTAATATAAATATTATTTCATTTTTAACCTAATCACTGAAATGAGTTGGAGGTTTCTAAAGCTGCTAGGTACCTCAGAAGATCATCTGATATGGACTTATCTATTCAGGCAGGCTACACTCTATCCATTCAAGGAAACTATGGCTCTTCACATTCAAAATATCTTCAGTCCATGATCTTTCTTCCAGGCTCATTTTCATCTTGATCACACCTATGGCCAAAAATAGATTCCACCTCTTACCTCCACTTTCTCTTGCTAATATTTAAGCCTATTTGTCTACATCTGCCCTGGTATTGATTAGAGACCTCTGAAAACATTCCTCACCTGTTAAAATAAGGCAAAACCAAGAGCACTTACTGAAAATTTTTTTTAAGTTTTTTTGCCCTCTGAAAGTTGTATTTCAAATGATCGTTATTTTTTGTTTTTTCCTTCACTATCTTTTCCCTTTAAACTGCAGATTTAAAAACATACAGAATGTATAAATGATACATATAAATTACCTATACCTGATATTTACTATTATTCTTAAAATCATATTGCTTTATAAATACATGTCACATGTTTTTCATGGCACATTTATCTAAGCAGTATCTCTCCATTTTATTCAGTGACTCTTTTTTTGGTTGTTCCTATTTCTAAATATATTAAATTTATCCCTATTGGGTTTATTTTTATTCCATTATTGGTTAGGTCATTTTTAATTTCTCTATATCAGATAATACAACCACACCAAACTTCTTCATATTCAACTTACAAATAGCATTTTCAACTTTACTACCTAAAGGTAGTAATAAAGGCACAAATAAAAGTATTAAAAACATATCACTTAGTTTTATTAAAGATTTTCCTATACTTGTAAGCTAATAAGGGAAAAAAACTAAGGGTAAAACAAATATAGATGTGTCTTTTATATGATATTTTTTTATTTCCTGAAGAAATTCAGATTGGATTACAAAGGCTTTTCTGAATCATGTATATATTCTGAATGCATTCTTGAGAAGTGAGGAAGAAAGAATTATTTTACACAACAAATAACAAATCTTGCCAAATCTTATATCACAGGCTGCTGCCCTCAGTATTCGCTCTCTCTACCAGGATAAAACTCTAGTCTCAAACAACTCTCCTGTTTTGCTTTCCTTTCTCTTTCTAGTTCTACTCTCTTACCTGTCCCAGTTATACCCCCTCACTATATACTCAGACAGTCATAGAAAGATTTAAAAGTCATCAAACAAAAATATCAGAGACAAACAGAGAAGAGGAATGCTTTTGGATATTTATAGCTTAATTAATATCTTTATTATGTCACATTAATGTAAATAATAAATTAAATTATAGTTTACACATTTGAAGGAATAGTATCTGACATTAAATTAATAAAAATGATGACTATAAAACCATACTGATAAATATTTATGGAATAATGTCAACTGAAAAAAATGACAGATTTTTAAATCAAAAATTTTGCCAAGAAAAGTACTGTAAAATAAATGAATACATATGTAGTGTTAGGTTTAAAAATGTCCATGACAGGTGAATGAATAAACAAATTATGCTTACAGCCATACTCTGTAGTATTGCTCAGCAATACATAAGAACATACATATATTCATACATATGGGACTATGGAGAAAGAAAGCTGATACATAAAATGAAACCAGAAGTTTGATTAATACACAAAATTATACTTCAGCCTCTAAAGTTTTTAGCAGGCAGTATAAACTGTAAATGTGATCAGTTCCACAACTCAGTGAATGCATCACACATAACAAATTAGTTTCTTAAGAGAACTGCTAATCCTAAAATTGGGACAAGAGAAAAAATTTGCCTTTGGGTTATATTTGATATTCCATTAAAAATCCAAGAATACCCTCAATAGCATACAATTTTTAAATACAAGGATATATTTTATATGAAAATTTTTCCAAGTTTCCTCAATATATGCCAAGCACAATTCAGTAAAGAGTATTAAAAGTGGTGGGAAAAGAGACCTGGTATTTGATGAAGTGAGAGAAATAAACAATGAGGTCCACATAGGCAGCAGAGGGCTAGCACAGTTTAATATAAAGCCACATTTTAATGCTTCCAGAGGAACAATTATATATTATACTCCCTAGGTAATCAACTAGATTTCGTAGACTATTAAGATCAGTTCTATTTTTGGACAAGTGTCAGAGATGATATATTATTCTATATTGAGTTAGGTTAGATCAACATCCTTTTTTGAAAACAGTCTAATTTAACAATATCTTATCCTTAGCCAAGTGAATAACTAACTTTAAGCAGCTATATATAATGGCTATAACTATACAAGTATTTATAAAATAATCTAGGGTCTTATTTTTGCAAGACTAAAATATGGGAGTGTGTTAGTTTGATACAAGTACTTGCTATTGACAAGTAAATGCCAAGGCAGGATCAGATGTGTATAAGGTGTACTGGAAGAAACGTCACTTATGGAGAAAATAGTGGAAGTCAAGAAGGCACAGAGAACCTTCAGAATGACACAGATCTAGCACAGGTGCAGTGGAGATAACACATGAAGATTAGGTAGGAAGAATTTTAGACTAAAGCACAGTACAAGACAGCAACTTTGGTCAGGTCAATGGAAAATCAAAGAACCAAAGTCCCCAGTTGAAGGGGTCTCAGATCTTGCATAAATAGGCCTGTATTAGTGTTTTCGCTGTGCTCAGACACTGATTGGGTGTATATCCTTAGTTCCAAAGCAGCCATGTATTCAAAATCTTAGCAAGGGGACCATCAATCAATTATGCTCCCTGTAGCAGGAAATATGAGTGGGACATTTTCATGGCTACTACAGAAGCTTTGTGATGAATGTGGAATAATTGTATTTCCTGTAATTTAGTAGCTGCAATAATCCATGTGTTCAGTCTGAATTAACACTGTGGAATTAACATGGGTGGTGAAATAAACTTCTTAGGAGAAGCTTTAAATATTTCCAAATTTTAAATATTCCAGATTCTCATCCTGAGAATTTACTAGAAGAAAACCTTAATTTTCTGCAGAATGATATAATTTTATTCCAATTCCTATTGAATCTTAGGGAGAAAAATGAGAAACACAGAAAAAAATCACAAAGCACACAGGTGAGCAAGGAACTATGAGTGTAAGTAGAAGCAACAATCATTAGAAAAAAAGTATTGAAAGAAAATTAAGATATTAGAATATCAAAAAATAAGATATAAAATAATTGCATGTAATATGCCTAAAATATACCAAAAATTACTGACAATATCTACAAGCTACAAGAGACCATTAGAAATATAAAAGAAGACTTGAAAAATGAGAAGAAAATGGTACCTCTAAAACTGGAAAATAATTTAAAAAACTCAATTAATAGACTAAAGTTGGAATCAATAAACTATGGTCCATTGGCCAGCTGCCTATTTTGATAAATAAATTTTATTGGAATGCAGTTAGGCCAACCTGTTTAGTATCACCTCTAGTTACTTTCAAGTTCCAATGGTAGAATAAAATGATTGCCACTGAAACCATACGGCCCCAAAATCCAGAAGATTTATAACCTGGCCCTTTAAGAAAAAATTTGCTGACTCTTGAATTAAACACAATTAGCCTCATCTATATAAAGAATTTGTTAATTGGAAGAGAGAGTAAAAGAAACTACCCTGCATGTAACACAAAGAGATGGACTGTATACTAAAGGGAAGTTAAGAGACAGAGATGATGAAAAGAGAATATGATACATAAGATACTTAAAATTACAATGATAAAAAAGTATAGAGAAGAGGCTCTATTCAAAAAGAAAGAGGCTGATTTTTTTTAACAATTGCTAAAAGAAAACAATCTTTCGCTCTAAGACTTCCGAGAAATCACAAGAAAACATATTACAGATGATGAAGAAAAAATTTCAAGTCAGCCAAAGAGAAATGAGTGATCAACTTACAAAGGAATGAGAATTAAACAGATGGCAGGTATCTCAGTAACAATAATTAAAACCATAAGACGATGTAATAAGCTTCCATGTGATGAGAGAAAATATTTATAAATATAGAATTTTATACAAAGAAAAATAAATTTTCAGTAGGGACAAAATAAAGACTAAAGAATATACTTCAGTCCAGAAACTGGATATTTGATAGAAAAGAACACGGAACAAAGACTTTGGCTAATACAGAAAGTGAAAGTGAAGTTGCTCAGTCATGTCAGATTCTTTGCGACCCAATGGACTGTAGCCCACCAGGCTCCTCCATCCACGGAATTTTCCAAGCAAGAGTACTGGAGTGGGTTGCCATTTTCTTCTCCAGGGGATCTTCCTGACCCGGGGATCAAACCCGGGTCTCCTGCATTGCAGGCAGATGCTTTACCGTTTGAGCCATAACTCTAAACAAACACTGACTCCAATTAAAAAAAAAAAAAAAACTTTTAATATATATAGGAGTTAAGAATCAGGATAAAACTTTACTTGCAATAAGAGCATATAATAGTATTTAGTATAATAGGGGCAAATAGGTATTAAAGTATTGTAAGATCTTTGATTATTAAGAAGAAGACAGATATTGTTTAACTTCAGATTTGTTTGAGTACATATGTAAAAAACAACTAAACCATAAATTAATGGCATGTACTAACTTCAAAATAAATAGGGGAAAATGGAATGGAAGAAATAAATTCATGACTTAGTGAAAAAATAGAAAAAAAGATTAAAATTAGTTGAAAGCACATAATACAATAGAAGTGATCAGTCCAAATATCCATTAAATGTAAATGGACTAAATTCTCCAGTTGAAAGATAGATGTTTAGAATGAAATTTTTAAAAAAATTCTTAGCATATACCATGTATGCTATTTACACTTAAAATCAATTAAGAAGAAAATCTGAAATCCAAAGGATTGAAAAAGATAGTGGAAATATGTATCCACAAGAAAGCTATCATAGATTTTTTGATGTCACTGGAAAATATATGTATATTTTCAGGTAAAAATCAATATTGAAAATTATAAGGCCAATCCATGAAGATAGATTGCAATTGAATATGCAATATGGCAATTATGAACTTGTAATTATCTAATAACATAGCTACAAAATGTATTTTAAAAATATTAACACTGAAGCTAAACTGACAAAGTTACAGTCCATGTAAAATTTTAAGCATATATCTCTATGTATACCACAGAGCAGGTTAACCAAAATTCCATAATGATATTATTTGAAGCACACAGTTTAAAAGTCAACATGCCCATAATAAGTACTGAACTTACCAGTTGGAGAATAAACATTATCTCCAAGGACACTGCAAAAATTAAGTGTGTATTTGACTTAAAGCTATCCTTAGCAAATTTCAGAGACTTGAAATTAGTCAAACTAGGTTAGGTACATTTATTCAAAAACAAAAAGCTTGGAAAACAGAATCTATTTGGAAATGTACAAAACATACTTCCAAAAAACGGAAAGGTCAAAGGGAAACTTATAATGAAAAACTGCAAACATTTTAAATCGAAAAAAAATTGAAAATACTTTATATCAATACATATATGATGAGGTCTTTGGGAAATTATATAGGGAATTTTATATTTTCTAATGTATACTCAAATGATTATAATAGAAAAGGCCAACTCAGAGTTAGTGTAAGAATTGACAAAGGCAAGTCATACTTTGAGCTTTCTCACTCAAAGTGCATATGAATTCTTTGCAGGCTAAACAAAATGACAAAAAGGTAGGGAATTTTTTTTTTTTTTTTTTTACCTCTCCAAGATATTCCATTCTAAGGACTGATAGTAAGAAGAGAAGATAACTGTAATAAAATTCTGGTTGATTTTATCATATAAATATAGAAAAGGCCTAGTCAGTATAAAATATAACCAAGCTTTGTTAATAAATAATTTTGGTAAGCAATTCACCTATGTTTACAACCATTTTGGGCAATAACGATAGTCACTAACCAAATGCAGCTATTTAGATTCAATTTTAAATGAATTAAAGTAAAATTCATTTTAAAATATGGTTTCTTTCCCTTTCCAGCCACCAGCAACTAAGAAACTAAAGTTTTAATCTAATTTGAATTTAATTATTTTAAAATTAAATTTAAATAACTTCATATGACTAGTGGCTTCTATATTGGACAACTCAGATATAAATCATTTCACCATAACTGAAAGTTCTACTGTACAGTACTGGTTTACAACAGAAGTTAGAAATTTTTTTCTGTAAAGGTCAGAAAGTACACATATTTGGCTTGCAGACCTTTTGGTTTTTGTCACAACTGTCCAATTCTGCCTTTGTAACACAAAAGCAGCAGTAGACAATACAAAAAATGAATGAGTGTGGCTGTGTTAAAATAAATTTTATTTCCAAAAACTACAGCCAGCTCACAGACAAGTTTGCCAACCTTAGTCTTAGGCGAATATCAATCAGAGGAAAACAATCTTCTCAGCTCTCAGTAGACAGAGTAAGGATCTATTCTTGTCTAATGCAGTGAAGAAAATTGAGTTCCCAATTTGTGTGCTAAGGTGAAATACACCACTGGTATTCAAAAAAACACTGTAAGCTGTTCTACAAACAAACAAAAGCAAAAAAACTCAGAAACGGATACATTAAAGAAAAAATAGAATTTCAAGAAAAAGGACTTGAAAAACTCTAAATCACCTCATTAATCTCCCTCGTGTTTGCATATTCTCTTTTCTCCAAATCCAAACCAAAACCCATTGCATCATTACAGGAATCTTAATTATAGTCCTCTACGGCAACCCACTCCAGCATTCTTCCTTAGGAAATCCCATGGACAGAGTCTGAGCCTGCTGGGTTACAGCCCATAGGGTCACAAAGAGTTGGACACGACTTAGCAACTGGGCACATCAGCTTCTCTTTTAGCTACATTAGCTACCTGCTTTTTAATAAACCTGTGTCTTCTCTATTTAATGGCTGTATATAACAAATTTGGCTAATGTTAGCTTGAAAATGTTTAGATTTACCTTTGCTACACAGTCATGGATGAGGAAAGGTGGACAAGACAAAAATTACTTTATCCACTAGAAAAAGTCCATGCACAGGTAGACATTAATGGTGAGGCAGGTCCCTGAGCTGCACTGAGAAGTTACTACTCCTCATAGACTGGAACTATTAGCAAACAACAAAACCTTGAAAGGCATATGTGGACAGAGCCTATGAGTGTCCAGTGGGGTAAAAGATATGTACTGTAACTGTCCTGAAGGCTCTCCAGTCTTTTGTTCTTTGAGGCCTAAATATGTCATTTTTTCAGATGCTGATGAGAAAGCTTATTCTGATAGTCTGTGCTCTTGACATTTTTCTTAAATATTGAATCTGCTCCCACTGCAAAGATTTGATAAGCCAGATTATCTTTGGAGAGTCCCATTTTATTTTCCTTAACTTGTATTCTGGCTCTTATTCCCCCTTGTTTAACTTAACAAGAATAACTCAGTTCTCTTTATCTGAAAACTAATAATGGAATGATTAACTCTTTATTGATTATTATTACTTATATAAACTACAAAGCAAGATTTCCTTGCTTCACTCTAACTATTTTCACTTACTTCTTTCACTTACTGATAATGATTCTCTACCTGAATAAAATGGGCAAGCAAACATAGCACTATTCTCAATATTCCATATAACAAATTTCTCGGCAAAGCCCAGGTTCTAAGCTAAGCAAATAATGATTCTTCACTGTAAAACAACAAATAGCTCACTAGACATTAGTTAGTTTACTAATAGCTGTCTGCTCCTCATAGCCTTAGATCCTTTTATTTTTCCTTTTACTACAAACAGCACCAGATGCACAAAATATTTTGGCTGTATTTGTACTGAAATATTATTCAATAGTGAAAAAAATGTATCAAAATTGCTATCTCTGAGTAATAAAACTGACTTTTTCCTTTCTTTCAAGTACTTTTTACATTTCACTACTTAGACCATGTAACTTGGATGACTGGGAAAAATTAAAATGGTCCTAATTTTTAAAAATAGTCAAAAGTCAAATGCTGATTTTTCAGACAATATTTGTATATTGATATAATTAGTTTTCTTTTTTTTTAATTTTTTTTTTATTTAATTTTAAAATCTTTAATTCTTACATGTGTTCCCAAGCATGAACCCCCCTCCCACCTCCCTCCCCATAACATCTCTGTGGGTCATCCCCATGCACCAGCCCCAAGCATGCTGTATCCTGCGTCAGACATAGACTGGCGATTCAATTCTTACATGATAGTATACATGATAGAATGCCATTCTCCCAAATCATCCCACCCTCTCCCTCTCCCTCTGAGTCCAAAAGTCCATTATACACCGCTGTGTCTTTTTTCCTGTCTTGCATACAGGGTCGTCATTGCTATCTTTCTAAATTCCATATATATGTGTTAGTATACTGTATTGGTGTTTTTCTTTCTGGCTTACTTCACTCTGTATAATCGGCTCCAGTTTCATCCATCTCATCAGAACTGATTCAAATGAATTCTTTTTAACGGCTGAGTAATACTCCATTGTGTACATGTACCACAGCTTTCTTATCCATTCATCTGCTGATGGACATCTAGGTTGTTTCCATGTCCTGGCTATTATAAACAGTGCTGCGATGAACATTGGGGTACATGTGTCTCTTTCAATTCTGGTTTCCTCAGTGTGTATGCCCAGCAGTGGGATTGCTGGGTCATAAGGTAGTTCTATTTGCAATTTTTTAAGGAATCTCCACACTGTTCTCCAAAGTGGCTGTACTAGTTTGCATTCCCGCCAACAGTGTAGGAGGGTTCCCTTTTCTCCACACCCTCTCCAGCATTTATTGCTTGCAGATTTTTGGATCGCAGCCATTCTGACTGGTGTGAAGTGGTACCTCATTGTGGTTTTGATTTGCATTTCTCTGATAATGAGTGATGTTGAGCATCTTTTCATGTGTTTGTTAGCCATCCATATGTCTTCTTTGGAGAAATGTCTATTTAGTTCTTTGGCCCATTTTTTGATTGGGTCGTTTATTTTTCTGGAATTGAGCTGCATAAGTTGCTTGTATATTTTTGAGATTAGTTGTTTGTCAGTTGCTTCATTTGCTATTATTTTCTCCCATTCAGAAGGCTGTCTTTTCACCTTGCTTATATTTTCCTTTGTTGTGCAGAAGCTTTTAATTTTAATTAGATCCCATTTGTTTATTTTTGCTTTTATTTCCAGAATTCTGGGAGGTGGATCATAGAGGATCCTGCTGTGATTTATGTTGGAGAGTGTTTTGCCTATGTTCTCCTCTAGGAGTTTTATAGTTTCTGGTCTTACATTTAGATCTTTAATCCATTTTGAGTTTATTTTTGTGTGCGGTGTTAGAAAGTGATCTAGTTTCATTCTTTTACAAGTGGTTGACCAGTTTTCCCTAATATCACCTTTAAAAAATGTGTATTGCACCAGAAGAAAAGGGCCTATTTTTACAAGAATGGCAGACATTGGCATGTAGTTCTGAACCTATAAAAAAAATCTCATTTTATTTTCACTTTTATAATCACAGTACAAATATAGAAAAATTAAAACATTTTTTCAGAATATATAAATATATATTTACATATAATGCACTATTAAATATATATATGTATATATATGTGTGTGTGTGTGTGTGTATATACATAAAATCAAGATTCAAGAACCAAAACCTGGAATCAAGATTTCTGAGAAAAATATCAACAACCTCAGACATGTAGATGACTCCACTATAATGGTAGAAAGTGAGAAGGAACTAAAGAGCCTCTTGATGAAAGTGAAAGAGGAAAGTGAAAAAGCTGACTTAAAACTCAACATTCAAAAAACGAAGATCATGGCATCCAATCCCATCACTTCAAGGCAAACAGATGGAGAAACAATGGAAATAGCAACAGACTTTATTTTCTTGGGCTCCAAAATCACTGCAGATGGTGACTGCAGCCATGAAATTAAAAGACGCTTGCTCCTTGGAAGAAAAGTTATGATCAACCTAGACAGCATATTAAAAAGCAGAGACATTACTTTGCTGACTAAGGTTCATCTAGTCAAAGCTATGGTTTTCTCAGTAGTCATGTATGGATGTGAGAATTGGGCCATAAAGAAAGCTGAGTGCCAAAGAATTGATGCTTTTGAACAGTGGTTTTGGAGAAGACTCTTGAGAGTCCGTTGGACCGCAAGGAGATCAAACCAGTCAATTCTAAAGGAAATCAACACTGAATATTCATTGAAAGGGATGACTGATGCTGAAGCTGAATCCCCAATACTTTGATATGAAGAATTGACTCACTGGAAAAGACCCTGATGCTGGGGAAAGATTGAAGGCAGGAGAAGGGGATGACAGAGAATGAGATGGTGGGATGACAGAGGATGAGATGGTTGGATGGCATCACCGATTCTGGGAGTTGGTGATGGACAGGGAAACCTGGCGTGCTGCAGTCCATGGCACTCTGTCAGACACAACTGAGCAACTGAACTGACTGATTGATTTCTTTACTTAACAAATATGTACCTGGTACTTTCAATTGTCAGGAACTCTTCTAAGTATTTTAATGAATATCAAACCAATTCATTCTCACTTAAGGCCCTTTGCTGCTGCTGCTGCTGCTGCTAAGTCGTTTCAGTCGTGTCTGACTCTATGCGACCCCATAGACGGCAGCACATGAGGCTCCCCCATCCCTGGGATTCTCCAGGCAAGAACACTGAAGTGGGTTGCCATTTCCTTCTCCAATGCATGAAAGTGAAAAGTGAAAGGGGAGTCGCTCAGTCGTGTTCGACTCTTAGCGACCCCATGGACTGCGGCCCACCAGGCTCCTAGGCAGATACTATTAAACCCACTTTTGCAAATGAAGAAAGTGAAGCATAGAAAGGGCCTATGTAACAGGCCCATGGTCAAATAGCTAGGAAATGGAAGGATACACAAGAAACAGATACAAATGATAAGCTGAAGGAGACAGGATGGAGCACAGTGGGGGTAGATGGAGCAGGCAGAGGTAAGAGAAAGGTCTCTATGTGTACCCGCCTACATTTTTTGTTTTCAAACTGTGGATGAATTATATATTTGGACAAACAAAAGATAGAATATTTAAAACCATCTAGCATTTTTTCGTTGTTTTCAGTGGACTGTATTTAGCTTGCCATACTGTAGGAAAGAGGAAATTCCAAGGCTAATTTATAAATCATTTTTATTTCAGCCTTTACTTTCTGATGCAGAGATGAAAAGAATCTTCTCATTTAAATAAAATACTCTTTCCTATACCATTTCAAGTTAGAAAATGGTGATAGCTTTTGTGTTTGAGGAAGCTCTGGGAGTTGCTGATGAACAGGGAAGCCTGGCATGCTGCAGTCCATGGGGTCACAAAGAGTCAGACACTACTGAGTGGCTGAACTGAACTGATACATAAAATACAAGGAATGTTTCATATAAAATATATTCCTAATTTACTGATTTCTCTTTAAGAATATATATACAAATGACAGTGTATGTGTAGAAAGATAAATATATGTGTACGTATGTATACATATATATACATACACATATTTATATATATGCATAAAGAGAAATCAATGTTTCCTACATTCCGTTTTTTTCTGTTTTAAAAAAGCAACAAATTTATAGAATTTTTTATTAATTTTTATTGGCATACAATTGCTTTACAATTTTGTATTAGTTTCTGACATGCAGCAAACTGAATCAGCTATATATATGTGTGTGTGTTTATATATATATATATATATATACATACTCTCTTTTTCAGATTTCCTTCCCATTTAGGTCACCACAGAGCACTCAATAGAGTTCTCTGTGCTATACAGTAGGTTCTCATTAGGTATCTAGTTTATACATAGTAGTGTGCACATGTCAATCCCATTTTCCCAATTCATCCCAACTCTCTTCCTCCCCTGCTATCTATACATCTGTTCTCTATGTCTGTGTCTCTATTTCTGCTTTGCAAATGAGTTCATCAACATCATTTTTCTAGATTTCACATATAAGTGATTTTATACATTTGTTTTTCTCTTTCTGACTCATTTCACTCTGTATTGCCGTCTCTAGGTCTATCCACATCTCTGCAAACTGCAGTTGCATTCCTTTTTATGGCCGAGTGATATCCCATTGTACATATGTACCACACCTTTATCCATTCTTCTGTTGCTGGACATTTAGGTTTCTGCCATGTTCTGGCTATTGTAAATAAAACTTCAGTGAACTTTGGGGTGCATGTATCTATGGAAATTATGGTTTTCTCTGGGTTTATGTCCAGGTGTGGGATTGCTGAGTCATATGGTAGTTCTATTTTTAGTTTTTCAATGAACCTCCATGCTGTTCTCCATAGTGGCTATATCAACTTACATTTCCAATAACAGTGTAAGAGAGCTGGTTCCCTTTTCTCCACATCATCTCTAGTATTATTGTTTGTAGATTTTTTGATGATAGCCATTCTGACTGGTGTGAGGTGTTATCTCATTATAGTTTTGATTTGCATTTCTCTAATAATAAGTGAAATTAAATGTCTTTTGATGTATTTGTTGGCCATCTGAAGTCTTCTTTGGAGAAATGTCTGATTAGGCCTTTTGCTCATTTTTTGATTGGATTCTTTTTTAACATTATGCTACACGAGCTATTTTTATATTTTGGAGGACAATCTCTTATCAGTTGCTGTATTTACATAATATTTTCAATAGGAAGTTGCTCTAGAGCAGCATTCTTAAAAATTAAAGGATTTTTTTGCTTAATTTAGTACTTTTTCATCCACAATATACTACTCTGAAACTCTATCTTATTAGAAGCCCCTGTAATGGAAGTGGTTTCCTGCACAAACTTCTGTGTACTTACTTAAGTGTATCTACACGTGGTATAAGAGGGAAAATTTGTAAAAAGCACAAGGCATCTTCCCTCATAGAGTGTTATCTCATGCTTATTAGTAGCTAATCCAAAATTTCAACTTTGCCTTTAAATACTACAGAGTTAAAATAAAGAAAAAAAAGAGAGAGAGAGAGAATATCCTTCAGTTCCTAAATACGTGGTCCACACTTTTTTACTTTCAAAAACATCACCATTTCTTTTCCAAACTTCCCAAAGCAAAATATATATTCTTGAGAGCCAATAAAGGCAAACTCTCTTAATTTTAATGGATACTGTAATATCAAATAAAGTCTACAAAAAAAGTATTCACATAAAGACAGACATACTAATTAAAACAGGAAGAAAAGTTAGATTTTATAAATCTTTAAATACTGAGCTATGTGATGAATTCTTCAATAGATAAGTGGGGTTTCATCTTCACTGGCTCAACGATGGCAACACTGAATCCATAATTTTCTTATCAATGAAGAGATGATACTGAGTGCTCTCTACATTCTTAAAAGATATCTGGATCACCTCAGGTAGCACTGAAAAGTCTTAAATAATCCCCTTGATAAATGCACTTTTCTTACAATTGAGGAAGCAGCAGAATCAGGACTAAGATATGAGCAGGAGAAAGAGGAACTATGAATCAGAAGACAGATGGCCCAGGAGGGCTAGATTCTAGTAGGGGGAATAATCTGCAAGAGAATAGAAGGAAATGTGAATAAGCAACAATGCTTCTGTCACTCTGATACTAACCAAACATTATGGCTCTCTCCAAGCCCTTGTTTATCAAAGACATTCTGCCTGTTTGTTTGAATCACTTTTCAGGCATTAGCCTGTGACCTCACTTCTCCTTACTTCATTGTTTTAAGGTAATTTTATAAATTTTTTATGTTATCAAATGTTACAGACTGAACTATGTCCCCATAAAATTCATATGTTAAAGTCCTAACCCTCACTACCTCATAATACATCTTTGTTTGCAGATAAGGTCTTTATAGGTCTTAAAGTTAAAATGAGGTCATTAGAGTAAGCACTTACCCCACTATGACCAGAGTTCTCATAAGAAGAAGAAATGTGGACATAGGCATGTATAGAAAGTAATATGTCAAAACTCGGGGAGAAGATGGCCGTTAATATCCCAAGGAACAGGTCCTCCCCTCATAGCTCTCAACCTTGATCTCAGGCTTCCAGTCTCCAGAACTGTTAAGTTAAGCAGTCTGTGGTACTTTATTATGGCAGCCCTAGCAAACTGATATATCAAGTTTTCTAAATTGAGTAAAATTTACATGCCATTAGTTGTTATGTCAAAGAGGGTTTACCTATCAGAATGCCTTGATTTCTGAAAGTGTTGGGGTTAGGTTGGAGTATGAGTAGTTCGGGGCAGAAGGCATGATTTTGCCCCCAGATGGACAAATGTATATGGCATTTGCTATGCGAACATGAGAGGTAAAAGATGACCAGGGGATAACAAAAATAAACCAGAAGGTTCACCATATGTTGCTATTACAAATCCAGGGAAAGCATCTTCTGTGAGACCCAAAAGGAGCAAATCTTAGTGAGAGAGTTGTCACTTGTTTCTATTATTGGGTAATATTGAAATGCAATTGTTCTCAATTTAAATGAAGTCAGGTCTTGGAAAATGGCTAGTAATGCGAAATAAACTTAAACCTAAAAGAATTTTATTATAAAAAAGAGGGAAAGCAGACCATGCTGTATTCTAGTATGTTGAGAAAAAGGACTGTTCTATCCATGGGGTCGCAAAGAGTCAGACATAACAGAGCACACATGAGCACAAGCATGAACATCTTTTTTGTTGTATTTCATTTAAAATCAACATGAAAGTCTACAGAAAATGGAACGAAATATTTATTCATGAAATGAATCAAAAAGGTCACTGACAGAGTTCAAAGGAGTCAAATAGTGGATTATAACCATTAATTACCTCTTTCTCCATCCTTAACATTATAGAAATATTGATGTAAGAAATTTTTCTTACATTCTTACTTGTTACTTGTTGTGTATTGTTCTTACTATAACTTATAGAAGGTAACACATGGGACAATGTTGGTAATCTTTTTGCTTTTCAAAGGCAAGGAAGGTTTTCAGTACATGAAAATATAGGCTATCCACTTATACTTGTATTTCCAATAAACTAGAATAGGTCTTCAGTAAAAGTATGTCCCATGAAACATTTTGGACATATTTTAAAAAGACTTGTACCTTGTTTGACTGATTTAAATTTAATTTGGCACTCCATATTTTATCTGGCAACCCTATGTATAACCTCTATTTTGACTTTTAAGGCAATCACCTTTCACTAGTTCCTCATCAGAAGCCTCGCTAAATATGTTAGTTGAACTTTTCTAGCTTTACCTAAAATCTTAAAAAAAAAAAAAAAAAACTCAAGAAACATTTGAATTAACAGAGTTTTACCTTACATCACCTGAATATTAAGTAGCATGTCACATGACAACCAATTGATTATTATCAGTGGTAACCATGAATATTTCAATGAACACTTTGAATAATGTTATTCTGAAATTAATTCATGTGATGTTTCTAAAGGTATGAATGTTAATTCCAAAACCATGTCAACTCAGTTCAGTTCAGTTCAGTTGCTCAGTCGTGTCGGACTCTTTGCGACCCCATGAATCGCAGCACGCCAGGCCTCCCTGTCCATCACCAACTCCCGGAGTTCACTCAGACTCACGTCCATCGAGTCCGTGATGCCATCCAGCCATCTCATCCTGGGTCGTCCCCTTCTCCTCCTGCCCCCAATCCTTCCCAGCATCAGACTCTTTTCCAATGAGTCAACTCTTCGCATGAGGTGGCCAAAGTACTGGAGCTTCAGCTTTAGCATCGTTCCTTCCAAAGAAATCCCAGGGTTGATCTCCTTCAGAATGGACTGGTTGGATCTCCTTACAGTCCAAGGGACCCTCAAGAGTCTTCTCGAACACCACAGTTCAAACACATCAATTCTTCAGCACTCAGCTTTCTTCACAGTCCAACTCTCACATCCATACATGACCACAGGAAAAACCATAGCCTTGACTAGACGGATCTTAGTCGGCAAAGTAATGTCTCTGCTTTTGAATATACTATCTAGGTTGGTCATAACTTTTCTTCCAGGGAGTAAGCGTCTTTTAATTTCATGGCTGCAGTCACCATCTGCAGTGATTTTGGAGCCCAAAAAAATAAAGTCTGACACTGTTTCCACTGTTTCCCCATCTATTTCCCATGAAGCGACGGGACTGGATGCCATGATCGTCATTTTCTGAATGTTGAGCTTTAAGCCAACTTTTTCACTCTCCTCTTTCACTTTCATCAAGAGGCTTTTGAGTTCCTCTTCACTTTC
Source organism: Capricornis sumatraensis (assembly GCF_032405125.1). Classification (NCBI taxonomy): domain Eukaryota; kingdom Metazoa; phylum Chordata; class Mammalia; order Artiodactyla; family Bovidae; genus Capricornis; species Capricornis sumatraensis. The sequence goes on from NC_091074.1 coordinate 58,266,150, forward strand.
TGCCGTAAGGGTGGTGTCATCTGCATATCTGAGGTTATTGATATTTCTCCCAGCAATCTTGATTCCAGCTTGTCAACTAGCGATGTCAACTAGCCATGCAAAAATATGGATGCAAGCATGTGAATAATTAGACACAGTTTTATATTTTTAATCATAGCCTTTAGGGTTCCAAAATGAAGTTGATGTTTGTATTGTCAAACTTCTACAATTATATATCTTTCATCTGTCTGTCTCAAATTAGCCTTTTCTTTAATCTAAAACATGGATCTCCCCATTGCAGGGGGAGAATTATCCTAAGCTAGAATAGATTTATATCACACATTTCTGTCTTCACTTTGGTGAGGACATAATTCTGCTTATTAATTTTTATTATCTTTTTTATTATTTTGTATTTTCCAATTTTTCTACATACGTAAGCATGCACAGAAGTTACAACTGGAAAAAATAGCTTTGTTAATTTAAATAAATATCTTCAATACACCAAGTCAATCTATTTTTATGTAACATCTCATTACTGGTTTAATTTGTGGCTTCTGAAACAAACAGGCAAATATATGATGATCCTTTTTAAGCAACTGAAAATGTCTGTAAATTTATCTATCTTCTCAGATTCTTCATTATTCTTTCTGTCAGTATTTCCACATTTCAACCATTTGGATACTCAGATTTCTGTTAAAACATGATGCCCAAAACTAAACATTGTGTATTCACTGTGTTCCAAGTAAATAAAAACAGCAAATAGTTGGTAAATATTTTTTATCAATAACACAAATTAGCATAACTTACTTTTAATCCCTACACTCTGTTTTTCTGAAGAATTTTAGCTTAAATTGTGAAATTTTAATTCAGGAAGTTATACAGACAGCTCTCCATTTTCTGATACACCAAACTTGCCTATATGGAGGGCTGACTATAATAAGCCATTTTATATAAGGGACTGGAGAATTTACAGCTTTGAGTATTCTCAAGGAGGTAGGGGTGGGAAATTCCCCTGGAAACAATCGCCCTGCCCAACCCCCTAGATACCAAGGTATGACTAAACGTAAAACGATTTTTATTTCAGTCTTTGTCATCAAATCTTCTATGTAACTACTTCTTTTCTATTCCTTAATTGTGTCTCAATGAAGGTGAAAGAGAGTGACCAAGCTGGTTTAAAACTCAATATTCAGAAAACTAAGATCATGGCATCTAGTCCCATCACTTAATAGCAAACAACTGGGGGAAAAATGGAAGCAGTGACAGATTTTTATCTTCTTGGGCTCCAAAACCACTGCAGACAGTGACTGCAGCCATGAAATTAAAAGACCCTTGCTCCTTGGAAGAAAATCTATGACAAACATAGTGCATTTAAAAGCACAGACATCACTGTGTTGACAAAGGTACATCTAGTCAAAGCTATGATTTTTCCAGTAGTCATGTATGGATGTGAGAGTTGGACCATAAAGAAGGTTGAGCACTGAAGAACTGAAGCTTTCAAACAGTGGTGCTTGAGTAGACACTTGAGAGGCCCTTAGACAGCAAGGAGATCAAACTAGTCAATCCTAAAGGTGTGTGTATGTGTGTTAGTTGCTTAGTCATGTCCGACTCTTTGCAGCCCCACAGATTACAGCCCACCAGGCCCCTCTGTCCATGGGATTCTCCAGGAGTGGGTTGCTATTTCCTTCTCCAAAAGAAACTATAGAAAGAAAGAAAGTGAAGTTGCTCAGTCGTGTCCGACTCTCTGAGACTCCATGGACTGTAGCCTAACCCATCCATGGAATTTTCCAAGCAAGAGTATCCCATTTCCTTCTCAAAATGCTAAAGGTAATCAACCCTGAATATTCATTGGAAGGACTGATGCTGAAGCTGAACCTCCAATACTTTGGCCACCTGATGTGAAGAATTGATTTATTGGAAAAGGCCCTGATGCTGGGAAAGATTGATAGCAGAAGGAGAAGGGGGCAACAGAGGGTGAGACGTTTGCACACGAGTTTGAGCAAACTCTAGGAGATAGTGATGGACAGGGAAGACTGGCATGCTGCAGTCGACAGGGTCACAAACAGTCAGACACAGCTGAGTGACTGAACAACAACAACAGGATCAGCCAGAAACCCTAACTTGGTGGTGAGCTCCAACTATTAGAATGAATAATACATCCAAATTTAAAACTTCTCATGTCAGTTTCAAAGTTCTGTCTAGTTCTCAAGTACACTGAGGCAAGGAGGAAGGCCAGAACTGGAACTCTTTTCTTGTTTAGTCTCTCTGTTTCTTAGGCTGGTCAGCTTGATCGAGTGGCTCTTGTTAAGAACATTAGTTGTTTCTAGTAGTATCCTGAATAGTTTCTTAATTTGGGAGATCCAACTTTTCACTTTCATGCACTGGAGAAGGAAATGGCAACCCACTCCAGTGTTCTTGCCTGGAGAATCCCAGGGATGGGGGAGCCTGCTGGGCTGCCGTCTGTGGGGTCACACAGAGTCAGACATGACTGAAGCGACTTAGCAGCAGCAGCAGCAGCTCTGGTTTACTACTTCCTACCCTCTTCTACCAGCAGAAGGCACTATAGCTTATTACTGCTGGGCTATCATCCCTGGCGGAAAGAGCTCTTAGGTGGAATCTAGCAAGACACTTCAGGCTCACATTCTTCCTTAAGTATCCATTTTGTCAACAGGAATTCAACTATCTTTATTAAACAGAACTTGGAGAATACATGCTACTCCACAGCTATTTCCTATTTTTGATCTCTATCTTTCCTTTCTCTCTTTTTTTTTTTCACTCAAGTATGCATAGGGGAATGTAAAGAGCTCTACTACCTTCAAGTCCAACTAGCAAAGAGTATATTAATCTTTATAAATGAATCTTTTGGACCATCTCCCACAAACACACAGATCTTGCTGGTGGAAACCTAGATCCTTGCTCTTCTTAACTTTGAGTCTACCCATAATTCTAAGATGATAGGAAAATACTCTCCCAGCACTCTATTATGTAATTAAGCACTATTTTAAATACTTTAGTGGGTTCTTTAATAACCTATATGTCAAAAATAATTTTCTTATAAAATGCAATGATGAAAGAGCTCATTCTACCTGCTCAGGACACATTTCTCCCGGCTAGTTATTTGCCTGTTAACAGGTTAGTTTATGGAATTTTCAAGACAAATTCATTCTCTACCTCCTCAAAGTTACCATCATATTAGTATATACCATTTTTATATTTTATGTTTATGTTTTTCATGTTACCTTTATGTCTTCAAAAAAATAAAGAGTTGTAAGATTGAGGACCATTCTGAAATATAAAGCATCCCCAAAAATACATTAGAAAGGGATCCTATCTCCCAAAAGTTTTCCATAATAACTGCTAAATGTTCTATCAACATGTAATGTTCTCCAAATACATATCCTAACTTAATTTTCATAACAGATTTATGAAATAAAAACTATTGCTGTGACCACTCTTTAAAAAGTAAAATAAGACTAAAAGAGATTAACGATATTTTAACAAATGCTTAAAATCACATTTGTCAGAAAGACTATGTTCTGTCTGACTCCAAAGTTTGGGACTTTTACTTATTTTATATCAGACCCTCCTGGAGCTCCTGCCCTACATTGCCAATGGTCCATAGCTCAGAGAGTCTTCACTCCCTTTTCCAGCAGATAGAAGCAAGAAACAGTGGTAAAAGAGGAACAGAAGTCCTAATCTCACCAACATTGTTTGGGGACATTTGAATTTCTGAAGTTCCTACAGTAACATGGTGTAATGTGGTGGGTAAATTCTATAACACCATTAGCACAGTAATAGGGTGCTATCTTTTATTTATTTGTTTATTTTTAAGTTATATTTGCTAAGGAAAAATTTACATATATTAAATTCACTCTTTTTAAGTTTACAGTTTGATGAATTGGTGCTATCTTTTAGGTGTAACACATTTTAAACAAGCTTTTGCTATCTGGCTGGGAATCTACCCTAATTGCTTTGGGGGAAAGATCAGGTTAGAATAATTGACTCGTACATATATATAATCCATTCATAAATTGGAGTCTGCCTTTGATGTACTCTTGCTTATTTCTGTAAATTACACAAGATTTGTGTGCATGCTCATGTATGTTCCTTTGTATAGAGGGAAAAAAGGTAGATTGTAAGTAACTTGAATTACATATTTGTAGGTATGATCAAGAATATGGGATCTGGAGTCAGGCTAGAATCAAGTTAGGGCTCAACCACGTATTAGCTCTGTGACCTTGGTCAAGTTCCTGAACCTATCCCTGCTCTAGCTAACAGCTCTTCCTTTCGAGACTGTTGTGAAAATACAATGAGACAGAAATAATTTTAATGGTTCCTCATACACAGAAAATGCTTTGTCAACATTAGATAACCTTATTGTTGTGGCTGTTGTCACTGTTGTCAGGTAACCTTACTTTCTAAGAGAACAAGGAGAGGAGACCCAGGTATTTGTACCTATGCCTTGTAATGCTGTTTGCTTTTTTAGAGTGTAACTTTCTTTATAGAATCAAGGAAACCTATACGTTATTTGCTTGCATATGTGAGCAATTTAGAGAGAAGCAATCCAACAAATTTGGTTTAAAAAGTCTAAAAATAGATCTATGTCCTGAACTTTTACTTGAAAATGAATTAAGAAAAGGCAGGCCATCCCCAATATCTTGAAGACACAACTTGTTTCTTACTTCTGAGAGACTGAAGAAAAACATTCCACCTGTATGACCAATCTCATTTCTTAATTCTCACTGAAATAAACTAAGAGTATATCTGTAAAAACACATCATTTTAGTAAGAATATTGGGAATCCTGTAACAAAGTGGGAAGTCAAGGTTATATATTAAATGCATCTAAATTTTGGAATCTAGTAAACAAAATGTAGACTTCCATCACTATCTCTTCAAAGATATATTAAAGAATATTATAAAAATACTATACAACAGAAACTATGATTACTTTTCCACATTAAAATGAAAAATCAAATCAAGCTGAAATGGTGCATTAGCTCTCAACAGGAATGTATTACTATACCACTTCTTTTTAAAGAGATTATTTTCTAGTTGTATAGTACTACAACTAGGAAAACAAAAGAATATAATTGAATGTAAGCATATTTATTTGATGACAGCAGTACACTAAGCAACAATATATTTTTCTTTGTTTTTGATTGTTTAAATATTGTACCCTACACCTTGTTCTTTTCTCTCTGACCCTTTATCCCTTCCTGGTGATTTAACTGAATGCTGATAATGCCAGTAAGTAACTTATGAGAATGGTTTGTTGTCATATTTTATAAATACCAGGCACTGCCATATGAAAACAGAATGCCCAAGTCTGGTTTCAATCCCAACATTCCATCTGTTGTTTAAATAGAAAGAAGTGGTCATTGGTACATCAATCTGTAGCATATTTCAATAAATGTAAAGAGAAAATCATCAGATGGTTAGTTGGACTAGAAATAAGGAGCAGTATTAAGAAGTGCTATCTTACCTATTCTATAGCACACATACACATGTGTGCATACATATAAATGTATGTATATATATTCTTTTTCAGATTCTTTATATGTATATATATATGTACACATGAATTAATCACTCCGCTGTACACCTGAAATTAACACATTGTAAATCAACATCAATTTTTTTTTTAAAAAAGAACTGCTATCTTTTTCAATTACATTCATAAAAATAGCCTAATTCTCTTGGTTACATAACCAATCCCAAAATTATCTTTTATAAAAAGTTTGTATTTATGTAAAGACTATTTTTGATATGTTTAAAAGAAATCCAAAATTCATCTGGTTTTTTATATGATAGGTCTTACTATTTATTTATAGGGTTTTTATGCTTTAAAAACTTAAAACATCATTCTAGCACTTACTATCCTATACAATATTCCGATGTATAAATCTACATACAACTATGACAACAAATTGAACAACCTAGAGGAAATGGATACATTTATAGAAACACACAACCTATCAAGACTGAATCATGATAACACAGAAAATCTGAATAAACCAGTAACCAGTAAAGAGGTTGAAAGCAAAAATCAAAACCTCTCAACAAACAAAAGTTCAATACCACATTGATTCACTGGTAAATTTTTCCAAACATTCAAAAGAGAATAGCGATATGTTTCTTACTCTTACAAAAAATAGAAAAGAAGGAAACTCTTGCAAACTCATTTCATGAGGCTAACTTTCCCCTGATACCAAAACAAGACAAAGACATCAAAAAAATAAAGTTACAAGCCAATATCCCCGATGAATAGATTTAAAAATCCTCAACAAAATATTAGTAAACTGAATTCAACAATACATAAAAAGGTTCATACACATTATCAACTGGGACTTAATTCAGAGATGCAAGCATGATTCAGCAGCCACAAATCAGTCAATATGATACTTCAAATTAATAAAATGAAGGATAAAATCATATGATTATCTCCATAGATCCAGGAAAAGCATTCAACAAAATTAATCATTCATTTAAGATAAAAACTCTCAACAAAACAAGCATAAGGGAATACACCTTAACATAATAAAGGCCATATATGACAATCCCACAGCTAACATCATGCTCAATTGCAAAGAGCTGAAAGCTTTTCCTCCCAGACCAGGAACAAATCAAAAATAGCCACTCCTGCCACTTCTATTCAACATAGTATTGGAAGTCCTAGCCAGTGAAATTAGGCAAGAAAAAGAAATAAAAGGCATCCAGATTGGAAAGGGAAAAGTAAAATTGTCAGTATAGTATATTATATACAGAAAATCTTAAAATTTCATTAAAAACTGTTAGAACTAAGAAACAAATTGAATAAAATTATATAACATAAAATAAATGTGTAAAAATCTATTGTTTTCATATACTGTAATAAATATCAAAATGAAAAATTAATAATCCCATTTAAAACTGCATTAAAATGAATAAAATATTATTCATTATAATAAAATATCATTATATTATTCAATATAATAAAATATCTAGGAATAAATTTAGCCAAGGAGATGAAAGACCTGTTTATTGAAAACTGCAAGCTGTTAATACAAGACATTGAAGAAAACACAAATAAATGGAAAGATATTCCATGCCCATGCACTAGAAGAATGAATATTGTTAAAATTTCCATAGTACTCAAAACAATATACAAATCTATGGTAATTAAAACACTATGATATTAGTATAAAAGAGACACATAGGTAAGTGGAAAAGAATAGAGAGCCCTGAAATAAGCCCGTGAATCTGGGAAATGCGATTCTAAACAACGAGATATCACCCCACACCTTTTGGAATGACTATTATCAAATGATAAGAAATAAATTTTGATGAGGATGCGGGGAAAAGGAACTCTCCTAAATTATTGGTGGGGAATGTAAATTAAAACACTCTTCCCACATCCATCATACCACATGATTCAGCACTTCCATTTCTGCGTGAGGAAATGGCAACCCACTCCAGTACTCTTGACTAGAAAATTCCATGGATGGAGGAGCCTGGTGGGCTACAGTCCATGGGGTCACAAATAGTCGGACACGACTGAGCAACTTCATGACGATAAAAACACTAACTCAAAAAGATATCTGCACTTCCAAGTTCATTGCAGCAGTATTCAACAAATGAAACAACAGAGAAGATGAGATATATGTGTTATGTATGGATGTGAGAGTTGGACTGTGAAGAAAGTTGAGCACCGAAGAATTGATGCTTTTGAACTGTGGTGTTGGAGAAGACTCTTGAGAGTCCCTTGGACTGCAAGGAGATCCAATCAGTCCATTCTGATGGAGATCAGCCCTGGGATTTCTTTGGAAGGAATGATGCTAAAGCTGAAGCTCCAGTACTTTGGCCACCTCATGCAAAGAGTTGACTCATTGGAAAAGACTCTGATGTAGGAGGGATTGGGGGCAGGAGGAGAAGGGGGCAACGAAGGATGAGATGGCTGGATGGCATCACTGATTCGATGGACGTGAGTCTGAGTGAACTCTGGGAGTTGGTGATGGACAGGGAGGCCTGGCGTGCTGAGATTCATGGGGTCACAAAGAGTCGGACATGACTGGGCGACTAAACTGAACTGAACTGATACACATACAAAGAGATATGACCAGGCAACTAAACAAAAATACACACACACACACACACACATTGTTGTTGTTGCTTTTTAGTCACTAAGTCGTGTCTGACTTTGCAACCTCATGGACTATAGCCCGCCAGGCTCCTGCACAGAGCTGTATACACAGAAACACACATAGAATACTTCATAGATCTTTGAAAATTTAAAAGATAGTTTCACACTACTCAATTTTTACTTTATTTATACATCTTAGCACTTTAGCATATCATGGTAAGATCATGATAATGATAGTAATGGTTTGTCTACAGCTTACCTGAATTGACAGAAACTATCCTAAGCAGGCTACATACAACTCACAGAAACTCCTTAAGGTTTCCATTTCTGATATCCCCATTTACAAATGAAGAAACTAGGGCAGAAGAGTGTTGACAAACTTGCCCAAGATGACACAGTTGTAAACTCTAAAGCTGGGATACAAATCCAGGCAATATTATTTCCAATATGACTCTCTTGACCATTATCTTACACTACCTCCTTCCAATGCTGTTGTACTACTATTATCAGAAGTTTGCAGATGAAAATAACTGAGCTTAGAGAAGGGAAGAGATTTCCCTAAGGTCACAGGGTTAATTGTGCCAGGAAGGAGACTGAACCCAAAGGATACACTCTTTTTAAAAATACATATATATATAAATTTATTTATTTTAATTGGAGGTTAATTACCTTACAATATTGTATTGGTTTTGTCATACATCAACATGAATCTGCCACGGGTGTACACGTGTTCCCCATCCTGAACCTCCCTCCCACTGCCCTCCTCGGACCATCCCTCTGGGTCATCCCAGTGCACCAGCCCCAAGCATCCTGTACACTGCAATACAAATTCATTTGTCACCTTCCTTAACATGGGGCTGGAGTTTCATTAATTCCTAGCCACTAAGTTGTATAATGTATTACCTTTACGTCAATGGAGAAGTTATTTTGCATCTCTTTGCCTCAGTTTCTCAGTAAGGTAAAAGCAGGGGTCCTGTCCTCTGTCCAAACAATCAAACTAATATTAATTCAAGTGTCACATGGCCATTGTAAAAATAAGTCTGGCCTCATATACACCAAACTGACAATATACCTATTTCTGAGTGTGTCCTGGCTACATGAGGTAAAAAGTTAAAAAAAAAAAGGACTGGTCTTAAGTATATACTAAATAATTAAAAATACTACAAAGTGGACTCAAGAATTTCACTAGTGAATATTTTCCAATTATCTATTTCAGATGAAACTTTAAGTATGAGACTACTGCTAGAGATCATTCAGCATCTCTAGATTATGTGAAGTTATCTGTGTGCCCTAAAAGTTCAGTTTTCTTTGATTCTTTTAGTATCAAACTCTGGACAAGTAAAATTGGATGAAAGACTTGGATCTTAATGTGAGAACAAATACCAGTGATTCATTCTCTGCGGATGATGGAACAGGGAAGGAGAGGAAGAACTTTGCATTTCATAAGGAATTCACTGGAATGCCATCTTTAATCCCCTTGCCCCTCAAAAGGATATAAATGGAACTCAATTAAACAGCCACTAATACTTGCTTTCAGAGAAGACAATGGCAACCCACTCCAGTACTTTTGCCTGGAGAATCCTAGAGACGGGGGAGCCCAGTGGGCTGCTGTCTATGGGGTCACACAGAGTTGGACACGACTGAAGCGACTTAGCAGCAGCAGCAGCAATACGTGCTTTGAGATCTGTAAAGGAAGACAGCTGATGCCCCAGTCCAGAGTTGCCATTGATCCTAATGCTTAAATTTATTAATGTTTTTTATGCTGAATGATGCCAGTGGTGAATGTATAGCTACCCACTTATTTTCTTTTGCCTCAGCCTCCTCTTGTTTGCCATTGAGGGACATGAAACATTTCATAGATAATGATTCTAAGGGCAAGCAAGGGCAGTCAAGTACAAGGTTACAAAGAAAGTTGAGCCAATCCTTTATGTCAAAGTAATTTCACATTTTTCTGTATTGACCCAACAATTTTAATATAGAATTGAACAGTTTCACATTGATAGAACTCTTTTTTACATCACTAATAGTATTATGAAAACCTACATGCTATTTTGTAAAGGGACTTAAACTTCTTCATAACAGAAAACAATGCAGCCACAAACCTAGTCATGAGAAGTAAACCTAGGTAAATAAACTAGTTGTGACTACATGTCATGGTGATTTGAGCTTACTTTCATTAGCTACTATTTAACTACAAGTAAAAATCTCCTAAACACAATGTCTGTCAATATGGAAAGACCAAATGTTAAGTACAACAGCTTTGCCCATTTCCATAAATATAATGGAACTTTCATGCTTATGTATATACCTTATAATGCTTTATATTATCACGCTATGGGATTGTAAAACTGATTTCACAGCAAGTGGCTTATTAAGACTCCGGCCATCACACAGCATTCCTGTGCACTGGATTTTCAATTTTGTTGTCGCTCTTGATTCCCTTTTGCATATGTATTTGCTGGGAAAACCAATTACCAGCTGGCACATGGTTATTTTTACATTTTGTATGGAGGGCTTCCAGCTGATAATTATGACATTACAGGAAGACTCCGATGCTTTGCATGAAGACTCTTTGGCAGAGGCCGTCAGAAGCGTTTCCATTTGACTCTACACCTCCTAACTGATACACATTTATAAATTATTTATAGATAACTCTCTTAGATATCAGGGAAGAATTTCCTTTCTTTCAAATGGGGTCCCGCAAACATAATGTCCACAAAACAATGAAATGGTTTTTTGTGTTTTTTTTTTTCCATTTCTTCAGTTCATTGGCAGACTAATATCTATTTTAAATATTCTAGTTCAAGGTAACTCAGGACAAATTGGCATAACCATTGCATATCAGAAAGGTCATACAGTCCTGTGGTGTGTGTGTGACCGAGGCTTTCAGACCTGTCAGGTGGCATCTATGTGACAGCATCTAGTCATTTTTTTTTTATTAGCTCCCTTGCTTTAATGCCTCTGAGGGAGGTTTTAAGAGAGAGGCAGAGAGAAAAGGGGAGACTGAAAGCAAAGGTAATAGTACAAAATTACTATAATTACAATTATGTAGCAGTAATAAATCCAGAATTGCAGTGTAACACACCAGAGTAGAGTCAGGCCTTAAAACACATTAGAATTAGAATTAATAGGCTATACTTTTGTTAGTTTATCAACCTCCAACCCAGAATGCGCCTCAGTTCCTAGAAAAACACCATGTTGTGCTCCTGCTGTCCTCCCAACACGCACACCTCTTTTCAGTTACCTTAATCATGCTATTTGAAATGTAGAGTATATAAAATGCTATTTTCTTAAATGTCACCAATGTTTTCCTCTTGACTCACCTCAGTAACAGGAAGTGCATTTTCCCCCTAAATACATACAGTATTGTGGTGGTTAATTTTTTTTTTAATATAAGAGAAGGGTGGTTATTACAGTCCCACAAAACTAATATTGCTTAAATATAATATACATTTTAGGCATATTAATACATTTAAAGTGGGCTGTGAAGAAATGTTTTTAAACAGCTTAATTAAAATTCAGACAATTTTGCCAACTTGTTTCCCAGTTTAAATGATAAAAATAAAATGCTGTGTGGTTGATATGAGAATTAGTCCCTTGAGAATAAAGGAAGGACTCAGTAGAAATCTGTGTGCTTTCAGACTGTATTTTCTTGCTCAACCAGTGAACATGAAGCATGCATAATTTGGCACCACTGTCTCTGTATTTGCATCCAGCACACATACGTTAAGCTAATTAATCATGTTGTGTCCTACTCCCAACAAATAAATTAACTGTTCTATTAACTGATGACAAAAGTGCTATTTTTAAAAACAATATCTGCACTAAAAATTTTGGTTTGATTCTCTTTCTGTTTTAGGTGAGAATTTATTGACAATGGATGCTTTTTGAGAATGACTCTCTTCCTACTCAACATAATTTTCTTGGTTAATATGACAAAAAGAAAAGGCATGTGCTGAATAATCTGAATCTATGCAGACAGATTGTTCAAACAATTAATAAACCTATTCTCCATAAGGAAAAACACAGTGGTCAAAGTGTCTTTATTTAAAGAAGTTTTTTATAAGTTCATAAGAGTAAAAATTAGAAGCATACGGAAGTAATGGGTAAAGGTATCACGATGGAATAGTTCTTCATAATTTCTGATATTAAAGTGACTCCTAAAGTAACTGAATGCTTTCTGAATGTTTTTACTGACTTGTGTCAGTGAAATGTGGATGGCCTTAATGCTGACTCTCATTATAAGGACACCAACGCTCATTAGGAGGACACACCTTTAATCCTCTTGCTGTTCTTGATCCTGATTCTGAAGATTAGCATTCTGCAAAAATGAATCATTAGGTTATTCTGGCAAGTTTTATCTTTACTGACTTAGAGTGGGGTTCTGATCAGTACAGTACAAGAGTAAAATATTCCCTGTTCTTTCTGATATTTTTCTTCTCTCATTTTCCATTAAGGAAATAATCCTATGGGTATGGAAGATTTTTCAGAGGTCAGTGTTTGAAAGTTTTCTCTAAAACCAAGCTAATGGAACAAAATAATGGGAAACCAATCAAGATTGAGACCTAATTTAAAGTCATTTTGCCAAATTCAGGCATAGTCTTTCATCTATCGCACTGTACACCCTACCTCCATTTTTCTTTGCAATTAACTTCTGTGGATTCACAAAACATTAAGTATCAAAACACCTAAAAGTAAGCACTTAAAATAAATCTGGAAGAATCTCAAGATTACTATAGACATTGCCAACTTGGATAATACATTTTTCCCAAATGGTGGTGCTTGGAACATAGGAGAAAGCTTTGAGTTAAGAGAATGTGTTCTGCATACTAAGATGAGAAACATGAAGCAGGTATGCAATTATCAGTTAAGAAAGTGGTTAGATGATGGAAAATCTAACTTGATGGGCTAGAATTAAGATAAGGAAATTAGTTCATTGTATAACTGGAGAAATAACATATTAAACTGAAAAAAAATGTGATTATTACACTTCAATTTTGTAGCTGCAGTCATTTAAGTTGAAGTTTTTAAATTCAAGACATAACAAAACAGTGCTTTCCTCTGTCCTCTCTTCACTTTCTCAAAGATAGTATATGCAAATAGAGTCACCTTATTTCCAATCCCAGATAAATTTAGAAGATCACCAAAACTGATTGTTTAAAAAAACAAGAAAGAAATAAAGAAATGAATGAAGGGGAAAAAAGGGGGAAAGAAAGGGGGGAAGAAAGGAGGAGAGGGAAGAAGATCCTTAGATAGATATTTTAAAAGGAAAATAATTAAATCCTATCAAACAGCAACAACTAAAATATATTGCAAACAAAAGGACAGGAAAATCAAGCAAAAAGTAAGTATAAAATTTTTACTTTCTCAAGCTTATGTCTAGTCTTTTATTAATAAAAAACTTACTTTCATCTCTTTTTCTCCTAATTCTTTACTTCTTCAAAACTTTTGACAAGAAACTACTGTTGTAAATTTGAAGCTGATGATATATCCATTTTTCTTATCCAGGAAGAAGTCCTAATTTTTTCTGGGTCTCTAAAGGAGCTGAGAGCTCTGTCCCCTACAATAAAGACACAAATTACTTGTAAGAATAAATAGTCCTTAAGTTACAAAATTTTTTAACTGACTCAGGGAAAATGAAAGATAATGATATGTACAGATATTCATGCATCATCTTTTTTTGTATTTAAAAATGGAAGTGATGCGACAACTATATTTTTTTTGAAATGTATGTGAATATGCAAATACAGAATATGTCACTTTATAGGGTTTTAATAGAAATATTGTCCAGCTCTTTCTCTTAGTCTGCAAGTCATCTTGATTCTCTGATCAAAATGAATCAGGCCATTCTGGATGGCTGCAAGCTCAGGTGGACTGCCACTGCTGTCACCTAGTGTCATATAGCTGTGTTACATGTCACATGACAAGGTCACTGCCCAGGATGTGCTGCTTCCCTGCTCATCAGCACTCAAGCAGCACACATCAGCTAGTCTGGCCCATGTGGAAAAAAAAGGTGATGCCACAGTCATCTTCTGGGAGGCAGGCAAGAGTGGAATGGGGTGTGAGAAAAGGATGCTACAAGACACAATCAAATGATTTTGTTTTTAGTGGACGCTAAGACAGCACGGTATCAATATCTTGGTAACTCTACATGGTGACAAGAGTGTAATCAGAACAATCCTTTGAAATCAACCACCTGGGAAATAATTCCCCCATACTTGTCCTCTCAACCATGTTCATGTCTTTTCATTTTACATAAAGTGTGACTCATATAAATGAGAATGAACCATAATCTCAGAATTTTCTTAGCCTTATAAATTAACCTCAATGGGAAGATATTGCTTATGAAATCGGGTTGCATGAGTCCATCTGTGAGGTGAAGGACAGGGTACTTTCTTGAAGAGAGGTAAGCCTCTTACTTTCTAGGAGTTTGAGCTTGTGCAGAGGGAAGAGAAAGGAAGAAAGCATAAGTAACGCTGTTCAGAGAAAAATTGGTTTTGATTTGAGACTTTCCATCTGAAAAAGTATATCATCAGCTTTAAAGTAATAATGAAGAAAGCCTGACTTACTTTCTTACAGCATTACTTTACCACGTCAGATATTTTTAATCAAATGCCATTGATTTATTTAAAACAAAGTTGAGATGTATTTTTAAGATTATTAGATTATAAAAGGCAAGAAAAAGAGGGAGAAGGAATATTTTCATTAGCTTTATGTCAGAGCAGCACAAAATGCTTTTTAATTATTAATTTAAAAGATGTTGTTTGAAGAAAAATTTCTCCCCCCAAACGCCACTTCCTCCTTTATTTTTGTACATACCAAAAAGTCCAAAATTAAAGTGGAAATTAAATAAAACCAAAGTTCATGATCTCTCATGTTGACCACAGACCTGCTTCTCAGCTTCTATTCACTATTTCAATGTTAAAATCAAAGACAACAAATAAACACAGTTAATTTTGCTCTCAACTTTAAGAAAAATTTTCAATACACACTTAAACATAAGGTAGAAAACTGGGTAAATGTACTATTTGGTACCAGTAACTTGAATTTTTTGTGAGATAAAATGTGAGAGTGAAATGAAGCTATAAATATGGAAGAAGGTAAAGAATGCTAAAAAAAAAAAAAAAAGCTTGTCTCAGAACAGAAGCACCAATTAAAAAGTTAACATTTCAGCCAAATCATCAGTTTAAGAGTACATGTTTTGTTTTGTTTTTTTTTCCTCCCTCAGAACATATTTTGACATATTGCCAAATAACTATGTTTTTTTTCCTACTGAATTGACCAAATTAACTGATGGCTTTCATTTACAAAATTTCAACCCAAGGATGGAGAAAGTTTCAAATTTGCAGGTGGATTGTTTCTACTGTCTGCTAAACAAATGTGTTGAACATCTTGCAATTTGTCCATCATGTGCAGACTGGGTGTTCTTTCTCTTTCAGACTTTAATTGCTTCTTGAGCTAAATATAAAACTAAGTCAGCCTTACTATTGTTGTGCACTGTTAACATACCACCTTAATAAATTAGTTTGGGGATGGAAATCCTGGAAGAAAACCATACAGATTACTGCTTTTGTTGAAACTGTTGTTATTGTTGTTTTTAAGTATACTGCCTCAATTCTGTTTCCTTTGTCCTTTACCTGCCATTGAAATGTGCTGTCACTCAAAGAGCTGGTTCTTCCTCCTGTCTCTGCCTTCATGTTCCTATGTGAATATCTCAGCTAAAGAGGCAGATACCAAGTTGCTACATTCTATTGCTCATTGGAAGTTTTAAGTTTTTGCACTTTGACATGGTCTAAGATTTACAATGGAGAAAAATCAAGAACATAGAAATAAAATAAAGTTTATTCATAGGAAATAAAATGCATATGAAATTTACACAGAAATATTACCCAAGGATCTGAGTTGACACTTCTTATAAAAACTAGAATGGAATAATATGGGTAGCTGCCCCTGAGGTCCTTTACAATTAGTCAGTCAATCAATATGTATGTTTGAAACTCTAGCAGGTAGGAGGTATCATGCTAGGCTTGAGAAGAAAGAGACTGGGGTATTCATCTCCGACCACAAGATTTCAAGGAAAAACATGGAAAGTAGGATGTGAAGAGACAGAAGATGAATTTTCATGTTCTAATACTTTCTCTTTCCTAGTCACATGGCTTTGGTAAAACTGCTTATCCCTTTCAAACCTAAATCTCATCTATAAATGAAAGAAACATTCTACCTTACAGTCATTTTGTGGGGATCAGTAAGATAATGCATATGCATAATGTTTCGAAAATGATGCAACCCTATTCTAATCAAAAGCATTATTTTTAAAAAGTTGATATTTTGGGCCAGATCATTCTTCGCTGTGGGTCTGTTCTGTGCCTTATAGGATATATAGCAGCATCAATGGCCTGTACCCACTAGAAGCCAGTTGCAGTCCCATCCCTAGGTTGTGATAAAGAGAATGGCAAATTGCAAAATGTCTTCTGAGGGGTGGTGTGCAGGGAAGATTTTCCCATTGCTTGAAAACATTATATACATGTTCAAGAACTAAAAATTCAGACATAAAACATCTAGTGTCTACAGATGTCACTGACACAAACATGGTAAACAAACACCTACCTAAGAAGAGGACCTGTTTGGAATTAATGTTTGAGGGGGCTCTTTCAGACATGTTTTGCATGGTCATACAGACGGACTACTTTTTCCTTGAACAACCAATACTATCTCCATCCAATGTAGTGTGACCTCTTTGGCACTTTCTCCTATTATAGTGGTCTCACTGCTGCTGCTGCTAAGTTGCTTCAGTCGTGTCTGACTCTGTGCGACCCCATAGACGGCAGCCCACCAGGCTCCCCAATCCCTGGGATTCTCCAGGCAAGAACACTGGAGTGGGTTGCCATTTCCTTCTCCAAGGCATGAAAGTGAAAAGTGAAAGGGAAGTCGCTCAGTCGAGTCCGACTCTTAGCAACCCCATGGACTGCATTTAAAAGGAATATTTATTTATTTTCTAAGTGATCATAGAAGTTAAACACTAAACTCATTTTTATCAGCTTTATTAAAATATCTTTGAAATGGATAATCCAGTGAAATGGATCAAAAGGAGAGTTTATGTTAGAAGAACCAACTGGGAAAAGATAAAATGAAAGGAGGAGACAAGAGCTAAACCCAACCTTGAAGTTTTGTTATACTGATACACCATTTATTAACTGTGACCTTAGGTCGGACACTCACAATTCTAAGCCACTGTTTGCCCAGTTGTGAAAATAACAAAATAATGCGATCTTCATAAAATATGTTGTAGCTATGTGAAGCTCTCAGAAAAAGGCTCTGTAACATTATCCAAACTCAATATATGTTACTTTTTCCTTCGTTTAATAACAATAAGCACATTTTAGTTTTCTGTAGTTCATAATTCTTCAAAACATATTTCACTTGACCTCCAAACAAAAAATTAATGAGCCATGTATTAATATATTCACTTTACACTGAAGCTCAAAGAAGTTCACGAACTTGCCCAAAGTCACACAAAGATGTGAGAGAGACAAAAAATTCAAATGGCCATCTTCTGGCTTCAATACTCACTGATTTCTCCTACATCATTCCTCATTTTATGACGTCTTAACTATTTGCCTTCTCTGCACCTCATTTTTTTTTTTTTCTGTTTGAGAATATAAAAATTAGACATTGTCAAAAAATTTTCCAATCTAAAGAATTTTTCCGTTATCTCTACTTGGTATAATCTAATGTATACCAAGGTCAAAGATGGGATCACATTTATTTGGGGCCAATAATAAGCCAAATGCCAAGTGATTTCATTTATCATTTATTTTTATCTAAACATCTCTTAAAGGCATCCCTGGTGGGTCAGACAATAGAGAATCTGCATGTAATGCGGGAGACCTGGATTCTGTCCCTGGGTTGAGAAGATCCCCTGGAAGAAGGAATGGCAACCCATTCCATTATTCTTGCCTGGAGAATCCTTGTGGAGAGAGGACCCTGGAAGGCTACAGTCCATCGGGTCACAATGAGCTGGACATGACTGAGTGACTAAGCACCTAATTCGAAATTAATTTTCAACTGTACATCAGACAGTTTCCTCCCATGAAAAAATGATGGTGACTCAGGAGTTAAATTTTTCTCATGCTTTTGCAATTATGACAATTTGTGTATTTCTGGTTTAATGTGTGACTATCCCAAGGGATGCAAGGTGCCATTAGTGAATGCAGAGCTATTGCTGAAGAAATGCTAAATAAAATTAAGGTCTTTGGATTTACTAACCCCAAACGCAGCCTTATTCCCTAGGCATGTGACTGTGGAAAGGCCTGTGCATATGAGCCTTAAACTCAAGAGACCACAGCATTGTACTACAAAGAAGATCGCCATTTAGTAACATCTGGTCTTTTTGTTAAGCTGAAAAAGGTAGTAAAGATGAAGGGAAATGCATTTATTATAACTATGCTATAATTAATTTGAGAAAGATGACACAGCAGTAATGATTGTTTTCTTGAAGAATTCTCGCCTCACAAGGCTTTTCATTTCTGAAAGTAGGCTATAAATGAAGGTAGTTTACTTTTTCCTGTAAGGTCTATGAAGGGATGAGCAGGGATACAGAGAACAAGTTGCTATGGGAATCTCCAGTTCTTCTCTTAAAGTTCTGAGGTAAAATGGTAAACTCTAGCTCACAACAGAAAAGCTGAGGAGACTCTAAAATCTTACCCTGCTGCACCCCTTCTCTGCGATAGACATGGGGGAGAAGTGGAATGAAATGATTTCAGTGAGGCAGGGGGTTCCTCCTCTACTGTCTTCCCTCCAGGGAGACTTCTCAGATTCAAGGTTCAAGACAGAGATCACGTGGTCATGTCTCAGAATCAGTGTCTACTGCCCAGAGACACCTTGTATCTTCATCTCTATCCTTCTCTCAGCTGGGGATTCAGATGCCCCACCTCTTCAAGAATAATCCTGCCCAGTTCCTAAATAATCTTAAACAGTTAACACCCTCAAGATTCAGTACTTGCCAGTAAAAAAGAAAGAAGGATTTTTTAAAAACAAAAAACTCAATCATACTTTCCAGAGGCAAGGTCTGGTGTCTCAGCAATTAATTTTTTTCACAGGAAATATCAGCCATGCTTCAAAACCAGTCTCTCTGCCAATCAGACTCAGATACTATATCACAGATATAGCCCATCATTTGGGAAAATTCACTGGTTCAAAACTCTTCATTTCCCCTATATTAGTTTCATTTATTTCTTCTTGTGATTGTTAAATGCATTGTTTTACTCTACATCCTGAGTCAACTCTAGTTAAATTCTGAGTACCTTTCCTAATTCTTGTTCACTCTTCATTTACGGGCTGGATTCCTCCCTCTCTTTATATTTATTAGTAGGAAAAATGTTCTAAATATATGAAGAAATGCTCTAAATATATGAGGACATTCTCCAAAGTCTGTCAGCATTATGATAAGTCCTTTATCCCTGTCTTTAATATTTCCATTCTACATAATGCCAGTTCAGTTCAGTCATTCAGTCATGTCCAACACTTTGCAGCCACATAAACCACAGCACACCAGGCCTTCCTGTCCATCACCAACTCCCGGAGTTCACGCAAATCCATGTCCATTGAGTCGGTGATGACATCCAACCATCTCATCCTCTGTTGTCCCCTTCTTGTCCTGCACTCAATCTTTTCCAGCAATGGGGTCTTTTAAAATGAGTCAGCTTTTTGCATCAGGTGGCCAAAGTACTGGAGAATCAGCTTCAACATCAGTCCTTCCAATGAACACCCAGAACTGATCTCCTTTAGGATGAACTGGTTGGATCTCCTTGCAGTCCAAGGGACTCTCAAGAGTCTTCTCCAACACCACAGTTCAAAACCATCAATTCTTTGGCGCTCAGCTTTCTTTATAGTCCAACTCTCACATCCATACATGACTACTGGAAAAATCATAGCCTTGACTAGATGGACCCTTGTTGACAAAGTAATGTCTTTTGCTTTTTAATATGCTGTCTAGGTTGGTCATAACTTTCCTTCCAAGGAATAAGCGTCTTTTAATTTCATGGCTGCAATCACCATCTGCAGTGATTTTGGAGCCCAAAAAATAAAGTCTGACACTGTTTCCACTGTTTCCCCATCTATTTCCCATGAAGTGAAGGGACTGGATGCCATGATCTTCGTTTTCTGAATGTTGAGCTTTAAGCCAACTTTTTCACTCTCCTCTTTCACTTTCATTAAGAGGCTCTTTAGTTCTTCACTTTCTGCCATAAGAGTGGTGTCATCTGCATATCTGCGGTTATTGATATTTCTCCCGACAATCTCGATTCCAGCTTGTGCTTCATCCAGCCCAGTGTTTCTCATGATGTACTGTGCATATAAGTTAAATAAGCAGGGTGATGATATATAGCCTTGACGTACTCCTTTCCTGATTTGGAACCAGTCTGTTGTTGCATGTCTAGTTCTAACTGTTGCTTCCTGACCTGCATACAGGTTTCTCAAGAAGCAGGTCAGATGGTCTGGTATTCCCATCTCTTTCAAAATTTTCCACAGTTTATTGTGATCCACACAGTCAAAAGCTTTGGCATAGTCAATAAACCAGAAGTAGATGTTTTTCTGGAACTCTCTTGCTTTTTTGATGATCCAGCGGATGTTGGCAATTTGATCTCTGGTTCCTCTGACTTTTCTAAGACCAGCTTGAACATTTGAATGTTCACAGTTCACAGATTGCTGAAGCCTCACTTGGAGAATTTTGAGCACTACTTTGCTAGCATGTGAGATGAGTGCAATTGTGCAGTAGTTTGAGCATTCTTTGGCATTTCCGTTCTTTGGGATTGGAATGAAGACAGACATTTTCCAGTCCTGTGGCCACTGCTGAGTTTTCCAAATTTGCTGACATATTGAGTGTAGCACTTTCATAGCACTGTCTTTCTGGATTTGAAATAGCTCCACTGGAATTCCATCATCTCCACTAGCTTTGTTTGTAGTGATGCTTCCTAAGGCCCACTTGACTTCACATTCCAGGGTGTTTGACTCTATGTGAGTGATCACACCATTGTGATTATCTGGATCGTGAAGATTTTTTTTGTACTATTCTTCTGTGTATTCTTGCCACCTCTTCTTAATATCTTCTGCTTCTGTTAGGTCCATACAATTTCTGTCCTTTATTGAGCCCATCTTTGCATGAATTGTTCCCTTGGTATCTCTCATTTTCTTGAAGAGATCTCTAGTCTTTCCCGTTCTATTGTTTTCCTCTATTTATTTGCCTTGATCGCCGAGAAGGCTTTCTTGTCTCTCTGCTATTCTTTGGAACTCTTCATTCCGCTGCTTATATCTTTCCTTTTCTCCTTTGCTTTTTGCTTCTCTTCTTTTCACAGCTATTTGTGAGGCCTCCTCAGACAACCATAATGTCTCATATTATGAGACAGTCATAATGTCTCCCTAATGTCTCATATTACTGAATTTCAGACAACAGCAATAGAAACTCATAGGATCACTGGGTTGGATTGATGCTAACAGCCATGTAGAGGCATCTATTACCCAAGTCAGAGAAGAAACATTTTACAAATGCTTTATTGTTATATCTATTGATTTCTTTATTGTTGTATCTATTGATTTTACATCTTTTAACTGAACTCATCTGCACATCACCATAACACCTCTCACTCCTTACTAAGCAGGCTTCTATTACAGAGGGTCTGCAAGAATAAAGTTCTGTTGATGTTTATCCATGGAGAAAAGGGTCCCAGCTGGTACCTGTATAAACACTATGAGATTCTGACATTTCATGATTCAATTAGGGTTGAAAGATTTCCAAATACATCTCATTTTCCCAACATATGGCACTAGGCACAACAATAGACACAAACCTCTGTTGCCTCCAATTTCAACAGTCACGCATAAAATAAGGTGAGCAGCTAAGTTACAGAATGCCTAGATGGAAATATACAGGAGGGAGAAAAACCTTCTAATTTATAACATCTTCACTGTGTCCCAATTTTATCCATATCTTCCCTTATCTACTACTACCTAGTTCGAAACTGCATCATCTCTCCTCTGGATCACTGGGGTATTTTCTGAACTCTTTCCTGTTCTTCCTCTGCTTCTCCTACACAGCATCCACACTGATCTCTGAAACACAGAAATCAGATAACATTACCATCCTCCACTACTTAAAAATCTCTTTAAATTCCCCTGCATACTTCAAGTGGAGCACAAACTTCTTATCTTGGCTTGCGTGGTGGTATTCAATTCAACTCCTACATCATATTGCCGGCTTACTCACTCTGTTACCCACACTGGTCTTCTTTCCCCTTCTCTTAGCCCGTTCACACCGCATCAGGGCCTTCGTACCACCTGTTCTTCATGTCTTGATGTTTTTCATCTCAGTACTCCTAGAGCTGCTCCTTCTAGTTATTCAGATCGCAATTCACTTATCCTATTTAGATCAACCTTCCATGACCACCTAATGGACAAATGTGATAACCAGATCATTTTCTATCATGTCACCTCTGCCTAGCATTTATCGTAGAAAAAATGTGCTTGGTCTCTCTTCACTTAGTGGATTTTTATCTCATAGGAGTGAGGCTTTTTGTCTGTTCTATTGACTGGTGCATATCTTAAATACAGTAAACACTTAGGAAACAATCTGAATAGATAAATAAATGAATTCTAAGTTAGAAAGAGGCTAAAGATCCACTGAGCTACAAGTGAGAACATTCAGATCTTAAATAAGTATGCGAAGCACAATGAGAAAAGTTATTTTGGGAAAACAAACAAAGGAAACCCTCTAATGAGTTTAGGGATAAAATATAATAATAATACAGT
Organism: Capricornis sumatraensis; assembly: GCF_032405125.1. Lineage (NCBI taxonomy): Eukaryota > Metazoa > Chordata > Mammalia > Artiodactyla > Bovidae > Capricornis > Capricornis sumatraensis. Next base: position 58,289,049 of record NC_091074.1, read on the forward strand.
TTAAGGACTGCTTATTGATGCCCTGCCTAACTGCCAAGTAAGAGAGCTGCTGGGAAAGTCTTACAATAGTTCTCTAAATATTGGATTACAACTCTCTCCCATCTTCACCCCAGATCTCACCACAATTCTGCCTGAGTCTGCAATGCACTTCAACATTAGACCACCCAGCTGCCCTTACTAAGCCCAGTTTTTGCTTCTAAGTTTCTGTTCGTGTTATTCTAACTTGACTTTAGACAGGGGAACTCTGAATCACTCCTTTCTGCCAGTCCCAAATTGCTAAAAATCTCAGCATGTTTTTCAATACAGAACCCACAGAATGTCAACACCTCAAGTAATATTATGTAAATACTCTAATTTAACTTCCTGCCTTTCTGGCAGTCCAGCTGATTCCAGAATTAAGTGTTTCAAATGTCCTGAAGAATTCAGAGCCCCCCCAGGACATGAACATCCTCAAAAACCAAATGTCTCAAAAAGAAAAAAAAAAAAACTGGATGTCTCATGAAAATATTAATGGCCACATATTCCATGGTATATTAATTAGATCATGGCTTATAAAAAATATGCATCGTCAATAGGAATATATTATTGTATAGTACAGTGTGGTTACACAAATCTAGACATGTGTCAAAGTTAATAAAACTGTACAAAGGAAAATATATTATATAATTTCTTAAATAAAAATTAACTATATAAACATACATTATGCATGTGTTGCAAAACATCCAAATAGGAGAAAGAGATACATATAAAGGAAAATCTAAAAGCCTCCTCCTTCCCCTAAATTCTGCTTTCAGTTGGTAGCTGTTAATGAGATTAAATAGTTCCAGAAAAAGTTCCAAGGTATATGCATTCTCCAGTGTCTCTGACTCTCTCTATAGCTAGCTAGCTAGCTAGCTAGATATATGTATATAGAAATGCATGTCTATAATCTATGAATCTCCATATATACAAAAAATCTGGACAAATGGTATCATGCAGTATTGTTACGTAATTTGCTCTTTTAAAAACACAGCTTCACAGTCATCTTGTCATATCAACATAGTCAGAAGCAACATTGTTTTATTTTTACAACTACATGATATTCTAATGCACAGATGACATGATTTATTTAGGTGTGCCTTGCTGATAAGCATTTAGATTTTTTCTAAATGAGTTATTTTGTGTTTGTTTTACTGTTTTAAGTAAGACTGAAGTGAATGTTCTTTATACACATTTTTCTGGCATACTTGGATGAGTATTTTTGCAAAAACAATCCGAGATGAGTTACTAAGTAAAAGAGTATACCCATTTTAAGTTTTTGTAGACACTGCTAAATTTCTCTCTGTCAAATAAAAACAAATCCTAACAGAAGCAAGGAGAGGCTCTAATCAGAAAGACTGGGGCGGCGGAGTGAAGCGGCCTATTATAGTAGGAAGATCACTGCAACTATAAGAACTGCCAGCATCTCAAAGGTTGGACGGAAAGGCAGTTTTATTTTACAGAGAGGAATAAACAAAACTATTAAGAATCAGGCGCTTGGGAGTGGGCTGAACAGGTGATGTAATGGGACAGTTGATTAGGAAAAGTTTTTCCCTGAGGTCAGATGATTCTTGAGAGAAGCCTTAAGGACAGGTTGTTCCACTTAAGCTCCAGTGCTAAAGGGTGGGCCAAAGTTCAGGGGCCTGGAGAAGGAAGGCAACCTGGCTAAAGCCTGGTCAAGTTGAGTTAGCAGGTATTTTTGTACAGATTGGTGATTGGAGACAAAGAGTCCAGCCACTTATTTATGAGATCAAAAATAAAAAAACAAAGCAAAACAAGAATTTGGACGACCTGTGTCTTGTGGTAAATACAGTGGTCATCCAAGTCATGAGGGAAAGAGTGGATTTTGCAATAAGCCATTTCTGGGAATGCAAAAGGATGGCAGGGGGAGTTTGGGGCCATTGTTGTTTTCCAGGGCCATAGTGCTTAAGTAAAGCTAACCACTGCCCCCTCTAAAAATGATTGCTTTGATTTACTCTCCTTAGTGATGTGTCTATTCAATCTGCCCTGGCCAACACTCAATAGGAAAGGCTTTTTAATCTTCTCAATGTGAAAGAAAAAAAATGTTATTTCACTCTTGCTTTAATACACAAATCTCTCATTGTGTGTCCCCACCTCATCCCTAACCCCTGAAAAACCATTACTCTCTTCTCTATCTCCATGATTTTGCTTTATTTCAAGAACGTTATGTAAAAGTAATGATATAGTATATAATCTTTAATAGGTGCCTTTTTCACTCAGCATAATACCTGCAGATCCAAGTCATTGAATATATCACTAATCTCTTTGTTTTTACTGCTGAGCAATATTCCAGAGTACTCATGTAACACATTTTCTTTAATCATTCATCCAGTGAAGAACATTTGGGTTTCCAATTTTTGGCTATTCCAAATAAAGCTTCCATAAACATTTGTATACAGGTTTTTGTATAAACATAAGTTTTCATTTCTCTGGGATAAATTCCTAAGTGTGTAATTGCTGGAATGTATAGAATTTGCATGTTTAGTTTTATAGGAAACTGCCAAATTATTTTCCAGCGTAGCTGTAACATCTTAAATTCTTGCCAGTAACGTATGAATGATTCAGTTTTTCATCATCTTCACCAGCATTTGATGTTTTTAATATTTTTTATTTAAACAGAATTTCAGTCATTCTAATATCATTATCACTAGGTATGATTATCATTACACCTAAATTTTCATTTTGGTTTTAATTTTAATTTCCCTATTGACTAACTATGTAGAGTTTCTTTTCATGTGCTTTTTTGTATATCTCCTTCAGTGAACTGCCTGTTGAAGACTGTTGATCATTTTCTAACTGGATTTTTTTAATTGTTCAGTTTTGAGAATTCATTTTATTCTAGATGCAAGTCTTTGTCAAATATGTGGTTTGAAAATATTTTTACCTCATCTCTCTTGCTTGCAGTTTATCCTTTTAAAAAAGCAAATTTTAACTTCTGTGAGGTCCAATTTATTAATTTTTCCCTTTGAGTATCAGGCTTTTAATGATAGGTTTAAGAACTATTTACCTAATCCTAGACAGCAAAGATTTTCTCTTATGTTTCCTTCTAAAAGTTTTGTAGTTTTACATTTTCATTGTGATCCATTTTGAGTTAATTTTTATGTAAGATGTGAAGTTTAGATCAAGTTACTTTTTTGAATTTTTTTTCTGCTTATAGTTGTCCAATTGCTCTAGCACCATTTGTTAAAAGGCTGTTCTTCCACTGAATTACTTTTGCACTTATTTGAAAGATTAATTTGGGGAGTATTGATCTCTTTGCTAATGTGAGTTTTCAAGCTGATGAGCCCACTATGTCTCTTCATTTCAGACTTTAGTTTCCTTCATGAGCATTTTGTAATTTTCAGCAAAGAGATTCTTAATCTGTTTTGTTATATCTAATTAAAGTATGTCTCTTTATTTGGAGCACGTGTATTTTTAACTTCAGTTATTAACCTAAGTAACAATGTTCATTATTAGTATGCAGAAACTCAATTGATACCTTCTGTACTGGCTTTAAGGGTATTTTTTCCAGCTTTATTGAGATATAATTAGAAAAACTATCTACACATAATTAATGTACACAATTTGATGTGTTTGGACATATGCATACATAAATGTTACTACCACCACAATGAAGGTAATAAATATCTCCTTCCCTTCCAAAAGTTTCCTTATGTCCCTTTGTTTTCTGTTTGACCTGTGATAAAAAATATTTAGCAGGATATTTAACTTCTTAACAAAATTTTAAGTGCATAATACTTAATTGTTAACTACATTGTTAAGTGCAGGCACTTCGTTGTACAGCAGATCTCTAGAACTCACTCATGTTGTATTAACTCTATACCATTTCAACAACTTCCTATGCCTTCCTCCCTCCCATGCTCTGGTAAACACCATCCTACCATCCTATTGTCTATTTCTATGCGTATGATATGAGAGGAATCATGCAGTGCTTGTCCTTCTGAAATCAATTTTACTGAACTCACATTAATCCTAGGAAATCTTTTGTAGATTCAAATTTTTGCGTACACAACCGTGGCACCTGTAATTTGGCACACTTTTATTTCTTCCTTTCCAATGTGCCTTTTATTTCTTTTTTCTATTGTGTTATAATTTCTATACTATGCCAAGTAAGTGTGGTCAATGTAGATATCCCCATCTTCCTCCTCATGATCAAGGGAAAGTTTTCAGCATTTCAACCTTAAGTGTGGAAATAACTTCAGTTTTTTCTTTTAACATCTTTTAATCAATTTGAGGAAGTTCTTTTATTTTACTGAGAGTTTTCATAATGAATGGATGCTGAATTTTGTCAAATTATTTTTTGTATCAGTTATATTAATTTTTCTTCTTTAGACCAATGAAATGATGGGCTACACTGATTAATAACTTTTGAGCGCCACATCCTTGCATACCTGGGATAAATCTCTCTTGGTCCTGATGTGAAAGTCTTTTTATACTTTGCTGGATTTAATTTCCTAATACTTTGCTGATATTTTAAAAATTAATCTCATGGGAGACATTCATCTCTTTCATTTTCTGGGTTTGGTATTAGGGTAATACTGGCATCAAATGAGTCTAACTCAAAGTTCCAAAGCTACTCTGTTATATAATTTTGCTGACTTTGAGAAGACTATGTCAAGTTTGCTAAATGAAAAATTTATAGTTTGGCAATGCCTCAGGATATGTTACATTTTATTTTACCAGTGCTGTTTTCATTCTAACTGGCATTTGCAGAATTTTTCTAGTTTCTTCTTGTGAGTTTATTTTTCTCACACCTTGTCAACATGATAGTGTATGTGTTGTTGACCTGTTGCTCTATTTAACACCAGAAAATTATATTTCAGTACTGAATGAAGTGCTATCCTAGAAATCTGCTATATGAATGCATGACAAAATTACCAAACAAATGTGGCATTTTTGTTAAGTATATCTGAGAGCAGTATTTTTTATGATATCAATTTCATTAAAATATTTTTGGCATCCTACCTCACAAAAATAATCAGGGACAATGATAAAGTAGGCAATGTACATATGTACTTGCATGCTTTATGTAAAACATTTAAATGTATTCAATAAGTGGGCAGATCATTGAACATGGAAACACAACATTTAGTTCACATCCTAGCTCTGCCACTTATTAGCTGTGACTTTGAACAAATCATCCAACTTCTTATATTGATATAGTACAGATATTACCACTGATCTTATCTAAGGGAGATTTAAATAAGATATTTTTTGGAATTAATGCTATGCAAATTTTTACTATAACTACTTGTATTTCATTGTATCATTAACTGGCTTTAGTATATATTTTATGGAAGGGATATACAGCACTGATGGTGATATACATCAAGTGATTTTGAAATACGCTCAATCTGTAGTAGAATCTTCAAATATCTCAAGCTGAGGGTCTCAGAGGCTATGAGTAAATGAACTCTGAAAGAAAAACAACGTTTTCCATGGAAGAAGAATACTGAAAAACACTTCTGGAAAAAAGAGGGGGTAAAATGAGAGGATTTTCTGAGTCAAAAAAATTTCAAAATGCTACAACTCCCATTTAATAATTCACTATGCATATTAGTTAGCAAATTCTCTGGGAAGTCCTGAAATAAAGAAGCTGGTAGAGCTTAATTTAATCCAGCATTTAGCACTTCTTTATGCATGAAGTTTCTCTTAAAAAAAAACAAAAATATAAACAACTAATTTTCTCCATAAAACATTGTAGGAAATCCGTGGGTACTCAGAGAAAAGCAAAGCAAAGAAAACAACACAAGGAAATGATACTTGTGGAAAAAAAATATTGTTTTCTTAGTAAACTTTTGTAAAACCTAGATTAAGTAAATGAAGCTCAAAGAATTTAAGACATATAGAAAAGATAGAGGAGCCATATGTATTTATTCAAATCATATATACTTTTTGCAACATTTTAATTTATTGCATTTTTGAACTTTCATGAACATTCATGAACTTTCATGAGTATATATTATGTCAATTAGGTTCAGTTCAGCTGCTCAGTCGTGTCCAACTCTTTGCAACCCTGTGGACTGCAGTGTGCCAGGCTTCCCTTTCCATCACCAACTCCCAGAGCTTGCTCAAACTCATGTCCACCCAGTCGGTGATGCCATTCAACCATCACATCCTCTGTTGTCCCCTTCTTCTCCCACCTTCAATCTTTCCCAGCATCAGGGTCTTTTCCAAGGAGTCTATTCTTCGCATCAGGTGGCCAAAGTATTGGAGTTTCAGCTTCAGCATCAGTCCTTCCAATGAACATTCAGGACTGATTTCCTTTAGGATTGAACAGTTTGATCTTCTTGCAGTCCAAGGGATTCTCAAGAGTTTTCTCCAACACCACAGTTCAAAAGCATCAATTCTTCAACACTAAGCTTTCTTAATGGTCTAACTCGGACACGACTGAAGCAACTTAGCCATGTTGGACTCTTTGCAACCCCACAGACTATAGCCCACGAGGCTCTTCTGCCCATGGGATTCTCTAGGTAAGAATACTGGAATGGGTTGCCGGGCCCTCCTCTAGGGGATTTTTCCAACCCAGGGATTGAACAGGTAACTGTTCTGACTCCTGCATTAGCAGGTGGGTTCGTTACCACTAGCACTACCTGGGAAGTGCTATATATACATATGTAGATTTACATATTTAAATTTATAAAACAAATACATAACATAAAATATATTAATATATTATTCTAAGTATATAACTTATAAGGAAACATTATAAAAGCTAAAATACAAGATGAAAGTGAAAGTGAAGTGAAGATTGCTCAGTCATGTCTGACTCTTTGTGACCCCATAGACTATACAGTCCATGGAATTCTCCAGGCCAGAATACTGGAGTAGGTAGCCATTCCCTTCTCCAGGGGATCTTCCCAACCCAAGGAATGAACCCAGGTTTCCTTCATTGCAGGCAGATTCCTTACAGCTGAGCCACTAGGGAAGCCATAGAATATTTAAGATGGATATGTGCACTTGACATAAACTAGAGACATAAAATATTAAAGGTAAAATCATGTGATGCATTTCTCAGGTGAATCTACTTTTTCTCTTACCCTAAGAATTCTACATGCACAGATGCTCAGTTGCTTGCATCTCCTGGAACAAAATTCTCAGTTCAACAGAACTCTCTTTAAAGAGAGGGTTTTAAAATCACATGAAGATTTAACTTAGTATTTTAGTAAAGCCTGCTTTTCTCTGTTCATTTTATTGTTCACTAATCATGATAAAGAATTGAACATGGTTCAAAATTGGGAAAGGAACATGACAAGGGTGTATACATAACCCTATTTATTTATCTTCTGTGCAGATTACAGCATGAAAAATTCCAGGCTGGATGAATCACAAGCTGGAATCAAGATTGTTGAGAGAAATATCAACAGCCTCAGATACACATCCCATCCAATGACAGAAAGTGAAGACTAACTAAAGAGCCTCATGATGAGAGTGAAACAGGAGAGTAAAAAAGCTGACTTAAAACTCAACATTCAAAAAGCTAAGATCATGACATCTGCTCCCATCACTTCATGGCAAATAGAAGGGGGAAAAATGGGAACAATGACAGATTTTATTTTCTTGGGCTCCAAAATTATTGTGAACAGTGGCTGCAGTCATGAATTTAAAAGATGTATGCTCCTTGGAAATAAAGCTGTGACAAACCTAGATAGCATATTAAAAAGCAAAGACATCACTTTGCTGACAAAAGTCCCAAAGGACCACACCATCAAAGTCAATGGTAACTTCTTGTAGTACCAGCAGCACCTAATAGTACCAGCAGTTCCTAATAGTACCAGCAGTTTTTGTTTTGTTTTGTTTTACAGCAACCACACGTGTAACAGGTAATATTCAGAGGCTTGCCATGTTTCCCACAGACTTATTCATATGTTAAGAAAATCTGAAATGAATTTTGCACTGAATTTGAAACTGTAATATTTGCAGTCAACACCACAGCTAATGATACAAAGCATTTACATCATATATTCAGTGAACATATGCTGATACAACTATCTGTTGAGCAAAACCAAAAAAAAAAAAACAGAAACAAAAAGCAAAAGAAAAAAATATACAGTTATAAATTTCTGCCTACATTTGGCCCACACAGACCTCAGAGTAAAGAAGTATGAGTTTGCTGTCCCTATGCACCTATGACTTGATTACCATCACACCACTAGCCACCCTGCCACTCTGCCAACTGCACTAAGTATGAACCTCCCATCAGGCTAAAGAAGACTCCACTGGTCAGTTGTAAACACACACACACACTAATTAGAACCACGAATCTATTTCTTACAGTAAAGTCTAACTTTGTTAGACTCAACAAAGATTTGTGTATGACACATATAATGTCCTTTATTGGCTACTTAAAGAGTTGTGAAGGATAATTTTTTATCTTTCACATAGCTTAATGCATTTCACTGATAATGTATTAGTAATGATCACTTGTTATGAATGGTAGTATAAATAAAACAGTCTGCAACACATATGTGATTTTCATGGTATATACTATTCTAATTCTAATTTGAACTCTATCTATCTAATCTATCTATATCAGAATGCCAATAAATCAAGCTAGCATTATTAGAAAAATAATCTCAAATGCCCCATAATTTACTTTAAACTCATATCTATAGGCCTGATGATAATTATATTAATGACAATAATAAATTCCCCTTGGCATATTAATGAAGACATGCCATAGTTGAGAACCACTGATTCAGAAAACATTTTTTTAAAAAAATAGTGAGTGACACAGACATAGAAAACAAGTTTCTGGTTACCAAAAGCAGAAGGGAGTAGGGGAGGGAAAAATTAGAAGTATGGAATTCACAGATAGAAATTACTATACATAAGAAACAAGGATTTATTATATAATGCAGAAAAACATATTCAATATTTTCAATAATCTATAATGGAAAATAAGCTAAAATATACAAAAAATATACACATGTGCTGTGTTGTGCTGTGCTTAGTCACTCAGTCAAGTCAGAATCTTTGCAACCTCATGGACCCCATAAATATACATATATATATATACATACATATATATATTATACATAATATATATACACACATAACTGAGTGACTTCACTGTATGAAACTAACTCAATATTGTAAATCAACTATAATTTTTTAAGTGAATTAAAAGTAAAAAGGGGGAATTTGGGAATGAAGATGGTAGAGTAAGAGGACGTGCCACTCACCTTCCCCAAAGAACATATCAAAAGTACATTTACATGAGGAATAATCCCCAATGAAAACTGAAAACTAACTGGAAACTGGCAGGAGGATTACTATACATCCAAAGCTGTAAGGAACATACACACATAATTGGATAGAAAGAAAGAAAGTGAAGTCACTCAGTCATGTCTGACTCTTTGTGACCCCATGGACTGTAGCCTACCAGGCTCCTCTGTCCATGGGATTTTCCAGGCAAGTGGGTTGCCATTTCCTTCTCCAAGGGATCTTCCCGACCCAGGGATTGAACCCAGGTCTCCCACATTGCAGGCAGATGCTTTACCGTTAAGAAGGGAAAAAAGTGGTCAGGTCAGGGCATGTGCCCCTAGGAGGGGACTCAGAGAAAAAGAGATTATAAAAGTGGACACCCACCATGGAGAGTGAGTGGTGGATCAAGCCAGAGAGTGGGCACCCCAGACCTGGGACCCTATGTGGAGGGCAAGCCACCTTGGCTAGTTGGTGGTCTTCTGTGTCAGATGGGAAGACTGGAGAAGCTGGACTCCGCTCATGAGGGGCACAGTTGTGCTGACTATACCTTAAGGAAGGGAAGGGAGATATCTGTTCTAGCAGCTACCCCATTACCCACGACTGGCTTGCCACATGCTCCGGCCCAAGTTGAGTGAATGTGCAAGAAACAGAAAACTCAGAGTGACCCATAAAATATCATAAGAGGCAGCGTGGTATAATTCTCACTTGTTCCTTGATATGTCTTCTGCAGGAAGTCAGCTGCCAAGTCATTTACTGCCTTATGGAGAGGTCCATATGACAAGGAGCTGAGAATTTCTGCCAATAACAATTTGAGTGGACTTGGAATTAAGATTCTCTACCCAGAGAAGGCAGTGGCACCCCACTCCAGTACTCTTGCCTGGAAAATCCCTTGGATGGAGGAGCCTCGTAGGCTGCAGTCCATACGATGGCAAAGAGTCGGACACGACTGAGCGACTTCACTTTCACTTTTCACTTTCATGCATTGGAGAAGGAAATGGCAACCCACTCCAGTGTTCTTGCCTGGAGAATCCCAGGGACGGGGGAGACTGGTGGGTGCCATCTATGGGGTCGCACAGAGTCAGACACGACTGAAGCAACTTAGCAGCAGCAGCAGCCCCAGGAAAAGTTAAAAATGCCTGAAACCTCAACCAATATCTTGGGTGCAACTTCATGAGATACTCTTAAAGCAGGACCATTCAGCTAAGACAACTTGGATTTCTTATATTCATGAACTTCATTAAATAATAAATTCTTATGTTTTTAAGCTGCTAAATGTTAGATTAATTTGTTATATGGTAATAGATTATTATGCAAATCTTGGTACCCAATGCTGCTGAGAAAATAATATATATACATATATATACACACAGATATATATAAATATGGAAGTGGCTTTGAACCAAGCAGTGGTCAGAAACTAGAAAGGTTTTCAAAAGAGGGTCTGTGAAAGCTTAAAGTGCCTTGGACACAACCGTTCATAGAATTATGAACCAGGGGGCAGATGATCTTGCTAAGGAGACTTTCAACCAGACACTGTTGATGTTGCCATCTGGTTTCTGCTTGCTGCTAATGGTGAAATGTAAGAGGCAATGCAGAAGCTAAAGGAAGAACTGTTAAACAAAAAGAAGCCAGCCCTGGCGCATTTTGAAAATTCTGTCTCTGCAGATGGCAAACAATCTTAAAATCAAGAAAGGTCTTCTGAGTGGAGGTCAAATTCAGAAAACTCTCAGGATATCATGGTCTAAAGATGATATTGAAGTTGTGACTATAAATCCTTTGTTAAGACTTGAGAAATATCAAACGTGACACCTTAGACTCCATTCTTTTAAATAAGAAGCTTTCTAACAGTATAACTAACAGATCTCAATCAATCAAGATTTAGGAAGCTTGATTTTAAATGTATTATTCTTTAGCAGAAGCCCAAGTCAGAGAATGGTTTAAGCTCTTGCATAACAAAGGCAACTATAAGCAAGGTGAAAACACAACCCTTAGAATGTGAGAAAATAATAGCAAATTAAACAACTGAAAAAGAATTAATCTCCAAAATATACAAGCATACAAGCAGCTCATGCATTTCAATACCAGAAAAACAAACAACCCAATCAAAAAGTGGGCAGAAGACCTAAACAGACATTTCTCCAAAGAAGATATATAGATGGCTAATAAACACATGAAAAGATGCTCAAAATTGCTTATTATTAGAGAAATGCAAATCCAAACTACAATGTGGCACTGCCTCACACTGGTCAGAATGGCCATCATCAAAAAATCTACAAACAACAAATGCTGGAGAGGGTCTGGAAAAGGGGAATGCTCTTACATTGTGGGAATGCAAACTCATACAACCACTGTGGAGAATAATACAGACATTCCTTAAAAAACTAGGAATAAAACTACCATATGACCCAGTAATCCCACTACTGGGCATATACCTTGAGGAGCTGACTGTGACTCAGATCATGAATTCAGTGTTGCAAAATTCAGACTTAAATTGAAGAAAGTAGGGAAAACCATTAGACTATTCAGGTATCAGTTTAGTCACTCAGTCATGTCCAACTCTTTGCAACCCCATGGCCTACAGCATGCCAGGCTTTCCGGTCCATCCCCAACTCCTGGAGCTTGCTCAAACTCATGTCCATCGAGTCGGTGATGCCATCCAATCATCTCATCCTATGTCATCCCCTTCTCCTCCTGCCTTCAATCTTTCCCATCATCAGGGTCTTTTCCAGTGAATTAGTTCTTCAAATCGGGGGCCAAAGAATTGAAGCTTCAGCTTCAGCATCAGTCTTTCCAATGAATATTCAGGACTGATTTCCTTTAGGATTGACTGATTTGGTCTCCTTGCAGTCCAAGGGACTCTCAAGAGTCTTCTCCAACACCACAGGTCAAAAGCATCAAATCTTTGGTGCTCAGTTTTCTACATAGACTGATTCTACATCCATACATGACAACTGGAAAAATCATAGCTTTGACTAGATGGACCTTAGTCAGCAAAGTAGTGTCTCTGCCTTTTGATAGGCTGTCTAGCTGGGGCGTAGCTTTCCTTCCAAGGAGCAAGTGTCTTTTAATTTCATGGCTCCAGTCACTATCTGCAGTGATTTAGAAGCCCCCCAAAATAAAGTCTCTCACTGCTTCCATTGTTTCCCCATCTATTTACCATGAAGTGATGGGACCAGATGCCATGATCTTAGTTTTCTGAATGTTGAGTTTTAAGCCAACTTTTTCACTTTCTTCTTTCACTTTCATCAAGAAGCTCTTTAATTCCTCTGCCATAAGGGCCGTATCATCTGTGTATCTGAGATTATTAACATTTCTCCCAGCAATCGTGATTCCAGTTTCTGCTTCATCTGCCCTGGCATTTCACATGATGTACTCTGTATATAAGCTAAATAAGCAGGGTGACAGTGTACAGCCTTGATGTACTCCTTTCCTGATTTGGAATCAGTCTGTTGTTCCATGTCCAGTTCTAACTGTTGTGTTTTGACTTGCATACAGATTTCTTAGGAGGCAGGTGAGGTGGTCTGATAGTCCCATTTCTCTAGGAATTTTTCACAGTTTGTTGTGATCCAGACAGACCATTCAGGTATGATCTAAAGCAAATCCCTTATGATTATATAGTGGCAGTGACAAATAGATTCAAGGGATTAGATCTGATAGAGTGCCTGAAAAACTATGGACAGAGGTTCATAGCATTGTACAGACAGCCACTCTAATGGCCTCTAACAATTCTTGCTACTCTACTCAAGTGTTAACTGCCTTAATCACTTATTTGTAATGAATATATGGTGATGGTGACAGTGTGTGACTCAGAGACTAGATTATAAAAGACAGAATGATGTCACTCTCTTTCAAATGGTTCACTTTTAAAGGAAGCCAGATGTGATATTATAATCTGTCCTACAGAGAGACTCATATGGCAAAGAACTGAGATAGCAACTGCCAACAGCCACAGGTAAGCTTGGAAGCAGACACTTCAGCATTGGACAAAGGTTCTGATTGATGACTTTTGTTCAAGCCAAAAGGTTTGAATAGATGAGCGACCCTGAGTCAAAACGAGCTGTCTTAGCTATTCTTAAAATCTTGACCGTCAGAAAAACTCTCTGAGATGAAAAAAGAAAATGTTGATATTAAACAGGAAGGAAGGCACTTAGTACTTTAAGGTACTAAGCTTTGAGAAAAAGTTTTGTGTAGTAGTATATAATTAACACAACATGAAACTGAATAGAGCAAATCTGAGCAAAGATATATAGTAGAAATAAATATTGCATGCAATCTAATGTCCCATTTACCTTGAGAACTATTGTATGTGGTTAGCCAAATGAGAGCTAGCATTGAAGACAGTACTGAACTCTTTCAGTCACAGGCATTACCTCATAATACAGCAAATATTTTCAGCCAATACATTTTCTATACACTGTTGAGTTAAGTCAGTTGCCTATTCTTTCTTGGCCCCTGTTTCTGCTAATAACTATATTCCAATAAATAAATTTCTAACATAATGGCCAGCAAAATTTTTACAAGTTAAACTTTTAAAACTATCCTCTGTAAAATGGTCAGAGATCAGCAGGAAATTAAGGAAAGTAAGGAATCTTTTGATAATACTACAATTCTACAGCCCAAGGAAGAAACCAATACAATGAAAGACACATCACAGTGCAAAAGAAAGCATACTACAATAAATGATTTATTATATAAATCCAAGTGGGAAACTCAAGTTCTGATTCCCAGTTTAGTTCAATGTTAGGAGTCCACAAAATTGTGTCAGAATCTCATCTGGACAAAATCTCCTTAAAGTTCATGTACTTTCTCCTTTCAATCAGACTAGCAACAGAGAGGAAACATTTTTTTCCATAGCATTTCAACATTGTTGCTACTAGTCCTGGCCATATTCCAGGAATGGAAAGTTGAAAGGAAAATGTTGACCACAGTTTTTGAACTTTACTATCTGAGTTTTGGTCCCAGTTCTTAACAGAGTGTTAAAAGAATTTCATTTTGGTATCCTGTTTCTTGTTCTCATTAACGTGTCATAAAGGTGAGCAACTTAAAGATTAATAGCAAAGGCAATTATAAATTCAGGGAAAAAATCCCTTTTACTAGTAGTATATAGATTTCAATATAAAAAGTTTCAGCCACAGTCTAAAGAAGAGATGGAAAGAGGAAATGAGAATTGAAGCTTTTCCTTACTTGGTTAATTTTATGTAGTTTGTTTTTCATGCATACTATCATCAAGTAAGGCCATGCGCTGAGAGTTTCTTTCTTTTTTTAAAAAATAAATTTATTTATTTTAATTGGAGGCTAATTACTTTACAATATTGTATTGGTTTTGCCATACATCAACATGAATCCACCACAGGTATACACGTGTTCCCCATCCTGAACCCCCCTCCCACCTCCCTCCCCATAGCATCCCTCTGGGTCGTCCCAGTGCACCAGCCCCAAGCATCCTGTATCATGCATCACACCTGGACTGGTGATTCATTTCATATATGATATTATACATGTTTCAATCCCATTCTCCCAAATCATCCCACCCTCTCCCTCTCCCACAGAGTCCAAAAGACTATTCTATACATCTGTGTCTCTTTTGCTGACTCGCATACAGGATTATCGTTACCATCTTTGTAAATTCCATATATATGCGTTAGTATACTGTATTTGTGTTTTTCTTTCTGGCTTACTTCACTCTGTATAATAGGCTCCAGTTTCATCCACCTCATTAGAATTGATTCAAATATATTCTTTTTAATGGCTGAGTAATACTCTATTGTGTATATGTACCACAGCTTTCTTATTCATTCATCTGCTGATGGACATCTAGGTTGCTTCCATGTCCTGGCTATTATAAACAGTGCTGAGATGAACATTGGGGTACACGTGTCTCTTTCAATTCTGGTTTCCTCAGTGTGTATGCCCAGCAGTGGGATTGCTCAGTGACTACCTTTTCTGAAAGTCTCTGAGACCTACTCATGTATCTTTCAAAGCAACTTGTATCTGAAAGACACTAGCTGCAGGTAACTATTCTACTACACACAGTTGTTTCCTTGATATTATAACCTTGATCGTAACCATGATGTTATCACAAGCATTTGTTTCATTGTCCCAGTCAAGCCCTTAAATGAAGATGAATCCTTGCATTTTACAGAATCATACAAGACCACACATTTACAGAAGTTTCGGTCACCCACATGGATTTTCCTTGTAAAAGAATATTTGTTTTCAACTGTAACATTAAATCAATGCAGATACTGTATCATAAAGCCAAATGGAAGGATGTCAGCTTGCAAGTTAAAGATTATAGGTAAACTTGAATGTGATGTCTCAAAGCAACTATTAATAGCATGATTGATTGTAGTGACAATAAATCACCAGTCTGTGCAAAACCATCTTGATGATCTTCTCATTTTCAGAAAATGCCAGAATTTAATGACAGCAGGATATATCTTATTGTTGATTAAATGTCTTCTGCATGTGGATCTGAGCTTTCAGAGGTCTAACATTTTATGACAGAATATATTAATGAAGGCAAGCATGCAGATAGTTCAGGTAGTGAAAAGCTTATGTTCAAGAAACCAATCACAAAGTTTGAAAAGGTCCCTACCTTCCACTCTCTTCTACCGCTATAGTACCACTCTAATCCCAAGGCTATCTTACTGATCAAGCCAGTCTCAATACATCTGGTTGAACTAAAATGTCAATCCTTGGAATGACCATCCCAAGCTGAAGTCTTGGGCTGCATTGTTTTTGAGTTTTTACCCTCTTCTTATAGGATCTCCCCTACAAGGCTGAATTGACCATAATTATTAGAAAATAAAAAAAAGAAGCAACTCCTAAGGGTTGTCTCATTTCTCTGTGTATACTTGGCTTGAATTCTTTGCCTTTTGCACACACAAATTGCTCACCTGAGCAGGTCTGAGAAGGTCTAACATTTTCACAGTGATACTCCAAACTTAAAATAGTTTTGCTCAAGATATTTATGAACTCGCTATTCTGAAGGGTTCTAGAAGCCTATTAAAATATGAATATTAACCTCAGAGTAAAAAATAAAATCTAGTTCCTAGAGCAGGGCATTTAATTTTTAATTGATTTCTCCTAATCAGCCAAGAAAGCATCAAAGAGGAGAAACCAAAACGTGTAGACTTGCATAAAACTGGCTGAACTAGGTAGCTGAATAACTAGGCCACCTCAGATCCTGTCTGTGTGCACTGCCTTGGCCAAGAAATTGTTTTAGAACATCAGTTCCCTCATATCTAAAGCAAAGGCTGATCTAGACTAGCGGTTCTCAAATTTTAGCATGTATTAGAATCAAGCAGGATGCCTGTTAAAGATTCAGATTCTTAGGACCAACCAATAGGAATCTGGATTAAATGGGTCTGGGGTAAAGTCCAAAAATCTTGAAATGACATTTTGATAAATGCTGGGATATAGCTTTTGTGAGGCTCTTTTCAAAATGAACAACCTTTCTTTAAACAGAAAAAGAACATATATTAGGAACAGCCCCTCAGCTCTATTTTCAGTCACCACATTATTCTAGGCCAGGTGTTTCTCTGCCATGGGGTAGAGCTTGAGATTATAGGTGATTTTGAGTCCTAAACAGGATCTTTCCAGCAACATAGAACATACCATGGAAGTTACTCTAAGCTTCCCAGGTGGCACAATGGTAAAGAATCCGTCTGCCAATGCAAAAGATGTGGGTTAGATCCCTGGGTCAGGAGGATCCCTTGATGTAGGAAATGGGAACGAGTTCCAGTATTCTTGCCTGGAAACTTCCAGGGACAGAAGAGCCTGACAGGCTATAGTCCATGGGGTTACAAAGAGTTGGACACCACTGAGCACGCAGCACAGCAGAATTAGCACTTCATTGTCAAATCAGCCAATCTGTCATCATGTATCTTTTCTTTTGGATAGGTCATGGCTCAGGTGTGAACCTAATTACTTTTGAAATGGTTAAAATGAAGTGTGTTTTACTGATATCTTTAGGCATCATGGATTTTCTTTCAAGTTTTAATGCTTTAGAGACAAGGTGAAGTTCAGCTTTAGTGAGCAAATGAGAGGCCTTGAGATATTTTATGGGAACTAACAGGAACAAACAAAAGTTACCAGAATAACTGTAGCTATCAATATTACTTCTTTTTTCTATTTCTTCATTGTGCATGTGTTCTCAGTCATGTTTGAGTCTTTGTAAGCCCCTGGACGGTATAGCCTACCAGACTCCTCTATCCATGGAATTTTTCAGGCAGGAATACTAGAGTGAGTTGCCAGGGGAATCTTTCCAACCCAGGCATTGAACCTGTGTCTCTTCTGTCTCCTGCATTGGCAGGGGGATTCTTTACCACTGCACCACATGGGAAGCCCACCCATTTCTTCATTAGGATATTGCATAAATTTTTGCTATTTAAATGGCAACCAGGTGCATTACCTAAACATGCTCATTGGGTGAATAAAGAAACTCTTACCAAGTGATATCATTGTAACAGTGTTACAGAAATGTTAAAGTAATGTGAAATACATGTATCTTCCTGGACTAAAGTTATCCAGGAACCTAAGGAGAGAGAGATATAGATTGCCTAAATTTCCCCAAAGATAATCAGATGAAAGATAGCTAAGACACTAAGATTTGGTACTTGAAAAATAGTTTCATCATATTCTCATAGAATCTATATTTTAAAATTTCCATTGTGACTAAAACTTTGTTTCTTTGTCAAAAGATCTGTGTTTTGGTCTCTGCCACTTACTAGAGGAATAGCCTTGGGAAAGTCTTTCAACCTTGTAAAGCTTACGTTTTTCAGCTATAAAATGGAACTAATGAAGCATTTTACAGAAGGCTATTATGAGAATTAGAGATAATGTACACTGCCAATACTAGTTCAGTTCAGTTCAGTTCAGTCACTCAGTCATGTCCGACTCTTTGTGACCCCATGAATCGCAGCACGCCAGGCCTCCTTGTCCATCACCATCTCCCGGAGTTCACTCAGACTCACATCCATCGAGTCCATGATGCCATCCAGCCATCTCATCCTCGGTCGTCCCCTTCTCCTCCTGCCCCCAATCCCTCCCAGCATCAGAGTCTTTTCCAATGAGTCAGCTCTTCCCTTGACATGGCCAAAGTACTGGAGCTTCAGCTTTAGCATCATTCCTTCCAAAGAAATCCCAGGATTGATCTCCTTCAGAATGGACTGGTTGGATCTCCTTATAGTCCAAGGGATTCTCAAGAGTCTTCTCCAACACCACAGTTCAAAAGCATCAATTCTGCGCTCAGCCTTCTTCACAGTTCAACTCTCACATCCATGCATGACCACAGGAAAAACCATAGCCTTGACTAGACGGACCTTAGTCCGCAAGGTAATGTCTCTGCTTTTGAATATACTATCTAGGTTGGTCATAACTTTTCTTCCAGGGAGTAAGCGTCTTTTAATTTCATGGCTGCAGTCACCATCTGAAGTGATTTTGGAGCCCCCCAAAATAAAGTCTGACACTGTTTCCACTGTTTCCCCATCTATTTCCCATGAAGTGATAGGACCGGATGCATGATTTTCGTTTTCTGAATGTTGAGCTTTAAGCCAACTTTTTCACTCTCCTCTTTCACTTTCATCAAGAGGCTTTTTAGCTCCTCTTCACTTTCTGCCATAAGGGTGGTGTTATCTGCATATCTGAGGTTATTGATATTTCTTCTGGCAATCTTGATTCCAGCTTGTGCTTCTTCCAGTCCAGCGTTTCTCATGATGTACTCTGCATATAAGTTAAAGAAGCAGGGTGACAATATACAGCTTGACATACTCCTTTCCCTATTTGGAAACAGTCTGTTGTTCCACGTCCAGTTCTAACTGTTGCTTCCTGACCTGCATACAGATTTCTCAAAAGGCAGGTTAAGTGGTCTGGTATTCCCATCTTTTTCAGAATTTTCCACAGTTTATTGTGATCCACACAGTCAAAGGCTTTGGCATAGTCAATAAACCAGAAATACATGTTTTTCTGGAACCCTCTTGCTTTTTCCATGATCCAGCAGATGTTGGCAATTTGATCTCTGGTTCCTCTGCCTTTTCTAAAACCAGCTTGAACATCAGGGAGTTCAAGGTTCAGGTATTACTGAAGCCTGGCTTGGAGAATTTTGAGCATTACTTTACTAGAATGTGAGATGAGTGCAATTGTGCGGTAGTTTGAGCATTCTTTTTCATTGCCTTTCTTTGGGATTGGAATTAAAACTGACCTGCAATATAAATAAAATATAATCCTAGTCACTATCATTACACCTGATATTTGGGTGATATAAATATAGGTCACAATTTCTTACACACTGGCAAAAGGCAAGAAAGTGACAGCAAAAGATTTACATATTTTAATGTAGCAGCCTGGGTTTTCCAACTAAAATCATTAATAACCAAGGTAACAATAATAAGTTCCATAGTCTAACGTGCAAGTGTTTTTTTTGTTTTTTTAATCCAATTCAAAGTCATAGTAGAGATTCAACTTTGAGTTCACACTAGGAGTCCTTCAACACAGAAACAAATTTAAATGAAATAAATCTCTTCTCTGGAGGAGAATCTAACCCGTTAGCTAGATATACACATAGATAGATAGACATACATACATAGAAAGAGAGGTAAGCAGTGTGTACCTTTTTTGGAAGTAAAAATAGATTGAAGTGTAAATTTATTGTGTGTTAGTAGCTCAGTCGTATTCGACTCTTTGCGACCCTGTGGACTGTATCCTGCTAGGCTCCTCTGTCCATGAGATTCCCAGGCAAGAATACTGGAATGAGTTGCCATTTCCTTCTCTACTGGATACTCCCAACCCAGGGATTGAACCTAGGTTTCCTGCATTGCAAGCAGTCTCTTGCATTGCAAGCATTCTTTACTGCCTAAACCACCAGGAAAGCCCCATAAATATATCACAACTCAATAATTACATCTGCACAGAATGCACATCATCTCTGGCGTACATGGTCCATCCTTCACTCACACTGGCGTCAGGATCTGGAAGAAGGAAGTAAGGATCAATGTTGTATAGAAACGAGGACAGTGAGGGGCAAAGAGAAAAAGGCACATTCTAAGAGAAATAAAAGCACAATGCTAAGAGAAATGGCGTTTCTTAGTGCAACAAAGATGTAATTGTGCCTCTAGCAATCAGTGTTAGTGAAGGTTTGGTCAAACAAGATTTGAACAGATTGCTATTACACAGACTGTACTGACAATTTATAGTGGTCTCACAGAAAGCTTGCTGGTAAGGACAGAGAGAAGTGTTGTTTGTGATTAGCTTAAAGCAAAGATAAAGCTAGGCCTCTGTTAAGTACATGCTAGAATCTGAACAACGTTTCTGTCAACTAGAAAAGGCTAGCCTACTGACTGACTCTGGTTGGAGAGCTAAGACTGGCGCTGGTTGAGACACATAGACTGCTAGATCACAGGCCAAGTAGAAGAAAGGAAAAAAAAATTATACTGAAAAAAAAAGTACTTTCCATTAATGGTTTGGTGCTCTGAAAGAGGAGTAAAAATGAATCAGAATTCTCTAAATATTGAGATTCAATTGTCATAATATGCTTAAGGGCATTATTGTGGAGTTGAGTGCATGGAGGCAGATGAAGGATTTGACCCAATGCCCTTATCCTGCAGTCCTCCAACTCCAATCTAATGAACACATACTCATAATTATTTCTCAAATAGTTTTTATCTAATTTTAAAGTGGATAATTTATACCACTTGTATAAAAATGCATTAAGTTTCATTAAAATATTCAGCATTAGTAGAACTTTGAGCAGAATATATTTCTTACAGTTTCACAAAGTCATACATATTTATAATATTAAAACTCTTCAGTTGCTTTAATAATAGAATCTCTATCCCATAGATCTGAATACTAATTTTAATATGCTCCTGTAGAAGAAAGCTATATGCACAAGAAAATGCATTTGCATTTTATACTTTCTTGTTTTGGGGCTTATTTCTTTTTTATTACACTTTCTTTTAATTAAACTTCGCTTTTAAGCAAAATGCTTTCCTTCTCGCTTTTTTTTAGTCTTTTATTTTTTGTTTCTTTTTGTAAGTTAAAAATACAAGAGTTTGGAAGGTATTTACCACTCTCTGTTAAGGAACTCAGGGAAGAATCTCATCTTACCCTTCCAGTAGTGTGTTTCACATTATTTTGACTGGTTTTGTTTCAGTTCAAGGCTTGCCTAATGGGTCATTCATTTTTGAGACTATACACATTTGGGACAAAGAACACTACATGATGGTACATTGCTAGTCTCTTGTGGAATCTTTGAAAAGAGAAGAGGCAAAAGATCAAACTGGGATAGGCCATTTCTAGTGCAGGCTGCCTTCCATAATTCAGTCATCTCAGAGAACTTTAGAAAGGGATGAATTAAATAGTCATAATGCAGTGACTCTGAAATCAAAGGAGCCATGATCCATCTATCACCTATCCATCTATCTTCAGAATCAGAATTTAAGTGGCTGATGCACAGAACTCTGAAAAGTGAGCAAGTATACACACATAATGGTTCCCATCAACCTGGGAAATAGCCTACTTTTTTGAGAGAGGAATATGGCCTAGAACCCAGGAGCATTAGCTCCTCCTTTCCTCAAAGTGCTATGAAATCTCTAACTCCCAATAAGAATGCAGAATCAGATTAAATATATGCCTCTAAAACAATCCATAAACTAATGCTGAGATCTGTTATTTCTGATCTCCAAGGAATTCAGACACCCAGAAACTTGAAACTGAGAATCTTCTGTGGCCTTGTGAAGTTGGAGTATAGTGGTATCTTCTGTCAGATGGATGTCTAAAATAGAAAGATATCAACCTGGGATGGCTGAATTCCAGACTCCATATATTATAGTTAATCTTAAATTGATTTAATATTAAGCTGGTGTTAAGTCAGTGGTCTGAATCTGAAAATTAGGCAAACTTGGAGATTTTGCTCTAAATCTGAATTATTTCCTCAAGCATTAAATTTGGAGAGTGGGTTGTCATGTTGCTACTGACACAGTGAAGTCTGGTGAAGCTGACACTGGCCTGGGAATCTAGTGATAATTCTTCCCTTCCTTCAGTTCAGTTCAGTTCAGTCGCTCAGTCGTGTCTGACTCTTTGAGACCCTATGAATCGCAGCACGCCAGGCCTCCCTGTCCATCACCAACTCCCGGAGTTCACTCAGACTCACGTCTATCGAGTCTGTGATGCCATCCAGCCATCTCATCCTCGGTCGTCTCCTTCTCCTCCTGCCCCCAATCCCTCCCAGCATCAGAGTCTTTTCCAATGAGTCAACTCTTCGCATGAGGTGGCCAAAGTACTGGAGTTTCAGCTTTAGCATCATTCCTTCCAAAGAAATCCCAGGGCTGATCTCCTTCAGAATGGACTGGTTGGATCTCCTTGTAGTCCAAGGGGCTCTCAAGAGTCTTCTCCAACACCACGGTTCAAAAGCATCAATTCTTCAGTGCTCAGCTTTATTCACAGTCCAACTCTCACATCCATACATGACTACTGGAAAAACCATAGCCTTGACTAGACGGACCTTAGTCAGCAAAGTAATGTCTCTGCTTTTGAATATGCTATCTAGGTTGGTCATAACTTCTCTTCCAAGGAGTAAGTGTCTTTTAATTTCATGGCTGCAGTCACCATCCTAATGACAAACTCGCTGAACATCTGGGGGTTTTTGTTTGCTTTTTTTTTTTTTTAATGAAAATGTGGATAATAATTTTCACTATAAGTTAAAATGGATTATTTTTTCAAACTGGGTTGAGGCCCAAAGACTCCTAACCTTTCAAAATGAGATGCTAAAACACCTAGATGGGACTTAAAGCAGTAGGGACAGACAGTGTGGTTTCCCAATCCATCTGCCCAATATGCTACTGGAGATCAGTGGAGAAATAACTGCAGAAAGAATGAAGAGATGCAGCCAAAGCAAAAACAACACCCAGTTGTGGATGGGACTGGTAATAGAAGCAAGGTTCGATGCTGGAAAGAGCAATATTGCATAGGAACCTGGAATGTTAATCCATGAATCAAGGCAAATTGGAAGTTGTCAACAGGAGATGGCAAGAGTGAACATCGACATTCTAGGAATCAGTGAACTAAGATGGACTAGAATGGGTGAATTTAACTCAGATGACCATTATATCTACTACTCTGAGCAGGAATCCCTTAGAAGAAATGGCATAGCCATCATGGTCAACAAAAGAGTCTGAAATGCAGTACTTGGATGCAACCTCAAAAGCGACAGAATGATTTCTGTTCATTTCCAAGGAAAACCATTCAATATCATGGTAATCCAAGTCTATGCCCCAAACAGTAATGCTGAAGAAGCTGAAGTTGAACAGTTCTATGAAGACCTACAAGATCTATTATAACTAATGCCCCAAAACAATGTTCTTCTCATTATAGGGGACTGGAACGCAAAAGTAGGAAGTCAAGAAACACCTGGAGTAACAGGCAAATTTGGCCTTGGAGTACAGAATGAAGCAGGGCAAAGGCTTATAGAGTTCTGCCAAGAGAACACACTGGTCATATTAAACACCCTCTTCCAACAACACAAGAGAAGACTCTACCCATGGACATCACCAAATGGTCAATAGCAAAATCAGACTTATTATATTCTTTGCAGCCAAAGATGGAGAAGCTCTATACAGTCAGCAAAAACAAGACCAGGAGCTGACTGTGCCTCAGATCATGAACGCCTTATTGCCAAATTCAGATTTAAATTGAAGAAAGTGGAGAAAACCACTAGACCACTCAGGTATGACCTAAATCAAATCCCTTATGACTATACAGTAGAAGTGAGAAATAGATTTAAGGGACTAGATCTGATAGACAGAGTGCCTGATGAACTATGGAGGGAGGTTCGTGACATTGTACAGGAGACAGGAATAAAGACTATCCCCAAGAAAAAGAAATGCTAAAATGCAAAATGGCTGTCAGAGGAGACTTTACAAGTAGCTGTGAAAAGAAGGGAAGTGTAAAGCAAAGGAGAAAAGGAAAGATATACCCATGTGAATGCAGAGTTCCAAAGAATATCAAGGAGAGATAAGAAAGCCTTCCTCAACGATCAAGGCAAAGAAATAGAGGAAAACAGCAGAATGGGAAAGACTAGAGATCTCTTCAAGAAAATTAGAGATACCAAGGGAACATTTCATGCAAAGATGGGCTCAATAAAGGACAGAAATGGTAGTAACCTAACAGAAGCAGAAGATATTAAGAAGAGGTGGCATGAATACACAGAAGAACTGTACAAAAAATATCTTCACGACCAAGATAATCATGATGGTGTGATCACTCACCTAGAGTCAGACATCCTGGAATGTGAAGTCAAGTGGCACTTAAAAAGCATCACTATGAACAAAGCTAGTAGAGGTGATGGAATTCCAGTTGAGCTATTTCAAATCCTGAAAGATGATGCTGTGAAAGTGCTGCACTCAATATGCCAACAAATTTGGAAAACTCAGCAGTGGCCACAGGACTGGAAAAGGTTTTCATTCCAATCCCAAAGAAGGGCGATGCCAAAGAATACTCAATCTACCTCAAAACTGTACTCATCTCACATGCTAGTAAAGTAATGCTCAAAATTCTCCAAGCCAGGCTTCAGCAATACATGAACCATGAACTTCTAGATGTTCAAGCTGGTTTAGAAAAGGCAGAGGAACCAGATCAAATTGGCAACATCCACTGGATCATCAAAAAAGAAAGAGAGTTCAAGAAAAACATCTATTTCTGCTTTATTGACTATGCCAAAGCCTTTGACTGTGTGGATCACAATAAACTGGAAAATTCTGAAAGAGATGGGAATACCAGACCACCTGACCTGCTTCTTGAGAAATCTGTATGCAGGTCAGGAAGTTACAGTTAGAACTGGACATGGAACACCAGACTGGTTCCAAATAGGAAAAGGAGTACATCAAGGCTGTATACTGTCCCTCTGCTTATTTAACTTATATGCAGAGTACATCATGAGAAACGCTGGGCTAGAAGAAGCACAAGCTGGAATCAAGATTGCTGGGAGAAATATCAATAACCTCAGATATGCAGAGAACACCACCCTTATGGGAGAAAGTGAACAAGAACTAAAAAGCCTCTTGATGAAAGTGAAAGAGGAGAGTGAAAAAGTTGGCTTAAAGCTCAACATTCAGAAAACGAAGATCATGGCACCTGGTCCCATCATTTCATGGCAAATAGATGGGGCAACAGTGGAAACAGTGTCAGACTTTTATTTTGGGGGGCTCCAAAATCACTGCAGATGGTGACTGCAGCCATGAAATATAAGACTCCTTGGAAGGAAAGTTGTGACCAACCTAGATAGCATATTAAAAAGCAGAGACATTACTTTGCCAACAATGGTCTGTCTAGTCAAGGTTATGGTTGTTCCAGTGATCATGGATGGATGTGAGAGTTGGACTATAAAGAAAGCTGAGCACAGAAGAATTGATAGTTTTGAACTTGGTGTTGGAGAAGACTCTTGAGAGTCCCTTGGACTGCAAGGAGATCCAACCAGTCCATCTTAGAGGAGATAAGTCCTGGGTGTTCATTGGTAGGACTGATGTTAAAGCTGAAGCTCCAATTATTTGGCTACCTGATATGAAGAGCTGACTCATTTGAAAAGACCCGGTTGCTGGGAAAGATTGAGGGCAGGAGGAGAAGGAATGACAGAGAATGAGATGGTTGGATGGCATCAGTGACTCAATGGACATGGATTGGGTGGACTCCGGGAACTGGTGATGGACAGGGAGGCCTGGTGTGCTGCAGTTCATGGCGTTGCAAAGAGTTGGACATGACTGAGTGAGTGAACTGAACTGAATCCATCTGCCCTCTTGAAATCTTTACCAAAGTTTTTAAGATATAAAGGATTAAGTTGGTCACCCCAGAGGTATTGGAGATTAGAGGAAGGGTTTCCTTAGGTGCAGTTGTTAATATGAGAGGATTTCCTGCACTCCTATGGAAAGTAGGATGGGATGGATACTTTAATTTTACTTCAAGGTTAGTGAGAGGGTCTTCAAGGAGACTATAGAATGGGTGTGACTCATGTGCCCTCTAATTTGGGGGAATATTATTGACTTGGATCTGGCTCCTTCCTGACAGAAGTGCAAAAGACTATAGTTGGAGTTGTTTAGGCTGCAGAATGAAACAAGGCTGGTGGTGAAGTCAAAGGTACTTGGTTACTAATCTCTTTAGAATATTTCATCTACCAGGGTGAACAGACCTCGGCAAAAAATGTCAGGATGTATATACTGAACACCTAGATGCAAAAAAGGAATGAAAAATCATCAACTGGAGTGGAAATATACACTTCCTTCATATAAACTGAAAGTGATAATTTCCCAAGTTAGAGGAACTGTGAATCACACATAAAAGTGCCCTATGAGAGAAAATATGAGCTTTAAGCATCTGCCATTACCAGAGGAAATCAACATCAAATGGGTACCTGCCAGACATGTAAGCTTTTCCTGTTCCCTAGACTCCCTCTCTTCTACAACAATGGAAATGACCGGAACCAACTGATCGAGTAAACTCTGGACTTGGAATTAAGAAGTACACAAGCTATTTTCATCTTACTTTGGATTATAATACTAACTTCACATTCGTGTGACCATATTATAACGAACAGTAACTAGAATTTTTAAAATTTATGAGTAACAAGGAAACCTGCGGGGCTTGCTCTAGGTTTCATCCAGAGGCTAGAAAAGGACTGGCCCTTCAAAGTGTGTTGGAATGGCTGATATAGGGAAATAATAAACCTGTCCGATTATCATAGAACTTCTTCTGAGTTGTTACAAGGATAAAATAAGATAATGAATGTAAAAGCAGAGTTGCCCTATAAAATGCATGTTAAGAGACAAGTGCATGTTGAGGAAGTAGGGCTGTTTATTACCCTTAGGATCCCATTTATCATGGGATATTTTGGTAACATGTTTGCATGAATCCTTTGAAATACATAAGGCAAAAGAGACAATGGCTACCATACACAATAAATATACCCTAACATTTGATCAGGCTTCCTCACCCCAGGGCTATGGAGGATGGTGGTTTGAATGGTTTCTGTAATTGGGTTGGAGAAAATGAAGGTGTGCATCTCCACTGGCTTCCTGAGCGTGGGAGTGGCTGGCTTTGGTTGGGAGACATTTTACCCTCCTGTTGTTGAGAGTTGCTAGTGCATGGTGAATAGCAAGACTTTCTAAGTCAGATCTACTGTTTTTAGTTTTTCAACAGGCATGGACTGCTCTCATTGGCTCTTCCTTCTCTGCCTCATATATGACACTGCATCAGACCCAAAGGTGTTTTCTTTCACCTTCTAGTCCAAGAGACATCCACAAGGGTGTGGAGAAAATATATGTCTTACCTTTGCTAACCCGTGATTTTCTAGAACTGATTCTAATACCTAGATGGACTAAGCAAGTCTCCTCTTGCTCCGCCACTACTCTGTGAACATTCCCACACTGCCGGTGTAATCTGCTTTGCTGACAATGGCCTTCCCAGACAGAGAAGAACTGTTCTTAGTTATGAGCACACAGGTAACTTCAAACAAAGTTTTGTGGGAAAAGTTTCCCTGAAAGAAAGTTAAGCTCAGTATCTCTACAGACAGGGCCTGTGGTAAAGGAAAGAGTCCAGAGGGTAAAAAGACTTCTTTCTTATAAACTTTTTAAAACCAAATATAAGATTAGAGGGGCTTCCTTGATAGCTCAGATGGTGAAGAATCTGCCTGCAATGCAGCGGACTCAAGTTCAATCCTTGAGCCAAGAAGATCCCCTGGAGAAGGGCATGGCAACCTACTCCAGCATTTTTGCATGGAGAAGTCTACGGACAGAGGAGCCTGGAGGGCTACAGTCCATAGTGTCGCAGAGAGTGGGACACAACTGAATGACTAACACTTTCACTTGCACAAGATTAGAACCATGGTGGCAGTTCACAAGGGGGCCACATCCATCTGTGTCCAGAAGAGGCCAATGAGCTTTAATTGTTCTGAAAATGGAGGAGCCCGGGTGTCCAAAAGAATAGGGACTGCAGTGGACACAAACATCTAAGAGTGAATTCAGGTATCATCACCTCCTACAATGAAACTGTGCTGATTAATTCACGTTTGTTATCAGTTTCCTTGCCTTTGAGATGAATGCCCATCCTGGAGCTGTCCTGAGATGTCAATGATCTGACATGGAGTCAAGATCAAAATGACCAGTGTAGCGCCTGGTCCACTATAGGCAACCAGTGTGCGTTTACCTAATTAATTATATAATAAAAGACTCAGAATCATGACTGGCACAGAGCAGGCAATAAGAAATGTTCTTTCTCCTCCTCTTTTTGTAGAGCATTCAATAAATCAGATAGAATAAAAAAGCACTGCATCTTCAGGGAACACTTTATGAAGGAAAAGACTTATATGTGTAAACATTTTTTCATGGTCAACTGGAAAATGAATGCACTTTGAAATTATGATTTGGTATTTTTACCAGCTTGAGTAAATTAACCTATATTGGTATTTTTTCCTTCATCTGTAAAACAAGAGGTAAGAATTCATTTTTCCCCCAAAATTGAATCATCTGTATCAAAATATCTAACAGTGGTTGGCAGAAAATCCTCAGTGCAAATTTCTTTCTCTTGTTCCTTTTTTATGCTGAATAAGGAGGATGGAAACAAGATGATCTTTGAAGTACAATACCATTTAAAAAATATTTTTGGTAATAAGATTATCAGTTGGCCTATAGATTCACCTCAATTCTTCTTAGTATACTATTAATCAAGAAGTAAAACCTAGAGGGGAAATAAAAGTTCAAAAGCAGATACGTCTACAGGGAAAATGATAATCCAGACAGATAAAGCCCTGTAATGAGACATACGGTATCAAAGCTATTTTTAATTGGTTCTCCATAAAAATAAAAGACCATATCAGAATTGTAAATTGCTGATGTAGTGAAATCATTACTCAATATACATGATGATAATGCCTTAAAACATTTCTTTTCTATAATGCTAAGTCACTGTCAAACTACTCAGCGTTAGGGATAAAGGTAGGGCCCAGGGTTTATGGATACTCTCACAATTGGACATTTTTCCAAGTGAGCAAGCTGGTCCAGTCCAGACTTTCCAAGAACAGAGAATTTTGTTATTATCATGGAAATTTGCCCTATAGAGATGAAGGTGGGGAAAAGATGTTATCTTTGGTGGGAATTTGTCAATAAGCAGGCTAAATTCAAACAGAAAGCTCATAGATCTACTTCAAGTGTGTTTTACAACTGAATTAGAGTCACTGTGATTTATTCTAAGCCAACCACACTTCAGTCCAATTTGGCTAACTCCAATGCACACCTATAATTTACTCTTCCTTAGAAAAGAAAAATAGTGAAAGGCTTTCAAAAAACATATACAAGGAAATCCTTACAACTGTGTGCAACCCCGTGGACTGTAGCCTGCCAGGCTCCTCTGTCCATGGCATTCTCCAGGCAAGAATACTGGAATGGGTTGCCATTTCCTTCTCCAGGGGATCTTCCCAGCCCAGGGATCAAACCCGGGTCTCCTGCATTGGATGCCGACGTTTTAACCTCTGAGCCACCAGGGAAGCTCATTTAATATATTAATCCACTCCTATTAAAGACAGTCCTTAGAGTTAGTTCTCAAAGACATGTGTTCAAATGCTGACTAGATTTTTGTTTTGCTTCTCATGACTATTCTCCAATTGAGATTTTTTTTTAGGAAAGAAAATGTTGAATATATGTAGAAACTAAGGTCTGCCTTCCTTCTCTGTTTCATCAAGTTAGCTTATATGTGATTTTCCTAGAATGGATTGAGAGGTATAAACGTTCTAATATTTATTATACAGATTTTCTTCAGATATCAGCAGCCTCAGAGTTTGAAATGGAAGAAACCAAACAGCTGGTTCTTTATTTTCATTTAAGTAAACATAATTTAAATCCTTTAAGTTTCTATACTATATGTAACAGAAAGAAAAATTTTTAGGGAAAAAATTTATATATCTTCAATAAGTATTTTACAAGGAGATTCAGATCATAGAGACAAATTTTTAGCTAACAGTAATTTCAGTATACTGTGTGCTGTGGTGGTGATGGTTGGTGTTTAGTTGCTAAGTTGTGCCCAACTCTTTTGCGACCCCAAGCACTGTAGCCCTCCAGGCTCCTTTGTTCATAGGATTTCTCAAGCAAGAATACAGTGCACTGTGGAAGATAATATTAATTAATTAATTAATATGTAAAAATAAAAGTAGAGATGATAAGTCAGTAAAGTTGCCCTGAATAAGAAATGGAGACATCTAGAAGGACTTAGAACAGGATAGCTGACATGGGTAGACTGGCAGCTGAATGGGGCCAGTGGAGGGGAGACTGAAAAGAAACAAAAATATGGTGGCTTCTGAGTAAGAGGAGAGACCATTAAAATGATGTCAGATGGGAGTTTTCCAAGGCTAGGAAGGTGAAATTTTATGAGTTGAAGACTATGGCCTCTTTCTGTTCTCTTTCTCCTGTATGAAATCTTTAGGAAAATATATATATATTTTTCTCTATTGCCCCAAAGAGTATAGTTTCTTTGAATCGAAGTTCTGAGCTTTACTATAATACAGGGGCAGATCTCTTATAGCAGGGCCACATTTATTCAAATATTATATGGATGAAATGAGGGTCTTCCGTCATAGCTCAGTTGGTAAAGAATCTGCCCACAATGTAGGAGACCCCGGTTTGATTTCTGGGTTGGGAAGATCCGCTAGAGAAGGGATAGGCTACCCACTCCGCATTCTTGGGTTCTCCTATGGCTCAGCAGAAAAATAATCTGCCTGCAATGTGGGAGACCTGGGTTCAGTCCCTGGATTGGGAAGATCCTCTGGAGAAGGGAAAGGCTACCCACTCCAGTATTCTGGCCTGAAGAATTCAGGACTGTATAGTTCATGGATCACAAAGAGTGGGACATGGCTGAGTGACTCTCACTTTCACTTTTCCTATGGATGAAAGTGAAAGTATTAGTCCCTCAGTCTTGTCCTCCTCTTTGTGACCCCATGGACTGTAGCCTGCCAGGCTCCTCTGTCCATGGAATTCTCCAGGCAATAATACTGGAGTGGGTTGCCATTCCCTTCTCCAGGGAATCTTTCAGACCCAAGGATCAAAGTGGGGTCTCCTGCACTGGCAGGCAGATTGTTTACAGTCTGAGCCAGAAGCGAAGCCAACTTTACATTGTTGTGGTTCAGTTGCTCAGTCATCTCTGACTCTTTGTGACCCCCTGGACTGCAGCATGCCAGGCTTCTCTGCCCTTCACCATCTCCCAGAGCTTGCTCAAACTCATGTCCACCAAGTCGGTGATGCCATTCAACAAGCTCATCCTCTGTCATCCCTTTCTCCTGCCTTCAATCTTTCTTAGCCTCAGAGTTGTTTGTAGTAAGTTGACTCTTCAAATTAGATGGCCAAAGTATTGGAGTTTCAACTTTAGCATCAGTCCTTCAGTGAATATTCAGGACTTATTTCCTTAGGATTGACTGGTTGGATCTCCTTGCAGTCCAAGGGACTCTCAAGAGTCTTATCCAACACCACAGTTTAAAAGCATAAGTTCTTCGGCACTCAGACTTCTTTATGGTCCAACTCTCACATCCATATATGACTACTGGAAAAACCACAGCTACAACTAGATAGACCTTTGTTGGCAAAGTAATGTCTCTGCTTTGTAATATGCTGTCTCGGTTGGTCATAGCTTTTCTTCCAAGGAGCAAGTGTCTTTTAATTCCATGGCTGCAGTCACCATCTGCAGTGATTTTGGAGCCCAAGAAAATAAAATCTGTCACTGTTTCCATTGGTTCCCATCTATTTGTCATGAAATGATGGGACTGGGTGCCATGATCTTAGTTTTTTGAATGTTGAGTTTTAAGCCAGCTTTTTCACTCTCCTCTTTCACTTTCATCAAGAGGCTCTTTAGTTCCTTCTCGCTTTCTGCCATAAGGGTGGTGTTATCTGCATATCTGAGGTTATTGATGTTTCTCCCAGCAATCATGATTCCAGCTTCTGCTTCATCCAGCCCTGCATTTCACATGATGTACTCTGCATATAAGTTAAATAAGCAGGGTGACCATATACAGCTTTGATATACTCCTTTCCCGATTTAGAACCAGTCCGTTGTTCCATGTCCCATTCTAACTGTTGCTTCTTGACCTGCATACAAGTTTCTCAGGAGGCAGGTAAGGTGATGCGGTATTCCCATCTCTTTAAGAAGTTTCACTGTTTTTTGTGATCCATTCGCAAAGCTTTAGCGTAGTCAATGAAGAAGAAGTCCATGTTTCTCTTGAATTTTCTTGCTTTTCCTATAATGCAACAGGTGTTGGCAATTTGATCTCTGGTCCCTCTGCCTTTTCTAAATCCATCCTGATCATCTGGAAGTTCTTACTTCACATACTGTTGAAGCCTCGCTTGGAGAATTTTGAGCATTACTTTGCTAGCGTGCGCTGCTGCTGCTGCTAAGTCGCTTCAGTCGTGTCTGACTCTTTGTGATCCCATAGACGGCAGCCTACCAGGCTCCTCCATCCCTGGGATTCTCCAGGCAAGAACACTGGAGTGTGTGAGATGAGTGCAATTGTGGGGTAGTTTGTACATTCTTTGGCATTGCCTTTCTTTGAGATTGGAATGAAAACTGACCTTTTCCAGTCCTGTGGCCATTGCTGAGTTTTCCAGCGTTAGGTAGAGTCGTAATATTAAATCTTGTTTTAATCACATAAATGTCTATTTTATTTGTCCTCATTCATCCGTATAATGAATTTTTTTTTAATTTATTTGCAGTAATTCCTTTTTTAAAAATGAAAAAAATTACCTCATTGATATAATAGACCTTTTTGGTTTTTTTCCAAGTTTTTAAATTGATATCCTTAATTGCTCTTATTAGCATCTGCAAGCCCCATTGAGAAGGCCTCAATGAAGCTTTCTAAACCAAGTTTTCTCTTTCAAAAAAGTTCATAAGTTAACTTGACTTTTATTTTGTACTACACAGATAATCATTTGAAAAGAATATTCAACTCTTACTAAAATCACGAACTATGCTCAAGAGGGAACATCACAAAGAATTTTGGTGATTTCAGTTGGAATTTTATACATCAGTTGTAATTTCAACAAATTCAGTTTGATAGTTACTTAACATGTCTATTACACTGTATATTTTACATATATATGTATAAATATACATGCATATATGACATCTGCTATGCAGTGAGCATCAGTGGTGGAAAGGTATAGATTTTGAATCTGCAGACACTATCGCTTGAGAAGCACATTGTTAATAAATTTCAAAGTATCTTCGAAAATAATTTGCCTGTGACAGGCAGTCTATTTTCCAATATATATCACCAAACCTTTCCTCTCCCTGACTATCAACTTCTGAGAATCCAAAATTCTTCACCAACACCAATCACATGGTCATTTCTCTTTTCTTCTCAATCCCTCTCATAGTAAAACACTTTTCTTCTTAAAGCAAAGGGAAATCTTCAAAAGGCAATGATATTTCATAAAAATAACACAAGCTAAGTAAGAATTGCTAGACGGAGAAAAAGGGAGGAATGTTCATGCCTCAGCAGGTACAAAGAATCTGAGTGATGACGAACACGGACTGCTGAGAGTGTAGCTGAAGTCTGCTGGGAGTGGTAGAAGACAGAACTAAAACAATAGATTTGAGGAGATGCTTAATGGCCTCGTATAGCCAACTAAAGAAAAATGAAATCATCTTGTAGATCAGAAGCCAATGAAAGTGTTTAAAAAGGAAAATAACATGATCGGATCATTTATTGGAAAGGTTACGGGCTAAGAAAGGATGAAAGAGGACGCATCCTGAGACACAGACAGAACAGAGAAGTTTCTGAAATAGTTCAGATGATCTGTAGTAAGATATTAATAGGAGCTGTTGGAATAGGAAACAAATTAAAGGGTACCAACAATAAAAAATTGCTAAGAATTGGTGAATGACTAGATGTGGAGGTTGATAGAGAGGTTGCAGAGAACGGCTTGAGCTTTGGGTAACAAAGATGTCAGAAGTGGAAGAGAGTTTACAAGAGTTTGCATATGGTAGATGATTAGATGTTGGACACGACTGAAGTGACTTAGCAGCAGCAGCAGCAGATGATTAGATGAAGGTTCCATAAAAAGATACACTATATTTGCATTACTTCTGATGCAGTTCTTATATAAACGTCCTTCTCTTCAAAGTTCTTATAAAAATTTATCTTTAAAATATGCAAGTTCTAAAATCATTGTTTACAACTAGAAGAAAGAAAAACATAGCTTTCCTAATTGGCAAAATCCATTATATAAGGGGAAAAAAACAAAATTACTAAAAATTTTAAATAATGAGAAAATAAACTTGAAATAAAAACTAGTAAAAAAACAGACTAATTTTTCTTCCATTAAAAAAATAGATTTGCCAACTCATATCTTCATAATATGGCTATAATTTTGATTTCACACCATGACTCAAATATGAATATTCTGTTTACCCTAAAATGCTGATTAACTTTCTATTTTCTATTTAAACTGTAAAAATAGATTTGTTCTAAATATAAACTGACTAATATGTTAAACACTAATGGTTTGTTAGATACTATTAGTCTTGAGCTAGCCTGCCAGTGTTTTTCAAGAAAATTTTTACCATCCAAATTGGTTTTGCTTGTAAGGTCAAATACAATATCTCATTTCCTTTTATTTAGAACTGAAGAAGAACACTGCTCACATTTTTTAAATAAGCAATCTATAAACGAATAATTATAACACTCATTATTCCAGTTTCACATCAGTTAGTATTCTGGTCCTACTAAAAAGTTCATTCTCTATGAGAACTAAGAGTCGTTTGGGACAATTACTAAGTAATAATTGTTTAGAAAAAAAGACTATGAGACTTTGCAATCAGCTATTTGGTTGGGGTTTGGGAAGTGGAAGTGAAGCCATTGTTTTTTTAGACTGTGTGATTTCAGATTAGATTCCTGGGTCCCAAAGATGCCCTGGAGAATGAAAATACAACTCATTCCAGTATTCTTGCCCAGGAAATCCCATGGACAGAGGAACCAGGCGGACTACAGTCCATGGAGTTGCAAAGAGTTGGACACGATTTAGCAGCTAAACAACTTTACATGCAGACACACAGTAAATAATAATCAATTTAAATCCTTTTTATAAAATTTAGTCCTTTCCAATTTTTGTTCTCTTAACCTTGTAAGGCTATCAAAAACATTGTTCTTTTTCTCAGACTTTTAGCCAGGAATCAGCTTGAAATCAATAAATGTCCTCAAGGGAAAAGTGGGCACCCCCCGAGGACAGGAATATGTCTCTCTGATTTTTTTATTCCATATATTTCTTCATCCTGTATTAGCTCTCAAATGTCTTTAAATCGATTTGTAAAATAAATCTGTTCAATTGCTCCAAGAGGATTCACCTGAAACATGAGAAGGAAACATTCTAGGGTTTGATTCAGGATCAAGGTATTTTTCTGCCTTTATCATTGAATTTCCTTCTCCATAACTGTTTTTTCTGAAAAATTCTAAAGGCTTGGAGTTACTAAATCAAACCTTCCTAGCAGCAATTTTACATTCGGAGAATGCTTTTTTAATTTGTTCATCATCATTAGTTTTGTATCTCTAGTTTTTACCATATTTGAGGGTAGGATAAAGGTTACCACTTTGTTATTCACATGGTTCACAGATGGGACCTTATACTGAGAGGATACTGAAAATCCCCCATCTTAAGAGTATTTTACAAGTGGCCAAAATAGCTCAGTTAGGAGAGCATTATACTGAAGAGTATATCAGTTTACTCAAAGACCCACAGCTGGTGCAACATACTAAAGGGGATATTCTGAGTTGCAAATAAGGAACTCACTGCCTGCAAGTTCTCTGTTCTCCTGATTGGTTAGCTAGCTAGGCATAACTGGCTTCTCAGATCTCAGTTGTCGTCATACTAGCTGAACTGCCCTTGCAGCACACACAGACACAGACTGACAGTCATTACCTGATGCACTTTCACATATATATGCCTTTATCCTGTGATGATTTAAATATATTTTTGATTAATGATTAATCATATTTTAATATTTTACAGAAGATTCTGATAACCAGGTGGTGCTAGTGGTAAAAATCCTGCCTGCCAATGCAGGAGACATAAGAGACACAGGTTTGATCTCTGGGTCTGGAAGATCCCCTGGAGGAGGAAACAGCAACCCACTCCAGTATGTTTGCCTGGGGAATCCCACGGACAGAGGAGCCTGGTGGGCTACATTCCATAGATTTGGACATAACTGAAGTGACTTAGCATATGCATGCATACTCATATACGACAGAACTTTAACACTGCAATATGGCACAGTTACTTTATCTAATGTAAGCTTTTTCCAATTAAAACTTCATTGGAAATCTTCCAAGATGTGTCTACTATCAGTGACTATTCAGTAAAGCACTCTACCCCACTACAACCAAAATTTTAGATAACATCTGTCTCTACTCCGTCCTGTAAATGTCTGTGAAAAACCCATGAGAATGATAGTGTCAAAAAGACTAATATGAAACCTATGAAAGAAAGAGTTATGGTTGCTGAGGTGATAGTTACATAAGAAAATACATCAAGTCTACAAGTTTGAAATCTAGGAAGTCAATAATGATGGAAAATTAATTCTGGTTTGTGATGTGTTTGGTATGCAAAGAAAGAATAGATATACAAATTGAAACAAGTAATGACTGAGAAGAGAAGCATGATGCATCAGAAATATGGAAATGGAGCCACTGTATATTTTTATTATTAAATAAAACATATCATTTAAAAAAAAATTTAGTGTACCATGTGTGCCCAATCATTCAGTTGTGTCTGACTCTGCTACCCCATGGACTGTAGTCTGCCAGGCTCCTCTGTCCATAGAATTTTCCAGACAAGAATGGTAGAGTGGGTTACCATTTCCTAAATAAATCATAGTTGTTTTTTTTTTAATTTAGTGTACCTTAATATGTTTATACAGTTAAAGTAACAACACAGATTATAACTGAAGTAGGGTGACTACGTGAAAATAAGTTAAATGAGTTTAGAGAAATTATGTATCAGGACTCGGGCTGAAACCTTTTCTGATGAGAAGTGCAAAACTAGGAAATCAGAATAACTAGCTTCACATATTCAAAGCTGGCTTCTTTCAAAATATTAAGAAAAAACAACATTTGCATTAATTTAAAAAAATAACTGAATTTTATACAATTGCATGCTTAAAACTGAAAATAAATTATGGACTAGTATAAATATTGCATGCTACACTCAATATGTCAGCAAATTTGGAAAACTCAGCAGTGGCCACAGGACTGGAAAAGGTCAGTTTTCATTCCTATCTCAAAGAAGGGCAGTGCTAAACAATGTTTCAGCTACCTTATAATTGTGTTCATTTTGCTAGTAAGGTTATGCTCAAAATCCTTCAATCTAGGTTTCAGCATTATGTGAACCAAGAAATTCCAGATGTACGAGCTGGGTTTAGAAAGGACAGAGGAACTAGAGATCAAATTGCCAACATTCACTGCATCATGGAGAAAGCAAGGGAAATCCAGGAAAACATCTATTTCTGCTTCATTGACTACACGAAAGCCTTTGACTGTGTGGATCACAATAAACTGGAAAATTATTAAAGCAATGGGAATACCAGACCACCTTACTTGTCTCCTGAGAAACCTGTATGCAGATCATGAAGCAAGAGTTAGAAACTTACATGGAACAACTTACTGGTTCAAAATTGGGAAAGGAATAAGACAAGGCTGTATGTTGCCACCCTGCTTATTTAACTTCTATGCAGAGTACATCATGCAAAATGCCAGGCTGGATGAATCCCAAGCTGGAATCAAGATTGTGGGGGGAAATAATAACAACCTCAGATATGCAGATGATACCACTCTAGTGGCAGAAATTGAAGAGGAAATAAAGAGCCTCTTGACAAGGGTGAATGAAGAGAGTGGAAAAACCTGGCTTAAAACAGAACATTCAAAAAATGAAGATCATGGCATCTGGTCCCATCACTTTAAGGCAAAGAGATGGGGAAAAAGTGGAAGCAGTAACAGATTTTATTTTCTTGGACTCCAAAATCACTACAGATGGTGACTACAGCCATGAAATTAAAAGACGCTTGCTTCTTGGAAGGAAAGTTATGACAAACCTAGACAGCAATTATTAAAAGCCAGAGATATCACTTTGATTCTAAAGACCCATATAGTCAAAGAATTGATGCTTTTAAACTGTGGTGTTGGAGAGGACTCTTGAGAGTCCCTTGGACTGCAAGGAGATCCAACCAGTCCATTCTGAAGGAGATCAGCCCTGGGATTTCTTTGGAAGGAATGATGCTAAAGCTGAAACTCCAGTACTTTGGCCACCTCATGCAAAGAGTTGACTCATTGGAAAAGACTCTAACGCTGGGAGGGATTGGGGACAGGAGGAGAAGGAGACAACAGAGGATGAGGTGGCTGGATGGCATCACTGACTCAATGGACGTGAATCTGAGTGAACTCCGGGAGTTGGTGATGGACAGGCAGGCCTGGCGTGCTGCGATTCATGGGGTCACAAAGAGTCGGACACGACTGAGTGACTGAACTGAACTGAACTGATGGTTTTTTTCAGTAGTCATGTATGAATATGAGTGTTGGACCATAAAGGAGACTGAGTACCAAAGAATTTATGCCTTCATATTGTGGTGCTGGAGAAGACTCTTAAGAATCCCTTGAAAAAAAAAAAAAGAATCCCTTGGACTGCAAGATCAAACCAGTCACTCCTAAAGGAAATCAGCCCTGAATATTCTTTGGAAAGACTGATTGCTGAAGCTGATGCTCCAATACTTTGGCCACCTGATGTGAAAAGCCAACTCAATGAAAACAGTTATGATGCTGGGAAAGACTGAAGGCAGGAAGTGAATGGGATGGCAGAGTATAGGATTGTTGGATGGCATCACCGCCTTGATGGACATGAGTTTGAGGAAGCTCTGGAAACTAGTGACATACAGGGACACTTGCTGCAGTCCATGAGGTCGCAAAGAGTTGGACAAGACTTAGCAACTGAACAACCACAACATTAATATTAATTAAATTACAGTGATATAGACCACTACTCTATACATTTGGTATAAGGAGATCATTATATTAGATATAGCAAAACAATGCAATTTTTTAAATTAATTACAATAATTCTTGGGGTTGGAAACAAAGGTGCATAAATGCTTCTCTCTGTAAAGGACCTCTATCTCCCCCCTTAATTCCATATGCATCCTTTTTTATTGAAGTATATTTGTTTTAGAGTGTTGTGCTGCTGCTGCTGCTGCTGCTAAGTCACTTCAGTCATGTCTGACTATGTGCAACCCCATAGATGGCAGCCCACCAGGCTCCTCCATCCATGGGATTTTCCAGGCAAGAGTACTGGAGTGGGTTGCCATTTCCTTCTCCAATGCATGAAAGTGAAAAATGAAAGTGAAGTCGCTCAGTCGTGTCCAACTCTGTGCAACCCCATAGACAGCAGCCCACCAGGCTCCTCCGTCCATGGGATTTTCCAGGCAAGAGTACTGGAGTGGGTGCCATCGCCATCTCCGAATGTTGTGCTAGTTTCAGGTATACAGCAAAGTGATTCAGTTATATATATATAATATATATATATATATATATTCTTTTTAGAGTCTTTCCATATGTATCATTTTTTCCTGCTATTTAAATTTACAGTCCCTAAGAAATATATTTTCAAGAAATGCATTTTCAAAACTAATTTGACTTGTATTCATTATTACTGTTAATTGGAAAAGGATGTCTTTTATGTAGAAATTGTGTATACTACTGATACTTTACATGTTGTAGATTTGTCTGAAAGTTGTGATATATTCCATCCCAACACTTCATACCTTCTCTGACAAATAAATGCTGGTGTAAATACCTTAAAAAAAAAGAGTCTGGGGCCAAAAAGCCAAGTATCCCATATGGAATAGAAGCTACCAAGCAAGAGTATGGGGAGGCAGAGTGGATACAACAAAGAAAGTAAAAGTACAGAATTGGCAAAGCTGGAGAATATATTACTAATAAGACACACATTTCCCAGAAAATTTTGTAGTCTGCGTAG
Source organism: Capricornis sumatraensis (assembly GCF_032405125.1). Taxonomy (NCBI): domain Eukaryota; kingdom Metazoa; phylum Chordata; class Mammalia; order Artiodactyla; family Bovidae; genus Capricornis; species Capricornis sumatraensis. The sequence continues at coordinate 58,329,332 of NC_091074.1, forward strand.
ACTATAAATAATGTGTGATCACAGGAATTCTCAGAGAGTAAACCTATTGCTTCTAAGTAGAAGTATGAATGTGTTGTGGAAAGGGAAGGGACTTAATCTCAAGTTAAATGACACAGTTCTGCCACCAAGGATTAGTATGACCTTGGAAGGCTATCCAGTCTCTCTGAGTTTCAACAACCTCATCAGTACATTAACAATTTAAAGGATCTCTGAGATATTTCCTAGCCTGAAAATGATGTCTACTATGATGAGGAAATACTCAAGGTAAAAGGTAAATGACTCCAAGAAGAGGCTGAAAGCAAATCTATCCTAAGCAAAAAGGCAGGAATCCAAGCAGTGGGATCTGAGAGAGGAGCAAGACTCTGTGTACACTTTGGGGCCTGCTACAGCATTATCCCTTCCTCTCACCTGCAAGAAGTCCTGCAGCACCGTCTCTTCTCTTGGTGGTGTGAGCAGAAGGTGGTTCAAGGCCTCGTTTTCACAGATTACAGCCCTCCCTTTCGATCACTGAGACTTACACGGTATCAACTGTGTTTTTGTTGCTCCCTGACTATTTTTCTTTTCGTTTTTTTAGTTATTCTATATGGAATCCTATAGGATCTTCCCTGGGTGATTGTATTTAACTTGCATTTATGCTTTTACTTTTGAAGGAACATCTGAGTAATTTACAAACTAGTAACACATTGATTTTGACTCTTACCAAATATGTGGAAGGGGAAATTTAAGTCCTCATCATAACTCACTCTTCTATACTACACTAACAAAGTAAATATTATATAAATATGATAGGTTGATGGGGAAAAGGAGACCTTTTTTAAGAGATAAATTATTATTTGTGATAACTTTAATAAGGTCAAGTGACTTAATTAGCTTGATTTTACCTTACTGAAAAACTTCAGCTTTTTTAACTTATCATTTTACATTAGAGTATAGCCGATTAACAATGCTGTAAAAGCATCAGGCGGACAGCAAAGGGACTCAGACATACATATGCATGTATCCATTCTCCTCCAAACTCCCCTTCCATCCAAGCTTCCACACAACACTGGTTAGAAAAATAAATAAATAAAAACCTTAGATTAACTTGCTTGGCTTATTCTTTTTATGAATACAAGGGAGATAAAACAGGGAAATGGAGTGTTTGTCAATGAGCTGAGGATCTACTGCAAGGAGGAAATAGGCTCCAGGCAAGAACAACAGATCCCAAGATGATAATCTTGTTGCTCAAGCATTCTAAAGTATCAAGGAACAGAGTCAGGCCAAATAATATGTATTTTTATAATTTATACACGTATTTGCATAAAGCCTTACAAAGGTATAGAATTTACCTCACAGTAAACAATCAGCTAAACTGTTAAAAAAAAAGTAAAATGTCTATTAAAACCCACCTAGAACAGAGGCAATATGTTCAGGACCATAGTTGTAGGCATGCCAAAAGGAGGGATGAGAATGTTTAGTGTTAGAAGGTTGCGAGCACTTTCTGGTTATTGTTCAATCTCTCCATGCCTCAGTTTGCACATTCACAGAGAGGGGTTACTTATAGTACCTAATTTTATAAGAAAATATAAACTTTAAAATTAATTAATGCACATAATGTTCTTAAGACAGTGCCAAGCACATTAAATCAACAAATTTCAGTTAATAAGATCAGTAAGTACTGCTGCTGTTGTTGTTATATACATCACAGGTATCTTGGCCAAGAACTGAAGAACATGCACTGTAGTTGAGAGATTAGGTATTTTGGCTATGGTCTTCACAGAAAAGAGATGACACAGTGAAGCAGTTTAATGGAGGAGAGTTGAACAAAGGGACTTTTTTATTTACAAAGTTAGGGAGAATATTAAAAAAGAAACCAACAAAAGACAGCACTCTACCCCAAGGCTAACAATGTTAGGGAGTCTTAAAGAAGGCAGAGCACTGAAGAATTGATGCCTTTGAACTGTGGTGCTAGAGGAGATTCTTGAGAGTCCCTTGGAAAGCAAGGAGATCAAAGCAGTCAATCTTAAAAGAAATCAACCCTGAATACTCTTTGGAAGGACTGATGCTGAAGCTGATGCTCCAATATTTTGGCCACCTGATGTGAAGAGCTGACTCATTGGAAAAGACAATGATGCTGGGAAAGATCAAACGCAGAAGGAGAAGAAGGCGACAGAGGATGAGACGGTTGGATGGCATCACCAATTTAATGGTCATGAACTTGGAGGAGATGGTAATGGACACAGAAGCCTGGTGTGTTGCAGTCCATGGGGCTGCAAAGAGTCAGACACTACTTGGCAACTGAACAACAACCAATTGCTAAAAAGTGACAAGAAAGGAAAATAGTTACGAGAACCCAGAAGGAATGGCTATAAGGGAGAAGAAGGTTGGCTGACCCTTAGTAGGGCAATGGAGACAGACCAAAGCAATCTGACAAAATTCAGATGAGTAACTATCACAATCATCCATTTTTCCCATCCTCCAAATCCACTGGCCATACACAGTTCAGTTCAGTCACTCAGTTGTGTCTGACTCTTTGCAACCCCATGGACTGTAGCATCCCAGACTTGCCTGTCCAACACTAACTCCTGGAGCTTGCTCAAATTCAGGTCCATCCAGTCGGAACTGGATGTCAAAAGTGAGGGGAAAATTTTATACTATCTATAGAGATCATTTTCCTGGGCACAAAGAAAGATAGAGAAGGACAGAGGAACAAATGGGAATTATCCAGCACAACTGTGCAGATGAAAGGAAAGAAAAGGTGAATACATGGACCATTTTGGAGGATTTATCCCAACTCTCACTCCACATCAGAAGAGAGATTAAGTTTAGGTAGAAAATAGGACTGACTGACATATGAAAATTACTGAAGAAAAACAGATCCCGAGTTTTACCCTTCTCCCAAAGTAAAAACAACAACAAAAAACAAACTTTTTCTAAAAAATCATATAAATTAAAAATTTAACATTTGAAAAACTTAATTCACTTTTAGAGTTTATACTCTGGGTAAAACTTTGTATTTATATTCCAAGCTTCACCTTTCAAGCATAATGGTTTATTTATGTTAAAATTTTAATATTTCTGGCTGGACAGTCTGCTTAACCGGGCTTTAATATTTTAAATCTCTATATGAAAGAAAAGTCTGAAGTGATGATGAGGATTAAGAGGGAAGAAGGGAAAAAGTGGATGGGGCACAAAATGGTGAGTATAGATCGTCACTTTACCTTATTCACAACTTCCCTAAGGTCAATTTATTTCTACCCTAATAAAAAACAAAAGACTCTTTATCTTACACTTACTATAAGTAGGTAATTGATGAAGTGAAACAGACATCTAAGATAAGAATGAGCTTCTAAAAACCTAGCCAGGTGGACAGACAGAACACACGCAAGAGCTCTGAAGAGAGAGCCATTATTTTCATTTGTATCAGTGAATTCCTTCTTATTTCTTGAATACATTTATGAGCATCTCATATTTTTCTAATATAAACATGTCTCTATGTATCTTTAATATTTTGATTTATATTTTATTCAGCTGTACTTTCATTTTTATTTATACTTTCCTTTGTCTCTCTTTTTTTTACTCATTTTAGTTCTTACTTCACTTTTTACTTCATTTATGCACATTACATTATTAATAATGACAACACTTCAGTCTCTGAGTCTCCCTCTGAACTGCCTCATCGGACATATCCCAGCAAAGAAGCAGGGCATTCATCATGGCTCTTTCTAGAGTTTGTTGACTCCTGACTTTTCATTTCCAGTTTTACTCAAAGTCATTTCAGTTCAGTTCAGTCAATCAATAGTGTCCGACTCTTTGCAACCCCGTGGACTGTAGCACACCAGGCTTCCCTGCCCATCACCAACTCCCAGAGCTTGCTCAAACTCATGTCTACCCAGTCGGTGATGCCATTCAACCATCTCATCCTCTGTTGTCCCCTTCTCCTCCTGCCTTCAGTCTTTCCCAGCATCAGGGTCTCTTCCAAGCAGTCAGTTCTTTGCATCAGGGAGCCAAAGTATTGGAGTTTCAGCTTCAGCATCAGTCCTTCCAAAAAATATTCAGGACTGATTTCCTTTAGGATTGACTGGCTTGATCTCCTTGCTGTTCAAGGGGCTCTCAAGTCTTCTCCAACACCACACTTCAAAAGCATCAATTCTTCAGCACTCATCTTTCTTTATGGTCCAACTCTCACACCCATACATGACCACTGGAAAAACCATCGCTTTGACTATATGGACCTTTGTCAGCAAAGTAATGGCTCTGCTTTTCAATATGCTGTCTAGGTTGGTCATAGCTTATCTTCCAAGGAGCAAGTGTTTTTTAATTTCATGGCTGCAGTCACCATCTGCAGTGATTTTGGAGCGCAAGAAAAAGTCTGTTACTGTTTCCATTGTTTCCCCATCTACAAATTGGGTTAGGTGAATACAGGGTTTTTTAACTTCAAAGTAGCTGTATTTCTTCTTCTTTGATCTTTTTTAAACTACTTGGTAGGCTTATTGTATTGTGCTCATGGGATGAGGTCCATACATCTCAGCTTTCTAGATCACAAATATTTGGCCACAAGATCTCTCTTTATACTCTTACAAATTACAGAAGACCTTAAAAAGTTTTTATTTTTATGAGTTATAGCTATCAATACTTACCTAATTAATTCTGTTTACACTCTAGAGCCAGGAAATGATTAGAAGGAAGACCTTTCTGCAGAATTTCTAGTAACAAAACAGGTTTTTCTGTTTTTTCTTCCTTCCATCACTGTTAGTCAAGGCATGATGCACGAATGGGTCATTAGTAAGCTGAACATGAGTTTAAATCTGATTTTAAAAATCTTTCTAATGAACTTTAAATTTCTAGAAAGTTGTTGCTAATTGATTCCTGAGACCAGTATATCTTTCAGGGAAAGATATTGTTTATAATAATATCAAGCTCTATGTGTATGAGCCAAAATGCCAAATTTTTTTATATTTACATAACCTGAAAATCTAAAATAACCCCTATTCTCTGTCTGATTAGGGACACCAAATTTTCCCATTGACATATCTTATCTTAAGCTAACTACAGTCTCCCACACATTTCTTAAATACTGCCATCTTTCACATATTATACACCTTGCACATCAACTCTACATTTGAAAAACTAGTTATCATCAGAGCACAACAGTAAACATTCCAGGTCTTCTTAGGGCATAGACATAGAACTAACAAATAGTTGTTTTTGCCACTTTTTTTTGGAGGGGGGGCGGTTGAAGCACATCACAGGGTCAACCAGAATCAAGGAGGGGGGTTGCATATAAACACATGTGTACTCAGAGGCATAGTTTATTTAAGGAGTGCCCAATCACAAAGAAAAAACCTTTCTGTACAACTAGCCATACGTGGATGAGTATTAAATAATTGCCTTAAAAAATGTGTCTGTGTTTTAGGTTTTAAAGTATTTCTTCAGAAAGCCCTGCTTTGCTAGTACTCAAAGTCATGATGCTAAACTTATGGCTGGATACCAGAACAAATTTTCTGCAGAAAGAGAATAACAATAAAGATTTCAAATTACACTGTGCAAGTCAATAAGAGCAGTTAAAAGTTGCAGCAGTGTAAATTTTAGTAAGGCTCATTCCTAAATCTCATTCACAAGCCTTGCAGAGAACTGTAAGAGAAATAAGTTGATGTAGATAACTTTCCACACTATAGTGACCTAAAATAGAATGAAATTCAATCTCTATAGAGAATCCTATACACGCTGCTATATTTAAAACAGATAATCAACAAAGATCTACGATAGCATAGGCAACTCTGCTCAGTAGTATGTAGCAGCCTTGATAGAAAAAGACTTTGAAAAAGAATAGATACAATACATGAGTAACTGACTCACTTTGCTGTACACTTGAAACTACTATAACGCTGTTGCTGCTCCTAAGCCACTTCAGTCGTGTCCGACTCTGTGTGACCCTATAGACGGCAGCCCACCAGGCTCCTACTCAACTACATTTCAATATAAAATCAAAAGCCAAAAAATATAATACATATCCCTCCTGTCCTTTTCCTTATGTAAATCTTTGAGTAATGTGACAATTAAATTTAGTTCCCAAAAATATATTCCCACTGAGCATCAAGAAAGAATATATAATTTTTAAGCTAAGAAAAGAGTAGCCCCCAAACACAGAATCTATCAGGATCTTATAAGAAAGACTCAAATGACTTTCAGATATATAAGAATAATCACTAAATTAAATATGTAAGGAAAGAACACAGGGATCAGGCTTATCTCCTATTGTATTTAAAATAAAACACTCTAAAGGAAATCTGTATACAAATAAAAATTTTATTGTTAAGAGAGACCAAAGCATTAAACAGTAAAACATTACACAAAAATGTTTGGAGTTTTCTACTCCACTAACCATCACAAATTAACTGGACAATTCAAAAGTTTGAAAAATATTTGAGTGACAATTATAAGAAGTCACTCAAATTCAATACAATTGAAAACATATGTTATTTTTTTAATTTACAAGCAATTTCACTTATATCACCTACATAATCCTTATAACTACTCAGTGAAGTAGATACTGTAAAGTAGATACTGACATTTTAGTTTCAGTGATCAAATGATATGCTCTTCTAATTGACTGAACTCTTACTTTCTCTAATTTAGTGTCATTTTCTATTATGAAAGCTTACAGAAGATAAAAAAAAGATACAAAATTTGTACTGAATCAGTAATGTATTATGTGAAGTTACTGGGACGATCTTGGACCATGAAGGCATATATAGCTTACATGATAATAAGTTGCCAGCACTCCAGCCAAATCCTACCCAAAGTTTCACATGGCAATAACTGAATAAAGTACAGTGGTGACAGTCCCTCATTCCAGATGGAACACGTATTCTTCAAGGGAAGATGTCAGTTCAGTTCAGTTCAGACACTCAGTCGTGTCCAACTCTTTGTAACCCCATGAATCGCAGCACGCCAGGCCTCCCTGTCCATCACCAACTCCCAGAGTTCATTCAGACTCACGTCTATCAAGTCAGTGATGCCATCCAACCATCTCATCCTCTGTCGTCCCCTTCTCCTCCTGCCCCCAGTCCCTCCCAGCATCAGAGACTATTCCAATGAGTCAACTCTTTGCATGAAGTGGCCAAGTATTAGAGTTTCAGCTTTAGCATCAGTCCTTCCAATGAACACCAAGGACTAATTTCCTTTAGAATGGACTGATTGGATCTCCTTGCAGTCCAAGGGACTCGCAAGAGTCTTCTCCAACACCACAGTTCAAAAATATCAATTTTTTGGTGCTCAGTTTTCTTCATAGTACAACTCTCACTTCTGTACATAACCACTGGAAAAAACATAGCCTTGAATAGATGGACCTTTGTTGGCAAAGTAATATCTCTGCTTATTAATATGCTATCTAGGTTGGTCATAACTTTCCTTTCAAGGAGTAAGCGTTTTTTCATTTCATGGCCGCAATCACCATCTGCAGTGATTTTGGAGCCCAAAAAAATAAAGTCTGACACTGTTTCCACTGTTGCCCCATCTATTTGCCATGAAGTGATGGGACCGGGTGCCATGATCTTAGTTTTCTGAATGCTGAGCTTTAGGCCAACTTTTTCACTCTCCACTTTCACTTTCATCAAGAGGCTTTTTAGTTCTTCTTTGCTTTCTGCCCTAAAGGTGGTGCCATCTGCATCTCAAGTTATTGATATTTCTCCCAGCAATCTTGATTCCAGCTTGTACTTCATCTAGCCCAGCATTTCTCATGATGTACTCTGCATATAAGTTAAATAATATTTGGTTCTAGGGTGACAATATACAGCCTTGACGTACTCCTTTTCCTATTTGGAACCAGTCTGTTGTTCCATGTCCAGTTCTAACTGTTGCTTCCTGACTTGCATACAGGTTTCTCAAGAGGCAGGTCAGGTGGTCTGGAATTCCCATCTCTTGAAGAATTTTTCACAGTTTATTGTGATCCACACAGTCAAAGGCTTTGGCATAGTCAATAAAGCAGAAATAAATGGTTTTCTGGAACTCTCTTGATCTTTTGATGATCCAGCAGATGTTGACAATTTGATCTCTGGTTTCTCTGCCTTTTCTAAAACCAGCTTGAACATCTGGATGTTCAAGCTTCACTTATTGCTGAAGCCTGGCTTGGAGAATTTTAAGCATTACTTTACTAGCATGTAACATGAGTACAATTGTGTGGTAGTTTGAGCATTCTTTGTCATTTCCTTCCTCTGGGATTGGAATGAACACTGACCTTTTCCAGTCCTATAGCCACTGCTGAGTTTTCCAAATTTGCTGGCATATTGAGTGCAGCACTTTTATAGCATCATCTTTCAGGATTTGAAATAGCTCAACTGGAATTCCATCATCTCCACAAGCTTTGTTTGTAGTGATGTTTCCTAAGGCCCACTTGACTTCACATTCTAGGATGTCTGGTTCCAGATAAGTGAGCACACCATCGTGATTATCTGGGTCATAAAGATCTTTTTTGTGCAGTTCTTCTGTGTATTCTTGCCACCTCTTCTTAGTATCTTCTGCTTCTGTCAGGTCCATACCATTTCTGTCCTTTATTGAGCTCATTTTTGCATGAAATGTTCCCTTGGTATCTTTAATTTTCTTGAAGAGATCTCTAGTCTTTTGCATTCTATTGTTTTCCTCTATTTCTTTGCACTGATCACTGAGGAAGGCTTTCTTATCTCTCCTTGCTCTTCTTTGAAACTCTGCATTCAAATGCGTGTATCTTTCCATTTCTCCTTTGCTTTTCGCTTCTCTTCTTTTCACAGCTATTTGTAAGGCCTCCTCAGACAGTCATTTTGCTTTATGGCATTTCTTTTTCTTGGGGATGGTCTTGATCCCTGTCTCCTGTATGGTAATAGATGGCTAATAAACCCATGAAAAGATGCTCAACATCACACATTATTAGAAAAATGTAAGTCAAAACTACAAAGATGTACCACCTCATACCATCAGAATGGCCATCATCAAAAAATCTACAAACAATAAATGCTGGAGAGGGTTTGGAGAAAAGGGAACTCTCTTGCACTGTTGGTGGGAATGCAAATTGATAATAGCCACTATGGAAACCAGTATGGAGGTTCCTTAAAAAACTAGGAATAAAACTTTATATGACCCAACAAGGGATTCCCTGGTGGCTCAGATGGTAAAGCGTCTGCCTGCAATGCGGGAGACCCGGGTTCAGTTCCCGGGTTGGGAAGATTCCCTGGAGAAGGAAATGGCAACCCACTCCAGTACTCTTGCCTAGAAAATTCCATGGATGGAGGAGCCTGGTGGGCTACAGTCCATGGGGTTGCAAAGAGTTGGATATGACTGAGCGACTTCACTTCACTTCACTTCATGACCCAATAATGCCACTACTGAATATAAACTCTGAGGAAACCATAATTGAAAAAGACAAATGTACCCCAATGTTCATCACAGCACTATTTACAACTAGGACAGGCATTTCAGTGGAATATAATAATTCATGATATAAAATTTTTTCTGAATTAGTTTTTCTTCCCCAATCAAGAATATCATATATTTGACTAAACAAGGTTCCTTATACAAATACTATGTGGTAAATTTCTTCCAGATCTCAATAACAACAAAATATCTGCTTCTAGAGACATTATGACATGCTTTATTCTACTAATTCCCAAGTCTTTTTGTTTTTCTCTTTCCCATGGCTGCTGGAAAGTTTAGTTTGTTTTATGAAATTGTAGTAGGTTTTTAGAAACATAGATTATTGGAATTTCTTTTTTTATATCCTCCCCTTATCCTTCATTGACTGAGCTGTCAACAAAAACAAACCAAAAAAAATCTTGTATTAATTTTTTGATTAACTTTTTAATTTTTAAATAAATTTTTGTGTGCCATATAAATTTTGTTTCATTGTAATGTTAACTCTTCTTATAAGTAAATAATTTTTACATATCTCTTTGTACATTTTTCTGAGAGACAGTATTGATATCAAAATAACTTTTTTGACTAATTCTTGATAATCACTTATTTGTCAAATTACTTTTTCCTGAGTATTTGAGGTTTGGAGTTATAAAAAAGATATGCATTATTTCTCACTTAGAATTCATTTTATCTGTGTTATTAAGTCAGTCACTTAAGTTTCTCCTGTTTTTCCACTTGTCATATAGAGTCAAGGATGTCTATTTCTCAGCATTATTGAGTAAATCCCATGAGATAGTATATGTGACACCATTTTATAAACTATGAAGTGATAGCCTAAGTTTTTATATTCTTTCATCACATAATAAAGCACAGGAAAGCTAACTTTTGATAAATTTATATTCAGAATTAATTGGAATTTAATATTAATGGAACATGAGATTTAAATGTCTTCTTGAAATGATCATATATGGTTTAAGTAAATCCCATAAATTACTTAATGGCTGTCAATCACATAAATAAAGCAAGCTTTACATGGGCTGTGTTATCAGATCAGCCTCAAAAAGCAATGAATAAATATTTGTCAACTTCATTCATTTACTTTCCTTTTACTCTTCTCTTACCAAACTATACTTACAATGGATAGTATTTTGGATATGTACTTTGCTTTTTTATGTATATAGTTCCTATCATATTTTTCAAATGTTCATTAAATTTGTCTAACATCAACGTTGTCTATCTTCAATCACCAGTCTTTACAGGCAGAGAATCCATTCACACAATTGCCAAAAACATCACTTCATAATGATCCAAGCATAAACTGACACATTTATGAATTCTGTTAGTAATCACATACAAAAATGAACATTTTCATGGTAAAAGTATATCCATCCTTACTCCTCTTTGTAGTAGTATAAATCTAGAGAATTGAGACCTAATCTACTGATGTAACTAAAATATATGCAAGTGGAAACATATAGCAATTTTAATGTATGTTTTGCTACATTACTTTCAACTAAAAGTAATCTTTAAAAAATGCATTTTAGTATCCAGATGGGAAAGTAGAAATGGAAAATAGGAAAGATATTTCACTTGGTTCTGGAAGGAAAGCACATCAATTAACAGATTTTAAATTATTGGCCTGCTTTCACAAATAATGTATTTTGAGGCAGTGTGTATATGTAGAAAGGAAGTTTCATAGTATCTGTTACTATTCCTTTAAGAGCTGTAACTTCAGTAAAAAAGTAATGAGTTGAAAGAATTAGAAAGACATCAGGAGCCTTCTAACAATTAGAAGAATCTGTTAATTAGCACAGAATACGAATCTTAAGCTGCCTTGCTCATCAAATCATTTATTTTAATGAAGTAATGTGGATCAGAAACCTTGCTAACACAAAAAAATAATTATAAGAAAAATATTTAAATAAGCAAAAGCCTTCTATAGCAATATGGCCCAAGACTACACGATGTTGGAACACTTAAAACTGGAGTTATCATGCCATGTACCTTCCTCTTAGGGATTCTGTCAGGATTTATTAACTGGAATTTGCTTCATGAGTATTAAAGAAGGGGATGGAGTATGTCCACCATTCCAAAATGGTGCAAATGGCTCATTAAGTTTATCATTTTAAAAGCTCAGAGAAAATAGGAGTGGCTCAGAGTTGGTCTAAATAAGAACCATGGGACTTCACTATTCATAATGATAAAGAAATGACAAAATTCTATGAGCAGCCATTCAGAGTTCACTGATTGATATTTCACCAGATTTTAAAGTATCAAATACAAAAGATAAAAGAAACATCGGTGAGTGTAATGGAGACACAGAAGAATATACAGTAGAGAAATGGTATGTGTGCTTGCATAGATACAAACATCATTTATGGCTTATCTAGTTTCATCATCTTTTGAGAATTCATTTCATGTGCCCAGTCAGTGTAATTTTTCTTAGTGTCTCTAAAACTCCAGTAATTTGTCCTTCCATTAGGAGACCCTTCTGTGTGTTCCACTGTGTGTATTTAGTTTTTTAAGTGAATTTTTTCCTATCTAATGTGCACTGCAAAATGCTGGCTGCCTACTTTACTTAAAAGCCGAATGGTTGCGAAGTCTTATTATTGTCTAATCTGAGAAGACACTATGATATGAATCTAAAGCAAGAGAGAGACAGAGAAAGAGAGATGAAGAGGAAAAGATCAGATATTAGGAACAATAGACACAGTGCCTAGAGTCTAGGATACATTCAGAAGTCCAAGAAAATGTTTTAATTTCCTTCAAAATTGGGGGAAAATGAATTTCTGGTTTGAAGAAAACATTGTACTATATCTTTGTACCAGTACTGTCATATTCTTTTTATTAATTCATTAATTTTTAATGGAGAAAAAGATCTATGAAGGCAAAAGTGCCTAAGGTCCACCAAAAAAAAAACACAATACAGCCCTGAAAAAGACAAAGAAAGAGAAAGGGAGAAAAAGAATCTGTTGACTTCTGTGAACAGAATTACTTCCTGGTTAAGGTATGAGATGAACTGCAGTGTGATCTTTTTCTTCATGTAACAATATCAAATGTCCCCTATCCCCAGGAGTTCAGGGGATGTTTCTGTTTTTCATTTTTCTACCATCATATAACTTAACTTGGTTACTCTAAACTAATCAGTTTAGGCTTTAAACCTAGATGCCTGAACAAAGACCTAAGTTCAAATGTGTTGCTAAATAACAATTGTTAATTATTGTGTCGAGTTTCTGATGTAATACCTCATTTATTTGTCTTAATAACCCCATGAGACAATGAGTAATGTTAGTAAACTTTCAAATATGAGAACTGAAGTATAAAGACATTAAAAGGATCTATAGATTCCCAGCATATTAGGCCTCAAATGGCTTACAGGATTAGAGGGAAAGAATCAAAAATCCATCTTATTATCCACATACTTGTTCAGATTCTCAAATGCATGTTCTTTCAGATTTATAAAATATTTTTTAACCTACAACTATTTCCCACCTAAAAGCTTCTTATAAAAATAGACGTTTACTCGTAAAGAAGAGTTAATAACATTCTAATTTCAAACTGCTATTGTTACATATTAAATCTATTTAAAAAGCAATTCCTGGGAAAATTGGTATAACACCTTTAAAAACCAGCTTGGTAGTATCTGGTAAAGACAGATATATGCACATACCAAGACCCAATAATCCCATTCCTAGATATATATTCCTAGAAATAAATTTGTGTATATGTGTACTAAAATATTCAAGAATATTCAGAACTGGAAACATCTTATATATTCATCAAAGTATAAAGTACAAATAAAATGTACTATATTCACATTCATACAAAGGAATACTCCACAGCAATCAAAATGAACTAATTATATGCCCACATAAAACCATGGATGAGTTTTACAAATATATTGTTGTTGGACTGCAAGGAGATCAAACCAGTCAATCTCAAAAGAAATCAACCCTAGATATTCACTGGAAGGACTGATGCTGAAACTGAAACTCCAACACTTTGGCCACCTGATGCTAAGAACCAACTCACTGGAAAAGACCCTGATGCTGGGAAAGATTGAAGGCAGGAGGAGAAGGGGACGACAGGGAATGAGATGGTTGGATGGCATCACCAATTCAATAGACATAAGTTTGAGCAAACGCCAAGAGATGGTAAAGAACAAGGAAGCCTGGTGCTACAATCCATGGAGTTGCAAAGAGTTGGATATGAACGAGCAACTGAACAACTGTTGAGTGAAAAAGACCCAATACAAAAGGATGCAGACTACTGTATGATTTCATCTGCAGAAAGTTCAGGAAAAGCCAAAATGAAACTACAGTTCTAGAAGTTGAGACCATTGTCCAACTGGTTATCTTCAGCAATGACAGGATAGGTCGTGATTGCAGTGGATCACCAGAATGACTCCTAGGTTTTAGCAACAATCTACTTTCTTTGACCTGGGACTGATTTTAGCACTGTATTCACTTTGTGATAATTTATTAAGCTGTGGCTTATGTACTTTTATATGTATGTCATATTTTGGTAAACATTTTTTTTAAAAAACCTAAGGTAAAAATTCCTGCAACTTAATTTCTACATAGCTTTTAATATATTGTGTTCATACTCTTTGCAAATAAAATATAATAGATTGGAATTTTTCTTATGGGACTTGCTAACTTGAGGAAATTATTAAAGAAGAAGCAAGTGTGAATTATTCTGACATACTTCGTGGGAATAACTCATATGGTTATAGTACAGAGACAAATTTCTGAGATGATAAATGATGACAGAGAGAATTAATTTAATTGTGATGAGGATAAAATCAACGCAGTAGATTAACACATCTCCTAAATTTAAAAATCTATGTATGTCCCCCTGTAAGGATTTAGTTATATTTTCTGAAGTAGCAGTCTGATTTAATCATAGAATATTCTAAGGTAGAAACTTACTAAATTGATAGCTCCTAACCTGTTTTTCTTAAACACTGTGTGTTAAAGTTATATGAGAAAAAATATTATAACAATAATTTTAGAATTTAAAAATGAAAGGAGAGCTTAAAGCTAGAAAAATCATATTTGACAAATATTTATAGCTTGGTAACTCTAAATAACGTCTTCTATATTCTTTCTGACATGTTTTGGTCTAAAATGGATTAGATAAATGATAAAATCCATGCTGGGCTCTGCTTTCGTCTGCATGCTGCTGAGCAATCATCAAAGTTATCTAGTCATTTAAGGGACTGATCTATTATTATCTCCTAATGATTAGGTCAAATCAGTCCGGCTGGAATCCTCATTAGCAATGACAAGGGTCTCTGTGCCACTGCTTCTTAATAACTTACAATACAGCGATGCTGTGATATTTAATAAACTTATAAGCTATACATCAGTGGTAAACCGCCTTCCTTTCCATCATGAACAGCCTGCTATGCTCAGCAAAGCACTTTTTAAAAAGCCCTTGCCTGGCAGCCATATCTATGTTTTACATAAAGGACAAGCATTTCATCATCACCTGCACAGGAGATTCACAATGAACTACTGAGGGAAAAAAACAGAAGTATAATTAGCCTACTATTAAACTATACAGGATTACCTTTAGGCTCCCAGATGAGCTGCCACTTCTGAGAAATCCTTGCATACAAGAAGGCTTATAGATACTCTTGCCAAATGCTAGTAATGTTTGTGAAAAAGTACAGAAAGTAAGTCAAACTTTCAGTTCACAGTTGATCCACCTACCAGCTCTTAACTGAGGTCCTCATTCTCATTGTGGGATTCTATTTCCATATCCCACAGAAACCCATTATCTCATCATTATTTATCATATCAAACACCTCCTTTTAATTTTAACTTCAATAGATTTTTTTTTTTAAGTTGGTGGGGAGCTACCCTCCTCTTTCCACTTTCCTTCTATCTATTTTTATAAAGATATTTACAACCTTTGGGAGAAAAGGAAACTGTTTACACATATAATTGCAGCTAAAAAAGCTAAAAATCAGATTACTAATTCAGTGTAAACTGTTTGATCCATAACATTGCTAGAAATTTAATTACTTGTCAAAAAAGTAAAAATACTTATACAGTTCTGGGTCCATTAAGCAAGTAAGGTCTGCTAGTGAGACATTAAAAAAAAAATGAAGCTTTGATGAAATCAGAATTTAATTGATAGATACTCAAATAAAGAAAATGAATAATCATCAAAATAAATCCCACAATGGCTGATGTCTTTTTAAAAAATATTTTAATGGAAAAATCAGTTGTTAACTTGCATAGAGAGGGGAGATTGTGCTTCATTTTCTTTAAGGCTAAAGCATTTATCCTAGAATTTTTGTCATGGAATCCATGGTTTTAAAAAAACACACCATTACTTACATGAGACAGAAAAACTGAATACACACAAAATGGATCACAGAACTAAATGTAAGAGGTAAAACTATAAAACTCTTAAAAGAAAATGTATGATATGGGTTGGAAAAGCCTTTTTAAACAGCACATCAAAAGCACAAACAACAAAAGAAGAAAACAGATCAATTAGAATTCATCAAAATTAAAAATGTCTTTGCTTGAAAGTGACACTATTAAAGTGAAAAGAAAACCCACAGAATTGACAAAATATGCACAAATTATATGTCTGATAAGGGATTTGTCCCCACAATGTATAAACAACTCAAACTTTATGAAATAATAAACATGTCAATTTTTTTAAATGAGCAAAAGATTCAAATAGACATTTATCCAAGGAAGACATAAATAGGCACACGGAAAGATGGCCAGCATTACTAACCATTAGGGAAACATGAAATACTACTTCATACCCACTAGGCTGCCTATAACCAAAAAAAAAAAAAAAAAGATAGTAACAAGTAATGGTGAGAATATGAGAAATTGGAACCTTCAAATACTGAAGGAGTGACTGTAAAGTTGCAGCTGCCGTAAAATATTGTTTGACATAAACATGGAAATATCATATGACCGGTAATCCCACTCCTGGGTAAATTCACAAAAGAAATGAAATACACCTCCACACAAAAATTAACACAAATGATCACAGCAACATTATTCACAATAGCAAAGAGTTAGAATAACTCATATGGCATCAACTGGCGAATGATAAATAAAATGAGATATATCCACCTGATACAATCTTATTCAGAACTAAAAGAAAATGAAGTCCTGAAACATGCTAAACCATGGATGACTCTTGAAAATATTATGCTAAAACTGAAAGAAGCTCACATCACACAAGACCACATAATTCCATTTATATGAAATGTACAGTATAGACAAATCTATAGAGACAGAAAGATTATTGATTGATTAAGATGTATGTAGGGGTAGTGGAAAAGGGAGGCTGGGAATGTACTACTAATGGGTGTGGGGTTTCTTTCTGAGGTGATAAAAATGTTCTTAAATTGACTGCAGTCATAGCTGCACAACTCCATGAATATGCAAAAATCATTAAATTATACACCTTAAGTGGAAGAACTAAATAGTATGTGAATTACAGCTCAATAAAATTATTTTCAAAATTTAAAACTCCAGTTGGTCAAGTACATATGGAAACAATGATGTAGAACGAGGATCATAACAGATATATACACAAGGTGCTCCAGGAGCACAGCAGAGGAAAACTGAACTGTTCTGTGTCACTGATGTAGCTCTTATTTACCTCCATGTGTCACCATGTGTGTGCCTGCCAGAGTATACGTGTAAAACATGCATACATATATAACAGAATGGCCTGGTTTAGTCTCATATATGCTTGGTCTGTGGAGTAATAACAATACTTTAAAAATGCAGATCTTTATATTCATGGTTCATCACAGAGTGTAAGGAATGGTGTGCTGGAGTTAGCTCGTATTCATTCCAGAGAACTGACCGTAAGCATCACTTTCCAATTCCATGTACACATTAGAACCCTGAAATTGGCCATTCTGGGAGCATTTACACCATGGAAATCAGCAAATGCTACAAGTCAGGGCTCCTTCATCCCAGACTGCTGGTTATTGAACATTTACCAACATACCACTAGTTCTAAAAGTCCCTCTGAAAAATAACACAAAGTTTCATACTTGAGATGCAGGTATATTCATAAATAGCTAGAAAACTGAAGTCATTCAGAAGCCGAATTGCCTGGGGGGCACCATCAAGTCTCTGAGAAAAGATGTGTCATAAGGGACCATAGCATGATGATTCCCTTTAGCAACAAAGGCTGAGAATCAGGAAGAATCAAGCATCTAGGTAAAACTCAAAACTCAAAGGCACATCAGCACCTCGGAAGAAAATCACTTTGAAGAAAGCTAAAAAGTGCTAGACATAAAATTTTGGAATAAATCGGTGCTCAAGTAACCCTGATATTGGGCCCTTTTTAAGATACAAAGGGCAATCACTTCAGAAAAGACTGCCCAGTACTCCAAGAGCTGGGATGAACTGCAGGGACCGGAAGCGGCTGAACCGACAATTAGGGTGGTAGCAGGTGAAGATTACTCAGAATAAGATGACAAATAGGACTGTCTGGTGAAGCAGGGCACCTGAATGAGTAGACGCCAGAGCAGCAGTGTAGCACTGGAGAAATGTCTGGGAGAAGGGAAAACCTTAACTAATATGTGAATTCAGAATACCCTGAGATACTCGAGGGTTGCTGCTGCTGTTGCTGCTGCTAAGTCGCTTCAGTCATGTCCAACTCTGTGCGACCCCATAGATGGCAGCCCACCAGGCTCCTTTGTCCACAGGATTCTCCAGGCAAGAACACTGGAGTGGGTTGCCATTTTCTTCTCCAATGTATGAAAGTGAAAAGTGAAAGTGAAGTCGCTCAGTCGTGTCTGACTCCGAGACCCCATGGACTGCAACGGTTAGGGAATCTCTAAAGAGAATCTAAGCAACCACAGTGTATGTGTGTGGCTCTGGAGGAGGTAGCTATCACCACAATAAATTGATCCTATGTCTGTGGTAAAATTCATGCCGTAATTACTTATTTTCCTAACTTGACACCATAATATACTGTCAGTACCTTAGAGAAAATTTTCTTTCATTTCATCTTAGCTCCTATGGCATTCAGAGGGCACAGTATGATCATTTGATGTTTGTTAATAATAGTACGTGCTAATAACTACTCTGTGTAGCATTTGCCATGTGCCAGGCACTGCTAAAAGAATTTTACATACACTCACTTGCAGTTTACCAGAAGGTATTAATATTCTTTCTGTCTTCCAATGTAAAAATAAACTGAGACACAGAGAAAAATAAGTAACTTACTCATGATCTTATATGTACCAGAAAGATAGACAGATAAGACAGACAGGAAGTCATTCAGAGAACATAGTTGACTATCCAGGTTCTGTCACTTTTTGATAATGTGTTCTTGTTTCAAACTGTGAATGGAAGACCTATTTAATAGATCATGGAAATCAATTTAGTGGATTACACCTAGAATTTTCTGAAAAAAGTAAAATAGATAAGCGTGCATGTGTAGCAAATGTGAGTTGTTTTGTAAAATCTCTTTTTACAGTTGTGTAAGTATGTAGGGATGTGCTTTAGGTCATAATACAAAATATTTTTCCTACTGTTGTTTGATGTCAAAATTTGAGAAACTTTGATCTAGGGCATTTCATCTTAATAGCCTCTGACCTTTAGTTTCTCTAAAGGTTTCACAGGAACCTTATCATGAGTATGCAATTTTCAACAGAGTAGGTATTCTAAAAGAGATAAATTTCACTTTAAAGGCTTGAAGCTTTTCTAATAGAACTAAAACATTAGGGAAAATAATTTAAATTATGAACAATTATATTAGGGAGGTAACACCATGATCTGACTTTTCTTTTCAGAAGAGGTGTTAACAGATGTTATGACGAACATGTAAGATTTTTTAAATTGCTGAGAGCTGTGTCCAAATCACTGTGGCTCTGATAATATTGAATAGAAAACACTCCCCAAGAGATCACCTCAGATGTATTATTGAAGTTATTACTGGATCACAAGACTTCATTTCCACACCAAGAATGGGATAATAATATCACTATTAGTGAATGATTAAATTAGCTCTCTTCTTTTAAGCAGGCTCCCAGTTCTGGGGAAAAGCCTCTTCTGTCTACCTCCACCTCAAAAAAGAGAAAATCCAAGAACTCCTGACATCTTTCAGGGAAAAAAAAGAAATCACCCAAGCAGAAGGCTCAAACCAGTGCAAGGAGGATATGACTGTTGTTTAACTTTGTTTTGGATAAAAAGATGTAAAGTATTATATGATTGCCATTGTCATTTGTTTTCTGAAATTTCCTACCTGTTACTTACACTATGTAAAAGAATGAGAATTCAGAATAGCTCAAAGAAGGAATCAGTTCTTTTTGCATATTTCTTAAAAATCATATATATTTAAGTATATTCAAATTATATAAGCTATGACAAACCTAGACAGCATATTAAAAAGCAGAGACATCACTGTTCCCACAAAGGTCCATCTAGTCAAAGCTATAGTTCTTCCAATAGTCATGTATAGATCTGAGAGTGGGACCATAAAGAAGGTTGAGTGCTAAAGAATTGATGCTTTTGAACTGTGGTGCTCAAGAAGACTCTTGAGAGTCCCTTGGACAGTAAGGAGATCACACCAGTCAATCCTATAGGAAACCAACCCTGAATATTCACTGGAAGGACATATGCTGAAGATAAAGCCCCAATACTTTGGCCACCTGATGTGAAGAGCTGACTCATTGGAAAAGACCCTGACTCTGGGAAAGACTGAGGGCAGGAGGAGAAGAGGGTGACAGAGGATGAGATGGTTGGATGGCATCACCGATTCAATGGACACGAGTTTGAGCAAACTCTGGGAGACTGTGAAGCACAGGGAAGCCTGGCATACTATACATGGGTCGCAAAGAGTCAGACATGACTTAGCAATTGAACAACAACAACAAAAATATATAATTAAGTATTTGTAAATTATATACCGCATATAAATCTTATTTATTTAACCATCTAACTTGTGGAATATTATTTCCACAAATTCAAAATGAATATTACCCCCTTTTTTAATCTCCTCCAGCATCTAGCAATTCTCAAAAATTTAAAACAGATTCCTAAAATAACAAATGCCTTCTAGTGAAATGTGTTGAGTCTTAAAAACTAGGATTCCACATATTAATTGTCTGTCTTGGCTAGAGATTTCACACATCTTATCTCATTTTGTTTCACAAAAAGTCCATAAAATAAGTGTCATGACTCTGATTTTAGGAAAAGAGAATGAAAAGTTATTTGGCTAGTAAGTTGTTAACTTAAGATTCATACTGGGACGGGAGTCTGGGGGAGAGTGGATACATGTACATGTATTGCTGAGTCCCTTTGCTGTTCACCTGAAACTATCACAACATTGTTAATCGGCTATACCTCAATACAAAATAAAAGTTTAAAGTTTGAAAAAAAAAAGAAAAGAATCAAAGAGAAAAACAAATTCATGCTGAAGTCTCTCTATGCCCAACTCTCTCCATTACATTTAAGAGCAGCTAAGCCATTGCTAAAAGGGAAAGATAAGCATTATATACCATCACTTCACAAAGCATAACCTAGAGAAACTTTGCCCTGTTTTTAGAGTCAATGTATTATCGAAATGAGAGGGACTGATCCATAAATAGGAGACATTTAGGCACTACAGTGACATTTTCTTTCATTATTGCATTTCATGTCATTTGCCACATGTTTGCCTCTAATCCCGTGCATGTTCCTGTACCTATGCAATATTCAGTGTGAAATTCTATGTCAGTATATTTAAACTTCCAAAAGTCAGTAGGTTCAGAGTTGTGATTCCCATAGCAACCATAATTCCACCCCTTTGTTTTTATATAGCATTTGTATAACTGGGGAAGTTGTTAAGTTTTATATCTTAATATAAATATGCAGTCATGTTGAGTGTCTTTTTATAGCTGCTCTGGGAACCACAATTTAGAATTTTCTGATTTTCTTTGCATTTCAATTCCCAATCAGATTATTGCAATTACCAGCATTCCTCTCATTTTATTGAAGCAGTGGAAATGGGAAAAAGGAATAGCAATTTTGTTATACATTCCCATAGCTTCTATTTTAAGACATTATTTAACTGCTACAAAATTTTAAAAGATGAAAGCATGTTTTAAAATAAAATGGTACAAATGAAAGAATACTATGGTAAAGAAGTGAATTTTATATATGTGCAATTCCCAAATATTTTGAAATGTTTCCTTTTGGTCACTAAGAAGTAAGTGTTAAAATATAGAGACCTATAAGGTTCTTAGGTCTCTTATTTCCAGGCACTGTTGTGCACTTTACAGGAGTGAAAAGAGTGTGTGTGGTTGCAGTGTGTGTGTGTATATATGTGTGTAATGCATTTCTCTTTCCATTCAATGGAAGAGTTAAGTAGAATTGATCTTGATAAACACATAGTATTTGCATGTGATTCAGTATCCTTATAAGTCCTCTGGGACTACAATTTGAATGTGTGTTTAACACCAGGAATCTTTATTTAATAAAAGCTTACCAAAATCTTGTATAGAAGTGTAGGTGTTTGGATTGAAGAAAGAAGTTTGAAGTCAGAATGGATATGCAAACAAATGTAGTAAAAAACTTAACTCATTAATACTACCCTCCTCTACAGCAGCCCCAGTTGGTTGTCTGCAGTATGTCTAAGACTCACAAGCCACAATTTAAAAACCAATAGTGTAGACAAACTTCTGCAGTAAGAAATGAGCCAAATTACGTGACATGGTAATGTATTTATTTAGTGATTTCTAGATAGTATCTCTGAAGCCATATAGGTGGCAATGTTTATGATGACTGGTCTGTTTTTTTTTTTTTTTCTCAAAAAACAACCAAAAATGTGTTTTGATAGTCAACAATATCTGTTGCCTTAAAATTGATTTAAAAAGATTATGTGACTTATAAAATCATATCCTTTTACTCTGAATTTTTTGGTAAATATTCCTACCAGACTGAACTGACGAAATGGGGCTTTGGTGAAGTTTACAGAGAGATAAAACATTGTAGAGCTTTTTGGCTTTCCAAGATAAAAGGAGGGTAAACCCCTAATATTCGATCAGTAAAGGACAAGACAGTTCTTTAGGTTCTGAGTAACAAATCTCTTTCTGTTGAAATCATTTACTGCCAAGACACGTTGGCAGTAATTCAGACCGGTGGAGTATCTCCCTGAAGGGACCAGAGCTGATGTTCAGCAACAGGACTCAAATCCCAGAATAAGTCAACATGGGTCCCATCTCTTTCCCCCAAAATCCATCACAGCCTCAGTATCAAGCAGTAGAGCTACCTGTAGGCCTCAAGCTTAACTTGAGAAGCAAAATTTTATCCAGGTCATGAGGCAACATTAAAACAGTCAAAGATAGAGCCAATATCTGCTTAGGAAGAGCCTGAACTCCAGTCACACAGCCTGGGTCATCCCAAGGTCAAGCTGGATACACTGACAATCCCAAAAGGGAACTACCAACTCCGATTAATCAAGAAATGGTGCTACTCTTTGAAAATCTGTTCTAAAATGTTTTCAGCTAGATTGATTTGAGGTGTGCCCTATCTCTTCTCTGACAGTATGATCAATGTTACAGTAATTTCACGATATCTGAGCGCTGTTGGACGATGGAGCAAGACTATCTGGTTCAGTTAAGTTCGGTCACACAGTTGTGTCTGAATCTTTGCAACCCTTTGAACTGCAGCATGCCAGGCTTCCCTGACCATCACCAACTCCTGGAGCTTACTCAAATTCATGTCCATTGTGTCGGTGATGCCACCAACCATCTCATCATCTGTCATTCCCTTCTCCTTCTGCCTTCAATCATTCCCAACATCAGGGTCTTTTCAAATGAGTCAGTTCTTCACGTCAAGTGGCCAAAGTATTGGAGTTTCAGCTTCAGCATCAGTCCTTCCAATGAATATTCAGGACTGATTTTCTTTAAGATGGACTGCTTGGATCTCCTTGATGACCAAGGGAGTCTCAGGAGACTTCTCCAACACCACAGTTCAAAAACATCAATTCTTCAGCATTCCGCTTGCTTTATAGTCCAACTCTCACATCCATACATGACTATTGGAAAAACCACAGCCTTGACTAGACAGACCTTTGCTGGCAAAGTAATGTCTCTGTTTTTTAACATGCTGTCTAGGTTGGTCATAACTTTTCTTCCAAGAAGTAAGTGTCTTTTAATTTCATGGCTGCAGTCACCATCTGCCGTGACTTTGGAGCCAGAAAAAATAAAGTCTGTCACTGTTTCCACTGTTTCCCCATCTATTTTCCATGAAGTGATGGGACCCGATGCCATGATTTTAGTTTTCTGAATGTTGAGTTTTAAGCTAAGTTTTTCACACTCTTCATTCACTTTCATTAAAAGGCTCTTCAGTTCTTCGTTTTCTGCCATGAGTGTGGTATCATCTGCATATCAGAGGATATTGATATTTCTCCTGGCAATCTAGATTCCAGTTTGTGCTTCATCTAGTCCAGCATTTCTCATGATGTACTCTGCATATAAGTTAAATTAGCAGGGTAACAATATACAGCCTTGACCTACTCTTT
Source organism: Capricornis sumatraensis (assembly GCF_032405125.1). Classification (NCBI taxonomy): domain Eukaryota; kingdom Metazoa; phylum Chordata; class Mammalia; order Artiodactyla; family Bovidae; genus Capricornis; species Capricornis sumatraensis. Next base: position 58,353,212 of record NC_091074.1, read on the forward strand.
TCCTGATTTAGAACCAGTCTTTTGTTCCATGTCCAGTTCTAACTGTTCCTTCTTGACCTGCATACAGATTTCTCAGGAGGCAGGTCAGGTGCTCTGGTATTCCTATCTCTTTCAGAATTGTCCACAGTTTGTTATGATTCACACAATCAAAGGCTTTGGCATAGTCAATAAAGCATAAATAGATGTTTTTCTGGAACTCTCTTGCTTTTTCAATGATCCAGCAGATGTTGGCAATTTGATCTCTGGTTTCTCTGCCTTTTCTAAATCCAGCTTGAACATCTGGAAGTTCACAGTTCATGTACTTTGAATCCTGTCTTGGAGAATTTTAAGCATTGTTTTAGCATGTGAGATGAGTCAAATTGTGCAGTAGTTTGAGCATTCTTGAGCATTGGAATGAAAACTGACCTTTTCCAGTCCTGTGGCCACTGCTGAGTTTTCCAAATTTGTGGGCATATTGAGTGCAACACTTCCACAGCATCATCTTTTAGGATTTGAAATAGCTCAACTGGAATTCCATTACCTCCACTAGCTTTGTTTAAAGCGATGCTTCCTAAGGCACACTTGACTTCACATTCCAGGATGTCTGGCTCTAGGTGAGTGATCACACCATCATGATTATCTGCGTCATGAAGATCTTTTTTGTATAGTTCTTATGTATATTCTTGCCACCTCTTCTTAATATCTTCTGCTTCTGTTAGGTCCATACCATTTCTGTCCTTTATCATGCCTAGCTTTGCATGAAATATTCTTTTGGTACCTCTAATTTTCTTGAAGAGATCTCTAGTCTTTCCCATTCTACTGTCTTTCTCTATTTCTTTGCATTGATCACTGAGAAAGACTTTCTTATCTTTCCGTGCTATTCTTTTGAACTCTGCATTCAAATCGATATATCTTTCCTGTTCTCCTTTGCCTTTCACTTCTCTTCTTTACACAGCTATTTGTAAGGCCTCCTCAGATAACCATTTTGCCTTTTTTTCATTTCTTTTTCTTGGGATGGTCTTGATCACTGCCTCCTGTACAATATCACGAACCTCTGTCCATATTTCTTCAGGCACTCTATCAGATCTAATCCCTTGAATCTATTTCTCACTTACACTGTAAAATGGTAAGGGATCTGATTTAGGTTATACCTGAATGGTCCAGGGGTTTTCCTTGCTTTCTTCAATTTCAGTCTGAATTTGGCAACAAGGAGTTCATGATCTGTGCCACAGTCAGCTCCTGGTCTTGTTTTTACTGTATAGAGCTTCTCCATCTTTGGCTGCAAAGAATATAATCAATCTGATTTCAGGGTCAACCATCTGGTGATGTCCATGTGTACAGTCTTCTCTTGTGTTGTTGGAAGAGGGTGTTTGCTATGACCAGTGCATTGTCTTGGCAAAACTCTATTAGCCTCTGCCCTGCTTCATTCTGTACTTCAAGGCCAAATCTGCCTGTTACTCCAGGTGTTTCTTGACTTCCTACTTTTGCATTCTAGTCCCCTATAATGAAAAGGACATCTTTTCTGGGTGTTAGTTTTAGAAGGTCTTGTAGGTCTTCATCAGTCAGTTCAGTCAGCTCAGTCAGTCAGTCGTGTCCGACTCTTTGTGACCCCATGAATCGCAGCATGCCAGGCCTCCCTGTCCATCACCAACTCCTGGAGTTCACTCAGATTCACGTCCATCGAGTCAGCGATGCCATCCATAGAACCGTTCAATTTCTTCAGCATTACTGGTCAGGGCATAGACTTGGATTACTGTGATATTGAATGGTTTGCCTTGGAAACAAACAGAGATTATTCTGTCGTTTGAGATTGCATCCAAGTACTGCATTTCAGGTTCTTTTGTTGACTATGATGGCTACTCCATTTCTTCTAAGGAATTCCTGCCCACACAAGTAGATATAATGGTCATCTGAGTTAAATTCCCCCATTCTAGTCCATTTTAGTTCGCTGATTCCTAAAATGCCAGGTTAACTCTTGCCATCTCCTGTTTGACCACCTCCAACTGCCTTGATTCATGGACCTAACATTCCAGGTTCCTATGCAATATTGCTCTTTACAGTGTCAGATTTTACTTCCATCACCAGTCACATCCACAACTGGTTGTTTTGCTTTGGCTCTGTCTCTTCATTCTTTCTGGAGTTATTTCTCCACTGATCTCCAGCAGCATATTGGGCACCTACCGACCTGGGGAGTTCATCTTCCAGTGTCCTATATTTTTGCCTTTTCATACTGTTTATGCAGTTCTCAAGGCAAGAAGACTGAAGTGGTTTGCCATTCCCTTCTCCAGTGGACCACATTTGTCAGAACTCTTCACCGTGACCTGTCTGTATTGGGTGGCCCTACATGGCACGGCTCATAGTTTCATGGAGTTAGACAAGGCTGCAGTCCATGTGATCAGATAGATTCAAACAAAACCTGACCATCATATCCTTTGTAATGGTCAATGTCCTATAAAATACGGTGTCAGCATTTCAAGGGAATATAATAAACACTATATTTACCTCTCCCATATTATAATACCCAGGAATACAGAGAAGAAATGCCCAAGGTAGGAAAATCTTCATTAAACTGACCCTAGGTTTTGACATGCCTTACAACTGCTATTTGCAAAAGATGGCAATAACCACCGCTGTCAAATATAACAGACAGCTGCAAGCAGTAGTAGTCACTTGGAAGACTCAGCATAAATGGATAATTTTATACCAATTTATGAGAATTGGTGCTCTGAGACAGAAGATATTATTGCCACCAAAATATAGGCTGTCAAAAATGGGGGTCTTAGCCCCTAAAGAATGTGGCTTATCTGAGGAAGAATTTGGTTCAGAGTGCAAACTCCTCTGTCTTCATGTTGCTTCATATTCCACATTGAGGCACAATTTAAACTGATTGAAAGACATAGGAATAATATTTTAATTCCAAGAAGTCTGAATAATAAAATTAAGGAAAATTTCTTTTTAATTTTTTTTTGAATTTTGTCTTTTTTTTTAATTTTAATTTTTACTTTATTTTACTTTACAATGCTGTATTAATGAAATAGTAGAATGGAGTCTATCAAACAGAAACTCAGTAGCTCTTTCCCACTTAACCTGTATTTCTCTGTCATCTCTATGTTTGTACTTTTTCTGCCTTCTTCACATTTAAATCCCTAATGAGGAATAAAATAGAAGTAAAAATTTTGCACATTAAATGAATGCTATCAAATTTATTGAGACTGGGATCAATTGTAGATTATAGGTACATTCTTGAGGATGATAGACATTTCAAAGTCAAAAAGTTCATTGCTTTTTCTGTCTGCAACATTCTCCAGTCCAATATTCTAATTTTCTTCACTTTCTCTGTAGAATTTCTTTTCCCTCTTCCATTGAGATTTCTGGTATCTGTTAAGTCAGGAATATGTTAATTTCCAGCAATTTCACTGTAGGGGTTTCCCAGGTGGCGCTAGCGGTAAAGAATCTGCCTGCAATGCAGGAGACACAGGCAATGTAAACTCAAGATCCCCTGGAGGAGGAAATAGCAGCTCACTCCATCCAGTTTTCTTGCCTGGAGAATCGCATGGACAGAGGAGCCTGCGAGCTACAGTCCATGGCGTCACAAAGAGTCAGACAGACTGAGAGACTAAGCATACACAGACGCAATCTCACTGTTGCCCACTTTCGCTCAGTTGATGCAAAGCGCGTCGGGGAGAAACCATCAAAAGTAAACAAAACCAGCCATATCACTTTAGATATCTCTTAGACACTATTTTCTAGTGCTCTGACTCTCACAGTGTTTGATTTTTTTTTTACTTAGAGACTCAGCTGCAAATCCAGCAGGAAAGACCCTCCCAGGCAGATTATCTGACGTTTTCTATTATCTGTGCTTATGCTCCCCTCTGCTACTTTTGGTAACTGCCAGTGGACTTTTGTGGTGATATGTCTACTTTCATTGCCTAGCCTTTTTATTTACAAGAATGTAGTCCTTTTACATTGGAGAAGGCAATGGCACCCCACTCCAGTACTCTTACCTGGAAAATCTCATGGACTGAGGAGCCTGGTAGGCTGCAGTCCATGGGGTCGCTAAGAGTCCAACACGACTGAGCGACTTCACTTTCACTTTTCGCTTTAATGCCTTGGAGAAGGCAATAGCACCCCACTCCAGTACTTTTGCCTGGAAAATCCCATGGACAGAGGAGCTTGGTGGGCTGCCGTCTATGGGGTCACACAGAGTTGGACACGACTGAAGCGATTTAGCAGCAGCAGCAGCAGTCCTTTTACATATAACAGGTCAAGAAGAAGTCTAATTTTAGGCACCTCCCTCAGTCTTTAGTATAACTAAAAAATTAACTAAACACTAAATTGACAGTTTCATTCATTCCACATTTATTCAAAAAATATTTAAAGACCTCATTTTTTCAAAACTATGTCTAAACTATTCAACATATTTTGGAAAAGATGGGAGGAATGACCCTCACCTCTAAGGTATTATAGTCCATGGTTCCTAAAGTGAGTTTAAAAATATGTATATATAATACATATTTATATGTATTATATACACACACCTGATATACATAGAGAGAGAGAGAGAGGAAGGAAGGAAGAAAATATCTCCTATGTCTATATTCCCTCACTTAATAGTATCTGCAATAGAAAGAAATGGTAAAGTTCAGAACATTCACTGGGCCACTCAAGCAGGTCCTTTTTTTTCCTACCTCTTCCTGTTGTTGATATGAAGATGATACCTTCATTAGATATATATCACTATGTAACAAATCTCTCCAAAACTTGACAGCTTAAAACAACAAAATATTTATATCTCATACAGATTCTGGGAGCCAAGAGTCTGGCTGCAGCTTTGGAGACAGTTTATGGCTCAGAGCCCCTCATGAGATTGCAGTCAGGAAGCAGGACAGAACTTCAGTCATCTGAAGCCATGGGGTGTCCGCTTCCAAGCCCCCTCATGTGGCTATTACCAGGAGGCCTCAGTTCCTTATTATGTAACTCTCCACAGGCCTATTCAGTAACACCTGGATTCTCCAAAGTAAGTGATCTAAGACACAGTGTGACCAAGATGGAAGCTGCAGTATCTTTTATAACTTAATCCTGAAAGTGCCTTACCATTACTTCTGCTATATTTATTGGTCACACAAACCAAACTTGGCACAACGTGGGAAGGAAGTAGACAAGGTTATGAATCTTAGGAGTCGGGGATCAATAGGGCTATCTTGAAGATTGACTACATAGTTTTGAGTGTTCTCTTTCTCTTCTCTCTCTGCTTGTTGATGCTTCAAGCTCCTACCGTCTAGCTTGACCACAAAAGGTAAAATGCCTGGATTTGTATGTGGATTTACAGAAAGGAAGCTGAGGTCTGAGGTTAATCTACATGCTTTAAATCAGTTTCAACAATACTCCGTACTTTCATTCTCACTTTTCTGTATAGCTCCCCTGATGAGAGGTTATTTAAAGGACAGGATTGGGCAATCTCAGACCTTCTGGTTTGGGGTTAAAAGTCGTCAAAACCATCAAAACTCTTGTCCTGCACTGTGTGTGTGTGTGTGTGTGTGTGTGTGTGTGTAGGTGTCTCTGATAAGACAGTGAATAAACACATGAAAGGGGACTTCCCAGGTGGCACTAATGGCAAAGAGCCTGTCTTCCAGAGTAGGAGACTTAAGGGACGCAGGTTTGATGCCTGGGTCGGGAAGATCCCCTGGAGGAGGGCACTGCAACCCACTCCAGTATTCTTGCTTGGAGAATCCCATGGACAGGGAAGCCTGCCAGGCTATAGAGCTGTACACGACTGAAGTGACTTAGCACACATTCTTAGGACATGAGATCTTAGAGATGGATGAGGGAATGCATTTTGAGGGACCTGTAGGCCACTGAAAACATTGGTTTTAATATGGGTGTACTGGGGAGACATTACATAGTTTGTTTTGAGCAAAGCAGAGTAGATAAAAGTTAAACCAACAAAGAAATAAAGATATCATCTATATATAAGTAGGTTTTCTCAGGTAGCACTCATGATAAAGAACCCGCCTGCTAATGCAGGAGACCTGGATGGTATCACTGACTTGATGGGAAGCCACTCCAGTATCTTTGCCTTGAGAACCCCATGGACTGAGGAGCCTGGCGGGCTATAGTTCACGGGGTCACAAAGAGTCAGACACTACTGAAGCAATTTAACACACACACACACACACACACAAGTAAGCATAGGGCTATGTTTTGCTTGTATTTATGCCTGTAGTGTTTTCATGTCCAACTGGATGATATCTAGGCATAACCAACACTACCTCTCCCTCAGTTCCACTCTCAACATTTTACCCTTTAAAATTCAGCTCAGACATTAACAGCTGGCTCTCTGCAGAAAGAAAGCCCTGATGGTATCATGTGTAATTTCCATGATATAAATCCTCTCTTCATGACTGATTTCAAAGATGGCTGTGCTTACCAACTCACTCTTGAAGTTTTAACAGTTATCCCTGAGAGTATGTATGAGACAGTTCCAGGATGTTATTGTTTATATCCCACAGAGAAAACACCAAACATGACTTTTACTTACAGTAGATAGTAAACAACCATTTAACATACTAAAGACAGTAACTATCAGTTTCCGAGTACCTATTATATGCCAAGCATATAATTCATCCCTTATCTATCGTTTCCTCACATGTCTTAAAATTACATATAGAGAAAGTCATCATGTTTTTCCATATTATAAATGAGTACACTGATGCTCCTGGAGGAAAAAGTTGCCCAAGTTCAGTAATTAGTGATACAGTCATGATTTGAACTGCAAACTGTTTATGAATTAAACAAATGAATATGATTCATTATACAGTTTCACATTTCTGCTTATTTTAGGTAATTCTACATGTCACAAATTTATGATAATATTTAAACTATCATATACTTCAAAAATTAGAATAAAGCACTGGTTAGACAAACTCTAGAATGAACCTTAAGCTCTAGTTGGGAAACTTACTTCATCTTTCAAGGGCTCATTTTCTTCATCTGTAAAATGGGGGTGATTTTATAACAATACATACATAGCAATAGGAGATGACTGGCAAACAGTAAGCTACCAAATAAATATTAACAATCACTTCACTGTTAAGTTTTCACTGGAAAATCTCGTGGACACAGGGCTGCAGTCCATGGTGTCCCAAAGAGTCAGGCATGACTGAGCGACCAACACATACTTACTTTTCACTGTTAAGCAGATTGGTAAACAAAAAATACATTTAGTTGATTCAATGATTTGTGTTAAGTGCCAAGGTCATGGATAATTATGTTGCTTAACAGATCATCATTTATAGTACAAATAATAATAATTGCTGCTACTAATTTTCCTAAAAGGCATATAACATCAAAACTTAACTCACCCTTTCCTAACTATTCTAAGGAAGCTTACAAGTACAGTCTACTGCTGTTTTTATGTTGAGTTTGTTTCCTTTTTTCTTTTTAATTAATTTTTATTGGAGTATAGTTGCTTTACAATGTTGTGCTTCGTGAGTTTGTGCCCTTAATTGTGTACTATTTTCTAGCATAGGAGATACATGAAAATTGCCATGTCCCTCTCATTCCTAGATACGCCACACTATCAGTATCTGAAATACAAAGATTGCATTACACAAAGAATACGGGAGTGAACAGGGGAATGTTTTAACACAGTTATGATTACCATATTTGATCTCTTGCTGCAATCATTAGCTTGATAGCCACTGTTAACCAAAAAAATCATTTTTTCTATATTCTCTTCCATCCTCTCCTTTATTCAATGTTAGGTAAACTTCAGCTTAAAAATAAATAATTTTAGAGACTTTTTTAATAAGCCTATTCCCTAATCCTGTAATGGATTTCTTAATTTCCACAGGCAAAGCTTATTTTATCCAATTTGGTTTGGTTTCCCCATGTTATTCTCTCAGCTAAGATATAGTTTTCACAAAGAATGCTCTCTTCTTTTTTTCTTTTACTTTCCTTAATAAGATTTTATGTTTTCTTGTGAATCTTACTTCCAAATTACCATTATGTCCACAATTCTTAGGGTTGTAGGATATGTGCAAATTTTTTTAGAGCAAATTCTGCTAATATTTAGCAAAACTGGTTATACCATAAGGGCTGATAATTTGTTAACAGCTCCTTAAAAATAATTCTGACAACTTTTGTCATGAATTCTACATTATTTTTCCCTTTGTGAGGACAACTTTGTATGTGAACAAGCCAGGTCATCAACCTGACTCTGTGTACACAAATAACATTTTGGTGTGTGTAACAGTTTTCACATCTAAAAATATAGCTCAAACATATTTCCTGAGAGTTACCTGTTTTTCCAGATTTACGGTTCTCAAGACAAGCTTTGAAGGTGATTTATTATAAAATATATAAAAAATCAGAAACACAAAATCAGGTATTTAAAAAAAAAAAAAAAGCTCTGGGCTTTCTCTTAGATATGGCCTTCTTTCTCCTTACTTTACCACTTCAAACTCTATCATACATTACACTCTCCAAGTTCTTCTCATACTCTTTTTATAAAAACATTTAAATAAAACATCAGATTGCCTCTTGCCTGACCTGGAAGGCCCCAACCCGATTAATCCCATTCGTATACCATTCCTTTTACAATATGTGGTCAGCTCCTTTGTTAATGGCCAGCTGAGAAGGAGTGATGATACGCAGAAAGAAATTAAAAAAGAAAAAAAAAAAGATTTGCCTCCATTCCCTTCTGGAAAAGGAGAACTGTTTATTCAAGACATAACAATTTCTCTGCAATTCTCCAGTTTTGTTGGGAATTCTCTAGTTAGGCCCGTTTAAGACAAACACTATTTAATAGAATTTAGCTTTATTGAGACCTGGTTTTGAATGGGCAAGCTATCTAGAGGGACACTTTTAGCACATGCCCCTGCCCTTCCCACTATCCCCGACACCATGGCTCTGTACTGGATGTGTGCTGTCACATTAATAAAGGACATCAAGTCTAATAGAGACGTGCTGGGGTTCTGCAGAGTGTGAATTATTAACTCGGGTGCAGGAGAGAGTATTAAACAAACCTGGGAGGCAGAAGGCACTGTTTAATGCTCTGTTTGTATCTGATTCTTTTCTGTTTTCATACACCAATAGAAACCAGGTAAGAATGCTAACAAGAAATTTCAAATAGATAAGAGAGAATTTTAAACTGTTGCCATCAGTCTCTGCCTCTGTCAGTGCACAAAGTAAACAACTTCAAATGAATTAGGCAAAACTGAGAAAGACAAAAGACACGGCAGAGAGGGAAATCAGCAGCAACACCGTTCCTCTATACTCATTACCAAAGCTCAGTTAGCTAAGCCTTAAACTCATGTGAGACAGAGGTCCAACACCACCCTTTTATTTCTGTGCCACTTCATAAGAAATCTGAGACTGGCCTGAAAATACAGACCAATTTTTTTATCACATCACTTTTCCCTTGAAATACTTATTTTTTATAAAATATCCCATCCTTATGGTAAAATGGAATAATCTAGAACAATACCACACAGAAAAGAACATTCTTACTAGGAAAACTAGGGCTAGTCCAGGAGTTTTAATTAAAAAGTTGTTTTAAACTAAGGACTCATATCTATCCAAATACTGTAAACATTTCAACTTTAAACATAAAAAAATGTACATGTGATTGCTAATTGCCACCCCCTTGATGTAGTACCAAAGTTTTTTCCTTCTTATTTTAAAATAAGGGCCTACTCACAATATACCTTCCATGACTTTTCGGATCCAGGATCAGATTTTTTTGAACTTGAATGAGTATTCAAAAGCTGTGAACATCCTTTATAATAAGTAGAACAGCTATTCTAAGTGATTATTACTTATGTCCCACTGGTTAAATATTTTGAACACTGTATTTGCTTGTAAAGCAATGTGAATGAACAATTTTCTAGATTTGTAAGATTTTTTCTCAACTATTTTATAGTTGTGTCATCCACAGTTAAACTGCATTTTTAGCAACGTACCTTTATCAAGTCTTTCCCAAAGAGTCACCCATTTTCAAAGGACCAACTATCTTTCCCTTTACACTTCTATTTGATCCATTTGTGAAATAGTAAATTAAATAATATAAGCAAAACAGTAAGTACAATCACTGAAAAAGTTTGAGGATAAACCATGGCTCCTGGTGGCGGATGCAAGCTCAGTCATGTCCAACTCTTTTGCTACCCCGTAGAGTGTAGCCCATCAGGCTCCTCTGTCCATGGGGTTTTCCAGGCAAGAATACTGGGGTGGGTTTCCACTTCCTACTCCAGGTGCTCTTCCCAACCCAGGAATCGAACCGGCATCTGTTGCGTCTTCTGCACTGGCAGGCAGATTCTTTACCACTAGTGCCACCTGGGATGGCTCTTGGTAAACATACAAATAAACTTAAATGCATTAGATGTCCTAGAAAGCACATACAAGATGCAAGAACTCAGTGAGTCATAGGCCACAATCTATACATCACAGAAGAATAAGAAAGCATTGATCAATCCAGTAGATTAGTTTCCTTGAAGTTAATTAAGAGAGTATACACTACATTGTCATAGTTGTTAATTGTAAAGATAAAACTTTGTATATAATATCTCAGCACATAACAAAAGTTTATGAAATTATAAATCTGTTATAAATAAAAATTAAGTCAGGGCTCAACTCACCAGCTGCCTCAAAAATATTCACTTTGTTCACATGGGGAAACTAAATTGTAATTTGATTACTACCTAACTGTTGTTCAGTCGCTCCATTGTGTCCGACTCTGCAGCCCCCATGGACTGCAGCACATCGGGCCTCCTTGTCCCTGACTATCTCCTGGAGTTTGCCCAAGTTCATGTTCAGTGCATCGGAGATGCCATCAAGCCATTTCATCCTCTGACGCCCATCCTCCTCCTGCCCTCGATATTTCCCAACATCAGGGACTTTTCCAATGAGTCATCCGTTTGCATCAAATGATCAAAATAGTGGAGCTTCAGCTTCAGGATTGATCCTTCCAGTGAATATTCAGAGTTGATCTCCTTTAAGATTGACTGGTTTGATCCTGCGGTCCAAGGGACTTTCAGGAGTCTTCTCCAGAACCAAAGTTCAAAGGCATCCATTCTTTGCTGCTCTGCCTTCTTTGTGGTGCAGCTCTCGCAACTGGACAGGACCGCTGGGAAGTCCCAGGAAAATAAAGATCATTTATTTCATGCTCATTGGCACATATTTATATTTCTAGTGGAGAACTAAAATAAAACGTCTATCTGAGTAAAGTCCAGTGACCTCCAGTATAATGAGAAACCCTGATAAATCAGAATGCACCTATGGTAGAAAGACTTCTAAGCTGACCTTTACCCCCAAGATTCTCAGCCCCAGAGGTAAGCATACTTTCCCCCAGGTATTCAATCAAGTGCTAATCTAGGTACTTCTCAGAAGGCATTTTGTAACCGTAATTAAGGTTCAAAATCAGTTGATCTTATAATAAAGAGATTATCCTTTTCAGGAAGATGTCATGAATATGAGAGTTCAGGACTTGAAGGTCAAGGACAGAAGAGAACTGCGATGCATAAGAAAAAGAAAGTGTAAAACAGAGAGGCAAAAAGTTTCTTGAGTGTGGTTGGATGGGAAATGGATTAGAGACCTTATGAGAGAGGAGTTCAAAGAGTTGAAAATCAAAAGCTGGCAGGCAAAATGGAAAGCAAGGGTTGGGAACAATGGCTATTGCCAAATAGGAATTTTTGTTTGAAGTTGTTAATCAAGTTAAATTTTCTTTTCTACTACTCCATTAAATGTTCAGTAGAATTCTACATCCATTGCCACAACAAATTATCAGTGATTATCTAGGGGTATTGATAATAACATTACATTATTTTCATATTTCTTCTCTGCTCAAATTTGCTTCAGTGAACATGCACTAACTTTGTAATCAGAAAGTATGACAAATATTATTTTATAAAAATCAACGTTGTTTAATTATGGCAGAGTTGAGCTGCTTTTCTGAGGATACAATGGAGTACTGAGTGCTGCTTTATTGTAGGCTAAGAAGAAAACAAAGGCTGCTCACCAACGATTATTTATATGTGGCTTACAGTTGTTTGTGGGCATCAAATTAGCCTCTGAACTTCAAGTTTAGTAACTATTAATAATTAATTACCAATTTTCCTATACTCTATTGAAATCATTAGCAGAAAATAAAATTGACATAATTCTGATAAGATATTCATATAGAACCTATCAGTTCAGTTCTGTACAGTCACTCAGTCATGTACCATGGATTTCGGCATGCCAGGCTTCCCTGTCCATCACCAACTCCCATGGCTTGCTCAAACTCATGTCCGTTGAGTCAGTGATGTCATCCAACCATCTCGTCCTCCATAGTCCCCTTCTCCTGCCTTCAATCTTTCCCGGTATCAGGGTATTTTCTAATGAGTCAGTTCTTCATATCAGGTGGCCAAAGTGTTGGAGTTTCAGCATCAGCTTCAGTCGTTCCAATGAATATTCAGGACTTATTTCCTTTAGGATGGACTGGTTGGATCTCCTTGCAGCCCAAGGGACTCTCAAGAGTCTTCTCCAACACCACAGTTTAAAAGCATCAATTCTTCGGCGCTCAGTTTTCTATACAGTCCAACTCTCACGTCCATACATGATCACTGGAAAAACCACAGCCTTGACTAGATGGACCTTTGTTGGCAAAGTAATGTCTCTGCTTTTTAATATGCTGTCCAGGTTGGTCACAGCTGATCTTCCAAGGAGCAAGTCCCTTTTAATTTCATGGCTGCAGTCACTATCTGCAGTGATTTTGGAGCCCCAAAAAAATAAAGTCTGTCACTGTTTCCATTGTTTCCCTATCTATTTGCCATGATGTAATGGGACCAGATGCCATGATCTTAGTTTTCTGAATGTTGAGTTTTAAGCTAACTTTTTCCACTCTCCTCTTTCACTTTCATCAAGAGGCTCTTCAGTTCCTCCTAGCTCTCTGCCATAAGAGTGGTGTCCTCTGCATATCTGAGGTTATTGATATTTCTCCTGGCAATCTTGATTCCAGTTTGTACTTCATCCAGCCTATAAAGAGATGATTATCAGTGTGGTACCCAGACTAACAGCATCAGCATCATCTAGGAACTGGAAAATGCAAACACTTAAGATCCACCCCAGATCTCCTGAATCAGAAACTCTGAGAGTAGGTCCAGAAATGTGTGTTTTAGTAAGCACACCAGGTGATTTTGATGCATGATCAAGTTTGATAACTGCTGCTAGAGAAGACCCAATCATTGCTACAACCTTACTGCCTGCTTCTGGTCGCATACCATTAGGACCATGTAAAAGTTGTCTGTCTTTATCACAATCTTTGTATGCCCACTGCATTACACATAATTCATTCCTTACACTATTTTCTCTTGGGTTTTGTCTCTTCAAGAATATAGATGTGAAAATGTTATTGTTGTTCAGTAGCTAAGTGGTGTCCAACGCTTTGCAACTCCATGGATTGCAGCCTGCCAGGCTTCCTTCTCCTTCACTTTAAAAACCTCCCTTGTCCAGTGAATGATGGTGATGCCTTCTAACCATCTGATCCTCTGCCCTGCTCTTCTCCTTTTACCCAAAATCTTTCCCAGAATCAGGGTCTTTTTCCAATGAGTCAGCACTTCACATGAGGTGGCCAAAGTATTGGAGTTTCTGCTTCAGCATCAAGCAGTCCTCCCAGTGAATATTCAGGGTTGATTTCCTTTAGGAATGACTGGTTTGATCTTGCAGTCCAAGGGACTCTTAAGAGCCTTCTCCAGTGCCACAATTTAATAGTATCAATTCTTTGGCACTCAGCTTTCTTATAGTCCAACTCTCATATCCATACGTGACAACTGGAAAGACCATAGCTTTGACTATATGGAAATGTGTCAACAAAGTGATGTCTCTATCTTTTAATACGCTGTCTAGCTTTGTAATAGCTTTCCTTCCAAAAAGCAAATGACTTTTAATTTCATGGCTGTAGTAACCATCAGAGGAGATCTTAGGAGTCCAAGAAAATAAATTCTGTCACTGCTTCCACTTTTTCCTCATCTATTTGCCATGAAGTAATAGGACCAGATGTCATGATCTTCATTTTTTGAATGTTGAGTTTTAAGTCAGCTTTTTCATTCTCCTCTTTCACCTTCATCAAGAGGCTCTTTAGTTCCTTTTCATGTTTTGCCATTAGAGTGGTATCTATCTATCTCAGGTTGTTGATTTTTCTCCCAGCAATCTTGTTTCCAGTTTATGATTCATCCAGCCTCACTTTTAACATGATGTACTCTGCATATAAGTTAAATAAGCAGGGTGGCAATATACACCCTTGACATACTCCTTGCCCAATTTGGATCTAGTCCATTGTTCCATCTAAGATTCTTTCTGTTGCTTCTTGACCTGAAAACAGATATCTCAGGAGATTTAAGGTGGTCCTGTATACCCTTCTCTTTAAGAATATTCTACAGTTTGTTGTGATCCACACAGTTAAAAGGCTTGAGCATAGCTAATGAAGCAGAGCAGACAATTTTTCTGGAACCCTTTTGCTTTCTCTATGATCTGACAAATGTCGGCAATTTGACCTGTGGTCCCTCTGCCTTATCAAAACCCAGTTTGTACATCTGGAAGTTATTGGTTCATGTACTGCTGAAGCCTAACTTAAAGGATTCTGAGAATAAACTTACTAGCGTGAGAAATGAGTTCATTTGTATGGTAGATGGAACATTCTTTGACACTGTTTTTATTTAGGATTGGAATGAAAACTATTATTTTTCCAGTCCTGCAGTCACTGCTGAGCTTTCCAAATCTGCTGACATATTGAGTGCAGCACTTTAATAGCATCATCTTTTAGGACTTGAAATAGCTCAGCTGGAATTCCACACCCTCTGCTAGCTTTGTTTGTAGTGATGTTTCCTAAAGCCCGTAGGACTTCACACTCTAGGGTGCCTGACTCCAGGTAAGTGACCACCCCATCATGGTTATCCAGGTAATAAAGATCCTTCTGTATAATTATTCTGTGTATTCTTGCCACCTCTTCTTAATCTCTTCTACCTCTGTTAGGTCCTTACCATTTCTATTCTTTATCATGCCCATCCTTGCATGAAATGTTCCCTGATATCTCCAATTTTCTTGAAGAGATCTCTAGTCTTTCCAATTCTATTGTTTTCCCCTACTTCTTTGCATTGTTCACTGAAGAAGGTCTTATCTCTCCCTGCTATTCTCTGGAGCTCTGTATTCAGTTGGGAATATCTTTTTCTTTCTCCCTTGCTTTTTGTGTAAAGCTTCCTCAGACAACTACTTTGTCTTCATGCATTTCTTTTTCTTTGGGATGGTTTTGGTCACTCCCTCTGAACAATGCTATGAACCTCTGTCCATAGTTCTTCAGGCACTTTGTTTACCAGATCTAATCCCTTGAATCTATTCACTACCTCTACTGTATAATCATAAGGGATTTGGTTTAGGTCATACCTGAATGGCCAAGTGGTTTTCCCTAATTTCTTTGATATAAGTCTGAATTTTGCAATAATGACTCACAATCTGAGCCAGTCAGCTCCAGGTATTGTTTTTCCTAACTGTATAGAACTTTTCCATTTTTGGCTGCAAAGAATGTAATCAATCTGATTTCGGTATTGACGATCTGGTGATGGCCATACATAGTCATCTCTTAGATTGTTGGAAAAGGGTATTTTCTGTGCCCAGCATGTTCTCTTGACAAAACTTTGTTTGCTTTGCCCTGTTTCATTTTGTACTCCAACGCCAAACTTGTCTGTTACTCAAGGTATCTCTTGACTTCCTATATTTGCATTCCAATCCCTTATGATGAAAAAGACATCTTTTTTGTTGTTAATTCTGGAAAGCTTTGTAGGTCTTTGTAGAACTGGTTAACTTCAGCTTCTGTGGCATCAGTGGTTGCAGCATAGACTTGGATTATTGTGATATTGAATAGTCTGCATTGGAAACAAACAGATCATTCTGCATTTTTGAGATTGCACCCAAGTATTACATTATGGACTCTTTTGTTGACTATGAGGGCTACTCCATTTTCTCCATGAACTTCTTGCCCACAGTAGTAGATATAATGGTTATTTGAATTAAATTCACCCATAGAATAAACCTATTTAGAATTATATGTTCAAAGTGATATTTTTGCAAGAGTCAATAATATAGTAATATAATTTAATAATTTAAAGATTCAGAATATCTGATTACCCTTGTGATCACATGAATGTCTCAGTCTATTTTCTTGACACCTATGTGCAAGCAAGTAGCTTTTGAGAGGACAATGACAATCCTTCTCTTAAGTAAAACCATACATAAATATCATGGGATTTCTAAAGACACTTCATTTTCACTTGTTCATTCACACGGATCTGTTGCTATATTTCTGCAAAGATGAAGGCTACTGTAATAAAATATATCCTAACAGGACTGAAAATATCAGCTCATATCATGCCAAATGTCTTACGGACCCATTAATTATAAGGGAAAAAAGGGTAGAAGACAAAATGTGTATGGAACATAAATGTTTAACTACCACATAGAGCTTGAATAATTAATGGAATGATACTCTTTAGTGCAGAGCACCATATCTTTAAAATATAAGAGAATATAAGTGCACTATTTCAATATTTAAGCCAAAGTAAGTGATGTAGTTTCTGCATGTGAACTATATGTCTGGGCAAAGGATTGAACAAATGCTTCATAATAATAAAATGGCTTTTAAATGTGAATTGGTCTCATAAGGCATAAGGATTTCCCTAACCAACACAATTTATTCAGAGTAAGATTAGCAAAGACAATTTCTGAAGCAATAATATTCATTACCTCCACATTTTATAATATTGCTAGTTCAGTGTATCTGAAGTGGTCCAGTGTGTTTAGATTGAACTTTCATCACGTCTAAACAGCTTAACTGATAGTTACTTGATAACTCTTTTATGAAGCAGTTTTTTTATTAATGCTTTCATATTTCTGGTTTATGATGCCATTAAAGTCATCATTTGTCACATTAGTAACAGAGAGATTCTTAAAATATCCCCAGCAGCAATTCAGGATGGCTTTTAATGTCAGCATAAATTCCTGTACTACTAAACTAGCTATTTGAAATATTAACAGCGTTGTTCGCAATCTCAAAATATATATGACAACCTAAGTATATAATGTAGATCCCTGGTTTAAGGGAACCCAGTTAGGAAACCTAAAGAAATGAAACTAAAGTAGTTTGGCATGACTGAACATTTCCAAAATCACTGCAGATGTGACTGCAGCCATGAAATTAAAAGACGTTACTCCTTAGAAGGAAAGTTATGACCAAGCTAGATAGCATATTGAAAAGCAGAGACATTACTTTGCCAACAAAGGTCCATCTAGTCAAGGCTATGGTTTTTCCAGTGGTCATGTATGGATGTGAGAGTTGGACTGTGAAGAAAGCTGAGCGCTGAAGAATTGATGCTTTTGAACTGTGGTGTTGGAAAAGACTCCTAAGAGTCCCTTGGACTGCAAGGAGATCTAACCAGTCCATTCTAAAGGAGATCAGTCCTGGATGTTCTCTGGAAAGAATCAGGCTAAAGCTGAAACTCCAGTACTTTGGCCACCTCATGCGAAGAGTTGACTCATTGGAAAAGACTCTGATGCTGGGAGGGATTTGGGGGCAGGAGGAAGAGGGGATGACAGAGGATGAGATGGGTGGATGGCATCACTGACTCGATGGATGTGAGTTTGAGTGAAATCCAGGAGATGGTGATGGACAGGGAGGCCTGGCGTGCTGTGATTCATGGGGTCACAAAGAGTCGGACACAACTGAGCAACTGAACTGAACTGAACATTTCCTTAATAACAAAGAAAATACATGGTTCCTCCTTTGGTTGTGGAACAGATCAATGAAGTTTCTGCCATAGAATTATGTATTCTCCAAGGGCAAAACAATTTAAAATGGGAAGAGATAAGAAAAATTTAAATTGTCTAGAATGCTATTCCATAGTGAATCCATCTCAGCTCATAAATTCACAGCTGTGGTTTCCAATTTTTTAGAAGCTAAAACACTGTATCATACACTGATGTTTTCTCTCCTCACATTGCATTCTGATTTGGGGACATTTTCTAGAAGGCCATGGATAAGACTTCAGAGATCTAAAATTAGACTGGATTAGATGTGGTTTCGGAGAAGGCAATGGCACCCCGCTCCAGTACTCTTGTCTGGAAAATCCCATGGACGGAGGAGCCTGGTGGGCTGCAGTCCATGGAGTCACTAAGAGTCAGACACAATTGAGCGACTTCACTTCCACTTTTCACTTTTATGCATTGGAGAAGGAAATGGCAACCCATGCCAGTATTCTTGCCTGGAGAATCCCAGGGATGGGGAGCCTGGCAGACTGTCGTCTATGGGGTTGCACAGAGTCGGACACAACTGAAGCGACTTAGCAGCAGATGTGGTTTGCTGCTGGTTTGCTGCCACCGGCTTGTGTACATATGTAACACCATCCTAACACATTGTTAGCTGTTCTGCACTTGGAAACAAATGGAGTATTAATGTCATGAACCCCACTGTTGAGCTGCTTTGGAGGTAGGCTTCACATGATGTATAGTTCTGATGTATCTTCAAAATCATTGATATAATACAAAAGGGCTTCTTTATTCTTTCATGGATGTGTGAGGACAACATATCTCATCTTCTAAGAGGATTTACTCTTCACAGAGGGTTAGTTAGCGCTTATGCTTGGTAGATATCTAATGAAAAGTATCTCGTGGGTCAATTCATTACCATAGTGCTCTGAGGTAGAATTATGTTTGTAAATTGGAGACCTAACAGGGAAACACTCATTTGTTATTCCACTATCCTTCCTTGGATTGTAGAGTGCTACTCTTGAAATATCTATCATTTAATTACAAAGAGCATCACAGTAATATAAAAAAAGAACGCTGAATTGGAAATCAGAAAGCTCTTGTTTCCAAACCCAGCCATGCCCCTTAGTAGTTGCATACACTTAGAAAGAAAAAGAAAGTGAAGTTGCTCAGCTGTGTCCAACTCTTTGTGACCCCATGGACTGTAGCCTACCAGGCTTCTCCATCCATGGGATTTTCTAGGCAAGAGTACTGGAGTGAGTTGCCATTTCCTTCTCCAGGGGAATCTTCCCAACCCAGGGATTGAATCCGGGTCTCCCAGCTTGTAGGCAGATGCTTTATCGTCTGAGCCACCAGGGAAGTCATACACTTGGTCAACCTTTAAACCTTGCTGACCTTATTCTCTTTAATTTATAATTACTAGAAATATCTGTTTTATCTACTGCAAATTATAATTAATATAAAAATATTGGGAAATATAAGATATGTGAAAGCAGGGTTACTAATTAAACCATACTTGACATTTCAAAATGCTAATTTATTATACTGCTATTTTGTCTTGAAATTATTCGTCAATTGTGAAATTGATCTGTATATTATCATTATTAAAGCTTTTACTTTTTAAATGTGCTTTTGGACATGGTATTAAAATAGGAAAAGAGTGTCATGATCAAAATTTTCATGCCTGACTATACCAAGTTATTCCTCTTTCTGAAAGTGCTACATTGGAATAAACTGTTTATGGTCTTCACTGTGAAAGGACTCTGAAATATTTTTTTTTGTTGAAGAATTCATGTATCCATTGGAAATGTATCATAATTCTCACTGGTATAAGCTTTAACTAGCTCTAGATGTTGAGTGGGCCCATGAGGAGTAAGGTTTTCATGACCAAGAGACCAAATAATTACTAGCAATTAAGAAGAGAAATGGTCATCACAATTTTTCACCCCATCTGTATCAATCAAGGTTCTTTGGTGAACAAGAACCAATAGGATGTGTGTATGTGTGTGTTGAAAGTGTACACACACACACACACACACACAAACACACACACACATATATAGGGAGAAGAAGAGAGAGAGTATAATTTATCATGAGGCTCTGTTTCCTTGTCTAGTTTCTAGAGCTGCCTGCATTCCTTGGCTTGCAGCCCCTTCATCCATCTTCATGGTCAGCAACGTGACATCTCTCTGTGCCTTCTTCTAGGCTCATATTCTCTCTGACCACAGCTGGGAAAGGTGCTGCCCTTTTAAGGACTCATGGTTAGACTGAGCCCATCCACATAATCCAAGATAATATTCCATCCAGAGGTTCTTAACCTTAATCACATCTGTAAAGTCTCTTCTGCCATGCAAAATAACATATTCAGTCAGTCACTATGGATAATATGTGGACATTTTTGAGGGTCATCATTCTGTCTACCTAATGTTATAAAATTATTTTAGAAATACATGTTGATAAAAAAAAATCCTCTTACTTTTCAGCAGAGTGGCTTGTACACTATTAGCTCCTTCAACCGGGAAAAATAGAGAAAAAAATCTTTGTGTTTCCATATGATACTTAGAACCAAGAACATATTTAAATTTAAAAAATAACAAAATTACAGCATTAACTATATATCCTAATCAATATCCTTTCTTAATTACTAACAAAGCAGCTTGTATTATAATTGAAGTCCATTTGTCTTCATTTTAAAATATATATTTTCTGCACAGTTGTGGCTTGATAATTAAAACACTGTGATCAGGGACCATCTCCTTCTAAATCAGAGTCATTATTGTCTGGTGAAGTTATTAACTTGGATTAATTGGGTCACAGTGGTATGAAAAAATGTGGATGACTTCCAGCTTTTAGGAAAGCACTGAGAAACTTGTTCTGTTATATTTAGAGTAATATAAACTTAAGCTCCATGAAGTCAGGTGCTGTACTTTATCTGGTTCACTTCTAGGGCAGTGCCTATTACAGAGTGAAAATTGAGTATTTAAATATTTTTGAAGGAACAGTTCAGTTCAGTCACTCAGTTGTGTCCGACTCTTTGCAACCCCATGAACTGCATCACGCCAAGCCTCCCTGTCCATCACCAACTCCCGGAGTCCACCCAAACCCATGTCCATTGAGTCGGTGATGCCATCCAGCCATCTCATCCTCTGTTGTTCCCTTCTCCTCCTGCCCTCAATCTTTACCAGCATCAGAGCCTTTTCCAATGAGTCAGCTCCTCGCATCAGGTTGCTAAAGTATTGGAGTTTCAGCTTCAACATCAGTCCTACCAATGAACACCCAGGACTGATCTCCTTTAGGATGGACTGGTTGGATCTCCTTGCAGTCCAAGACTCTCCAGAGTCTTCTCCAACACCACAGTTCAAAAGCATCAATTCTTTGGTGCTCAGCTTTCTTTATAGTACAATTCTCACATCCATACATGACCACTGGAAAAACCATAGCCTTGACTAGACGGACCTTTGTTGGCAAAGTAATGTCTCTGCTTTTCAATATGCTATCTAGGTTGGTCATAACTTTCCTTCCAACAAGCAAGCATCTTTTAATTTCATGGCTGCAATCACCATCTGAAGTGATTTTGGAGCCCAAAAAATAAAGTCAGCCACTGTTTCCACTGTTTCCCCATCTATTTGCCATGAAACAATGAACAACTAAATGAGTCACTATATTGACTGAGAGGTATAGAAGTATTTGGGAACCTAGAAAAAGTTAAGAAGAAAGGTAAAGCATTTGAATATTTCACATTAATTCAGTTTGCAAGGTGATTTTTTTATTGCCCCTTACCTAAGAGCATGGTGACCAATTTGGAAATTTTAATTCACAATAGATTTGAATCTGATGTACATACAGAACAAGTAGTTACTTAAGATCACTCATCGTCTTTTCTTGCTTATTGACTACTGTTCCGATACATGCTAAAAAATAATTAGAATACCTTACCAGGCTTCAGAAATAATTAAGCACATACATGTAACTGGATCAAATCAGAAGTTTCTCTGAAGCTCTTATGATAGATACTGAAAGAAACACAGTTTTCCCTTATAAAAGAGAGCTGTGCCATATGAGGGAAAGTTCTCTGAACTTCATGGAAACCAAATACTTGCTAACTTTAAAAAAGCACTGACTTCTAAAGTGGACCAATCATACTCTCAAAAATAGGCTTACCAATTCCCAAAATGCCTCTTTATCTCTACACGACACCATCTATCCTTCTCACTAAAGCAAATTTTGTGAAGAGGAAATTCTTGGAAGAGTAGAACTAAATCCCACCAAGTCTTAAGAGAACTTGAGGTAGAGATGCCCTGCAGCAAAGCTCTTTGCTTGGTACCAGCTGATTTTGAAGCAGCAGTTGCAATGATGTGGCCTTTTTCTTACTCAATAAGGTGTTTTACTAACTTTTCTTAATTACACTCTGACTGAATAACATGCCC
The DNA here is from genome assembly GCF_032405125.1 of Capricornis sumatraensis. Taxonomy (NCBI): domain Eukaryota; kingdom Metazoa; phylum Chordata; class Mammalia; order Artiodactyla; family Bovidae; genus Capricornis; species Capricornis sumatraensis. Next base: position 58,375,405 of record NC_091074.1, read on the forward strand.
CTTTAGTATTTGATTGTCTACAGAATGAATATGACCAAACACCAACATGATTCATTTAATGTGAAGTTCCATCAACGTATTAAGCACTTAAAAAACACACAGTCATTCACCTAGCTTTTTACATCAGCCCCACAGTTAAGCAGTTAATGGCACCCCACGCCAGTACTCTTGCCTGGAAAATCCCATGGACGGAGGAGCCTGGTAGGCTGCGGCCCATGGGGTCGTGAAGAGTCGGACACAACTGAGCGACTTCACGTTCACTTTTCACTTTCATGCATTGGAAAAGGAAATGGCAATCCACTCCAGTGTTCTTGCCCGGAGAATCCCAGGGATGAGGGAGCCTGGTGGGCTGCCGTCTATGGCGTCACACAAAGTCGGACATGACTGAAGTGACTTAGCAGCAGTAGCAGCAGTGCCAAAATAAGGAGATAGTTGGAAAGGAGTTAAATAACTTGATAAAGAGGGTTCAGAAACTAGGAATGAACTCAAGCTTGATGAACTAGGAATAAACTCAAGCTTATTAACCAAACTAAATGTCCTAAAAAGAGACTGGAAAAGAAATATTATAAAGAGGAAAGACAGTTTTCTGAGATGACAATTAGGCATGATTTGTCTTATGTGCCTAATGTATTTGGAATCTCTAGACATTATTATATTTAATATCAAGAGTGACATTCATCTATTGCATGTAGATAATCAGACAACATGGATAATTTTTCTTTTAACTTTGCCTTATTGAGATGTTTTGTGCCTCCATACTGATTATACCATACGGAGTCCAGAATGTAAAGACACAAATATTTAAAAAAAAATTTTTTTGTGTGTTTCTCCCAAGAGAAAAACTGCCATCATCAGCAAAGTAACTCTCTAGTTGCATTCTAATCTATACCCTTATAGGCACAGAACACTAGCAAGGAAGAAAACATGGTGGAAATACTGAAATGGATATAGAAAAATATGAATGCAAGAAAATAACTGTCCATATGTGGCTTTTTCATGACGTTTTTTTCTGTTATTTTACCCAACTGTGATTTTCTCTCTGATATGCTGGTAGTATTTACAAACATTTAAGATGAAGAAATGAACTCCTTCCTGAACATATCTTAGTTTACTCTGAATGCCCCAGCATAGAAGTATTTAGAAAATTCAAAGGGCAAGTTCTCACGAGAAACATATGAATTTTTTCTATATAAAACAATGTCATACTTTTTCTTTCTCTTGAATCAAGTAGTACTTCACTCATGCAGTCTAAATAAAACAGATCATAAATACTCATTGAAGTTTTGACTGGGAAAAATGCCTTGGGGTATACTATTTACACCAATGTGTATATATCCCATTATGCATTTGCATAGAAGATAAACATACAATACTTTAAAAGTGTGCTTTTGTCTCCTGCTACCCAACAGCCAATCATGTTTTCACCTAAACATTTCTGTTTATGCTCAAATACGCCTTCAAGTGTCTAGAATAATGCCTAACATATAGAAATTACTAAATATATACTTCTTAAGTAACTAAAATGGCATTTTTTCCCAAACAGAATTCTCTTTTGCTTTCCAGTGAATTTAATATTCTAAAAACACATTTTGAAATATTTTTATTTCAGTATTTGTCTTTTGTTTCCTTCCTCCATAACTCCACTGCTATTAGCAGCAAGCGAGATATGATATCATACAAGTGATGGAGATGATTAAAATAGACTAAAGAGTCCCAGTAATGTTAAGATGCTAGTCCTACAAACAACACATTATTTTTTTTAATGCGCAAAGTTTGATCAAAAATTTCTTCAAAAATATACAGATGATGAATTAGCACATGAAAAAATGCTCAACATCACTGATCAGAAGGGAAATGCAAGTCACAACCACAGTGAGATACCACTTTACATCCATCAGGGGGGTCATTATTTTGAAACAGAAAGTAACAGGTGCTGGGAGGATATGGAGAAATTGTAACTCTTGTGAACCGATGGTAAGAAGATAAATGATTCAGCCACTGGAAAATAGTATGGCAGTTCCCCAAAAATATTAAAAATAGATAGACAAAGTCTTTGACTATGTGGATCACAAAACACTATAGAAAATTCTTAAAGAGATGGGAATACCAGACCACCTGACCTACCTCCTGAGAAATCTGTATGCAGGTCAAGAAGCAACAGTTAGAACTGGACATGGAACAACAGACTGGTTCTAAATCGGGAAAGGAGTACATCAAGGCTGTATATTGTCACCCTGCTTATTCGACTTATATGCAGAGTACATCATGACAAATGGTGGACCAGATGAGCACAAGCTGGAATCAAGATTACCAGGAGAAATATCAATAACCTCAGATATGCAGATGACACCACCCTTATGGCAGAAAGAGAAGAAGAACTAAAGAGCCTCTTGATGAAAGTGTAAGAGGAGAGTGAAAAGCTTGGCTTAAAGCTCAACATTCAGAAAACTAAGATCATGGCATCTGGTCCCATCAGTCCAGTTCAGTTGCTCATCGTGTACGACTCTTTGCAACCCCATGAACTGCATCACGCCAGGCCTCCCTGTCCATCATCAACTCCCGGAGTTCACTCAGACTCACGTCCATTGAGTCCGTGATGCCATCCAGCCATCTCATCCTCGGTCGTCCACTTCTCCTCCTGCCCCTAAACCCTCCCAGCATCAGAGTCTTTTCCAATGAGTCAACTCTTCGCATGAGGTGGCCAAAGTACTGGAGTTTCAGCGTCAGTATCATTCCCTCCAAAGAAATCCCAGGTCTGATCTCCTTCAGAATGGACTGGTTGGATCTCCTTGCAGTCCAAGGGACTCTCAAGAGTCTTCTCCAACACTAATGGCACACAGCTTTCTTCACAGTCCAGCTCTCACATCCATACATGACCACAGGAAAAACCATAGCCTTGACTAGACGGACTTCTGTTGGAAAAGTGATGTCTCTGCTTTTCAATATGCTATCTAGGTTGGTCATAACTTTTCTTCCAAGGAGAAGTCTTTTAATTTCATAGCTGCAGTCACCATCTGCAGTGATTTGGGAGCCCAAAAAAATAAAGTCTGACACTGTTTCCACTGTTTCCCCATCTATTTCCCATGAAGTGATGGGACCAGATGCCATGATCTTCGTTTTCTGAATGTTGAGCTTTAAGCCAAATTTTTCACTCTCCTCTTTCACTTTCATCAAGAGGCTTTTTAGTTCCTCTTCACTTTCTGCCATAAGGGTGGTGTCATCTGCATATCTGAGGTTATTGATATTTCTCCCGGCCATCTTGATTCCAGCTTGTGTTTCTTCCAGTCCAGCGTTTCCCATGATGTACTCTGTATTTAAGTTAAATAAGTGGGATGACAATATACAGCCTGGACGTACTCCTTTTCCTATTTGGAACCAGTCTGTTGTTCCATGTCCAGTTCTAACTGTTGTTTCCTGACCTGGTCCCACCACTTCATGGGAAATATATGGGGAAACAGTTGAAACAGTAACTAATTTTATTTTTTTGGGCCCCCAAATCACTGTAGATGGTGACTATAGCCATGAAATTAACAGATGCTTGCTCCTTGGAAGAAAAGTTATGACCAACCTAGACAGGATATTAAAAAGCAGAGACATTACTTTGCCAAGAAAGGTTCATTTAGTCTAGCTTAGGGCCTCCCTGGTGGCTCAGATGGTAAAGCGTCTGTCTATAATGCGAGAGACCTGGGTTCAATCCCTGGGTCAGGAAGATCCCCTGGAGAAGGAAATGGCAACCCACTCCAGTACTATTGCCTGGAAAATCCCATGGACAGAGGAGCTTGGTAGGCTACAGTCCATGGGGTCGCAAAGAGTCGGACACAACTGAGCAACTTCACTAGTGACTTCACTATGGTTTTTCCAGTAGTCATGTATGGACGTGAGAGTTGGACTATAAAGAAAGCCGAATGCCGAAGAATTGATGCTTTTGAACTGTAGTGTTGGAGAAGACTCTTGAGAATCCCTTGGATTCAAGGAGATCCAACCAGTCCATCCTAAAGGAAATAAGTCCTGAATATTCATTGGAAGGACTGATGCTGAAGATGCAACTCCAATACTTTGGCCACCTGATGCAAAGAACTGACTCATTTGAAAAGACCCTGATGCTGGGAAAGATTGAGGGTGGGAGGAGAAGGGGACAACAGAGGATGAGATGGTTGGATGGCATCTCCTACTGGGTGGACATGAGTTTGGGTAAGCTCTGGGAGTTGGTGATGAACAGGGAGGCCTGGCATGCTGTGATTCATGGGGTCGCAAATAGTTGGACTGAACGACTGAACTGAACTGAACCATATAATCTGGTGATTCCTCCTCTAGGTATAAATTCAAAGAATTGAAAGCAGGGACTCAAACAAATATTTGTATACTGATGACCTATGTTCATAAGAGGATTATGCACAAAAGCCAAAAGGTGGATACAATCCAAATGTCCATCAACCGACAAATGAAATTTTAAAAAGGTAATGTATATAGTTAACCCTTGAACTGCACTGGGGATAGAGGTGCTGACCCTTGTATACTGTTATTTCTGCCTCAGTAACAAACTGATAAATGACTCACCCAAGGGAAGGTGATGGACAGGGAGGTGATGGACAGGGAGGCCTGGCGTGCTGCGGTCCATGGTGTCGCAAAGAGTTGGACATGACTGAGCAACTGAACTGAACTGAAGAGAAGGAAGCCAAAACAGTTTGGATAGAATCAGGACTCAAATTCTAATTTTTTTTATGTCATATATTGTGATCTCTAATCAAACATAAACTTTTCCCCATACTTAAAGATCTATAAAGTGAACATATAGGTACTATATTTACCGAAAAATATGTTTTTAAGTGGAGCCACGTAGTTAGAACTCACGCTTTTCAAGAGCCAACTGTACATACAAAGGAATAATATTCAGCATAAATTTAAAAAAAGAGTGAGATTCTGATACATGCTATGAAATGGATGAACCTTAAAGACATTTTGTTAAGTGAAATAAGCCAGTCACAAAAGGACGTTGTATTAGTTCACTTACAGAAAGTACCTAGAGCAATCAAATTCATAGAGACAGAAAGTAGAATAGTGAGGACCAACTTAGAGAAGAGGGAATGGGGAGTTAATGTTTAATGACTTGGGGTTTCCCAGGTGGCACTAATGGTAAAAAAAAAAAAAAAAAAAAAAACCACCTGTCAATGCAGGAGACATAAAAGATGCAGGTTTGATCCCAGGGTCAAAAAGATTCCCTGGAAAAGGGCATAGCAACCCACTCCAATATTCTTGCCTGGAGAATCCCATGGTTATAAGAGCCTGGCCAGCTATAGTCCATGGGGTCACAAAGAGTCTGACACAACTGAAGTGATTTAGCACGCATGCACTGGTTCAGACTTGGCAAAATGAAAAACTTCTGTGGATGGATATTGGTGATGATTACATAACAATGTGAAAATACTGACTGCCACTAAACAGTACAATTAAAATAATTAAAATGGTAAATTTTATGTTATGTACATTTTATCACAATAAAAGAAAAAGAAAAAAGATGCTATTTTTTGGTAAGGGGACTGGTAAATTTTATTCACTACATTAAAAATACATATATAAATAAACACACTAAAGCCAAGAAAAGTCAGAGAGATTAAGAGAAAATATGTGCCACAGACATAACCCAGAAAATCAGTACCTCAAACATACAAAGAATTTATGTTTAACAATAAAAAATAAGCCTAAAATGTGCATAAGCTGTTAACAGAAAAAGTCACTATCACAGAAGATGTTCAAACTTCCCATAAATATATCAAAAGTTGAGTCACCTCAGGTTTGTTCTCTATTCTGTGTCTCTATTTCTGTTTTGCAAATAAGATCATCTATACTGGTTTTCTAGAGTCCATATCTATGCCTTAATATGTGATAGTCGTTTTTCTCTGACTTACTTCACTCTGTAGGACAGTCTCTAGGTCCATCCACATCTCTACAAATGATTCCATTCCTTTTTTTCTGGCTGAGTAATTTGCCACAGTACATGTGTACCACATCTTCTTAAATGTATGGATACAAAAGAGGAGAATGGGTAGGGAAAGGAAGGATGAATTGGGAGCTTGAGATTGACATATAGATACTATTGATACTGTGTATAAAACAGATAAATAATGAGAACCTATTGTATAGCTCAAGAAACCCTACTCAATGCTCTATGGTGACCTAAATGGAAAGGAAATCCTAAAAAGAGGGGATATATGTATACATATAGCCGATTCATTTTGCTGTATGGTAGAAACTAACACAACATTGTAAAGCAACTATACTCCAATAAAAATGGATTTACAAAAAAAAAAATAAACTAAAAGAGCACTAGATTAAAAAAAAGCATTGATCCATCTTACATAAGAAAACAGACCGTAAAATATTTTTTTAAATGTTGTGTAACCTCAGGCATAATCAGTTAAAATGTAACACTATTTCACATACAAATGATAATATTATGAAGGAATTAAACTAATATCTTTTTTCTTTTTCTGTTTTTATTGGTAAAATGTACATAACATAAAATTTATCATTAATCTTTGTTCAAAGAAATATTTTTTCTTGATATCCAAAGCCTAGCTTTGTAATTTTTTTCTAAACCATTAAAGAAAGCAGAGAGTTCTTCCTTTTACTCTTTCTTTTCCTCTTCTTCACTTCTAGAACAATTTAGTCCAAAAGCCACTACTTGGGTTCAACAATGTAAGTATTTACATGGACAGAGGGAGAGAGACACACAGCGTGCTGTGGAAGACGTCACAATTGCGTCCAGGTAAAGAGGGTGTCCGTGTGGGAGGAGCAGGTTTGTATCATCTTAGTATTGTCACCAAGATCAGATGCTCACATGGTAGAGAGGGAGCCGAGGAAGGTAGTTAGCAGTGGAGACTGTCCACTGTGGGGTACTAGAGTTTCAACAGGTACAGAGGCTCTATGCTGGAGGACAATCTGGTATAAGATACTAGAGCCTGGAGAGGCATCGTGCTGTGGGTGTTTGAGCCTCAGGGAAGAATGCCCCTGAGGCTCCTGTGCAGGAGGAGGAGATGTCTTAGTGTAGAATATTAGACCCAGCTGCAATAAAGAGGGATAAGACAGTGATGGGAGTTCAATTACATATAGGAGAACTGAACAAATAAATAAATATATTAAGGACCATGGCAGCAAGGTTTCTTGAAAAAAAAAAAAAGAAGAAGAAGAGTTACAATAATAAAACTCTAACTCTATAGAACTGGACTTAAAATAGAAATATCAGTGTAAAACCATTGATTTCAATACAAACAGATAAAGTCAAAATAAGCAGAAATGTGAATGCGCATGTACACATACTTCCCATATTTGTCTACTGAGAAGGTCTGGGAAGAGTGACATTCCAACACAAAAGTATGGCTAGTGCCCAGACTTAGGCTGTAAATGTCATTCTCCAGTAAAAGGAACCAGGACTCCTTGGAAGTGGCTGCTTCTTGGTCTAGAGCATGAAAATATAACACAAGCCTGGTATATCTTATTGTGCCAGACAGCAAGGAAGCAATCAAATAATAAAAATAATTCATTGAGAAAATGAATAAAAGTGAAAGCCAGCTTCAAACAGGTACCAGAATTTGGAAATGACTTGAAAGGCATGAAATTAAAATAATTACAATAACAGTTTATAACTCTAGTATTCTTGCTTGGAAAATTCCATATACAGAGGAGACTGGCAGGCTACAGTCCATGGTGTTGCAGAGCTGGACATGACTAAGCATGGCGCAGTATGTGAGTGAAGTCGCTCAGTCGTGTCTGACTCTTTGTGACCCCATGGACTGTAGCCTACCAAGCTCCTCCCTCCATGGGATTCTCCAGGCAATAGTACTGGAGTGGGTTGCCATTTCCTTCTGCAGGGGATCTTCTCGACCCAGGGATTAAACACAGGTCTCCCGCATTCCAGGCAGACGTTTTAACCTCTGAGCCACTAGGGAAGCCCTATGGCACAGTATACATAAATATAAAACTAGGTAAATAATAGGATACTTACACAGTCTCAAAGCATCTTGTCAAAAAATATTAATCACAAAAGGAAAATGTGTGAAGAAGCCTGAGAAGACACCACCTTAAATAAAAATGAAAGTGAAACTCACAACTGATTCTTTGCAACCCCATGGACTATATAGTCCATGGAATTCTCCAGGCCAGAATACTAGAGTGGGTAGTCTTTCTCTTCTCCAGGGGATCTTCCCAACCCAGGATCAAACCCAGGTCTCTTGCACTGCAAGCAAATTTTTTATCAGCTGATCTATAGGGGAAGCACAAGAATACTGGAGTGGGTAGCCTATCCCTTCTCCAGCGGATCTTTCCAACTCAGGAACTGAACTGAGATCAAATTTAATAGATCACTAGAACAAATCAAAATCATGTATATACCTAATAGGATGCAATGAGTAAATACAAGACAAAAGCAAATCGAGGTCATTCCCCAAAAACATTTGGTTTATGACCTTCAAACGTTTCAACATAAAAAAGCTGTAGCAGGCTGAATAATGTCTCTCAAACATGCCCACATCCTAACCCCCAGAGTCTGTGCAGGTTACTTAACATGGCAAAGGGATTAAGTTGAGGATCTTGAGATCAGAACTTTGTCCTGGATTATCCCAACACAACAATCCTTCTAAGAGGGACCTATGAGCAACTGAAATCAGAGGAGAAGGTGATATGACAGAAGCAGAGACAGGGGTGATGCACATTAAACATAGAGGAAGGGGGCATAAACCAAAGAATACAGGAGGTCACCAGAAGCTGATAAGTAAGTTTTGAGAAAGGCATGGGTTGGACATAAGAATGTGGGTGTCACTGACATATTATATGCATAAATCATGATTGTATATAGAAAAGAAATAAGAACAAATTCTCAGCATAAAACATAGTTGGGGATCTAGGAATTATTCTTTTCTCAGTGCTGAAAGATCCAGGGATCAGACAATTCCCTGGCTCTAAGATGAAATATAAAGTGGAGGTAGAAAGTGGGGGAGCAGAGGTTTTATAGTAGAAAAAAAAAGAGAAAGGACCTATATGATACATTCATCATTACACACTTTAAACATGAAGTTTTAGAGACAAAGAGACAATTGTCTCATGTGAACATATAACGTTAAGTGAAAAAACCAGGATAAAAACCTAAATGTACATCATGATTTCAGTTGATTTTATATGTGTATCATATATGAGTTTGAGTATGTGTATGTGAATATTATAACACAGATATACTTCAGTCTAATGTGTAGAAAGTTGAAATTTAATTTTGCTATCAGAAATGAATTCTTTTTTGAACTCTCATTTCTGTATTGTAGCAGAAAAACTATTTTGTTTTCTGATATTTTAGTCCCTTCTAATTTAAATATTTTTCTCTTTCAAATAAATATTTATTACAAGTATTACTGTTTTATATCATTATTTGCTACATTTTCTCTAAATTTTCCCTATTGCCAAATATAACCTCCCCAATTCTGAAAAGAATTTTTTTCTGATATAATAACATATAATATTAATAATCAAAAGAAATTTTAAATGGGTCAAAATGCTTGCCCTATCTTCCAAAGTTGTCACAAGGATTTTAAAATGTAATGAGTACTAAAATTTTAGAAAACTATACCATATGCTTCAAATAAATTCTCATATTGACAGTTCACTGGGATGCACTAAACAATTATCTTAATTTCTAATTATGTTTTAAAGACCAATAATGAATATTGTACATGTTTAGGTCCATGTGTAAAAATCTGCTTATGTGAATAAAAATGGATTTCTTTGTGTAAGATCAATCAGAAAAATGTGGAGTTTCTCTCTGGGAATGGCTATATCAGAAAAACTAAGGAAAGGAGACATGGCAGTATGTAGTTTTAAAATGATTACAAGATAATACTGATACATGTCTCATCCCCCCTACCTACCCAGATTATGAATGGCTTCTCTCTGTTATCTACATTTTATTATTCTACCAAATTAGATCACCAGAAGAAACATGACTGAACTGTATTATCTCAGTCCCTGTAGAAGTGTCTTTACTACTATGATTTCATTTTTTGCTCTAATAAAGAGTGATGTAGAGATATTTCTGCATCTGCCATAAAACTGCTAAGTATACTGCCATGACTTTATTAAATGCCCTTTAAAATCCCAAATGTTAGTTTCCCCCCTAGAATTTAACAACAAAAACAGTTTGTCTCTGCTGAAGAATCATTCTTCTTCCATTTATCAGACACTGATAACTAGGTAATCTGTCATCTTTCCCTCTTTCCTTTGGCTTTCAGGAGACAGATTAAATTTCAGGCTTAATTACAGAAATGTCTCATAATTTATTTTCCTTTATTTGTTTCCCCTTATATCTTTTATATAATTTTTAATCTTTAGCTTTCATTTAGCTAATTAGTACGATAGCATTTTAAAGAGAATTTTAAAGAAGATGAAGTATAAACTATAAAAAAAAATATAGAAAAGTTGTGGCCCAGAAAAATCTCAGTAAGTAAGCAAAGCAAGGGGAAAAAGCAGAGCTCAGATCAGGGCAACAGTGGATAAGGGATCACTTAAGGAATGAGGCAGGGATAAACACTGAACCTCTTTTTCAGTGAGGATGAAGAACAGGAGAGAAGGTCAGCACTGGAGGATGGGTTTAATACAGCAACCCAGGTAACTCCATAATTCCTGATAAACAGTGAATGAAAGCAGGGAATGAAAGATAGTAAGCTCAGAAAGGAAGTCTGAAATTTTCCCAGAGAGAAAAATAATTTTGGCAAAGCCCATGTGGTTTTCCCTGAAGCTTGTCATGTTCCAGGCAGAGCTCCTTGGAGGATAAGGGAGCCTTAGGGAACCTGTCCCTATATAGCCTATATCATTAGAATGCAGACCACTCAAATGCAAGTTACCTCTTTGTTGAACTATACCCCACCATCAGCCTGGTAGAAGCTATCTTTGTGAAAGTCTATTTAAAGAACTCAGTAATGTATAGAATAAGAAGCAAATGAATTTCTTTGGTATTAGAGATATGTTTGCTTTTCATTAACTCCTGGAACAACTGTAAATTTAGGTTGTTATCAGACATAATACAAAAGGTATTGATATGACCATTTCTTTGGGGTTAACATACCAGTTCTGAGAATTTGGTACATCCCTCTGACCATCCACAATGAAGGCTGTCTGCAATACCTGTGGCCTTCACATGGAAATGTGTCCATCAGTTAGTGCCAGTAAACTGTATTTCTCAAAAGAGGCTCGGCCACCATTAGAAGAAGACAAATAAGCAGTACTCATATCTACAAAACCCCTGACTATGAACTGCACAATACTACAAAGGCTTTATGGAAAACTCTGTGCTGTCACTAAGTCGTGTCCAACTTTTTGTGACCCCAGGGACTGTAGCCTGCCAAGCTCCTCTGTCCATGGGATTTTCCACGCAAGAATACTGGAGTGGGTTGCCATTTCCTTCTCTAGGGTATCTTCCGGACCCAGCGATTGAACCTGCATCTCTTGTTTCCTCAATTGGTAGGCAGATTCTTTACCACTGACCCACTTGGGAAGTCTGGCAAACTCTAGTAATTAATATAGTGACAATAAACTCATCATTTTATCATGTTCATTATGGATAGAGATTCTGGTTTCAAAATTTTTCAGTGTCCTTTCTTACCATTCCAGATAGCCAAAGAGTCTTCTGAGCATTACACTATATATTTTATTATTTTTTATTTTGTGTAGTAATGGAAATTTTGTAGATTAAGATACTGCTAAAATTATTTATATAGTATGCCTTGCCTGAAGGAAAAAGTTTATTTTTCCCCCAGACCATTGGAAAAGAGGAAATCAAGGCAGCTGTATACTATATATGTTTAGAGATTGCCTGTCTCTTACTAAATCATGACAAATTTTAGAAGTGGCAGAGGCATTAATTTTTTTAGTATGTTTCTGATAGATCTTGTTGTTAGTAAATAAAAGCCAAAAAGAGGCATAGCAGTAGTTGAACACAAATAGTTGTTTTAAAACCACAAAACACACTAGATAGATCCCATAACATTATGCACATGGATATCTTATTTTGTGTTAAAGTTTAGTAGGACTACTATTACAATTACTAAATGTAGAAATAACAATGAAACTGCATATGAAACCCTTATTCAACACTTTGCTTTGCTCTCCCTTTTCTTTGAGTAAATCTGACATTATAAGCATAACTGGTTCTCTGTGGACCTCTTAAATAATTTAAAGATGCTGAGCCTCATATTCTACAACCCAAAGATGCTGACATTATTTTAAATTAGGTTTTTACACCTAAAACGTATTGAAGTGCATTGGGGAAGATGAAGTTTTGCTACCTGCGCTTTTTTGTTGTTGTTGTGAGAACAGTGTTCAGCAGTTAAGAGTTGGAATAAAATAATATCTCCATGGTTTGTTTTTAATTCTTTACCTCCAGTCAAATGACATGACCTAGGGTAATACACATGCAACAACCTGGTAATTTCAGAAAAATGGTTTGTTTTTAATTCTTTTCCTCAAGTCAAATGAAATAAGCCAGAGGTAACACACATATGACGACCTGGTAATTTTAGAATAAATTCTGAATGCAAAGAGAGTTGCTCACATCAAGTGAAAAATAGCAAAACTTAAACATTTTCTAAGAAAAGCAACAGTGTTCTTATTGAGTTTTACTATCCAATGAATTTGGATTTTGCTACAATTCAGAAGATGTCTGTGGTACACATATATGTAAGGGATCTCTGAAATGCCAATATGTGGCCATTTCTTTACCCCATGGCACCAGTTTTAATGGAGTTCAGCTGGCTGAACAGTCTGAAACCTAAGAAGTATAGTCTTTTTGTCGGCACCTTCATCTCTTTCCACACAGAGGGAGAATGTCAATTCCATCCTATTCCCACATATAACTGCCACACATGGTTTTTAAGTCCCTAGGTTGTATGTATCTGGGTCAGAGGCAAAGCTCAAAGTTGAACTATGGCTTCAGACACGGCTTGGCCTCAATCAGAATTTTCCTTATGTGATCAGGCATGTTCCCAGTTGCCACGCAATGCAAGTTGGCAAGGGAGAAGGGGAGTTTTTTTTTTTTTAAGGAAAAAAAAAAATCAAGAAATGGGCACCTGGCCAAGTTTTATAGACTGAAAATTGGAGCCCCTGAGAGAAACAAATGTTTGGAACTGCTAACCCTTCTGCCCTATCACATTCCAACTCAGTCAGATGGTCACACCCATCACTGCCAAAATATGCCATGTTATTGAGCACAGAGACAGGTTTCCAGCCTCACAGGATATAGGATCGTGTGCTGGGGATTCATATGAGTTCACAGGAAAGGTTCTTCATTTGCTTGTACCTGATGCCGAGGTTTCTAATGACTCCTTTTCTAAGCCACTCTTCTAGATTTTATTTCCCAGGAAATTTTAGATTCTATTCTCACCTAATTTTACTTATTACATTTTACTTGCATGAATCAAATTCAGGGTCACTAAACACAGGTTCAGTATCCAACAAAAACTATGTCCCAATTTTTTTGCTGTGTAACCAACTTAATTATTCCAAAGCTTAATGGTAACAAGAGAATAACCAGTTTAGTATATTCACTGTTTCCATGGAGGAATTCAGACAGGGACTAAAAGGGGTGGATTGTGTCTCCACTTTACCATCAACTGGGAAGACTCAAACAGTCAGGGATGATACACAAGTGAGGTTTGAAGACCAGAGAACCTGTATGTGACCCATACAAGGTTCTAACAATACCTGAGGCCTCAGGGAAGTCAGAAATGGAACTCAGGGCTCTGAGAGCAAGAATTCAAGTGATCAAAGATGAACATTCATCGCTTTTTATGACCACACTCAGTTATAATAGAATGTCAGTTCTGTCATGTTTTTTACTGGTTGAAGACAACACAGCCCTACTCAGATTCAAGCTGAGGGAACACAGAACCAAACTGTGGATTCAAAGAATGTTCAAAAATGTTCAGTCATGCTTTAAAACTACCAAAATCTACATATCTGTGATTATTAATGTGAATCTTTTTATACATTTTTCTCTCTTCATGCATTATTTCTATAAACTGCCTATTCACATAGTTGCTCATTATTATCACTAATTGTTTATCACTCATTGATTATTGGAATCTTTATATTTTTTATTCTAAATTTTTGAGAGTGAAATGAATGCAAGCATCTTCTCTTTGTATTTTAAGTTAGTTTGTGATATCTTTTCTGGTATTAAGTCAAATTAAAGTAAAACAAAAACAAAATACCCAATGAATAAATTTGACTGAGTATAGCAAAGAGATATTCTTCTCAATAGAAGGAAAAAAATAATTAAGCCAAGAAAATATCTCAAACATGTTAGATGGGGTTTTGACCGTTGTATAGCAAGGAAATATTTTGGCTGGCAATCATTCTGGGAGAAATTCAAGTCAGCCAGAAATGGTGGAAGAACACTGGACTTAAATTTTCTATCTGCTAGAGAAGGGATCTTAGGAAAATCACTTAATTCCCCAGACATGTGTTTACTCATCTTCCAGTGCAAACTATACGGAGTGATAGGTTCTGTTACAATGCTATTAGAAGAATTAACTCATATGGCATACAAGCATGTTTTGGGAATGTAGAACGCTGTACAAGGGTGAAGCGCTATCATCTACTTTCTCCAGTGGGCCCTATGACAGTGCAAAGTTGTCATTCCTTCCAGAGGCAGTTCTCTATAAAACAGTAAAGTGAGTTCTTGACTTAAGCCTTCAACAATTGGTGGCTTTGTTTTGTTGTATTTTGTTTTGCGTATGTTTTAACAGCTCTATTGACACATAATTCATATACCATACAATTCATCCATTTAAAATGTATAATTTTTCACATTTATAGGGTCATGCAACCATCATTATAATCTAATTTAAAACATTGTCATCACTAGAAAGAAAAATAAAAAAGAACATTAGCAATCAGTCTGCATTCCTTTTGGACAAACCCTCACTCGTGGCTCTAGGCAATCACTAATCAATTTTCTCTGTCTCTATGGATCTGCCTATTCAGAACGTTTCATATAGACTGAATCACACAATATGTGACATTTGGGGACTTGCTTCTTTCACTTAGCATAATGTTTTCAAGGTTTGAGTTGCAGCATGTATCAGTACTTAATATTCTTTCTGTGGCAGTATGTATCAGTACTTAATATTCTTTCTGTGGCTGAATAATATTCCATTGTAATTTTTCATTCTATTTTTGTTTACCCATTCATCAGATGAGGAACATCTGAGTTGTTTCAATTTTTTATTACTATGAATAATGTTGTTATGAATACTCACGTGTAAGTTTTTGTGTGGACATATGTTTTTCTTTCTCTCGAGTAAATATCTTGGAGTAGAATTTCTGGGTCATATGGTAACTCTATTAAGCTTTAGAGGAAATTTCAGACTTTTTTACATCATTTATATGCCCACTGGCAATGAATGAGGGTTCCAATTTGTCCACACTATAAGTTTTGTTGTCATCTGTCCTTTTTATTAGAGCCACCCTGGTATATTTAAAATAATATATTATTGTGATTGTGATTTGCATTTCCTAATAATGTTGAGCATCTTTCCACATGCTTCTTGGCAATTTGTATATCTGCGTGGAGACACATCTATCCAGATGCTTTGGTTATTTATTAATTATTTCTCTTTTAAACTTTTAACTATAAGAATTTTTATACTTTTTTTTATAACTACTCTTATCAGATACATTATTTCTAAATATGTTCTGTTCTATGGGTTGCCTTTTTACTTTCTTTATGGTATCATTTGCAGCAAAAAACAAGTTACAGCAAATTACTTTTGCAGTTCAAAATTATTTTGATTAGTCCAAATTATTTTTCCTTTTGTTGCTTATGCTTTTGGAGTTGAATCTAGAAATCACTGCCTAACTCAAAGTCAAGAAGATTTACCTTATGTTCTTTCCTAAAGTTTCACCATTCTGCTGCTGCTGCTAAGTCGCTTCAGTCATGTCCGACGCTGTGCGACCCCATAGATGGCAGCCCACCAGGCTTCACCGTCCCTAGGATTCTCCAGGCAAGAACACTGGAGTGGGTTGCCATTTCCTTCTCCAGTGTATGAAAGTGAAAAGTGAATGTGAAGTCGCTCAGTCGTGTCCGACTCTTCGTGACTCCATGGACTGCAGCCTACCAGGCTCCTCCGTCCATGGGATTTCCCAGGCAAGAACACTGGAGTGGGGTGCCATTGCCTTCTCTGAGCATTTAGGTTTATAAAATGTTTTGAGTTAATTTCTGGGTATGATTTGAGATGTGTCCAAATTCATTATTTTGCATGTAGATATCCAGTTCTCCTTGTTTTTGTTGTTGAAAAGACTATTGTTCTTCATTGAATTATCTTGGCACCCTTGTCAAAAATCAGTTGACCATAAATTTATGGTTTTACCTTCTTTCAACTCTGTTGATCTATAGTCTCTTTTCATGCCAATAATATACTACCTTGATTTTAGATTTTTATTAAGTTTTGAAGTTAGGAACCAAGGGTCTTCCAACATTTTATTTTTCAAAACTGCCTGAGTTATTCTGGGTCTTTTAAATTTCCATATGAATGTTAGAATCAGCTTGTCAATTTCTGTAAGGAACCCAGTTGAAATTTTATTAGGATTGTACAGATTAATTTGGAGATATTGCCATCTTCATATTAAATTTTCCAATTCATGAACCTAGAATTCTGTCATTTATTTAAATCTTCTTTAATTCATTTCAACATTTTCTAGTTTTCAGTGCACAAGTCTTACATATTTGTGTTAAATTTGCACCTAAGTATTTTATTCTTTTAATGCTATTGTAAATGGAATTATTTTCTCAATTTCTTTTTTTTTGAATGTTCACTGACAAAAATTCAGTTGAATTTGTAGAGTTGTGTTGTATCCTGAAACCTGGTTGAATTCATTTATTAGTTCTAATAGCTTTTGGTGGATTCCTTAGGATTTTCTCTATACAAAATCACATCATCTGCAAAGAGAGATGAATTCACTTCTTCCTTTCCTATCTTTATTTTTTTAATTTCTTTTTCTTCCCTAATTCCCTTGGTTAGAACCTTTGACAATTAGTGTTTAATTAAGTCAGAAGTGAAATTTTGCTGCTTCAAGAGAAAATAGTCTTAGAGAAAGGATAGTAATGGTAAATGCAGAGTAAGCATATTTACTTATTTTTGCTATGACTATTCTAGTGGACTTGGGATTTTAGTGTTCATTTGCTGTTGATTTTCATTACATTTCATTATGTTTATATTACATTTTTATTTGTATGTTTATACCTCACTTTATTTCCTTAGAGATATTAAGGGACCTAATAAGTGGTGTAAGAGAAGGAAACAATGCTGCAGGCTTGTCAGAATTCCAGTTTGCTCAGGTTGTCACAACTGTTCCAGGGCCATTCTTGTTTCATACCTAGTTTAATTAAATGGTCTACTAAAATCTGATGCCTGAAAAGTAAGTGTATTTTTCAACATAGAAACAGCCAAGGTCATCTGGATCATTGTAATTTTAGAAATGTATAGAAATTCTCATAAATAGTGAAAAGTAATCAAGCCTACAAACCTCAATATACAAGTTGTTGTCATATATTAATCATTAAGTTTGAATAAGCAAAAGAATCTAAATTTGTTTAATATCTTGCTGCATCTTCATGAGGCATATTGTTGGCTTTCCACTTTGCTTTCACTAGTTCATCTATGTATGTAATTTATTTTTATAGCTACATACTTTCCTCAAAAAAGTTCTCCAGTGTAGAATCTCATGGACAGAGCAGCTGGTGGGCTACAGCCCATAGGGTTGCAAAGGATCGGAGACAACTGAGTAACTAACAAGTAGTAGTTACAGCACAGGGAATTATATTCAATATCTTATGATAAACCATAATGGAAAAGAATATGAAAACAAATATACGTATAACTGAATCACTTTGTTATATTCCAGAAACGAACACAACATTGTAACTCAAATACACTTCAATAAATTTAAAAAAAAAAAAGTTCTCCAATTTATCTTGTGAACTCAGTACTCAGTTAATCTGCAGATCATTGATCAAACTCCTCTAAAAGAGGGGTATTCATTTCATTTTTCTTTAATATACATATATTTAGAAATAAATAAAGATCATGGTAATAAGTGAAACAAAACTAATATGCATGCACAAAAATTATTCTCACATTGCTTTCTCCTTCTAATCACTGACCTCCTCCTTCTCCCACCACAGTGAAAAGTAATTCTTGATAGCAGCAAACTTTGCAATCCTCTGCACTCATGTAAACACAAACACACATACACACATACTAATCACTGAGTTTAGACTGGAGATTTTAAACAAAGTTAAAAACACCCAAAGCACATTATAGTAATTGCTTCTGTTATTTAATAGTATAATATGTGACATCCAAGTCAGGAGCGGCGGCTGAGAGGCGATACCCCACGTGCAAGGTCAGGAGTGGTGGCTGTGAGGAGACACCCCGAGTCCAAGGTCAGGAGCGGCAGCCGTGAGAGATGGCAAACAGGAGATGGCGAGAGTGAACGTTGACATTCTAGGAATCAGCGAACTAAAATGGACTGGAATAGGTGAATTTAACTCAGATGACCATTATAACTACTACTGTGAGCAGGAATCCCTTAGAAGAAATGGAGCAGTCATCATAGTCAACAGAAGTGTCCAAAATGCAGTACTTGGATGCAGTCTCAAAAATGACAGAATGATCTCTGTTCGTATCCAAGGTAAACCATTCAATATCATAGTAATCCAAGTCTGTGCCCCGACCAGTCATGCTGAAGAAGCTGAAGTTGAATGGTTCTATGAAGACCTACAAGACCTTTTAGAACTAACACCCAAAAAAGATGTCCTTTTCATTATAGGGGACTGGAACACAAAAGCAGGAAGTCAAGAAACACATGGAGTAACAGGCAAAGTTGCCCTTGAAGTACAGAATGAACCAGGGCAAAGGCTTAAAGAGTTTTGCCAAGAGAACACACTGGTCAGAGCAAACACCCTCTACCAACTATACAAGAGAAGACTACACATGGACATCACCAGATGGACAACATCAAAATCAAATTGATTATATTCTTTTCAGCCAAAGATGGAGAAGCTCTATACAGTCAGCAAAAACAAGACCGGGAGCTGACTATGTCTCATATCATGAGCTCCTTATTGCCAAATTCAGATTTAATTGAAGAAAGTAGGGAAAACCCCTAGACCATTCAGCTATGACCTAAATCAAACTCTTTACCATTAAACAGTGAAAGTGAGAAATACATTTAAGGGACTAGATCTGATAGAGTGCCTGATGAACTATAGACAGAGGTTAGTGACATTGTACAGGAGACAGGGACCAAGACCATCCCCAAGAAGAAATGCAAAAAAGCAAAATAGGTGCCTGAGCAGGCCTTACAAATAGCTGTGAAAAGAAGTGAAGTGAAAAGCAAAGGAGAAAAGGAAAGATAAAAGTATCTGAATGCAGAGTTCCAAAGAATAGCAAGATAAGATAAGAACGCCTTCCTCAGTGATCAGCGCAAAGAAATAGAAGAAAATAGTACAATGAAAAAGACTAGAAAATCTCTTCAAGAAAATTAGAGATACCAAAGGAACATTTCATGCAAAGATGGGCTCAATAAAGGATAGAAATGGTACGGACCTAACAGAAGCAGAAGATTTAAGAAGATGTGGCAAGAATACATAGAAGAACTGTACAAAAAAGATCTTCATGATCCAGATAATCACGATGGTGTGATCATTCACCTAGAGCCAGAAATCCTGGAATGCAAAGTCAAGTGGGCCTTAGGAAGCATAATTATGAACAAAGCTACTGGACGTGATGGAATTCCAGTTGAGCTATTTCAAATCCTAAAAGATGATTCTGTGAAAGTGCTACATTCAATATGCCAGCAAATGTGGAAAACTCAGCAGTGGCCACAGGACTGGAAAAGGTCAGTTTTCATTCCAATCCCAAAGAAAGGCAATGCCAAAGAATGTTCAAACTACCGAACAATTGCACTCATCTCACATGCTAGAAAAGTAATGCTCAAATTTCTCCAAGCCACGCTTCAGCAATACGTGAACCATAAACTTCCAGATGTTCAAGCTGGTTTTAGAAAAGGCAGAGGAACCAGAGATCAAATTGCCAACATCTGCTGGATCATCCAAAAGTAAGAGAGTTCCAGAAAAACATCTATTTCTGCTTTATTGACTACGCCAAAGCCTTTGACTGTGTAGATAACAATAAACTGTGGAAAATTCTGAAAGAGAAGGGAATACCAGAGCATCTGACTTGCCTCTTAAGAAATCTGTATGCAGGTCAAGAAGCAACAGTTAGAACTGGACATGGAACAACATACTGGTTCCAAATAGGAAAATGAGTACGTCAAGGTTGTATATTGTCACCCTGCTTATTTAAATTGTATGCAGAGTACATCATGAGAAACACTGGGCTGAATGAAGCACAAGCTGGAATCAAGTTTGCCAGAATAAATATCAATAACCTCAGATATGCAGATGACACCACTCTTATGTCAGAAAGTGAAGAAGAACTAAAGAGCCTCCTGATGAAAGTGAAAGAGGAGAGTGAAAAAGTTGACTTAAAACTCAACATCCAGAAAACAAAAATCATGGCATCTGGTCCCATCACTTTATGGGAAATAGATGGGGAAACAGTGGAAACAGTGTCAGACTTTATTTTGGGGGGCTCCCAAATCACTGCAGATGGTGACTGCAGCCATGAAATTAAAAGACGCTTACTCCTTGTAAGGAAAGTTATGACCAATCTAGATGGCATATTCAAAAGCAGAGACATTACTTTGCCAACAAAGTAATTGACATTTAGTCAAGGTTATGGTTTTTCTAGGGGTCATGTATGGATGTGAGAGTTGGAATTTAAAGAAAGCTGAGCGCCGAAGAATTGATGCTTTTGAACTGTGGTGTTAGAGAAGACTCTTGAGAGTCCCTTAGAATGCAAAGAGATACAACTAGTCCATCCTAATGGAGATCAGTCCATTCATTGGAAGGACTGATGCTGAAGCTGAAACTCCAGTACTTTGGCCACCTGATGCAAAGAGCTGACTCATTTGAAAAGACCCTGATGATGGGAAGGATTGAGGGCAGATGGAGAAAGGGACAATAGAGAATGAGATATCTGGATGACATCATCGACTCAATGGACATGAGTTTGGGTAGACTCCGGGAGTTGGTGATGGACAGGGAGGCCTAGCATGCTGCAATCCATGGCGTCACAAAGAGTCGGACACGACTGAGCGACTAAACTCAGTATAATGTGAACAATCTTCCAATTCAAAACAGCTGTCTTTAATTCATTGCTTTATTTTTTGTAATAGTTATATACTTAATAGCAGGACATTCCTTAATGATTCAAGCTGCTTCCAGTTTTAGCCACAGCAAAAATCATGTATATACATATATGTCTTTGGGATTTTCATTTTTTCTTAATTTTTTGTCCTCTATTTGTCCATCATTCTATTGCTTTCCTCCTCTAGTTACTAATTTGTAGCAGTCTTTGTATGATAAAGATATTTATATTGTGTCTATCATTTGCATTTCATTTTTTTGGCTTATTTTGACATTATAAAATAGCATCTCATATCAAGATTAATTTCTTGATTACATATTCAAATGTATCCTCTCCTTTATGCATTCTATGCTTCCTGCTTAATATAAAAAGATAGACAAATGATAGATAAATATATATAGATAGATGGACGCATATCCATTTATGCTGATTAAGCAAATAATTTGTTTCAAAGGACATACTAGAATTTGCAAATACAGGTTGCTTCTGAGAAGAACTGAAAGGTATTTACTTCCCCCTGTATGCCTCCTTTTGCTATTTGAATTACTAGAATATTTAAATAGTATTGCAAAATGACAAAAGGTACAATCTCTGAAATCAGAATGCTGGATTAACATCTCTACTCTGATACTTAGTGGCTGTGGGCATAGCTTCACTTACCTGAGTTCAGACATTCCTCTAGAAATGTTTCTAGAAACTAATAACTCTCTTGGAACATTTTTAACACATTTAAGCATTTTCAATATTGTCTATTCACTTTAGTTGTTCTTCAGCTGTACATTTTGTTCAAATAATCAAAGACCTTGGTTGTCTTATGTCTGACTTGAATAGTAATAATTCCACTGCTTTGACAGTGAGCTTATTACTGGAGAGACACACGTGTACACACACACATCCATTAAAAGTCTACTTATTCATGTTCTATGAAAGGTTTTCATGAAGGACAAATATTAAATTTAATTCAATATTTTCAACATCTATGAAAATAATCTTAACTGTAGAATTCTATTTCTTTGATTCATTGTTGTTATTGCTTAGTTGTCAAGTTGTCTCCAACTCTTTTGTGACCCCCATGGACTGTAGTCCACCAGGCTCCTCTGTCCATGGGATTTTCCAGGCAAGGATACTGGAGTGGATTGCCATTTCCTTCTTCGGGGGATCTTCCCGACCCAGGGATCAAACCTATGGTTCCTGCCACATCTCCTGCATAACAGGCAGATCCTTTACCATTGAGCCACCAGGGAAGCCCTCTTTGATTTATCCCTCTAGTTAATTTCAAATATAGGTTTCATAATATTCATCCATTGTTAAATTACTGGCATGGACTTCACATGTTAACTTGCTAATATTTAATTTAGATATTTGTATTAACATGCGTAAGTGAGATTGGTATGTAGTCTTTATTGTTCAGTTTCACTTTCAAGGTTATATTGGTTGAATACAAAAGCAGACTTTGAATCTTTTATTCATTCTCTATAGTCTGAAACTTAACATTTGAGTTCTCAATTTGTTAATCATTTGGTAGGCAATGGCACCCCACTCCAGTACTCTTACCTGGAAAATCCCATGGATGGAGGAGCCTGGTAGGCTGCAGTCCATGGCGTCGCTAAGAGTCGGACACGACTAAGGGACTACACTTTCACTTTTCACTTTTCACTTTCATGCATTGGAGAAGGAAATGGCAACCCACTCCAGTGTTCTTGCCTGGAGAATCCCAGGGACGGGGGAGCCTGGTGGGCTTTCGTCTATGGGGTAGCACAGAGTCGGACACGACTGAAGCAACTTAGCAGCAGCAGCAGCAGCAGCAGCAGGAGCAGCAGCAGCAGGATTCATGTATAAAACTCTGTGGTCCAGTGCTTTATGGAAAGAAGTAGCCCTTTGAAACTTCATTAATTTGTTTTAACTTTATCAGTTTTTTTTTTTCCTATGGTAAATGATTTACTTTTATTTTATATCTCATGGTTAGTTTTGGTAAATTATTATCATCACCATTAATTTATCATATTGTCAATTTCTTTCAGATTAAAAATAAACTTGCATAGAATTGAAATAAAGTGTTATTTTACTCCAAGCTCATTATTCCTTAAAAGTTTTCAATATCTATTTTCTTTTCATCTTTGGTCCTGAAAGTCAATCTATTCATTTTTAATTTTTAAAAAAGAATTGCTTATTGGATTCACATAATTCTTGTTTTCCCCATACTTTAGTCCATTGACTTCTGCTTCCTAAAGACTTTTAATATTCTGAGGTGGCTATCATCAATTTATTTTTATTCTTTAGGTTTTAACAATATAGCTTTATAAAGTGTATGGGTATAACTGAGCCCTATTTCAAGGATTCCTCCAAGATCCTGATACATGGTGCTTCATCATTTAGTTTTTGAAATATTTTATAACTTTATTTCTTCTGTGGCATAAAAGTTGTTTAAACGGATTTTTATAATCTGTTCTCTAGTTTCTAGGGCAGGGTTTTACTTTTCGTACAAAAAGAGAGAGTTATTGATCTGCCTTATTAGTTAAATTAGATCGAATTTGGTTTGTCTTTCTTGATTATTCATGAACTGAGAAAAGTAAATTAATGTCTCATATGATGTCTAGTCAAGGCTATGGTTTTTCCAGTGGTCATGTATGGATGTGAGAGTTGGACTGTGAAGAAAGCTGAGTGCCAAAGAATTGATGCCTTTGAACTGTGGTGTTGGAGAAGACTCTTGAGAGTCCCTTGGACTGCAAGGAGATCCAACCAGTCCATTCTGAAGGAGATCAGTCCTGGGATTTCTTTGGAAGGAATGATGCTAAAGCTGAAACTCCAGTACTTTGGCCACCTCATGCAAAGAGTTGACTCATTGGAAAAGACCCCGATGCTGGGAGGGATTGGGGGCAGGAGGAGAAGGGGGCAACAGAGGATGAGATGGCTGGATGGCATCACTGACTCGATGGACTTGAGTCTGAGTGAACTCCAGGAGTTGGTGATGGACAGGGAGGCCTGGCGTGCTGCGATTCATGGGGTCGCAAAGAGTCAGACACAACTGAAAGACTGAATTGAACTGATGATGTATATGCTTTCATTTCTCATGTACCACATCTTACTGGGTTGTATTTGTAATTAAATGATAATTTTTAATATTATTTTATAAATTTAGTTTATTTCCTTTATATTACTTGATAGAACAAAAATAGTTGGTAATTAATTAATATCAGTTTATTTTCTTATATCCCTTTTTAATGCAAATGAGATGCATTGACTAAAGGACCCCATGAGACAGTTTAAAGTACCTTTTTCACAAAGAATAAGAGAATTTACGGAGGTAGTTAGATGAAGCAGGAGGAACCACAGCATTCCCTCAATCCCCAATGTCCTTATGTCCCTACAGAGACATATGGTTGCTATGAATATCACCTTCATGGAGTAAGTATTCCTCTGTTTTTAAGAAAGAAGTTTCCCTTTACCATGGCCACCCAGGGTTAGAAATCCTGTCTCCTTTCCTGCCTGCTCATCAGATACAAGAAACTGGTACAAAATAGCTTTAGCATATCCTTCAGTGTTTGGGGAGAGGTAAGTAGAGCAAAAATCAGTTTCCCAGGTTTATCATCCTTCAATCAAAACAAACCAAAGGCCTAGCTAAACTCTGCATCAGCAGCCCTCTTCAATGATTTTAATCTTGAATCTTCTTTGTCTGAATTTTCCTTCCTTCATTTTTAATTTTACATTAGTCTGTTATATTTTTATCCATTTTTAATATTTTCAACCCTCCTCTGTTCTTAAAAATAACAAAATATTTAATTTCATGTTCTTTATACCACTGTTTATTTGATATAGAAATATATGCAAATTTCCTGATATAACCAAACACCCAAGTTATTTTCACTCCATCATATTTATTGTTTTGCACATTTATTTATTATATAACATATTTTATCATTAGGAGTCCTTTCTTTACCTTTCATTAATTTTGTCAGCTCAGTCAAATTTTTCATTTCCTCTTCCTCCCTTTTCCCTCTGTTAATTTTACAGTACTTCTATGCACTTTAATTTTACTAACAGCCATTATCAAACCTATATTACCATATTATTTTATCAAAATTAATAGCTATGGTCCTTCTAATATCTTTTGCTTACTCTTCCTAAATCCTACAGTTTCACTGAGCTGAAATCCCTTAAAATCAAGATTTCCTATTAATAGAGCAGTCCAAGAGAGCAGGAAAGGATCTCTCTCCTTTCCAAATACATGTATATGCTAAAAAACAAAATGTCCCTTTTAAAACACTTAGGAAATGTTGATATATAGAAAGCTATCAGAAGCGAAGGGAGAAACAAACAATGATTTTTTTTTTTTTATTTAGCAAAGTAAAGGGGCTCACAAGAGTATAGACACTAAGGCTTCAGTGCCCACGTGGGGAGGATGTCCAGGGCATAGGACCACTGCATGCGACAGATAGACCACGATCATAAAGGACAGCTCTGTTTCTGATATAAGAAACTGAGAATACTCCCTTCATGCTTCAAGAAGGAAATGAAATGCTTCTTCTCAGGGTCATGAGTAGAAATAAATTCAACCCAAGAAAACTCTCAGTGCAGAACTTCTCACACTAGAGGTGAATCACCTGGAAATCTTGCTAAAATTCAGATTCTAATTTGGCATGATTCAAGATTCTTCATTTCTAATGAAGTTCCCACAACTTAAGCAGCATTTGTGAGTCTGAATGGACACTACCCTGAGGAAATGAAGCCTCCAAGCTTAGTATAAAAGCTAGCCTGTAGTTGTTTCAAGGTAACAAGAATAAAACCTAGAATGTGGATGACTGAGCCACATTCCTGCCGTATTTCACCTTTCAAGTGAGATTTGCATATAATCAACTTGTAACATAGACTTGAAAAAAAGTGTCTAAATTTATTTCTCGAATATTACAGGAAAAAAAATGATTCTTTAGAATCTTTCAGGACAAATCCTGAATCATAAATACGATATTGCTTAAATTTTGGACAATTCTTTTTATGCATATACTTTATATGGTTTACTTTATCCTTTCGATGAGATACATAGTCTAAAAATGAATTTAGTAAGAGTGTTTCAAATTTTGACAGCAACTTGATAGCTGTCTGAATCATAACGTTGAGAGTTAACCTAACAAGAGATAAAATTTTAGTGACAGTTAAAATCATGAACATACTAAAGATAAGCACTCTATTGAAAGTAATATGTGAGAAGTTTCCTATCTTCTGTTTTCAGCATATAATCTGTAGGAAAGCATAATATTAAGAAACTTTAGAAAGTTGATTTGTCAGGTTATACTTAGAGAGATTACAGTGTTTTTTCTTTTTGTTTTTCAGAGATAACTAGTTTTGAGAACTAGAAGACCAATATGCTTTAAGCTAACTACATCCTCAAAGAGTTTCTTGTCACTTTGTTTTTTCTATTTTGTTTTTGGCTGAGTCATGTTTCTTCTCTAAGATCATGAAGCCTCAGAGATAGGACAAGATTAAAATATCTCCAAATTCTGCCCATTCACTGCTTCAGTAAAAATACCAAGTATTCCCCATCTCTTCTCAATTCGATAATCTTCTCCACAGTTCAAATGATTAAGACCAACAATTTTTCTATCCCTCACAAACGCTGGGTGAATAAATAAAATCAAAATCAAAATTCTAGGCCTGTTGTTGGCATATTGATCCATTAGTTGATATAATATTGAGCTAGGCTTCAGGGATTTTTGGAGTCCCATCACAAATTTAGACTTGACTAAGTTTTCTTGCTTTGTTGAGGTATGTAATAATAAGGAAACAGACCTTCAGATAGGGAAAACAGAACAGGTGGCTATTGCTTCTAAAGCTAGAATATTTGTAGGCTGTAGATGGACTTCAAGCAGAGGATGTCACTCGGAATGTGAGGTAGGATTTAGGGAAAGCTACAGGGGTACCTATGCATATGGCAGTTTTCAAGAGCATTTGTGGAGGGCCTGCAGCTGCAATTCCACGTTGTCAAGGACCTGTGGGTTTAGCTCCATCAACATAATAGATGCTTTCTGTCTTTGTGAAAGATTAAAATTTGAGTGTTTTCAGTTGTCACTATAGTCAGACAACTAATTAATTGGAATGTATTCTGAATGTGCTTCCACAGGAGTACATGCATCATGATAAAAGTTGCCTGACTCTGAAAAAATATTTGGAGAAATGAAAGAATACCCTGGATTTACATAGTAATTCATAGTTTTGGAAAAAGTTAAAAAACAAAGCCAACAAAAGATGCTGCATGTCCATCATCTTTGATCTTCACAACAACCCCGTGAAAAAGAGGGAAAGTGGGATTCAGAAAGGCTACTTGACTTTCCTAAAGTCAATTAGTAAGTTTTCAAGTCAAGGACTCGCTCTTCAGGCTACTCTTCAGTTTAAAGATCTTCTGTCCTCAGGTCCAGTGCATTTTTTATTTTACATAACATTTAGCGGTTATTTTAACAGAACACATTTCAGAAAAGTACATTATTTAAACAGAATAGGGCCAGAAAAGTGGTACCAGGAGTATTATTGGTTGAATTTCCTTTCCCCAGAGGTAAGTGGGCAAATGGGGTAGGAAGAATCTATCTTCCGCTGTCTCTGTCTCTCTCTTTCTCCCTCCATCATTCTCTCTCTCTCCCCCTCCATCATTCTCTCTCTCCTTCTCCTGATGTTTGTTTTAACTTTTTCAAGAAAAACATTCACATTAAACTGAATTTTCTCATGTGGACATCAATATTCAGAAAGATAATTACCTCTCTTGATTTTAAAGTGACTTTTTCATCTGTTTTTTCTCAAATTTCTGTACCTTACCTCAGGGTGAGCTTAAAATTCATCACTGAGGACTTTGTGCCTTTGGAGATATAAAGAACTAAATAGACATTTCTCCAAAGAAGACATACAAATGGCTAACACACACATGAAAAGATGCTCAACATCACTCATTATCAGAGAAATGCAAATCAAAACCACAATGAGGTACCATTTCACACCAGTCAGAATGGCTGCAATCTAAAAGTCTACAAGCAATAAATGCTGGAGAGGATGTGGAGAAAAGGGAACCCTCTTACACTATTGGTGGGAAAGCAAACTAGTACAGCCACTATGGAGAACAGTGTGCAGATTCCTTAAAAAAAATGGAAACAGAACTGCCTTATGACCCAGCAATCCCACTTCTGGGCATGCACACAGAGGAAACCAGAATTGAAAGAGACATGTGTACCCCAGTGTTCATCACAGCACTGTTTATAATAACCAGGACATGGAGGCAACCTAGATGTCCATCAGCAGATGAATGGATAAGAAAGCAGTGGTACATATACACAATGGAGTATTACTCAGTCATTAAAAAGAATACATTTGAATCAGTTCTAATGAGGTGGATGAAACTGGAGCCTATTATACAGAGTGAAGTAAGCCAGATGGAAAAACACCAATACAGTATACTAACGCATATATATGGAATTTAGAAAGATGGTAACAATAACCCTGTATGCGAGACAGCAAAAGAGACACAGATGTATAGAACAGTCTTTTGGACTCTGTGGGAGAGGAAGAGGGTGGGATGATTTGGGAGAATGGCATTGAAACATGTACGAATCACCAGTCCAGGTTCGATGCATGATACTGGATGCTTGGGGCTGGTGCACTGGGACGACCCAGAGGGATGGTACGGGGAGGGAGGAGGAAGAGGGGTTCAGGATGGGGAACACGTGTATACCTGTGGTGGATTCATGTTGATGTATGGCAAAACCAATATAATATTGTAAAGTAATTAACCTCCAATTAAATAAATTTATATTTTAAAAAATAAATTAAAAAAAAAGGAAAACTATAATCAAAAGTTTATGTTTAAAAACAATGTTTACGGCTTCCCTGGTGGCTCAGTGATGAAGAATCTGCCCGCCCATGCAGGAGAGACATGTTCGATCCCTGGTCTGGGAAGATTCCACATGCCTCGGAGCAACTAAGCCTGTACACTGCAACTATTGAGCTGGTGTCCTAGAGCCTGCAAGCCGCAGCTATTGAAACCTGCGTGCCCTAGAGCCCATGCTCTGCAGCAAAAGAAACCACTGCAATAAGAAGCCTGTGCAAAGTCCATGAACCGCAACTAGAAAGTACCCCGACTCTCCACAACTAGAGAAAAGCCTACACAGCAATAAAGACTGAGCACAGTCAAAAATAAATTAATTAACAAAAAAAGTAAATTTTAAATACTCAAACCAAAGAAGTATTGCCCTAGATAAATATCATATGCTATCACTTATAAGTGAAATCTTTAAAAAATGACATGAAAGAACTTATTTACAAAACAGAAATAGATCCACAGACACAGAAAACAAGCTTATGGTTACCAAAGAGGAACAGGAGTTGGGGAGTGATAAATTAGCAATATGGGAGTAACAGATACACAATACTACACATAAAATATGTAAGCAACAGATTGAGCACAGGGAGCTACATTCACAATCTTGTAATACCATATTATGGAAAATAATCTGAAAACATATACATATCTATATAACTGAATCACTTTACTGTATACTTGGAACTAATACAAAGTATTTTAAATCAATTATACTTCAATTTTTTAAGAAAAAGTGCATCCAAAAAGTCATATGTTGATACTATTTCAAAAATAAAATGGTTGCTAAACTATAAAACACTTCAAAAAGTTACAATCCCACTTAGGTTTTTTATTTCATTTTTTTCAACAATTGGGGTTCATTAATTAAGTGTTTCATACTCTGATATAGGCTTTGTGCTCAAACAAAAGGGAATTTCAATGAAGAATGCACTATAATCATGCAAATTTCCTGCTTTTCATATTCATAAACCCTACACTCAACAAAGCTCCTATTACAGTGTCAGAGACATACCTCAAGAATGTCTAGTAGGAGAAAAAGGTGGCAGAGTCAGCAAACCCTTCAAATTGAAACTTTAAAAGAAAATTAGAAAACGTTTAAACTACACAAGCAAATACAGCAGTATCTCTCAGCAACTATACTGCACACCTCAGAGAATAATGTAACCTGACCACAGGGCCCGGAAACAAGTGGATAACAGCTGAATCCAGTCTCCCCTTGAATGTTCTCTTTACTAGAGGAGAGGATGCTCTGTCTGTGCAGAAAACAGCAGGGTAGCTACATGCTCCTTCAGGTGCAACCAGATAGGTACCTGTGTTTTGTTAAAAGCAACCTGAGGTCTCAGGGAAGCTCAGGGGATCAAAGACCAACATTGGAGTAGATAAGTGTCAGGGCAGAACAAAGGGAAGACATGTCACTGGAAATCATTCACCCTCCTAAAATAAAATAAAGCATTTGTTACATGGCTGTGTAGCTCTCTTTTATTTTAGTTAGCTTTCCAAACAGGCATAGAAATAGGTGGAACAATAGCTAGCTTCCTGGATGCTTGTGTGGTTGGGAACTTTACCAGTCCTGCTGCTGCTGACACACCCCTTTAGAGAGCACACCACAGCCAACGCCAAGCTCTTCTGAGACAATGAAGCGGAAGGTGAGGCTTTAATTAAAGGAGGAGAGAGAAGAGGAGGAGCAGGTGGAGAGGAAGGAGGAAGCGAAAAAGTCTCAATGCTGTGATTTAATGAAAGCCAAGGAACCTACTGCTCCAAATATCTTCTACTGCCACTCCCATGTGGAAGCACACAATGTCATTTCTTAAATTCTTATCAGTAACAAACTGTTTTGGCACACCCTAGGACTTGAAGGTGGGTTGGGAGAAAAGAAACGTGAAAGCATTCCCAAAATATCACAGGGCTGGCAGGGAGAGAAGATAGGAGGGAAGAGAAGCTG
Organism: Capricornis sumatraensis; assembly: GCF_032405125.1. Classification (NCBI taxonomy): domain Eukaryota; kingdom Metazoa; phylum Chordata; class Mammalia; order Artiodactyla; family Bovidae; genus Capricornis; species Capricornis sumatraensis. The sequence continues at coordinate 58,406,513 of NC_091074.1, forward strand.
GGGAGCAGGGTGTTAGAGCATGGTGCTGGGGAAACAGTGTCTTGGATGGAGAGATATCTGTATATTGTGCACAACTTATTGTAGAATAAGTTCTCACCTCGTTAAGAGATCAAGGAGAAGGTGGTGACTATTACTGAAATGAAAACTTACAGTAAACCCTCCAAATTCAAAGGAGAAAATGCGAACATAGAGCATCTTGATCAAACCAACAATAACTGAGAGAAAGAAAAATACAAAGGATACAAAATACCAAAGCGTAGGAAAAGATGAAACAAAAAACAGAGAAGAGAGTGGATTTATGTGTTCAAAATATACTTTTGAATGAGTTTTTTTTATTATTTTAAATGATCCAACAATGTTTGTTTTCATAGCAATGTTGAATACTCCTGATGGTTTAAAATGTAGGCTCTAAGACAATAGTTCTCAAAGTGTGATTCCCAGATCTGGGAACTCATTAGAAATGGAAATCTAGGAATGGATAAGATCCTAGACTGTGAACACAGGGCCAGCGGTCTATTTTTAACAAGTCTTCCTTATGATTTCATTTATTTTAGGACTTCTAAGAGGGTATAGACATACTAGTAGTCTCAGTAGCCTAAAGGCAGCGCTCTGCCAAAGAGACACTGATTTGGGTTATAGTAAGGGAAAACATACCAGGGGCATGAAAAGGTAGAGAAATTTGAAGGAATATGGTTGAGCCACGAACTATTATCTACTATAGTTCCCCCAAAGAGTTTGTTTTTTAACATCCATTTCAGAAAAGAGCAACCAAACCAAACATTATTCATATGCTCAAGAAAGTTGTCTAAGTCTTTGGGTTAAAGCAGTCTTGAATTTCCCAGCTCTGTCATTTAGAAATTGGGATGACATTAGGCAATTCGTTTAATTTTTGTAAGTCTCAGTTCTTTCATCTGTAAAATGGAGAAAATTCTTGTGAGAATTAAATGAGCTAAAGTAATAAAGCACTTAGCAAACTGCTAGCACTTAGGAGTCTTAGTGATAGTTATAATAATAAATATGATGATAGGTAGTCCTTAACTACTCTAAATGCCTTAAATATTTTAACTCTGTAACCCTCATGATAGACTTATGAAGCATATACCATTGTCATCCCCATTTTACAGATGAGTAATCTAAGCCATAGAAACACTGGCTGAAGGTTATCAGCTACTAAGTGGTAGATATAAGATCTACCTCAAGCAGGCTGGCCCTGAAGCCTGTACAGTAACCATTATGCAATAAAGTGAGGATAATGACAATTATAACGGCTTTCCTATGATGACCAGCTGAGACACTCAAACTCAATGTATTTTTCCATTTGGCTTCCCACCCATATATCTTTGGAAGTTTATTTATAAAAAGTAGACTGCCCACCAAGAGGGGTAATAAACCAGCCATGTCAGTCAGGTCCCTTCTGGTAATACAAAAGATGACTGAAGATTTGGTCCCATAAATTTATTCTTTTATTCATGGTCCATTCAGCCAGTGCTTTGGTGCAAATCTGCCCTTAGCACCACACAGTGCATGCTCTCTTACAGCTTCTCCTATCTAGCAGAGATGCACGGACACTCCGCTCCGCCTCTCCCATGCCACATCATCAATTTCCTTTCAGCACTGCCTTTCCATTGCACCGACGTGGCAAACATCCAGACCTGAATAAATGTCTTCCTACCCTTGCACTGCTGAGGATCGATGGAAAAGTATACAACTATTATGTGACAGCGCATATCAAGCACTTAGCACTGCAGGGAGCACACAGTGAGTGCACAGAAGAAAACACTAGCTATTGTTACTTGTCAATTACCTTTCATTCTTAATAGTGGCTATTTTAGACATACTCTCTTCTCCTCTCAGCAGATGAACTCCATAATCACTTAAGGATTCCCTTGGTTTCTTGCCACCAAACCGAAGGCTTCCTTGCATACACACCTACAACTGTGTGCCTTCCCTCACATACAGGGGATAGCATCTTCTGTCTGCCACTGCTAATTTTTCCATGGAGCTTTTGATGTTCTGGATCCCAGATCTTTCTGTCTTTTTAGGACTTCATTATTTCAGCCTTTCCTTTTTGTTCCTGTAACTTTAATTTTTTTCTTGAAAATATTTTTTACCATCAGCAGAAAAACTGTCCAGTTCTTACCCCCATTCACTCTTCGACACACTAAAGAAGACTAGCTTTTATTCTCCAACATCCCATGTAATGGGTTTTACCAACATCACCAATTAAAGGGGCATGCCTTACTTACCTAAAAACTTATCTTAAGAAATTTCCCCAAATATTGAAGACACAATGATTGCAAGGTATTCATTGAGACACACTGAATAATCCAAAATGTTAAGTCAATGAGATGCCCACAGGTAAGAGACTAGTTAAATAAAGTACATCTACCTCATTGAAAATTATACAATTGTTTAAACTAGATAAATATGAGTCAACACAGCAAAACACAAAAACCCCTTCTAAGCTGACTTTAATAAGAAAGAACAAAGTTGTAATGAGGACATTATAGTTGCAATAATGGAAAACTTACCATTTAAATGAAAAACAAAAGGAACAGAACCCACAAATATTGTACTTGGTTTAATGTTTGAATGTTGGGATTATGATTGATATCTTCTCCTCTATTTGCCAAACTCCCTGTAATGTTGTGACATTGTTTTCACAATTAAAAAAAGAGAGAGACTTTCTTCATAGACCAGACAATTCTTATATAAGTTATGACATATCAGTAAACCTGCCAAGTTTTTGCAGCCTTTCTCACATTTAACAAATGTATTGAGGGACTGTGCATCTCTAGCCTGAAGATGGCTGGGGGGTAAATATTTTTTTCATTTCCATCTGACATCTCTTAAGCTTCCTCTGTTTTCAGAACCCTCTATTAAGCTTGAAGCTAGTCAACAAGTGAATTGAAGCCGACTTTGATTGGCATAAATACTACATTTATCTTCTCAGATATGTAATCAGGAGACAGCTGTCTGGCCACACTTGATTACTAGCATATCTAAGGTTAATGTAATATCCAAGTTCAAAATTTTGAGTATTAGAGATAAAATCTGAAGCCCTCTGAAACAGCAGGCCTCATTTACTCTGCCCTCATCTTTCACAAAGAGGCTGCAATGTGTTTATTCATTAATTAGTATATCAGAGCAAATTTAAAGACAATTATATTACATTATCACTATAATTGAAGTCTTTTTAAAAGGTATAGGCAGTATGTAGTATTAGCAATACTCTGATTAATGAAGGAGTGGAGAGGAATCAAAATTATTGCCTACATTAAATATCATACCTATTAAAATAAATACATACAGGGGAAGAGCTGAGGGGAGGGATAGTTAGGGAGTTGGAGGTCGACATGTACACACTGTTATATTTAAAATGGATAATCAACAAGGACCTATACTGTACAGCTCAGGGAACTCTGCTTAGTGTTATGTGGCAGCCTGGATGGGAGGGAACTTTGGGGAAGAATGGATACATGTGTATGTATGACTGAGCCGCTCTACTGTTCACCTGAAACTATCACAACATATTTAATCAGCTATTCTCCAATACAAAATAAAAAGTTTAAAATAAAATGAAGATGAAGTAAAAAAACATGTGAAGGTAAAATAAATAAATATACACAAAGTGTTTTACACAACGTAATTTCAAACTTGGTAACCAAAACATTCAGCCTTTTTTATCTCCAAGTTTTACCTCATGTTATTTTTCTTGTTTCCCAAGGATGGATGGATTACAGGATAAAGTTACTCTCAGAGGCTCACATTCCCCAGACATTATCGTTCTTTTTCTACATTTACCTTTGAAAGGGGGGATGCAAATATCGTTCACTACTATTTATGGCCTGTCATTTTCATTAGCTCTTACAAAACAGATCTCCACTCTAGATTAGTGTTGCTGGAGTCAGAGGGACAGTGTGAGAGGTAAACAACGGTAAGTCATATTTTGCTCCAGGCTTTCTCAAATAACCATCTCCTGGATGTTCTCATTTACCCCAGTTCTTCAGTTTTCTGTGCTCGATCCAACTCCAGTCCCACTCCAACTCCATCAACCTCACTGCTAGCAAATAACAAGTTGAGAACTGCTTTAAAAGATCAGAAGAATGTAACTTCTTGTACAACACAGAGCCTAAGCCCTGCGGACATCAACAAGCTGGACCTATTTGTGGAGGACGCAGTGTTACCAAAAAAAAAAAAAAAAGATTCTAAACCAGTCTGAGGAAGTTCACAATTAGACTAAGCTATTATTGATATTAGCATATAGGTGCTTATTCCCTTAGAAGCCCACCATGTAAAACTGCCTCTTGTATATTTGCTTCTGTCTCAGCAGTAAAGGTTGGGTAAGCAGAAAAAGAAGTCTGTTGAAAGAGTATTAGAGGCTCACAGGATAGATGAGAGGACTGGAGTTCCAGCTAAGAGTTGAAGCTTCTAAGGTGGAAGTATAAATTTTCTGAAAACAGTCTTATGATCCTCTGCTTCTGCTGCCATCACAAACGAGATGCTGAAATGTATCTGGCCACCAGGACTGAGTCTCCACTCCCATCACCATAGTCACCAGTGCCATTTCTACACTAGAGACTAAAGCTGGCCACACACACTTCAGTTCAGTTCAGTTCAGTCGCTCAGTCATGTCCGATTCCTTGCGACCCCATGAATCAAAGAACGCCAGGCTTCCTTGTCCATCACCAGCTCCCAGAGCCTACCCAAACCCATGTCTATTGAGTCGATGATGCCATCCAGCCATCTCATCCTCTGTCATCCCCTTCTCCTCCTACCCCTCAATCCTTCCCAGCATCAGGGTCTTTTCCAATGAGTCAACTCTTCGCATGAGGTAGCCAAAGTATTGGAGTTTCAGCTGCAACATCAGTCCTTCCAATAAACACCTAGGACTGATCTCCTTTAGGATGGACTGATCTCCTTTAGGATGGACTGATTGGATCTCCTTGCAGTCCAAGGGACTCACAAGAATATTCTCCAACCCCACAGTTCAAAAGCATCAATTCTTCAGCGCTCAGCTTTCTTCACAGTCCAACTCTCACATCCATGCATGACTACTGGAAAAACCATAGCCTTGACTAGATGGACCTTTGTTGGCAAAGTAATGTCTGCTTTTGAATATGCTATCTAGGTTGGTCACAACTTTCCTTCCAAGGAGTAAGCATCTTTTAATTTCATGGCTGCAGTCACCATCTGCAGTGATTTGGGAGCCCCCCAAAAATAAAGTCTGACACTGTTTCCACTGTTGCCCCATCTATTTCCCATGAAGTGATGGGACCAGATGCCATGATCTTCATTTTCTGAATGTTGAACTTTAAGCCAACTTTTTCACTCTCCTCTTTCACTTCCATCAAGAGGCTTTTTAGTTCTTCTTCACTTCTACCATAAGGGTGGTGTCATCTGCATATCTGAGGTTATTGATATTTCTCCCAGCAATCTTGATTCCAGCTTGTGCTTCTTCCAGCCCAGTATTTCTCATGATGTTCTCTGCATAGAAGTTAAATAAGCAGGGTGACAATATACAGCCTTAATGTACTCCTTTTCCTATTTGGAACCAGTCTGTTGTTCCATGTCCAATTCTAACTGTTGCTTCCTGACCTGCATACAGGTTTCTCAAGAGGCAGGTCAGGTGGTCTTCTTGAAGAATTTTCCACAGTTTATTGTGATCCACACAGTCAAAGGCTTTGGCATAGTCAATAAAGCAGAAATAGATGTTTTTCTGGAACTTTCTTGCTTTTTCCATGATCCAGTGGATGTTGGCAATTTGATCTCTGGTTCCTCTGCCTTTTCTAAAACCAGCTTGAACATCTTCATGCCATTTCAAAAACCTCCCTGAGAAAATGTAGTCACATTACCAAATCTTGGGCAAATGCATCTGATTTGTGACATACTCATGTTCTACCTGCAAAGGTATTTTGTGGTTTCTTCCTTAGTGGGCTCAGACTCAAAAGTATAGAAATACTCTAATAATCAAAAAGATATTTAATAGTTGGGGAGCAGTGGAAATCATGACAAGTACCTAATTTAACATTTTACTGTCACTTAAGTGTTTAAGTTACTTAATGAGAAATCTGTTTCCTTAAAAGAAAAAAGGTGAGCAGAAGCTGATACTATATAAACTCTTCTTCTTCTGACAGGACTGGCTGCCCTGAGAAAAGCTATTTTTTCTTGAGTTCTTTCTCTATACCAAACAGGGCAAAGTAATCCACAGACATGATCACACCTCACCCAACAGCAATCCCATCAATTATTTACAGATGAGTTTCAGAGAGACTGGGTGACTTGCCCACGGTCATATAGCTAGGATGAAACTGAGCCAGGATTTTAGTCCCGGTAGATGTTCAGGGTTTCACCTGAACCACCCTCATCCCCTACCCCAGAGGCCCGTCAGGTTGGCAATATGGCTGCCAGGGGAACTGCCAGCCACAGACTGAGGCATTATCTAAAGTAAAGTAAAGAGCAATAAGAAGAAACAAATTCTGAAGAACAGGATCCAGAGAGATGACTCAAGAATTGCTGTGTGACAAACCTACCATTTTCCAAAATATTCCAGAGTAGTGGCCTTGAAAATTTTTTTGCTTGTGTACTCCCTAAAATAATTTTGAATAACTATCTACCCTTCCCACATTTTCTAAGTTGATAACTAAGCTTTTTTCATTATAAGTTTAAATAACCAAAAAGCAAGCAATGTCCAGCATATTATAAATACTGATACTTCAAAATAAAGATCTCATTACTTTCAACATAGCCAATGGAAACTACATACATAACAATTTGATATATCCTATCATCTATTTTCCCTGGAGCAGGAAATGGCAACCTACTCTATTCTTGTCTGAGAAATTCCATAGAAAGAGGAGCCTGGTAGGCTACAGTCTATGCAGTTGTCAAGGGTCGGACAGGACTAAGCACACACACACACCACTGACCCATTGACTTAGGAGGCCATGTAGATTTCTGAGACATGTTTATGTAGAAATTTGTTGCGAAGAAGTTATCAAACACTTTCTATAATTCATTAGGGCTCAGACCCTCCAGCTAGAGAATGCAGCCTACCTTTTTAAAAAGTCTGCATTACCTTTCAAAATGATCTGTGTCTAAGCAGACCTAAGATGCTAAGAGTCATAGATCTTCTGCCACTTACCATGTTCATGATTATATTTAGTTACTGTACCAGTCAGTGTTAAGCCCTGGCTCAGATGGTAAAGAATCTACCTGCAATGCAGGAAACTCAGGCTCGATCTCTGGGTCAGGGATCCCCTGGAGTAGGAAATGGCTATCCATTCCTCTGTTCTTGCCTGGAGAATTCCATGGGACAGAGGAACCTGGTGGGTTACAGTCCATGGGGTTGCAAAGAGTCAGACACAACTGAGCAATTAACACACACACATTATCTATTTTAAACTACATGAATAAGCCAAATGAACAAACATTCTTAACTCTACTTTTTCCTTTTCTCCCTGAACTCATATTTTCATTTATATAATTTCATTCATTTCATTTATATAATTTTATTATAATAAAATATTTTATCCTCTAAAGTGTTTTATTGATCTCTTATCATGCTTCTCTGTTCCAAAAAAAATGTGCTGTGTTTATTAATTGGAACTTAAAGTTTACTTAAAAAGATAAACCTTATTTTATTCCCCAATGTGCTAAATCTCTAAGATTTAAAAAAAAAAAAAAAACTAGATTAAATGATCATTTTGTTTGTAATAAACAATCGATAAAAACTATATAAATAAATGCATTTAAAATGTTGATATATAATTTTTAAACACATCTGATTTCATTTTAAATATACGCACCCTAATGAGATAAATGGAGACTAAAAAAGTCATCCATGCTACTGTAGGATAGATTCCTAGAACAGTTCTTGGCTATCTCAAACTCTGTAGTTTAAAGTAGAACTTACAAGTCTTTACTTTCAAATTTGCTCCTCTGGTCCTCAGATTCCCCATGTTTTTTAATGGAACTTTCGGTAACCTCACAATTATATCCAGAATCAAAAAAACATTATGTTCCTCTCACCATTGTCACCAACATCCAATCAAGTTCCATCTGTTCAGTGTCTAGGCTCACCTTCTCTTCTGTGACTGTATCTTGGCCACGACCCTGATCTTCACTTACTGACTGGCCTCCCTCTTTTCTTTTCCTATATCTTCACCCCAATCAATCTAAAATATTCTGCCAAGTCAAGCCTGATTGTCCCGAGTAAGCTGGAGTCTCCTAATGGCCTGATTTAAAACTTCCTTCATTCCCCCATTACCTAAAGAATCCCTTCCAAGTATTTTAGCCTAGAACTGCTCACTAAAGACCAGCCACAATGAGGTATTAATCTGCCTTTCTCCTCTTGTCTTATGCTGCTCATATCTGAGTGACTATGTGCCCATGCCTCTACAACTCAGGACTCATACATCCAGGAATATGAGCCTTATTTTCCATGACAAGAGGTAAGTGCAGCCACAGATGGTAGTATCTTCCTGAAAACAATTTGAAACTTTATATATATATATATAGAAGCATATGTACTTGCATTATGAAATAAAATACAAACTTTGTATAAATTACTAGGAGAAAAAGGTCAGACTTTAAAGAAATTTAAATCATGGAGCTGGCCATCTCTGGCCCCATTGCCAAGTTCCTCTTGGTTATTAGTATATTCTCAGGAAAATTTTAAGAATCCTTCTATAATGTGAAAGCTCCTTAATAAATTAGTAGCAACTATAATAAACATTGTTGTTTAATCATCTTTCTCTTTATTTGCATCACTCACTCTCCTAGCATATACCCTGTACCTTCCTGACTCTCTTAAAGGCACCTATGCTACTCATTCCCATAAAAGAAAAACATGTATTTTACAAATATATTATAAAATTCCATCTATCTTTCAATACTTGGACTTAAAAGTTGAGTCTTCCATGGAGGTTTGGAGAACCACACACCCTCTCCTCTCACTCACCCTCCTTAAGGAATAATCCTCTATTAAGGGCTACTTTAAGTGTGAAGATACCTAAGTGCAAGATCTAAATAAGTGCCCCTTGCTCCTCTAACAGTGCATAGTATTATAGATGCTTAGTAAACAGCTGAATGGCTGAATGAATAAAGACTTTTTGTACCCAGGTATCACCATCAAATCACCTTTGCTTTGTTTTATAATCCTGTGATCCCTTTTATTGAGCACATATGAAATATATGCTTGCCTCTGCTCAGAGTAGCAGACCATGGTCCACTCTGAGTCACTGAAAACTGATTCTGCTGGTACAATTTGATATTTAGTTCTCAACCAGAAGATTCTCCCAAATCTTTTCTGAGGTCAACAATGTAGCTAGAGGACTCACTTCAACTGTCAACATGCCACCTTCAAAGGAAAACACAGAGCTTTCAGTGGCATTTTTAAAAGGTGACTATATTTGATATAAATAAAATACTGAAATATTTACTAAAGCTTTAGTCTTAGGCATGTATAAAAGAGAACATTAGTGTGGGGTGTCTTTGCAGCACAGCTGCTAGGTCATTTCAGAAAATATGGGTCTAACAGATGGAGAGAAACTAGAATTAAACCTGCAGGTATTTCTTGTTCTTTCTCAAGTCATGTTTATTTTAATTAAATTAGGGAAAAGAGAGTCTCATTTCTTAAAGGGAGAAGTCTTAAAGGACTTTCATCTCCCTGCCATTTCTTTCCCTATAGAATTCTGAATGGGGGCAGGGTGAGGTGGGGGAGGAAAAGCCTGTGGCACTTTATGATTGGAATGAATAGCTTTCAAAGGGAAAGATATATTTCTTTTTCCAGAAATGTTTAACAGATTATGCTGTGTGAGCTGTTAAGGTAAAGAGTCTTCAATTTGGAGGTAAAATGTAGAGGGAAACATAAAACCAAATTAGGTATCAAACTAATTAGAATCAATTAGTTCTTGCCAATAAATCCTACATTTGTATCTGATGCATTATAAACCACATGTAATTTTTAAAGGTAATTATTTAATTATCATAGCAAGTTATGAATTTATAGATACTTTGACCCACTTGTGAAAAATGGATTTATAGACATCCATTTTCTCTGATGTCAGGAAAATCAATTTTACCAATTCAAGGTAAATTTAGTTCTTTCTGGTTTTAATTCCATTCCATCTAGATAAATATGCTATCAATTCACTATTTTTCCTCCTCATTATTATTTTCTTCCTACCAGGAGTAGAGTGACCTACATTTCCAACAGTTCTGGTATTTTTTTCTACAATCATTGTCATGAACAATCACTTAAGTAACAATAATGTGTCAGAAACTGTTTTAAGTACTTTAGAAATCATCTGCCCACTTTACAGATTAGGAAACTAAAGAATAGAGAGGTTAATATGACATGTGCCAAACTCATCGCTAGTAAAGATTTAAGCCTAGGTGTTAGGAGAAAGACCTTTGATTCTCCATCACAAAGCACTGGCATATCTTGTAATTACTGAGACAAGCCATCTTTGATCACTGGTACCCATGACTGCTACACCTGTACTAAAATTTCAGAAGCTCCCTCTGCTGGCTGGTGACAAATTCTGCACAAGGCACAATGCATCCTCCTCTTTCTGTCTAAAATGAAAATGCTTGTCAATAAACGGCTGCTGAGATTTGTGTTTGAAAAATAGTTTGAGATATTAAAGTCTATGTGGTCCTTTCTCATCTGATTGCATTATTAATAGTATCTTTTTAAAGCATCTGCTCTTGAAGAAATTAGACGAGCTCTGTATCTCAAGGAATGGTGAATATAAAAATCACCTACCTAGAAGGCAGTCTGGATTTTTCCCCTTACATGGAACCATGTAAGGAACTTTAAAGTACTAGGAATAGAGGCAAGGAGTCCAATAGAAATCAAGCACACAGGTCTCTGGAAAAAGAGAATCTATGGGCTGCTTGTAGAGAGGTAACAAGATTTGAAAGAGATGCTGTATGATGCTTCAAATAAGTGACACTACAGACAGCCTGGCACAAATCTCTAAGTCACAACCATGACCCAGGAAAAATGGAGAAGTGTCAGGCTTGATGAGGCCATGGGGACAGGCACAAGACCATCTCATCATCATCAGTGTAGACAGATTGTAGTAGGCAGTTAAAGCTGCTATAACAAAGCACTGAGTTTGAGTGGTTTAAACCACAGACAGTTATTTCTCACCATCCTGGAGGCTGAGAAACCCAAGATTAAAGTGCTAACAGAGTCAGGCCCTAGTGATTCTCTTTCTGGCTTGCGGACACCTCCTTCTCGATAGACCCTTACATGACAGAGAGGGAGGGAGGGAGGGAGAGAAAAACAGTTCTCATCTTTCTCCCACTTTTTGTAAGACACAATTCCAATCATCTGGGCCATTTTCATGATCTCTTCTAACCCAATTATCTCCCAAAGGCCCCATCTTCAAATACTATCACCATTGGGGTTAGGGGTTAGGTCTCAACACATGAATTCTGTGAGGATACAAATATCCAGTCCATAACACAGATATCCCATGATGACAAGCAGGGAGCCTTCTTTCTAACACTTTATCTCGGCAAATGGCCCCAGATTCATATTTCAGCTCAGAGAAGAGAGTGACACACTAAGAAAAGGAAAAAATCAATCTTTCCATCATCACAGCAGGAAAGAGTCTCAGAATTTGGCATTGAGTTCACTCACTGAAAAATGAAGACATGGAACATTGTGTGGACACTTGAGTGTATAGATTGAGAGCTATCCCTTCTACCAGTGATTTTTGTATTTTAATAAGAAGGTTGTAAGCATGCATGTATAAATGCCAAGAAAATAGAGAAAGAGTATTTACAAAGATAGACCATTTTCCATGAGATAAACTATCATTTTCTCCAGTCGTCTTTACAAATCAGAGCTGACTAAGAATAGACATTTGAAGATATGGATTAACATTTTCACATTATGCAGACATCACTCATTAGTTAGTCATGGTTAAGCAAGTTCTATATTAGTGATCTAAAGGTATAATGGGAAAATTGCTAAACTAAGAGAACATTTTGACTCAATAATCAGTATTTGCACATTTTAGGAAACTGGGGTTTGGCAGAAATGGTCTCTTTGTGAATGTATCTTTGTATTGTGAATTCTCTCCAAAGTGAAATGATAAGCAAATTAAATTAAACTGATTCAGGCACCATTTGGTCTTAACACACAAATGCTAGAACTCTACTATGCCTGGCAGAGATGGCTGGCTCACTCCCGTAGGATGAGCTCTACGTTGTTCTTTAGACAGGTGTTTCCTGGAAATTGACACCAAGAGTGTCAAAATAAAATCACAATAACAGGTTTGATCGGGCACACCAAAAACATACACAGAAAAACCAACGTGAGCTTACAAATGATAAAAATTGCAAAGCAAGATGGAAAATAACATTCAGAGAAATATTTTAAATATTATTCTTCACACATAACAGAAATGACAAAACATTTCCTGGCTCCTAACATGATGATGGTTTCAACATCTGGAATCCAAAGAAAGATCTTCTGGGAAACAGGATAAGGTGTATAATATTATTTATGTGGGAATTCAGATATTCAACGTATGGTGCTTAGCCTGAGAGACCACAATGAGGCTGTTAGCTATTGGTCACGGCTGAAATTCAGTGGAAATCATTTCACATGCTTTAAACTGAACACACAATTCATTTTCGTGGGTGGGGAGGGAAGGGGATGTTCCTCATGGTAGTTAGAATGGAATACATGAACGTTTAGGGTTTCTCAAGACTGAAAAGATAGATTTAGCATATATGGCTAGATACAATCAGAAGGAAACCCAGACTGAGTATAAGGAGGTAGGCTGGCCACCACACCTTCTGAGTCAGGGTAGTGACAGCCTCCAGACTATACACATGGGACATAAAAGCAGCCCAGATTAGCTTTCTTTTATACACACTGAGGCTGTTGCAGGTTAGGTTTCCTGGGAGACAGAGACAGACTCAGAAGGCATTAGTGGGCAGAAGGATGTCGGGAATGTTCTGTGATCAACTCCTGTGGAAGTGAAGGAAAAGACGCAGGGCTGAGAAGAAGGAAAAGTTGAACTGTGATACGGTCTCAGTGAAAGCCTCAGCCAAATTCATGGAGGTTCTGAAGACAGAATGGATTTTGAACCTGTCCCAAGTTGGGATGAGAGGCCAGGCTGTTATAAGCATCCCCTTCCCATACCCCATTCAGTGCTGGAAAGAAGCATGACCTTGGACAAGTCAATGTTCTTCAGAAGGGGGTTCACAGCTGAATGCTGCTGCCTTGCCTGTCAACTATGGAGGCGTAATGCTGCCTGTGTTCATGAGTGAATTGCTTCATTCTTGTTTTTTAAACTAATTTTATGTATTTTCAAGGACTCCTCTTTAAAATACTGTTTCGTAGTTGACTGTTAGTAGGGGTACCACATATATTTTAATTCATCAAGTAACATCCCTGCTTCAGCAAACTGGCCAATCAGTTTTTGAATATGCCCACTTAACATTTACCAATACAAAGGAAGCATAGTTCCTAATCACAGGCAGTTCCATTCTCCTCACTGAAAGTTATCTGAAACAAGTTTTATTGACCACCTGATTAAAAATACATCTGGATCAAAGATTCACTGACTCTAAATTCCAACAACCCCCACAAACAATCACCTAGACTATAGGAGAATGAATCCCACAACTATAAATAAAGGGACCAAGGAGCAAGAGAGTAAATGTTGTTTCCAAACAGAATTTACTATAAATCAGAAGAAATTAGCATTCTTCACTTGTTAGTCTATGCCCAAAGTCATTATGTTGCTTTTATATAGAATTCTCATCCCCATTTGAGAACAAGGGAAAAATGTAGACAGAAATAATCATAAGAACATAAATATTGAGGTTGTATCTTCAGATCCCAGCTCTTTTACCATGAAAGATCTGTTTTTTATTACTTTCCTCCACAATGAAACTCTAAAATGTTATCCACAGTCAATCAACTCATCAGGGTGATACAATAATAGTGAATAAGAAAGATATTTCATTAGCCTTAGAGTCCTTTCATGCTAATGAAATGTATGACTTCTGTTAGGCTTTTGACATATTAAGAAACTTTAATGTTCCTAGCTACCTTCAAGAACCTTGAAACGAATGAAAACTCTGGATTAAATACATCTAAGAAGGAAATAAATTTTGTGGCAAAATAACACCCTTACCGATTCCCTTTTAGTTTATTTAAGTATCCTTCATGAATACTTAATAAGTTAACCTATTTAGTTAGCTATTATCAGAAAAAATAAATCTTTGAACACATATCAACCTAAGAATTTTCTCAGCCAATCTTATTTTGAACTGAGTATTAAAGAAGACTCATTAAAATAATGGTGAATTTTTAAACACAATAATTCAAGCTTTTCTTCATCCCTGGTCCCCAAGATCTATATATTGCAACAAGTTCTGTGTGTGTGTGTCAAGGTTTAGGAACAGAGAGGGTTCACGCACTGACCTATAGATGAAAAGAACAATGGGAACAGGCAGAGATGACATGTTTTGCTCAGACTGCCTCAATTAAAGTTAAATCCTATGCCCAGAGGTTCAGCAGCTTCACTCCCCACTATTAAAAAAAAAAAGTCCTTCTTTGACATCAGCATTTTGTTTCCAAGCAGACACAATTCCACTGAGATTTGATGCATCTCATCAACACCATTCCTTCTCCTATGTTAAATGTGCTATTAGGAAGGGTTTGGAGTGTCTGGAAACTGGAAGGGGCTGTGCACAGGCTATTCCAGCAGCTTAGCTATTGCACTGGCGCATCTCCAGCTTCTCTGCTAAATACATAATTAAATCTCACGGTCGACATGGTGTGATTCATTCCCATAAAGTGTGAAAACAAACAACTGTGCATGCGCTGTCCCCAATTTCAAATTCAAAACAAAAATATCCTGGAATCTTCTATTTCCCCTTAAGTTCCAAATGTAATTAGACCATTTTTAAAGACAAGTAGTCTTTCAGTTTCCATGTGTTAAATCCAATCTGTCAGTTACAAATGGGAGGGACAAATGACTGCAAAATGTAACATCTTGGTTTCCTCTCTTTATCATCAAGTGCTCAAATTGACTTTTTTCCCCTAGAATTACCAAAATGTCATTGCTCTCTCATGCAAAGCCTTTGTTTATTTACCAGTTTACAGCCAAGAGCAAATGTTCACAAGTAAGAAATCAGACCCTCCAAAGTGCTGTTGACTAATGCAAACTCACAAACTGCAGCAATGTGACAAAGGGCAGCCATAATGCTGGCTCTGGCTCTATGCCATGGCCTTAAGTCACGACAAATTTAAAGGAGATGCCCAGCATCTCTCCATAGACGTCACCACTGAGTTCTTCTGGAAGGCAAAAATTCTTTTCATTCTTCCAAACGAATGAGAAAATACACTTCACATATAATGAACTAGATTCTTCTGGCTGCTTCTCAGAAGAATTTTAGTACAGGAGGGCCTAGAGTAAAATTTTCAATCCACAAATAAATATTTACAGTTATTTCTCTTAGTAGAGCCCAAAATAAATCAGCAAATATTTCTGGAAGGAAGAGAAGTCATAAGGATACATTTGTCTTTTCATTAAATGTCAATTTTTTGACACAGGTCTAATATTAATAGCCTGAGGAACCTGAATATATATATTAGCTAATATATGAATATAAATGTATGTAAATGTGTTTATCTATGAATATAGCACATATACACAATTCTTCAATGACTAACAATATTCTATTACTTTAAGTCTACCATTTTTCATGTCGGATTCTATTCCATTGTATTTACATACTTCTTCATACTATGTTATACTTTTATAATTTTCCATGTATGCTCCCTTTACGCTCTAGCCATACTACATACTTAATTTCTCTAACATGGTACTCGCATCCCTGCCTCTATAATTCTGCTAATTCTGTTCCCTCAGCTGAAAATGCTGTTCCACCAACTGTCGAAACACCCCCCTGATAATTCACAGCCCAACTCACGTGCTACAGACAGCTAAATGTTTGCCACCTCATAAACCCTCACAGTATTTCGTTTGTGCTTCTCTAGTTGCTTTGGTAAAATTTCTTGATATTTTGGTATGTGCATTGGTACTATTTTCTCTTCACCCACAAAGTTCCGAAAACTGATGACAAGAATTACATCTCACTCATTTTTGAATGTTTTTCAAAGCCAAGAGCAGAATTCTAAAGATAATCACTTCTCAAAAAGAAAAAAAGATTAAACAAAGAAATAAATGAAATAATATATCTAGCATGTATTTATTTAAAAAATTAATGCAGAGAAGCAAAAATAACATTTCAAAACATCCATAATCCATGAATATATTATATATTCTTCCTGTCTTTTTTGCCTCATATATATAGTATACATTCATATTTTATATTTGTGAATATTTTTGTCTATCTTACAATCTTACTTAACACTACCATATATCATGACTGAATGTCACTATAATTTTTTTCTGTATATTACATATATTTTATATAATATTCATTATATGGCCACAACATAATTTAGACAATCTTCTACTCTCACATACTTTGATTGTTTTTAATTTTTCTATCATCACCTTTCCTGCTATGTTCAAACATTTTTTTAATAATGATAAAATACAAAAGTCAACTGAGTAAATTCTAAAGATCCTCTTAGCTTTATTTAACAACTCATGAATCCAGACAGCATTCAATCTAGCAGAGAGAAAGGAACTCCAAGGAGCTGTACAAAATGAAAGACTTTTTTTTAGGCAGAAGGGAGCAGAAACAAGGAAGTTACAAAACAAGTAAACAAAAATGAAGGTTGTTTATTGCAAGGTCACTTTCCTTTAGGGGATGGCAGGGGTCTATCAGCTAGTGATCAGCTGATTCCTGATTGACTGGTTTAAAATTCCATTTCTGGAAGAGCAGAAACTGAAATTAAGTTATCTTGATTTGGCGACATGCATTTTAGCAAAAGCATTCCATTTTGATCCTACTGTCTTATTTTTTGAGAATCATATAAATAATTCTTCACCTTCACTGCTAATTTCATTGCTTGAAAAATAGCGGTAAGCAAGGTCTCTCACATGGACTTCTACAGTAGTCTACCAACCAGTCTGAGGATTTTCACTCTTGGTCTTTAGGATGTTCTCAATTGAGCACACAAGAGCCTGTCACGTGTCAGATCATGACCCCATCCATTCAAATCATCCAATGTCTTTCTGTTTGACTCAGAGTAAAAACCAAAGTCCTAATACAAGATTAGATGACTGTTTCCAACAGCACTGCTCCCATTACCACTCATTTCTTTCTGGTCCTATTTATTACTCCCCTGCCTCATCTTGCTTTAGACACACTGGCCTCCAGGAGTTCTGTCCTTGATGCTCCCTCGCTGGTCCCCCCCTTTCACAAACTTAGCTAAATAAAAAACACCTCCTTTGAACTCCACTGCATTTGTTTGTGTTAGCACCATTTAAGTATATTAACCCTCTTTCACAGTTTTACTGAAATAGCAACTTCTCAGTGAGGCCCTGAAATCAGTCTTTGTCTCAAATCCCAAAGTATCTTGTCCGTAGACTTTTTACCGTCTTACACATTTAATTTGTTTAATGTCCTTCTCCAAGAACTATGGACTCTATTTCATAAGACTGTCTTCAGCCCTTAGAATTGGTACATAATTGGTAATTCAAATAATACTGTTTTACCAAGTAGATATTATGGTGACTAGACTTCAGCTAAATCTTTACATCCATAAGATTACTCCTTCTTAATTGCTCTGTATAATCAAAATAAATGAGGTTCATCTTTACACTTCTAAAAAAATTTATATCTTTTCTTACGATGAATGCTCACAGCTAGCAGATTATTCACAAGTTCAACTACGTCCTTCTGCCCACATCTGCAGTGTATATTTAATAAGGATCAGTTGTGTTTCTTCCCAAATCTGTGTATGTCTATTGTACCTGTTATAAATATACAACTTCAATAAATATTTATATACCAATAGACAATGCATTTGAAAATACATATATCACTATGAAAATGCTATTGAAGTTTTTAGTAAGATTCAGTAAAGGCAAGTTACAACAAAAAAATTGCCAGATTTGATAACAACAAAATATTTATAAAACAGCTATAACAATATAGGAGGCTGCACTCATTGTTTTAAAAAATGTTTTTAAGTAGTTAACTCCTTCCCCCCGAAACCCTAGAAATTATAGATGATTCAATAAGAAATCATAGAGAATTTCAAGTCATCAAAAATATATGCAAATAAAAGGGCTTAGCCCATGTCAAGTTATACACTCATTTAAAGTTAAAATGTTAAGGCATAATCATAGACAGATATAGATAACTTTTTTAAATAATCAACTCTGTTGTTTAACTGACTCACTACTAGTAATAATAGTAATAATTTACATAATCTTTCTGCCTCTCAGTTTTTTTTAAATCAGCAAAATGGAGAAGATACTAATTGTGTTGCCTACAATGAAGATCTACTGTGAGAATAAAATAAAGTTACACATCACAAAGTGCCCTGAAAAGCTATTAAAGATGTAAGCTACTGTTATAATTAAATGGATTTAAGGAAAAGCTGAAAGTAATAAAAGACACCTTTACTTCCTCATTCCCCTTGGACGTATTCTTTTCTGGAATTATTGAGGCATTTTCACATAATACTGTTCTAAACTTGAAAATTCAAATGCATCGACATTCCAAGCATAACTGGAACAAATTCAAATGAACATCAGATTTCCATTTAAATCCAATTTTACTCTTTCTCCTTCCTCTGTTTCAAGTCTCAGAACACTCTTTCCTCTTATAGCTGAGCTCATCTCTCAAGAGTCAAGGAACTCACTTGGGTCATCTTCCTACCTGGGGCAGCAACCATCTTCAAGGGCCTTCATCTGTGCCTGCATACCAAGGAGATTCCCACAGCAGAGCCCTGGCAGTATGCTGAGATGAGTCCTGAAGTGCTCTCTGAATGTAAATGACCTGAAACAATAGGACTGCGATTAAGAAGAAGGCCCAGGTTTCTACAAGTGCAACCATTCCAACCTTTCCATACACTGCCTGAACTGAACACATGGCAATCACACCCACTTGGCTGGCACCAGCTCTGCCATCTTTCTGTGTGTGTGAGACCCATTTTATCAGTAGCATGACAATGAAGCTGGAGGACATACAAAACATGTATAAGTTCGTCTGAAAAATGAAAAAAGGGTCTACAATTTTTTCAAAGATTCTAACAAGAGAGGCAACAGAATTGTGGGCAGGGTATGGGCTTTGGGTTCAAATCTTTACTACTCAGCATTTTGTGATTTTCTGCAAATTCCTTAAATTCTCTTGTTTCAGTTTCCTCCTGTCTAAAGTACGTGTAAAAATGTCTGCCTCAGAGTAGGAGCTTGGTGTATGTGTGTGTGTGTGTGTGTGTGTGTGTGTGTGTGTATACATATATATAGTACATATTTATTATTATATTGCATTTTAAAACTCTAAGGGTAAGACAAACTTGTGGTATTTCAGACTTAATGAAGAGAAGTTTCTGTTCTTCTTTCAAATCAGAAAGAAAGATTCCGTATAATTTGAAGAAAGCTTTGTGCATTCCCTCTTCATACTTAGTCACACATAGGGGTTCACTTACATTTGAGTGCAGCACCCTTTCTGCCAGTCCCAGGTAAGTAGAATGCAGCAGTTACAGAAATACTTTAAATAACAGAACAGCAACAAACATGAATAATAGACACATAAATTCATATTCTGAACCTTAACTCTGTTCTCAACATTCCACAGTCCCAGATGTCCAATTTAATCTCAGGGGGATTCGTTTTCTAGTTCCTTCTTTGGACTAAAGACATTTAAATGAATAAAGGTTTTAATAAAACAGCCCCTAAAAATATTTCAGCATATTTCCATATATTTACTATATATTTTACGCATTGTAAATAACACATTTTCTATTAATAAGAACATCTCCTAAATGATGTGTCTGTTTTTAAAATACTTCTAAATAGAGGTCAATGAAATGATAAAATAGAAACAATTGTAGAATATATTTGTATATTTCTTGTAACAATATATAATCAGTATATACATTATCATAATTATATGTACAATCTTGGTACTTTTTCTAAGTACCAAGTAGCTTTAAATAGATATCTGCTAAGAAAAAAAAAATTATCCACCTTCTGTTTTTAAGAAGCTGACTAAATACAAAAACTTTCTCCCAGAGACGAAAACTATTGCCAAAAATATTTTCCAAGAAAGAATTTTTTTTTTTGAGTAGAAGTTTCATTTTAAAAAGTACTCCAAATGAGAAAAAAAAAAAATGGTTGATTCAAAGGAATTTTGTGCTTTGCATGTGATACTTAATAGACTTTTGTATACAGCTAAGCTGAAGATAACCATTCCTCACCACTTTCTCAGAAACTTCCAAAGTCTAGTCACATGCAGAACAGGTAACTGAGATGTTAAATGGCTGATGGTCACCCCTTCAGGGGAACTCATCTATTGTCAAAGCCTCAAATCCTTCCCTTCCCTCTAGGTTTCTAAATTCCCTCTGTGACAGCATTCCTTTTTGTATCTCATGTGTTGAGAATCTAAAGCGCAGCTTCAGTTTTCCACCTGTCATAACTGCATTATCTTGTTGGATAGAAACAAAAGGACATTCAATAAATATTCTATAAATATAAATGGTATATAAAAAGAAGCCCAAAAAGTTTGTAAAAATAGTACTTTTTAACATACTATCAATTCATTCTTGTGTTTGGAAGAAGGGAGAACTCAGACATCAGGTAATGTTAACTATAAAGCTAATGAGAAGAGCATTAATCCTGTAGAAGAAATTATAGCTACCTTCCAGGTCTAAAGATTAAAAACGCCTTTTAATTATTTTACATGTTTCTTCACACAAATTAACAGTTAATAGTTATAAGGATTTCTTTAGGATAAAGATACAATCAGCCCCAGATCTTCTAAAGAATAAAGCTAAACACTGTTTACCTTTGAGAGTCCCTTGGACTGTAAGGAGATCAATCCAGTCAATCCTAAAAGAAATCAGTCCTGAGTATTCATTGGAAGGACTGATGCTGAAGCTGAAACTCCAATACTTTGGCCACCTGATGCGAAGAACTGACTCCTTGGAGAAGAGCCTGATGCTGGGAAAGATTGAAGGCAGGAGGAGAAAGGGATGACAGAGGATGAGACAGTTGGATGGCATCACTGACTTGATGCACATGCGTTTGAGCAAGCTCCAGGAGTTGGTGATGGACAGGAAGGCCTGGCGTGCTGCAGTCCATGGGGTTGCGAAGAGTCGGACTTGACTGAGAGACTGAACTGAACTGAACTGAAACACTGTTTGAACTGCTGTTTTCTGGGAAATACTACTAAATAAAATGCAGTAGCTGGCATTGTGGTCTCAACCTTAAAGAGCATTTCAATATCACTGAGAAGCAAGAGACTTCAAACAATGTGTTTATAGAAAATTGCCATATCCCTTCAGTATATTCATATCATAGAGAACTCAGCCCAGCTGAACTATCTCCTAGCCTCAGAAGTCACCACTGCATGCAGATTTTCAGGGTATCATTATAGGTAACAGAATAAAGAATGATACTCAATATTTTCCCCCATTCACTTCAAATTCTTTTACCTTTCAGAAAGCAAAATTCTTTTCTTTTTCAATGCGTGTGTCCATGTGTGCTAAGTCGCTTCAGTCATGTCTGACTCTGTGTGACCCTATGGACTGTAGCCTGCCAGGCTCCTGTGTACATGGGATTTTCCAGGCAAGAATACTACAGTGGGTTGCCATTTCCTACTCCAGGGGATCTTCCTGACCCAAGGATTGAACCCATGTCTCCTGCATTCTCAGGCAGGTTCTTTACCAACAGCGCCACCCAGGAAGCCCAGTTTTTAATGGACAAACCCTTTTATTTTGAGGACATTATGTGTGCTAAATTTCTTCAATTAGATGTGATCTGAGTTGTGCTTAGACTATTATCTATTATGTCAAGGTCCAGCTTAAAAGCCACTTCCTTCAAAAAGCTTTTTCTAAAAGAAACCAATTCTCTTCCTAATATTCTATATATGTCTTTCTCTCTTCTGCATGTTATTATTTATTGATCACTTGCTAATGTCGGGGGAGTGTGTAATTTCCTCAGTTCTGTCTCATCACAACAAAAATTTGAAGCTATGGATCAGTGTTACAGCCTTCAGAGGGACCAGTGTTACAGCTCTGTGTTACAGCTCAGTTTTATTTAGAAAATAAAGGAAAATACTTCCTCGAGGCGTGAGGGCATGCCAACCCAAAAGACGCGAACAGAAGAGACGCCCCCAGTCCAATTTTGGCTCCTCTTTTTATATGGTTTTTCTCCTCCTCTATGTAAATTTGGCTGGCCAGGAGTGCTGTTTGTTTTACCTGAGGTCCTCACTCTGGTCGTCGGACTTTCCTTTGTTCTATTTTTACGGGCTTTTCCCTTCCTTGTCTTTTAGCCACCACCATTCTGGACTCCTTTTTCCTATTCTAACCATCTAACACTAAGTAAATGATTACGTAAGCCTTGTGCTATGCTGTGCTTAGTCACTCAGTTGCGTCTGACTCTTAGAGACCCCATGGACTGTAACTCACTAGGCTCTTTTGTCCATGGGGATTCTCCAGGCAAGAATACTGGAGGGGGTTGCCATGCCCTCCTCCTGGGAAGCTCCCCAACCCAAGGATTAAACCCAGGTCTCCCACTTTGCAGGCTGATTCTTTACCATCTGAGCCATCAGAGAAGACCAAGAATATAGGAGTGGGTAGCCTATCCCTCCTCCAGGGGATCTTCCCAACTCAGGGATCGAACCTGGGTCTCCTGCATTGCAGAAGGATTCTTTACTGTCTAAACCACCAAAGAATCCTATACTTCAATATATTGATCCATTATCTTGTTATTTTTGCTTTTACAATAATATTTCAATAAACATCCATGTATAACTGATTGAGCAAATGTTCAAGAGTGTCTCAAGTATATATACTTAATAATTGTTACTGCTGAATCAAATGTATACACCTATTCAACTTTACCAGGGATAACCCTTGGAATCTTATCAAGAGTTAGATAGCACATTCAAACTGGTAAATTTAAGAAGAACTGAATAAAATTTAATATGCATTGTCAGGGTTTGGGGGAATGTCAGAAATAGTACAGTACTCTGGATTAGCTATAGCAGAAGGACAGAACCACTCTTAAGCCTCAAATAGTGAGGGAAGGAAGCAGTTAAAATTGTAAAAAGACGGCAGGCCCAAAATGGAGTTGCTCACGCTAAGCCCCACAGCACCAAACCAAGACCTAACTGACTAATATTTTTGGCTCTTCAAGAAATAGAAATAGAATCTTAAACTAGTCAGTGAGGAATTGCCTGATATGCACTAGTTAGCGGATGCTAACTAAAGGAAAAGGAAAGTGACCTTGCAGCAACCAGTTTTTATCTAGTATAACTCCCTTGTTCTGCTCCCTTTTGCCTATAAAAGTCTTTTATTTTTTACAGCTCCCCTGAGCTCCTTTGTCTTTACGATTGGATGCTGCAATTCATGAGTCATTGAATAAAGCCAATAATATCTTTAAAATTTACTCAGTTGAATTTTGTTTTTAACAGTTTGGTAGCAGTGATGGGACCCAAAAGAGACATCTGATGGCTTCATGGACAATAAGAAATGTAAGCATTGATACCTACAAACACTTTGTGGTCTCTTTCTCATCATTTCCAAGGGCCATGGGTAACTTACTCTCAGATCACAGTTCCACTCTCTTTGTGCCAAGCTCCCAATATAATTAACTTTTCAGTCTAGGGTTATTGGGTGAGTCTAGACTGACTGACTTCCCTGGTGGTGGCTCAGATGGTAAAGCATCTGTCTACAGTGCAAGAGACCTGGGTTCGATCCCTGGGTTGGGAAGATCCCCTGGAGAAGGAAATGACAATCCACTCCAGTACTATTGCCTGGAAAATCCCATGGACAGAGGAGCCTGGTAGGCTACAGTCCATGGGGTCACAAAGAGTCGGACATGACTGAGCGACTTCACTTTCACTTCACTTCAGACTGACTAGAGGCCATAACAGAGCACCAGTCCTTGGTTAGCCCACAATCCCGATCCAGACTCAGCAGGTCAGCTTCAGCTAGCAGATAGTTCTACCTGGAACCTGTACCTACAGCCCTTGGTTCAGCCTACAGTCCCCATTTAGTGGGGTCTGCTGGATTAATCTGTTCATTTTGGGAACGGCTGGTAGTGTGCACCTAAGACTTTCTCTTAGTCAGTCACGTAACTCTTTTGTTACTGCTCATTCTGTTTCCTTGGGTTTTGTTGGTTTCTGTTACTGCATACATAGGTAAAGGAATAATGCATGCTTAGTCACTCAGTCGTGTCTAACTCTTTAGTGACCCCATGAACTGTAGCCTGCCAGGATCCTCTGTTCATGGGATTTTTCAGGCAAGAATACTGGGGAGGATTGCCATCTCCTTCTCCAAGGGATCTTCCTGACCCAGGTATTGAACCTGCATCTCCTGTGTCTCCTGCATTGAGGTGGATTCTTTACTCACTGGGCCATCAGGGAAGCCCCCAAAGGAATCATAGATTTATTACTAATGAGAACCTTGGAAACCCAAGCCACAAAATTGGCGGATGGGCAGAAATCAAGCACTCAAAAGACGTTAGAGTGCTCACCATCTAACTCTTAAGACTCATGTACTAGGCTAAGTTGGTCATGAAATGGTTAGATTGCTGTTAGATCACCTAACCAGCTCAAGAAAATTTATGTACAATTCAGTACACTATTAAAAAGCCACACAATCTCCAATCCAGCAGCCCATCCCTCTTAACTATTAATTTGGTTCCAAGAGACCTAAGGCTTAGCTGAAGAAATAGGATCCTCAAGTTTCAAGAATTAAGCACACCACCTTCCAGCACAACTGCTTATTTTAGATCTAGAAACTACAGCCCCAGAAGCTGTAGATATCCACAATAATGGAAAAATATCTCTAAGACAACCTAGAACTACAATCACTGTTACAGTGAACATTCCACTTAGAAAAGATGACTCATTTAAGGAGTGCATGTGAATGCAAGAGCTCACAAATCAAACAAATAGAATGGGATATCTATTTTAATTGACATGCAGAAGGCTTCAGAAGGCTTCAAGATTCCAAAGTAGCTTCATTGAAAGATTCTTTGAAAGGTTTCATTAGCAAAATGCTAATGAAAATTAAAGACACAAGAAGTACCTAGAACAAAAACTAAGACTGACATGATTCCTGCCACTCCCTTCTGTCCTCCTTTACCTGAGTATCCAGAGTCTACCAATCCTCTCTCTGAACTACCTTTCCATTCTGAAACAACTACAAAGCCATAAACAAAACTCTGACAAGTTAGTGACCTTACAAATGCCTCCATATTTACCTTTGAAGGAGAGAACCCCTATATGGACCCTTTGCAGGGATTTCTCCAATAAACCACTACCAGTAAACCACTACCAATTATCTCAGTCAAGGGGAATGCTCAGATAGGTAAAGCTTTTTACTAGTCTTCTCCATAAATATTACTAGTAAAAAGCTTTAGCCATCTGAGCAGGTAACCTTAACTTACTTACTGCTAAAAACAAAATTTTGGATTTAACTATTGTTTATAGGTTTTGTATTACTGTACTTGACAGCTAAATTTTTAAAAACAAAAGTTTAAGATCTCTCTGTCTGAGTAAGAGGAAAGAACTGTGTATGAAAGTGAAAAAGTGAAAGTGAAAAGCCACTCAGTTGTGTCCGACTCTTTGTGACCCCATGGACTGGAGCCTGCCAGGCTCCTCTGTCCATGGAGATTCTCCAGGTCAGATTACTGTAGTGGGTAGCCGTTTCCTTCTCAGAGGATCTTCCCAACCCAGGGATTGAGCCCAGGTCTCCTGCACTGTGGGTGGATTCCTTACTGACTGAGGCTCCAGGGAAGCCTAAGAATCCTGGAGTGGGCAGCCTATCCCTTCTCCAGGGGATCTTCCTGACCCAGGAATCAAACCGGGGTCTCCTGCATTGAAGGCAGATTCTTTTCCAGTTGAGCTACCAGGGAAGCCCATGTATGAAAAGTAAGCAAATAAAAGTAAAATGACTGATTATTTCAGAATGAAAAATAATAGCAACAGTAACAATGAAAATAGGACAAAATCTGAACTGATATTAAAAAGTTCCCTAAGGTTTGTGGAAGAGCGATCTTGGGAAGGAAATTTTATGTATGGTCAAGCTGACTAAAATTGAAATGGATTTATTGATTTTTAATAAGTTTTGATGTTAAAAATATACTGGTGCAAAACTAGAATTTGGTTTTCACTCTGCTCAAAGGATAAAGTGCTATTGGACTTTTGGTTTGCTTTTGATAAGCAATTGTAAAAGTATCTTCACCTTTTAAGTAATCTGCCTGGACAAAGATTTCATGTCTTAGCAATATTACTGTACTTCACATTGACTTTGTAAAATAATTTACTGTATTTCACACTGTCTTTATCAAGTCTTTAATTAAGAAAATCCAATCTTCTCATATTAAAATAGCCAAGTTTGCTCACAACTATGTAACCTTCTGTATTTGCTTTTAGTATCTTCTACTATCACTCTGGTTAAATGATAATTAAGCATTATTTCATAATGATCTTTGATATAATTTAGTCAAATGTTGGGGAGATGGCAACGGTAACCCACTCCAGTACTGGAAACTCCCATGGATGGAGGAGCCTGGTAGGCCGCAGTCCATGGGGTCGCTAACAGTCAGACACGACTGAGTGACTTCACTTTCACTTTTCACTTTTATGCATTGGAGAAGGAAATGGCAACCCCTCTCCAGTGTCCTTACCTGGAGAATCCCAGGGATGAGGCACCTGGTAAGCTGCCATCTATGGGGTTACACAGAGTCCGACACAACTGAAGTGACTTAGCAGCAGCAGCAGTCAAATGTTCAAACTGTTAGACATTTTGGCAACTTCCCCAAATCAAATTCTAAGTGGAATCTTTCTGACTTCAGAATAACTTGGAGATTTCCCAGAGAGATCTTGGAAAATCTCAAAAGATTTGTCTCTCACATGGTAAAATGTTACCTCATTAGGTTAGTTTAAATTACACAGGAAAATATCAAATAAGAAGTTATGCTCAAACTTCTTAGTTTATATTTGTATGGAAGCATGTTATTAACATAAGTGTTATGAAATTCCTAGAATGGTGAATTCCACTTATTATCTTAAAATATTGTATATCATAGAAATGAACAAACTTCCATGTCAATTTCATTATAATGCTCTCATCACGTCTTTAACAATGGGCATTTTTAAGTCTTTTGTCATTTATGGACAATTATTGTTTTATGCTTGTGCAAAAGTAAGATTCATGGAAAGGACTCTACCAAGTACTCTTGACTACTGACACTGCTGCCAAATTACAAGGTGTCGTATTTTATAATGAAGGAAAGCTCTGTCTGACATCTGGTTCTGGGCAAAAGCTCAGGACTTCAAGATCAAATTGATTTGCAAGGGACTTCCTTAGCAGTCCAGTGGTTAAGATTCCATGCTCCCAATGCAGGGGCACAGGTTTGATCCCTAGTTGGGGAACTAAGATCCTGCATGCTGTGCAGTGCAACTGAAATAAAGAAAAACAAAATTGATTAGGGAGAGAAGTAGCCAACATTAAAGTAAACTGCTTCCCGCAAAGGTGCTAGATGAAGAACATTTCCTTCCATTCCTCCTTCCCTCTCTGACCATCCTTTTCCTAATTCTTACACCATGAAGTTCTTTATGGTTATTTTATACTCATGTTTTGCCTCAATTTGTCCTAGAAAGATAATGTCATTGTTCACATAAATCCAACTCCAAATAACTGCTGGATTTCCATGCCGTTGGTGATCCTATAGTTCTTCCCATCTCAAATTTCTTCCTAAATTACAAGGCCTCAGTTTCTCTAGAACAAATTCAGCCCTTCTCTGTGGTGCCAAGCTCCCTAACCCTGCCTCTGCCTCTGATTAACAACTCCAAACTCAGGGAAACTTGCATCCAGGCTCTGTACAAAAAAAAAGTACACAGGCCAGAGCAACCAGAATAAAACAACCTATGAGGTCTACAGACACTTAAGTTTTACTAGCCTCTGTGGCGGTCACCTTTCCAGTCATGAGCCAAAGACTCAAATTGGAATTTCCTGGAGATATTCATGATTCCAAATTTGCTTCCATTGGCAGATTCCTACTCCCATGGCCAGAAGTAAATGCAAATGAGGCTATGATCAGGAATCTCTCAACTCTTGAAACTATTGCAGAATCTGTTGCTAAAACAGTAAGTTTGCTCAACAAAAATTCCTAGATTTTCCGGCTAAAGTTGTTCTTTATAACAGCATTATCTTTTAGCAGAGCATCCAAATGTGTGTGCTGTGGCAAACACTGCTTGCTGCACTTGGATTGACACTTCTGGGGAAGCTAAGACTCAGCTACATAAAATCACTGAACAAGCCATTTGGCTTAAGGAAGTGATTCCTTCAATAAGGGTTTTTCTTTGAGTTATTTGTCTGATTGGTTTGGGTCTTAGGGGCCGTGGCTCTGAAGTGAACTCCAAACATTAGGAATTATCATGCTTATTATAATAATCGGGCTTCCCTGATAGCTCAGTTGGTGGGCTCCCTGGGTGCTATATTCTCTCAGAAGCTTTAAATACATGTTCACAACCACCACTGCCAAGCAAATGATCTCCCTAAGACTAGAATGTCAGAAAAGAATTAAAAAAAAAAAAATCACTGACTTAAAGAATGTGAATCCAACGTCATGACCTATAAATACTACAAAAAGATTCAGAAAAAAGTATATGAGAACTCCAGGGAAGTAACCTTGGAATAGCATTGATGCCTTAAATTTTGATCACATCTCTGAGATTGAGTCTGATCAAAGGGGGAAATTATTAAAAACAAGAAAACAGACCCAAAACGGATTCCCTGTGCTAAACTCGACATCACCAAATTGAGATCTAGCTTAACTATAGTTTCAGCTCTTTTCAGGAATGGAATCTTAAACCAATCAATCAGGAGTTACCTGTCAGCATTTGTCAGGTAATCTGCCTGATAGATCTTTGCCATTCCATAAAGGAAAATGGCCTTGCAATAACCAAGCTACTTTTTTGTTTAGTATAACATCCTTATTCCTGCTCCCTTCTGCCTATAAAAATCTTTCATTCTGTATAGCTCCTCAGAGATCCTTTCTGTCGCTAGAGTGGTTGCTGCTTGATTCATGACTTGCTGAAAAGCCAATAAGATCCTTCAGACTTGCTCGGTTAAATTTTGTTTTTTAACATAAGTTTAAAGATATTTGTTTCTAGTGGCTGCAGATTTACTGGGTCATGAAGGAGCTTTCTGGGATGATGGAAATATTCTGTTTCTTGGTAGGGATATGAGTTAAATGTAGAGTATGTGCATTTGTCAATACATATGAAACTATACACATTAAATCAGTTTGTTTCATAAGATGTAAATTGAACTCCAGTTTTAAAAATTTGTTTATTTAGAATGGCAATTGGTTTGTATTCAAAAACAACCATGAGTTTAAATGAACTATAAAGGTGTTCATTAGCTTAAAACCTTATATTTGCTTGAAGAAAATCAGTCAGACTTCTTATTATTAGTTTATTTGCATTTGAACACCTAATTTCACTCAAAGTCTTTTGAACTGACCCTTTGGAATACGTAATACATGAAAGATCAGAATCAATGATTCCAAATGTTGAAGCTAAACTGCATATACTCTAGCCACAGAGATTTATACAACTGTTAAATTTGAATTATAAATTTGGTTTTGAAATTCTTGGTCACCCAAGTGAAAGGTGAAACTGCCATGGGCGGAGTTCCCATGGCATGAAACACAATAAATTATATAACCTTCAATATCTAGCTTTTAAAAAGTCCAATTCCAAATGAGGAGCAAAGCTTTTTCTAGCATTATAATCTTGTCAGGCCAAGGAAAAAGAACAAAAAGGCCAAAGAAAAGAGACTCTGTGTCTTTTAAGAAATTTTTCAATAGCATAAGTTAATGGCATCACCAACTCAATGAACATGAGTTTGAGCAAACACCAGGAGATACTGGACAGGGAAGCCTGGCATGCTGCAGTCCGTGGAGTTACAAAGAGTCAGACACGACTGAGCAACTGAACAACAACAACAAGGAGTTAATGTAGACTGGTTCTAAAACTATAAGACAAGCAAACACATTAATTTCCCCACAAGAAAATAAACAAAGCTACTACTGGGAAGAACAGAAGGAGATGAAAGGAGTTCTAGGAATGCACGGGGAATGCCCAGTAACTCAACACTTTCTAGACTCTATTTGCCCAAGAATGCAGCATATGAATGATGGATATATTAATATTTTCTCTACTAAGAGAGAGCAGAAATCTGCAAATTTAGTGAGCACCCTAGGTGACTCCAATGTATTAATAATTGGCACTAAAACTACCTTAAAATAAAAATAACTTGGTTTATGGAATAATGAATCTCTGTGCTACAGGAGCAGTCTAGTCATATCAGTGAGAGACGCAGGTCAAACAAGACTGTTGAGCGTGGAGAATGGGCAGCAATCAAACTGTGAGCTAAAGAACATATGCCTCATCTTAAGACTCCAGGTGTCTATAATTGAATGCAAGCACAGTGTAGGTCCAGTGTTGCTGGAGTTTCTGATTTTTGAAGAAACAATTACACTGGAGCCTTTATATCCTGTTTTAATATTTTACAACAAAGCACAACAAACATGGGTGTGATCAAAGCACAGCTTTTAGTCAAATAAAACCTGTCTGCACTCCAGTGTTCTTGCCTGGAGAATATCAGAGGTGGGGGAGCCTGGTGGGCTGCCATCTATGGGGTCGCATTGAGTTAGACACAACTGAAGCAACTTAGCAGCAGCAGCAGCAGCAAGCCATCAGGTTGCAAACTCTCATCTTGACATTGGTCGTGTTCCATAGAGTGTGTCTTTCAGATCTTAACCAACCTAGGTATACAGAAATCGCTGAATCACAGTCAACAAGATTTTCTTTTCTGGTAATTTGAGAGTTACCCCTGTACTGTAGTTAATGGAGAAGATCCACAGCCATTTTATGTCTCGTATTTGAGTGTTGTCTCTGGTATTTTCTATACAAATTAGGATCCTCACTGACTTTCAGCCAGAAAAATCACCAACCTCTGCACAGGGATGTATAAAATAGATGCCAAAAGGCAGGGCCAATTTTTTCAAAAGAAAAAAAAGGAAAGGAAATCTGCTTAAATATGTAAACAAGGACTTGGTGGGGACCCAAGACTTCTATTGTTAGGATTTGAAAGAGAGGATTCGACTGAGACAAATTTCAGGGCAGTGAAGGTATTTGTATTCAGCCCTTCAAGTTCTCCGAGGAAGGTCAGTATGAATCCATGCAATGCCTGACTTTGGGTAAGCTGTCTCCTGCTGAGCCTATTTGCATAATTAGTGACAAAAATGTAATCTCCCCACCCTCTCTGATTTTCACAATAATATTTTTATGAAAACTTTTACAAAACATTAATAGCTTAAGCTTAGTCTACCAATGATAGAAAAAATGTGGCAAAAATTATTTCACTCTTAATTTCTCAATAAAATAAAAGAAGATATGTAATAAGTATAGTGAATTGGTTACATGTAAACCTACTTTCTTCTGCATATTCTTGCAACCACTTTTTAATATCTTCTGCTTAATGTTAGGAACATATCATTTCTGTCCTTTATTGTGCCATCTTTGCACGAAAAGTTCCCTTGGTATTTCTAATATTCTTCAAGAGATCTCTAGTCTTTCCTGCTCTATTGTTTTTTTATTACTTTGCATTGCTCACTGAGGAGGGCTTTCTTATCTCTCCTTGCTATTTTTTGTAACTCAGCATTCAAATCGGTATACATTTCCTTTTCTCCTTTGGCTTTCCATCTTCCCCCCCCTCCCCCCCGCCCCCGCCCCCTCAGCTATTTGTAAAGTCTCCTCAGCCACCCATTTTGCCATTTTGCAATTCTTTTCCTTGGGGATGGTCTTGATCACTGCCTCCTGTAGAATGTCAAGAACCTCCATCCACAGTTCTTCAGGCACTCTGTCAGTTCTAATCCCTTGAATCTATTTGTCACTTTCACTGTGTAAATATAAGGGATTTGATTTAGGTCATACCTGAATGGTTTAGGGGTTTTTCCTGCTTTCTTCAATTTAGGTCGGAATTTGGCATGACTCAGATAACCACAATGGTGTGATAACTCACCAAGGGCCAGACATCCTGTAATGGGAAGTCAAGTGGATCTTAGGAAGCATCACTACAAACAAAGCTAGTGGAGATGATGGAATTCCAGTTGAGCTATTTCAAATCCTGAAAGATGATGCTGTGAAAGTGCTGCACTAAATATGCCAGCACATTTGGAAAACTCAGCAGTGGCCACAGGGCTGGAAAAGGTCAGTTTTCATTCCGATCCCTAAGAAAGGCAATGCCAAACAATGCCCATTTCTGCTTTATTGACTATTCCAAAGCCTTTGACTGTGTGGATCATAATAAACTGTGGAAAACTATGAAACAGATGAGAATAGCAGACCACCTGACCGGCCTCTTGAGAAACCTGTATGCAGGTCAGGAAGCAACAGTTAGAACTGGACATGGAACAACAGACTGGTTCCAAATAGGAAAAGGAGTACGTCAAGGCTGTATATTGTCACCCTATTATTTAACTTATATGCAGAGTACATCATGAGAAACGCTGGGCTGGAGGAAGCACAAGCTGGAATCAAGATTGCTGGGAGAAATATCAATAACCTCAGATATGCAGATAACACCACCCTTATGGCAGAAAGTGAAGAGGAACTAAAAAGCCTCTTGATGAAAGTGAAAGAGGAGAATGAAAAAGTTGGCTTAAAACTCAACATTCAGAAAACGAAGATCATGGCACCTGGTCCCATCACTTCATGGGAAATAGATGCGGAAACAGTAGAAACAGTGTCAGACTTTATTTTTTGGGGCTCCCAAATCACTGCAGATGGTGATTGCAGCCATGAAATTAAAAGACACTTACTCCTTGGAAGAAAAGTTATGACCAACCTAGATAGTATATTCAAAAGCAGAGACATTACTTTGCTGACTAAGGTCTGTCTAGTCAAGGCTATGGTTTTTCCTGTGGTCATGTATGGATGTGAGAGTTGGACTGTGAAGAAGGCTGAGCGCCGCAGAATTAATGCTTTTGAAGTGTGGTGTTGGAGAAGACTCTTGAGAGTCCCTTGGACTGCAAAGAGATCCAACCAGTCCATTCTGAAGGAGATCAACCCTGGGATTTCTTTGGAAGGAATGATGCTAAAGCTAAAGCTCCAGTACTTTGGCCACCTCATGCGAAGAGTTGACTCATTGGTAAAGACTCTGATGCTGGGAGGGATTGGGGGCAGGAGGAGAAGGGGACGACCCAGGATGAGATGGCTGGATGGCATCACGGACTCAATGGACGTGAGTCTGAGTGAACTCCGGGAAATGGTGATGGACAGGGAGGCCTGGTGTGCTGTGATTCATGGGGTCACAAAGAGTCGGACACGACTGAGCGACTGAACTGAACTGAACTGAACCACACAAATACACTCATCTCACACACTAATAAAGTAATGCTCAAAATTCTCCAAGCCATGCTTCAACAGTACATGAATCATGAACTTCCAGATGTTCAAGCTGGTTTTAGAAAAGGCAGAGGAACCAGAGATTAAATTGCCAACATCTCTTGGATCATCGAAAAAGCAAGAGAGTTCCAGAAAAACATCTATTTCTGCTTTATTGACTATGCCAAAGCCTTTGACTGTGTGGATCACAACAAACTGTGAAAATTTCTTCAAGAGATGGGAATACCAGACCACTTGACCTGCCTCCTGAGAAATTCGTATGTAGGTCAAGAAGCAACAGTTAGAACTGGACATGGAACAACAGATGGGTTCCAAATTGGGAAGGAGTACATCAAGGAGTACATCAAGTGTATTGTCACCCTGCTTATTTAACTTATATGCAGAGTACATCATGAGAAATGCCATGCTGAATGAACCACAAGCTGGAATCAAGATTTCCGGGAGAAATATCAATAACCTCAGATATGCAGATAACAACCACACTTATGACAGAAAGCGAAGAAATAAAGAGCCTCTTGATGAAAGTGAAAGAGGAGAATGAAAAGGTTGGCTTAAAACTCAACATTCAGAAAACTAAGATCATGGCATCTGGTCTCATCACTTCATGGCAAATAGATGAGGAAACAATGGAAACAGTAAGAGACTTTGTTTTGGGGGGCTTGAAAATCACTGCAGATGGTGACTGCAGGAAAGAAACTAAACTAACTTACTCCTTGGAAGAAAAGTTATGACCAACCTAGACAACATATTAAAAAGCAGAGACATTACTTTGCCAACAAAGGTCCGTCTAGCTAAAGCTATGGTTTTTCCAGTAGCCATGTATGGATGTAAGAGTTGAATCATAAAATAAGCTGAGTGCTAAAGAACTGATGCTTTTGAACTGTGGTGTTGGAGAAGACTCTTGAGTCCCTTGGACAGCAAGAAGATCTATCCAGTCTATCCTAAAGAAAATCAGTCTTGAATATTCATTGGAAGGACTGATGCTGAAGCTGAAACTCCAATACTTTGGCCACTTGATGCAAAGAACTGAATCATTGGAAAAGACCCTGATGCTGGGAAAGATTGAAGGTGGGAGGAGAAGGGGACGACAGAGGATGAGATGGCTGATGGCATCTCTGACTCGATGGACATGAGTTTGAGTAAGCACCAGGAGTTGGTGTTGAACAGGAAACCCTGGCATGCTGCAGTCCATGGGGTCACAAAGAATTGGACATGACTAAGTGACTGAACTGAAACTTACTTTCCATAAACAGGTTATAAATTCTATCAACAGTAGCTGAAACCAAAATCAAAGACCACCATGGATAATCTTGCTATCTAAAATTCATCTTAAAAATTAAAAAGAAAATCAAAAGGAAGGAAAATGTTTAAAATCTGAAGCTTACTATTCTTCTCTTTTTCTTATTATGAAGGTAGTCATTTTTCTAAGAGTTTTGCAAATATTGATTCATCAAAATTGTCCTACAAGCAAATCATAGGATTTGAAGAAACAGAGACAAGTAATTGATCAGGTGGGCTTTTTTCCTTAAATCAAGTGCCAATCATCTATAATTACATTATTTTTTTCCTATCCAGTATCCACTATTAAGTTTCACTTAAAGTGGTGACAGGAGTAGAAATTATACTTTGGCTGGTGATATCACTTAATCCAAAAGCCGAACAATATAAAATATTCATGTGGAGGTCAATATAAATTTGAGAACTTCAGAACAAAGTTGCTATGTGAAGATTTTAAACATTCAAAGAAGATGTAAAGGAAATTTCAAGCTGGAGGTACAGTCTATAAGACTGTTGTCTCTACCAAATTAAAAAAAGATTTAGTTTTGTTCTTGTCTTTGGCACAGTAGTGAAGAATCCACCTGCCAGTGCAGGAGACATAGGTTTTGTCCCTGGGTCAGGAAGATCCCCTTGAGTGGAAACTGGCAACCCACTCCAGTATTCTTGCCCGGAAAAGTTCCATACACACAGGAGCCTGACAGGCTATAGTCCATGGGGTTGCACAGTGTCAGACACTACTGAGGATACACACCATTTCCTTATATAAGTGTTCACTCTCGTTTTCTTATGATAATACAGATACATGTGCATATTAAATTTTTTACCATTTTTACAAAGGGATTCCAAACTGAAGTGTTTCTTCCAGTTTTCTTTGAAAAATAATTAGGAAAGCCTGGACAATAAATACAGCTTGTCATCTTAGAATCCTATAAACAAGAGATTCCCCAAAACGCCAAGACAATTAGAGTTTTGTAGTTTTAATCTGTAAAATACTCTTATGGGAATTATCTTAATTGATACACATTTGCTGTTCAGTTGTTGCTCAGTCGCTCGGTCTTGTCTCTTTGCGACCCCACAGACTGCAGCATGCCAGGCCTCCCTGTCTTTCACCATCTCCTGGAGTTTGTTCAAACTTACGTAATTGAGTCCATGATGCCATCCAACCATCTTGTCCTCTTCTGCCTTCTATCTTTCCCAGCATCAGGGTCTTTTCAAATGAGTCATTTCTTCACATCAGGTGGCCAAAGTATTGGAGATTCAGCTTCAGCATCAGTCCTTCTGAAGGAGGAAACAGAGAGAACAGGCTCCATCTTGAAAGCAAGACTCCATCTTGGGCCAGACTGTGGACTTTGAGCTATATGCCCAGTATCTATGGAAACGACATACCAACTGGAAAACCAGGCCCCCCGTATGGAAGAACCCCAGGGCTCATACCTAGACTCTCCATTGCCTAAAAGAATACCCTAATTATCTGTGTAACCAAATAGAATCATAAATTCTGTTATGCTTATTGGGGTATGACCACAGACCTATTGATAATTGTCCACTGTTAACTGCCTAGACTTAAGGCATATGAATCACGGGTTAACTTTGATTTTATCTTTCTCTTCCTTTGTTCAGACTAGTTTCAGGGAATTTGGGCAGGTGGGTTTGGGCATGTACACTTAGGGTATACAAGGTTTTCACAAAAACTGGCTGGGATCCTTGGCTAAGAGGAGACTCTGCCTTGGGCCCACCGGTGTAATAAACTACACTGAACTATCTGTATTGTCCTTCTGAGTGAGTTTGTTTCCCAGAACACATGGCTACAACACTTTCAGTGAATATTCAGGACTGATTTTCTTTAGGATGGACTGGTTGGATCTCCCTACTGTCCAAGGGACTTCCAAGAATCTTCTCCAACACTATCGTTCAAAAGCATCAATTCTTTGGAGCTCAGCCTTCTTCATGATTCAACTCTCACATTCCTACGTGACTACTGGAAAAACCATAGCTTTGACTAGACAGATTTTGTTGGCAAAGTAATGTCTCTGCTTTTTAATATGCTGTCTAGGTTGACTATAACTTTCCTTTCAAGGAGCAAGCGCCTTTTAATTTCATGGCTGCAGTCACCATCTGCAGTGATTTTGGAGCTAAAGAAAATAGTCTTTCAGTGTTTCCCCATCTGTATGCCATGAAGTGATGGTACTGGATGCCATAATCTTAGTTTTTTGAACGTTGAATTTTACTCAGCTTTTTCACTCTTCTTTCACCTTCATCAGGAGGCTCTTAAGTTCCTCTTCACTTTCTGCCATAAGGATCATGTCATCTACATATCTGAGGTTATTGATATTTCTCCCGGCAGTCTTGATTAAAGCTGTGATTCATCCAGCCCAGCATTTTCATGATGTATTCTGCTTATAAGTTAAATAAACAGGATGACAATATACAGCTTTGATGTACTCCTTTCCCAA
The DNA here is from genome assembly GCF_032405125.1 of Capricornis sumatraensis. Classification (NCBI taxonomy): domain Eukaryota; kingdom Metazoa; phylum Chordata; class Mammalia; order Artiodactyla; family Bovidae; genus Capricornis; species Capricornis sumatraensis. The sequence goes on from NC_091074.1 coordinate 58,443,865, forward strand.
TTTGGAACCAGTTTGTTTTTCTAAGTTTGGTTCTAACTGTTGCTTCTTGACCTGCATACAGGTTTCTCAGGAGGCAGGTAAGGTGTCTGGTGTTTCCACTTCTTTAAGAATTTTCCACATAATTCACTTTATAAAATTTATGGAAGGTAGAGCAAGAGAAATTGATAGGGAATTTGGAGAACACTAGTAATTTGTTTTCTTAAATTTGTTTTCTTCATCTCCTCATGGACTTAAAACCAAATGGCACTTTTATTACATGACAGAGTCCTCTAATGTCCAATTCTAGTGGACAGCAAAATATCATAATATTAGCATAAAGATTATTTTCAGATTCTAGGCTTTTAATAATATACGGTCCTCTCAAGCAGGTCATAAACTCTTTCTCAGGAAAAACAAAAAGGCAGCTTAGTAAGTGATACATCAAAAACTTTTGAGATCTTAGTATATTCTGGGAAATATTATCAAAGCTCACCAGATATTCCATGTGATCTCCTATGTTTCCCAGTCTGCCTTGCAGTTAGGTTAGGACCACAGAATAGTTGTGACCAGAACATGCGCCACTTTGGGGCTCCGACAGTTAAGAATCAGCTTGTTCCATCATCCCTATCTCCTCCTATCATGAAAACCTTGGTGACCACTGGCTCTTGATAGCAAGGCTAAAAGAGGGAGGAAAGCCTTTCTTGTGTTCAGGCACTGAAATTTCAGTCTTGATTAGTACGTGTATAAAATAAACCAAGGAAGACATGGGGACTATCTCCTACAGGATATGCTCCTGTATAGGACCAGAAGCAGAAAAGGAAGAGATGAGTATATTCAATGCAATCTGTAGAAGAACTAAAGACACAAATCAGAGAAGTCAAAAATCTATCACCAAGTTCATGATGTAAGGATGATGTTCACATCACATTAGGAGGTCAGGACCTAATTGGTTTAAAAAAAAAAATAGTGAAGAGTAATAAAAGATTCAAAGGATTTTCTTGGAATGGCCTGCAGTGACGGCATTTTTCACTGATACCAGCTTTTGGATTATGAGAATAGGTTGGGCTCCTTTCAAGTATATAATTAAAAATAACTCAGTCATGAGCTGAAGAAGAGGAACTAGATTATCCCATTATGGAAATAAAAAAGCATGCCTCTATGGATAAGAAATGGATCCTTGAGAGAGCAGTCACTGAGATATAGAGTGTCAACAGGCAATGGAGTGGAGTAAATACAAGCATGAACTGTAGTGCCACATTAGCTAAATTTTAATCCCCAAACCACTATTAACTGTCTCTGTGTGACCTTGAGCAAGTTGTCTATACTCTCCGAGCCTCATGTCCCTTACCCATAAAATGAGAGTACTGAAGAATTGATGCTTTCAAATTGTGGTGCTGGAGAAGACTCTTGAGAGTCTTCATGGCCACCTGATGCAAAGAGCTGACCCATTGGAAAAGACCCTGGTGCTGAGAAAGATTGAGGGCAGGAGAAGGGGGTGACAGAGGATGAAATGGTTGGATAGCATTATTGACTTGGTGGACATAAATTTGAGCAAACTCTTGGAGACAGGGGCTTCCATGGTGGCTAAGATGGTAAAGATCTCCTGCCTGCAATGCAGAAGATCCAGGCTTCCATCCCTGGGTTGGGAAGATCCTGTGGAGAAGGGAATGGTGACCCCACTCCAGTATGTTTGCCTGGAGAATACCATGGACAGAGGAGCCTGGTGTGCTGCAGTCCATGCAGTCACAAGAGTCAGACATAACTTAGCCACCAAACTAAAGCAACAACAATGACTGCATTATAAGGCTTTTCATTTAGTAATTAAGTTAATTCATTTAGTTGTGAAGATTAAGTGAATTAATTGCATAAAGCACTAGAACACTGCCTTCATATACCAAGTGCCACATGAACATTCCCAATTATTCCACTATCAATCTTCATAACAAAAGTCACTTTTTTTTAACTTTTTATTTGTACTGGGCTATATACTATTAGCAATGTTGTGGTGGTTCAAGTGAATTTTAGTGAAGGGACTCAGCCATACATATACATGTATCCATTCTCCCTCAAACTTCCGTCCCTTTCAAGCTGCCACATAATGAGTTACAACATTCAACAGAATGAAAATACTGAAAATCCACTTTGATGATTCCCTGTGTAGTATAAAATTAAAATTAAAGACAGTTCACTGCATTGACAATCATGATTGAAATGTTCAAGTTGAGTGAAATACTTTCATAGGCACTGAGGCCCCAGAAATTTCATGTTTTTTATTCAGTTCCCAAATGACTATTTATAGAAGTATTTATTTTTTAAGTGAGAAAGAGAAATGTCTAATGCATTTTTCCTTCATAGCCTAAATATTCCAAAATCAAAATTTAAATCATTGTACTATAGTGACAATTATTTGAAATGAAATATTACTCAGGTATGAAAGCTGTTATTCCACTTTAGCTCAGTAATGTTAGATGCTTTCATTCCAAATATGGAAAATATAAAACGGTGATAGATGATTATCTGATATGATTTGTAAAATAATTTGACAACAATGAGTTCACCAAGAATGAAGCATATATCAAAATAAGGAAGTCTGTGAAATGTATTCCATTTTTCATGCACATCAAATTATCCTTGACATAAAAAATCTGAGTTTGTTATATTTCTCCTTCTACCACAGTGATTATTCTATCTTGACATTGTTTGTTCTTAAAAATAATAACTGCCAGATATCTCAAGAAGCTAAGGGAGGAGGGGAACCACACAAGCATTCTCTCAATTATAGATATTCTCACTCTTCCCATTAATTAATAATGAGGATATTTAGGCTCCCAGTTAACAATCACTAGAAATTGCAGTACCTTATTTAGAAGATGCATCATTCAAATTACAAATTGATGTAATGAATTCTAATGAACCCTTTCCTCCTACATTGAAGCCTAATCCCTATTCAAAGTGGATTAGTTAGTATTTAAATTTATCATAGGATCAAGAGTGATTAGTGGCCTATCATAAAAAAGAATCCCATGAAATTCATGGCTCTTTATCACATGCAAGACTGAGGGTGAGCTGTTTGAAAAGTTTCAAGGATGGAGCATTGTATTGAAAATCTTGCCAATGATGCCTATTCCTGAGGTGTTCTGCAGTAAAATGCAGCCCAGAAAGAAAGAGGTCCACTTGTAGGAAAAAAATATTCTCTAAGGGATGAAGCAGCTGCATGCAAATGGTTTTCTAAGTTCTTATTATCTGCATTCTCATTGACTGCTGAGCTTTGGAATGTGTGACTCTAAGTCTCCTTTGCTTGAAAGATTTTCTAAGGAGCTTTTGAAAACATTAAAGCTCCTGAAAGACTTGGCTAAGTTTGAAATTTAACTGAAATGGATATAACCAAGATATAGTGTAGTAATTGAAATTGCCATTTTCCTGAACTGGTTGTGTTTCTGTCCTCCTAGAATAGGCACAGGAGTGAATTAGATTTGAGGATACATATTATAAACTCAGAGATACCAGAATAATCAGAGTAATAATGAGATCCAAATGCCACACTTGCTTAGAACTCCATTCTGCTTCTAGGAACGTAATTGATACAGATATTGGGTAGATTAGGGTTGCTTTTCAACATATCATAATTAAAAAGTCAATAGTCTCATCCAAAACATTCCAGGCTTCCTTTAATAAACTATGGAAATGTGTTCAGTAGCTCGTTTATATCCGACTCTTTCCAACCCCATGGACTGTAGCCCACCAGAATCCTTTGTCCATGGGATTTCCCAGGCAAGAGTACTGTAATGAGTTGCCATTTCCTGCTCTCCAGGGAAACTACAGAAATATCTTTCCCTAAATTCACATAAGCCCTTTTACGGGGTACCTTTCAGTTCAGCGAATTTACTATTTTTTTCAACTAGATTCATTTTTTTTTATTTTCTAGAAAAATACAAAATATTAATCATTATTTTTTGGAAGTATAGTTGGCAGAATGGCAAGACAGAGGTTACTTTTTTCAAGTATCTTCCCCATCATGTTTGCTTTATGTGCCTGTCCAATTGCCTTTTGAACTGGTCAAGCTCTATTCTTCAAGTTGCCAATATATCCATTTTCCTCTTTATAATCGAATCCCCTAAAATGAGTAGAGAATTCATCTCTCCAGACAAATAGGTCTTATATTCTCTTTTAATGTACTCATTAATTTTTTTCTTATTTTTACTTATAATCTAATATAAGTTTTTAGTATGAGGATCTAAATCCATGTCTTTTTTCCCAAATGGTTTTACTATCATTGTACTAGTTATTGTTGGAGAAATGGAGGACCTAGAATTTTTTTGTGTGTACACATACATCATTTAGTGTAACATAAAATCCAAGATATATTTTTCTCAAAATATATATTTTTTCAACTTTTCTTGAGGTCTAATGGAAATACCCTTCTTTAAGACTTTCGTAATATGACTAAGTTTAATATCACCTTATCATACACTCCATGATTTTATAAACACCACTTATTTCTTCTCTAAGCTTTTATTTTGCACTGCCTGGGTCATCCCTGTATAGTACAGGTTTTTAGCAATGGAACTATTGATATTTTGTACCAGATAATGCTATGTTGAAATGGGCTACCTATGCGTTGTACCATACTTAACAGCAATCCAAATACCAGATGCTGGTAGCACCTTCCAAGCTGTGAAGATCAAAAATATCTTCACACACTGCCAAAAGACATTTACCGGGCAAAACTTTCCTGTGATAGTTCCACAAGTATGGCAGTCTATATAATTACAAAATGGTTTGGATATATCTATTATCAGTTCAGTTCAGGGCTCAGTCATGTCCAACTCTTTGCACCCCCATGAATTGCAGCATGCCAGGCTGCCCTGTCCATCACCAGCACCCAGAATTTACTCAAACTTATGTCCATGGAGTCAGTGATGGTGTCCAACCATCTCATCCTCTGTCGTCCCCTTCTCCTCCCACCTTCAATCCTTCCCAGCATCAGGGTCATTTTAAATGAATCAGTTCTTTGCATTAAGTGGCCAAAGTATTGGAGTTTCAGCTTCAGCATCTGTCCTTCAGGACTGAATTCGTTTATGATGGACTGGTTGAATATCCTTGCTGTCCAAAGGACTCTCAAGAGTCTTCTCCAACACCACAGCTCAAAAGCATCAATTCTTCGGCGTTCAGCTTTCTTCATAGTCCAACACTCACATCCATATATGACTATTGGAAAATCCATAGCGTTGACTAGATGGACCTCTGTTGGCAAAGTAATGTCTCTGCTTATTAATATGCAGTCTAGGTTGGTCTAACTTTTCCTCCAAGGAGCAAGTGTCTTTTAATTTCTTGGCTACAGTCACCATCTACAGTGATTTTGGAGCCCCAAAAGATGAAGTCTGTCACTGTTTCCACTGTTTCCCCATCTATTTGCCATGAAGTAATGGGACCAGCTGCCATGATTTTAGCTTTCTGAATGTTGAGTTTTAAGCCAACTTTTTCACTCTCCTCTTTCACTTTTGTCAAGAGACTCTTTGGTTTCTTTCGCTTTCTGCTGTAAGTGTGGTATCATCTGCATATCTGAGGTTATTGATATTTCTCCCTGCAATCGTGATTCAGCCTTGTGCTTCATCCCGTCCAGCATTTCTCAGGATGTACTCTGCATAGAAGTTAAATAAGCAGGGTGACAATATACAGCCTTGATGTACTCCTTTCCCAATTTGGAACCACTATGTAGTTCCATGTGCTCTTCTAACTGTTATTTCTTGACCTATATACAGATTTCTCAGGAGGCAGGTCAGGTGGTCTGGTATTCAAATTTTCCACAGTTTGTTGTGATCCACACAAAGGCTTTGACATAGTCAATAAAGCAGAAATAGATGTTTTTCTGGAACTCTCTTGCTTTTTCCATGATCCAGCAGATGTTGGCAGTTTGATCTCTGGTTCCTCTGCCTTTTCTAAAACCAGCTTGAACATCTGGAAGTTCATGATTCATGTACTGTTGAAGCATGGCTTGGAGAATTTTGAGCATTACTTTACTAGCGTGTGAGATGACTGCAATTCTGTGGTAGTTTGAGCATTGTTTAGCATTGCCTTTCTTTGGGATTGGAATGAAAACTGACCTTTTCCAGTCCTGTAGCCACTGCTGAGTTTGCCAAATTTCTGGCATATTGAGTGCGGCTCTTTAACTGCATCATCTTTTAGGATTTGAAATAGCTCAATTGGAATTCCATTACCTCCACTAGCTTTCTTCATAGTGATGGTTCCTAAGGTCTACATGACTTCTCATTCCAGGATGTCTGGCTCTAGGTGAGTGATGGTACCATCGTGATTATCTGGGTCATGAAGATCTTTTTTGTACAGTTCTTCTGTGTGTTCTTGCCACCTCTTTTAAATATCTTCTGCTTCTGTTACATCCTTATCATTTCTGTCCTTTATTGTGCCCATCTTTGCATGAAAAGTTCCCTTGGTATCTCTAATTTTCTTGAAGAGATCTCTGCTCTTTCCCATTCTGTTGTTTTCCTCTATTTCCTTGCATTGATGACTGGGGAAGGCTTCTATCTCTACTTCCTATGCTTTGAAACTCTGCATTCAAATGGGTATATCTTTCCTTTTCTCCTTTTCCTTTTTCTTCTCTTTTCATAGCTGTTTGTAAGGCCTCCTCAGACAACCATGTTGCCTTTTAAAATTTCTCTTTCTTGGGGGTGGTCTTTTTCACTGCCTCCTGTACAATGTCATGAACCTCCATCCATAGTTTTTCAGGCACTCTGTCTATCAGATCTAATCCTTTGAATCTATTTGTCACTTTCTTGTATAAACATAAGGTATCTGATTTAGGTCATACCCGAATGGTCTAGAAGTTTTCCCTACTTTCTTCAATTTAGGTCAGTAAGGAGTTCATGATCTGAGCCACAGTCAGCTCCTGGTCTTGTTTTTGCTGACTGTATAGAGCTTCTCCATCTTTGGCTGCAAAGAATATAATCAATCTGATTTTGGTGTTGACCATCTGGTGATGTCCATGTGCAGAGTCTACTCTTGTGTAGTTGGAAGAGGGTATTTGCTGTGATCAGTGTGTTCTCTTGGCAAAATTCTGTTAGCCTTTATCTTGCTTCATTCTATACTCCAAGGCCAAATTTGCCTGTTACTCCAGGTATTTCTTGACTTCCTGCTTTTACATTCCAGTCCCATATAATGAAAAGGTATTCACATCTCTTTCAAAACTTTACACAGTTTATTGTGATCCACACAGTCAAAGGCTTTGGCACAGTCAAAAAAGCAGAAATAGATGTTTTTTCTGGAACTCTCTTACTTTTTCGATGATCCAGCCAGTTTTGTCAATCTAACCTCTGGTTCCTTTGTCTTCTCTAAAACCAGATTGAATATCTGGATGTTCACAGTTCACATATTGCTAAAGCCTGGCTTGGAGAATTTTGAGCATTACTTTACTAGTGGGTGAGATTGGTGCATTGGTGTGGTAGTTAGAGCATTCTATGTCATTCTCTTTCTTTGGGATTGGAATGAAAATTGACCTTTTCCAGTCCTGTGGCCAGGGCTGAGTTTTCCAAATTTACTGGCATATTGAGTGTAGCACTTCTGCAGCATCATCTTTTAGGATTGTGGAAAATTCTGAAAGAGATGGGAATACCAGAACACCTGACCTGCCTCTTGAGAAACCTATATGCAGGTCAGGAAGCAACAGTTAGAACCAGACATGGAACAACAGACTGGTTCCAAATAGGAAAAGGAGTACATCAAGGCTGTATATTGTCACCCTGCTTATTTAAATTGTATGCAGAGTACATCATGAGAAATGATGGGCTGGATGAAGAACAAGCTGGAATCAAGACTGCCAGGAGAAATATCAATAACCTCAGACATGCAGATGACACCACTCTTATGGGAGAAAGTGAACAAGAACTGAAGAGCCTCTTCATGAAAGTGAAAGAAGAGAGTGAAAAAGTTGGCTTAAAGCTCAACTTTCAGAAAACTAAGATCATGGCATCTGGTCCCACCACTTCATGGGAAATAGATGGCACAACAGTGGAAACAGTGGCTGACTTTATTTTGGGGGGCTCCAAAATCACTGCAGATGGTGACTGCAGCCATGAAATTAAAAGACGCTTACTCCTTGGAAGGAAAGTTATGACCAACCTAGATAGCATATTCAAAAGCAGAGACATTACTTTGCCGACTAAGGTCTGTCTAGTCAAGGCTATGGTTTTTCCAGTGGTCATGTATGGTTGTGAGAGTTGGACTATAAAGAAAGTGGAGTGCCGAAGAATTGATGCTTTTGAAGTGTGGTGTTGGAGAAGACTCTTGAGAGTCCCTTGGACTGCAAGGAGACCTAACCAGTTCATCCTAAAGGAGATCATTCCTGGGTGTTCTTTGGAAGGACTGATATTAAATCTGAAACTCCAATATTTTGGCCACCTGATGCGAAGAGCTGACTCTTTTGAAAAGACCCTGATGTTGGGAAAGACTGAAGGCAGGAGGAGAAGGGGACGACAGAGAATGAGATGGTTAGATTGCATCACCGACTCAATGGACATGAATTTCGGTAAACTCTGGGAGTTGGTGATGGACAGGGAGGCCTGGCATGCTGTGGTTCATGAGGTTGCAGAGTCAGAAATGACAGAGTGACTGAACTGATACTGATAATGAAAAGGACATCTGTTTTTGGTGTTAGTTCCAGAAGGTCTTGTAGGTCTTCATAGAACCGTTCAATTTCAGCTTCTTCAGCATTATTGGTCAAGGCATAGACTTGGATTACCATAATATTGAATGTTTTCCCTTGGAAATGAACAGAGATCTCTCTGTCATTTCTGAGATTGCATTCAAGTACTGCATTTTGGACTCTTGTTGACTATGATGGCTACTTCATTTTTTCTAAAGGTTTCTTACCCACAGTAGTAGATATAATGGTCATCTGAGTTAAATTCACCCATTCCAGTCCATTTTAGTTCACTGATTCCTAAAATGTCGAGGTTCACTCTTGCCATCTCCTCTTTGACTGCTTCCTATTTCTCTTGATTAATGGACCTAATATTCCAGGTTACTATGCAATATTGCTCTTTATAGCATTGGACTTTACTTCCATCACCAGTCACATCCACAACTGGGTGTTGTTTTTGCTTTGGCTCCATCCCTTCATTCTTTCTGGAGTTACTTCTCCACTGATCTCCAGTAGCATATTGGGCACCTATGGACCTGGGGAGTTGAGCTTTCAGTGTTCTATCCTTTTGCCTTTTCATACGGTTCATGGGGTTCTCAAGGCAAGAATACTGAAGTGGTGTGCCATTGCCTTCTCCAGTGGACCACATTTTGTCAGAACAGTGACATGAGAAATAGATTCAAGGGATTAGATCTGATAGACAGAGTATAGAAGAACTATAGATGGAGGTTCGTGACACTGTACAGGAAGCAGAGATCAAAACTATCCCCAAGAAAAAGAAATGCAAAAAGGTTGCCTGAGGAGGCCTTACAAAGAGCTATGGAAAGAAGAGAAGCAAAAGGCAAAGGAGGAAAGGAAAGATAAAACCACTGAATGCAGAGTTCCAAAGTATATCAAGGAGAGATTAAAAAGCCTTCCTCGGTGATCAATGCAAAGAAATAGAGAAAAAAAACAGAATGGGAAAGACTAGAGATCTCGTCAAGAAAATTAGAGATACCAAGAGAACTTTTCATGCAAAGATGGGCACAATAAAGGACAGAAATGATAAGGATTTAACAGAAGCACAAAATATTTAAAAGAGGTGGCAAGAACACACAGAAGAACTGTACAAAAAAGATCTTCATGACCCAGATAATCACGATGGTACCATCACTCACCTAGAGCCAGACATCCTGGAATGAGAAGTCATGTAGACCTTAGGAACCATCACTATGAAGAAAGCTAGTGGAGGTAATGGAATTCCAATTGAGCTATTTCAAATCCTAAAAGATGATGCAGTTAAAGAGCCGCACTCAATATGCCAGAAATTTGGCAAACTCAGCAGTGGCTACAGGACTGGAAAAGGTCAGTTTTCATTCCAATCCCAAAGAAAGGCAATGCTAAACAATGCTCAAACTACCATAGAATTGCAGTCATCTCACATGCTAGTAAAGTAATGCTCAAAATTCTCCAAGCCAAGCTTCAACAGTACATGAATCATGAACTTCCAGATGTTCAAGCTGGTTTTAGAAAAGGCAGAGAAACCAGAGATCAAACTGCCAACATCTGCTGGATCATGGAAAAAGCAAGAGAGTTCCAGAAAAACATCTATTTCTGCTTTATTGACTATGCCAAAGCCTTTGACTGTGTGGATCACAACAAACTGAGGAAAATTCTTCAAAAGGTGGGAATACCAGACCACCTGACCCGCCTCCTGAGAAATCTGTACACATGTCAGGAAGCAACAGTTAGAACTGGACATGGAACTACATAGTGGTTCCAAATTGGGAAAGGAGTACATCAAGGCTGTATATTGTCACCCTGCCTATTTAACTTATTTGCAGAGTAAATTATGAGAAATGCCTGACTGAATGAAGCACAAGCTGGAATCCAGATTGCCGGGAGAAATATCAATAACTTCAGATATGCAGATGATATCACACTTACGGCAGATAGCAGAGAAAACCAAAGAGTCTCTTGACAAAAGTGAAAGAGGAGAGTAAAAAATGGTGGCTTAAAACTCACCATTCAAAAAACTAAGATCATGGCAGCTGGTCCGATTACTAATGACAAATAGATGGGGAAACAGTGGAAACAGTGACAGACTTCATCTTTTGGGGCTCCAAAATCACTGTAGATGGTGACTGCAGCCGAGAATTTAAAAGACACTTGCTCCTTGGAGGAAAAGTTAGACCAACCTAGACTGCATATTAATAAGCAGAGACATTACTTTGCAACAAAGGTCCATCTAGTCAAAGCTATTGTTTTTCCAGTAGTCATGTATGGATGTGAGTGTTGGACTATAAAGAAAGCTGAACACCTAAGAATTGATGCTTTTGAACGGTGGTGTTGGAGAAGACTCTTGAGAATCCCTTGGAGTGCAAGGAGATTCAATCAGTCCATCCTAAAGGAAATCAGTTCTGAATATTCGTTGGAAGAACTATGCTGAAGCTGATTGGCCACTTGATGTAAAGAACTGACTCATTTGAAAAGACCTTGATGTTGGTAAAGACTGAAGGCAGGAGGAGAAGCGGATGACAGAGGATGAGATGGTTGGACACCATCACTGACTCAATGTACATGAGTTTGAGTAAACTCTGCAAGTTGGTGATGGACGGGGTGGTGTGGCAAGCTACAGTCCATGGGATCATAAAGAGTCAGACACGACTAGCGACTGAGCTGAATCTAAATACCATCCATGGAAAAGAAGCAGTGCAGAGATTACTATTCCATTTTGAAGATCAGAATACCAAAATTCAACAGTTACTTTTGAATTAATTAATAGTGTTTTCTCCCGTGAGAAACTAGAACCAAATAATATGATCACGACTCAAATAATAGAGCTGGGAATGTTTTAAGGAAAAAAAAAGCTAAATCAATAATGGATGGTTTTTACTTTCAATAATACGTAGAGAAACCAGGCAAAAATAGCAACAAAGAAAAAGAAGACTTGAATAACAATGGTAAGGCCATGAAAGTTTACAGACATGTACAGAACACGCCACCCAATACAACAGAGTATGCAGTTTTTCTCAAGAGTCCATGAAACATTCTCTAAAATAGACTAAACCATAAAACAAATTTTAATGGACTTAAAAAGACAGAAAAAAGTGTATTCTGTGACCACAAGTAATGAAATTAAAAAACAAAAGCAGAGGAAATGTTTGAAAACTAACAAGTAGAAATTGAACAATACACAGAGATAATCCATGTATCATAAAATTAAAATTAAACCAGAAAATACTTTGAGAAGAATGAAAAGAAAAACACAATATACAAAAAATTATGAGATGCAGCTAAAACACTGCTTAGAGGGAATTCATGGCTGTAAATGTCTACATTAAGAAAGACGAAAGATTTTAAAATCAATAACTTAAACTAACATGGGAAAAAGAACCAAACACTAAATCTAAAGCAAGTGAAGGAAAACATAATAAAGATTAAAGTGGAAATTAATGGAATAGAGAAAATATTTGAGAAAATCAATGAAGCCAAAAGCTGTTTTTTAAAAAAGATGAACAAAACTGACTTCTTAGTTAGATTGACATGGTGGGGGAGGGACAAAGGATGTGAAGGCAGGAGGAAGAGAAAGAGAGAGAGGGAGAACAAACTCAAATTACTAGATTCAGCAATACAAGTGGTGATCGGACTACTGACCTTCCTGAAAAACAAAAAAGGATTATAAATGAATGCTATGAATCATTGTATGCCAACTAATTAGATAACTTAGATGAAGTGGACAAACTCTTAAATAGATGCAAACTACTAAAACTAACTCAAGAAGAAACAGATATTATGAGTAGACCTAAACAACAAGAGATTGAATTAGTAATCAAAAAACAACCCACAAAGAAAAATCCCAGGCCTCGGTGTCTTCCATGGTGAAACCCAAAGAAAAATCTAAAGAATTAACACTGCATCTGTACAAACACTTCCCAAAAATTGAAAAGGAAGGACATTTCACAACTTACTTTATAACTAAAGTTTATCTACCATGAGGACAAAAACATTCCTTTCTTAGAAAATATCAAAAGAATAGAGGGACATAAAACTCAGAGCCATCATGTTTTCTAAAAATAGGAACTCTGGAAAGGTATTTAACACAAGTTGAACTTTTGAGCAAAATGACTTGCAGATATCTTGCAAACCAATTTCAGTCAGTTCAGTCGCTGAGTCGCGTCCAACTCTTGCAACCCCATGGACTGCAGCACGCCAGGCTTGCCTGTTCTTCACTAACTCCCGGAGCTTGTTCAAACTCATGTCTAAAGAGCCCATGATGCCATCCACCTATCTCATCCTCCATCCTCCCCTCTCCTCCTGCCTTCAACCTTTCCCAGCATCAGCATCTTTTCCAATGTGTCAGTTCTTTGCATCGGAGAAAGCAATGGCAACCCACTCCAGTATTCTTGCCTAGAGAATCCCAGGGACAGAGGAGATTGGTGGGCTGCCATCTATGGGGTCACACAGAGTTGGACACGACTGAAGTGACTCAGCAGGAGCAGCAGCAGTTCTTTGCATCAGGGGAACAAAGTATTGGAGCTTCAGCTTCAGCATCAGTCCTTCCAATGAACATTCAGAACTGATTTCTTTTAGGATGGACTGGTTTGATCTCCTTGCAGTCCAAGGGACTCTCAAGAGTCTTCTCCAACACCACAGTACAAAAGCATCAAGTCTTCGGGGCTCAGCTTTCTTTATTTAGCTCCACTAAAATAAAGCAATAATATAGTCCTAGTCACAATAGTAGATACTTTTAGGGCAGAAAGGGTCTAAAAAGAAATTTGTATTGTTTAATCAGATTAACAAACTTGTCTTATTCTATATATTATTAAGTTTATCCCAATATGCATTGAAAAAAAAGCCTCAAGCACAAGGCCATAGAAAAGTCTTACAGAGGATGCTTGAGGTGCCACACCCAATATCCACACCCACCTCACCACTTCAGGAAAGACCAGTCTAACTTCCCAACTACAGTGCCTAAATGTATTATCCAAAAGAACTTTTTCTGGCCACTGAAGCCCTCTTCACTACCCGTTTAATAGACCACAGAAGTACCACCTACCTACCTCCAGTTCAGTTCAGTTCAGTCTCTCAGTTGTGTCCGACTCTTTGTGACCCCATGAATCGCAGCACACCAGGCCTCCCTGTCCATCACCAACTCCTGGAGTTCACTCAAACTCACATCCATTGAGTCGGAGATGCCATGCAGCCATCTCATCCTCTGTCGTCCCCTTCTTCTCCTGCCCCCAATCCCTCCCAACATCAGAGTCTTTTCCAATGAGTCAACTCTTCGCATGAGGTGGCCAAAGTACTGGAGTTTCAGCGTTAGCATCAGTCCTTCCAAAGAACACCCAGGACTGATCTTCTTCAGAATGGACTGGTTTGATCTCCTTGTAGTCCAAGGGACTCTCAAGAGTCTTCTCCAACACCACAGTTCAAAACCATCAATTCTTCAGCACGCAGCTTTCTTCACAGTCCAACTCTCACATCCATACATGACCACAGGAAAAACCATAGCCTTAACTAGACGGACCTTTGTTGGCAAAGTGATGTCTCTGCTTTTCAATATGCTATCTAGGTTGGTCATAACTTTCCTTCCAAGGTGTAAGCGTCTTTTAATTTCATGGCTGCAATCACCATCTGCAGTGATTTTGGAGTCCCCCAAAAATGAAGTCTGACACTGTTTCCACTGTTTCCCCAACTATTGCCCATGAACTGATGGGACCAGATGCCATGATCTTCATTTTCTGAATGCTGCGCTTTAAGCCAACTTTTTCACTCTCTTCTTTCACTTTCATCAAGAGGCTTTTTAGTTCCTCTTCACTTTCTGCCATAAGGGTGGTGTCATCTGCATATCTGAGGTTATTGATATTTCTCCCAGCAATCTTAATTCCAGCTTGTGCTTCTTCCAGCTCAGTGTTTCTCATGATGTACTCTGCTTAGAAGTTAAATAAGCAGGGTGACAATATACAGCCTTGACGTACTCCTTTTCCTATTTGGAACCAGTCTGTTGTTCCATGTCCAGTTCTAACTGTTGCTTACTGACCTGCATACAGATTTCTCAAGAGGCAGGTCAGGTGGTCTGGTATTCCCATCTCTTTCAGAATTTTCCACAGTTTATTGTGATCCACACAGTCAACGGCTTTGGCCTCCAGCAGCCCTCAAAGAATGATGTGGACTGTGTTCCATATACCCCAGCTTTCTTGTCCTTTAGGTAAGAGAGCACAAAAGCGTGTAGTCTATAGTTTCCGGAGCTTCCCAACATGGTGGATGAGGGGTAGGTGGTGAGCTTCTGTTGCCCAGCAGTTTGCTGGCTTGGCCATAGTCTCTCTCACTTTATTTTCTTTCCTGTATTATTTCCCCTCTACTTGCCAAACTTTCCAACTAACTAACTTATATGTGGTCAAGTAATCTGCTTTCAAAGGAAACCAAATTAAGACAGTTATGCTTGACAAGACAGCTAAAAGATTCCTTTAGCTTAAAACCCAACAAAGCACATAAAAAAATCTTTTATAGTTAATAAAGTACATAAATCATGGAATCCTCTTTGGGAGTTTTGCAGTGCAGTATTCTGGGAAGCACATGTACAGTCCTTCTAAATCCTGATGAAAAAGTAGCACAGGAATGATCTAGATCACCACCTGAGGTCCCTGCTGCATTGTACAGGAGAAAACTAAAAGAGGCAAGTGAGAAAACAACAAAACACAAGCTGTGCTATTGTTTCTTGCTGGTGTTCATTTCATTGCAGTAAAACAGCCAAAAATCTCTAACATCAAGGTTCTTAGTTAAGATTCTAAGTTTGCCTTCAGACTTTGCACATACAGCTAGAATTGTGTGCAAAACCTGTGTACTGGTGAATATGTACATTTTTATGGGAATAGCATTCATAATTTCTATGAAATGTCCAGATTGTCCTATAAAGTAACAAAAAGATTATTTATCCCTGATCCTGTGACCTAGTAGTTGGAGACGAATAGCATAAACATTTTATATGGTTTTTTTTTTTTTTTGGTAGACTTACAGAAATAAAAGTCTATGTTAATTACAGTTACAGCTACAGCCAACAGGAAGTTGTGCATAGGAGAGTAGACACACAGATGCCATAAATGTGAATAATGGACTAGAACGTCAGGGTGCGTTGCTGAGTCACTTGCAGAATGAAGGCTTCATCCCATGAACCCCTCTCAAATCACAGAATCATAATTACAAGAGTTGTATGGGCCCTTGGAAACCATATGCTCTTCCATCCCATCCCTATCAATGACACAAAGCCTCATCCAGCATCTAAACAGACAGAAGCTCATGCACTCTCCCTCTCATCCCTCCAACTTCTCTCACCCACTAATACTTCAAAGAATTAGATGTCACTGACTTCTGTTTTTGTTTTGGATATTCTGGTTAAAGATCTAATTAACAGCTCTCCATGCAGCCAAAGCTTGAGGAGTCCAAAACGACTGGACGAACTGCCACCAGGGCTGCAGGAGGAACGCCATGGCCCGGTGTGGCTCACCATTCGTCCCCACACCCAGGACTCCCACTTATGCCCCTGCATTGACTGCTGAGGAAGGCTTTCTTATCTCTCCTTGCTATTCTTTGGAACTCTGCATTCAGATGCTTATATCTTTACTTTTCTCCTTGGCTTTTTGCTTCTCTTTTTTTCACAGCTATTTTTAAGGCCTCCTCAGACAACTATGTTGCCTTTTTGCATTTCTTTTTCTTGGGGATGGTCTTGATCCCTATCTCCTGTACAATGTCATGAACTTCGGTCCATAGTTCATCAGGCACTCTGTCTATCAGATCTAGTCCCTTAAATCTATTTCTCACTTCCACTGTATAATTGTAAGGGATTTGATTTAGGTCATACCTGAATGGTCTAGTGGTTTTCCCCACTTTCTTCAATTAAATCTGAATTTGGCAATAAGGAGTTCCTGATCGAGCCACAGTCAGCTCCTGGTCTTGTTTTTGCTGACTGTATAGAGCTTCTCCATCTTTGGCTGCAAATAATATAATCAATCTGATTTCAGTGTTGTCCATCTGGTGATGTCCATGTGTAGAATCTTCTCTAGTGTAGTTGGAAGAGGGTGTTTGCTATGACAAGTGCATTCTTTTGGCAAAACTCTATTAGCCTTTGCCCTGCTTCATTCCGTACTCCAAGGCAAAATTTACCTATTAATCCAGCTGTTTCTTGAATCCTACTTTTGCATTCCAGTCCCATATAATGAAAAGGACATCTTTTTATGGTGTTACTTCTAGAAGGTCTTGTAGGTCTTCATAAAACTGTTTAACTTCAGGTTCTTTAGTGTTACTGGTCGGGGCATAGACTTGGATTACTGTGATATTGAATGGCTTGCTTTGGAAATGAACAGAGATCATTCTGTCATTTTTGAGATTGCATCCAAGTACTGTATTTTGGACTCTTTTGTTGACCATGATGGCTACTCCATTTCTTCTAAAGGATTCCTGCCCACAGTAGTAGATATAATGGTCATCTGAGTTAAATTCACCCATTCCAGTCCATTTTAGTTCGCTGATTCCTAGAATGTTGATGTTCACTCTTGCCATTTCCCATTTGACCACTTCCAATTTGCCTTGATTCATGGACCTAACTTTCCAGGTTCCTATGCAATATTGCTCTTTACAGCATTGAACCTTGCTTCTATCACCAGTCATATCCACAATTGGGTGTTGTTTTTGCTTTGGCTCCATCTCTTCATTCTTTCTGGAGTTATTTCTCCACTGATCTCCAGTAGCATATTGGGGACTTACCAACCTGGGGTGTTCCTCTTTCAGTATCCTATCATTTTGCCTTTTCATACTGTTCATGGGGCATGAATACTGAAGTGGTTTGCCATTCCCTTCTCCAGTGGACCACATTCTGTCAGACCTCTCCACCATGACCTGTCCATCTTGGGTGGCCCCACATGGCATGGCTTAGTTTCATTGAGTTAGACAAGGCTGTGGTCCATATGATCAGATTGGCTAGTGTTCTGTGATTGTGGTTTCAGTCTCTCTGCCCACTGATGCCCTCTTTCAGCACCTATTGTCTTACTTGGTTATCTCTTACCTTGGATGTGGGGTATCTCTTCATGGCTGCTCCAGCAAAGTGCAG
This sequence comes from Capricornis sumatraensis, assembly GCF_032405125.1. Classification (NCBI taxonomy): domain Eukaryota; kingdom Metazoa; phylum Chordata; class Mammalia; order Artiodactyla; family Bovidae; genus Capricornis; species Capricornis sumatraensis. Next base: position 58,461,582 of record NC_091074.1, read on the forward strand.
CTGCTGTTCCTAACCTTGGACGTGGGGTATCTCCTCATGGCCACCATTCCTGACCTTGGACGTGGGGTAGCTCCTCTCCGCTGCTCCTGTACCGTGCAGTCACTGCTCCTGCACTGCGAGACAATATGGAGATTCCTTAAAAACTATGAATAAAACCACCATGTGACACAGCATTTCCACTCTTAGGTGTATACCCTGAGGAACCAGGGATGAAAAAGACACATGTAACCCATTGTTCATTACAGCACTATTTGCAATGACTGGAACATGGAAGCAACCTAGATGTCCACTGACAGATGAATGAATAAAGAAGTTGTGGTACATATACACAATGGAATATTACTCAGCCATAGAAAGGAATGCATATGAGTCAGTTCTGATGAGGTGGATGAACCTAGAACCTATTATACAGAGTGAAGTGAGTCAGAAGAAAAAAGACAAATACTGTATTCTAACACATATATATGGAATCTAGAAGAATGATACTGAAGAACTTATTTACAGGGCAGCAATGGAGAAACAGACAAAGAATAGACTTATGGACATGCGGAGAGGAGAGGAGAGGAGAGGGTGAGATGTATGGAAAGAAAACATGGAAATCTACATTACCCTATGTAAAATAGATAGCCAATGGGAATTTGCTGTACGGCTCAGGAAACTCAAAGATGGGCTCTGTATCAACCTACAGGGGTGGGATGGGGTGGGAGATAAGAGGGAGGTTCTAAAGGGAGGGGATGTATGTATACCTATGGCTGACTCATGTTCTGGCGTGACAGAAAACAGAAAAATTCTGTAAAGCAATTATCCTCCAATAAAAAAATAAAATTTTTTAAAAGATCTAATTAATAGGGATAATAGAAATCTCTTTCCTCTATCAAGCTAAAATATGCCCTCCTTAACTTTTGCTTAGTGGTTCTGGTTTTGCTCTGTCTTCTACTTCAAGACAAATAGAGTTAAGCAGCAAATAATTTTAACTATATTGTGGGTTGATGCAGTTTTCAACACCATATTTGCTTTCAGTTTAGAAGGCAATAGAGACCTAACGCAGTTCACACTGGGGGTCCCCAGGTGGTGCAGTGGTAAAGAATCTGCCTGCCATGGCAGGAGGCACAGGAGATGCGGGTTGGATCCCTGGCTCAAGAAGATCTTCTGGAGAAGGAAATGGTAGTCCACTCTAGTATTCCTGCATGGGAAATCCCATGGACAGAGGAGCCTGGCGGGCTACAGTCCACGGGATCACAAAGAATCGGACACAGTTGAGTGACTGATCATGCGTGCAGTTCACATCATCACCCTATTCTAAACTTGTGCAATGAGTCCTTCAGAATTGAAGCCCACTTACCCAAGACAGTTATTCTGATTCCTGGGCTTCCTTGATGGCTTAGTGGTAAAGAACCCACCTGCCAATGCAGGAGGCACAGGTTCAATCCCTGGTCTGGGAACGCCTTACATGCCGAAAGTCAACTAAGACTGTGCGCCACAACTATTGAGCCTGTGTTCCAGAGCGCAGGAGCCGCAACTACCAAAGCCTATATGCTGTACAGCCTGTGCTTTGCAAGAAGAGAAGCCACTGCAGTGACAAGCCCATGCACCACAACTAGAGAGTGGTCCCTACTCACCTCAACTAGAGAAAAGCCCGCACAGCAACAGAGACCCAGCACAGCCAAAAATAAAATAAATAAAACAGTTTTTTAAAAAGACAGCTATTCGTATTCTTAAATGTTACTATTGTGTCCCAAGATAAACAGTCCAGTTTCCTCAGACGTTTTACCTGTGGTACAGTTTCCAGGTCCATCATGACCATTTCCTCTATATGCCTTCTTATCATCCTTATGCAAGCGTGGAAAGATAATCCTGGAGTGTTCAGGACATTTATCATCATTGGTTTGGGCACTGTGCATCTGAATAACGCAGAAGATTGCTATTCAATTCCACAGTGTCTTACAAATTGCTCTCAATTACAGAGGTTCTACCACCTAAACCAGGTTAGTTATAAATCCACTGTAATCAACTAATATGTGTATTATCCTAAATAAAATTTTGGAAAACTTAGAGAGACACATGGAATATGTTCAAGAAAGTAAATTTGATTCAAGGAAGGTGGGGGGCGGGGTCTGTTGTCTCAAAAGTAAACAAACTAACTCATATATTATCTGCCAACTAAGTGCAACATGGAGTCAGATCACTTCAGGGTGCTAGACTTCGGTTTACTGCTATATCCTCGTAATTAGGAGCCACTGCAGAAATTGCAATGGAGATGATGGCCTGAACCACATTAGAACCTCTCTATTGCATTCCAAAATATAAGTGAACATGGTACTGTAAATTGCATCAACCCTTGATATAGTTAAAATTATTCACTGCTTAACTCTGTCTGCCAAAAGAAAGTCATAGCAAAAGGCAAAGTACTGTGTCAAATTTTCATTAAGCTTCTACCTCCCCTAATTAATATAAGAAACTGCTTCTCTTCTCATTTGTCCAAATTCCTCTGTGGGGTTGGAGAGGGGCCATTCGTGGGAAGTAGAGCTACGGAAAGTGGCCCAGAGGCAGACTAAATGTCCACATGCAGGGAAGTCAAAGGAAAACGGGGATCACAAAGGGAAGGGATATTTTTAAACAAAGAAATCATTATGGAGTTTCTAATCTGAGGGACAGTGGTCATATACTAACTGTAAAAAGAGTTAACAATCAGGTAGATCCAGGACAAGTCAGAATACAGAATGGAAACCGGACCGTAAAAGCTGAGGAAGCATTAGAGAGTTGCTTCTCTGTATCTCTGGTTATTCAATCATAGAGTGGACTTAATAGCTTAAAAAATCTTCAGCATTATCTTTCTATATGCAACTTAATGCATACCCAGTTTTCACTGTGCCTCAATAACTCATGAAAATGGATTACACTTGCAGAGGTTCTTAATCTAAAACGGAGTCAAGGAAGTCCAGATATTGAGATGGGGAAAAATAATATTCTTATTTTCAACTAGCCTCTAAAAGTTATCATTTCCTTCAGTAAGTCTGTGAGAAGCAATAAAATCACAGTGGTATTTGGGGGTTCTTGGGCTTCACCAAGGTGCCACATTAGTCTATGGCACCTCAAAAATTAAGCACACCAAGTATAGTGAATTTCAGTGGGAAGCCGTGGCCCCAGACCATAGGTGGCATGCAAGTTTGAGAACAAATATGCTATAGCATACCTTTAATAAGCGGAACTGCAGAAACACTGAAGCCAGTCAGTATGCAGCCGTTAACTTCTAACTTTCTAACCATAGTCGTATTCAAATTCTATTAATATTTAAGTTTTTTAAATGTCCAAATATATGTATAGCTGTGGAACTTGTTCTAACTGGACTCTAACTACTCCATTCACTATAACCTAGCCTTACACCTTAATCTGTATTAGTCTCTTAATACTTCAGTCACAGTTCCTTTAGTAACACCGTAAAACACCATTTGTCCAACTTTCCAAAATGGAAGCCCTTCCGTGTTAGAGCTGCATCTTTGGTTCTCTGGTGGGTGTGAAGCCTGGGCTTCACTGTAAGCTGCCATATATTGTAGAGATCCATGAAGCTAGTCATGGCGATCTCAAAGCAATTTTTAACATTCATATCTAGTATATCCTTCCACTTCCCCTAAGAAGTTCATAAAAATTATCCTAAGTGACAACATGCTTTGCTTTTAGCTAGAATGTTGATCTCCTGCATCAAATAATCCACTAGCAATTTTATCACATCTGTGTGTTTTTTTAAAATTATAAAATGCATTAATGCTTGATACCTACAGCTTTTTGTGAGGATCATGGAAGATTTTGGTGTTGAGCTGGTTAAAAAAGCAGTAGCCTATGGCTTTTCAGAGGTTTCAAATAACACTAATATGATTTCACCTTCAGATTCCAACATCTAAACTGAAAATTTAGCCACAATTTTAAAAAATTACTACGGAAGGAGTAATACATTTAAAGAAAAATCTGAGTCAAAAATTTGAGAGAGCAGTTAATGGAAATCATAGGATCCTATAGTATCTGGAAGAGGTAGAAAAGAGAGAAGACACACAGAGGTGTTACAAGTCCAAAAGTCAACTCTGATCATGTTACAGTTCTGCAGAGGGCCAGTCATACAGGCAAGGGTTAAAGTAATCATGTCTCTCCTGGTTTGAGCAAGCAGGTTTCCTTTAGAGATGTGTCATGTTAGTTTGCATAAATCACTTCAGCCTGGTTACATAGTAACACATTGCTTCCACAGCTGGCTTTGCTGCTGCTGGAAGATGTTATGGATTATACTGTCTTTTGACCAGGTATTAATATAGCTCTCCTCAGCAACCCACAAGTGATTAATGAGATGAGAGTAAAAAATGCCTTACCTGCTGCCGCAGCCCTGAAATGGAATAAATGAGAGAGCAAGAGAGCAAGAAAGAAGAGAGAGATACAGAGAGAAAGAACTCCTGAAACAGCCTCTATATACCATACCAAGCAAATCAGCTACCTCTTTGGTTTGGCTTCTAATGATCCTATTTGCAGATGAGTTAATGCCTTCTGAATCAGTGTACCAGGAGCAGCCAATTTGACAGAAATTATATATTCCTAAAATAATTACCATGTATACTAAGAAATTTTTTACCCAACTGTAATCTTAGAGAAATAAAAACCTTATTCTCATCACTCCATTTTAATAATAATAAATTGACTATCAAAATTAAAAAGAAAAATGACTCTCACAGCTGTGAGAGTGCATTGAAGGGAGGGTCTCTTGATACAGAGCATACACAGACAAGCTATCTTTGGCTGTGGGCATCCATATTTTGGATGAACACTACTAGACCATAGTTACCAGCTCTGCGTATGCCCATGGAGAAGTGCGGCCCAAAGAGGAGGAATTCTTTTGTTTACATGAATAAGAAGTCTTTGCACAAGAGGGGCAATGCATGTATTCTTATGCACCAGGGAAGGGTGGGCAGTGCTCTCCTCACATGACCTCTTAATCAGAATCTCCCCCTCTACAATATACCAGTTCTGTCCCAAGGAGTTGAAAATTTGACAGGTCCAACTTTGATAGCATAGGGACTGTTTAATGGTGGGAAAGATCTACCATGAAACCTCTCGGCTTTTCCTCTCTTCTGTGCTGTGGGTGGAGTACGTTCATCACTGTAAGCACAGTGGTCAGAGCAGTGAAGGTAAGGAACAAGAAGAGCTTAAGCCACATGCTCTATCTAGTCCTCACACAGAGATCTGCTTAGGAGTAAGAAATTTAAGAAATAGTCTAGATTGTTGCTGCTTTTTAAGTCAGTCTAACATGTTCCATGTTTTATTGATTTGGTCACTAAAATGTAAGGTCTATAATGAGGCATTTCTGTCACTGTTGTTCACTCCAAAATCAGTGCCTGGCATGAAGTAGGTATTTGATGAAAAGTTTTGAATGAGTGATATCTTTATTTCCATTCACATTATCACAACTGCCGTAGAAATCTCACAGGTAGGAGGATTTGGATATATCCAGACTACCTAACTATACAATCGCTTGGAGATAACCAAGCTCTAAGCTGTATCATAAATACTAAATTTTTACTAAAATTGGGTAAGATGGCAAATCAATGCTATGCTATGATGTTTCATGGTAACAGGAAATCCTTAATAGAAACTGAATGTAAAAATTTTATATTTGGCTCAATTATATTTTGATCTAGTGAATAAAGCCTTAATAATACTCAAGATGATGTATCACAATTCAAGTTAAAACGGATATGAAGTAACTTCAGGAATCCCAGCATCTCTTATCAGGAGTTCCACAAAGAAAACCTTTCCTCTAGTCAATTCCTACAAATATTATAATAGAGTCTATCCATTTTCATGATTTTTAAGGGCTATGTGAGATTTACAGAGACTGAAATATATCTCCATTATAAAAGAGAGAATGGATGGATCTCCAGCTACATTTCATTCCTAAAGGGAATTCTAGTATTTACCAAAAACACATAGAGAAAAATAATTCCTTGATAAAAAAAAAAAAATGACTTATTTAACTTGTAAATAAAATTCCTTCAATTATAATTTAAAATTTTAAAAATTTAGTTTAGCATCAATTGGCAATTCTCTGTGGCTGTGTAGGTATGTGTGTTGTGTTTTCAAATGCATTATCATTGGAGCCAGAAAATGATCCTTATAGTAATATTTATATTTGTTTTCTTAAATAAGACAATTATAAACTAATCTTACAAAAAAAAAATGCTTTTGCTTTGTTAGTATCTCAAGCAATAAGGAGTCAATATTGCCTCTAGTGAAACTGAAAGTCGTTCAGTCATGTCTGACTGTTTGCGACCCCATGGCCTATACAGCCCATGGAATTCTCCAGGCCAGAATACTGCAGTGGGTAGCCTTTCCCTTCTCCAGGGGATCTTCCCAACCCAGGGATTGAACCCAGGTCTCCCAAATTGCAGGCAGATTCTTTACCAGCTAAGCCACAAGGGAAGCCCATATTGCCTCAAATTCTGCCCCCAAAATGCTAAAAATATAGTCCAAGTTACTATTTGAACATCTTCTAGTGGAATAGAAGAGAACTGCTTTTTCTTTCTGGTATTATATCATAGCGTTTCTAATATATGATGCACTTTCCTAGGTATTGTATATTTTTATTATTATATCAATTGAGTATTTCTTGGACCACATTCTTTGGCCTTCCATATACTTGGCATTACTCAGTCTTAATTTGGGCTTCCTTGGTGGCTCAGTGGTAAAGAATCTGCTTGCCAATGCAGGAGACATGATTTTGATCCCTGGGTCAGGAAGATCCCCTGAAGAAAGCAATGGCAACCCACTTCAGTATTGTTGCCTGGAAAATCCTAGGGACAGAGGAGCCTGGAGGACTACAGTCCATGGGGTCACAAAAAGTCAGACACAACTTAGTGACTAAGCAAGCAAGCAGTCTTACTTTAGCATGATGTAGACAAAATATATTGAAGGACATTGAAAGATTCTGCATATACAACTCCTTGCCAGATGGAATATAGAAAGGTATTGCAGATATATTTGTCTCTATTACAGAGTGTATACTTTGTGTAAAAATCCTGAGGATACACTGCTTTGAGTTCCTAGTACCAAAAAATAATTCATTATTTCTTCTGAGCAATTGACAATCTTTACTCTTTAGAACTCTGTGTCTTTTAATACCAATAACACCATTACTCTGAAGGCTGGGGAACTCAGAACCAACAGTAGTATAGGCACCCGTGGTCTGCATTTAGTGTTCTGACCCAAACTCTATACTGCACACAGTACTGTAGAAAAAGAAGGGACTCCTTAATTGAGATGAAAAGGGGCCATGTTTGAGATAGTTAAGATAATCTCTAAACATTCTTGGTTGGTTATAATTTAATAATAATGAATGTTTCATCCACAGGGAAAAATGTAGTGATCTTCAGTTCCTGGTGTTGAACCTCAATTGGGGAAACAAATGAGAAATAATAAGACATGGATAAACTGTACTCTGATCATTTGAAAACCAGATCCCATTTTCCCTGAATAAGTGCATTCTAGAGTTTTCAGGTTCACATTTTACAAAGACTCTCAAGAGAAAGTGTAAAATCTATGATATAAAAAATAAATGCAATAAATAGTAGAGACCCAGTGAGCCTCACAGTGTTCATACCTCCAGGGTCATTTCTCAACCCATTCTCCGCTCATTCTTTTTTCCTGCAAGACCATTGAATTCTTCAAAATTTGGCCTCATTTTCTTTTTATCATTCAAACTACCACTCATTCTATCTCTTGTGGAAGTGTGGGGGAGATGCTAGGAGTGGCTCTCATCGCTTTTAAAAGAGACTGCAAAGTGTAAATCAGTCTTCCAAATTCTTCACCCTTTTCTCACAGTCCCCAAAAGCAGAACTCAAACAAGTCCTTTTGGTTTTAAAGGAATCAAGTCTATATGTTCAGACCCAAAGAAGTGTCCCCAAATTACAATCATGGAAAGATCTTGTTCAAATTTTGTTTCTTATCTTTTATTTCTTATTTCTGTTTTTGTTAATGATATGAGGGAAACTGCACAGTTAAAAAAAAAAATGGACAAAATACAAAAAGTTAAATCTTCTTTAAATTGATAGTTGACACTTCCTACAAGCCCTTGACTGTAAGCAGCCAAAGCATGCCAGGAAGAAACTCTCTCACTGGCCTTTCAGTTCTTATTTCCATGGAAACTGAGGAGTATTGATAGAATAAAGTAAAGGGAAAGTTTTCATACAGTCCTTTCTCTTCTCATGTTAACAGAAGAACAGTACCCAACCTCCACCCAGCCCCAAGAATTGTCAGGCCAAGGAGAATAATATATTTTGTTACCTCTCAGGCATCCTTTTTTTCTACTCAGTTTCCACTTCATGAGAAAAGAGAAATAGACAAAATGGAAAATGGAATTTGATTTCTCCTTAATGCTTTCAGTAATATCAAATGTTCTAGCCCTCTGTTACAAGACAATGTGATACAAATCAGAATTCTGTGCATATAAAACTGCATGCAAAAGGCAAGGTATTTTAAGAGAAACTAGTAATCCTATTAGACACTTGCCAACAATTTTATGATGGTGTATCTCTGGGGGCTTGGTCCACAACTATCTTCAGAGCCTCTTCATCATTGGACTGAGAAGCAACTTCTTCTATGAGGACAGACTTGATATTTTTAATGTCCAAATTTTAGTGGAAAAATCTTATTTTCCTCTATTTAATCTTCCAAACCAAACAATTCTCTCTATATATTTCTTGCTAGATCTCAAAAGATGAAATTAAAATAACCATACTCTTTTACCAAGAACCTTCTACAATTCCACATAGATATCAATCTTCATGCTTTCAGAAGAGCCTGGCAGGCTTCAATTCCATGGGGTCTAAAAGAGTCAGATATGACTGAGTAACTGAGCTTCATGCTTTCATTCTTTCATCAAATTCTGTTGAGTACCTACTATGTGCTAAGTACTGCTGCTGCTGCTGCTGCTAAGTTGCTCCAGTCGTGTCCAACTCTGTGCAACCCCATAGACGGTAGCCCACCAGGCTCCCCCATATTATTAATACTAGATTGAATTGACAAGGTTTCTGCCTTATGGAGCTTGCAGCCTAGAAAGGGATCCAATAATAAAACCCAAACTAGATAATTAGGTATTGAAATAGGCACTCAAATGAAAGTGAAATAAATGCTGTAAGAAGGTACTTGCAGGAGCTAACTAAGGCAATGTGCAAACATCATCGACTATTATGAAGGACAAGAAAATGCCACGATATGAAGTATTAGAGGAAGGAAGCTCCAGGAAGGGAAGACAGAAGTACAAAAGATCCTAAAGCAGAGAAGAAGTGGGTGTATTTGAGGAACCAGAGGTGTTTCTTTTTGGGTGCTAGAAGGCAGTAAATGAGGAGAGGAGTAAGTCTGGAGATGAAGTCAGAGAGATATATCAAGACTGTATCATGCTCTGCCTTGTAAAGCATGGTAAGATGCTGGATTTTAGTCTAATTGGGAGCCCTGGACAAGCTGGGTAAAAGTAAAGCTGGAAAGAAAGAGATTTCTGTGGAACTCACAGATCATACTGGTAAAAATGAGGGAGATAAAAGAGAAAATAATGAAAGGTAATTTCAAAATGTCTTGTTTTGCACATGGATAGGATCCTTTTTTGAGATGAGGAAGGCTGTGACAGAAAAAGATTTAGAAGAGAAACCAATGGATTCAAGTTTAGAGATTTTTAGTTTGAGATGCTTTAGAGATATTTAAGTGGAATTTTGAAGAATTTTGTTATGTATACAAGAGTGGAGTTCAGAGGCATGCTCTTGGCTGGAGATGGGATTTTAAGAGTCATCAAGAGCCTTGGGAATTAATGAATTCTTTTATGAAAAGGGTATAAAGAAAGACAACATCTTCCTAAGATATGGGCCTGAATATCGTCAACACAGAGAAGTACTTTTTCAGAGAGAGACTGCACTGAGAAATAATCAACAAAATAAAAGTCAATTTCAAGATGGAGAAAGTCAACTGGGCCAAGTAAAATGACCATGAAAGAGACTGTCCACTTATTTTTCTTAAATGGAGTTCATTGCTTACTTGAGCAGTCTAGAGTATTGGTAACAGAAGCCAAACTTCAGTACAAAAAGAGTCGCTGGAAAATGAGCAAGAAGAGACAGTTCAATTAGACAACTTCTGAAATGTAACAGAGAGAAAAATAAAAGGTAAAAGAAGACAATGAAGGATTGTTTAACTATTCTGTGATTTAAAATTCTGGGTCAGGTTTATCTGGTGATGGGAATAATGGTGTAGATATGCTTTTAAAGAAAAGCAGAGATCCTGAGAAACTGAGCATTGGGTTCCAGAAGGCATTAGATTCAAGAGAATGAAGGCCATTTCTTTCTTGTGGCAGAGGGATGAAAGGTCAGTGACATAAAGATGCAGATTTATGTAAGATTTTCTCTTGGGAATATGACAGAACTCATAGCTGTTGATTTCTTTTTCCCAGTATCATGGTATGAATGTGGGGAAGTGAGCACAGATTCTGAGATAATTACTGAAAGGAAAAGAGGACAAGCTTCAGTGAAAAAGTCCTGGGCGATTCTGAATGCTCACTTGAGGCTGGTGATTTTAACTCATTTTGATACAAGTCAGCTCATTTACATGATTTTCTCCAGAAATGCCAAGCTGCAAAAGGGAGCAGGTACAGAAAAATTAACTGATTTGGGTTCATCTAGGATTGAGGTTTATTAAGGAATATAGAAAAGGCTGAGAAGTAGAGAAATTTTGTAAGGAAATGATTATAATAATGAACTTAGAATGTAAGCCATATAAGGCAAATAAAGGTCAGCAGAGGCTTTTACACTGGGCCAGTATAGCACATAATTTTATGAAGTCAAATAATTTTACCAGTGTTTCAATTTTAGGGTCTCTTGATAAAAGTGGTAGTATATCTTGTTAAGTAGAGGTTCAGTGCTTCTTGTTCTTATATGAAAGCTTAAATATGAATAGAAGGCATTTACGGATGTCAGATATCCAAAGAAGTGGACAATGCTCAAGAGTGTCTGTTGTTTTCATCCCCATGCTTGCCTCTCTGTATTCTCCATCCCACCAGGACTGAAAGCCCACATGCTACATTTCTAAAATTCTCTTGCCAGTTGAATTCCTGATAGGTTTGTCAATGGAAGGCAATAGGTGGAGATTTTGAAATTAGGGAAAAAGAAGATGCCATTTTTTCCCTCTTTTAGCCACCTCTTCAGTAGCAGCAGCAGCATCCATGGGCAAATGGCAGTAACCACAGTCGACTGTGGGCTCTGGCTCTGTCTGGAGGCTCAGCAGCAGCAGTGGGCTCTGGCTCCCTGGATAGGTCCAACTCAGTGACATCAGCATGGTTCCAATTATGGCAGCACCTCCAGCAATTCAGTATGAAAGACAGGGTGGCTCCAGCCTAGGATTACTTAGTGGCTACAGATCTTGAATTTTAAAATGCAAAAACCCTTCTTTTGTTTGCTCCAGTCCCTCTCTACTTCTGTTTGCTTTCCAAGATTTTCCAAAACCTTTTAAGCAATACCCTAAATTAAGTCCATTCTGCTTCAAGTATCTTGAGACATTTCTGATTTCCTAATAGGATACTGCCTAATAAAGAGGAGGAAGTGGGGGCCAAGGAGATGAATGGAAATGATTAGTACTGTATCCAAAAGCTAGCTAGTTGTTGTTCAGGCCTTAAGTCATGTACAGTTCTTTGCAACCCCATGAACTGCAGCATGCCAGGCTTCCCTTTCCTTCACCATCTCCCGGAGTTTGCTCAAACTCATGTCCACTGAGTCAGTGATGCCATCCAACCATCTCATTTTCTGTCACCTCCTTCTCCTGCCTTCAACCTTTCCCAGCATCAGGCTCTTTTATAACGAGTCAGCTCTTCGCATCAGATAGCCAAAGCATTGGAGTTTCAGGTTAAGCATCAGTTCTCCCAGTGTGTGTATTAGTTGCTCAGTCATGTCTAACTCTTTGCAACCCCATGGACTGTAGCCCGCCAGACCCCTCTGTTCATAGAAGTTTCTAGGCAAGAATACTGAAATGGGTTGCCATTTCCTTTTCCAAAATAAAATCAAATCCAGAAAAATTACAAAGACATGTATACCAGAATTCAAGACAAGCTGAGATCTCACAAATATATCATAAATCTATGGATTCATAAACCGTGGCACAACCAGATAGGAATATGTCCTTGAGCTGTAATGTAATAATCTAGCTATTTTCTAAAGTTTTATAGAACCAAAATTTATTGAAAAATGCTTTAAAAGTTTTAAATTTCATGAAAAAAGTATATTTGAGAAGTGCTAGATATTATACATATAATTTGTTTTTTATTTATTTGCAAAGCACATTAGTGAATCAAAAGTTCTAAAAAATCTTAAAGTAATGTCTATTTAACATCATTGAATCCAAATGTTTCATGTATATATGAGTATGAATATATATTTTATATTCATATATATCTATATACGTGAATATATGTGAGTATATAAATTTCCTCAATTTCTCTCTCTCTCAATTTCTATCTCTATCTCTGTTCCTTTTCTTATCACACCTAGTAACATCCCTTTAACACCCCATGAAACAAGTATTCTGCTGAATGCACTTTGGGAAACTCTGCTGTGAGGGAAGCTGCCCATCTGGTCCATCTATTCTGGACTCTCAGATCTCAACTACAGTTGGCAGTGCAGCACACTTTGACCAGATATCTATATATAAAAATGTTCTAGAAACTTTGAAGGCAACAAAAAGATTAGTAGGAATGATTAACACTGTGAAATGAATAATTTCCAATTTAATAGTTAATTTCATTCTAAATATACACATGTAGATTAAAGGCACTCACACATGCACAAACAGCAAACTCTGTATAGTAAGCAGTGATGACAACCTCTTTCATAAAATAATCACCGAAACGGTTGTCTAATGAATGACTGAATGAGTAAATGACCTAGAAATTAAAGTAATTCTTGACCTAACTAGATGTTTATGAAATCATATTTTACTGCACTTTTATTCCTCTTTTTCACCCTGCAAACATCTATTTGCGTCCTTACTCTTAATATGCCAGATTCAGCCAGATACTGGGTAAACAAAGATAAATAGGACAAGGTCACTGCCCTCAAGGAGTTCAGGTTCAGAAAAGTGGGAAAGGCAAACATGTACAGAAATGGGTATGAAAGTAATGTGCATAGGGAAGTACAATCTGTATAGGGGCAGGCAACGATGGGAACCGTAACATGAGATGCCTAACACAGCTTTGTGCGTGTGTGCACATACACACAAGTGTGAAAGCCAAGAAGAAGTAGGCTTGGAGGAGTGGAGGTAGGCATGTAGGAGTAAGGGAAAGCTCTCTTTAAATGCTGTTTGCAGTGGCAAAAGTCAAACCAGATAGGAACAAGAAAATCATCTCAGAGAGCTGCTACTTTAGCATAGCACCTTGGGATGGAAACCAGGAAGTTTAACAAGGAAAGAGTCTAAGTGTTAGACAGGGTAATTCTGAGTTATGAGAGGGGATACATTTCCTGCACAATGCCCACCTTTAATAGAGGACAGACAATTAAATCCTTAATTCAGACAAATAAATCCTTTAACAAGGAATTTGAGATCTCATCACTAGACACTCCTCTGCCTGTCTCTACCCTTCACAAGATACACCAGGAAGACCTTGACTTTCCTCTTGTGCTTCCTACTGAACATGGTTGTTACATTCATGGTTCCAAGAATAAGAACAAAATAAAAGGATGAAGAGTTTGTGAAAAGCAAGGAAGAGCATCCTCTAAACTGTTCTTTGAAAGTTATAGCCATGTTTTGTGTTCCTCATATGAAGCAGTCTCCATTCTCTATCTCCTAGACCTCCAACCAACCAGTTCAAAGATTTCTAATGCTGTCTGACATTTCCCCCTTATCTCTTACTCTTGGAGCAGAAGGCATTTCCTAATTTAAGCAGGAATAAAAGGAAAACTAAACGTTAAAACTCATTTTAATAGATATTTAAGATGAATGTCAGTATTCATATTAAATCTTGTAACAGGGAGACACAAGATTTCTCATTATCGGATAATGATCCCTGAGTTCCCCACACTCTTGTCGGGTAACTAGAATCATGTCTCTGGGAAGTGACTTGTATCCAAACAAACAGAGGCAGGTAGCCAAAAGCTTTGCTCTATCTCAATCACCAGTATAGATGTCTCAGATATTAAACCTAGAAGCAGCAGAGATCATCTTCGACAAAGAGATGAAATCAGTAAGCGGATATCATAAAAGTAACTCAAAATCTTTTTCTAACAACTGTGCTGACCTTCATTAATGGAAATTTGCAAAAGGCCCATGAAATTGAGTCTTGACAAATGAAGAGCTACTTTAAAAAGGATCAATTTTCTATAACATAGCCCCTATAAAGGCGGTAATGATTAACTGTGAGTAACCGTGAGTGTAGGTTGTGATCTGTGCTATATAAATTCTAGAACAAACTTTAGAATTTATCTAAACTTTTAAAATTTTGATATTTGAATACTGAGGGCCAGAGAACTGAGCCCCCTGCTGAGTATGGTTAGCAGTATACAAATTGGAACTCATGCTTCCTTCTCTTTATGGATTATAATGGCCCGCCTCATATATTCTTGGGAAGTGTCGTACTGTTGCTGTGACATATCACTTCTGAGTACAAAGCTACCATGAGATCCCCTAATCCCACTTATCTTTTACTCAGATATTACCATTTCAATGTGTGGTTTCTCATTTTGCTGAGAGGTTTTTCTTCCCCACCTACCCCTCCTTAAGTCAGGCAAAGAGACAAGTAACTGACTTCAGTTTTCAAAAATGTAACCCACAAGTGCATAATTCTTCCTGTCAGATTTCCTTTTCTGTAAGTTGGTGAGTTTATTGTGGTAGCACTCAAAAGGCTGAGCCTGAAAAGTTCTATAACATATGGCATACATTTAACATGGCTTGTGAATTAAAAATAACAGCCCGCCATCTGCCTCTGCAAGTTGATTTTATCAAAGTCTAAATGAGAAGCTCAAAGATGTGAATGTTGTCAATTAAAATAAGAAATACTCAGGTTCAATACAGAGTGGCCAATCTGAGTTTGCCCCTTCCCCTCATGGGATTAAAGTCGCCCATTTTGTCCACTCCTGCAAATAAAAAGAGCTGCCCAATTTTCAGTCTACACAACTATTTTTTTAATATTATAAATTATTCTTTCCTATCTTCTCCCCCTCAAAAAAACCCTTTATCACAAACTTAGCTTCCTAAGTTACCTTCCTCTAGGAGTAGGTTATGTGGGTTTCTTTTTGGAGGCTAGTACCCTCCTAAGTAATTGATAAAAGTTATACACTCTTTTCTCTGTTATAATGTTTAATTTTTTTTCACCAAAACTTGAAAGTATTAAGTAAAAGGTTTTGGAGGGAGAGATTTGATGATTTTTCATTGTCATACATTCTTACATCCTGTAGGAAATTCTGGAAATGATTTAAAGTGCTAATGCTGAGTCAGAAACCCACACATCAGTTTAGTTGGATTAGCATTTATCCACCAACTACATCAGGAACAGGGCTTCCCTGGTGTCTCAGTGGTAAAGAATCCCCCTGCCAATACAGGAGACCTGGGTTCGATCCCTGGGTCAGGAAGATTCCCTGAAGAAGGAAATAATAACCCAGCTGGGAAATCCCATGGACAGAGGAGCCTTGCAGGCTACAGTCCATGGGGCTGTAAAAGACTCAGACCTGATTTAGCGACTAAAACACCACCACCACCTGGAATAACCCTGGGAGGGCAAGGATTATATAAAGGGTTTAAGGCAGTTGCTTCTTTCAGAAAGTTTATGTCATAGTTGCAATAAGATTTATACCCCAAAAAACAGTTTGAGATGAAACCCATCTTAGTATAGCCAAGTGCTCACCTGAGTATATTGACAATAAGAGTTCTGAGAAGAGAGTTCTCTTCCTGAGTCCCTGTCATTCTTCACTTATGGGCAAGAGACGTAACTTGTATGTGTTTTCATTTTGTTGTTGTATATATTGGCTCTGTGGCCAGAACAATGAAAAATACAATTATATGAAATACTAAATTTGTAAGCATTGTATAAAAGTTAAAGGGACCATCATAGAAAACATAAAGTGAGCTGTTAAGTAAGTTCAGTAAAATACCCAGTTCTCAAGACTAATTCGATTGAAATTTAACTAGAAAGCACTGTTGTTTAGTTGCTAGGTCATGTCCAACTGTTTTGCAACTCCATGAACTGCAGCCCATCAGGCTCCTCTGTCCATGGGATTTCCCAGGCAAGAACACTGGAGCAGGTTGCCATTTTCTACTCCTGGCCCAGGGATCGAACTGGCCTCTCCTACAACTCCTGCACTAGCAGGCGGATTCTTTTCCACTGAGCCACCAGGGAAGCCCAGGAAAACTTTATGCGGTCTTATTCTTGACTAAGATTTCAAAATAAATCAAAGTATAAACATAGAGATTCCATGAATCAAGTTGCACGAATGCAAATATTTGGTAGTAAATTCTGCAGTGGGTATTTTCTAAGAACGAAGGACAGGGCTATCCAGTCAAGTAGTACAGGTGGTACAAGACACAAATCTAAGGATGCTGTTCACACAGACTACAACATGAATATTGTATTCATTTTCTAGTGTTGCTGCAACAAATCACCACGAACTTGGTCCTTAGAGCAACAGAAATATTTCTCACTGTCCTGGAAGCCCAGAAGTCCAAAATCAAGATGCTAGTAGGGCCACATTTTCTCTAAAGGCCCTACCGGAGAATGTTCCATACTTTTTGCAGCTTCTAGTGCCTCCTGACATTCTAGTTCCTTACCCCAGGCATTCTGGAATGAGGCAATGTAACTCAGTCTCTGTTTCCATCTTCACATGGCCTTCTTTCCCGTGTTTTTAAATCTCCCTCTCTTAGAAGAATACCAATTGTTGGATGAAAGACCCTTCTCAAATCCAAAATGATCTCATCTCTAGAAACACGACTAAATTACATCTGCAAGGACCGCATTTTCAAATAATGTCACATTGACAGGTACTTGGGTTAAGACATGGATATGTCTTTTGGAGGGGACACAATACAACTCCCTATAAGTATGTAAGTTTCTTATGCTTTCAAATTAGAATTTACTAGATTACAAATCTAGTTTACAATTTCAATTTACTAGATTACAAACCTAGTAAAGATTTTTTTTAATGGGATTTCCTAGTAAGCAGGGATTGATTTAGTTCAATGACCTCATTTATGATAGCTCAAAAGGAGCTTCAGAGTATAATCCGGGGCCTAGGAAGAACCAATGTGAGTTGCTTCTACCCTTTTACGTGATAAACATTGAAGATCCCTCTAATTTTAAGTCTGCTTTCAACCAAAGGAGCAAATGTCTAAATAAACTGGCAACCACAGCTATCAAGTCAAAAAGACATCTAAATGTTAATAATAATGATTTTCATTAAGTGTCCCCTCCACCACTCCAACCCAGAAAAGCATTCAGTGATTCATATCTTATTCCTTCAAAGCCAATACATTTTTACCTAATCAAGGAAAGCCTTTTGGAAGAATACATGCCCAAATTTTCCTTAATGGCAATGCAAGAGAAGAGCCCAAATGATGAACTGTGTACATTTTAAAGTGAAAACTCACACCAGAGAAATGCCCAATATCAAATAAATCAATGCAAGCAATCAATCATCATAATGAATGCCTATACTTAGCAGGTGTAAATGCTACTGTGATCTCTACAATTATAAGAAAAAACCCTGATTCTAGACATGAACAACTCACTGTGGTTACATACAAATCAACCTCAATAGCATGAACTAAATGGAAACATAATTGGAGTTAAACGTTTACAGCTCCTTCATTTACCTTTCAAAAATAGAGGAGAGTTAAAGGAATTTTCCCACTAGTAATTAGATGCTTTTTTCCCCAAAAACCTTTCACTAGCTGTTTCTAACACTGCAAACAGTGCCTTCCATTCAAATCACAACATCTTAGTGAGAACGAAAAACAATATAAGGGTAACAAAATGGTTCTTTAGATAGAAAAATGTCCAAGTTTAAGCCTGAGTTGTAAGTCCTTCACATCTAATAAAAATAAGAAGTCATTTAGTGGTCAAGAGGAACTTGCCAATAACATGGATTGTCAATCAATGACTGATCAATTGTGATGGATCATTCCCACTTTTTACTTATGAAGATTTGGGCTATTAGGGCTATTCTGGACTGACCCATGTGGTAATCTTTATGTAGGTATTTACTCCTCTTAGATTAGAGTGAAACATCAGCATGCTGGACTGAAGTGCTATCATCAATTAACCTGACCCTATGGTTCTGCATAATTGACTACAAAGGCTGTTGACAATATAATCAATTAGAATTTCCGCTGATAAATCACACTTGAGGTTTTGAGGGGGTCACCAATACTACCTGAATACTACTTCAGGTGGAAGACTGACAAGAATTGACATTTTAACTTCACATTATAATATAAACAATCAACTTGGTCAGTTAGTGGGGGACTCTATCAAGACTGGTAGTTTGACTTTATGTTGATGAGACAATTTGTTCACAAACTGAATTTTTTTCCACTTACCTCAAATGTGCTATTGCATTCACTAATGAGAACTCCTGCCTTGAAAATGAATTTCTTCCTTTGGTTTTAAGCTTCTGTTTCCCCATCAATTCATTTATGTCATTTGAGGGATATTAGGGTGGGATCTTTAGGATTTCATAATATATCTATTTGTCTGACATTGCCACCTCAAAAATATATCCCGGAAATCTGTCTTCTACAGTTTCAAAGCTATTCTGTTGCCTCTTCAATCTCAGCTCATGGACTTTCTATTTATTCCAAGAGTAATGAAACTGTCAACAATTAATCTTCCTTTCATGGCCTCTGCAATTATTTACACAAAGAGCCAAAATGAGTACCAGTTACTACAAAACATAAGACAGATCGAAGCACCAAAGAGCAATTCAAATCAATGAGTCAGCACTTTAAAAATTCTCTTAAAATTAGAAGAGGGGGATGGGGGAATAGAGAGTTCTACCACTATCGGAGCACCATAAAAATGAAGGAGTGGGTGTGGAAGAGAAGATGCCAGAAAGGAAAGAATAACGGTTTGAAAATCTGTCCTTATTGAGAACTCTAAGCTGACAATTACATAGATAATAGCTGTTTTGAGCCTTCTCTTTCTCCTGGGAATACTCCGCTTGGCCCAATATTCCCTAAGAGATGGTCCTTGCTCATGGCAAGTCTCCAAACATGAAAGTGTTTTCCCCTTTGAGCCTTCTGACTCCAAAATTGGCAACAGTTCAAAATTCTTTTTTTTTTTTTTTCCAGTCATAATCTCAGCAAGATAAATGGTATCCAGGATAGGAAAAGATGCAACAACAGAAGTCATAAGAATTTTGTACAGGAGATAGAAGTCTTTGTCAGTTGCAAACAAAATGAATTCTGTTGTAGGTTCAGTCCAAGTAACAGTAATAATTCAAGATTGCAACCACAGAATTGAAGTCCTCACAACAGAAGCAGCAAAGATAAATGGTTTTAAAATAGCCACAAAAGAAGGAAATGATTTAATTTGGGAAGGTATTTTTGAATTTTCCATCAACTAAAATTATGTGGTCTAGAAGAGAAAAAAATGATGTCCCAAAGTAATACTAAAATTACAAAAAGAGCAAATTATTTCTGTTTTACAGTAATTTAATAAATACTTTTGTCTTTTCAGGCCACACAATCTCTGTTACAACTATTCTGCTACTATAGCAATATATAAAAGAATGATTGCGGCTGTGTTCCAACAAAACTTTACTGACAAAAATAGCCTATGGGACAGATTTGGCCCTCTGGCTATATTATACCAACTCTTCAACTAGAATATAAACATACTTTATTGTGTATGACCATACTCTGACATTTTTCTCTAACAATTTAGTGGATTAATTTTGTGTTTCCTATAAATCTATAAGCTTTAGCAGATAAAAGACTTTATTATGCCTTTTATTATCAGTATTATAAGTAATGATTATAATGACTATATCATTTAATGTATAAATTCCACCGTTTGTTCATAGTAAGTTAAAGTGAAAGTCGCTCAGTCATGTCCAACTCTTGCAATACCATGCAATCCCATGGACTCCTCCATGGAATTCTCCAGGCCAGTATACTAGAGTGGGTAGCCTTTCCCTTCTCCAGGGGATCTTCCCAAACCAGGAGCTGAACCAGGGTCTCCCTCATTACAGGCGGATTCTTTACCAACTGAGCTATCAGGGAAACTCTGTTCATAGTAAGCCCTCCATAAATAATTTATTTAACCTCAACTTTCCCACCAGTAAAATATCTCTAACTTCTAGTCACTTTCTTCATTAATTGAGCTTCCAGAAAAGATTAATATAATATTAATTTTTAAGAGGGAGTACTTTATTTCCAATAGAGATACCATGGCCTTTGAAAGACCAATACATTCATTGACAATATTTTTTAAACCTGTATTGAAACAAAAACCTGTTTGAAATCATCAGACAGCTTTCCCAAAAGCCAGGACTTAACAGGCACACATACCAGAGAGAAGGAAATAGTTGAATGACAGAAAGATGACCTAATAATGTTAGCTACTCTTCTACTAAAGACATTTCTATACTTTTGGTGCAGATCGGAGGCTGGGAATCTAGGAAGCAGGACATTGCTAAGAGGTAGAAAATCCAGAAGAGCTTTGATATTCTCATAGAACTATGGAGATAAAACATAAAGTTTAGGGCTTTCACAGAAACTATAATGTATAGAGCAAAAATTCAAAAGAAATGGAATTAACAGTGAATTGAGCTCAGCACTGGACACTGTTTCACTTGAGTATTTGTTGAATTCTGACTGCATTAGGGAGAAGGCTAAGAAACCAAATAGAAAGACTCAAAAGTAAAGATAATTGTCAGCAGTCTCACAGTGATGAGGAAAAAATAATACTAATAATAATTAGACTTGAAAATAGAGACCCTACTAAACACATTAATCCCAATGTTTAGAATTTGAGAATACTTACATTTTAGGGGTGGAAACAAACTGGAGATTGATCAAAGCTTATAAATAATATAACTTAGCCTCTACTTAGCTCAGTCTCTGAATAAAATTGTATTCTGATCTTATTTAAGCTCTCCATGAGAGAATAGGGTAACTATTCTCTAAAGGAGAGAGTATAATTCAGAACTACTATTGTTGTTATTCAGTTGCTCATAACTACTATACCTTTATATAAAATAGCTAGTATTTAATAAAAATTTACCAGGTATATTAAAAGACCAAGAGAAAAAAACAGATAATTCAGATAACTCCATATGCAATTCATATATCAGAATTTTGAATCATGCACCTTAAGTGTGATTAATCTGTACATGAAAATAGACAAGATGCAAAAATTAATAAGCAACTGCATGCTATACAAGAAATCAAAGATAAACCCAACAACTGAATTTTTAAAAATAAATAAATGGGCTTAATAACAAAAGGAACACATCAGAAGAGAAAGTTTGTAGTCTAGAAGGCAGAATATTAGAAGATAACCAAGCTAAAAATACAGAGCAAAAGATATAGACTAGATGTAAAAAGAATATAAATGAGCTATGGAACATAGTGAAAAGCTCTAAGATATGTGTAATTTGAAATACAAAATATAAGGAGAGAGAATAAGAAGCAGAAGCATATTTGAAGAAATAGTAAAGAGGAATAGTCCAGAACTTGTGAAAAAATTAAGACACAGATTTGAAGAATGAAATTCCAAAAAGGATAAATGAGAAAAAAATCACAACTAGGGATACCACAATAAAACTCTTGGAAATCACATACAAGAGAAAAAGTTGCCACAGTAAAAAGACATATTACCTTCAAAGAAATAAAAGAATAAAGTTGATAGTGATCTCCTATGAAAAACAAAGGAAGTAGAACATAAGTGAATGGTATCTTTTAAATGTTGAAAGAAAATAATTACTAGCATAGAGGCTCTACTTTTTGGAAAAATACTGTTTAATGAATAGTGAAGTGAATAAAAAACTTGCAGGACATAAGGGAAGCAAATAGTAATATCTGATATAATTTTGTCCCTGGAAATAATTGTATTTGTATAATTTTGCTTATAAATTAAACACTCTAATTGGAAGGTTTAGATTGTAAGACTAAGGTAGTAAACAAAATATGATTATATTCTGTTCATAATAGAAAAACTTTAGATATATGAAAACAGAATGACTGAAAGTAAAATGAAAAAAGATATGCCATGCAAACACTACACAAAAGAAAGTCAATGTAACTATACTAATATCAGTTAACACAGAGTTTGATGTAGGAAGCTGTACTAAAGAAATGGAGAAGTATTTTATAAGGGTAAAAGGGCAAGTCTAAGGAAGTTCAAAATGCTAAATTTATATGCACTATTGCAGGTAGGTTAATGGCAACTCACTCCAGTACTCTTGCCTGGAGAATCCCATGGAGGGAGGAGCCTGGTAGGCTACAGTCCATGGGGTCCCTAAGAGTTGGACATAACCAAGCGACTTCACTTTCACTTTCTTTATCACTAGCGCCACCTGGGAAGCCCCAATATATATCTATAATATATACATAAAACCAAAAAAATGACATAAGTATAAGGAAGAGAAATACAATCATAGTGGAAAATTTTAATTCTCCTTTCTTAATAAATGAGAAATCAAGTAGACCTAAAATCGTCAGGATATAGAAGATATGAACAATTTAAATTCAGCTAATTAACATGTATGAGCATCTATGGGATGCTTCACACAAGTGCAAATTTATTTTGTGAACTGAACTTGACCATATGTTGGTCTACAAAGCAAGTCTAGCCAAATTTTAAAAGATTAATAAAAGAATATGTATTATGTTCCCTGACCACAGAGAAATTAAGTTAGAAAGAAACAAAAAGATAACTAGAAAATATCCAAATAGATTTCTAAGTAATTTCTAAGTAATCCATGGTCAAAGAAGCAATTACAAGAAATATTATAAAATATTTTAACTGAATAATAGTGACCAGTTCAGTTCAGTTCAGTCACTCAGTCGTGTCCGACGTTTTGTGACCCCATGAACCGCAGCACGCCAGGCCTCCCTGTCCATCACCAACTCCCGGAGTTTACTCAAACTCATGTCCATTGAGTCGGTGATGCCATCCAGCCATCTCATCCTCTGTCATCCCTTTCTCCTCCTGCCCCCAATCCCTCCCAGCATCAGAGTCTTTTCCAATGAGTCAACTCTTCGCATGAGGTGGCCAAAGTATTGGAGTTTCAGCTTCAACATCATCCTTCCAATGAACACCCAGGACTGATCTCCTTTAGAATGGACTGGTTGGATCTCCTTGCAGTCCAAGGGACTCTCAAGTCTTCTCCAACACCACAGTTCAAAAGCATCAATTCTTTGGCACTCAGCTTTCTTCACAGTCCAACTCTTACATCCATACATGACCACTGGAAAAACCATAGCCTTGACTAGGTGGACCTTTGTTGGCAAAATAATGTCTCTGTTTTTGAATATGCTATCTAAGTTGGTCATAACTTTTCTTCCAAGGAGTAAGCGTCTTTTAATTTCATGGCTGCAATCACCATCTGCCATGATTTTGGAGCCCCCAAAAATAAAGTCTGACACTGTTTCCACTGTTTCCCCATCTATTTCCTATATCACATATCAGAATTAGTGGGATGCAACAAAAGCACAGCTTAGAAGGGAGTTTGTATTAAACACATGGATTAGATATGAAACACTAAAAATAAATTATCTAAATAGCAGTCTCCAAAATTAGAACTATACAGTAAATAAAATCCAAATAACATAGGAGGCATCAAGTAATGAAGATAAGAGTAAAAATAATAAAATAGAAAACAAATGTACAATATAGAAAAATCGATAAAGTCAATTATTTGACTTTGGAAAGACTTACAAAATTAACAAATCTCTAGTAATACCAATCAAGAGAAAAGAAGGCAGGAGTTACCATTACCCAAAATGAAAGAGCCTACAGATGGTTTCAGCAGTAAATTCTTCTAACTATAGAAGATAGAAATAATATCAATCTTATAGAATTCTTCTAACAAAGTGAAAAACAGTGGTCACTTCCCAATTCATTCTATTAAACTAATATAATAAAACTTGGTAAGTATACCAAGGATAACAATAAAGGATAACAATAGGCAAGTTTTTCTCATAGATACAAATTCAGAAATACTAAACAATATATCAGCAAATTGGATCCAGTCATACATTAAAATAATGATTAAGCTGTAATTATTCCATAAATGTTGACTTTTTAAATTAGTTTTTATTGGAGTATACTTGCTTTGCAATGTTGTTTTAGTTTTTGCTGTACAGAAAACTGAATCAGCCATACATAAATGATATATCACCTCCCTTTTGGACTTCCTTCCCATTCAGGTCACCACAGTGCATTAAGCAGAGTTCCCTGTGCTATGCAGTATATTCTCATGAATTATCTATTTTATACATATTATCAATAGTGTGTACTATCAATCCTAATCAACTAATTCCTCCCACCCCCCCATAAATGTAAAATTGATTTAATCTTCAAAAAAAAGAACCAATGTATTTCACCATAAATCAATATATTAGACAAACTATTGGACATCTCAAACATTGCAAGAAAAATGCACGTGATAAAATTCAACAACCATTCAGAGTTTTTAAATTAGCAATTAAAAATAAAAGAGAACTTCCTTAGTCTGATTTTTTAATTTAAAACAGCTTTAACCATAATATATTTACAAAAAGATTAAAACATTTGTGAAGATTGGGAATGAGACAAACATGACATTGTACTAAGTCGCTCCAGTCATGTCCACCTCTTTGCAATCCTCTGGGCTGTAGCCCGCCAGGCTCCTCTTTCGGGATTCTCCAAGCAAGAGTACTGGAGTGGGCTGCCATGCCCTCCTCTAGGGGATCTTCCAGACCTAAGGATCAAATCCTCATCTCTCAGGACTCTTGCACTGGCAGGTGGGTTCTTTCCCAGTAGAGCCACCTGGGAAGCCCAAAAGATGACCTCAGTAACTGCTTTTATTCGAGATTTTACTGCAAGAGCTCGGCCTGGACAAGTTAACCCTTACCACTCAACCTTCACCCACCTTCAGCCTACTGTCTGAGATTCAGATGTCATGACTGGAGCTCTGGAAGCTCTTTTAGACAAAGGCCACACTGTAGTAATAGAAAGCAGAAACACTGAAGGAGTCTGTGTGTAAGTCATATTGTCATCACACAAGTCTGACTTGTGTAACTCTGGACTTGTTTTATATGAAAAGAAATTAAATATCTATCTTTTGTAAGCCATTGCTGTTCAGGGTTCACTATGATTTGTGGCAAACATAATCCTAACTGATACAGCCACTTGTGGAGAAAATAGTTCAAGATATCTATGACCAAGCTTTAAAAAAATTCTTTCTAACCAAGACTGGTGGGCAGCACAGGTTTCTTATCTTACTACATTGTTTTTTTATAGTGCTAAACTCCAGAAAGAGACATAGGCAAAATGTCCCATAGATTCCCCTTGCCACACACACATATTAAACCAGTATGTAAGATCATCAAGAATGGAACTGAAATGATCATATTTAAATGATTCTATTTATCTTTAAAATGTTTCCCTTGCAGAAGCAAGGAGGCTCCAGATGGGACCCTTTCCTAACAATTCAAGTCCCACAAGTGATTACCTCTGCCATAGGGTATGTAGAATAAATAAAGGTTAAAAGATCATAAAAATAAGACCATATGTCCAAACATACTGCCTGGGCTTTTGGCAGGGAGAATATAAGTGTTAAGACAGATATCATATTCTGCTTGCCAGGGAATTATATAAAAAACAGAATAAAATAGCTCTTATCATTTGAGTTGGGCTTGACAGCAGTGCCCCTGAACCTTGAAGAGTAGATTTGGCCAATTCACCAAAATACCTTTATGTCTCTACTCCTACTCTTTTTCCCCCCAAGGGCCAGAAAGAGAAAAGTTCTAAACCCTTAAAAACAAACTAGTATTTATCTACAAGCATAGAATTCTAAAGTCTCTCACAAATATACTACATAAAATTGCTTTCTATCTACCCCGATGAGCTGTTTTTCTAAAATAATCCTTGGTCCCCATGGAGCATGATCCAAGGGATTCTATCAGATCTAAAAATATCTTTTCATAGCTCTTACTTTTGGGCTCGTCATCAGCCAGGGTCATTGCTTCATATAGTTCTGAAAGCACCCTGTGTGATGTATCCCAATCTGGCAGATCAACTGGACCAAAATAGAAGTTATCCAACCAGTTCCTGATAGAAGATGTATTTACTGGCTTTCTAAACCAAAGCATTAGTGGTAGAGCTTACGTGAGAGAATGTAGATTTCCTAAGGATTTTCAGTAGGAAAAAGAAGAGTCAGAAAATTTTGAGGCCAGAAATGTAGTGGAAAGTAGAATGTCACTTTGGAGTCCTGTCTCTCAACAAGTAAAGGGCCAGAGGAGAAATTACTTTTGAAAATGGGTGGATGTGCAGTAATAGGAATGTTTCAGTAGGGTAATGGTGACATGAAACAACAGACTGGTTCCAAACAGGAAAAGGAGTACATTAAGGCTGTATACTGTCATCCTGCTTATTTAACTTCTATGCAGAGTACATCATGAGAAACGCTGGGCTGGATGAAGCACAAGCTGGAATCAAGATTGCTGGGAGAAATATCAATAACCTCAGATATGCAGATGACACCACCCTCATGGCAGAAAATGAAGAACTAAAGAGACTCTTGATGAAAGTGAAAGACGAGAGTGAAAAAGCTGGCTTAAAGCTCAACATTCAGAAAACGATGATCACGGCATCTGGTCCCATCACTTCATGGCAAATAGATAGGGAAACAGTGGAAACAATGGCTGAATTTATTTTTCTGGGCTCCAAAATCACTGCAGATGGTGATTGCAGCCATGAAATTAAAAGACGCTTACTCCTTGGAAGGAAAGTTATGACCAATCTAGACAGCATTTTAAAAAGCAGAGACATTACTTTGCAAACAAAGGTTCGCCGAGTCAAGGCTATGGTTATTTCAGTGGTCAGGTATGGATGTGAGAGTTGGACTATAAAGAAAGCTGAGTGCATTAAAAATTGATGCCTTTGAAGTGTGGTGTTGGAGAAGACTCTTGAGAGTCCCTTGGACCGCAAGGAGATCCAACCAGTCCATCCTAAAGGAGATCAGTCCTGGGTGTTCACTGGAAGGACTGATGTTGAAGCTGAAACTCCAATACTTTGGCCATCTGATGCGAAGAGCTGACTCATTGGAAAAGACCCTGATGCTGGGAAAGATTGAGGGCAGGAGGAGAAGGGGACGACAGAGGATGAGATGGTTGATGGCATCACCAACTCGATGAACTTGGGTTTGGGTAGACTCTGGGAGTTGGTGGTGGACAGGGAGGCCTGGCGTGCAGCGGTCCATGGGGTCGCAAAGAGTCAGACACGACTGAGTGACTGAACTGAACTGAACTAAACTGAACTGAAAGAAGTAATGCACTTTCAGTAATAACTGACAGAATCAAACAAGAGGAAATTGGCATAAGATCAAGAGAATTATCAAGGAAGCCCTGAAGCTTCAACAACTTACCTTGCTATAACTCTCATCTCAATGATGGCATTTGAATGTCAGATGAAAAATGTTCATGAATCAGTATTGATTTTTAATTCAGAGTCTCTTGGGAGACTGTAATTTGAAAGGAGATCAGCATCTTCACTGAAGACTTCATCTTCTAAGAAAGTTAAATATTTCAAGAACACCTATCAAGCTAAAACTGATTCCATTAAAAAAAAAATAGAATATACCTACTCTAGACAGCTTCTCTTCAGCCTTCATAATCAAAGAAAAAGCCCTATCACCAGAGAATCTTCTCTTAATAATGCCAGAAAAAATAAATATTCTACTAATTAAATAGTTTGTAATGTACTCTTTTGAAATTGGTTCTAAGACTTTGATTATTAATTAGTTACAGGGATATTTTTCTTGTAAACCTTTTTGTAATCCAACAATTCGTGATTCCTTATAATGGTTAGTTTGGAGACTTAATTTTATGAGTCCTACATCAGTCCCTGGATCATCTGCCTTTGCCTTGTGGCATACAGTTGGTATAATTTATCCAAAATCCAGTGATATAGTTTGGAGACAATTGTTGTTATTTAGTTGCTAAGTCATGTCCAACTCTTTTGTGACCCCACAGACTGTAGCCCACCAGGCTCCTCTGTCCAGGAATTTTCCAGGCAAGGATACTGGAGCAGGTTGCCATTTCCTTCTCCAGGGGATCTTACTGACCCAGAGATCAAACCCCATCTCCTGCATTGGCAGGCAGGTTCTTTACCACTGAGCCACCTAAGAAGCAGCCCTGGAGACAATTTCTTAAATTATTTTTATGGTGAAAGTAATAGATGTGAGGGTATAAAACATAAGTTAAAATTTATTCCCCAATATATAATCCATTCTCTAGGAATAATTATTATTAATAAATTCTACGTCTAGATTTTCTGGAAGTTTCCAGTATAACTTAAATAATATATATTTGCCCTTATATCTTGATTTGCCATCTTGAATACTATCTATTGACAGTCCTTTAAAAGATAAAACATTTAGAATATTAACACTATTTCTTTACTTCCCAATTTTGGTTTGTAGTTAATGTTCAAACTTAAACAATAAATTTGGACTTGTATCAGTAAGCTTACATGATTCCCCACTTTGGAAAGACTAAGATTTTAGCACTCAAACTTTATTCAACCAGTCTTCCCTCTTCCCTTTCTCCAGGGTTGTTACTTATAATATTATTTTTAAATTGTCAAGATTCACAATGTTTATATCTGTTCTGCAGTGATAATTGTCTTCTGTGCTTTGTACATTATAAATCAAAAAATTTAAAACATCATTTATAGCATTATAATTATATATGTATTCCATATATATCTACACTCAAATATACATATAATAATATAAGTTGCAATCATTAAGTAAAAAGCTAAAATATTTGAAATATGTGGTATTGCCACAGAATCCAAGATATACATCAAAATAACAGAAGACAAAATTAAACCCAAATATGCTCAATACATTTTAAACATATTATTACATATGTCTATATATAGTAGTATGCAAAATGGCACAATTTTACTTCTGGGTAGTTTTCCAAAGAAAACAAAAAAAACTAATTTGAAAATATATATCCACCCCTATGTTCACTGAAGTATTATCCACAATATCCAAGAAGTGAAGGCAACCTAAGGGCCCTTCGATAGATAAACAGGTAAGATGTGGTATATATACAATGGAATAAAAGGGAATGAAATCTTCTCATTTCAACAACACAGATAGACCTAGAGGTTATAATGCCAAGTAAAATAAGTCAGAGAAAGACAGATGCTATAAAATTTCACTTATATGTAGAATCTAAAAAACAATAAGCATAACAAATAGAAACACAGTCAGAGATACAAACAGATGATTGCTGGAGTGGGGAGTGAGCGAAACAGGTGAGGGAAATTAGGAGTTACAGACTTCCAGTTGCAAGATAAATGAGTCCCAGGATAAAAAAGCACAGAGTGAGGGATATAATCAATAACAAGATCATATCTTGGCATGGTGACTGACAGATGGTTACCAAACTTAGCAAAGTGACTGATCATTTTGTAATGTATAGAATTACTGAATCACTATGTTGTACACCAGGAAATAACATAGTATGGTAGGTCCATCATGCCTCAAGAAAAACCAACCAAACAAATGGACAAACTCATAGAAAAAGAGATCAGATTTGTGATTACCAGAGGCAGTGGTGGGCGGAAGTAGGAACTGGATGAAGGTGATAAAAAGACACAAACTTCCAATTATAAAATAAATATTAGGGTTGTAATATACAACATGATTAACAGAATTAACCATGCTGTATGTTATATATGAAAGTTGTTAAGAATAAATCCTGAGTGCTCATCACAAGGAAAAAATATATGTATTTTTAAATTTTGTATCTATATGAGATGATGAATGTTCATTAAAGTGATAATCATCATCTCATGATGTGTATAAGCCATATTATTTTGCTTTACACCTTAAACTCATACAGCTGTTGTTGTTGTTTAGTCGCTAAGTCGTGTCTGACTATTTGCGACCCCATGGACTGTAGCCTGCCAGGTTTATCTGTCCATGGGATTTCCCAGGCAAGAATACTGGAGTGGGTTGCCATTTCCTTCTCCAAAACTTATACAGTACTGTATGTCAGCAACGGCACCCCACTCCAGTACTCTTGCCTGGAAAATCCTATGAACGGAGGAGCCTGGTGGGCTGCAGTCCATGGGGTCGCTAAGAGTCGGACATGCCTGAGCAACTTCACTTTCACTTTCATGCATTGGAGAAGGAAATGGCAACCCACTCCAGTATTCTTGCCTGGAGAATCCTAGGGACGGGGGAGCCTGGTGGGCTCCCGTCTATGGGGTTGCACAGAGTCGGACACACCTGAAGCGACTTAGCAGCAGCAGCAGCATCAAGTATAATTTCAAATATGTGAGGCAAAATACTATACACAGTTTTGAAACCGGCTAACCATTAACGAGGGCCTCCCTGGTGGCTCAGATGGTGAAGAGTCTGCCTGCAATATAGGAAACCTAGATGTAATCCCTGCGTTGAGAAGATCCCCTGGGGGAGGCCAGGGCAATCCATTCACGTATTCGAAAATCCCATGGATAGAAGAGCCTGGCAGGCTACACACCATGGGGTCGCATAGAGTCAGACACCGTTGAGCAACTAACACACACAGAAACAACCGTTAACAAAACCACTGAATTACAAGCCTACATCATAACTCATATGAAAGTGAAATCCAACTAGGTTAAAACATGGATGTGAAAAATAAAAATGAAGAATTATTTTGACATGTAAAATCATAGACAAATCTCAACTGTATTAGTTGATTAAGAAAATTCCCAAGTTGTATAATAATGCAAACATTTATATAAAATTGAAAATTCCAATAATATTTATTTTTATATTTTTTATTTTTATGTATTTTATATTTGTGGACAAGAAAAATACACATAAATTTCAGGAAAGGGATTGTATGTAAGTTGGGGAAAGACTGGAATCAAAGAGTACAAAGAGGAATCCAGCTGCCCTCAAAGGAAGGACATCTGAAACAAATTCGTCGGAATGTTAATGGAGACAGATTTGACAAAAGTCCATAGTGTCTACACAGGTGCTCATTATAATCCATGTACTGCTCTTAATTTGTGTAATAGTTCAAATAATAAATACTATGGAAATATAGTAATAAAAATAGCTAGTTTTGACTAAGCCTTTAACTACATTTTGTCACTGTCTACCATTTAAAATAAAAACTTTATCTACATATTCTTAAATGATGAAATTATAAAATAGAGATTAATTTGCACAAGTGTGAATAGTCTCTTGATGGCTATCTGGTGTCTGAATCTACATTACAAAACATTCTGTCAAATGACCTCTCTATGAAATATTCAAGGAAAGTTTTTCTAAACATGACACAAAACTCAAGAACTGTGAATGAAAGATTAATATATTTTGACTGTGTAAAAACTTAAATTTCTGTATGCCAGTATTATGCTTTCCTGGTGGCTCAGTGGTAAACCCACCTGCCAATGCAGGAGACACGATTTGATCCCTGGTCAGGAAGATACCCTAGAGAAGGAAACAGCAACCCATTCCAGTATTCTTGCTTGGGAAATCCCATGGACAGACGAGCTTGGAGGGACCACAGTCCATGGGGTCACAAAAAGAATCAGATACAACTTAGTGACTAAACAATATCAATGCCAAAATTACCACAAACAAATGACTAGAGGAAAGAGTATCCTTTTTTAAAAAAAAAAAGTCAACTGTGTCAAGGTATATAGTTATTGTTCAGTTTCTCAGCCGTGTCCAACTCTTTGCGACCCCATGGACTGCAGCACGTCAAGTTTCCCTGTCCTTCACCATCTCCTGGAGTTTGCTTAGACACACATGCATTGAGTCGGTAATGAGGTATATAGTCCATGCTTCATTCTGAGTGTATGTCTGATGGCTTTTATTGGCTGTAAACCTTATAACCACCACCATATTCAAGATGATTCCATTATTCAAGAAAGTTTTCTTCTGCTCATTTTCAGTTAATTATTCCGTTATTCTGACATCAGCCCTTTACCCTGACCCCAAGCAACTAATCTGCTTTCTGTTACTGAAATGAGATTCACCTTTTGTAGAAGTACTTATAAATGGAATCATATGGTATATACTCTTTTGTCTGGCTTTTTTGAGATTCATCCATGTTGCTGTATATATCAGTAGTTCATTTCTTTTTATTGCAGATAGTATTTTGCTATTATATCATAATTAATCTATCTTGATCATGAACAATGTGGGTTGTTTTGAAGTTTTTAGCTATTATAAAGAAATCCATTAGAAATATCCCTATATAAGTCTTTGTGTAGACATAGTCTTTGTTGTGACTCTTTGAAAATTTAAATTTCTATATGCCAAAATTGGGCTTCCCTGGTGGCTCAGTGGTAAAGAACCCACTTGCCAGTGCAGGAGAAGCAGGTTTGATCCCTGGTCAGGAAGATGCCCTAGAGAAGGAAAAAGCAACTCACTCCAGTATTCTTGCTTGGGAAATCCCATGGACAGAAGAGCCTGGAGGGGCTACAGTCCATGAGGTCACAAAAAGTGTCAGATACTACTTAGCAACTAAACAATATCAATGCCAAAATTACCACAAACCAATGACTAGAGGAAAGAGTATCCTCTTTTGGAGGACATCTATTTTCATTTATTTTACGTAAATATCTGGAAAGTGGAAAGGTTAAGTGATATGCTAGTATGTGTGAAAGTGTTAGTCGCTCAGTCATGTCTGACTCTTTGTGACCCATGAACTGTAGCGCACCAGGCTCCGCTGTCCATGGAATTCTCCAGGCAAAAATACTGGAGTGCATAGCCATTCCCTTCTCCAAGGGCATCTTCCTGACCCAGGGATAGAACCCACTTCTCCTGCATTGTATGCGGATTGTTTACCATCTGAGCCACCAGGGAAGCTCTAAGTGATATGCTAGGAGTATGTTCAACTTTATAAGAAAGGTACAAATTGTTTAACAAAGTCATTGCACCACTGGACATTTCCATCAGCAAAGTCTAAGCATTCCTATCAACACTTGGTATTGTCAGTGTTTCTGATTTTGGCCATTCTAATGGTTGTTTAGTGATATCCCATGGTGGGTTTATGTTGCATTTCCTGATAACTAATGATGTTAAGCATATTTTATGTGCTTGTTGACCATTCATATATCTTTCTGTGAAATACTTTTCAAATATTTTGCCTATTATTTAATTAGGTGATTTGTCTGGTTGTCGAGCTGCAAGTGTTCTTTATACACATCTTATATATACACTGGCAGGCAGATTCTTTACCACTGAGCCATCAGGGAAGCCCTCAGGTTTATTTTTAGCAGCAGCAGCAGCAGGATGATCTGAAGTAACCTTTGTTCTAGGTTTACTTGAGCCCTACTATTAGTTCTGCTTTGGTTTTATTGATCAGAATTTTGTAGTTTTCTTCATGTAGATCACATTGTTACATATTTTGTTAGATTTATACCTAAGTATTTTGATTTGTTTGGGTAATAATGCTTTTAAGGTGAAAACTTATATTTACACAAAAACACGCACACAAATGTTTATCAGTTTTATTCATAATTGCCAAATTGGGAGCAACTGATACATACTTAAGTAGGTGAATTGATAAATTAACTGTAGTACATCTAGACAATAGAATAATATTCAGTGCTAAAAATAAATGAGCTATCAAACTATAAAAAGACATGAAGGAACATTAAAAGCATACTACTTAGTCAAAGATGGAGAAGGAAATGGCAACACACTCCAGTATTCTTGCCTGGAGGATCTCATGGACAGAGGAGCCTGGTAGGCCACAGTCCATGGGGTTGCAATAGTCAGACATGACATAGCAACTAAACCACCACCACCATTTTAAAAGAAGGCAATGTAAAGATGATACATACTGTAGGATCCCAACTATATGACATTCTGCAAAAGCAAAACAGTGGAGACATGGAAAGATCAGTGTTGCCAAGAGGTGACTTTGTCGAGGGAGAGATGAATAGATAGAACACAGAGTTTTTAGGGCAGTGAAAATACTCTGTATGATACCATTTTGATGGCTACATATCATCAGACATTGTCCAACCCAACTGCATGTACAAAACTAAAGTGAACTCTAATGTAAACTATGGCCTTTGGGTGACTATTATGTGTCAATATAAATTCATCAATTAAAAAAACCCAAGTGTTAAAAGTCTCCCTGGTTGCAATACAGAAAACTTTTTTGTTCTCTTTGAAAGTCATGTTTCTATTAGACACAATTCTCTTAAGTTTCTATTCACTATTATTTGCAAGGATTACAAGTTTGACTCCACTGAAAATACAATAATGTTAAATATTTATGCTACTGCATATTTGTAGCAGTCTATTTATTTTTACTCATGGTTCCTGTCATTAATGGTACATAGTAAGTATGCAAGATATACATGGAGACTACAGTGGCCATACTGATAGCGATTTTGTTCTTATCCATGGAAACTATGAGTCCAGACATAGCGAATAACTGGAGAGGAGAGGAAGCATGGCTCCTTCACCATTTAGCCCTTGAAGGATGTTTTATGTTCTACTGAAGTCCCAACAAAGACCACATTTTAAGCTATTATTTCTTTCCTTCTTCTCTAGCCTTACAACAAATATGTCAAAATCTCTTACATCACTAGAGCATAATTTACCAAGGTCACTCCATCTGATTCACTCTCATGAGCTAGTCTGCAAGGAAAGTCATCACACTGGGTCTGGGAAATACACTGTAAAGCAATCCAAGCCCTTAGATGGCAGCCCACCAGGCTCCCCGGTCCCTGGAATTCTCCAGGCAAGAACACTGGAGTGGGGTGCCATTGTCTTCTCTGAATCCAAGCCATAACACAATTATTTTAATTTAGAATGATGAGATTAAATAGGTGTCCTTATTCTCATTATTTGAGTCCTCTATTTGTTCCTTCTATCATTTGTGTACATTCATTTCTCCCCTGTTAGGCTCAAACTTTAAGTTCAAGGAAAGAATCTCAAGGGTTTCCATTCTCCTTCTCCCAAGGTATATAACCTCCTCTAATATCAATGACATTTTTACCAAAGTTAATAAAATTTACAAGGAAGTCAAGATTATCTAGAGTCCATAAATTACACACAGCAGAAAATCTAGGTTCCAGCTTTTCTGTACAATTTCAAGTCATAGTGACCAAGATTTGCAAAGCAAAACGACCAACAAACTCTTTCAGCTTAAAAGAAATATAAATTCACAATTAGAAAAGTAAGAAAGAGTGAGAATTGCATAAAAGTCATGTATTCACAGATATAAAATATACCTGTGTCAGTTTTGTTTACTACATCTAGTTTTATAAGTATTAAAATTAATCAAATTTTAGATTTAATATAGTCTATGAAGGAAATATTTACAAACAGCAGTAATTCAACTCTCCTTCAAGTCTTATTCAGTGTATAGTGCCAGTTGCTTGAATAATAAATAGTAAATGTTTTGAAACTAGGGATAGTTGCTAAAATGATGAATCAGCCTAAATGCCACATTCTATGTTCCAGATTAAATACCACCAAGGTATAAATTTCTGTTCAAAACCAACACTCTAAAGATTTGAGGTGGTTATAAAAGATCACTATATGATGAATAATAGGTTGTTCTATTTCTTTAATTTCTTCTATCTCTCATAGGTGTTCCGGTGGTATTCAGAATCTGAACTAGGTGAAATACACCAGGAATCATTTCTATCATATCAAGGCAGAATTCAGCTGCTTACTACACCACTGATCCCATCTTGTCTTGTCCTTGTAGGGCACTAAAAACTTGAGAATCAGAAACAGCCCTTTACTTTTTTAATAAGAAAAAGCCTTGAGTAAGCCAAGTCATTCTCTAAATATTCCAAATGAAATCAGACTGTACATTAATAAGTGAAATGAGTTTAGTTATCTATATTGCACTAATGGACTTTCCAGGTAGCAGTTCAGTTCAGTTCAGTCGCTCAGTCATGTCCGACTCTTTGCAGTTGCCAGGCCTCCCTGTCCATCACCAACTCCTGAAGTTTCCAAACTCACGTCCATTGAGTCGGTGATGCCATCCAACCATCTCATCCTTTGTCGTCCCCTTCTTCTTCCATCTTCTATCTTTCCCAGCATCAGGGTCTTTTCAAATGCTCTTTGCATCAGGTGGCCAAAGTACTGGAGTTTCAGATTAAACATCAGTCCTTCCAATGAATATTCAGGACTGATTCCTTTAAGATGGACTGGTTGGATTTCCTTGCATTCCAAGGGACTCTCAAGAGTCTTCTCCAACACCATAGTTCAAAAGCAGCAATTCTTTGGCACTCACCTTTCTTTATGACTACTGGAAAAACCATAGATTTGACTAGATGGACCTTTGTTGTCAAAGTAATGTCTCTGCTTTTTAATAAGCTGTCTAGGTCTAGGTCATAACTTTTCTTCCAAGGAGGCGTGGGTCGGCAGTGGCCTGCTGCAGGGTTGGGGGCACTGAGTGTAGTAATGCAAGCATGGGACCTTTTGAAGGAGCTCACCATTATCTTCATTACCTCCATTAGTTTGGCCTCAGGTCAAATAACAGGGAGGAAACATAGCCCCGCCCTCAACAGAAAATTGGATTAAAGATTAACTGAGCATGGCCCCACCCATCAGAACAAGACCCAGTTTCCCCCTCAGTCAGTCCCTCCCATCAAGAAGCTTCCATAAGCCTCTTATCCTTCTCCATCAGAGGGCAGACAGGTGGTGCAAGAGATAAAAAATCTGCTTGCCAATGCAAGATGCACAAGAGATTTAGATTTGATCCCTAAGTCAAGAAGATCCCCTGGAGGAGGAAATGACTATCCACTCCAGTATTCTTGCCTAGAGAATCCCACAGACAAAGGAGCCTGGTGGGCTACAGTCCATGGGTCACAAAGAGACACAGCTAAATGACTGAACACACACACACACACACACATTGTACTAATATCCTATTAAACTGGTTGATATTCTTTTGTAGTTGAGAAGTACTCCTTGAGACAATGAACAATCACTGGTTTCAAAGAACAGAGCTTATGTTTAATAATATATAGCTACATAATGTGCCAGAGAATGCTTTATGGCTTTTCAAGTCCCAAAATATATGGGATCAAGATATTCTTATAAAGAAATAGATTCATGAAGTAAGGAGGGTCCATAAAACAGGAAAAATAACTAATTCAATGCAAGTTCTTAGAAAGAAATTTTCTGTTTCTAAGACTCTGTTGTACCATTATCAAGATAGTTATCATTCCATCTCTAAAGAGTTTAAAGGTGAAATATTTCCAAAAACTGAGAGGAATTATACTATCAGACTGAATATAATCCATACAAATACAAAAGGTCAGAACTGAGAATAAGTGTGAAAGTAGAAGGAGCAAATAGGTAAAGACTAGGGAAAGGATCCTAAGACAATAGCTATGCTGAAAGCAGAGATAAGGCCACACAATGGTGTGATATTAGTCAATAGTAGAACTGTTTGCTCAACTCCTGTTTTCATCATGTCTTCTCCATCAAGAATTACCTCAAAGTGGAAAGTGTAGAGCACACTTTCATTTCCTAATCAATGCTCCTGCTGAAAATGACTTAGACGTTGATTAAGGCATAGAAAACATATAAATATACCACTGACCTGGAAAACAACAACTACACAGAGGTCAAAGACCAGCAGCAAACATGAGCCCACAGAAATGAGTAAATCCCACAGAAACCCAGTTGCTGGCTAAAATGAGGGATTTACTGAGCTCCAGTGAGCTTTTTCACAGTCCTTGAGGCATAGGAATAAAGTAGATAAAGGCCCAACACCAAGATGGCAAATCAAATAAGAGATAAACACACCCAGTTAAATTTGAATTCCTAAATTCAAAGCTGTCAGCAAAACTGTAAAAACAAACAAATATATATATATATATATATATATGTATATATGTACATGACTACGACTACTCCACCAAATGAGGGGCTGCAAGGAAAACTGCATATCAGAGCTAGGTAGAGTCGAAAATACCACAAGTGAGAGCCCATGGAGAAAAATAGAATCACGTCTTCAAATGAGACTCAAGGAGGAATTAGTATAGCACTTTTTTTCTGACAACAGAAGGAAAGAGATGTAGTTGGGTAGAGCATCCAAATGACATCACAGTAAGTGAAAATGTTCTAATTATTAAACTGTGTGTTTGTACATGGTTATTTTTATATCCTTTTCTCCATAAATGACATATATTTTATAAATGTCCTTTTTATCTAGTCAGTATTTAATTTTTTTAAAAAAATGGCAGAGAATCCTATGGACAGAGAAGCCTGGTGGGCTACAGTCCATAGGTCACAAAGAGTCAGACATGGCTGAGTGACTGAACACACACACACACATATTGTACTAATATCCTAATAATAATAATACAATCCGATTAAACTGGTTGATATCCTTTTTTGGTTGAGAAGTACACCCCAAGACAATGAACATTCATAAAAGGAAATTGAAACCAAGGTTTAGTTTCTAACAGAGCACAAACAACTTTAAATAGGTTTAAGTTAAACTCAGTACGATTATATACCTGCAGTGTTGCAGTCCATGGGATCACAAAGAGTAGGACACAACTGGGCAACTGAACAACAACAATTATATACCAAGTTATTAAGCACTTACACATATGATCTCCTAAACACTACAACATTCTGAGAATTCGTGAATAGGTGAGGTCCTGGGAAAGGTACTGATTTCCAAAAGATTTTTTAACAATAATACCAAAGATGTATGGATTTTTCACTAATTCCGGGAAAAATTCTAGAGTAAGTTACTAAACAGATTTGTGAGCACATAATAAAGAAAGAGATCTCTAAGTGATACTGAGAAATATAAGAATTAATAATTTCACAGTAACCTCTTTTCCTTTTCAAATGAAATTATCAGATCCTAGACAATGCCTTACTTCCAGTAGGGCATCTCTGAAGACACCTTCATAGAATGTTTGTAGACAAGAAGGAAAACTGTAACATGGGTAAGTATGGAGTTAAGTATAAACCACCATGGTTAAGCAATGGTTCAAAATGTCTTGAGGAATGAATCCTCAGTCTAGAACCCAATATAGTGATACAAAGTTGCATTTTTGGTTTGTTTTTGCTTGTTTGTTGGTTTGCCTCTGTCCTGTTGAATATTTTTAACAATAATCTGAACCAAGACATTCTGACAATTAACAGTTGCACAAGTCAAAGAAGAATAGATGATATACTGATTAGATGAAAGGACTCAAACATAATATCTTGAGACACTTGCACAATGCTAAACTTCAAAAGACAAAACATAAGGGAAAACAGAATTGTATATGACTCAATTTAACTACCATGTAAGTAAAAGAAAATAAACAACCAAATAATATGGTTGCTTAAAAAGCAAATACATATGTTCCCAAGATCTGGGCAGATCAGATAGGATCTGAAATATTATATCCGGTTGAAAAAATAAAGCTTAGTTTAGGGAAAATAACTGAAAAGAGAACTGTTTGGGGGAAGAGGAGACCTATTTGTGTGACATTGGACAATTTGCCCAACTTCTCTGGGTCCTATTTCTACTTTTTTAAAAATTGGATATTCCTTTCAATTCTGAAATCCTTTCATTCTGGCAGGTCTGTTCTGTTCCATTCTATTCTATTTTGCATGTAACACACTTTAAAATAATCCTAGATACCCTAGGTTGTGTCCACAGCAAAGAAGCCAGGACAGAGAGGGATCTAGCAATGTGGGACAACATCAGATGAGGAATTACCTGCAAACAGTCCTGAAAAGATGGCCTAAGTGTGGGGAGAATGCAGTAGTTAAATTTTCTCTTGTTTCACTATTCTCTATTTCCCCTGAAGAGATGATCTATAGAATAGAGATTCAGGTGTTTTTTCTTTTAATGCGGAAACTTCCTAGAGGTAGGCTAGGGCTGTTCCCTGTCATCACTGTTGTGAAGCTTGTTTCTAGTTACACAGGAACGAGAAATATACCAGTGAGAATGATGATCTCCTGCCAGGAATATTGTGAAAGGGTGGAATTGGACTAGAAGACCTCTACGGTCCTTTCAAATTCTTTGATTGTACTCTAGAATTAGATAAGATAAAACAACCTAAAATACTATGCCAGGAGATGCAGTTTCTAAGTTAGCCACAGGATCAACAGATGTTTTTAGTTTGCTGCTTTACCTTAAATGACAACAGACTGACAACGAAGTGAACTACTGTGGATCACACAAGTAAAACAGCCATCAGATCCCTGACTGTACGACATATAAGTCATATTCTGTCACATCAGTGGCCTGAGACAGAGATTTAGAGGTAAGGACCTTTAACCTGTAAAGCACAGTGGTTCCCTGCCCCCATATCCTTCCTCTTCCCACAGACATTTTGGTCAGAAAACTGGTCTCCCAACGTCCAGTAATCAAAACAAACAGTAGGCACAGTCACAGTGAAGATGGACTTACTGAAGGGAAAAAGAGAGATAATTCCCCCAAATTGACAAATCTAAGTTGAAATAAAGGCACACCAGAGCATTTCTCTTCCAGAGCAGATGCCAAACAAATCAGATCACCTTCCTCTCACCTGATTGATCCGGTGTTCTTCCCTGTTCTGTGTGTTCCCTCTACCTTGTCTTAGCAAACTGCATTTAAAACAAAAGGTAAAATATTATTTTGGCCTTCAGTCTGCATGACATTGTTGAGACAGGCTTGAGGAAAACTTGTGTTGTTCCAACAGCCTGCAGTCATTTTGATGTCAGCAGCTCATGATTAAGAGGTCAGTTCTTACCAACAGCAGCAGATGTTGTTGGTGTTATCTGGGTAGACTATTCACTGTCAGCAAACAAAGTTCCCATTAAGAGAATATTTCTAAGTGTATCTTTCCTAGGGGATTACATTCATTTAAATTTTTCTCCTGGCTTCTTTCCATGAGATTTGGGGCTGTTACAAAGATGTGCCATGGAAATTTTCTCCTCCCAACAGATGCCATCATTAAGTTGGATAAGAATTTCAAGATTTAAGGAGAGATTGGATCATGGCACACAATCGAGTCTTGTTACTTGACTCTGTAAGCAATCAGCCTTCTTTATTATTTAACCATCATGAGGAGCTTTTTCCTTTCGTCTAAGTGAAGATGAAGCTTAGAATAAAACATTGCACCTCTAATAAGACTGAAAATATCACACATTTATCCTTTGCAAAATATAACTGAATTAAACC
The DNA here is from genome assembly GCF_032405125.1 of Capricornis sumatraensis. Lineage (NCBI taxonomy): Eukaryota > Metazoa > Chordata > Mammalia > Artiodactyla > Bovidae > Capricornis > Capricornis sumatraensis. Next base: position 58,502,961 of record NC_091074.1, read on the forward strand.
CTAACAGAACCTCTTCAGCTTAAACAGCAGGAACCAGAAAATTTAAATATCGTGGTTTGGTAACACATGGGCCTTAATGAAAGTGTGTACCGCATGCTTGATTACTTACTAGTTTTGTCCCCTGATTATGCTCTCTGACCTCTTCTGGAAATAAATGTCTCCCTCTGCTCCTTCAGTTTGTCATATCTCATGAATGCCAAGATAGCTCAAAAAATTAAAAACAATTTATGTGATGTGAGGGAAAATAGAAAAATCTTATTAAGCATCACATATTTGGAAAAACTCTTTTTCTTCCTTATCTCTCCTCTTTCTCTTTCCTAAGGATAAAATAAAGATAAAATTGTTAGGCTTAAAGTTTATAGCATATCCCTGAAAATTTCTTGGCTATGTTTACTCTTACCTTGTCTAAAACCAATAAACAGCAACAAAACCATTGTCATGTCTCCATTTAGGAAACAAGTGACAACAGCAAACTAGCCTAGGATCAGATGGAATGAAGGAAAATATTTAAGCTGTCTTTTGAAAATATGAGAGTGGACAAAGGATACATTATTCAGTAAGTGCTTCTGTAACAACTTTTCCCACCTTTCCTCCTACAAGAAATAAAGAAAATGAAATCATGTTTTACAGAAAAACTAGAGGATTCTGTTCTTTGTCAAACTTGGTACAAAGTTCAAATATGCAACACACCTGAGCCAACACTTGATTTATATGAGGAAACTGTTGTTTTAGTCACTCAGTCATGTCCGACTCTTTTTGACCCCATGGACTGTAGCCCACTAGGCTCCCCTGTCCATGGGATTTCCCAGGCAAGAATACTGGAGTGGGTTGACACTTCCTTTTCCAGGGAGTCTTTCCGATCTAGGAATCAAACCCACATCTCCGGCACTGGCAGGTGGATTCTTTAACACTGAGCCACCAGGGAAGCCCCCAGGAGGAAATTGAGACTTACTGAGATTACGTGATTTTCTTGAATCACACAATTGATAGTGTGAGTACTCTGGAGCAGATAGTTTAGGTTAAATAAAATTTAGATTATTTAGCAAGTGGACATGTCCTTAATGATCAAAAGACATTTATCCACAATTACTTAAGCATGGCATTGACTGACACAAGTTAAATTGAACTTCATCTTCCCCACCAAGTTTTTCATCTTAAGCCAAAAATATTCTGATAAGGACTTAGGTTACCTATTCAAAGCTGCCTTTTAAAAAGTGAAACTGAAACAGTAAGTACCTATCATTTGATTTGCATGGACAATGTCTTTTTAATCCGAGTTCAGTATTCTACAGTTCTGAAAGCTTGAGCTGCCACACGGCTGCCTTCCACCATAGGTCTGGGGTCAAATGAATATATTGTTCTAAATATAGTCCTTACAAACAATCTGAATTAGGTAAGACAGACTTATTTTTACACAGTTTTATTACCCAGCTTCTATCACAACCTCTGCTGAAGTCACTAATAATATTTTTCACTCTTTGCATAGGATAAAAATTAGGATGTTGATTTCTTATCTGAAAATTTTCTCTATTAAGAGCCCAAGTCTGATGGTGAAGAGGCTCCAATCTGATACTAATTAGCTATGTGACGTTAAGCAAATTATTTAATGGCCCTGTGCCTTGATTTCCTCAACTACAAAATGAACTGTGGTAATAGCCACCTGCTTATCTGTAAGAATCAAAGACATCATCAGTATGAAACTGTTATGCAGAATTAATAGCACTTTTTAACTGTAAAATGGTGGTGACGATGAGGAGGATTATCAGTGTAGCATAAGTGTGTGGGATCTGTGATCAGATATTCCACAAGAGCTCCTGCATCTCTGATTTATGCCATTTCTCTGGTGAGGTAACAAAGTAACCAGTTCTTATCATGATTTGAGTCATTTCTGACTCACAACTAGGATTTATGCGTTTCTTCCTGGTTGTTAAGGTCTAGAATCTTTCTTAACTATAGATCTCTATTGTGACTGACATTGGGTTATAGTTCCTGGCCCCCCTCAGTAAAAAAGTGAGAACCTCTGTCACCTGCGGTAGCCTAAGTAAAACTTAGAAATGATAAGTCTAGAAGATCACCATGAACACAGTCAAACATGCTGTATTAATCCATTTACATTTCTGTGTTGGGCAAATAATCACATGGGATTGACTGGGATGTGTGTTAGCCATCTTCTCTTCCTGACCTCCCCACAAAGGGTACTGAGATAAGAGATAACATAAAGACAGGATTGTGTTCCACAGGATTCTCAAATGTTCTTTGTTAACAGGCTGAGTCACCTATTTATATTTGCTAAACTAACTAAAATTACAAATAAAAGTATCATCCTGTTCTAAGTAGTAATACTGGCAGGAGTAAACGCTCCAGCAGGCAGGGACCATCAGTAATGTGAAACACCTCATGAGCAAAGAGAATTTTCGATCATAAACGTCCCCAGATCAGGGGCAAAGAAAATTCATCAAGCCTTGATCCTGAAAAGATGTATGTTTTTCATTTTCTTCCCCCTTAATTTTATACCCATATAATATAGCAATAACCATTCATTCAATCCTTAATACCATCATTAAGTATAAAACAGACTTGGCTTGCTGGATGGGTAAAATGCCTTTAGAATAAAGATACTGGCTTCTTCCCTTAAATCGCTGATGAATTCATGGCTGAATTTAACTAAATAATAACCTCCCCTTTCACAAACGAGTCCACCACTTTAAAAGTCAAAAGTGACTTGCTGCAGTGGTCTTTTCCTGAGGATCTGCCGATTAAGAGCATCAGCTGAGAGTGTGCTAGGACTACTGTCCAGCACAGGTGCTAGTATCTGTGTGTCTACAGCTTGTTCTCGTTTCCACTTTGCTCTGTACATTTCCAGCACCGGGGAAGGCAGAAGTGCACTTCGAAGACGGCTGTCCTGCTACTCAAGACTTTGAAACTGAGAAGCCGTATTTTTGTAGATTTTGGATTGACAGGGCTCAGGAAGCTTAGCAGCTCTTCCTGGAGCCCTCTCTTGCCCCTCCAGGTAATTTCTAAAGATTTCTAAGATCCGTAGGCCCCTGAGCAATTTGTAATTGCTATCACAATAACTTGCCCACCAGGGATTATAGTAATACCTCTGAAGCAAAACAGATTTTTCAGTTTGTTAGTTTGCTCCTACAGACTGGGGAAAAAAAAAAAATCTTTATCATATATTTTCTCCAAAGTGCACTAGGCTGAAGTTTGCCCTAATATCTTAGATGTGTTTAATCAAAATAAATCATCTTCTATTTTAAATGAATTCCTTGACTTAATTTATTATTTTTAAGTTCTGTATTGAATAGTTCCCCCTTTCGGCTTGCTTCTCCCAAAACCACCTAAAATTGCAAGCCTCTCTAGGAGAGAAAATTTCTCTCAACTTCTTTGCTCCCGTCCTGTACTTACTACTTCCTATGACTAAAGATTGCTGGATGACATTCTCATCAACAATAGATCAGAAAAGTAAATCCTACTTAGCAGAGGCCTCTACACTGTTTTTCTTCACAAGCACAGTGATTTTACAGTGTTAGTCACACTGCAGAGACTAGTATAAATATATATGTAGTAGCTTTCCTTATGAAGAGAACATCCTGCTATATTGATTCTGAGTTTCTTACAGATAATTAACTGCATTATTGTCTCATTAAGTAAATGTACTGCATCAACTAATACTGTTCACCCCTGGAGTTAAAATGCTTTATGGATATGAACTTAACCATATACAAAGAGCATGCAATACTGCTTAAATTAAAATTGTGATCAAAGAGAGAAAATTTAAAAAGAAATGTCTAAAAAAGTGAAGGACTAGGTATGCTACTATATAGCCTTGCGATTAAAAAACAGTTCATAAAATTGCTACATACAATAGATTTAACATTTTCTATTACTTACTAAAATAACTCAAGCTTGTGGGCAGAGAGGTAGATGGATAATAAAGTTTTTTTAAATTATTCTTTACATATACAAAGGGTGAAGTCCATTAATCATTGCTCATGACAACCTGTGTGTGTCTAATTAAATATAAATTACCCTCTTGAACTACTATTTAATTTTGGATATTATTTGCACTCAATTAAATGAATTTTGACCAAATGAATTACAGTCACAACAGTCATACTGACTACAGATGTGAACATTTCCTTGTGCTTACTTATAGGAGAACAAAGCAATCAGTCCATGGTGAAGTGAATGAGATTCCTCTAGGACAGAAACTATGAGAGACATCAGTTTCACTGGTTCTCAGATCTAGACCGTAGAATTTGTTAAGATGTCTACCAATTAAGACACTTGAAATTCAAGTTTTACCATAGGAAGGCTTTTTTTCCTCAACCATAAGTGTATCAGGGACAAGATTTCTTAGTATATTAATGTTCTCTGTCATCTCTAACCCCCACATACAAATGATAACATTGCCAGCAAAAGATTCTTCCCTTGCCCTTGCTCCTATTGGAACTGTAGTCTTTGGACAGTGCTAGAAATATACCTGCAAATATACCTTCTCAGAGAAGGCAATGGCAACCCACTCCAGTACTATTGCCTGGAAAATCACATGGATGGTAGAGCCTGGTAGGCTGCAGTCCATGAGGTCGCTAAGAGTCCGACACGACTGAGCGACTTCATTTTCACTTCTCACTTTCATGCATTGGAGAAGGAAATGGCAACCCACTCCAGTGTTCTTGCCTGGAGAATCCCAGGGACAGGGGAGCCAGGCGGGCTGCCATCTATGGGGTCGCACAGAGTCAGACATGACTGAAGCAACTTAGTAGCAGCAGCAGCAGCAAAAATATACCTGCAACCCTTGTTTGTGTGATGAATTCTTAGGCTTCTTTTAGTAATATAAAAGCATCATTCAGTTTTCTTCTAGCCTCCATTCTTTCTGTGGAGAAATCAGTTCATTTGAAAGAAATCTTTCCCTTTTCTCTAATTACTTTTAAGATTGTTTTTCTCTTCACTTCTGATTTTCAGTAATTTTACTATGATAGGTCTAATGGTGGATTTTTACCCTACCCATAGTTTGTATAGTTTCTTGAATCATAGCCCTGATATTTGCTTTTGGTTTTGGAAAATTTAGGCCATTACCTCTTCAAAAAAAAGCATCTCACACATTTCTCTTTCTCTCCTTTCTTTCTTGGACTCTAAATAATGTATATAATACCTCCCTTCTATATCACCTTAGGGCTTCCCTGGTGGCTCAGAGGGTAAAGCGTCTGCCTGCAATGCACGAGACCTGGGTTCAATCCCTGGGTCAGGAAGATCCCCTGGAGAAGGAAATGGCAACCCACTCCAGTACTCTTGCCTGGAAAATCCCATGGACAGAGAAGCTTGGTAGACTACAGTCCATGGGATCGCAAAGAGTCGGACACAACTGAGTGACTTCACTTCACTTCACATGTCACCTTGTATTTTTTATTTTCATCACAGCGGTCTCATTACCTGTCTAGAAATTTTCTTCTGCCCTTTTAGATGACTAATTCTTATTCTGTTCAGCTGTGTCTAATTTGCTATTAAATCCATGGAGTTAATTTGAATCATTGCATTTTTCATTTCAAGAGTTTACAATTGATTCTCTGCTAAATTTTTTAATCTTTGTCTCCTTTGATTTAGTAAGCATTGTTATTTTAAAGTCTATACCAATAACCTTGTAGACTATTTCTTTCATCTGTTATATATTAAAGGTTTTGTTCATGCTATTTTATCTTCTTTAATGCCTGATCATTTTTCATTTTGTATTGAATCTTTTATATAGAAATTGTTTATAGAAATAATTTGAGAACTAGGATGATGTTATCTTTCTCCAGAGAGGATGTGTCATTGTGTCTGCCAAGTTCTAATGGGCATTAACACTCTGGGATCATCTTTATACAAATCCAGAAGCAGCTTACTGGTTCACCTTTACTCCTAGGGTGCAGCCTACTGAGCTTCCTACCCTAAGATAAGGAATTTTCATGCCCTTGGTCCCTGGACCAAAAGCCTGAGGATTGTCAAAGGTGATGCTCATCCCCTTATCCTCTCAGATCCTACTTGATAAGTCTTCATCAAACACCTTGATTCATTTAAGAATTTCTTTTAAAAGATTTTGAGAGGCTTTTGAAATTGTCCTTAAGGGGAAATGTTAGTCACTCAGTCGTGTCCAACTCTTTGTGACCCCATGCCATGCCATGGATTGTAGCCTGCCAGACTCCTCTGTCCATGGAATTCTCCAGGCCAGAATACTGGAGTGGGTTGCCATTCCCATCTCTGGGGGATCTTCCCAATCCAGGGATCAAACCCAGGTTTTCCACATTGCAGGAAGATTCTTTACCATCTGAGCCACCAGGGAAGTCCCTCATTACAGGAAAGATTGGTTCAGATTACTTAGTTCACCATAACTAGATAGAAATCCCAGTACTGACCATCTCCTAAGGTCTAGTTCAAATTTTATCTCATCTACAAAGCACTTTTCACTACCCTATCTTCTAGGCAGAATTAAATTCTATTTCATCACTGTACCCAGACCTACCATTTTAAACTAGAACTTAGAGAACTTCTATCTGGTTCCATGACTTTATTAGTGTTCTTTTAAGAGAAAAGATGATATATTTTTTGACCTCTTTGTTTTTGATCAAAAAAAATATTTGGACAATGTACTCAGTATTTTTTATTATTGCAACACCTTTGCACTAACTTTATACTGTTTTAGCACTCTCTTAACACACTTGCCCTGAGAATCCAAATAAAATAATTTGAAGTGTAAAATTATTGAAAATTGTGTTATTCTGCTTTTCAATATCAGTTTTCCAAATCATCATCACCATATACAAAGCATCATGTGGTATTCTAAATTGGATTTAATTATTCCACCATAATTTTGCTTCAAGACTATCACTGCTGTCTGCTAGATTATTGGATGTATAGCTTTCATCAACAAAGTGAAAACTCGTTCAGTAAATCCTGGGGAATATAAAGGGAAATCTTTCAAAATAAGGAAAAGCACAGCTTTGCTTCAGATATATGAGACAATCTTATGGGGTGGTAAAACCTGAAATAACTCTAGAAACTATTAATTGGGGAAATAAAGAGATCATGCTCTTGTCCTCAGGCTTTCAAATTACCTGTGTTCTCTTCCATCTTATATATATATTCTTTTCTTTCTTTCTATTGTAAATCTGAGATATTGTGCCTTTTTAACTTGAATCCTTCCCAATTCACTTTATCCTGAGGCTCTTGTTCTTCTTCAATTCTTGTCGGCCTAAGCTCAGGATGTGCTTTCACACATGTTCCTTGGTTGTACCTGTTAATGCTCACCATCTACTCTGAACAGAAATAAATCTTATATGGAGAGAGACAGAGAAGAGTCTTTATTTGAATGATCTAGGGTAGATACCTAGTGACCTCTGAGCTGTTGGGGGGAGAAGTTGCTAAGACCAGGCAATTCTAATCGCAAAATATCACCGTCCATTGAACTGTATGGTCTAACAGAGGGTGAATACTGAACTCAGATAGGTCTATGTCTCTGATATCCTGCATGGATGAAAGTCTTGAAAAACTTCAGTTCTCCATAGGCACTGCTAGTATAGCTTTCCATGTTCCTCTCTCACTTCTGATATCTGACTTCAAAAGACTACACCTCTAAGAGCCATTTTGTGCCACTAATTCCTGCCCAATTGTGTATGACTGCTGCAGGTATGAAAAAGAAAGCAGCTGTGTGTGATCATATGTATGCGTGGGGTATGATAGTGTGTACATGCGAGCTGTGTCTGTGCTATCTGTGAAGTGTGTGGGGGGAGAAGGGGTTCTGAACACTGACATAAGGCATAAAACTAGAGTTACAGCCTTAGAAGACAGAGATAAGAATTTAAGAATATAGGAAGAAGTAAATAAAAGTGCACTTTAAAAATCCCACGAAATAAGACTTCCAATTTGAAACCTGTTTCTAATTACCAGTGCCTGACATAGTCTTCTCCAGCTTTTCACCGGGGCACATTTAAAAAACAAGAAAAAGGTGAAAAATAACAATAACACCAGCAATCAAATGCTGGAATGAGGGTGGGAATTCCATTTACCAGATGGAGCTGGATTGTGAAAATACTTGTAAAGGCTTCAGCTTATGACTCTGCTCGGGTTTGTCTCATGAAATAGACGTCGTATGAGAAAAAAGATAGACACTGTGTACCTCTCCTGCTTTATTATCTTGAACTCAGAGATCATGGGTCTATGCCAAGGTGAGATTCGTCAGTTCCCATTCTCATGTCCTAGTGATCCTAGTTCACTTTTGCACGCACTAGATTCAAGCCTGTCTGTTGTTCTAGATCCATCACTTTCAGCTGTATAACTTAGACACAGCTTTTGTAAGTCACTTAATATTTTGAACATAATGTCTACTTCATTGGTGTTGAGATACTTAAGTAGGTAACTGATAAATGTTAGCTCATTTTACCTTTAGGAAGAAAAGACAAAGATTCTATTATATAAAGATGGCATAGTTTTACGATTTCATACTAGTAGTGGCCTGAATCAACAATCCTACTTGCGGATTATTGCCAAAAAGAAGCACAGAGAAATTATTCTAAAATGAAAGTACTTATTTTTGGAAACCACTCTATTACTTTTAATTGGTATATAAATAACCACCCCACACAACGAATTACCTCATTTAGTTATTTTGGTGCATATTCACTAACAGTCTATCTTAGAAGGTACACCAGGAAATGACACAACTGAAAACTTAGCATTTTAGGAATGTTTTTTGAATATTTTACTTTTGTCCAGGCAAATACGATTTCACTTGCCCTAAAATTCTTCAGATATAATTATGCCTGCAGTACAATATAGAGTATATCTTGGGTGCCTTTATTGCCCATTTGTGCAGACACAGAAACTAATTCAAAACAATTTTCTGAGCAGAATTCTGGCCCCCTGGTAAGACTATATCCAAGCAGAAATAACATGCCTATATTCCCCATTAAGTATCTTGGGTTTTTTTTCAAAGACAGGTAACTTTACTCCTAATATATAGCTGGGTCAGTATACAATTGGCAAAATCATGGAGTCATTCCTAGGCATCTTCCATGGAGCATAATCTGGAACTCAGTTCTGTATAAATTAGCCTTATGTGCATTTGTGCTCAATCGCTTCAGTCATGTTCAACTCTTGTGACCCCGTGGACCACAGCCTGCCAGGCTCCCCTGTCCATGGGATTCTTCAGGCAAGAATACTGGAGTAGGTTGCCATGACCTCCTCCAGGGGATCTTCTTAGCCCAGAGATTGAACCCACATCTCCTGCATCTCCTGCATTGCAGGCAGATTCTATACCTTGAACATGTAATTGAGAGAGAGAAGATCCAGGGACATATTTCAGAACATTCAGCCCGAACATGATATCCTATATTCTAAAATGTGCAAGTCAGATCAGCTGCCTGTGTAGCCAGGCTATACCCATTTCATCCTATCCGTCCCAATCGTGAGGAATTATTTGCATGTGTCATATGGTAGTAAATGCTATCAGTAAAAATGGAAAGCACTTAAGATATAGCCATAGAGAATAGGGCCATGCTTACTGAAACTTGTCCTCTAGGATATTATTCAGATGTCACAGTCGTTCTCTTTGTGAGAGCCCATAAAAGCACTGTTTGCTGACTCTCCATCAGCCTTTCTCAACTCTTTTCCCTAGGCCAGTTTTCCAGGTTCAGAGAAGACCACCCCCGCCTCTCTTGCAGCTTCCAGTGGCCATGACTACCCAATCCTGACCAGTGTGACATAATTGGAAGTTCGCGTGGAGGACTTCAGGAAACATCTTCCCTTATCCCAATAAAATCTGACAGACATGAAAAGAGACTTCTTTCTTGCCCTACATATCCTTCCATACTTTCTATCTTTGGTCCTTGTCACCAAGAAAAGACAAGCTAAAAGATCAAAGACAATATACTGAGGATGGGAGAAAATGAAGGATGAAAAGAATTTGGGTTCTTAATGATATTGAAAGGTCGTCAAATAAACCTTAAGATGCTTCCCTCCAGATTTCTTATTAAGTGAGATAATCAAATATCTTTATTATGAAGTCATTATTACTTGGATGTTTTTTTATTGACTTCTGATAGTAACAGATACAGGACTCAAAAGGAAACTTTTATTAAGCCTCATATCAAGAATTTGGAATTCTCCTAAGGATTCAAGTTTGTTTTCTTTCTCTCCCAGATATCATGAACATAGGAATGAACAATGTTTTCTTTTTCATGCCAGCTTCTAAGAAAGTTAAAACCAAACTTTAGTTCTATTTGTGTAAAGGGTAATATTATGCATTTTATTGTGTCTTAGTTTATTTGTTGATCTTATTCTGACTTAATTTTGTTTCCTTTTGGCATAAACTGTGTTTCTCTCATTTTTTATATTCAAAGAAATTCCTATTTCAAGTTTCATCATGGAACAGGACTGATCAGCTAGATGTGAATAGGTATGTCTTATCCTAGGATCCCAAGAACACAAAGCCTGAAGCAAAGATGAAGCAAGAATGCTTTTTGGAGAGTTGTAAAGTCAGGGGGTCAAGGATGAGGATAAGAGGAAGTGAGGCATGCAAGATGTCACATGATATTTCCGTGACACACAGCTAGTCACTTGATGCAAGAAAGTTGCATCTGTTCAATGCATAGAACTCCCCCATGGGGGCCAAGTAGAAAGCCCAGCTTTTCCAGAGCAAAAGACTGATCAGGCCTAAGGGCACAACCACTTGACCAGAGTCCACTCAGACCACTGGTGGCCAAGGTGAATCAAACAACCAAGAGTCACGGAGGGGTCTGACATTGAGAGAATCTGAGAAGGTGCAGAAAATGAGCATCCTACACAGAAAGTGATGTGTGCAATGTCTTAGTCACTTCCTTAAGAGGAAACTACTTACCCTCCACAGAATTTGACCTTCTGTGGATTCAAAGGCAAACAGAGTGGTGTTGAACAGTGCAGAAAGAGAGAATGAATCTGAGTCAGTGGATGCCCTTATGGAACAGAGCTGCTACCTGCTCTCCATCACCATTGGGCTTCTCTGGTAGCTCAGACAGTAAAGATTCTGTCTGTAATGCAGGAGACATGGATTCAATCCCTGGGTTTGGAAGATCCCCTGGAGGAGGGCATGGCAACCCACTTCAGTATTCTTGCCTGGAAAATCCCCACGGACAGAGAAGCCTGGTGGGCTACAGTCCATGGGGTTGCACAGAGTCAGACACAACTGAGCAACTAAGCACTCCATCACCATTATCTCTAGAACTATTATATGAGAGAGAAATTTCCATCTCATTTGAGCAGTTGTATAAATAAGTCTTTGGTCTCAATGACATCTTTTCTTTTCTTTCTTTCATGATAGTTTAACTTAAGTTATCTTGTAATATCAATACATGGGCTTCCCAGGTGGTACAGTGGTAAAGAATCTGCCTGCCAATGCAGAGATGCAAGAGACTTGGGTTCAATTCCTAGGTTGGGGAAAATCTCCTGGAGGAGGAAATGGCAACCCACTCCAGTATTCTTGCCTGGAGAATCCAATGAATAGAGGAGCCTGGCAGACTACAGTCCATGGGGTTTCGAAGAGTTGGACACACGATGTCAATATATCTTTGAAAGAGTGCTTAATCCTTTTCAGGAATATACCTTGCATCATCTGTTTGCCTCTCCAGATCTCTGCCCACATTTTACCTTGCTTCTTCCTCAGATAACTTGCCCAGATATCTCTGTCCCTATTTCTTCCCTGGCCATTCCTGCACCCTCTTCTTTATTGGCCTTTGATGGGTATCAAGCTTTGTGCTTACTAGAAAGACCACTAGTTTATTAATAGAAACAGGATGGACTTCTCCTGCTTTCCTGACTCTTCTTTGATTTCAAGTAAATTTTGTCTTCCTCCCACCTTTATCTAAAGAGGGTCCACATTACGGGAAGTTCTTTTCAGGTGGCTCAGTGGTAAAGGATCCACCTGCCAGGAAGGAGATGTGCATTCGATCCCTGGATCAGGAAGATCCCTTGGAGAAGGAAATGGCAACCCACTCCAGTATTCTTGCCTGGGAAATCCCACAAATAGAGGAGCCTGGTGGACTATAGTTAATGGGGTCAAAAAAGACTCGAACATGACTTAACAACAAGTGCAAAAATAAAGTTAGTTGGCTTCAATTACATTTCTTCACAAAAGGTTTTTGTGTTTTAAATAATAAAAGCCGATGTAACAGATCTTAGTTTTTATTCTAGCTTCTATACGATCTTTAAAAGTCATTTCATCTTCCCAAGCCATAGTTTTACTCATTTGTCAAATAAAGTAATTGAACCAAAATATTTTCAATGTTCTTTCAGCTCAATATATAAGTAAACTTATTATTAATTAAATTCTGAGACATTTGAAAGTATTTTACAGACCACGATCTTTCTATAGATTTTATAGAAATAAGATGCATATATGTATGCATGTGTATCAATATAATTTTATTTATGAAGCAACATGTAGGTGTGCAAAATAATATCTCTCCACTCTTGAAGTCAGTTTTCCAACAAACTAAGCTCTTTAAAATATAGTTTTATACCCAGAGAAAAGTGCAGAAACCTAAGAGTAGTTGTCTCAAAGCCCCTGTATATCATCCCCTAAGAAGGGGGTGCATTCAAAGATTATTCTCAATCTTTAATTTTAACCAAATCATGCTTTTATGAGTTATCCATATATGGTCTGTTGTAGAGTCCAACAGCAGATGGCAATTATAGCCATGAAATTAAAAGATGCTTACTCCTTGGATGGAAAGTTATGACCAACCTAGATAGCATATTCAAAAGCAGAGACATTACTATGCCAACAAAGGTCTATCTAGTCAAAGCTACTGTTTTTTCAGGGGTCACATATGGATGTGAGAGTTGGACTGTGAAGAAAGCTGAGTGCCAAAGAATTGATGCTTTTGAACTGTTGAAGAAGACCCTTGAGAGTCCCTTGGACTGCAAGGAGATCCAGTCAGTCCATTGTAAAGATCAGTCCTGGGTGTTCATTGGAAAGACTGATTCTAAAGCTGAAACTCCAGTACTTTGGCCACCTCATGTGAAGAGTTGACTCATTGGAAAAGACCCTGATGCTGGGAGGGATTGGGGACAGGAGGAGAAGGGGACGACAGAGGATGAGATGGCTGCATGGCATCACCAACTCGATGGACATGAGTTTGAGTAAACTCCAGGAGTTGGTGATGGACAGGGAGGCCTGGCGTGCTGCAATTCATGGGGTCGCAAAGAGTCAGACACCACTGAGAAACTGAACTGAACTGAAGAGTCCAACAATCCCACAGAAAACACAAAAACTATCATAATGATTTCATGAACTAGAAAGCCAGCAAAATAGATTCAGAAATGGTTTTCCTTTTTTATTACTCACTCCATCAGCTAAACATAGTGAGGAATAAATGACAATTGTCATTTTTCAACTCACCATAGCACATGCTGGGAAATAACTTGAGATTTAGATGATTACACATAATGGAAATTCCTTGTTTTGAAGTTATTAAACAATATACTAACAAATTGCTAGTCTCTCTAAACCCAACTGGACACAATGTCAATATCTGTGTTCTGGAATGTGAGGCCATCAGTTTATCTTTGTAACCTCAGCAGTCTAGAACAACACCTGACCCACAGTAGCATTTAGGAAACACTTGTCAAATTAACAAATGACTGGATAAAACAATGCTCCCCCACACCCTGTTTAGGCCATATGCAGCACATACTGATCTTTCTGCCTTAAAAAATTTCTGGAAGTTTAAGTTCTAAGTTTTATATAAATGAACATAAAATTAGTGATCTAATTTTCTAACATAAACACTTAATTGTCCCACAAAACGTATATCCAGATGCAAGCAAGTAATTGCATATGCAAAACAATAATTTGCAAGTAAAATGACTCACTTGCATGTGTGAGGACATATTTTACAGGTGCAATTTAGGTGCAAATTTCTGAAATTTTGAAACCAGACATTCAACCCATCTAACACATTTTTACTGCGATGTGAAGAATGAAATAGAAAAGCTGTTTTGGTTCTGAAAGTGCACTAACACCTAGACTGCTATATCAAGCAGCTTTAATGCCTTGGGGTATTTGGGCAAGGGGAATTAAAAATAATAACGGAGTTATTTCATTTGGGAATATAGTTCTTAACCCAGAAGTTTCTTTGGGTTTAAATTCCAAATATGCTTTTTCACCAGTTTATACACACTTGTACAGGGTTGCCTGCAGGCAAAACCAGAAAGGAGAGGAATTTGTCTCAGGAACCCATCTTTTGTTTCTCTGTTTTCTTCGCTGTTTTTTTTTTTTTTTACCCAGAATCAAGGTCATTCCTCCATCTCCAAAGTTTTCAGTAGTTAGCTGGTCTGATAAAGTGACTCAAAAACTGTAGCACCTCATATTTCAAACCTTTCTGCCTGTTTACCAAGATCAAAATAAACTTGTTTATACATATTAAAGCAACGGTTTGCAAATTTTGGCATGAATAATAAGTATGAGGTGAGCTTATTAATAATAGAGATTCCATGTTCCAGCCACTAGAGATACTGATTCTGTAGGGCTGTGATTGGGCCCAAGAACAGGCATTTTTAATAAGCAGTCTAGGTAATCTTGATGTAGATTGTATTTTAAAAAACATTAGCTTCAAACTTTGGTCTTTATTTTCCAGAGTGACACTATTTAAAATTATGAGTTACTGAAAGTCGGTATTCAATGATAGATTTTAGCATGAAAATTGAAAGGGCCTAACACTTTAACACCTCCCAGCTGGTGCTAGTGGTAAGGAACCCAACTGTCAATGCAGGAGACACGAAGACAGGTTTGACTGAATCCCTGGGTCCAGAAGATGTTTTGGAGGATGGCATGGCAACCCACTCCAGTATTCTTGCCTGGAGAATCCCATATATACAGGAGCCTGGTGGGTTACAGGTTATAGGGTTGCAAAGAGTCAGACACAACCAAGGAGACTTGGCACAGCATAGCGAAAGGAACTCTAATTATAAAGCCAGTTGAGCTTTGCTTCAAAAAATATGCTCCTGTACTTGTGAAATATCTGGCAATTGGCAAGTTCCTAAGCTTCTCTGAGACTCAGTTTCCTCACATATAGATTTAATTAAGATGATGACTGCAGCCATGAAATTAAAAGACGCTTACTCCTTGGAAGAAAAGTTATGACCAACCTAGACAGCATATTCAAAAGCAGAGACATTACTTTGCCAACAAAGGTCCGTCTAGTCAAGGCTATGGTTTTTCCAATAGTCATGTATGGATGTGAGGGTTGGACTATAAAGAAAGCTGAGCACTTTGATGAAGAATTGATGCTTTTGAACTGTGGTGTTGGAGAAGACTCCTGAGAGTCCCTTGGACTGCAAGGAGATCCAACCAGTCCATTCTGAAGGAGATCAGTCCTGGGTGTTCTTTGGAAGGACTGATACTAAAGCTGAAACTCCAGTACTTTGGCCACCTCATGAGAAGAGTTGACTCATTGGAAAAGACTCTGATGCTGGGGGGGATTGGGGGCAGGAGGAGAAGGGGACGACAGAAGATGAGATGGCTGGATGGCATCACCGACTCAATGGACGTGAGTATGGGTGAACTCTGGGAGTTGGTGATGGACAGGGAGGCCTGGCGTGCTGCAGTTCATGGGGTCGCAATGAGTTGGACACGACTGAGCAACTGAACTGAACTGAACTGAACTGAAGCCTTTCCTGGCAGGCTCCTAAGGACTGGATGGCAGCAGAGAAAGGAGTCCAGGTAGCTGAGATGCCCGTAGAAGCAGAACTCCTTCCCAGGAGGAATAGAGGAGAAGTTGAATATGTCCTGGCAGTCTGGGAATGAAGTTGAACTCAAAGGTTTTATAAAAAGGAATGAGAGAAGTCCAACTAGTAAACAGTAAAGACCAAACTCTCAGCACCAGATCTGTATAAAGACATTTCAGCAGATGTCAGCATTGGTAAATGAAGAGCCCAGGAATTTGTTCCAACTCCTAACACATAGAATCTGGAGGAAAAAATAACCCCAATTTGATTAATATTAATTGGGTATGACTTAGTGAACTGGAGGTTCAAAAATGAGATTAAATTTGATTATAGAAAAATCAAGAAAGTTCCCACTTATTATATACCTGAGGTTGGGAGCTAAGCTGTTCCCCCTTCATGTGCAATGGACCAAGCAAGATGCTTTGCACAGAGCATATGTTCAAGAAGTGTTGATTTGCTTTGCTAGTCACCAGTGGCAAGTAGTTCAAGAAGTAAAAGCAAAAGAAGACTAAGAGATCAAGCTAGTCTTTGGGTGCCCTGACATGGTAACATCAGAAAAGTTATGTCTCAAAGAAAAAGTAAAATTAGCATTTTATTGTGTTGGCTACTATAAATTTTTGTAAAATATGATCCCTGACCTCTGAAAATGAATAAGGAAGGCACATAATCCCAGACCTCCTGGAAGCTAGCTCTTGATCAAGGCAGATTTCAATGGCAAATGAAAACCTGGAGGGAGCCACTTTGTTAAAACTGGAGAAAGATGGGCCTTATGCAGTAGTTTAAAGACAATTAAATTAGTTTATCTAAAGTGATCTTCCACCCACAAATGGAGCAAAATAACAGAGCTAAGCCACTATTTCTGTTCCTCTCCCAAACAGGTCAAAGGAATTAGAGAAGATTTCAGATGACTTGTCCCTGTCCTGTTGATTGGCATCTATTGAGCCTCCATTCATGCCTGGCACTGAGCTAGAAACTTGGTACACATTATTCTTTCACAAAGTGAAAGTGCTCATCGCTCAGTCGTGTCCAACTCTGGGATGCCATGGACTGTAGCCTGCAAGGCTCCTCTGTCCATGGAATTCTTCAAAGATACTGGTGTGGGTTGTGATTCTCTTTTCCAGAGGATCTTCCCAATCCAGGGGTCAAACTCCAGTCTCCCACTTTGCAGGCAGCTTCTTCACCATCTCAGTCACTTGGGAAGACCATTCTTCCACAAGGCTACTGTCATGCCCATTATATGCAAGGAATATAAGGGACCAAGGACAAAAGAAATTAAGGGCTTGCCCAGTGTCACAAAGTAAACTGGGATCCACCCAGGTGTATCTATCCAGAGCCAGCTATGTTTTATAATCTCTGGCCCACTGTTTTCCAGAAAATCAGTAACCCTAAATATAATAATTTTACCTACCTACTTCTATACCTTTCTTCTCCCTCTCTCCCAAAATACTTTTGCCACCATTTTCCACAAAGTAATGCACTCTGTTATAAGCTTCATATCATATCTATTAAAGAGAGAATAAAAAATTAATAAATTAAAAATAAGAAATATTTGAGAAAATGTTGATGCAAATGTCAGGTATTTTTGTTTTTCATTGCTCTAAAGTTTACTTAAAAGTAACCCGTGGAGATCTTCTCCAGTTTTACTCTCTTCAGTTTCCTTCCTCTCTAGCCTTAAAACACTAGATAGGCTTATGTTTGTACTTTTTTCCCAAAAATACAATATTTTCTTACACTAACACCACAATTCCAAATATTTGCCTCAAACTGCTGAAAATAGAAGCTCAAAATGAAAACAGCACTTATCATACCTGTAGCCTCAGTGGTAGGGCACTTTCCTTTTGAAAATCTGCTGAATTTCACTTGAAACACATCTTTTCCTTTTTGTATGTGATTTAAATCGACATTTTTTTTCTGCCAGTTTTGTGGTGGTGATACTATAATCAAATGTTATATAACAATATAACACAGGCCATGCTTCTCATCCCTTTACATTATCCGAGTGTTTGACTGTCCCAAGATGAATCCACCTTTTCTTAATAAAATATTGATGCTTGGAGAGGCTTATCCATCTTGCCTGAGGCCACACAAAGCCAACAGTAGAACTACAAAGTTAACCATGGAATCAAGTATTCCTCCTCCTGTTGAGGATGCTCATATTTCTCTACTTCTAAAACTTGTATTTTAAAAAGATTCTTCATCTAGGGCACGGTTCTAAATAAAGTCTGTCACTTGGTTGTAAACTTCTTGAGAACAAGAGTAATTCTATTGATTTTTGGTACCCAGCAATGTATACTAATGGGATTTGTTATAATTATGTAATGAATTATATGTCTTCCCTTCCTTATCTGATAAAGTATTTAAAGATGAGACAGAGAATATAAACTTATAGAACATAAATTAAAAGTGAAAGTGAAAAAGAACATAAGATGTAGACGTAAGATGTATAAGCAAGATGTAAGATGAAGCCAGGGATTGACTAAAATATGTTCGTCATCCTGCAAAATATTATACTGGCTACAGTTGGATCCCATATTTACTTCTAAACTTACAAACAGCAAATGAGAAAAGAGACTCAGATGACTTACACTATCTATAGTTTCCTTAGAAGAGAAGGAATCTTCTTGATACCACAAGCAGATATAGATTCCCTCCAATGGCTGGTTAAACATGTGTTAAGTAACATACTGATGGCTTTTGATTCAGTCTGGTTTGTTTGTTTCCTACACATTTTTCTGCCTTTAGGAACTTGACAAGCCAATTAGTTAATAAATCTATAATCTAATAACACCCTAAGCTAAACAATATCTTCAATTCATAAATTTGAGTTTAACAATACCAAATCATGCCCTGTTATGCCTTGTGAAATATTAAAGATTTTCAGGGTCCCATGATTAGAGTCATTCCTAGGATGTGATAAATAAGGAACATTCTGATCTCTGTATTATGTATTCATTCCTCTCCCAACCCATATAACTCTGCAACCTTCAGCCTTCCCTGCAGAATCTGTTTCCAGACACCTACTATTGCTGCCTCCTACCCCAAGCACCAATTTTACAAAGCTGCCTATAAATAGAGCCCTCTTGGGCCTTTCACACTTAACCTTCAGAATTCATTCTGTGCTGCCTCTTCCCATGCAGTCTCCCTCCTTGACTGCCTTCAACACTCATTTTATCAGTTTTCACTTATAAACACATTGAATGGTGGTAGGAGGAAAGTCACATGATGTGAGTAACCCCACAATTCTGGCTGGTACCAATTCCAATGTTAAAATAAGAATGTACCAAAGTAAAAATATTTATTGCATTTTTGGGCATTGAACATTGAAAAGATTCCAAATATCGAGGACCAGGGAGGAAATAAGCACAGATGCCGCCATTTGGTGGGTTGTTGTTGTTGTACATTTTAGAGACAAAATACAGTAAATGTTTTACAGACATAGTTGCATTACCATGCGTCCCCTGACATACTGTGCTTGTCACTTTATTATTTAGCATTTATGCAGTAATTTGACTGTCCCATATTATTTTGCACAAGCATATCAAGTAGACTAGTTTTAACCCTGTGTGGAACCTGATCAAAAATGGCCAGAGATGTTAAATTTCCACCTCATCTCACACAAAGTTCATAACTAAAGCTGAAGGGAATTGCAGACGCAATGTCCACTGAAGTCCTAATGTGTATTAGGAAAGGAAACAGAAATGAAAAATACAGGTCTGCCCTCATGCAGCTTCCACTGTGGTATGGGCTGAGGATTAGAAGAAGGTTTAAAATGCATCACAATGTGATTGAGTGCTATACTTAGATTAATAGAGTACAATCAAGTTACACACAGTAGAGTATAATCATTTACCCTGATTGCATTAAACTATGGAAGAACTGGACATGACTGAGCGACTTCACTTTCACTTTTCACTTTCATGCATTGGAGAAGGAAATGGCAACCCACTCCTGTGTTCTTGCCTGGAGAATCCGAGGGACGGGGGAGCCTGGTGGGCTGCTGTCTATGGGGTCGCATAGAGTCGGACACGACTGAAGCGACTTAGCGGCAGCAGCAGCATGGAAGCACGGTACAAGAGAGGGAGAAAGAAAGAGAAAAAAAAGAAAGAAAGAAAAGGGAAAGCAATAATGTAAACTATGCAGGTAATTCTGCACCGTGCTCATTTCAAGGAGTACATACCCTAGTGTGTGCATGGGACAGAAAATGGTGGTCAATGGTTTTCCCAGTCAACCTCAGTTCAGCTAATGTGTGCCACTCAGTGTGAGGATTTAGAAATAGTTTACAAATCTGGTTTTAAAGATAGTTTACATACATAGACATATCATGAAATATAAGCTAAATACAAACCACCTGCTTTACTGTACTTACTTAATGGAAATGCATACTGCTCCAACATCTGAGAAAAAGACACTGTAGGACTCACTGAGTAACAGCTTGTCAGTCTCTGCTGTGGCAAGAGCACAGACTTACATACTCCCCTTGAGGAGCAATTTAAGGGATTTTCAAGAGTAACTGTAACTCTTTGTGATTTTTATGTTGCGGTCCAGTTTCAGACTCCAACATCCAAGGAGATGTAACCGGAATGTTTAAGTCACTCTTGGGAAGAGAGAGAAAAGTGGCTGTTTGTTTATGTGTGTCAGGGAAGTCCGCCAAAGAGGGGTCCTTTGAATTGAGTCTTAAGGAATGATTGGTATCTGTCTAGACTAATAAGGAAGACAGTATTATAAGCAGAGGAAACAGCAATGTGCAAAGGCAGAAATGTATGAAATAAGGCATATTCTAAAAATTCTCAGTAATTTGATATGGTCAAAGACTAAAGCGCATATGGAAGAGTCATGCTGAAACCTTGGACTTTATACATCAGGATATCAGAAACAATTGTTAAACAAAGAAGTAATAATTTTGTCCTAAAAGGGACTGCCTGCTGATAATGTACAGACTGCATGTGAAATGACCAAAGCAGGAGGAGCAGAGAGAAATTTGGAGGATGTTGCCAAGGTTCATGTGACAAACAGCGAGAGACTGAACTAAGGCACTGGCAACAGGGGAGTGAAGCGCATAATTTCTAAGGAATACTGGAGTTAGAAATCACAGGATTTGGTGACAGATTGGATGCAGGAGATGGCATGTTTCCTAATTCAAAGATATCTACAAAGTTGATTTAGTCAAACTGGGAAGAAGTAAAAGTAGCTACATATTTGTAAATTAATGTATAGGAGAAAATGATTTCTATAAGAAAATTATTTTTCTTAACAAGGACTGAATAAAAAACATGTCCTCCTTTTTTCCCTCAACTACTAGGAAACTCAAACTTGAATTTAAAAGTAGTCTTAGTGTGGTGGTCAATTTTATATGTCAGTTTAGCTGGGTCACAGTGCCCAATACTTATTCTGTGTTTCTGTCAAGATATTTTTAGGTGAGATTCACATTTAAATCAGTAGAGTTTGAGTAAAGCAAATTACCCTCTCTAATGCAGGTAGGCCTCATCCAATCAGTTGAAAGCCTTAATAGAAAAAATACTGATTTCTCTAGAAGACAGAATTCTGCCAGCAGACTGCCTTTGGACTCAAACTGCATCTCTTTCCTGGGTATCCACACCGCACAATCACTCGAGCCAATTTATTAAACCTATCTCTCTCTCTCTCCCCCTTCCTTTCTCAATATATCATCCATATATTTCTGAAAAAATATATTGTGATCTTAAGTTTTTTTTTTTCTTTTCTGCATGATCTCTTTGGTTTGGTTTGTTCTTATGCTTGGTATATTTATCTTACTGTAAATATACATCATTTTGGGTGATGTCTTTTTCAAAATTAGAAGATATGAACACATTAAAATCAGTCTGTGCTAGTTACGTTTTTTAATGGCCAGTCCTTAAAACAGCCTGCATGATAAACTTTGCATTTCTTTAATAACAATGAGGAAACAGGTTTAGAATACCTGAATGACATTTCAGATTTCCAAAGTCTGAAAGAAATGGAACTGTGCTGGAAACCCAGATCCAACTGACTCTAAGTGTCTCCCTACCATATAATGTTGCCTCTAAGAAGAAGCAAAACTTAATCCAATATAACACAGACTCTGAATTGGAATTTCTAGGGCTAGTACCCAAATTCAGACTGCCTACTCCCAAAGTAGGTTAACTAGCCTTCACTGATGGTGGCTTTCATGATTTCTCTATAAGAAGGACACCCACAGGGGCAAGAGGTCTCTCCACCGAACCAAAGATAAATCCACACTGCTTGTCCAGCAGAATAAATGGAAACTGAAAGTTCCCAGTTGATACAGGTGTTGTTTTTGAGAACCACCCTTTGAGAACTAAGAATGTGAATGGTTTATAGCATACTGACAGCGAGCCAAAAAGAAACTCACTTTAGTCGAGTGTGTACGTGCTGTTACTTCAGTCGTGTGTAACTCTTTGTGACCCCGTGGACTGTAACCCACCAGGCTCCCCTGTCCATGGGATTTTCCCAGCAAGAATATTGGAGTGGGTTGCCATTTCCTTCTCCAGGGGATCTTCCTGACCAAGGGATCGAACCCACATTTTCTGCATATCTTGTACTTCAGGTGAATTCTTTACCGCTGAACTACTAGGAAAGCCCAGTTGAGTGCAAGAAGCTCTAATAACTATAGAGTCAAGCCAAAGGGAACTTGCCATGATTTGGGGATCTAATAGTAATTTGGATAAACCTATATAATAAAAAATAGAAGAGGAAAAGGGATGAGTGAGTCTCCCCACTTTGGGCTAAAGCAAAAAGATAGGGAGAGAAAGAAGGATTTCTCCAGCCTCTACAATAATTTTGGCAACAGTTATTCTACTGGGGCTGGAAGTCTGTATTCTCTTTCCCCATCTTCTCTCCCATGATGTCTGCTACTGAAGTTTTCCCTTGGGGCCTTCTCCTGCCAGCCACGTATCCAGTCTTTCCAGGGCTTACTTTGAACCATCCACTCTCAGCAGACTTCAGGCAACAGAAACACCTGTGTGCTTCAAAGTGTATGTAAGACAGAATTGAATATTGTATCACCATATAATTGAAAACAAAAAGAAAAAAAATACAGTTTAGAGAAGAACTAGCTGTATTTTTATATTCCTGTCTAAAAGGAACACTTCAGAGCAGGGAGAAAGATAAACCTGTGCATATCTGCTTTTCACTTACACGGACAGAGTGGGAGTAGCTCATACCCAAGAATAGGATCTTCTGAAAGGAAAGAGTCATTTCAAAGATCCTGCTGGTATGATAAGTGATTGAAAGGCTGAGACTTAAGAGTATAGGACCTTTGTTTACAGTAATTGAGCGCAGTTTTGGATAGACAAAAGCAGAACTAGAGGGAGTTCAGCAAAGAGGTAAGGAACTGGATTTCATGATGAAGCATGAAATTGAGTTATGGAACTTGGGGCAGAAAAGGCTATGAAGAGGAAAGCAGAGAAGGCACTGGCAAGGTGTTAGAAATTTGTTGACAAAAACTGGTAAGAAAATTGCCTATGACAAATTTCGACTGGGGGCCCGGGGAATTTTTAAGCAGTGGGAGGTCTAATATTCAATATTAATCTATAGACTGTTCTGCATATAATCTTCCTCTATTGTCTTCCAAGTCTCCATGAACAAGACTGCCTTGTGTGTAATGCAATATCTGTATCTCAATCACTGGCTAGAGCTAAGTGGCAGCTACACTCTCCTCCCATCTTTACATGGCACCTGTCCTGATGCTTTCCCACTGTCTGATCCACATTTGGATTGGTGCAGGCCTGAGAGAAGCAACAGGATGCAGGATATAAGTGAGAGGAAGAAGTTCACAGAACAGAAAGAGGCACTAAGAAAATAAGCCCTAAATATTTATAGAAATCTTGGAGAAGACTCTAGACTCCCAAAGGGAAGTGAGATAGTGCCATTTTATTTAAATAGCAGGACAAAAAAAACCCCACATGTTTAAAAAGCAATTTAAAGAATTATAAACAATA
The DNA here is from genome assembly GCF_032405125.1 of Capricornis sumatraensis. Taxonomy (NCBI): domain Eukaryota; kingdom Metazoa; phylum Chordata; class Mammalia; order Artiodactyla; family Bovidae; genus Capricornis; species Capricornis sumatraensis. Next base: position 58,526,657 of record NC_091074.1, read on the forward strand.
AAGGACCTCATAAGGATGAAGAAATCAGGAAAACACCAGAGCTGATTCATGAGCTATATTAACACAAGCTGGTGACCCTTGAATCTTCAGGCTTCATTTCCTGAAGCACTATCCACATCTATAGAATCTGCTTGAAGTTTTCTCCCTCCCATTCTAGTTTTACAGAGTTGACTTCAAAAACATGGACGATAAGCATGTTGGTAGCCTTGTGTTTTTTTCTTGTGTTAACATATTTTATTGAGAGAGGTAATCTTTAGTCCTATATGGTTACGCATACACACACACACACACACATATTTATGCAATGTGGGAAACCCTGGTTCAATCCCTAGGTTATGAAGATCCCCTGGAAGAGGGCATGGCAACCCACTCCAGTATTCTCGCCTGGAGAATTCCATGGACAGGGGAGCCTGGCGAGCTACAGTCCTTGGGGTTGCAGAGAGTCAGACATGACTGAGCAACTAACACACACACACACACACACACACACACACACACACACATATATATATATAAGTTAGTACAATGACTTTACATCATAAATTAATTATTATTTCTCCAAAGAAGACACATAGATGGCTAGTAAACACATGAAGAGATGCTCAACATCACTCATTAGAGAAACGCAAATCAAAACTACAATGAGATATCACCTCACACCAGGCAGAATGGCCAAATCAAAAAATCCACAAACAAGTTCTGGAGAGGGTGTGGAGAAAAGGGAACCCTTCTACACTGCTGGTTGGAATGTAAATTGTTACAGCCACTATGGGAGACAGTATGGAGACTCCTTTTAAAAAAAATATAGGAATAAAACCAATACAGCAATATGATTCCCAGGCATATACCCTGAAGACACCAAAACTGAAAAAGAAACATGTACCCGCAATGATCATTGCAGCATTGTTTACAATAACCAAGACATGGAAGCAATTTAGATGTCCATCAACAGATATATGGAAAGAGGTTATGGAACATATATACAATGGAATACTACTCAGCCATAAAAAGGAATTCATTTGAGTCAGTTCTAATGAGGTGGATGAACCTAGAAACTATAATACAGAGTGAAGTCAGAAAGGGAAAAACAAACGTCATATGCTAACGTATCTAGAAGGAATCTAGAAGGATGGTACTGACGAATCTGTTCACAGAGCAGCAATGGAGATGCAGACACAGAGAACACACTTATGGACAAGGGTGGGGGAGAAGAGGAAGAGGGTCAGATAAATGGAGAGAGTAGCATGGATGCATACACACTAACATATGTAAAGAGATAGCCAATGGGAATTTGCTGTATGACTCAGGGAACTCAAACTAGGGCTCTGTAACCTAGAGGGGTGGGAATGGGCGGGAGGTGGGAGAGAGAGTCAAGACAGAGGGGACATATGTACACATATGGTTAATTCAAGTTGATACATGACAGAGATCAAATCAATATTGTAAAGCAATAATCAATTAAAAATAAATATTTTTAAAAACAAAAAATAAATCAATTAGTAATGTTATACTTACTCCTTAAGTACAAGGACTTGATACCCTTAGATTTTTCACGTGTTGACCTTCCAAACACCCAAACCTGTGGCTAGCTACTAGGTATCACAAATAGAGTTGAGAGACCCAACTATATGGATCAGATTGTCCTCAAACCAGGTGTTATCTTGTTTAGTTCACAGAGTGTCTAAAAAAATTTCAAGTCGACATATACATGTTAGAAAACTTACACTAAAAAATCCTAATTTCCCGACTCTATAGAAAAAATCAAAGATCTGGCTACCTTTAGATGGAATACATACAGTTCCTTTGCCCTGACTGACCCATTTTACTTATGTAAGTTATCTGCCTGGAAAGCAGGCTTGAGCTTTGTCTACTGATTTGACCTCTGCTTGAACAATTCCCATTATGGAAATGGTCTGTCTCACAAGATAACCCAATCTATTATTAGACAGTTCAAATAGTTAGAAAGTTTTTCCTCATATTGAATAAAACTCCATTTCTGTGAAACTTACACTGAATTTACCAAAGTTCACCATCTGATCTGTTTTAACACCTAAATCTAAATGACACCACTTTGACTATGATCATACAATCATCTGTTTCCCCTAAGACTCGTCATTCCAGACTAAATATTCTAATTATTTTAACCTTTCCACTTATGTCAGTGATTCTCAACACTTGGGCCTTCCTGGTCATTTTCTTCTGAATATGATCTAGATACTAATGACAAAAACAGAATTGCCACAGTCTTCTTTGTCATCATGAAATTAATATGCCCATCAAAATGGTGTATAAGTCACAACTTTCCCTTTTTTCTGATACTACTTTTTTGTCTTATTTTGATACATTTCACTATTATCTTGATGTCCTGCCAGAGTAATACAGATATATATCAGAAATTGGGGGCAGGAGAAGAAGGGGACGACAGAGGATAAGATGGCTGGATGGCATCATTGACTCAATGGACGTGAGTCTGAGTGAACTCTGGGAGTTGGTGATGGACAGGGAGGCCTGGCGTGCTGAGATTCATGGGGTCACAGAGTCGGACACGACTGAGCAACTGAACTAACTGAACTGATGAATGTCAGGGACAGGATCCATAATATATTCACTCTGTCCACGCTACATCCATTATAGATTCATCGTGATGTGCCCTCTGAGTGTGATACGTAAATAAGTAAGCACTGCTTGTATACTGTTATTTAAAATAGGTGAGTTGACAGAGACAATAATTGACATGAGGTGAGTTAAGACAGGAAGATTGTGGGTGTGCATATAGATGGAAAAGCATTTTCCCTACATTTTAATATCATTTTTATACATATAGGAAAATAAAATGTCAGAGGCTTAAATAAGCTGAGATTAATTAGGAAAATGACAGCTTGAAAATACAAATGACATGCCAATGGTCACAGATAACTGTTGACAGAGCAGACCTAGGATCCACATTTCTTGGCTCTAGTTTTCTCTCTTTTTGATATACAGATATGTGCTCTGATAACCTTCTAATGGTTTCTCAAGATAAATGTATAGTTAATGAATCTTTAACAATATTACAGGCCCAGAGAAAGGCAGTAAGTTGAACCTATGAAGAACTGAGCTGTATACATGTAAGAACTATAATCCCAAACTTACAAATCATCTTCATCTATCCAGTGTTCAAAGGTTCAGGAAAACAGTTACCAAACTGCTTCTAGAAGGTAGAGGAATACATAAAATATTAAATTTCTGGTAATAATTTTTGCTGACTGTTACCCCAAAATGTGTATATTAAACTTATTTCACTATATTTCACATGTGAAAAGGTCAAGACTTTGCCTAAAGGTTAGTGACTTTTAAACTTCCATAGGAATTTCCTATTTTTTCTAAAATCTCACATAGAATTCTCATGTTGATTTCCACCTTGCTGAAAGAGAAGTTATGCCCTAACCAGAAGTCTGAACTGAACATAAATCTTTATTTAAGACATCTGTGCTAAAACAAGCATAATGAAGATTTATGGATACCTGAACAGAGAAAACTTCAAGTGATCAATTAAGACATACTTTGAGGTATGTAATTATAGGGCAACACCAAAGGAAAGTAAATCAAACTCCTTAAAAGAAGATAAAAATGGATTATCCTACTATATATAAATATCTGAAGTCAAAATAATAAGGTCAATAACTATGACACTGAATTACTGCATTAACCTCGAGAGCTGCAACAGTTACTCCAGGGGGTTTCAGTCAACAAATTGCAAGACACGATGGGTAGAAATCAGTGCAGCGGCCGCTGTGAGTTACAGGGAGGGGATCACTAGTGCACTTGATGGATACTGTACATTTCACTGGGAGTTGACACTGACTAAAAAGTTCCCAACAACTGAATCCTTTACTCCTGGAAATATGTCATCACTGCAGGGAAGATCCCCTTGCTTACTTGATTGTCTCACCAAAACCATGTATTCTGTGAATCTCAAAGTAAAGCCTGATTTAAAATGAGAATCATCCCTGATTTGACTTTAAATCTACTATCATATTTACATTTATGATGATTCATTTCAAAACTTGATTTTAACTGAATTAATATATCAAGATACTTGCTAAAAAGCAACCATTGCACAAAGAGTAAAAAGGCAGCCCACAGAATGGGAGAAAATATTTGCAAATCATATATCTAATTAAGGAGGATAACATACAGAGTATAGAGGGAACATCTACAATAAATAGTACATATAGAGAGAGAGCACCAAAAAAGAATTACTTAGGTATGAAATCTAGCTAAATACATACAAGACCTAAGTGATGAACACTATAAAACTTTGATGAACAAAATCAAAGAATAAGTAAATAGAGAAATATTTCTTGTTCATGGATAGGAAGACTCAGTGTTGTAAACATTTCAGCTCTTCCCAACTAGATTTATAGAGTCAATGCAATTCCAAAAAAAATCCCAGAAAATTATTTTATGAATATCAACAAAGTGATTCTAAAGTGGGAATCCATTTAGATATGGCAAGGTAAAAGACCCAGAATAGTAAATTCAACATTGAAAGAGAACAACAAAGTTGGAGGTCTGATGCTATATTCATTTTCAAGACTCACTGTAAAAATTTACCCATTATAAATCAATTTCTCTCTTTTTATTTTAAAGGACTTACTGTAAGGCTCCAGTAGTCAAGACAGTGCAGTATTGTAGAAATAACTGACAGATCAATAGAACAAACTAGAGAGCCAAGAAACAGACCCCAAGTAAATATAACACCATCCATGAACCCTAATGTAAACTATGGATTTGGGGTGATTATGATGTGTCACTGTGGATTCATCCTTGGGAATAAAAAATGCACCATTCTGTTGAGTGATGCTGATAATGGGGAAGACGATTCATGTGTGGGAACAGTAGGTATATGGAAAATTCAGTCCAGTTATATACTTGGTACCTTATTAGGGGATACTCAAAAACTAGGCTTAGGGCTTCTCTGATGGTACAGTGGTTAGCAATCTGCCTTGCAATGTAGGTGACACTGGTCAGATCCCTGATCCCACATGCTGCAGAACAACCAGGCTCATGAGCTGTAACTACTGACCCAGCATTCTAGAGCCCAAGAACAGCAACTACTAAAGCCCATGTGCCTGGAGCCCACGCTCTACAACAAGAGAGAGAAGCCATTGCAATGAGAAGCCTGCACACCGCAAGGAAAAGTAGCCCCCACTCACCAAACTAGAGAAAGCCTGTGCACAGCAACAGAGATCCACCACAGCCAAAAGTAAATAAATCAATCAGTCTGTAAAAAAAAACAAAACTGACTTAGCTGGGGGATTATTAACTTGAATGCCTGAATGTGGCCTTTCCACATAATATGAGCATCATCAAAGCATGGCTTCTTCAGGATAATCAGACATCTAGCACTGTGGCTCAAGGCTCCAAGTGTTCCAGAAAACAAGGGAGAAGCTGCATGGTCTTTTACAGCCTAATGTTTGCAATCACGTCGTATCATTTATATCTTTGTCTTTGGTCAAAGTGTCACAACCCTACTCAGATTCAAGAGGAGGGACCCTAGACCCCATCTCTTGATGGCAGAAGTGTCAAAGTATTCATGATCATGTTTTAAAGCCATCACAGACTCAAAAGCCCCTATTTCAGGTCATATCATAATTATACGATATTTGTTATTACTGAAGAAAGCAGGAAAGAGTTTGTGTCAGGTAACTGACACAAACTTACTCTAATAATGCAGCCTTAAAAAATGAAAGCGTATATAACTCTAAGACATTTTCATTTGAAACACAATGCCAACCTAAGAATATTTTTAAACAGTCAATTCATTTAAAGCATAAGATGTTTACACATTTTTGTTCTTAATAAGAAATGCACTTAAAATAGAGTAAAAGTCACAGCAGAGACCAGTGCTGAAATTGTTGGCATCTGAATAACAAAAGGACAAAGAGATGATGGATGAGAGTATGTATATTAGCAAGTACCAAACACTGTTAATAGCCACTTGCCTGCTTTGAAGGGCAATACTGGATTTACTCCAAAGTCTTTACAAGGAGGAAAGCAACAGTGGCTGAACAAGCAAAACCCCTCAGGAGTTTAGACCAAGCTTGGAGGGTTATAAATAGAGATGCCCTAAACCCCTCCACAGACAAAGCTAAACCCATCAATAAAGCTAAATGTGAGGGGGGGGAAAGCAGCCTGAAAAATTCCAGAGGAAAAAAAGCAGCTTAGAAAAATATGAAGAAAAGCCTAGGCTATTCTTCCATGTGAAGAACACCATCTTATTAGTCATGGCGAAGGGAAATGTAAAGGGTATTGTTTTTATGGCCCACTGAGGATATTTTCTTAAGGCATTAAAAATTACTATGAAGGTAAGTAAATAAAACAACTGAGGACTGTCAGGTTTTTTTTTTTTCTAACTACAAAAGAAAACAATGAAACAGAATTTAGAAGAGTTGTTATTACTAATTGAATCCCCTTGAAACTAACAACATAATAATTTATAGTGCAGGTCTAGTGCTTATCAATAGAATGACTGGAAAAGTGATCATGGCTTACTAAAAAATTGTCAACTTCCAGATTGTTTTATGGTTATTTTCCTATCCTATGTGCTGTAACAACTGTTTCAAACTGAACATTGCCTATAAAGAAACAAATTTGCTTTTAAGATCTACTCTATAATTCCACATAAACATTTAGGAAAGACAGAAATGTGAATTGATATACAAAAGAGTTGCTTTGTCCATTTTTTATCAACTAGAAATTCGTACTGAGTCACTTCAGTATTCCAGTGGAAAAAAAAAGTACAGTTGTTTATAATAATGACTGCAAAGCTCTGAAAGATACTGAAGTGACTTCTGAGTCATCAAAAGAAAAACAAGAAAGTTGGCTCGTGAAAGATTATGAAGGACATCAAATACCAGCCTAAGGCATTTAAGTTTCATTTGACGGGCAAAAGGGAGACATTGAAAGTATTTGAACAAGGCAATGACATTACCAAAACAGCCCTGTAGGAAAATTAAACTGGTGGTAACAGGCAATTCAGATTTTAATAAGGAATGACTGAAGACCAGTTAGGAAGCTATTGAAATAACACAGTAAAGAGGGGAAAAAAAAAAAAAAAAAAGAAGTCCCTTAACTAGGTTTTGTGATCACGAAAAGAGAGGGATGGCAAATATATTGTCCCACTTTGCTTGGGACTGAGGAGTGTCTGAAGATGTGAAAGGTTCAGTGCTCAAACTAGAAGAGTCCTATGAACACCAGGATGATTAGTCACCCTAGCTGGATGTTAGGGCAATGAAAGAAGAGTCATTTTTTGGTTCCAGGGAGGTAGAACTGGGATGATCATTGAAAAACTCCTTCTAATAACTAGAAGCTTAGCTTAAACAAATGCCTTCACTTTTAGCTATTCCAAATAATCATAATTAATTTGGATCAAAGTAATTAATAATCCATTAATCTGGATCAAAGTAATTAATAATCCACCATTAATTTGAATCAAAAGGTATGGACACTGAAAATGAATGGATAACTTTCTAGAAGACTTTCTTATATTTTACTTGAGTAAGGTACAGCAGGACAGAATCCAAAAACCTGAGAAAGTTACCAAAAAAATGTTAGATGAGAGCAAATGTTAAATATGGCCTAAAAATTAAGTCAGTGATTCAAAAGATGAGGCAGTGTTGGCTAAAGATACAAGGAGCTGAGTATGAGTTGGGAAGCTGAGTCAAGAAAAAGCAATGGTACAGGGGCAGGAAATAGGGCTTCATGAAGAAACGCATGTAGGGGGCAGTCAGTATCAAATCAGCAAATTTCACTCAAGTTAAAGCTCTGACCTCACCCAGTTTCATGCTCTAATGTGGCTTATTGTCTCTTCACTTCTGATGGAAACTACTTAAAAGAATAAGAATATTTCTCTTTCTTGTAGTTTATGTCTTCACCCTTTACTTCTTTTGCTAGCATCAGTCATTAATAACTCTTTTCCAAAACCCTGGACAAAGAAACTGTTGTGGTGGCAAGATTGTATTTTTAAGTTTTATGCTCTATGTTACTTGTTTCCACTAGTTTCTCCTTCCTGTTAGCCATTCCACCTTTTAGTTAATACATTCTCTAGTCACTGCCTCAGTGAAGGATGTCAAAACAGAACGACAGAGAAGAGTGGGTGAGAGGGAGTGTAACGCCATATTTGTTGTTTCAGCTGTCTAGTATTTAATATTTGGAGAAAGAAGATAATAGATTTTGGAGATTGATGATGATGATGGTGGTGGTGATGATGAGAGGGGAGAGCAGATAGAGTGTAGATTGGTAGATAGATAAGATTAATAGATTTGGATCTGAAATCTATAAGTGTCCCAAATTCTGGAATGTCAAGTGGAGAGAGGAAAGACTGCAATAAACTGAGGAGGGGTTGAGACAGTGGAGGCAGGGAGGGGCTGAGACACTGACCTGGAGAGATTACAGTGAGAAAAGCATTGTTGCATCCCAACACTTCGACCTTCTAAAAGTGTCCACTTTTTTTAGAACATGAGCTAGCACCACCACCCTTATTCTAGTCAGAAACCTGGGAAAACTCCTTGACGACTCTCCTCCACATCCTAGCCCTACTGATCCTGTTTCCTAAGTATCTCCTGAATCAGTCATCTTCCTACAATTACTCCACTCCATCTCAATCAGTCCACGCCAACCCACATCTTTCCTTGTTACAGCAGCCTCCTAACTGGAGGCTTTTGCTAGTCTCCAATACATTAGTTTCTCTTATGGACTTTGTTGTTGATTGGTACATCAACCTTAGTTCAGACTGGTAATAATCATATTTCAGTTTAGTCTAATCATTCTTAAAAAGGGGGTTTAGTAATAATACCTGACACATCAATTATAAGGAGGATTCATGAGTTAATACCTTTAAACAATGCTCACTTGGTAGCTTGTTACCCAGTAACACCCTGTGTGTGTTGTCATCATTGTTGCTATTATAATTTATTACAATTATAATACTTAGACTTTTTTTCCTACCACTCACCGGTCTAAGTTTGAAACTGACTTAGGAAGAGGATTTGGTTGAATCTAATTGAAGGTGAGCTAACTTAAACCAAAGAGTACGCACCGGAAGTTCAGGCCCAAAAGTACCACTGGACTCACTGGGTCCCAGGATGAGGCTCTCAGAAGCATTATGATTCAAGGCAGCTGTCTTTTTTCCCCATTTCCCAAACCCACACTAGCTTTTGTTCCTGCTTCTCACTATATGCTTCATTCTCTCTATGAAGACTGACTTTCTCTGCTGATTTTTCATGATGCTTATGAAAACAAATGCCTAAGATTTCCTACATGTGTTCTCAAATCAAGTTCCCAACAAAAACAGTTTTCAAAGTTTTTGTGAACCTGGAAATGACTGGCCATCTTGGGGCAGGTGAGAGTCTAAGAAGCGCTGTAGGCAGGGCACACAGCCTGACTAATGTGCCTCTTCATCCTGACTCCAAACTATGCTTCCAACCATGTCTCCTACCACTTCCCTGCAAAGCAGATATGGTTCCTGCCACACTGGATGATTCATCTCTCACAAGGGCTGTATTCGTCAGCCACTCTGCCCTTCCACATTCATTGTTCCTTCCATCTGAATGTTCCACCCTCTACCTAACCAACCTCTACTGATCCTTCCAAGTCAACCCCAAACCACCATCTTGGTGATACTTTCACTTCCTTTGTAGGTACTGAAAATGACTTTGTGTATTTTGTGTATTCTCCAACTATAGCTCCAAACATGTCGTACAAAATCATATATTAATTTTTTTCTGAACTTCTTCATGGCAGGGATCCTTATTTTTCATTCATCTGTATATATTCAGAACTTAGATAATTTGTTGATTGAAGATGTAAATGAAAATTATAATTTTTTCTTACAAAATTATTCACCCAGTTTACTCAAGAGACTCAATCTGAGCTTATAAAAAGTTTCAATGAATATTTTTAAAGTACTGTTATAAAAAAACTTTTAAGCATACACAGTAATGAAACTAAAGCTAATAATTTATTAAATAGTGAGTATTCTGATGGATGTTTTAATTGAGTTATTAGATATAAGCATATTTGTTTCATGTAAATAGACACTGACAAAATGGTTTTAACATTGTGCAGAAACAGTTTACTTCATTTAAACTAATCATTCACCTGGCTTTCAATTCACCTTATATTTTATTGTAAGAATAATGGATCTTTTTCAGAGATGATCCAGGAGTGACTTGCTTGTACCTGAATAAGTTGTAATACTGAACACACATAAGTCCATTTTAATAACTGTGCTCTGTCTGTTCCTCTTTGTGATGAAGCTAAATTTGCATGCTGTTTTTCAAAACTAACCGGTGCTTTTAAAGTCACTTCTATTGAGGATGTGTTTGTCTCTTTAGCATTATTGCGTATCAGTCCTCAGAACTGCCTTGAATCTTTTTCTGTCTCCCTTCTCTTTCTTGTCTTTTTGTTTCTTCTAAACTGTGACTAAAGTCTAGCAACACCTGCTGTTTGATTTGATTCTTCTGTTCTGATGACCTAAACATTTTTATTCTTCTTTCTATACCCTGTACTCTGAAATGAGTGTCCCACAACATCCACTCAACTTCGAAGCCATTGAGAGCACAATTGTCCCTCAAAATCCACAGGGTATTGGGTGGAAGACTGTCATTTGGTTCAGTTCAGTCGCTCAGTTGTGTCCAACTCTTTGCGACCCCATGGACTGCAGCATGCCAGGCTTCCCTGTCTGTGACCAACTCCTGGAGCTTACTCAAACTCATGTCCGTCGAGTTGGTGTCCATCATGCCCATCAAGTCAGCAAGACTGTTGAGGGGTACCAAAATTCAAGGATGCTCAAATCCCTTATATAAAAGGGCACAGCACAGTTGGCCTGTGTATCCATGGATTTCACATCTGCAGATACATGGGATGACTATACACTTTTTCACTTCATTAGTTGAAATACTAGCAGATGTCCTTGAATGTTTTCTCTGGCTTCTTGTGCCTGGTAATCCCATGACAAAAATCTCACCCCAGTTGGGTGTGCTCCTTACAATTGGGCCCCAGGTCAAAGCACAATGAGCCCAAGTGAACCTAATGCAAAATCTAGAGCTTGCCACCTAACCAGACCTGTAAGGATGAGCCCATCCCAAATCAGATCTTCCTGTTTACCTGCAGAACTTACAGCAAGACAGTAAATTCCCATTGTTGTCAGTCACTGTGTTTTTAGATCATTTGTTACCAACAATTGTGGTTAAGAGCTAGTTGATATAAAATTCTTCCTGGCACTCTCACTCTTTTTGATTCTAAAGCATTTTTAAAGGTCCTCAAATTTATGGAGTTTTAAGCATCTCTCCCAAGACTTACATGACTTACATATGTAATGAGGACATAAAAGAGTTAATTGTAGTCATAATTGAGCAACACTTGTGTCAGACATTATTTATATGCATTATTTCTATTTCACCATTTTACAAGTTAAAAAAAAAGATTCAGAAAATTTAGATAACTTCCTCAAGGTCATGATTCTAGTGAGTTTCACGACTGAAGCTCAAACCTAGGTTTCTACCTTCTCCTCTCTTACACTGTACATTACCATTTATGCTGTCAATTAAAGTGACAGTCACCAGAATTACTGTTATGTTCTGATATAGTTTCTGATCAATAGGTGATGGGTAGCAAATGACTTAGACTCCCTCATATAAAAAGGTGAAAATACTTAAATCATCTAAATTATGCACATAAGCATAATTTGACTTTTTTTTTTTTTTAGAATTTTAAGCTATTATGGAGGTTGTCAAAGCAGGTTTGGAAGATGGTTTTTATTTGCAGTGTTTCAAAAGCAGAGTGTGTTTAAAATAAAGTAGACTTAATCATTCTAGGCTTTTCCTGTAACATGTCCTGTGATGAACAGTTGTGTTGTTGCACAAAACAACCCAGATTTGAGAAAGACCAAATGACTGTTATTTTACCATTATGTAGAAAAAAATGTTTGAAAATACAACATAAAAATGCTCCAAACAACAACTCTGTGAAATTATAGTTGAAAGATACCAATTGAAAGTAATTTACTCTTTGATTTTTAGTCTTCTCGCTATCCAAACAAAAACTTCTATTTTGGATGATTGGGTTGGTTTGGTTTGGTTTTCATTCAGGCATGTTTTATAAATACCATGGATTCCCTAATATAGAGAAAATCTAGAAAAACAGAAGACAATAAGTTTTATAACTCAAGCTGTCATTGATAGGCCACAGAGCAGTCGTGAGCCAAAATATCTAATCATTCTGAGCAACAATCTACAGAAATACTTCATAAGAATAAAACAACAATGTTGTGGTGTCGCATCATCCTGTCTTGACATGCTAAAAGGTAGAACATTATAAAAATGCCAACACAGCTAGTTTTCTACTAGGTTTTACAACACATGATATATCAAAACCTTAGATATTCGGGTGTCAGAGTTTAGATATTTAAGCTGGCAGAGGTTGAAATTTGCAATAAGGATAAAAGTCAAAGTTAGCAGGGGAGTCATAAATTAGGCTTGATGTTGAGAGCAGCTCAAATTTGCTGGGCATCAGGGGAGAATCCAGGGCATGTGAATGAAAAATGAGTGCTATATTCATTTAGTGATGATTAGCTACTGCAACAAATAAGTGCTAAATTTTCTATATCTTTATTGATATATGTATATATATATATGCATCCTCAGTCATGCCTGACTCTTTGTGACCCCTTGGACTGTGGCCCTCCAGGCTCCTCTGTCGATGGGATTTTCCAGGCAAGAATACTGGAGTGGGTTGCCATTTCCTACTCCAGATGATCTTCCCAACCCAGGTATCAAACCCATGTCTCTTGCATCTCCTGCACTGGCAGGCGAATTCTTTACTACTGCACCACTTGGGAACCATATATCAGTATTTGGGTTATGAAAGTTTTTTGCTCCCTGACAATTCAGTGTGAGTGACCCTGGTGGTGACGGAGACACAAACTCCTGCTGTTGGATGTCTCCACGTCCCTCAGGGCCCCAAAGCCTGAATCGAGAGTCCTCAGAAAGAGAGAGAACATGGAGCAAATGTACTCCCTTCATTACCACTTTGACCCTGAAGTGATAATCATTTGAACAGACATTCTCATGTGAGAAATGGTTGCAAAGGAGGGTGAGAAATGCATACTAAGCCAGGCAGTCCATGATGAATCTATATTATAAAAAAATAACATGAAATTTGGTGGAAAGTTTGCTATATTTTTTCAGATAATTTTTACTAAATTTCATTTTGTGTATACCATTATGGAAAGCACTATGAAGCTATAAATATTGTTTTCTTCCTTCAAGCAGCATATAATCTAAATGGGAAAACAGAACAGATTCATGGTATATGTTGTGGGCTTTTATATCATCAATTTTTCATTATTCAGAGGACTATTTTGGATTTGGACTGCTAAAAACTGTTTCTTTTAGACATATTTTTAATATTCTTTTCTCCCAGTTTTATTGAGATGTGATTGACTTAAGTAGCATTGTATAGGTTTAAGGTGTACAGCAAAATGATCTGACCTACATGCATCATGATATGGTGATCACAATTAGTACATTACATCCTTAGTACTTATTTATCTTCAACTGGAGGTTTGTACATTTTAACTTCCTTCATTCAATTCTGCTCCTGCCAGTTCCCACCTCTGGTAAATTCAATGTACTCCTTAACTACTTAGTGTAGATACAGATGATTTTAACCTTTAAGGTTGTTTCAACTTTCTACTAGCCTTATACATGGTTAATCTGCTACCTTTACTGTATATTTGCCTTTACTGATGAGATTTTACCTTTTGCCACTTTCAAATTTCTGGTTTGGGCCTTTTCTTTTCCAGTTGGAGAAGTCCCTTTAAATTCTCGTAAACTTGGTTTTATGGTGCTAAATTCTTTTATCTCTTGCTTACCTGTGAAATTCTTTGTCTCTCTTTCAAGTCTGAAAAATAAACTTGCCAGGTAAAGTATCCTTGGTTGTAGAGTGTTTCCTTTCATCACTTTTTTTAAAATTTAATTTATTTATTCTAATTGGAGGCTAATTACTTTACAATATTGTATTGGTTTTGCCATAAATCAACATGAATCCACCACGAGTGTACACATGTTCCCCATCCTGAACCCCCCTCCCTCCACCCTCCCCATACCATCCCTCTGAGTCATCCCAGTGCACCAGCCCCAAGCATCCAGTATCATGCATCGAACCTGGACTGGCAATTCGTTTTGCATATGATATTATACTTGTTTCAAGGCCATTCTCCCAAATCATCCCACCCTCTCCCTCACCCACAGAGTCCAAAAGACTGTTCTATACATGTGTGTCTCTTTTGCTGTCTCGCATACAGGGTTATCATTACCATCTTTCTAAATTCCATATATATGTGTTATTTGGAAAACTCAGCAGTGGCCACAGGACTGGAAAAGATCAGTTTTCATTCCAATCCCAAAGAAAGGCAATGCCAAAGAATGCTCAAACTACCACACAATTGCACTCATCTCACATGCTAGTAAAGTAATGCTCAAAATTCTCCAAGCCAGGCTTGAGCAATACTTGAAAGGTGAACTTCCTGATGTTCAAACTGGTTTTAGAAAAGGCAGAGGAACTAGAGATGAAATTGCCAATATCTGCTGGATCATGGAAAAAGCAAGAGAGTTCCAGAAAAACATCTATTTCTGCTTTACTGACTATGCCAAAGTCTTTGACTGTGTGGATCACAATAAACTGTGGAAAATTCTGAAAGAGATGGGAATACCAGACCACCTGACCTGCCTCTTGAGAAATCTGTGTGCAGGTCAGGAAGCAACAGTTAGAACTGGACATGGAACAAGACTGGTTCCAAATAGGAAAAGGAGTATGTCAAGGCTATATATTGTCACCCTGCTTATTTAACTTCTATGCAGAGTACATCATGAGAAACACTGGGCTGGAAGAAGCACAAGCTGGAATCAAGATTGCCGGGAGAAATATCAATAACCTCAGATATGCAGATGACACCACCCTTATGGCAGAAAGTGAAGAGGAGCTAAAAAGCCTCTTGATGAAAGTGAAAGAGGAGAGTGAAAAAGTTGGCTTAAAGCTCAACATTCAGAAAACGAAGATCATGGCATCCAGTCCCATCACTTCATGGGAAATAGATGGGGAAACAGTGGAAACAGTGTCAGACTTTATTTGGGGGGGCTCCAAAATCACTGCAAATGGTGACTGCAGCCATGAAATTAAAAGAAGCTTACTCCTTGGAAGAAAAGTTATGACCAACCTAGATAGCATATTCAAAAGCAGAGACATTACTTTGCCGACTAAGGTCCGTCTAGTCAAGGCTATGGTTTTTCCAGTAGTCATGTATGGATGTGAGAATTGGACTGTGAAGAAGGCTGAGTACCAAAGAATTGATGCTTTTGAACTGTGGAGTTGAAGACTCTTGAGAGTCCCTTGGACTGCAAGGAGATCCAACCAGTCCATTCTGAAGGAGATCAGCCCTGGGATTTCTTTGGAAGGAATGATGCTGAAGCTAAAACTCCAGTACTTTGGCCACCTCATGTGAAGAGTTGACTCATTGGAAAAGAGTCTGATGCTGGGAGGGATTCGGGGCAGGAGAAGTGGACAACAGAGGATGAGATGGCTGGATGGCATCACTGACTCGATGGACGTGAATCTGAGTGAACTCCGGGAGTTGTTGATGGACAGGGAGGCCTGGCATGCTGCAATTCATGGGGTCACAAAGAGTCAGACACGACTGAGCAACTGAACTGAACTGAACTGAACTGAACTGAACTGAACCGATACTGTATTGTTTTTCTTTCTGGCTTACTTCACTCTGTATAACAGGCTCCAGTTTCATCCACTTCATTAGAACTGATTCAAATGTATTCTTTTTCATGGCGGAGTAATATTCCATTGCGTATATGTACCACAGCTTTCTTATCCATTCATCTACTGATGAACATCTAGGTTGCGTCCATGTCCTGGCTATTATAAACAGTGCTGTGATGAACATTGGGGTACACATGTCTCTTTCAATTCTGGTTTCCTCGGTGTGTATGCCCTTTGAATATATTGTCCCACTCAGTTCTGGCCTAAAGAGTTTCTGCTAAAAAGTCAGTTGATAACCTTAGGAGAGTTCCTCTGCATGTAACTAGTTGCCTTTTCCTTGCTGCTCTTAATATTCTCTCTTTATCTTTAAATTGTGCCATTTTAATTACAATGTGTCTTAGTGTGATCACCTTTAGGTTCATCTTGTTTGGGACTCTCTGTACTTCCTAGACCTGGATGCCTGTTTTCTTTCCCAGATTAGGAAACTTTCCAGCAATTATGTCATCAAATATGTTCTCTGCCCTTTTCTTTCTCTCTTCTCCTTCTAGGACCTCTATAATGTGAATGTTAGTATTCTTGATATCATTCCAGAAGTCTCTGAAGCTGTCCTCATGCTTTCAATACTTTTTTTCTTTTTCTCTGTTCATCTTGAGTGATATCCAATACTCCAATATATTGATTTCTTCCAGTGTATTTTCATTTTAATTATTTTCTTCATCTCTATTTCTTTCTTCTTTATATTTTCTAACTCTTTGTTAGAAAACTCTTCTCATCGTGTTCATCTATTCATCTCCTGAGTTCTCTGAGCATCGTTATGATCATTATTTTGAACTCTTTATTGGGTAGATTGCTTATCTTCATTTCACTTAGTTCTTCTGAGGTTTTATCTTGCTCCTTTGTTTAGAACATATTCCTATGTTGCTTCATTTTTACCTACTCTCTGTTTCACTTGTATGTATTTGGTAGATTAGTTACATTTTCCAATCTTAGAGAAGTGGTCTATTATAAGAAATCTCAGAGAGAACAAGATGGCAGAGGAGTAGGTGGACATGGAACACATCTCTCTCCACAGATACATCAGGAATACACCTTCGGACACAGAAGTGCATGTAAAACACCAGCTCATGGCAGAGAGGAGTAGCTGACCAGTGGAAAAGAATATCTAGAACCAAGCAAAACTCGGTAGGACAAAGGAACTAGGGGGAAAAACAGGAGTGTTAGTAGGACTGGACCTGCCTTCAGTGGGTGGGGGAACTGAAGCAGGGGTCCGATCCCCACAGCGGGGCAACTGTCTGAGTCAGAGGAGAAACATTCAAGGCTGAGAGTGAAACAGCTGATCTGTGGCAGTGTAAATGGAATGAGAATCAGACAGTCCTTGTCACAGCCATACATACCTCGGACAGGAACGCTGGTCTCCTTGAAGGTGCAGCGGCTGGGTGCTGGAGTTTAGGGATTGCGGAGCAATCCTAGGGCAAGGGCAGCTGTTGACTGCAGAGAGACAGATTGAGGGGTTGTGAGGGAGGAGATCGTGGTGGGAAATGCCAGTGGAGGAAAGTCAGGCAGCCACGGAAGCAAGGCAATACTGCTGAGTCATGCATGGGGGTGGAGCCATCACCATAGCCTCTGTCTCCCTACCTGCCAGCATCAAGCAGCTGAATAGAGAGGCTGGCCCATCAAATGCACCGAACTAGAGTAGGACCCACCCAGGGTGCTCTTTAAGTGACTGATGCACCAAACTACAGAGTAGGACCCCAGTCAGGGAGGTTCCTCTATGTGCCTGAGGCACCAAACAACAGAGAAGGGCCCCAGGCAAAGGAGCCCTCTAAGCGCCTGACTGGGCGAACCTACGGAAACAGACTGGCCAAAGAGACCTTCTGAATATCAGCTACAAGAGGCTCAAAAAAAAGATTCTGATAGGGCCATAAGTCCTGCGGCGGTATGTCCCTGCACACTTGGTGAGGCCAGGGTCCCCTCAAGCCAAGCATCTGCACCACCTTCACGCTCAACTCTCACTGGGCAGAGCTGCCACAGGCAAAAATAGTCTTGTGTCTATGCACACAGGGTCACTTTAGTGGTGTCTGACTCTTTGTGCCCCTGTAGACTGTGGCCTGCCAGGCTTCTCTGTCAGAGAGGGGGTTCTCCAGGCAAGAATACTGGAGCATATTGGCCAAAACTGATTGCCATACCCTTCTAGAGCACTGTATTTCCTGCTGCCCTAGCCGCCAACCCCCATGAGTACTTAGTGCTGCCAGAACTCTGTGACCCAAGCAGCTGTACCACCTCCATATCTAGCCCTCGTAGGGGCAAACCCAAGCCCTCCAGGGCAGCCTCAGGAGCTAAACCCCAGTGGACAACCCACATGTAGAGGTGGAAATAAATCCACAATTGAAACCCAGGGTCACGTGTGGCTAAGAAGACCCAAAACCTTCCCACCAGCTGTACAAGCTGTAGATTAAATCCACACAATCAACTAAGCAGACTCTGTGTCTATGGAATATATAAAAGGTTGTTTAGAGCTCCCTCAAAAGAAAACACTAGTTCTGATAGCTGTGAACATTGGAGGCAAGAACAAACAGGAGTGGAACCAGATTAGAAGCTGAGCTGCCTCCACAGCAGGTCCAGAGATCAGCACAGCATTGGAGGTCATCCTAGGGAGGTGAGGTGGACTGTACTCCCAGGGAGGGAAAGGACTCTGACAGCACTGACTCAAGAAAAACATTTACTGTTCTTATTTTTTAACTTATTTTTTAATCTGTAGATTCTTTTGGATTTTTTTTTTCTTTCCCTACCCCTCTGTTGTAGTTGTCAATTTTACTGGGCACTAAGAAATCCAATTAAGCTATTGAGTTTTGTTTTTTTTTTTCTTGGTCACATTTTTTATTGTTGTCATAAACCTCTGTCTCTACTTGGGCTTTTGCAGGTCTATGGAGTTTTCCTCTCTTTTTTTCCTTTCTCTTCTTGTAATTTTAATTTTTAAAACCTATTATCTTTTCTACATGCATTACTTTATTTGCTTTTCCTACTGTTCTTTTCCCCTTGCAGTTAATCTTTAACATATATAAATCTTCTTTATCTACTTCTATTTAACTTTGCATCTCTATTCTTTTCTTTCTCTCCTTCCTTCTTAACATATTTGTTAGTTTTATTTTCATTACTTTATTCCCAAACTGGCACCTTGCTTTAGTTTTGTTTTCCAGTTTCTGCTTTAATTAGTTTTGTTCTGGTAAATATAATTTTTGGTTTTCTTTGTTCACTGGGTCAATCTATTGTACTTTATTTTTGTTGGACTCGTTTGACTTTGCTTATAGGTGTATATATATATGTGTGCATATTAAGTCACACTTTCTACTGCTGTTATATTCTTCTGCCTCTATGTTGGGCTTTTAAGTTCTGTGGAGTTTTCCTTTTTTTTTTTCTTCCTTTTTTCTTTCTTCTTACATTTTTTTCCTTTTCTATTTTCTATAATTTTAATTTTTAATTTTCTAAAACCTATTATATTTTTTCTACATTTATTCCTTTGTTTGCCTTTCCTACTGTTCTTTTCCCCTTGCAGCTAATCTCTAATGTATATAAATCCTCATCATCTACCTCTATTTAACTTTGCGTATCTATTCTTTCTTTTCTGTCTTTCCTTTCCTCTCAACATATTGGTTGGTTTTGTTTTCATTGCTTTATTCCCCACTTGGCACCTTGCTTTAGTTTTGTTTTCCAGTTTGTGCATAAATTAGCTTCGTTCTTAACTGGTAAATGTAATTTTTGATTTCCTTTGTTCACCAGGTCAATCTACTGTACTTTATTTTTGTTGGACTGTTTTCACTTTGCTCATGGATGTATATGTATATGTGTATATTCCATTATTTAATTATTATTTGCCTAATTTTGTAACTTCCATTTGTCTGGGGTTCATCTTTGGTTTCTCATTTTTGGATATTTCTTTTAATCTCATGTAATGCCATAACAAATCCTCATGGAATCTTTGTTCCTGACCAGAGATTAAGCCCTGAGCCTTTGGAATGGGACCACTGACTCCAAGATCCTAGACTACCAGAGAACTAACACTCAGTTCAGTTCAGCTCAGTTGCTCAGTCGTGTCCAACTCTGTGACTCCATGAATCACAGCACGCCAGACCTCCCTGTCCATTACCAACTCCTGGAGTTAACTCAGATTCACGTCCATCGAGTCAGTGATACCATCCAGCCATCTCATCCTCTGTCATCCCCTTCTCCTCCTGCCCCCAATCCCTCCCAGCATCAAAGTCTTTTCCAATGAGTCAACTCTTTGCATGAGGTGGCCAAAGTACTGGAGTTTCAGCTTTAGCATCATTCCTTCCAAAGAAATCCCAGGGTTGATCTCCTTCAGAATAGACTGGTTGGATCTCCTTGCAGTCCAAGGGACTCTCAAGAGTCTTCTCCAACACCACAGTGCGAAAGCATCAATTCTTCAGCACTCAGCCTTCTTCACAGTCCAACTCTCACATACATACATGACTACTGGAAAAACCATAGCCTTGACTAGACGGACCTTAGTCAGCAAAGCAATGTCTCTGCTTTTGAATATGCTATCTAGGTTGGTCATAACTTTTCTTCCAAGGAGTAAGGGTCTTTTAATTTCATGGCTGCAGTCACCACCTGCAATGATTTTGGAGCCCCCCCCCAAAAAAGTCTGACACTGTTTCCACTGTTTCCCATCTATTTCCCATGAAGTGATGGGACTGGATCCCATGATCTTCATTTTCTGAATGTTGAGCTTTAAGCCAACTTTTTCACTCTCCTCTTTCACTTTCATCAAGAGGCAGGGAGTATCAAACACTGAGAACTCACACAAAGGAAACCACTTGAATACAAGGCCTGGCATCACCCAATCACCAGTAACACCCTGTGCAGGACAACTCATCTAAAGAACAAACAAAGCAAAAATACAAACCCAATCATCAGCAGACAAGATTACCACCTCACTCAGACTTGCCCATCAGAGGAAAACAAACAAACACACACCCAGGACTAATCTCACCATATATTAAGCTCACACAAACCACTGGATCAAACTCAGGACGCAGAAACCAAAAGGAAGAAAGTATTCAACCTTCATCAAGGAAATAGTTCAACTTCCCTTGATGTCTGGAAAAAGGAAACCTCAAACACAGTAACTTAAAAAATAATAATAATGAAAATGCAGAGAAATGTTGCACAAATGAAGGAATAAACTAGAAACACAGAAGTTCAAATAAATGAAGAGGAAATAGGCAAACTATCTGAAAAAGAATTCAGAATAATGATAATAAAGATGATGAAAAACCCTGAACACAAAATGGAGAAAATGCAAGAATCAATTAACAAAGACCTAGAAGAACTGAAGAATAAACATACAGAGACAAACAACACAATTACTGAAATTAGAAATATTCTAGAGGGAATCAATAGCATAATATCTAAAACAGAAGAACAAATCAGTGAGCTGGAAGATAAAATGGTGGAAATAAATTCTGAACGCAGAATAAAGTAAAAAGAATGAAAAGAGCTGAGGACAGTCTCAGAGACCTCTGGGACCACATCAAATGGACCAACATTCGAATTATAGGGGTCCCAGAAGAACAAGAGAAAAAGAAAGAGAAATGAGAAATTTTTTAAAGAGATTATAGTTGAAGATTTCCTCAACATGGAAAAGGAAATAGTCAATCGAGTCCAAGAGGCACAAAGAGTCCCATACAGGATAAACTCAAGGAAAAACACACCAAGACACATACTAATCAAACTAACAAAGACTAAACACAAAGAAAGAATATAAAAAACACCAAGGGAGAAGCAACAAGTAACATACAAGGGAAACCCCATACGCTTAACAGCTGATCTTTCAGCAGAAACTCTGCAGGCCAGAAGGGAATGGCAGAATATATTTAAAGTAATGAAAGGGGAAAATCTACAACCAAGATCTCTGGACCTGGCAAGGATCTCATTCAAAACTGATGGAGAAATAAGAAGCTTTTCAGACAAGCAAAAGTTAAGAGAATTCGATACCACCGAACCAGCTTTACAACAAATGTTAAACGGACCTATGTAGTCAAGAAATACAAGAGAAAAAAAAAGATCTACAAAATCAACCCCAACAATTAAGAAAATGGCAATAGGAAAATATATATCAATAATTACTTTAAATAAATGTAAATGGATTAAATGTTCCAACCAAAAGACTCAGACTGACTGAATGGACGCAAAAACAAGACCCATGTATATGTTGTCTATAAGAAACCCATTTCAGACCTCAAGACACATATAGACTGAAAGTGACAGGATAGAAAATTATATTCCATGCAAATGGGAAACAAAAGAAAGCTTGAGCAGCAATCCTCATTTCAGAAAAAATAACCTTAAAATAAAGATTGAAAGAGATCAGGAAGAACACTACATAATGATCAAGGGATCAATCCAAGAGAAAAACATAACAATTGTAAATATCTATGCACCCAGCATAGGAGCACCTCAATACATATGACAAACACTAATAGACATAAAAGAAGTAATTGACAGTAACACAATAATAGTAGGAGTCCATTGGTGTGTCCACCCACACCAATGGACAGATCATCAAAACAAAAAATTGATAAGAAAACATAAGTCTTAAATGATATATTAGATGTGAGAGATCTCATTGATACCTTCAGGACATTCCATCCAATGCAGAAGAATACACCTTCTCAAGTGCACATGGAACATTCTCCAGGGTAGACCACATCTTGGGTCACAAATCAAACCTCAGTACATTTAAGAAAATTGAAACTGTATCAAACATCTTCTCCAACCACA
Source organism: Capricornis sumatraensis (assembly GCF_032405125.1). Taxonomy (NCBI): domain Eukaryota; kingdom Metazoa; phylum Chordata; class Mammalia; order Artiodactyla; family Bovidae; genus Capricornis; species Capricornis sumatraensis. The sequence continues at coordinate 58,549,274 of NC_091074.1, forward strand.
ATGCTATGAGACTAGATATCAATTACAAGAAAAAAAACTGTAAGGAACACAAACATATGGAAATAAAACAACACATTTCTAAATAACCAACAGGTTACTCAAGAAATAAAAGGGGAAATCAAAGAATTTTCTAGAAACAAATGACAATGAAAACACAACAACTCAAAACCTATGGGATGCAGTGAAAGCAGTTCTAAGAGGAAAGCTTATAGCAATTCAATCCTACCTCAAGAAACAAGAAAAACATCAAATAGACAACCTAACTTTACACCTACAACAACTGAAAAAAGAACAAAAAAACCCAAAATTAGTAGAAGGAAAGAAAGCATAAAGATCTAGTCAGAAATAAATGAAAAAGAAATGAAAGAAACAACTGTAAAGATTAATAAAACTAAAAGTTGGTTTTTTGAGAAGATAAACAAAATTAACAAACACTTAGCCAGACTCATCAAGAAAGAAAGAGAGAAGCATCAAATCAACAAAATTAGAAATGAAAAAGAAGAAGTTACAACAGACAGTGCAGAAATACAAAGGATTATAAGAGACTATCATGAACAACTATCTGGCAATAAAATGGATAACCTGGAACAGATGGACAGATTCTTACAAAAGCTCAATTGTCCAAGACTGAACCAGGAAGAAACAGAAATTATGAACAACCCAATTACAAGCACTGAAGCAGTGATCAAAAATCTCCCAAACAACAAAAGCCCAGGACCAGATGGCTTCACAGGAGAATCCTATCAAACATTTAGAGAATAGCTAATGCCTATCCTTCTAAAACTATTTCCAAAAGTTGCAGAGGAAGGAACACTTCCAAACTCATTCTATGAGGCTACCATCACCCTGACTCCAAAATCAGACAAAGACAACACAAAAAAAGAAAACTACAGACCAATATCACTGATGAACATAGATGCAAAAATCCTCAACAAAATTTTAGCAAACACGATTCAGCAACACATCAAAAAGCTTATACACCGTGATCAACTTCGATTTATTCCAGGAATGTAAGGATTCTTCAATATACACAAATCAATCAATGTGATACACCACAGTAACAAACTGAAAGATAAAATTCATATGATAAATTTCAACAGATGCAGAAAAAGCCTTTGACAAAATTTAGCACACATTTATGATTACTCTTCAAAAAATGGGCATAGAAGGACCTACCTCAACATAGTAAAGGCCATATATAGTAAGCCTACAGCAAACATTATTGTCAGTGCTGAAAAACTGAAAGCATTTCCCCTAAGATCAGGAATAAGACAAGGGTGTCCACTTTCACCACTATGATTCAACATAGTTCTGGAAGTCCTAGCTACAGCAGAGAAGATAAAGAAATAAAAGCAATCCAAATTAGAAAAGAAGAAGTAAAGCTCTCACTGTTTGCAGATGACATGATACTATACATAGAAAACTCTAAAGATAGTATCAGAAAACTACTAGAGCTAATCAGTGAATTTAGCAAAGTTGCAGAATACAAAACCATACTCAGAAATCACTTGCATTTCTATATACTAACAATTGAAAATAAGAAACAGAAAGTAAGGAATCAATCCCATTCACCATGGCAACAAAAAGAATTAAATATCTAGGAATAAACTTACCTAAGGAGACAAAAGAACTGTACACAGAAAATAATAAGACACTATTGAAAGAAATCAAAGATGACATAAACAGATGGAGAGACATTCCATGTTCCTGGGTCGGAAGAATCAATATTGTGAAAATGACTATGCTACCAAGTGCAATCTACAGATTCAATGTGATCCCCTATCAAATTACCAATGGCATTTTTCACAGAACTAGAACAAAAAATTTCACAGTTCATATGGAAACACAAAAGACCCCAAATAGCCAAAGCAGTCTTGAGAAAGAAGAACGGGAGCTGGAAAATCAACCTTCCTGGCTTAAGATTATACTCCAAAGCTATAGTCATCAAAACAGTATGGTACTGGCACAAAAACAGAAATATAAAACAAGAGAACAAGATAGAATGCCCAGAAATAAACCCACACACCTATGGGTACCTTATTTTTGACAAAGGAGGCAAGAATATACAATGGGGCAAAGACAGCCTCTTCAATAAATGGTGCTTGGAAAACTGGACAGCTACATGTAAAAGAATGAAATTACAGCACTTCCTAACACCATACACAAAAATAAAGTCAAAATGGATTAAAGACCTAAATATAAGACCAGAAACTATAAAACTCTTAAAGGAAAACATAGGCAGAACACTGCTGCTGATGCTGCTGCTAAGTTGCTTCAGTCGTGTTCGACTCTGTGCGACCCCATAGATGGCAGCCCACCACGCTCCCCCGTCCCTGGGATTCTCCAGGCAAGAACACTGGAGTGGGTTGCCATTTCCTTCTCCAATGCATGAAAGTGAAAAGTGAAAGTGAAGTTGCTCAGTCGTGTCTGACTCTTCACAACCCCATGAACTGTAGCCCACCAGGCTTCTCCATCCATGGGACTTTCCAGGCAAGAGTACTGGAGTGGGTTGCCATTGCAATGACACAAATCAAAGCAAGATCCTCTATGACCCACCTCCTAAAGTAACAGAAATAAAAACAAAAGTAAACAAGTGGGACCTGATTAAACAGAAAAGCTTTTGCATGGCAAAGGAAACTATAAGCAAGGTGGAAAAGACAACCTTCAGAATGGGAAGAAATAATAGCAAATGAAACAACTGACAAAGGGTTAACTTCTAAAATATACAAGCAGCTCATACAACTCAATACCAGAAAAACGATCAACCCAATCAAAAAGTGGGGAAAAGACCTAAACACACATTTCTCCAAAGAAGACCTACAGATGGCTAACAAACACATGAAAAGATGCTCAACATCACTCATTATTAGAGAAATGCAAATGAAAACTACAATGAGATATCGTCTCACACCAATCAGAATGGAATGTTGGAGAGGGTGTGAAGAAAAGGGAACACTCTTGCACTGTTGGTGGGAATGTATATTGATACAGTCACTATGGAAGATGGTAAGGAGATTCCTTAAAAAACTAGGAATAAAACCACCATATGACCCAGCAATCCCACTGCTAGGCATATACTCTGAGGAAACATGTATCCCATTGTTCATTGCAGCACTATTTGCAATGGTTAGAACATGGAAGCGACCTAGATGTCCATCGACAGATGAATGGATAACGAAGTCGTGGTACATATGCACAATGGAATATTACTCAGCCATAGAAAGGAATGCATTTGAGTCAGTTCTGATGAGGTGGATGAACCTAGAACCTATTATACAGAGTGAAGTGAGTCAGAAGGAGAAAGATAAATATCATATTCTAACACATCTTTATGGAATCTAGAAGAATGATGCTGAAGATCTTATTTACAGGGCAGCAATGGAGAAACAGACAGAGAGAATAGACTTATGGACATGCGGAGAGGGGAGGGGAAGGTGAGATGTATGGAAAGAGTAACATGGAAACTAACATTACCCTATGTAAAACAGACAGCCAATGGGAATTTGCTGTATGGCTCAAGAAACTCAAAGAGGGGCTCTGTATCAATCTAGAGGGGTGGGATGGGGAGAGAGATAAGAGGGAGTTTCAAAAGGGAGGGGATGTATGTATACCTATGGCTTACTCATGTTGAGGCTTGACAGAAAACAGCAAAATTCTGTAAAGCAATTGTCCTTCAATTAAAAAAATAAATAAATTTTTAAAAAAGAAATGAAGTCTTTTGTGAGGCCCAACAGTATATTCCCCTCAGGCCACCAGAGCTGTATGCTCCAAGGGCGCTCTCTATGTGGCTCTAGGAGCTCTTCTGTTAGGGTGGGCTGACTACTGTGGGTGTGTTGGTAGGCTTGGCTGGCTCCTGGCCTGGTTGGTTGCCAAGCCCTGCCTAATGTGGAGACTTGTGGCTATTGGAAAGTGTGGAGGGTCTTGACACAGTTGTCTGCATTGCCTGGAAGTTCTGGTCCTGTGGCTGTGTTGCTGCTGGGCAGGCTCAGGTCACACTTGTGGCTTCACTGCCCCAGGGCTAGTAGGGGCCCATTGGTTGGCAGTGCCAATCCTAGGATGGCTGACTGTGGGGCTGAAAATTCCCAGAGCTGGTGTCAGCCTGCTGACAGTGGAAGTCATGACTAGGGGTGTCACGGCTGTTGTCAGACTGCTGATGGATGGGCTAGTTCTTGCTATGGCTGGCTGTGGGGTCTGAGATGTCTTCAACTGGTGTCAGCTGGCTGATGGGTGCAGCTGGATCCCAGGGTGGCTGGCTGAAGAACCCAAACTGTCCTGAAACTATTGCCAGCCCACTGGTAGACAGATCCATGTCCTGAGGTCTCTGTTAATCGTATTCTCTAAACTTTTTTTTTTTTGCTTAAAAAGTATTTCACTTTTATGTATACACACACAGACACACACACACAAACATATACAAAATAACAGTGCAGACAGAAAAGTGGTGTGAAATTCAAGCCAGTTATTCTTGCTGTTTGTCTTTAGTTCTTGAAAAATGTTTGGTTGGGAAAATAGAAGATACAGATTTCTTGCAGCAGTTAATGCTCATCTTGCCTTAGTACTATAAATATTCAAGTTTAATATAATAAATGACATATTTCCAGACATAGTCGTGAAGGGAAAACATGTTTGAGATACATAAAAGGATTAGCACCAATAGTAATAATATCTTTCATTTAATGAGTGTCCATCATATTTCTGGCACTGTATTTGTGCTGAGTGAGTGAGTGTTAGAGGCTCAGTCCTGTCCAACTCTTTTGACCCCATGGGCTATAGCTCGCCAGGCACCTCTGTCCATGGAATTCTCCAGGCAAGAATACTGGAGTGGGTAGCCATTTCTTTCTCCAGCAGACCTTCCCCAGCCAGGGATTCAACTGGGTTCTCCTGCATTGCCAGCAGATTCTTTACCATCTGAGCCACCACGGATTTGTGCTAAGCCATCTGTGTGTCATCCTCATACTGGGGCAGGTGGTAACTCATCGCCTAAGGCAGGGCCAGGAGAGGGGTCCACTCCCCACGGGGCCCATGAGCTTCGCCCTCTCAGCCCTGACCGCCCCCAAAGCTGAGGCAGACCCCGGGGCCAGGCTATGGTGCAAGCTTGCCTTCCAGCCAGCTCTGTGTGCCAGTGAACCGCTGGAAGCCCGGAGGGGCTCAGTTTTCATCTGGGGCCCTGGGAAAGGCCTTGAACTTGCTCAGACTTGTGGGGTGAAGCCACAAATTTCTGGTGGCATTTGGGAAACGTGAAAATCGTCAAAGACAAATTGGTGCTGGCAGTTACTAGGTCGTGGTTTTCACCCGCAGGCAGCCCTCAGATAAACCGATGAGCAAAACGAGAGAAATGGAGGTACGGACAGCTGACCCGACATCTGCCTTTCCAGGATCTTACCTTGTGTATGGCAGCTCCTCTGTTGAAGTCTGGGGGAGGAAGGCATGAAAGAGGAGCACAGAGAGGCTAGACTCGATGGAGAGTCGCCCGGAAGATCCCTAGCTGTGCCTCTTCATGGGACAGGGGCGCCGCCGAAGGAGGGGAGGGACTCCGTGTTTCTCCTGCTGCTTCGTGATAAGCCAGGTTATTCAGATTAAAAGAGTAGGTATATAGATCTAGGAAGAAAAAACAAAAAACCTTAGACATTTTGCCTTTTCTAGTAAAGAGTAACTCTGGAGTTAAAAACATTTGTCCGCAGCTGTCTTTCCCCGCCCCCGGATTTCCGGTTCCTCGGCAATCTGCTAATTGCTTCGCTGTGCTACTCCTGGAACACAGCGTTCTTCTGGGAGGAACCAAAGACCAGTGTGGCTGGAAGCGTGTTACCATCACCTCTGAAGTGGCCTGCTGTGGAACAGAACCCCAGCTCAGAGGCTCGGGGATCTTTCCTCAGGCCTCCTGTGCCTTCAGCATCCCTTCCCTCCAGAATCTTCTTACCAGCCTCTTCCTTCCTCTAGGGTCCCCCAAAGTCTTTTCATTTGCTTGTTCATCATCCATGCACCTCAAACAATGATCGCCTTCCATGTGCCTGATGCTGCCAGATGCTTCCTAGCCATGATCTCATTTCACTTCATAGTAATCTCCTGGTAAAAAGTATGGGGGAGGAACCTTGTAAAAAAACAAGACTCTGGTTAGATAACATGTCCAAGATCACATAGCTCTTTAAAAAAAATTTTTTTTATTGTGGTAAAAGTGACATAACATAAAGCATATGCCTTAACCATATTTAACTGTAAAGTTCAGTAGCACTAAGTACACTCACATTGTTGTGCAACTCTCACCATCAGCCCTCTCCAGAAGGTTTCACCTTCCTAAGCTGAAACTCTGTCCCCATTGAACACTTAACTCCTCATACCCCACCACCACCATCCCACACATGGCCCTGGCATCTATGTTATCAACTAGTGTGTTTTCTGACTATGAATTTGACTATTCTAGGTATCTTCTAGAAGTGGAATCAAGCAGTTTTTGTCTGCATCTAGTGTATATTGGAATGCATTTTTAAGGTTAACTTAATATGTCCTACAAACAGGTTATACCTTCTTTTTTTCCCCTGTGCTATACCATAGGTTCTCATTAGTTATCTATAATACAAAAGACCCTGATGCTGGGAAAGATTGAGGGCAGGAAGAAAAGGGCATAACAGAGAATGAGATGGTTGGATGACATAACTGATTCAGTGGACCTGAGTTTGAGCAAATTCTAGGAAATAGTGAAGGACAGGGAAGCCTGCCATACTGCAGTTCATGGGGTCTCAAAGAATCAGACATGACTTAGTGACCAAACAACAATATGTAGTAGGGGGCTTCCCAGGTGTCCCAGTGATAAAGAACCCACCTGGCAATGTAGGAACATAAGAGACACAGGTTCAATCCCTGGGTCAGGAATATCCCCTGGAGAAAGGCATGGCAACCAACTCCAGTTTTCTTACCTAGAGAATCCCCATGGACAGAGGAGCCTGGTGGGCTACAATCCACAGGCTTCCCAAAGAAGCCTGAGCACACATCCTAATAGAACTTATAGAGTAGATTTCATTATTTGCATTTTGACAAGCATTGAAAAGTGAAAGTGAAGTCATTCAGTCTTCTAGAAATAGAAAAGACATTTTTTATAATACTGATGTAAAGATTAATTCTAGTACGCTGCAGTCTATGGTCCCAAAGAGTTGGGCCCCCTTTGGTTGCAAAGAGTTGACTTAGCAACTGAACAATGTAAAGATTAATATATCATCTTAAAAGTATTAGACTGTTTAATAGCAGACCATTTCCTGAAAGCAGGCTTTGATACTATAGGAAAGGCCATGCAGGAAAAGAAAACAGATCATACACATAAAATTTAGGCCACAGGGAGCACACTTAGCCTGCTTCATATTTTTTCCCAGGGCCAACCATGAACGTGATTCAGGGGATTCGATCTGATAGATAGAGTGCATAAAAAACTGTGGACGGAGGTTCATAACATTGTACAGGAGGTGGTGATCAAAACCATCCACGAGAAGAAGAAATGCAAAAAGCCAAAATGATTGTCTGAAGAGACCTTGCAAACAGCTGAGAAAAGTAGAGAAGCAAAAGGCAAAGGAGAAAAGGTAAGATATAGCAATCTGAATGCAGAGTTCCAAAGAATAGCAAGGAGAGATAAGAAAGCCTTCCTCAGTAATCAGTGCAAAGAAATAGAGGAAAACAATAGAATTTGAAAGAGTAGAGATCTCTTCCGGAGAAGGCAATGGCAACCCACTCCAGTGATCTTGCCTGGAGAATCCCAGGGACGGGAAGCCTGGTGGGCTGCCGTCTATGGGGTCCCACAGAGTCGGACATGACTCAAGTGACTTAGCAGCAGCAGAGATCTCTTCAAAAAAATTAGATACCAAGGGAACGTTTCATGCAAACCTGGGTGCAGTAAAGGACAAAAACAGTACAGACCTAACAGAATAAGAAGATATTAAGAAGTGTCAAAAACACACAGAACTATACAAAAAAGATCTTAACCACACAGATAACCATGATGGTGTGATCACTCACCTAGAGCCAGACATCCCAGAATGCAAAGTCAAGTGGGCCTTAGAAAGCATCACTACGAACAAAGCTAGTGGAGGTGATGAAATTCCAGCTGAGATATTTCAAATCCTAAAAGATGATGCTGTGAAAGTACAAATATGAAAGGCTCAACAGTGGCCATAGGACCGGAAAAGGTCAGTTTTCATTCCAATCCCAAAGAAAGGCAATGCCAAAGAATGCTTAAGTTCAGTTCAGTTCAGTCACTCAGTCGTGTCCAACTTTTTGTGACCTGTGAATCATAGCATGCCAGGCCGCCCTGTCCATCACCAACTCCCGGAGTTTACTCATCACGTCCATCGAGTCAGTGATGCCATCAGCCAGCTCATCCTCTGTCGTCCCCTTCTCCTCCTGCCCTCAATCTTTCCCAGCATCAGGGTCTTTTCCAATGAGTCAACTCGCATGAGGTAGCCAAAGTATTGGAGTTTCAGCTTCAGCATCAGTCCTTCCAATGGACACCCAGGACTGATCTCCTTTAGGATGGACTGATTGGATCTCCTTGCAGTCCAAGGGACTCTCAAGAGTCTTCTCCAACACCACACTTCAAAAGCATCAATTCTTCAGTGCTCAGCTTTCTTCACAGTCCAACTCTCATAACCATACATGACCACTAGAAAAACCATAGCCTTGACTAGACGGACATTTGTTGGCAAAGTAATGTCTCTGCTTTTGAATATGCTGTCTAGGTTGGTCATAACTTTCCTTCCAAGAAGTAAGCATCTTTTAATTTCATGGCTGCAATCACCATCTGCAGTGATTTTGGAGCCCAAAAAAATAAAGACACTGTTTCCACTGTTTCCCCATCTATTTCCTATGAAGTGATGGGACCAGATGCCACGATCTTCGTTTTCTGAATGTTGAGTTTTAAGCCAATGTTTTCACTCTCCTCTTTCACTTTCATCAAGAGACTTTTTAGTTCCTCTTCACTTTTTGCCATAAGGATGGCGTTATCTGCATATCTGAGGTTATTGATATTCCTCCTGGCAATCTTGATTCCGGCTTGTATTTCTTCCAATCCAGCGTTTCTCATGATGTACTCTGCATAGAAGTTAAATAAGCACGGTGACAGTATACAGCCTTGATGTACTCTGCATGTATGTTAAATAAACAGCGTGACAATATACAACTTAGGTGCACTCCTTTTTCAATTTGGAACCAGTCTGTTGTTCCATGTCTGTTTCTGTTGCTTCTTGATCTGCATACAGATTTCTCAGCAGGCAGGTAAGGTTTCTCAAGAGGCAAGGCAGGTGGTCTGGTATTCCCATCTCTTGAAGAATTTTCCACAGTTTATTGTGATCCACACAGTCAAAGGCTTTGGCATAGTCAGTAAAGCAGAAATAGATGTTTTTCTGGAACTCTCTTGCTTTTTCCATGATCCAGCGGATGTTAACAATTTGATCTCTGGTTCCTCTGCTTCTTCTAAAACCACCTTGAACATCTGGAAGTTCACAGTTCACGTATTGCTGAAGCCTGGCCTGGAGAATTTTGAGCATCAATTTAGAAAAGCGTGAGATGAGTGCAGTTGTGTGGTAGTTTGAGCATTCTTTGGCTTTGCCTATTTTGGGATTGGAATGAAAACTGACCTTTTCCAGTCCTGTGGCCACTGCTGAGTTTTCCAAATTTGCTGGCATAGTGAGTTCAGCACTTTCACAGTATCATCTTTCAGGATTTGAAATAGCTCAACTGGAATTCCATCACCTCCACTAGCTTTGTTCGTAGTGATGCTTTCTAAGGCCCACTTGACTTCACATTCCAGGATGTCTGGCAATAGGTGAGTGATCACACCATTGTGATTATCCGGGTTGTGAAGATCTTTTTTGTACAATTCTTCTGTGTATTCTTGCCACCTCTTCTTAATATCTTCTGCTTCTGTTAGGTCCATACCACTTCTGTCCTTTATTGAGCCCATCTTTGCATGAAATGTTCCCTTGGTATCTCTAATTTTCTTGAAGAGATCTCTAGTCTTTCCCATTTTGTTGTTTTCCTCTATTTCTTTGCCTTGATCGCTGAGGAAGGTTTTCTTATCTCTCCTTGCCATTCTTTGGAACTCTGCAATCAGATGCTTATATCTTTCCTTTTCTCCTTTGCTTTTTGCTTCTCTTCTTTTCACAGCTATTTGTAAGGCCTCCTCGGACAGCCATTTTGCTTTTTTGCATTTCTTTTCCATGGGGATGGTCTTGATCCCTGCCTCTTGTACAATGTCATGAACCTCCATCCATAGTTGATCAGGCACTCTATCTATCAGATCTAGGCCCTTAAATCTATTTCTCACATCCACTGTATAATCATAAGGGATTTGATTTAGGTCGTACCTGAATTGTCTAGTGGTTTTCCCTACTTTCTTCAATTTAAGTCTGAATTTGGCAATAAGGAGTTCATGATCTGAGCCACAGTCAGCTCCCGGTCTTGCTTTTGCTGACTGTATAAAGTTTCTTTGGCTGCAAAGAATATAATCAATCTGATTTCGGTGTTGACCATCTGGTGATGTCCATGTGTGGAGACTTCTCTTGTGTTGTTGGAAGAGGGTGTTTGCTATGACCAGTGCATTCTCTTGGCAAAACTCTATTAGCCTTTGCCTTGCTTCGTTCTGTACTCCAATGCCAAATTTGTCTGTTACTCCAGGTGTTTCTTGACTTCCTACTTTTGCATTCCAGTCCCCTATAATGAAAAGGACATCTTTTTGGAGTGTTAGTTCTAAAAGGTCTTGTAGATCTTCATAGAACCACTCAACTTCAGCTTCTTCAGCATTACTGGTTGGGGCATAGGCTTGGATTACCATGATATTTAATGGTTTGCCTTGGAAATGAACAGAGATCATTCTGTCACTTTTGAGATTGCATTCAAGTACTGCATTTTGGACTCTTTTGTTGACCATGATGGCTACTCCATTTCTTCTATGGGATTCTTGACCGCAGTAGTAGATAAAATGGTCATCTGAGTTAAATTCACCCATTCCGGTCCATTTTAGTTCACTGATTCCTAGAATGTCGACGTTCACTCTTGCCATCTCCTATTTGACCACTTCCAAATTGCCTTGATTCATGGACCTGACATTTCAGGTTCCTATGAAATATTGCTCTTTACAGCATTGGACCTTGCTTCTATCACCAGTCACATCCACAGCTGGGTATTGTTTTTGCTTTGGCTCCATCCCTTCATTCTTTCTAAAGTTATTTCTACACTGATCTCCAGTAGCATATTGGGCACCTACCATCCCGGGGAGTTCCTCTTTCAGTATCCTATCATTTTGCCTTTTCATACTGTTCGTGGGGTTCTCAAGGCAAGAATACTGAAGTCTTTCCATTCCCTGACAGAATGTGGTCCACTGGAGAAGGGAAAGAATGCTCAAACTACTGCACAATTGTGTTCGTCTCACACTCTAGAAAAGTAATGCTCAAAATTCTACAAACCAGGCTTCAGCAGTACTTGAACTGTGAACTTCCAGATGTTCAAACTGGATTTAGAAAAGGCAGAGGAACCAGAGATCAACTGCCAACTTCTGTTAAATCATCAAAAAAGCAAGATAATTCCAGAAAAACCTCCAGTTCTGCTTCATTGACTACTCTAAAGCCTTTGACTGTGTAGATCACAACGAACTGTGGAAAATTCTTCAAGAGATGGGAAATAGGACCACCTTACCTGCCTGCTGAGAAATCTGTATGCAGTTCAAGAAGCAACAGAAACAGACATGGAACAACAGACTGGTTCCAAATTGAAAAAGGAGTACACCTAGGTTGTATATTGTCACGCTGTTTATTTAACATATATGCAGAGTACATCATGAGAAATGCTAGTCTGGAGGAAGCACAAGTTGGAATCAAGATTGCTGGGAGAAATATCAATAACCTCATATATGAAGATATCATCCCCGTTATGGCAAAAAGTGAAGAGGAACTAAAGAACCTCTTCATGAAAGTGAGAAAGGAGACTGAAAACATAGGCTTAAAATTCAACATTCAAAAAACAAAGATCATGGCATACAGTCCCATCAGTTCAGTTCAGTTCAGTTCAGTTCAGTTGCTCAATTATGTCCGACTCTTTGTGACCCCATGGACCACAGCACACCAGGCCCCCTTGTCCATCATCAACTCCTGAAGTCTGCTCAAACACATCTCCATTGAGTCAGTGATGCCATCCAACCATCTCATCCTCTGTTGGCCCCTTCTCCTCCTGCCTTCAATCTTTCCCAACATCAGGGTATTTTCAAATGAGTCAGTTCTTCACATCAGGTGGCCAAAGTATGGGAGATTCAGCTTCAACACCCATCCTTCTAATGAACACTAAGGAATGATCTCCTTTAGGATGGGCCGGTTGACTCTCCTTGCAGTCCAGGGGACTTTCAAGAGTCTTATCCAACACCACAGTTCAAAAGCATCAATTCTTCAGCACTCAGCTTTCTTCATGGTCCAATTCTCACCTCCATACATGACAACTGGAAAAACCATAGCCTTGACAAGATGGACTTTTGTTGGCAAAGTAATGTTTCTGTTTTTTAATATGCTGTCTAGGTTGGTCATAACTTTCCTTCCAAGGAGTAAGTGTCTTTTAATTTCATGGCTGCAATCACCATCTGCAGTGATTTTGGAGCCCAAAACAATAAAGTCAGCCACTGTTTCCCCTGTTTCCCCATCTATTTGCCATGAAGTGATGGGACTGGATGCCATGATCTTAATTTTTTGAATGTTGAACTTTAAGCCAACTTGTTTACTCTGCTCTTTCACTTTCATCAAGAGGCTCTTCTTCACTTTCTCCCATAAGGATGATGTCATCTGCATATCTGAGGTTATTGATATTTCTCCCGGCAATCTTGATTCCAGCTTGTGCTTCCTCCAGCCCAACATTTCTCATGATGTACTCTGCATATATATTAAATAAGCTGGGGGACAATACACAGCCTTGATGTACTCCTTTTCCTATTGGGAACCAGTCTGTTGTTCCATGTCCAGTCTGTTGCTTCCTGACCTGCATACTTCATGACTGCACACTTCATTGCAAATAGATGGGGAAACAATGGAAACAGTGACAGGCTTTATTTTCTTGAGCTCCAAAATCACTGCAGATTGTGACTGCAGTCATGAAATTAAAAGATGCTGGCTCCTTGGAAGAAAAGCTATGGCCAACCTAGTTAGCATATTAAAAAGCAGAGACATTACTTTGCTGACAAAAGTCCATCTAGTCAAAGCTATGGTTTTTCCAGTAGTCATGTATGGATATGAGAGCTGGACCATAAAGAAAGCGGAGTTTTTGAACTGTGGTGTTGGAGAATACTCTTGAGAGTTCCTTGAACAGCAAGGAAAAAAAATTAGTCAATCCTAAAGGAAATCAGTCCTGAATATTCACTGGAAGGACTGAATCTAAAGCTGGAACTCCCATACTTTGGCCACCTGATGTGAAGAACTGACTCATTTGAAAAAGACCCTGATGCTAGGAAAGATTGAGGGCAGGAGGAGAAGGGGACAACAGAGAATGAGATGGTTGGATGGCATCACTGAATTGATGGACATGAGTCTGAGCAAGCTCCAGAAGTTGGTGATGGACATAGAAATCTGGTGTGCTGCAGTCCATGGCAGAGAAGGCACTGGCACCCCACTCCAGTACTCTTGCCTGGGAAATCCCATGGACGGAGGAGGCTGGTAGGCTGCAGTCCATGGGGTTGCGAAGAGTCAGACACGACTGAGCGACTTCACTTTCACTTTTCACTTTCATGCATTGGAGAAGGAAATGGCAACCCACTCCAGTGTTCTTGTCTGGAAAATCCCGGGGACAGAGGAGCCTGGTGGTCTGCCGTCTATGGGGTCACACAGATTCGGACACAACTGACACAACTTAGCAGCAGCAGCAGCAGCAATCCTTGGGGTCTCAAAGAGTTGTATATGACTGTGGGACTGAATGAAACTGAACTGAACCATGAACATAGGCACAATAAAATTAAGAGCCACATCAAAAATATCACTATCCCAGAGAGATATTAGGACTTCCCTGGTGGCTTTGATGGTAAAGAATCTGCCTGCATTTCAGGAGACCCAGGTTGGATCCCAGGGTTGGGAAGATCTTCCGGAGAAGGGAATGACAACCCACTCCAGTATTCTTGCCTGGAGAATTCCATGGACAGAAGAGCCTGGTGGACTAAAATCCATGGGTTCACAAAGAGTTGGACATGACTGAGTGACTAACACTAGATATACATATGGACACAAATAGGATTTAAGGACTAATACATAATTTGAGTAGAAAGTAAATGGTAAATTATTGATCACTGTGGGAGTTCAGTCTTAATGAGACCAGGTTCCTTTTATTTTACCTGGCCAATCCAAGGAAGGAGTAGGTTATGGACTGGTTGCTTTTAATGTGTCAGAAAGAAAACTTGGAAGGTTGGCATGAAAGGGAACTTCAGAGTTTTCTTTTTGCATAGCATTGTCCAAATAAAATTAAGTTCATCCACTTATCTAGAAAACCTTCAGTATATGCCAAGCTATTATAGGTACCTCTTTAAGCACAAAGACAGGAAGAGCAAATATCAGTTCCTTTCCTCAGAGCTAGCCTTTCCTTACCACGCCATGGCAATAGCAGGCATTTTTAATCAAACAGAGCAATCTTTCCCACTGATGTCAGACATGGCCTCAGACTGATTCTCAATACATCATTCTAGGCAGTCGCTAGCCGTCTATTTGCAATTGACACAGGAGATGAAATTTACTTGCTGCCCCAGTGCCAGGCAGGCAAAGACAGCAAAGACACAGTCTTATCCTTCAAGCACGTATTTTAGTACTCATAGAAGAAGAGAAGATTAGGAGGGCTTTGGAAATAGTTGACTCAATGACTACAGCTCAAAAATGCAGAAATAAGTGTATTTTTAAAATGCTGAAACAAAAATAAACTATGAGAAGCATAAGTTTCATATGAATAGTTCCAGCTGTGTACCTGTAATTGGATAACAAACCTATTAAATAGAGTAAAGGTTTTCTTTAAATTTAACAAAGCAAGTAAAAATTGTAATTTTAACTAAACTAAATTCTTGAATAATGGCTGTTTAGTTTAGAGATTATTAAGGAGCAGGCAACTCTCACAGATAACTGAACTGTTTCTTGAGCTGAAATGTAAAAATCTTGATCAAGGATTTGAGGTGAGTTATTTCTAAATTAAGGAGAAAAAGAAATTTCTTCTTGGACTATGAGAAGAAAATACTGCATGGGTTTTAAACCTTCACTACTGGTTTCAGAAAGCAAAATATTGTTAAGGCAGCCAGCAATAGGGAAAATAAAGACCTGAAATCATGAAGGTGGATTTAAACTAATATTGAATAATAATAAGTTTAAATATCTTAACAACAGATAATTGTTTTTCTTCAGTTGCCAGTTCTTTCCAAAATAAAATCTCTATAAACGTACCAAATTCTTACCTATATCTATCAAATTTTACTTGGCTTCAGTTCAGTTCAGTTCAGTCGCTCATTTGTGTCCGACTCTTTGTGACCCCATGAACCGCAGCACGCCAGGCTTCCCTGTCCATCACCAACTCCAGGAGTCCACCCAAACCCATGTCCATTGGGTCGGTGATGCCATCCAATCATCTCATCCTCTGTCGTCCCCTTCTCCTCCTGCCCTCAGTCTTTCCCAGCATCAGGGTCTTTTCCAATGAGTCAGCTCTTCACATCAGGTGGCCAAAGTATTGGAGTTTCAGCTTCAACATCAGTCCTTCCAATGAACACCCAGGACTGATCTCCTTTACAATGAATCTGGCTTAGATCACATAAATCTTTCCTTCACATATCTGCATTCCCTCAAATGTCAATGTTATTCAAAATGTTTGTATACACTGTAATTTTTAAGGTAAGTTTGTTATTGAGTTTTACATTGGTATTTGTTTACTAAAATCAGTTGTTTCTTCTTTTTTCATTTGAATGATTTAAGGAGAGGTTCTTTAAATAATGGGCATTAATGTTTAAAGAAAATCAAATAAAAATTATTTAATATTACAATAACTTTATTTTCCAGGCCAGGGTCTAGCATTTGAATGAAAAATTTAAATATTTCGTTTACTATGCCCCCAGTATCAACAATGCTGTATGTGAGTAACATATTATTTCCATTTAATTAGTTTTGAAAGAAAATAATGACAAATAATAAGGACATCCTTGGATTGCTAATATTGTTTGCTCTTATGCTCATCATCATCAAAAAGTATTTGAAGCTTATTTGAAACTTAGAACTAAAAGTAGTGAGATGAAGAGGGGGAAATATGCAGGAAATACTGATATTTAATTATTTTAATAAACTGGACTGTTGATGACTCAAAAATATTAATACTTACAAATTGGCTAAAGTGTGGTATAGTGGCTTTGCAATTTAAACAATAATAATTTTAGAATGGACAGCTGTTAATTTGGTTCTGTTCAATAGCTGCCTTAAAATCTTGCATTTCACAATTCTTAATATAGACCAAAATTTAGCTACAACCTGGTTATAACCAGTGTATTAATCAGTGTTCTCCAAGAAAACACAACAAATAAGAGAGAGAAATAGTTAAATTGTCATATATGAGGAGATTTATTATAGGAATTGTATCACACAGTTATGGAGGCCAAAAAGTTCTACAGTCTGCAAACTGGAGAAGAAGGTACACTGGTGGTGTAATTTCTTCCATCCAATGGCCTGAGGATTAAGGAGTCAATAGTGTACATCCTGATCTGAGTCAGAAAGCCCAGGAACCAAGAGCACCAATATCTGAGGGTAGCAGAAAGAATTCACCCTTCCTCTACCTTTTTGCTCTATTCTGCCTTTTTATTCTAATCCTCAGTCCTCTAATCCTCCGTGACTCAGATGATGCTCACCTGCGTTGGTGAGGACCGTCTCCTTGACTCAGTCTACTGATTCAAATGCTAATCTCCTCTGGAGATACCCTCACAGACACACCCAGAAACTACATTTTACCAGGTATCTGAGCATCCCTCAGTCCCGTCAAGTTGACACATAAAATTAACCATCAGGGCCGATTATTGGAAAATGTTTTTTACGGGCATAAATGATAAAAATGAGTGCACCAAGACTGGCTTTTTGGGAGATTGACCTTGTCGGTGGAAAAACTTTATAAATTGTTTGCAACCAGATGAGGACTGCACAAGGAAACCTAGCCCAGAGCTATAATCCTATACTTTGGTGTATGCAATTCTGAGTAAACATAGACAGGGAAGGAGGCACCGCTTCCTGTCCATTCCCAGTTCAGGACATTGCTTCTTGTTCTGCCACTTCCCCAGTGGAAATCCTAGGACAGTGGGGCAGGGCATGGTATAAAAAAGAAAAAAGTAACTTGATGATTTACCAAGATTTTCACGTCATATGGCATATCCAGAGAGAATGAATGGAAACCCAGACTGTAAAAACAGATTTTTTTGCAATACACCTTGGTTTCTCATTTTAGTGTCATAAATGGGACTGAACTTCCAGATCTCAGTTCTTTGCTGCCAGCTGAACAGCTGATATTTTCTGTAGTGGCAGACCAATGAGCCAAATAGTTCTTCAAGTAAATTTTGCTGTGTGTATCAATCAGTGACTTTAAGGGTAAAAACAAGGTGCACGGTGCAAAGAAACAATTCTCTTAGGTGAATTTGACAAGAAATAATCTAGTTGAAACCAGAATATGAATTTAACTAGTTCATCATTAACAAAAGTTTATTATGTATTCATTACTATTTTAGAAGACTAGAATAAAATAGCGGACAAGGCTGATTTCCTTTGATAAAGTTACAACATAGAGGAAGGAGGCAAATAGTGAATAAGTAAGCAAATTAAAAAAAAATTCAAATAATGATGAGTGCCATGAAGACAACTCTTTTCTAACAGGCAATAGGGTAAAGACTAGTGAGGGAAAATAGGAAAGTGCAGTTTGGGAAAGACACCTCTGAAACAACCTTCCAACCAAGACCTAAAGGATGAAAACTCACCAACCACATCTGGGGAAAGAACATTTCGGGCAGAAGGAATGTGTGTGCAAAGGCCCTGAACAAATGGGAATAAATTCAACCTGTTTAGGGAACACACAGAGAATAGATAGCAACTGGATTACAAAGATACAGATGGAAATCTCTGAGATGAGGGCACATGATAGGCTGCAGACTTCCAGGTCATTTGTAATCTCTTCTAGCCATTCTCTATCTGAAACTGCCTTATGTGTTTCTACTTACTTATCTGTGACCTCCTGCTAGACTGTAAGCACCACAAGAACAGAGGCTTTATTTGTCTCATTCCACATTCTGTCAGTTAGGACATAGTAAGTTTGTCTTCAGTAACAAACAAGCCCCACATTTAAAGAGCTTAAAACAAAGTTTATTTCTCACTCATTCTGTATATTCCTAGCAACTGAAGGTTCACCAGGACTCAGGCTGATGGAATAGCTATTATCTAGAACATCAGTAATTTTCCTGGGAAAGGAAAAGAGCACTTGAGAATCTTAATGGTGGCTGTTTCGTTGCTAAGTCATGTCCGACTCTTGCGACCCCGTGGACTGTGAATGCTGGAGTGAGTTGCCATTTCCTTCTCCAGGAACTTCCTTCCTGACCCAGGAATCGAACCTGCATCTCCTGTGTCTCCTGCATTGCAGGCAGATTCTTTACAACTGAGCCACCAAACTAGCATTCAATTGTTATGGCCCAGAAATGACTTTTGAGTTTCACTGACAACTCATTGGCCAGAAGTAGTCACAATTCTGCCAAGCACCCATAAAGTGTAGCGAGATAGAAAAGTTTGACAACTAGCACAAATGAACACAGCCATCACATTCCCATTACCTATTATACTATTTCAACATTGTAGATACATAGTAAATATAAAATTGATTGTTTAATATATACTGATATAAACAACTGTGCCAGTAACTGAGCTACTACATATTTCTGTCACTCAGAAGGACGTGTTTATCACACACAAAGTATATGACTTTGATTTGCATAATTTTATAACTAGAAAAGACTAAAAGACCCAGTTCCCTTAGTTTTTCAGAAACTAAGGCCCAGAAATGTGTTTTTTCCAAATTTCTGCTGTTAGTTTTCAACAATGAAGATCTGACCAAAATATGGAATGTGTGCATCAGATTGATAATCCCTAAACAGTAGTATTTTGACTCACCTTACAATGTTTTAAAATCTTCATAGCTCTATGTGTTGGACTTAGTCACTCAGTTATGTCCAACTCTTTGTGACCCCTTGGACTGTAGCCCATCAGGCTCTTCTGTCCATGGGGATTCTCCAGGGAGGAATACTGGAGTGGGTTACCATGACCTCTTCCAGGGGATCTTCCCAACCCAGGAAATGAACCCAGGTCTCCCACATTGAGGGTGAATTCCTTACCATCTGAACCACCAGGGAAGCCCTCACAGCTCTATAGAAGTTTTCAAAAGTCATTATCACTTTAACCAATTGTACATACCACTGTTAGATGAATTCTTTGCTGGTAAATCTAAATCAAAGGCATTGTGGAAAACTCTCACACTTAAAATAGCATGTAAAGCCCTTACCACATCACCAAATTATAGGATAAACCAGGCCACTGGGTGTAAGCTTGATCTACGTTAGTCTGACTTTTTTAACATCACAGTGTGACTAACCACCAGTATATTACTGGGCACAGTTTGCTGAACTTTCTTTTTTCCATTCCATTGAAATTTATCAGATTTTCTTTTTCAAAAGTTACTAAGATAGTAAGAAGACTAAATTTATTATCACTGAACTAGTAAGCAGCTGGGATTCAGCAAGAATATTGTTGTTCAAGTTCTTCTTACTGTCTTAAAGATAGGCTGCAGAGTCCTCCATGGCCTAGTCTTTGCTTCTCTCAGCTTGTCCTCCACATCCACGACAGCCACCACCAAAATGTGCTTCGGTATTTCTCCAATAGGCAATACTTTCCCTGGTGCCTCATGTTGGCTGATAATGGTTCTCTTTTCTTATGCAGTGACTGCCCTCTTTCCTTCAAGTCCTGGCTGGTGTACCATCTCTCAGAAAGCTGGTCCTGATCTCCTTTGTCTATGGAGATCGGGCATCAACTCTTTATGCTCTTTTGCATGTCCCTTCTTAATTCAGAGAAGCCAGAGGTATATAGCACATCTAGGAGAATGCCTGGCCCATCACAGAGCTTACAAAAATAAGCCTTCGTCGATGGATTAATGAACAAATGAATGAGTTACTGACTCTGACATGCAACATCATATTGGATTTATCACCTGATATTTTTCTGTTTCTTCCATTTCATAATGTGTTCCTTAAAGGCTGGGACTGTGTAGTATTTATTTATCATTGAATCAGTACCTGTCGTGGCAGTCAGCACAAAGAAGGTACTCTGTAAACAGCTTCCCAAAAGGCTCTTAATTTATAAAATCCTCACAGTGATATTTCAGAAGAAATAGAGTTGGAACCAAGACATATCTAAAAACCATTTGTGAAGCAAAACATTTGGATCACCAAGGGAATTTAACAGTTCAAATGTGTTTTTGGTTGAAATGTTTATTCTACTAACAGGCGTTTCTAAAATGTGTTTTTGACGTTCAGGCTGAAAAAAAATTTTTTTGTTTTAAAGGCATTAGGACATTGAGTGTTAAAAAAACATATCTAGCCCTTACTTACACTCAGAAAATGATTGTCAGCGGAAATGTTTGCAGGCAAAGTTTCAGCTTCACATGGTTTGAAAACATTTCCTTAGGTGAAAGGTACTTAGAGATGCTTTAAATGGAAGGAATTTTGTTTGCCAGCTTAGCTACTAACATCATTTCACTAATATAAAAGTAAAATAATATTAATTTCACATAACAAAAAATTAAAATTAGCTCAATATAAGTATAAAATAACAAAACATGAAAGAAACATATCAGTCTCCATTCTTAAAGTTTAATCATCAATCATAAAGCACTATAAAGTGCTAAGATGCTTCAGTGGTGTCCAACTCATTGCAACGTTATGGACCACAGCCTGCTAGGCTCCTCTGGCTGTGGGATTCTCCAGACAAGAATACTGGAGTGGGAGTGAATTAAAGGCCTTCAAGAGTATACAAAATACTAGTATACATCATACCATGTATACTACACAAATCACCAGCCATGGGTCTCTCAGGGAGGGAGGAAAGGATCTGGAACTTCAGTTTTAATTCATATATTTACATTTTTACACAAACATACATTTGTATTATTAGTAAAATTATAAATTACTGTTTATCTTTCAATGGCAAATTTTTAATGGGAGTTAAAATATGAAATAAGTGATTATACTGGGTGGTTTTTAGCATCCCTTCTATCCTAAGATTAAACAATTACATTAATTTTATACTTCTGAAGGGAATTTAAAGAGAATCCACATAGTTAGTTGAGTTAAAATCAAGTGTTTCTTTTATTTTTACATTTTTTTAAAGTGTCCAAGTGTTTCCTTCAAAACAAGAAAAATATAATTCTGATGTAATGATATTTTGTTTTAAAAGTATAATTTGATCCACATTTTATTATGGAATCAAAAGGTGACTTCTTTAGTATACTTTCTTATCTGTATGTTTTTCCCAGTTTCTAAATGAACATCAGAAATATAGAAAGTAAGATAATTAATCTCTAATTGTGTTTTTAAAACATTTAGCAGTTATAAATAGAGTGGCATTAATGACTACCCATAAAGAAATAAGAAAAAACAATAAATCTCCACTAGGTAATATTATGCCACTATTAGAAACAATGAATCAAACTTATATCAATTAATTTAAACATATTTCCATAGTGTATTGTTAAGTGAGAAAAGTAATATTTATAGGGAAATATTTATTACCTATTGCTATATAATAAATTACCCCCAAAATGTAGTGGATTAAAGCAACAGCAATTATAATCTCAGAGTTTTTCTCAGCCCAGAAAAAAAATCCATATATATCTTAAAAGGGTCCTCTACACTGGGTCTTTCACAAGGTTGCAATGGAGGCATTGGCCCAGGCTGCAATTATCTGAAGGTTCAAATGGGGTAGGATCTGCTTCTAAGCCCACTTAGTAGTTATTGGCAGGATTCAGTTTCTTGCAGGCTGTTGGACTGAGAACTTCAATTTCCCACTGTTAACCAAGGTCACCCTGAGTTCCTTGCCACTTGAACCTCTTTAAAAGGCAGCTCTCAACACAGCACCTGGCTTCTTTGAAATGGGAAAGCAAGAGAGCATGTCAGTGAGACAGAAATCAGGCTTTTATGGTCTAATCTTGGAACTGATATGGCATCATGTTTGCCATGTTCATTAGAAGAAAAACACTAGCTCCAACCCACATTCAAGGGCAAGGGATTAGTCAAGGGTATGAATACCAGGGCGAGGGATCATTGCAAGCCATTTTTGAAGGTTTTCAGCCCAATTTTAACATGATATTTTAGAGGTTATTTGTACCCTTCATTTGAATGTCTGTCAAAAAAAAAAAAAAACAAACCACGTTGATCATATGTGGCCAGAAGTTATGAAGAAAACTGAATCCTGCCTATAGATGATGGCAGCCAGAATTGTAGACAAGTAATATGAATATCTTTAAGGTAAGCAAGGTCAACAAATGTGTCCTTTTTGACCCAAGAATCCACCTGCTGATGCAGGAAACACAAGAGATGTGAGCTCGATCCTTAGGTATGGAAAAATCTTCTGTAGGAGGAAATGGCAACCCACTCCAGTATTCTTGCCTGAAAATTTATATGGACAGAGGAGCCTGGCGGGCTGCAGAGTCAGACATGACTGAGCTCACATGTGCATGCACACACCTGCACACACACACGCACACACACACATGCGCATGCACGCGCGCACACACACACACACACACAATTTACTGATTACTGAGAAATGAAGAATATGCCAAGGACGTAACAAATGCTGATATGTTGATTTCTCAGTGAAGTATAGTTTTGTAGGAAAAACACATTGCATTCGTCTTCCTTGCTAAAGAATACAAAAGATACATCATACCATGTGTATTACACAAATCGACAGTCACGGGTCTCTCAGGGAGGAAGGAAAGGATGCAGAACTTCAGTTTTAATTCATAAAATTTAATTAATTTATGTCTAAAGAAAACCTACTGGCAAAGTCTGAAAAAGAGAGTCTGCCCCATCTACCCAAAGTGCCGATCTAAACTAATTAATCCTCTAGCAGGCCTATTCTTATTTTTGCTTTCTGTGTGTGTGAATGACAAAACATACAGAACTATTAACCAAATTCATTAATTTTTTTTAAAAGTTTTAAAAATCTGTGGTGTGTTGAAACAGAGCACTTATTTGGGGGAGAATCTAGGGGGAACTCTAGGTTGCAGTCATTCTGATAACAGGTACAAATAATAACAGAGTGACTCCTTACCCTGTCAAATCACCAGTGCTAATTTGAGAGACCCAGATTTCCTACAGTGAACATTTAAAGACCCCCCTCACATTTGGCGGTCTTCTGGAACATTGTATTTTTCTTGAAAGAAAAGGTACAAAGAGGAAAGATACATTAACCACAAAAAAATAAATATAATAATAATAATGTTCTCTGAAAAATACAAATTGTTATTTAACCCGAGGGTGTACATCTCCAAGGAAACTCCTTAAAGAAAATGTTTACATTCTTTTTTTTATATAAAAAGATTCATCCAACAATGTGTTACAAAAACTACAACACTATTGATGATCTCAGCTGGAGTGAAAGGATAGAATGGGGACCAATTTATTACCAACTGGTTTAAAGAAGTGGTAGGCCCAGATACAGGGAGAAAGGAGAACAAGAAGAGGTTGAGGGCACTAGAAGGTGGGAAACACATTTTCTGATCATCAAATATGAACAAGCTTTGTGTGTGGCACTTTACAGAAATTATCTTATTTAATCCCAAAACTTTGTGGTAAATAAACCAGGTGTGCTGTCAAGGAAAAGGAAGCTCAGTGAATTTAGCAGATTGTTCAAGGTGACACAGCTCCTAGAAGGTAAGCCTTTCGTTCATCTGGCTTCAAAGCCAGTGAAAGACACAAAGAAATTCACCAGAGATTTTTACATCTTTATTTCAAAAATCAAGAAAGCACAAATGGAAGTAATTTTAAAGCTCTCTCCCCTGTCCTTGCATATTAACTTAGCTAATAATTCACAAAGTCTAAATACACAAGCCGTGTGATTTAACGTCGTTTGTTTAACGTTGTTAGGTTGAGTGGGTGCCTTGTAGGACTATTTCTGACCCTGAACTCTGTGATGTTATTCCAACTCCCTGCAAAAGTGAGAAATGCAGGATTAAATGCACTGATAGTTAAAATTAAGGAATTAGCTTTAGTGTTTATAAATAGGTAGCTAGTGGACAAAACATAGCCTTCAGCCCTGTTTTCTATCAGAACTGGGTTTCAATTTTACAAGTTCCGCAGTCTCTAGTTCACTACAGGCTTTGCTTTCCTCCTCCCCATGATCTCAGGCACAGTCAGATTCACATATTTATGTTACCTGCCTGACCCTTGGAGGCATTTGAGTTTGTAATCCCCAGACACAATGCTGCAGAAAGTTTCTTCCGGCTCTCATACTCTGTGATTGTTTGATTTAGAATTACTGAAATATGTACCCAGGGCCATCAAAACATTAAATAAAATATTTCTAACTCAAAATTTGATATGAAGAACAAGAAATTTTTTTAAGGCAAAGACTTTCTGATCCTCAGAAGACATCAGTATTTGTGGGAAAGGAAAATGAGAGTGCAGCATCTCTTTAACATTTAAGTGAAATCTTTAAGTTGTAATCACATACCAAGCCATCAGTGAATATCTGTTAGATATCAGTGATGTAGGTGGTGCTAGGCTAGACTCTTAGAAAGATACAAAGAGATGTAACACGTTTGTCATCATTCAAAAGGGATAAATGTATTTTTTGTTATAAATTAAGAATACAACAGCTTTTAAATATACTGTTTGCCTCAGTTTCCTAAAAAGCCTGGCAGATAGATTTTTAAATTACTAAATCAAAATTATGTTTTCCTATAAAACAAATAAAATCACAGAGACATATTATGGGAACTCAAAACATTGCCAGACATGTCCATTTTGGCCATACGATTCTCCAGGCAAGAGTACTGGAGTGGGTTGCCATTTCCTTCTCCAATGCGTGAAAGTGAAAAGTAAAAGTGAAATCTCTCAGTCCTGTCCGACTCTTCGGGACCCCATGGACTGCAGCCCACCAGGCTCCTCCGTCCATGGGATTTTCCAGGCAAGAGTACTGGAGTGGGGTGCTATTGCCTTCTCCAAAAATAAATGGTTTATGAGAAAAGAGGATGTTTTTAAGTTTATGAAATAAATTTATTCACCATGCCCCAAAGGCTCAATAGATGAACATGGTAACCATTAGCTGTTCTGTCTTACATCTTCTCCTCTCCATTATGTAAATTCTTGCCCAGAAAATCAGATTATCCTCTAGGTTCCAAACAGTACACTCTTCTAATTTGGGTGATACCAGGCAAAATTTGTCTATTGTGTCACAAAGGTGAAGCTTGTGACCAAGGCCTGTTATCTTTTGTTAATGTGTCTGGTAACTGCTATCTGAAGAGTTGGTGTAAAGCTTCTAGAACAATGACCCAACACAGTCAGTGCTCAATAAACTTTAGATGTTTATATTTTCTACAATCATCGTATCATTATTTCAGTTCTAGAGACTATTTGGTCATTATGGGGTCCCCTGTGTTGTTAACTGATTATTTTCCAAATATGATATCATTTACAGTTAAAACACTTGGAAGATCTCCAAGTTTACATGGGAAGAAAATTTAGATTATTGAGCAGAATATACATGTCAAAAGAAGTGAATGCTGGCCAAAAAGATGGTTTGCATTACTTAACAGTTTAGAACTCTATGCTTCGAGGGTCTCAGGACAACCAAGCTTCACAGACAGCTTACAGCCTTACATGCTATAGTGCTCAGTTTAAACTATGCCATTGTAAAATTAGTTAATACCTCACAAAAGCATTAGAAAGTGCTGATGTCCTCAAGGGGAATGTTTCATCATAAATAAATTGGGAACGAGATATAAGGATAGAAAGTAATGACAAATATGGAGGGCAGTAGGAGAAGGAGTGTAGAAATGGAACTCCCCTGTGGACTGTAGCTGATATTTGCTGACTGTTCCCACAGCCCCATGTGCTTCCATATGTTACTGCCATTGTTGTTCTTCAAGTTTCTTATTTTCCTTCCTGACTGTACTGTAAGCAGTTTGGCTATGATTTTACTCACTGTTAGGCCCCTAGGCCTTGCAGGGATCCTAGCACATAATGGGTTAGTGGCACATCGTTGTTGAGTAAATAAATGAATTAAATTGCAAATGTTATATGTGTAGTTTAACTTTGAAACTGACTGATCTTCACCAAAATTGAAATTGAGTTTCATGATCTCAAGTTCACTATTCAGCAAGAAAGTATTTTTGAGATCTCTCCTTTTACTGAAATCATCTTTTATATGACCCTACTGTGGGAAATTCTCTACACTCTAATTTTTTTTTAATTTCAGCTAAATATATTTGAATTGTCATGGGCAATAAAACTTACTGCAGATTCAGAGTCAGAAGGGAGCATCTGACAGACACATGAAAGGCCCTCAGCCAGCTGCTTCATGTATAATTTACTAATCCTCATAGCAATCTCATAAAGAAAGCACTATGACCCCATTGTGCATATGAGTAAACCGAGGCTCCACACAGTACAGTTAGCTTGAGTTTAAATGGATGGTATGTGGAGGAGCTGGACTTCAAGCCAGATTTCTAGTTACAAGTTCCATCATTTTTTCATGATAACCTGCTAAATAAGCAAATAAAATGAAAGTGAAAATATATCAGTCAGGTTTATAAATTTGAAAAAGTCCTGACAAATATAATCTAATCATTTAAAATGAAAAGCCCAGCCATTGACTTTAATTCAAATTACTACCACTAAATAACCTCATTACAGAAGTGAAAGAATTTTTCCACCATCTGAAAAGTCTAATTCTGCAATGGACATCGATAAGATGCATTGTTTTTTTCCTATGAGAAACTGAAAATTATTTTACTGTATTTTCATAAGGTTAGAAAAAGATATGACTTTGTATGAAATTTTCAGGTATAATTAATCAAGCATCATAAGTTTTGACTATCAAAATGTATTTCAAATAAGGAAAGAAAGCTATTTATAAAGTCATATTTCCCCAGAACCATTTCCAAGTTAGGAAGTAAAAAGAGTTTTAAAAAGGTTAGAAGGAGGTGTCTGAGGAATTACTAGGCATTAGTGTTTACTGTATGCCCAGCTCCTGACAGAATAAAGATGCTACATCTATGGAAATATGAGAGTTGCAACTATAAAAATTATTGGAGAATGTCTATCATCTCAGAATTCTCTATTGAAATCTGTTCAGAGAATTGTCTGTGTTCAGCTCCCCCACCCTCGGGAATTCCTACAGCTCTATCTCTGCAGAAGGCAATATTGTGCTTATCCATGGAGAGGAGGAAGTTAATCTGCTGAGCTGTTGTCCTGTTCTTTAAAAACACGAAATCACTGACAGTATTGATTTTTGGCTTTTTATAAAACTTTAACTCTTCAGAATTTAATATGGAGAAGCTAGCGTTTAAAAAAAGAGAGAGACTTTCCTTTTTGGACAACCTCAGTGCTTTAAGGGTAAACAAGTATTTTGTAAATCGGTCCACTGAATGACAAGCCAACAGATTTGAAGCCAGCTGTCACCTTTGATTAGTCACACCCATAAATCCAGCCTGGTACTGGGATCGTTCCCAGTGTCCCTGCATCACAGACAGGGTTTTGAAGGGAGTCCATTCAGGGAGGGTGTCCTTTGCCCCTTCTCAGAGCATTTTATTTGGAAGTCTGAGCATCACTGTGTTTTGTGGATTAATTTCCTCGCAAATTTTCACAAGAGGAAATGGATGACATGTATTCTTTTTGCTTCCTTTCTCAAATCATTGACCTTTCAATCCTATATTTAGACACTAGCCCTGACTAGCTCTTTACATCTAAAATTCATCAATCCCTGTTAGTATAATACTCTTGTTTTGTCCCTCCTCCCCCCAAAGAATCCTACCTTCTTGTTAATAGATCTCACAGGCTCACAACATTACTAAATAAAGTATAATAACCAAAGCTGAGCCTTTATGTTTTACTATCAATATGAATTTTAAAAAAGTGTCATCAAAAAAATCATCTCCAAAGATATTTTCTCGCATGTTTAAGTACGACTGCTGAGACGAAACTAAAGTGACTATAGCAGTTCTGCCATCCTGGGCTTTTTGGTGTTCTGATTCTTTCCTCACTAGCAGAGGCAGTGAATTTAACACTCAGATTTGCTCTGACAGGCTGACAACTGATATCACAAGACCACAGCTAAGAGTGGTTTATTACTTTTAGTGGGATTTATTTAATTCAGTCTCACAGCCTGAGGGTGGGGTAAAGATTTAACTTGAAATTAAATTCCAGCAGGAGACCTTTTAATATAAGAAAAATGGGCAGAAGGATAAATGACATGCTCAATTGCAATGGTTTTTTTTTTTTTAAAAAAAAGCCTATATTTAACATGGAGGAAAGAAATCCCACAAAATCATTTCAGTTGTTTGACAGATATGGAGAGAAAAAGTGCAGATGAACCAGTAATGATGATATAACTTAAAAGAGAATAATCTAAAGGAAAGTTTTTGATATACTAGAATTTTTTCAATCCATCTAGAAAAAAAAATTCCTGTTTATGAATGTCTTCCATCAATGTCTGGATAAGTTGATAAGAAATCCCAAGTGTTCTTCTATTGTTTAATGTTAAACTGTACAATATTTCTGGATGAAATACAAGAGTTTAAGCAAAGCCATGGGTAGGAATTGCTGGTTTTTAACCTGAACATGGGGAATACTTATACCCCAAAATTTGGCAAATGAAGATGGTGTTCATTTGTATTCAGAAGCTGAGAAAAATGGAGTTATATTGTAACAGGTAACCCTGACAGTATCTTGCCAGATTGGAGTACATAAGACACTGGATAGTTAGGGTCCTGATCCTCTGATATAACTCACAAGAAAAGGAGATACCTTATTGTCAGTAGATATTTAAATCATATTCTGCTTTATATGGTAATATTTTAGTCGCTTTGACTTCCTTTTATAAAGAAAAATGACTGTTTCATAAAAGTATGTTAAAGGCATATCTAATTTTGAGCCTGAGAAAATCAATGCCAAACAAAAAAATAGAATAGAATAAACAAATGATCATGAGCCTCGCTCTGTTTAAAGACATTCCAGGCTAGTTCAAGCTTCAGAAATATGTTCCATATCAGACAAGACCTGGGTGCCATCAGCACTGTAGCAAACGACCCTGAACAAAAATCACAAAGGTCATGTTTGTTCACTAACCATGTTTTGCTTTTTTTTTGCCTCTCTGTTCTATTCTGGAACCTGAAGATATCATGACTCTCCAGGAAGCCCTCTTTGAAACCCCACACTCTTGCTAAGGATGTGTTCTGTGTCCCTCTTCCTCGTAAAAACCTTGGCTATATTCATGGGCTCTAAGTGGTTAAGATATTGCCAAATGATTAATAAGTGATCATAGCTGAATGCAGGGGGTCTCCTATTTTCTTGGTTCGTGGCATCCTTAATTGTCTCAGTAATTGTTTCACAGCATCCTTGGGCCAAAAGTAATATCTTACAGTTCCATTTATTAAATACTTAGGTCCACACACCTTTGAAAGCATTTATGTCCTAAAAATAGCACCCACTCAAATTGTATAATCAGATTGAACTGTACTACTCTCATTGAAACAAACACAGTCATCAATGAGCTAGTAGTTCACATGATGTCCAATAGACATTACTGCATTTTTCTTGAATTTTAAAATATCCTACAGTGTCTCTTTGAATTTGCAGTGGGAACTTATGTGACCTCAATGATCAGTTTGAAACTGAGAGCTTAATGTATTTCTCTGTTAACAAATCTGCATTTCAAAAGAAATGTTCATTATTTATGACCTAACTGTTGGTGCCAATTTCACACAATATGATAGACTCAACCAGGAGAATATTTGGAGACAATGATTCTTTTGGTGCCTCTGTTGTCACCACTGACCAACTTCCTAATCCATGGAATGATGATAAAGCCCTAGTCAGAATCCATCACATTTTTATCCATATCCAAAGTCCTAAGATAGGGACTATTCCACTCATCCCAACTGACTTTCAAAGTATTGACACATTTTTAATAACTCCACTTCAATTTATCATGATTGTTTTCTTTAGAAAGAGTCTGAGCAGTAACAATCAAACCTCTGACCTAGTGTGGGAATTAGCCTTCCTACATAGATAAACCACAAAAAATTACCATGATCATTTGGAGGGCAAATATTTATCTGTCTCTGGATCCCAGCATTCCTCTTCCTCCTTTTGCCTACCCATCCAATCTGGACATGCATGATATGGTGTCTTGAGCATCTTTTCCCATTAGGATCTATGTTCTTGTTGGACTGTTTGTCCCTTAGATTTGCCCTTGATATGATTCCTCTATCAGTGTCCTTGTCTAGAATCTTGCTTGTGTGAATTTGAATGCCATCAGCTCTAAGTGACTTCATACAAAATTGCCTTAATTCAGTGGCTCTTCCTCCTTCCACGAGCTTTTGTCTTATCTTCTTCCTAGGTGAGCTACACCCTCACATTGGTATCTGAAATGTCTATTGTGGTTCTAGGACTCATGGTCATCAATAATTCCCCTAAGAAGAGAGAAGGGATCACTTCCAAAAGCTCTCCCAGAAGAAAGAGGAAGAACTTTCTCAAAAACCCCAGCAAATTTATTATATCTCACTCTTTTTTGATACAAGGATATTTTTGTACCCCAAACCTCACTATATAAATGCATATTAAGAAGTGGTATTTCAGACAGAAGGTATTTTCCTATCTACTAATATGATTCATAAGTGCACATTCAGTGCAGAATAATCATTAGCCAGCTCCCAAACAGGTTGAAGAAGTGACAAATAAGACTATGTAGAAAGAAAACTGCCTTTTCTTAGGATGCCCCTTTCCACCTCTCCTTACCTACCACCAGCCACTTGGAAGTCTCATTTGTTTGGTTAGTTATTACATTGCACTAAGATACAAATTATATGTATTTGTCTTAAGTGATTATTTGCTACTCATATTAAATTGTTTCCATTGTTCAGTGATGTTTGTCTGTTTCTATTTGAAGTTGGGATGGAACTCCTCATAAATTTCCCTACTAGAATTAATAGGGTTTTGACTTTACACTTAGTGGCAGGTTTTTCAGAAAAGAGTTAAAGTCATTAAACAAGGAATAGGTGTATATGCAAAGCAATTTACTTCTTAGGTGATTTGATAATTGAGATATCACTGTATTTTCTTTCTGCAGTGAAGTCAAACTGAAGGCCCATCTGCTGATGAATAGCATAACTAGATTTTAGGTTAATTAGCTCCCAAGTGCCCTGTATGTATTTATACCATCAGAAGATCAAAAGGTACACAGTCAAGTGTATCTGAAACCAGAACTCCCTTCTACTAAAGTCAGGTGTATTCATTTTACTGAGCTTCTTCTCTGCTAATAGTCAGATGGTAATGGTGTGCTTTTACAAATATACTCTGGAAATTTTTATGCTGAAAGCTAGTGGTAAGGAATGAATTAAACTTTTTTTCTTATCATCAGATTCCTAATGATACATATTTACTTATTTCTCCTAAAAAAATCATTATATCAAAACACCCTAGAACATAAGTTCCTTGAATGAAGGAAACACATCTTATAAAGAGAATCTGAGTCTCAGACTAAAGAGTATAATATGCACAGAATTATTCCTTCTAACTTGTAATTCAACTCAGTTTCTACTGTATTGCAACCCCCCCTTCCAAAAAAGCTGATAGGCTATTTTAACCTCATTGTCCCAGGATTATGTCAGGGTTGGAGGAATTTATTCAGTGCCAGAACATGGGAGGAAGGACAGGTTGCTTCCCTGAGTCATCAGACCACACATTTTCACTAACAGAGTCATCATCCAATCCAGGAGCTCTTTCCTGTGCCACACTGAAGGGCACAGGAATCTTTCTACAAGGAGGTGGCATCCTTGAATTCTCTTACTACTTATCCCAAAGGATCTCTTCTATCTGCTGACTTGCTGGAAATCCCTCCCTGGAAGATTCACCCACATGGCTTACAACAGTAAACCCTGTTATAATACAGACATACTCATCAGAAGAAACACTGTAAAAAAGCAACTGTTTTCTAATGGTGTGAATTAGTGTTAGAATTTTTTCCTTAGGAGCATGTTCAGACAGGAGAAAAAAAAAATTGTGTAAGTTCCTAAACAAGAAAGGAAGCTCTCCCAAAGTTCTGGGCTACCAATACACCATGCTTCTCATCCTCCTGTTTTTTTCACACACAACCTAGGAGTTTTATTAAAGCCTAATAACCTGGTAGGGCTTCCCAGGTGGCACTAGTGGTAAAGAACCTGCCTGACAATGGAGGAGACTTAAGAGACTTGGGTTCGATCCCTGGGTTGGGAAGATTCCCTAAAGAAGGAAATGGCAACCCACTCCAGTAGTCTTGCCTGGAGAATCCCATGGACAGACAAGCCTGGCAGGCTACAGTCCATGGAGTCACCAGGAGGTGGACACAATGGAAGCCACTTAGCACAGTGCAGCACACAACCTGGTAGATGGGGATTCTTTACATTTCCTGTTGTGTTTACGTATGTTTTTTAACAGAAAGTTCTTAGAAGTTTTTTAAAATTTCATCTGAGTACTTTGATATAATCAATTCTTTGACTCAGTCATTCAAATAATAAATATTGAGCTCATTAATACTATTTTCAGAGGAATATTGTTTCTATATTTTTCCAGTGTTTAGGTCTTTTTTTTTCCTTTATGAAAAGGCCTAGTTCTCAGCATACGCCTGCACACACACACACACACACACACACACACACACACACGCACGCACACACACACATTCTTTCCTCTCTCCCTCTTGCTCTTTTTCTGTCTCTCAAGGCATAAAGTAAGAGATTAAGAAGTAACCATGTTGAGATAAATGTGAACATATTGGCTTTTATAAAGGAACTGAAGCAAAGATAATAAATAAGTTATGTATTTCAATTTGCTTTCAATAATGGAAGATTTTTGAGTGAAAATAGAGAGCAAGTTGTCTAGGATACTAGTTGCAATTGAAATACAGTGAAAGTCTACTTTGAATAAGTCATGATAAAAAGTAGAACAATGTAAAAAAGTAATTTATGTTTTAATATAGTATTTGCATTTATCTACCCTTTACAATTCATATCAGTTCTGCACATTTTTAGTATACTCTGAAAAAATTAATTTGGTCACATGATTTCCTCTGCATAGGTTAACCACCTGCAAAGCAGCACTTGGCAAGAGTGCATCAGTCAAAAGGGGCAACCTCAGAGTCACTAGCAAGGGAGATCTATTTCATCATAGAACTTTAAGTACTGCTATTGATTTCAAGTTTTTTCTTCTCTTGCCTCACTTTTGCAGCCCAAAGACGTTTTTATACCTTCTAAGCTATTTGCCCATAAGCTGTAAGTTAAAGTCAATAATTATTTTTCTATATTCCTCTTCTAAATTTCCACTTGAATCTTATCTCAAGTTTCTCTATTTTTTTTAGGATTGGGAAAAATGAATGAAGTCTTTGGAACTATATTAGAAACTAACCTTGAAAGTAGCCAAGGTTTAGCCTCTGATTTAGACCCTAACATGGTACTGACCAAAATGAGCCCGGGCCTAAACCAAAGCCAGAGGTAACATTCTATAGTGATGGAGAGATTGGTTGAAACCTAGATTCAGATTATTCTCAGGGACACCAGCCATCATAGCATTCCAATTATATAAGAGTACCATGGACAGAGGAGCCTGTTGGGCCACGGTCCATAGGGTCATGAAGAGTTGGGCACGGCTAAAGTGAGTTAGCACAGCACGCATGCATGCTTACTTCATGGAGATAGAACTATAGCTTAAAAGCATAATCACCTCACTGATCAACTAAAATCCAAAGATTCCAGGAATATATATGCAACAATAAAGATTAACAAAGCTTACTTTTAACATGTTGGCTAAGTCAATGCAGGGCTCTCTCTACATAAATGTTAATGAAAGAAGAGGTCCTATAGCTTTAAGGCCTGTTGAAATACATGTAGAGCTTAGCGTAGAGCTCTGCAAGTAACAGTGCACAGGGCAGAAAGGTCAGGAATGGGAAGACAGAGGAGAAAATGATGGAGCTTGACAGATAGCCTGAGGTACAACAAGATGAAAGTTCTTCATCGGATCAGTTTTATTTCTGAGCATGCCTAGTGTCATTGATGGCCTTCATTGGAATGTCTTCTGTAAGTTGGATTCTTAATCCATGCCTAGTTCGCCCCAGCTCACCATCTTGCCATATTAAATATAATGAATTAACTTCCTGTCAATTATCTTCCCAGTGTGTAATAGCTAAGTACTTCCTACTTCAAGGTGAGCCTCTCACCACAGTAATATCCAACTGTAGAAAGCCAAACTCACACAGAGAGACAGGATTTGAAGACTAGAAAGGTGTTTAGGGATACTATTTTCCTTGATCTAACTGCTACTCAAGTTTTTTCCAGTAATGACATTCTTCCAGTTACCTAGGGAAGAAACTTTAATTCTTACTCATCTTTCTATCTTAATTTCCACATCTGTTGCTAAGTCTCGAGACTTTTTGAGTCTGACTTCCGGGTATCTCTTAGTTCTGTCATTGCTTTGCCATTCCCACAAAATCTTCTGTGGTTTAGCTAACTCATTTCTAGATAGCATGGCTAGCTTCATGAAAGAACAAGGTCTTTGGAATTAGGTAATGTAGGGTCAGATTCCAACTCTTTCACTTGCTAGGTGTGTAATGTTGGCCAAGTTTATTCATCAATTCAAAGTTAAATTTCCTCATCTATAAAAAGAGACTAATATTTTCTGATAGTGTTGCTAAATTAAACAGCATATAAAAACCATTTGGGATATAGTCAGTTTCCCATATATCTTAAATACCTTCTCAATCTGATTTTAAAATAGTGCACTAATTTTATTACTTCCTTAGTCATATATATGTCATTATTCCCAAATATCTTGAAACAACCTCCAAACTTCCTACTCTGACATTGCAGGTCCTCCCCACTTTCCTCTCCAGTTAGGGTGAAGTCCTTCTACTCTCCTGCATCAGCCTTCAGCTACAGCCAAGGCAGAATCTTTCTATCTCCCAAGCTCAATAGCATAGATCTCTGAAAGTCTCCATTATTTTATTTCCATAAGAAGAAAGCTTTGTCACCTACTCCCCATCTCAGGCACATCTTACAGGTAACATAGTAATTCTAGATTTAGCACTTCTAGTCCTTGTAGACTAAAAACTACTCCTGTCACATTTGGTGCAAGAATAGTCTTTTTTGGTAATTAAATATCCAGTCCAGTGTCATAACCATGTAATGATATTCACTTTGATTATCAATTTGAAAAACTGTCCCTGCCTAAAAAAAAAAAAAAAAAAAAAAACTGTTTCTGCTTACCTCCATTTCAAGCCATACTAAAACTAAAATAGAAAAATTAAATGACACAGAAGAGGGAAGCTCAGCCCCTCTGTCTGAACTTTGAACAAGAAGTAGCTAGTCTCTGATCACTCCTCAACATCTGAGAACAGTAGAGTACTCATCAGTAGGAAGAGATGTAAGTTCTACTTCTTCTGCTGCAATAGAAATACAATTGTAGAGCATCCAGGGGGAAGTCTGCAATGAAGCCTAACCGAGCCCTCCAGGGACCTCCAGTTCAAGGGAGAATTCACTGCTGCCCAGAGGCAGAGCTTTCATTCTCCACTGGAAGCTGAGTATGAGGATCTCTGGGACTGTTAAATGGTACTAAAATGAGACCTGAGCACTTAATACTATAGGACAAGTAGGAATTGCGGAGCATATAGACTCTTGTAAATTTGTAAGTAAGAGATGCTGCAAAGATCATGGTTTAAAATTCTAGGTTGCTCTATTCCCAGTAGAAAAAGCAGATTAACCACCTTCAAATTTAATTTGCAATATGTCTGTAATCTTCCAGAAGCACTAACGTAAAAATCTTCAGTTCTTGCCCAATTACTAATTTAAGTACCTCTATGTTCACAAACTCTAAATATTTTATCTAAAAGGGAACCATGAACTTTTTACTTAAGAGAACAATAGAAAGGAAGCTTCAAAAGGGCTATACAGTACTCCAGATATTGCCCCGAAATACTGGTCTTCAAATACTGTAAAGAAATCCTCTACATAGAGCTTCCATGATACCAAACACTTAAAAAGAAGCCTTGTTTTGCCCCCTTCTCTACCACTGGGTCAATTCTAGATAATCAACTCCCAAATTCCAAGTTTTACGTCCTTGTACAATACAGCCAGTCTCCAACATCCCTCAGAGAAGCTCTGAAGAATACAATTTAAACAATCTAAATCAAAACAGAGAAACTGTCATGTGGCATGTTTTCATTCATCTCCCTGTCAGAAGGGGTGCATTAGCTTAGTTTTCATTTGTTTCAAGGAGTAAACACTCAGACTCCTAGGTTGGATTCATCATCTCCCCTAGGCGGTTGCATATCCTGCTATGCAAAACTCTGATTGAGGAACAGTACTTCGGATTGTAAATATCTGCTCATTCATCTAAACCTCTAAAATTCTCTGCCTTTTCTTCACTCCCATCCTAAACTATAATCTTTGGGGGACCATTCCAGTTATCTATTGTATAATGTATTGTTGTTGTTGTCGTTGTTGTTTAGTCGCTAAGTCATGTCTGACTGTTTTGTGACCCCATAGACTTAGCCCACCAGGCTCCTCTTTCCATGGGATTTCCCAAGTGACAATACTGGAGTGGGCTGCCATTTCCTTCTCCAGGAAGGATCCAAGGGATCTTCCTGACCCAGGAATCAAACCCACGTCTGCTGCATTGGCAGGCAGATTCTTTACCACTGAGTCACCTGGGAAGTCCCACTGTTGTATAACATTGTTGTTGTTGTTCAGTCACTAAGTCATGTCCAACTCTTTGCAACCCCAGACTTCCTTGTCCTTTACTATCTCCGGGAGTTTGCTCAAGTTCATGTCCATTGAGTTGGTGATACTATCTAACCATCTCATCCTCTGCTGCTTTCTTCTCCTTTTGTCTTCAATTTTCCCAGCATCAGGGTCTTTTCCAATGAGTCAGCTTTTCATATCTAGTGGCCAAAGTGAGGTTCAGCTTCACCATCAGTCCTTCCAATGAATATTCTGGGTTGATTTCCTTTAGGACTGGCTGGTTTGATCTCTTTGCTGTCCAAAGGACTCTCAAAAGTCTTCTCCAGCACCACAGTATGAAATCATCCGTTCTTTTGCACTCAGCCTTCTTTATGATCCAACTCTCACATCCATACATGATAATAAACCACACCAAGATATAGCAATTAAAGATAACAACCATTTTATTGTCCCACAATGTCGCATGTTAGGAATTTGGACAGAACTCATTTAGGCAGTTTTCCTCTATGTGTCATTGTCTGAAGTCTTGCTAGATATCAACCAGTGCGTGAACTAGTCTGGACAATCTAAACTGGCCTCTCATTTGTCTGGTGTCTTGGAGGGGTTGACTGGAAGACTTGGTTCTGCTGATATCTCCCTCCGGAGAGCCTACAAATGACCTGTCTTCACAGTCGTCTCAGAATGGCAGGACTTCTTCAAGTGTGTCTCAGGGCTCTCAAAGTTGTTTAAATGGCTACAAGGAGAGACTGCATCACTTGTTATGACTTACCATCAGAAGTCCCACACTACTAATTCTATCTTTGTATTTTCAAGTAAGTCACTAAGACCAGTTCAGGTTCAAGAGGAAGTCAGATGTTACCTCTCAAGGGTAGAAAACCAAAAAAATTATGGTCATTTTTAGTGTGCTTTAGGGACTTTCCTTCATTTATTGAACCCTTATTACACTTAATTTTTTGAAACCCTTCCCACACCGCCTTAATGTGTGCTGGGCACTGTGCTAAACAATAGAGATAGAGCAGCGAACAACTAAAAAGAGAAGACCTGCTCTCTTGTCGCGCCTCTTAACACCCTCTGCACTCCACACCAAGCACAATGCCTGGAACACTGTAGATGACCAGTACATTTTTTAGGAACTCAAGAGGTACAGTTGGAGAGTAGCAGGAATACAGCTCTTCCTTTCAGGACTGTTTAGCATGAGGTGATTGAGAGGGAATAAGGAAAAGCACTTTACCATTTTGACTCTTTCCAGGCAACTGTCATATCTTCTTGTGTGCTTAATGAACACGTTCACATCGCCAACCCAACTGAGTCCAAGCTGAGAGTTTGCCAGTCCAAATCTATCATACACTTTAGAGTAATGTATACCATAGAAAACATCTTTGTGCCTTACATTGAAGAAATAATATTTTGCATCCAATTTTACTTTTTCATTTTTCCAAGGCTTAGGTGCCTTTGTCTTACAGATTAAATTCATAAGAGTTATGGAACCTTCCCTATTCGGTATCAAAAACTCACTAGAGTGTTGTTACAATGATAATACCCTTATACATCTCTGAGAATAAGCTGTGCAGGTATAACCTATCCACGGTATTCTTGGATATTTTTTTAATTTTATTTCTGTGAGACTTATCTTAGATTGAGTTGGAGGGTATTATATACAGTATGGGGAATACTATCAGTACA
The DNA here is from genome assembly GCF_032405125.1 of Capricornis sumatraensis. Classification (NCBI taxonomy): domain Eukaryota; kingdom Metazoa; phylum Chordata; class Mammalia; order Artiodactyla; family Bovidae; genus Capricornis; species Capricornis sumatraensis. Next base: position 58,587,980 of record NC_091074.1, read on the forward strand.
GTTGCCTTTCATGGTTTTCTAATGGCATATTTCAGTGTTCATGCATTCTCCAAAAGAAAATCAGTTGCTCCGACAGCATGAACTTAAAACATAATTTTAATGACAGATTTCACAAGGGTTAGATGTAATGGTTAATATAATGTAAAGATGGTAAACTTACAATAGTTTTCTTAAAAGTCACGTCATCTTTACAAAAGATTATTTTAAGCAAAACTCTGTTTCAAAGGAATTTACAAACAGGAGTCTTTTGTTGTTGTTATTACAGTAGCGTTCCTTTAATATAGGCAGTTTTTTGTCTACAATTAACTATCACCACAAAAGGGAATGCTCCCTTGTTAACATAATTTAAGGCAACTTTGCAAATAATAAGGCATGCTGATAAAGTCCAATGTTATACATACTTTTTTAAAGTTGCCAGTAAGTGTTGTCTGGGACAAGGGGTGTATCTTATTTTTTCTTTCTTCACAAAAACATATGATTCTAACAAAATGAATCCTTCTAAGAAAAAAATTTTGGATTTAATTAATATCCTATGTAGTGATGTACCTTTCCAAGAGGAAATAATATTCTATTTTCTAAAAATTCTCCTTAGAGAATACAAAGAGAAAAATCTAGTGCTGAAAGCAAGCTCTGCAAAATTGCATGTTCAAAGAGCTTTGATTTGTAAAAGGGTAAGAACAAGATTGCTCCAGACCATTCACAGTTGTAGTAAATCAAACTGCATATATATATGTATATATATATATATATATATATTCTATTTAACAACTCCATTTTTATCATCTTTATGGAAATATTTTTACAGATGATTAATAAAGAACTTCAAAGAAGAAAAAGAGACTGTTTTCAGAAGTGATGATTTACTAGAACCAAATATAATGAAAAAAATAATATTAATATAAATTATCAATTATAACCTCTATTTCTCTATCTCTGAAAATAATGAAAGTAATATGACATTCTGTTCACTTCATTTCAGTTTTGTTTTATAAGTATGCAGTGACCTAGATGCCTCTCATTTAAATATTATGAATTATTAGATTAATTCTCCCTAGATATGTGATATGAATATCATAGATGATAAGATAAAATAGAAAGAAATTTGGACTTTTGTGTAAGAAAGATTAAAATAAATGCTCATCTTTACAGAGATACAAAGATTGATATCTTATCATCCATAGACACTTTCTGAGAGAATTAATAAAGGATATTCATCAGCAGAGTGAAAAGTGAACACAAAGGATTAAATAAATGAATGAATAAATATATGTTCATTAAATAAATGAGGAACATATAATCACAGAACCTGCTAAAAATATGTTGGCAAATTCTATCATATGTTCATTAAGTGGAACAAATGTATTTAAAACTAAAACATTTACTCTTGTTTAAAATGTAGGGAAGTCTAAACACCAAGTGGTATATTTTTCAATGGGTAGTTAAAACATGAAACTTTCTTATATTTTTCAGAAGAATGAAGATTTTTATAATTTGACCTTTGTTAGAAAATGTAAAAGCAAATGGTGTAGTTAAAAATTTAAAGTAAACATTTAAATAAGAATGGTGTATGTGGTTGAATACCAATTATATAAAGTCTAAAAACAAAATAGTACAATAGAGTACTATGGCACACAAATATACAGTAAAATATAAAACACAGTCAAGAAGGATACATGCCGACTTCCTAATAGTGTTACCTACAGGAGAAAAGGGTATTCGGAGACAAGTAGAAAAATATCTAAAGCTGACATGGCAAAAGATAAGGTATAAATACTTGAATGAGTAAACAAATTGTGAATAAAATTTTTCTTTCAAAAAACAGTTTAGGCATTTTTAATTATTTTTGATGATACATTTCAAATGTGGAGATGTTAAACATACAAACCATTGAAGTATTTTCATACTTTTACTTTGAATCTAAACCACAGAATAGGAATGTGACAAACTCTTCTGTACCCAGTATTAGCAAATATTAATTTAACTTTGACTTCCCTGGTGGCTCAGACGGTAAGCCGTCTGCTTACAATGCAGGAGACCCAGGTTCAATCCCTGGGTTGGGAAGATCTCCTGGAGAAGGAAATGGCAACCCATTTCAGTATTCTTGCCTGGAAAATCCCTTGGACGGAGGGATCTGGTAGGCTACAGTCCATGGGGTCGCAAAGTATGAAAATTGAAGTATGAAAGTATTGAAGTACTTCAATAGTTGGTATGTTTAACATCTCCACATTTGAAATGTATCATCAAAAATAATTAAAAATACCTAAACTGTTTTGTTAAAGAAAAATTTCATTCACAATTTATTTACTCATTCAAGTATTTATACCTTATCTTGTTCAAAAAAAGAGCTGTTACATAAAAAATTTACAATTGACATATGAATAGCAAAAGACTATTATGTTTTATAAAACAAATAATTATAAATTATGTGGACTTTTATCCATTTTGAAGGTACAATCAAAAAGAAGCCCTAAGTGACAGTTGCTTTATTATTGAAATGTTTAGAACGTATTTAATTAATTGAAAATACTGATGATATTACCATTATTAATATTAATATTATTCATTATAACTACTTATTCTTTTGAAGCAATTTCAATTTCATAGAGAAAGTAGAACAAGGATCACAGGTGCAATGTCTAAATTTCAGATTACATTATGAATATAGAGATAAGCTTATAGAGACTTTTCAAATGTGGCCTTGTTTGTAACTTCCTTAAATAATTCATCTTAAAGGCTAATTGCATAATGGAATCTCTGACAGCATATAAGTTAAACTTGAAATCACTGAATTATGTTTGAAACACACCTTTCATTCAGTGATTGGAGGAAGACCTGCATGTTATATTAACAGTGTGTCGATGGTAAATGGAATTTTTTGTCTTAAAATTTTGTTATGTTCTTACCTTAATGTTTTGAATGGTGAGAAGGAAGGGAACTCTCTTTGAAGAGATAAGTAAATTTGCCAATTTTAACTAATGATACTGAAGCCATTAACATTTCTTTACAAGTGGTTAGACATGCAAACTCTTTCTCCCTCTGTAGTTTGTATCTTAGGAAACTAATCTAGATCAGTCCAATAACAGCTGTGACTCATTGCTGTGACACTAAAATGCATGTTCTGTTATTCATAGTCCTTTTTAAGAATGAATGAGTGTATTAATTTTTTGATTATAGCTATATCTATTGCTTTATGCCAGCCTAGTTTGAGAATATGATTTACTGAACAGTTCTGGTCTGGCAGAATCAATGGTTCACCACAATGTGCTTAGTCATGTCTATTAAACAGTTTGTTTACTGGCATCCTCAAGACCTGGTCAATTAGAGATTTTTCAGTGTTAGGGATCTACTTTTCCCATGGAAAAGAAAAAAAAAAAATCTCATTAGACATGGTCTTTTAATTAAAAGCTATTAAGTACCAATTCCTTCTAACTGAAGCAATAATTTTCAGAAAAAGAAATCTTTATTAAGGGATGAGTTCTTACTTAGTCTGAAATGGAGCCAAATTCAGCCACTAATAATAAAAATCACTGTTAACTTCATTAAAGACCATTTACCTCCATGTTGTATTCTCAGTCAATGCTACTGGTTTGTTTTGTACCGCTGGCAACAATCATCACCCAGATTTTTTCAGTGTTTTTCACTGTTAGTCATTGCCCCCTCTCTTTTATTTTCCATCCAAAAACTAGTGGGATGTTTCTAGTGATTTTGCATTTCATTCCAATATTCTAATTCAGCAGAAAGCAAAGCAAATCCACAATGGATTATTTAACTCAAACTGGGGGTAAAGATGGGAGGAAAGTTTAGATTCAAAGTAAAAGTGTGAAAATGCTTCAGTGGCTTGTAGTTTAACATCTCCATTAATTACATCAACCTATTTCTGTGACTCCATTTCCTCAGTACAAGTGGCAGAGATAATACCAGACAGAAACTGGTATAAATCCCATGCAAATGATTTTTATTGAACGTGTACCGTGCACATTTAGGGACTGTATTCTACCTAAATAATGCAGGAGCATGCGACGCCTGCCAAATCCCACACAATGTTGAAACCCCAGTTAGTGTTTTATCTTTAAAGAGAGAGCTCCACGTCCTTTTGGCAGCTGATGAGTTCAGATAGAAAACATGCCAGCAGTGTGGACCAATGCATTATCACACACACACCCCTGCCTCCTCATATGCCATAACATTGGCAAGCAGAGCCCAGAGCTCTTTAAGAACAAGAAGAAGCTCATAAATAATGGTTGAATCACACAAGGGATAATTAAATGAGACAACTGAATGCCAATGGACTCCCCAGCGGAAAATAACTCTTCAGTTAGGAGCATTCCTGCTTCTTTTTTTCTTTCTCAGTTTTAGTTTTGACTAGCAGTTCATTACTGTAGATACTTTTCAAATGGGAGTGTTTTAAAAAATTGTCAAACTCTGCAAAACATTTTGAGACATTTTCACATTTAGGAACATTTCTTCAGGACAAATAAACATATAGATATATGCGTATCTTTCAATGTTTAAGCTTTAATCTCACCCTTCTAATGATATATACCTGTTTGACAAACCAACTGCAGGTACACTCCTGAAAAGCAGAAGGAGAAAATTCTATAATGTGCAAAATCTCACTGAGTTGTGTGTCCTAAAATGTGAGTAGAATTCATTCATTCTTTTCATTTAGGATAAATACACATCAATGTTATAGCTGCCTCCTCATTCTTAAAAAATGAGATTCACAATGAATTTCAATGTTTCTCCACCAACCTCCTCCGAATTCTTTTTCAGAAATGCTTAATGTTTCTGGCTTGACAGCTTTGTGCTCAAGGTTGACAGGATATTTTTAGTATCCCAAGTATTTTAAAGGCTTGGAAAAGTCTAGCTCTGGTTTTCTTGTTTATGAAATAACATTTAGCAGACAATTACAGTCGGTTTAATATGCATTCATTGCTGTCTGAGGGGGAAAAAATGCCTCCAGCTTTCTTGGCAAAATGAAGAGAAATATGCATTCTCTCACACCGAGGCTATTCAGAATTGGCCGTGCTTGCTTGCTGATCACTGAAGATTGTGCATCTTGCAACAGTAAAATGAGGAGCTATAAGAAAAAGGTAAATCTAGCTTAGCTCTAGATTTACAAGGAGCCTGGGGTCCCAGCCCTGACCCATTTTAATTTAGTAGCAACAAGATAACTCAGCATAGCAGTGCAAAGCTGCACCTCACTTTCAAGCAGGGCTCTACAAAGTTAGTGAAAATGCACTTTGTCACTTCAGTCAGTCATTCAAGTATTTATTTACCACCTATAATGTGGTAGGCCCTATAGTCAGTTCTAGAGCTAAACATGTAAACTGAATGAAGCTTGTCACCGCCTTCTTGGTGATTTCTATCCCGCAAGGAAAACAGATGTGAAGAAATGATTAAACGATCGATGATATTGCTAATGGTATCACTTATAAACCAGTCTACCTTGGAGCATTCATTCATCCATCACGAGCTCAGTCATGTTGACTCTGCAACCCCATGGGCTGTAGCCTGCTTGGATCCCCTGTCCATGGGATTTTTCAGGCAAGAATACCGGAATGTGTTGCCATTTCCTCCTCCAGGGGATCTTCCTGACCCAGGGATTGAACCCTCATCTCCTGTGTCTCCTGCACTGCAAGCAGATTCTTTACTGCTTGAGCCATCAAGGAAACCCATGGAACAGAAGTTAACTACGGTGAAACATTAGACAAAACCAAAATTATATCAGCCTATTTTAAATATATATATATATATATATCAATTTCTTAATAAATAAAAGAAAATCTGTGGATATTTTCTGAACTAAAGAAGACTAAAGAGTAACTAAATGAGCCCGGACTGCATCCTGTCCTAGTAGGTGAGTGAGCAAAAATAGTATAATGGAGAAGCTCAATCTTCCACTGTCTGTATAGAAACAACCTAGGTCTTCCCTACTATTTCTTTCTTTCCTATGAGTCTCCTTTCCTACTCACACAAAACACTTTACTTCTGGTTGCCAAATGTGCAGAGCTTTTTCTCTATACCACCAAGAAATTCTCAGCTACAAGCAGGGTGTCCAAGAATTCAACTCAGTTCTGACACTATCCACCTGGAGATAACATCAGATCCCACAGGTTAAGGATTCACTCCTACAAGGCTGCTCCCATACTTCAGACACCAGACACAAATGTGTGACTTCTGACCTTAGAAGATTATAGACTGGGAGGTTCCAATGACCCTTTCCTTGGATTCAATTAATTTCTGAGAATGGCTCACAGAACTCAGGGAGTCACTTACTTAGGTATACTAGTTTATTAGAATATGCGATAAAGGAATACAGATGAACAGCTGGATAAAAGAGATTTGTAGGGAAAAGTGTGTGGGAAAGGGGCAAAGGGTCCATGCCCTGTCCAGACACACCACGCTCCCCATACCTGTGTGTGCTCACCAACCCAGAAGCTCTCCAAACCCCAGACTTCTGGAATTTTATAGAGGTCCATCGTATACGCATGATCAATCATTAACTTCATTTTCAGCCCTTTTCCCTTCTCAAGAGATTGGAGAGTGGGGTTGAAAATCCCAAGCTTCTAATCATTGCTTGGTCTTTCCAATTATTAGCCCTCATCCAGGAGACCATCAAGAATCACATTAGAACAAGACGGTCCCTCAAACCAGGAGATTATGTGTTTCAGGAGCTCTGTGTTAGGAACAGAGATAAAAGATCAATATTGGAACTAGAGAGGCTCCTAGTGTTCTTATCACTTAGGAAATATTAAGTAACTCTGTCCAAAAACAGGGAGCAAAAACCAATATATATTTTCTGTTATTTCATAAATAATATTGAATAAAAGTAATGAATTAATGTTAAATTTACTGATTCTGATAAGTCCATTTTGGTTATGAAAGAGAATATCTCTAAGGAAATACACTCTGAAGTATCTAGGAATAAAAGGCTATGATGTATGTAATTTACACTCAAGTCGTTTAATTCAGTTCAGTCGTTCAGTCGTGTCTGACTCTTTGCGACCCCATGAACCGCAGCATGCCTGGCCTCCCTGTCCATCACCAACTGCCGGAGTCTACCCAAACCCAAGTTCATCGAGTCAGTGATGCCATCCAACCACCTCATCCTCTGCCGTCCCCTTCTCCTCCTGCCCTCAATCTTTCCCAGCATCAGAATCTTTTCAAATGAGTCATCTCTTCGCATCAGGTGGCCAAATTATTGGAGTTTCAGCTTCAACATCAGTCCTTCCAATGAACACCCAGGACTGATCTCCTTTAGGATGGACTGGTTGGATCTCGTTACAGTCCAAGTGACTCTCAAGAGTCTTCTCCAACACCACAGTTCAAAAGCATCAATTGTTCAGTGCTCAGCTTTCTTTATAGTCCAACCCTCACATCCATACATGACTACTGGAAAAACCATAGCCTTGACTAGATGGACCTTTGTTGACAAAGTAACGTCTCTGCGTTTTAATACGCTGTCTAGGTTTGTCATAATTTTCATTCCAAGGAGTAAGCGTCTTTTAATTTCATGGCTGCAATCACCATCTGCAGAGGTTCAGAAAAACAATATTACGTGTGTGTGTTGTGTGTTATATGTTTGTGTGCATGTGAGAGAGTGAGAAGGGGGGAGGGAGAAAGGATACAAATGATAAAGCTAATGGGACAAAATATTAACAACAGTTGAATCTTGGTTAAAAACAGTTTTGCTTACTATTCTTACAACTTCTCTGAAAGTTTGAAATTATAAACGTGTAATAAAAAGGGGTTTTTAAAGATATTTGCTGTAAAGGAGTTTCATGGGATTCTCCAGAACATGTACAGGGGAATAAAGTCCAGTCTCTCAGGGGATTTCCCTCAGAGAAGAGTAGTTAGGGTGGCTCCTGAGAGAGACAGAGGAGTTCAGGGTGAAGTAAGTAGGATGAGGTGTTAGGAAATTATTCTAAGCACAAATATTTATGAAGACCTTGCTGTAGTTAACTGTTCAAAATGAGCCAAGTCCAATAAAGCTACAGCACAGAGGTGACAGGGAAATGGGCTGAGAAGAAAATGGAAGAGGTGGCAGGAACTTGATTACATAGTCTTATAGACCAAGTTATAAGAACTAGTAAGTCTGGGAATGGTGTGATAGCAGTGCGATGTAATTCAAGGCTAAGGGAATAAATACAACAATTCTTTCAGGATAATAAAAAATAGGAGAGGTAAGGAATTACAAAGGGTAAATGTTTGTTTTAGTGAATCCAATTTGAGACCACAAATGGTGAGGGTCCACAAACACAATCCCCTTCTCCTCTCTCAGGATCCAAAGGGCTCAACCCAACTTCCACCTTATATTTCAATGAAACCTGACGTCAGAAGAGCCCTTGTGCCAGAGCTGGCGGGGAAGGGTCATAGGAGGAGGGGATGCTTATGACTGGTTGATTGGAGTCAACTGGCTCAGGAGGAAAGAGGAATAGAGAAAGCTACTGGAAGGACATTCTCAGCAAACTTCCACAGATGGCCTCAGAGAGTAAAGGCTTAAGGTTGCAAACCCAGGCATTTTTTTTTTAGGGGAGAGTCAGAATAACTCTCTTAGTCAGAAGCCCTCTCTTACATTTCCATGACTCTATTTAACTGAGATCATCACTTGAATTTCAAGTGAAGGGCTGACTGAAACCTTCTCTATTTCCTGTGTGTTTCACACTTCAAGGTAAGACCTCATTATGTGTCACCTTTTTATTCCATGATAACAGTTTTAGTTTGTGATGAGAATGAGATGGTTGGATGGCATCATCAACTCAATGGACATTAGTTTGAGTAGACTTTGGGAGATGGTGAAGGACAGGGAAGCCTGGCAAGCTGCAGTCCATGGGGTCACAGTCAGACATAACTGAGTGGCTGAACAACAACAGTTTTAGCTTGTGATTACAAATATTTTACAAAGATATGTTGACTACAGTGAGGAAAATGCACTGTGGTTGGGGCTAGGGAGATGAAGGGAGAAGACTGACATTCAGGAAAAGAATTAGAGGGGCTGCTGAATTATCCATGGATACTAAGTTGCTTGCACCTGTGGAGTTGGGCACATTCCATTGTGATTATTTTTTAAGGCTTACCCTCTTAAATATTTGGGAGAGAAAATTTTCACATTTTGAACTTGTTTAAAATAAGATACACTTTTTAATTAGCAACCTAACCTTGTGGAATTTAATATCCTGCAACAACTTCACCTAGGCACAATTATTATATGAGGAATTTAGATCCCAAGAGCATTCTGCTGATTGATATTTCACCCATTACCAGAACAAAAATGGATAGCCTATCCAAGCAATTATGCTATCAACCACAGAGCCTCCTAAAACCAACCAGCATATATGTTACTTTCCCTAAGGAGACAGAAAGGGTCATAAAATGAAGATGTTGGCATAGGTCTGCTAGGAACTGAAATGACTCTGACATCTTTGAGATTTTCCATCTATTCTACCAGGTACTGGCTCTAGATGAAACTCGTAAAACTCAAAACGCGTATTAGATTGACGAGCCTCTTTCTTTGAATTTTAGGAGCTTTAATAAGGTGTTCTGTTTATTTGTCTGTAGTAAAAATTCTTCTCAAAATGGTAAATTTTTATTTATGTAACCAAAGAAATGATTGTTGTTGTTGCTCAGTTGCTAAGTTGTGTCTGACTCTGTAACCCCATGAACTGTACCATTCCAGGCTTCCCTGACCTTCACTATTGCCTATGGTTTGCTCAAACTCATGTCCATTGGGTCAACGATGCCATCAAACCATCTCATCCTCTGTCTGAACAGTATGATAAGGCAAATAAAGAAATACCTAATAAAAATTAATGCTTAATCAAAACATAATGGAAATTCTCTGTATTATCCAAAGTTTAGGAATTTTAGTAAACTTTGAATAGTCATTTTCATTAAAAGTATGAAATATTAGCATAGTAGAGAGAGAATTAATTTCATAGATGAATCTTTCAGATTCATATATTTATTGTTAATTAGCATGGGAAGCTAAAACACATATTCTCAGTAAATCTTTACAGTATGCCTTTAATTCACCCAATAACTTACCTTTAAAGTGCCATCATAAATGCATTAACTAAGAAAAATGCAGATCAAAACCTGTAACTAGAGGTCAGAGATTTTGCTTTAAATTTGAAACAACTTACAGATTGTTCAATTCATGCTCACACCTTGCCATTGAAACAGTAATAAGTTTGATAACTTTGATCGTAAGAACAGAAGATACAACGTGATAGAGAAATTAGGAACAAGAGAGCTGTCAGTGAACAAAGGGCAAAGCAAAATTCTACACATTTTCCTCTTCAGTTTCTTATTCACTGAATTTTGACAATACTCAGATGAAGTACAATGCTTATAAACAGAACCACACTTCTGCCTCTGTCTGTAAGAAAGATCACATCCATTACATGAAGCCTCACTGACTCCTCACCCCTGCCCCCTGCAATGGCCACCAGGCTAGCTCATCCTTTCCCATGGAAACTCTTGAGCTACTCCATCTGACTCCTCCTAAGAGCTTGCCTGTCCCCTGTGTAAATAGATAATCTGTGGCTGGTTAGCAACTCTCGGATATGCAGGAAGGGGCTGGACTGTTGGGCTATACCTCACTTGTCATGGGAACCTGTATTTTGAGGAAGAAACATTCAATTTAAATTGGTTTATTTTTGTTAAAGTTCTGGATGAGTTATTTATTGCCCATTTGATTCCTTAAGCACTCAATAAATTTACCTGTTTATGAAAAAACTAATTTTAAAAATATCCAGTTCTCTTTTGAAATTAATTTTTATTGGAATATAGTTACTTGACAATATTGTGTTAGTTTCTACTACACAGCAAAGTGAATCAGCTATATATATATATACATATATCCCCTCTTTTTTGGATTTCCTTCCCATCTGGGTCACCATAAAACACTAAGTGGGGTTTCCTAGGCTATACAGTAGGTTCTCATTAGTTTTTTATATTTATCTATTTTATACATAGTTTAGAAAAAAGAATTTACAGGTTCCTTAACTCAATATTTTGCAGGAGGATTGGCTTCTTTAATGAAAATCAAGTTCTCTATATTTCTCTGCTCTACCTTCTGTGGCTTTGCCTTGACCCTTAGATTTTACTGGGTACTCCCTTAGTGCAGGAGTCTTGCCATCAGTTTCACACTTCGCATCAAGATAACTGCCATAACAAAGTGCCACAGATCAGGCAACTTAAACAAAAGAAATTATTTCTTCACAGTTCCAGAGGCTGGAAGTCCAAGATGAAGCTAACAGCAGGGTTAGTTTCATTCTGAGGCCTCTTTCCTTGGCTTGTAGATGTCTACCTTCTCACTTCATCTTCACATGGTTATTCTGTGTATGTCTGTGTCATAATCTCTTCTTTTTATAAAGACACTAGTCACATTGGATTAGAATTTACCCACATGACCTCATTTTACCATAATTATCTGTTTAAAGGTCCTATTTCCAAATACAATCTTATCAGTATAGGGTTAGGACTCCAATGGATGAATTTTGAAAAAAACACAATTAAACCTGTAACAGTGGTACTTGATGGGTGGTCAAAAGAGCAATTTAGACACCTGGAATGAAGTTCCTTGGAGAGTCATGGTTACCTCTGGTGCTGCCTGTGAAAGAAAAAAAAAATTTTGAAGAAGTTTCAGCAAACATATAGTCATTGATCTCATCAATTGCTTGAGATGAAATGCATTCTTGTAGCACATATTATGGCCAGACAAGTGGGATTAGACTGCAATTGGGGTCCATCGTTGGTGTTAAAGAGGAACTCCAAATCACATGGAGGAGAATAGGGGAGCAGTGGTTTCCTAAAGAAAATTTGGGATACCATTAGACAGGGGCAAGGATTTTAGACCATCCTAAGTAGCATGTGTACTACACTGTGTGTGTGTGTGTGTGTGCCCAGTCACTCAGTCATGTCTGACTCTTTGTGGCCACATGGACTGTAGCCCACCAGGCTCCTTTGCCCATGGGATTTTCCAAGCAAGAATATTGGAATAGGTTGCCACTTCCTAATCCAAGGGATTTTCCCAATTTAGGGGTGGAACCCACATCTCTTGCATCTCCTGCATTGGCAGGCAGATTCTTTACCACTAGCACCACCTTGGAAGCCCATGTACCACAATAACCCAACATAAAAATGAAAAAATTGCTCAGACAATAGAATTAGAAAACCACTGTACTTCATCCACTGCAATAACTGTTGGCACAAGCAAGAAAACCAATGGGTGTAGAAATGCTGGGAACAAGATATTCACTGGGTCAAAGTGTCACTTTATAGGGTATATATTCAGTACAATGGAAAAGTCTGATCAATACCACCTGAACCCAAATGATCAAATTTAGCAGGGAAATTCTGAGACAGGGAAATTTTATAGCCTATACAGTATTTCTACCAAAAAAAAGTTTAACTTGGATTCTTTCAATCCAAAATAAGAGTATTTTTTAGCACAATTAGCTGGATGTTTTTTAAAAATGTTAATATCATGAATGAAATACATGAAAAGTATGGAAAATCATACTAGATTAAAGAAACCAGAAAGACATGACAAGTGAAATGTAACATATGATTCTTGGTTGGATTTTGAATCAAATAAAACAACAGCAAAAAAGTTATCAAAGATACCATTGGAATAATTGGGGAAATTTGCATATAAACTATATGACAAATTAGTGAATTGTCAGTGTTAAATTTACATAGTGTAATATCTTATTTTGTTTATGGAGGAGAAAGTTTTTGTCCTTGGGCAATATTTTGTCCTTGGGCAATACATGCTGAAATATATTGTGTATATTTAAGTGCTAAAAATCTCATGTGTCCCAGTGTTGGCTTCCTCTTTGGCAGTGAGATAGATGCTATTCTATCAAAAATAATAAAGGCTTTGATGTTTATTTTCTTGAAAGTTTAGTCTTTTATGATGTCAAATAACTATTGATATTCCTTTGGTTTCTTGAATTTTTCTTCTTCTTTAAAATGAAAAGTGTATAAAGTATGAAGGGTCTGTCACTGTTAAAAAGTATACTGCTTTCACACCAGAGAGAAAATGAAAATCAGAAGAACCTGTTTGTAACCTCCTCAAGAAAACCCACATTTTTTATGCAAGAGGCAATTGTGTCAGTGAAAAAAATTGGGGCATACCATAAAATTCTATCTGGGATTTTTTTTAATGCTAAAGACCTAACTTTTTTTCTCTGCTTCTCTCTTTTTGGTCTGTGCCCTCCCCGCTAAGAAATAAAAAGTCCCCTGGTTTCTTTTGTAACTTTTTTCTTTAAGCAGTAGTTACTGAGCATCTTCCTTGTGATTTATAAGAAAACTTTTATATTTCTATGGGAAAATAACCAAGAGGAAAAAGACTTAAATCTAATTTTGTTTTTGAGAAACTCCATAAAAATAAAGACTCAAAACTACAGCTAAACTCCATAAAATACAATGTCCATTCATGCTCATTTCTGATTTTATATTATGTGTGAGATATATAGCCTAATTCTGTAATAGAAATCACCTTAACTTTCTATAGAAATAACAAAGATGTCTGTTACAGGCCAAATATAATTGATAGCCCCATGTTCAGAGACGTATGTAATTGGTAATTGCATTAGAGGGCTCAAAGTGTGTCCAAGAGTTTCCAATTCTTTTGCAACAATCCAGCTAATTTTCATCCATGATATGTTTCGTTAATCTAAAATTAGCTTTTTCTTTCCTAATATAATGAAAATTTGACTAACATATCCAGGTTATCAACATTACATCTCAACACTATGTCTTAAAAGGTGTATATGTGTGGCATGGGGATGGGTGTCATGTATTTATGAATTCAATAAGTTCTTGAATACCAGCTTCTGTTCTGGTAAATGATATGATATTACAAGCCACATCAACATTTTGTGGTTTAAAGGAAAAGCAACTTTTGATTCAGTTCAGTTCAGTCACTCAGTCGTGTCCGACTCTTAGCGAACCCATGGAATGCAGAACACCAGGCCTCCCTGTCCATCACAACTCCCTGAGTTTACTCAAACTCATGTACATTGAGTTGGTGAGGCCTTCCAAACATTTCATCCTCTGTTGTCCCCTTCTCTTCCTGCCCTCAATCTTTCCCAGCATCAGGGTCTTTTCATAAGAGTCAGTTCTTTGCATCAGATGGACAAAGTATTGGAGTTTCAGCTTCAGCATCAGTCCTTCCAATGAGTATTCAGGACTGATTTCCTTTAGGATGGACTGGTTGGATCTCCTTGCTGTCCAAGGGTCTCTCAGGAGTCTTCTCCAACACCACAGTTCATGACTACTGGAAAAACCATAGCCTTGACTAGACGGACCTTTGTTAGCAAAGTAACGCCTCTGCTTTTTAATGTGCTGTATAGGTTAGTCATAACTTTTCTTCCAAGGAGCAGGCATCTTTTGGTTTCATGGCTGCAGTCAACCACCTGCAGTGATTTTGGAGCCCCCAAAATCAAGTCTATTACTTTTTCCACTGTTTCCCCATCTATTTGCCATAAACATCACCTTAGTTTTCTGAATGTTGAGTTTTAAGCCAACTTTTTTATTCTCCTCTTTCACTTTCATCAAGAGGCTCTTTAGTTCTTCTTTGCTTTCTGCCATGAATGTGGTGTCATCTGCACATCTGAGGTTATTGATATTTCTCCCAGCAATCTTTATTCCAGCTTGTGCTTCATCTAGTCAAGCATTTCTCATGATGTATTCTGCATACAAGTTAAATAAGCAGGGTGACAATATACAGTCTTGACAAACTCCTTTCCCGATTTGAAACCAGTCTGTTGTTCCATATCCAGTTCTAACTGTTGCTTCTTGACCTTAGGAGCCAGGTCAGGTGGTTGGGTATTCCCATCACTTTAAGAATTTTTCACAGTTTGCTGCAATCCACACAGTCAAAGGCTTTGGCATAGTCAATAGAGCAGAAACAGATGTTTTTCTGGAACTTTCTTGCTTTTTCGATGATCTAACAGAAATTGACAATTTGATCTCTGGTTCCTCTGCCTTTTCTAAATACAGCATGAACATCTAGAAGTTCATGGTTCACATATTGTTGAAGCCTTGCTTGGAGAATTTTGAGCCTTACTTTGCTAGCATGTGAGACAGGGCAATTGTGCAGTAGTTTAAGCATTCTTTGGCATTGCCTTTCTTTGGGATTGGAATGAAAACTGACCTTTGCCAGTCCTGTGGCCACTGCTGAGTTTTCAAATTTGCTGGCATATTGAGTGCAGCACTTTCACCGCCTCATCTTTTAGGATTTGAAATAGCTCAACTGGAATTCCATCACCTCTACTAGCTTTGTTCGTAGTGATGCTTCCTAAGGCCCACTTGACTTTGCATTCCAGGATGTCTGGCTCTAGGTGAGTGATCACACCATCATGATTATCTGGGTCAGGAAGATTTTTTTCTGTATAGTTCTTCTGTGTATTCTTGCCACCTCTTCTTAATAGCTTCTGCTTCTGTTAGGTCCATACCATTTCTGTCCTATATTGTGCCCATCTTGCATGAAAATTTCCCTTGGAATCTCTAATTTTCTTGAAAAGGTCTCTAGACTTTCCCATTCTATTGTTTTCCTCTATTTCTTTGTGTTGATCACTGAAGAATGCTTTCTTATCTCTCCTTGCTATTCTTTGGAACTCTGCATTCCAATGGGAATATCTTTCCTCTTCTCCGTTGCCTTTTGCTTCTCTTCTCTTCATAGATGTTTGTAAGACCTCCTCAGACAACCATTTTGCCTTTTTCCAATTCTTTTTCTTAGGGACGGTTTTGATCACTGCCTCCTGTACAATGTCATGAACCTCCGTCCACAGTTCTTCAGGCACTCTATCTGTCGGATCTAGTCCCTTGAATCTATTTGTCACTTCCACTGTATACTCATAAGGGATTTGATTTAGGTCATACCTGAATGGTCTGGTGGTTTCACCTACTTTTTTTCAATTTAAGTCTGAATTTGGCAATAAGGAGTTCATGATCTGAGCCACAGTCAGCTCCTGGTCTTGTTTTTGCTGACTGTATAGAGCTTCTCCATCTTTGGCTGTAAAGAATATAATGTAAATGTATAATGTAAAGAATATAATGATTAATTATATTCAGATTGTGATTTTGGTATTGCCCATCTGGTGATAATCAACTTTTGATTATCTTTCACAATTCTAGAATATAAGCTGAACTGAGTGGTTCTTCTCTCCCTGTGGTATCAGGTAGCAGTGTGGTCATTAAATTCAATGTGCCATTCTCAAGATGGCCCTTTCATATGGCTAGCAGGAAGTGCTAGCTACAGACCAGAAGACCAGACCATTCTCCTCCTCTTAGCCTCTCCACACAGCTTGGCTCATAACATGATGGCTGGCTCCAGCAAATTTCTTAAGTGTATCTTTGGATGATACACACCGTCACTCCTGTTGCATTTTATTAGTTGAAGCAAATCATAGGCATAGGCCATATTAAAGGGAATTACAGAAATAAAAAGCATAGTATTAACCACTTTACATATATATATATACACGACATATACTGCATTGTTGTATATCTGTTGTATATGTATGTAAACGTGCATATATATTTACATGTATGTAGAAAAAGCACAATATTTACTATTATGGATATTTATATTCCTTCTAACTTCATATATGCTGCTATTGTGCTAAAGATCCAACCCACTAAAATAAGGTAAATAAATAAATGTAGAGATTGGAAATGAAGATTTGTGATATTTGCAAATGGTTTGATGGTTTATGTAGAATATTTAAAGGAATCTACAGAAAGTTATTAGAATTATTGCAAGAGTTTAGTAAGGCTTCAGAATGTCGGGTCAATATCAAATGTCGTCTTAATTCCTATGTACCAACCAAAGAAATTGAAAATTAAATTTTATGAGTACAACATTTAATGTAGCATGGAACATATTAAATATCTGGGAATAAACCTAACAAATATGTGAAGATTTCTAACAAAACTATAAAACATTATTTTAAAAGGCTAAAGAAAACTGAGCAAATGGAGAAATATATCATGTTCATGGATTACAAAACAAGTTTATTTTTTTTGTTGTTTTGACCTTCTCTCATTTCTATTTATATTTTTTTTCAGAGAACAACTAATTTTATTTTATTTTATTTTTTTTTTAATTTTAAAATCTTTAATTCTTACATGTGTTTAAAACAATAGTTTAAAGATGAGCTTCCTTGGTGGTTCAAACAGTAAAGAATCTGCTTACAATGCAAGAGAGCCAAGTTCAATCCCTGGGTCAGGAAGTTCTCCTGGAGAAGGAATTGGCAATCCACTCCAGTACTCTTGCCTGGAGAATTTCATGGACAGAGAAGCCTAGCAGGCTACAGTTCATGGGATTGCAAAGAGTCAGACACGGCTGAGTGACTAACTTTCAGTATAAAGATACCACTTCTCACCAAATTCATTTATCAATTAGATTCAATCACTACATGAGTAAAATTGACAAGTGAATCCTAAACTTTGTATGCAAATGCAAAAAGCCAAGAATAGGTAAGTCCAGACTGAAAAAGCAGAAAATAGAGGTAAGTGTTGCTACACCAGACTTTAAGACTTACTTTTAAAGCTACAGTAATAGACAGTGTGGAATTTTGTAAGGATAGCTAAATCCACTATAGAATAGAAAATACAGTTCAGAAGCAGATGCACACATACAGCGCTGCCTGAATTGTGGCATGAGTAGCACTGGACAGCAATGGAGAACAGGTTTTTCAATAAATGGTGCTGAATCAACAGGCTACACATATGGAAATAAAAGAAACTTGATCTCTTCTTTATACCATACATAAAAATCAATTTCAGATGAATTGTATAATTAAAAGTTAAAAACTAAACAAGAAAGCATCTAGAATATCATCTATTAAAACGGTCTCATGTCTCAGGATAAACCATAATTCTTCTAATATGATAATGTTATTTACTGAGTCCACACTCACCCTGCTCACCACACAATAGGTCAATAAATCCAAAACAGGGGTTTAAGACAATGATGGGACTTTATTCAGGGAGCTGACTGATGGGGAAGATGGCAGACTACTGCCTCAAAATAACCATCTTGTCAGGGTCTGGATGCAAGGTTCTTTTGCAGAGTCAGGGGGAAAGAAGCAATAAGGAACTAAAGTCAAAAGGCAGCACAGAGCGGGAGACGCAGTGGGAAATAAAGCGAAAGGGTCTTCAGTCTTACAAAATATCGCCAAGGGAATGACCAGCCTTTGGAAGAGGTGAGTTAATTCTCTTCTATTCACAGGTGAGCAGGGTCAGATTATCTCTCTTATGAGCTGAACAAAGGCACTTTAATTTACAGGCAGGTATAGGGGCAGGGTCCTCTGAAGCAAGCTATGAAGTATGATTACAATAACAAAAGCAATGAAAACCAAGTCAAAGAAACAGTTCCAACATGGAGTCAGAATTGATTCTTCTCTGCAACAAAGAGAACACAAAAAGGGTCTGAAAATATTTGAAAGAATGCTTAACTTTAGTAATCATTATGGAAATACAAATTAAAACCACAAAAACAGATGACAGTGCACCCCCACCAAAATAACTAAAATTAAGAAGATTGACAATGCCAAGTGTTGTTGAAGAGGAGAAGCAGTGGGAACTGTCATAAAAGGCTGATGGAGGATAAATTGAAACAACCTCTTGGAAAATAATTTGTCATATATACTAAAGCTAAATGTAAACATCTCTACTGACAGATCCACTCCTAAATATATACCTATATAAATGCATACACATGTCCAGTAACAGACATGCACAAGAATTTCATAGCTGCATAATTCGTGTAATAACCCCAAATGTAAAACAGCCCTGTACTGTGCTGAGTCGCTTCAGTCATGTTTGACTCTGTGCAACCCTATGGACTGTAGCCCACCAGGTTCCCCTGTCCATGTGACTCTCCAGGCAAGAATACTGGATTGGGTTGCCATTTCTTCCTCCAAGATGTTCCTGACCCAGGGATCAAATCCACATCTCTTAGGTCTCCTGCATTGGCAGGCAGGTTCCTTACCACTAGCGCCACCTGGGAAAATGCCCATCAACAAAACTGTCAAATAAATTGTGGCATATTCATTTAATGGAATGCTATATAGAAAAAGAAATGAACAAATAATTTAAGACACCACAGTATGGTAAAAGTGATAAACAGTTATTTTATTTTAATAGTGATAAACCTATTATTTAGTAGGTTTAATAACAGTTAAATAATCTGTAAAAAGAGTCAATGAAAATTAAGTGAAATTATCCCTATGAAGTTTAATCTCTGGGTTGGGAAGATTCCTTGGAGGAGGGCATGGCAATATACCAACTGCACTTCACTGTAGAAGTGTACCATGGTTACATTTCTTAATGAAATGACCTCTTTGATGCTCACTCAGTCTACTATCATTACTTGAAATCTATCTGATACCCTTTTGAAGATTTCCTGGTAGTTCAGATGGTGAAGAATCCAACTACAATGCAGGAGACCCAGGTTTAATCCTTGGATCAAGAAGATTCCCCTGGAGAAGGGAATGGCAACCTCCAGTGTTTTTGCCTGGAGAATTCCATATTCCCTTCTAATCCTCTGGCCTTAAAGAAGGGTGGTCTCAGGAAAGGACAAAGGACTCCATGAACACTGACCATGGGGTAGGTCTGAGTTAGAATCTGAAGACTAAGACCAAGCAAAGAGTAGAGGACATTTCTCGGGGACTGCAGATTTGGCAAGAGAATTATCCATCCTGTCAAATAACCAAAGGGCATAGAGTACATGGCATGAATGTCAGATAGGACTCTGAGTAATAAATGTGCAATACACACATGATAATGCTTTCCTATTTTGGAGTCTTGGAATGAAAGATAAGCTTTTGGAAAAATACAGACAACTGAAAAAGGAAAGGGAATGTTCCTATGAGGTGTCAGCAGTTTCATTATATGTGGTTCAGACTGTATATGACAGCTCTAAACATTCTTTAATCTGCATCTGAGGAAGTAAGATTTGTACCCAAGAGATTTAAATATTGGTCAGCCTATTTTAAAAAATAATCACTGATTATTTCAATATATAGTTAAGACTATATGCCTTACAGTCAGAGTTACATATGTTGTATTCTCAGCATTTAGCCTTTTGTTAGCAGAGTATTTTTCTAATTGTGATGTGGCTAGATTCAGTTCAGTTCAGTTCAGGTCAGTTGCCCAGTCGTGTCTGACTCTTTGTGACCCCATGAATTGCAGCACGCCAGGCCTCCCTGTCGATCACCAACTCCCGGAGTTCACCCAGATTCACATCCATCGACTCAGTGATGCCATCCAGCCATCTCATCCTCTGTCATCCCCTTCTCCTCCTGCCCCTAGTCCCTCCCAGCATCAGAGTCTTTTCCAATGAATCAACTCTTCACATGAGGTGGCCAAAGTACTGGAGTTTCAGCTTTAGCATGATTCTTTCCAAAGAAATCCCAGGGCTGATCTCCTTCAGAATGGACTGGTTGGATCTCCACGCAGTCCAAGGGACTTTCAAGAGTCTTCTCCAACACCACACTTCAAAAGCATCAATTTTTCGGTGCTCAGCTTTCTTCACAGTCCAACTCTCACATCCATACATGACCACAGGAAAAACCATAGCCTTGACTAGACGGACCTTTGTTGGCAAAGTAATGTCTCTGCTTTTCAATATGCTGTCTAGGTTGGTCATAACTTTCCTTCCAAGGAGTAAGTGTCTTTTAATTTCATGGCTGCAGTCACCATCTGCAGTGATTTTAGAGCCCAGAAAAATATAGACTGATACTGTTTCCAATTTCCCCATCTATTTCCCATGAAGTGATGGGACCAGATGCCATGATCTTCATTTTCTGAATGTTGAACTTTAAGCCAACTTTTTCACTCTCCCCTTTCACTTTCATCAAGAGGCTTTAGATCCTCTTCAGTTTCTGCCATAAGGGTGGTGTCATCTGCATATCTGAGGTTATTGATATTTCTCCCGGCAATCTTGATTCCAGCTTGTGCTTTTTCCAGCCCAGCGTTTCTCATGATGTGCTCTGCATAGAAGTTAAATAAGCAGGGTGACAATATACAGCCTTGATGTACTCCTTTTCCTATTTGGAACCAGTCTGTTGTTCCATGTCCAGTTCTAACTGTTGCTTCCTGACCTGCATATAGGTTTCTCAAGAGGCAGGTCAGGTGGTCTGGTATTCCCATCTCTTGAAGAATTTTCCACAGTTTATTGTGATCCACACAGTCAAAGGCTTTGGAATAGTTAATAAAGCAGAAATAGATGTTTTTCTGGAACTCTCTTGCTTTTCGATGATCCAGCGGATGTTGGCAATTGGATCTCTGGTTCCTCTGCCTTTCCTAAAACCAGCTTGAACATCTGGAAGTTCACTAGATTAATATTTTTAAGTCAAATTTTATAATCTCTAAAATTGGCATAATAATATCAGTGCGTGTGTGCTCAGTCATGTCTGACTTTCTGGAACACTATGGACTGCACCTGCTAGGCCCCTCTGTCTGTGGGATTTTCCAGGCAAGGATACTGAAGAGGGTTGCCATTTCCTACTTTAGGGGAACTTCTTGTCCCAGGGATCAAACCTACATCTCTTGCATTGGCAGGTAGATTCTTTACCACTACACCACCTGAGAATTCCTTTAATAATATCTCCTGCTGCTGCTGCTAAGTCACTTCAGTAGTGTCTGACTCTGTGCAACCCCATAGACAGCAGCCCACCAGGCTTCTCCGTCCATGGGATTCTCCAGGCAAGAACACTGGAGTGGGTTGCCATTTCCTTCTCCAATGCATGAAAGTGAAAAGTGAAAGTCAAAGTGAAGTCACTCAGTCGTGTCCAACCCTTAGCGACCCCATGGGCTGCAGCCTACCAGGCTCCTCCGTCCATGGGATTTTCCAGGCAAGAGTACTAGAGTGGGGTGCCATTGCCTTCTCTGAATAATATCTCCTAGACAGAATTATTATAAAAATTAAAAGAGATATTATGTGCAAAGTATATATTACAGTTTTGCTAAAAAATAACTACTGAATAATGGCAACTATGATCCAAAAGATAAACATATTCATAAACACACACAAACACAAATTCAAGTAGCCCAAATTCTCAGGAAACGGTTCAGCACTCAATCATATCAGAAATAGCAGCAGCCGTTTAGATTTGTCATCAAACTAAGGCTGGGGGCTGTCCATCAAAGAAGAAATTGCTGTACTGAAGAAAATGGACATTTTTGTGGCTCTTGTGTGCCACATGCATAATGGTAATATAGGCTATGTTTCTCCAGTGAGTTGTGCCGGTCCACCCTGCCACCAGCAATGTGTAAGTACAGAAGTTTTGCAGAAAACATGCTTACAAAAGGTATTACATTTTTTGTCTTGACTAATTTTCTAGTCTTTTAGGAGATGTTTAATTAATTTTCATGACTTTAGTAGATGTTTGATTAATTCTTGTGATTTTTAGGAGATATTTAACAAGAGCTGTTCAACTGAACCGATCAGTTTTCATCACTGGCATAAATTGATGAGGCTTATTAAACAAAGACCTGAGACAGCATAAGAAAAATTTTTGTCCTATCAAATGGTATAAACTTAATCTAGAAGCTCATGCAGTTCTGAAGCTCTTTCACAAAGCATTTGCAATTATCCACAAAATGTGCTCCCCAAGAGCATTTTGAAGACACAAAATTGGGGGTTATTTTCACACTTTCCAGTGTTTGGGCTTTCACCGGTTTTTAAATTAATGGAAAAAGTGTGACAAAACAAACAGAATTTTTTCTTATGAGTACCTGTTTGAAAGCCCATTGCGGTTTTAACAGTAAACACCAGGTAGGAAATTCAAGGGTTTTTTGATGTCAGTACACACAATTTCTTATTTACTCTTAAAGAATAATTTGTTATGAAGCTTCTTTATTTCTAGTAATGAAATATGTTTAATCATCTCAAAAACAGAATAATTGTTGCAAGTGACAGTTATCTGCCAAAAGGAATTAGGCCTTAAGAGACAAAAATGCTGAGCTTAAATAGTTCATGACAAACTGTTTTGTAAAGGAACACTGAATATATATTGAAATATATATGTGTGTGTGTATGCACATGTGTATAGGCACACACACCTAAACAATACTGTCTATTATTGCTACTGTCTGCCATCATTTCTGGCCACGATATCTGTGATTACGGTTTTGATATCACAGATATGTATAATCATCCTATGATAGCATTTTGTCATTTTTTTCATTGTGCAGAAGGGGGTGTAACATGGACCCCCTGTGCAGCTAATAACTCCCAAGTATCTTAAGAAAGCCATCACAATACCGAATTGCTTTTTCATTTTTCTGTTTAAAAAGAGAGGAGAAAGAAGAAAGGGTATATGAAGTCTGTCATCATGTCCTCTATAATTTACACGAAACAGCTCAATGCCATTGTCACCTGAATAATGTAGGACCCTCTCTGCCGCTCTTAAGTCCATTTCTTGTACAGTTATTTCTGTTTTATGGTAACTTACCTATCATTCTTGAGAGAGTAGCACCAAGGATAAGTTTGGTTTTTAAGGCAACTCACATCTCTTGTGCTTAAAGTATGGTGTTGAAGATGTTATTTACTAGATCAAACAGAATCCCCCTTATGAAAACATCTTAGAAAAATGTCTCTCAAGTCCTGTGCCAGTAAGAACTGAGCTTCTCATCAATAACTTACTTATTTTCATCTGATGAATGTTGGTTGTGTTGTAAATAAATGATTGGTACCTCTCTCTTCGCTTTGGCTCAACACCAAATTCATGACCGACCTCTGACAAACTCCACTAGACCACACTTCATGGCTGCTTTGAACCAATAATACACATGAATTCACTTTATTTTTCTCTTCTCTACTCTTACTTCCTTTTTAAATTCTTTTGAAAAGAATTTTAAGCTCTCAAATCCTTCATGACAATGCAGGACAGGCCTAAATGAAACAGAATCACTGAATAGGTTACTAATATATTTCGTTTGTGGTTGAGCATCTACCTTTCCCAAAGAACTATGAGATTAACTACCAAGATTAAATAAATAACTTATACCTCAGTTTTTTAAGAGGCACATTTACATGAATGTGTTGGAAGAATATTAATGAGTAATAAGAATAGTAGTATCTTGTGATAAAATTAAATGAGATGATAGAGGAGAACATAGGCAAAACACTCTCTGGCATAAATCACAGCAGGATCCTCTATAATCCACCTCCCAGAATACTGGAAATAAAAGCAAAAATAAACAAATGGGATCTAATTAAAATTAAAAGCTTCTGCACAACATAGGTGAATCATTTTAATAAGCGTCTTCCCTTTAACAGGCTGTTTTTTCTTTCTTCATATTTAACTTGTAGTGGACAGTTAAAGTTAAAAGGAACATTGGTGGTAAATGATCAGTTATTATAGTAAGCTAAAAGCTTTAGAAGATATCAGACAATGGAACCAAAAATTTCAAATAACTATTAAAACTTTGATTTCACTATCTCTCCCAAGTCCCATGCAGTTATTTTTGTTACTCTTTGTGTACACTTGGGCTCCTAAACAGTGCTTTTAAGTTGTTTCTCCCAGTCTCCTCCATTGCCTGTAACTCTATGTACTTTAGGATCACATCTTTCTGTTGCCTGTCTGTGAATGCCCTTCAGTATATCAGACCTTCCTGGTACATGAACCTCAAGTTGTTAAAACAGGGGCAAATTCTTTTTACTCTTCAATGCACAAAAAGCCAAATTATGCTACATAGAAATAAGGAGAATGTCCACTGGGCTCACACACAGTCCGTTACATCCAGCTTGAGAACGAATAATATGTTTTCCCCACTTTTCACATGATGTATTCATTCCAAAATTCCTCATTATAGCCTCTCTTACTTCTATTAAAATCAATCATCCAAGTGCATGCTTATGATAACATATTAAACCTTATGATAAACATACGTTAAAGTCATACGAACCAAAACAGAGAGAATAGACACAAAGATCACTGAATGAGAACAGAGTCCAAAAACATTTTGTGATGATTAAACTGAGGCACAGAGAGTCTAATAATTTAGAACTACAAGCAAATGGCAGAGCTAGAAAATGAACCCACACATTCTGATTCCATACACCGTGTAGAAAAATCAGATTTCTATGTACAGCACATCAAAGAATACAGTTCAGATTCTGGGCCAAGCCTAAAGTCAAGCGATTAATATCACCTTGGTAGGGGCTGTGGCTGTTAACAGAAGGGCGAATGCCTGCATAAGGTGTGAGGGGGCACTTCGTCTCTGCTCAGGGGCTGTCACCACCCTCACAGGCTTCAGGGATGGGTTCAAGGTGGGTCTGTTCTCTTTAAGTGTGTGTGTTTCTCTGCACTGGGGCCTTTGCCCCAAAGGAGCAGAGGGCTGAAGCAAGTGGGGCTTCCTCACTTACACAAAGCGCATGCTCCATCTGTGTAGATAGATGCCTGTGACTCCAGTCACAAGCAGCCCATGGTCGCATCTTCACCTCGGATCTAGTGCTAGGCTGTAGCAATTAGAGGGCGGGGCTGGAGAGTTTAATTGCCTGGGCCTGGGGAGTACAGCGAGGAAGTCGTGGGAATGACCGCGGCTACGCTGCCATCAGAAGTCTGGGCTGCTTCTGCGATGCTGTTTGGGTCGGTGAGGGGTTGCGACTGCTCCACCTGGGCGATCCCCTGGGCCCCTGAGTTGCCTCTGTGTTCCTAGATTGTGTCTTTTCTCAGGTCCTGGTTGCCCTAGGTCTAGCCCCAAGCTGTGGCATAGAGTGAGCAGGGCCAGCGGGTTTGCT